>NC_044320.2:74436227-77097589 GCF_007474595.2 Lynx canadensis
CAACTACTGAGCATTTTTGCCAGGAGGTATGTCATGTTAATAAGGAGAATAGACTGGATCATTCATTGCCTCGAAATGTGGCCCCTCCAATCCCCACGTAAAGGAGGGGAGTGGATCTCAGACTTCTTGTTTTGCATAAATAAGACCTACCTATTTCCCAATGGTAATAGTATTTTCTGATGCACTCATTCTCCTGTTCTCATCCTTGCCACCTATTCTGAGCCAGAAACCAAATTAATCTTTTTTTTTAAGGTTTATTTCTTTTTGAGAGACAGAGAGAGACAGAGCACAAGCGGGGAGAGGGGCAGAGAGAGAGGGAGACACAGAATCAGAAGCAGGCTCCAGACTCTGAGCTGTCAGCACAGAGCCTGATGCGGGGCTCAAACCCACAAACCATGAGACCATGACCTGAGCCAAAGTGAGACGCTTAACTGACTAAGCCACCTAGGCACCCCTGATCTTTTTTTTTTTAAGTTTATTTATTTTGAGGGAGAACGCACACAAGTGAGGGAGGGGCAGAGAGAAAGAGAAACAGAATCCCCAGCAGGCTCTGCCCCATCAGTTCACAGCCCAAGGTGGGGCTCGAACTCACCAACCGCGAGATCATGACCTGAGCAGAGATCAAGAGTTGGATGCTTGGGGCACCTGGGTGGCTCAGTCGGTTGAGCATCCGACTTCAGCTCAGGTCATGATCTCTCAGTTTGTGAGTTCCAGCCCTGCGTTGGGCTCTGTGCTGACAGCTCAGAGCCTGGAGCCTGCTTCAAATTCTGCATCTCCTCCTCTCTGTCCCTCCCATGCTCATGCTCTGTCTTTCCCTGTCTCTCAAAAATAAATAAACGTTAAAAAAAAAAAAAAGAGTTTGATGCTTAACCGAATGCACCACCCAGTTGTCCCCAAATTGACCTTTTCAAAAGCAAGCCCAAAGATGTCACTACTCAGCGTTTGGCACTTGCTTCTCCCAGATGCACTCTGACCTTGCTCCCTCACCAACCTTAAGTAGCTCCTGAAATGTCACTGCCCTGGCCGCTCTGCCCCAAACTGCAATCCCCAAACACAACCACACTGCAGGGCTCACTTCTCTTTGTCAGTTTCACATTAGAGCTTCACTGTCTAACATGATACATTTATTTATACATACACTTACTTGTCATATTTATTTTCTGGTACTGAGGATGTGCCTACTTTTTTTTTTTTTTTTTTTTTTTTGGTCTGTCTTACTCACTGTATATGCTCAGAACCTACTTGGAAATGTGTCTAGCCTATAGTAAGAATGTAATAAATATTTGTGGAATGAATGAATAAGTTTTCCCGTTCTTATTTTTAATTTCCTTGCATTGGGTGTCTTTTATTTTTTTTATTTTTTTTAATCTTTTTAAGTTTATTTACTTTGAGAAAGAGAGAGAGCACAGTGGAGGAGGGGCAGAGAGGAGAGACAGAATCCTAAGCAGGTTCTGCCCCATCGGCACATGTAGCCCGACGCAGGGCTCGAACTCACAAACCGTGAGACCGTGACCTGAAGATCAACAGTTGGACGCTTAACCCACTGCACCACCCAGGCGCCCCATGTGTTTTTTATTCTTGATCAGACTTGCTAGCAGTTTTGTCATGTTATTATTCCCTTAGAGAATCCACTCTTAGTTTTATTCATTAATTCTTCTTACCTATTTTCTAATGCATGACTTCCTATTCTTGTTACTTTTTTAAGACAATCTATGTTTTCTAGTCCTCGAAATCAAGAATAAATTGATTTATTATCATCCTTTTTTTAGGCCAAATGATATTCAGACTATGCGTATACAATATAATATACCTATTGCTCTGAGTGTAGTTTTAGCTATATATTTTTTTCGGTTTTATACAGAGTGTTTAAATATCTAATATTGTCAAATTACAGCTTTTTAAAATTATTTTCCCTCTTATTTTTTTTATTTTTTATTTTTTTCCAATATATGAAATTTATTGTCAAATTGGTTTCCATACAACACCCAGTGCTCATCCCAAAAGGTGCCCTCCTCGATACCCATCACCCACCCTCCCCTTCCTCCCACCCCCCATCAGCCCTCAGTTTGTTCTCAGTTTTTAAGAGTCTCTTATGCTTTGGCTCTCTCCCACTCTAACCTCTTTTTTTTTTCCTTCCCCTCCCCCATGGGTTTCTGTTAAGTTTCTCAGGGTCCACATAAGAGTGAAAACATATGGTATCTGTCTTTCTCTGTATGGCTTATTTCACTTAGCATCACACTCTCCAGTTCCATCCACGTTGCTACAAAGGGCCATATTTCGTTCTTTCTCATTGCCATGTAGTACTCCATTGTGTATATAAACCACAATTTCTTTATCCATTCATCAGTTGATGGACATTTCGGCTCTTTCCATAATTTGGCTATTGTTGAGAGTGCTGCTATGAACATTGAGGTACAAGTGCCCCTATGCATCAGTACTCCTGGATCCCTTGGATAAATTCCTAGTAGTGCTATTGCTGGGTCATAGGGTAGGTCTATTTTTAATTTTCTGAGGAACCTCCACACTGTTTTCCAGAGTGGCTGCACCAATTTGCATTCCCACCAACAGTGCAAGAGGGTTCCCGTTTCTCCACATCCTCTCCAGCATCTATAGTCTCCTGATTTGTTCATTTCGGCCACTCTGACTGGCGTGAGGTGATATCTGAGTGTGGTTTTGATTTGTATTTATTTCCCTGATGAGGAGCGATGTTGAGCATCTTTTCATGTGCCTTTTCATGTGCCGGATGTCTTCTTTAGAGAAGTGTCTATTCATGTTTTCTGGCCATTTCTTCACTGGGTTATTTGTTTTTCAGGTGTGGAGTTTGGTGAGCTCTTTATAGATTTTGGATACTAGCCCTTTGTCTGATATGTCATTTGCAAATATCTTTTCCCATTCCATTGGTTGCCTTTTAGTTTTGTTGGTTGTTTCCTTTGCTGTGCAGAAGCTTTTTATCTTCATAAGGTCCCAGTAATTCACTTTTGCTTTTAATTCCCTTGCCTTTGGGGATGTGTGGAGTAAGAGATTGCTACAGCTGAGGTCAGAGAGGTCTTTTCCTGCTTTCTCCTCTAGGGTTTTGATGGTTTCCTGTCTCACATTCAGGTCCTTTATCCATTTTGAGTTTATTTTTGTGAATGGTGTGAGAAAGTGGTCTAGTTTCAACCTTCTGCATGTTGCTGTCCAGTTCTCCCAGCATCATTTGTTAAAGAGACTGTCTTTTTTCCATTGGATGTTCTTTCCTGCTTTGTCACAGATTAGTTGGCCATACGTTTGTGGGTCTAGTTCTGGGGTTTCTATTCTATTCCATTGGTCTACGTGTCTATTTTTGTGCCAATACCAGGCTGTCTTGATGATGACAGCTTTGTAGTAGAGGTTAAAGTCTGGGATTGTGATGTCTCCTGCTTTGGTCTTCTTCTTCAAAATTACTTTGGCTATTCGGGGCCTTTTGTGGTTCCATATGAATTTTAGGATTGCTTGTTCTAGCTTCGACAAGAATGCTGGTGCAATTTTGATTGGGATTGCATTGAATGTGTAGATAGCTTTGGGTAGTATTGACATTTTGACAATATTTATTCTTCCAATCCATGAGCAGGGAATGTCTTTCCATTTCTTTATATCTTCTTCAATTACCTTCATAAGCTTTCTATAGTTTTCAGCATACAGATTTTTTACATCTTTGGTTAGATATTTTCCCTTTTAACCAAGAGTCAAGAAGACTTGGTGAAATTTTTAGCTTTTAAAAAATTGAGCGTTTTTCTGTCATTACTATCACACAAACAAAGGGCAAGTGGCCAGACAATATACATGCTACTCAGCAGGGAGAAGATTTATTGGAGAAAGCTCATGGAGAAAGGAGCAGAGGTCCACTTGCCTACTGTGTCCCAGGCCAGCATACAAGGTCTCAGAAGGGCTGGATTGGACTGTGGATGACTGACCCCAACCCTTGGATCTGGAGCTTATAAGCTTCGTGGTTAGGGAAGCACATGCCTCTTAGCGTGGCCAGGGGCCAGGGGACACTAGCAATCCAAAGTGGCACAAGCTGGTTCCAGACGGGTCCTGCCAGCTGAGCATTTACGTCTGGGGGAATCAGGATCCTCATTCCTTGGCGTGATTACAGGCTGGGGGCCCTGTCTTTGGTTCGCAGCTGAAGGTGCAAGAATCAGTACGTCAGCATTTGTAGGGAAACGACCAGCCTCTCTCCTGCCACGATTGAGGACAGGGGTCCAAACCTGTTATTGTCCAGCATTGATTGGCGAAGCACTGGGCTAAAGCCAGGTTCCATGATCTTTGCAGAAGACCAGTTCTTCTTCTAGAATGTTAGGCCATCAGCAGTGAGCCTTGGACCAGTTAAACCTTGCTTCTCAAGTTTTAATTCAATATCAGTAATTCAAAATTCTTGGCTGGCTGGATTTTTTCCACTCTTTGTAATTTACTTAGATTCCTTTGGGGCCTATGTTTGTTTTGTTAAAATTAAATGGCATCTGAAAAGGAAATTAATTCTCTAATTTCAGTGTATGAAATTGAAAAGAAGTGTGTGTGGTCAAATTTAATAATTATACTATTGGGATTCATAGCCTTATTTATTTTTTGACTACTTGATCTTTATGAGAAAAAAGAAGTAAACTAAATATTATAACTACTATATTTTCTGTATTAAGTCTTTTGTGTATTTTCTGCAGTGTTACACTTTCAAATGCTTTGTTATTCAGTAGGAAGAAAATAAACATTAGCCTTTCACTTGGGATTGCACATATTATCTTAAGCATTCTTGGTTTGGCATTATTTTTTATTTCAACTTTATCCTATCTCAACAGTATGACTCTTGCTTTATTTTATTTGCCTTCGCCTGACATGTTTTTACCCCTTTGAACGTTCTGTGTCGTTTTGCATTTTCCATGCATACCCCTTGTAGATAGCCCATAGCTCTTATCTCTTAAAACCATCTTGAGAGGTACTTTTATTCTTTTTTTTTTTTTTAATGTTTATTTATTTTTGAGAGAGACAGACAGAGAACAAGCAGGGAAGGGGCAGAGAGGGAGGGAGACACAGAATCTGAAGGAGGCTCCAGGCTCTGAGCTGTCAGCACACAGCCCAACACGGGGCTTGAACTCACGAGCCCTGAGATCATGACCTGAGCCGAAGTCAGAGGCTTAACCGCCTGAGCCACCCAGGTGCCCTCTGAGAGTTTATTTTTATAGGTGTTTGAGTTATTTATAATATGATAATTTGGCTTCAACTCTGTAAATTTATTTCATAATATAAATTCTTGATGATATTACTTCCTGTTTCCCCCATCATATTTGCAACACCTTCAGTGTATTGCTTTGTTTTGTGTATTGTGTGTGGGGTTTTCATTATAATAGTGTGGAAGGCTTATAACTATTTTGGTGCTATTTGTATGATTTTGTCTCTCTTTTTTTAAAATACTGGCACTATATGAATTCTTTCTCTTTTTAGTAATTAGAAAATAACTTTAGGTACTTTACTAAGATCGCTCCGTGAAGATTTGTTCATCGTAGACAGCATTTATTTACTCGCAATTACAGTGTTTTTACGTGTAGCCTCTGTGTCTCCAATTTTGCTTTCAGTAATGCCCTATTTTCTTTCCTTTCCCACTTTGGTTGTGCCTTTTATTTCTGCGGTAGTTTTATTGCTAAATTTAAGTTCTTCCCTTAAGGTCTGCCAGCTTGCTTTTCAACTCCTTACATGGGCTTTTCTTATCTTGTCCTAACTCATATCTCAACTTTAACAGACTGCTTTTCCAGTTGTTATTTCTTGACATGTTTTGCGAGCAGAGAGAAAACCCTTTTTTTTTGGCGTGTGAACTTGTGTTTTCCCATTTCCTGGAGTAATTCTCTTAATGTGCATTATCTGTCTACTTTTCACTTAATTGCACTCCTTCCTAATGATGTTTTCCGGATACTATCCCTACAGGGCTTCATGTAGATCATTTGTACTTGCTTCTCATTCCATCTAAGTCTGTTATTCCCTTAAGCCTGGGGTCGGGGAATTCACATGGAGGGAAGGTGGCGGGGGGGGGGGGGGGCAAAGACTCCAGAAGTTTTCAATTTTTTGTGTGCCTAAATGCATATCCGCTATATCCTCTGACTGGGTATGTCTGTCTTCAAGACTGTTATGTTGACCCGCTCGGGGCGGGCACATCATTCAGAGAAGTCTATGTGGCTCCCCATATGTATAGAGATATCTATGTAGTTAGCAAACTTTAGTGTTTTTTCTCCTTTCTCCATCTTACTTTATCTCCAAATTATTTCTCGTCATAAGGAGACCGACTAGTTTGCAGAAAGTTATGAAAAGATGTCATTTCTCCTTCAGAACTTCCCTCTTTGCTTTTCTGCAGTACGGAAGTCTGTCTCCCCCACTCCCACCACCCGAGGGTGTTCCTAGATTTTCCTTTGGCCAGTCTGCCTTCTTCAAATAGTAGCTGCTGCAATCTGGTTAAAATCTGGACCTGCATTCACTGGCTCTCGGTCCTCTCTCTCCATTTGGCCCAAGGTTCTTCATAGTTGGCCATATTCTTCAAAAGCTGTGCTTTGGAGCTTTAGCCAATTCCTGATTTCACTGAAGATCTAAGTTTTGTAGTTCTTGTTCTCTTTGTTGGTAACTGTGGGTTTCAGTGAAAAGAACAGAGGAGACAACAAGCTATTTCTTACCAGAAGCATCACAGTGTTGTTTTGTTTTTTAGGCTAATAAATCATTGTCATTATGCTCGACTACACTCCCAGTCTCTGGTCACATGTCCTGTGGGATGGCATCTGAGAACTCTGAGCTTGCTCATGGTTGCTAAGCAACTAGAGCTCTTTTCTTCCTTCCAACAGCCTGCCCCATCCCTACCCCGACATGGCCCGGCCCACCCTGCCTTCAAATAGAGTGTGTGGTACCATGACTCACTTGGAAATGGTTCTCTAACCAAAGACAAACACCCGTGGCTTCCAGAGAGATTTCAGGGGGGGATCTTATTGAAGAGGAGGGGGAAAGATACTCATACATACATTAAGAATAAGACAAATTGTTAACAAAAAATACATATAGGTCAACAAGACCTTGGGAGAAAAGGAAAATGAAAAGGTGGAAGAAAGAATGCGTGTATGTTTTCTCACAAAGTTGAGTTGATCCAAGTGTACATTTGGAGTTCTACCAGTTGGGGCAGAGGGCCCAGGTAAAAATTAGCTACATGTGCCCACTGTATTCTTGGTTGCCTGAATAACAAACATGGTTTTCATATGCTGAAAGTATTAAAAAGGAAAAGATTATATGTAAATGAGGTGGATAGTAAATTAGAAGTGGAACATCAGTAGTTTGGCCACCTCCCTTTGGGGTAAGGCCTGGAAAGAGGTATGTGCCCCAAATATGATACCAGGAGGAGAAAATTTTGACCCATGTTGGATTAAACACATCAAGTTGCATTTGTGTACACAGGACCCTAACACTGCACAGGCCGCCTTGGGCGAGAACAATGGCGGCAGCCTGTGGTCTGGACTCTTCTCTCTGCGTCCTTTCTGAATATTCTTCCTGCTCTACAAGGACAGAAGGAGTAGAAGAGGGAATCACCAGGAACATTTACACCCCAAAAGAGGTTATTACTAGCCAGGAAAGGGAATATGTCTTTGGATGAGGAAATTATATTTTATTTTTCAAATTCTTTTTAATGTTTTATTTATTTTTGAGAGAGAGAGACAGAGACAGAGGCACAAGCAGGGGAGGGACAAAGAGAGAGGGAGACACAGAATCCGAAGCAGGCTCCAGCTCCGAGCTGTCAGCACAGAGCCCAACGGGGCTCAAATTCACGAGCCATGAGATCATGACCTGAGCCAAAGTCGGATGCTTAGCCGACAGAGCCACCCAGGTGCCCAAGAAGATTATATTCTTAAAATGTAAATAATTTTGAATACGATGTGGCATGTTTTACAAACAAAGGTGACTTGCCTCTTAAGCATCAGGTAACTCCTACTTAGGATATGTCAGGGTTAAGAAATGTCATTTTTTTTTTAAGTTACTAAACATTTTTGTGGGACACGAAACTTGTAAAATAAAAATCAACCAATAATATATATGGGAAGTAACAACATATTAATAAAGAATGATATTTAAGTGGGACTATTTACTAAAAGGAGATAAGTAACGAAAACGTCATTAAAGGGGCGCCTGGGTGGCTCAGTCAGTTAAGTGTCCGATTCAGCTCAGGTCATGATCTCACGGTTTGTGGGTTCGAGCCCTATGTCGGGCTCTGTGCTGACAGCTCAGAGCCTGGAGCCTGCTTCATATTCTGGGTCTCCCTCTCTCTGCCCTCTCCCACTCATGCTGTCTCTCTCTGTCTCTTAAAAATAAACATTAAAGAAAAAGTTTTTTAAAAAAAGTCATTAATACAATTGTGTTAAAACTACTTTCTTTATGTGGGACTTCGATATTAGTAATTTTCTAAGTGGCAGTAATCCTGAAGATCCATTAAGTACAAATTATAGGTTAAATTACCAACATCTTGGAGCGCCTGGGTGGCTCAGTTGGTTAAGCGTCTGACTTCGGCTCAGGTCATGATCTCATAGTCCGTGAGTTCAAGCCCACGTCAGGCTCTGTGCTGATGGCTCAGAGCCTGGAGCCTGCTTTGGATTCTGTGTCTCCCTCTCTCTCTGCCCCTCCCCTGCTCATGCTCTGTCTCTCTCTTTCTCAAAAATAAATAAAAACATTAAAAAAAATTAAAAAAAAATTACCAACATCTTGCATGCTAGGCACTATAAATCAAATTTTACTTAAGTTTATTGTGAAATTTTACAGAAAATCTTAACACCGTTAAGATTACAGAATACTCCTCATTGATAAATCTAAGCTGAAGACATAAATCTAGCCTATTCTGTTGATAAACTTCCACATCCAGCTGAATGAAATTTCCGTACATCCCATCTACTGGTCATCAGGACTTCCCACCGTCCTCTGGTTCACGTAATTTCATTTCTCGAATCTCGATTTATTTTAGTACAAAAAGAAAAGAAAGATTACTGATATCTACAAGCAGACTGTATGCTTGCCTGGCTTTTAGATACACGGGAACGCTACGTGCAGACTCGTTAGGTAGGAAACTCTAGCGGTTCAAAAGCCATGTGCAAGTGGGTGATGACAACGAACAAGCCACAGGGGCTGGAAACCAACGCTGGCCAGACAGCATCCTCCAACTAATGTGTTGGCAATCACGGTCAAGCACCCCTTGATTTTAAAAGAGATTTACATGTGATTTTTGCTGTGCCAAAAAATAATCATAACAAGTCTTCTATGTTTCATGGAAATGAAAGTAATGGACCTTTGCCATCTTCAATGGTAAATCACTTTGAAGCTGTGCTCAAATAGAGATGTTATCTAAAAGCTAAAGTCCTGATCAACAGAACTAAAAAATAATACCATCAAATACAGTTCTTCACATATTACAATATAATTGTGTCTGTGTCGTCTCAGATTACTACGCTTTAAATTTCTGTGGAAAAGCCTTTTTATCGTTCCTTGGAAAAAAAAATTTTTTTTTTAATTTTTTTTTTCAACGTTTTTTATTTATTTCTGGGACAGAGAGAGACAGAGCATGAACGGGGGAGGGGCAGAGAGAGAGGGAGACACAGAATCGGAAACTGGCTCCAGGCTCCGAGCCATCAGCCCAGAGCCCGATGCGGGGCTCGAACTCACGGACTGCGAGATCGTGACCTGGCTGAAGTCGGATGCTTAACCGACTGCGCCACCCAGGCGCCCCTGGAAAAAAAAAATTTTTAAATCATGTTTTATTCGATGCTAAGTTCCACGAGGTTTCTCTAGGGACCCTCTGAAACAATGATCTGTATTCTCTTCAGGCTCTACACTTATACAAGGGTCCAAAGTTATAGACGTGAAAAATATATCTGCCACTATTCATGCCTTTAACATTTTTTTTTTAAATGTCTCCTTACCTGGGAGCTTGGGCATGCGATTTCTGCATGATTATTTCTTGCTTTTTGCTCTCCACTATCAGTTACAATAATGACACTGGTCTGCATGTTAAAGGACAGATGAAGTGTCTTTTCCTTGGGTTCAATCCATTTGAATTTTCTCTTTCAATTATTCTAGGCTTTTTTCTCCATTTGGGGCACATCAGAGGAAAATGAACTTATTTAGAAAATCATGTTTCAAATTTCCTCTGGGAAAAATGCTTAGCTTATTTTGAAAGTCTCTTTCCACGTATAAACTCTAGAATCCTAAAATACTGACAAACGTCTGCTTCCGAAGTACTTTGGAAACCTAAGACAGTGAGGACCCTTCTTTAATTTTT
Source organism: Lynx canadensis (assembly GCF_007474595.2). Taxonomy (NCBI): domain Eukaryota; kingdom Metazoa; phylum Chordata; class Mammalia; order Carnivora; family Felidae; genus Lynx; species Lynx canadensis. Next base: position 74,446,525 of record NC_044320.2, read on the forward strand.
TTCCAGGAATAACCTTCTCAAAAGGCACAGATGAATAAATGAGCCTCAACTTTTTGGCCTTCCTAAAGAGAAAAAGAACCTTCTTCCTCATCTACTTTTAAAGGAATTCAACCTGAGTTATACAGAATAAACAAGTAGGGAGAAATGCAGCCATTGTCAAATCTTAAAAGACAGCTGAAATTAATTATATATGTGACAAACGAGAAAGTGGGAGTATTTCATAAGGGGGAAAAAATTGAATTTAGCTTTCAATCAGAGTAAAGCTATCAGTCAGGTAGCTGTTTATGACTCCGGAGAAATGAACTGAAATGTTGTCCCAGTAAAAGGACAGCACAACAGGTACGTTTAAGAGCTGCTTTAATCACCTACTGCTCGGGCAAAATTCTCAGGTCACATGCAGGTGAGGTGTAGATACAAGGGCTTTGTCATCTGTCCCGAGACGCTGGAAGTGTTTTCCATATAGTAGAGGGAGGTACAGTGGGTTCTAGTTCCGTCTGCCTCCACCTGGCCCAAGCTTTTTGCCGCGGGTCTTTGCAGCCCTGCTTTAGCTCAGCGTGCAAAAATGAGGGCACAGCTGTGCCTTACACATGAGCACAGCTGTGCTTTGCACACCTCTGGGGCTATGATCAACTCTCTGTGCCGGACTTAAAATTTTAAAAGACAAGAAACGGTGAACGCGCATTTATTGAGTACCTACTAGTGCTCAGTGCCGGACACTGAGCCAAGTACTCTCCACACGTAACTCACTTAATCTTCACAAAATCCAGTGACTCAGGTACACTACTTCTGAGGCACGAACACTTCCCAAAGATCACACAATTGGGAAGTAACTAAATCCAAATCCAAAAACCTGTTTTCCTTTTCCAGAAAATGACGTCAGAGAAAATGGCAAGCAGGCGCGCGGAATGGGCTTTTACATGCCCCAGTATCAAATAAAAAATAGCAAATATTTCTACAAATGAGAGATCTTAGGAAGGAAATCCTAGAACGCAGGGCCAATACTCCACTGATTTATTTATCACACAGTTTCAAGCTTAGAAAATACCCCGCAAGACACACACAAGCCACTTCTCCACCCTCACACACACTCTGCACTGTTATCACTGTTCATTAGGTCCAAGGAACTTTGATCTCTGGGGGCTGGAAGGCATTTTCAATTTCAGCGGTGGATGTAATGAAATGTCCCAAGTTCCATTTCCATGGAAAGGCTGAGAAGCTTGCTTGATCATACAACTCTGCTGACTTCATTTTTCTTTTCAATCAGTGTGTTATAGAAGCAGGATTTGCTTTATCTTCAGGTAAGATCTCATTTATCTGCTTGAGACTTACTGGGGGATTTGCGTATAAATAATGGAAGAATTACTTAACAGATTTTCAGGCTCCTATTTTTGTGATGTGCTTATTAGACTGCTAACCATTCAAACTATTGGGATAGGCCCTCTGGTTGTAAACAGCTAAATCAGATCCCTAATCTTTCTTTAGACATCTCTTATTTATCCTTTCACCTTTTCCCCAGATACATTTCAGGCTGGAGTTTTCATAACTTAAGCAGTGGTCAGTCAACCACTGTGCATTTGCTCTGAGAAAGAGAGCCATATTGGGCTCATGAGATCATACTATATTTAAGGATCATGAAATAATACATGATATATACAAAATTATTTCTGACGTATTCATAATCTACAGAACATAAGAATACCATAACCACCCATGAAACCAACCCTGAGTTTATAAACTAGGATGTTCTAAACACCATCTTAAACACTATCTTTACAAGATGGTTCCACATTTTTTCAAAGTGGTGTACCAATTTGCACTCCCACTGGTAGTACATAAGTTTTACTGTTGTTATACATCATTAACAACTCATGATTTACCAAAAGTCTTATTTTTAAGCAACCAATTTAGTATCTCATAATGGTTTAAATTTTTAGTTTGGTAATTACTAATGAGGCGAGGCATATTTTCATGTATTTTTGGCCACTATAGCTCCTTTTCTATAAAATGCCTATTTATATTTTTTGCCCTTTTTTTCTATAAGGCTTATTGATTTGTGTATGCTCTTTATATATTCTGAATAGTGATTCTTTACTGGCTGTATATTGAAAATACCTTCCAACACATGCAGCTTGTCAATCTTATTATTATTTTTGATGAACAGAAGTCAGTAATTTTAATGCAATCAGATGTGTCAATATTTTCTTTTATGGTTAGCAACTTTTTTGCCTTAATTTAAAAATCCTTCCTACTCTCAAGTCATAAAGATCTTTCTCTTGGGACACCTGCGTGGCTCAGTTGATTAAATGTCTGACTTCGGCTCAGGTCGTGACCTCACGTTCATGGGTTGGAGCCCCACATGGGGCTCTGAGCTCACAGCTCAGAGCCTGGAACCTGCTTCGGATTCTGTGTCTCCCTCTCTGCCCCTCCCCTGCTCCCATGCTAACCCCCCCCCCAAGAATAAAAATCATAAACATAAAAAAAGATCTTTCTCTTTAATTTCTAAACATTTTGAAATGTCTTTTGTACATTTAGGTTATTAAAGTATCAGAAATTCATTTCTGTGTATGATTTGATGCATCAGATTGATTTCATTTTTTCCGTATAAATTAGCAATGCCACCGACTGCCACCAGATCAAGTTCCCTTATACACATAGGTGTCACCAGGCCTTCGATTCTGGTGCATTTTCAATCTGTTGACCTTGGTGCCAAGACAGGCTGTTCTCATTTTGGTAACTCTATAACAATTCTTGAACGCTGATAGGTAAAGTCACCATAACAATTCTTGAAAGTCACCATAACAATTCTTGAAAGAATTCTTGAAATTCTTCACCCATATTCTTCTTCAGCAAATGAATCTTGGCTCTTCCATTGTTCTTCCTTATAAAATTGCAAATCAAGCCCTATTGCAATTCCGACAGATATTGGCTTGAATATGCGGGGAAAATGTGGGAAGATTTTATATCTTAATGATACGGTGTTTCCATAACAGCACCATGGTGTATGTATCTCTTTAATTATGTCACTGTTAGTATCTTCTAATAAAGTTTATGATTTTCCCCACATAGGTCTTGATGCAATTTTAGTTACATTTTTTCAGTTTTACCTTATATTTTCTGCTGATATTATAAGTGCTATTTTTTACTGCTAGCATATCACATTCCAAACTGACTTTTATTGATGTATAGTAATGTAACTGGCTTGTGTAATTTTATTTCATAAGGAGACAGGTAACTTGTTATTTCTAATTATTTAAAGATGAATCCGAGGTTCTAATGGGCAGCTAGATGATCTTCAAATAATGACATTCATTCTTTCTTTTCCATATGTCTATACATTTTTGTTTCTTTTTCCAACCTGCCCATACTGTTCTTCTTGAGATGACAGTAGCTTCATGGAAGGAATAGGGGAATAGTCCTTGGTAATCTGTAATCTGGGAAGGTTTGTATGTTCCTTGAAAAGGAAACCCCAGCTCTGATGTTTTCTTCCTGAGAAGATTCCTAACCACCGATTCAAATTCTTTAATGGTTACTAAAGTGTGGTGCTCAGATTTTCTATTGCTTCTTGACAGAGTTTGATTACTTAGATTTTTCTAAGAATTCATCTGTTTTGTCTAAGTCAGTGGTTCTCAGCCAAAGGTGATTTTGCCCCCCGGGGAGCACTTGACAGTATCTGTAAATGATTTTGGCTGTCATAGCTGTGGGTGGGGTGAGGGTGCTGCTCCAACGAGTGGGTAGAGGCCAAGGATGCTTGTGAACACCCTACGATGCTCACGGCCTCTCCCCCTCCTCTCTCTCTCTCTCTCTCTCTCTCTCTCTCACACACACACACACACACATATACACACACACACCAAAGAACCATTATCTCAAATGTCAATAGGGCTGACGTTGAGAAACACTGGTGTGTTTTCTTGACAGAGTTAGAGTATTAGCATTGTTTTTTAACTTTGGCTAGATCGTTTATTCTTCCTGTCAATTTATGCCTTCTTTTCTTCCTATTTTCCTGATTAACATTGATATTTTCAAGGTACATTTACATTTTCGAAATACCAACTAATGACCCTATTAGTTCTCACTATCAAACGTTTATTTTCCGTTCTACTTTCTTCGTATCTATCAGGTTGTGTTATTTTTATTTTTTTCCCCTTTCTCCTCTTCTTAGATAAAATTTAAGCCTACAAATTTCCCTTTAAGTATATACTTGTATATATATAAGTATATATTTGCTATAAGTATATATTTGCTGCATTCCACATTTTTATGACATGTTACTTTTGTGGTTGGCTCAGTCCTAGGCATTTTAAGTTTCAATTAAAATCTCTTCTTTTGTCGGGGCGCCTGGGTGGCGCAGTCGGTTAAGTGTCCGACTTCAGCCAGGTCACGATCTCGCGGTCCGTGAGTTCGAGCCCCGCATCGGGCTCTGGGCTGATGGCTCAGAGCCTGGAGCCTGCTTCTGATTCTGTGTCTCCCTCTCTCTCTGCCCCTCCCCCGTTCATGCTCTGTCTCTCTCTGTCCCAAAAATAAATAAACGTTGAAAAAAAAAAATTAAAAAAAAAAAATCTCTTCTTTCGATCACAATTATATACACGTATGATTTTTAATTTCAAAATATATGGAATTTTCTACTTACCTTTTGGTTCTTGATGAATAACTGAAATTCTTCTGTAGTAAAAGAACACAATGTAGGGCACTGATTTTTTAAAAATCTGTTGTGATTTTCCTTGTTAACTTATTATATTGTCATTTTTATTATATGTTCATGTGTTCTTCAGAAGTGTGTGTTTTCATGTTGTGAGGTGCTTGGTCCTATATACGCACAATAAATTAAGGTTATGTCTTGTATTTTTTAAATAGTCCATACTCCCAGGAGTATTTTGAATATTTGATACAACGATAGCCAGAAATGAGTATTCTGATCTGTTATTTCCCAGAAAGCTATATTAGCACTAAAAGGCTTTCCCCTTCACAAAAAAAAAAAAAAAAAAAAAAAAAGGCAGTGAGGTTGGCAGAAAACTCAGAATCCCTGAACTTTCGGTGTAGTTGATGTTTTCCGTAGTGGTAAAGATGTAAGATCTGGAGGAAAGCTCTGATCACAATTATCATTATCATCAAATTGTGCTTATCAAAAACGGTGGTATGGGATACAATTGAAGCAGAGGAACATGGAGACAAAGAGAGAGCTGACTTCTTCAATCCAGGACATTGCTGTTCTAACTGGTGTTGTTGATAAATGATTAAGGAATGAGAAGAAAGAGTTCTTTACTTCTTTGTCAATAGATAGACAAATAATGACATCTGAGGAGTAGCCAGTAGGAGAGATGTGAAAACTTAACTCCAGGTGTATGGTAACCTGTCCTCAAATAGGAAAATTCATATTTTCCTTCTGACTAGTAGATAAAGCATGACTTACATAGGCATGCAACTACCTTTGGGAGATCAAAAGGGATATTATGCTTTTCTGAGTGAGGTAACTTCTATAGGCATTTTGCAAAGAAGAAGGAGGAGGAGGAGAAGAGGAAGGAAAAGAAGGAGAAAAGGAAGGAAGGAAGGAAGGAAGGAAGGAAGGAAGGAAGGAAGGAAGGATGGATCTGTCTTAGAATCTTTGTCAATCGTAAAGTAAAACTTTGAGTCAAAGTAAATCTCAGAAGTCATAGTCTACTCGATTAATTTTGGATTAGGTGAGTTCTCCTCTTTGGAGGTTGGTTTGTGTGTAGCATATGGTGCTATATTGAAAAGTATCTCTTTTATCTTCACTGGAAAGGAGTTAGAGACAGTTAATATTTTTAACCCTGTATTAGAGATGGAGATTGGAGAATTGAACATCAAACTGTAGTCAAGTAAAATGAAAATACGGGCTTCTTAATTCTAACCCTGGATCCCTTCTATTAACTCACAGGACAAGAATATTTGAACAATCCATATAGACTTCAGTGACTTCATAAAGTATCTTTAAATGACCCCATAATTTTCAGTGAATATCCTGAGGATGTCCAGCATTTTCATCTCAGAATATTTCTACTTTTCAAAAAAATTTTTTTAATGTTTTTATTTATTTTTGAAGGAGAGAGAGACAGAGTGTGAGCGGGGGAGGAGCAGAGAGAGAGGGAGACATAGAATTTGAAGCAGGCTCCAGGCTCTAAGCTGTCAGCACATAGCCCGACGCGGGGCTCGAACTCATGAACTGTGAGATCATGACCTGAACTGAAGTGTGACGCTTAACCGACTGAGCCACCCAGGAGCCCCTGAATATTTCTACTTCTAATCTCAACTAATCTAACTCTAGTCTCAAACTATCAACAGGAATGAGCTATTCTAGATATCTCCACAAATTATTGTAATTTACTAACCCAAAATACTACTTGGAGTCTTAGGATCTAACCATAACTCAGACATGGATTAAATTTCAGATTATGCATCTCAAGAAAGACCAATTGCTATCATAATTGTCTTCTAAACCTTAAAATATTCTCCTTATTTGTTGTTTGTTTTTAAAAAGAGCTGTTGCAAAACAAAGGTTCCCTGGGAATTAAATTATTAGTTTAGGAAACTTGGCCATTGTAATTAAAATGCCTAAAAGATAAACTGCATGTCTTACAAGGACCATAGAAGAGAAATGGGAGTTTTTAAGGTGAGTTTCTGTTTTTTTTGTCTTTTCTACTCAGCCACAAGTTTCTGGAAATGCCTAAGAGTCATCCCTAATGCAGGTATGGAAAGACATATAGAGCAGGAAGCCAAGTGAGGATGCGGCAATTAATTGGAAATTTTGATTAATTGACAAATACTCATAAGTGAACTCCAGCCTGAAACAAAGCAATAGTTTTGTGAATACAGCCATCCATCACATGTGTCTAAATAGATCAAGTTTATCACATGATTGCCTAATATATGTCTCATGCTATATTGGAGACATAAACAGATAAATCAACAACTTGCATTTGGAAGCTCTAAATAAAAAAAATAGTATTAGTAAAATAAGACTAAACGGTATGGAGATTGACAACTTGTCACGTTTCTCTCTATTGCAGTTTTGTTATTGCTGTTGACCGTCTGTATAGAAGCAAAAATCCCACTCGGGTTCCCCAAACTACAAAATAGTAACCCTATGAAAATTTGTAAAATTGTAAAAATTTGCAAAAATACGCTCATGCTGCTTTCATTATGGACGTTTTAGAGGAAATTTTGTTTGCTCCTTTCTCCACCATCTTTTCTTCCTTATTCTGGGAATAAAATTTCTCATTCTCCTTTAAAAGCCAGCTCGTCTCCACCCCTGGTCCATATAATCCTGTTTGAAACTGACAACACCATGCTCCAGATCCACATGTGGCTGGGGATCTATGTTTGGCCAGTAGTAATTGAATCAGATAATATATAGTAATTGGGTGTCTAGTAATTGAATCAAGGGTAGTTATATGTTCCCAGCTAGGCTTATCAGAGTCACCAGAATCTTGACTGGAGCCATTAAGAAAGAGATACATATAGGGGCATCTGGGTGGCTCAGTCTGTTGAGCATCCGACTTCAGCTCAGGTCATGATCCCACAGCTTGTAAGATCAAGCCCTGAGTTGGGCTTTGTGCTGACAGCTCAGAGCCTGGAGCCTGCTTCAAATTCTGTGTCTCCCTCTCTCTCTGCCCCTCTCCGTCTCAGACTCTGTCTCTCTCCCTCTCAAAAATAAGTAAACATTAAAAAAAATTTTTTTTTTAAAGAAAGAGACGCATACATTTATCCAGAGTTTCTCTGATGGGGAAACACTAATACTGTCATTATTGATGGCCTTCTCGCCCAGTACATGGAAAGAGCTGGCCTCATAAAGCAACTAACATGGCAGATGTAGGAACAAAAGACAGAAAAACCACTGCCTTGACGAGCCATCATCATTTGAGCTTCTCATTCAAACCTCGCGTGAAACTAACAGAGCCACTGATTTCTTTGGGGGGTTATCTAAGTCAAGAAATAACCTTTATCTTACAGAAATGTCATTCAAATGATATTTCTATGACTTGTGTCTGAGCATCTTGAGAATTACTGAAGCAAGGACAGGGTATTCAAGATTCAGACTCAAGTACATGAAACGGCTGAGTCAAGATAAGAGAGGGCTTAGCAAGAATTTCCTAAGCCTAACACAAACACAGAGCATTGACTTGCAACATCTCTTACTGTCCTTTAGCTCATTTTGGCATGGTGGGTTTCAGCTTTGAATAGCCTTTTAGGGATGACTTTCTGGCATTTTTTTTTCTGGTTGTATGATTATTTTCTCCATCTGCAAGGGGTAAAGAGCAATTGACACTGAGCTAAGTTTCCAGGCAGAGCACAGTTCACAGGTTGGATAAGTCATGGCATGCAGGCCAGAAAGATGTTATGAATTGCTCAACTCAAAAACACCCTCAGATTTCAGTCAATCTAATGGCACGATATACTCGTGCTCTGGTGTTGTTACTTTAGAGACTAGAATCATCATCTACCCCATCTCCGTCCTCCACCACCCTGTTAACACACATAAACCACAGGGGCTGTTCTGCACCAAACTTAGGAGAGACACTTATAAACAGACTTACTCTTTGACTGTTAAAGTGATATGGTAAAGTTGTCTGTTCAGTGAAGTGAACTGAACACAAACTTATTTGCAATCCTGAAATCCCTCTGGACCAGCATGTTTTTGACTGCAAGGAATCATTCTACTCCTCATTCTCTTCTTTTCTGTTAATAATTTTTGTATGGGACTTGACCTTGATACTTATCTGTTGATCATTTCTTCGCGAAATTAGTTTTCTGAACTCTTAGAGTGTGCCAATACTCACATGTGTGTCTAGAAATGGAAATGAAGCCTTTTGTTAGTTGATAAGACCTGAAGACACTAGATTATCTGCCATTAAAATTTTGCATTCGTTTCTCACAAAGGCTACTTTTTGAAGGGGAAAAAAAAAAACACGCTACATATCTATCCATCTCCCATTTTAGACCCAGATCTAGGAATGCTCCAATAACCATAGAATACTCTCTAATCTCTGTATTACAAACAAGAGGTGATTTGCTTCTACCACACAGTGTAACCACCTACTTCAAAGGACTCTGCTTCTCAGCCACTTCTTCTGTACTTGGTAAGAACTGGAAAGTCACTGGGTTTATTGTCATATTAAGAAATATAGAGACACCTTTATCCCACCATCCCCAATAGGATGACAGCCTATATTCTTGGGAAGGAAAGCTTTCTCTGAACTTGTCTTTAACTCTGGCTCTGTACTGACGCGTAATTTCGCATTTATTAAGTTCATAATAAATCTCTTCTAATTAGTATTTGGAAATTCACACCAGAAAACTAATCTTTTTTCCTCTAAGAGTAATGAATATAATTTGATAAACACAGTGTTCCGAAATCTTATTTGGAAACCGTTGCCTGATGTATTTACAGTAATACATCAAATTAAGTTTTCCTGAAGCAATTTATACACACCTGACCAATGTTTATTAAATTAATTTAATAATATGCGGGAACAGTTTATACAAAGTTCATCTAAAAGTGATGCCTAAGTGCTTAAAATTCATCACATGTAGATACATAGCTTTCACAGATTGTCATAAACCATAAATTTCACTTTCAAAATCAACTGCTACTTTTCAATCCATTTAATAATTGCATAATATCCAGCGTTTTGTTTTAAAATGTCTATCATTTAGAGGCGTCTCTCTCGAGTGGCTCAGTCGGCTAAGCGCCAGACTCTTCGTTTCGGCTCAGGGCACGGTCTCAGAGTTCATGAGATAGAGCCCCGCGTCAGGCTCCGTGCTGACAGCTCAGAGCCTGCCTGGGATTCTCTGTCTCTCTCTCTCCCTCTCTGCCCCTTCTCCACAATCACTCTCTCAAAATAAATAAACACACTTAAAAAAAAAAGTCTACCATTGATTTTGTCCAAATGAGATTAAATATTCACAGATATTTTTATCAAAAACAAGTCCTCAAAAATCTGATGACGAAAACTAACAACCTGCCTAGATTTTTGAGAATTTTTCTTAAGTAAATTATACTAAACATCTACATAGCATTATATATCATACATACACGTGTAAATGCTGTATCTGTTGAAAGAATGAGTGAGTAAAATATCCATCTGTGATGCTGTGATGTTCAGCCCACCTTGGACTTCAAATTATCCAGAGGCAGCACGTTGTACTGTATGCAAAACAAAGTCAGTTCTCTAGCAGGTTCACATTTTTCCTACTTGAGTGAATATTTTGCTTCAATCAAACTTAAGAGAAGATTTGTGTTTCAAATGTGATCTGAAAGTCTTTTGACAATGGCCATATCGATCTTTAGTACCACATTATTTAGTGGAATATGGGGCGGTAGTGTCTGGCGATATGTAGGTGCATTTGATAGCGATTTACATAAAAATGATAAATATAGACTCAGACGTAGCCATTTCCTGGGTGCCAGGCAGAGTGGCTGGCACATAGTCTTTCCCCATCTTCTTGTCAAATTATTCCCTTTACTCATTCATCTTACTTGCTGTTAAACCTGGCATACAAGTAAGAGGAAGACCTAGTCAGAGTCCAGGAAGGGTACTTGGGGCAAAAGAAATGCGTGCAAAGGCGTCACAGGCGAAAAAGCACGTGTGTTTGGGCAGCTGAGCGGAGGGCAGTGTGAACCCGGCGTAAAAGGATAAGACAGAAAATGGGCAGGTAAGTAAATGCTGAGCCATGCAGGGCATTATAGGCTCATACAGTGTTTGAATTGTTTTCGAGAGCAATGGACATCCGCTCCCAGGTTTTACATGAAGGAACAGCATGATGTGGTTTACTTTTTTAAGTAAGAAAGCTGTGTAAAGATGGCTTCGGGGAAGCATAGAGGACAGCAGCAAGAGTCGGGATTTAGCATCCAGTGAGTCGCCCGGAGGCCTGGATTAGGAGGTGGCCGTGCACCAAGAGAAGTGGCCGGAGTGGGACATTGGTCACCTGTTGTTTGTGATGGAGGCATAGCAAGGAGGAGGGAGAGAGGAACCGAAGACATCGCCGAGATTTCTGGCTGGAAACACTTGATAGAGGGTGTTGGCATTTGCTGGTAGGAAGGTGGCCAACTAGAGGGGAAGAGATAGGGCGACAGAGAAATTTAAAAGATGCATTTAGTCAAATAGGCTTGCAAGGCCTTAATGTGTAAATGTCAAATAGTCAACTGGTTATGAGCATCCAACCCAGGCATATTGGGACAGGTATAATAGAAGCAGTTTAGCAAACCTGTTTTCGTCCGAAACAATTACTTATAATGATTACTTATATTGCTTTAATTACTGATATTGATTATTTATATTATATGGCTTTAATTACTTATTTTGTGGTTAAGTGATGTTTTAGCTTTCTTTTAAAGAGTTTTCGGTCCCAGGATAAATTATCACAAGTATTTTACATAAAGAGGACGTCAGACAGTGTCAGCTAAGATTTCAAGATAATTTTGTGTGGTAATGGCCTTCATTTAATCTCAAACAGATGAAGAAATCACTCAAGTTAATTGAGTTAATAGGGGTCTTTTAGAGGCAGATAAAAAGAACATAGTGCTTTTTGTTGGAATTTACCAGTTAGAACAGGTTAGGATTTTAATTGTATTCTTTGTCATTTTGTCTGTTAGCTATCATTCCTGTATCTTGAAATAACTTGGGGAAGAAATGAGACAACTCTCTTTGACGCTATAAATAATAGCTGTTTTGCAAGAAACATTCATTTTTGACAGCTACTAATATTTCTGGAAGATCTTTTGACTTAAAAAAAAGCTGACAAGTATTCACTTTTGTTTTAGGGACAATTAAATATGACAATTGACATTAAAATTTTCTCACGACTGGACTTTAAATTTTAATAATTAAATGAACAATTCATTCTGAAATATCACTTGGCAAGTCAGGAACCAAAGACAGATGACTCTGATGCAATCATTTTCGTTCAATGATGATTTTATGATTGTCGCGTCGTTTGATTTCTTGACAGTTTAATTTTATACTAAGTTCAAACTATCAGAAAATACGATGATGAAAAAGTACTTTGCTATATTTGAAGGAAGTGGGGACAATCTATGAAAATTATCAAGCTCATTCTAATAAGCTTGGAGGTAAATGCTACATAAAGGGGAAGTCAATTTTCTCTTGAAAAATAATGCTACAAGAGTAATTACCTTTATTAATAAGTAGTAAAATTCACATCTTTAGTAAAAGAAAAGCATGTATTGCAGAACCTTAAAGCAGTTGCACAAAAACAGTTACTTAAAACAGATAATAGAATGTAAATCAGATCTATGTCGTCTATAACATACATACGTATGCACATATATGTGTATATATAAAACACTAATCATTCATTCATTTATTCAGGAGACTTACTGAGGGTCTCCTATGCGCCAGGCACACATGTAGACAATGTGTATAGTGATTTTAAAATATGTAAGACGCAGGGCGCCTGGATGCCTCAGTCAGTTAAGTGCCCAACCCCTGACTTCAGCTCAGATCATGATCTCACGGTTTGTGAGTTTGAGCCCCGCACCAGGCTCTGTGCTGACAGTGTGGAGTCTGCTTGGGATCCTCTCTCTCGCTTTCTCTCTGCCCCACACCAGCTCACTCTGTCTCTCTCTCTCAAAAATAAATAAATGAACTTTAAAAAAAATATGTAAGACGCAATCCCTGCCCTCAAGGAGATGAAACCCCAGGGTGTAAAGGCAGACACAGAACAAATGATCATCAATATGTAAGGAAGGGAAAACTAAAGCAGTAATAGGGGACCAGAGATCAGCCATGGCTGCTTGTTTCAGTTTGAAGACTGGTCTGTAAACAATTCCAGGATGAGAGAGTCCGACTTGTATCTGAGAATCACCCTGAGGACGTCTCCTATCAGCCTCACCACCACTCACCCAAGTCTGTACCCTGTTGTACTGGCCCTTGGAGGCTTGGTCCCTGTGCTGATTTTTACCACTCACTTCCCCTCTATTATTGTCCTTTTCTCTACCATTTTATAGAGGATTGAGTTTAGTAGTCTCTGCTCAGCAGTCCCAACCCTCTCCGCTGCAAATTAGAAGCTATGGCACCTGACCAGTTTGTGTTGGTGTCTCCCTAACTTTTACTCTATGACATCCCTCTCTCTCTCTACAGGAAGGCTGATTTTCACAAGTTAAGCTAGCTCACGTTTCAGATCATCTCTACCACTTAAAAACTCTCCTCCCACGTGCACACTGAAAGAAACTTTAAACAGAACACGTGCGCACACACCGCATTCTGATCTTAGCCCACGAAATACGTACGCGGGAAGTACGGAAGAAAAACAAATTCCGTGTAATAAAAAGCTCCAAATAAATGTAATAGTTTAGGGCCCACCTCAGAGCGACATGAAGAGAAATACAATACAGTATACTTGTTAATGTTGAGATTTTTCCCCTCTGGTGCCCAGAAGAACTGAGGCCTACCAGGCTGCCTTCACAGCCACTAAAGCTCAGGTACAAAGTGAATTCTAAGTTAGTGACATTGAGCGTGGCTTCTCTGAGAATTCACAGGATTCTCAACATTCTTTCAGAATTCACAGGATTGGGAAACATGGAGGAATGGGTTCCTTTTACTAGGTCCTTTTGTAAATCAACTTTATTGAGGTATAATTTATTTACAGTAAATTGCGTGAGTTTTGAGAAGTGTATGAATGGTGGAATCACTGCCACAATCAAGACACAGAACACTTCCTCATCCCCCTTCAAGCCCTTAGACCCTGGCATTAGGCAGCCATTTATCTGGGTTTTTCGTCACCATACATTGGTTTGCATGTTCTAGAATTTTCTACAAAAGGAATCACGTAGTGCACACTGCATCTGCTGCCTTCACTCAGCATAATGATTTTGAGACTGCTCCACACTGTTGCTCTATCAGCAATATATTCCTTTTTATTGCTGAGTCATGTTTTATCGAATGGATACGCCAACTGTGTTTATCCAATCACCTGTTGACGGACATTTGGGTTGTTTCCATCACAAGTAAAGCTGCTATAAACGTTGGCATTCAAGTTTTTGTACGGACCTATATTATTATTTCTCTTGAGTAAATACATAGTTAATACATGAAAAAAGCTGGGTCATATCATAAGTATATATTTAACCTTTTTCTGAAACTGCCAAATTATTTTCAGTGATTATAGCACTTTTAATTCCCACCAGTGTCTAAGAGTTCCAGCTCTATTACATCATCACGAACATCTGGTATTGTCAGTCTTTCTATCTTTATCCGTTCTAATGGATGTGGGGTTGTATCTTATTAAGATTTCCCTCATAAGTAAAGATGTTCAATATTTTTATGCGCTTATTTGCCATTTATCTTCTTCTGCAAAATATCTGTTCAAATATCTTCTACTTCTTACAGGGTTGATGGACTTCTTGAGTTTTACCAGTTCTTCATAAATTCAGAATGTGAATCCTTAGTTACATATATCTACTGTGAATATTTTCTCCATTCTGTGGCTTACTCTTTCCTTTTCCTTAAAAACGTTTTTCATTTTGATAAAAATCTGATTTCTCAACTTCTCCTTAATGGCTCATGCTTTTTGTATCCTAAGAAACATTTGCCTATCAGAAGATTACAAATATTATTATCGATTTCTTCTAGGAGTTTTATAGTTTTGACAGTTACAGGTAGGTCTATAAGACATTTTGAGTTAATTTGGAGGTATGGTAGGAGATAAAGGTTAATATTCATTTTTCTTTCATGTCGAGATCCAGTATTTCCAATACTATTGATTTTTCCCATTGAGCTGAGTTGGTCAATTAGCCAAAAATTATTTGATCACATGTATGTAGTTGTATTTCTGGACTCCATTAATTCAATTGATCTGTGCTGATACTTTTAACCATCACCATGCTATCGTGATTAGAGTAGATTCCCCCAAACCCAGTCAAGCTCTCAGGTCACTGAAGCCCTGGCCAACATCTTGACTGTTATTACCTTATGAGAGATCCAGAGCCATAACCACCAAGCTAAACCACTCCCAAAATTCTTGCCTGTGGAGCGAAGGCAATTATGGTAGAAAAGGCTACTTAGAAGTCACTGGGACAGGCTCTGCCTATCTAAATGAACCAAAAGTGATACCACATTCCAAAAAGGATTGCAGACATTAATGTCACCATCAAGGACTCCAAAGACATCAGAGTGGTGACCATACCCCCATTCATTTACCCATTGGGCCTGGGCAGAAGACGTGAAACTCAGACGATGATAAGGATTACCATAAGCTGATTCAGCTAATGACTCCAATTTCAGCTGTTTTGCCAAATGTGGTTTCACTGCTGCAGGGAATCAACACAACCTCTGGCACCCGCTACACAGCTATTCATCTGACAAATACAGGAGATGTCCTCGGGAGCCCTGTAACTCTTCCCGCGTCCTGTGATTTAAATTCATGAAAAACTACAGCAATCCAATACATGAAGGACTCGATGTCCCAAACCCCTTAGAAGGAAACCAGAGCTTGCTGAAGGCAAAGGAGACATGGGTTGGGCAGTAGAGGAAGGCAGTTGTATGTACGAGCCAGGAGCACATGACTAGTTGCAGAAAGGAGAATGTAATACTTATAAGCATTTCTCATTTTAATATTAATAATGTTTGTAGATACTAACAAAAATTTTTCACCTGCTCTTCAGTCTGCCTACCATCTATCATAAATTGTGTTAAAAGTTAGACTTTGTATTTCGGTATTATTGGATATCAAAGGGTATGACTTAGAAAAGTGAGCATCACCCCAAAATAGTCAAGAGGCTTTGCATCCTTCCTTGGGGAAAAGATCAGCATGTTTTCTACTGTGCATGGGACTCTTGTAGTCTGTTAGGTGGAAGTCTGGCTCTGCTATTTGGATTTTAAGTCTGGTTAAAGAGTGTGGGTGTGTGCCAAAGTGACAAGGTGTGGACTCTGGTGGCTTGCAACATATCAACCTAACGAGACCATTTTTCCAGAATTCCCTTCTGAGTGTCTTTACCATTAGGGTAGAATGAAAGAGACATTTTGTGCAAGATTTGGAAGGTGAAATTGAAGCAGCAACCACATGTGTGCTGGGTGTTTTTGTGGCTCACACTTGTGTTTGCTGCCCTCCTGGCTCATCTCATTGGAATGGAGCACAGCCAGGCCTGCAGGTGCTCCCTCCACCTTGCCCTGGGTCCTCCCTGAGCTTCTCCAAGCCCTGGCCCAGGTACACATTTTAGTTCTGTGAGACAGAGTGCCATGTTTTCCCATAGGACATCCACAGTGTTGACAATGGAGCTGTTGAGAGACCAACCCAGGGTCCAGCTCAAGTTTTGTCTCCTCTTTCTTCCACTTTCTACCCATCTTTCCTTCCCGACTGCCTGTCTTGCAAAAGCCGACTCCAGCCTCAGACAAGGTATGAAGATAACAATAGCTGTACACAGATTGCTTGACTGGCACTTGTAATTGTGTGAGGTTAAATCCTTGTACTATATCCTTTCATATAATGTAATGTAATTAATGTAATGTAATGCAATGCAATGCAATGTAATATAATGTAATGTCATATAATAAATGTAATATATAATATAATAAATATAAGATAACATAAGGCAAGATAATATACCTGTATATTTTACCACATATTTGTGTATAACATATAACATATTAATATAATATAATTATTATCATAATATCATTATAATAATTATATTATTCAATAATTATCATATAATTCTATAATTAAAATACAATATAATATAATTATTATATATTATATAATTATAGAATAATAATGTTCATATGTTATGTATTACATATTATAAATATTTATATGTAAGAATTACATGTTATATAGAACTATGTATTTTACACATTATATGTCATGTGGTACATGTTATATATCATATATTTTACTATGAAGTATTATATGATTCATAATGAATGTATTAATACACAATATATATATATCATATATATCTTAGTGGTTCTGCTTCTCTGACCAAACTTTAGTTGATATACTACTTGATATAAAAAAGAAATTACATTTCTCTAAACTACAATCTCAAGCAAGAGTTTGTGAATCTCTGGGCTCAAAAGTGGTTTTTGCCAATGTTTCTGTAGCAAACAAGATAGTACAACTGCTCTCCCGTTTTTTATAGTCAGAATTGGCTTTACAGCATAGTTTCCATTTCAAATTTTCATCCGCGTAATTTATATTCCTACGTCTTAAGCTGATCTTTCAGCATTTTCTGTGTGCAGAGATGTTGGCTCAACATTATCATGAATCCTGCCCATCAAGTTTGATGTTGGATTGCTTGAACTGGTGACTTGTTGATAAAATTCAACAAATAAGGTAATTATTTTCAGATATGCAATTGCAGATCTTGAGACATGGGACCTCATTATGCCATATCTTCTCTTCTTTGTGAATAAATGAGCTCCACGTCCCCACTGATTCTAAAGAGCAAACCACATGCCGATGGAAATCTGAATACGGGAATGTGTCTGGTCTCATAACCTTTTCTTTGAAACTTAGACATTGACACCCTACTGCTAACCACCTACAACTACCCTATATAACTCAGACCACAGAGCAGAAAAGCCAACTGCTTTGTATACTTTTTTTTAAGTTTATTTCTTTATTTTGAGAGAGAGAGAGCGCACGCAAGTGGGGGAGGCACAGAGAGAGAGGAAGAGTGAGAGAGGAGAAGAGAGACGATCCCTGACAAGATCTACACCATCAGCACAGAGCCTCACGAACTCACAAACCGTGAGATCATGACCTGAGCTGAAGTCAGACTCCGACTGAGCCGCCCAGGGGCCCCCAAAGCCATATACTTTTACAGAGCTTTCCACACAATCAGTACAAAAATCATTTAAAGGCAAACGGGCATGTTACTGCTTATAGACACGGCAGGGTCTTTGTCATATGTCATGCTGCTTGTATTTCTCCCCACTAGTTTCCCTCCCTGGTGATAGGGAATAAAACAGCTGGTGTTAATGAGAGAACGTGTCTGACAAGCTTATCAGCCAGATATTGAGACCCAGAATACAGAGAGTCGTCAGACAACACTCAGGCTTTTACTAAATCATCTATAGGTATGTTTCTTTCGGACACGGGGACAGTTTCAATGGGCTGTGATTTGTATTTTTAAGAACAACGTTAACTGGCACCGCTCTTATAGGAGGCTTAAACAAACTGTATTCGAATAAATGCCAAGAATGCTTCAAAGGAGCATCTAATTACCAAAAAGAATCTAAGCATTACTCTTAAATGGTACAATTACCTTGCTGCTAGTTAGCTCCTTAAAAACCCTAAGTACGAAGTGTGAGGTCATGTGGCTCAAAGGGCATGAATTTTCCGTTCTAAGGAGAATAAGTCCCTAGGATCTAAGATACGGTAGAGTAACGATAGTTAATAATATGTTGTATACTTGAAAGCTGCCTAGAGTAGGCCTTAAATGTTCTCACCACACACACACACACACACACACACACACACACACACACAGCTGACGATGTGAGGCGACAGATATGTTAATTATCCGATTATCTGATGTCGGTAATCTTACCACAGCGTGTCTGTGACTCAAATTATCACATGGCGCACCTGCAACATATCCAATTACATTTGCCTGTTATTCCCACGTATTCCTCAACAAAGTAGAAGTCCCGGACACACTTTCTAAAGGAAAAGGAACAATGGGATTGTTGTGTGCACAAAAGGGTGTGAATATATGCAATAGTTCACCTAGAGAAGTTGCCTTATATACTTCATGCGCAGTAGGCAGCAAGCTCGAGTGGTCCCCTCGCATCTGCTATGGGGATATTTTCTGGGCCAACAACGTCCTCACTGCTACCAGCCCCAGCCCACAGCAACTCTATCTGGCAAGGATGCGTCAAACCCTTCTTGAATCTCGCCATTCTGGACTTTTTAGTATTGACCGCTGCTCGCTTCTCAAAAGAGTTAAACCTCAGATTTCAGGATGCAGATTTGCATGACTCACTTTCCTCTCTCCGAACCTTCACTATTCTCTCCTGTGGGGGAGTCCCCCCTCACCTCTCTCCCACTCACACCCAGGGCCCCAGGGCCCACCCAGTTCAGGTGCTGTGTTCAAGAACAAGAACAAATGGCATCCGTCACCAAAGGTCAACTACCCTTGGCATTCAAATAGTACACCTGGTCTTCTACCCGTAGCTGTTTTCTCCCTAGCCTTATTTAACAGCTAATGCTCTATTATTTCAGTTAAAATAGTCACACTCTCTGAATGCTGTTTTGGACAACCTGCCATCAACGGGTCGTAGCTACCTTCACATTTACAATACCTACAGTTTATCAAAAGGACCACATATGGGCTCCTAAAGTGATTCCCAAACTACCCGGAATATGCTTTGCCATCTGTCCTCTAAAAGAATCATTCTATCCTGCCATTACCCAGATCTCTTTTCTTCTTTGCCAACTCCTTGTATGCTCCCTGCTTCATGAAAACCAAAACCAACTCCCGATCCACAAACTATTTTTACTTCTCAGGGGATGTCACGTCCTAAGCCGTCTGAATACTTACTTCATGTTTTTACTTGGCCTGCATTTATACACCCCCAAAATAATGTCAGCCTCAAATAAATTTATGAGGTTAGAAGTCAAGACAATGCTCATTGAGAGGAAGGAGGTAGTGGCTAGAAAAAGGGCTAAAAATGGGGGAGGGGTTCTGGTAGGCTGATTTAATTTATTGATATGGGTGCTAACTGAATGGGTATTTTCTGTTTGTGAAAACCTATCAAGATGTTTGGCCATAATTTATCAACTTCCTTTTGTAACTTAAACCTTGTCCGTGTTAAAAGCACATCAGTCTACTTAAATCACTCTGAAATATGCCTTGACTCTAGGTTTCTGCTCTCCGATTATCTTAACATCCTACTCATCAATGTAGCAAATAAAAAACATACTGAGCCCATGATAAAAGATCTAAAGCAGTGACGGCTTTTATCCTTAACTTATTCTATCGCTACCATCACAAATATGTCTCCAGCCAGAGAAGCGATATTAATATTCTTTGAGCCAAAGTAATTTGTCCGAGAGCTCTTCCCACTGACCAACTTCTACGCATGCTTCCATATCACAGGCTTTAATCAGATGGTTCTGACGAAGCATCTGACGAGGCTGCGTTTGAATTCGCATTGTGGATGACAAACAGCGGAGCTCTGGTGTTGAGCTGGGGCAGAGCAATGACTCCTGTAATTAATACAACTCAAAGAACTCACGTGGCTGATGTCATGTCCTTTCTAGCAACATGATTAATGGATCTCAGCCACTAGAGCCTACTCATCCCGGTGCTTCTTCGGATCAGAAAGAAATGGAAAGGGAACGAAAGATAAGATTTGTTATGAGGCCTTTTTCAAGCCCAAATGTACTTGCTGTATTTCTTATGCACACACACACACACACACACACACACACACACACACACACACCACACACATGCATGCACACAACGTCTTTTTTGGAAAGAGTCACGATATTGCAAGTAGTTGGAATAGAAATGGAGAAATGAATTTGAATGAGTAAACACTTCAGTCTTAAATAACTACTTTTTGTTTGACATCCTCTGCTACTTCAATAGTATTCAGATTAAAAGGAAATATCCAGGCCAAGATTAGCTTTCCCACAGAATCAGCTAAAATAGAATACGTGAGCAGCAGAAAAGAAACGCATCATATATTTCTTGTCACAGTACAGAGGGACTCAATTCAACAAAGACTGACATTTATTGAATGCTTACTATGCACCAAGCCCTGTGCTGGGCTCACCCAAGAGAAACCAAAAGGAGCAAGACATAGTTTGTGCCCTTCAGGACATAGCAAACATGTGATTGAGTCCAGGATGTTAAGAGAAGGAGATTATCCTGGGTTGTCTAGGAGGGCAATAAATGCAACTACCTATAGCTTGA
Source organism: Lynx canadensis (assembly GCF_007474595.2). Lineage (NCBI taxonomy): Eukaryota > Metazoa > Chordata > Mammalia > Carnivora > Felidae > Lynx > Lynx canadensis. The sequence goes on from NC_044320.2 coordinate 74,467,430, forward strand.
GAAGATGGTCACAGGCAGGAGAAGACAGACAGAGAAGGTAAGCCACAAGACAGAGAATCCTGATGGACATCAGAAGCTGGCAGGAAAGGCATTCTTCCCAGAGGCCCGAAAGGGGAGTTTCATTTCATTTCACCTTCATTTCAGTTCAATGACACTGACTCCTGACTCAGGCTTCCAGAATTGTCAGAGAATAAATGCCTGGGTTTTTTTTGTTTTTTTTTTTTTTCAGCTACCCAGTTGTGGTAAATTCTTATGGTAATGACAGGGAACTCCTACGAGTTTCGGTTCCAACTTGAAGGGTAAATATCTAGCTACTTTGTTGAAATCTACTCATTCGAAAAGCAACAAAATAAGACAACAAAAGAAGACTGAAACAGTCAACACAATGTTCCAAGGATTAGTTACATAATAGAATTTTAATTCCAAAACCATGGACCAGAATGCTTTCCATGGACATCCAGTGGTCACCCAGAGAAGTTCTAGAGTGTGAGGCCTCTCCCGCCTACAAGTGATAATTTGTAACAACTTATTTCACCTTTCTTTTTTTTTAATTTTCAAAAATGCCTATTTATTTTTGAGACAGAAAGAGACAGAGTGAGAGTGGGGGTGGTGGTGGGGGCACAGAGAGAGAGAGGGAGACACAGAATCTGAAGCAGGTTCCAGGCTCTCAGCACAGAGCCTGATGCGGGGCTCAAACTCACAATCTGCAAGATCATGACCTGAGCCAAAGTCAGACACTTAACTGACTGAGCCACCCAGGAGCCCCTTTAAAAAAATTTTTTTTTAATGTTGACTTCTTTTGGAGAGAGAGAGTTAACCTTTCACAGCCACAGCTTCTTCATCTGCATAATAAAGGTAATAATAGTTTCTATTGCAAGAATTAAACAAATTAATATATACAAAGCACTTGGTAATATAAAGGTTCCATATGCGTTAGACATTCTTATTCTTTAAAAATATTGTTATTTTTATTATTATTCTTCACTCCCCTTTCCTCTTGTAGCAAATGTCTTCCAAGAAACCAGCTACGACTTCCAGGGAGCTATATCTATGGATAAATTTGTATTGGCAAATATTTAACAATTAACAAAATTATATTGCAGGTATCTTCAAAAGGGCAGTTACTACTGCAGTATGGGTGCTCACTGAGAGCAGATCGAAGACAGATGTCAGATGGGCCCGAGGACACGGCAAACTTTGCAAAATTTGCTCCATTCTATTTCAGTTGTGGAAACTATACTCCCAAACTGCAATCTGCCTTAACCAGGGATGGGTACAAAAATGTATTCAAACATACTTTGTTCTTTTCCTGTTATTTCTATTTTTCCTTAGCTTTATTGAGATACAATTGACATACACTATTGTATTCGTTAAAGATGTACAGTATAAAGATTTGATGAACGTATTCATTGAAAAATGATCACCATCATAAATGTTAACCTCCATCATTCAAGGATTCTTTAAATGACATAAAATTTAGGGAATAAGCCAACTAGGATATATCTGCGATTTCCTTGACTAGTAGTTTGTAGATGAAGAGGGTTTGGCCAAGCAGTAAAACACTTGTCATTCACTCAGTCATCAGTACACTGTATAAATTGACCTTACATTGTAAGAATCTAATCCCAAAACTTTGTCGAGATCCAAGAATATGGTCTCCTGTCTTTTCTTTGAGTATCTTGGAATCTAAAATACCTATCCGCCCAAGCATGGTTTATTTCTGCCCAGTTAATGCGACCTCCATGACATGGTCACTTCCTCTCGAGGTCACCTGATGATCACAATCATGATTGTGGCAGTAAGTCCGGTCATAATTCCCTCCAGGTAAATTAAGGATAGAAATGCCAACAAGGCGACCAAGAATTGATCACACATTCTGCTACTTCTAGATGATATCTGAGTGGAGCTTCCTTGTACTTGTTTGTTTTATCTCTGCCAACTCTGTCACTACTAAGCATCAAGAGAGCACATCCATCCTGTCTGTGCGATGGGAGATTCTAGAAGTTAGAATTTCTGCCCCACAGGGATCTATAGGTGTACCTCTTCTCAATAACACTCGTCTGTTCTCTGCAGTAAGGTGTGCTCAAATACCAGACACTATGTTCTCTCTTGAAAATCATGGGTTTCCATCAGGGGTGTGCCATTTGGATTGTTATGTGGGAGCAGGTCAGGGACTCCGAAATTTACCAGCTCCTGACCCGACCCGGGAAAACCTGCTCCTCTCATCTTCTTTCCTCATCTTTAAAATGCAAATTATGATGCTTCTCTGATTTCCTCCAAAACCTATTGAAGAGGAAATGTGATGATAATGTATGTAAAAGATGTTTGAATATAAAAAGCTCTACGAGCGTAATCAGCTGCTGTTTTTCCTTATTATTTCCAGGTTCTGCCCAAGCATCATACTTAGGTCTCAATGACAACTAAGCTAATGTACTGAATTCTGTGTTTATCACCTGTACTTTGTACATTGGTCTAATGGCCTCTGAGCTCAGTGAGCTTAACCTTCTTCCTTGTTTTCACTTTTGATTTGCTAGAACGTCCTCTGCTATGATTGTTTTTGCTGGATCATTTATTTTAATTCACACAGATTTTCTGGACATTTGTAACTCTGACCAAGATAATAGCTATCTTGATCCAGTGCAAATTCCTGTCAGATTCTGATATGAGTGGGTCCGATATGCATATTGTTATGTAAAGTGTGGTCCATGCCCTTTAGAAACATTCAGCCAAATGGAAAAACTAGAGGAACTCCTTCCTCCCCAAGGAATTTTTAAAACATTTTTTCCCAACAGGAAGCTTTTCTAGAACATATTCTTGGTTTTCCCCAAATAGATAGTTAGCCAATTCCATGGACGATGTTAGAGATCCAAGCGTCACACCTGTTGGCATTCTACAACAGTCCAGGTTGCAGGGCCAGGTCCTAGGGACTTCATCCCATTTCATAAATAGATTTTATTGTTTAGAGATATTTTAGGTTCACAGAGAAATTAAGGGGAAGTTGAGATACTTCCCATACATACCCTGCCCACAACAGGCACAGCCTCTCCTATTACCAACATCCCCCATCAAAATAGCACATTTGTTACAACTGATGAACCTACGTTAATACATCCTCGTCAGCCCGAGTCCATACTTTACATTGGGGTTTTCACTCTTGGTGGTGTGCATTGTATTCTACGGGTTTGGACAAAGACATTAGTGAAGAAAGAGCTGGGAACAGAGAGATTCAAATAGCAGTTTCCAACTAATCGTCCCTGAATGCTTCCAAACTCTACCTTCTTCTTGAGACCATCAGAAAACTTTGAAAATGAGCACAAAAGCACTGCTCACATTTATTTCCCAGCTAGGTACGAATGTTTACTTGATAACACATAAGATTCGAAAACGATAGAGCTTAATCGCTGACAGGTAGCACGTACATAGTCTACATTTCAGTTTAAATTGAAGGAATGATTCTGGCAGTAAAGGCAAGATTTCCATGCCTAAATCCTAAATCCTAAAATAAGAGTGACATTCATCGCATTGTGTGGAAAATGTAATTTTCATTTTGCTCCTTTGCAAAAGTTTGAAGCTATGAATTAAATAATACAAATTAAAAGCCTGTCGTTTATAATTTATTCAGATGTAATTCAGCCATGAAGTCACTCATTTATGCTACAGCGAATTCCAACTTGAGGAAAACAGCAATTTTAGTTAATTGATTATGGCCAATTACCATAGTACTTTAAAAAATGGATTTTCATTCATTTATCTCAGATTATTTTTGGTAGTCAAATTATTTTAGTTTCTTGGGAAGATATAGCTCATGAAATTGTATCACTTGAGTACTTGTCATTACTGATAATTAGTTCTAGAATTAATTAACTTTGAAAATGAATGCAGAACCAATGTATATGTGCTATATTTTCTAACTCTCTATACTGGTGATATATATTAAGCATTTCACCCAATAATAATTTTATTTGTTTAAATAAAGGCCCCAACATGGGCCTCAAACTCATGCCCCCAAGATCATGAGTCGCATGCTCTATCCAACTGAGCCATCCAGGTGTCCCATCCAATTAATACTTTTAATCAGTAAAGAAACAGTATTTGCTTCTCCAATGGAATAAGAGTCTGGTCATTTGTGCTGAGAATTCAGATGCGTTTGAAGAATGAGTGAAAGTGAATTTCCATTTGTTTTAAAACAAAGCAACACATGTTTCCTCATTGTGTTTTCTTAGTACATTGTTTCTTGATAGAGAAAACTGAAACTAAACTCTCCTGGAATTATTTGGATTCTTTGTGATCTCCTAAATCCTATAAATGATGTTGCATGAGAGATGTGAAGGAATCATCCTAAGAATGAAAATGTTCAATGAAGCTAAGGTAATATATTGTATTAATATTCGGTCTTTCTACTCTCTTCTGTCCTGCAGAATTATTTAATGCATAACTGGGTTATTTCTAGATTCCATGTTAAACAAAATACATTTGGTCAATCAATATTTCGTGACAATTCCTAATGCACTAATAATGCAAAATACAACAGAAGATAATTCTTCCAGAAGGTCAGCTCAGTGTGCAGCCAGACGCATACAAGTGAATGTTACTACATCCACGCACAGATTCAGCAAGATCTATAGTCTGAGGTTGTGGCCATTTAAAGAGTGCTAGCCACGACTTCCAAGGCTACAGGTGATCGGCCTCAATCCATTTTCAATGAAACATGCAGTTTTGTTTGTGAGACCTTGAAAAGGAGCGAGGATTTTAGGCTCTTTTATGATGAACTATGGCAAAATCATGAGATGTGGGAAAGGGTTGTGAGAAATCGATTCTGTTCGAGTAAGATCGGGTGGGACCTAAAACATACTCATCGGAGCTGGCTTCCACCATACGTCTCAGGGACTATCAATATTTGGACCCACAAATATTGGGTTTGTCCCAGAAGCTGGGGTAGCAAAGCTGGAAAGGGTAAAATGATGTGGCTGAGCACATCAGAACGATTTCCAGGTGGCCTACTTGTGTAGTTTCGATTTTTATGGGTCCGACAGATTATTACCTGACTTTGTCTCATAGAACATGGTGTGATGGACTAGCACTGGGTTTTTCTTTGATTTTCCAGAAAGTAGAAACCGTACTTCCTTCTGGTTTCGTATTTCTCTTCTGGTTTTTATATGTCTTCTGTTCATGGTATAATAAATGTCTCTAGGCAAAAGAGAGAACATTTCCCATAAGAAGGATAGAATTTGATGATAATGGAAATATGGACATGATGTTAGAAGCATTGTTTTAATGGACCTTTCCAACACGCGCCATAGGACTCAATGGAAATGCTCAACGGGATGTCAAAAAATGATAGGTTTGAGCAGGGGCATTTGTACATACACAGCCCAGGTCAGGGGATTCGACCATCTCTATAGGTATTTATACATCTGTGTGTTTCTTTTTAGCATCTTCCACTATAAAAAACTCTAGAAATGGGAGCTCAATTTCATCTATAGAAAGATGGAGCTAAATACAAGTAACTTCATGAACTCTGAGAGAAAACAATATCTTTTATCTTCCATTAGGTTCAGAGAAATCTGAGAAAGCCTACCCACGCAGTCAACCAAAGAAAATGAGTATTAGTATAACTGTGCCCAACCACTAAACTAAACGAAATCATGACCAAAGATCAGGTAGGAAATCCAGTTTTAAAAAGCCAATTGGGGGCGCCTGGGTGGCGCAGTCGGTTGGGCATCCGACTTCAGCCAGGTCACGATCTCGCGGTCCGTGAGTTCGAGCCCCGCGTCGGGCTCTGTCTGGGCTGACGGCTCGGAGCCTGGAGCCTGTTTCCGATTCTGTGTCTCCCTCTCTCTCTGCCCCTCCCCCGTTCATGCTCTGTCTCTCTGTGTCCCCAAAAAATAAATAAACGTGGAAAAAAAAAATTTAAAAAAAAAAAAAAAAAAAAAAAAAGCCAATTGGATTTTATACCGTCGAGAAAACTAATTGTCAATGAAAGAGACACCAATATGACCAAATTTTTAAAATTTTTCAAATATTTCTTTGTGACATTTTTTTTGTAGAACCCAGAAACTCATCAGTTTTATTTAAGCACATTGTTCTCATAATTATTTTCCAGGGAAACACTTTACAGGGAAGGGAAGTTTGTCCTCAAGATATCTTCTTTATCTATAACTTCCTAAATTCCTTTTTCCTTGCTCTTAGATGATTTGAGTGGTTGGTATTTTTCTTCCCAATCCAAACCTCTTTGTTTAGATGCCTTTAGACGTCTGTATCATTATAGTCTTCTATTGGAGAGAACTGGAGTCAGTATATGATTACACAATGTTTACCACCAGAATGAAGGGAGGAAGGGATAAAATATGAAGGCAGGAAGGCATGTATATTTCAGAATTATGGTAAGAGTAAAGAAAGTGTGAGGCACTTTTTTAAATGTGCCGTTGTACCCTTCTGCAGCCACTGTGATTGCCCTGCAAATCTGCCTATGGAACTTCTTCAAACTATGGAATTAATTCTATAGGAATATTGTATAGAATGATTTTGACTGTACAAGAGAGCTAGAGTAGAACACAGATGTGTATAACCTTTTTAAAACCTTACAGATGATATTGACATAAAACTGTAGGTATGGTTTGTGAGGAGACTTCATGTGTCTAACTATATACCTAACTCTTGAACTACTCGATAATACGCTTTCAAGCTGTCCGGCATATTGAACCCCTTCAATGACAGTGAAAACACTTTCCAAAGCAGCCTAATCCAACTTTAGACAGTTCAGGGTTCAAGAAATTCTTCCAAAATCAGTCTCATGACGACTTCCAGAAATGGGCCCCACGTCTTTCAATTGAAGCTATTTAAAACAAGTCCAATTTACTTCACCCAAAATGAACTTTCAAATTTTTCAAGTAGAATCCCTTCTGAAACACCCTTTTCCACCCTTTCAGAATTCCTTCTGAAACACCTTCATCTCCTCAACCTTTTTCTATATGGCAACATTTCCAATCTATTTCACCAGCTCTGTTCTTGCTGTCTGAACACACTACAGTTTGTCTATATCTGCTCTTAAAAGGCACCCTTAGAAGCATGAAATTCTTTATATGAAATCTTCTCAGAACCCGGGAGATCAAAACCAGTTTTCTCCCAGTCTGGATGCTATGCTTCAGTGAGTATATTTCAATATTTTACTTGTACTACTCTTTGTGGCCTCCATATCACACACAAATAGCTCACATTTCACTTGAGTCACCTAAAATTCCTAAACTTTAATGAACAAACCACTTTCCACAAATTTATACTTGCCGCCAGTTGTGGGCCCTAAGAGAAAGATGTTCCCTTTATCACTAGAAATGTCTATTGTATTAGAGTTGATCTACTTTTACAACACCGCCATTTTGTATTTTGCTTCTCTTGTCATTTGTAGTCACTCTTCCTCTCTGCTTCTGTACCACCACTGTATTCAGTCCCATCACTGATGACAGAGCTCAAGAGGAGCAAGATATGGATGGAGCTCTAGCCCTGACAGTAGGGATTGTCCTCCACACAGTGACATGAGTTCATTCTTTGTGAGGTTTTTTTAAGATGTATACTAAACCTCTTCCCGACCTAGACATAACTCCAAGTTCGTCCCTTTGTTTTAACTCCAGTTGTTGTTGTTGTGGTTGTTTGCTTCTTAAAATTCTTCCATGTTAACTTCTGAGGGAATTGACAAATTCTGACCTTCGTTCAGCTAAAGATACAGAGACTCTCAAGAAATAAAATGATCATCTGTAAAAGTTTGCAAACGTGTATTCTGTCCTTTAAAACACTCAAATACAAGTTGGACTACGATATGAGATCACATCATGAATGCACAGAATACGAAAGTCACTACTAATAACCTTTTATTATTGAAGTTACAAAAGGAATAGGTAACATAGAACTATACTTCAATAGTTGTCTCAACTTCATGTTGATGCACCCTTGATTTTCTAAATATTTATGCAGGGTCTGCTCTTACCACTCTCTCAAGCTGCTCTATAGAGTATCGGAACCTAGTTTCATGGGTCCTTGCCACCCTCAAATGTTCGTTCACACTCTGTCCACTGAAACAAGGAGGATTTTTACAGAGAGCAATGATATAATCAGAGACATTAAAAAAAAAATCACCAGAAATACTGTGGTAAATTAACTTAAGTAGCAAAATACAGGCAAACCATTTCATACTCTTTCCCTACTCCCCACCCCAGCCAAAAAAAAAAAACCTTTAAACAACAGATAGATTTATTCATTAACTCAACAAATGTTTGCTGAGTATCTCTTCAGATTTATTACAAAGTGGTTTCTCTTAAAGAAAGTCCTGGTATTTCATAATAGTTCAGCTGTCTTTTTAGAAAGAATGAAGATAAACTTGTTATTTTTGGTAGCCAATCAACACATTTTTTTTATTGTGCTCTTGGCATAGTGCCACATAATATAAAGGACTAAATATAAACCACATCCACGATAACTGATGAGGGCTTATGTGAGGGCAGAGACAATAAAGAAGAAGGAAAGTGTGCGTAAGGAGTTCTCTTCAGCATTCATGGAGTGCACACATGATGAGAGGAGTTTGGAACCTGGTCCTCTGTGCTGGGATTTGAGTCCACTGCCCTACCTGGAATATTCTGGATGAGCCGATAACCTCAGCCTCACATGCAGCAAAATGATGGGATGGGACTAAGCTCTAATATACCCGTAGCTGTAAAGACTCTATGAGCCTGTGATTTTATCTTAATTAAGATTACACTGTCACATATAAAAAAGTCGAAGAATTAGAGAACCGACCTCCATTCACATTAGAAGAAAAGCTGTCATCTCGCTGGTATTCAGCTACAATTTTAAAATAGCCTTGTGACCTGGCTCGTAACAAGGAACCAAAGTGAGTGAGTGGTGCCGCATGCAAAGTTTATGCAAAATTTCACTCATGTTTTAAATAAATCAGAGGTAGTTTTCCAACATAATTTGAAGCCTTAGAGAGAAGAGGCAATTTTATTCGTGAGATTTCCTTTAATTCTGGTTATAACCTACACGAACAATTAAGGGGAGATGCATAGCATTTGCTATTTATGGCACGTTTTCAGGCTGGCCGCTCATTGAAATCCCATGTTGTTGTTGTTTTTCTCAGATCCAGAAGGACAGTCCATATGAAAGAGGCTATTGTTCCTTGATAATTACTCGGGAGTTCTTTGTATAGTATGGCTTCTGTGTCGTGTGGTGTAGCAATTAAAAAAAAAAAATTAAACTGAAACAGCAAATACACACAGGTGGGGAGTTACTAAATATACAGTCTGTGTTGATTTGCAACTTGTGAGTGCAATTGTACAGCATGTTAATATTTCCTTTTAACACAGAGGTATCACTAATTATTTTTAAAGTGTTGTTTCAACCAATAAATAATAAGTTGTTCTTCCCTTTTAAGAGCCATGAGACCACCATTCCCCTGTAGCAACACCAAGTAATGTCGTAGCTAATGTGTCCTCCCCTATCTTGGAACTAGATAACCAACTGAAAAGCAAGCAGAGGGAGGGCAAGCCTGTTCCATGGGGATGGGGGGGTGAGGTGGGGGCGGGGACAGAGGGCGCTGAAACCGGATTAGGAGAAATAAAACTCTCCCCTGATCAAGTGTATGAAGTTGTCGCCAAAAATAATGGTTTTACTTATCCCCGTATAAAATTAGTTTGTGTTCCTTTTATGATGGTATGTAAGATAATTTGTCCAAGGATCTTGTTTCAGATAGGAAGAGTGAAGAATGGCCTTCATTTTCAATTTGCTTATAAATTTGTAAAACAAATAAGACGAGACCAGCTTTACATGGGGGGGGGGGTGGGTAGAGGATTACCAACACTTTCACTGTTAGCTCATGATCATTTAGACTGAATAAGTCTAAATATGATTTATAGCAGAAAAAAAAAACAACAACCCTCTAGCCAATAAGTACTCTCTGCAATGAAAATTACTAGATTCACAATGAGTACATACTCACAGTTTTTCACGTTCTCTTTTCCTCAGACGTAGTTTTAAAAGAATTGGGACAGTCAGCTCTGGACCTTTAAGCCCCAATCGTCTGGAAAATGAAAAATGTGAAAGGGCTGGTCATGGGTTGGGCTCCGCGCGGCTGCTGGGGTGGAACACACAGAAATGTATATACTATGGAACTGAGACAGAAGCTTAGCAGTCAGACGTCCAAAGAAACTCACTGAAGCGCTAAGAAAAAAAAGGTCAGCAGTCTGTATCAAATACCACAGAGGAGACAATTGTATTTAGTTTTTCAAATTTTACCCCACTACAATACGAAAGATGGTTCTAATCGCCAGTAGGTATCAGTCCCCATGATTACAGCCACGGGAAGGAGACTTCCTCCACCAGTGCTGACGCAAAGGTGACCCCACACAAATGACCTGCCTGGAGCTCCAATGCTACCTGGATGCTTTCTGAACCCAGACACCAAGTGAGAGAATGGACGGAAGCCACCCTCTCTCATCGATCACTGTAACTTTATCCAAGTGTCTGGAGAGCTAGAGTCTTCCCCCGAAGATACTTCATCATGCAGGAAAAGGTCAAACAAATCTCCTGGAGTACAGATTTGATTTGGAGAGTTAGAGAGCAAACCACAGAGAGAGAGAGAGAGAGACATTAGTAATCATGGCAGTTTCCTTTCTCTTCCCGGACCGTGGTCTCCCCTCATTTTCACCCACAATACTGGAAATGACATGGGCTTTAGGGCCAAATGGATCTTGGTTTAAATCCCAGTACAGTGTTTAGTAGGCATGTAATTCAAGATAAGTCAGACTCAGAGCTTGATTTCCCTCATCTGTAACATTGGCATAATCTAGAATCATGCCGGTTAATACATGAAAGCACCTCGCCCGGAGCCCAGTATACAGACGCTGGTACCATAGCACTTGACTTCTACCTACTGCTGCTATGACTCCCACCTTAACTATCTGTCCCTGAAGCCTGGATTTGGTGGCTTCGATACGATCTCTCTTATACTTAACAACTCGCTTTCTTGAATGAACTTTGATTAAATATAAGGCTCTTCTGTGCTTAAAATGCGGTTTTTCACAATGAAACAGGTTACTCGGGTTTGCTTGCATTTGTTTGTTTGTTTGGTAGGCAATCTTTGCTATAGTCTCAAGGAAACAAACCCTGACCCAAATCAGTATCTTTGATAAAGATAAACAAAACTCCAAAGGAAATTTAAAAGTTTAAGTGATGCATGAGGCGCCTGGCTGACCCAGTCAGTTAAGCACCTGACTCAGTTTCGGCTCAAGTCATGACCTCACAGTTTGTGGGTTCGAGCCCCACATCAGGCTCCTCACTGCCAGATGTTTGGGACTCTCTCTCTCTCCCTCTCTTTCTCTCTCTGCCCCACCCCTGCTCGTGCTCTCTCCATCTCTCTCTCTCAAAATAAATAAATCAACTTAAAAAAAAAAAAAAGTTTAAGTTAAAAAAAATCACCCAAATCAGCTCAGCTTTGAGGGAAATTTCAGGTCTCTGAACACGTATGGCAGTCTTTGTCTCAGTTCCATGTAACTTCTGGGAACTCCACAAAAACAAGGAGGCTTCACTTGTTTTGATTCTTTTAACTGAGACTCTGTTGCATTTACTGCCTTCTCCCTGTGGTTTTACTCCCGTTTTATGGGATTGGCTCCACACTTCAGAGCGCTCGTAGGGATACTCCCTGTTGAACACTTCGCCAAGGGTTCCGGTGTCCCACCAGCAGAAGGAGATTAGTATTGTAGTTATGATTTCTGTAGAAGAGGTATCTGAGACTCAGAGAGGTTTTGCACTCATTAAAATAATTAAGTGCGATAAGCATGAACCATATTATGGAACATGATTTCGAAAAGACAATTCCTGCTTATAACCTGGTATCCTTTTCACTAATGCTTCCTTGCTCCGATTTTCATTCCACCCCTATAGTATTTATGTGAGGAAACTAGCAGAATTTTAAAAATGTTTATGTGACTCTCCCTTGAGAGGGAAGGTGGAAGACAAATAAAAGCACATCTAATGAAAATAAGCAGCCTGTCTCTGGTCAAGTCAAATCATCTCGTGTCTCCTGGTACACCAGCCTGGCAAGGGAATTGTAAGGAGCAAGATAAGAAAATTCATCTCTTCCCAGGCCAGCGCCCACACCTGATGTCCTGAGGCTCCAACCCAGGGCTCTGACCTTGGGTAAGTGCCTCCTTTGCTGCCTCCCGCTCTTTGTCCCGCTGCTGCAGGGGGTGCTGATGAGGACAGAGCCACTGGCTCCTCTCACCACTCCATCTGCCTCCACACAAATTCCCTCCACTCATCCTTCAGCAGATCCCCCTCCCCCGTAGGGGCTCGGTGATGCAGACTGCATGCTCAGCTTGCAAAGTGCAGTTCACTCCCGCCGTACCCCCTCCCCCTGCACCGAGGTCCAGTTCAAGACTGACATTTTCTTCCTGGTGCTAAATGCACCATTCGCACAAGAGACTTCCATTCAGTCCCTGTGCTGGGGCTCCGTTATAGCCCCCAAGGAGGATGAATATAGAAAGGAGAAACCAGAATATGCCTATGTCACCAACTTGCACTTTCTGGAATCTTGGTCCTGAACTTGGGGCACGATCTTCGGCCTCAATGTCCACCTGAATGTTCTCAGAAGCCAGGAGCTCACCAGGCAGAAGAAGGAAAGCCGAGCCCCTCCCGGGACAAATATCCCCCAGTGAAAGTGCCATTGGGAGAGGTGAGAAGGGAGAGGGTTTTCTCTACTTTTAATCTTTGCTCGTGTTGTTCATTCTGGGCCCAGGGCAGGGGCATTCACTCCGAAGTGCCAAGGTTCTAAGGGAAACACGACAATGATAAAATCTCACAAGATTCTACAAGCCAGCGGGCATGTGTTTCCTGTGACCCCACTGTCTCCAAGTCTCATGGCTCCTGGACGGGGTCCTCCAACAGATAGAGGGATAGAGTCAAGGGATAGAGTCCCTATCTATCCAAGGGATAGAGTCAAGGGCCAGCCTGGCACGGACCCTGGTGGGGCCATCTCAGCCTTGCACTTGGGTGGGCCCTCAGGGTAGGCCCCTGCAACTCTCATAGCCAGAAAGTGATTTATCGTCTGTCTTTCCTTCTCCACACTCCCTCCTCTGGCATTTCTGTGATGTCCCTGCAGCCAGCCGCTCCTGAAATCTACTCGTCTAGCGCAGGAGAGGCCTCTTCAGCTGTCACCGCACTCCACTGGGGGGGGCGGGGAGAGGGTTTGTCATCTAGGTTTTTTAAAAAACGAGAGGCGTCAGCTCTGCTCGGACACGTGGGGGCGCTCCTGCTCCCCTGAGCTTAGGGTGCACTCTGTGGTCCAACTGGGTGCTACATGGCTCCCCTCACCTCCCCAAGCTGCAGCCCTTAACCCGCGTCCTGATTCCCAATGTAACCCAGGGAGCTCTTCGTAAAGCTCCAGAAACAAGCAGAAGCTTTCATCACAGGAAGAAATGTTTAACCAGGATCATTGAATCACTTCTCCCTTGGAGTTATTTGAACATTTAGGGGCCAGGCACTCAGGAACACCCTGCCGTTACCCACGTTCTTTTGGTTGAAATCACAACTAAGGAAAGTGCTCTGTCACACAGTATCCTGGTCTATGTTTTCATATTCCAGGAGGTATTATTTACCCAGCGGGGTCACCCTGTTGCTGTAAAATCTTCACCTATGCCCTTCCTCACATTGACTTTGGAAGGTTTCCTCTCGGTCATTAGCACCTGCAGAAATGGGGGAGGCTTTCACTTCTCATGAAGCACGACCTTCCACAATGTGCTGGGAGACGGTCGATTAGCTCAGGAGGATGTGCTCTTTTCCCGACTCGCCGACCATCACCCCGTTTCTCCGGGAGCTTGCAAGCTGAGATCGTGTTTGCACACACTTGTGCCCGCCCAGCCCCGTGCTACCCGGACTGCAGCTTGGCCCTGGCACACTGCTCCTGCTTCCACAAAACCCCACTCCCTCTTTGCTCCCCTGTGAAACAGCAGCTACTCTGTGCACTCAGCACCCAGTCAATATTAAGGGCCTCTAGCGGGGCAGGGTTTTTTTCTGTGCGTCTTTTCATAAATGACAATGTTTCGCCGTTATATTTAGACATTACAGAAAGGCATGCATGACAGTATTAAATATTCAAATAAACCATGGCCTAGTTTTTAAAGTCTGAGGAAGATTCCTCAGATTCTGGTAATCAGAGCACACATCTTTTCTTCTAATTTGTTTAATGTTTATTTATTTTTGAGAGAGAGAGACACACAGTGTGAGCAGGGGAGGGGCAGAGAGAGGGGGAGACACAGAATGCGAAGCAGGCTCCAGGCTCTGAGCTGTTAGCACGGAGCCCAATGTGAGGCTTGAACTCATGAACCGCGAGATCATGACCTGAGTCGAAGTTGGACGCCCAACTGACTGAGCCACCCAGGTGCCCCAAGAGTACACATCTTTTGATGCTTAACTGCTAAAAGATGAAGGAGGAGGAGGAGGAGGAGGAGGAGGAGGAGGAGGAGAAGAAAGAAAGAAAGAGAGAAAGAAAGAAAGAAAGAGGAGGGGATGGGGGAGGGGAGGGGATAAGGGAGGGAGGAGGGGGGAGGAGAGGAACAAGAAGAAAGAGGAGGAGGAAAAAGAGAAAGTGGTGGAGGAGAAGGAAAAGAAGAAGGAGGAGGGGAAGGAGGGGGAGGAGGGGGAGGGGGAGGGGGAGGAGAAGAAGGGAGGAGAAAAAGGAGAACGAGAAGAAGGAGAGGGATTGTTAGGTAATGGGGATGAAAAGCGGAAAATTGAGGAAATATCTTAAAGAGCATTGTCTAATTTTCTTAAGTTTATTTATTTATTTTTGAGAGAGAGAGAGAGAGAGAGAGACAGTGTGAGTTGGGGAGGGGCAGAAAGAGAGAAAGAGGAAGAGAGAGAGAGAGAGAGAGAGAGAGAGAGAGAGAGAGAGAATCCCAAGCAGGCTCCACACTGTCAGCACGGGGACGGATGTGGGGCTCAAACTCACTAAATCTTGAGATCATGACCTGAGCCAAAACCAAGAGTCGGGTGCTTCACCAACCTAGCCACCCAGGCGCCCCAAGCATTGTGTAGAAAGACACAAATAATAATTTAGGAGTCTTCCGTATTAAAAGGAGATTTCTTTTGGAAGAGAAAACTAACAACAACAAATTGGTATATAACCTGGTTTGGCTTCCTCTGAACACAGAAGGTGAGGTTAGGACTCGGGTGCGAGTGGAAAGTGATCAGGGACCTGGGAGCCGAGGGAGGGAGGCAAGGAGGAAAGCACCAGCGGGTGCAGGAGAGGGGCTGACACGGGCAATCCCGGCCGTTCTCCCGGGTCCTCAGACACGCATCTCACAGCTACGACTTCAAAAGAAGGGAGGCCAGGGCATTTATCTACCGACTCGAATCCACTCCGAATCAGGAGTGGGAACAACTCCATAGCACACCCTGCTGGGGCTGAGCTTCCGCAGCTTTGGGGGAAACTGAGGCAGATGGGGAAGAGACAAGACTGCCAGGTTCCAGGGGACTTGTCCACACAGCTACAGCTGAACTCAGAGGAGGGCAAGGGGGTCGTGCCTGGTGCCCGAAGCACCTGCTTCAGCAGGTCATGTTTGTGCCTCACTCGATTCAGATCCCAGCAGTCATGTGCCCTCCCGAGCCCTTCCCTGAGGCCACCTCACCATCTCTCACCACCACCCCCACCGGCCTCTCCCCACCCCTCACCTACCATAATCTCCACACACACATCTCTTTTTTAAATGGGAATTATATTAAATGTATAGATTCACTGGGACGAAGCCATGTGTTTGCAGTCTTCGTTTCTAGGGATATTTTTTTGCTCCATTTATTCAAGTCTCTTTTGTATTATTATTATTGTTGTTGGTCAATTGCCTTAAGACCCACAGCAATGCCTGACACACATATTGGTTAAGGAATCAATGTCAGCGTGTCCCCTGCACTAGATTCACATTAATCCTAAAGCCCCTGATTTCTACTTCTAGGGGAGGATGTGACGCTTTTATAGGAAATGTCAAATCTTTTCAACTTCAAGGACAAGATGACCTGATGGTTAAAAAAAAGTGTCTGTTACATAATACAGATACATTATATATGTGGATATATTTATATGGGGATATAAAAATCTGTCTCTCCGCAGGGCCACATTGCAAGTAACATAAGGCATAGAGGAGAGCGTGAGGCCCCAGCAAGGCCAACGCGGCCCCGCAAGACTCGGGACAGAGTGGGGTCAATCGCAGAGGGGTGACATCTCACCAGCCTTGGACAGTCTGGCACGGGGAGGGGGAAGCAGTCAGCAGAGCATGACCGAGAGCAGCAAAGTTTTTCCTATTAATCGAATGATAAATCGCAAATCAGTGAAAAACAGTGGCTCTGCTTGCTCAAAACAAAAGGAGCTTTCTGGAACCCCACGGCCCTGAACGCGGAGCTCACGCAAGAGGACAGGGGAGGTGGGCAGATAAAGGATCCCTGAGCCTAGAAGAAGCATTCAGACCTGCATGGGGCCAACAGAAATTCAATTTAAGCCATTATTTGTTCTCAAAGATACGAGGAGAAAAAAAAAAAAAAAAAAAAAAACTCCACATGAAAACAACAGAATCAGAAAAATCCTACAATCGATTCATGAAAAGTAAGGGAGAGCAGCCGAGAGCAGGAAAAGTGAAATAAAGCCCTCACCACAACACCCTGTAATTACTTGTAATCTTAGCTTCTTACACCTGTTTCAGTCTTCCCAACTGGGACACCCGTCCCCAGCACAAGGACTGTGTCTTTGGCTTCTTTGTATCTCCCCAAATTCGGCGGTGGCACCTTCCCACCGGCCTTAGCTGGGGCTCCTGTCTCTCCGCCCACAGGCTCAACCCTGCCTAGACCCCCGCTGTGCCCAGCCACCCAGAGGACCACCCTAGGGCCTTGCAAAAGCAATGCACTTGGCCTATTACAGCCAGCTTTCCCCACACTCCTTTAAAGGACAGTGAAATCTAGACATCTTGGGCACATCACTAAGCCAAATTTAGTGTAGTGATATAGAAGGACTTGGTTACCTATGATTTCATATACACATCTTGCAAAAATTCTGAGAAGTTTTTTTTTTTTTTTGAGAGAGAGAGAGAGAGAGAGAGAGAGTGCAAGTGGGGTGGGGGCAGAAGGGGAGGGAGAGAGAGAATCTTAAGCACCCAGCACAGAGGCCAACTTGGGGCTCCATCTTACCACCGTGAGATTATGACCGGAGCCCAAACCAAGAGTTGGTCACTTAACTGACTGAGCCACCCAGGCACCCTGAGAAGACATGTTTAAAAAGTTATTCGCCCTTGAAATTGATTCATTATTTCTTGCCTAGTAGTTTTAATTATAGTCAATATCTACCCTTCTTTATTGTTCACACTTGAATACTTATTTCTCATTGCTGTGGAATGTGTTATTTTAACAAAGAAGAGAAGTTTCATTGCATGTCTAATCCCATGCCTCCAGACCCCGGGAAGAGGAAAGGTGCACTTAAGGTAAAGGCTATTTTCTCATTTCTTAGGAGTCGGGGAGGTCTCACTTGAGTAGGATCAATAGGTCCAAGCAAAAGGACTAACAATAAACCAAACATATATATTCATTTTCAGTTTGTATTCTCATATTTTAATTATTGTCATTAAAATTATTGTATTCTAATTTTCAACTATGCAATTAAAAAAAAGATGTTACTTCAACTTGCAAAGTACATGGTTAGCAAATATCAGTGATTCATCCATTCATTCCAAAAATATTTATTAGGCCCCTGTTATGTTTCCTGTATTATCTAATATAATAGATATAAAATCTTAAAAGGCATATTTACTCATTATTTCCCTTGGCAAACCCTGTGACACAGGAGTGAGTAAGGCCCTGGTACCGTCATAGAACAAATGGAACCAAGAATAATAGAACCAGTTAGATGCTGTGTTAACAATAGGGGCACAGCCATTAAATCGCCCTGAAATTGCTGCCTATACCACCTGTCCTGTGGCCTCAAGGCTTCCTGCCTGTCAGGATGTTGTTCAGCTCACAGTGCTGAAACTCCCTGAAAACAGCTAGAGAAACACCTACCCCTGAGGCCAGACTGGGAGACCGCCCCTCCAAACCTCCCAAGACTTTACCTAACGCAAGGAGGGGGGGGGGGGGGGGGGGCTGCCCTTCAAAAGGCCAATACTCAAGAGAGGAGTTTTGATTAGAAAGCAATTTGAGGGGTGTCTGCCTGGCCCAGAGATTTCTAAAAGGGTTTAATTGGCTAAGGGAGTGCAGCAGTCTGTGACATTTCTTGATTACGTGCAGACTCAACGATGCCAGCTACAGAATTATCTCAGGGCTCAAGGGTTGTGCAAGAAGTTCTGGTTCCTTGGTACCCGAGGGTTTTGCAAGAGTATTCTGTTCTTTCTGAAAAGGAGGGCAAGGTCTACAGATGCACAAAGCGAGGTCAGGAAAGTCATTTATGTGACCTTAAAAACGAAAAGCATTTTGCTAGAAGATTGCTAAGCTAATCAGACAGCCGGGGTGGCTTCAAAAGGGACTTGCTGGCTTCCGTGGCCTGGGAACGTTCTGGTCCTTCAATCCCCAAGGCCAGTGGTCTGCAAATCTCAAAGAAAGTAAATTTGTTCTATTACAGAACTCAGCAAGCAATAAGTATGTTAACTTGAAGCCAGTTAACCCTTAGGACCAGCTGGAGAACAGCCAGGAGCTCTGTCTACTCCTACGTCCATTCCCCTCCAGTGCCATCCCCATGACCCTACCATTTTCTTGCCCCCCCCCACCTTACTGCTATTTTGAGAGGGAGAGAGAACAAGCATGCACACGTGGGCAAGTGGGGAGGGACAGAGAGGGAGGGAGAGAGAGAGAATCCCAAGTAGGCTCCACACTGTCAGCACAGAGCCTGATGTGTGGCTCCAACTCACAGACTGTGAGATCATACCTGAGCCGAAATCAGGAGTCAGACATTTAAACAACTTGAGCTACCCAGGGGCCCCCCAATTCCATTCTTATTTGTGATTTTTTTTAAGTCTCACAACAATACTGTGAAGTTGATATTAATCTCACTTTACAGGTGAAGAAACCTGTGAGGTTCAGAAAGACTGTAAATTGCCTAAGCATAGGCCACTTTTCCATACCTGCCCAATGGGACTGACCCATCATTGATGTCTGATGCCTTTGGGGAGTGATGGAGACTGAGTCCTAAACCCACATCTGGGTTTGAATCCTGGGTCAAGAGTTTAAGGGGAGTGCCTCTAGGTAAGTTCTGAGTCTCCTTAAACAATAGTCTCTCTAGATATAAAACGGAGACAGTATTTACTTTAATATCTACTTTAAAGAATTCAGTAGGATGATCCCACTAAAGTGTCTAACACAGTGCTTAACACAGAGTAACATTCAGAAGATGTTAGCTGTTGGTATTGTCATTGGTATCTTTATTTTTTTTTAATATTTATTTATTTTCAAGAGAGAGAAAGAGAGCAAGCAGGGGAGGGGCAGAGGGATAAGGGGACAGAGCACAAAGCAGACTCTGCACTGACAGCAGAAAGCTCCATGCAGGGTTTGAACTCACAAACCATGAGATCATGACCTGAGCCAAAGTCAAGAGTCAGATGTTTAACTGATTGGGACTGAGCCACCCAGGCATCCCAATCACTAATATTCTTAAATCCTCCCTGCTTTAGCTGCGGTTCCCAGTACTGTCCCATCACCACTGAATCTCAATTCTGACAAATGCAATGCCTCACAGACCACATGTTAATCAATAAATTTCTATTGACCTAGTCGGTGCCTCGACCTCGAGCACATCGAAAGATGCAGCTGCAGTAAGCACAACTCACTTTGCACTGTTCCTCCCTCTAAATACAATGAAATACCCTGGAAATTATTCAACAGGCAACAATAAAAAGACTCTGAAAGCTGGAAAGAGGAAGTCAGCCTGGCTAAGACGATCAACCACTTGGTGAGTTTCCCTTTGTTCTCCCATATGCCCTCCGGACTTGGTGCCATACTGTCCTGCAGCCCAGAACCACTGACAGTGGTATAAGAAAGAGGGAAAGAGAAAGAAAAAGAAAGAGAGAAAGGGGGCGCCTGGGTGGCTCAGTCGGTTAAGCGGCCGACTTCAGCTCAGGTCATGATCTCGCGGTCCGTGAGGGCTGTGAGTTCAAGCCCCGCGTCGGGCTCTGTGCTGACAGCTCAGGGCCTGGATCCTGTTTCAGATTCTGTGTCTCTCTCTCTCTGACCCTCCCCTGTTCATGCTCTGTCTCTCTCTGTCTCAAAAATAAATAAATGTTAAAAAAAAAAAATTAAAAAAAAAAGTCTGCTCCTTTAAAAAAAAAAGAAAGAAAAGAAAGAGAAAGAAAGGAGGGGAAAATAAAGAAGGAAGGAAGGAAGAGAAAGAAAGGGAAGGAGGAAGAAAGAAGGAAAGACGGAAAGAGGAAAGTAGATACCAATATCTGTTTTAAACTTAGAAGCAATAATCCTTAACAAAATTTTAAGTTGAATCTGCCAATGCTTAAAAAGAATGCTATACCACAATCAAAAAGATTTTATTCCAGGTGTGCAAGGCTGGTTCAATATTCAAAAATCGATCAATGTAATTCACCATATCCACACGCTAAAGAAAAATCACATGATCATATCAATTAACAGAATAATTTGACAAAATTCAATAATCGTTCATGATAAAAACTCCCAGAAAAATGGGATAGAGGGTAAATCCCACAGCCTTATAAACAACATCCACAAAACAACCTACAGTTAACATCACAGTTAATAGTGTCAGATAGAGTGGTCTTTCTCCAACATCTGGAACAAAGCAGGATGTCTGCTGTCACCACTCTTACCCCACATTGTACTAGAAGCCCTAGCCACTGAATTAAGGCAAGAAAAAGGAAGAAAAAGCATATTAATTGGAAAAGAGGAAATCCATTGTCTTTTTGTATATGACATAATTAGCTACACAGAAAATCCCAAGCAATCTACAAACTAACTCCTAGAATTAATAAACAAACTCAATAATGCCATGGTATGCAATGTCAGCCCACAAAAGTCAATTTTATTTCTATATAATGACAATGATCAACTGACAACAAATAAAAAATACAATACCATTTATATTTGCTTCAAAGAAAACGAAATACTTAGTGATCAGGGAGCATAAGGCAGGCTGACAGGTCGCAACAACCCCCCCCCGCCCCCCCCCCCCCCCCCCCCCCCCCCCCCCCCCCCGCCCAAGGGTGGGATACGTGTGAGTGTGATATTCCCCTGGGCACTCCTGGCTATCTAAGAACAAAGAAAAGGGGAAAAACAAATGGTTAACTGATTGAGATCACAGTCCCACAGGACCTAAGTCTCCATGACCCTTCCATAATGATGTGGGAAACAAAGGCAGAAGAAAATGGCAGCTGGAACCAAATTTCCTTATACCCTGCAGCCCATTGACAAATACTTGAGGCAGGCAGAGTAAAATGTTGCTCTAGGAACTCCCTATGTCTTAATGCTAATGCTTTGCTAGAGGGAAAAACAACCTTAGCTTGACACTAGCTAGGCCTCCAGTGATCTGTGAGTCTTCTTTGGCATATGAAAATCTCACTGGAAACTTCCCCTGGACTCTAACCTCTTCCAGTCTCTCCTCATGGTCCTTGGGCAGCTCTTCCTGCCCACAAGTCCTGTCTTCCATGCTTCAATATGTTCACCTTTTTGCACTAAAGACATCTTTAAGAATTCTTTCTTGGTTGTCAGCTATGGGCCCCACAAAACCCACTGTCACCCCAAAAACCTCATCACTTAGGCATATACTTTTAAAAATATGTTCAGGATCTGTAGGCTTAGAATTACAAGAAGCTGATGGAAAAAAAATAAATAAATAAAAGGAAAGAAGCCCTAAATATTTGGAAAGATGTGCCATGTCCTTGGGTAGGAAATCTTAACATTGTAAAGATGTCAAATCTTCCTGAACTGATCTATAGATTTAGTTCAACTCCCAACAAAATATCAGCAAGGTGTTTTATAGACACAAACAAGCTTATTCTAAAGTTTATAAGGAAAGGAGGAAGCCTTACAATGACCAAAACAAATTTTGAAAAGAAGAATAAAGTGGAATGAATCACTCTTTTTGATGTTGAAGCTCAGGATACAGTGACAGCAATCAAAACAATGTGGTGATGGTGAAGAATTAGACACACAGGTCGGTGGAACAGAATAGAGAATTCAGAAACAGATCCACGCAAATACGTCCAATTGATTTTTGACAATGGGGTGAAAGCAATTCATTGGAAGAAATAAAGCCTTCACAAATAAAGCCTTCATAGTGGTGCTATGGCCATAGGACATTCATAGGTAACAAAAAAATATTTGAAAAGAACTTTACCTAAATCTCACACCTTATATACAAAAGAAAGTGGATCATACACTCAAATGTGAAACATGACTCCATAAAACTTCTAGAAAAGAACCTAAGAGAAAATCTTTAGGACCTAGGAGTAAGGAAAGAATTTTTCACCTTGACACCAAGTGAACAATTCAGAAAAGGAAAATTTGGTAAGTTGGATCTCGTCAAAATTTAAAACTTCTGCTCCGTAAAAGATCCTATTAAGAGGACGAGAAGACAGATTACAGACTCAGAGAAAATATTTGCAAATCACAGTTCCAACAAAAGACTAATACCTATAAGATGTAAAGAACTCTTGAAGCTCAAAATTAGGAAAACAAACAATCCAGTCAGAAAATGGGTTAAAGACCAAAAATGATATCCAGATGGCAAATAGACATGAAAAGGTGTTCAACATCATTAGCCACTAGAAAAACACAAATCGAAACCACACTGAGATATCAATAAAAATCTATTGAAACTGTTAAAATAATTAAAAAACAGTATTAGTATCCTGCGACTTTGCTGAATTCATGTATCTGTTCTAGCAGACTTTTGGTGGAGTCTCTCAGATTTTCCATGTAGAATATCATGTCATCTGCAAAAAGTGAAAGCTTGACTTCATCTTTGCCAATTTTGATGCCTTTGATGTCCTTTTGTTGTCTGGTTGCTGATGCTAGAACTTCCAACACTATGTTAAACAACAACAGTGAGAGTGGACATCCCTGTCGTGTTCCTGATCTCAAGGGGAAAGCTCTCAGTTTTTCCCCATTGAGGATGATGCTAGCTCTGGGCTTTTCATAAATGGCTTTTATGATGTTTAAGTATGTTCCTTCTATCCCGACTTTCTCGAGGGTTTTGTTAAGAAAGGATGCTGAATTTTGTCAAATGCTTTTTCTGCATCGATTAACAGGATCATATGGTTATCTTTTCTTTTATTAATGTGATGTATCACATTGATTGATTTGCAAATGTTGAACCAGCCCTGCAGCCCAGGAATGAATCCCACTTGATCATGGTGAATAATTCTTTTTATATGCTGTTGAAGTCGGTTTGCTAGTATCTTATTGAGAATTTTTGCATCCATATTCATCAGGGATATTGGCCTGTAGTTCTCTTTTTTTGCTGGGTCTCTGTCTGGTTTAGGAATCAAAGTAATGCTGGCTTCATAGAATGAGTCTGGAAGTTTTCCTTCCCCTTCTATTTTTTGGAACAGCTTGAGAAGGATAAGTATTATCTCTGCTTTAAATGTCTGGTAGAATTCCCCAGGGAAGCCATCTGGTCCTGGACTCTTATTTGTTGGGAGATTTTTGATAACTGATTCCTTTTCTTTGCTGGTTATGGGTCTGTTCAAGTTTTCTATTTCTTCCTGTTTGAGTTTTGGAAGTGTGTGGGTGCTTAGGAATTTGTCCATTCCTTCCAGGTTGTCCAGTTTGTTGGCATATAATCTTTCATAGTATTCCCTGATAATTGCTTGTATTTCTGAGGGATTGGTTGTAATAATTCCATTTTAATTCATGATTTTATCTATTTGGGTCATTTCCCTTTTCTTTTTGAGAAGCCTGGCTAGAGGTTTATCAATTTTGTTTACTTTTTCAAAAAACCAACTCTTGGTTTCATTTATCTGATCTCCAGTTTTTTTTAGATTCTATATTGTTTATTTCTGCTCTGATCTTTATTATTTCTCTTCTTCTGCTGGGTTTGGGGTGTCTTTTCTGCTCTGCTTCTATTTCCTTTAGGTGTGCTGTTAGATTTTGTATTTGGGAATTTTCTTATTTCTTGAGATAGGCCTGGATTGCAATGTATTTTCCTCTCAGGACTGCCTTTGCTGCATCCCAAAGCGTTTTGGATTGGATAAAAAATCAATGTACAGAAATCAGTTGCATTCTTATACACTAACAATGAAGCAACAGAAAGACAAATAAAGAAAATGATCCCATTCACAATTGCACCAAGAATCATAAAATACCTAGGAATAAACCTAACCAAAGATGTAAAAGATCTGTATGCTGAAAACTATAGAAAGCTTATGAAAGAAATTGAAGAAGATATAAAGAAATGGAAAAACATTCTGTGCTCATGGATCGGAAGAATAAATATTGTCAAAATGTCAATACTACCCAAAGCTTTCTACACATTCAATGCAATCCTAATCAAAATTGCACCAGCATTCTTGTCGAAGCTAGAACAAGCAATCCTAAAATTTGTATGGAACCACAAAAGACCCCAAATAGCCAAAGTAATTTTGAAGAAGAAGACCAAAGTGGGAGGCATCACAATCCGGGACTTTAGCCTCTACTACAAAGCTGTAATCATCAAGACAGCATGGTATTGGCACAAAAATAGACACATAGACCAATGGAATAGAATAGAAACCCCAGAATTAGACCCACAAAAGTATGGCCAACTAATCTTTGACAAAGCAGGAAAGAATATCCAATGGAAAAAAGACAGTGTCTTTAACAAATGGTACTGGGAGAGCTGGACAGCAACATGCAGAAGAATGAAACTAAACCACTTTCTTACACCATTCACAAAAATAAGCTCAAAATGGATAAAGGACCTGAATATGAGACAGGAAACCATCAAAACCCTAGAGGAGAAAGCAGGAAAAAAACCTCTCTGACCTTAGCTGCAGCAATTTCTTACTTGACACATCCCCAAAGGCAAGGGAATTAAAAGCAAAAATCAACTATTGGGACCTCATGAAGATAAAAACCTTCTGCACAGCAAAGGAAACAATGAAGAAAACTAAAAGGCAACCGATGGAATGGGAAAAGATATTTGCAAATGACATATCGGACAAAGGGCTAGTATCCAAAATCTATAAAGAACTCACCAAACTCCACACCCAAAAATCAAACAATCCAATGAAGAAATGGGCAGAAAACATGAATAGACACTTCTCTAAAGAAGACATCCAGATGGCCAACAGGCACATGAAAAGATGCTCAACATCGCTTCTCATCAGGGAAATACAAATCAAAACCTCACTCAGATACCACCTCATGCCAGTCAGGGTGGCTAAAATGAGCAAACCAGGAGACTATAGATGCTGGTGAGGATGTGGAGAAATGGGAACCCTCTTGCACTGTTGGTGGGAATGCAAACTGGTGCAGCTTCTCTGGAAAACAGTGTGGAGGCTCCTCAAAAAATTAAAAATAGATCTACCCTATGACCCAGCAATAGCACTGCTAGGAATTTACCCAAGGGATACAGGAGTGCTGATGCATAGGGGCACTTGTGCCCCAGTGTTTATAGCAGCACTCTCAACAATAGCCAAATTATGGAAAGAGCCTAAATGTCCATCAACTGATGAATGGATAAAGAAATTGTGGTTTGTATGCACAATGGAATACTACATGGCAATGAGAAAGAATGAAATATGGCCTTTTGTAGCGACATGGATGGAACTGGACAGTGTCATGCTAAGTGAAATAAGTCAGGCAGAGAAAGACAGATACCGTATGTTTTCACTCCTATGTGGATCCTGAGAAACTCAACAGAAGACCATGGGGGAGGGGAGGGGAAAAAAAGTTAGAGAGAGGGAGGGAGACAAACCATAAGAGACTCTTAAAAACTGAGAATAAACTGAGGGTTGATGGGGGGTGGGAGGGAGGGGAAAGTGGGTGATGGGCATTGAGGAGGGCACCTGTTGGGATGAGCACTGGTTGTTGTATGGAAACCAATCTGACAATAAATTTCTTATTAAAAAAAAATAGTATTAGTGCTAAATGTTGGCAAGGATATAGAGAACCTGGATCACTCAGAATTGCAGCCGCTCTGGAAAAGTTCAACAGTTTCTTTACAACCAAGATGGGTTTATATAATCTAATAATTATACTCTTGGGCCTATATCCTAGAGAAATGAAAACTTATTTTCATACAGAAATTTATGCAGAAATATCCATAGCAGATGTTCGTCAGTGAACAAGTGGATAAATAAACTGTGGTATATCCATACTGTGGCATACTACTCAGTTGTAAAGAAGGAAATCTATTGATGGACAAACTTGGGTAAACCTCTAAGTTAGGCTGAAAGAGAAAAGTCTCAAATGGATACATATTGCATGGCTCCATTTATATAAACTTTATAAAATAACATAATTATAAAGACAGAAAACACATTAGTGGTTTCCAGAGATTGGGAACGGGGGTGAAGAGGCCAAGTATGCTATAAAGGGGTAAAATGGAGGGGCTTTATGCTGACGGTACTGTTAGTTACCCATCTTGTATGTGGCGGTCACTGCCTGAAGAGACTCACGTGAATGTGATGAAATCACATAGACACATACACCCCCCCCCCACCCACCCACCCACACACACACACACGACTGGTTAAATCTGAAAAAACTCAATGGATTGTGCCAATGTGAATTTCCCTGTGTTGATAGTATTTTCTGTTTACGCCAGATGCTACCATCGGGAGAGGCGGAATAAAGTGTGCATAGGACCCTAGTAGCTTCCTTTGCATTTTCCTGTGAATCTAATCCGTTTTTAAATTGAAGCTACAGGTCTCGATGAAGTGTGAGAATCGGCACGAGTTTCATGCACTTAAATTCCGAATAACGTAGCGAAAACCAAGTGTTCCTTAGCATTATTGCCTAGTGAAAAGCACTTGGGATAAAAGGGAAATTTTTTTTTAAATGTTTACAGATTTGACAAGGGGAGTGAAGAGAAAAGGAATGTAAAAGTAAGTGACTACATTTAGGCATGAGGGAAAATATGCCAATTAGCTGATGCTGTTATAGAATTAACATTGGTCTGAAAAGCCTAACCCTTGAAGAAACTCCAAACATTAGCTATGTTCCCAAAAAGATGAGCCATTTTTGATGTTTTTCAAACCTGTGATTACCATGTTCCAAATGACGGCACCCAATAACCAAGTTGGTGTTGCACATTGTAAGTGGGCAGGCAGTCAGCCCAGTTACCCACTGTGAAATCCTTTTCTTTCCCTACTGTCCATACATGGCTTCATTTCCAGATGATGAATTACATCAACATTGCATCTCTGGGAACATAATTCATAAAATTCTCAGTAGAGGATTTTTAAAGCAGTATCTTGTGGTTAAAGGAAATGAGTAGTAAGTAAGCACAGAAAGTAAGTGCTAAATAAAGGGGGAAAGAGAAGGGCTAGATTTGAGAAATTTATTCATTCAACAAGCATTCATTAAGCAAAGAATTGGGAATTGGAGGTTCAAAGATGAATAAAAGATAGGATCTGCCCTCAAGGGCATCGATGGGGGTTAGAGGCAGGAGCCTATCCCAGTGGGTGCTGTGGACTGAATTGTGTTCCCTCTCCCATAATGCGTATGTTGAAACTCTAACTCCCAATGTGACTGTGTTTGGAAACAGGGCTTTTGGGAAGTAATTAAGGTTAAATGAGATCGTAAGGGTGGAGCCTTAATCCACAGGGTCAGTGGCCTTACAAGAAGAGGAAAAGGGAGAGATGCCTGTTTCTCCAAGAAAGCACAAAGAGGTCATGTGCGTACACAGCAAGAAGGGAGCCACCCACCAGTCAAGAGAAGAGAAATTCACCTTGTTGGTACTTTGATCTTGGATTGCACAGCCTCCAGAACTATAAGAACTAAATCTCTATCGTTTAAGCCATGCAGAGAATGGTATTTTGTTATGACAGCCCTAGCAGAACAATGCAGTGAAGTTTCATGGCGTCAAGGTTGGAATAAAGAATGCTTCACTGGAGATGACATAGATATTTAGGCTGCCAAACTGAGGGTATTGAAACGAGCCCAGAAAGAAAATGATGCCTAATAAGTCAATGAAGATATTCAAAAGGCGAACAGCAGATGTTAAACGCTAGGGTGTGGTCTTAAGGATATGATAGGAGCAAAATTAGTGGATTAAGTATAAGTGGCAGTGGCTCCACCCAAGTGGCTGAATCAAGAGGAAAATCTGAGTATAAAGGGCTAGAATTAGGTTGAGCAATCCCCTTATGTGCCATTTTCTGGGACGTGCAGACACAAGAAATTCTGGAGTCACCTGGCAGAGACCCATTATGGACATTGGATCCTTTTTCTTTGGGCAGTAGACCGTAGGTCTTCTTTCCTTTGTCTAACCTTTCTGGGGAACCCAGGACTAGAACTGATATGGATAATGGCAAGATTTGAGCCTTTCTTATTTTCTCACAGATATCTCGTCTTATGTGCCATGCCAAGGACTGGGTAGATGTGGAGAGTAGGGTTTTGATTGCCGAGACACAAGTCAAAAGCAGTCAAACGTGGATAGATAAAATTTATAGAAACTTCTCTAACATGCATCTGGCTCTAACTTTATAGAAACTTCTCTAACATGCCACGTCTAGCTGGACGTGGACCAGTGGAGATGAATACAGAAGCTTGCAAAGAGTTCTTTCTAGAACCAGAATACAGAATTGAGACTTCAGTCAGAAGTCAGGTGACCAGGAAAGGTGTGATTACTGGATAGAATGGTAGTGGCTGAGACAAAAGAAGACGGGTGTGAAGTATGACACCGCCATCTTGGCAAGATTATTGCTCCCACCAAAACGGTGTTGTGAGTTCCCGTTCCAATGCAATTCCAAAGCATTCTAGGTTGGAAGCGGGTGGGGTTGTTCAAGCCCATAGGGGACTTCCATAGCCTAAGTCAAAGGTATCGGGACACAAGTAGGTATCATACGTCTTTGGACTACGCTTAAAAATCTGTCTGGCCTTGGTGATGTTGGGGCACTAACACTGAGCCTGATGACCGGATCCTCCAGAAGAGCTGACAGGGCGGATTGAGCAGGACTCCAAGCCCAAGAAGCTTCACGCACTGGTTGAGAGCTTGGATGCTGGAATCACACAGACTTCAGCTTTAATAGCTGCTCTGGCAGGTGCTTGCTAACTGACCTTGAGCAAGTGAATTAAATTGAGTGCTGGTGTTCTCATCTCAATCATAATAGAACCTATCTCAAAGAGTCTGGAGAGGACTAAATAAGACAGTGCTTGTAAAGCCTCTTCTGACAATGTCAGGCACAGAAACACTCAGACACATTTTATCCCCGGAGTCTGGATCAATTAAAGAACAAAAGACCCTGATTAGCATTTGACCAATTTCTTCATCTTGCAAGGATAGTTCCTCCTCTTTTTTCTTAACCCCAGATACCAAAGAAAAAAGCATAGGCGAGGGTAATCTAATTTTGATTACTAGTTGAATACAGAAGTTGATGTTCAAAGGGATTTTTTTTTTTTCTGATATAGCACAGTAAAGCTCCTTTTTAATTCGGTTTGTTGTTCTGTTATTCTGTCAGTCACCTTTCATTCCCTTCTTTCCTCCTGGAAAATTATGCTGTCACTAAGTCATTTACCTAAGAATACCGCTGATTTCCACTACGATCCATACAGGGAATTAGACCACTTAGAGAGATTTTTATGGTGTGCTTTAGCCTCCTTAGTCTATTGTAATTTTTTTCATCTTTATTTATTTTTGAGAGAGAGAGAGAGACAGAGTTCGAGCAGGGGAGGTTCAGAGAGGGAGGGAGACACAGAATCCAAAGCAGGCTCCAGGTTCTGAGCAGTCAGCACAGAGCCCGACGTGGGGCTTGAACCCACAAAAGCGGGTTCATGACCTGAGTCGAAGTCGGATGCTTAAGTCTATTAGCCTCCTTAAGTCTATTCTGATAAAATTTCATTACTTTATTTTTAACTGTGCATTTTAAAAGTATAAACCTCTTTGTTTACACGAACACAAGTAAATCTACACGTCTCGATTTTAGTTAGAGCGACAAACACCATTCCCTCGTCAGTCCCGGCTACAACAATCTGTTTTAGTTATAATCTCTTTAAAATGGTTTGTTTGCCTACCTGGAACAACAAATCTTGTGTTCGTGTGGCATCTAAATTGTTTCCATGAGTGAAACATCAATGAGGGACTTAAACAGTTAGAGATGCTCATTTATCACAAAAACTCCAGGACCAATCCTCTGGTCAAATGAGGATTAAGGATCAAGGACATCCCAAACAAAACAGCTTTCCCTCAAAGAGAGAACATTCTACATCAAGTAACTCAATCATATATGTGAAAATAAGTGGGAAAAGAAACAAAATTAAGCACGTATAATCTGCAACCAGAGAATCTTCCTACCATCGTCAGATTATATATAAAATAATATTTGCGATTTGGGGAAGTTGTTTACATCCTAAATATGTTGCAAATGGTGGCCTTCTGGCCCAGTCTGATTGCTTTCTCTTTGTACTTCTGCCTGCCTTTGAATGTGTACATGCAGTATTAGCTTTCTACAGCACTTTCCTGGGGGAAGATCACACAAGGGGCCCACATCAGTCAGGGCTTCCCTCTGGTAAGAAAGTAGATTGCTCTTTTGTGAGAAAGCTCAGCGCCGAAGGACTGAATCAGTCATGCAAGACATGGTATCTCCTCCTGCTCAAAAAGGTCTTCTGGGAAAGCAATTTCACAACCTCTATTGATAACCTGTCCATTATGGACCCCCTGCTCCCCGAGAGATGCTTCGGTTACAGCCAGCTAAATAGATTTGTCCTCGGGTGATAAAATGGAAACTTTCTTATCAATCCTAAAGACGCTAAATTTACTGACTCTGAAAAACCTGAATTTGAGAAGCAACTCTAACAAAATCATTGTTCTTTAGGTAAAGTACTAACTTAGGATTTAATTAGCATAATTCATGGCTTGATTCTTCAATAAAAATTTGAGATGTAAACAAGCCAAAAAGAGGAGAGAAAAACCTACTAATTGATCCTAGTATTTATCTTTTTCCTCAATTTTAAAAGTTGTCATGACAATTAAAGGAGAATGTGTGTGAAAAGCACTTTGGCACAACAAAGTGAATGTATTTAATGCCACTTAAATGTATACTCAA
Organism: Lynx canadensis; assembly: GCF_007474595.2. Lineage (NCBI taxonomy): Eukaryota > Metazoa > Chordata > Mammalia > Carnivora > Felidae > Lynx > Lynx canadensis. Next base: position 74,498,647 of record NC_044320.2, read on the forward strand.
AAATGATTAATGGGGGGGTGTGCCTGGGTGGCTCGGTCCATTGGGTGGCCGACTTCGACTCAGGTCATGATCTCGCAGTTCGTGGGTTCAAGCCCTGCGTGGGGCTCTGTGCTGACAGTTCAGAGCCTGGAGCCTGCTTCATATTCTCTGTCTCTCTCTCTCTCTCTCTCTCTTTCTCTCTGCTCCTCCTCTGCTCATGCTCTCTCTCTCTCTTTCTGTCTCAAAAATAAATAAACATTAAAAAAATGTTAAATTATTAAAATGGTAAATTTTATGTTTGCATATTTTACTACAACTTATTTAAAAATATTGAATTAGGGAAACTAAAGAAAAAAATCAAAACACAAATTTTCCACTGATTTGGTGTGGGCACCAACACAAAGACCCAACTCCAGCCCTAGCATCAAAATCCTGGACCACAACCCCACCCAATGACTCTCATTGCATCCGGGGAGTTGGGAGTTGGATCCTTTGCAAGGGGTTGGAGGACAGATAGTGGGGGTCAGTTGGAGAATCAAGACAGAGGTCAATTTCCAACAGTATTTGGACATTTTATCAGCCGGTATATCTGTGTTGGCTGAACACCAGCACCAATGTGCTCATTATTCTTACTATGCTTGCTAAGAGAGGTATTACCTACAAAAACAGTCTTCAATGGATCTTTTTAGTCATCCCTAAAGGGTTAAGCTATCACAGAATTCAAGCTGTTATCCCTTCACCCTGTGGATCAGCTTGTTGTTTTCCTACATAGGTAAATCATGATAGAAAATTTATTAGGCCTAGAAAATTGACCAGGGCTCTATACCAATCGTTTCCTAATTCTGCATTCAAGCTCAAGGGCGTATATTTAAAGATTCTTGGGCAGTAGAAGTTGTGGGGCCATAGTCACCTGAAATGGATACTATCACCTTCTTTAAAGCCAATGCCATCCTTCAGCCATCTGACACTTGAAGGATAAGGGCTACCCCCAGAGGAGAGAGGGGACCGGAATAGGGGCAGCTCGTTAGGGATGGCTTACAAACAGCGGACATCAACTCGGAGGACTGGAAGGAGACTTTAATGAGACTCGCTCCTGTGTATGTGTGGAAGGGTCGAGGATTCCCAGAAAACCGGATGAGCCGAGGACCTGTGCTTGCAGGACAGGGGACAAACTAGCAAAATTTAGATTACTGAGATGATGGAGTCCTCATTGGTACCTCCAGGCTGGTGGAACCTGGGGAAATGTGGCTCCAAAAACTACAGCTGTCAAAAAACATATCCTGCTCCTTGCCCTCAGTGCTCGAAATGCCCTCTCTTGTCCTCTCTTTGGCGATATGGCATATCCCCTCAGGCCCAGCCCAAATCCTGCCTCCTTCATGACGTCCTCCCTCCAGACCTCGGAGTGCCCAGATGTCTCCTCTTTCCGACCTCTCACAGTAGCTATCGTGTAGTCAGTGCACGGGATCAAGTGCTGTTGTTCGCGCTCACACATGTAGCCTCACATGAGCAGAGAGAGGACAGGAACCATGCGTATGTTGCCCCCACTGGGCCCACCTGAGATGGAGCACGAAGAAAGGACTTCACAAAATGCTATCTAATTTGGATTGATACATAATAGCCTGCAAGCAACATCATGGTTGTCCCAGAAAAAATGGCAGGATCATCACAGACTCAAAGCTGTACTAACTTTCCAAAAGAACGACTATCAGATACTATCATTAACGCCCCTCGAAGGAGAGCCAGTCTGTCGCCTTAGGAACAGCAACGGCAAACCGCCAACCTATTATAAATAACGAGCACATTGTCAGCCACAAAACACCTTTCATCATATGCTTTGAAAATCTTTAAAAGACCTCTATGGGGGAAGAAACTCGGTGGAGAATTCTTTTTAAACTTATTCTGTCTATTGTGGTTAGAATTTACCCCAAGGAAGTCACTTTATTTTCTTAATGTTTATTTATTTTTGAGAGAGAGAGAGAGAGAGAGAGAGAGAGAGAGAGAGAGAGAGAGACCGAGCAGGGGAGGGGCAGAGAGAGAAGGAGACACAGAATCCAAAGCAGGCTCCAGGCTCTGAGCTGTCAGCACAGAGCACGTTGTGGGACCCAACCTCACGGACTGCGAGATCATAATCTGAACCAAAGTTGGACTCCCAACCCACTGAAACACCCAGGCGTCCCCCTCCCCCACAAGGAAGTCACTTTAAATTCAAGTACTTAAAAATTCTGAAAGCATGGTGTGAGCAAATTAGCAAATTATTGTTTTGATAATTTCTAATAATCAAATGTTAAATAAACTAAATAGCAAGTCCTTTAATTGGCATTAGCACACATTCTTGGGTGTGCTAAATAAAGAAAGCTCTAGGTAGTCTATCTTGGTGTAATTCAGCGAACATGAATAACAATTTACTTTAATAGCTGAACATATCACCCAATTGTCATCACAGGTACTTAATTTTAGCCTTTGTTTTCAAGGTTGCAGATTTTTCTTTGTGCTGTTTGATAAGGCCATTTTAAATACACGGATTGCTTATTCTTTGCTAGGTACAAGCAATCCAGGCCAAATCAGGATAGCGTGATCTGCCCTAGAGGGTGGGCTGGGGCTGTTGGTGCCGGTATCGAGTTTTAGAATTCTCATTTTCTGTACAAGAAAACGGTCTAGTTTACTGATTCCCTTCACAGAGGCATAACAACCCTCATGTACTCTAAGGAGGTGCTAATGAGCAGTTTGGGGATGACCCTGATGTATCTTTTAAATGAACAAAAGCTTCCAACATTTTGGAATGAGTAATACACTTTCAAGCAAAAGAACATCAAGTGTCTAATTGTGACAGCCCACGAAGGAGCCTGAAATAGGGATTCTTCTCGAACATTAGGATGGAAAACTGCTTCATCATTGTAATACATGTAATCAGTATACGTTTTATTTTATCACTGATTTCTTTTCTTAGGGTTTTTTGTTATGAAGGGATACCTGGGTGGCTCAGTCGGTTGAGCATCCGACTTTGACTCAGGTCATGATCTCGCGGTCCATGGGTCCAAGCCCCGCGTCAGGCTGTGTGCTGTCAGCTCAGAGCCTGGAGCCTGCTTCGGATTCTGTGTCTCCCTCTCTCTTTCTGACCCTCCCCCACTCACACTCTGTCACTCTCTGTCTCTCAAAAATGAATGTTAAAAAAAATTTTTTAAGATTTTTTGTTATGAAGAATCTCAAGGATATACAAAAGTAAACAGAATAGTATAATAACCAAATCCCTATATCACCCGACTGTAATAGTTAACCCATAGCCAATTTTGGTTCAACTACACACCCATCCACTTTCCCTTTCCCGTATTATTTTATTTATACTTATATACAGTTATATATATTATTTACATATATTTATATGTATTGTTTATATTTTATATCATTTTGAAGCAAATCCCATGCATACTACAACTACCTGTAATGTTTCCCATATGCATTTTATCTGTTAAATTTCCACTTATATTTTTTAAAAAGATAACTTATTTTTAACATAACCACAATATAACTAGCACACCAAAAACCAAAAGTCACTATTATTTCTTAATATCAAATATCCATTCTTGGAACACCTAATTTTCCTCATAAATATATTTTAATAGTTTGTTTAGAATTAGAATCGAATAGCTTCATTTTGCAATCGGCCATGCCTGTAAAGTCCCTTTTATCTAAAATTTCTCTCCCCATCTGTCTTTTTTGCTTGTGGATTTCATTGTCCCACGGTCTGGGTTTGTGATTGTGTCCCCCAAGTATAGTTGAACTTGATCCTCTCTCCTATTTTCCTGTAAATTGGAAGTTGGACCTACAGGCTCTATCAAATTCAGTTGTTTTGTCTTGCTCCCTTTTCCCCAAAAACACATCATAAGTGGTGGAGGTTTCTTCCCTCAGGAGGGACATCATATCTGATCATCTCTCTTTGTATGAACTTAGCAGCCAGTGACGGTCATTATTTAGATTTGTTAACGTGTTAGACACTGCAAAATTGTGTTATTCTAATCCCAGCATTTCTTCTTAATTTCTCAGCTGGAATGCTTTCATGGTTCTTTTGTAAAGCTGGCTTTGGGAGTTCTGGGGGAAAAAAAAACAAAACCAAAAACCTTTTCATTTACTGAAATGAATACTATTATCTCACGAGGGAATTTTCAAAGTCTAATTTGAAATCCGAGAGATGAGAGTCAAAGGCAGACCTCATCATCAACCCTTCCTTCCCTGGTTAATAAACCTTAACCCTGAGTCCTAGCCTCCATAGACCAGATGTGCAGGCAGGAAACAGAACAAATGACTGAGCAGGGGAAAACACGTTGGGTAAAAATTTCAGAACTTCATCCCTTCATTGATATTTCTATTCAATATCAAAGATCGTAACATTTCTTCGGGCATCATCAGCACCCCTGTACCCTGGTGAGGAGAGGCATCCTAGGGGTTTTGGAAAACCTGGCGTCTACACGGCAGTGCTGGCTTGATTATAGCCCAAGGTCAGAAATACTCGTTTACAGTTTATGAAGATGAGAAACAGGTCCAGAGGCCAGCAAAGCATCTTTCCTCTGTTGACCACACGGCCTATTTTCAGTTGTCTCCAGCTGTCCTTTTAGCTGGGATCTGACTGGAAATACAGAATTCGGGCTTAGCTCCAAAGTGAGGTGTGTGTCAGTGGGCAGAGCTGTCTGCAGCTTTGACACTGTGCGGGAGCCACTGGGGCTCAAAATGGGGCTCCCGAGCACCTGGGTTAGCATCCTACCTACCAGAAAGACCGCTGCTCCCCGTATCGAGTTATGAAGTCAGCAGGTGCTTCCTGGGGGAGACTAATTGCTGGCAGCTGGAGGGCCTGAGGCCGACAGAGCCGTTTTTAACTTTTGCTTTGCCACCAGCCCTGGGGAAAACCAATGAGCTTTTTTCAGAAAGGACACACGGAAACGTTACATGTTTGGGAAGAAAGCTACCCACAGCCTGAGCACATCGTTTGAATGTGTTACACCCAACCCCATCCCTTCACGTCTCAGCCAGGGATCCAGGGCCCTTGCCCTAGAAAATACCCCAGGAAAGGCTCACGGTCACTCTGTTCCCTGGGGCCAGGGTCAGACAACACTAAAGTCACCACAGTTTGTGCACCAAACATCGGGAGGCTAGGACTGATAAAGGATGTTTTCTCCAACATGTGAAAAAGGAGATAAATAAACGGCGTTTATCTATTGATTCGTGTAATCATCTCCATCAGTAAGAACAGAGTTAAGAAACAGGAATCACGACATAAATTCAGGAAGCAAGCACCAAGCCGCAAGCACCTTCATCAAGGTGCCCTGTGAGTAGATCGTCCATCAACCTCTAATCAGTAAGACCCATCTATGCACATTAGTTCTCTCTTCTCACTTATTTATAGACCCATCTAGAGAGTAAATGCACCAGCAAGCATCTTGCCCACAGGCATGACGTTATTTTTGGTAATCTCCTCCTACCATGGGCTCCTGAATGCTGGTTTCCCCACTGGTCCCCGAAAGCTCCCTGTTGTCTAGCAATTCTGGGTACAAACAGGTTAAGGCTCCCTGTCCCTGCCATGTACGGCACTTCGTAAATGGGCTTCATCACTAAGGGGCAAACAGAGCCTCCACATCCTTTACATGCACTTCATTTCAAGAAAGTTCTTAGGGGCAACTGGGTGGCTCAGTTGGTTAAGGGTCCGACTTCGGCTCAGGTCAGGATCTCATGGTTCATGGGTTCAAGCCCTGTGTCAGGCTCTGTGCTGACAGCTCGGAGCCTGGAGCCTGCTTCAGAGTCTGTGTCTCCCTCTCTCTGCCCCTCCCCTGCTCACGTTCTCTCTCTCTCTCTCTCTGAAATAAATAAACATTGAAAAAAGAAAGTTCTTAGAATTTTTTGTCCCCTTAGGTTATTAGATTTGGAGAGGAAAAAGTGTGTTGACAATGCCTTGCCCAAACTCAGAAAAGCATGGGTATTAATTATAGTTATTGTTTTAGCTGGAAGCTAATGGCTCACCTTGCCACCTCCCCTCAGTTTTAGTGAGGAACTCTGAGGCTTGGTGGTTACTACCATTTACCTGGATGATGAGAGCTAAAGAGTCGCAAAACCAGTCACCTGGAAGCTGTGATTCTGTTTGTTCATGAACTGGTCCCTGTACACACAGGGCAGGGAGAGACTGAAAAAAAGGCAGACCTCTCCAGGTTGGTAAGTGGTAGGTTTGATAAGCAAGTGTTGGGGAGCAAGAATCCCAGTCCCCTCCAAGGCCCTTCTAGCTGGACTAAGAATCGAGTTCATGTGAGCTAGATTAACAGGAGAAAATCAAATTGAATCGTATATATACAAGAGGAATCCACACCGATGTGGAAATTCCAAAGTCAGGCACAACAAGGTCCATCCGTCTTCCTGAACTAAGGAGAAGGGGGTAGGGGGTCGGGGACTTGAGAGGAAAGAAATGCCCTTCGTAGGGCAATGCGTTCTTATGGTTAAAACAATACAAAGCATTTCCATGTGTCTGCTCAGTCTTCTCCCCCCTGTTTGCCTGTCTCTCATGCTAAAGACTGGCTAACCTTCACAGTTTCTCTTAAGTTTGCTAAAGTAACACTTTCTGGTTTAACTAGGTAACTGTGATGTCTTTCCTGTCTCCCGAAGCTAGATGTCCCCTATGATCCTCCTTCCCTCCCTACACACTGGATGAACTCCCTACCTCGTCACTGATGGCTCAGACCTGAAGCATCCTGTGCCTCACAAACTGAGCCAGCCTGGTGTCGGCACTCCTTTTCTGAGCCTTTGCCTGAGTCCGCCACCAGGGGTGGCCCTGCTGTAGGCTCCCCTTTGGCCGGTCCCCACCATGCTCTCTCCTCTTCTTTCCCCATCTTAGTATCCTGCCCTTACCATGCTGCACCTTAACTGCTCCTTTACTCCTTCGTCTCGACCCCTTCTGGACTGGAAGCTTTTGGAAGCCATCAGCTACACTTGCTTACCTAACATTTAAAAGTGTGCAGCCGTTATAAGATGCCCAGAAATGTTTGTTGAAAGAAAAAGAAGGAAGAGAAAGAATGGAGGAAGGGGAGCCCAGGCATTCAGGCCCCAGGCACAGGGCTACTCCAGAGGAGCTGCAGTGTGGACCAAATCCATGCCCACCGTCTACCCCGACGGAGCCTGCGGGGGAGGACCATAGGAGATCTCAGAGTCATGATGGGAAAACAGCATCATCTGTGTTGAATAGATTTAGAGAAAAATTAAAAACACACTTTTTTTTTATGTTTATTTATTTTTGAGAGAGAGCGAGAGAGAATGCACAAGTAGGGGAGGGGCAGAGAGAGAGAGGGAGACAGAGGATCCGAAGGGGGTTCTGGGGCTCAGACTCACGAACCAAACCATGAGCTGAAGTTGCATGCTTAACCGACTGAGCCACCCAGGCACCCCAAAAAACACATTCTTAAGGTCCCTTTTCCCAACAACCTGTGGTGAAAACATTGGAAAATTTCCTTCCAGATAGACCTTCTCTACTTTTGCAATCCGAGTCCGTTACACTAACTTCTCTGAGGGGGGTGGTGGGTGGGGAATGAATAAACAAAAAGCCATCTCTCTCTCTCTCTCTCTCTCCCTCTCTCTCTCTCTCTCTTTTTGGTCTGGCCATTTTTCCTGTGACAAACAAATCCTTTCCTCAGGATACCACATCCATTTTTGTCAGTGCATGTAACACAGCACTCAGAGGAATGCATTCTGTAGCACACTCTGCTTTATTAGCTTTTCTTCCCCAAACTTGGGTCGCTCCAATATTTAGCTTTCGTTCTTTCTTCAGTCTTTGACATGAATTACACAAATATCTTTGTAATCAATGCCTTGTCTTTCTCATTAATATTTAGGGAGACAGAAAAAGTCATCAATGACTTTCAGAAGGACAAACCACATTAATAATACTGGTCACAGGTTGCTTCCTACCCTACAAGTTTTCAGGTATTCCTAGTACCGAATCTGCCTACCTCTAGTTTATTTTCTTCTTAAATATCTTGCTAAGAAAACTCATCATTTTTATTATCATGTAATTCCAGTCTACTATTTCAGTTTGCTTCTATTAAGAAACTACTCAATGATGTTGCTTGTTGACCTGAGGCAAAAGGGCAAAAGGCCCAATTAGTTTTATAGACTCCTGTTTCTTATTTTAGTAACCATTTCACCACAACAAAGTAGGATAAAAGAGAAGAAAGAAAGAAAAAAAGAAAAAAAGAAAGAAAGAAAGAGGAGGGAGGAAAGAAAGAAAGGAGGGAAGAAAGAAAGAAAGAAGAAAGAAAGAAAGAAAGAAAGAAAGGAGGGAAGGGAGAGAGAAAGAAAGAAAGAAGAAAGAAGAAAGACAAATAGAAGGAAGGAAAGAATAAGAAAGGAAATATAGTAAAGTTCAATAAATACTACACTTATAAAATCAAGAAAAGGTATTTATGATTGCTGTGTATCAACAGTCACCTGAATCCTGGTGACCATGGCATTCCTGTTGTACTTCCTAAAGGCAAGTGAAAGATAAAAAGTTCTAACCACTGGTGAACATGTCAAAAATGTCACAAAGGTCATCGCAATGGAAAGCTTTTGATAATTTATAACTGTCTTCAATTTTCTGTACAATAATTGTTCCCAACGGAAACATCTTTCTGATTTTTAAATATAATGTGGTGAGCTCTGTCCATGGTATGGCAGCTTGTGCTCTTGCAAAGTAGGTCGCATTTCCATGGCTCTGATACCAGGACGCTCATAAACCCTCAAATACTGCCCTACTGGGCTGTGTGAAAAGAACCAAATTACTAAGCCGGACTGAACATCCCCCTTCTCTGAAAGAAAATTTTAGAGCTGAGACAAAGGCCAAGAAGGGATAAGCCATTTGCTCCGCTTTCTAGAGGTGTGAACAGAAAGCAGAGTTGCCAAAATGGGATTACACTCGAAACCACAACCCAAACAAGATATGAGATGGAAATAAAGGCAAGCCAAGGAAGAGCAGCTCCCTCAGGCATGACCTTGAGACCAGGTCAAAATCGCATTTCAATGCTATGGAGTTACCCATAAGTATGAAAAGGGGAAAATCCAATAAGTCACAACCAGCATTACCAGCCTTGAGTCATCTCAAAGCCCCTCAGAAACTTGATCAGATCATTGGATGAGGTGTTTCAAGCCTTCTAAAACAACCATTGCTCAGAACAACCAAAATACGTTTTTTGGTTTTTTTTTAATGAGGGAAGTGAATTAAAAAGGCAAAGTTTCCCAGAATTAGAAAAAATTTTTAAGAGGTATTCAAAATTCTCAATAGTGCTCTTGAAAATCAGACCAGATAAGCTCCCTTTTCAACTTTAATTGTATTTTTCTCAGTGACCTTTTTTGCCTCCCAGTGTTAAGCATTATTTTTTAAGTGCCCTCAAAATTGTGACTAACCTCATATTCATAATCCTTTAGATTATAATGACAAATACCATGTTCTTGGTAATTGTCAGGAAAAATGAAAAAATGTTATATAAAATTGGTCCTCAACTTTTACAAAAGTTTCAGAGTCTGACTCAAATGGCACTCACTTATAATGTTATTCTGCATTTTTTTTTTTTAATGCCTCAGTTTAGAAGCTTTCGTCCTAATGTCTTTGGACATCTTCTCAAGTTGGGGTGTCACTGGCCACATTTGGAGAAGGGTGCTCTGTGCAGCACTGGGCAGTCCATGGTAGTGTTGTAAGGACAATGAGAAAAAGAACTGCTTCCTTGCCTAGACATCACTGAGATGTGGAAGGTTGCAGACACATGGCAATATGTTTGATTAAAACTCCAACTCCCCTAAACATTCCCCAGTGTCTTCTAAGTACAACTGATCTGTCTCCTCTAAGCATCTTCAACCCTTACCATTGCAAAACATAACTCTCTATGCCTGATGGTTCCTATGCTCCCAGCAGTCTGGGACCTCGTGATTCATTTTGTATCCCCCTCCAGCATCTGGTCAGGACAAGATTTATTCACAGTGAAAGTTCAATGACATTGTTGAGGGACAAGTAACTGAATATATCAATGCCTTCTCTCCCAAAGTCCTTCCTTCAATTATCTTACCCCTAATTTCCTCCCATGTGTTCTTAGCTCCATTATCATTGAATACCAACTTAGATCACTTCCAGGCACCTAAGGGCTGAAGGGGCTGGGCAGATTCATTCCACTGGATGTGGAATACTGCTGGGTAAGGTAGACCAAAGGCAAGGTACAGGTAGGATGTCCATAGAAGGAGTTACAAGTACCGGATGAGAGAGAAGATGAAGAAGTGAGACAGGAGGTGGATTATGAGATGATGAAGAACAGGCTCCGAAGCCACACTAATCAGATGCAAGTCCCTGTCTTGTCACTAATTTGGGCAAGATGGCTACCTCCCCATGACTCAGTTTCCTTGAGTACATAATAGACACAAGTAGTACCTCCCCCATAGGGTTGCTGTAGGATTAAAAGAGCTAAAACAGGGCATCTGAGTGGCTCACTCAGTTGAGCGTCCAACTTCAGCTCAGGTCATGATCTCATGGTTCGTGAGTTTGGGCCCCACATCAGACTCTCTGCTGTCGCACAGAGCCTGCTTCGGATCTTCTGTCCCCCTCTCTCTCTTCCCCTCCCCTGCTTGTGCTCTCTCAAAAATAAACAAACATTAAAAAAAGAGTTAATACAGGTAAGTTAATTCAAGTAACTTTGATAGCGTTTCTGAAAATGCTAAGTACTCATAAATGCCCTTTGGTGTTATTAGAAAGGAGAAAATTGTATCTAAAATTTTCTAATCAAAATACATAGAATGGCTGAAGGGATTTAAAAAAAAAAAGCCGGATTCAATAATATACTATTTACAAGTCTCCCTTTAGCCTTAAAGACATACATACACTGAGATGGAAAAAGACATTTCAAGCAAATGGTAACCAAAATAAGAAACAGGAGTAACTATACTTATATCAGACAAAATACACTCAAAACTAAAAATGTTAAAAAGAGACACAGAAGGCCATTATATAATGATAGAGGGGTCAATACATCGGGCAGATACAATCATTGTAAATATTCATGCACTCTACCTAGCACACCTAAATATATAAAGCAAAAAATAATAGAAGCAAAAGAAGAAATAACCAATAATACATAGTTGGGGACTTTAATACCCCACACTGTCAGCAATGAAGAGATCATCCAGACAGAGAATCAATAAGGAAACAGTGACTTGAACAATGCTATAGACCAAAGGGACCTAACAGATATGTAGAACATTCTTCTCAAGTGCACATGGAACATTTTTCAGGATAGACACTGTGTTAGGCCATGAAGCAAGTCCTAGTAAATCCAAGAAGAAAGAAATTGTACCAAGTATCTTCTCTGACCACAATGGCATGAAGATAGAAATCAATGTGAGCAAAACTGTAAAATTCACACAAACACATAGAAATTAAACAACACTCTTCTGAACAACCAATGGGCCAAAGAAATTAAAGGGGATATATAAAAGTTTCTTGAGACAAATGAAGATGGAAACACAACAGAACACCAGAACTTACGGGATGCAGCAAAAGTTGTTCTAAGAGGGAAGTTCATAGCAATAAATGCCTATATTAAGTAGCAAATAGGGGCACTTGTGTGGCTCTGTTGGTTAAGCGCTGGACTTGATTTCGGCTCAGGTCACAATCTCACAGTTCATGGGATTGAGCCCTGCACCGGGCTCTGCACTGACAGTGTGGAGCCTGCTTGGGATTTTCTCTCTCTCCCTCTCTCTCTGCACCTTTCCCCTCTTGCTCACACTCTCTCTCTCTCAAAAATAAATAAATAGACATAAAAAAGAAGCAAATAAACAACCTCACTCTATGCCTTAAAGGACTAGAAAAATAAAAACAAAATAAGCCCAAAGTTAGCAGAGGAAAGGAAATAATAAAGATCAGAGCAGAAATAAATGAAATGGAGAACAGAAAAACAATGGAAAAAATTAACCACGGAATTTGTTCCTTGAAAAGATGTTTTAAAAGTAACAAACCCTCATACTAACCAAGGGGAAAAAATGTAAAAACGCAAATCAATAAATCACAAATAGAAAAGAGATATTACAACTGACCCCACAGAAATTCAAAGGATCATAAAAGGCTACCTCGAACAACCACACACTAGCAAACTGGATAACCTAGAGGCAGAAAAGTTCTTAGAAACATACAGCTTGCCAAGACAGAATCAGAAAGAAACAGAAGATCTGAGCAGATCAATTACTCATAAGGACATTGTATCAAAAATCTCTAAACAAAGAAAAACCCAGGAGCAGACGGCTTCACAGGTGACTTTCCCCCAAGCATTTCAAGAACTGTCACCAATCTTAAACTCTTCCAAAAAATCAAAGAGGAAGGAACATTCCCAAATTCATTTTATGAAGCCAGTATTAGCCTGAAATCAAGACCAAAAAAGGTCACTCCTGGAAAAGAAAACTGTAGGCCCTTATTTCTGATAAATATGGGTAAAAATTTCTCAATAAAATACTAGCAATCCAAATTCAGCAGCACATTAAAAGGATCATTCACCATGATCAAGTATGATTTATCCCTGGGATGCAAGGAGGGTTCCAATTAATCATTGTGATACTTTATATGAATAGAATAAAGAAAAGAAAGCAAATAATAATCTCAGTAGACACAAGAAAGAGCACCTGACAAAATTCAACATCCATTTATAATAAAAACTCTTAGCAAATTAGGCATTAAAGGAACATATATCAACATAATAAAGGCCATATGCCAGCCCACATCTAACATTCTCCTCAAAAGTGAAAGGTTGAAAGCTTTTTCTGTAACATCAGAAACAAGACAAGGGTGACCACTCTTACTAGAAATCCTAGCTAGAGAAATCAGGTAGAAAGGATGAGAGAAAGAGAGAAAGACACAGAGAGAGAGACAAAAAGAGAGAGGAGCGAGGAGGGAGAGGGAAGGAGGGAGGGCGGAAGGAAGAAAACTTATCAGAATTGCAGAGGAAGAAGCAAAATGGCCTTTATTTGAAGGTGTCACTGAAAACACAAGCTGCCACCAAAATGATTAAAAGACAGACAAATAATCGACCTAAAGCTGGAGTCAAATTGTTTCTGAATACTCTGAACTGAGCGTGACAAAGTTCCAGCTCTCCCAAGAGCCCACAGGAAACTTCAGGAGGGCACAGAAGGCACACGTGTGCCCGTGTACAACCAACACACATGGCGTGTTAGGTGTGAAACGCTGTCTGGGTTGGCAATGTTCGAGGTTCCTTGCAGGACATGGGGGAATTGAACAAACACACCTTTCTCCAGAGCACCGATCACTTGCATCAACTTGAACTTGGGAAATCGATGTTTCTAATAAATGGTAATTGAGCTTGTGTTGAAACCAAACTAACATAAAAACACAGTGTCTGTCTTTGGGGCATCTGGCTGGCTCAGTAGGTTAAACGTCCAACTTTTGATTTCGGTTCAGGATTAAGCCCCAAGTCCAACTCCCAGCTGAGTGTGGAGTCGGCTTAAGATTCTGTCTCTCTTCCCCTTCTCCCCCTCTCTCCCTCTGCCCCTACCCCACCACGTGCTCCCTCTCACTCTCTCTTAAAAAAAACCCCAAAACAAACCTCACTGGGTCTTTCTCCTTTCTTCCCCCAAGGTCTAAATATCGTTACAAAGCTGAGATTCGAGTTCCATGCATGCCTCATAGTAGACTGTCACCTGTCAGCGAGCTGTAGACGGAAGGGCACCGAAGTTAAAACAAGGGCTTCCTGGCTAGCAGAACACAGCAAGGGGAGAAAACAAATGAGGAATGAATGGAACATTTAGAGATTATGTTCTCCTATAGAAAAAATAAAGGGAGGGAGGGAGGGAGTGAAAGGAAAGAAGGAGGCCTCTGAGTTCCTCTTAGGCAAAATCAAAGAGAAACTTGACTTTGCCAAGAGCTACGAAAAGTGCTGCCAGAGTGGAGGAAGGCAGAGACTGTAAGAGAACGATTTGTACAACTGGCAGATGGAGTGTGTGAACTTGCTCGGGCCGTGGGATGTTTAAATGAAATATGAAGGAAGAAGAGACTCAAGGTAACCATGAAATTCCTAAGATCAGAAAGCATACGCTTTTCTGTAGTTGAATGAGAACATCCTACCCTATCGTGACAATGTGAACCTTCCTCGAGATGTGCTGTATAATGTAAACAACAAAAGGTAGGTAAAAAATCAGTTGTCAACTTTTTTTAAAGGAAAAAAAAATGATCATCACCAATAATCACTACAAATACCTCATCTCTGGGATCATCTTTGGTTTTCTAGCCACCAGGCCAAAAGCCATGCTTACGTTTCATCAGTGACCACAGTCAACATCTTCAGCTCTTCCTGTGTCTGGCTAGTTACTATTCACTAACTAGTACTCAGCATTATGATAGGACCCCTGCGGGATAAGGAAGGAGGGCAATATAAATGAAACTGACCATCAATAATACGAATTCTTGCTATGACAGGTACGGAACTGTGTTCCTATCATTCATGCCCTCAACAACCCAACAAAATAGGTATTGCACCTAATTCATAAATGGGGAAACCAAGTTTCAGAGAGGTTATGTAATTTGTGCAAGTTTGTGCAGCTGATAAACGACCCCTTCATCACACTGCCATTATATAACTGGAGAAATAAAACCGACCCATGCAATGATGAGTCAACCATATAAAGCCATACCATGTTTGAATAAACGAATGAATGACCACATGAGGGGGGAATTCAGGAAAAGAATATGCGGGTAGAGAAGAGACAAAAGTGACTGAGGCAAGTGTTTTTCAGGAGTTTGCCTTCATGCGGGTCTTCTATGGAGGCAGCGGGATTTGGAGAGGTGGGAATTCGAGGGGCATTACTGATAAAAGGACCATCTGAGCAAAGGCACTGTGGCAGTGGCTAGCATGCTGAAGAGACAGAGGTCCTGAGGTGGGCCCACACAGCCCCAGAAGGTTTGTGTGGGGTTAGAGGACCCATAAGCTCCAAAGAGGGTCACCACATAATTTATCATCCAAATAGGTACAGTTTTGAGAATGAAAGGGAGCAGTGGACATAACACCACAGTTCTAAGTGCAAGGAAGAATGACCCAGGATAAACCCCATCCATCCATCCACCCACAAGCCCAGTAAAAGGAAGCGAATTAAGCTCACCTCTGAACCCATTGCCATTGTAAGCAAAATTTTATGTGTATCTTTGTGCATTTTTACAGGGAGAAGGTTCACAGTTTTCATGAGTTTCTTAAAGAGATCCATGCCCTTTCCTCCTACCCGAGATGGTTAAAAACTGCCAGACCAAATCAAGTGGCCTTTGTCAAAACCATGAAGCTTGGGGAGCCTGGGTGGCTCAGTCGGTTGAGCGTCCGACTTCGGCTGAGGTCACCATCTCGCGGTCCGTGAGTTCAAGCCCCGCGTCGGGCTCTGGGCTGATGGCTCAGAGCCTGGAGCCTGCTACCGATTCTGTGTCTCCCTCTCTCTCTGCCCCTCCCCCGTTCATGCTGTCTCTCTCTGTCTCAAAAATAAACATTTAAAAAAATTAAAAATAAATAAATAAATTAATTAATTAATTAAATAAAATTAAAAAAAAAACCGTGAAGCTTGTCACCTTCTCATTTTACCATTTCCCCGACTTGGGTGTGCTCTATATATGCTCCTACAGACCAGGGTGCTCCTCAAGTTTCTCGTCTCTGAAGAAGAAACTGCAAACAGAGGCCTCCTGGGAGTGTCCTTGATCACAGAGGGGTTCGATCCTAATGCAGGGATAATTCCGCAGAAATAGGAAATGAAACTTCAAGCCAGATGACGGTATTGTAAATCTACCATGCCAGCCATCCACTAGGCTGACGCTTTGTGGAACAGAGTCCTTCCTGATGCCCCTGACCAAGAGTAAATGGGCAGTTGCTTTCTCTGCCCGTTGGTGAAACCAGCTTTCCAGGAGAAATGGCCTCATTGGCTCTTGCTGCTTCGTGCTATTCAAAAACTCCACTAATGAGGTAACAGCTGTGTCTACGAAGTACCCCCCTTTACACAGCACGTTTTTCTTACCCTTTTCTATTTTCCCTTCCGTTCTCATCAGTCTACATCATATCCCTCCCAAAAAAGCAGTTTTGAAGAGGTCGTCTCTTCTAAGAAGAAGAATGCCCGGGGATCTCTTAGATAAATACTCATGGAACCAAATCGTATGTCAATGAGTCAACCTCAGAACCGGTCATAATTTCTTCTTATTGAATGCCAAGTAAGCTTGACCCATTAAACAATTCCAAATCGTAGGATTTCCACTAGTCCGACACCGTGTAAAGAATTTTGCAAGTTTACTACAACTTGGACTAGTCCCACATTAAAAATGTACCCTCTCTATAAATGGGTCCAAATGATATCATGGTATTTTTCTCATTTCCTTTTTTATGCTCCTCACTCTAGCTGGGCAAAGGACTAGTAAAATTACTGCCTTTCATGGCAGACTTCTTTGTTGACAGAAAAAAAAAAATCTTAGTTGCCTTCAAGTGGAGCAAATTGTTCAGTAATTTTATTCATCCTTAGACTTGGCATTTGGGGGAACTTCTTTGATTTTGAGTAACAGAATCGGGCTAAATCCTGGAATGCCTTGAATACCAAGCTTTCTAGGGAGTTCTTTGGCCTTCAGTAAATAACACGATATGGAAATTTGTGGAGTTTGTAAATCACTTAAACATTTTTGAACGCCCCAGGCACCGTTTCATATGGCAGGAATACAGCCATGAACAACAACAAAACAACACTTCCTGCCTTTGTGGGTCTTCTAGTCTAGGGGGCATGCTTTTTGAAAGATTTAAGTGTAAGCAGTGGGTGGAAGTTTCGGGAGGAAACAAGAGGCATTTCAACCCTACAGTATCCGGGCTGTGTGGACATCTGAGGATGAACACAAGTGGCGAGTATGACTGAGATACGGAGTCGGGAGAACGAGGTAACTGGTGTTAGTATTAACAGGAAGATGGAATTTTGAAAGAATTTGGAAAAGAGTTTATGCCTTTAACTTTGGATAAGTTCAGTTCGAGGAAATATTTCAAAATCCAGTTGGAAATGTCCAATGAAAGTCCTGGATCTAAACCTTGGGAAACAGATGTTTGAAAGCGTATGGAACAGACATGCTGCAGACATTGTAGAAGCATCCTGAGACGCCCAGAAAGAAGACAGAAAAATGACACGTGGGCACGGAACTTGTGTCTGTAGTCTGAAATTGAACAAAAAATATCCCACAGCATTTAGGATTTTCCGTGTCTCTGTGCATATTTACGCCCACAGCCATGATGCCCATGACATATTATGATAAGGGAAGGGGCGGGGCCCTGGGCATCTCAGTCAGTCGAGCGTCGGACTTCGGCTCAGGTCATGATCTCACAGTTCATGAGTTCAAGCCCCACATCGGGCTGTCTGCTGTCAGCCTGTCACCACAGAGCCCACTCCAGATCCTCTGTCCCCTTCTCTCTACCCTTCCCCTGCTTGTGTTTTCCCAAAAATACATATTTTTTTAAAAAAAGATAAGGGCAGAGAAGAAACCTATAATTCAGTGCCTTCTGTCCTCCCTCCATGAATGGAAATCAGATGGATCTATACCCTAGAAGGGTAAGGATTGGTCAGCAGTCTTTCCTGGGTCAGCTATTTGCCAGAGCCTGTGATAGTCTGGAATCTCTTGGCAGGTCCCCAGCTCCTTATGCATTTAATTAATAATAGCACGATGTTCCAGACCTATGTTGTTCGTGAGAGAGATGGGGTTAGACAGTTGCTGAATGTATTCCAAAGAAGGAACTCATGAGAGCAGATGCCTAATCCAGACGTTCAGTTACCACTGCAAATCCCACAGAGGGGCACCTTTGCTGGAGTGGGGAGTGGCATTTAGCAGGGCATGGAAACTGATGAACTGCCACTGTCTCCTGGAACACTCTCCAAAATAAAGGATAGAGCAGAAAGGGAAGGTTGGTAGGCATTTAGTAACCAAAAATATATCGAAAATGAGCTCCTAAAAGAATATACTATGCAGAGATCAACTCTCAACCGACGGAAGTACTGTGTTGATGTTAGGACAAAGTGGAGGAGATTTAAATCATTTGGGAAGGAGTTTGCCCAGCAATATAAAGGAACCCTCTGATTTTTAAGGTTGCTGGATGAAGCATGTATTTATGTTCAGTTGTGCTACATGGGGATCACACACACAGGCTTTTAATATTAAAAAAAAAATTACAGTAAGTAGACATCTATTTAAACCAGTATTATGTGCAAGGAAACTGGGAATACAGTGAATTTGGATAAATCAAATACTGATAGCGTTAACTATCAGGGATTCAGTAAGGACTTGGAAATATAAAAGGAGGCAAAATATTTTTAATGCATCATATAAATCATGCAATGCTGTTATTAAATGCTAGAAGCATAACAATGGTGACATGATGGTCCCACTCCCACTCCAAACTGGTCAAGGTGCATTCTGGACTGTTGGTCAGTTTTGAGTGCCCCACTGGAACCCGTTCAAAGGAAAATGATCACAATAACAAACAAATCAAAATCTATGCAGTGGAAGGAATTATTGGGAAGGCTTAGATGTTTACGGTCAGAAAAATAAGATTTAAGAGGAATATAGTATTTTTCTTAAATGTTTATTTATTTTTGAGAAAGAGAGAGACAGAGAGCGGTCAGGGGAGGGGCAGAGAGAGACAGAGAGAGACAGAGAGAGAGAATCCCAAGACAGAGAGAGAGAGAGAGAATCTGTGCTATC
Source organism: Lynx canadensis (assembly GCF_007474595.2). Lineage (NCBI taxonomy): Eukaryota > Metazoa > Chordata > Mammalia > Carnivora > Felidae > Lynx > Lynx canadensis. Next base: position 74,517,365 of record NC_044320.2, read on the forward strand.
TGTGCAGAGCCTGCTTGGGGCTCAAACTCACAGATCATGAGATCATGACCTGAGCCCAAACCAAGAGTCAGAGGCTTAACTGACTGAGCACCCAGGCTTCCCTAAGAGGAATACAGTATTTCAAAGGGCTGTACTTATTCTATATAACTATAAAGGGAAAAATTAGAACAAACTCATTCATTTGAAAAATATTTCTTGGGACCCTGCTACATGCTGGATATTTGGTACACAAAGTGAATAAAAACACCCTTAATGCCTGTCCCTTTGAAGTTTGCAGTCTAATGCAGGAAGAGTAACTAACAAAACATCCACACAAATGAAAGTGAAACATTTTACCCAGAAGAGGCAAAGGTCATAGAAAGCACAGGATAGAGGAATTTGACCAGGGAGGCAGTTGGGAATGACTTCCTTATAGAAGTGACTGGGGGGAGATACTGATGTGGGTTTAAGACAAAGAAAATCAATTAAAGAATCATTCAGAGAATGGGCTATCTCAGGAGGAGGAGAGCCTCTCATCACTAGATGGGTGGATGGATAAAACAGGGTTTAGTTGGCTGGTTGCTAGATTTATGATCTATAGAGGAAGTCACACAATAAGATAAATTGAGATAATTGGATATATTGGATACACTGGAAAAATTGAGATCTCATCCAACCCTGAAATTCGTGGAGTCTATCAACAGCCACACCACACAATCCCCAAGAAAGTCTTGCTGGGGGGCTTTTAACATTTAAGATTGAATATTGCCCTTCATATACATATATACGCATAGAGACATTGTATATATATATATATATATATATATATATATATGTATGTGTATATATATACATATATGTATGTATATATATATGAATATGTGTATGTATATATGTATGCATATATACACATATATAATATATAAAAACTTATAAACAATGTTTTTAATTGCAATGAGAAGTTAGCATAATTATTTCATCAGACCAATGCCATTACCTCTATCATTCATTTCACCTCTGCTTTGCCATGTGTTCCTTCTTTTCCTTTTCAGACTATTCTTTTAAAGTTTGTTTATTTTGAGAGAGAGAAAGAGTACAGGAAGGGCAGAGAGAAGGAGAGAGACAGAATCCTAAGCAGGCTCCGCCCTGTCAGCACAGAGCCGGATGCGGGGTTCAAGCCCTCGAACCATGAAATCATGACCTGAGCCAAAATCAAGTCAGACGCTTAACTGACTGAGCCACCTAAGTGCCCCCCTTTTCAAACTATTAAACAGAAATACATTTTGGTGCTGTTAAGAGATAGAGTAAGGGGGCACCTGGGTGGCTCAGTCGGTTAAGCGCCCGACTTCGGCTAAGGTCATGATTTCGCGGTTTGTGAGTTTGAGCCCCGTGTGGGGCTCTGTACTGACAGCTCAGAGTCTGGAGCCTGCTTCGGATTCTGTGTCTCCCCCTCTCTCTCCTCCTCCCCTGATCACGCTCTGTGTCTCTCTGTCTCTCAATAATAAATAAATGTTAAAAATATATATATTAAAAAATTTTTAAAAGAAATAGACTAAGGATTAGATGCACTTAATGATGTGCATTTGCTCTTTTTCTCTTAGAACATAGGTTTTAATACTCTTTAATACAGAGGTCCCAAACAATGACTGTGGCCCTGATTTTTATAAATAAAGAACACAGCCACACTCATTCATTTACATACAGTGCATGGCAACTGCAACAGAGAGCTTATGGCCTGATAAGACTAAAATTTACTGGTCAAAACAGAAAAGGAAGCTATCACAGAATCCGAGGATTGTATCACATGCACCCACTATACATAAATAAGTTGATTTGAGTATCAATGAGTATAATAAATGCTATTTAATTATTTATTTATTAAAATTTATTAAAATTACTTATTTATTTAATTATCAATTAAAACTTATTTAATATAATTAAGTGAAGCCCATCGGTTCATAATCATACTTGAAAAATTGCAGTGCTTGTCCTCAGAGACCAAAAGGAACCACTTGTTCTTTTCAAAATTGGTAAATCAGGGAAGAAAACAGTTATCCTGCATTTTGTATACAACTCACACTTCAGGATAACTCAAGAATCAACAAGGGGAAGTTTCTTTTTATTTATTTATTTATTTATTTATTTATTTATTTATTTATTTATTTTGGGGAAGTTTCTTTTTATATAAGTTTTCTGGCTAATGAAGAGTAAATGAAAAATTATAATTTTGTCATTTTGCAATTTATAAGAAAGTGATCCATCCAAGCAATACTCATCAACGGCTAGTAGCCTGACAAGAAAGGAGAAAACTCAATCACTACACATCTCCTGATAAGGGTAGATGCCACCACTTTGTTTCAAAATAGATAAATAGATGATGATAGATAGATAGATAGATCTTATATATCTAGTGTGTGTGTGTGTGTGTGTGTGTGTGTGTGTATCATATCAAGCTTCTAGATATAACTACCAATTTACATAAAATACAAGGGCCTAGGGACCATGTTTAATGCCACCATGGGTAAGCAATTCACAAACATATGGACTATAGACCTTGGGGCAATTCTACATGAGAAATGACCTAGTTACCTCAATTAAAAAAATTTTTTTTTGTTAAAAAGAGGTTAGAGTGGGAGAGAGCCAAAGCATAAGAGACTCTTAAAAAGTGAGAACAAACTGAGGGTTGATGGGGGGTGGGAGGGAGGGGAGGGTGGGTGATGGGTATTGAGGAGGGCACCTTTTGGGATGAGCACTGGGTGTTGTATGGAAACCAATTTGACAATAAATTTCATATATTGAAAAAAAAATTTTAAAAATTGCAAGTAAAGAGAAATGAAGAGAGGAACCTACAGATTACTGAAAGAAATTAGGAAATACATTGCCAATATCAATGTATGAATCTTATTTCAATCTTCCTCAAATATATCAAAACTAATCTGAAGTCTCTTAGAGAAATGGGAATATTAAGTAAATATTTGATGATACTAATGATTCACTCTCAATTTTTTAGAGTTAACAATGGTCTTGTAGTTTTTTTTACAGACTTGGAGTCTTTTTTAAAGACTTTAAAGACTTTGGAGTCTTTTTTAAAGTCTTGGAGTCTTTTTTAAAGACTCCTTATTTTTTAGGAATCCATATGAAAATATGTAGGGATGAAACATGATATATAGATTTGACTTCAAAATAATCCTGTTGATGAGGCGCCTGGGTGGCTCAGTCGGTTAAGCGTCCGACTTCAGCTCAGGTCACGATCTCACGGTCCGTGAGTTCGAGCCCTGCATCGGGCTCTGGGCTGATGGCTCAGAGTCTGGAGCCTGCTTCCGATTCTGTGTCTCCCTCTCTCTCTGACCCTCCCCCATTCATGCTCTGTCTCTCTCTGTCTCAAAAATAAATAAACGTTAAAAAATTAAAAAAAAATAATAATCCTGTTGAAGGGTGGTGGGCAGAGGTATAGATGAAAAGGAGGACCCATGTAGACAGTTATGGAAACCGAAACCTGGCACCAGATTCATTGTATATGAATATACTTTTGTATAGGATGGAAAATTTTCCAGATAAAAAGCCTTTTTTTTTTTTTCTTTTCAGCGAGACCACCTAGAAATGTAGTGATTAGAATTACAATTTGTCAACTCTCTAGCTTGAGAAAGAAATACCGTGGAAGCTATTCTGTAGGATACAAGGTTCCCAGTAAGAGCAATATTTTATTCTCCTTTATTTCTGGAGAAAATAGGGCTCTTGCAACCCCATCCTGAGCTCTTTTCTCCACAATTATGTGACCTGGGGTGATGAGGTGGTGGGAGGGAGAACGCCAGGAAGAGGAGACTGACGTGGTTAGATCAGAACACACTTGTGCCTGTGGGTTCTCACAGGACCTCAGGGTAATTCAGCCAGTTTAAACGGAAAGGGACTATGATGGGGAGGAAATAATAGTTATTTAAAAAAGCAAAAGTTGTTTCTCAGAGTCTGGAAGTTCCTAATCCTGATCACACTAACTTTTTTTATTTTTATTTTATTTAAAAAAATTTTTTTTAAATTTATTTCTTTTGAGAGAGAGAGAGAGAGAGAGAGAGAGAGAGTGCGAGCAGGGGAAGGGCGGAGAGAGAGGAAAGAAAGAATCCTAAGCCGGCTCTGCGCTGCCAGCACAGAGCTGGATGTGGGGATCGAACTCACGAACCGTGAGATCATGACCTGAGCCAAAATCAAGAGTCGGATGCTTAACTGACTGAGCCACCCAGGCGCCCCTGATCCCACTCACTGTTTAATGAATGAGTAAAGGAGTGGACCTTTTTCGCTTGTTCTGTATCACGTAGCAAAGTGTCTAGTGATAAAGAAACTTGTTACCTCTCCATTCAGCCAATATTAATCACCTGCCCGTGCCAGGACCTGTGCGAGGAACAGGAAACATTCACTGAACGGAAGTAAGGAATGGTTCTGTGCAGACCCATCTCTCCGAAAGCCCAGTAGTTTCCACTCAACGGTGCCCGGGCAGAAGGGCACATGGCTGAGATACAAGCATTCTGTGACTCTATTCTTTCCCATCATGCTCCTTGGAGGCAGATGGTGGGATCTCCTGTCAGTGAGAGTCCACCGGATTAGGGCATTGTGCCTCTGTCGTCCACAGAGAGGTTCTGAACTGATTCCCATGTATAGCCAATGCCCATCTGGACTCAAGAGGTGGATTAGGGGCCAGTGCACTAGGCCTTCCTTTGTACCTTATGTGAGAATCTGTTCCTCACTCTCTCAACGTTTCATCCTTTCCCACCTTAGGATCTCTGATGGGACTGATGCCAGGTTTGGCTCAGGCTCTTAGGGAAGTAAAATGAAACTCTTGCTTTTTTTCTGCAGCTCTACAACTGTAGAATGGGTAATAAATGCAGGATTCAAGAGCATCATACCTGAGCTTCTAAAAACAAGTAACATTGCTTTCCCTCCATGTCAGGTGACGATGCTGAATTCTCAGTGCTCCCCACAGAAGCACTCGCCGAAGCCCACCCACCAGCCCCAGACTGTCCCGTGAGGGCGTGTTTGTATCCGACAAGGTGTTCCCAGAGCATAATGCGATCTTGACACATAAGAGGTGTCACGAAATCTTTGTGGAATGGACTGAATGGCTGAGTAATAAACCCGTGAATTCGGTACATTGGCAGTGAGCCAGGTTTATGATCTGCCCTTTCTGCAGGTACAGAATCTCCAGATAAACAACCCCTCCTTGTGTTATCACAAGTGCACACGGGTTTCCAGGTATATGCTATTTCACTGTGGTCATTCGGAGGAATATGCAACAGTTTAACACATTTGAGTAAGACGTTATTTTAACAGGTGTCACAAACGCCTTGTGGTACATATCAAGATGCCATGAATTTCAATGGGAAAAAAAGTTGTTTTTAATTCTTTAAATAGCCCTCGGCATTGAGTTTTGTGTTCCTGCAGAATTAGGAAGCAAACAAATTTAACTCGGCGCGCCAAAATGCTGGCTGCTTTCTGGAATAAGCAAAAGCCTTACTATATGGGGGAAAATGTAATTTGGGGTGTGAATCCACTCTTTAAGTAGAAAACATTAAAATGTAAAATAGGAGAATTTTGAGATCAAGTATTTTCCTCAAAGTTGTTTCAGTGTTTCAAAAACCACGTTCAAAAAAGAGCACTTCTCTTTATCTTTTTATTTGAACGAAATTTTTTCAAATGGTTGACACGGATTGATCTGATTTTTTTCTACGAAAGCAGTTACGATTAGCGCTGGGATATAAATGGGCCCTGGAGTGTAAAAAGAGCAGCAGAGATTAGAGAATCCCAATCTCTAGCTATCATCCTTGGAGCACTGTGCCCTGGAAACATTCTAGAGGGTTTTTTGTTTGTTTTTTTAAGATATTACCCTGAAATCCGGAAGGCTTTTTCTCCAAGAAACAACTTCAGGGAAACCCAATTAACATATTTTTAATTACCAAATTGGGAACCTAATTAAATGTGCCTTGTAAGACCTATATGAAATGTCAAACAAATCCTTGTAGAAAATAAACTTTTCTTTTTTTTTTGCCTAATTTCAAATCTACAAATCCCCAAAACAAAGTTTGAGTACAAGAGATTTTGTAGCAATTTAATCGTACCAAACTTTGGTAATTCCTACAAAGGCTGTTTATGTAAGCTGACAGGAATGAAACTATAATTCATATCGTTGAAATGAATGTACTTATCTGATCAAATATATTTCTTTGTGTCTTCCAATAGGGAAGTTGAGCTTTTGTTTGTAATCCCGAAGTAATAATTTTTTTTTTTTTACTTTAAAAAAGCCTCTCAGTTTTATTTAAAGTGCAAATGATGTAAAGCTGATGCCTTTAAAAAAGAATTTACTTGGGTCAGGAGTGTTTCAAAGTCTATGAACTAAAAACACTAGTAACATACTGTCTGAGATCCAAAAGCCTTCCCTCTGTTTGAGGAAATATGTTTGTCAGGCATGAGGTTTCCGTCTTCCACTTGACGTTGTTTTACTAATTTAAAACGAAAAGAGTTGTTTCTGTCATAACTCAAAGATGTTAAGCAGCTGCATAACTTTGTTCTTCCAGTGCTTGGAGGGGTTTGTTTTTCTGTAAATATGTAAACCTATCAAAGGAAATAAATGAACTTTATGCACATCCCATTTCTATGAGCTCATTAGACACAGGAATTAAGCAAATACAACCAAGAAAGGGAGTAAACAAACTGGCCGCCTGCCACCCTGGGGCCACAGTATCCCCAAGGGCTTTCTCGGAGGGGCCGCTTTTCAGCAGGGAGAAGGCATAAATTGCCCATCCTCAGGGGTGTATTAATTTCTTCGCAATGAAGCATTGGCTCCCTATTCAGTGCTGAGATTAGGAACAGAGGGAAGCATGCCTGTGGCCTCTGAAGCCCCCTAGAAAGCCTGGTGGAAATAAGAACTTGCTTTTGGAACGGTGAAGGGAGCAGGCATTCCGTAATTCACCTGACACAAATGGATGAAGAAGGGGAGCCCTAAACAAAACGCGGGCGTGCTCACCATCCCCCTGGCGGCTCCTGTCTCCAGCATCCTCAGCATCGTCGCTGACGCGCTCTGCGTTTCCGGTTCCTCATCCATAAACGGAGAATATGTACTAGATGGTCTCCACGTTGTTGTCGGCTCAAATATGATCTTATTCATAATAGTAGAAGCTGATAAGGGCTGGTCATGCTTCCCACCCTCGACCCTGGGGGATTTTTATTTAACAAGAGCCCTAAAGCTCTGGTATCTTTACCCCAAATGATAAATCTTATCCATAAAAATATAATAGAATATAAGGGGGCCTTTACAGCAATCCCACAAATTATACCTTTCCCCAGCCATTGTACTCCTCCTAAGCATGAAGTCACCCTTTGTATAAGCACAGGGATGTGCATGGAACCTCTCTACTGATTATCTAATCAATTCAAAGATTCTTTTTTAATGATGGTTGACAACATGTGTATTATTTTTCTCAATGATAGATATTTTAGAAAGTTGTACAAATCTCTGGGCACGGGGGCTGGGAGGATTCTGAGACTGTGACAACCAAGTAGAGGACAATAGAAATAATTTTGTATGGAAATTTTGTTAAGATTCAGCATTACATTATTTTTAAATGGACAAATCATCCATGTAGGAAGCTAATACATTTAAGAATTCTCTAGAGCACTTCTAATATCTTGGGAAACTTCAGGGGTGAAAATTTAAAAGGCAATATTTGCAACAACAAAATGTGGTTTCTAATGCCTATTTTCTTTGGCATTTTGCAAAGCAGAAATGATTATTACCACATGAACTCACTTTATACATTCTACTAATAATATGTCCATAACTTAGGGGTGATTAACTCCTTTGGGATTGGATATAGTCACATTCATTGAAAAAGACAATACTCAACCACGACCGAATACTTGGGAGAAACAATGAACATTTTGAATCACCAAGGAATTGTTTATATTTTCTTCTTGATGGGTTTGTGTGTCTCATGCATGTATTTAGCATCCATCCACCTTGGGTTTGTAGGAGACAGGGCCTGGGAGTTCTCTTTCATTTGCATCCGTCCCTCCATGACACAAAGACATAGGATCCTGATGGACAGTGAGTCCCCATGACCTTGCCTGATAACTGGGGGACCACAGGTATTCTGATGAGGTCAAACACAGGGCCCCTAATGAAAGGTCACAAGTCAAAGCTGAAGGCAAGCATGGGCCAAGAAGCCATCCTTGTTCCCAACTGTCATATGGACAGTCGTAGGAAGATCTTCAGCTCTTCTCTGGGGACTTGAAGGACAAGAAAGAGGAAACTCCTCTGGCTCACCTACATGGAGAACTCTCTGGAAGGATTTTCTCACGGCAGCTGTGGGTCTTCCTGGACCAGGTAGAGAAGGAAGTGTGCAAGGGCACACTGCTATTTCTAGGCACCCTTTCACCTAGAACTAGGTTGTTCTTGGAGCTACCAGAAAGAGTAATTCATGGGGATGTGATATACAGGGGGAAAAAGAGAGAGGGGTGGGGGTTACCGGGAAAAAAGGAGCCTTAAATTCAACACAAGGGTTAAGCCTAAAAAGGGTGTGAGGTAACGAGAACCATGAGAACACCGTCTGCCTTCACATCCCCCAAGAAGTGATCTCCACTGAGTGCCTTTTTTTTTTTTATTACTTATGCAGGACACACACACACACACACACACACACACACACATTTGTGTCAATGATACAACTGTCCTAGCCCCAACAGCACAAAGTCTTGTCCCATTACCCTTAGGTATATCTTAGCTTAAATACTTCATTGAACACATACTGCCTACCTTTCTCTTCTCTCACCTATTCCTGATGGAGACCGCCACTATAGCCCTGGCAAGAGAATGCCATATCTTCTCCTACCTGGTGTGAGGGGACAGGGCCATGGGAGAGTTTTCTCCCCTTTAGGTGTTAGAAGATCAGTCTACATTTTGCTGTGTCACAAGCAGCCAGAGGCTGGCCACACAGCCCCACACCCTGTCAACTTCCTTCCTAGATGGAAGGATTTAAATGTGAGCCTAGGTCTAGACATGAGCCTCCTCCCTAGGGCACACAGCCCCTGTGCATAAGTTTGTCTTTCCAACGACTTATGCCTTATAAGGACAACCTTCTGCCCTGCCTGTTCAGAGCCTCTTGGGGGCCCAAGGCCTGGTGTTACACGCAGGTCCTCTCTGTGCAGGAACATTGGCCTTGCCTGGCTGTCACCAATACCATGCACTCGGTGGGGGGGGGGGGGTGGGGGCGGGGTTGGCTACAACTGGAAGAGCGAGCAGTGGTGATCTTCTCTTCTGCATGCTGACATCCTCTTCTGTCCAAATAACTTTCGGAAAACTCACAGCTTTCCTTGCAACTTGTAAGCAAAGTTTCAGAGTTCTTGTGGCCTCCACAGTCTCTTGCTACTTCTATGTGTACAAACCCAAACACAGCACATCTTATCCAGGCCCTGCCCCCTGAGAGCATTCTGACCGAACCTGGCCGTCATGTCCCAGAGCTCACTCAGCATTGGCCTGCTAGCACCCTCCACATCAGCTTGCCTGGGGCGTGGGGGAATTAAATTTCAGCCAAGAAGCTTCTAGAAGAATGTGAGAGCCTGCAGGAAGAAAATGCCCTCCCACACACACACTTTTTAAAAGTACTTCAGTAGATTTCAGGGAAATTTGAGATAAACATTATCTTACTGAAATAAGGAGGAAAATTTGAGTTTTAGAAATACTTCCTTTTCTCTTTCTTCAAATAACATTGTACCTTTCAGAGGAGGGGAAGGAAACTCAAGGAGACCTGAGTTCTACCTCTAATTCGATCACTGCCTTCAGTTTTCAAGGGCTATGTTTTCAAGTCTCAAACTCTGATCTATCTATATAATAATAATATGATAATGATAATAGTAACAATAATAAGGAAAACAAACACATAACATTAATTATGTCTAAGCTCAAGGCCTCATAGCAACCTTAAGAAATACCATCCCCATTTTATAGATGAGACAGGTGAGGCACAGAGACATCAAGTCATGTTCCCAAGATCACACAGCTAAGATGTAGTGAGCTGGGATTCTAAACCAGTGCCCAGTGCCAGAATCTAGTCTTAGCCAGTACATGGGGCACTGCTAAGACTTGAGGGCTTCATATTCCAAACTGAAATTGTACGAATCTGCTTGGAGATGGGGGAGAAAGTGGTAAAAGTTAAGCTAAGACTAACAGGTGCCTCTGTCTCTTCCTCAAAATCCATCATTAAGCTGTATTTGTGACCCAGGTATCTGTTCGTCCTCCCTGCTGTCTCAGGATCTTGAGATCTTGGCTTGGAACCCCCCACTTTCTCAACATGCAACGTCTGAAGCTCAAGCCAAGATTCTTACAAATTTCTAGGTGCTCCAAACATCATGGAGTATTTTGCCTTTGGGTCTCTTAGACAACACTAAGTCTATTCTCACCAAATGTGTATGGAGAAATAGAGTTCTAATGAAAAAGCAACAGTTCCTGAATGACCGTGGTCACCCCCAACCCTAGGAGTTTCTCTGACTTGCCCTAAACTCAGCCTCTTCTGTTTCCCTCCTCCTCTCCTTTCTCTGCCCTGCTCTTCTGACCCCGGTAGCCCCCTGTCCGCACTGCAGAGTGTAATAAATCCTTCCTCAGGCCTCATTCTTCGCAAGAGGGTTTTGCTACTTGAGCCTGCTCTTCAAAGCCTCATCTTCTACCCCAACTGATGTATCAAGGAAATTCTGGTGCCCGCTATTTAGATAATAACATTTGTCCTATGTCATTGCAATTTGCTAATGATGTAGTGTGATAAAAGAGAGAAGGTGTGGTTGTATAAGACAAATTCTTAAGATGCAAGAGCACATCTAAGTTTAATGCAACCTGTTATGTGGTATTTGATCACAATTAAATCTAGATCTAGATTTAGGTCTAGGTCTAGAATGAGGCCTGTTGGAGGGAGGGACATAAGGTGAATAAGACAGACCAAATGGCCCCTCATGAAACTTACCACTAAGAAGCAGAAATGGACAACAAGTAAGCAATAGAACATACAATACAATGTCAGGCAGGGAAGTGCCACAAAGGAAAGTGGAGGAGATCCAGGAATGGAAAGTGAAGATATGGGAAGAAGTATTCTGAATAAGGTGGTCAAAGAAGGTACTTCTGAGATGCCATTTGGGAGAAGACCAGAGTCAATAAGGGAGGGAGCCATGGGTGTATCTGGGGGCGAACATTCCAGGCAGAGGGAACAGCCACTGCAAACCTCGAGGGTGGACCGAGGCTGACAAATGTGGTGCGAGAGCATGGCTGTAGCTGAGTGAACACAGCTGTAGAGTTCAGGTGGTTCTGCCCTTTCAGGCCAGGGAGGGTTTTGATTTCTATGTACATAAATCTTTTTTTAATCAACTAAATACCTTGGACATATGATTCTATAACGATACATCTTCCCCTCTTAGACCTAAGTAAGGAACTTTATAGTTTGCTAGTTAGTTTTTATTTTTTATTTTAGGGAGAGAGAGAGAAAGAGAGAGACAGAATGCAAGTGGGGGAGGTACAAAAAGAGAGAGAGAGAGAGAGAGAGAGAGAGAATCCCAAGCAGGCTTCACACTCAGCACAGAGCCCGACTCGGGGCTCGATCCCATGACCCTGGGATCATGACCTGAACAGAAATCAAGAGTCGGACTCTCAACCAACTGAGCCACCCAGGCACCCTAAAACTTTATATTTATATTTGTTTGCATTTGTTGTTAATTTTTTGCCAAATGTAATCCATAATAAAAAGTATGGATTTGAAGTATGATTGTGTTATTATTTGGTTACCTGAAAATTTGATCATCCTACTACCTATGCCTTTATCCACAACAATGATAAAATTTCTGCAGATTGAGAATACTCTGTGTCACGGAATGAGAAATGTCCTTCAAAATTAAATACCACTTTATCAGAGGATGCATTCTTAATGGTCTGGTAACATGAAATTATAATAAGTTATAAGCCAATGTCCTGTTTCTGTGGTAGGCATTTTGTTTCCTTCTTGAAATACCTCTGTGTGTGTGTGTGTGTGTGTGTGTGTGTGTGTGTGTGTGTGTGGCTTCATGCCTCCCCTCCCCAAGAAAATATTTCTATCCACTCTTTCTCTACTCTTCATCAGGTTTTCTATTTCCACTCCTTTTGATGTTGTTGCTCTATTCTTGCTCTTTTTATTCTCTGGAAAACTCTACTAAACTACTCAAAGGTTTTAAGCAGGGGCATGGTCCAACTTACATTGTGGGGAAATGGATTTTGCTGCTGGGTGGAAAATGGGTTGAAGGAGGAGAAGAAAGGAAGAACAGGTCAAGCTTTGGGGGAAGTCTACATCGGAATTAAGAGTGTTCTGTATTAGACAAAAGAAATGGAAAGGAGAAATCAGCAAGACTTCAGAGATTGGACTGCCAAGTCTTGCTCAGGTAGTGGATGAAGGGCATGAGTGTGAATTAAGTCATTTTCCCTCCATCCCTCCCCACACCACACACACACACACACACACACACACACACACACACACACTAACCTCATCTTAATTCTCTTCTTTATACATTCATATCTATCTCCTCTTCTGGACTCTGACACACAGTACATCTCTTCTGTGAACATTCCTAAATAATTCCAACCCACATTGATCTCTGCAGTCCAGACCCACGCACCTAGACCACACATCACACATCATTGTTATTTTTATCATTTAATGCCCATTTTGTTAATAAACTTTCAGTTAGTAAAAATCTTCTCACTGCAATTAGACTACCTAAATGCCCACAAAACAGTGACCAAGTCTTGTGCATTTCCCCCAGGTAGCCCTTAGCATAATGCTTAATGAAAATTTGTTTTCAAAAATAATGAATTAACAAATTATCAAATTACATCAATATTTGCCAATTATGACAGACAACTGACAAAAGTCATCTATTCAAGGTTCCTCATATGTATATTTGAAAAGTTATCTTGATAATTCTTGCTCTTTCCATTAAAAGAACATGGCTCACATCAACAACAGGACCATTGGTTAGAAAAATCTCTTAAGTTAAATAAAATGGCTAAATTCAATCTAAATACCTTTATCTTTCTATTTCTTTCAAGAAGAAAGAAATCACAACAGAAAAAGAAGAATGACAGATCTTATTTGCAGGTGAGTAGATGGGAATCAAATGCACATCTGTAACAAAACTCTTCCAGATGTGTTTTGATGCGAAGTAAATATAAGCAATGTGATGAACCTCAAACAAGACATGAAAACTTATTCCATGGGCCCTTGCCATATTACCAAAAGTAATTCATACCAAGAAGAAATGTTCATAGTGGTCATCCAGGGAGACATGAGATTAACCCTGCTCCTCATTCCCGTTATTCTAATAAAATCGAACATGGTTTTGTGTTTGCTGTCTTCTTTTAAAGTTTATTTTATTTATTTTAAGAGAGGGCGCACACCCAAGTGGGGAAGGGACAGAGAGAGAATGAGAGCACAGATCCTGATGTGGGGCTTGAACTCACAGACCATGAGATCATGACCCAAGCCAAGATCAAGAGTGGGACGCTTAACCGATGGAGCCACCCAGGTGCCCCTGTGTTTGCTGCCTTAGATCAGAATTCAACGCTTCTCTTAATTTATCTGTTTTTTTTCCCTTTGACCTTGACATGTGCCGCGTACTGGTTGCGGCTCTGCATGTGGCTCTGAAGCAAGCCAGACGGCCTGAGTCCAAAGCATCGTTGTCCATCTTATCAGCTGCAGCATCACTTTAGTAGAGTCACTGGATATCTCTGGGTGCCTCACTTTCCTTGACTGTTAAATGGAGATAATAGTGGTAGATTCTCAGGACTGTTGTGAAGATGAAGAGAGTTAATAGTTGAAAAGCATGGAGAATCACACCTGGCTCTTAGCAAGTGTTCTGAAAAGATCAGCTTTGATTAATAGCACATATTTACAGATTGCTATTTGCCCAACCAGGAAGCTTTCCCAGCCTCAGGCCATGAATTCCATCCTTTGTGTGATTGCAACTGTTATTCCATCATCTACAGATCTTTTCACGGCTGTCACTGAGGAACTAAACCACTGCTGTACAATAAAGAATTTAAATGGCTTTAGTCCTCAGGTCCTGGCAGGGACCCCTAGACCTCTCAGATTGAAATGGCCTTGCTAATTCATGGTGGGCACTGGAGCCACATCTGAGTTTATGAGTTGATGCTAAAGAGATCACTCGACATTGGGGTTGGCCATGCAGACAGACCAACCACATGATTAGAGGTTTGGGAATGATCAAACTGGGGGGGGGGGCACGTGGTACTAGGAGCCCCTGATTTATAGCCAGTTGGTCAGATATGTCGGTAGTTTGGGAGCCCCAGACTTGTGTCTGATGTCTGAAGCGAGGGCAGTCTCATGCCCTCAACCTGTGGAACCTCAGAATTGCACTGCAACCACCAAACTGCCCCAGGTCATGCCTAAGTTCAAGAGAAATAGTTGGAAAGCCATAACAAATTAATTCTGGGCTCACCTGTGGTCTGGATCATGTTTCTACATTAATACACCTTAGAAATAACATTTCTTCCTTCACAGAACCTGTCTCAGCTTGCTACATTCCCTGAAGGGAGGGCTGATTGAAGCCTATCTTCCTCACCAGACTATAAACTCCATGAAGAAGCCTGGAACTCCATAAATATGTACTAAATTGGTTACTGAACAAAATGCTCACCTGAGCACTTCCTCTGCCCCAATACACTTCTATCCAGATTAAAAGATGCATGGCTAATCTCTACAACTGACCTTCAGAAGGGAAAGGCTGAAGACAAAAGAGGTTGAGAAAAAGAAATATAAGACCCAGTCAATGGAAATGGAAGATTGAAATGTCAATCAAAGCAGGCATCGAATATTCTCACTTATTCAATAAATACTTATTAAAAGTCCATCGCTTGTCAAGCATTGTGCTCAATGCTCGGACACAGAGAGGAAAGGACATGATCCAGTGTCCAGTGGGGAACCCAACAAATAAAGAAACAATTACAAATATGTTAGACCGCAGTTGTAATGGATGGAGCCATGAGGCCAACCTGAGACTGAAGGAAGACATTGTAAAGAACGTAGCATTGGAGTTGCACCTTGAATAGGGTGTAGCAGTTACCCAGTGGCCAGGTGAGGAGAAGGCATTCTGTTGACAGAGAATCCCACAATCAAAAGTGTGGGAGCATCAGGGAGAGTATATATTTGTCTAAATGCCGGTAATTGTATGTTACTTAAATATAAAGTGTGTGAGGGAGAGAGACAGAGACAGAGAGAGGAGGGGGAGAGACAGAGAGAGACTTTGTTAGGCCACAGTCTTGGCAGCTACTGAGAAGCTGGCTGGTAAAATACTGAACGCCATAATGTAATGAACTTTAGATTACAACTTCTAAAAGAATTTAAAAATAAACAAATGAGTTAATGAACGAGCCAGAAAATGAACTGGCTTGTTTTGAGGATGGAAGTCTCATCGTCATAGTGGGAAGATTTGGATTTCATAAAGATCATTCTGAAGGCAAGAGAAGTCTTTTAGTGCAACTCTGTCAAGGGGCATTGGAGATAGAATACAAGGGACAGACACAAAAGGTATTTAGGATCCAGGATCAACAAATTGGCAGATGGGTGAGAGATGGAAGGGGGGGGGGGCAGTGGTCTTTGAAGTTTCTGGCTTGGATTCCCAGATAGACCGTGGAGCCATTATAGGAGATGGGAACACAGAAGGGCAGTTGGTGGATCCAGTGTGGGAAAGCCATACAGAGTTGTCTCATGAGCAGCTGGAGCTCAAAGGAGCCAGTTCACTAGAGGGGGAGGCTTGAGAATCAGCAAGTCTAGTAGACAGCTGAGCTCACGGACTAAATAAGCTGCGTCAGGGAGAGCTTATAAAGTGAGAAGAGAGGAGATAGGACAACCTTCTCTGAAGAGCTAGATGAGACATCCTGACCTTAACTGTCATGTACCAGGAAGCCGTTCTAAGAAGGAAACTAGTAGTCACTGGTCCAGAGTTTGGTTGAGAGTTTTCCTTTAGATTTCTTATCCAGGCTGCCTGCTTTCTTCTGTACATGTGTATTTGATGAATACATGCATGAAACGGGGCACCTGGGTGGCTCAGTCGGTTGAGCACCCGACTTCAGCTCAGGTCATGATCTCACAGTCTGTGAGTTCGAGCCCCACGTCGGGATCTGTGCTGACAGCTCAGAGCCTGGAGCCTGCTTCAGATTCTGTGTCTCCCTCTCTCTCTGCCCTCCCCTGCTCATGCTCTGTCTCTCTCTGTCTCAAAAATAAATAAAAACATTAAAAAAAATTTTTTTAAATGCATGAAACTACCTGTTACTTGCAGAAAAACAATATGTTGGTAG
Source organism: Lynx canadensis (assembly GCF_007474595.2). Classification (NCBI taxonomy): domain Eukaryota; kingdom Metazoa; phylum Chordata; class Mammalia; order Carnivora; family Felidae; genus Lynx; species Lynx canadensis. The sequence continues at coordinate 74,533,713 of NC_044320.2, forward strand.
TCAGGGAAAAACAGAAACAAGGGGAAAATTAAAAGTATTAAAAGAGAGGCAGCCTTACTATATGTATATGTGAGTGGAAGAGAAATAAATTATATGAAATTAATCAGAGTTAAACCAATAAAAATAACCAGTAATATTACCTTAAAAATAACCAAAAGAATAGGAATGAAAATGAAGTGAATCAAATTTGCCATAATTTCAGATGCAGGAAAAAAATCATGTGTGATTAGTTCTCTGGGTATAAATCCACCACATTATCTCTAAGAACAGTTAGCATTCTGTCTGGTGGATGGAATGGGACAGCCAGGTGGTGATTTCTCTTTGACTAACAGATTCATATTTTTCCAGCAAAATCAGCAGTTAATTTTGAGGCATTTCAGCAGAGATTAGAACACCTGTATTCAATAAAGCTAAGACAACTGTAGGGGAAGAAAAAGAAAAGAAAAGCTGCAGAGATAAATGACAACCTGTGAGAGGGAGGAAATGTTCAAATTAAGATCATAACCTTTCCATAAATACACGTGGAGAAGTTAAATAAATTGCTACATTTTCGTTCATAGCCATCTCAAGGATTTCTATTTGCTATTTAGCTCTCCAAGAAATGTTGAAGCATAGTTTGATTAATGGGGAAGTCTGATTTTAATAATAAACTTCACTACGAGAATGGAGCATTTCATGAGCTGATGGCTTCACCTGGAAGAGGGGTTTCTATTGTTTAGTTTCGTTTGGTTTGACATGAACAACCCTAAGAAATTGCTCCCACTGTCTTCCTTCCCTATATATGGAAATGTGGAGCTTGTCTTCTTATTTGAATATGATCTTTTGACCATAAAACCAGACAAGAAGATAATTAATTTATGAGACTAACTCACCTAATTAGACACAGCCCCATGTGTCTCTACAAATGAGCAGAAATCTTGAAGCACCTGAGATTTTAGATTTTTAAATGACCCTTGTGTGATTAAATAAGAGAAATCACTCATTGGGCTGGCTTCTGTAAGACTGTAGAAAATGTCAAAATAATAATGAGAAAAGAGAAAAGCAATAGCCAAGTATGACATCAAGGGGAAAATATGACATGAAATTCGTTGTGTCTTACAGACAAGACTGGCTACATCACCTACAGGGTCCAGTGCCAAATAAAAATGTCAAGCCCCTTGTTCAAAAAGTGGCAGAAAAGCACCGTTAACATGTCTTCAAATATGAAGCTTTGTCCTTTCCCTCACAGTCTCCCTCTTGACTTGTCATTGTAGGTTTTTTTTGTTTGTTTAATTTGCTATTCAGTGTTCTAAGTAAATAAAACTTAAAATTTTGAATAATTAGCACAAATTCTACCTTCCATGTTCATATTGTGCAATGTCAGTTTTAAATGCAAATATAAGAGCATTTAATTCTTATGCAGAGTCACCAAATGACACAAGTTGCATTTTATAGCTCTTACTTGTGTGTGCATTGTTACCGGAAGAGTAGAAACCTGCATAAAACTCACTCATCTGTTTTTATGTCACTCCTTGATATGAGCACCTCTACCAGCTCTTTACCTCAGGCTTATTGATGAGGGAGGATTGAAAGGAAAAGGAATTATGTCATCACCTGATGTCATTTTCACTGTGTTTGGTTAATGTGAGGAAGCAACATGAGTAAAAAAGGACAAGACAGGGTTCTCTGGTCACTCATTTTTCTTAGAACACCACTGACTTCTTTCTGTGTTCAGGGCAAGTTCTGCTTCAAACAGAAAGTGCAGCCTCCTGGGGTCACTGAGGCCCCCCGTTACTCAGTCATGGATATAACACACTTACCTTGTATGTACTTGGAGTTTCACCGAACCCTCATATGTCATGGGTCCACCGGATTTCTTGGCTTGTGGACTGTCTCAATGCTTTGTGCAAATAGGGCAGCAAGAAACAGCAGTCACATATTTCCAGGACCTCATATGCACTCTCCATTGTCCCATTGGACATCAGTTACAAAACACAAGTGCAAAGATGCCACAGACTATGAGTCTTAGTTCCCTCTTGTCCAGCAAGACAGCGGATGCAGAATTGAATACAAAAGAGGCTATTGTCGGGGAGGAGACAAGAGCCCCAAATAGGGGTTTTGTCTCCATATTTATTGAGATCTCAAGATCTTACACACGTGGAATGTGAAGAAAACAAGATCTTACACATGTAAACATGGAGAAAACAATCAGACAGTAAACATTAACTTGCGTGTGTAAGAAGCAAAGGGTCTGGGGGGCAAGTGGAGTTTGTGATCAAGGTATATTGGCACCAGATGGAAAGTAGCTTCCTGAAGGTGATATTACAAGTTACTTGTGATCCCATTCTAATATCTTGCTCACTAACCTTGGTCACTTTCGCCCCGTGGTGGGGGCTTTCTGCCCTAAGCTTTTTTTTAACCCATTTATTTATGTGAGTATAAGGAATTCTTGAACCTACCCCCACACAAGGATAAAATTATATCAAGATTTCAGAACAATGACAGCAGAGCATTAAGCCAAGCACAGGGCCCTTCTGAGGGTAGGTCTTGTTTTGACTACATATACTTTGCGTATCCATGGAGCCCACCCTGCTCACAGAGCTTTGCACACATTGGGGGAAATCCACATGGGACGGCCAACGAGGAAGCTCTCAATGACCCATCATTGTGCAGCAACCATTTTCACCAATGCATCCACTGAAGCAATGATACGCTGGTATTCTAATATTGCCAAACTGAGATACTTGGCCAGCTCCTCACTGGTGTTTCCATTCAAAACTAACAACACTAATTAAAAAAATTTTTTTCTTGATGTTTATTTTTGAGAGAGAGAGAGAGAGAGAGAGCATGAGCAGGGGAGGAGCAGAGAGAGGGGGAGACAAAGAATCTGAAGCAGGCTCCAGGATCTAAGTTGTCAGCATGGAGCCCGATGTGGGGCCTGAACCCGCGAACTGCGAGATCATGACCTGAGCCGAAGTGAGATGTTTAACCAACTGAGCCACCCAGGTGCCCTGAAAACATTATTTTTTTAAAGCAAATAAACACAAATATAACAGATAAAAATACATAATTAAACTTTAAAAGTAGCAGTAGGAAAGAATAAAAATTACCAAATTATCTAACGGTGCCAAGATCCTACTGAACAACTCAGATGGTGAATTGTGTCCAAATGTTATCTCATGGGTTGCTCAGAAGAGGTACTGAATGTCTGCATGTTACAATGCATGTTTTTCTTCTGCTCACAGCTTTACTCATTTTGTTCTTATTTATTATTTAGTTAGTTTTGAAATAGGTTCCACGCCCCATGTGGGGCTTGAACCCACGACCCCAAGATCAAGAATTCTCTATCGACTGAGCCAGCCAGGCACCCCCAGGTTCTCTCATTTTGAAGTTACCCATAATCAGAGTAAAGAGAAAATTATAGGAAAACTGCTCTTACAACATTTCTGTTTCCCCCCTTCATTATAATTCAAGGATCTTTAAAAATAATACAACTTGATTTAATGTCATTTGATACAACAAAGCGCCACAGATTAGGAAGACACGTTGACCATACCGGAAATGAAAACAAGAAGGCATGGCGTAAGATTTGAAAAAGAAAACCCACAGTTTTGCATGTCCCTCAGACTTGTTCAGTCTTCCACCCTGGCCTCTGAATCTAGGCATCCAGGTTCAAATCTTGGTGGGATTCGAATCCTTAGTGGGATTCATCTACTCTGAATTAGAATTTTGCAACTATTTTGCAGCCCTAATGAGAACAGGGGTTTGGGCAATGAGGATCAGTGGTTACTAAAACCTTGAGGTGAAGTCCTGATGGAAAGATAACAGTCGATGAGGCAGGCTGATACACCAACTCACTGACTAAGAGACAGACACGTCTCCTCACAGAACTACAAACCACCATGTAGCAAATATGAACAACAACGACAGCAATGAACCTGAATCTAATCAGATGCATGCATCTAACCAGAATTTAGAAGAACATGCTAAGTGACACCATGGCTATACAATCATCGAAGGCCAGCATGTGGGAAGTGTTATGGGATAAACAACCTAACTTCTTCCACACATAAATTGCACAGAACCACGGATGGCAGAGAGTGGAAACCTGTAGGCAAAAAGGGATTTGAGCTACATATCAGCCACATGCAACTTGTGAACCTTGTTTGGATCCTAATTCAAACAAATCAACAGTGAAAAAAAATATATGTGATGATATGAAGAGACCAGATCACTTGTTATTACTTAGAAATCATTATTAATATTTTAGGTGAGAGAATGCTTCATGTTATATTTTTAGAAAAAAAAAAGAATTACTACACTGTAGAGATCAAAAAAGAAACATTTACATATACAATTATACGATGTCTAGAATTCAAAATAATTGTCCCGTGGTGGGCAGCGGGGAGGTCCCATCAAAAACTACTGTTTGTGAGCTGGTGATTGTTGAAATCAGGTGATGGGGATGGAAGGGGAAGGCATCGTTTTATTATTATACTCTCCTACTATACTTTATACTATTCTCTCTGCTTATGTGGATGTTTGAAATTTTCTGCAATACAAAGTTTAAAATATAAAATTTTGAAAACAGTATTCAAGCAATGGTTTCAAAGCATGAACTACAGTCTCCTTATATATTCCACCTCTCTTCATGGCACCCATGTTAGCACTTTACATAGTGCGCCTTGAAGCAGCTGTTACTTTAAGGCCACAAGTGTTCAACTTCCGTGACCCCACCACCACGTCCCCGTTGCCCTCTCTTCTTCTGTTTCCTGCCTGTAAACAGATAGTGCCATACAAGATTAACCCACTGATTGGCTGCACCAGTGAACTTAGGTCTATCAGAGGTTAGTCGCCATTCACCCTGATCTTCCCCTCCAGGGTTAGGATACGTGGATACCAAGTATTGTAGTACTCGGTGTAAACAGATGTGAATATAATTACCATCTTCATCCATCTTTTTTACTTCCTTCCTCAAACCTCTCCTCTATGGTTTCATGAAACCCTCCAAACTCTCCCAAGCCCACTTACTTGGTCTAGTGCCAGGATCCCTCTCCATTTAATTCCACGTTTATTTCACCACTAGAAAGGGAGAGTTTTGAAGGCAGCAATCATTCCTTATTTACCCCTCCCTGTCCAATTTAAGACACACTAAGAATTCAATAAAGCTGGTTTTTGTTTGTCTGTTTGTTTGTTTTTTTGGTAAAGGAATAAAGGGAGGGAAGGGAAAAGGGGAGAGACAGATAAAGGAAATGGTTAAAACACTTAAAGATTACAAAGATTACTGGTTTCAGTGTTTGACTCTCCTATCAGGTAAGCCTCCTATCATTATCTTATGTTTGAGTAATTCTTTACTGCTTACAACATATTTTTATAACTTTTTCAATCACAGAAAACAAGAGCTATAGAAAAATCCTTCAATATGGTAAAAATTTTAGAGAAAAATTTTAGAGTTTAATGCTGCCAGCTTCCTGGAACACGGTCGTCTGCAGATCTAGGTGTGATGTAAAGCAGGTACGTATACTCTGGCCCCTCTGCAAAGGGCTTTGTGTGTAATCAAAGGGGCAGCAAGAATAAGGTGCCTTTCCTATTCAGATAGCCCCACAGTTGAGACTCTTAAAGTTCAGAATCCCAGAGCAACTAAACGGAAGACTATTGATCTCAAGGCAGTATTAAAGCTCAATCTTTCTTTAAACGAAAGCAAGAAACAAAGACAAAAGTCAATCTCTCAACACAGATTTATTGAGCAACTACTATTGCCCCGGTCTTGCGCTCTGAGGGTAAAAAACAAGAATAAAGCTTCATCTTTATCTTGTAAAATCTGCCTGGTGGAAATCTCTGTTCTTTTTGGTAGAAGTTGGGACTGTGGACAGGAGAGAAATTGGAAAGCTAAGAGTTGAAAACATCCTTATGCATACAAATCCATATGAGTGCCCTTCTGCTTTTTAGCTGACAGTTATCCATTCATTCATTCAGCAGGTATTTACTGCACACTTACCATGTGCCTGGCCCCGTTCCAGACAAAGGGAAGAGAGCCATGAATGGAAGACAGCAGGCTCTCAGGAAATGTGTCTTCCGGGGCTGGACACTGACCCTACTCCAGATACTGTGCTGTTAATGCACTCAAACTATTATTACTTGGAGACTGTACAAGAGGCTAAATCATTGAACGACTTAACATGAAAATGGGATGAAATTACTCCCATAGAAGATTAATAACTTGATTTTTGTTTCCTTAAATACAAAAGCAACAGAAACAAGCTCTTTGTGGTCCTGCCCAGAATCTGTCATTTGAGCTTTTCTTTCTCTTTTCTGATTCTTCTCGGCCATCCTCAGGGATTCTGTCTTCCTGGAATATTTTAAGAACTACCTTTAAAACTCCCTGTGATTTAGCTCATTATCCCTTCATTCTTTGGGGGGGGGGGGGTTCAGACCAGTCCTCTAGCCAAGGAAAAATCACCTGAACACAACACACACACACTCAAGATTCAATTACCAAGGGGGGAGAAACACTGGATGAAAATAACACTGGTCCATGTAACACATCTTGTTTGTCTTTCAGATTTCAATTCAAACTTCCCTGACCCTCACACCAGATCGGAATCCAGACTGTCCCTTTAAAACATAGTGGAGTCTTATCATTTTAACAGCATATTTATTTGGGTGATCATTTGATGTGTTTTTCTTCTGTGCCACGGGGCACAGAGTAGGCAGTCCATGAACATGTGATAAATCAATAATATTGAATAAATGGTTCTCAGAGCCTGCATTACGCACTATATTGAAGAATTACAAAGTACAAGGTTAATCATTCAAGGTTAATATTTCCTAACAAATTATGACATAAAGTTAGTCTTAAAAATACATATTCTTTTTGAAGAACAAACTAAATAAAACCAATTTTCAAAGAATTTCAATTCCTACCAAAGACAGAAAGGAGGAATTCTGTACCTGATTTCAAAGTTTATCAAAACATCTGTTATTTACAGATAATTTGGTTTGAAAGATCCTGGGTCTTAGCTTGTTTTTAATTCTGCATGTCCAACAGGAGCTAATGTATGATTTCTGGAACACAGTAAATAAACACGCTCTATTTAACCATCATTCTGCATGCCTTCTACCTGTCAGAAACAGATCATTTTTATCAGGTCCTGTCTGTTTGAAGTCAACTTCATCCTATTCATCAAGTTGACAACCTTAAATGAAAGTCAGTGTTCTATTTGATTTCCCACCACCATAATGTGCCTTCAGCCACAACAGCCTTCAAATTGCTTTTCCTAGGAAAGATCTCAATATGATAAGCTGAAAGCCAAAAAGCCTTAATAAATCAACTAGCATAGTGTATAAAAGTGAAAAATGTACTGAAAGAGAATGTCAGGTCCCATTTATTTTTAATTTTATTTACTCTTTCGGTAGACATATATCATTTTTTTTATGTTTACATATTCTCTCCAAATCATCCATTCAAAAGGGCCTTTCAAATTAATTTAATTTCCATATCATATGGGAGCAAACACAGTGAACAAAAACAATCTCTCAATGGCCAAACCGCATTTTCTTTCTCAGTGAATTAACCACATGCTGCCTTAACTTCTGGAGGGGAGCCAATCCAGTGTCTCAGAACTTAAATTTTTTGACTTGTACCGGGATAGCTGGAAGAAATTATTCTGGGGCCTCCCACAAATTAGGGATGCCTCTGCATCCGTCAGGATCTGTTCAGCAGCAAGTATTGGCAGGCGCACCAACCAGTGGTTTAAAACATCATTTTTTAAAGATTTTATTTTTAAGTAATCTCTACACCCTAGGTAGGGCTTGAACTCACAACTCTGAGATCAAGAGTCACGTCCTCCCCCAACTGAGCCAGCCAGCTACCCCAAAGTGTCATTACTGATACCAACTCAGGTGCAGGATTAGGCTGGCATACCAGAATGCCACCAACCTTTTGCACTCGTCCCGTCTGCCATCATGATCAGCGTGTGGGCTATTGTCTGTGGGCTTCTTGCCTCGTAAACATCATGTGCTCACACAACAGTGTCCAAAGGGAAGAGAAGAAGCCAAAGAGGTGGTCTTCTTGCCCTACTGTCTCCCATCCCAGAATTCCCATTTGAGCTCATAAGCCAGAATCAGTCCCACGCATACCCTGGACTCATCATTGGCAAAAGAAATGACGTTACTATGATTAGCCAGGATCAATTATGATTCAGTCCCTGAGACGTCACATTTCCCAAACAAAAGGAGACTTGCCCGTTTGTTAAACAAATGAAGGACCACAACTAACCAAAAAGGATGGGTCTGCCCCACGAGACACCCAGAATTCCATCTTCAAACATGTTCAACGAATGGTAATTCGTTGAACAGGAACATGCAGTGCAGTAGAATAAGATCGAAGTATACAAGATCGATAAAGTATTAGCCCTTTATAGGTTTTATAGGTTTTGTATTAGCCCTTTATAGTTGAAGCTTTGACAAAAAGCTGAAAGAATCTCGTTCTTACTTTTAAGATGATCCTAAGAGTGTTATAGTTACAATAAAGTCTTCGTTATTGAATATTAGAAATTTACCATTTTCCTTTCAGATAGTGACCTTTAACATTTACTTAATGACATTCATTAGATTAAATGAACAAGTCCTCCAAAAAGAAACATGGAATTGTAGGGAAGTGTCTAAATGTTAATGCTGAAAGCCCATGAATAATCTTTATGTCATCTCCACAGAGCTTTTTCATGATAAAGCATGAAGTTCACTGCCACTGAAGAAAGGCAGGTTGGGAGCAACTTCTTACTCTGCTGTCATCAACCACTATTCGGCATTTCATACAAATACTTTTCAACTACTTACCTATCAGTCTACCTATCTATATCGTCACCCTACCTACATTTACGATTTTGCCCACAAAGGCATCAAAGGGGACTTATCAAGTCCTCACTTACACACGTCTACACCATGTCTCTGGATTACCAGTCTACCACCATATCCAAAGAGTTCATCCCGGAAAGATTTCTTTCCTGAGTGAACGTGTGCCGAGTCCCAGGGGTCAGCTCTTCTTCCTCTTCTAGGTTCTCCCTAACTATTCCTTTGAGCGCGTACCCATACTGTTGCCTGGGTTAAGCTCGCCAATCACAGATGGTTTCATAGATGGTTTCCCTGGCACATCTGCCCTCCCTCACCTCTCTGGATCAATTATTGACTTTATCCATTGTTCTTGAGACATCACATGTATAGTGACACCCAAAGGCATCCCTATCCGTTTCTGTCCTCAGATGAAATGCTTCTGGACAAGTGGTTTCAGATATTTTTGTCAATATTTGTGCCGCTCTGAAATATCTTTCTACCTGCCACAAAGCAATGGGGGCAGATGAAGGTTGAGCAGCTATGTTTTCTCCCTCTGATCTCGCAGCCTGGGCTACCTGCCCGAAGAATGAAACTTTACACTCCTTGTCCGCTTGTTCTGATCCAAACATAATGTTGAAATGTACAATAATTTATTTTCTTTTACTTAGAAAACGAAGCATCTCCGGCAAATTTGTGGTGGTCATCAATTCTGGGTAGCGGGAGCATGGAGTGACTTACCATTCTCTACTCTGCTGTGTTTTGGCAAATTCTCAATATAAAGGGAGTCTTTAACATTGTTTCCAGTGGAAAGCTAATATATTTTAGTTCCCACTATCCATTCAGCAAAGATTTAAGCACCTGCTGTTTGCCAGGCATTGGACTTAGTAAGCACCATCCCTAACCAACACCATTTGGATATTTTCTGCATTTTTTTTTTTTTTTGGATGAGGGAATGAATGCATAGAGATCTCAATTAACTTGCTCAAAGCCTGACAGACATTAAGTGGAGGTGTCAGAAACCTATACTACCTCCCAGGTGGTTTGGGTGTTATGTTCCCAACACTGCTAAGAAGCATCGTCCACTGTGTGATACCTTGTCTTGCTTAGGTGGCTCCCTACCATGGTGAGCATGGGTCCATTTTGCTCCTGAGCTCAGTGAGAGGCTCTGCTTACAGAGTGGCTGTTTCATGCCTCAGGCGCTTCCCAGTCATTGTCTTCATCAGGATGACTCAGAATTCTGATGCTGGCGTTTCATTTTTATTGTGTTTCAAGTGCCTCCAAAACTGTAACTCTGAGCACAGCCACTACCAAATTCGGAAAGGCAGAAAGCCCAGGGGAAATGCACAGCAAATCCCAGATGAGAAGGGACGCCATTAAATTCCCTTCTGTCCCAAACACCACTTTTACCTGATGCCCACCCCTCCGACCCCCTCCTCATTCTCGTCCCAGGTGATTTTCCCTGCTGTCTGCTCTGGGCAATGACGGTAAACTCCGCACTGATCGATCCCCTAAGCCCAACTGACTTGCCTTCTTTTGCTCTTGGACTTCAGCTCTGACGATTTGCAAATCTCCGGTTCTTTGCTCCAGTTCCACCCCTCCCCATTTTCTGCGCTCAGGACTCCCTCATCGCATCTGTGCTACAAACAAAACAAAAAACCATGCTCCAAGATGTGGCATCCTCCTGGGTCACCTTTTCTGTCAGTGCTGTAGACAATGGCATCACAAATGTTCGTTGGACTCTTTGAAACTTACACTCTTAAGTTCTTCAGTCCTCATCTAATTAAGCCTGCGATGCCCTTTTGTGGCAATACTATACTCGAAGATGATTTAACGAGGGTAGCCAAGAGCTGTGAAAAGCTACGTTGTTGGAAGCAGAAGGCTAGATCCAGAATCCCTGGCTGAGAGTCCTGCTTCTACACACCCCTTGCAGTGTAATTTGGGGTACGTCATTTAGCTTCCCTCTGTCTTGCTTTCCACTTTCCATAAAATTAGATTAAATATAGATTCTACTCATAGGGACGGTATAGAGATAAAATGAGTTAGTACTTACAAAGGGCTTAGAAAAATGTCTGGCACATACAAAGTCCTACTTAGAGTTTATCATATATATTTCTACAAGAAAGAAAAGAGATAATTACAGAACCAAAAGAATCTCAGTTAGTAATGTCACATTTGGTGGGTGCTAGAATGCTACTTTCTGTTATCTGTGAAAGAGAAAACTTGATTCCCTTGAAATAACGGCAGACCCTCAGGAGAAGCCGAGACAGTCGTGGTTAAGTAGCTCGTCATGAAAATAGTCACGAAGACAAGATTTGGGGGAGAAAGCCCTAGGGGTCTTCTGCATACTCAAGGCAGCTATGTAAGAAAAACTTGATTCAGAACAGTCAGAAATCAAACCAGAATGTAAGGAAATACAGAAGCATAGACAGGTCACTTCTGATAATGGTGCACTCAGGAGGCAGCTACGAAGCTGATGAATCTTTCCAGATGGTTCACTTAAACATTCTTTTTCCATTTCCAACTCATGTACGATCAAACTCTCTTTTATTCATGCTCCGTGCAACTGCAGCTTGATGGTGGGTGATGCTAGCACTTCCCATGTATTTTAAACACATTATCTCACTTAAACACACCAAGCCTGCAAGAGAGGTATTGCAGGCTGCGTTTTGCACAGGAAGCCCCGGAAGCTGAGGAAGGTGTCAGTGATCTCTGTAAAAGTCACAGCTAGTAAGAGCAGAGCTAGAAGTCAAACTCAAAGCCATCTGCCTTCAGACTCCGTGCTCCCAACTGCTCAGTTTGACTTACTATTCAATGCCCTATCCGAAGGTCTGAAGATAGCAAACGATTTGAAACGGAAAGAATTTTAGATGGGGACATCGGAAGGCTTGCCTCTGGCTCTTGCTTTGCCATAAGATAGCGACTCAATTTTAATTTTCGTCACATCAAGAAAATACTGAGGCAAGGCCTATGACATTCGAGACACTTGAAGCTCTGATAACGATGAGCAAAAGTTTTAACTTATATTTGTCATAGTTCATTTAATATCTTGTTTTATCTGATTTTAACTCACTTTGGCCAAGTAAGAATGAATTTAACTCAGAGACCTACGAGTCTTAGTTACAGGGGAATAAGAAATTCGTTCAATCAGAAGTGAGAAAGTAGTTTGGTGGACCGGTGGAGATCTAGGAGATTCTATTTCTTCAAGATGACCCAGAAAAAAAAAAAAATAGAGTCAATCAGGACGATTATTAAACGGGTGTGTGTGTATCCATAGAACAGTCTCGTCCCTGTTGCCTGCAGTGTCCCAGAGCCTTCAGCTAGGGGGCAACATCACGCACCTCGCTGCCCTCCCTGGGAGCTGATGGGGAGAGCTCCCTCCTGCATGTCTCTCTTCAGGGATCGCGGGCCTCCAGAAGGCAGCCAGTCTGCCCCTGGGAGGGGAGGGCATGCAGTGTTAGGGGCTGAGTCTGTTCATAGGGTACAAATGATTATCCTCTTTGGCCCACACATAAACTCCCATTCTCCTTTCCGTCCACCATGTGTCATAAAGCTGGTGTCCTGATCTACCTCGCTAGCTTCTTTATGTCCCTTAACTGGGTCTGACCCTGGAAGAGAAAGGGGCGGGTAACAATAGCAACAACAATAACAACAATGAACACATAATTTATGCTAGATTGTGCCCGTGACTTTGGTTTGTTGAAGCGTGCATATTGATTTGGGCATATGTCAGAAAATGAATTTTATTGCCCATGGTGAATACTAAAGGTGATATGAAATGTGGCACTTTCTGATTCCTTGAACAATCTCAAGGAATATTCTGGAACTGTACAAAACTTAAACAGCTGTTCATCCACACTCAGTACTAATGAGGGTCTAGTTCCCTGTGCTCCTTTTTATTTCTATACATTCTCGAAGTCACTGTGTCCTTTCTTTGCCCCACTACTGTGTTGGTATTCTACTGATGCTTAATTATCTTTTCAGCCTTCTTCTCTGAGAGGAACAATACTGCTTTAGTTTTTCTAACAGACCATTTAAATGATAATCTCTTCTAGAATTAATTGACATTTTCTTTATTGGTCTCTTGATTTAAGTACAACTATTTGAATATATATTCAGAAAACATCCTCCCAGACTCCAAGGGCTTGTGTGTCTGCTGAGGTTGTTCATAAATGCCAGAAGATGTCACGATGTAACCTCCACACTGCCTTGGGAATGGCTGGGATGATAAACTCTTCTGGGGCTTCTCGTTCTGCCTCATTAGAAATTTACATGTATTTGACAGACACGAGTTCCAACCGTTCTCAGTGTCCCTTCCTACCAAGCACATATTTGTTGAACCGGAAAACTTTATCCAGCTTCCATGAGGAAGGGGAAGTGAGACTGAGCTACCAAGAAGCATCTAGAAAAAAGATTTATTGGGTTACGTTGTATGATTTTTTTTTTTTAAGGAATCCATTTGCTTAATAACTGACAAAAGTAATCAAAAGAGATCAAATAGAAAGCACAGATGTTACTGGAAAGTCTGACAAATCCTATCATCCTAAACTATTTGTGATGGTAAAGGTAGTAAGTAGCTACCAAAACGTGTGTTTTGTTAACTGCTCTAAGTGTCTTTTCCATGAATAAATTCTGCCATCCTAAACTGTCTTGTTAATTAGCTCTCCCTGTCATGCATGTAGTAAGCACAGCCTACTCAAGCCAGTTTTGCAAGATGTTTTTGTTTTCATCTTTGTTTTAAGCAGAGAATACATAGTTCCTGCCCGTGAGAAACGGGATGGACCTTAAGTGGGGAGAGAGGAGGTACAAATAGGAGGTAGTCAGCACCCACCTACAAGCTCGGTGTAGAAACGTCTCTGAGACATTTCTCTTCCCCTCACGGAACTTCAACAAACCAAAGAAACGGAAGCATTGAGATAGTCTTTTAGGATTCATTTTCTTTTCATTCATTAAGATTTTTGCCTTTTATTATACATAGAATTCGTTCAAGAAGATTTAGTTCCTTAGATATTCTTAAACTAGAAAAAAAATAGGTAGCGAATTGTTAGACAAGAAGAGGAGAATAAAAAGGAGAATAATGCTTAAGTGACTTTAGAAAATTTAATCCCTTTGTGAGTTTATTTTACTAAATTCAAACACATAGTCCCTGGGGAGACATAGTCTTGAATAAGTAATCCAGACATGGTTTCCCAGTTGATTCGAACCCAGTTGATTCAATAATGGCAGTTATTTGCAATCAAACACCAATGAATTCACAAGGATGCTTGGAAAGAAAGCTTAGGGCGAAATGTATGTTCTACCCAGGGAAGCATATTTATATTGTTTAAGTTTGTCCTAGTCTTATATGTTTCCTTTCTAAGTCTCCACCCTTGATGAATTTCTCCTTTTAACCCTCCTCGGAATCTGGTCAGCCATGCAAGTCAGTGGTCGGTGACCCCCGTATGCTGGCCACTAACCCCCGGGCAGGTGCCTGCTCACTGCTTCCACGTCGTAACACCACCTACTGCTCAAGAGAAGTGCGCACAGAGAGAAGATTCCCCACAGACTTCTCATGTCAGTGCCTTATGTATCAGGAGGAATGATGACTTAATATTTCTATAGCCATCAACCCCAATTTCACAGAGTTGTTTCCTACAGTGATTCCCTTCAAGATTCACATCCCAAGTCCTTTGTAGGGAAAACGAATATAAAAAAAAGGCAAGAACAAGGCAGTTCAGGCTACCTTTAAGGAGAGAGGGTGAAGCTCTCGTGTACTTTGTACCTTCCTATTCTCCCCTTCCGTAAGTCCTACCCCATCGATATTTCGGGAAACGTGTTTGTCTGACACTAAAGTTATCCCTTGCTGGCTCTCTGTTACCACTTTGCCAGCACCCAGTTCCTACCACACCCTGGGGCCATCAGCACCCAGCAGCCCCCCTCCCCCCACCAGTGGTGCCCTGAAGGCAGTGTTGTGGCAGAGGCCAGTGCCTCCAGGGAGAAGTCACCAGAAACAGCTTTCTGCCTCACCCTGGAGAAAATATTTCCAGCAAGTTCCAGAAGATGGATTTCCAGCAAATTCCATGAGCGTGGCATGACAGAGACTTGCCTGCCATCCAGTGATGTCTGACTCGAAGCCCTTCTCTGCCCTAGGGGTGGTGGCCTCTTAGAGCAGATATCTCTGTATTCTCTAGAACTCTCTTTACTCCTTACCAGCCAGCCTGTCTCATTGTTCCAATCTCCTGTTCCAGTCTACATGCTCTACCTTAAATTTTCCACGTTCAAATTTCTGTGTGGTTTCTCTCTCCTGACTGGAACAAGACTAATACATAGAGTAATTACCCTATGTATGATTAATACTAATACTAATTACTAATTACTCTACTAATGATTAATACCAACCTCCTATCACACACTAACTCCCTCCCTTAAAATTAACCAAAGTTAACCAAAGGACAATGCTTACCTGTGATTTTTTTATTATTGTCACTGTTGTTATTTTTATTTCAACACCAAGAAGATTTAAGATTTTTTGGATATTTTAATTCTATGTGTCAAATATGAGTTATGAACAGCAATTAGATTAAGTAATACAAAGAAAGTTTCAAATGTCAAAAATGTGTTTTTGGAGGTGAGGGGACTCATTGTTTTCTCTAGCGGGGGGCACTGAGGTTCAGGGTCAGGGGTTGCTTCTTGGGAGTTAGGGTAGCTGTACAATAATGATCCCAGAGGCTGGTGAGCCTGCCACATGTCAGAACCCGGAGTGCAGTGAGACAGATACTACTACCTTATTTGATTCTCTCAAAAAAATCTCCAAGATACATACTGTTTGTGCCCATTATTCAGATTAGGTTACTGAGCCTCTAAGTTAACTTGCTCAAATTCATATAATCCCCAGCAGTAGAGTCTAGATTCAGAGCCAGATTCTCTCAGACTCCAGGGCAGTATCTGTTCTATTAACATGATTTAAGGAATCATGGCAGCTTCTGGGGACACAGTCATTTACCGCACAGACACAATGGCAGCTCCCTGGCCATCCCAGCCCCGCCTCCACTGTTTACCTGTCTCATTTGTTGATTTAATCAACACCCCCCCCGCCCCGTTATATGTGTGACATCATATAAACTCGAGTGTGCAACTATCCCAGATGACTGTAATCTCTTTTTCCTCAGGCAAGTGGTAACTTTTACCATTAGAAATAATTCTCCTTCACGTTTTTCATTTTCAAATACACATCGCTGTACCAACGTACTGCCTAATGATTCCTTATGATCTGACACTCAGAAATAGATTTGATATTCTATCTGTGCTTTTCTGTGGAAACAAACATCTCCCTTGATAACCTGTCAATAAAACATCCCCATTAGAAGAAGAAAAAGAGAGGAATATAGTCCCCTGGGTTGCTAAAATGTTTCATATGTCTTATCATCTCTTACTGAGAAGATGAGCATTGAAATGTTGCTTGCTGACAAATTGCAAAATCCATAAGAAATTAAAGGAAAAGATCCATAACTTGAATCTCAAATAAAAGTTCTGTCATGGTGACTATGAATCCGACTTAGATCTCGGCGATGGTTACATGCTTACTAACTTGCCTAATAGCACTGTCACATAAAACTCAATATGAAACACAGAATTGTGACAAAATGCCAGTTTAGAACGGAAAAAAAATGTTAAGGGTTTATATTATCTATTAACTCTCCCTGTCCTAACAAAAGCTACAACACAAAACATGGGAAGGTTCAAAGAATATAAAAATCGTTGCACAGAGGGGAGAGAAATAACAAACAAAAACCTATTTGCCAAAGCCACCTCATCAAAAACAGTCTAAGGCGCTTCGAAGCACACGTGCGTGCAACATCTTCCCAAAGACTCAGGCAGCTGTGTGAGGAGGTGGAAACCTGCTGACTTGATCTGCCCTCCTCCACAGAGCCTGTTCAATGTCACAGAAACTTCTTCATCCTCTTGAGGGAGCGCTGTCGTTTCTGACACTCAAGCTTCAAAATGCCTGGCTGATGGCTTGGCCAACTGAACTGGTCCCCGAGATTGAACCTAACTTCTACTTTATACTTACTGCCAGCCCTCAGCCCTAAGGAATTCTTCCCACAAAGCGGTACCAAGATAGGAACAAAAATAGCCCCTTTTTAAAAAAGTGACTTACATCTTCTGTTCACCTGCTCTTTAATGCCTCTGAGCCATCCAATTTAAATTGCAAACCATGGAAAACTTGGCCATGCTTTATTTTTAAGACAGAACACACCTGATGCTCTCGCATAATAATTACAACAATAATTAGTCATTTAAAGTCAACCAAGTATCCTAGGTGTTTAAGGAGAATTTTATTCACTGACAATTTACATATATTAGAGACCAAACTGCAGTGGCTATAAAGTATAAAATATTTTAATTGAAGCCTCTACAATCATGTAGACATTAAAAAATGCTTATAAGACCTGGTATCCAAAATTTATTCAGAACATTGTAATCATATGTCGGATCACTTACAGTGCCTTACAACTTTTGATTAGAAGTGGCTTATCTCGGGGCGCCTGGATTGTTCAGTTAGTGAAGCATCTGACTTCGGCTCAGGTCATGAGCTCACAGTTCGTGGGTTCAAGCTCCACATCAGGCTCTGTGCTGACAGCTCAGAGCCTGGACCTTGCTTCGGATTCTGTGTTTCCCTCTCTCTCTGCCCCTCCCCTGCTTGTGCTCTGTCTCTGTCTCTGTGTCTGTCTCAAAAATAAATAAACATTAAAAAAAAGTAGCTTGTCTCTGAGAAAAATCAGTCTTTTCAAGAAATGGTGTTGGGAAAATTGGACAGCCTCATGCAAAAGAATGAAACTGGGCTACTTTCTTCCACCATACACAAAAATAAACTCAAACTGGATTAAACATCCAGTGGGACCTGAAGCCAGAAAAATCATGAAGAGGGTTCAGACAGTAATTTCTCTGACATCAGCCATAGCAACGTTTTTCAAGCTATGTCTTCTGAGGCAAGGTAAATAAAAGCAAAAATAAACAATTGGGACCACATCATAATAAAAAGTTTCTGCACCCCAAGGGAAACAATCAACAACATACAGGCAACCTACAGAATGGGAGAAGATATTTGCAAATGACATATCTAATAAAGAGTTAGTATCCAAAATATATAAAGAATTTTTGAAACTCAACACCCCAAAAGACAGATAATCCAATTACAAAATGGGCAGAAAACATGAACAGACATTCTCCAAACAGACATCCAGATGGCCAACAGACACGTGAAAAGATCCTCAACATCCATCATCATCAGGGATGTGCAAATCAAAACTATAATGAGATATCATTTCACACCTGTCAGAATAGCTAAAATCAAAAACACAAGAAATAACAAGTGTTGGCAAAGATCTGGAGAAATGGGAACCCTCTTGTACTATTGATGGGAATGCAAACTGGTACTGTGGAAATCAGTATGGAGGTCTTCAAAAGATTAAAAATAGAACCAGGGATCGCAGTACGGGGTATTTGCCAAAAAAAAATATAACAACGCTAATTCGACGGGATAGGTGCACTTCGATGTTTATTGCAGCATTATTTACAATAGTCCAACTATGGAAGCAGCACAAGTTTCCATCGATTGATGAATGGATAAAGAAGATGTGGGACAATGGAATATTACTCAGCCATAAAAAAGAATGAAGTCTTGCCATTTGCAACAACATGGATGGAGCTAGAGATTATAAGGCTAAGCGAAATAAGTCAATCACAGAAAGACAAATACCATGTGATGTCAAAAGGGAAAAAAGAGAGATGCAAACCAAAAAACAGATTCTTAACTATAGAGAACAAACTGATGGTTACCAGAGGGGAGGTGAAGTGAGGCCGATGGGTGAAATAGGTGATGGGGATTAAAGAGTACACTTATCATGATGAAAAAAAATAAATATCCAAAATTAGAAGTAAATTAGAAGTAGCTTGTCTCCACAAAATAAATTCCAATTCTCAGTGATACACATGACAAAAAAAAAAAAAAAAAGTATGTGTTTTTATAGGGAGTTTTGGGTGAAACCAGTTCAGAGGATAATTGAATGGCATGTAAAGGCAGGTGACTATGACTTAGTACTTTAGTTTGGTTCTGTGCTCCTGAAACTTTATTCTGAGAACCTAGGGGTAAACAGAGCCTTAAATAACTTCAGAACCGTTAAGTTTGCATGTTTTATTTATTTATTTTTTAATGTTGGGGCACCTGGGTGGCTCACTCGGTTAAGCGACCGACTTCGGCTCAGGTCATGATCTCACCGTTTCTGAGTTCGAGCCCCGCATCGGGCTCTCTGGTGACAGCTCAGAGCCTGGAGCCAGTTTCAGATTCTGTGTCTCCCTCTCTCTCTGCACCTTTCCCACTCATGCTCTTTCTCTCTCAAAAATAAACATTAAAAAAATTTTATTTCTTTTTTAATGTTTGTATTTATTTTTGAGAGACAGAGAGAGACAGAACATGAGTGGTGGAGAGGCAGAGAGAGAGGGAGACACAGAATCCAAAGCAGGCTCTAGGCTCCGAGCTGTCAGCACAGAGCCCAATGTGGGGCTTGAACTCACAAACCGTGACATCATGACCTGAGCCGAAGTCGGATACTCAACCAACTGAGCCACCCAGGCGCCCCAGGCACCCCAAGTTTTCATGTTTTATATTAAACATTTACAAGGATTTTCCCCTCCCCCTCTTTATAAATCTACTTTGGTAGCAGAGAAAAATTCCCTAAATCTTCAAGTAAAATTGACTCTCCAAAAAAATGTTCCCTGTTTGGGCTGTGGGCTCTCATCTATTCTGGGAAAACACAGCACACCCAGTTGGGGGAACACAGCTAATCATAACAGGAGGTCACTGATTACCTTTGAAAAAATTGTTTTATTGCTCTGACGTGTTTCAGTAACATATGAAATACCAGTAGCCCTCATGGAAAGCCGTTCGGAAGAGCAGCAAGCCGCAGGAAGAGAAGCCCAAGGAAAGATTAATGCACGTGTCCATCCAGAACATTTGGGTGTGGGACCCGGCAGTGCCTGACTCTCCTGGGTCTCACCGTCAGAGATCTCACTTGGCTGTGACTAGTGGGCTTGGCCAGTGCCTGCCTGCAAGCCATGTAGACAGTGAGTGGAACTTCAATCTTACTACATTCCCCCCAATAAACGAGAGAGTCCAGTAAGCCTCCAGGGTTTCATTATGAGCAGGCTTTGCTCTACCCACCGTTTGTACGCACACGGAAGGAGCCACACCTGCGGGCAGCAGAGCACCCCTGAGCTTCCAGGAAAAGATGGCAGCTCCAGGCTCTGTGTTCCTGCATTTTCAAAGGAATTCTCTCCCAGACTAAACAGGAGTTGCTTGGCATTTTTCTGTTTCTGGATGTAGAAGCCTGGTCTGCCTGTCACCCATCTGATCCCAAGATGGCCCTGGCAGAGTGCCTGGCACATATGAGGGGCTGCTGTGTGAGTGAGGAAATGTCCATCTCCACCTTCAGGAGAGCTTGGGGAAGCCACCTTACTTCCTCAAGCCCAAGAGGCCATTTCAATGAGTGGATGAGGACACGTACAATGCTTGCACCTTGTGACCATAATCATGTTCACCTTTATTTATGAAATCATAACGGAGCAGAGGATGGAGATAGGACAGCAAGCTGAGGAACTTGAATCTGGCTACCCAACAGGGTGACCAAGCACCCTAGTCTGCCCTAGACAGAAGGCTTTTCCTGGATGTGGGCTTGCAGTGCTACAAGTGGGACAGTCCCAGGCAAGCCAGGAAGGTCACCTACCCTCTCCTCTAGAAAATAGTAATAGTAAGATAGAAGAGATGCTGTAGAATAAGTTCCAGCCACACAAGATTGCTGATATTTGACATTTCTAAGCTATCAAAATGGAAAATGTGCATGGCTCTACGTAGTAATTGTTAACTCCAGAAATGGTTGATCCAGAACCTGACCTCTGCCCCCCGCCCCCAAACCGACCCAGGGTTTTGGTTCCTCTTCAGTGATATCATTGACAACCACTCATTCCTTGTGCATTGCAGGTGCCATCATCTGAATTCTCTGGAAGATTTTGAGGATGTGCACCCCTGATTGGATGGTCCATGGTGGGGGGAAATTCTAAGAGTCATTGCAAAGTATCCTCTTGTCCGGACTCTGTAGGCTTCAAACATGTTGGCTGGGAGGAAAGATCTGTCTTTGAGCTTCCCAGGCAAACAAAAGCTGAAGTAGGAGTTTTTGAAGGAAAAGGTGTTTAATCAGGGAGACGGGCAAGCCCAGCCAATTCCAGCAGGCGGAGTCCAATGGCTGTTAGCTGATGTCCCTTTTACAGAGCCTGCCATACGATTTTAACCACCAGCTCACACTGGATTTGGAGATACTAATTCCTCCTCCTCTGGGGTATCTTTTGAAGTATGGCGGTTTGCTCACATGGATTCAGAATCCTTTGCCTGTTTATACCACACATATTGACTTCAGACTGAAGTCAATTGGTTTTAAGTTACAAGGAATCTGGCAAAAAAGCAAATGCACAATCTATTACAAAGTTCTCTTAGGGCGAAATGAAAACGGCATGGAGGTAGGGGGCAGTGACTAAACTTGAATTTTCAATTGCTTGTTTTCTCCTGATTTAAGCACAGCTCGAGTTCATGGCGTTGACTTTTGGTGAAGTGTAGATCTTGGCTTCCCGAGAGTAGGAAGGCATTACAGTCGACCTTGAAGTGTAAGATGCATTCGGGGTTTCCCCAGCTCACTGCCTGGAGCTTTCAGGTGATGGAAGCAGAGCAAGAGAGTGAGAAACTGGAAGGATGTGGTGTGAGTCACCTCCCGAGATGTCCACAGCACGGGAACAGGAGCGTGCAATTGGCAGGGATTTGGGAAGGGGCGGCCCCGCCTTTGGCTGTTAAGAGAAGATTTGTGATGGAAACCCAGCCAACCCGTCGATTTTCATTGTCATTCATGAGATGACCAAAGCCAGAGATCCTTCACGTGCAAGAGTCTGATGGCTTATCTGCAGCCACAGCACGAAGGTGCAGTGGTTTCCAAGTCTCCTTATAAATACAAAACTTTTGTCTCTGAAGCCAGCCCCACGGTATGTTCCATCATTGTCTTTCCTTTTAGGAAACCTAAGCTTTCTTTTCCACTCCCTGGATGTGTCACCTTGGGAAGGTCCTTCAACCTCTCCGATCCAAACCATTTTGCTCATTTGAAAAAATGCATCTACGAACAGATGTGGGGGTTGGATGAACTGACGTATGTGAAGCTTATGGCGGTGCTGGGCATGGAGCTACGTTCCAGGGAAATAGCTGTGCTACAATTCGTCCATTGACAGCTTTGTTTCTGCTCAGTAATTCTAAAATGTTTGAGGACGTGGGCTTTATTATTACTTGGGTATGCCAAGGCCAACAGGTCAAGATATGACTGGCATTGAAAAGAGAGTGGGTCATATTCACAGATCCCAAGAGGAGGGGGCATGCTGCACCATGGGAGGCCATACAGGGAAACGCCAGGATGAACAGGAAGCAGAGGAAGCAAGGGGGAAATGCGGACAAGAACCTTTATTGTGGTTCCCCAGG
Organism: Lynx canadensis; assembly: GCF_007474595.2. Taxonomy (NCBI): domain Eukaryota; kingdom Metazoa; phylum Chordata; class Mammalia; order Carnivora; family Felidae; genus Lynx; species Lynx canadensis. The sequence goes on from NC_044320.2 coordinate 74,556,067, forward strand.
GAGAAACAGGTGAGGCAGGGTAGACAGGCTACAGTTGGCTATTTTAAATCATTTCAGTGGGCTCTGGGGCACATGATATCGCTAGTGGTCTGGTCCCCAGCCCTGGGGTGATCAGGGCAGGGGGAGAGTGGCTTCAGTGTGAAAGCAACAGAGGAGGTGGTGGGGTGTGGGCTCGGGAGTGGTGGTTTGCATGGGAAAGGGGTTTTTTTTGTCCTCTTTACCAGTTAGCAGACCTTGGGAGGGGCAGCCTCACCAGTCAGCAAGACCCCAAGATTTCAAAGCATGGGAGTATAGAAAATGAAATGCATGGCCGATACATAAACTCTCCTTCCAAATCTGTGGATCTGTACATACCCAAGTTCACATATGCTCTTCCTAACCCACCCTCACCCAAATTCTCCAAGTGACTACATAGGACCCCTTGCAAATATATAGCCTCTGAGAAAGTGGAAGCCAGCCCAGGCAAAAGGGATGTTCAGAGAAGTTTGCCACCTTCTTCTTGCTCAAGCCCAGAGGGCGTTCAGCCCGGCCACTGCAGCCCTGGGTCTCCAGCAGCTATGTGTAAGTCCCAGACTGACCCGGACGAGGGACACACACAAGAAAGCAGGAGAAAAGGAAGCACAGTGATCAATTCACTCTTCAAAATGCGATCTTCTCACACCAACTGAGAGTTGGGTGTGAGAGTTCATAATGGCTTCTCATCCTGCTTGGAGTTCAGAACCAACTGAGAAAGACTCAGAGGCAGCCAGACGGAGATAAAATACCAGGTTTGTTGTGAGTGACATTGGCCTGGAAAATTGCAGCTTGCACCTGGGGACAAAAGAGCATCTACATCCTCCCCTGCAATCAACACACACACACACACACACACACACACAGCACACACACAGAGACAAACACAGACACAAACACACAAGCTGTGCTAGAAGCCAGGTTCTCTCAAAATCTCAGAAGGGTCATTTTATAAAGCAACCAATATTGAGCTCGCTCCTTATGCTGGTCTAGAGGCATCTAAGAAGCTTAAGACACAGGGCTTGCATTTGAGACAGAAAAACGTAAAACACAATGAATGTTATTTCTAAGGGAACCATGATGAAGGCAGGCTTGTAGTAAATCGGTACGGAACATACAGAAGGAGGAAAGTGATCACAGACAGGCATCCTGGAGAGATCGGGTCTAAGTTTAGACTGAAGAATGCGTCTAGACAGAGAAGGAGGAAAATTCCCAGATGAGAGAAACAGCTGCTTAGAAATCTCTGGCACAGGAGGGTACAAGCACATTGGGGAAGGCCATGGCCTTGAGTGGCTATTTCATCCAAACATACACAACACCAGGGAGTGTCTGTAGCTCAGTCTGTGGATAGCAGCCCACCTGCTGGGCAAGCCAGGAAGTGACTTCCAACCAGCCAGCTGAAGGCCTTGATCACCTCTTATCTCTAAACACACACGATGGGCAGCACTGCAGGAATATTTAGCATATCCGGAACTAAAGGGGGAAAACAGGCAGAATAATCCTTCAGTGGCCCAGAAACCAAGCCTACAGAACATTTTGCAGTTGGATCCGTCAGCTCATTGCATTGGCCATCCCCCTTGCTTCTGTCACCAAGTCCCACGGAGCACAGGGACAGCCCCATGGAGGCGCTCCTGCCTGTGTTTGAGAACTAGAAGGAATAACACCGAGCATGCTAATACTCTCAAAGGCACTCTCTAAAGAAACACCTGCGATGCCACCTGCCCTGGGAGCCCAGGAAAATGACAAGCCACCTTTCCTCTTCTCCTCTTGGGCACCTAGTCACTCACACCAGCCCTAAGCTGAACGAGGGCTCTTTCTCTGAAGAGGTGTTCCTCTGTCTTTTCTGCCTTCTCTGTGTTATCTCTGTGTACCCTTATCGCTCTGCTGAGAATCTGTGTGGAGGGTTGAACAGCCTAAAGGCAACCAGGTGTCTGACAAACCACCCCAAGAGGCTCACTGGACAGCAAGCCCGTTTTCACGACAGTTGCGAGGTTTCATCTCCCCGTTGTTGGAGGACGCCAGGCACAGGGTGTTGAGATCGTTCCTCTGTTCCACATGCTCCCGAAGCCCTGCAGCGTGACCACCTTTCCTAGGTGGGGAATGAACCTTGGAGACGTGCCATTAGAACACGGCAAGGATGGGCGGGCTCTGAGCATGGAGGGCATGAGTATTTCACCTTCTGGTAACACAAGTTCCCCCAGAATTAACACACCCTCTGCCACGTGGTTGTGATCTCTTGAGGTTCCTGGGGGTCTTCTTTTCCTTTTTCTCTTTTTAACTAAGGTTTTGCATGAGAGTCTAGAAAGTAAACACACCCTGGCAGGTGCTGCTATTAGAAGCACTCTTTACTGCTGGGGTGGGAAGAGGCGTGAGGCATGGCCCCAGCAGAGTCATCACCCCATCCTCAGAAAAAGATTCTGGAGCTTCGTGAAGTCCACGTGCCTCAAGCCCAGGGCTGTCATCTTAGCCTTCTCTGGTGACCCAAATAAACCTTCCCTAGCAGACAGATAGCAACAGGAATCTAAAAAATGCATGCTGCTGCTGTGATCCAAGCAAATCTCCTCTGAGTGTGCACCATGTGCCTGGCACTGAACTAAGCCCGTAATAGACATCATGCCGTTTAATCCCCACCACAATCCTGCTTATCACCACTGCACAGATGGGGGAATTGAGTAAATGAAACATAAATACTTGCCTGAGGTGGTCAAGCCAGTCCGTGACTCTAGCAGTGCTCGTCTATCAGTGGAGATTTTGCCCCCAGGGCACATTTGTCAATGTCTGGGCACAACACTGGGTGAGGGAGTGGAGGAAAGTGATACTGGCATCTAATGGGCAGAAGCCTGGGGTACTTCTGAGCATCTTGCATGCACAGGATGGCCCCCACAAGGAATCACCCCACCCCAAATGTCAATGGTGCTGAGGTTGAGAAGTCTTACTCAGCAGCCACTCAGTTGACTTCCATGCAAGGAGACAACGATGGTGTTTTCTGCACAAGGCGTCCTATCCAACTTTGGTTTGCATGGAAAAGGAAAGAAGGAACCTATCACTCTTCATGATTTGGTCCAGATCCACTTAGGATCTTCTTGGAAGCATTTCGATGTCTTGGGAGGCAACATGGCCCCACTCCTTAGGTATCTTCTGTATCTCTCAGGCCATCTAAGCATAGTAAGAACAAGTCCTCAGAGATGGGGTCCCCTCCAGTCCAACCAGTCCCTGACTCCAAACAGCAAGGGGTTGTACAGACCTTCTCCTTTGTCCCCCTGTCCAAGATCCACTCCCCAGGGCTATGCACTGCTCTCATCGAACTAAAATATCCTTGGGATATCTGTCAAATCAGATCTTCAGTTTCTTAGTGTGAATTCTTAATTCTCGGTCAAGAGAGAAGTCTTTAATATTAAGATGCTACAGGCAGAAGGTGAAAATACAGAAGTTATTGCACAAAGGAGAGGTGCCGGCCATTAGCATGCCTTCACTTGCTTCATGTCTGGAGCCCACTTTACTCACCTCCATTCCTTCAATGGGGGAGAAGGGCAGATTCCCCAGGACCAGCCGTACTCAGGTATCTATTAAATACTTGTAGCCTTTTGACTTTTCTTTCTTTTTCTGATATTTGTTGCCCATGGAAGAAGGAATCCATCAGGAAAGATAGGTAGAAATCTTTAAGATAAAAATGCCCATAACGCATAGAGTAATATGTAGAATCGATGGAGAACAGTTCATCATCATAAAAACAGTGTTAGCCCTCTTGGCAACTTGTTTTTGCCCTACTTCTATTTGAGCGCTCTGAATCTAGCTTCCTCATAAGTAAAAGTCAACTGGACCGCAGAAAGCAAGGGCAAGAAGAAGGAGAACCGATGTGCTTCTTCTTTGAACGGGCCGAACATTCTCTGGACTTTTCAAGAAAACAGACTATGTTTTGCACCCTTCTCTACTTTCCCCAGAAGTTTTATGCTCTACTCAGCATCATGCTCGGCTGGAGGGGAGTGCTTGGGGTATCCAAGCAGTGGCCGCTGTGTGGGGAGGCAGAAACACACATTGACCTCAACCCAGCACAGCCCATCTATGTCACTTCTCTGAGGTCTTCTTGGGGATCCGGGTTTACAACCCAGCAGGCCTCTGTGCAGCCATATGCCCTGGGCTTATGTTGTAAGAGACAGCACAGGGTAGTAGAAAGGGTCTGAGGGCGGAGTTAGCCACCGTGAGTTGAACCCCTCTCTACCACTTACATGCTGGTCGACTAAGACACTGCATTTTCTCATCACTGTTAGGATGATAGTGATAATACCTGTCTGGTCAACGTCGCAGGGTGGGTGTGAGGAGCGAGTGCAATAGAGTACAAGACAGAGCCTTGGACACGCAGAAGCATGATTCAGAGGTCACTCTCTTACCTACCAGCATGTAAGTCCCTGAGGTGGGAACGCCTTTCCCTTGTGAGTGCACATTCTAGTGCACGACTGGCAGGCATGTTATTCCCAGGTCACATCCAGCCTCAGGTTCCTCTGCCTGGCGACAGGGGAAGGAAAGGAGCTGACAAAAACAGCACGTTCTTCCTTTTATCCAACTTGTCCTTTTACAGTTGAAGGCCAGCCTTTCTCTTCTGTTCCCAGTTCTCAGTCGCCATTACCACTGCCTGAGGGCAGTTTCCCGTGGGAAGGAAAATGAATCTCTCTCTCTCCTGTCACTCTCTTTCTCTTCCCCTTCCTCCGTGTCTCTGCCTCTCCATCTGTCTTGCACACCCCTCTACACACACACACACGCGCGCGCGCACACAAACACACACACACACACACACACACACCCTGCAAGCACACTCACATCCCAGCTACCGCTCTGAAGCAAGCACGGCCACATGCCTCAGGTGTGCGGTGTCCCCATCCGCAGCACGGACACTCTGGTCCAGGAAGGGTTTGCCGTTGAGGTGTCTGGCTAAGGACATGGCCGCTCGGCTCGAGAGGGAGTGCCTCGTCACAGAGACAGCATCTGTTTTGCCTCACGGGGAAAAGGAAAACAACAGTAATTCTTCTCATTATGAGAACATGATGCTATGCCAAGTAAATTATTCCAATGCAGGGGAATGTTAAAGGCTGCGTTTCTTCTCCTCCTCGCCTCTCGCCTGTCCTCACTCAGTGCTCCTTCCCCACTGTCCTGTGTCATTTCTCAGCACGAGATGGCCTGCGTCATTTCCTGGCCCGGTAGTCATGAGGGGGAATGAAAAGACTTCTTTTCTGTTGTCCTAATTATGTTTTGGAATTTGTTTTAAACAAGTTCATCTCAACTCTAAGAGACTGTGGCGTCAAACCCCATCACACAAGAATCCCGCTGTTACCAGGTCAGCTCCTTAGTAGGTCAATAACGGATCTGTAACGCTTTTCCACTTCCAGCCAGGAAAATCTAGGCGCGTGTAAGTGAGCGTCTGTATGTCTAAAAGAGAAAATGTTGTGCACCGCAGCTGCCTCTCTCTCTTCTTTTGTGTGTAACTCTCACGGAAAACAACTGCCTTAACTAGATGTGTGACAGGAACCACAGTATTCCTGCCTGAGTCTTCAAACCCCGCCCCCATCCCTTCTGTAACACTGTTGGCCCCAGGGAGCAGGGTCTCGCTCTCCCCTGACCCCGACCGCGACAGTGCTCTAAACACCTGCCAGAGGGATGCTGCAGGAAAAGGCAGCAGGCAGGCCGAGCATCCTCTGGGTGGGAAACGTGACTGAAATCGGACTCGCTTCCACCGAGGTGAGCAAGGAACATCTGTCTTGTTCATTTTCTACTCCAGATCTTTCTTTCTTTAGTCTCCTGCCCCATCAACCCCTGCCAGCTAGTGAGGAGGGGTAAGGTCTTTTAAGTCTGCCAGTTCCTGCCCTGGTGGGGTCTCGAGGTTTCCAGCCATCTCCTTCCCTGTGACAGCCGTCTTTTCAGGAACAGGCTTCATCCCACCCCACCCGCCGCCCCCTGTGCCACCACAGTGGTGGTTGGTGGCAGATTCGTGAGCTCACCACATCCTTGGGTGGCCGCAGGGGCGTAGCCTGAGGGCTGTGGGCCAGCAGGTGCTGGGACTGCTGTCTGGACCCTTGTTGGCCTTCAGAGGAGAGGAGAGGAAATGTAGGGCTCTGGTTCCTACTCAAGCTGCTCATGTCAGCTCCTCACCCCCAAGTTTGGGCACCTCAGGGTTGTGCTTGTCTCTGTCAGGACTGACACACTTGTTGGCTGCTGACTTGACCCTGCGTTGGCTCTCGCAGGTACTGGGTGTCTCATTCTGTCTGTCCTGCATTCCTCGACGATGGGTTCACCACGTGCCCTAATGCACATCCCCAGGTGCTCACCTATTAGTTCTGACATCAGCTACTCTGTCTCTCCTCTGGACATATGAAAAGTCTGAGACCCTTCCATGCCACCCTGGTCAAAACCAGCCCGTGGTCACCGAAAGCAGACCTCTTCTGCCTAAATACCCCCAACTGACACTTTATTTACTCTGATGTAGCTGCTGGATACTTCTAGTGCACTAGAATGTACTAGAATGCACTAGAATTTACAACAAACACCACCTGATTTACCCAGATCCCAATGGGTAAATGGGGCAAAAATCCACTTGCTTTCAGCTTTAATCTCATCTATCGGCCACCACTCCTTGTATCTGTGTGTGGGCATAGGATTAATGCAGCCACAAGGGTTTGGTGACTGCCTTCCTTCCACTTCCCATTGTCAATCCCTAGGCCAGAAGGAGCCCGTCAAGATGACAACTACCTGTGTCATAAGGTCCTCCATTCCAAAGGGGCATCTGTCCTGGAATCATAATGGCTGATGAAGTAGAGTCAGAAAACTATCCTTGCAGATAGAGAAAATTCAACATATTACCCCATGATACTTCCTTCAAGCTTTCTACCCTCTCAAAAAAATAATAAAATAAATAAAAGTAAAAACGCTATAAGTCATTAGTAATTGTTAAAGCAAAAGGAAACATGGCCATTCATTTCAGTGTTATTGAACTTCGGTAATCAAACTCTATGATGGAACAGGATGATTTAGGGGAAATTCCTACTGTGACAAGTTGTTAGAACTAGACATCCCAGAATCCCTGAGAGCGTTTGGGACATTTCTATTGTGTGGATGAGATGAGAATATTGTGCAATGCTGCAGGTTTAAATAACTTATCCTTGGTTCTTGGTCCTTGGTCCAGCGAAAGAGTGAGGACCAGAACTCACAGGTGTTTGACTGCCTCTGAATTAGATACAATCAACCCCATTATTTCCGGGGGTAAAATGTGGATAAAAGGGAAACAAAACAAGCAACCAAAAAGGGAATCAGGCCAAGGCAAGGTATACACTCAGCATAGTCCCCGGAACAAGAGCAGATGCAAACTGGGGAGACTGGGAAGAGCCTGGGGTCTCCAGACAATTAGGCGCATGAAAGAAACACAGGGCCACATTGGTCCAGTCATCCAACAAAAGCCTTAATAAATCTTCATCATGGACCAGACACTATGGTAAGGTAGGGAAGAGTAAACTAGCCATCTGGAACTAGAAAGCACAGATTCCAAGAACAAAGTGAAGGAGGAGGCCACAAAGTAAGCAAGACGTTGGATGGACGAAAGGCAGAAATAGACAGGAGAGTCTGGATCCCACAAGATGTCTCAGCAAACCCCACCCTGTTTAGAAGGCTGCATACTGAATCAACCATCTGCCCCCAGACAAGGAGCATCTGACTGTTTCGAGCTAAGGCAGGAATCTCTCCCAAGAAGGCACCGGCAGGAATGCACAACAAACACCACCGGAACACAGCCACGTCCCTTCTCGCACTCTACCTCCCAGACTGTTACGACGCCCATCTTCAACTTTGCTGCTTCTTCTCCCCAAAATAATCACATGCACTTACTAAGGCAAAGGTATGTAGCTGGCTAAACGTTCATTTTCTCATGATCATTAGTTAGACAGATTCTCCTCCTTCCTTTTCGTATTTTTTTCTGCTCTCTACACTCCTTACCCAAGCAAGGGAAACCAAGAAAATAAGAACAGTAAGAACCATTTTTTGACTAGGATGATTCCAGCAAAAACGGCTTTCTAATTACAAGAAAACCTCCAAATGGTGATACAAAATTCCCCACTAAACCAGATTTTGCTTTACAGAATGGAGGACAGAAATGCATCCCATAACCCATCTGCAAAGTAGTTCTGTTGGTTAAGAGCATAGGGCACCTAACTGTTATTCGGTATCTTTTAACAATGCATTGCATTATAAAGGTTACACCTAGAGGATTTTTTAAACTGTTTTTTAAATTTACATCTGCCTTGTTCCAAAGAGGATTTAAGATGGAAAAAAAAAAAGGTCATTTCCATTTGTATGTGACCGGTTTGCTTCAATTTCCTGTCCTCCGAGTGGTCCTCAGGAGGTCAGCATAACCCTAGTGCTCAGTTCGCCTTGCATTTCTTTGCTGTCCTGTTTTATGTTTTATAATCCTTAAGGAAGAAAATGTATACACGTCTTATAGAACTTTTATGTACTAATTTAACTCTCCCTCCTTTTGGCTCTTTCATTCATTTGCTAATGTTTCACTACTTCCACCCTTCAGAGAGATGTCAATTATGAGTATCCTGTTACACGGCAACCCATGCTGACCACTGCATCGAACTAACTCGTCTGTTTTCTCCAGGCTTCACACCTATTCCGATAGGAAGGGGGAGCGATCGGTGCATATTCTGCTCGAAATCCTTAGCCTAGAATCCCAGCCCTCCCTTCTCTGGCCTCCGACCACTTTTGTGGCTTCCCTACACACTGCATGCTCTGGCTACATTAGCCTGTTCTCTGGTGCCTTGTTTTCCTATTGCCGTCTTTGTACTCCCTACTCTCCTTCCGTCTCGGTATGTTCGCCCCAAATCATGCTTTGAAATCTTCCTTATCCTCCACCCCTCTCACATGTTCCTGGAGTCCAGTTGTCCAACAACCCTCTGTTGTAGATATTACGTCTGGCCTCATCCACACATCTGTGTGCAGGAATTAGACCTGCCACTTTGCTTCCTGCTCTATGACTTCTCACCTTTGAATCCCCACCAGTGCCCACCATTGTCATGCCCCATTGACCTCAAGAGGCAAAACTCTCAGCCTATCATTCCTCACACATCCATTCATCCATCCAACAAATATTTCCTGGGTACCGAATACCTGCGAGGGTTCATCATGTTGACATAGACTCGGGAATACCTTCCCCTTTCCTTTTGACCAACTTTCTGCCTAATCTCTTCTTGAACTCATGGCCCCACACTTTGGGCCCTGTGGATTTATCTCATCATGCTGACACTGCAGAGTTGAATTCCACTGTCCTCTTTTGTTTCTCATGAAAACCACCGGCTCCTGGAAGTGGTCCCACTGAGTCCAGTTCCTGAACCAATATTCAGATGTTTTCCAAACAGGATAGCATCCCACCATCCCTCGATTGCTGCCCTCACATGCAAAATTCATTTATTTCTAGATCCGCATTTAGATAGTATAGGTTGTCAGGCTCATGACGATGAATATGTGCTAGATAAATGGTTTATAATTTCATCTGGATAACTATAAGAGTGAAGTATTATGTGTGACTTCTAGCGACAACTAACACTTGTAAAAAAATCATCAAAGTTAATATATACAAACTCCTACTTTAAAAAAAAAATTTTTTTACATTTATTTATTTTTGAGAGACAGAGTGAGACGGAGCACGAGTGGCGGAAGGGTAGAGAGAGAGGAAGACACAGAATCTGAAGCAGACTCCAGGCTCTGAGCTGTCAGCACAGAGCCCGGTGCGGGGTTCGAACCCACGAACCACGAGATCATGACCTGAGTTGAAGTCGGACTGATTAACTGACTGAGCCACCCAGGCGCCCTCAATCTACTTTCTTAAGTGTGACTTACATAGTACAAGATCTGTTGTTTTCTATTGCATTTCAGTGAGGTTGTAGGAAAATAGTATTTCCCAGTTGTGACTTTGATCTCTTTCTGAGACACTTTGGCTCAGCAAATGATTAGGTTTGAATCAAGCTAAGGCCATTTCATAAAGTAGCTGGGCTCTTTCCAAGATGCTGGCGGGGTACTTCTAAAGTAACAAAGCCTGTTCACTTTTCAGCTAATATAATCAATAAACACGGAGATGGGAGTAAGGGAAGGAAAAATCATCCTATGTCAGAATCCAGCCTGTGCTAAGACTGCTTGCTGGTAGCAGAGATTTTTTACGTCATGAGAAAGTCCCTTGTTGGGAAAAGTATGCTTTTCAAACTTTCTACTGATGTAGGGTTAAACCAGGGTATCGAACAAAGGACAAATGCCACTGGGTGTTTTTGACTGACCAGTCCCCCACTGTCACCGATGGAGGACAGAGCACCCAGGGGGAAAACACAGGCAGGGCACCAGGGTCTGACCAGCCATACCAGTAGAAGTAGCCGCGGAGGGAGAGATGGCACAGTTAGGCCACCCCTTGTCATTTATTATGGAGAACCACACGATAACTGCCAGTAATTTTCACCCAACGACTAACTCCTGCTTCCTGAAGTAGTACAAAATGTCAATTCCCTTTCATGAAATGTTCTTCCCGTGTGAAAATAATAATTGTTATAGTGAGGACCAGATAAGATTATACATGCGGGGTGCCCCGCAACAGAGTAGGCGTTTGATACATGCTGACTTTGCAACAAATATTTCAAATGATCTAGAGTATCGGACTTGGGTTTTCTTCTTTTCTCTGTTATCCAAACCAAATAGGGGTTTCCTTATGGCAGGATCCATAACTAATTCTTCCACATGCTCTAATATAGACTGTCATCTACCTCCTCAAGCATGAACTTTGTATAAAGAATCACTGTAAAGAGACTGAGTTCCATTTGTGACTTGTAACATGCATACCCCTGTCAGATTCCTTTTTTGAAAAAATATAATCTCTTCCAAAATTTCCATCTAATTCCCTAGAGTTTCAAGAAATAATGTCTTTTTTGAATCATAGGAATGAGTTAATATTTTTGTTATTTACCCTTTGTGAAAGAGTCCAATGAGAACAGCTTGACCAAGGTTATATCTTCATAGATTATCATACAGAGGTCTGACTTTAGCTTTTTAGAAGACTGATATAAGTCACCACTTGTCTCTAAATGTCCAAAATGTCCAAAAGTTACTGAACGATAAGAATGAACAGTACATGGTACGCCTGGGTAGCTCAGTCAGTTGAGCATCTGACTCTTGGTTTCAGTTCAGGTCATAATCTCACAGTTTTTGGAATCAAGCCCCGCGTCGGATTCTCTGCTGACAGTGTGGAACCTACTTGGGATTCTCTCTCCCTCTCTCTGTCCCTCCCCTCTCTCTCAAAATAAACAATTTTTTTAAAAAAGAATAAAGGACACACAAGATGGCATATGAGGTATAAGAAAACATTGAAATAATTGCATTTATACTCTTAACTGAAACCTGTTAAGTAATGCACAGCAAAAAATGCAGCTACAATGTCCAAAACCAACAGTCACAGTGTTTTTCTCAAGGATTATAAAAAGGGTAAATTTTTTCAGTATTTCTGTGGCTGAATTCTTCCAATAGAGGACTTCATTTTAATCTCTGTCTTCCCTAGTTATATTTCAGTTTGTATAACGTTTTACAGTGTTTAAAGACACTACCATAGTCCCTACAGCCTGCCAGCAATCTTACAGGTCAATACAAATCAGTGACCAGCCTGATCTTTGAGCCTTTTCTGCAGCATCTAGATGCTTGGTCCCTCAGCTTCCCGTATTGGGGAGTTTATTTGCTTCCAAGGCACCTCATTCCACACTTAGACTTTGTGCCTCAGGGACCTCTTGTAAATATTTTACCCAACAAAGCACTATGAACTGCATACCTAAAAGAATTATGAGACTGATATTACCAGGTTATATAAAAATACATCCATTTGATCCCAACCTGCACCATTTTTAAAAGGCAATAAAATACCATCTCGAAGTAATTCGCCAAAGCCAACATCATTTTGTTCTTTAACAATGAAAAAGTGAGGCTTAAACCATAGCTACTTGATGATACCCAGAATCCCTCCATAGATGAGTAACAGCTGAAACCAGAGTCCAGATGTTCTGCTCTCTAGTAACTCTCTTCAATAACGTCTCATTGCCAACCAGGAGCTGCCAAGTCCTTCCTGAGTTGATATACACATCAAATGATGACATGAGTTACAACCAGTGTGCTCTTCTCCCCTGTAGATTTGGCTGGAAATTTTGACTACAAACAAAGCCTAGATTTTGGCATATTGTCTCTGATAAAAGTCAAATTTGAAAATTTACGGGTCCTTCTGATAAAACAAGGAAGTATACTGAGCCTGGTTCGAAACTGCGTATGTCACCAGATGCTTTCTCACCAAAGAGAATTCCAAGGATACAGTGCAAATGATACTGTTTTGGAGGGGAGTCAGGAAAAAGAGCCTCCAGAAGATCTTGCCAATTCTGAGAGTTTCTGATTCCCTGTCATGGGGATGTAAGTTCCATTTGGTTCTCTGAGATTCCAGCTTATGGAACTAGATCTTGTTGCTTTACATATTACGTTGGTACTTTAATGTAGATGTGTACCAGCATCATTATGAATTAGTCTCTTTGTGTCATGAACATCCTTCAAATAAAGCAGTGAACAGAAGTTCAGCAATTTCTGAGTTGTACTTAGTTTTGTTCCAGAAATTGTATTCCCAAGCACTTTCATATCCCACCACTTATCAAATTATTTTAAATTGGCAGTATTTTTAAAGACAGTATATTACTTTGTGTCTCATATATCAGCAGGTGCTGACATTACTTAGAGTTTTTGAGTTATGGGACAGTTAATCATAGTAGCCTTAATTATTTCTCTGCAACTATAAAAACGGACCCTTAAAGGTAGCATGGTGGGGGGGGGGGGTTAATCCTTGACACCTGGATAAAAATAACCAGAGATTTTTAAAAATCTTCTGCACTCAGGCACATAATTGGGCACAAAAGATCAGGTACAATTCGTTTTTGTCATTGTGTTCTCCGTGATATAATTTTTAATTATAGCAGAGAACTCAACGTTCATTCCTTAAACGTTTAAGCCGCAATTTTTCTTTTCTACCTGCAGTTCCTTTATTCAGGTTTACCTCTCTTTTGACGTGGATTGTTTGAGTTCCTAACTCAACAATAGACCCATAGCTTACTCATTTTCTCTTGTGCAGTGGTGAGATGATAAGTATCTGGCTTCGAAAATACCGCATAACCCTGCAGATAAAGGAATCATAGTTTTCCCTAATGAGGAAAATGTCTTGAGAAGGGTCCACGATCGTCCCTTCCTCTCTTTCATTCTTCAAGCTAGGAGCAGCTAGCTGCCTTTGGCACTCGACACAATTATCTGGATGCAGCAGAACCGTCACCAGCTTTGTACTTTCTCAAACAGTAAATCCACACTCCATCGCCTCCCCCTGACTTTAATCAAGTAGGAAGCCCTCGGCGAGGCTGCAGGTGGCTGATTTGGCAGTCATCATCGCTCTGGACCCTCGAGTTTGGTTTCTCAGCCTGATTCATCTGCAAATGTGTCGGGGGCCTCAGGAATAGCTTGTTCACAGAGCCCAATTCATAGCAGGCTGACCTGGGTGAAAAACCCAACTAAAAGGGGAAACAACACTTTCTAGCAGAAATTCTGCTGGGACATCAACAGTAAGATCTAAAGACACCTTGAGGGAAAGGGGTAATAACAGTAGTAATAATAATAATACTAATAACAACAGTAATAATCACGATAGTAATGAAAGCAACAGTTAATAACAGACACAAGGGAGTGAAAAGAACCTTGCTTGGACACACCTGTTAGGACCGGGGCCCTATTTCCACAGAGAATGTGTTAATCTCAGTTTTCCTCAGGTCTCTCTTTTCTAGACCTTGAGTTGCCCCACCCTGTCTTCTGGTACAATAATTATGCTGTTTCAAGAAGAATGGCCAAAACTGCCCTTAGGAAAGAACAAAACGTGAGCTATAGAATCTTTAACACAGAGATATACTTTACCTCGTTATTGAAAGTGGTGAAAACGGGATTAACACACTACACGGGAAAGAGGATGACGAACTGCCCCAACGGAGCCCCTGTGCAGAATCTGCTCCCTGTTCCGCCTCTGGAGCCGCCCAGGTCAGGCTTCCCTCTAAAGTGGGGGGCGCAGCCTAAGTGCTCAGAATGAGAGCTGTGAACACGGCCACAAAAATACCTAGCGCCTCATATTTGAATGACACTCCAGTAAGAGGAGTTATTATCACTATTATCATCATCGTTAGAAAAAAAATATGCTTTAATTTACTCCTTGGACCGTCAGGAAGCCATGAAAACAAGGTTCGTCAAGGTTGTGATAAAATGGAAGACGTAATGTCCCATTGATCGTGAAAAATCATAAAATAAAAAAATTTTCAGCCCTGAAAAATAACATAGCACAGAAACGAAGACCTGAAAAACATCTCCAGTCATTAAATTTGCATATTTTGGAAGGTGAGACTTTGAGTAACTTTTCCTAGCCATAGTTTTTTGTTTTTGTTTTTTTTTAATTGTCAGAACTTTTATGTTCATTATAGACATATATTTTCTGGCAGGAGAAAATACAGGTTTATTTCATCCTAAGAGGCTCCTCGCCAGGTCAGCACCACTAAAAGCTGATGTTGCCCGGCTGCTCTTTATGGCCCCAACCACTGTTGTAAGCACCTTACACGGATGACCTCACCAAGTCCTTATAATGACACGATGAAGTCGGTATTATTATTATTATTCCCATTTTATAGATAAGACAATGGAGGCACAGCAAGGTCAAGAAGACCGCACAGCTTCTAAATAGTGAAAATTTTCCCAAGATCACCCAGCTCGGAAGCAGTGAAGCCAGGACTGAACCTCGGGAGTCTGACTTGGCGTTAACCTGCCCAGACCGGCCCAACCCCACACTGCCCCACCCCAGCAGCCATCACCCTGTATGCGGCACCCTCCCTGCACACCCAGAGACCCCGACTCTCCTCCAAAAAGCTTGGGCTTCCACTTGCCACCTGAGAGCCAAGGACACGCACGCTATCCAGCTCCTTCTCTAGCTGGCTGAATACCTGTCATCACCTCTTCTTCATGGATCCCACCTACACTAATCTTGTAACACTCAGAATTCTGTCCTCTGCCAGTTCATGAAACCCTGAACAACCTGGCCCAGTTACTGAACCCCAAAGCCATCTTCTTAAATCCTTCTAGAGAGATAGCACCAGGGCAACCCCAAATGGTGCCGAATGCGGGTAGCTGAGAACAACGTCCTTTTAATTCCTCTATACCAATATTTACACTGATAACAGGGCTGCTTGTGGACTCACGTCTGTATTTCCCTATCTTCGGTTTATTTTGGTTTATTGGGGGGAATCCCTATGCACTTAATTCAAGACTGTGTTATAATAAAGATTATATCTGGTTTTGCCCCCCACTTCCTGGCACAGAGCTTTCAAAAAAAAACCCTTGGAATTTCTGAAGTGAAAGAGTGTCTTGTTAGGCTAATGAGGTGACTCCTGGTGGGCCCCTGGATAGCTTCAGGTTGGGGGCTGGTCTCTAGAGAGACTTAGCCCACAATTAGTGGGTTGGAACTTTCAACCACCAGACCTTCAGGAAGGGGAGGTAAGTCCAATAATGTGGCCAATGATTTAATCAACCATGCCTATGTAATGAAGCTCCATTAAAAATTCTGTACACCTAGGCTCCAGGAAGCTTCCCGGTGGTGCACATGTGATTGTGCCCTGAGGATGATGTCTTAATTCTATGATAAGAGGGCATGGAATCTTTGCCTTCCTTCCCAGACCTTGCCCTAAGTTTATCCTCTAAAACTAAAAAAAAAAATTAAAATATTAAAAAAAGAACTATAACCACAAGTGGCATTTTCTGAGTTCTATGAGGCATTCTAGCGAATTTTCAAACCTGAAAAGGTCGTCAGTCAGAAGTTCGGGTGCCCTGGGGACCCTGGAACTGGCATCTGAAGTAGGGCTAAGGAAGGAAGTAAAACCTGCCGCCCCAAAATGTGCCTCTGTGGCATCTGTGGGGTATTTTAGGCTGATTGTTTTTAAGAGGCAGAAGACTCGGGAAGTTTCCTTCTTGCCTCCCCCCAACTGCCTGAAAGAATTTAGCTAGAGGGCCCATTCCAGGAAGGGAGCAATGACCATACATAACTACAGTATAATATGAATGAGGTATGGTGGACAGGGAAGAACCTAGCCAATTCTGCTTGTTAGAATTTCTCTATGTCTCATGATTTCTGAGTGGTCCAGCAAAGAATTGTTGACCAAGCATTTACTCTTTTCTATCTTCTTATAAATTGTCTCCCTTCCCTTTGAAGTCTGAAGCTCCTCATCCCTTCTCATTAGCTCTGGATGCCACATAACTTCAATTGTCTGACTGCCTATGCACCTCATATTCTTAAGGATCCTTTGCACATATGTAATTAAGTCTGATTTTCTGTTAATCTTTCTCATGTCAATAAGTCTTAGACCAGCCAAACGAATCTTGAAGAGTAGAGTAAAATGTTTCCTCCTCAACAGTTACCTGTAGAGAACTGTACATGCACAGTTATGTAATCTGAGGCTAATTCTGGGCGGGTAGAATTGAATGGTGGTACACCTAGATGGGGTAAAAAAAAGAGCTATAATGATCAGCCTTAACTTCCCAGGACCTGATCAAAAGCACCCAGGTTCAGCCAAAGTCTGTCTCCCCACATTGTCACTGAAAATCTCTGTTTGGATTCAGATTACAGGCCAGGGTACAAGTCAGGGATATACACTTGACTCTTGAACAGCACAGGTTTGAACTGCATGGGCCCACTTATATGTATGTTTTCAGTAAATACACTGGAAAACTTTTTGGAGGTTTGTAACACTTTGAAACAACTCGCAGGTGAACTACATAGCCTAGAAGTACCAAAAAAATTTTAAGAAAAAGTTAGGTATTATTATACAAATATAGTACATACTACATATAACATACAAAATAAGTGTTAATTGACAGCTATTGGTAAAGCTTCTGGTCAATAGTGGGCTGTTGGTAGTTAAGTTTTGGGGGAATCAAAAGTTATGCCTGGATTTCTTACCACATGGGGGTCAGTGCTCCTAACCCCTTGTTGTTCAAGAGCCAAGCGCATGACAAAGCTATATGAGAAAGGCATCACAAACAGTGCCAAGAGTATCTGCACCTAAGACAAATGCGGACCTTAAATATTTCATACTGCAATAGAGAGCCACAACAATGCCTTTTGAGTTACTGCCAAGCGTAAAAGATAAAAAAACAAAAACAAAAACAAAACAAACTACTCTTAGGACATAGAATGTCCAGGCCAGCACGCAACACAGCAGAGGACAGGCTGAGTGGCGCAGAAAGGCCTAGCAAGATGTAGCCTTCCTTGGAGACAACAGGGGGCATGTTCTAAGGCCAGCCCTTAGAGGGTGTTACATGGAGGACTGGTCCACCAACGTTAACAACTCTTGGAAAGACCAATCTGAATTCCCAATAACAGGGGCCAGGTAAGTAAATTATAGGACATCCTTGTACAGAAGACGATGTAGCCATTATAAATCATGCTGTAAAAGTATAGTCTTGAAGAAAGCTATTCACTGATAAAGTCGGAACCATGATTTACTGAACAGTATACATGGATTTGTCCTGGAGGAAGGGGCTGGTCTGACTCAGTCCCCAATCCCATTCTCCCCTCCTTCTAGCATCTTTCCTCAGGCAGCCCTCTGGCAACCATCCCTAGCTTCTGGAATGATAGTTTTTTCCCAGGTACTCTTCCCTCTATTGGAAGAAGGAAATAAGGAATCAAGGTAGGGAGGGGGAAAGAAGGGAATGGTCTTTTCTTCAGTCTTGTTTCCTAAGGTTTCACCTAAGCAACCTGATGCCTTGGTACACTAATGGTTGAAGATCACCACAGAGTTGGTATGTTTACCACTACAAGTAGGATACTTGGTTCTAAGGGAGACATTGAGCCAATGAGGGACTCATTTATTCACTGAGCAGAAACTGGGCATTTAGGGAGTGCCAGAATATAAGGAAGACAAAGAATAGAGAAAAAAAAAAGATGAGCCAGCCTTCCAGAAGAGCAAGATGATGGTGGCATGATCCCCACGCACTAGGAGCCTTGAAACAAGGAAGCGAACAACTGTCTGGAAAAGGAAGGAGAAAGAGGAGGTCACAGTCCACCGGGCCCCTAAAAGCTGAAGAGGAATTTGCCATATAGAAAGGGATGATAGGTAATTCCAGGAAGGAAAAATGAATATAAAACAGTAGGGTTCAACTTTCTTTTTTAAAAATTTTTTTTTTCAACGTTTATTTATTTTTGGGACAGAGAGAGACAGAGCATGAACGGGGGAGGGGCAGAGAGAGAGGGAGACACAGAATCGGAAACAGGCTCCAGGCTCCGAGCCATCAGCCCAGAGCCCGACGCGGGGCTCAAACTCACGGACCGCGAGATCATGACCTGGCTGAAGTCGGACGCTTAACCGACTGCGCCACCCAGGCGCCCCTCAACTTTCTTTATCAACAGTGAGAGCAAGTTCGGTGTAACTGGAGGCTAAAAAGTTAGTGGGTCTATAACTTCATCACCAGACTTCACTCATTATTTTTGAATCGTTGTCTTATCTATTTACCCTTCCAGACTGCAAGTTTCCTGAAAGTGTCTTATCCATCTTTATTTTCCTGTTTCCTGGTACACACTAGGCGCCCAACAAATTTTGTTGAATCAAACCAGGTGAGAGGTAAGTGGGGTCAAATGTAAAGGATTCTATGCCATACTGAGCTTGGACTTCATCCTATACACAACTAGGGTGGGATCAGATGCTACTGAAGACTTTGAACCACGGTGAAAAGAACCACATGTGTCTTTTAGGGAGGAAAATCTGGTAGCTCTGTGTGTATTGAGGGTGAAGGAGAACAACTACAGTGGTGAGGGATTTGAGGAAGGAGGGGAAGCAGTAGAATTGTGATGATTTCACAGATTTAGGATATTTACACCACAGCATCAGTAGAGTTTGGTAAGCCAGAGATTACTAAAGTTGTAGTGAAAGCAAACTCCACAGAAAACAGGCATCCACCATGACTGAGAACAGAGAAGGCAGTTAGGTTTTAAGCTTAAAGGAGAAAAACCCCTAAGTTTTAGACACATTAACTTCGATCTCTGCAAGGCTTCGGGGGAAAGCAATTTGTAAGGAATTGAAAATCTGGATCTGGGCCTTGAGACAAAATGGAAGTGATACAGATTTGGTAGATGTCCTCAGAGAACTTGAAAACAACTGAGGATGTGACCCAGAGTAACTCACATAAAGGGTCAGGCAATGGAGGATGTCTTCTAGAAGTGGACAGAAGAGGGAAGGATGATTGAATGTGCACAGATAGGTGAACTCTGAAAGGGCCTCAGGGCATTGGCAACCCCACTGGAAGGGATTTCAGAATAACTGTGGTTTGTTGTGACAAGTTACCAAGTGGATAAGACTTGAGGAATTGGAGACTTCCATGAAGGAATCTCCAGTGACCCAATGTCTGCATGATATGCTGCTATGGGAGGTCAGTCCTGACAGTCCACCCTTCTGAGTGCCAGGTCATCTTTCTTCTGCCACCATCACCCACAAGCCCAGGGTTTGAGGCAGAATCACAAAGAAATTACTACAATTCCCAGGACAGAGTTGCAAAGGAAAGTCATATCTCCCACATAGACTAAAGGGGGGTGGGCGGGAGGGTTTTTGCATTAGCCTCTTGCATCATCTGTCTCCCGAACCCAGATACTTTCATTTAGATGTGCCACTATCTGTTACCCAAAGCTGAAAATCACATAAAACAAACTCATTCTGAATTTCATTTTGCCTCTGCACTAAGTGTATGGCTTAGATCCTTTGGGCCCAAGAAAGACTTAAGCCACTCTGACAAAGAAGCATTTGGAAAATGATGTACCGGCTCACCACTCAGATTTCACAACCATATGTCTGTGTACTCAAGCTCTTTGCTACCTAATATGACAGCCAAAAATGTAAGTGTTTTGAAAAGTAGATTTCACCATATTTCCAAAATTATAAATATCAATTTACTATAAATAATGAGATATTACAATAAGTTCAGCACAAAGTCATTGTTCTAATTTCAATACAAATACAAGGTTACCTTTAACATATTAGCTGATATTTTCTAAAGCGTTAATATTTTTAATGGTGTCATTATCAAAATAACTCCATATTTCAATTATAACAGTTTAGGAAAAAGATAAAGAACTATGTTATTTCAGAAAAGAACAAAGTTTGAGTAATAATTCTGTCATACTCTGGAACTCAAAGCAATGTGTTTGCTGCCTTTATGAAAAAGAATAAAATGCCACCTTATTTTGAAAATTACTCAGAACTTATCAAAACAAAAAAGTAAGGGGAATGACTTATAAAATGGATTCAACTGTTAGGCTTTGGGGAGGGAAGGATTATAACCCTTCAAAAATATGTGTTTTCCAATGACATATGCACTTACATTTCACACCTACTTTTATATTCATGATCTTGGGTAGAATAGAGAGAAAAAAAAGAAAGACCATGCACACATGTGCTTTTATTATTAATCAGATTTTGACATTAAAGCCATATTTTGCTTCTGGTTGAAAAATAATTCCATGAGAAAAAACAATGAACAGCAAAACAAAACAGTAAACCTATATCTCCACACTTAATGTCAAAATCAAGAGCAAATGGGACCAATTATTTCTCATGAGAGCAAACTTTTAAAAGATACATAAGTAGCTAAAAGATAAAAGATACATCCTCTCCATGGGAATGCAAACTGGTGCAGCCACTCTGGAAAACAGTGTGGAGTTTCCTCAAAAAATTAAGAATAGATCTACCCTATGACCCAGCAATAGCACTGCTAGGAATTTACCCAAGGGATACAGGACTGCTGATGCATAGGGGCACTTGCACCCCAATGTTTATAGCAGCACTTTCAATGATAGCCAAATTATGGAAAGAGCCTAAATATCCATCAACTGATGAATGCATAAAGAAGATGTGGTTTATATACACAATGGAATAGTACATGGCAATGAGAAAGAATGAAATCTGGCCTTTTGTAGCAACGTGGATGGAACTGGAGAGTGTTATGCTAAGTGAAATAAGTCATACAGAGAAAGACGGATACCATGTTTTCACTCTTATGTGGATCCTGAGAAACTTGACAGAAGACCATGGGGGAGGCGAAGGGGGAAAAAAGTTAGAGAGAGGGAGGGAGACAAACCGTAAGAGACTCTTAAAAACTGAGAATAAACTGAGGGTTGATGGGGGTGGGGGGGAGGGGGAACGTGGGTGATGGGCATTGAGGAGGGCACCTGTTGGGATGAGTACTGTATGGAAACCAATTTGACAAAAAATTACATTAAAAACAAAAAAAGATACGTCCTGTCTCCAACAGTTAACCAAATCAGTCCGTGTCTAGGATGAAAAGAACCTCAACCTCTTTGTAGCTGCTTTCCTCTGCCTCAAATGCTTGTTCCCTGGTTCTATACATTTCTGGGTCCTTCTTGTACTTTGTAAGCAGATCAAGTCTTCAGAGAGGTCTTCCCGGATAACTACCTAACATGAGTCTGAAACAAAATTCTTCTCTCTTCTAGAATCCTGTCATTGTCTCTATTGCTCTAATCACCATCTGCAATCATTGTGTTATCCATTGTTCCCTTACATATTGTCAGGTCCCTCAATAAGTCACGAGGTTGTCCAGAACAGTAGCTGGCTCTGTCGTACTGTTCAGCACCCTCAGGCCTGGAGCAGAGCCTGGCAGAGAGTGGACAAACACTCAACAAAATTACGGACTCCACTAAAGTTTGTAATCATCCCCAGAAAAGAAGGTAGGTCTCCCATGCTCCACTTCAGACCCTGCCTGTCCACGTTCCTGCTCAGGCCATTCCGTCTCTGTAGGTGGAACCCACTGGGCAGAGAGTGTTTCTGAAAAACACACCTGGCAGAGACCTGTCAGAAAGGGGTCAGTGTTTGGGACCAAGAAGAGAGAGGCGTCCTTGAGAAGGGAAGTCAGGCTTTCACACCACATCTGCAGCATGTTCCCACCATTCCTTCGGGGAAAAAAGGGAGCTCCTTGGAGAATCAACTTGCACTTGGAGCCCTCTGATGATCCCATCCAGCAGCAGCTGCATTAATCCCTCCCAGCCAACCGTATTCCCAGCCTTTCGTATTTCAAAGTCTCATAAACTTTGATCTGATACCAGGTTTATATGCAGTAAGTGCTATGGCTTAGCAATCTGCAAGTGAGTTGTCATTCCCTCCTAAAGCATCAGTACCTTAGACCTCAGTGCTTGATAAGTCAAGGCACCTCATCTGAGTTTCACAAAGGTCAGACCTTTGGAATTGGAACTTATTCTTTGGGGATAGGTCATACCACCAGCACCCACCAACAGATCATCATTTTTCCTATTGAGGTTCTATTCTATTTCAGGCGTTTTGCACTTTAGGTGAAAAATTTCTAATGAAGGAGACAACATTAGACCATAAATTCAATATGATTATTGTCATCCTTCCCTCCAGAAAGAGGAAGAATTGGCCAAACAAGGTAGTAAAAACGCAACCGTTCTAAATTCTGTCTCCACGTAGAAAATAACGGGAATACTAAGACTTGTAACAATAGCAATCCTGCAGGTTGACAAGGATGTGTAGGAGAGGCGGTGAGCAACACCGAAATTCCTTCAGGTATTTGCAGAACTTCTGAGCTAACGTTAAAAGCTAAAATTATCATCAAAAATACAAAGTATTTTTAACCCGACATAAATTAACAATGTGCCTATGTCAATTCTGTTGTTCTTGAGATGACTATGTCCTTTGGAAAGTTTTTAAGTAACTTAAGATATCCACCACGAATTTACTATTTCAGGGAAGGTGCTTGTTTTTTGGTTTTTGTTTCTTTACCTGCAAAATATCTTCTACGCCATCGGGAGTACTGTTCACCAGCTACTGGCAAAACCTGGTTGAAGTTCCCCATGGTATGTTCTGGATTATTGGTTGGTGATCATAGCCATGCTCTGCCTACTGATCCATTTATGTGGGCAAGATTTCAAAATACCTTAATAAAAAATAATACAAGCGAAATGTGGTTGCCTGTATCACCAGGAACTTCCTTCCATACAGCACAGCTCAGAAAAGTTGACTTTAAAGTCCTCTAAAAGGATTTTAAAGTCCTACAACTCCTTTAAAACAGTCATTTTTTATTAAAAAAAAAAAAGCAAGATTATAAAATAGAAGCCATTTCAGGAAACTTCCCATCGTTTAGTGCCTGAACAGAGATAGTAAAGAGAAAGAGGAGAGGGTTTCAGGCTAAAGGAATGGAAAGAGTGTTTTGTGGATTGAACGTTTGTGTCCCTCCCCACCCAAATTCACATGTTGAAGCCCTAACCCTCAATGTTAAGGATCACTGGGAGATACTTAGGTTTAGATGAGGTCATGAAGGTTTTACTAATAATGGGATTAGCATCCCTATAAAGAGAGGAAGGAAGACCTGAGCTCTTTGTGCATCTGCACACAAAGATGTCATCTGAGCACTCGGCAAGATGGCGGCCTTCAGGGAGCCAGAGAGACCTCAGCAAGAACCAAATCTGCTGGCACATTGACCTTGGACTTCCAAGCCTCCAAAACTGTGGGAAATAAATGTCTGCTGTTTAAAACACTCATTCTGTGGTGTTTTGTTATAGCAGTTGGAGCTAAGACAGGATGCCTGCTGGGAGAGAAATAATAGTATTTGAAGGAAATTTAAAGTGCCCACTGGAAAGCAATAAACAGCTTCAGCATTGTCACCCACTGAAACAGAATCATCACAATAAAACTGTCCCATGCCATGTCTCTTGGATACTTAATGTCTCCTTAGGTTAAGTGAAGAGAAGCCTATAGTGCTTTGAAATGAATATGGCCTCACCTACAGGTTACCAAAGGGCCCCTGACAAGTATCAGCCCCTAGAATGCACCCACCCTCAGCAGACTTCAAAGCAGACAGGGTAGCTCTAGATAATAAATAGTCAAAACTTCTTCTAGAGCTAAATAAGAACTTTAATATAGCTTAGATTTTAGCAACATGTAGACACTTCTGGGTCTAGGTCTTAAGTAAAGTATTTAAAACTTAAGTAAGATATTAATATACTGTAAAGGGAATCAAACTGATACAAATCTCTTCCCAGATATCTTAATACACTTAATTAATTAATAATTAATTACTACACTTACATCATCTATTAGTGATGTCTTACATATAATGGTCCCAAGGTCCACAGTCTAAACTTGAGAAACAACAGATTTGCCAAAAAAGAAAATGGAAACGTTATTATCATCATGAAAAGTAGAACGATTGGGCAGATAGCCATTGGTATCTGTGGATAAAAATTTTATTACATTCGCGTAACATCAATTTTAATTCCAAGTTTAGTCTCTGCTCTCAGTAGCCTCCTGTTATAGTTAAATTGTCATAAATGCTGTGATGCTAACAAAATCTCAGAAAGGCACTCTGGTGGATTCCTGAAATAAATAAATCTTTTCAAACTAAAAAAAAAAAATGGGAAAGGAGAGAAAAAGAATTAAAAAAAAAGAAAGGAAAAAGAAAGTTTGAATCAAGCTACCTATTTCATTAAAGACATACTGAGAAGCTAACTTTTAACTGCTTTGTTACAAGGATTATCACTGTACCAGAAAGACTGCGTCTAAATACTAGATATAATGTAGGCAGCTTAGCATTATCAAACCAGACTCTCAGACAATTAAACTTAATTTTCTGCTATTTTGTGTCACATATAATTTCAAATTACCGAAGACTTTTCTAATGCTCAACTCCTATCTTAGATGTAATGTGCTTTTCTATCCTCTATCACATCTTGAGAAGTAGTAACACTAAGAATACAAAGCTCGGTGGAGCCTGCTTCGGATTCTGTGTCTCCCTCTCTCTCTGCCTCTTCCCCACTCATGCTGTCTCTCTCTCTGTCAAAAATAAATAAACGTTAAAAAAAAATTAAAAAAAAAAAGAATGCAAAGTTGCTGAGAGTACATCAAGGCAAGACACAAATTCCTCTTCCATTTATTCCACGGACACCTATCCCGGATTTCTTATCTGCCTAGAGTTTCTAGCAGGGGAATTGTTTATCAAGCAGGCCCAGTAATCGTCCCTGGTATTGAAGAATTATACTCTAAAAAAGAGCGCGTTGGCAAAAACATAGTCTTCTAAAAAGTAATCTAATCTGGTTTTGATTAAGTCTATTGCCTTTTTTCTTTATAGTGAAACCTGGTGCCAGATAACTCGTCCAAGAGCGTACCGTATCATTCCCCTTCCAAAGAATGTACAGTTGCTTCCTACTAACCAGTGGCTCTAGTCACTGGATGAAGATTCATGACGCTCCATAATTTGGCTGTGCTTTTCTCTGCCCACATTTATCTTCCTGTACTTTCAAAATGAGTTCTAAATTCCAACCAGGCCAAGTTTCTTATTGTTTTCTCTACCTATGCTTGTTCGTATCAATATGGTCTCTCACCTGAAATCGCTCTTACCACACACACACACACCCCAATACACACACACACACACACACACACACACACACACACACACCCTGGTCTTGGGGAGTCATCGTGACCTGAGTTTGAACTCCAGCTCTCCCATTAAGTGGCTGTGGGAATAAATCTAACTCTGATTTCATTGACCTCCTTAAGGGAAATAACATTTGAAGTGTGCCTGGCATAAAGGAGGCCCTCAGTAATTGTCAACTCCCTCCCTTGCCATCAGAACACCAATTGTCCTAACCTACTTCAATAATTCTGCCATGGTTTAAGTCATATCTAGAATTCCTCTTAGGGAATTGTCTTTAGTACGCTGTTAGGAATCCCCTCCTGTGTAAGTCATGGACAACCAGACAAGCAGATGCTGAATAAGTCACGGGTCTATGTTGTTCATGTAACAGGACATCCAGAGACATAACGTCTAGCGCTGGGATGGCCATTCTGTGATGCTCCCAACCATCCTTAAGATTTGGTCCTCGAGATGCCTTCGTGTTTATAAACTGCTTAATACTCTCCCCAAGTATCTAGTACACCCACAGAAGAAGACAAAAGGCCAAAAACTCTCTCCACCCAAGGCTATGCCTTTTAAATAGAAAAAATGAAACCTTCCCAAGAACTTGCCCACCTACATATTATTGGCAAAGGTGGTATCGCCTGGCCAATCCGAGCTGCACTCATGTGCCAGGAAATCGACGATTTCAGTTTCCTGGCCTCTGAAATAAGAGAAAGCAAAGGGACAGGGGCTGGATAGACACTGAATAAGCCAGCCTCGAATATCTGCTACATATTTAAAGTCAGTTTATAAGACGATAAATTTACCAAAGAATTCGTCCTAAATCCACCCTCAAAAAAAAGTATGCTGTGAATCTCCAAACGAATCGGTCATGGAGTCTGCCGGTAGTTCCTGAAAAGGAAATGTAAACCCAGTTGGGACAATAGTAACGGCACTGGAATAATTACGCAGTTTCCAAGAGTGATTAAAGTGGACAGCATTCATCTAGCCAGCGGACATGTCATATGTCTGGGCTTTAAACAAAGTCAGTATGTCCTGTCCCTGTTGAGTGGTATGTTTACTCTTTTATTCTCAGAGTCTCACACATGCCCATGTGTCCTCTCAACAAGATGGGGGCTCTTTGAAGGTGGCCTATGTTCTGTGCCTCTTCTTAGCCCCTATTATATGCAGCAGG
Organism: Lynx canadensis; assembly: GCF_007474595.2. Classification (NCBI taxonomy): domain Eukaryota; kingdom Metazoa; phylum Chordata; class Mammalia; order Carnivora; family Felidae; genus Lynx; species Lynx canadensis. Next base: position 74,582,801 of record NC_044320.2, read on the forward strand.
GTGAACAACAGAATATCTGGAGGTGTATGGTTTAGCCAATAGAAGGTGAGCAGAGTGCTACTTATAAAAGAGATTTCTGGGGCAGGGCGATGGGCAGCTGCAAATTTGTACCGGGTACATTAGACATTATAAGGTAATAATTGCATTTACGTGTAGCAACCACTCAATAAATCTTTGCTAAATTGGACACAGACCACTTATCTTCCAGAGGGTTAAACAGGGCGGACCCCTTTTCTATAGATCTGAGTCAGAGAAACTGTTCTATTAGACCCTTCTAAAACGTGGGAGTTTCTAGCTCTTTGGTCCTAATTTCTCCCTGAGTACAGTAGGGAGAACCTGTATGTAAAAATGGAAAAGGGCAGGCAGCATGTCACGATTGCTGTGGTGTCATTCCCACCACATGGTAGCCAATGGTAGTTCTAGCTGTAAGGTCCCCCGCAGAAGCCCTTTGGGCATATTCCAATGGATATCTGGCACTGGCCTTGCCTCGTTCATCTAACAGCTGAATGATGGCTTAGAAAGAAAAGTTCTTCTGCAGGAAAAGGCAACCATTCCAAGGAATTCATTGATATTGCTAAATGGGTACATTTTACATACCATAAGACAAGCAAGAGGTCTCGTGTTGACGACGTGGTTAGCCCGTAGAACAGGCGTGTGTTGACCATTCTCATCGTGACCTCCAGGACTGGGGGGGACACCCAACAACATGAGACAAAGTTCTGCCCTGTGCTTTGGAGGATGGATTTTTGAATGTGAATTTGGATTTCCCTCAAGGTCTCAGGAAAGGCAAACGGCACTCGGGACACCGGCCCAACCCCAGTGAATTCTGACGTCAGCGTTGTGCGCCCCACCTGGGTCCCCTAGGTTCTAGTTTTACAGGGTGAATTGCAGCTGCTCCAGCGGCTCCAGAGAGTCGACTGCAAAACCTCCAGGGCTTTTGTGAACAAGTTCATCTCATGATGGTAGCCTGAAACTGGCCCTGATGAAACTATTCACACTGCGGGAATCCAGGAACACTTCAAATTAGGGCTTTTTTTTTTTTTTTTTTTAGAACTGGTCAAACATTTATGAACCCATCCCTGGTCATGGATAAAATGGAAAAGAGGCTGCAGCCTTGGAGTTGTGTGGCCAGACACCACAGAGGTCACAATCAGGAAAGCCAGACGGCCCCCACAAAGGTCACGCTGATAGATAACCGCTAAACTCCAGGAAAGAGTCAACAAACGATTATCAACAACTGTTCTACCCTGTGCTAGGTCCTGTGGGTATAAAACAGGAAGCTTAAGGCCAGTTCCCTGACTTTTGAAGAGCTCCCAACTCACTTTCAAACTTAATAGTATCAGTAACAATAAACACTCAGTCCTCATTATGTGCCAGGTAAGTATCAGCTCACTTAGTCCTCAAAACCTATGACATGGGTCTTATTAGCTTCCGCCTACAGATGAAGAGACAGGAGCTTACAGAGGCTACACATATTGCTCAACCTGACACAAGGTGGGTAAAGTCAGGCCGTAGCCCCGAACAGGCAGACCCCCCAGTGATGACACCCACAAAGCATGATCACGACGGAGTGAGGGCCGGCTGTGGGGAGAAACTTCCACACCAGGGCCATGTGTGGAAGGTCACCGCAAGGACACACACCAGGGACACAGCGGAGGGACAGATGTAGGTGGTGGATGTGGCAGGGACAGCAACAGGGGAGGGGAGCAGAAGAAGGGTCCAGAGCTGGCACGATCATGGGGGGCATCCCGAGCCTGTGACTTGAGCTTCACAGGGGGCAAAAGGTGCCCCCCACCCCAGCAACATCTCTTCCAAACAAGCCTCTGAGGCCGGCATTGCACATATCTCCCCAACATAAGCTGCCAGGAGACAACACGTTAACAGCTAGCCCATCTGCACCAGATGAGGGAAGGACCGTGCATTGAATCATATTACTATTGAATTTCCTTTTCTTAGAAACTCCAAGTCATTACTCCAAATTCTCTTTCCCCAAGATTAAAATTGAACTAAACTTATGTTTTCGCAGTGTGCCAGAGTGGTTTTTTTATTGAGCTGATTACAAAAACTGTGGTCGTGGAAATTACACTTTGCGTTCATGTCATGGCTTGACTACGGTTTATGATGCCGGAAATTGTAAAGCTCTGGTCTACTATATCTAAAAACAGATTAGGTAGTGATTAGTGATTTCATCTTTTCAATGGCTCTGATATCTCATTAATCAATTGTTATCAGTCTTTAACTCTTTCTTTAAAAAAAAAAACTTTAATGTTTATTTTTGAGAGACAGAGACAGAGTGAGAGTGGGGGAGGCGTAGAGAGAGAGAGGGAGAGACAGAATCTGAAGCAGGCTCCAAGCTCTGAGCTGTCAGCATAGAGCCCGACGCAGGGCTTAAACCCACAAACCATGAGTTCATGACCTGAGCCGAAGTCAGACACTCAACTGACTGAGCCACCCAGGCGTCCAGTCCTTAACTCTTTCAAAGTGTGAGGTCCTACTGGCTGAGATTCTGTGGATTGTTTTCTTAGCCCTATGATATGTTTCCCTACCAGAGCTCCTAGATCACAAAGTTTTGCATATATAATCAAACACTCTGGGTTATGTCCTCTGAGCAAAGTTATGTCCTCTGAGATATAGGAATGTCACACAGAAAAGCTTTAATGAAGTAACCACTAAGGTAGCCATAGTGCTGTCTCTCCCCTGAATGCCAGAGTTAACAGAAAGAGCTGTGTGCCTATAAAGCTAGGGGAAAAAGAGGCTTTCTCGGGTTCCTTTCCTTCCTCTGAGAGCAAGAGATTTGGAAAGCAATTCAGCGAGTTCATTTTGGAAATGTTTCTTGACTCAGTTCCAACGAGACACTAAATTAAAACAGTCTTCCCTGGTTTTGACTTACTAAAGGAGCCACAAGTTAATTTGATCAAAGACACAGACAAAAATATAAGCTCAAGATTGCTCATTGAAACCTTCCTTTATAATAACACATATTTAGAAGCAATATCAATGGCCCAAAATAAAGTAATATTCATTGCAATCACAGCATTATGGATCATATAGCTGTTAAAAATCATGTATGGGGGGGGGGGGGCGCCTGAGTGGCTCAGTCAGTTAAGCATCCCACTCTTGATTTCTGCTCAGGTCATGATCTCACAGTTACTGGGACCAAGCCCCAGAATGGGGCCTGCTTGGGATTCTCTTCTCCTTCTCTCTCTGCCCCTTCCCCTCCACCCCCCCCCCCCCCGCCGACCTCAAAATAAATAAACATTTAAAAAAAAAAATCAGGTACTTGGAGGCCCCTAGGTGTCTCAGTCAGTTGAGTATAGGTCTCTTGATTTCAGCTCAGGTCATGATTTCATGGTTGGTGACACTGAGCCCTGCATTGGTCTCTGCCTGTTTGGGACTGACTCTCTCTCTCTCTCTCTCTCTCTCTCTCTCTCTCTCTCTCTCTTTGCCCCTCCCCTGCTCATTCTCTGTCTTTCAAAATAAATAAATAAACTTCAAAATATGTTAAAAAATCGTCTCTCTCTCTTTCAAAATAAATAAATAAACTTCAAAATATATTAAAAAATCATGTACAAAATATATTAAAAAATCAAATCAAATTGCATGGGAAAATGTCACAATATAATGTTAGATAAAAGCTTAAAAATATCCAAATTTTAAAGCAATTTGTGTCTCTCTGTTTCTGTGTATATATGTGAACATATATATTAATAACTTTAGCAATATTCTGTGTATATTCTTCCCATTATTAAATACATAACATATATTAAAATATAAATGTTACATGTGTGTGATATATATCTATAAATGGTAGGTATTTGTGATGACATACATATATATTTTATATTAGAAGGATATATGCAAAATGCATATATGCAAAGAAGGATATATGCAAAATGTTGCTGAAGTCATTTCTGAACAGTTGGCTTACAAGGAATTTTTATTTTGTTCTTCATATTTTTAAATATTTTCTGATTCTTTACAATAAGCATATATAAGCTTATAGTTAGAAAAACAGTTAAGAAGCCTCCAGTTAATTTGATAACCAGAATCACACTGTGTCTAGACGTGACTATCTCACAACGCTTCGCTCATTGCTTCTCTAGCGAGTGTACTGTCCCTCTTGCTATGCTTTAGTGACAGCGGAAGCCCGCTGGCCATGAGTGCAGGCTGACGTGTGTCAATCCCAGTGCACACAACCAGAGCCTTCTGAGTCCTCACGTGCTCATGCGCTGCCCTCACTCTGGGGTGTGGTAGAGACAGTGCGCTGTGACAAGAAGTAAGACTGAAATGTCTCTGGATACTGGAACAAAACTGCATTTGCCCTTGGCTGGGGAATGGGAATGCTTTTCATCCCCAAGACACAAAGCAAAGATGGAAAATACCTGCAGAGAAATACTAGCAACAGACCCAGAGTTCCCTTCAAAAACTTAAAATAGGCACAACATTGGATTCTTCCAGATGATTCTTCCTTCATCTAGAAAGGAAAATTATGTTCTTAATAATGCCATCAGAAGCATTTGAGTAATAAGCAACATGTAGAGTCAAAATAGTCTTAAAATCACAAACCAGTTTGTCATGTTTAAATTTCTATTGCATGAGCATTTCACCTGCCAGAGGCTGTCGGACCACCACGGTGTCTAATCAAGACCTACATGCCCAGTCTTCACCCATCAGTTCCCTCCAGCATGGCTGCTCATCCCAGAGGATGGCTCTGGGCAAAATGCTTTGGCTGCGGGTACTGCTGCTTCCAGAAGTGTTTGCAACTTTGTTCCTGGGCGTCTGTGTCCCTTATGGGGAATTTTCCCTCAATTCCTTTCCCTATTCTCTCTTATGGAAAGCAAGTTTCTTTTCATGTTAGGAATCGTGTTTCTTAATGTAGTTGAAACCTCAGCTGATGTATTTCATTGGGTCAGAAGGGGTTTCTCTCACTGTCAATAAAGAAGAGCCTTTTAAAAGACTGCTTCAACAGAAAACATCAAAATGAAGCCCATCGTGAAATCATGCTGAGTCACTAGAAATTGAAAGGCAGGTCTGCTGGGAGCAGAGGATGTGATGAGGGGGACAGAGATGAGTACCAAAGCCCAGTGGGGCTTGAGAGAAACTCGCATCAGGAAGAGGCTGCTCCTCCGGCAGTTACAGACTTAATAAGCACAGGGGGCTCCAGTGGACATTCAGAGCCCGGAAGTATGGAAGGAGCGAGAAAGGCCGGAAGAACTAAGATTGACTAAAGACTAGAGCACTGCAGAACCTACCCCCACGGGCTCACGAGCAGCCAAGCTCTCTGTGCGGTTATTACATTGGCTTCGTCCCAGTAGGGAACTCGGGCAGCTTTGACCAGAGGCAGGTCCACGGAGAAGCCTGGCTCACCGTCAGTTCTGTGAAGCTCTTCTGGAATTCTGATTGTTTCTTAAGTGGCTCCTATTTCAAATCTTGCAAAGAATTCCCAAATACCTGTGTCAACTTAGTTTATTTAATCCCTAGAGTTATACTTTTAGAAATTAGATGCCTAGAAATAATGGGACCTTATTGGGACATCCCATGTAAGAATCATGGTGAACAGCCCTGAACCGATGAATAAAAAGGTGTAGAATCACAATATGTGGGAGTTATTAAATTATCTCATAGTTCATGTATATTTCATTCACTTCGCTATGCACTCAGAAAGTGGTTATTCGGCATCTCTCTATGTGCCAGGTATGTGAGGGTATGCAGTGAACAAAGAGAAACATGGTTTCTTTCTTTTTTTTTAATGTTTATTTTTAAGAGAGAGAGAGAGAGAGAGAGAGTGAGGGGTAGAGAGAGACACACACACAGAAAACAAAGCAGGCTCCAAGCTCCAAGCTATCAGCACAGAGCCCGACGAGGGGTTTGAACTCACGAACCGCGAGATCGTGACCTGAGCCGAAGTCGGACACTTAACCGACTGAGGTACCCAGGCGCCCCGAGAAATGTGGTTTCTGTCCTCAAAGAGTCGTGTTCAGAGTGGGGACACAGGGAGAAATCGAGCGATCAACGAGCCCATATAAAATTTCCGTACTGACATGAGCTATGGAGGTGAGGCCCGATGCTGGCAGAATCGGGAGGAAGGAGTCTGCTCGGGTCAGGGGTCCAGGGAAAGCCTTCCTCAGGAAGCAGCCCTTGATCTGGAGGCAGGAGGGTGGGGAAGAGTTGACCAGGCAAAGAGGCAGTAACGGGAGCGTGGCTGAAAGAAGTTAATGTAGTTAGAGAGGTGCGACAAGGCGAAGTAATGTGAAGGCAGGCAACCCACGCCAGGACAGGCTTGGAGACCTGAGGACCGGGCTTGTCTTTCTCTCAAAGGCAACAGGAAGACACTGAAGACGGCCACTGGAGAAGACTGACCTGTGACAGAAGAATTGATATGGAGGAAGGGGTTGCAGAGTCGGCGAAATTGGGCAAGTCATTTGGGATCTGCAGCACGCCAGGCAAGTGAGCGATCACTTAGACCATAGGTGGCAGGGTAGTCAGCAGGCTGCTTTACACTCAGCTCCTCACTGTGGAAATGAGGACAACTGCCTAGAGAGGTCAATCGACCTCCAAAGTCCTACATGCAGCTGGGGCAGAGCTGGAGCTAGAGCTGTGTTCCCTGATCCCAGCACTAGAGGAAGGGAGGGACAGAGGTAGGATGCTGTGTCTTTCACACAGTGCATATAAAATAAATGTTCTTCTTATGATAATGTGGCCAAGTCTGTAACCAATATTGGACATAATCAGAACACAGCAAAATGTGAGCAGTGGTCTTCAAGTGGCCTCTGCTGACGGAGTGCCATTGGGCAGACACCCTCATCAGAGCTCCTTTGGTCCGTAGTCTCAATAACAATGAACAACAGGAACAGATCCATCACATTTGCACATAATACTTTGGATTTTCTAAACTAATTGAATATGTATGATCCCACTTGGTTCCCATGACCCCTTGGTGAGGGCTTTGGGTCAGGTGTCCCTCCCCTACTGGTAATTGAGGAAACTAAGTCATGGAGAAGTGACCTACCCATGGTCACAGAGCCAGTCAGTGAAAAGCCTAGATTCTTGTTTCTGCGTTCCATATCTTCCTACAAAAACCTACTGGTCGTGATGTCTACCCCAAGTGCTTTCCCACAACCACAATTCCACTCTTCCACAATGATGCCAGAAGTGCCAGTACAACACAGGACAGTCATACACGTGATGATGATGATGGTGGCAGCTACAGCTTTCGTAGCAGCACATTTAGTGCTATGTGTGTAGCGTCTCCTTGAATTTTTACAACAACTTTATGGGGTAGGCGGTATCATTATGCCAGTTTTACAGATGGCGACATTGAGGCTCAGAGACATTAACCAACTCAACGATAAGTTAGGAAGCTTATGAAGCAAAGAACAAATTCAAAACCAAGTCTGATGCCAAAGCCTGACTCGTCAGCAACAACCCGTATTTCCCTGTATCTAGGGTGCCTGAGGCTCTCAGCCCTCTCTTATTTGCTCTGCACCATGTCAAACGCGAAACGAGCTTACCAGGGGCTACCGGTTTCCAATAAAGCCTTTGCCATCCCCTTATTTCTTGCCCCATCACACATCTAGCAGTTTAGACTAAGACCACGTTGATACAAACCATTTTGTCAAGGTGTATGTCATATAAACAGACCATAAACTGTCACCTCCGAAAGAAACAAACCATTGAGATTTTTCTCCCCAAACCACATATTCTGTCACGGCAAGTGGAAGTATGTAGCTTGGACAATTTTATATGATGATAAATAGGAAAGAACATGAGGAAGGTCAGTCTTGGGGCTCAAGAGGGTGTTTGGTATCGTCAGATAGAATAACTGTCACGTGGATGAATGTTCACGTTTTGCACCGCTCGTTTCACACATACGTCTGGAAACTTTGCTAAAGTGGCTGGTAGGACTAGCTGATAATAAGGCATCCAGTGCCAGCCCTGGTTGGTTCCAGCTCGGATATTATCTGGAGAAGTCTGTGGAGAGCCAAAATTAGGTTAGCAGGAAAAAGTAAATATGACCATAAACTAAGCAATTTCATATGAGCAATACGTAATTTAATAACGAAGTATAATGAAATGCAGTAATAAAGTCACTAAAAGCAATAAGGAGGTGACAAACCTTATCATCCAAACTGGGGCAGTTTTGATTGTGAAAAAGGATGCTATTAATATTGTGTCACAACATCCTAACCTGAGCCATCCTAACAAATCACTCATACGATCACCTAACGGTAGAGAGTGTAGAGCGAAGATAAAGCCACATCAAAGTGTGTGGAAGTGCGTATAACTTAGAAAAAGTTAGGAAAGAGGAGAGAGATCACACGATGAGGAGGTTAAGGCAAGAGATGACCTACTGTAAAAATCCATGAAGGCAAAGAGAATTCGTGAGATCCCTTCCAAGGTCCTAGCAATGTATTTGCAGAGCCTTAGATGCAAAGGAGAAAAAGCAAGAAAAAAAATTCTATGAAGTTGCATGAGCATGAGGCCAGCACCTAGATGTTTCCTGGCTCACGAGGCTGATTCTCCGACGTGGTCGCTACTGGGCTCTGAGGTGTGGGGCCAGGCTGAGGGCATGGCTCTTCTATCGTGCCAATATTACTCGTCCAAATTCCCGATTTTTCTCAGGCCACAATTTCAGAGGTGGCCTGAGTAGGGAGCAGCCTGCCCGTCCCAGTGGTTGTTCCCATATTGTACAGTATGCAAGAGAGGCCACCAACTGGGTTGCGCTAAATCAGCCATTTAAATGTCACTGACTGAGCAGTCCAGAGAAAAAGATCTATGTCAAAGAGAAGGTTTCAGGAGCTTTAGGCAAGTATGCATAAGGGTCTATCACTGAGGTGCGTTTGCTGGTCTGCTCTGTGGACAAAGCCAGATTCTGTCAGTTGTGAAAGTTCTCACTTAACCACATGTGTTAGAGCAGGTGCAGATAAGTGTCAACTCATGAGTTTCCTCCTTCTGGGGCACAGTAAACTCCCCCTTTTACTCCCTCTCCTTAACCACAAAGGGACGATGAGGTCTGAGAAGCCAGTGAGTCAGAATTTTCTAGAACAGGACTCCGTATACTCTAGAGTCAAATGCCAGCCTGTACCAAGGCACAGATAAAAGATCCTCATTTTCTTAAGCAGAAACAGCAGAGGGGAGAGAGGAGATGACAATTTCTTCCTCAGAACAATGAACTGCTGAGAGCCGAGTGGGAGAAATTAGTGACAATAACATGACATCTGTCATCTTTTAAAAAATTAGAGTCAGGATACCCAAAAGTAAAGTTGACAGAAGCAAATTAGGATATATCAAGATCTGACACATCACTGAATACCTGCTAATGGGAAAAAAAGATTTTATCTAAACTTTCTTATTGTCTTTATGCATAACACTTTTAAAAGCACATAACATTTTCATAAAAGCACGAACACTATTAAAAAAATAACCTTGCTTTTAATATGGAAGAGAGTATGAGAGGCATGTGAAGTTCATTCTCTCAAAACAGCAGAAACTCATTCTTGAGTCTTCTGTTTTTCAATTTTCTAAGCTTTACTCTCAGAAGCAGAGAGAGAAGCTTTAAAGCCAATACTTCCTGTTCTGTTGGAAGTTTTAAAAAATGGATTGCAGTAAAGTCGGAGATGCCACATGGGAGCAAAAGTGAGGGCAATTTTCTGATTTGAATGTCTTCCTCAAAATATTGAAATGCAGTTTTTCAGGGTAATAGACTGAGTCATCTTCTGCAGTCAGCAGATGTGACAAAGCCACATGGCCAAATGGCTCCTTAAACTTGATTATTTAATAATGTTAATGTCAATGATCATTTGGAGATAACTTCTACTCATTTCAGAAGCAGCCATGAAACATGCACACGTTGGAAGACGTTGCTTGAAGATACTCATTGCCAGTGCACATTTATGTCCAAACCAGGGGCCATAGCTGAGAGCGCTGGGACCACCCCAGGAGGCAGTCTAGCATCCAACAGTCCTGGGTTTTAATCTCACCTTCACCTCCTATGAGTTGTATAACTTTGAGCAAGCTACATACCATCTTCCAACCTCAGTTTGGTGTGTTATATGGATGCCGAGGGGGGGGGGGGAATGTGGCATGGGGACCTGGTGCCTTATAAGCCCTAAATAAATGACAGGGACACTTTAGCAGAATGGCTTTCTGGCTTAGGCAGAAGATATGAGAAGAAGGCCTTCTTATCCAAGTTAAGTTTTACTCATCCCTTATCTTAGGCTGGCAAAAGAAACAAGTTAAATATCCCTGTGAACATGTAGGTTGTTGACAATTAAGGGAGATATTACCTCAGCAGTTCCCAAAGAAATGAAGCATTTACGTGTTGGCTTCACATTTCACGTGAACCATAGATATTCCAGGATCTGAATTCCCAATGGTAAATTATCCAACTCCCTAGATTCCCATTGTTTCTTTCATACTTAACATTTAGAACTCTGCCAGTCATAGCATCTCTACTAGAAGGAGAGCAAAAGTAAGACAAAGAGGAAATGGTCACCCAAGTAATCAACTTTATTCTTTGTGAATAGCAATGCAGCTACACATTGAACATTGTGTTGGTGACTTGGGCCTAAGTAATAAAACAAGACAAAGAAATTGTGGCATAAGAATTAAAGAGAAGAGTATGCATATGATAGAATACGTGTGATACAAGTATACATCTGTTACATTACCCCAAAACTAAAATAATTGAAAAGCACTGCTAACAGTAAGAGAATTTACCACAACAATAGCTTTAAGTGGATATTTTTTAAATAGCCCTTACATAGAAAACAAGCACCAATTAAAATATGTAATGGAAAAAAATACTGTTTACGTATGGAAAACATTACACATAAACTTAGTAAGATTAAGACATATATAAAGCTTACATGAGGAAAAGCATAAAGTACTCCTAAAAACTACAAAGTTTACTGAAAAATGGAAAGACAGGTAGTATGTCTTGGTAGAAAAACTCAGTGCGATAAAAACGTCCGTCTTCCCTAGAGTGATTTATACACTTAACGCCATCAACAGATATTTTTGCTTGGAGCTAGACAAAGTGGTTATGAAGTTCACTTGGAAGAAAAATCAAGCAAGAATAACTACAAACACCCTGGAAAAAGAGCACAATGAGTCAGCTGGAGTGGGGAAGCTATTCCTACTAGGTATGAAATGACATTATAGATTATTGTTACAGTATAAATGCTAAAGTCTGTATAATTAAAAACAGAATTATATTGATCCATGAATATAATATCAAGGCAGGCTAATAGAAAAAACAGAAAATCCAGAAATAGATATAGTTGCATGTGAAAATTCAGTATATGAGAAAGGCATGATCTCAACACAATGGGGAAAGGATGGATTTCTTAATAAAGTAACGTTGGAAGAACTGAATAGCTATATGGACAAAGATAAAATAGAATCTATTCCTTACATGGGACACCATGAAAATTTCAAATTGGTTAGAGATTTAATACAGGAAATAAAACCACACAAGTATGAGAAGAAAAGGAATGAATTTCTTCATTACCTGAAAATGCACAAAGCTTCCCGAACTATGATTAAAAACACAAAAGCAACAAGGGAAAATATTGATAAACTTAGCTACATAAAATTAAAACATATTTGCAGAAGGGAAGTACAAGACAAATGACAAATGAGGGAAACAGATTTGCAACATGGATCACAGATACAAACAGCTAATGTGTGTGTGTGTGTGTGTGTGTATACATACATATATGTATGTATGTATGTGTATATATGTATATATACGAGCTTTTAAAAGTAGAAAAGGAAAAGACTAACAGTCTGACCGAAAAATGAGCAAGAGGTAACAATAACAAATTCCTAGAAAAAGAAAAGCAAATGGCCTTTAAACATGTAACAAGATTTTCAAATTTGTTCATGGAACATAAATGTAAACTAAACTAAATCTCTTCTGGCAGCTAGGACAAAAATCCAAATATTCAACAGTATACCCACCACCACCTTGCCCCTCCAATACTCCATGAGTAGCTACAAAAGTACAAGGAGAAATAAATGGATACAAAGATCTATGTAAAATTCTTTATATCCCAGATGAATTCCTACTTCAGGTGAATTCAGAAATTGGTCATTCATGAGGCTAAACTGTTTTTCTTCAGTCCTACCCACCGGCTGCTCAGCAGATGTTCCTGAACATGGTTCAAAAGCTAGAAAAATTTCTTATTACTATTCTTTAATGGTTGGTTTTTTTCCCCTCAGCCTCTTCACAACTGAGATTATTACTATACATTTCTTGTTTGTTTGTTTTTCTGTAGCTAAACCTGGGGTTTCCAGACTCCTTATGAAGGTTTCCAATTCTACCAATAACCACAGTGCTGAAGTCTTTATAAAGTATGTGACCACCCCGCCCCTCAAATTGCTTTCTATATGGAACAAAATCATTTTGACATTACATCTTGTCTACGTTCCAGTGGCACATAGAAATTTCACAGCAAGCAAGCAGGTGTCATCTTGTCAGGTGTATCTCATCTACCAGTCAAATAAGCACATTGGAAGCTGTGGCTTCCCAACCCTCAAGAGGCTGAATGCCAACACAGGACCCCTCCCCTCTGAGGACGAGAGATGCTATAAAGTAAGTACTCTGAAATAGGACATGGAACAAAAAAGACAAAAGAAAATGTTCTCACCATAAACACCCTACCTCAAATGGACAAATTTGGAATGCAAAGGGAGTTTCCTACAATGTGCACTTTTACAATTCAATCCGGAGATTTTCGGGATAATCGGCTCTTGTGGACATTTAAATTTTTTTTTAATGTTTATTTACTTTTGAGAGAGAGAGAGAGAGAGAGAGAGTGAGCAGGGGAAGGGCAGAGAGAGAGGGAGATACAGAGTCCAAAGGAGATTCCAGGTTCTGAGCTGTCAGCACAGAGCCCGATGCGGGGCTCGAACTCACAAACCGTGAGATCATGACCCAAGCGGAAGCCGGGATGCTCAACCGACTGAGCCAGCCAGGCACCCCAGCTCTTGTGGACATTTAAAAGCAAAATAGCTAGGTCTGTTAACGGAAGATCAGGTGTTAGGTCTTTCAAAATAATATTCGTAGTCATTAAAGCAGTTCCAGGGAAAGCACCACTGGACAACATGGTGACATTAAACCGAAAGGCACAGAATCAAAGGCACCCAGCAGCTGCCACCACCAGAACGGGAAAACTCCCAGGGTCCCTATTGCCCTTTCCAGAACTCCTGTCCAGGTCCCTGTCCTTTGGCCAAGAAAGAGAAAGAGGAAGTAGGGCTTTTATGTGAACTGAAGGAGAACTTGAAAATTAAACCTTCTAAAATATGGTATACTCTGATGGCTCCCAGCTAGACCTGTTTGTAACTTTAGAATTTCTTCTGTTTTCAAGTATGGAGTCTTTCAACTGTGCTATCCCCTCAGGGTGTCAGATGTACTTTGATTCACCATAACAGTAAAATCAAAGAACAGCTTGCTGGATGGCATCACTCTCAGTAGCCAGGAATAAAGGCTTTATTTTCTCCACTGATCATTCTCCAAGTTTACTTTTGAAAGGTCCCACTAGCTGGAGCTCATCATGTTGGCCTATTACAAGGCATGTTTATTTCCTTCTAAACACCATCACAAGCCTTAACCTTATAGCGGCAGAAACAAAGAAATCTAGGATTGGAAACTGTGAGCATATTGCAGACGTGGATGGATGGTTCCAGCAGAACCAAAGGAATGGCCATAAGGAAGCAGCATGGCTTTGCCCCTAGGGAATAAAAACCTACACAGATCTGTGGCGAGAAAAGCCTAAGCAAGGGGCACCTGCATCACTCAGTTGGTTGAGCAACCAACTTCAGCTCAGGTCATGATCTCGCGGTTCATGAATTCAAGCTCTGCCATCGGGCTTTGTGCTGACAGCTCAGGGCCTGGAGCCTGCTTCCGATTCTGTGTCTCCCTCTCTCTCTGCCCCTCCCCTGCTCACGCTCTGTTTCCCTCTGTTTCTCAAACATAAATAAGCATTAAAAAGAATTTTAAAAAAAATTTTTTTAAGCCCAAGCAAACCTCTCTTCCAAAACACTTTCTACTCTTTAAAAGACATATTGTAAGAAGTGTTCGTATCATATTTGATAACTTTGCCTCATAGGGCTCATCCTGAACCATCAAAAATTCATTTCCAGGGCTTTAGTGTAGCAAGAGGTAAAACAGAGTTACGTTACAAACATCGTCACACTCGGGGGAAAGATGTAGCAGAGGATCTCACAAAGCCACTTGGTACCATCTACCATATAATTTCTCAATTCCTTATTACCTCCACCGATGAAAGGTACAATCACACTTCCTCCTTTGCTACCGAGACCAGCATCCATGTGAGGCAGCCCTTCCTTCATTAGCTGTAATCACACACCTAGAACAACTCTGTGTGATTACCTTGCCTCTAAGGAGCTAGGCAGTTGTTATGAAGGTGGAATGGACTTTCTTTTTTTCAGTTGATGTAACATTTTTTCCATCAGTATCTGATTTTTATTTCTTGTTCTTATCTACTTAGTATTCTAAGTTTAATTAGGGTGTGTTTGAGGGCACTGCTGAGCACAAGTGAATATGGTAGTTTCGGTCTGAATACAGAGTACATATTTATGCAATTTAACAGTTTATAAAGATGTGCCTGGACTTGGGCTTTGGCTCCTTGTTTCTGATACAAGATGGAGAAGTCACCAACAGGGTGGAAATCCCATCCCATTCAAGAATGTGAGTGGGGTGTTGGGTGGGGGGGTGTTGGGCTGGGGGGGGGGTGTTGGGTGGGGATGTTGGGTGGGGGTGATGGGCATTGAGGAGGGCACCTGTTGGGATGAGCACTGGGTGTTATACGTAAGTGATGAATCACTAAATTCTATTCCTGAAATCATTATTACACAATATGTTAACTAAATTGGATTTAAAATTTAAAAATACAGCAACAACAATAAAAAAGAATGTGAGAAGCAACTTTAGATGGAAGAAAATTCCAACTGGTTTTGGCCATATTTCTAGCTTTATCTCCAATGTGATTTTTGTAACTGAGATAGAACTGACATATAACATGATATTAGTTTCAGGTGTGCAACATGATCATCTGGTACCTGTGTACATTGCAAAGTAATCGCCACGGTAAAGTCTCAACATCCATTCCAATTTGATTTTTAGTGATCTGCCTGGGGCTTGTCTGGAGATGCCTCACCTATTCCTCTGTAGAGAGTAGAGACATTTTAGTAAGTTTCCTTGTAGATGTGTTTTCTTATATAAAAAAAAAAAATGTCAGTGCTTTATCTTTTTATTAAGGATACACACTACGGAGGGAAATTGGCACTGACTGCAAACTTGTTCTTTGGAAACACGGTCAGGCTATTATTTCAAAGACAAAGCTGAAATCCAAATGGATGTTTTACAGAGAGCCGCTTGCCTGGACACGCTTCGGCTCCTCAGAAGCTGATTCAAGACCAAAGTAGCAACGCCTGTGCTTGTCCAAAAGATAGAAAGTGTATCGAGATGCGTTTTTATCAGGCTACTTCCTAGTCACGGGTAGTAAAATGATCCTAGTAACACTGAAAATATACTCCTAAACATACTTGTTTATTTGCAGGTGAAAATTCTTACTATTTATCACAGGATATTTATTCTGATGTAAACGTATTACAAATAAATATTCAGTAAGTATTTGTTGGGTTATATTAAGCTGAATGAGTTGAAACCCAAGAAGTTTTTGGATGCCACTGGTAACGTTTCACAAAATTGCGTATTTCTTTCTAAAGAATAAAAGCAAAGAAATGCATGGCCCAGTCTTCTACAAAGTATCTTCCAATGGGCGCCTGGGTGGCTCAGTCGGTTAAGCGGCCGACTTCGGCTCAGGTCATGATCTCGCGGTCCGTGAGTTCGGGGCCCACGTCGGGCTCTGCGCTGACCGCTCAGAGCCTGGAGCCTGCTTCAGACTCTGTGTCTCCCTCTCTCTCTGCCCCTCCCCCCACTTGTACTCTGTCTCTCTCTCTCTCTCTCAAAAATAAACAAATGGAAAAAAAAATTTTTTTTTTAAGTATTTTCCTAAACATCGTAGTTTCGGGTCAACAAGGAGGACCAGTTACTAGAAATAAGGGACCTTGGGCTTTTGGAAATGTGACCATATGAGGAATATACATCCACTCAATCGAATGTTTACCTGTGCGGCCGTTTGCCAGAGACATCTGGGGGGGCAGAAGACAAACGCTTTTGCTCCACCATGCGCCCACTCTCTCCTCAAACTCAAGTGGCCTGCTGCTCCCACTTGGAGAAGTGAAGAACAAGGCTGCCTCCGAGGCAAAAACGATCTGCAGGTGTTTTGCAGGTCAAAAGCTGAGCACCCACTTTTCTCCCTCCACCAAACCCCCGTCCTCCCTTCCTGGGAGAAAACGCTCAATTCCTCCTCGTCTCTCCTTCCTTTCATCTTCTTCCCCTTCTGACGTGGAAGAGGCAGCTCTTAAGAGAGTTGATAAGACTTTTGAATCCAGCCACCTTAGCATTCATATCAGCACAGCTCTAAAGAGTCAATTACTCTGTGGGTGTGGTTTACATTTTGTTGATACGGTTTCCTTTCTGTTAGTCCTGTTCACATTGCTTCAACAAGTTGGCCTCAGGGTTTTTCAGTGCTGAATGAGAAGCTGAACCAGAAAATAGCTAGGATCCCTGCCCTCTACTTCCCTGGGCTTCCGCAAAAAGTGCCTTTCAAAAAATACTTGGACTTCAGTTCAATCCAACAAATATTTGAGTGTTCTGGGTGCAATGTAGTGTTAAGCACCCCGAAGGGGAGAGGCGTGAGGAGAGTTCCCAAGGACTCTCAGAAAGTTCCAGGTCTCCACTATGCTGAGTGCCACATGTGATTGAGAATGAGCTATGCAACCATCGGAGGCCAAGATTCTCATGTATAAAAAGAGAGAGATACAAATACAAATTCATAAAAGCTAAGTAAAAACCATGTAATCTACCATAAAAATTAGTAATATCATTGTGACTCATGCTTATTGAAAAGTCTAGAGGTAATAATGACCTTAGCAACCAAACAATGCTTTCTGAATAATATTTATCACTAAAATGAATTAGGACTCCTTGGAGGAATGCTCAATTTCAGGTTTAAGGCAGGTTATGGACAACAAGAGGCTGACACATCTTATTACGCCAGAAGGCACGGAAGCTATAGGTGATTGTGTCAAACACAAGACTAACTTCAAAAAGCTGCTGCTATCTATTGGCAATCTTAACACCAAAAACATTAATGCACAATTTAAAACACACCAAATATGTGAAAATCCCTGAGTTCTTAAAATTCCAAAATGATAATGCCTCATTGGACACTATTGCTAAGGTGCTGATTTATTATTATGAAAATTTAAAATAAATGCATTTAACTTACCTTTCTTGTATGCATTGTATTTTAGAGTCAACAAATAGTTGATAAGGAAAAGTTCTTTACATAAGAGTTCCAACCACTAAGTGCAGAAAAAAGTGGCAGAATCAAAAACCAAAACTTTATAGTCCTTAGTGACAGCATTGATTTGGGCAATGGTAGTTAAAACCCTTAGGTGAGAAGCTGATGAGGAATGTTATAATGGTTGAATCAGACTCACAATACCTAAACTTGTCCGTCAATTTTAACATCACTAGAGGTGGAAAAACCAGGTGTTACTGTCACTTGATGTGATGCAATTTGGAAGTACCTAACACTATCCATGACATGTTCTTGTCCCCAAAATAAACTTGTATCAAATTGAGCCTCTAGATACATCTGCCAGTTTATAGAACATATATGGAATATACATTAAACAATACCTCAAGGCTGTAATTAGCTGGATCCACAGTATAAGAAATTCCACAGAAAAATTACTTGATTTCTTTAACCCATATATAGCAGAAAAAAATAAGGCTGGGGAATTATCAAATGTTAAAAAAAAAATCTTTACAAGACATAGACCAGCAAATAAAATATAGGCTCCTTACTTTGATTTCAATTTGAAAAAGAAAAACAACTCTTACAAGTAACTTCTTAGAGAAAAATTGAGAAAAATGGAATGTAGAATGAGTATTGGGTAATATTGAGAAAATATCATGAATTTTATTAAGTATGATGATGGTATTTCATAACTGTTAGAAATACATACAGAAGTACTTGTAGGAGAAATGATATGGCCTGGGATTCGCTTTAAAATACTAAACAATTAGCTCTTTCCACCATCTTTCCATGCAACCATATTGGTGCGCATGAATGTCCTGACAGATGATCTCAAGAGCATTAATAACACTGAAAAGAGAGGTAAACGCCAGGTTCTTATTAGGCCATGCTCCAAAGTCATCATCCAGTTCCTTTTTTTTTTTTATTAATTTTTTTTAACGTTTATTCATTATTGAGAGATGGAGAGACACAGAGCGTGAGCAGGGGAGGGGCAGAGAGAGAGGGAGACACAGAATCAGAAGCAGGCTCCAGGCTCCGAGCTGTCAGCACAGAGCCCGACTCGGGGCTTGAACTCACGAACCATGAGATCATGACCTGAGCCGAAGTTGGTCACCCAACCAACTGAGCCAACCAGGTGCCCCGTCATCATCCAGTTTCTAACCGTGATGATGTAAACCGTGTGTTTACATTGGCAAATTTGAAATCATTGATGATCACAGAGCTGGGAAAATTATTTGGACCTCACAGGCAGGTTAAACAAGTGTGGAGTGATCATCCCCAGATTTGATGTGCAACTCAAAGATCTAGGCAAATAGCAGAATCCTTGGCTCCTGTCCCTCCAGTTTCGTGTCATTGTACTGGCAGCCTCAGCTGGCATCATGGACCATGAAGAAGCAGGACAAAAACACACAGGACGGAAAATCCTGGGATTCTTTTTCTAGGGATGTCATATATACGTGCAATTAAAATGCCTCAGTGGGAAAAAAAATACTTAACAATTAAAAAAGGGAAACAGATGAAACCAAAAAGAGGCAAAACGTTGGTAATGAATCAAGCTGGCATTCTGCATACAAAGGTTTATTTTTCTGTTCTCTACTTTTGCATATGATTGAACACATGTACATTAAAACATTTTAAAGCAAGCATAGATTATGTGGCACCTGAGTAAAGGGATGTATTACATAATACATCCATTGATAGGGCTGTACTACTCCAAGATGATTCAGAACCATAGGGAAGATGCATAGTGGAAAAAATACTGAGCTGGAAGCTGGAATACAGAGTTCCCATCCCTAATCTCCCACTAAACATCCATATAACCTTGAGCAAGTCGTCTTACTTTTCTGTATCTCAATATCGTCATCTATATAATAAAGATTTAACTAAAAATTAACTTCTAGCCATGCTGTCCTCAGAGTGCCCTAAAGTTATAATAGACCATGTACGGCATGGTTCTCAGGGTTCAGCCTGCCCTGAATTCGGGTTCTCATCCTGCTACAGATGTTCCAGATGTTTAGGATAGGAGACCCTTCATGAAAATGCCTCATACTGTATCCAGCATGTTGTACATGCTCATTAACCATTTAACACCGGCCAAGTCATTTTTTAAATATGAATTCCAGGACTAGAAAAAGTCCACGGTAACATGATTTTCCTAATGGTACCCATATAATACAAGAAGCAAGAGTATAAGTTAGATTTCTTAGCTTTTTTCTTCCAAATGGGCCAGGCTGCATTTAAAAACAATAATAATAAGGTAACAAGATGTTTAATTTTTAGAATCAGGCAGCAACTAGAAAAGGCTACTAAGGAAGCTTCAGGGCCTGAATCACAGAGTCAAGAGGAGGCTGAAAGGCACCTGAGACAGGAACCAAGGAGCCTTGTGCAAGAAAGCCAGTTAGGAAAAAGAAGAGCGGCAGAGGGCGGGGCTCAGGCTTGGCAAGAACACCCCATGCCCGGCAAGGATCTGAGTTCGCTCCAGTAATCACTCACTCCTCTGAGCTTTCAATGCTGATGCTCTGACCACCGCCTGCTGCCTGCTCTCCTGGGTCAAAGCCACATGGAGACACATGGCAGCCCCAACCCAACAGGCTGCTTATAGTCCAACCTGCAGGTCTGAGCCTGGGACTTGGCAGATGTGGCAGCAGAGGTGTGGTAAGCAACAAGCGGGCTTTAGTAACAAGCATGCCAGGAACCTCAGTGGCCTCAATGACACAAAATATTTAATGAGCATCAGTTATTTACGAGTCTATTCCAAGCGCGTGGAACACACCAAAGCATCCTTCCAGTGAACTTGCCATCCAGACCTCCTGATGACTGAACACTTGAGTCCGAACTGGGTTGAACAGAGGAAACACAAGACTCTGCAAACAATAATCAGTCGACATACAATAAACGAATAAATGAATGAATGGGAAAAATTGGAAATCAACATCTGGTTTCTATCCTCTCCTAGCTCAACCTATGGACCGGAGGGGAGGGATAGAGATAGTGAGCGGCTGGCGCCTTACTTTTTTTCTCTTGCCTTGGAGTTGAGATTGGATTGTCAGGTTGGAAAAAGAGAAACTGTGGCCCCTTTTTGATAATGGCTCAGTGTTCTTCCACACCGCTTCCCAAATGAGCGTTTGGAGAATGACTCACCATGTGGGTCATCTTTCTAATACTGTGCTATGAATCCAAGAACAGACTAATAAGAAATAAATTTATTTTACTATAAATCTTAGTAAAGATATTGAAGTAGATGTATTTAGTTCCTAATACAGATTATAGAAAAATATAGCTACAAAACAGTTCGGGCAAGATACAATTAAGGAAAAGATTTAAGGAAGGTTCTCAGTTTTATGGCAAAGAACAGTCCATCTGTCTACTTACTAATGATGAGAGCCAAAAAGGCTTTCTATTCCTTATTTATGACAATGGTATCAATTTCCATGTCCTAGTTATTTTTGACCTCATTAAAACCCAAATGACTCCAGAGAAACCATTCTGGAGACGTGCTATCCCAATCAGGGATCAAGATCAATGATTCTATGTGAGGCCTTAATTCTCTCAGTCCCTACAACTCCCAGGAATTAGCATGGCCATTTTTCTTTTTCTTCTTTCCCTTCTGTTTTTGGATGGCAGGAAGGCCTAAATGCTGGAAAGACTAAGATGTTTCCAGGCTGAAGAAGTCCCTGAAGAAAGGGACGAGGAAAAATGCCAGTAAAGCAATGCCTGTGTTAATCTCTCCACTCTTTACAGGAGGCAGTAAGGAATGAGCCACCAGAGAAACCTCAAGAGTGGAATTCAAAGGATAATGATGAGGGGAAATGGAAGAGCCGAAACTAGGAAGCCAAGTTCAGAATATCCTGATGTCTCTGCTAGGATAAGGAAGGCGTTAGTAAGCGATTGCGTGCACACAGAGCCAGGTCAACCGTGGCCGGTGGGTTGGCCAGCTGTGAGGAGAACCATCTCTGAGAGGTGGTGGTAGGGGTGAGGTCCAGACAGGAAAGCCGGAAGGGAAGTGCATGCATGCAGGGGAGGAAGGTGAGCGAAGAAGCGGGATAAAAGCCCAGAGACATGAGCGGGAAAGTTAGTAAGGGTGAGGTACTTGGGAGCAAGAAGGACACACTATAAGAGGGGAAAACTGAGAAATCTGTGGAAGCTTGCTTAAAACTGACCATCCATAGCAAAAAACTGCCATCGGGCTGGCCATACAGAACCTATACAGCTGTTGCTCAAATCTGCAACACATTTCTTTAATTCCTGTGCAAAAATACATTCCACCCACCAATTACGTCTACCTGCAGGCACACAGGAAAAGCATGGCAGCAGCATCTGGCTGGGTTTTCCTAAATCCCACAGGTGACTTCTTCCTGGATCCCTGGAAGTTGGTGAGGCCAACCTCTGGGAAAGCCAAGTGTCGTAGACAGTCCAAACAATGGGCTGTTTTTTGTTGGTCAGTTCAGCTTCCTACGAACAAAACTAAGGCAGCATTTGGTTAGCAATTGGAAACACATATCAAAGGGAGGAAGCCTAACTCCAAACAGATTGTTTCCAACCATCCTCCATATACGTGTGTAGCAAGAATGCATCTTTTAGTCGCAGCGATGCAAATGTCAGTGATTATAAACATGTGCGGAAGAGATTGCCAGCAATTTGTTCTTGCCCTTGAATGATGAGACCCCTACAGAATCCAGGGAAGAATGTGGAACTGGCATTGGCTTCACTATGAAACACAGAGATGTGAATGGTGGGAAGAAAAACGGACAGGAAAATCCTGAGAATAACCCTTTGTGGGGAAGCACGCTGGTCTCTGGTAAATGCAACCCTTTGCCCACCAGTACGAAGACTGTGTAAAGAATACAAAGGGAACTATGTTTATTTGAGAGAAAAATTAATTTCCAAGGACTCGTAAAAGAGAAGTCATCCTTGGAAGAGGAGCTCAGAGGAAGGGAGGTCTGGGAAGCTGGAACATTCTGACATGCACTGCCCTTTCTTCCCTTTCAGCAACCTGCCTGTGTCTCACATTTTGTTGCCCAAACAGGTGCTCGATTTTACCCCGCGAGGGAAAGGATTTATAAGTGTACATTCTAAAGTTCTTTGTAAAGAAATAATCCACGTTAGCATGTCTCAGAATGTGTGAGACGAAATGAAACTGTTGTGGTTAGAGACGTTTCTGAGTTACTATCAGTAAACAGAATGATTGCCTATCGGTTTCTGTTTTACCAGACAAAATGCAGCTGCCAGTTAAACCATCTGTAAAAGCACTCCTCATGGACTTACTCAAGCATCGCTGAGTTATTTTGCTTGCAGAAGTGACTTCTTTGGGTATTGTTTACTTTCTGTGGCTGAAGTGGGGAACGTTTGGGTCCCTCTACAGAGCCTTCCGTAGACACGCTGGATTTGATGAGGCGTTCTCCCCGTGAGAACAAGCCTCGCCCAAATCCTTCCGTGTCTTCAAATCTAACTTGGCTTCTGGAGAGCCTTCCTCAACCTCTTCTCCCCTGCAGGGCCACCCCCTTCTCTGTGTTCTTACTCATCAATGTTGTAGCCATTGATAACATGTGTTGTCTCATACTGTTGTAAAATTCTTTGCTGTAAGAGTCTATCCTTGGGGCGCCTCCATGGCTCAGTCGGTTAAGCATTCGACTTTGGCTCAGGTCATGATCACAGTTCATGAGTTCAAACCCGCACTGGGTTCTCTGCTGTCAGCACAGAGCCCTCTTCAGATCCTCTGTCCCACTCTCTTTCCGATTCTCCCCCGCTCATGCTCACACGCGCGCTCTCTCTCTCAATAAAATAAACAAAGAAACAAACAAACAAATAAACAAAAGTCTATCCTCGTCAACCAGGTGGTAAGATCCTTGTGGGTGGAGGCATATTACACACCTCCAGTATATGGCTGAGAGTCTGTTACATACTCCACACGCCAGTAAAATGGAACCAGATATGCAAAAGCACTCAAATAAAAATGCTCTGTTCTCCACAAATCTCCAAGTGCATGATGGAACAAATATGTGGATTAGTATGATAGCTCCGCACTAATTATTTGATAAGGGAAGAAGAAGAAACCATGTGCAATGCAAGGGAAAGAAGGGGTTAGTGATTCTGATAATTCAGGGGAATGTTTCCACAAGAAGAAAAAGGTAGAGTTCATGAGTAAACCTAAATCATATAAAGTATTTAGCTGGGAAAAGAGATCTAAATTGAGGTACAGAGATTTCGATGGTTGGGGAGGCAAGTGGCTGGAAGGGGAATTTTTAAAAGAATTTCTTTGGATTTCATGAAAATGGCATGTTTCCAATAGGAGGATTCATCTTTCGCTCTTCTGGAAAACAACTCAGCACTTGATTGAAAACATCGGAGGCAAAAAACAAACAAATAAACAAACAGGGAAATCAAGACACCAAAGTCTAAGGGTGCTTTTAATCAGAAAACAGAATCTTTAAGAAGAGTGGATTCCTCGCAATGTGGCCGGCCAGCTCTGTAAACCAGTTCCTGCTGAAAACACATAAAATCCTAGATAAGTATTTAAAGGGTATTTTCAAATATATAAGCAAGTTTAAAACACAGGAAAGTCTTCACTTGTCAGATACGAAGAATGAAATCAAAGTCTAAACACTGAGGCGAACCCAGTATTTCCAGCGGGCACAGGGATGGTTTTCAATCAGGTATGGGAATTCTGACACCCACACAGGAACAAGTGTTGACTTAAGTCTATTTAGGTGAAGAGAAGCCTTCAGCGAGCAGCTTGCTTTCACAGAAACTTTAAAACATAAGCCAATCAGTTCATATAAACTCCACTCCAGGATGAGTAATACCACCAGGACCCATTAGCAAGCTAGCACAAAAATGCTGCTTAATGTCACTTTCCCAGCCTAGAGCACTTCCACAGAAGAAACATCAACAAATAAATGCCTCCGTAAAAATCAACTCGCAACAGGGGTGCCTGGGTGGCTCAGTTGGTTGAGCCTCCGACCTCGGCTCATGATCAGGTCATGATCTCACGGTTTGTGAGTTCGATTGCCACATCGGGCTCTGTGCTGACAGCTCAGAGCCTGGAGCCTGCTTCGGGTTCTGTGTCTTCCCCTCTCTCAGCCCCTCCCATGCTCATGCTCGGTCTCTCTGTCTCTCAAAAATAAATAAACGTTAAAAAAAAATCAACTCACAATAAAAAGCTACAGATATGAAAAAGCAGTCACAAAAGTGGAAAGTGGGGGACATTTGACAAAACCCAAGTTTTCCCCCAAAGAACTCAAAGTCATTGAAAAACCTGAAAGAGAATCCAAAACAATAATGTTATAAGTAATTAAAGATAAAGATAAAATAAAATCCTTAAAAAAAAACAAACAAGCAGGACACTTTGAAACTATGAATGGGGAAAGCTTAAAAAACTTCTCCAAATGAAAAACAAAGTGTAACCTTTAACCTGAAAAAATCCAGCAAATGAAATACAACAGATCATAAAGGGCTAAAGAGAGTTGGCAAGTTGGAAGATGCCTCTGAGGAAATGGTCCAAGATCTACCACAAAGAGATAAAGTGATAAAAAACTATAAAAGAGTAGTTATGAGACTGGAGAATATATACATGTGATGTATCTCAAACTATAAAAACGTAGTTCTTAACCTGAAAATGTATCTGTCTGGAGGTTGAGAAAAAACACATTAGTCATATATCCCCGCCTCCACAATCCTATATATTTTAATGTAACTAACTTACTGCTTAAAATTAAGTTTGGGTTAACCAACATTGAACCCCGCAGCAGGCTCTGGGGCTGACAGCACAGAGCCAGCTTGGGATTCTCCCTCTCACCCTTGTGCACACCCGCTCTCTATCTCTCAAGATAAATAAATAAATAAATAAATAAATAAATAATTATTTTTCAAATGTTCATATTCCCCAAAGCAATATACACTTTCACTGAAATCCCTGTCAAAATTCCAGTATCTTTTTTCACAGAAGTAGAACAAATGATTCTAAAATTTGCATGAGACCCCAAAAGACCCAGATAACCAAAGCAAACTTGAGAAAGAACAAAGCTGGAGACATCACGCTCCCTGACCTCAAACTATATTACAAAAGCTACGGTAATGAAAACAGCACGGTACTGGCATTAAAACAGACACAAAGAACAATGGAACATGATAGAAAGCCCAGAAATAGGTTTTTTGTGCGTCTTGCGTCCATGAAATACAGCCGGACCAACGCTAAACCATCCTACACACCTAGAAAACTGATTGGAGGATTAACACAATGATCTGCACAACCTGAACCACAGAACTCAGCATGTACCTGGTGCGGAGAGGTGAACCTGGGAAGAGAGAAGCCGGCGGTGGGCAGGGAGCCACTTTTGCAGGTGGACAGAGGATGGAGGGGGGGGAGAATACGGGAAAAGCACCCCATCCCCAAAAGCAGCTGGAGAGAAAGTGGAAAATTGGAAACAGCCGCAGGGACTGAACTAAAAAGGGAGAAAGGAGAAAGGAGAGGGTTTAAGTGCCATTAAGACTGTAAACAAGGGGGGCACAGAGACCGCAACTCCGCAGCTCCCTACCTGGCGGTGCTCTGGTGGGAAGGGCGAATCCCCAGGAGCAGAGTGGGGTCCGGGCGGTGCTCGGGCCACACGGGGAGAAGCGGTTCCACTGCTGGAAGGACTTTTGGTAGAGACGGTTGAAGCCACCTGGTCCCGGCAGACCCTGGAAAACGGTCACACTCGCTGGTGCTGGAACAATGTCGTCGAGGGTGAAGCCCGCTGCCAGGCGTGTGTTGTGATTTTCCATAATCCCCGAAACGCTGCTGCTACACCATCTCGCGACCTTTTCCTGGGGCGGGCTGGCACCTGGCCGCAGTCTCGGGACTCCGGCAGCAGCAGGGTCCCACAAGCGGTCCTGGGTTCAGCTGACATTCGACTGTTGCTCATTCGGCCAGTGCTCAGAGACCCTCCCGCAGAGGGGCGAACGGGTCAAAGCCACAGTCCTTCAGAAGTAAGGGGCGGGGAAAACAGCCGCATCTGAGACAAAACTCAGGAGAGAGGTACTGCCTGGTGCTTGGTCATGGAGAGTGAAGCAGGGAGTGGACAGAAGCTGAAGACAGAGGACAGGTGCGCGATTGCTGATGGGGGAGAACAGACAGGGTAGCTGGAGGACGCCATTTTCACGCTCCCGCGCACGCGCATACTTACGAGCGCCCCAACCATCCACCCCAGGAGGCTAGCAGCGCCATCTAGTGGAGAACGGAGCCGTCACACTGAGCCCCGCCCGACTGGGCCCACCTCGCTCTCAAGAACACAAGTCTCACCAAGGGCTTAGTTTATGGACTATAAGGCTCTACATAGACTGACTTCTAGGGGAAAACAAAGTAATTTCAGTCTGATTTCAATCTGTTAGCAGGTCCATCTATTCAATTTTCTTTCTTTTTTTTTTTTCTCTTTTACACTACTTTTCTTTTTCTTGAATACACAAAGAGAAAAAATTCATTTTTATTTTCCCTTTTTATTAAAAATATTTTCCTTTAATTTTTTTATTATATTTTTTATTTTGTGTAAATTTTTTCCAATTCTATCTTACTTCCATCATTTTATTTTAGTCTACTTCAGTGCAGTCACCTTTTCAAATTTTCAAACAATTTCTTTTTTTTCTTTCTTTTTTCTCTTTATCGTTTCTTTTCTTTTTCTGGAATGCGGAAAGAGAAAAACTTCATTTTTATTTTTCATTTTTATGAAAAATATTTTTCTTTAATTTTTTTCTACTATATCCTTTACTTTTGTGTAAACTTTTTCAAATTCTATTTTACTCCCATCATTTCATTTTAGTCTACCTCAGTGTATTCATTTTTTCAATTCCCAAACTTCCTTTTTCTTCCCCCCTTCTTTTTCTCTAATCTGTCAAACCACTTTCAACACCAAGACCAAAACGCACCTAGGACCTAGCATCATCTATTCGATATGTGTGTGTGTGTGTGTGCGCTAAATTATTAATTTTAATATTTTTTATTTTAATTTTTTTATTTCAATTTTTCTACCTCATTAATTCCTTTTCTCCCTTCAAAATGACAAAACGAAGGAATTCACCCCAAAAGAAACAGCATGAAGAGACGAAAGCCATGGATTTAACCAACACAGATACAAGCGAGATGTCTGAACCAGAATTTAGAATCACGATAATAAGAATACTAGCTGCAGTCAAAAATAGATTAGGATCCCTTTCTGCAGAGATCAAAGAAATAAAAAATAGAATGAAATTAAAAATGCTATAACTAATTTGCTAATAACTAAATGCTAATTAAAAATGCTGCAATCATGGATGGATGCAGAGGTGGCAAGGATGGATGAGGCAGAACAGAGAATCCGTGATCTAGAGGACAAACTTATAGAAGATAATGAAGCATAAAAAAAGAGGGAGATTAAGGCAAAAGAGCACAATTTAAGAATTAGAGAAATCAGTGAGTCACTAAAAAGAAACATCAGAATCATAGGAGTGCCAGAAGAGGAAGAGAGAGAAATAGGGGTACAAGGCTTATGTGAGTAAATCATAGCAGAAGACTTTCCTAACCTGGGGAAAGACACAGACATTCAAAATCCAGGAAGCACAGAGGACCCCCATTAGATTCAACAAAAACTGACCAACAACAAGGCATATCAGAGTCAAATTCACAAAATACTCAGGCAAAGAGAGAATCATGAAAGCAGCAAGGGAGAAAAAGTCCCTAACCCACAAGGGAAGACAGATCAGTTTTAGAGCAGACCTATCCACAGAAACTTGGCAGGCCAGAAAGGAGTGGCAGGATATATTCAGTGTGCTGAATCAGAAAATATGCAGCCAAGAATTCTTTACCCAGCAAGTCTGTCATTCAAAATAGAAAGAGAGATAAAAAGTTTCCCAACAAAAATTAAAGGAGTTTATGACCACTAAACCAGCCCTGCAAGAAATTTTAAGGGGGATTCTCTGAGGAGAGAAAAGGTGAAAAAATATATATATATAAATACCAAAAGCAACAAAGATTACAAAGGACCAGAGAACACCACCAGAAACTCCAACTCCACAAGCATCATAATGGCAATAAATTCATATCTTTCAGTACTTATTCTAAATGTCAATGGACTCAATGCTCCAATCAAAAGACATAGGGTAACAGAATGGATAAGAAAACAAGATCCATCTATATGCTGTTTACAAGAGACACACTTTAGACCTAAAGACACCTTCAGATTGAAAATAAGGGGATGGAGAACCATCTATCATGCTAATGGTGAACGAAAGAAAGCCGAAGTAGCCACTTATATCAGACAATCTAGACTTTAAAGTAAAGACTGTATCAAGAGATTCAGAAGGGCATTATATCATAATCAAAGGGTCTATCCACCAAGAAGACCTAACAATTGTAAACATTTATGCACCAAATGTGGTGGCACCCAAATATACAAATCAATTGATCACAAACATAAAGATACTCATTGATAGTAATACCATAATAGTAGGAGACTTCAACATCCCATGCACAGCAATGGACAGATCATCTAATCAAAAATCAACAAGGAAACAATGGCTTTGAATGACACACTGGACCAGATGGACTTAACAGATACATTCAGAACATTTCATCCTAAAGCAGCAGAATACACATTCTGCTCCACTGCACATGGAACGTCCTCCAGAATGGAACATATACTGGGACACAAATAAGCACTCAACAAGTACAAAAAGATTGAGATCATATCGTGCATACTTTCAGACCACAACACTATGAAACTCAAAATCAACCACAAGAAAAAATTTGGAAAGGTAACAAATACTTGGAGACTGAAGAACATCCTACTAAAGAACGAATGGACTAACCAAGCAGTTAAAGAGGAAATTAAAAAGTATATGGAAGCCAATGAAAATGATAACACCACAACCCAAAACCTCTGGGACACAGCAAAGGCGGTCGTAAGAGGAAAGTATATAGCAATCCAGGCCTTCCTAAGAAGGAAGAAAGATGTCAGAGACACAACCTAACCTTACACCTTAAGAAGCTGGAAAAAAACAGCAAATAAAACCCCAAACCAGCAGAAGACAGGAAATAATAACAATTAGAGCAGAGATTAATGCTATCAAAACAAACAAACAAACAGAAACAGTAGAACAGATCAATGAAACTAGAAGCTGGTTCTTTGAAAGAATTAACAAAATTGATAAACCATTAGCCAGTTTGATCAAAAAGAAAAAGGAAAGGACCTAAATAAATAAAATCAAGAATGAAAGAGGAGAGATCACAACCAACACAGCAGAAATAAAAACAATAATAACAGAATATTATGAGCAATTATATGCCAATAAAATGGGTAATCTGGAAGAAATGGACAAATTCCTAGAAACACATACATGACCAAACTGAAACAGGAAGAAATAGAAAATTTGAACAGATCCACAACCAGTAAGGAAATCGAATTAGTAATCAAAAATCTGCCAAAAAACAAGAGTCCAGAGCCAGATGGCTTTCCAGGGAAATCCTACCAAACATTTAAGGAAGAGCTAACACCTATTCTCCTGAAGCTGTTCCAAAAAATAGAAATGGAAGGAAATCTTCCAAACTCTTTCTAGGAAGCCAACATTACCTTGATTCCAAAACCAGACAGAGACCCCACAAAGAAGGAGAACTATAGACTGATTTCCCTGATGAACATGGATGCAAAAATCCTCAACAAGATATTTGCCAGCCAGATCCAACAATACATTAAAAAAATTATTCACCACGACAAAGCGGGATTTATATCTGGGATGCAGGACTGGTTCAATACCCGCAAAACAATTAACGTGATTCATCACATCAATAAAAGAAAGGACAAGAACCATATGATCCTCTCAATAGATCCAGAGAAAGCATTTGACAAAATACAGCATCCTTTCTTGATAAAAAGACTCAAGAAAGTAGGGAGAGAAGGAGCATACCTTGAGATCAAAAAAGCCATATATGAACGACCCAATGCTAATATCATCCTCAATGGGGAAAAACGGAGAACTTTCCCCCTAAGGCCAGGAACAAGACAGGGATGTCCACTCTCGCCACTGTTATTCAACATAGCATTGGAAGTCTTAGCCTCAGCAATCAGACAACAGAAAGAAATAAAAGGCATCCAAATTGGCCAGGAGGAGGTCAAGCTTTGACTCTTCGCAGATGACATGATACTCTATATGGAAAACCCAAAAGATTCCACCAAAAAACTGCTAGAATTGATTCATGACTTCAGCAAAGTTGCAGGATATAAAATCAATGCACAGAAATCGGTTGCATTCCTATACACCAACAATGAAGCAACAGAAAGAGAAATCAGGAATCGATCCCATTTACACTGGCACAAAGAAACATAAAATACCTAGGAATAAATCTAACCAAAGAGGTGAAAAATCTATACACTGAAAACTATAGAAAGCTTATGAAAGAAATTGAAGAAGACACAAAAAAATGGAAAAAGATTTCATGCTCCTGGATAGGAAGAACAAATATTGTTCCAATGTCGATAGTACCCAAAGCAATCTACATATTCAATGCAATCCCTATCAAAGTCACACCAGCATTCTTCACAGAGCTAGAACAAATAATCCTAAAATTTGTATGGAAGCAGAAAAGACCCCAAATACCCAAAGCAATCTTTAAAAAGAAATCCAAAGCAGGAGGCATCACAATCTCAGACTTCAAGCTATACTACAAACCTGTAATCATCAAGATGGTACGAGAACACTCAGATCAATGGAACAGAATAGAGAACCCAGAAATGGACCCACAAACGTATGGCCAACTAATCTTTGACAAAGCAGGAAAGAATCTCCAATGGAATAAACACAGTCTCTTCAGCAAATGGTGCTGGGAAAACTGGACAGCGACATGCAGAAGAATGAACCTGGACCACTTTCTTACACCATACACAAAAATAAACTCAAAATGGATGAAAGACCTCAATGTAAAACAGGAAGCCATCAAAATCCTTGAGGAGAAAGCAGGCAAAAACCTCTTTGATCTTGGCCACAGCAACTTCTTACTCAACACGTCTCTGGAGGCAAGGGAAACAAAAGCAAAAAGGAACTCCTGGGACCTCATCAAAATAAAAATCTTCTTCACAGCAAAGGAAACAATCAACAAAACTAAAAAGCAACTGACAGAATGGGAGAAGATATTTGCAAATGACATATCAGAGAAAGGATTAGTATCCAAAATCTATAAAGAACTTATCAAACTCAACAAATAATCCAGTGAAGAAATGGGCAAAAGACATGAATAGACACTTCTCCAAAGAAGACATCCAGATGGCCAACCGACACATGAAAAAATGCTCAACATCACTCATAATCAGGGAAATACAAATCAAAACCACAATGAGATACCACCTGACACCCATCAGAATGACTAACATTAACAACTCAGGCAACAACAGATGTTGGCGAAGACGCGGAGAAAGAGGGTCTCTTTTGCATTGTTGATGGGAATGCAAGCTGGTGTAGACACTCTGGAAAACAGTATGGAGTTTCCTCAAATAACTAAAAAGAGAACTACCCTATGACCTAGGAATTGCACTACTAGGCATTTATCCAAGGGATACAGGTGTGCTGTTTCAAAGGGACACATGCACCCCCATGTTTATAGCAGCACTATCGACAATAGCCAAAGGATGGAAAGAGCCCAGATGTCCATCGATGGATGAATGGATAAAGAAAAAGTGGTATATACACACACACACACACGCACACACAATGGAGTATTACTTGGCAATCAAAAGAATGAAATCTTATCATTTGCAACTATGTGGATGGAACTGGAGTGTATTATGCAAA
Source organism: Lynx canadensis (assembly GCF_007474595.2). Lineage (NCBI taxonomy): Eukaryota > Metazoa > Chordata > Mammalia > Carnivora > Felidae > Lynx > Lynx canadensis. The sequence goes on from NC_044320.2 coordinate 74,615,008, forward strand.
GTGACATTAGTGAGAGAAAGACAGAAATCATATGACTTCATTCATATGAGGACTTTAAGAGACAAAACAGATGAACATAAGGGAAGGGAAAGAAAAATAATATAAAAACAGAGAGGGGGACAAAACAGATGAGACTCATAAGTATGGAGAACAAACAGAGGGTTACTGGAGGGGTTGTGGGAGGGGGGATGGGCTAAATGGGGAAGGGGCACTAAGGAATCTACTCCTGAAATCATTGTTGCACTATATGCTAACTAATTTGGATGTAAATTAAAAAAAAAAAATAAAACAAGTTAAAGCTTAAAAAAAAGCCCAGAAATAAAACTATGTGTATATGATCAATTAATTCATGGCAAAGGAGCCAAGAACATACAATAGAGAGAAGACCATCTTGTCAACAAATAGTGCTGAGGAAACCAGAAAACACATTCAAAAGAATGAAATTGGACCACTGTCTTACATCATACACAAAAATTAACTCAAAATGTATTAAAGATTTGAATGTAAGACCTGAAACCATAAAACCTCTAGAAGAAAACATAAATGGTAAGTAAGCTCCTTCACGTAGGTGTTGAAGGTGATTTTTTAAATCTGACACCAAAAGCAAAGGCAACAAAAGCAAAATTAAATAAATGGGACTACATCATACTACAATGCTTCTGTACAGCAAAGAAAACATCAATGAAATTAACTATGACAGCCTCATGAATGAGAGGAAATATTTGCAAGTCATATATCTGATTAAAGGGTTAATATCCAAAATATATAAAGAATTTATATAACTCAATAGCAAAAAAAAAATTGTGAATCACATATCTGATTAAAAAATGCCAGTGGATCTGAACAGACATTTTTCCAAAGAAGATATACAGATGGGAGACAGATGAAAAGATGCTCAACATCACTCATCACCAGGGAAATGCAAATCAAAACCACAATAAGATATCTCCTTACACCTGTTAAAATGGCTATTATGAAAAAGACAGGGGCGCCTAGGTGGCTCTGTCAGTTGAGTATCACACCCTTGATTTTAGCTCATGTCATGATTGTAGGGTCATGGGATCAAGCCCCGGGTCAGGCTCCATCCTGCGTGTAGAGCCTGCTTAAGAATCTCTCTCCTTCTGCTTCAACTCATGCTCTCTCTCTCTATCTCTCTCTGTCAAAAAAAAAAAAAGGAGAGAGGAATAGCAAGTGTTGGTGAGGATGTGGAGAAAGGGGAACCCTTGTACACTGTGGTACAACCGTATATTGGTACAGCTACTGTGGAAAACAGTATGGAGGTTCCTCCAAAAAATTAAAAATACAATTTCCATATGATCCAGCAACTCTGCTTCTAGGTATTCATCCAAAGAAACTTTATCCAAAAAATACTAATTCAAAGAGGTGTCTGCACTCTCATGTTCATTGCAGCATTATTTACAACAGTCAGGATATGGAAACAACTTAAGTATTTATCAATAGATGAATCAAGAAATGTGGCATATGTATATATACGTAGATATGTATATATATGTATATATGTATATATAAAAATGTATGTGTGTGTGTGTGTATATATATATATATATATATATATATATATAATACAATGGAACATTATTTAGCCATGAAAAGGAACAAAATGTTGCCATTTGAGACAACATGGATGGACTGTGAGGGCTTTATGCTAAGTGAAATAAGAAAGGCAAATACTGTATGATCTCACTTATATGTGGAATCCAAAAACAAAAACAAAAACCACCAAGTTCATAGATACAGAGAACAGATTGGTAGTTGCTAAAAAGGGGGGATGGGTAGAAGGGTGAATTGGGTAAAGGCAGTCAAAAGGTACAAACTTCCAGTTATAAAATACAGAAATCATGGGGATGTAACGTTTAGCATGGTGACTACAGTTAATCACATTCTCGTATTTGAAAGTGGCTAAGACTGGGGCACCTGGGTGGCTCAGTTGGTTAAGTGTCCTACCTCAGCTCAGGTCATGATCTCACTGCTTGTGAGTTCAAGCTCCGCGTCGGGCTCTGTGCTGACAGCTCGGAGCCTGGAGCCTGCTTCAGATTCTGTGTCTCCCTCTCTCTCTACCCCTTCCCTGCTCATACCCTGTCTCTCTGTCTCTCAAAAATAATCGTTAAAAAAATTTTTTTTTGAAAGTAGATAAGAGTATAATAGACCCTAAAAGTTCTCATCACACGAAAAAAAATTTTTTGTAACTATTTAAGGTAACAGATGTTAACCATACTCATTGTGGTGACCACTTCCCAATATATACAAATACTAAATGAGAATATTTGCTGTCCACCTGAAACTAACATAATAAGTCAATTATATCTCAATTGGAAAAAAAAAGAAAAAAACCTTGTAAAACCAGCAATGGAATTCAGACCTTTCAGGAAGATTAGAATGTATACAGCAGGCCCAGCAGGGCCCAACAACCTGAAGGACCCACCTCCCTCCCAGGACAGCCACAACTTGGCCCCTACCTGTAGGTCCAAACAAGAATGGGAGCCCGGGCAAGAGCCAGATCTGATTTCCAAAATAAGCTGGAAATTCATACTTTTATGCAAGATTTCTTATCCTTAAATACTGGACACCAGTTCAAAATTTTAAAACGGATCAAATAGGCCGAACGAAACATCTCTTTGGGCCAATTTCCAACTGCTGGTCACAATTTTGGAACGTCTACTATAAAGCACCAGATCTGAGGCCTCCTCCTGGCCAGTTTTTATGGCCCCTGAATTCGGGGGAAGAAAAGACGTGGTGTTCAAAGCTGCTTCTGATACTCGAGCCACGTGAAGTTAAATGTTGCCTGCTATTTTGATGAAAAGCAGAAACGGTAGAACCGATCGATTTGTACCTTTGAAGATTGTAACGGATCAAATTGGCCACCTGGCCCCCCCATTAAGACCATGATTGGCAGGCTCTACTTGCAGGTGGTATGGTGGGAAGGGGTGAGGGGTCATGGGGTCATACCCAGTGACCCTGATGCACCCTGGTCTCTCTGCCTTATCCTGTCTATAGTCATATTTTTTCAGCTCTGTTCCCCCTTCTTCTGGTCACTGCCTTGTAATTAGGACAGAAAACTGACAGCTGCGGGGGGTGCCGGCGGACCCAGGGGAGCTTCCGCAGCTCCAGGCATCATTCTGCTTGTTAACAAAGACCCGTCTACTCTTGACTATGTTTCCAGCCCTGCTGTAAACAGTTTCCATTTGGATCTTTACAGCAATCCTACGAATGAAGTCCTACAATGGTGCGCCTCCGCAGATGAAGCTTGGAGACGTTAGGACTTCAGTCAAGGCCACGCGAAGCAGAGCCAGGAGATTCCAGATGATGCCAGCCCCAGAGCCGCGCTTTTAAACCACCCTCGTTTCAACCTCCTCACCACAGGATTTCATCCTGTTTGCTTTTATTTGCCCGCTACAGAGTACCAATTGGTTTCCCCAACCCAAAACAGAGTAAATGTCTAGCAAGACCTTGCATCTGCAGGGCATATATTAACATTGTAAAGGGAGCTTTAGAATTTGCCTTCTCTTCATTATAATAAAAATAGAGCCTGTCCTTCCTCATAATAAAAATGAGTTTCCGGGAAGGACACAGAGATGAGCTCATCTCCTTGATTTGCAGTTTCTTTTTAAGGAATTGAAGAGACTTGGAAAAAGACCATTGTTCTCTAACATACTAATGTTTGATGAGGAGAGGTGTTTTCCTTGTTTTTTAAATGATAAAGCAAAATGCGCGCGCGCGCGCGCGTGTGTGTGCGCGCGCGCGCGCCCAATAAAAGTGTGTGTGTGTGACAAGTGAAGTATTTGCGGTGTGTGTGTGTGGTGTGTATATGTATGTGTGGGGAGTGTGTGTGTATCTGTATGTGATATGTGTTTGCTGTGTGTGAGTATGGGGTTTGTGTGTGTGAATTTCAAGGTACCCCCTCAGGGCAATCGATGCAGTCACATGCTCTAAAGTCCAGAGGTTAGACCAGGAGCCCGGGCCACATCCATCTATGTGTTTACATACAGGTAAAGCACTTTTATGTTCTCAGCTTCTAAATTTGTTTTCCTTTTGGAGCGCCTGGGTGGCGCAGTCGGTTGGGCATCCGACTTCAGCCAGGTCACGATCTCACGGTCAGTGAGTTCAAGCCCCACGTCGGGCTCTGTGCTGACAGCTCAGAGCCTGGAGCCTGTTTCAGATTCTGTGTCTCCCTCTCTCTGACCCTCCTCCCCCGTTCATGCTCTGTCTCTCTCTGTCTCAAAAATAAATAAACGTTAAAAAAATTTTTTTTTAAATTTGTTTTCCTTTTGACAAGCACATGAAGCTTTCCCTGAGGGAGGTTTTGATTCTTTCGTTGAGGTTTATAATCACGTAGCATCGCTTCCGACGTTCCCCATTCTGTATATGCCCTAACAGCTAAGACTTTTCTTCTCGCGAGTCAAAGAAAAAGTGTCTCTCTTTTAAAGTATTTGAAAGAGTTGATATATTTGAGGTGTCTCTGCTTGACTGGCAGGCCATCTTGGCTCTGGAATTCTGCAGATAATTATCACTGATGTTGCAAATGAAGACTTTGCAAACGCGGATGATTTTGACCAAGCACTTCCTCTGGCAGGAGGTAGTTAAAGATGTCAAACTAAAAGGTCTGGCCTCCTTCTCCCAAATACATCCACTTAAAAGATTTCAAAAGCTATACTATCAAAATTGTAAACTTGCCCTGGGGCAAACGGCTTGCGGACTGATAGGAACAAACTGGTGAAAGAGAATCAAAATTGAAACCCACGAAGAGAATAAAAATAAAATGCAAGCCGGGGCGCCTGGGTGGCGCAGTCGGTTGAGCGTCCGACTTCAGCTCAGGTCACGATCTCGCGGTCCGTGAGTTCGAGCCCCGCATCGGGCTCTGTGCTGACAGCTCGGAGCCTGGAGCCTGTTTCCGATTCTGTGTCTCCCTCTCTCTCTGCCCCTCGCCTGTTCATGCTCTGTCTCTCTCTGTCCCAAAAATAAATAAACGTTGAAAAAAAAATTAAAAAAAAAAAAAATAAAGTGCAAGCCTCATTCAGGACCTTTGTTTTCCTTTTCCTTCTAGTAAGGAAACACTTCCCCAGGTGAGGTGCAAGTGCCAGGGACGCAAGCATGGTCCTCAGGGAAATGTACCTGCTCCCGTTTTGCTCCCCAAATATCATTCTTGCCTTTTGCCCAGAAAGAAGTCTGCCATCTTGCATTGCTTCTGTCTTTGGATGAACAGTACCACGACGTGGCACTTAGTGAACTGGGTGGCAGTGATCCACCTGAGAAGCAGCGAGGGCCCGGGGAAAAGCAGTGAGGAAGGGGTGAAAGGGGAGGTGAGGGATTCGGGAGATGCTGAAAAGGTAGAGTCACCAGGGCATGATGCTCACATCACATTTGAATTCCCAGACATCAGGGCTGGGAAGGTCACACGACTCTAGGGGCCAAGCAGATCAGATTAGTAAAGAGTATTGGGGGTCGGGATGGTGGAGACTATGGAAAATTAGAGAGAGCACATAAAGAGAGCAGCCCCTCCTTACTCCAATCAGTTGCAGCTCCAATCATTACAGAACCAAGGCCAAAGCTTTCCACATATCCCTCTCTCCAGGAGAAGCCAGAAATCTTGCTTTTCCTGCAAAAAGTCTGAATCTAATATCAAGATAATTAATTTTTAGTTATCGATTTTCGTTTTAAAATATGGACTGTTTTTATTCAGAAACACCGTCTCAACCAGAACACCCAAAGAGGATTGAGGTGAGGGGCACCTAGACAGAGCTGAAGCTTCCGGTTTCCAGCCCCCAAAATAGATGGCAGCACTACTCACCAAGATGAGAAATTCCTTCTCTCTCTAGATGATGGGACTTTTTTAAAATTAAGATACATCTGTAATCTCGTTCAACAACCATGGAAACTCAAGATTGGAATGGAACACACTTTCATCTGACCCAGCTATATACCTCTAATTCTTCAATTCCTTCTGCCTCTAGGATTTCTTGCAACCCTGAGATTCTATTACTCTATAATTTCTATAATGGTCCTGAGCTACATCAACTCCTACTCCTTACATCTGTGTGCAAGGCTGTGGCTTTCGAATCGATTGTTAACATTCCTTTTCCTCTTTTTTAGGCTTCTCTCCTGAGATAGCACAAGTCAGATGTGATTTGACACTTATCTTGTTAAGATGAACAATAGATCATTTCGATGCCACTCAGGTAGAGAAATGTCCACATTTTTCACATCAGTCATGTAATTGTCAAATCACTTCACCCTGCTTTTCAGATCTAGCTCAAGCTATGAGAATTCCCAGAGTTTTAAATTCTGAGCCTTTTTTAACGGTCTTTTGAAAACGAAACCAAAACGAACTTGATCTTGAAAGTGATCTCTTCATTCAGAAAACTTTTATTGTGCAGGTTTTATCGAGTGCCTACATAAGGAGAATAAAAACATGATTATGGAAAGTCACCTACAGGCTAGGAGAGGAGAAATGCACGGTCATTTATAAACTAACACAGAATAACATTAGTACTTAGCAAAATGTGTCCCTCTATTAAAAACAAAATAGAACCAGTAACAAACAACTGGGAAATAAGCTTTAAAATAGTATGATTTGAAAGAGATCAAAATGTGTGAAATGCTCAGGAATAAATTTTTTTTAAATTTTTCATAAAAAAGTATGCAATACCTACACACTTAAAACCATAAAACATTGCTGAGAAAAAATTAAAGAAGACCTGAGAAAAATGGAAAGATGTACCACATACATGGATTGGGAGACACAGATGTTAAGATGTCAATTATTCCAAAACTGATCTAAGATTTAATTCAGTTCAATCAAAATCCCAGCAGGCTTTTCTGTAGAAATTGATGAACTAATTCTGAGGTTTATACGGAAATGTAAAGAACTCATAATGGCTAAAACAATTACAAAAAAGAAGATCAAAGTTGGAAGGTTTACGGTTTGATTTCAAGACTTAATATAAAGCTGTAGTAATCAAGAGAGTGTGGAATGTTAAAGGTAGACATTATATATTTTATATATGTTAGAGATAGATATGATAGAGATAGATATGTTAGATAGATATGTTAGATAGATATGTTAGAGATAGATATGATAGAGATATATATGTTAAAGATAGACAATATATATATTTTATACATATATAAAGCTATAGTAATCAAGAGAGTGTGGAATGTTAAAGATAGACATTTAATCAGTGAGAATTTGATAGAGAATCAAATAGAGAATTTGAAATAGATCCTCACATTACGGTCAAGTGATTTTTGATCAAGTTTCCGAGATAATTCCATGAGAAAAGAATAGTCTTGTCAAGAAATAGTGCTGAAACACTGGGTATTCATTTTGAAAAAAAAAAAAAAAATTAACTTTGACCCTTATCACAGACACAAATCTTAACTTGGTATATATCAAAGGCCTAAACATAACAACTAAAACTGTAAAACTTCCAGAAGAAAAGAGGAGAGTCTCTTTTACAACCTTGGGGTAGGTAAAGATTTCGTAGATAAGGCACAAATCTTTGGTGCTTCAAAAACATAGTTAAGAAAATAAAAAGACAAGCTTGACACTGGAAGAAAATATTCATGGTGTGCCTTTATGACAGAGTATTTATAACCAGAATATACAAAGAGCTCTGACAACCCAATCATAAAAAGGTAAACAAATAAAAATGGGCAAAATATGTAAATTGACATATCACAAAAAATATGACTGGCCAAAAAGCACCTGAAAAGAAGCTTAACATCGTTAGTCATCGGGGAAGTATAAATTAAATTAGAAGGTGTCAGTACACATCCATTAGAAGGACTAAGTGCAAGATTTGAAAAGAATGATTTCCAGATGTCTGTCATTCACTGAGAGAGAAGACAGAAGCGAGAGCAGACGTGAAGAAGAAATGACTAAAGTAGTTGAACACAGACTAAGTTTGAGGTGCCTGGAGAACGTACAAATTGGGACAAACTCATGCAGACAGAAAACTAAATTGAACTAAAAATAAAGACTTGGGAAGAATGAATATGTGAATAAAGGTAAAGCCCTAAAGTGGATAGCTTTTCCCGAGAAGAACGTATAAATAACTTGAGATGAGATAAGGCACCAGACAAAACCATAGAGAACATCACCATTTAAGGGACAGATGGAGAAGAAAAAGTCTAGGAGGTAGAGTAAGAAGGAACAACTGAGGGGCGCCTGGGTGGCTCGGTCAGTTAAGCGTCCGACTTCGACTCAGGTCATGATCTCACGGTCCATGAGTTCGAGCCCCACGTCAGGGTCTGTGCTGACAGCTCAGAGCCTGGAGCCTGTTTCAGATTCTGTGTCTCCCTCTCTCTGACCCTCCCCCGTTCATGCTCTGTCTCTCTCTGTCTCAAAAATAAATAAACGCTAAAAAAAAAAAAATTTTTTTTAATAAAAAAAAAAGAAGGAACAACTGAGAAGATACGAGAAAAAAGTTTCAAGGACAATACCTAGAAAGAGGACACAGTCAACGGTGTCCAGTACGGCAGATCTGACAAGTAATGTAAGGATGGAAAATAGTTTCTTGGCTCCTCATCTCATAGGTTATTGCTGACGTTAGCAAGTATGATATTGCTAGAGTGGTAAGCACAGAATCTAAATGACATAAGGAAGTCATGGGAGATGGAAAAGGGCCAATGAAAAAGTTAGACCATTCTTCAACACCCTAACTGCAAAGAGATGATAATGGTAGGATAGAAGGTGGGCTGGGAGAATTATTACAGATATAAGAAAGTGTTCCTTTATTTTTTAAATGTTTGTTTATTTTTGAGAGACAGAGAGAGAGAGAGAGAATGAGCAGGGGAAGGGTAAAGAGGGGGACAGAGGATCCAAAGCAGGCTCTGTGCCGACAGCAGTGAGCCTGACGTGGGGCTTGAATCATGAACCAAACTGTGAGATCGTGACCTGAGCTGAAGTCAGACATTCAACCAACTGAGCCACCCAGGCACCCCAAGAAAGTGTTCTTTTAAACATAAGAGAAAAAACAAGCAAGTTTTTGTGCTTAGGAGTGGAATATGAGGACAAAGAAACAGTAGAGAGGCAAAGACTAGCAATACATGGGAGAAAGGGGTAGTCAATGACTCAAACTTCCCTAAGGGCTTGGGAGATAGTGTGTGCAAAATCGGACACAGGGGAAGTAAAAGAACCAAATCCATCAGGAAGGAGGTCCTACATCAAGGAGGCCAGGAACTTCTCCCAAGTGTATGTCCATTCATTATTGAGTGAGTGTGTCTCATCCTCTGGGGGAGAAGGAAGGACTGGGCAAGTGATAGAGATGATCCCAACATGCCCACTCTCTGTCTGATTCCCACATCGTCTCTGGAGGATGTCAGGTCAAATACACGAACACAGTTGGGCACCTGGGCGGCTCAGTCAGTTAAGCATCTGATTCTTGATTTCATCTCAGGTCATGATCTCGTGGTTTGTGCGATTGAGCCCCACATTAGGCTCTGCGTTAACAGAGCTCTCTCTCTCTCGCTCTCTCTCTCTCATGCATGTGCTCTTTCTCTTCCCCTCCCCCACTCGCATGCACACACACTGTCTCTCTCTCTCTCAAAATAAATAAATAAAATTTTAAAAACCCCACACCAACACATTATACATGAGGAACAAAAACATCTCTTCTCCTCACATCTCTGCACAACTCTTCTTGGAGGCAGCTAGCTCCCTGGGGGAGTGGACACTGCAGAGAAAAGGGGGTGTAGAGGAGTCAATGTTCCCTGTGTCACACTGCCCTGAGTGACCAGGTGCTTTCCCCCAGACTACCACGCCCACGGCCTCCCACAGCTGTCTTCATCGATGGGCTCCTTCCTGTCTCTACCTTGTTTTAGGACTCTCTCTCTCCTGTTGTTCCAACTCTGCCCTCCTATGGAGGCCCCAAGTGCCCTGGGCCAAGCACCTCTTTTACATCTTCCTCCCCTAATTTGCTCTGCTGTACACAGAAATGTTGGAGATTAATGCTCTATAATATATTCCCAAGTACAATAACAATCGACGAGATTGTGCTATCCACAAGTCAGTTTTTTCAGCATATCTTATTCCAGTTTTATGAAGCAGCTTGCTACCTACAGTTATTATAAATTGCTCTATGGTTGTAATTCTTTTCCAATTTTTTTTAATGCTTATTTACTTTTGAGACAGAGAGACACAGAGCGCGAGCAGGGGAGGGGCAGAGAGAGAGAGCGAGACACAGAATCCGAAGCAGGCTCCAGGCTCCGAGCTGTCAGCACAGAGCCCGACATGGGGCTCGAACCCACGGACCGTGAGATCATGACCTGAGCCGAAGTCGAACGCTTAACTGACTGAGCCACCCAGGCGCTTCTGTGGTTGTAATTTTTAATTTGGAGCACTGGATCCAGGTAGATAAAAAAACCTGTGTCCTTCAACCATTATCAAAATACTCAGTTGCTTTCATTATCTGAACACTCCACTAAAGCAAACAAGTCACAGCTTCAAAAATGAGAGGCTTCTAACATGACAATCCAGAAACCAAGGAAAAAACATTTTGCCTCAGAGATTCTTTAGCACAATAAAAAGGGTCGCTAATATAAATGCAATACCTAACACTGTCCATATATTCGTTTTTCATTTAATCCAGGCAACAAATGAATGCAGGTAGTTTTTTATTATCCTCATTGCACAGATGAGAAAAATGAGGTTTAGAAATTCACATTCCCAAGTGTGTACATTCCATTGAAAGCAGAACAGAAATTCAAATTAGCATTTTCTGATCCTAAGCTCTTAATAGAAAAATAATTGTTTCTCTTCATAAAATCTTGCAGGATTTTATCTAGGATATCTAGGATATCTTCTAGGATATCTGCTAAGATATTCACCGGGTTTGTTCCTCCACCAAATGGATTATCAGATAAGAGCTTCAGAGTTGGAAAAAATGCATATATTCCAACCTTACTTTCTCTCACCTCGTTTTGTGCCACACACACAAGACTTTCTCTGGACTGATTTTCATAAGCATATTAAAAAAACTTTTTTTCTAGGGGCATCTGGGTGGCTCAGAGCATCCAAACTCTTGATTTTTGGCTCAGGTCACGATCTCACAGTCCGTGAGTTCGAGCCCCACGTCAGGCTCTGTGCTGACAGTGCAGACCCTGCTTGGGATTTCTATCTCCCTCTCTCTCTACCTGTCTCTCTCTCTCTGTCTCTCTATCTCTCTCTTTCACTCTGCCTCTCAAAAATAAATAAATAGACATTAAAAAAATTTTATTCTAAGTTCTAATATCTATACAAAACAAAGGAAATATCAAGAGAATAATGATAGAGTTAGAAGTGAATGCCTGCAGGATTTTGGCTTATATAATTTTATGACAATATTTTAACCTGTTGAATCCATCGCACGAACATGGGAACCATGGAAGAGGTGACTACAAGTAGCAAGGTAGTTTTTAAAAACAACTTTACCGAGTCTCCATTATGTGTAAAGCTCTGTGCTGCGGGTCATATGCAAAGGAATATCCCGCCAGAACTTCAGGTAAACTGGACCCCGGGCATTTATTCCAGGGATTTATTGGTGCTCAAAACCTATTTCGAACCTCTCCTCCAGCACCGCCTCAATTGTGGAAATTGCTTCCTTGGTGCATGTTTTCACTCATTCATTCATTCATTCATTCAATTAATATTTTTTGCCTTCTCTTCAGGTCCTACAGACAGGATCAGCCATTTGATTTTGGAAACAACCCAGAGCAAATTAAACTCGAGTTGTTAAATAAGGTTTAGTTCCAAAGAGGCAAGGCAAATTTCCTAACATGGCTCTGAGGCGGCTATCAAATTTCTTCAGGGCAATTCCAAAACTCAGTCTCTGAAAGTTAAGCTGTTCTGGAATCCTTCAGACATCTGAACTTTTCCAGCTCGCCCCCAGCTTTTGCATCCTGGTAGAGCTTACCAGACAGGGTGCCATGAGTGGCCAGTAGGCCAGGAGGTACTACTCTCCGTCCACGAGGCAGCCGGGCTGGACACGAGGTCATTGGAGTCCTGGGGCCAGTCACTTCAGAGTGAGAACGGCTTCATCTGGGGCTCCTCTGAAGGCCACCTGATCTGAGCAGAGTCTGACTGAGTGCCACACCCATCCCAGAACCAGAGAGCCGGACGAGGGACGTCCTGAATGCACAGCAACCCTGCAACGTGGTGTGGAAAGCAAGACAGCACGACAGCACCTGGACATTACTGAACAGCCAATATCGGGTACGTCCTACCTCCGCCGGACAAGGGGCGTGGAGGTCTAGACGGGTTTGTTCACCTGTGCCCAGGAAGCATGCTGCCACAACCCGAAGCGAAGCCGGGCAGGTGCCTAGAGGCCAAGCTTCGGACTACAGCCCCAAATCTCGACCTTGAAAACATGGGAAGTGTATTTCTATGCGGAGGATGTGGTTTTAGTACTTACAAACTGGCCGCGTGGGATTGGTTGTGCGATCTGCCAGGTCGAGTTTCACGGTCATTTTTTAAATCTGTGATAGGAAAAAGTCTGAGTTCGTAGTATCTTTGGATTAGCGAAAGAAACGGATTACATTTGTCAATGGAGACAGGCAAATGTTGTTGGATTCTTTACTTTTGTTATAAATTTTATAATGACCATGAAAATAATTTCTTGCCAATGATAACTAAAAGAACCAGAGATCATTCCAGTCAAGTGGCCAATCACCCTAATTCAGTGGCTATTCTTAGCTTCAGTCATGATGGGATGACCAGATATATTTATGTCATGAAATATAAAGTAGACAACATCACCTATGATGCAGTCTAGTCAAAAACGCTTCATCTGAATCTAGCAAGACTTAAGATGTAAATTTCAGTTTCTAGGAAATGCAGGAGATAGAGAAACAAGATAAATGACACCACAGGAAGTAATTAAATTAGGGATTATGTTGTCCATTTGTTAGGTCGTGTTTTTTTGTGATCATTTTTTGATGCTCTCTATTAAGGCCTGTACCTCTTTTGTAAGATTTATTCTTTAAAAATTTCTATTCTTTATTAATATTATAAAACATACCTTGTTTAAAATTAGATTTTCTGTTCCTTATTGGAGTAAGAAATAAAATTAAGATTCAGATGCCTGGAAGAAGAAGAAGAAAAAAAAGAATCCATATATTGGTTAGATCCTCAGCTATATCTTCATTTAATCTAATCAGTCATCATGTGACTTGCTTTATTCACGGTCTAATTACCTATGCTTAGCCCTAAAATTTAGTTTTTCATGTCTGAGAGCTGAAGGCCTAATTTAGGAACTCTATTTCAATTCTAAGTTTACACATGTGTGCACATTATGTTTGATGTGCTGCGTTTAGTTTCCCTTCCCTGCTGTTTTTATTGTTGTTCACCCTTCCCCCCCTTTCTGATGCGCTGACACGTTATCTATTATTTAAACTTAGGTGACTTTGCACCAGGTTACTTTTCCTTCTAAGGGGCTTATTTTGTTTCCTGAATTTTTCAGAGTGAGAAGGTACCAGACTCATTTTCCTTGAAGTGGGGATCTATCACACCACAAAAGCATCCCCTTGCAACCAATCCCACTTAGAATCTGTCTGTGACCTGTGTTCTGAGCCAGTCTGAAGAAGAATCCCTTAACAGGGATCCTTTGCAGTAATGCGCCTAGCTCACAGAATCGTAGCTTGCAAAGCCTATGCTCTAGATTGTAACGGAAAAAGGCAAGTTTACCGTGCCTCTGGCAGGACTCCAAACATCTGAAATGGTAGAACATGGTGCTTTTATGCTGAAACGTTACACAATCCCTGGAGAGCGAAACTGCCGTGTTCCCACTACTGATATGTTAGGGACTGAGGGGCAAAGAGGTAGCAGGTTCCATAATAAAGTATCTGTATCTAGGTGGCAGTGGGAGCACAGACACTTGAAAGACAGCATTCAATTTAGGCATTTTCCATCCTGGAGATGATGAAAGAGAATATTGCAAGGACTTTTAAAATCCCTCCTACAGCAACCAGAACACCACTCATCGTCAAGGTTTTCCAAATCACTTTTTTTTGGTCTCTGGAGTAAATCCCTTTATCTACAGTTTGGGACCCTAGGATCAGAAGAAGGAGACATCTTGATCCTGACATGGAAATCAGAATTCTCTGGATTAAATGCCTTAAGAGAAGATTCCTTTCCCTTTGTTGAGTCTGGTTTCTAGAACAGTCTTTTCTCAGAAGGTAACTGCAATATCTATTAGTTCTTAAAAATATTTACTGGATCGTGAAAAGATGAATTCCTTGCAACCCACTGCCGTGAGTCAAATATAAAGAAATAAATACAAAATGCATGCCCTTCAGCCTCCAAGGGCAGATGGGGGGAAGGGACATTTATTTCTTTTTTTAAGTTTATTTGTTTTGAGAGAGAGAGAGAGAGAACAAGCAGAGTAGGGGCAGACAGAGAGGGAGAAAGAGAACCCTAAGTAGGCTCCACACTGTTAGCACAGAGCCCTGTGTGGGGCTCGAACCCACCAACTGTGAGATTAACCCCCCCACACACACACATCAAGAGTGGGATGCTTAACCGACTGAGCCACCCAGGTGCCCCTCTCTTTCCTGACATTTAAAAACCTGCAAGGAAAGATGCAGACTCACCGAGAGAAACTAACTCAGAGTAGACATTGATTGTTCCAACAGAAACAAACCAAACCTGAGGCCTCCCCAGAAAGGTATGGCAGAACCTGGTTTTGCCACTGTCTGGGCCAGTCCCTTGGATGTCACTTGGCCGCGCGGGTTTTTGTTTCCCCCATCTGTAAAGTGAGGGTTGGAATAAACCCTCCCCCAAACTCCTTTCACCCTTCAGTTTCTATACTTTTCCCAGATTCTAAGGAGCTTTTCCGTGTCTAGCCCCGTGTATCCTAAGGAAGCCACACGTGGTGCCGTCGTCCCACACACAGACGTCTCAGCCTCTTGCCCCCGATTGTGTTTTTACACTTCTTAGGCGATGCCAGGTGTTCCCCGGGCTCCGATTCGGCGGGGTTTCTCTCCTGTCGGGCAGGATTTGTTCGTGCGCTCCTTTTGCACGGACTACAAAGCCCAGGCCACTGGGGGAGACCTCAGGTACAGATGTCAGCTCTCCTCTCGGTCGGGGAGAGAGAGAGAGAAAGTAGCTGGAGACGATTCTATCAGCCCCCTGATGGCGAAGAGGCTGAAGGGCCCCAGAGGCATGTGATGCTTTTCCGGCAAGATGTCAATGCCGGCGTTCTGCGGCCGCACCCCGGGCGCTAGCATTTCCAGGTCCCCCGCCGCAGAGCTGCCCCTGCCCGGAGGGCAGGCCATGCACTGCTGCGGCGCTGCGGCTACCCGGGGTGAGGGTCCCGAGCGGGCCCGCGGAGCCCCCTTCCCTGCGCCCGCAAAGCTACGCAGGAGAGCGCTGCCCTCTAGCGACAAAACTGGGAGATGCGGCGCGGCCCGAGCCTCCGCGGAGCCCTGAGGCTGAGGGCACCTGCGAGGGCTGAGGTCGTGGCGGGTCCGTGTGGCTGGGAAAGACCGGAGGCTCTCTCTGTGTGTGAGACAGTCTGTGGCCTCCCTCTGGGCTCTGGAACAGTTTGTGGCCTCCCTCTAGGGCCAGGCCAGATGGATACGTGGCTGGATCAATAAACAATAGATGTATGATGGGTGGGTGACGGACAAACCAAAGGGAGGATGATGACAGGTGTCAGATCAGATGCGCATTTCTAGGGCTTGCTATAGGCCGGACACAAGGCTAAATCAATGCTTTCGCCCATTATTTCATTTGCGCCTCTCCGGAACCTTACGAACGGCACATTCCCTCTGGTTCCTATTCGCCAAACGAGGAAAGTGAGGCCTTACATAAGACACATAACTTGCTTCTTGGCAATGTTCCGCAGAACTAGAAAGTGGCGGAGTGAGAGCCTCAACCCGCAGCCCCAGACCCCGCCGCCGGCTCCTGGCCCTCTCCCTGAGCAGCGGAGGTGCGCCCCCAAGCCCCAGGCGCCCGGGGTACCGCGTCGCTCGTCTCTCCCTCGCCAGTCCTGGCACGCTAGCATCACACCCGCCCTGCACCCCCCCGTCACTCATCAAAACCCCCAGGACACCCTGGGCACAGCGCTAGAGGCAGCGTGTCCCCGACTGGGAAGCCTGGCTAGGGAGCTGGGTAAAGGCGGGTCCCCTCCCGCCGCTGCCGCGCGGCGTGTTGTCCCCAGAGGAACGCTGTTCCAGTCCACGTTTGGGCAAGGGTCCCACTAACGCGAAAGGGGAAAGCTGTCCGGGGATTTTTAAGATTCCCGATAAGTTTCCATCTTTCTGTACTTTAACCCTTCCCTGAGCGCCTCCGACGATGCGCCGGACGCGGTTAGACGCTGAGGCAGGGACCTGTGTGCATAAATGACATTCGGGACGGCCGTGCCGGGCACCCACCGCGACCACCCGGCGCCCCAGGGGGAGGCGGAGAAAGGGCAGGTTCACTCGCTCGGAGGGTCTCCAGCACGTTCCAGAAATCTAAGTCTGCCCACCTGCCCCTCCTGACGCCTCCCCCTCGGCTCTCTCCGTGGAGCCCGCACCCCCAGGGAGTGCGATTTCAGTGACCTCACCCGGGGGGGGGGGGACTTGATGTCATCCCACTCTCTCTCCACAAGCCCTGACTGCCTCGATGTGTCACCCAGCCGCGAGCTGAGCCACCCTGCGCCCCCCGCCCCCGCCCCCGGGCCCGCGTGCTGGGGCCGGGACGGACCCCTCCCACGAGGGCGTCGGCGCGGGACTGGCGTAGGGCCTGCGTCAGCTGCAGCCCGCCGGCGATTGGGGCGCGCTCGCCTCCTTGGCTTGGGGGCTAATTATAAAGTGACTCCAGCCGCCACCAGCCCCGGGACAGTCAGGCCAGGCGAGGCAGCCGCGCCGAGCCCTGCAGTCCAGCCCGCGGCCCCGCGGCGACGCCGAGGACCGCGACGGTGAGACCCGCGTCTGCCCGCGCCCCCGGCCGCTCGGCCCCGATCCCCGCCCGCCTCACACCTGCCTTGTTCTCTCCCATCTAGAGCAGCGCTTGGGACCCGATGTCGCCGACCAGCCTGCGCCATCCGAACGGCGTCAACGTGAGTGAACTTGTCCAAACCGCGCCTTCGCTGCGTGCGTTTGCGACCGTCCGCCCGCTCGGTTCGAATCGGCGTTTTCCTTCATGGCATGGGGCGCCCCAACTTTCTTCGGGTGCCTGTTTGTGACCCGGGTGAATGTCGTCTCCCCCCCCCACGCCCCACCCCGCCCCAAGGCTCCCGTTCTCTTGTATTTGGTCTTCGCAGGTGGTGTTCTCTCCAGAATCCCCCTTAGGCTGTGGGAGCCCAGAAAGAGAGCCCCGGGCACCCGCGGGCTCGGGGGGCCGGTGGCAGTGCCCACCTGGAGACCGCGGGGCCATCTGCCCCCTGGGCCTCCAAAAGCGGCGTCGGCCAGGCGGGAGGGGGGCCCAGGAAGGCGCATCCCCGGGAGCTCCGGCTCGACAGCCGCCGGCTGGGACTGTCCCGGAGACGGGTCCCTCCGAAGGTCGCGCTCTGCTCCGGGCGCGCTCCGAGTTCGCGTCCCTTTCTCCCTGCAGCCCATGGCGCGGTTCCTGACACTCTGCACTTGGCTGCTGGCGCTCGGCCCCGGGCTCCTGGCGACCGTGAGGGCGGAATGCAGCCAGGACTGCGCGACGTGCAGCTACCGCCTGGCGCGCCCCACCGACATCAACCCCTTGGTGAGTGAGTTACCGAGGCGGGCGGGCGGGAGGGCTGGGAGCCGAGCCGGTCCGCAGACAGGGCGCATCCCCCGGTCACACTCGGTCCCGCCGCCGCGGCGCCGATCTCCGCGGTGACGCAGGTGTCCGACCGTTCCCTGAACGCCTACCAAAGTCCCGCTCTAGCCTTCAGCTTCGGGACCCGCGACCCTCTAGGGACCGATAAAAGAGGCAGCGTCTCCCCACAAACCAAGTTCGTTTTACCCCTGGGGATGCAGGAGCCCCGGGATACGCGCCCTTCAGCATCTTGGAGAGCATTTGGTGGTCACCCCACCTGTCCCAAAGACGATGTTGGGTCACCCCAGTTACCAACATATCCCACGAAGGTCCCCTTGCACACAACCCATCCTCCCATCCTTCCTGCAAATAATGTCATTTTTCATTAGTGACATTTCGTTGTCTTTCTTTGGATTTCATTTCTCCAGCCCTTTCAACTTCAGGTCCCTCAAGCCCTTACCCTCACCTGTGGATAGGAGAGAGGAAAGGGTTGGGATCGGGAGGAAGGGAGAGGAAGGGGGGTGCAGTGGAAGGGGGAGAAACAGATCAGCACATCTTACAGGCAAGTGACCCCGGAATTCAACTTGTCTTCCCTTGAATGTACTTTTGTCATACCCACTAAGACAACAATTTAATTTGCTATGAAAAAGGCACAGGAAAGGTGTCCAAAGAGGTGACAACAATGCAAAGATAACTACAGGACAGAAGCTGGGGGGGAAGGGGAGGAGAGAAGCTGAGAACAAAGAACCCCCACTCATTCTAATCATAGTCCCTGTGCTGGTAAATCAGCCTTGGTGCTCTACTGAATCAGAATCTCTGAATTGGGGACCCAGGAAGCTTCATTTTAACTGGCTTCTCCAGGGATCCCTTTACACTGTCTTCTCAATTTGTTGAAATTCCGTGATGACTTAAAAGGCTCAGTAGAAAATAATGTATTAATCCAAAGAGTTAACTTCCCCATCTCAGCCTTTGAAGAAATGTTGTGATGTATAAAATAGGGATGAAAATTAAGGAAAGGATTCCAGAAAACCCAAAGTGTACGTTTCAGGTTAAACGTTGGCTTGTTTCAATTGAAGTACCTGGTCCCCTTCATTCAATATGCACAGGTACTTGCATGGCCTGAAAGAGAAGACACATAGTAGGGCTTTATATTTAAACTCTGATAAAATGTTGCATCTTGAATAGGGGCCACAATCCCCTTCATCTAGCCTTTGTCGTTCTGATTTGTTTGGCTGATGGGTCTTGCCTTGGCTGATTGGTTTGCCAACAACACGTAGGGTTGTTAGTTTCTCTGCGACAAAAGACTCTGTTAATGACTGTGTTGTTGGTATTAGGGCAGTTCTGGAATTTTAGCTCAGATGCAGAAGACCTATGAGAAATGAGGTTGCCTGACCAAAACTATGTAGAATCAACGTAACAAATATGGAGCCTCTACCACGTGAAAGTCACTTGTGTTTTGTTCGGTGATGGGTGCAAAGCTAAGCAGGCATGCCAGGGTTGTTGTCCAGATGCGTAGACATATATAGGAACTTATAAATTAACATCACTTCTTTTAGCATGAGTGTGTGTGTTTTGTTTTTGTTTTTGTTTTGTTTGTTTTCTGGTTGTCATCATTTCTTGTTGAAAGAATCTCAACATTAAAAAGCCTTTGGTGACAGTATACAAAATGTTCAATGGTAATTTTTGGCAAAGAGATCGTTGATATTTCATTTTCGAAAGGAAATGGTATTGACCCCTGAACAGCTTATGTTTTTAGTGGTGTTTTTGTTTCTTGCTCAGATGTCCAGAGTAACACAGGATCATTTTAATTGCATCATCTGGAGGGGTTTATAAAGCATCCCTTTACTTTTCTTAGACACAAAGTTTAATTATTAGGAGCTGGTTAAAGAACCCTAAGGAATTTTGTTGCACTAAGAAAATACTTTCTTGCATTGTGAAAGTAACATGTGTGTGTTTTATACAAATTAATATACCAATATATTTTAAATACCAAGACTGGGCCTGGTTTTACTAAATCAAGGGTCTGTAACCTGGGTTCCATTAGTAGACTTGAGGCAGCTATCAAAAGCCCTGAAACACCCAGAACTATTATATAGACTTTATAAATAGTCATGCAATATTACTTCTCTTTTTATTATGCCCAAGTGGTCTACTGGATAGAAGAGAATCTTAAGATTGTTAGAACACATAGTCTAAATCTTATGCTGATTAAAATTTAATTATTACATAACAAAAATAAGGAATTATATACAGATCACTTCTCATTCCCATTTTATCAAATAATATGATTTCCATTGGGAGGGGAAACTTTTCTGTACATTGGTAACTGTTAAGAAACATGAATAATGTGTGAATATTTGCATATGCATAGTTGCATATCAGACCTCATCATAAGAAAGATTCTGTTCAAGATGATTAAATCTGTTTTAATCAACCAAGGGGGCAAAAAACAAAACATGCAGCAACTCAATATGTCATCATCCAAGTAATTCATAGACTTACACTGAGTTTTAGAATGTCTTTCTTCTGCAACTTATTCTGAAATTGCTGTTTTTCTTTCAAGAATGAAAATGTTTGCAGGAATACTAAATGCCATTCCAGGTAGAATAGTAACACAAGAAAGTAAACAACCTAATATTATTAATATTGACCTTATCTGTAAGACAAGAAGATAAAAGGAATCTGGGGACGATATCCCTAATTAGGTAAAGAGAAGTTTCTCCCTTTTGGTTAGAAAAAGCTCGAACAAAATGAAATCAACAGTGGAAGGTTACTCAGTGAAATTAGATTGTGCAGGCAGCCAGTCGAGGTTAAAATTGGGTGGAAAAAAGTCTTTTACAATACTGAAATGGCGTGGTAGCTACAGTCTGTCCAAATTCAAAGACAAATTCTAATTTGACTCAGTTAATTACCCACAATGATTCCATTTCCCTTTGATGTGCCTGTTCAGAATATTGAAAAGCTGTAATGAGAAATTGGAAATCACGTTGTCATAGAAGAGTTTCCATAGGAAAGCACACTCCACACACACACACACACACACAGACACACACACACACACACACACAGAAAAACCGTTTACCTAATGAAACCAGAAAAGCCTCTTTGTATCACTAAATGGGATTCCTTTCCCAGGCTTGCACCCTGGAATGTGAAGGGAAACTGCCTTCTCTCAAGACCTGGGAAACCTGCAAGGAGCTCCTGAAGCTGACCCAGCTGGAGATTCCTCAAGATGGCACCAGCGCCCTCAGAGAGAGCAGCCCCGAGGAGAGCCACGCGCTAGCCAAAAAGTACGGGGGCTTCATGAAAAGGTATGGAGGCTTCATGAAGAAAATGGATGAGCTGTATCTGCAGGAGCCGGAAGAAGAGGCCCCCGCGGGGGAGATCCTGGCCAAGAGATACGGGGGCTTCATGAAGAAGGACGCCGAGGAGGAGGAGGACGCCCTGGCCAGTTCCTCGGACCTGCTGAAAGAGCTGCTGGGGCCTGGGGAGACCCGGGACGGCGGCCGCCACCGCGAGGGCGGTGATGACGAAGACGTGAGCAAGAGCTCCGGGGGCTTCGTGAGAGCCTGGAAGGGCAGCCCCCAACTGGAGCAAGAGGCCAAGATGCTGCAGAAGCGGTACGGGGGCTTCATGAGAAGAGTCGGTCGGCCCGAGTGGTGGATGGACTACCAGAAAAGGTACGGGGGCTTCCTCAAGCGCTTTGCCGACTCTCTGCCCTCCGACGAAGAAGGCGAAAGCTACTCCAAAGAAGTTCCCGACGTGGAGAAGAGATCCAGAGGATTTACGAGATTCTGACCCCCTTCCCGGCCGATGACCCCAGGCCCCAGCAGGCCTCCCTGTGTCCCCCGGTCAATCGTGTGTTATTATCGCGCACTGCTTGCATGGTACAGTGGCCTTTATTGTCTGGGTAACCAACTACACAACCTGCAAGCGCTCGCTTCGGGCGCCGTGTTCTCTCGACCGTGTTGATGCTCAGTATTGGTCTATTGCAGCTGTGTCGTGCTCATGCTTAAATGGTTGGTGTTCCTTCGTCCTTCACTCTTGACAAAAATACCAGTAAATGCTTACTTGTAAATAGGTACAATAAACCCATCACCCCGACTGCATGACATTCTTGTAAGTTTCTTCTTCCCCGAGGTTCTCATTCGCCTTCCGGTCTCCGCGGTAAATCCTAAAGTTGAACACACTGAGGCCATCTGCTTTTGACAGACTCACCACTGGCCTCCTCTATCCAACCGCTGACGCGGCCAAGCCATTTTTCGTTTCGTTCCTTACGTGGAAAATCTTGGATGAGTAAACACACGGGGCAAAATACAATGTATTTCCACTCTTCGTTTCTGGAAATCAGATACAGGAAGGAAAACCAAAACCTAATAAAGAAACTAGCTATGCCCTCATATATAAGGAAATCTTCACTGATATCCACATGTGTATGTCCGTTTTCTTCAGCAAAGTATTTTAGAAGTTAATAAGAAATGAAAGATAATTTGGTCCCATTTCACAAATGCAGATGAAGCCCTCTGGCTAAATAGTTGCACCAAGGTCACCCAGCAGTTGAAGGACACAAGTAGAATTAAGATCCCAAACTTCTTGCTCCCAGGCAGTAGACTTTGCCTTCCAGCTCCCTGTCCCTCACTCAGGTCACTACCAACAACTGGAAGAACTTGGGACTGTATCTTTCTCACTATTGTATACTCTGACACCACAACCCAGACTGCGTTCTCCAATATCTGACAAATGGACATACGAATGAGTAAAGGGATGACTGAAGGGATTTGGGGACCAGATCATTTGAAAAGGTATTACAGACGTTTGAGAAGGCAGATTATCCCACAAGAAGCTTATGGCCATTTCATATCAATTAAACCATTGGGGACAACATGCAACAACAAACGTGAGAACATACGTAACATTCCTTCCTTCTTTCTAGTTGAAACTACCTGTAGCTAAACTCCCATCCACTAAGTCCTTTCTCCAGGACCCTCACCCACTCTCTCCTTTGTGTTCCTCCCCCCAAATTCAGACTTTAGCAACTCAGAAAAGGAGAGAAAGAGTCTTTACCCTGCAGTCCACCACCTTGCAAGCCTGTGTGCTCCCTTCTGGAGAGGCAGCCCCGCTGTCCTGGGAGTTCTGTCCCGGAGTCCAGCGCTGCTGGGGTCCCTGGGACATCCCCTCGGCCATACACTATGAGAAGACTTCTGATCAGTGCAAGGGGTCCCAGGTCAACACCACTCTCAGAGCCACACTGCCGCCTATATTCCCGATCCCTGGCAAACTAACTTTTGCTTCCAGGTGAGAGCCCTCTCCCTTTCGAACTAGAAATGAAAGTAAGGTAAGTGTTTGGAGCAGATCAGGAAGAAGGGGATAGACAGAAGCTGGCCCTTGGAAACCAGTGACATGAGCAAAAAGGAGTGATGAGGTTATAACACATCAGAGATAATCAGGTCTCCGTTCAGCTTTAGACAATTGTTTCCCTGGGAAATGCCAACCCCACGTTGCCAGACTTTTCCAAAGAAAGCTGAAACCCAGATTGTCGTGGTAATAACCCAAGTTTTTAATTCTCTCCCCAAGAGCAAAGGATTCCCAAACCCTGGAAAGAGAAAGTCAGCCTACACCCTAGAAATGGCAACAGTAAAATGCCCTCCCCCCCACCCCCGCCTACCATGATAAGATCGTAACATAATCATTACCTTATAAGAATACAATGTGTGTAATACACATCTCATCCAATAGGGTTTGAGAAATAACACAATTTTCATTATCAAAGCAATACACTATTTTTTTTTTTTTTTCAAATCAAGCACAGTTCTTTATGTAGTAGCCCTTTCTTTTCTATTTTAGGGTAGCCGTGTAGATAGACCAGGCCAAAACCCTCGGGGTAGTCAACAGACCTGTCACCTCTTTTGCCACCTATCACCTTGCTATAGGTCCAGCAATGTCTGGGGTGGGACAATGTCACTCATTCCTATATGTCCTCCCCCGCCTCACGCCTGGGGGAAAATGTGGAACCCAGAAGATGCGCCCCAAATGTGCAGGGAGGGAGAGAACAGGGAAGAGGGACCGGGAAACGGGAAAAGAAGAAAGCGGAAAAGATGGCCAGCCACGAGGGCTCCTTCCGTCCGGCTGCCTTGTATAACTGCGTAAAAGGTCAGCTGAAGTCCAGCTTCGCAGCCGGTATCGCGGTCGTCCGGGAAATGGGGCTCGAGGGGTGCCGTACGGGTTCTTCCTGGGTCCCCACAGAGCTCCCGCGTGCCTGGCCTGCGGTCCGAAATCCATCATTAGAATTTTGCACCTTGAACTCTGAAAGGCTTTGATTTCCAAGAATGTCCTACTTCCAAGGAGCCTTTTTCCCTGAGTCAGCCTGGGGTGCCGTTTCAAACGCCGACAACCGGGCTGTGACTGAAGCCCTCAGCACAGGCATTCGGGGATCCATAAACACGGGAGGGACGAGGGTCACAACCAGCCTAGGGCGCGGGCTTCGGGGCAGGGGGGCTGGATGCGCCCGGAGCCCCAAGGGGCTGCTGAGCTGGGGGCCTGGGGAAAACCCGCGCGCCCTGGGTGCAGAGGCGCGCACTCCCTGCAGAGGGCGCCGCGGCTTCACCTGTACCTTCCCGAGCGCTCTCTCTGGGCCCCCTCACCTCCGTCCTGGCGCTCAGGCCACCCCAGTTCCGCCTCAGGCCTAGTCCTGGCCTGGGTTCCTTCCGAGAGTGAGAGTCGATAGCTCTGCGGACTCTGTGTAGAAACCCCGGCCAGGCTGCCCGGGGGGGCAAATCCCAGCTAGCCGTGGGGCCTGAAGCTCTTGCGGCCACACTGTCCTCATTAGGTGGTTGTCGTAACTTCCGGTGCTCGCAAGGGGCTGTTGGGCTTCGCCTGACCCGCAACGCCTCGTCCTGGGACGGTCGGGAATGAGGTGCCCCGTCACCCTGGGCCTCTCAGGGACCAGGCCTCTCCAGGCCTAGGTGCTCTCTCACCCCGGGGCCTCTCAGGGACCAGGCTTCTCCAGGCCTACGTGCTCTGGCTCCCGGGCCTCCCAGGGTTGAGATACTGTCCTTGAGCTTCTGGAAGTCTGGCCAGAGCCTAAGAACACCCAACCAGAGTGTTTTCTCTCCCGGGCTTCGTGTCTCCTGAGGCAGGAAGGATTGCAGAGCCCTTAATCATCTTCTTGGCTTTCTCAGTGTTCCCCTGCAAACGTGTAAAACCCGTGTAACGAGGAAGTTCTCCAAAAATAAAAGGCATGACGAATCTGAGCCTCCAGCCATGAAGGTTTCTTCTTAGAAGATGGAAAGGGGCATACAGCTTTGAATGCCTTGAGACTCGACCACGGTGAATATCTGTGGGCTTTGTTTCTGGAGGGGTGCTTAAGCACCCCCACGGGAACCAATTCATCCATTCAACTAATAATAAAGCCAGCTATATGAATGTGATGGAAGGGCATTCCAGACTGCACCAAAAGTGGCTGCAGTGCCCCCACCTGGGAGGAGGAACAAGACTTAGGAGGTGTTCAGGCTTGGGGTGTTGACACGACCAGAAATAATTCAAGGTTGAGAGCAGGTGAGCGGCAAGGTAAGCTGACGTGTTTCAACCTCCCTGTTGGCCTCAAGTTTCCTCCCTCCTGAGGGAAAAATGTGCCAGTTACCTCAGTCATATCTGTCACCCGTATCTGTCGTCATTTTGCAGCCTTCAAAGTATCCCGGTTTAGCTGGGGGTGGGGAGAAAAAGTTATATAAACTTTCAGGTTTGGTGATAAACATGCAATGAAGAGATATTCTTAATCACTTCCTACACCAAACACCTGAACTTGCAACTCACCCATTGCTTCGAAAGTGGAAAACACGTCAGGCTCTGGGCTGATGGCTCAGAGCCTGGAGCCTGTTTCCGATTCTGTGTCTCCCTCTCTCTCTGCCCCTCCCCCGTTCATGCTCTGTCTCTCTCTGTCCCAAAAATAAATAAACGTTGAAAAAAAAAATTTAAAAAAAAGAAAGTGGAAAACAAAAACAAAAACAAACCGTGCTATTATTGACCAGGAATGCTTGTCTCAGCAGAGAAGGGAGCTTGGCAATCATGTAAATATACCCATCCATGTCACGTGCTGATACTTTTTCTGTTCGCGTTTTTTTTTTTTTTTAAATCAAGTATAACATGTCTGCAGAGAAGTCCGCAGGTCACAAGTGCACATCTCACTGAATTGCTGGAAAGGAAACATACCCATGAACCAGCATTCAGGTCAAGAAATAGAACATCCTCAGCACCCACTCCCTTGCCCTCCAAATAAATAGCTCTTTCCTTTTCCGCAAACGTAACTATCCTCATGACTTCTATAACCATAAAGTAACTTGCTTATTTTTAGAGTTTTCTATAAAAAGAAAACAGGTTTTGTTCTCTGTAACAATGTGGTTCAACATTACGTTTATGAGAATTTTCCATGCTGTTGCAGACAGCTGTGGTCTATTATTTTTATTGCCATATAGTATTCCATTGTATGGAAATGCTGCAAGGTCCATTCTACTACTGATGGAAGCTTGGGCTGTTTCCAGTTTGGGGCTTTTGGGGATACTGTGGCTATAAGCATTCTGTGTCTCTCATAACTTGTAACACATGTGTAACATTGTAACACATTGTCTTGGGCATATCACTAGGGGTAGATTTGCCGGATCGTAGGGTATGATATGTTCAATTACAGTTTATGCCAAGCAGATTTTTTAAATGTATTTTTTTAAGTTTTTTAAAAATTTATTTTGAGAGAGAAAGAGTGCAAGCGAGGAAGGGACAAAGAGAGAGAGAAAGAATCCCAAGCAGGCTCCTATGCGGGGTTCCATCTCATGAACTATGAGATCATGACCTGAGCCAAATTCAAGAGTCGGATGATTAACCAACTGAGGCACCCAGGCGCCTTATAATGCCAGGCAACTTTTAAAGAGTTTGTGCTAATTTGGGCTCCTGGCCACAGTTTGTATTCTACCAATACTTCATATCATGAGCCTTATTTAATTTTTGCCATTCTGTTTTAATTTACATTTCTTTAGTTGCTGGTGAGATCGTCATTTTTTTTAACTTGTTTTATTTTATTTTTTTTTAATTTACACCCAAATTAGTTAGCATATAATGCAATGATGATTTCAGGAGTAGATTCCTTAGTGTCCCTTCCCCATTTAGCCCATCCACCCTCCCACAACCCCTCCCGTAACCCTCAGTTTGTTCTCCATACTTATGAGACTCTTCTGTTTTGTCCCCCTCCCTGTTTTTATATTATTTTAGCCTTCCTTCCCTTATGTTCATCTGTTTTGTCTCTTAAAGTCCTCCTATGAGTGAAGTCATATGATATTTGTCTTTCTCTGACTAATTTCGCTTAACATAATACCCTCCAGTTCCATCCACGTCGTTGCAAATGGCAAAATTTCATTCTTTTCAATTGTCCAGTAATACTCCATTGTATATATACACCACATCTTCTTTATCCATTCATCTGCCGATGGGCATTTGGGCTGTTTCCATACTTTGGCTATTGTTGATAGTTCAAGCATCATTTTATAGGCTTATTGACCATTTGGGTATCCTTAGTTACTCTTTTGCTTCTCAAATGTATTTTTCAAGTTACACATCTGAACTATTTTCTGCTCTGTGCTGAATGGTCTAAAAACCATGAAATAAATGAATGAGTTTTTTAAATGATAAAATAGTCTCAAGAGTCATTTTTATCTCCCTTTTATAACATGTATAAGCCTGTCTATGACACTGGTGGCCGGCTGACTCAATGGCATTGCTAGCAAATACTGGATATGCTTTATGTTGTTCCCGCCATGTTGTTTTACATTTAGAACATTCAGGTAGGATGTTCGGTCAAGCAGCCTTATCCCAACTGGTTGTCTTTTAGTGTGCTGGGTCTCCCTGTAGGCTCCCTGGGATCAGTATAACTGGCAGGGGACAAGACCATCCTCAGCCAGAGAAGAGGGACAGACCATTTTTAGTGGGATTCACAGGCTTTACTGATGGGGTTGTTTCAAGGCACCACTTCATCCCAGACCTTGAAGACAGGCACCATCTTCCTTTGGCCACCGGGCATCTGCTTCTTCTCTCTCTCTCTCTCTCTCTCTCTCTCTCTCTCTCTCTCCGTTCCATGGGCCTCCGCCTGCCGCCACCATGCCTGCCCTCATTTTAAAGCCAATCTAGAAAAGAAATGGGAAAGCTGGGGAGTTGCAGACATGAACTGGAAGAACCAACCTTCTAGAATTCTTCCTTCAAGTTGTCAGTTGAGTAGAAGGCTAGATCTTCTAGGGATAGTAAAGGGGGGCTAAGAAAAGAGGAGGGGCCATGAGGAGGTCACACAGCTTGAAATCAACACTGAGGTGATGGGACATTGAGCTCTTGTTAAAGACTTGGCTGGCAGGGCAGGAGCTTAGGTGAATTGGGAGTGGGCAGACCTTACATGGCCAGCCCCTTCTTCCCTTTTCAATGCTTATGTTATTCACTGCACAAATATTTATGGAGCATGTGCTACAGGCCATGCGTGATTCTAGGTCCTGGGGCTACAGAAAACAAAATTCCACCCAAGTCTGTGCATTCTCAAACTTATGGTCTAATGTGTAGAGTGAAACACTAAACACCAAAGAAGGTAATTCCAGACAGTTTTAAGTGCCATACTTGTCCTTCATAAGAAAATTCAAACAAATGCCAAACTATACTGTGTTAAAGTTAAATTTGTCTGTCATCTCCCATGACTTCCACAGAAGTAACCACCACTAAAAGTTTGGTGTTTATCCTAAATATATATATTTTTTTCATAATGATGACATACATGCTTACGTGGACACGTACAGTTTTATTGTTGTCAACATGAATAAAATAATTCTGTACATTTTATCCTGCCACCTTTTTTTTTTTTTTTCACTAATGTATCTTGGCAATATCTCGACATCAGCATGTAAGTCTGCCTGATACTCTTCAACTACTGCATGGTTACTGTGTAACATGGATGCTTTGCTTTTTTTTTTTTTTTTTAATGTTTTAATTTATTCTTGAGAGAGCATAAGCGAGGGAGGGACTGCAGCGAGCCCGATTGGGCCTTGAACTCACAAACCGCGAGATCATGAGCCGAAGTCAGACGCTTAACCAACTGAGCCACCCAGGTGCCCCCCTGCTTTGCTTTTTTTTTTAAAACCAACTCCACTGGCCATTTTTTTTATATTACCAACAATGCTGCAGTAAGCATCCTCATAAATATATATGTACAACATACCCTATCCTATATAAAAAGCGTGTGTGCGTGCGCGTGTAGCAGTAGCAGTAAGAGGAGTAGTAGTTGTCAAGCAAAGTACCGCGCAACCCGAGCGGAAGACTAAACACTTCTGCGCATGGCATCTTGGTATCAGAGTCACCAAGGAAAACACAATGCAATTAAGCATTGGGGTGACAGATGTTTTACTCACATAGAGAAGAGACAGGGCCAGATGAGCTTCAATAGTGGGCGTCGGTCCCCCGATGACCAGCAGGTCTCATCCATGGCCAACATAGAGCAATTGGCCTACCTGCTTTCCTCTCCTGTGGCAGTGGATGGAACCCTGTCCCCTCCCTGCAGAGGACAGATGTGGCCGTGGGGTTGGCCAGGTGTCATGTCACACACACCAACTTTGAGATAGAGGAGCACTCACTGAGCAGGAAATAAGGGGAGATAGTCCCACACGAGGTGATAAACCTCCAACGGGCGGTGTGGCTTCAGGCTCAAGGCTCTTTCTTACGCAGACCACTAGTGAGTCTGCCTTTCCCGCCAATCCAGTACATTCCGACTATTCCGGAATTACTCAAACGACATGTATATTTCATAGTTTATGGTTATTGACACATAACTTCCAAAAATACCATACCAATTGGTATCCCCATTTACAATATACATGTGCCCCTTTATCTGTTTGGTTGTTTGTCTTTTTCTTAACTGATTTATAGGTAATTTTTTGGCAGATTATATTAAATAATCCTTTTTCTATACATATGGAATTATGTAACTAAGAAGTGCAAGCTTTTCATCATGTGTATCGTAAGTTGTAAATGTAATGCCTCGAAGTACAAGTCTCTTGGAAAAGCTTTGGAATTTAACTTTCTCACAACTCTAGGAATCACACAATTGTGTTCTCCATGAGACATAACTCCAAGGAAGAATCAAGTCTGTCTCCTGATGGTAGACTTTAATGTGAAATCACTTTGTAAAATAAGGCACGAAACAATGTGGAAGCATTTTAGAGTTGGGATACATCACACGGAAACTCCTTTGAGCACAATAATCTCACAAAATGAGCTGAAGGAGGAAATGGGTTGATATGATGGAGTCTCTACAGCCTGACATTCACCTTGAAGCAGCTTAAGGAGATTGGCCTGGCTGAGCACCTTCTGTACCTGAAAATCTTCAAATGAAATCAAAACTAAATTTTATATGACTGGATCCTTGCTACACAGGGTCTAAGAAGATATGCTAGAAAAAAAATAACTTTTATAGAATTGTATCAGAATTTAAAAGCCACTAAAACAAAACATTTCACTTTAGGTCAATCAAGCATTATGAATCAATTGCACTAGAAAATCGATGGCTGATTTATCCTGTTACCAATGACTTCCAAGAGTCCCCTTCTTCACTTCTCCCTGCTCAGGGTCCCCAGGCTAGTCAGGGTCTTTCCTTATAGCTCTCACAAAACACTCTTTTTGATTGTTTGATTGCTTGGTTTATTTTTCCCTTCACGGCACATGTTTCATTTTATAACTATTAATTTGTGTGACTGAATTCTGTCTCAACAAGTGGGAAAGTGGAAACTGTCTCTGTTTTGTTTGCCATTGGAATTCAATAAAACAGCACTGTGAGTCCATACTCCTGTCTAAACTCACAGCAAATATGTGTAAATTGTTTTAGTTTAAAAGACATAGCTATGCTCAGAAAAAGATGAACCTACAGGTAGTTTAGGCAAAATATAAACAAACTATGCTAAGCGGGAGTGAAAATGGTAGGTTCCCAGGTTCTGAGCCTTGAGTGTGGTGGGGGCAGCCTCCTATTTGACTTTTTCATAATAACTGGGACCAAATGGCAATGTATGAGAGCCAGGTCGATTGCCAAGGACCTCAGATGAGGGCAGGTCTTGCCTGTCAATTGAAAAAGGCTAAAAAAAGTCAAAAGTGTTAACCAGGACTCTGACTTCCTGGGGTGACAGAAGTAGATACAGTTAAAGAACCAGTATCTGGGCAAAGCCCTCTGCCAGCTTAGCTACTAAGTTGGCAATATGATTAACTTCATTATGGGGAAATGTCCCCAAACCTCCCATGTAAATTCTATTTCTGAACCCAAACTGGTAAATAAGTAAGAATGGGGAAAGAGAGAGAGAGAGAAACAATCCCACTTGCTATGAGTAGCACGATAAGATTCTAAAATATGTAAAGAAAATAACTTTAAGAAAGCCAACAAATACAACAACTTCACTCGTGATGAAATGCAAGTATTAAGACCATCTGAAAAGAAAGTTTAAAACAGGTATTTTGAGATTTTCAAAGAAATAAAAGCAGGAAGGCCATCCATAAAAAGGAGATCAAGAAATTATGAAATTAAAATGTGTTAGCAATAAATGAGCATATTGGGGAAAAAAAATAATTATACAGGACAAATTCTAGATTAGACACAGTTCACGACTGTATCAGCCAATAGAAAGTTAATAATGAGGAAATCAGCCACAATAAAACAAAAATGTTTTTAAAAATTTTTTAACATTTATTTATTTTTGAGAGAAAGAGAGAGAGACACACAGTGTGAGTGGGGGAGGGGCAGAGAGTGAGAGAGACACAGACTCTGAAGCAGGCTCCAGGGTCTGAGCTGTCAACACAGAGCCTGACACAGGGCTCGAACTCATGAACCATGAGATCATGACCTGAGCCAAAGTCGGCCACTTAACCAACTGAGCCACCCAGGTGCCCCAACAAAGATGTTTTTTAACTGAAACAGTATTTAAGTGACAAGAATAAAGAGCTTCAATAAATATATTTTAGAAGTTCCAAAAACTTAGACTATGAAGAATGACAGAGAAAAAACTAGTAACCCTTCACATCTACTAGATTGGCTACCATAAAAAAAGATGGCCAATAACAAGTGTTCTCAAGGATATGGAAAAGCTGGGACCCTTGTACATTGGGGGAAAACAGTTTAAAAGTTGAACATATAGCTGCCACGTGGCCCAGCATTTCCACCGCTAAGTATATATACAAAAGAATGGAAAACACGTCTGTACAAAAACTTGTACACAAATGTTCATAGCGACACTATTCGTAATAGTGAAAAAGTAGAAACAACCCAAACACTCATCAGCTGATAAAAGGACAAATAAAATGTGGCACATCCATACAATAGAATATTATTCAACCACAAAAAGGGATGAAATACAGATCCATGTTGCAATATGGATGACCTTGCAAACATTAGGCAAAGTGAAAGAAGCAAGACACTGAAGGTCACATATTGTATAATTCCATTTGTATTAAATATCCAGAATCCATAGAGGCAGAAAGTACATTAGTGTTTGCTAGGGGCTGGGGGAGACACCAGGTAAATGGGGACTGACTGCTAATGGTTCTGAGGTTTCTTCCAGAGGTAATAAAAGTATTCTGGAATTATACAGAGGTGATGGTTGCACAATTTGACCATATATTAAGAACAACTGAATTGTACACTTTTAAAAAGTGAATTTTATAGTGTGTCAGTTATATCTCAATAAAGGTGTTCTTTAAAAATAAAAAGGTTGCAAATTTCCTGGGATTGAAGAAAGGCTTTGATCCAAAGATAAAAAACATGAAGAGGGTGCCAAGCAGGATACATAAAAGTAAATCCACATTTAGCTACATGACAGTGAAATTTAAAACATCACCAGTAAAGAGAAATCTAAGAAACCACCAAAGATAAAAGACAAGTTACTTACAAAGGAGTAACAGACAGATCGAAGGTTTTAAACTGACATAACACACACTAGAATACATTTTAAAATACAGTAAAATCTTGGTTTGTGAGCATAATTCATTCCAGAAATTACATGCTTGTAGTCCAAAGCACTTGTGCATCAAAGCAAATTTCAAGAGCCATTGGCTCAGTTGTGATCATGTGACATCCGGCATCACGTACTACTCGTATGGCAAGACATCACTTGTTTGTCAAGTTAAAATTGATTAGAAATGTTTCTTCATCTTGCAAACACTCGCAGAACAGGTTACTCGCAATCCAAGGTTTTACTGTCTCTTTTAAAAACTAAGGACAGTCGGGGGAGAGTTGGAGATATTCAAGCCAAGATCCTATATTTCATTACATTAGTATTTAAGACTGTAACATTAAGACATTTGGAATAGTACAAATATTAGGAACATTTATAATTCTTTCTGAAAGATATACTAAAGGATATACTTCAGCAAGAAGAATAACAAATAGAGAAAGAAAAGGTAAAAAGAAATAATATTAAGACTCTTAGAACTTATCTCTTTATTGCTCTTAAAATGTAATATTAGTT
The DNA here is from genome assembly GCF_007474595.2 of Lynx canadensis. NCBI lineage: Eukaryota > Metazoa > Chordata > Mammalia > Carnivora > Felidae > Lynx > Lynx canadensis. Next base: position 74,648,233 of record NC_044320.2, read on the forward strand.
AGCATTGACTATTTCAAAAAATAAATTTTGTGTGTTTAAAGCAAAATGAAAATTCCAGATAAAAATAATGAGGAAGAAAAGAGGCAGAAAATTCAGTGGGTAAATAGGGATAGAATCAAAACTGTTTTCAAAAATAGCAAGAGAGGAAAACAAGCTAGTCAGTTTTTTTATAGGGCTAGTAAAAGTTATAACAGCATTCTTGTTGTGTAATTAATATACTGTAAACTGTACCTATTTAAAGTAGAAATTCTTTAAATTTTTTTTTTCAACGTTTATTTATTTTTGGGACAGAGAGAGACAGAGCATGAACGGGGGAGGGGCAGAGAGAGAGGGAGACACAGAATCGGAAACAGGCTCCAGGCTCTGAGCCATCAGCCCAGAGCCCGACGCGGGGCTCGAACTCACGGACCGCGAGATCGTGACCTGGCTGAAGTCGGACGCTTAACCGACTGCGCCACCCAGGCGCCCCTAAAGTAGAAATTCTTATGAGTTTGAAATATGTATACAAATGCAAAACTATCATCACAATCAAAATAGTAAACTTAATCTTGCCCTTGAAAAGTCTTTCAAGTGCCACTTCACAATTCATCCTTTCCTTTCCAAGTGTCTCTGCCTACCCACCATCTGTTTCTGGACATTAGTTTGCATTTTTTAGAATTTTATGTAAGTAGGGTAATATAGAATATATCTCATATAGTGTATTTGGGGTAGCTCCTTTCACTCAGCGTAGTTGCTCTGAGATTCATCCATGGTGTCACATACATCAACAGTTCATTCTTTTTTATTCCTTTTATGGATAGGCCACAATTTGCTTCTCCATTCACCTGTTGATTTTTTTGCTCTTACCAATTTGAGGCTATTGTAAATAAAGCTATCATGGACATTCATGTATAAGTCTTCGTATGGACATTTGCTTTCATTTCTCTTAGATAAATACCTAGAAGAAGAATGACTGGGTGGCATGGAAGATGTGTTTTAACGTTTTAGCAAAGATAAAACATTTCTGCAAGCTCTCTTCCAAAGTGCTGGTATCATTTTCCATCTTCTCGTTCTACTAGCTTTTTTTTTGCAGATTTCTTTGGATTTTCTACATGAACAGTGAGGACATCTGTAAATAACGATATTTTGGGCTCTTCCTTTCAAATCTGTATGCATGTTATTTCATTTTCCTGCTTTATTGCATTAGCCAGAACCTACAAGAAATGGTAATAGCAGACATCCTTATTTTGACTTATATCTTAGAGGGAAAGGATTTAGTCATTCAGCATTAAATACAATGTTAGCTATTAGGTTTTTCATAGTTGTATTTTATCATATTGAGGTTTCCTTGTAGTCCTAATTTGCTGAGAGTTTCTAAGAGGGATAGATGTTTTATTTTGTCAAAATAATTTACATTCTCTTCAAAATACTGTTTTATCTGTAATGTTGATGTCCTATTTTCTTTTTACTCAGTTCAAAATTCTTTCTAATTTCCTTTTTTGGCTTTTTCTTTGACTCACTTTTTTTAGAGGTGTGTTATCTAGTTTCTAGATACTTGGGGATTTTTCAGGTACCATTTTGTTACTGACTGCTAATTTAATTCTATTGTGATCAGACAACATACTTTATATGATTTGAAACTTTAATATTACCCAAGGCTTGTCTAACAGCAAAAACAAGGTCTTTCTTGGTAAATATTTTGTATATTGTGCATTCGTTCAGTAAAATGTCTCTAAATGTAGATCAAGTTGATTGTGTTGTCAACTTCACATCCATACTTTCTGTTTCCCTGTTCTATCAGTTAATGAGTATAGGGTATTGAATTTCTGAATATAATCATGGACTTGTCTGTTTCTCCTTGCAGTCCTAGTGGGTTTTATATCGTGTATTTTTGAAGTTCTATTAATAGGTATATAAGCATTGAGGGCTGTTATATCCTCTTGATTAACTGATCTCTTTATCATCATGAAATAACTCTCTTTATTCCTTGATTGACATATACTTTGTCTGACTTTTTAATATAGAAATATAGCTTTTAAAAAACCAGTATTAAAATTTTATATCTTTTCCCATCCTTATATTTTTATCCTATTTGTGTCTTCATATTTAAAGTGCTTTTCTTATAGACTCAACAGACAGGTAGGTCTTGCTTTTCTTTATTTAATGTGATAATACTGCTTTTTAATTAGGAAGTTTAGGCAATTTCATTTCATGTGATTATTTCTATGAATGAATTTATATTTGCCGCATTGCTAGTTGTTGAATAGTTAATTCATATCTTCTTTATTCCCCTTTTCCCCCTCACTGCTTACTTTTAGATTAAGTATTTTTAATTATCCTATTTTATTTCCTTTGTTGTTTTATTGGCTAATCTTTATTTTATTTTTAGTGGTTGCTTTAGGTTCTATTTTCAAGTAATACTATACCATTTCATGTATAGAATGTACACTTTAAAACAATATACTTCCCTCTCTCCTAGCTTTAATGTCATTGATTTCATACATTTTACTTCTACATGTGATATAAACTCCATAAAACATTGTTACTATTTTACATTTACATGATCAATTACCTCTTAAAGAAAATGAGAAAGGAAAGTGTTTATTTCCATAGCCTTCACTCCTTTGTGTAAAGTCAGACTTCCACTTGGTATCATTTTCTTTGTGTGTGCAGGACTTTCTCTAACCGTTTACATTTCTTCTAGTACTTGTCTGGTAACGATGAATTCTTTTACCTTTTGTATGTCAGGTAAAGTGTTTTGCCTTTGTTTTTCAAAGATGTTTTCACTGGGTGTAGAATTCTAACGTGATGTTTTGTTTTTCTTTCTGTGTTTCATGGATATGACATCACTATCTTTAAGAGCTCATGCCTCCTTTTTAAAATTTTTTTAAGATTTGTTTATTATTGAGAGAAAAAGAGAGACAGAGCATGAGCGGGGGAGGGACAGAGAGAAGGGGAGACACAGAATCTGAAGCAGACTCCAGGCTCTGAGCTGTCAACACAGAGCCCAACGCGGGGCTCGACCTCATGAGCTGTGAGATCATGAGCTGAGCTGAAGTCGGACACTTAACCCACTGACCCAGCCAGGTCCCCCAAGAGCACATGCTTCTTACAGCCAGTATTCTGTCATCCTTATCTTTGTTCCTTTGTATGTAAGATGTATTTTTCCCCCTCTGGCTGCTTTTAAGACTTTCTCTCTATAACTGGTTTTCAATAATTTGATTATGATGTACTTGGTATATTTTTATTAATTTTTTGTGATTGGGGTTTGTTGCATTCATTGAGTCTGTGGGTTTATAGTTTTCACAAGATTTGGACAATTTTTGGACAATATATCTTCAAATATTTTATTTTGTTCCTACCCTCTTCCTTTGGAGACTCCAAATATACATACATTTGCCTTCTTGAAGTTATTCCACAGCTCATGATGTTTTGCTAATTTTTTTCAGGACTTCATCTCTTGTGCTAGACATCGTGAAGCACTCTACCTATATTACCTCATTTTCCCTCACAGCAAACATGTAAGTTGGGTAAAATTGTCACCCCATTTAAAGCACTAAAAGTTAGGTAACTTGCCCAAGATTGCAGGGTTAGTCATTAGACCATCAGCATTCTAACCTACCCGGGGCTTGTGATTACTCCTGTCCATAGCAGAAGAACACAAGTGGACATACCTGTGGAAGCCAACTGCCTCCTTCTCTTGTTTGCTCAGGGACACATCACTCAGCACATCTTAGGAGTGAAATCTGGGGGCACCTGGGGGACTCTCTGTTAAGCGTCCAACTTTGGCTCAGGTCATCGTCTCACAGTTCGTGGGTTCGAGCCCCGTGTCGGGCTCTGTGCTGACAGCTCAGAGCCTGGAGCCTGCTTCGGATTCTGTGTCTCCCTCTCTCTCTCTCTGTCCCATCCCTGCTTGTGCTCTGTCTGTCTCTCTCTCTCTCAAAAATGAATAAACGTTACAAAATTTTGTTTTTAATTTTAAAAAAATTTAAAGAAGTGAAGTGTGGCCACCATTCATAAGCATACTTTCCAAGGCTTTTCCATGCTGACACTGCTCTTCCTAAAACATTCAAGGTGTCTGATGCTAGATGACATCAGGCTTGGAGCTCCCAGCCTTCCCTAAGTCCCCATCCTCAGGTGTTAACCCAGGTCCCAGGAAGAGCTGAAAAACAACTGGGACTTGACTCAGTCCAATAACCAATCGAGGTCAACTCCAGACCTTTCATCTAGTTCATGAAAACTAGAAGGTCGGTATTAAAAGATGTGAGGCTTATACATTACGATCCATGTCACACCCTCTCATTTCTTAAGAGATGTTTTGACATGTGCCCAACTTTAAAAACTCAGAAAGGAGTTCCTGTCCCAAATAAGGAAATAATAAGTACTCAAATGCTCTCAAAATGTACAGGAGAGAGTGAAATATCAGCCATGACATCTGCCACATAAACATTCATTAGCATAATACTGCACTGAAAATTTGCTTCCAAAAGCGGGAATCTGGGATAGGAGGTAAAAATTCTTAAAAGAACAGGAAAAGGGGCAGAGAAGTCAATGTTGTCTGGACTTCGGTCTTCTCAGGTGCATCTTGCCCGGAAGCTATCTCTTTTAATCCAGTCAGGATACAAACTGAAAAACATGTAACCCAAGGAAAGCAATTAGGGCCATCAACCAAGGAAGAATGTGGAATATGGGAGCCAACAGTACTGACCAAACCAGAGTAACAGGTTGAACAGGTTAGTCAAGAGAGGACTAAGGTTGTAATGCCTATTCATTTCTTTGATAAAGATTTCTCAGGCATTGTTCTAGGTTGCGGCTAATTGAAAGGGTCTTAAAAGTGGCAATAGAAAGTCATAAAACCAAAAGCAGACTTGCTCAGCAGATATGGCAGGAGAGCATTGGCTAGGGGAGGGCCAGAAGTTGGGAACCAAGGCAAAACAAACTGTACCAGAGTTCAGAAGCCATTGTGTTGAAACACTCAAGCTTCACCTGAACTGATGGCCACAATGTGGATGTCTTAGAGTGGCCAGCTTTTGTTATGCTAGGCTTATGAGTGACTGTCTAATAAACATCCTCTCTGCTTCGTATTTCCCATTTCCCCCGCATCTTCTCCAAGTTGCTCGGTGACCCCAGGAGGCCACCTAAATGGATTACATCAATGGGTTGCGTTGCTCTGTGGCTTTCCATTGGGTTTCACTGAGTAGAAGCACTAAGGAATCAAAGGGTAGGTAGTGGATGATTCATACCTCCAGCTTCCTCCCTGCAGGGTTGCCACAGGCTAACTGGGCCCCTGGACCAAAGGTCTCAGATTTCAGAGGACAGCCATCTCCATGCAGTTCCTCTGACTTCAGTTCTGGTAATGCTCTCCTTTGTTCTTTAGACCTAAGGTGGCAATCCTGTACTCTCCCTGGGTGACTCCCTCAAGATCTGCCCACACCTCTGTAAATACTCTAGTTATTCAACTCCACTTGAATTATTCTAATATGAGTGTTTCCCGCTGGGGCCATAACCATACAGTAGCTGAGACCCAGCATGCAATGAGAAAATAGAAATCTCCAATACACAAGAATAAATTTAATTAAATTGTTAAATTAAATTAAATTAAAATGAAAGTGAGGTAATATATTGAGAGAAACGGAAAAGAAAGGAAAAGAAAAGAAATCTCTGAGATCGGAGGAGAAAAGACAGTAGGGAACCAGTGGCCATGGTGGGGCTGGCACCTGCGGTCAGATTAGATTATTCTGTAAGGTTGATCATTTACATAGCCATTCTGATCAGGAATCTGGAAAAATGTAACCGGTGAGATCTCTGTGGGGTCCTAGGGGATTTGAAATTCTTCAGTTGCCCAGAATTATGACCATTTCAAAATACACTGTGATTAGAGTGAGTAAGGCCACTCATCAGAAATCCACTGAGTGTATCTTTCAGTTCTAGAGTGGAGCAAAATACGTTATAAAAACCATTTGAATCTGCTCACAGACAAGAATACTTAACTCCAGGAAAGAGATTATATTTTCTGAATTAAAAACACACATGCAGGGGCACCTGCATGGCTCAGATGTTGGAGCTTCCGACTCTTGATTTCAGCTCAGGTTATGATCCCAGGGTCATGGGATCAAGCCCCATAATGCATGGAGCCTGGAGCCTGCTTGGGATATTCTCTCTCTCTCTCTCTCTCTCTCTCTCTCTCTCTCTCTCTCACACACACACACACACACACACACACACACACACACACACACACACACACACAAATAAATAAATAAATAAATAAATACACACACACAAATGCAGTAATTTTAGTGGATTATTTTAATGAAACATAACTCTCTAGTGCCCCTTAAGCCTTTGGATTTTACCAAATCTGAATCGTTATAGAACATTACATCCTGCCACTCATTTCGCTTAAATGGATTTTGTTCTACCACAGTTGTTTTAACCTCTAGGTATTTTTTAAATGTTATAGATATTTAATTGTGTAAGTTTTCCAGATGCATTGTTGTGGAAAGAGTGCCCAGCTGTGAGTGAGAGCAGTGGGTCCAGGACTGGGTCACCTGTGTGACCTATGCGTGACATCTCCAAGCTCCAAGGGCCTTTTTGGTCAGTCCAGGAGGCGTGGTAGCAATCGACCTCATTTTGAGCATTCTTGAAATCATCGTCTTTATTTTAGTTTCACAAGCTCTTTCTGCTCTGCATTAAATGGGGTACTATGTAAATACGAAAGCTAATATTCTGACAAGGGAAAGACTGCTTTGTAAATTTTATTAAAGCAAGTCAGATATACATTTCTTTTGTCAGCTAAAAATATTTCTTGAAAATGAGTTTTATTTAATTCTCCACAACCACTGTTGTTTTAGTCTAACTAGTTCCGGCAAAATACATTTGCTACAATTAACCTCGTACCTGTTGCGCTGTAAGAATTTCAAAAATGACTTGTGCAACTACAGAAGTTTCACAACAGCCCAAAATGTTCATCATTCTATCAAGGCTTCTATGCCAATGTATTAGCAAATGCGGTTCTTTGCGTGTGGTTTTATCTATTAAACTTTAATCTGATTTGACCAAGTTATAGCAAATGACCATATAACTTCAAAGGATCTGTCACTGTCCTACAATCCCCCTTCAGAATCATGAGACATATTTCATTAAATTCTAAAAGCTAAAAGGAAACCACACATCTACACACCCTAAACTTTTCTTTAAGTAACTCAAAGTGCTCATCTTTACCTCTATTGTCATTTTTCCTCCATTTGACAACAGTTAGGTTTTATGTGCTTTATGGATGACATACATTCTGATTTGTTCATTAATAGTTAAGAAATAGCTATTGTACACCTGTCATGTAAAAAACTGCTACGGGGTAACAAAATACATAAATCTTACTAGGTAAGATCTATTTTAGATTCCCTGAAACACTGCAACTTTCCTCTGTCACCTACAATTGAAATTAAATAGTTTTGTCCCATTAGTTGTTTTCTATTTATCTTCCACTAAACTTCTAAGAAAAAAAAAATTGTCTTTGGTGCTATTTCATAGCTGGATCCCAGGAGATTAGCACACGGTTCTCAAGAAGACAGGTATTTGACAAATATTCGTTGAGTAAATGAATGGCTTCCAAACTGGTTGGGAGTGCAATTCGTATTTTTAATTTTTTTTTCTTAATGTTTTTTATTTTATTTTTGAGACAGAGAGAGACAGAGCATGAGCAGGGAAGGGGCAGAGAGAGAAGGAGACGCAGAATCCGAAGCAGGCTCCAGGCTCTGAGTCATCAGCACAGAGCCCGATGCGGGGCTCGAACCCACAGACTGTGAGATCATGACCTGAGCCGAAGTCGGACGCCCAACCGACTGAGCCACCCAGGTGCCCCAACAATTTGTATTTTTAATTTCGAGTTAATTATCAATAGAAGGAGAAAATTATGGAGTCAGAAAATTATTCAGGGGTCCCTGGGTGGCTCAGTCGGTTAAGTGTCTGACTCGATCTCAGCTCATCACCTGAACAACACCATGAATTAATATTTTTCAAATAAATCCAGTGATTGTGTCACTGTCAAAATTATACGTCGGTAGGTCTGCCAGATTCCATCATATGACTCGCTGAATGCAATTGTTAAAAGCATACTTTTGGTTCCAGTATGGATGGCACATACACTTCATCCCAGTTGTCAAATGAGATTGATATCCAGTAAAGGATCTAGGCCCCATCAAAGTTCATACTGGATGGCAATATCTATCATGAGTGTGGGATGGAGAATGGCCACAACTGATCCCTGATTTAGACCAAAGGCATGCCTTAACGGTAAGGATGGTTGGTAAGTCATTCGATCCAGGGAAAGCACAGAAGGCAGGACGAAGGCAAGAATGCCCACTGTTACCAGTATTATTTCCCATTTGTCCTGGAGGCATCAGTCAATGCTTTTGACAAGCAAAGTTACAAGTATAAAGATTGAAAAGGAAGAGAGAAAACTACGCCTATTTATAGATTGTATAAAATCAAGAATATCAACTGAAAAGCTACAGTCAGAAAATGGACGAGATGATAAGATATAAAATTGACAAATAAGTTAATACCACAATATACATGTAAACAACTAGTTAGAAAATGCAACTAAGAAAATACCTGCAACTGTTGCTCACTTCTTTCCATGGCGTCCAGGAAACTTGACATCCTAGCCTCCCAGAGGCAGACAAGACCATGTGACTAATTCTGAGCATTTCCAGTAGACTGTATTTCAAGGAAACCAAATAAAGATAGATCTTTACAGAAGAAAGCTAGCTACCAATGTAGAAGGAATGATCGAATTAGAAAACCACCATTCTGTAACACCTAATGAGATTATTGACTCATACAAGGAATATGTCATTATTAAATGTATTACATGTATGATTTACTACTCATGAAAGGGAAGAGGTGACTGTTCAATAAAGTAACCAGATGCTCTAATCCATCAGATAATCAAAGCATTATAATCTAAATTAATCAGATATTTAAATTTCCTGATGTGATGCAATGCCAATTATGCATTACCGGTCATTTGTCTAAATAAAAATGTTGAACATATATCCTTAAGTTTTTATATCTGACTCTAGTTTATGGGAAATGTGGGAGGTAGAGCAACCTAAATTGCATCATAAGGAAGCAAGCAGAAAAATTCAAAGACACAAATTCACAGGGTAGCACCTGTGCCACTTCAACATCGTGGTGTCAGGGCCATTCAAGGAGGAGAAGCTTATCGCAGGGATATGCTCATTACAATTCCAAGTACTTCCCTACATTTCCCACTTCCCTTGCCCTTGGGTTGGGGCCATGCAGCCAGTTGTAGGTCAAGGACTGTGAGGGGTGGCAATTCTGGGCCAAGACAGTTAAGAGCCAGTGGCCCTTCACCATTCCTTTGTTGGACACCACCGTCCAGATCCAGATGGCCAAATGCAAGGTGTGTGAGGGCCACCCGACCTTCGTTAAATTAAGCAAGTTAAGTGGCAGGCTTTGTCAGCTCAATATCTAGCATTAAATATTCTTCATCGACATAGGGCCTGTGTTGAATTTAAAAAGACTCAAACACAAAGTAACAGATGTACTATAACCTTCTGGGTTGGATGCCAGTCTGGATAAACAGCTGAAAAAACCAGCTGGAGAAATTCAAATATGGACTGTTCAGCAGGATGTTGGGCAACAGGAGGCAGAGTGACATGTGTGACCTGGCCCCGGGGAGCAGGGCCAGGTGGAGAACCTAGCAGGAGACACCATGGGATAGAAGCTCACAAGAACAAAAAGCAGAATGACACTAGAGGCAAAAGCCATGGGGAAACTAACCCCTGGAGAGGACCCATGGTCCCCTGCAAGGACCTTAGTACGGCACAAAGTTGTGAGCGGGGCACTGTATTTTGAGTTGAGTGCTCCAAAGACTAGGCTGTAACCAAGAAGGGAATCACTTCGAGCTGGTAAGACTAATTGTCTGCCGTCATTAAAAATGGAGGCTTGAGAACTAAGGTAATTCAATTCAAGGAGAAATAAGGAGCTAGTTGTGCACTTGGGTCTCGTGGCTCATTGAGAGCGTAGGTGGGCCATGGTTAGCTGATGGTTAAGACGTCCGTGGCAAAGGGGAAGGGGTTTTGAGGACAGACATCCACAGACAAAGGTATGTAAGAGAGAAAGAGAAGTGCAGACAGCCCATCAGCCCGTGAACTCCCTCTTCTGGTCAACACCATCCAGAGGCACAGAGGACACCCCCTCACTAAGCCCAGGCCTCCTCTGGAGCTGGGCAGGGGCCACCCTGAGGGCTGCCTCGCCTCACACATCCCGGAAAGGTAGACAGATGGTACTCTGCTAATGCTAATTACAACAGAAAGCAAAAGGACGATGTGGAATACGTGCTCAGAGTGTGAATTCAGTAAATACTGAATAAACAGACAAAAACCACAGTAAGAATGCCTAGTGCCTCGCTAATCAGATCCACTCCGGGACACTGCAGGGGAAAGTGCTGTCTGACCAATGATTCTGCATTCATTGCTTCTCATCCTGCACACCTTCTCTTCAACATCGATCCCAGACGGTCCCAAAGAACTCCCAGAAAGCCTGACAAAAATACATAAATCTATGTATGTACATACATAATGGGTATAAATATAGAGACGTGTATGCTTTACACAAATGTTTAAGCATGTATAGATCTATGTGCATGTATAGTGAATATGTGTGCATACGTGTATGTGTTTGTGTACGTGTATGTGTGCATATACATACATAGGCATGTACATATGTGTATATATGTATCCCAAAGTACTGTCTCCACAAAACCATATCAAAAGAGAAATTAGAAGAATTAAACTAGAGTCAAGACAGCTCTACTAAAAATTGCCAGATAAAAAATTAGAAAAATTTGTGCTAAACTGATTGTGCTAGAATACAATCCCCTTGTTACCTGGTAACAGAATGCTAATTTTACTGGAGGGCCAACACGCCCGGCTAAAAGATGATGTTTCCCAACTTCTTTTGCACAGAGAGTGGCCGTGGAAATGTAAGCAGAAGAAGCAGAAACAGGCTTCCAAGGAAAAGCCTTTGTGTCTGCTGCTTCCCCTTCTCCCTCGGTAGAATTCAAATGTGATAGTTGAGGGGCACCCGAGTGGCTCAGTCGGTTACGTGACCGACCCTTGGTTTCAGCTCAGGTCATGATCTCAGAGTTTCGTGAGTTTGAGCCCCGCTTCCGGCTCTGCCTGCTTGGGATTCTCTATCTCCCTCTCTCTCTCTCTCCCTCTCTCCCACTCGTGCTGTCTCAATCTCTCAAAACAACTAAATAAACTTTAAAACAAAATGTGATAGTTGAAGCACAAGCAGCCACATTGTGCCACCTGAGGAAGGAAGCCAGGAGCTAAAAGGACAATCTAGAAGGTCAGAAGGAGGCTGGAATCCTAATGACTTTGGGGAGCTATCACACTAGTCCAGGAACAAAGCCACTGTATGTGTATCTAAATATAAAGAGCAGTGCCTCCTGCAAAAAAAAAAAAAAAAAAAACTCAACAGTGAACCAATCTTACATCTTTATTTCATGGATTCAGCAAATACTTACAAAGAACAGACTATGAGTTATACCTCTTGTTGGGTGCGTGGTACCAAGGTGAATTGGGCCAGACTCTCCCTTAAGAAATTCATAGTTTTGTGGAGGAGAGAGACATGGAAGCCAAAATCACAGTTTGATAAGTAATCTGAAAGATGAGGCCGAAAACTCTGAACTGTGTAGTTATTTATACTTCAAAATATTTCTCTTCTGACATACTTAGTTCATACCATTTTCTATTTTCTGAGATCTTGAAAATACATTGAGAATTTATTAACTATATCTGTAATAGCATTTGAAGATCATCGTTCAATTTAATTCAATCAAAAAAAGTTACTGAGTGCCTGTTATTTGCAAGGCATTGGCTAGGTTATGGGGAAATACAAAAAATAAGGGAGTAACAGTCACACTTGTACTTTTCTGTGAGTCCCAGAGGGGCACAAAGCATGATACACCTGCAAGGCCAAGAGAGTCACTTTTCTTTAGAATTCCTCATAGTGAAAGATGTTTTCTTAAAAGCACGGCACAATGTTTCCTGTGACAGAAGAAGGTCAACTAATAAATACAGAAAAGAAGACAACGCTAAATTAGAAATCACCATTTTGCAACCTCCAGTGTAATCATCAATTCAGGCAAGGATCATGGGTGGATGTTAAAATCACTGAGTGTTCTACACACCTACTGGTAGGACTACAATGCACGGCATTGACAACACTCGGTCCTGGCCAGGATGCGTTGCGACAGGAGCTCTCATTCATAGCTGATGGCAGTGCAACTGGTCCAGCCATTCTGAGAGACAGTTTGGCGGTTTCTCACAGCACTGAACACACTCTCACCATACCAACCTAGTGACCACTCTCCTCGCTACTTACCCAAAGGAGTTGAAAACTTACATCCACAGAAACACCTGCACACAGGTGTTTTCAGTAGCCTCACTCGTAATTATCAACTAAGAAACAAGCAAGATGGCCTTCGGTAGGTGAACGGGTAAATGCGATGTGGTACCACCAGCCAATGGAATATGATTTAGCTATGCCAAGACATGAGCTTTCAAGCCATGAAAAGACCTGGAGGAAACTTAAACGCGTATTACTGAGTGGAAAAAGCCAATCCAAAAAGGCTACATGCTGTAGCCACACCATGGAATCACCGTATGATTCCAACTATAGGTCATTCTGGAAAAGGCAAAACTATAGGTACAGTGAAAAGATCAAGGATTGGGGGTGGGAGGGATGAATAATAGGTGGAACACAGGATTTTTAGGGCAATAAAACTACTCTTGTGGTGCTATAACTGTGGATACATGCCAAAACCCAAGAACAGAATGAGGCCTAATGTAAACTATGCACTTGGGGTGATAATGATGCGCCAGTGTAGGATCATCAGGTGTAACACATACACCTCTCTGGTGCAGATGTTGATAGTGGGAGGGGCTGTGCAAGTGGGAGATGGGGGAGTATCCAGGAACTCTCTATGCTTTATGCTCAGTGTTGCTGTGAACCTAAAGCTACTCTCAAAAATATAAATATGGATGATATAGAGAGATAGAGATAGAGATAGAGATAGAGATAGAGATAGAGATAGAGATAGAGATAGAGATAGAGATAAATAATACATATATTTTTAAATCACTAGGGAAAAAGATTGTTGGAAGCAATATAGTCACATGGCACCCAAGTACCATCCCATAGACCACTAGTACTTATGATTACTGTGCTTTTATATTTTTTAAGGTTTATTTATTTATTTATTTATTTATTTTGAGAGAGAGGGAGCATACACACATGAGTGAGGAAGAGGGGCAAAGAGAGAGGGAGATAGAGAATCCCAAGCAGGCTCTGCACTGTCTGCAGAGGAGCCCTGTCAGCAGGGAGCCTGACATGCGGCTTGAACTCAAGAACCTGTGAGATCATGACCTTAGCTGAAATTAAGAGTCCGATGCTTAACCAACCGAGCCACCCAGATGGCCCATTACTGTGCTTTTATAATGGGGAAAGCTTGTAGTTGCCACCTTCTCCTGGGGATTAAATTCAAGCATCTAATAGTGAACAGCCTAGATATTATGACAGGTTGCAGTATAAACTGTTCAATAGTATATATGACATTTCTTGCCAAAAATGTTTCATCTGAGTATAAGCAAGTCCTTAAACTTAAACTGAAGTTCACAGAAGATACAGGGGATAGAGAGCCGGTTAAACGACACCATGAGAACAGTCAGACAAACAGAGAATACAAGACATTCTACAAGACACCTGGTCTGTTCTTTTCAAAAAGTCGGTGACAGGGGTGCCTCGGTGGCTCAGCCAGTTGAGCCTCCGACTCTTGATTTCAGCTCAGGTCATGATCTCACAGTTCATGAGTTCGAGCCCCATGTGGGGGCTCTGCCCTGGTAGTACAGAGCCTGCTTTGAATTTTCTCTCTCTTTCTCTCTCTGCCCCTTCCCACCTCCCACCTCTCTCAAAATAAATAAATAAACTTTTTTAAAAAATGTATCAGTGACATACATATTAAAATTTTTTTTTAAGATAGAGCTATTCTAGGCAGAAAGTTATTATAGGCAGCCAAATGCAATGCCTGAAACCTGATTGGATCTTTAGGACAAGTGGGGAAATATGAATATGGATTAATATTAGATGGTATTGTAGACTTAATGTTAGCTTTACTAGGTATGATCATTTCATCCTAGTTACGTGTGATAGCTTCCCGCTCCAGAAATAAGCACTGGGCACCTGCATTTGTGACTTAAATGCAACTAAACTTTGAAAGGGCTCACCAAAAGAGAGGAGATAAAAAGCAAATAGGGTAAAATTTTAACCACTGTTCGATCTAAGCGTAGGTTTTTGGAACACTCACGCACTATTTCTTTAAGTGGGAGGTGTGTTGGAAATTTTTCACAATAAAAACGTGAGGACAATCGTGTGTCCTGATCGGCAAATTGTTTCGACAAATCAACAACTGAGTGTCACTTCCCTAGCTGAGCTAAGAAGTAGTTCTGTCCTCTTACTGCAGAAGGAATGACTTCCGTGCACCTGTTGGAGGGCGGACCAGTTGGCGGTGTTGTGCCTGTACATTACTTTAGACATGCGCCTTCACAGGACACACCTTTACCCCAGGCCTCTGTGGGAATTGAAAACACTGGGTATATGCCACACATTGTCATTATGTAAACATAGCTTAGACACAGCTAAATTCTTATGGTTGACACTCCTCTATCTGACAGCCACAGAAATGGTGAACGGTGGAAAAGGACACACAAAACCAAAATCATTTACGAGACAGCTTCTAGCATCTAGCTTGCCTCAGCCCCTCTAAGGACTTGTGTCACCACAGTGCAGCATTTTTGCAGGTAAGATTTAGGTCCTGTGGCCACTCTGGCAGAAATGCTAGGTGCCCACTGCTGAGGCCATTCTTCTCTGGACACAGTATATAAAACAGTTCCCAAAGAGGGCCATGCGGTAGTTCAACTGTCATCTCCAACATTCTTCTTTTATTCTTCTTTTCTAGCTGTTTTTGCTAATTTTGCTGACTTTCTGCAGTGTGAAGCTTAAGAGGTGGTGGAAGCTCAAAGGAGAACCAAAGAAGAAAGAGGGACATGTGCTTGGGGGCCCGGCAGTGCGCACTTGTGAGAGCATGTATTTGGCCTGGCGACAAAGCCCCACATTCACCAACAGCCAACGTGAAGAATGTGGCTCCCACGAACCCTTATGCAAACCCCTCTCCCAAGCCCTCAGCAACTTCACAGTAGAGGCACAGTATAAAAAGTCAAGGACACTGGCACAAAAACAGACACATAGATCAATGGAACAGAATAGAAAACCCAGAAATGAACCCACAACTATATGCTCAATTAACCTTTGACAAAGCAGGAAAAAAAAAATCCCATGGGAAAAAGACAACCTCTTCAATAAATGGTGTTGGGAAAACTGGACAGCAACATGTGAAAGAATGAAACTGAACCACTTTCTTACACCATACACAAAGATAAATTCAAAGTGGATTCAAGACCTAAATGTGAGACAAGAAACCATTAAAATCCTAGTAGAGAACATAGGTTGTAACCTCTTCAAAATCAGCTGTAGCAAGTTCTTACTAGATATGTCTCTGGAGGCAAGGGTAACAAAAGCAAAAATAAACTATTGGGACTTCATGGAATTAAAAAGCTTTAGCACAGGGAAGGAAACAATCAACAAAACTAAAAGGCAGCCCATGGAATGGGAGAAGATATTTGCAAATGACATATACGATAAAGGGTTAAAATCCAAAATATATAAAGAACTTGTAAAACTCCACACACACACACAAACCCCCCAAATAACCCAATTTAAAAATGGGCAGAAGACATGAATAGACATTTTTCCAAGGAAGACATACAGATGGCTAACAGACATGTGAAAAGATGTTCAACATCAACTTATCATCAGAGAAATACAAATCTAAACCACAATGAGTTTACGTACCTGTCAGAGTGACTAAAATTAACAACTCAGGAAACTACAGATGCTGGTGAGGATGTGGAGAAATGGGAACCCGCTTCCTCAAAAAGTTAAAAATAGAACTACCCTATGACTCAGCAATTGTCCTACAACTGCACTACAATTACTAATTGTAATTGCAATACAAACAATACTAAACCAAAGGCATGCATGCACCCTGATGTTTATAACAGCATTATCTACAATAGCTAAATTATGGAAAGAGCCCAAATATTAATAGATTGATGAATGGATGAAGAAGATGTGGTATGTGTGTGTGTGTGTGTATGTGTGTGTGTGTGTGTGTGTATATATATACATACATATAATGTATATACATATATATACATTATATACATATAATGTATATCTATAATGTATATCTATAATATATATAATGTATATATATAACGTGTGTGTATATATATAATATATATAATGTGTATATATATATATATATATAATGGAATATTACTCAACCATAAAAAAGAATGAAATCTTGCCATTTGCAATGATGTGGATGGGGCTAGAGTGTATTATGCTTAGTGAAGTCAGCCAGGGAAAGACAAATACCATATGATTTCACTCAGATGTGGAATTTAAAAGTTTAAAAAACAAAGCAAATGATCATAGGGGGAGGAAAGAAGCAAACCAAGAAACAGACTCTTAACTATACAGAACAAACTGAGGGTTACCAGAGGGGAGGTGGGTGGGGAGATGGGCGAAATAGGTGATGGGGATTAAGGAGGGCACTTGTGATGAGCATTGGGGTGTTGTGTGTAAGTGCTGAATCACTAAATTGCGATTACCTGCGGGAACTAACATTTCACTGTATGTTGACTAACTGGAAGTTAAATAAACAGTTACAAAAAGAAACAAAACAAGGGAAGGAAAGCTTTCCATGTCTCGAAGATGGGGACCTTTGTGATGACTGTCCACAAACCGAGTGAATTATCAGAGTCTCTTGTGCAAATGATAAAAACGCACGGCATTCTATAAAATGCTTTGTTATGTTTGTTATTTCCATATTTTTAACATTCTTGAGAACCAAGGATGGAACCAAGTAAGGAATACTTACTGCATTCTCACAGCCGATCCTCTAACCCAAAGCACTCAGGAAGGGCCAGAGAAAGGAAAGGACGCCTTGGGATTCAAAGCAGAGTTTATTGCACGTTATTTAGGGAAGCTACGTGTATAGCGGTTAGAGGAGCGGGAGCTTTGGAATCACAGTCTGGGCTCAAATCTCACTTCTACTTATGAGAGGTACACCCCTCGGCGAGTTATGTACCTGCCTGAGTCCCATGCTTACCCCACAGGGCTGTTTGGAGAATTAAATAAAACAAGGCATGGGAAGCGCAGAGTGTTTAGTACTTGGTAAGTGTTCGCTCATCAGAATGCTTCTCAAGGTTTTTTTCTAGCTGCCTGCTTGCCACAGCTGCCCAAGGACCTTCCTGGGAGTCGTGTCTCCTCTGGTCAGAGCTTCCTGCACACAGGCTTACATAAAGCTTTACCTCTGTCCCCAAACTGAATACTTTCAGATGCCTGAGGGTGTGGTCTCTTAGCCCAGGGAACATTTCGGCAATGAATGGCTGGAGAAATGTCAGAACTCTTGTCCTCAGAATGGTCCCAAGGCATAACAATACGTTATTGAAAATTAATAGTTTTTACAGAGAGCTACATGAAGCATCTACTTTGAGAGCAAACTTCCTCCTACAGAAAAACCAGAAAGAAAGTCACGATCTTTTCTTGTTCTCCACATAAAAATCCTGTGACCCAGAATGCTTTCTGCATCACACTTGGATTTGTTTGGGGGAGGTTCCCTCAGTTTTACTGACAAATAATTGACATATCACTGTATAAGTTTAAGGCATATAGGATGATGGTTTTATTTACATATATTGTGAAATGATTACCACAATATATTAAACTAACATTCATCTTCTCATAGAGATACAATTTGAAAAAATCAAAACAAAACATCTCCTTGTGATGAGAACTCATAGGATTTTTTTATCTTCTAACGGAAGTTTGTATCTTTGACTACCTTCCTCCAATTCCCCTTCCTGCCACCCTCCTCCTCTGCTAACCACAAGTCTGACCTCTTTTTTCTATGACTTTGCACTTTTTTTTCTTTTCTAGTTTCCATATATAAATGAGATCATATAGTATTTGTCTTTCTCTGAGTTATTTCACACAGCCACAATGTCTTCAAGATCCATCCATGTCAGATATCCTGGGTGGCTCAGTCAGTTATATGTCCAGCTCTTGATTTTGGCTCAAGTCATGATCTCAGTGCTCATGAAGGTTCATGAGGGCTCATGAGATCGAGCCCCGTGTCGGACTCTGTGCTGACAGTGCAGAGCCTGCTTGAGATTCTCTCTCTCTTCTCTCTCCCTCTCTCTCTCTCTCTCTCTCTCTCTCTCTCTCTCTTTCTCCCTCTGTCTACCCCTGCCCTGCTCACTCACTCTCTTAAAATAAATAAATAAACATTTAAAAAAAGATCCATCCATGCTGTTACAAATGGTAGGATTTCCTCATTTTTTATGGCTGAATAATATATACATACACAAAATGGAATACACACACACACACACACACACACACACACACACACACACATTTCAGCTTCATTCTCCGATTATCCACTGATGAACACTTAGGTTGATTCCATGTCTTGGCTATTGTAAATAATGCTGCAGTGAACATGGGGGAGCAGGTATCTTTTCGAATTAGGGTTTTTGTTCCCTTTGGATATCTTCCCAGAAGTGGAATTGCTGGATCACATGGTATTTCTATTTTTAATTTTTTGAGGATCCTCCATACTGTTTTCCATAATGACTTCATCAATTTACATCCCCACCAACGTGCACAAGGGTTCCTTTTTCTCCACATCCTTGCTATGTGAAAAAAATGCAACTGGACCCATATTTTACACCACTTTTTTACAAAAATTAACTCAAAATGGACTAAAGATTTAAATGTAAGACCTGAAACTCCCAGAAGAAAACTGGAAAAAAGCTGTTTGACATGGATCTGGGGGATGAGTTTTTGGATAGGACACCTTAAGTATCAGCAACAAAATAAAAAATAAATAAGGGAGACCGCATCAACAACAGGGCAACCTTGCAAGAGTTAAATGAATTGAGACGTGCAAAACACTCAGAACTTGCATAACATGGGGTGCCTGGGTGGCTCAGTCGGTTGAGCGTCCGACTTCGGCTCAGGTCATGATCTCGCGGTCCGTGAGTTCGAGCCCCGCGTCGGGCTCTGTTCTGACCACTCAGAGCCTGGAGCCTGTTTCAGATTCTGTGTCTCCCTCTCTCTCTGACCCTCCCCCGTTCATGCTCTGTCTCTCTCTGTCTCAAAAATAAATAAACGTTAAAAAAAATTAAAAAAAAAAAAGAACCTGCATAACATGTAGGAAGATTCCAGAAGTGTTGTTGCTATTGCTGCTGCTGCTACTACTTACTATGCCAGTGGTTATTTCCTCAAGCAGCTGTGGTCTGTGTTAACATGGGTTTTCTAGGTGTGCACATCTGCATGAAATGGTTGTGTGAGTGTTCAAGTCTAACACAATATGATTATCAAAACTCGAGAAAGTGTCACCAAAACCAAAAATTCCTCTATTATTTTTTTTTTAAAGGCGGGTCTGGGAAAAGGACACATTAGCTCCAAGAAAAGCCTGCTCTGATGGTAAAGGCCTGGACTCCATTCAGGAGACCTCTGTCCTAATCCTGAAGTTACCTATTTTATTAGGTAGCTCTGGGACCTTGAATAAAGCTACTCGATCTCCCCCCACACACACCCCACCGCCCTCCAGGTCCTCACTATACAGTAGAAATAACTACCTGGCTTGACTTTCAGAGGGATATTTTAAGTATCAGGTAAACATATGTCAAGGCTTTCTTTGTACTACAATAATATTTCTATTTTATTGAACAACTGCCTAATGAAAAGCAAATTTCCTTTAGATAGGAGATCATCAGGTGGCTTCATATAATAGAAAATGACTGGACTGAGAATCCAAAGCCTTGGTTTAACAGTTACATAACATTGGGCAAGCCAAAGCTCAAAGACCTTATTTCGTTAACTATAAAGCTGTCCTACGAATCTGTGACCTCCTTGCGGGTCAAATTAGATGATGTGTAGGAAAGTACCCTGTGAATTGGTACTATTCTTGTTAGCATAAAATATTTTCATACTCACTACTTACATAATTTAGGAATTCAGTGACTATAGCTGTTGTTGCTGAAATACATTATTTTGGAGAATCAAAGTCTCAAGGATAAATTCCCTTGCACTAAATGCTTTACGTGCACCACGCCTGTGCCTTCTCCCTTGCCTTCCTACAGGAACAAAGTGATCTTTTAAACACATTAATCAAACCATCACACTCGCTTGACCAGAAATGTTCAGACGGTTCCCAATGTCCTTGGAATAATGTACGGTTCCCTGTCAAGGCCAGGAAGCAGGTCCACGATGTGGCAGTCTTCTTCATCTACCTCCCCCCTCTCATTTTCTCTACTCTCTGCTCACTTCCTGTACTCCAAGGATCTTGATAAGACGCCAGAGTACATCAAGCTCTTTCCTACAGGAGGGTCTTTGCCCAAACAGTTCTCTCTGACAAGAATACATTCTTTCTCCTGACTTTCACATTGCTCCTGCCCATCCTTTAGGCCTCGTGTGGTCTCTGAACTTGGCCCTATGGCTCGTTCTATTCGGTTGGCTTGATTCAGTTACATAATTACAGTAGCAGGTACCAGTTAAGCACACAGCCTTCTCATTAAATATCAGCAAACCTTGGGAGAGATGATGCTGAACATCTAAAACCAGAGATCAACTTCCACGTGAAGAGTAGGAAAGGAATCTTCATTTGCTTCTATAAAATTCCAAAGACTTTTTTTTTTTTAATTTGTTACTGCTGTTATTAACTCCTGTATTCCAGGATTAGGAAACCAAGGAATGTCTCCACTGTGGTTCCTGGGTGACTCCGTCAGTTGGATGTCCGACTTTGGCTCGGGTCATGATCTTGTGGTTTGTGGGTTCATGGGTTCGAGTTCCGCGTAGGGCTCTGTGCTCACCTGGAGCCTGCTTGGGATTCTGTGTCTCCCTCTCTCTCTGCCCCTCCCCTGCTCATGCTCTGTCTCTCAAAAATAAATAAGCACTAAAACTAAATTTAAAAAAATGTCTCCACCAAGATTTGCCTGCAGTATTTCTAATTACGGTAGATTTCCTTTTCTTGAGGTCCTCCCATTCTTCCAAGGTACCTGGTCTACCAGGAAATGACCTTCCTTGATACCTATAAGGCTGGGAGGAGTCCTGTAAGCCCCAGAACAGGTATCAGTCCAGCTTCCTGGGAAATAAGCTTGGAAGGCATTGGTTCCACATATGGGCTATAACCACTGTCCCTAAAAATGGGAGTTTATCGTATATGATCAAATGACAGTTTTTAATGACACTTAAAAATGACACACCTGTGCTGTGGTTACACTATCAATGTCTTCAATTATATACTGGCAAAGAGAAAGAAGTGGTTCTTATTGAACCTATAAAAATAAGTCCATGGCCATAAAAGAGGAAGTATCTCAGCATCTCAGTAATAGTCACTGTCACAGAACCTGTCTACTGCGCTAAATAGGTTCATGGACAAAGGAAATTAATATTTTTCATGTTACCCATACAATGGCTTGATCATTGATGGATATACGCTGGTTACAGTAAATTTCATTCCATATATTTGTCTAAGCTTAACCCATTATCAAGACGTTCATCTGAAATCCACGTTCAGAACTAGAATTAGTCCTCTGAGCACTTGTTAGTTTACAATCTACACTAAGATTCCCCATAAGACATTTTCCAAAATTCTGAGGGTGTCAGTTGGAACGAGATATCTTTCAAGAAGAGTTTTATGGCAGCTTACGCAAGCATAGCTTCCTTCACTGAGGATCAGACACATATCAAGAAGAAAGGAAAAGGACTTCACATGCCCATCAGAAAATAGAACATTGAGAGGAGACAAGATGGCGGACCAGCATGGAAGTTTTTTGTGTGTCTCACGTCCACGAAATACAGCCGCACCAATACTAAACCATCCTACACACCTAGAAAACTGATCTGAGGATTAACACAACAATCTGCACAACCTGAACCACAGAATTCAGCAGGGAGGTGGCGCGGAGAGGTGAACTTGGGGAGTGAGAAGCCGTGAAAGGTAGGGAACCACTTTTGTCGGAGGAGAGAGGGCAGAGACTGGGGAGGGGGAGAGGATGTGGGAAAAGCACCCCTCCCCAAAAGCAGCCGGGGAGAAAGTGGAATATTGGAAACAGCCACAGGGAATAAACGAAAAAGGGAGAAGGGAGAAAGGAGAGGGTTTAAATTCCACTAAGACTGTAAATAAAGGGGAGCGCAGAGACTGCAACTTCGCAGCTCCCTACCTGGCGGTGCTCCGGTGGGAAGGGCGAATCCCCAGGAGCAGAGTGGGGTCCGGGCGGTGCTCGGGCCACACGGGGAGAAGCGGCTCCACTGCTGGAAGGACATTTGGTAGAGACGGCTGAAGCCACCTGGTCCCGGCAGACCCCGGAAAACGGCCACAGTCGCTGGTGCTGGAACAAGGTCGTCGAGGGTGAAGCCCGCTGCCAGGCGTGTGTTGTGATTTTCCATAGTCCCTGAGACACTGCTGCTACACTACATTTTTCTCACGACCTTTTTCTGGGGCGGGCTGGCACCTGGCCGCAGTCTCCGGGCTTGGGCAGCAGCAGGGTCCCACAAGCGGTCCTGGGTTCAGGTGACATTCGGCCGTTGCTCATTCGGCCAGTGCTCGGAGAGACCCTCCCGCAGAGGGGCGAACGGGTCAAAGCCACAGTCCTTCAGAAGTAAGGGGCGGGGAAAACAGCCGCATCTGAGACAAAACTCAGGAGAGAGGTACTGCCTGGGGCTTGGTCACGGACAGTAAAAGAGCGGGGAGTGGACAGAAGCTGAAGACAGAGGACCGCTGTGCGATTGCTGATCGGGGAGAACAGACAGGGTAGCTGGAGGATGCCATTTTCACTCTCCGCGCACGCGCATACTTACGAGCGCCCCAACCATCCACCCCAGGAGGCTAGCAGCGCCATCTAGTGGAGAACGGAGCCGTCACACTGAGCCCCGCCCGACTGGGCCCAACTCGCTCTCAAGAACACAAGTCTCACCAAGGGCTTAGTTTATGGACTATAAGGCTCTACATAGACTGACTTCTAGGGGAAAACGAAGTAATTTCAGTCTGATTTCAATCTGTTAACAGGTCCCTGTATTCAAATTTCTTTCTCTTTTTTCTCTTTTACACTTCTTTTTCTTGAATACAGAAAGAGAAAAAATTCAATTTTATTTTCCCTTTTTATTAAAAATATTTTTAATTTTTTTATTATATTTTTTATTTTGTGTAATTTTTTTCAATTCTATCTTACTTCCATCATTTTATTTTAGTCTACTTCAGTGTATTCACCTTTTCAAATTTTAAAACAATTTCCTTTTTTTTCTTTCTTTTTTCTCTTTATCGTTTCTTTTCTTTTTCTGGAATGTGGAAAGAGAAAAATTTCATTTTTATTTTTCATTTTTATGAAAAATATTTTTCTTTAATTTTTTTCTACTATATCCTTTACTTTTGTGTAAATTTTTTCAAATTCTATTTTACTCCCATCATTTCATTTTAGTCTACCTCAGTGTATTCATTTTTTCAATTCTGAAATGACTTCCTTTTTTTTCCCTTCTTTTTCTCTAATCTGTCAAAACACTTTCAACACCAAAACCAAAACACACCTAGGACCTAGCATCATCTATTCGATTTGTGTGTGTGTGTGTATGTGTTTTTAATTATTAATTTTAATATTTTTTAATTTTAATTTTTATTTCAATTTTTCTACCTCATTAATTCATTAATGAAAAATATTTTTCAAAATATATTTTTCAAAATATATTTTTTCAAATTCTATTTTACCCCCATCATTTCATTTTAGTCTACTTCAGTGTATTCATTTTTTCAAATCCTCAAATGATTTCCTTTTTTTTTCTCTAATCTGTCAAATCACTTTCAACACCCAGATCAAAACACACCTAGGATCTAGCATCATTCATTAGATTTGTGTGTGTGTGTGTGTGTTTAATTTTTTAATTGTAATTTTTTAATTGTAATTTTTTAATTTTAATTTTTCTACCTCATTAATTCCTTTTCTCCCTTCAAAATGACAAAATGAAGGAATTCACCCCAAAAGAAAGAGCACAAAGAAATGACAGCCAGGGATTTAACCAACACAGATACAAGCAAGATGTCTGAACCAGAATTTAGAATCACGATAATAAGAATACTAGCTGGAGTCGAAAATAGATTAGAATCCCTTTCTGCAGTAAAAAATAGCCAGAATGAAATTAAAGATGCTATAACTGAGCCGCAATCATGGATGGATGCAGCAGTGGCAAGGATGGATGAGGCAGAACAGAGAATCTGTGATATAGAGGACAAACTTATAGAAGATAATGAAGCAGGAAAAAAGAGGGAGATTAAGGTAAAACAGCATGATTTAAGAATTAGAGAAATCAGTGAGTCACTAAAAAGGAACAACATCAGAATCATAGGGGGTCCCAGAAGAGGAAGAGGGACAAAAAGGGGTAGAAGGGTTATGTGAGCAAATCATAGCAGAAAACTTTCCTAACCTGGGGAAAGACACAGACATCAAAATCCAGGAAGCACAGAGGACCCCCATTAGGTTCAACAAAAACCAACCATCAACAAGGCATATCAGAGTCAAATTCACAAAATACTCAGGCAAGGAGAGAATCATGAAAGCAGCAAGGGAAAAAAAGTCCCTAACCCACAAGGGAAGACAGACCAGGTTTGCCACAGACCTATCCACAGAAACTTGGCAGGCCAGAAAGGAGTGGAGGGACATATTCAGTGTGCTGAATCAGAAAAATACGCAGCCAAGAATTCTTTATCCAGCAAGTCTGTCATTCAAAATAGAAGGAGAGATAAAAAGTTTCCCAGACAAACAAAAATTAAAGGAGTTTGTGACCACTAAGCCAGCCCTGCAAGAAATTTTAAGGGGGACTATCTGAAGGGAGAAAAGATGGAAAAAAAAAAAAAGCAACAAAGATTAGAAAGGACCAGAGAACACTACCAGAAACTCCAACTCCACAAGAATCATAATAGCAATAAATCCATATTTCAGTACTCACTTTAAATGTCAGTGGACTCAATGCTCCAATGAAAAGACATAGGGTTACAGAATGGATAAGCAAACAAGATCCATCCATGTGTTGTTTACAAGAGACCCACTTTAGACCTAAAGACATCTTCAGATTGAAAATATGGGGATGGAGAACCATCTATCATGCTAACGGTCAACAAAAGAAAGCTGGAGTAGCCACACTTATATCAGAAAATCTAGACATTAAAATAAAGACTGTATCAAGAGATTCAGAAGGGCATTATATCAGAATCAAGGGGTCTATTCACCAAGAAGACCTAACAGTTGTAAACATTTATGTGCCAAATGTGACTAAATCAATTAATCACAAACATAAAGAAACTCATCGATAGTAATACCATAATAGTAGGCGACTTCAACACCCCACACACAACAATGGACAGATTATCTGATCAAAAAATCAACAAGGAAACAATGGCTTTGAATGACACACTGGACCAGATGGACTTAACAGATACATTCAGAACATTTCACCCTAAAGCAGCAGAATACACATTCTGCTCCACTGCACATGGAACGTTCTCCAGAATGGAACATATACTGGGACATAAATAAGCACTCAACAAGTACAAAAAGATCAAGATCATACCGTGCATATTTTCAGACTACCACACTCTGAAACTAAAAATCAACCACAAGAAAAAATTTGGAAAGGTAACAAATACTTGGAGACTGAAGAACATCCTACTAAAGAACGAATGGGCTAACCAAGCAGTTAAAGAGGAAATTAAAAAGTATATGGAAGCCAATGAAAATGATAACACCACAACCCAAAACCTCTGGGACATAGCAAAGGCGGTCATAAGAGGAAAGTATATAGCAATCCAGACCTTCCTAAAAAAGGAAGAAAGATCTCAGATACACAACCTAACCTTATGCCTTAAAGATCTGGAAAAAGAACAGCAAATAAAACCCCAAACCAGCAGAAGACAGGAAATAATAAAGATTAGAGCAGAAATTAATACTATAAAAACCAAGAAAACAGTAGAACAGATCAATGAAACCAGAAGCTGGTTCTTTGAAAGAATTAACAAAATTGATAAACCACTAGCCAGTTTGCATCAAAAAGAAAAAGGAAAGGACCGAAATAAATAAAATCAAGAACGAAAGAGGAGAGATCACAACCAACACAGCAGAAATAAAAACAATAATAAGAATATTATGAGCAATTATATGCCAATAAATTGGGCAATCTGGAAGAAATGGACAAATTCCTAGAAACATATAGACTACCAAAACTGAAACAGGAAGAAATAGAAAATTTGAACAGACCCACAACCAGTAAGGAAATCGAATTAGTAATCAAAAATCTGCCAAAAAACAAGAGCCCAAGGGCCAGATGGCTTTCCAGGGGAATTATACCAAACATTTAAGGAAGAGTTAACACCTATTCTCTTGAAGCTGTTCCAAAAAATAGAAGTGGAAGGAAATCTTCCAAACTTTTTCTATGAAGCCAACATTATCTTGATTCCAAAACCAGACAGAGACCCCACTAAAAAGGAGAACTATAGACCGATTTCCCTGATGAACATGGATGCAAAAATCCTCAACAAGATATTGTTGCCGGATCCAACAATACATTAAAAAAAAATTATTCACCATGACCAAGTGAGATTTATACCTGGGATGCAGGGCTGGTTCAATATCCACAAAACAACGTGATTCATCACATCAATAAAAGAAAGGACAAGAACCATATGATCCTCTCAATGGATGCAGAGAAAGCATTTGACAAAATACAGCATCCTTTCTTGATAAAAACCCTCAAGAAAGTAGGGGTAGAAGGAGCATACCTCGAGATCATAAAAGCCATATATGAACGACCCAACACTAATATCATCCTCAATGGGGAAAAACGGAGAGCTTTCCCCCTAAGGTCAGGAACAAGACAGGGATGTCCACTCTCGCCACTGTTATTCAACATAGTATTGGAAGTCCTAGCCTCTGCATTCAGACAACAGAAAGAAATAAAAGGCATCCAAATTGGTCAGGAGGAGGTCAAACTTTGACTCTTTGACTCCTGAAATCATTGTTTCACTATATGCTAACTAATTTGGATGTAAATTTAAAAAAATAAAAAAAAGAAGAAAAAAGAAAATAGAACACTGAACACATTTGCATTTCTTTCATTGAGTTCACCATCCAGCCCTATGGCTTTATTTCTGTTCTGGTTGATCCCGATCTGAGTCTGCTTTCGCACTGTCAACTGCTTCTGGACTGAAGAGGCCCAAGGGACCAGATTCTGCCTCTGCTGTGTCCTGACGAGAGCAAGAATGTCTGCAGCTCACAATGGGAAGCCCATACCTAGAGTCCACTTGTTGGCCAATCCCTTTCCAGACTGACTTTTTAGTGTTTCGTGTTGCCCTGTGTCTTCCACCAGACATCATTTCTGGCTTGTAGCACCAGAGTCTTTGGGCACATGAGAGGAGCCCACACACTTCCTACTGATGACAAAATTGAATGCACCTAATTCCATTATTTGGGTAACCAAAAGCATCAGTTGGAGAAAGGAGAAACTTCTATTTTGGCATAAGGCATGACCACTTTACACGGATTTGGTTAATCATTACAGTGAAGGTACCAACAATCGCCAGAGCCCTTCTCTTCATCCCGGCGAAGATCTCTGATGCCACATATTTGTAGTTATAAATTTTCGTGGAAAATGTTGAGTTTCTCTTTTTGACTTGACAGCTTTTCCCCACATTTCCTCGGGGCAAATCCTATAATGGGGCTAAACTAAGGAAGAAATAGAGAGCATACCAAATGTATCCCATCGTTCCCAGCATCCCGGTAGCCACTGATTGCCATGTCATGGGTTTCAGCTAAAAGAACGAGCCTTGGGTGGTTTGGTCAACTAAGAAGTGACTCCGAGCGCAGTGACATCTTCAGTTTTATTTGTCCAAACAAAAACATACAGCTGAATGGCTACCCTGGAATCCTCAATAGCTAGAGTGACAATACAGTTGTTTTTAAATGACGGAACAGAAGGCAACAATATTAATTAATGAGGGGATGATTAATAATAGACTTAAGAGGGGCGCCTGGGTGGCGCAGTCGGTTAAGCGTCCGACTTCAGCCAGGTCACGATCTCGCGGTCTGTGAGTTCGAGCCCCGTGTCGGGCTCTGGGCTGATGGCTCAGAGCCTGGAGCCTGTTTCCGATGCTGTGTCTCCCTCTCTCTCTGCCCCTCCCCCGTTCATGCTCTGTCTCTCTCTGTCCCAAAAATAAATAAACGTTGAAAAAAAAATTAAAAAAAAAATAATAGACTTAAGAAGCTTCCAGCTATGACAAATTTTTATTCTTCCTTTGAATGATTCAAAAGAATGACAAAAGTTAGAGAAAGGGCTCAGAGCATTCTGACAAGGTAAGAATCGTCAGTCTCCAGACAGATGACACTAAGGTAGAGAACAGTTCTTGTTTCCAGCAGACTGAATATTCTATGGCCAAGTTTAAGCTGCCAGGTCCCTCATCTTTATATACAAACATTTATGTTGCTTATTACTTTTAATAGGCATTAGTATGTGTGTATGATATTAAACCTATAGAATATGCATAGAGCTACATGGCAGTATCATTTTTAGCTATAAACCTTAACTTTAAAATATAATTAACCTTGGGGCGCCTGGGTGGTGCAGTCGGTTAAGCGTCCGACTTCAGCCAGGTCACGATCTCGCGGTCCGGGAGTTCGAGCCCCGTGTCGGGCTCTGGGCTGATGGCTCAGAGCCTGGAGCCTGTTTCCGATTCTGTGTCTCCCTCTCTCTCTGCCCCTCCCCCGTTCATGCTCTGTCTCTCTCTGTCCCCCAAAAAAAAAAAAAATAAAATAAACGTTGAAAAAAATATATATAATTAACCTTAGCATCATCTTAGAAAATTAGGTATATGTCACACTGAACTCACTGTCTTAATTCAAGCTTTACAAAAAAAATAACTCAAAACCATATTAGGTGACTCTATACCTTTGCTCTATGAATTTTAATTTCTTTAAAAATTTTACGGTTAACCAAAAAAAATTTTTTTTAATGTTCATTTATTTTTTGAGAGAGATAGAGAGCATGAGTAGGGGAGGGGCAGAGAGAGAGGGAGACACAGAATCCAAAGCAGGCTCCAGGCTCTGAGCTGTCAGCACAGAGCCCAACACGGGGCTTGAACTCACAAGCCACGAGGCGCACCCAAAGATTTCTCATAAATGTACCCAACCTAATATTAATCCTAAAGTCTTCAAGTCACTTAATTGACAATGCAGAGTAACACAATCACTGGTGATACTAAAACGTTGTCAAAAAGATGATATCCAAAAATTATAAAAGTCAGGGCAAGTCCAAACAATTGTCAAAGCTATTTGAAGCTCAAAAACACTAATCCTTTTTATTTTCTTACAATAAAGTCATCATTTGTTGTAATTCAACATAACTGAGCACATGTTTGCACTCTTCAGAACCTGAAATATCTTGTGGAAACTGAAAACTTTTCTGAACAGTAACCAGTGTGAACAAATTTAGGAAGTTTATTAACTAGGATTTTCCTTGAGAAAAAACAAGTCTTACATCAAATGCACTAAAATAAAATCAAGCACTTCTGATGCCTTTTCGCATTACCTCCCACACATGTTAAAATCAGGGAAAATAAATAAAGCTGTTTATCAAACAAGTCTCATTAGTTCACAGATATGCCTTGATTAGGAGTAATGTGCAAATCTGGATCCGTACGTAATTCTCTACTGAGTCCCCTGATTGAAAATGCTTCATAAAGGTTTTATTAATACATTTTTTTTCAATGTTAATTTATTTTTGGGACAGAGAGAGACAGAGCATGAACGGGGGAGGGGCAGAGAGAGAGGGAGACACAGAATCGGAAACAGGCTCCAGGCTCTGAGCCATCCGCCCAGAGCCCGACGCGGGGCTCGAACTCCCGGACCACGAGATCGTGACCTGGCTGAAGTTGGACGCTTAACCGACTGCGCCACCCAGGCGCCCCTTATTAATACATTTTTAATGGCTAATCGCTCACTCAATACTTCCTTACATTCCTTTTTCTTCCTTTTACTGGTGCATATCTATATAGTAAAAAAAAAAAAAAAAAAAAAAGATGAGTCTGTAATTCATTCATCTTCTAGAATGTCCTGAGTCTGCCACTTGTATGCAAGGCCACAAACACAACAGATCCCTGAAGTCCCTAGTCACTTCCCCTCTGTGAAGGAAAACTTTTCTCGAGTGGAAGCACAGAAAACTGGTAGTGACTTTGGCCCCAGTTCGAAAGCAAATATACGTAAAGATACATTAAACAAATAAATAGTAACTTCTGTTCAGAAATAATCAGGTAAAAGAGCACAGTGTTGGGGGAAGAGAGACTGGGAAGGTTCCCTGACAGGACCTAAGAGATGCCGGGGTAAGGGGACTGGTAATTTTTCAGGGCATGAGGACTTTGAATTAATACCTTACTTGGGTGAACGAGTAAGTTTTACCAAAATAGCTAGGAATATATCTAAGTCATACTAGACAATTCCAAAGCCCTTTGTTTACCAGAGCATGTTTTTCTTGCATTAACATCCATCTTTCCCTGAACAGTCTTTCCGAATTCTGCCAATCCGTTGATTTCACATCTGGTTTACAGTAAAGCCAGGCAGGTGAATGTGATTAAATTTTCATACAAATTGCTGAAAATCTCATGGAAGAACTAAGCATACTAGCTTTTAGGTTTTTAGGAAAATATAAATGTAAAATGTTGATTTCATTCAATTGGTATAGCATACTTAAAAGAAAAAAATAAGTCAAATAGTATCTCCTAGAAACACATAATAAATTTTCAGATGCTTGAGAAGTAGCTACATGGTACCAGTCACTATTTTGTCCTGCTACACCATACGTGCTAAGTGAATATTGATTACATGAATCTGTAAATTTATCAATACTTATTGAGGAAATAAAATGAGAAGCGAATGAAATATTAACACAGTGTGTTTGTATCTTCCAGACTTGTAAGTCCTTCTTTCCTGCCATGATTAAATCTAACCATGGTCACTTGGTCTGTATTTCAACTGCAGCAGAAATAGTTGATATAAATGAACTATCAGATGAATACTTTACTTCACCATATGTCTTTGTATTCCCTAGTTCATGGCACCCTGAGATTAGGACTCTTCCAAGGTACAAAGAACTCTTCCTGTTCCAAGGGAAAATCCATGGTACATGTGGCTCTTTTTTATAATGCAGGCATTCCTATTGAAAATGGCAGTGATAAGGGGGAAATATTCCCTTCTCTAAAAACAAGACAAAACAAAACAAAAAGAAGAATGTGCCTTATACTAATGAGTAGTCTCGGGTTAAGAGAAATTGAAATAATTTCCATCCTGTTGCTGGGTAAATAGTGTGAAGATTTAGAAGCAGAGTGGCCACAAAAATGACTTTAACAGTGATACTTGGTCCCCAAGGATAAGCCAGAGAAAGGAAAGGGAGTTTCAATTTTTAAAATAAGTCCAAGAATTAACTTCTTGAATTCTACCATGAACAGCTTTTCCCTTTGTTTCAGATGATTGTGCAAGCAAATTCACAGCTTTTGCCTTTGCAGAGTTCTCTTTGAATTAAGAATACTTAAAAAAAAAAATTAAAATTAAAACCATCATCATTTACTCACAATTCATCAAAACTGGAATGTTTGATGACTGTACAACCAAGAATGTGAACTCTTCATAATAATCTTTGCTCTTAGGATAATCTTCTAATATATGTCAATTATCATCTTTTTATTTTGAAGTTTTGAAATATGGACAAACACCAGAAATAATTAGACTGCCTAATTTAGTAAAAACAGTTCAATATGTATTAAATTAATAAATTTACTCACTTTCAAGATAATAATATGGTTAGCAAGTTAATGGTATGGTGAAAACGTATAGCTAAATTACTAATCTGAATATTACAATATAACAGAATAATTGGTAGTGAGAAGTTATTAAAATGGTTAGCATTGTAATGTTGAGAAGATAATTTCTTTCCTAAAAATAATACAAAGTAAAAAAAAAAAATAAAAATATTTCACAAGATTGGTTAATATATATGGGGAAGTGTTAGGGGGTGATATAAAGTTTACATTTGGTAGAATGGTCCAAATAAGAATACAAATGAAATATGAGGGCTTTTACACAAAGGAGCTAATCAGAGTACAGTGGAAGTATAAATATGATTTAGGGCAAGCACAGTTATTACAATTGCTAAAAAGAGGATTGACTTGATCCAAATGACATTAATCAGCCATATTTGTAGGAAAGAGTCACAGCCAACAAAAAAGCTGACTGAAAAGCAATGAGGCTATTAAAAGTCTATTGAGACTGGAGCGCCTGGGTGGCTCAGTCAGTTAAGCATCTGACTTCAGCTCAGGTCATGATCTTGTGGTTTGTGAGTTTGAGCCCCATGTGGGGCTCTGTGCTGACAGCTTGGAGCCCGGAGCCTGCCTCGGATTCTGCATCTCCCTCTCTCTCTCTGCCCCTCCTCTGCTCACACACTGTCTCTCTTTCTCTCAAAAACAAGTACATGCTTAAAATTTTTTTTTAATAAAAATAAAAAAAAATACAGGCTAGAGAGATGATAAAATTAAATAACAGTGCCAAAATAGGTGGTGAAGAGTTGACAGAGTGTAGAGGGGAAAAATGTCTCACAAAGAGATATGTATTAAGCTGGTCAAAATTTACAAAGGCAATCATTCAAAATCTTTGGAACTAGATCAAAGGGCATGTATTTTATTCAACAAAATCTATGGAAATTCAGTAAGAACACAAGGAGGCCATGGTCTTGGGGGTGGGGACTACACCCATCCACCCACAGCTCTGTCTGATAAAATAACAGTTCCAGTGGGCTTGGCAACCAACGTCAGTTCTCATCTCCCCCAGATCTCTGGGATGCAATTGCCCTTATGGGTAGTTTGGCAGCAAGTGAACATCAGACCATCCCATTTTCTGTGGAAGACCTATAGCGAGTGGACGGACTCAACCCGACATTGCTCCTCCGCCCCCAAATCCCACTAGGCAGGAATGATTGGGGTGGGGGGAGAGGCTGTTGGTGAAGAAAACAATTCTTTCAAGAACAACTCTTTGTTGTTGGAGAGCCATACTGGTATTTTAGCAGTTAAGTGGCAGGCCCCATCTCTTCCATCTTCTTAAGACAAAGATCTGTTTTACATAGACTCACCAGAGAGTAAATATTTACAGATCCCAACCTTCCAAGCTCTAGGGTGTGGAAGATCCACACAGAGTGGTGGCAGCAGCTGGGTGGCAGCCCTACTTCCTGCCATCTTCCCAACCCTCATATCCTACTCAGTAGGGACAATTCAGGTGGGGCAGCCCGTGGAGAGTGAACTATTCATCACACCCAACTCTTGCTTCATAACAGAGGTTCTGCCAGGTGAAGGTCAAATTTAGCTTCAACGATTGGCATCTCTCTGTTCTGCTATGGGACCTAACTTCAATTGGATAAGACTATAGATCAGAGTATTGTCAAAAAAAAAAAAAAAAAAAAATCAACCAGCAACAAGTTGTAGAAAAATCAACCGGCAACACGTTGTAGTTGCCTGGCTAAATCCTAGCTATTCCTGACATCCAGGAAGACTATATGCATGCCAAAGGCGTATCTTTGAAGCAACGGTATCAAATGGCATCAGTGACACGTCGCAGGAGAAATAGACTTCACTGAACTAGTCCAGCCAAGCTACTAAATAAATAAGCAAACAACCATAAGAACAAGCCCCATGGAGGACTACTATCCAGAGCTGCTACAATATATTGCCTAAGATACCTAACACAGGGGCGCCTGGGTGGCGCAGTCGGTTAAGCGTCCGACTTCAGCCAGGTCACGATCTCGCGGTCCGGGAGTTCGAGCCCCGCGTCGGGCTCTGGGCTGATGGCTCGGAGCCTGGAGCCTGTTTCCGATTCTGTGTCTCCCTCTCTCTCTGCCCCTCCCCCGTTCATGCTCTGTCTCTCTCTGTCCCAAAAATAAATAAACGTTGAAAAAAAAAATTAAGATACCTAACACAAAAGTATAAGATACGCAAAGACACAACGAAGTGTAATCCATACATAGGGAAAAAAAATGTAGGCAATAGAAATTGCCTTGAAGGGGGTGCAGATGTTGAACTTAGCAGAAAAACTTCAAAGCAGCTATTATTAACATATTCAAAGAGCTAAAGGAATACATATTTTAAAAACAGAAAAAAAGGTGTGATGACAATGTTTCATCAAAAAATAAATAGAAATTAAAAAAAAAACAAATTCAAATTTGGGAGGGAAAAAAAAACAATGTAAATTTGGGAGTGGAACAGAAAAATTACTGAAAAGAAAGAGTCACTAGAGCAGCTCAATAGTAGATTTAAGTTGGCAGTAGAAAGAATCGGTGACCTTGAAGATAGATGGGTAAAGACTATGCAATCAGAAGAAAAGAAAGAAAATAAAATGAAGAAAAATGAACAAAGTTTCAGAGAAGTCTGAGACACCATTAATCACATTAGCCTACACATGAGGACTGAGGACAGTAGGAAGAAATAAAAGAAAGAACCAGGATAAAATATTCAAAGAAATAATGGCTGAAATTTTCCCAAATTTAATGAAAAACATTACATATGCAAGAAGTTAAATGAACTCCAAGTAGGGTAAACATAGGGGTTACACACCCAGATATATCATATACTCAAAATGTTGAAAGAGGAAAACAAAAAAGAAAAGAATGACTCATCATGTACATAATGTACAAGAGGAAAAAAATGACTTATGTACATCATGTACATATACATATATAAGCTCTACCAAAATCAATTAACAGTATATTCTCAATAGGAAAAATGAAGGCCAGAAGCAGTAGGATAACATATTCTAAGTGCTGAAAGGAAAATAATTTTCAATCAAGAATTTTACAGGTGCCTGGGTGGCTCAGTTGGTTAAGCATTGGACTTCAGCTCAGGTCATGATCTCATGATTTGTGGGTCCGAGCCCGGCATAGGGCTCTGCACTGACAGCTCAGAGCCTAGAGCCTGCTTTGGATTCTGTGTCTCCCTCTCTCTCTCTGCCCCTTCCCCACTTGTGCTCTGTCTCTCTCTCTCAAAAATAAATAATAAAATTTTTTTTTTAAATAAAGAAGATCATAGGTAATATAAACAACCTACAAAAAAAGGAATTTTATACCAAGCAAAACTATCTTTCAAAAACCATGAAAGCAAAATAAAGTAAAACTGAATTCAAAATTAAGGCAAAACAAAAACTGAAAGAATTTGTTGCTAGCTCCCCATTTTGCAAGAAATGCTAAAGCTCTTCAGGCTGAAAGTAAGTGACACCAAAGTATAATTTGAATCCACCTGAAAAAAAAAATAAGAGTGCTAGTAAAGGTAATAAAGTAGGCAATTTTTTTCTTGAGAGAGACAGAGAGGGTCAAGTGAGTGAGGGGCAGAGAGAGAGGGAGAGAGAGAGAAAAAGAATCCCACAAAAGGCAGAGAGAGAAAGAGAGAGAAGCGGGGTTCACCCAAAGTGGGGCTCATGACTTCACCCAAAGCAGGGCTTATGCTCACCTGAAGCAGGGCACAAGCTCACCCAATGTGAGACTTGAACTCATGAATGGTGAGATCATGACCTGCGCTTAACCAATTGAGCCACCCGGGCACCCATAAAATAGGCAATTTTTAAAAGACAGCATAAATGCACATTTCTTCCCTTAACAGATTCTAAATGTATAAACAATATGGACATAATAGTATTGTTGGGCCTATCTGACATAAATATGTGATATTTTTGACAATAAGAGCACAAAGGAGGTGGGTGAGAAAATGACACAGATAGTAACTCAAACCTACAGGATGGAATGAAGAGAACTAAAAATGAGAAGACTGATGTAGCAAACTCTTTAAACATATGCTTGTTCTCCTTTCTTCTTCCAGGTTCTTTAAAACATAAAATTCATAAGATAATAATTACAACAACGTATTCTTGGGTGTATAACATATAGAGATCTAACATGTATAATGATAATAGCACAAAAATGGAAGAGATAATATAGCCATTTAGGAATAAAGTTTGTGTATTTCACTAGAATTAAAGTAGCATAAATCTGTTAGGTTAGGACATTGTATGTCCCAGAAACACCTTTAAGAAAAAAACTCAGGGGCGCCTGGGTGGCTCAGTCAGTTAAGCATCTGACTCTTGATTTCAGCTCAGGTCCTGATCTCATGGTTAGTGAGTTGGAGCCCTGCATCAGGGCTCTGTGCTGAGAGCACAGAACCTGCTTGGGATTCTCTCTCTCCCCCTCTCAATCTGCCCCTCCCCCCCCACTCATGCTTGTGCTCTGTCTCAAAATAAATAAACAAACATTAAATGTATATTTAATATATATTAATATAAATATATACAGTTTAAAAATCATTAAAGGAATCCCCTATGATTAAAAGGGCATGGCACACCAGAACACTATAAACTAAATTGACCTAACAGAAATAGCTGTACATAAGTAAATTTTAAAAAAAGAAGAAAGATCTTAAATGAATAATCTTTCACCTTAAGAAACTATAAAAAAAAATAAGAGCACATTAAATTCAAAGCAAGCAGAAATGATAAAAAAAATGTAGCAGAAATAAGTGAAATAGAGATTAGAAAAAAAAACTAATGAAATCAAAAGTTGGTTCTTTAAAAAGATCAACAAAATAAAACCTTAGCTGGACTGACCAAGAAAAACAGAGAGGGAGAGGGGACTCAAAGTACTAAAATTGGGAATAAGAAGAAACGTTACTACAGACAGAAAGATAAAGGATAATAAGAAAATACTATGAACAAACACATGTCAACAATTTAGATAACTTAGACGAAATAGACAAATTCCTAGAGACATAAACTAACAAAACCAACTCAAGAGGAAATAAGATAACTGAATAGACTGAAATAACATATTGAATTAGTAACCTAAAAAACTTCCCTCAAGGAAAATCCTGGGCCCAAATGGCTTCACTGGTAAGTCCTGTTAAATACATATTTTTTTTCTTTTTAGAGAGAGAGAAAGAAATAGAATCTTAAGCAGGCTTCACAGTCAGTGCAGAGCCTGATGTGGGGCTGGATCCCATGACCCTGGAATCATGACCTGAGCCAAATTCAAGAATCAGATGCTGAACGGACTGAGCCACCCAGGTGCCCTGAGTTCTATTAAATATTTAAAGAGTACTTAATGCCCATCTTTCAAAAACTCCTCCAAAAAATAAAAGAGAACTGAACACCTGCCGACTCACTTTATGACCCCCGATTACCTTGACACCAAAACAAGACAAAGACACCACAAGAAAAATAAAACCAAGGATCAACAGCCCTTATGAATCTAAATACAAAAATTCTCAGTAAAATACTAGCAAGGACAAATTCCCCCATAATCATCTCAACTGACACAGCAGAAGTGTTGACAAAATCTAACATCCTTTCACCATAAAAACACCCAAGGAACTACGAATAGCAGGGAACTTCTTTTTTTTTTTTCCATGACACCTAGAGTCATTTATTATAATATTTTTCTTTATTTTATTTTATTTTATTTTAATGTATGAAATTTATTGTCAAATTGGTTTCCATACAACACCCAATGCTCATCCCAAAAGATGCCCTCTTCAATGCCCATCACCTACCCTCCCCTCCCTCCCACCCCCCATCAACCCTCAGTTTGTTCTCAGTTTTCAAGAGTCTCTTATGCTTTGGCTCTCTCCCACTCTAACCTCTTTTTTTTTTTACCTTCCCCTCCCCCATGGGTTTCTGTTAAGTTTCTCAGGATCCACGTAAGAGTGAAAACATATGGTATCTGTCTTTCTCTGTATGGCTTATTTCACTTAGCATCACACTCTCCAGTTCCATCCACGTTGCTACAAAGGGCCATATTTCATTCTTTCTCATTGCCACGTAGTACTCCATTGTGTATATAAACCACAATTTCTTCTAAAACCTAATAAGCAGCATCTATGAAAAACCTATAGCTAACATTTCATTTAAGAGTCAAAGATTGAATGCTTTTACCCAAAGATCAAGACCAAGACAAGGATGTCTGCATCACTGCTCTGATTCAAGTTCTGTTCAACAGGACAGTTAGGCAAGAATATGAAACAAAGGTATTCAGATTGGAAAGGAAGAAGTAAACCTATCTTCAATCTCAGATAACATGACCTTGTATATATGGAAAACCATAAAGAATATATGTACACATGCACAGATTATTAGAGCTGAGAAATTAAGCAAGGTTATGGGATCAAAATACAAGATTAACACACAAAAAAATAGTTGTGTTTCTATACACTTGTAATGACTAACCCTGAATTAAATTATTAAACAATTCCACTTAAAGTAGCATCAAAAATAATAAAATATACAATAAATTCAGGAATAAATTTAACAAGAGGAGGGCAAAACATACCCTGAAAATTATAAAACATGTTTGAAAGAGATGTTAAAAGACTTTAAATAAATGGAAAGACATTCCAAGTTCATGGATTGGAAGACATACTATTGTTAAGATGCCAATACCCTCCAAATTGATCTACAGATTCAATGATATTCCTATTAGAATCCCAGTTGCCTTTTTTACATGTATTGGTGAGCTAATTCTAAAATTTATATGGAAATGCAAGGGATCCAGAAAGCCAAAACAATCTTGCAAAATAATAAAGTTGTAATGAATCACACTTCCCAATACCAAAACTTACTGGGGCACTTGGGTGGCTCAGTCAGTTAAGCATCCAACTTCAGCTCAGGTCATGGTCTCGCTGTCCATGAGTTCAAGCCCCACATTGGGCTCTGTGCTGACAGCTCAGAGCCTGGAGCCTGCTTCGGATTCTGTGTCTCCCTCTCTCTGTTCCTCCCCTGCTCGTGCTCTGTCTTACTCTGTCGCTCAAAAATAAATGTTAAAGGCACATGAAAAGGTCAACGTCGCTCCTTATCAGGGAAATACAAATCAAAACCACACTCAGATATTACCTCACGCCAGTCAGAGTGGCCGAAATGAACAAATCAGGAGACCATAGATGCTGGCGAGGATGTGGAGAAACGGGAACCCTCTTGCACTGTTGGTGGGAATGCAAATTGGTGCAGCCACTCTGGAAAGCAGTGTGGAGGTTCCTCAGAAAATTAAAAATAGGCCTACCCTATGACCCAGCAATCGCACTGCTAGGAATTTACCCAAGGGATACAGGAGTACTGATGCATAGGGGCACTTGTACCCCAATGTTTAGAGCAGCACTCTCAACAATAGCCAAATTATGGAAAGAGCCTAAATGTCCATCAACTGATGAATGGATAAAGAAATTGTGGTTTATATACACAGTGGAGTACTACATGGCAATGAGAAAGAACGAAATATGGCCCTTTGTAGCAACGTGGATGGAACTGGAGAGTGTGATGCTAAGTGAAATAAGCCATACAGAGAAAGACAGATACCATATGTTTTCACTCTTATGTGGATCCTGAGAAACTTAACAGGAACCCATGGAGGAGTGGAAGGAAAAAAAAAAAGAGGTTAGAGTGGGAGAGAGCCAAAGCATAAGAGACTCTTGAAAACTGAGAACAAACTGAGGGTTGATGGGGGGTGGGAGGGAGGGGAGAGTGGGTGATGGGTATTGAGGAGGGCACCTTTTGGGATGAGCACTGGGTGTTGTATGGAAACCAATTTGACAATAAATTTCATATATTGAAAAAAAATGTTAAAAAAAATTTTTTTTAAACTTACTACAAAGCTACACTAATTAAGACAGTGTGATGCTAGCATAGAACTAGACATAGAGATCAATGGAACAGAATCGAGAAGTAAACCCTTAAAATTATGTTCAGTTGATTTTCAACAGATATTCCAAGACAATTCAATGAGGAAATGATAGTCTTTTCAACATATGGTACTGGCACAACTGGACAGCCATAAGTAAAAGAATAGAGCTGGACCCCTACCTCCCATCATACACAAAAATTAACTTAAAATGAATCAAATACCTAAACATAAAAGATAAAACCATGTAATTCTTAGAAGAAGTGATATAAATATTCATGACCTTGGATTAGGCAATGATTTATTAGCTGTGACTCCAAAATCCAAGCAACAATAGAAGTTAAATAAATGTGACTTGTTCAAAATTTGTACTTTGTACTTCAAAGTACAGGGAGAAAGTGAAAATACAACTCATACAGTAACAGGAAATTTTTGCAAACCGTATGGCTGATAAGGGACTTGTATCCAGAATATATAAAGAAGTCTTTACAACTTAACAATAAAAAGATAAATAATTGGCAAAAGGTCTGAGTAGACATGTTTTTAAAGAAGACGTACAAATGATCAATATGCACATAAAAATATTTGCGTTAGAGAAATGCAAATCAAAGCCACAGCGAAAAACAACTTTGCACCCACTAGGATGGCTATATTCAAATAGACAGATAAGTGTTTGTGAGGATGTGGAGAAATTGGAACCCTCATAAATTGTTGGTGGGATTATGAGGTGCCACCACTTTGGAAGACAGTTTGACATTTTATTAAAAATACAGAGTTACCATATTTTTATTCCTAGATCTATAGCCAAGAGAAATGAAAACATCATCCACACAAAAACTTGTATACAAAAGTTCATAGCAGCATTATTCATAATATCCAAAAAGTGGAAACAACGCAACTGATGAATTTCCATCAAGCGATGAATGGATAAAGAAATGTGGTATATCCGTACAATGAAATATTACTCAGTCATAAAAAGGAATGGAGTACTGATACATGCTACCATATGTATGAACCTTGAAAACATAAGCTACTTAGTAAACACTAAACACAAAAAGCATGCATGGTATTATGCCATTTACATAAAGTGTCCAGAATAGGCAAATAGAGAGAGACAGAAAGTAAATCATTGGTTGCCAGGGACTGGAGAAAGGATAAATGGAGACTGGTTGCTAATATATACAGAGTTTCTTTGGAGAAATTTCTTATTCAGGAATAAGGTAGCAATGAATGACTTCCTGAATATACTAAAAATCACTAAATTTTACATTTTGAAGAGTGAATTTTATGATATATGAATTATATCTCAATAAAGCTGTTACTAGAGGTGCCTGGGTGGCTCAGTTGGTTAAGCGTCCAACTCTTGATTTTGGCTCAGGTCATGATCTCATGGTTCATGGGTTCGAGCCTCGCATAGGGCTCTGCACTGTCAGGGCAGAGCCTGCT
Source organism: Lynx canadensis (assembly GCF_007474595.2). Taxonomy (NCBI): domain Eukaryota; kingdom Metazoa; phylum Chordata; class Mammalia; order Carnivora; family Felidae; genus Lynx; species Lynx canadensis. The sequence continues at coordinate 74,689,666 of NC_044320.2, forward strand.
TGAGATTCTTTCTCTCCCTCTCTTTCTGCCCCTCCCCCACTTGTGTGCTTGCTGATGCATGCTCTCTCTCTTTCTCCCTCAAAATAAACAAACTTAAAAAAAAATAATGGAAAAATAATGGAAAAAAATAATGAATGGATGGACACTTGAGTCGCTTCCATATCTTGGCTATTGTAAATAATGCTATAATAAACATAGGTGTGCACGTATATTTTTGAATTCGCGTTTAGTGCTAGGTGAAATAAGTCAGTCAGTGAAAGATAAATATCATATGATTTCACTCACGTGTGGAATTTAACAAACAAAACAAATGAACAAAGGGAAAAAGAGGCAAATAAAAAATGAGGCTCTTAAATACAGAGAACAAACTGATGGTTGCCAGAGAGGAGGAGGGTGGGGTACAGGTGAAATAGATAAAAGGGGTTAAGAGGACACTTATCCTGGTGATCACTAGGAAGTGTATAGAATTGTTGAATTATTATATTGTACACCTGAAACTCATATAACGTTGTATGTTAATTATTCTTCCATTAAAAATGAGATAACCCTGGGGCGCCTGGGTGGCTCAGTCGGTTAAGCATCCGACTTCAGCTCAGGTCATGATCTCACAGTTGACGAGTTCGAGCCCCACGTCAGGCTCTGTGCTGACAGCTTGGAGCCTGGAGCCTGCTTCGGATTCTGTGTCTCCCTCTCTTTCTGCCTCTCCCCCGCTCATGCTCTGTCTCTCTGTGTCTCAAAATTAAACATAAACATTAAAAAAAATTTTTTTTAATGAGATAACCCTTCAACATCAACTAGGATGGCTATAATCAACAACACAGACAATAACAAAGTTGGTGAAGATATGGAAAAATTAGACCCCTCACATATTGCTAGGGGTGTTGTAAATTGGTGCGGTCGCTTTGAAAAATAGTTTTACAGTTCCTCAAAATGTGAAACGTGGAGTTACCACATGGCCCAGTCATCTCACTCTTAGGAGTATACCCAGGAGAAATGAAAACATAAATCTCCACAAAAACCTGTATGCAAATGTTCATACAGCATTATTCATGACAGCTACAAAGGTAAAAACAATCCAAATATTTGTAAGCTAATGAATGGGTAACCAAAATGTTGCATATCGATAGAGCAGAATATTATAGGTGATACAATAATATAGCAAAAAAGCAACAAAAGTATTTTATGAGAAGCGACTGACTACATGGAATTTACAATATTTGATAAATCACATACTATACACACTTTATATCAGCAAAAGGTATAATAAATTTCTATATATATACACAAATATATGCACTTGTGTAAGTTTATACATTTTGAAAATCTGAGTTGTGCCGGTGTGCGCCCAAGGAAGTCAGAAGGTGAATTTTATGGCCCATTTTGCACCCTCCCAACTAATCAGTAACACAAATACAGCAGAATGACACTGTTTTTCTTTTTTTTCCCCTTTTTTAAGTTTTCTTTATTTGTTTTGAGAGAGAGAGATCATGAGCCGGGGAGGGGCAGGGAGAGGGAGAGAGAATCCCAAGCAGGCTCTCTGCTGTCAGCACGGAGGCCAATGCGAGGCTGGAACTCACAAACGGTGAGATCAGGACCTGGGCCAAAATCAAGAGTCAGACAGAGCCACCCAGCCACCCTGACAATATATTTCTCATAATTATTGAGTACTCATGACTTTCTGGAGATCGGACCAAGCACTTTCCATGTGTCCTCTCATTTAATTCTAAGAACCATGTGAAGTAAATACTATTATTACCTCCCTTTTATGGGTGAGTGAACTGAGGCACAGAGCAATTCAGTAATTCTCTCAAAGCTATATACTCCCTAAGAGCTGGATTCCAGATTCTCACCCAGGCATTCTAAATATACAGTCTGGGGACACCTGGGTGGTTCAGTCAGTTGAGCGTCAGACTCTTGATTTCGGCACAGGTCATGATCCCAGGGTCATGGGACTGGGCCCTGCAGTGGGCTCCATGCTGAGCATGGAACCTGCTTAAGATTCTCTCTCTCTCTCTCTCTCTCTCTCTCTCTCTCTCTCCTTCCCTCTGCCCATCTTCCCTGCTTGCATTCACTCCTTCCCTCCCTTTAAAATAAAACTAAAACAATAAAAATAAAAAACAAATTAAATGAATATATAGTCTGTACTCTTAAATACTGTGCCAAATATGCAATATATTTAAACTAAAATGAAATAACAAATTGGGAGACAATATTTTTAATATATAGAACATAGAATTATCAGCCTTAGTATATAAAGAGGTACAAAAGATAGGAAGAGGCAATTCATGCCAGCATGATGAAAGCTAACAAACATATTAAAAAACTCCATCTAAATGAGTAAAGAGACTTTATATACATAAAGAGACTATATATATATATATATATATATATATATACATATACATGTATATGTATATATATGTATATATATATGTATATGTATATGTATACACACACACACACACGTATATACATTTTACCAGGAATATTTGTAAACACGTGTTTTTATGTCTCTTGGATCAAATACCTAGAAGGGAATTGTTGGGTCACAGGGTAAGAAACAATCAGAACTTTTCCAAAGTTATATCATGTACATTCCCATTCTATATTCCACTTGCTTCCCAACCTGTCAACGTATGTTGTTGGCAGTCTTTTTAATTTTATTCCTTCTGGTAAATGTGTGCTGGTACAGAAGTAGATACATTTTTATACATTAAGAGACTTTTCTTATGCCGCTAAATATTGTTCTAAGGCATGATTTGGGTTGGCTATGTCCTGTTATTGGGATGAATGTACTATAATTCATTTAATCACTTCCCCTCTTATCTTCTTGACAGATGAGTAGATAACCAAGTAAAGCAGATAAGAAAGTATGTCTGGTCCACGAGAACAGCCTTGAATGGGAGGAAGAGGTTCAAATGATGAAAGCCGAAATAAGACTTTCACATTTGCTAAGAAACTTTTTCTGGTACCTGAATATAATGTTATATCTATAATATAATGTTAGCCTCCCCAGAATGGGGAGAACTAAAGCTACACTGTCAAACTCACAGAATGAATGTGGCCTGCCCAGAGAAGATGGCCTGATAGCAAAGAAGGCAGTGATGTTAAATGATGGCTTTTGTAAACTTGGGGTGCTTATGTACATAAAAGTTGAAAACAAAGTCTCCAGGAAAAGAAAGATTAATAATCCTAAAATGGTAGCGGGTGAAAGAAACAAGAATGAGTAGATAAATTTTTTCCCAGAGTTATTAAAATATAATTGACATACAATTTTGTGTAAGTATAAGATGTACATTTTGGGGGCACCTGGGTGGCTCAGTCGTTTAAGTGTCTGACTTTTGATTTCCGCTCAGGTCATGATCTCACAATTTGTGAGATCAAACCCCGCGTTGGGCTCCACACCGACAGCACGGGGCCTGCTTGGGATTCTCTCTCTCCTTCTCTCTCTGCCCCTCCCCAGCTCACTCATGCTCTCTCACTTTCTCAACACAAATACATTTATTTTTTAATGTGCATTTGGTTATTTTTGAACAAAATGCCCCATCATTGCTACCTCTTTTGCCAGAAAGCAACTTTATATTTTTAAATGATAAGAGTTAGTACTTTCATAGCACAGGGACAATTTATTGGACTATTGTTACTCCAGACGCTGACAAAATTTAGCAACTATTCCTTATAGAGCACAAATGATTTCTTTCAACAGAAACAAACAAACACCCCCTTCCCTCATTTTTTTTCTTTTTGGTGAATTCTTTTAGTTCAACTCATGGGGAATTTTGTTTTGAAAGTGAAAGATTTTAAAAAAAAACAAACAAACTAAGTACATTGCCAGGAGAATATTAAGGATATTTAGCAATTTCCTCGTTTCATTTAGTGAAAGAACACCTACACCTTCATGCAAGGCAACTAACTCTATGAGTTCCAGAGTATTTATTTGTAGATGGATTCGGCCCAGATGCCCTCTCTTCTCTAGAGAGGATACAGGACAAAAACCTAACATTCAATCAAGTGCCTGTGTGTGCCATGAGCTAGAGGTACAGTTCGTCTGTCTTCAAGGAACTAAAGCAAGGATGCCTGTTGGAACCACCTGGGACATATTTAAAACTACTAATGCCTGGGACCTGCCCCCCTGAAAAGTTCCGCTTTCATCAGTATGGTTTTCAGACTAGTTTTTGCCACCATTTGTTGGTCCCAGATGCTAAGGGTGCACGAGTCTTTCCACAGACTATGTGAGTGTAATATACCGGAAAATTGTGGCCAGAGCGTCGGGATTTTTCAAAGCTCCTCGGACCACACTTATCCCTGTCATTGAGCGACACATCCACAGCATGAATCACTGACAACTCACACCGGGTAATTTAAAAGCAATCTTTGTGCGGCGCCTGGGTGGCTCAGTCGGTTGAGCATCCGACTTCGGCTCAGGTCATGATATCTCTGTTTGTGGGTTGGAGCCCCATATCAGGCTCTGTGCTGTCATCCCGTCAGGGCACAGCCTGCTTCGGATCCTCTGTCCCCCTCTCTCTGCCCTTCCCTCACTTGCACTCTCCCAAAAATAAATAAATCTTAAAAAAGCAATCTTTGCAAAGACCTCTTTTTGACTCCTCTTCAAGGATTATGATATATTTTTTTGCTTTCATTTCTCCAGAAAAATATCTCCAAATATGATGACGGTCCTTGCTGAGTACGTTGGGGTGGATATTTGTGTGGCTTCTTTCAGAGGGAGAGAGAAAGCAAATGAAATTCAGCCTGAAACGTGGGACACCCAGAGCTGAAGCACCAAATGTGGTAAAAAATAAAGTGTTATGAGGATAGACTATCTAGAACTCCTCCCCATGCTACAGCATTCCTGTTCACCAATGGTTACTGAGGCTTTCAACGGTGCCAACCGTATTCCCGGCACATGGTTAGCACACTGATGATTTTTCTAGCTATTCACACTACGTATGCAGTTTTTCCTATCATTATTTAGTTCAGTACACGAGGACGTCACAGCCATTCCAATGAATTCAGTGAATATGATGTATTTACAAAAACATTAATGCAAATCGACCTGAATTTAATTTTTAAATAGACAATATATGACACTTTTTAAAAGGGGGGTGATTAAAAGTAATGACCCTGTAAATCAGTGTTTTAGGCTGATAATTTTTCGACACCAGATTTAAAGACACACATTAGTTTTGTAATGAAGAAAAATACTATTTACCTCACAAAGCAAAGATTTATTTGTGTTGCCTATTAATCCCTACTGGAGTTGGGTGATCATACCAACATCCTTAGTGGGATTGAATCTGCTTATTCGATAAACTCGTAACTAATCATGTTTGTTTGCATCTAGATGTGCTGAAAAATTCCTAAGTTCTTTACTCCATAAGGAAAAAAAAGGATACTTTAGACATCTATACACTACCAGTTGTTTTTTTTTTTAACGTTTATTTATTTTTGAGACAGAGAGAGACAGAACATGAACAGGGGAGGGGCAGAGAGAGAGGGAGACATAGAATCTGAAATGGGCTCCAGGCTCTGAGCTGTCAGCACAGAGCCCGACGCAGGGCTCGAACTCACGGACCGCGAGATCATGACCTGAGCCGAAGTCGGCCGCTCAACCGACTGGGCCACCCAGGCGCCCCTGGCAAACACTCTTAACAACACCTTCTGGCTTTGGAATGGATCTTGAACCATGATCACCGACCATCAGTCTACCAGGTACAAGAGCTAGTGAGTCATGTTAAAACCAAAACATGAAATTTCAAATAAAATATGTATTGTGTTAACCAAAGAGGGGGCACTCAGTATAGAAGATTTATCCCATTATATGAGACATAATATTTCTACATTTATACAAAGAAAGGAGTTTAACTTGATATGAACAAACTAGAGAAAAATTTTGGAATTAACAAGGGAATAAAAATTCCCAAATGCAAGATTTTCAAGAAAATGAATGCTCTTTCAACTGTCTTTTAATTTACAATTATCTTAGTTATCTTTTAAAATGTTGACACCTCTCTGCCTTCTTGTTTTTAATTTTTTTAATGTTTATTTATTTTGACAAACAAATCCTGGTCCGAAGTTGGATGTTTAACCGACTGAGCCACCCAGGCACCCCTCTGCCTCTCTGTCTTCTTAAAACAAATATTCAAAGAATTATTTAACCCTTCTTTAATGCCTCAGGGGCATGAACATATTTTTGTCTAACTAGGTTGACACCCAGCAGTGGCTTTTGAAGGGCCATTTATCTCTAAGTAAATTGGGCCACACCTCCTCACTCAGGTGTCAGAAGGCCTGTTCTGTCAGCTTTGATTCATTCAGCCAAGAATGAATCCTTGTGCTTCTAAGTTGAACCTATTCCTTTATGCACTCATTCAACACATATGTCCTGTGTATCTACATCTATGATAGTAGAAAAGTAGTGGCGAATAAGATAGTCACTAAATAAGATACAGGACCTTTTGACAGCTGTTAGCCACACAGAGGCTTTGGTGCGGCCGGGTTTTGCCTATTTCCTGGTTAATGTTGTTGGAAGTTCACTCAGCCACTTATCTATTAGATTTATAATATTGAGAAGCCGTATGGTCCACTCCTCTGTTACCTTTCATTTGTGTTTATGTATCATGGGGAGAAGGTTAACAAAACCTTTGCTTTTCTGCAAGAGAATTTTCTCTTAGGTTAACTTCCTACCTCTGTTCCCTTGGTAACCTGGTAAGAGTCAAATGTCAAATACGTTTGCAAGCAACATTGCTTATGATAAAAAGGACCACCAATTGGTAACTTGCATCAGATCGAGAGGAGTTATAAATAAATTATAAGTACTTGATGGGGAAGGACGCCACACTTTGGGCTTTCCTAAACCAGGGGGTTCTGGTCACTGGGTTCATGGAGTTGGTCGCTGGGTTCATGGCGTCTAAGCCCATGAAGTTATGGGCCCTATGGAGCATGAAGCTTTAATGCCTGGGCAGGTCCCACACTTGCCCTGTGTGAGTCTCCTTGCACTTGAGCTGGCATCTGAGGAGAAGTTCCCTGGACATGTATGTTGAATGCTGTAAGGCCTACCCACCCCCGCCCCCCATTCAAACCAGAGGAATGCCTGTCACTGCCCACTGGCTTCTGACGTTCCTTCTCATACCCACTGAGTAGACTCCCACCCATGGCTGTCTTCTGAGTCTGAATGTTGAGTTGAACCTAAAAAGACTCCCTAGTGGGCATCGCACTTTTTCTTCCTATTTCAGTAACTTTGAACTTTTAGAATATATAATAGCTGTCTACGTAACTCTTCCAAATCTTCACATGTACTCATGAAATCTGTCCCCCAAAAGCCACAAAACTGAACTGATCATGTCTAAAGAATCTTTTCTTCACCAAGCTTGCCAAAAAAAAAAAAAAAAAAATCCTGGTTACTGCAACACTTTTCACGTGAGGTCTCATCTCGCACGATCACGGTACTTAAAGCACTTCGTGGGTATGTCATTTGGGGGAAGCAAAGATTCGTTTGGACCTATCCGTCTTTGGAAGCGAAGATTGATTTTTTCAGCATAATATTATAATTGGAAGTTACTTTTAAAGAAATGTTACTAACCTAATGAAATAAAGAATAGTCAAAAAGTTTAAACATTAGGTACACCCGGGTGGCTCAGTCGGTTGAGCGTCTGACTTTGACTCAGGTCATGATCTTGCAGTCTGTGAGTTTGAGCCCTGCCCCAGGCTCTGTGCTGATAGCTCAGAACCTGGAGCCTGGTTCCGATTCTGTGTCTCCCTCTGTCTCTGCCCCTTTCCTCGCTCTCACTCTGTTTCTCTCTCTCCAAATAATAAATAAACATTAAAACATTTTTTTTAATGTTAAACATTCTAAAAATATTGGGCAACAGTATTTAAGTAATGAATTACCCATTTTTAAACCAAATGCTTGAAAGAAATGTAAAGGCTGAGGAGATATGAGAAGTTTTTGATGATTCTGAAAGAGATATCTAGAATCTTCCATGGGCTTTAGGAAATGAGAGCACATTCTCTTACAAAAGTTCATTCTCAAAAGTAAGTCTTTCCTTTCCTTGATACTGGAAAAGACACAGATCTTGGCTTAACATAAGAAAGAACTTTCTAATAGCAACAGCTGCGCAGGATCAAATGACTCTTGCTTTGACTCGTGAAAATGGACTTTCCCATTTCTGAAAATCAACAGTTAATGACTAAATTATCTAGATTCCTTCCTATCCTTAAAAATATCTACTTAGGGCTCATTCTTGCAATAAATCTTTATTGAAAACCTAAGTGTAAAGTATAAATATTTTTGAAATTAATGAATGCACTTTTGACTCACAAACAGAACGCAGCAAGAGAAAAAGGAAACAGGAGAGTTGGGAGAATTTGGAAGAAGAACAATGAAAAGTAAATGGAAAAGCCAGGAAGAAAATGGAGAATATCTTTTCTAAGAAGAATTATACCTAAGGCTGGAACATGCTTTTTCTGGAAGGAATATTAGAAACTTCTTGGAATAAGGAATGAGAGCACCTGAACAAAAAGGCAAGACTGAGAACAGCAGATTCTTCCAGCGAGGCTCTCTACTGGTCTTTGGGTCACTTGGGTATGCAAGTCTTAGTTGAGGGCTGAATGATCCAGGACATTGGGGTTCTTGAGAAATGATGTGGAGAAAGAAAACTATAATAAGCTAATTAGAGAGCAGAGGAAATTTTGGGCTGAGGACCAACTCCTGAAGTGGGGAATTTTTATTGTGTTTCTCTTCTAAGTTATGTGAGAAGGATTATCTTTCTTATCCATTCACACTGTTTCCCTTGGCCTCCTGTGGAGACAGACTTGTCTTAGATAATGCTGTTAACATCGAATGCTAAGTATGGTCTTCAAGTGCATTCAGAATGAAAGCAGAGTTGGCCCAGGAAAGCCACCCATACTAGGGGCATATGGATGGTAAGAAAAAAAAATACTGGGTTGGAGTTAATATGGCAGAGAAGTAGGGGGACCGGGATTTCCCTCCTCCCCCAAACACAGTGGTATTGAGGTCAGAACACCGGTAACACCCAGGAATACAGGCTGCCTGGTGGGATCAAAGTGCATGTATGCAAGTTGGAAAAGATAAAGAGGTGGGCAGCATACGCATGGGGGGGCGGGCCTTCTGTGGAGAGACAAAAGGAAGAGAAAGAGAGGCGGTGCAAGTGTGGTATTGTGTTTGGACAAGAAGACCACGGACTGGGGAACGAGAAATATGGAGTTTCTACTTTGCAAACAGCCTCAGGAGCTGAAGGTAAGAGTTTTCAGGGGTGAGCGACTTTCAACCCAAGCCACTGCCATGTGTGTGCACCTGGGGGTGGGGGTAGAATGAGGGGAGCCGGCCACTGGGAGTGGTAGTGATCTCAGGAACAAACTGGAAGAGCAGTCCCCTTCCTTGAGTGCCGTGGGAAGAGGGTAGATTGCCCTCCCAAGGACCAAAGACTCCGCAGGGCCAGCCTGAGGCCCTTTGTCGGCTGAGCGAGTTGTGCTAGCCCAGAATCCGGTCCACACAGTGTGGGGTCCTTTAAGACATCGGGATTTGGATCCCAGCGAGTACCTAGGAGGCGCTGGAGACTGGAGCAGGACAAGCTGGCCGTCAGTGCTACTCTGTGAGGGCTGCCGGGATAGTGTGGTTTGAGACACCTGGTCCTGGGAGGAGAGATCCGGGTGTCACCATTTTCTCCCCATCACCAACATGGTGGGGCTTCAGGGAGCAAGACAGCGGCCCCTAGTGGTGGCAGGACCTGCTTACACCAAGCACCGCCCTTCTGTGCCTGGTAACTGCTTATCTACCCCAGTGGGACTGACATTGACCAAACCAGATGGGCCTGTCTCCAGACCTGCACAGCCACCGGTCCCTGGCACCAACAGGCAACTGTCCTTCGGTTTTGTATGTTAGTCTATTTTTTAAAATTATTTATTATTTTGGGGGTTTTTTCCCCCTCTATTCTTTTCTTTCCTTCTCTTTTCCCTTCTTTTTCTTTCTACCCTCTTTTTTTTTTTCTTCCCTTTGGAATCAGGCTCATAGTTCCAGATTTGATTTTTGGTCAATTCTTACTACATATATATATTTTTTATTTTCTCTTTCTTTCTCTGTTCTGGTTGTTCAATCAGGCATTTTTCCTCTCCTCTTTTTACACCTTTTCTATATCTCTGTCTTCTTTATTTTCCTCTCTCTCTTTCTCTCCCTGGATTAAGTCTTATAGTTTCTTTGAGTCTCTGCCTGGTCTTCTTTTTTCACCCTTTTCATTTTTCTCTTTGGATAGGATAAGTTCCCCTTTCCCTTTTTTACTTTTTTCCAGGGTTACTTCAATGAACAAATCAAAGCACAGCTGGTACAAGGTCCAAACAATCTACCATTACGAGTACGGAGATAAAGCAACCAGAGTCACAACACCAGAGAGCATGCAACACACTCCAAAAACACTTCCTGAAGGGCCAGGCCCTGGATAGCGTATGACCCCTTTTTAATATAGTAGTACTCGCAGGTGCGAGACACATAACAAGCTATTAAAACACATAAAAGACAGAAACCTAGCCAAAACGATGAAACAGAAGAATTCTCCTCAAAAGGACATCCAGGAAGAAATGACAGCCAGAGAATTGCTCAAAACAGATATAAACATATCTGAACAAGAATTTAGAATAATAGTCCTAAGATTTGAAAAAAAGCATAGAAGGCAGCAGAGAATTTATTGCTTGAGAGATCAAAGACCTAAGAAACAGGATGAATTAAGAAATGTTGTAAATGGGGTGCAAAATAAACTAGATACGGTGACAACGAGGATGGAAGAAGCAGAGGAGAGAACAGGTGAATAGGAGATAAAATTATGAAGCTGAACAAAAAAGGGAAAAGAAATTACGAGACCATGAGGGGGAAATTAGAGACCTAACTGATTCAATGAAATGAAATAATATTTGGATCATAGGAGTTTCAGGAGAGGAAGAGAGAAAGAAAGGGGCAAAAGGTTTATTTGGACAAATTATAGCTGAAAACTTCCCTAATCTGGGGAAGGAAAAGATATTCAGGTCCAGAAGATACAGAGAACTTCCAAATCAACCAAAACAGGTCACCACCATGACATATCACCGGCCTAATACAAAGATAAAAAGAGAATTCTGAAAGCAGCTAGGGACAAACAGGCTTTAACCTACAAAGGTAGACACGTGAGGGTCGTAGCAGACCTGTCCCCTGAAACTTGGCAGGCCAGAAGGGAGTGACGGGAAATATTCAATGTTCTGAATAGGAAAAATATACAGCCAAGAAGACTTTATACAGCAAAGCTGTCATTCAGAATAGAAGGAGAGATAAAGGCTTTCCCAGACAAATAAAAACTGAAGGAGTTCATGACCACTAAACCAGCCCTGCAGGAGATCCTAAGGGGGACTCTGTGAGTGGAAAGCAGTAAAGACTACAAAGGACCGGAGACATCACCACAAACAGGAAAGGTACAAATAATACAATGGCACTAAATCCACATCTTTCAATAATCACTCTGAATGTAAATGGACTCTATGCCCCATTCCAAAGACATAGGGTATCACAATGGATAAAAGAAATGATCCATCGATATGCTGCCTCTAAGAGACTCATTTTAGATGGGAGAACACCTGCAGATTGAAAGTGAGGGGATGGAGAACCATCTATCATGCTAATAGATATCAAAAAAAAAAAAAGAAGAAGTAGCCATATTTATATCAGACAAACTAGATTTTAAAACAAGATGGTAACAAGAGATGAAGAAGGGCATTATATCATAACAAAGGGGTCTATCCATCAAGAAAAGCTAACAATTATAAATGCTTATGCCCCCAATGTGGAAACACAAATATATAAATCAATTAATCGCAAACATAAACAAATGTATAGATCATTTATAATTGTAGGAGATCATTGTAATTGTAGGAGAATTTAGTATTCCACTTACAACAATGAACAGATCATGTAGGCAGAAAATCAGTAAGGAAACAATGGTTCTGAATGACATATTGGACCAGATGGATTTAACAGGTATATTCAGAACTTTTCATCCAAAAGCAGCACAATACACATTCTTCTCAATGGAACATTCTCCAAAATACATCATATGCTGGGTCACAGACAGTCCTCAACAAATATAAAATAATTGAGATCATACAATGCATATTTTCAGATCACAACACTATGAAACTTGAAATCAACCACAAGAAAAACTATGGAAAGCCCCCAAATACATGGAGGTTAAAGAACACCCTACTAAAGAACGAATGAGGGGCGCCTGGATGGCTCAGCCAGTTAAGCATCCGACTTCAGCTCAGGTCATGATCTCACGGTCATGAGTTCAAGCCCTGCATTGGGTTCTGTGCTGACAGCTCAGAGCCTGGAGCCTATTTCGGATTCTGTGTCTCCCTCTCCCTGCCCCTCCCCCACTCATGCTGTCTCTCTCTCTCTCTCTCAAAAATAAATAAACATTAAAAATAATTTTTAAAAAAAGAATGAATGGGTCAACAGGGACATTAAAGAAGAAATTAAAAAATATATGGAAGCAAATGAAAATGAAAACACAATAGTCCAAACTCTTTGGGATACAGCAAAGGCAGTCCTAAGAGGAAAATACTTTGGAATCCAGCCCTATCTCAAGAAGCAAGAAAGATCCCAAATACAGAATGTAACTTCACACCTAAAGAAACTAGAAAGACAGCAGCAAAGAAAGCCCAAAACCAGAAGAAGAAAAGAAATAATAAAGATTAGAGCAGAAATAAACAACATAGACCTCAAAAAAAAAAAAAAAGTAGAATAGATCAATGAATCTAAGAGCTGGGTTTTTTTTTAAAAAATAAACAAAATTGATAAACCCCTAGCCAGATGTCTCAAAAAGAAGAGGACCCAAATAGATAAAATCACAAATTAAACAGGACAGATCACAACTAACACCACAGAAATACAAACAATTATTAGAGAGTACTATGCAAAATTATATGCCAACAAACTGGACAATCTGGAAGAAATGGACAAATTCCTAGACACCCACACACTACTGAAACTCAAATGGGAAGAAATAGAAAATTTGAACAGACCCATAACCAGTGAAGAAATTGAATCAGTTATAAAATATCTCCCAACAAATAAGAGTCCTGGGCCAGATGGCTTCCAAGGAGAATTCTACCAGACATTTAAAGCAAAGTGAATACCTATTCTCAAGGTGCTCCAAAAAATAGAAACAGAAATAAAGCTTCTAGACAAATTCTATGAAGCCAGCATTACCTTGATTCCCAAACTACACAAAGACCCCACTAAAAGGGAGAATTACAGGGCAATATCCCTGATGATCATGGATGCAAAAGTTCTCAACAAGATACTAGCAAATCTAATTCAACAGTATATTAAAAGAATTATTCACCATGATCAAGCAGGATTCATTCTTGGGCTGCAGGGCCGGTTCAATATTCACAAATCAATCAACATGATAGATCACATGAATAGAAGAAAGGATAAGAACCATATCCTGTCAATAGATGCAGAAAAAGCATTTGACATAATACAGCATCGTTTCTTAATAAAAACCCTCAAGAAAGTCAGGATAGAAGAAACATACTTTAATATCATAAAGGTCATATATAAATGCCCAGAGCTAATATCATCCTCAATGGGGAAAAACTGAGAGCTTTCTTTCTGAGATCAGGAACACGACAGGGATGTCCACTCTTACCGCTGTTGTTTAACATAGTGTTGGAAGTCTTGGCCTCAGCAATCAGACAACAAAATGAAATAAAAGGCATCCAAACTGGCAAAGTTAGGAAGTCAAACTTTCACTCTTCACAGATGACATGATACTCTACATGGAAAACCCAAACGACTCCACCAAAAAATTGCTAGAACAGATACATGAATTCAGCAAAGTCACAGGATACAAAATCAATGTACAGAAATCTATTGCATTTCTACACACCAATAATGAAGCAACAGAAAGAGATACCAAGGAATCGATCCCATTTACAATTGCACCAGGAACCAAAAAATAACTGCAAATAAACCCAACCAAAGAGGTAAAATACCTGTATGCTGAAAAGTCTAGAAAGCTTCTGAAAAAAATTGAAGTAGATGCAAAGAAATGGAAAAATATCCCATGCTCATGGATAAGAAGAACAAATATTGTTACAATGTCGATACTACCCAAAGCAATCTATACATTCAGTGCAATCCCAATCAAAATAGCACCAGCACTCTTCACAGAGCTAGAACAAACAATCCTAAAATTTGTATGGAACCACAAAAGACCCCGAATAGCCAAAGTAATGTTGAAAAAGAAAACCAAAGCAGGAGGCATCACAGTCCTGGACTTGAGCCTATATTACAAAGCTGGAATCATCAAGACAGTCTGGTATTGGCACAAAAACAGACACACAGACCAATGGAATAGAACAGAGAATCCAGAAATGGACCCATAAATATATGGCCAACTAATGATAATAGCACAAAAATGGAAGAGGTCATACAGCCATATAGGAATAAAGTTTGTGTCTTTCACTGGAATTAAAGTAGCATAAATCTTTTAGGTTAAGACATTGTATGTCCCAGAAAAAAACCTTTAAGAAAATAACTCTGGGCGCCTGGGTGGCTTAGTCCAGGTAAGTGTTCACAAATGGATTTCGGCTCAGGTCACGATCTCGTGGTTTGTGAGTTTGATCCCCGAGTCAGGCTCTGTGCTGGCAGAGAGAGGGGGGATTCTTTCTCTCCCTCTCTCTCTGCTCCTCCCCTGCTCATGCTCTCCCTCTGAAAATAAATAAATAAATAAATAAATAAATAAATAAATAAATAAATTTTTTAAAGTATATTATAGACTATAACAACACTAGAATACATTTTTTTTTTTTTTGCTTTCATTAAGATACATTGCTGATAAATTATTTCTAAACACAGTTTTTAGTAACAAGCTGATAAACTTCCTGGAACGATTTTTCTAAAAACATTAACTCCTGATACAATCCAGATGCATGTAGGTCTATATTTAATTTTAAGTGCAAATGTGTACAATGGCATTTTAAGATTTTCTCTGACATTTCCTATAACATGTGGAGGTTGTACAAGGAACCAAACTGTCCTTCATAATTGGTTCATAATTCAGAATGCCTGCTGGTGTATTCTGTCACTGTATCTTCAATTATAAGGGGCAAAATAATTTTTTTAAGTTTATTTTTTTATTTTGAGAGAGACAGAAACAGCGTGAGCAGGAGAGGGGCAGAGAGAGAGAGAGAGAGAGGGAGAGAGAGAATCCCAAGCAGGCTGCACACTGTCATTGTAGTGCCCGACTTGGGGCTCGAACTCACAAACTGTGAGATCATGCCCTGAGCTGAAACCAAGAGTCAGACGCTTAACCAACTGAGCCACTGAGCCACCCAGGTGCCCCCAAAATAATTTTTAAGTTGTTTTCCTCACTAATAATTGGTTCACATGAAACTGCGACTGAAACGTGTTTTTTCCATCCAGTGCAAAAATATTTCATTTTTTTAAATGTTTATTTTATTTTTGAGAGAGAGAGAGAGAGAGAAAGTACGAGAGAAGGCATGGGAGAGGGGTGGAGAGAGAAGGAGACCGAGGATACCAAGCAGGCTCCGTGCTGACAGCAGAGAGCCCAAGGTAAGGTTTGCACTCACAAACCGCGAGATCATGACCTGAGCTGAAGTCAGACGCTTAACCACCTAAGCCACCCAGGCGCCCCTCCATCCAGTGCAACAATCTTTAAATTTAATTTCTGTTTCCAAGCCTGTGACTGTTGGCTCTGCAACACAAGAGCAGCTCTCACAGCCAGCAGTAATAAATCTTTGAGGAATTCTAATAACTCTTTGATGTGCTTGGTTGCAACGGCGTGTGCACTTTGCCTAATGATTTGCTGACAAAGTTCACCGCCTGAGAACGGGCCATGTCTCTTCCGGTGCTCAGATGGGAGATTTACTATTTGTGCGGATGCCTCATTGCCGGGGACGATGAGCAAGACCGCCTTCCACCCCTGGTCTTGACATTGCCCCCAAGTGGGGCTCGCTGTCTCCCGCAGCCGCCTCCACACCCAGGGCTGCTGCCAGGAATCTGGGCGCGGGTTCGGGCCCAGCCACCTCCTCGGGCTTTGTGGTACCCCTAACTGCCCCAGGGCGTGCACACGCACGCAGAGCCACCTGCTGTTTGCGCACTGGCCCCTCTGTGCACGCCGCCCCCCATGTGCACGCCGCCCCCCAGCTTACTGTCCCTACTCACGCACATGCTGCATTGTGCTATGGAGCTCAACTTCCACAAGCCAAGTTCGAAGGTAAATGGTAACAAATTTTTAGGCAGCAAAGGCAGACGCTACACCGAGTACAAGGGCCTCCTGAGCACAGGGCTTTGAGCTGCCTTACATGTCGAAGGTTCTCGAAGCGCCCCCCCCCCCCCCCCCCCCCCCCCCGCCGCGCCAGATCTCCTGCAAGAGAGATCGCGCGACGGCTGGTTCAAATTCAATTCCCAACTTACCACCGACCAGACCTTCACCAAGGTTGCCGGGCCCTGGTTTTCTAATCTGTAAAAGGAAAGCAGTAACATGCCACAACTCAGAGAAACGAGGCCACGGACCGACATAGGATGGGGTTACGGGGGTGGGCGGCCTGCTTTACAATAATCCGTGTAAAGCTCTTAGCACAGTGCCTGCCATAGAGTAAAAGCTCAATAAATTATAGTTACTGATATTTTGCTGCCCGTGATGAGAAGCAGGAGAGCACCGTGGTCGAGATGGTCGCCCCGGTGAGATTCCAGCCCTGGTGCCGCTGATGGCCCCCTGTGACTCTGGGCGAGTCAACCTCTCTGAGTTTCGGGCTTCTCCTCTCTAACAAAACTGTGATTACTACAGGCAGAGAGCTTAGAAAAGTGCCAGGCACGTTGCAAGTACTCGGTTTCCGGCCATTCGTAGTTTTCATTACCATCGTCGATTCCTCCTAACAACCGGAACAGGCGTGTGTGGCCCCGCTCCCGTTGCGGATAAGAAACCGAAGCTCCGAGAGGTCAAGTAGCAGCTTATCCAGCGTCACACGGACCTCCAGGCGTGGAACCAGCTCTCGAACCCATGCTACGCCACCACATCCAGCCCCAGAGCCTGGACTCATACACTTGCTCTCCCCCAGAACACAAGCCATTCACAGAACCGAGGCACCTGCCCGGGCAATGAGGCTCCCCACACGGGCCCGGGTTATCCGGCAAGACCACGGCAGAAAACTTCTGGGCGTAACTGATTTCCAAAACCCTTCCTGCCCTAACATCCTATGAACCCCAGTCCGAATTGGATTTACATCGCTTTTTGACTTTTCCACGGTTGCACTTCACTCACCTGCAGCGTCCACAGTATACGCAGACGTGCCTGAAATGCCCGTGACGGACGGAGCGGATCAACCGACAGACGCCCGGGGCGGGATCAACCCTGACTGCAAGCCAGCCGTTCGCTCACCTCCTCCGGTCCTGCTGAGCCAGGGCCCGGTGCAATTTTTATCAGGCTTCCCCACCCGCCCCCTGGAACCGCTCTCCCCGGGCACAGCCCTGTTTCTCCACGGGCCAGGCTGGGCTCCAGCCTCAACCCGGAGGGGCCCCTGGCTGGGAGCGGAGAGGGGACAAAGGCAGGCCCCACAGAGTGGGAGAGAGGTCAGGGGCGGTGCCTGCTGACCCCCACAGGGGGCAGGTGTTGGTCCCGCCCCCCGCAAGGCGCACCTCTTGTCCGGAAGGTTTTACTACCGTCACACTTCACACTGTGAAGGTCAGATTGTGGCGTAGTATGTGCAAAACCCTTAATTATGAATTTGATGATGTGGAAGCTCTTGGTGAATTAATCCCTTAAAGAGCATGAGCGACTGCTCCACGTTGGAGGAATCAGTGAGGGTCTAAAAGCAAAGAGATTGGAGGCTCCTGCTGCACGTGCGGGGCTCACGGGGAGCACCGTGGGTTGGGGGCGCTGGGTGGAAGGACGCGTGGGGGTAAGGATGGAGGACTGGGAGTGGGCGTGTGCACACTGGGGCGTGGGCAGGGAAAAGGCACCACGTGCTCAGTCGGGGAGCCCCCTGCACCTTCGCCTGCCGCCTCTGTCCTTTGCACCCACAGGTGCCTCTGGAAGGGTCGCGCTGTTCCCAGCAGGCACGAGCCTTCGCCATTCAAGGCTTCAATTCAAGGCTTCGTGATTCAACCCTCCTGCGGAGCCGGCATTTCAAAATCCCACTTTGGGGGCGCCTTGGGGGGCTCAGTCGGTTAAGCATCCGGCTTCGGCTCAGGTCAGGATCTCGCAGCCCCTGAGTCCGAGCCCCGGCACCGGGCTCTGTGCTGACAGCTCGGAGCCTGGAGCCTGCTTCGGATTCTGTTTCCCTCTCTCGGCCACCCCCCTGCGTTTGCTCTCTCTCCCTCTCAAAAAATAAATGAACATTTGAAAAAACAAATCCCACTTTGGCCCTGCCAGAATGAGAGATGCCACAAGAAACCCAGCCCAAGCGAAAGCTGGTCACATAGGACTGGACTACACCTGCTCTGTGGGGACTGCATCAGCCAAAGGGGCTGCGGAAGGAAGGACAGGAGACCTAACAAGGTCGAACGGGCAAAGCACACCGCGTGGCACAACCAAGCTGCAGCCTGACGAAGGCTGAAAGATACTCTCAGTGACAAAATAGCACCCCCCCCCCCGATTGCATCACCATCACGGGCGACGATAAAATATTGGTAAAACAAAGACTACTTAAAATAGTTGCCAAGATTTTAATCTGCTGAAAACAAGCACAACGTGGTTTGTTTGTTTGTTTATTTTTTTCAGTACACTTCTGATCGAAAGACAACATATATTCAGGAAAGTGCCAAGTGTATATCCAGCTTGATAGTTTCTCCGCAGGGAACACACCTGTGCAAACTTTGTCCAGATCATGGTGTTGAACAGGGCACCACCCAAGCCTCGCCTGAGCTCTCTGTCATTACTCCACCTACATAACCACTGGCCTGATAAACATCACTGGTTTTGAACTTTGGATAAGTGGTTCCACGCAGGATCTACGTATGTGTGTCATTTCTCTGCTCGACATTATGTTCGTGAGGTTCTTCCCCAAATTGTGCAGATAGCAATACTTTACTCCTTGTTGTTGTCATAGAATATTCCGCTGTATGACCCTGCCACATGTTACCTGGATATTCGCGCCATTACAGATAACGCTAAAACGAGCACCTAGGTATGTCATTAAAATGAGGTTAACCTAAGTCACTAAGGGCCCTTCCAACTCGAAACTAATTTCTAACCGTAGAAATTTGTATTTGATAGCTGGATATTCTGTTCACTTCTTTCCATTGTTTCTGGCTAGATAAAACAGGTTTTAAAAGTTTTGCAAATTAGTAACAAATTAATTATAAAATCCATTACTAAAATCACTAAAATGCTAAAAGGGTCATTGTAAAGGCAATTAAAAAAGCAATACAAAAACATGAAAGAAAGAAAACTTGGTATATGTCAGTGGTCTTAAAACCAGTTTGAAAAGCCCCTAAGACAACTTTTATCTTTCTTTGTTAATTTTTTTAATGTTTATTTATTTTTGTTTTTTTTTTTTAATTTTTTTTTCAACATTTATTTATTTTTGGGACAGAGAGAGACAGAGCATGAACGGGGGAGGGGCAGAGAGAGAGGGAGACACAGAATTGGAAACAGGCTCCAGGCTCTGAGCCATCAGCCCAGAGCCCGACGCGGGGCTCGAACTCCCGGACCGCGAGATCGTGACCTGGCTGAAGTCGGACGCTTAACCGACTGCGCCACCCAGGCGCCCCTAATGTTTATTTATTTTTGAAAGAGAGAGAGACAGAGCGTGAGCGGCGGAGGGGCAGAGAGAGAGGGAGACACAGAATCCAAAGCAGGCTCCAGGCTCCGAGCTGTCAGCACAGAGCCCGACGCGGGGCTCGAACCCACGAACTGTGAGATCATGACCTGAGCCGAAGTCGGACGCTCAACGGACTGAGACACCCAGATGCCCCTTTTTTAACTCCTTTAAAATAATCAGTCTGGAAAAGGAGCTAGGAAATAAGAAAGTAACATTGCTGCGGGTTAAGCCTATGTTGTGCTGGTGTTTCTCAGGAGGTGGGGGAGAGGATCTATCTGCCTGTCCTGTGTGCTCATATACTGGGGAGAATAGACAAAAACACAAAGCCTGTAAAAGGCAAGAGGGTTGGCTGGGAACCATCCACATGAGCCCAGAATCCCAGAAAGTGTATCCTGCCTGGAGAGGGAGGGGGGCACCCTAGACTCCGTGCGTTGGGGCCAGGATTTATATCATCTGTGTTACCTCCACTGCCCAACAAATCTAAGCCAAACAGTGGGTTTAAAATGCTCCTGACAGAATATATTGGGGTGATGGGAAGCACCCCAGTCATGCAAAACTGTATAAATTTACCAAAATTAAACTGTACACTTAAAATAAGTGAGCTTTCTAGCGTGCAAATTGCACCTCAGTAAAACTTTCGAGGGTGGAGGTTGGAGGAGGGGGCGGACCACCTGCCTAGCTCCTCATCCCGATCACAGATTCCACCATCAACAACTTTTTCTAGAACCAATACAGGAAGTTGATGCCCTTCGCCACTAGTATTCACACTGATCAAAAGTAGAATCAAAAGGGAAGAAAAGAGGGGCGCCTGGGTGGCTCTGTCGGTTAAGCATCCGACTTCAGCTCAGGTCATGATCTCACAGTTCGTGGGTTCGAGCCCCGTGTCGGGATCTGTGCTGACAGCCCGGAGCCCGGAGCCTGGAGCCTGCTTCGGATTCTGTGTCTCCCTCTCTCTCTGCCCCTCCCCTGCTCACGCTCTGTCTCTGTCTCAAAAATACATAAACATTAAAAAAAAAATTTAATAAAAAAAGGGAAAAAGAAATTCAAGATGCTCACGCTCTGTCTCTGTCTCAAAAATAAATAAACATTAAAAAAAATTTAATAAAAAAAGGGAAAAAGAAATTCAAGAAGAGAAAGGCAGGATAAAAAGAGGAGAAAATTTATGTGTGCCATGAGACATGGGCTGTGTTTGAGTCGCCTTCCAACATGTTTGAGCAACCGAGGCACAACAAACCAGGTGAAATCTGCATAAACTCATTACCATAAATTCATGATCGCTCAGTGATGGGTTCTTTTGAAAGCTCTTCAGAGGTGATAACGACCTTGGAATAAATAGGGGAACAAAAATAAACATATAACACTGCTTCTCTTTGTGTTTTTCCAGGAGGGGCAGACTGGGGAGGCTTTGGCTCTGAGCCGGACCCTCCAGAGAAATGTCATTCACAGCGATATCCAGTCGTGTCTCTCCAGAGCCGGACCTTTCTGAAACTTCTCAGTTTCCTTGAAATATGATTACTTCCCCAAGAAGGTGGCAGTACAAATGCCACACCCCCCTCCCCGCCTCTTTCAACGCTTGGATTAATTATTCTTCCTGTTTTGGGGGGTTTTTTTGGGGGGGGTTGCCTTATTCCTGAGTGGTGTTCCTCTACTCTTTCACGTGAGTCGCATGTACCTGTTTCCTGATTCTGGTCCAGCTTGCACTGCTCCCGTCTTGTCATGGGACAAACCAAATCTACCTTTAAGCTAGGTCTGTGCTGTTCTGAAAATGCTATAATCTCCTTCCACCAAAATCAAGACAGCATTCCCCAAATAATACATTCTGGTAAAACTACTATATTCTGAATGTGTCATCAGGTGACTAGATTTCTTCCACTATTTTGTAAAGAAATCCCCAAGGCCCATGTGTTCTTAAAATGAGTCCTTTTTAAGAAAATATGTACTTTTGTTTTTGAGAGAGAGAGAGCACGCAGGTGGGGGACAGGGGCAGAGGGAGAGAGAGAAAGATCTTAAACAGGCTCCACACTCACGGCGCACCCCAATGTGGGGCTCGATCCCATGACCCTGGGATCATGACTTGAGCTGAAATCAAGACTCAGAGGCTCAGCTGACTGAGCTACCCAGGCTTCCTGAAAGTATGTACATGTTAATCATTATTTTGGTTTTTGATATTATAAAATAATGCATGGCATTTATAAAAAGTCTAATACGGAAACATCTATCATAACATGAGAAGCCTCACTACATGCCTCTCACTCAATTCTGTTCCCCTCTGTGGTAACCACTGGGAATGGTTCTGTCTGTACTTACACACACACACACACACACACAGAGTCACACGCTCACAATGTACTTCGGTTGTATACAATGTACACCATGTAACTTCAATGGAGTAATTCTGTACTTTTTGTTCACTTAACACACCCTGGAGATCTTTTCCTCATGGTAAAGATAGTCCTAACTTCATTGCTTTTGTCTACTTCCTAGAATTCTGTTAGGTGACTATACCATGAATCAGGGAATAGATGGGCATTGAAGTAGTTTCTAATTTTTTGCTATTGCAAATCAGCTTCGGTGATTCTTAGACTTGAAAGAGAAGCATTACAAGGCACAACACTCACTGCCCAGTTGCCTTCCATAAAGGGTGTGCCGGCCCATGAGAATGTCCGTGTTCTCACATGCTCACCATTCCTGGAGTTTTAGCTAACTTTTTAATATCACAGGATCGATGAATGAATAAAAAACACTATTCCTATTCAATTTGCATTTTCCTGAATATCAGGAAAATTTAGCACGTTTTCAGAGGTTTTCAGTCATTTGTATTTATTTGCCTATGAATTGCCTACGCATTTCTTTTTAAGTTTGTAACTTAATTCTAGTTAGTTGACACACAGTGTTATATTAGTTTCAGGTGTACGATATAGTGATTCAACAATTCCATACATCACCCACTGCTCATCACAACCAATGCCCTCCTTCATTCCAATCCGTACTTAACCCATGCCCCCACCCGCCTCCCCTCTGGTAGCCCTCAGTTTGTTCTATAGTTAAGAGTCTGTTTCTTGGTTCGTCTCTCCCTCTCTCTTTAACCACTTTGCTCATTTGTTTTGTTTCTTAAATTCCACTTTTGAGTGAAATCATATGGTATTTGTCTTTCTCTGACAGCCTTATTTCACTTAACACCATACTCTGTAGATCTAACCGTGTCATTGCAAATGGCAAGATTTCATCCTTTTTTCTGGCTGAATAATATTCCATCGTATATACTGCCTCTGCATTCCTCTACCCATTTTTCCGACTGCCTTACTCCAATTGGCTTCAAGAAATGCTATCAAGTATGGCTAATTATCAATTCTTTATGTGAAAATATTTTCTCCTACTCTATTGTGTGTCATTTTACTTTGTTCGTGATATTTCTTTGCTGTGCAGAAGTTTACATTTTTTATGGAGTCAAAGGAACGACTGATGGGATTTCCTTGCCTAGCCCCCAATTACAAATTGATTGTCCTATAGTTGATTCCAAGACTGTCGTCGTTTTGTTTTTACATCAAGACTCTAATTCCATCCGGGTGCCCCATGTTCTATTTCCATTGTCTGTGTTCGTTTACTGAATGGGAGTTACTCAGGAATTCCATTGAGAAGAAGGGCCCTTTCTGCAATGCCTTCCCCAGGTTTGTCTTAGGTTAAGGTGTCTTTTGCTGTGGTTTCTGGAAATGGAATCCATCTGCTTACTAAGTTCCAGTGAGTCCTCACTGGTAGTCCCTTTCTTTCTTTAAGCACTATTATGTTTTTATTCACATTTTTATATCTTCCTTTTCATTTCAACGGAATCTTGGAAGAAAATAGGATATAAGTGCATCTCTCAGTCTGCCATCTTGAATGGAAATGTCTGTGTATGTAGGCTCTAAACAACATTTGTATTGGGAAATACAAATATGTACATAATGGAAAATTCGGTAAATACAAAAAAAACACAAAGGAAAAAAATTCACTATTTAAAAATGATACTATGCTTTGAAAGCTAACATTGTGTACTTTCCTATGCCCTTAAAAAAACATGATTTTATTTTTTCAAAAATGGCTGTGAGTACTCCATTTGCGCCTATTTGCCAGAAACTAATGGTCAATTTGCTTTTTTAATGACACACTTATTTCCAGAAGAGTAATACAGTACAGTCAAAAGTCTCCTTTCCAACCCGTGACTCCCTTCCTGGAGTTAACAAAAGATACCTGATTATTTTGTAAAGATAAAGTCCCATTGGTAGAATTGGGTGAGAAGCTATTTACCTTTCCAGCTCTTGAGACATACTGGTTCTCCAGCAATGTATAAATCACATCATCCCTTTATGAAGGCTTGCTCTTTTTTCTAATATTTGTTATTTTGGGGGGTTTGGGGTTTTTTTTAAGTTTATTTATTTATTTATTTTGAGAGAGAGAAAGAGAGGCAAAGAAGGGAAGGAGCAGAGAGAGGGAGAGACAGAATCCCAAGCAGGCTCCATGCCGTCAGCAAGGAGCCCAATGCAGGGCTCGAACCAAGGAACTGTGAGAGCATGACCTGAGCTGAAATCGAGCATCAGACGTTTGACCAACTGAGCCCCCAGGTGCCCCTAATATTTGTTATTTTGGAAGGGAAGAAACATTCTAATATTCATTTTGCTAAGGATGAAGTTAGAGCATGTTTTCATATATTCATTAGCCTAGTCTACATCGTTCAGCGTTAAATGGGCTTTTCCTAGCCTTTGCCGCAAAGAACCTTTTAAAAATACTTTCTCACCTCTCAGGCTTATAGTCAACGCACTGAGTTTCCCCCACATCAAGTAAAATTGGATTGGGGTCTTCTCCAAACACGAAGGTCTCCACTTCCTTTAATGAAGATACCATCAGTGAGGCTGCCCAGTGCTTTCTATTCATATTTGTTTTAATGAGATTTCTAATAATGCTCGCGATTTCTTTCCCGAGGTCTACTCTGAACTTCTCACCAGAAAGTAAAGTAACAGCCCAGAATTTTGTCCAGAGAAAACACGGAGAGTACGTAGGCTGGTGTTTTCCACTGGCTGCCCATCTGATTTCTTACAGGCAGGAGGTGTGATCTGAAGGCCATGACCAATTCGTCTAGGCCAGAGTCCACTGCCACTCCCTGGTGTCACTCACCTCCACACGTTGGCCCATTCTGTCTCCGAAGCCTGGAACCTCTCCTCATCCAGAATGGCCCCTACTGTCCACACGCCGGGCACAAGGCATATATGCCTATCATTAGAATAAAAAAACCATCAGAGACCAGCCTTCAAAATTCCCCGAGCAGACAAAACCAGTGTCGTTATGAAAGCAAAACCGAATTTCAGCTTATTTTGTAAGACTCCCTTGACCTGGCTTCTTTCTTGCCTATACCTCTGACAAAACTCGAACTGTTTCCCAAGGTTGGTATGTGGTAACCACTGACCCAGTTTCCTATCATTTAAGAAGATTCCGACATTACAACCAATCGCAGCGAAGAATAAAGTCACTGCGTTCTCACTGTACAAGCTGCTTTCGTATGAGACTCATTCCACGTTTTGGTCTGTGTGTGTGTTTCCAGCGTGCAAACTTTCTGGTGTGTGCGCAATAAGCTTTGGCTAATTGCTGGTTCGGTGATTCGCTGGTTTTATGCCTGTTATTTCTGAACTTTCGACACTATCATCCATACATGTGCGGTTCAGGAATGAGTCTCCCCATCGCTCCGAAAAGTTCTGCCGTTCTCCGGAGCCGTACAGAGTCTTGCACGGCACATACCCTCATGCGATGATTACAGAGCTAAAACCAGGGCACCCCCGGCCTGCCCCATTCACCTTCAGACAGCACAGCTAAGCAAATGCTTTCCCCAGCTCACCGCAGCCTACAGAACACAAGTAAGTAACCTCCTGCGTGCTGAAATGACATTCAAGGCTCTTCCCTGCACCTGCTTTTCCAGGCTCATACAACCTAGGGTTCCTTCGTAGGGAAAACTGTGCGGTTCTTTCCACACCCAACTGGCTAACCTGCTCTCCTTTGAGCCTTCACAACACTGACGTGTGTCCCTGGGTGAATTCCAAATGCGGTCTTACCCTCACTCCCCGGTTTTCCTTCAACACCCCATAACTCACTGATATTTCAGCTTCTAAGGCCACCCAGCAAACTCCACCCTATATAATAAAGCCTTTCAGCAGTGATGTGTGCGGTATTAGAGGATTATCTAACGTTAACTGAACATCTTTTTTCCTCCAAGGTTGCAGCATTGCTCTATCTTCTAGATCTTTGTACACACAGGTGTTCAATAAACAATGGTTGGGCCAGAGTCCATTGTTGACTTTTTCTCAACCTCATCTCCTTCCACTTGATCTTAGCCAAAAGGCCGAGAAGCCATCAACCTCATCTCCTTAGAACAAACTTCGCCCCCGCCTACTTCTTGGCCTCCTGCCAGCGCCGCACCCACTCCTGCCCAGCACCCCACTCCTTCCAAGCGTCTCTCCCACACCCACCTTCCTTACAGCCACAGGTCCAGAGAAGCTGTTGACCTCGACTGCAGGAGTCAGATTCTGCTGGAGAACTCCGCATCTGTGCCCCGTTCTGCGAGGCGCAGAGACCTGACCTGGCTCCCTTCGGGCAAACCGCGTCGCCCCCCCCCCACCCCGCCCCCATCCAAGGACTCTGCACCTTGCCTCCTTTTTGTTCTCTAACACAACGGTTCCCACCCTCGGGACTGCTCTTTGGAAACACTTGGGGAACTTTTTCCGTGCTGATACCTGGGCCCTTTCCAACCCAGAAATTCTGACTTCATAATCCAGGAGGCAGCCTGGATGTCGGAATTTTTCGACACCCAGGGATGACTCTTCGAAATCCCGGCGCGCGCGTCCGGCCACGGCGACCAAATAAATGTCCGGCCTGTACATCTGGCCGCCAGGGGGAAAAGAAAGGCAGGAAAGAAGGAGCGCGGGCCTACGTGGCCTGCGGGAGCCCCGGGCGGCTCCACCCACTGCGCGGGCGCGGCTGACCTACCCTTGGCCTCGGGCCAGCTGCGGGAATAAACCCCTGAGCCTCGCCCGCCACGAGCCAGTGAGGCGGTGCGCGTAGCAGGGACTGCTTCTCCGCGGACAGCGAGGGCAGCGTGTCCCGGGTGAGTTACCCGAGTCCTGATCCGGGGCCAGGGCCGGGCAAGACCTCCTCCACGGGGACGGGGCTCCGCGCCGCGCCAGCGCCCGCACCCGCGGGCGGGAACCCTGTGACACCGTGGCGGCGGGGGCGGGGGGGGGGGGGTGGGCGGAGAGGGTGGTCAGGTGGGGGAAGGGCGCGGGCAGGTGAGCCGGAGGGAGCGCCGCTTTGTCCCCGAGATTCAGACTCGCGAGACCCAGAAGGAAGGGCTGCTAGCGTCCCCGCCCGGTCCCGGAGCAGAGGGCGGGATCCGTCCCTGGTATCCTCTTCCGTCCACGCTGCCTCGGTCCCCAGCTCTCTGCTGCTCAGTGCGTCTGCCTCTCCCTCCCCGCCGCCCCCCCCCCCCATTCATCCCATACCTCTTACCGGAGCACTTTGCCGCCTCCTGGGCTGGGAAGAGAACGGCACCTGCTCACATTGCCCCCAAATAGTTAAGCTTACTGTGTTTGTTTGTTTGTTTCTTTTTGAAAATAAGCTCTGGGGCGCCTGGGTGGCTCCGTCTGTTGGGCGTCCGGCCGACTTCAGCTCAGGTCACGATCTCACGGGTTCGTGAGTTTGAGCCCCGTGTCAGGCTCTGTGCTCAGAGCCCGGAGCCTGCTTCGGATTCTGTGTCTCCCTCTCTCTCTCTGTCCCTCCTTTGCTCTCTCTCTCTCTCTCTCTCTCTCTCTCTCTCTCTCAAAAATAAATAAACTTTTTAAGAAATTTAAAACAGTATATAAAATAAAATAAGCTGTATATACCCAACGTGGGGCTTGAACCTACGACTCTGAGATCGAGGGTTGCCGGCTCTAAAGGCTCCCCCAGTTAGTTCCGCTTTTGAACCAAGTAGTGAGAGGCCATGGGATGGAGACACCAAAGAGGTGTCTATAACCTGATTACATTTAATGTGCTCTGTAACTACATAAGGCACAGTCTTGACACTGAAACCGAACCCCGCATTTACTTTTGTTGGTAAGGATACTTCCTATAACCATCCTTTGTTATTATGAACAGGGATTATAATTCACATGCCAGCAGGAACGTCAGTCGGAGCTCTAGCTCACGCACAGGCATTTTGCTGCTGTTATGTGCCTGGCTTTGTTCTAACAAGGCCCCCACATGATGAGCATTAGGAGTAGAGCCTGAGATGATGAGTAACCTGCCGGCAGGTGCTGAAATCCAGCCCAATCCCTCTTGCCCCACCCCCACCCCATGCACCCTGGAGGGAGCCGTGTGCAGAGCAACGAGGACCTTTTTTTCTTTCCAATTGGCTCAGAAGTTTCATAAGAGATCATCGTGGCCATATTACACACCCTATTACTTTACCTGTATTAAGTCTTTTCACTTCCACAGCTGCCCCCATTGGTGCCTGCTGTGGAATCCCCTTATTTAGAAGAAGAAACTGAGGCACAAGAGATAAAAATCATTTTTACCAAGGTTGCCGAGAGGTCAGTGGCAGATCCAGCATTCCAACGCACGCTGTCATGTTTTTTTAATGTTTATTTACTTTTGCGAGAGACAGACAGAGTGCGAGTGGCGGAGGGGCAGAGAGAGAGGAAGACATAGAATTTGAAACAGGCTCCAGACGCTGAGCTGTCAGTACAGAGCCCGACGTGGGGCTCGAACTCACAAACTGGTGAGATCGTGACCCGAGCCGAAGTCGGACGCTCACAACCGACTGAGCCCCCCCGGGCGCCCCCCAGTGCACACTTTAATCTCTACACCTCACCACCTGTGCAGATCCCCAGCAGACACCCTAAACCCCAGATGAGCAGACCTCAGGATGCCAGGCTCTTAAGAACCTAGTAAGCATCTGCCGAGACAGCAGTAAGTGGTAGGACCTTGCCCCGGGTCTTAGGTCGTGCCCATGTGGAGATGGTAGAGTGCTGGAGTGTAGAGCCTGTGGCATTAAGAACCTCCCCCCAGGTCAGTGGTGAGACTTCTAAGCACCCAGATGGTGCTGGAGTCCAGCGAGGAGAGGCGTGGACCTCTGGCCTTTGGGCGTGGATTTATACAGCGGTACTCCCGGAGGGGGCATTGATAAGCTGGTGTGGGTTTTCCCCGGAAGAAGTGTTAGCAGTGACCAGGCTGCAGCCGGGGCACGGTGCCCGGGGTGCCCTATTACTGGGGGAAGTCTGACCCTCATTGTTGTAGCTCTCAAGCCACACGTCCCGCGAGTGAGCTTAAAATAAGAGCGTGCAAACCGCTGTCTGCCCTTCAGAGCACCTTCCTTCCAAACCGCGCAGGGCCTGAGAAGCCCAGTCAGTCATCCAAAGGCGACTGTGTGAAAATAAATGTGAACAAAGACGGCGGAGACTTTGAGGGCCATTTCATCCAAAGCCTGGTGAAACCAGCACCCCGCAACATCCATGCCCCCTACCGCCAGCGCTCTAATTCTTTGGGCCGTGTTGGACACACAGGCCAAACCTTCCTCGAGCCTCAGGCTCTTTCTCCCCTCTGTCGGTCAAGCTGCTCCCAGCTCTCTCTACCGCTGGCCATTCATCAGTTGACTACTTGCTCCAATGCCACCTTCCAGCAAATCCCTCCTGTTGCTTCTTCCCCAGCACCCGGTCTAAATCAGATCTCCTGTCTACTCTCCATAGCACCCTGTCATTCTTTATTTTGCTCAATGTCTGTTTCTTCAACCAGACCCTTTGCTCATGAGGGCAGAGATCATGGGAGGCTACCCACCCCCTCAGCCCCAGTGCCCAGCATCAGACCTGCCTGGCATCGGTGCTCGGCGGACGTAATAAATGAACTCAGCAGGCCCTGCGCTAAACGGCAGCCAAGGCCTTGGGTGAACCACATCCCCATTCGTGGTGATCTCCAGCTCCATCCGTAGAATGAGACAAGAAACAGCAATTGAGCTCCCAACAATTTCCTAAGGGTCCCACCATGCCCCAAGAGAGAAGCTTCATTTACACAGCCAGTTTCTTCCACTATCTCAGAAAGCTTGCGCTCCACGTAGATGGCACACTCAGAGGGAATGGTCACCGAGGTCTTTATGTGGGTCTCTCTTTCTCTGTAGGTCTCAGCCACAGCATGGCTTCCAACCTGAAGTTCGCCAAGGAATTGATCACCTTCTTAGGAAAATCAGTGATTGCTCTTCTGGAGACCATGATTTTCACCTTCATCCCCAGACCGCGGAAGAACGTTGCTGGTGAAATCGTGCTCATCACCGGTGCTGGGAGAGGACTGGGAAGGCTCTTGGCCCTCAGATTTGCCCACCTCGGATCGGTGCTGGTTCTCTGGGATATTAACAAGGAGGGGAACGAGGAAACATGCAGGATGGCTCGGGAAGCCGGAGCCACAAGAGTCTATGCCTACACTTGCGACTGCAGCCAAAAGGAAGAAATATACAGAGTGGCCGAGCAGGTAGGTGTTGCGTCTCGCCATCTCCTGTGGGCGGTGAGCTCTCTCTACAGATTCGCTCACGTGCATCCTCCTCTTTGTCTCAACCCCTTGCTCGGTGCAGATTTGCCTGTCTCCAGCATCCCTTTAATTTAAAAAGTATCGGGGAGTGGGAATGAGGATTTTTGAGAGGTCACTGTATACAATATACCGCACTAAGCAGCCCATCTATATTGTATCATAATCTTATAAAGTGAGGTCCAATATTATCTTCATTTCCCAAATAAGGAAACCGAGGCTGAGGGAGGTAAGTAGCTCACCCAAGAAACAGCTAACAAGTGGCAAAGACCGAGCTTGGCCTTGAGTCTGTTGACTCCAAAATACACCCACTACATACCAGGCAATATGGACTGTGCTTTCCCCTGTTACAGTAGAAGAGGCAGGGGGCAGCCCGTTTCTTGGAGGGAAAAGGGGGCACAGAGATCTTGAACAATCTGCTCAGGGTCCCGGAGCTAGCCCGTGACTAAGCCAGGACTCGACCCCATTTCCTGTCTGAGTTTAAACCCGGCTATTTCCACCACACCACAGTGCCTTTCACATGAATGTATATTTCGCCTAAATAGTCATGAGAAAAACAGAATATCGTATTCATCCCAAAGACCCTTAACCACAGTTGCTCCTTTGGCGATGATACCGCTGCCCGTGTAAAGAAGGCTGGCAGGACGTCACCACTCCAGCAGGCAACGGTAAGGGTTTCCTTAGTGCGTGGAGGCACATAGTCGCACAATGGCTGCCTCTTCTCCCTCATGAGGATTTCTCTCCCCTCGCGTCCTCATGAGTACTCCACACATCACTGTCCCGGGCCGCCCTTGTGGCAACACCCAGAATTCCCCAGTTTAGTGAGAAGGAAGGAACCCGCTACGTTGGAATGTTCTGGCACAATTTCTAGGCCCTGAGTCGAATCCCCTTTGCTGCTTCCCGCCTCACTGTCTCCTGGCAGGTCACCGGCTGGTGGGTGTGCTTTGAAGTTTTGTTTCAGTTTTCCGCATCGGTAACTGCAGCTTCCGTCACAGGCAGCCCGGTACAGTCCGGGGACCCAAACCTGACAAGCGCGCGCCTCCCTCGAAGCACAAGTATGTCTCTGCTATTGCTGAGCTCACAGCTTCATCCCTGTGCACTTAAAGCACCGATGGCCTGGCACGCTCACTCGTGCCGACTGCAAACAACTCCTCTCAGCACTCCTCATGTTTACTTATTTTTGAGAGAGCGACAGAGACAGGATCCGAAGCAGGCGCCAGGCCCCGCGCTGTCGGCACAGAGCCCTACACGGGGTGCGAACCCACAATCCCACAAACTGTGAGATCGTGACCTGAGCCAAAGTTCAGTGCTTAACTGACAGGCGGGCACAGCTTGTGTGGGAATGTCACTAGACCTATCAGGCGGGGTCTGTGGCCATATTCTTACAGTGAGGAGCGTAGTGATCGCAGAAGAAGGAAACTAGTTAAAAACTAGAGTCGGTGGCCTTTACCTTAGATGCTACCCTCTGTCTCTTGTACACGATACTGACAAGCTTACTCTCATCCCACGGGTGAGCATTTTATTAGGCTGTCATTGGCCAGTAATAAATATGTAAGTCACATACAGTTAAACCTGGTCCCTTTGGCTCTAGTGTGGCAGGGGCTGAATACTCATGATGTCTTTCCAAGTTTAATTTAAAGGAAAAAAGCAGACTTTGGAACAAGAGAGTCCTTTAACAGAAAAAAAAAATAGATGAAGATCAACCTATATGCTAAATAGATAAATCAATAGGAAGGAAGGTTATTCACATGAAAAATCTTATCACGGATGCTTAGCCCCGTACATTTAAACCATGATTCATAGAGATATAATTTTCATATACCGCAAAGATACAAGCCTAAATGCCATTAAAAAAATTTTTTAATGTAATTAATTAATTTATTTAATTTTTATTTAATTTATTTATTTTTGAGAGACAGAGAGAGACAGAGCATAAGTCACCGGTGGGGGAGGGGGGTGCAGAGAGAGAGGGAGACACAGAATCCGAGGCAGGCTCCAGGCTCTGAGCTGTCAGCACAGAGCCCGACATGGGGCTCGAACCCACGAACTGTGAGATCGTGACCTGAGCCGAAGTCGGAGGCTCAACAGACGCAGCCACCCAGGCGCCCCTGGAGGCCATTTTGAAATTAAAGTCTGATGTTTATTTGGTCAAGTGTTTGAGAACACGCTTGATCTATGTGAGAGGCCACAGTGGACATACATGCCCCTGTTTATTTCCCTTGGATGTCACTTCTAGCCTTGCCACCCCTGACTCTGAGCTAACGTGTCAGCCTCTAATGCTAGTACTGTCTTCCGGTCCACAGCCCGGACCAGCTTTTCTTTTTTTCTTTCTTTTTTTTTTTTTCAGTTGAGTGTAGTTGACACACAATGGCACCCTGGCTTCAGGTGTCCAACATGGTGATGTGGTAACACTGTTATGTGTCACAGCCCACTCACCACAGGTGTGGTGTCACCGTGCAACACTACCACAGTACCATTGGCGACATTCCTCACGCTGTGCCTTCCGTTCCTGTGATTTACTCATTATTCCGTAACCGGAAGCCCGTACCTGATTCTGCCTCAGGTAGGGCTGGTTGTGGCTAGCCTTGACAGCCGTTCAGCTTGAATTTGGCGACGTATTTTAGCTACTCTCCAAATAAAACTCTAATTTAGATTGTTTTGACTGCTTTTATCTGAAAACTCTACCGTGAAGTGTGAGCTTTTCTTAGTCTGTATTTCGTCCTAAGGTTTTTCCCTAGGCCACCCATCTAGTTGGGTAACAAATAAATACCCAACACATCAGCCTCGTTGCTAGGACCCACAACCTCACATGACAGACAGCCTCAGGTGGTGTCAGTAATATGTCCCCCTCTGTGCCGACTGCTACCGTATACGCAGGTGTACACATACACACACACACACACACACACACACAGAGCTAGAGATGCGAGAGTACTGCGTGAGCTTCCTGTTGAGCATGGGGCACCTGCAGCCGGTGGCTGTCGCTGACCTGGGGACAGAGGCCCTGCTGTGTGATACAGATCACAGTGATGAAATTCAGAACACAGAAGGGAGCAGAGGGGCACCACCCTCTCCCGTGGCCAATCCTGGAAAATCCCGTGCTCCCTTCTGCCAGTAGAGCCAAGATGACAAGCTAAAGATTCACCGTAAGCGGAAGGCCCCAGGGTCACACCCCGACATTTTATTTCTGAAATAAAAGTTACTGAGTGCCTACTCCGGCCGACAAAGGGAGCCCACTCAGATCCTCTCTTGACACATCTTAGTACCCAGAAGCCTGTGTCAGGGAGAAGAAAACCAGCCCACTAGCCCAAGCAGGACAGACGGGTTCTGCGCTGTGCCTCGAGTGTAAAACGTGTTTAGGAATTTTGCGCTTTCTCCACACCCTCCTGCTCCACCCCCCTCTCAGTGTGGGCTGGGTCTTAATTTATACGTCACGCCTATAATGCCTTAGGTCCTGTCGCAGTGATTGAAATCACCTGCTACATACACAGAGCCTGCCACAAAGCGACTGATCGCTAAGTATGAGGATAGCTCTAACCGCTCTGTTAAGGCCGACGGCCCTGCAGTGGTGGAACCGTCCTAAGAAGGGGGGCACGGAGGGGGGAAGAAATGAGAAGAAAACCATCAGACTTGGATCTCTGATGCTCTGCAAACTCAGCAAGGGAAATGAAACGTGCTTTGTTTGCAAAGGACGTAAATGAGGATAAGAAGCGTCTAAAAACTGTGGGAAAATTAAACTTCGATCACGTAAGGAATTACTCTGTGGGTGGTGTGGCTCTTGTTACTCAATTCAGGTTAAAAAAGAAGTTGGCGATGTCTCCATCCTGATCAACAATGCCGGAGTTGTGACAGGCAGCGATTTCCTCAACTGCCCAGATGACCTGATGGAAAAGTCTTTAGATGTGAATTTCAAAGCACATTTGTGGGTAATTATTTTCTCGTCTCATAACAAATATACAGTTACTCAGAATTTAGACGTACTTCTTCTTATTCTCTTACAATTGTATTCACGTGTCAATAAAGCACAGGCTTCTCAGTTTTAGACTCCTCATCCAACTTAGCCTGCACTTGCCTGAGCCCCTGCTCGGGAATCTTGCAAAGACACAACTTTGCCCATGTCTTTACTATCATTTATCGATCGCCAGCCTATCTCGGGTGCTATCCTAGGCACCTCCTGCGTAATCCTTGATACAGCTCGAGGAAATAAGGGATCAGAGGAGTCAAAAGATTTGCTCGAGGCTCCACAGAAATGACACCACATACATGACCAGGCTGACCTCATCATTCGCCTAAGTTGGAACTCTTTTGGAAGTGGAGGAGGTAAAAAAATCTAGAAATAACAGAAAATAAAATAAAATAAAGTGGAAGAGGGCATTATTAATAAGCAGGCATTAATCGGGTCTATTCTGGGCAAACCAAGATGTATCGTCACCTGGCCCAGTATCCAATCAAGGAAAGGAAAGTTTCTTCCTGTAGCCTCGGTGACATTAAAGGGCACAGCACAGGTACCATGGACGTTAAGGGGCACAGCTCCTGATCTCCAGAGGTGATGGTCTTCCTTGCAGAAGTTGTGTTTTCCTGGTCTTTGCCGAAGCCTGTCTTGCCATGCCTCCGCACCCACGCATATGCCCCGGCTTGCCTCTCCCTGTTCCTGTTGCCCTGGGCAGCCTCTCTGCTGGGAGGGAGTCTTTGCTGGAGACTCCTGAGCTCCCCTCTCCTCACGCTTTCCCACCTGACCTCCCCACCCAACTCCCATGTGGTGGCCTTCAAATGTTATTTGGACTTCGTAGGTTTCTGTCCCCTAGTTTCACCAAAAGCATCCTTGCGTGGTGGTATTTTTGGCATTCTGTATCGTTTCCAGGAGAAAGATGGAAACATTCAGAACTAAGCGGCCGCCACGTTCCTTCAGGAGGAAGGAACTTCACTGCAAGTGATTTATGTTACCCTGTCCCAAATGTGCCTCTCCTTCTTTAGAATGAAATTAGATTATTCAGCCAGAATGAAGATAAAGCCATAATCTCATGCTGGGTTCTTTTTCCTCCTCTCTGTTGTCCTTGGTCTTTTCCTTCTCTCTCCCTCTTCCTTTAGTTGTCCCCACAATGCTGGCGTGTCCCTGCCCCACATTAGCCTCACTCTTGACACTCTGGGCAAGTCTGCATACATTCTTTGAGCCTCTGCACGGAGCAGGCACTTACTTGCTAGAGGGTCAGAGAGCTCATGGTGACCATGCTCCCAAGGGATGCGTCCCCGGGAAGAAGTGACTCACCTCAGACTGTCGGAACTCAGGGGGCTTTTTATTATGCT
Source organism: Lynx canadensis (assembly GCF_007474595.2). Classification (NCBI taxonomy): domain Eukaryota; kingdom Metazoa; phylum Chordata; class Mammalia; order Carnivora; family Felidae; genus Lynx; species Lynx canadensis. The sequence goes on from NC_044320.2 coordinate 74,725,366, forward strand.
GCACTGTTGGCTCATTTTGTTCTTCCACCTCTCCCTACATGTTAGTTTCTTTCTGAAACTCATTCGATGCATGCAAACGTTCTTTGACTTTTATAAGAAATCCCTTTTCTCATATTTATTCGTATTACTCACATTTGAAAGTAAATATGAAACATAAATTCATGTAAGTATGCAGTTATTCCTGTTTAATGAATTACTTTTTTGTTGTAGAATATATCTTCTATCAAAGCTCATTTCTCTCTCCTTTACCTTCTTTCTTTCCAGGTCCCAAATCAAAAGTGAAGGTGTTCTGTAGTACTGAGACACAGCATAGGTCCTCTTTTTCTAGCATATTCTCTTTAATGACATGACATACAAATAAGAAACCATTATTCAAAGAAGTAGAGATGAATTTCAAGACGAAGTGATGTTTTTATTTAATTTTTTTAAGTTTATTTATTTTGAGAGAGAGAGAGCGAGCACACACTTGCTCACACACACACACACACACACACACACACACACGTGTGTGAGCAGGGGAGGGGCAGACAGAGGGAGAGAGAAAATCCCAAGCAGGCTGTATGCTGTCAGTGCAGAGCCCGACTCGAGGCTCGATCCCGTGAACCGTGAGATCACAACCTGAGCCAATATCACTTAACCGACTAAACCACCCAGGCACCCCGAAAGTGGAATTTTTAAACCAAAGCCAACAGCGGTGTGTCCGATGAACAATATTCAGAAAAATTTGAAATTCAAACATGACCGAAGTTGGGGGAGAAAGGCAATATTAATCTGAATAATCATGTCTCCGAGTTCTCTTACTGGTTTATGGATTGTCCCCACCATAGTTCAGGCTGTCCCGTACAGCTTCAATTACTGTCTGAATAGTGTGTTTTTGAAAGTCAAATGTGAGCAAAATGTAAGTCTGAATAAATTATTTTTAATAATATTAGAACTGCCATCAGAAAAATATTGATTTAAAGGTTAAACAAGTTAAGAAGCTTACTTTCCAGATGTTTAAATTTTTTATATCCCCGTGCCTTCAGGTATTTTTATGAACTTAAAAGACTTTCTTCATCATACAGAAACGTCTGAAAAAAAGTATAAAAGGTTAACAGTCTTCTTTGCCTTTCTTAGACGTATAAATGCTTTCTACCTGCTATGATAGCTAATGATCATGGCCATTTGGTTTGCATTTCAAGTTCAGCTGGATTAGTTGGAGTAAATAAACTGGCAGGTAAGAGAAATGTAATATTTTGCACTCACAAACTCTTTTATAACTTGTCTTACTCAGCTCTGAATAATCAACATTGACCTCAGGTACTAATGATAAAGGGGAATAAATCCAGAGATACATTCCACAAGGTAAGTGGTGGAGAACATTGTGCCTCAAAACTGCCCATCAGATATGCTTACACAAACTTGAACTCTGCACTTTGGGATCGTTGGGTCCATGCAATCCCCTGGAATGAAAAAAAGAGAAAGAGGAGCGCCTGGGTGGCTCCGTCACTTAAGTGTCAGACACTTGATTTCAACTCAGGTCATGATCTCACAGTTCACGAGCCCTGCCTCAGGCTGTGTGCTCTGTGGAGCCTGCTTGAGATTCTCTCTCTCCCTCTCTCTCTGCCCCTCCCCTGCTTGTGCCCCCCCCTCAAAATAAATAAACATTTAAAAGAGAGAAAGAAAGAGAGAGAGACACCTGACTGCTAATTTTTTTATACAAGTGGTTAGCATAGTCCCCCCCCCCCCCCAAATCCCCCTGGTACTGTTATCAGGATGGTGAGGAGAAGCACTGGGCCTTCGGAAGTTTCCATCGAGTGGTCCCCTTCGGCTGTGGGTCTGGAGAAAGTTTCTCCAGCCCAAGAAACCGAAAATCGACCTCTCTGCTTTTCCGCTGGTTGAAGACTCGCGGCTCGAGACGGCGCACAGTGGTCTTAACACAGTTCGAATCGGTTCCGCGAACCGGGTTTTCAGAACCACTGGCCACCCCAGATGCCAGCCGTCTACACACACCTCCCTGAACGCAGGACCTCCTTTCCTCCAGCCTCCTTGGAATCCACTGCATTTTGTTATTACCTCACGGGTCTTTGGACTCGCACGGGGCTATTTGCAGCTTCTCTGAATCCTTTTCCTGGCAAGGATGCAAGACCGTCCGGCGCCCTGTTCACCTTAGGAATGTGTGAGCTTTTTGTAATCCCCACGGTGTTCTCTTGGCTCCCTGGCAGCAGAATCCCCAGGCATGCCATTTACGATGCAGGCTGCCCGAGTCCCGGGCCATATCGGCTCAACTGAATCTCAGAGATCAAGGGGCTCAGTGAACCGCATTTACACCAAATGACTCAGAGGACCCTGGAAGCTGCTTGGGACTCCCCCTCTCCCCTCCCCTCCCCCCACCGGCTAACCCGTGGCCAATCTGGGGACCCGAGTCTTGCTGGTTGCGGTAGCTGCTTTCCCTCCAGAACGAGGATGAACAACAGGTTTGCCCCTTCTGATTGTGTGAGGAAAAGGAAAGTCAAAGTCTACCGAAATGCCTTTTCTTCTCCAAACGTTTCCATGCCTTGAGTTCAAAATCTATATTGTTTTAACGTTCCCTGGGTCTAGCTTGGCCATCTAGCACGATGAGTAATTCCATTCCTCTGGAGTGAGTGCAATTGTAGACCAAAAGCCCACCAAGGACGTGAAGGCCACTTTCCATTCACCCTGCGTTTGCAGGATGCATAAGAGGTAGAGGTTGACGTTCTCCAGAAGAGTCGGAAGAAAGAGTCCTAGTTAGGAAAAAACTTGATCTGAGGGTTGTGACCCACGTTGATCTCTTCAGCCTGGACTCTACCTCCTGTATTATTTTATTTATTCTTGTGTGTGTCTCCCCACCCTGATTGTGTTGAAATTCTTTGGGACGGGGACCAGTTGCACATGCTGTGCCCTGCGTAACAGCTAGCAGAGGGTCTGATGACCCGTCAAGGTGAAAGTGGAAGTGAAGTCTAGCATTGTGACCCGTGGGAGGCACCCCCGGGGCCCTGCTTCTCCGAGAGGGCCCTTGGTCCTTGTCAACCAACCTTGAAGTGACAGTGTTCCTTCCCACTTGCCCCTCGCTTCCTCCAGTGGGCACAGACCAAGGCCATACAAACTAACTCTGAACTTGTCCCATCCTTTGTCGGTATTAGTGTTATGAGGAAACCTCGATGTAATGCCGTTTGAAAATTCCAGTATAAACATTAGTGTCGTTTGCCTTTTTCAGATTACTGTGCAAGTAAATTTGCAGCCTATGGATTTGCTGAATCTGTATTTACAGAAACAATAGTCCAGAAACTAACAGGGATCAAGACCACTATCGTGTGCCCATTTTTTATAAACACTGGAATGTTTGAAGGTTGTTCTACTGTGTAAGTACATCCTTCGATTTTAAGAAAAACTACATTTTAGGGGGGCACCTGGGTGGCTCAGTCAGTTGAGTGTCCGACTTGGGCTCAGGTCATGATCTCACGGTTTGTGGGTTCAAGCCCCACATTGGGCTCTGCACTCACAGCTCAGAGCCCGGAGCCTGCTTCGGATTCTGTGTCTCCCTCTCTCTCTGCCCCTCCCCCACTCATGCACGCACGCTCTCTCTCAAAAATAAACACTGAAATTTTTTATAAATAAATAAAACTACATTTTTAAAAATGATGGACCACCTATTTTATTTTATTCTATTTGTTAATGTTCTTTAAAAATGTCTTCAGATTCAGCCTGATCTATAATTGGTTTCAGAATATTTTTCTTTCTTCAGATGTCTTTGTGTTGAAGATACTGAGTTTACTGTGGATGCTTTCTCAAGGCTGGGTCCAGCTCCTACCACCCCTGGAACCGGACCTGCCCCCCGTACCCCCCCCCCCCAGCATTCCTGGCCTCACTGTCTGCCACCAAACTCTGTCCTGCCCCCTTCCCTGTCTCCATGGAAAGACTGAGAATCACTGAAGGGACACAGATGCCCAAATCTGCATCTCATGGAGATGACGGGCAGCTATTTAATATGGTTTCACCTAGCTGCATATTGTGACCTGAGTGTATGAGTTAGAATCCTCTTGCGCCATTTCAAATTAAAGGTGTTATTATCGTGTTGATAATAAAGCAGTAAATCTAGAAATAGGTCAAATTGGCAGGGAAGGAAGCAAGCAATAATGTCTTATAATCTTTCTTATCCCTGATTTGTGAGATTTATTGTTATTAATTTATTAACTTGGGCTTTTTTGTTTTTGCTTTTTTTCACTCCCTAGCCGTCCTTTTCTGTTACCGATTCTGGAACCAGAATACGTGGCTGAAAAGATAGTCGATGCTATCCTGAAAGAGAAAGTGTACTTATACGTGCCAAGGTTTTTATACTTCTCAATGGTTCTTAAAAGGTAAGAATATCACCTTCCTATGACTTCTCTAATAAGCCAGTCAATAACTTATCCCCTACCAGGAGGGGCCACTGAAAAACTGTCTGTTAAAGGACTGAACTTTGATCCCTTCATTGTGTCTCTTTGCTGACATGATCTCAAATTCCCATAGTTGCAGTGTTTCCCGTGAGAGTCTAGAGAATGGAATTGGATTCTTCCCGCCCTCTTAGTATTGCATTATGGTCAAAAAGAAGTGTATTTCCTGAATGATCTGTGGACAGACTGAAGTGATTTTTTTTTTTTTTTAAGGAGAGATGATTTTTCTTGTGGGCATCATAGAATAATCATGTTGGAACAGATAATGTGTCCATGCTTCCTCGAGGACAGAGCCCCAAAGTTAAGGCCAGACAATAAGCCAAACATTTCAGGAATCTGTGGTATGGGTAAAGCTGGCAGTTGGAGGATAAATTTGGAGTATAAGATGGTTAAAAAAAAAAAAAATGGGAGGGAGGGGAACCTGAGAACATAACGACCTCTCGGAAGCACAAGGGAGCATCCTTGCTTGTTCTCTCTGCCCCCCATTGGGTTTCAGTGCTGAGACTCCCCATTGGGTTTCAGTGCTGAGACCTTCAGCGGCACTTTGTGGGCACGGGACCCCAGTTACAGGAATTGTGATGCCATATTGCTGCAGCTACTGCCGATCCCCACTATCTCAATTCATTTTCTGGACTGTAACAGGTCATCCAATTACACTCCCCCCTTCCCCCCCAGCCCCGCCCCCAGGGAATGTGCTTCCTGCTTTGCAAGGAAGCACATTCCATTACTGAACCACTCCCCCACTGTGGCGTTGAAATCTGTGTTGTTTTAACGTTCCCTGGGTCTAGCTTGGCCATCTGGCACGATGAGCAATTCCAGTCCTCTGGGCAACAGTTGTTCATTATATGAACGTAGATATCATGGCTGGTAGCCATGGTCCCTCTTGCCTAAGGAAGTGCCTTTTTCTTTGCAGCTAGTTGTATCTACTTTGTGCAACACACCGATGTCATTCCTACATCCTTTTGCTGGCCAGGCTTCACTTAGCACAAGAGTGGTACTGTGCCTGTGCTATTTAGTGTACCTCCCCTAGCTCTGTGGTGTGAATGTCAGGGTTGACGGGGCCTGTGCTCTGCTAGGAAAGGTGAGCAGGGGTGGAGAAGGTGAGCAGTCCTTGGCTGGATATTGCCAAAGGTCTGGAGACCTATTACATCTAATCCTCACAGGAGTCCCAAAAAAGAAAGATCGATGACTGGTTTCACACCTGTAGAAACAGGCTCCAGGGCTAAGTCATGTGCCTGAGCTGGCATATAAGTGACCGAGCTAGGACTCAAGGCAGGCTCATCCAAATCCACCAGACTTCCCTGCTTCCCAGCAATCATTACATAGTGCAGTGGAGCTTTGGACACTGACATGAGGAGGGAGACAAGTGAATGCAAATAAAGCAAGGAGAGGTAGAGAGACTCCGGGCAAGTGTCCTCCCACGTAGTACACAAACCCTGGGTGACCCTGAAGCATGCACACTAATGTGTGCCTATGCCAATGACTTCAGCTACAACAAGTCAGTGACACTGCACTTCAACTGAACTGGCAAAGGTGCTTTCATGGTAATAACCGAGGAACCTTCTCTTGTGTTCTCTTTAGTATCTTGCCTGTCAAGGTAGCGTTGCTTCTGTGTGACTTTATGGGCATCTTTAACATAATGGATGGCTTCGTTTTCAAGAACAAGAAACACTAAAGACCAGCTCCACGGCCGACACCATCCGATACCCAGTGGTGCATAATGCTTATTTCGATGGAGAACGGTATTTTTGTCCAACAGGATATATCTGGAAACTACAAGTACCCTTCTTTTTCTGTTATCTAGACTCGTATTTTCAACTGATGCCTTTGCAAATAATGTTGCTATCTGCTTTTTGGCTAGGTTATTCTTTTTTTAATGAAAAAAAAAAATAGCCCGTTTTTGTCAAGTCTGCTTGCAACAGATGGGAGAGAAAAATAATCCTCTCTCTCACGAACTGCCCTTTACTTTGGTCACGGTGGGGGGGAGGTGGCTCAAGTGAAGCAGGGAACCGGAGTGAGAGGTGAGGAGCATGAATGAGTACAGTAAAACCTTGCACTGCAAGTAACCTGTTCCGCAAGTGTTCCACAAGATGAGCAAACATTCCTAATAAGTTTTGACGTGATAAAGGAACGATGCCTTGCCATACACGTAGTACGTGACAGCGAATGTCACGTGATCACGACTTAGCCAATGGTTCTTGAAATTCGCTTTCAGGTACAAGTGCTTTCGATTACAAGCACGCTTCCGGAACAAATTATGCTCGCAAACCAAGGTTTTACTGTAGATTGCTAGAATGCCCTCTTTACAGAGGACACAGGGCTCTGGGTTCTCTATCACCCTGCTCTCAGCCTTGGCCTTTTTGAGCCTATGCCACCAGGTGTAGGACAGGCCAGCCTCCCGTGTCCTTCTTCCCAACACAGTCACACCAACGCTGACTGCTTAATGCCCTGTGTGCTCACAGACTAAGTGCCAGCGCTGCTGAGGGTACATCAGGAGCCACTGTGTCAGGAAGCCTTCCTGCACATTCCCTGCATGAACTTGGGAGACAGTGACTCTAGCCCAAAGTCTACACAGGAGCACATTTTTTTCCCTAGAAGAGATCAAAGAATGGTTGCTTCTGACTCTGAAAATGACATTTCTACTGAGCTAGTTTAACTGCTGCCTGTTAGTCCAGAAAACATATCCATGTGGTTAATTTCAAATGTTTAATTCAGCACTTCAGGTTGGGGTTCGTGTTGTATTTTTCCACAGAACGGGCAATTCTACGCGTTGGTGTTCGTCGATGCTGCCTTTATCTCAAATCTGTTGTATTCTTGCAGCTTAATGGCCTGGCCAACTGCTCTCATGATTTGGATATTAACTATAAAAGCAAGGTTAAGAAAACTGTGTTCATTACCGTATCCCTGGAACTCCTTCGCAGCCTGGGAGGGGGCGCCTGCCTCGGGAGAAAAACAGCAGCCTTTGTCTCTTACCTTCTTTTGTACGGGGAGCAGGAAAGGATGAGAAGTGCTTTGGAAGACCCTGTGAGAGTCAAAATAAACAAGTCATGAACGTCGTGGGGTAAGATGCTCTTAGAAAGGCAGTGGTCTCAGGCAGTGTGGAATCAGTGGAATCCACTGCGGACTGATTTATCTCGAGCCGCCTGCATGATTCTGACTCTGCCCCTGTATTTCCGTTTCATTCAGAAAGCCTTAAAAAAAGGGGGGAGGGGGGGAACCTTGTTTTATAATAATAAAAGCAATAGCTAAGGTTTCATTGTGCCCGGCACGAAGCTATGCGCTTTGCACACATTGTTTCGTTAAACAAGCCTGTCACACCATTTCTCAAAGAATAATAAAGGTATTTGGGGTATGCCAAAGAATAAAAGGCATTTTATTTCACAAGAGGGACATCCTACTCAACTGCAGATGTGTACTGAGCGACTCAAAAGGCCCTCTTAGCCTAACCGGCTAATGTTCCAAATCCTTGCTTAACAAGGTTAATTAAGAGAGAGGCACAATATCGCTCCTATATTACGATTCCAAAAGCGTATATTCTAGGGGCCTGTCTATTTAGCTGAAGAATAAAGAAGAGACTCGAGGGATTTAGGAGAACAAAGGTCTGGGGTATAGCGGGCAGCCACCACATCGTAACAGCATTAACAGCAATTATTTCTAATTGGAGTGCATCTTGGCGGGACCTCTACAAAGGCCTGAAATTCAATTGTGGTTTTACAGTACCCATAAAATTGTCTAAACAAATTCAGATTTACTTGAAGAGCTCATATGAGAAGAGAGCGCATGTAAATGAGAGGGTTCCAGAGGGTAATGTGCACCAAGGTGACCTAATACAACGGGGAGCAAGTGTTCTCACTTGAACCGGGTTTCGTACCGGTCGTCGTTTGAAATGGAGTCCTAACGAAGCCATGATCAAGAGCCCAACACGGGAGCAACCCTTGAGAAAGGTTCAAGGACGAGAGCTGTACCTCAGGACCGGGCACTCTGCCCTCCAGGATGACGTCATCTAGCGTCCCGTAGTCCCCACGCTGCTCAAGAACCAAGAAGAACTCTTGGTATTCTGAGCTTGGCTGGATAAAAATAGGTGACTGTGTCCTTTTCCTTGTTCATTTGGTGATGCAGTAGGAGTCAGCTCAGGCTGCCATGCAAAATACCACAGACTGGGTGGCTTCGACCACAGAAATTTATTCTCTCGTAGTGTTAGAGGCTGGGAAGTCCAAAATCGAGATGCCAGAGAACACTTTCTGGTGAGGGCTCTCTTCCTGGCTTGCAGACGGCCTCTTCTCACTGTGTCTTCACACGGCCCTTCTTCATGTGCGGGCACCGAGCGAGACCTGTAGCTGTTCCTCTTCCTATAAGGCCACTACTCCCCTCACAAGGGCCCCCCTGCCTGATCGGATCTGTCCTTGATTGCCTCCCCAAATCTCCATCTCCAAGCACCCCCACACTGCGGGTTTGGGGCCTCCCTGTATGAATTCGGAGAGATGTAAACAGTCCATGCCGATGCCAAGATAGAAAAGGAACTCCAGGCCATGAGCGATCTCTACGCTCCCACCGCGTCCTACCGCTGAGGGGGTCGTGGTTTGTCAAAGGAAAGCAGTTCGAATCTTGGAGGTAGAGTGAATTGGAGGTACCTGAAACACAAAGCAAAACTAGACCAATCCCAAGCTCTGAGAGTCAGCCCTCGAGAGAAACGTGACCAAGAATTGGGGCCAGCCGACCACAGCCGAGGCGACGCAAGACGCCCCAGGCGGAATGGTTCTGTGAAGAGATCTTGGGGCGGCCTAGGCACCTTCATTTCCAGGATAGTGACCTGTTTGGGGTTGATCCAGGCACCCCCAGCTCACTCTCCACCCCCCCCATCACTCACTGTTCCCCAAGGGTAACCGCTCCTACCTCACCAAGAAAGTTGAATCCGACAAGTACGAACTCCCTCAGCGACCCAAACCAATATCTTCAGGGGCATTTCTTTCTGCCTCCACTTCCCCTCTTGTCCTCAGCCTCCAAGGAGGCAGTGAACCCGCTTGGGCTGACCCTGTGGCCTGTGCCCTCCACCCAAAGACTTCCAGGGCTTTCTTGGAGGCACCTTCTTGCACACCCTCAACCTCTCCACCAAGAGTTGCTCCCCGCATCCTGTAGGCACACTAAACACCATGCAAAACTTCAAAATAATAAAAATAGGGGTGCCTGGGTGGCTCAGTCGGTTAAGCGTCTGACTTCGGCTCAGGACATGAGCTCATGGTTCGTGAGTTCGAGCCCTGCGTCGGGCTCTGTGCTCACAACCTGGAGCCTCCTTCGGATTCTGTGTTTCCATCTCTCTCTGCCCCTCCCCTGCTTGCGCTCTCTCAAAAATAAATAAACATTTTTAAATGTTTGTCTCTCTTAAAAATAAACATTTTAAAAAATTGTAAACAATAAAAATAAACTTTACAAAAATCTCCATCCCACTGGGGCAGCAACTCGCCCTGCTCTCCTTTAGCAGCATCATTTAAAATGGAGCCCAGAGGGATTTGTCCATCTCCTCTCCTCACGTTGGTTCCTAAGCCATCCAGCTTCCACATCCAACAGGGATCCCTGGGGATTTCATTCCTCATCTTATTTTACTTCTCATGATGATATTATTAATCTCTCTGCCCTTGGCCTTGGTATCATCGGCCTACTGGCCTCTTCCACTGCCCACTCCTTAAATTATCAGTTTCTTCAAGTTTCTGCCCTTGGATTCCTCATGGTGTAGATGCCCTGGGGACTTCTAACCACGCCCATTACTCCTCCTCCCTCCCCCCCCACCCCCCTGCAGGGCTCCCTCCACACCATCCAGACTAGAAATCCCGGTGCAATGCTCTACTTCTGTTGGACTGCATCTCTCACTTCCCCCATCCTTTAGGAATCAAATCTACTCTGCCTCTCCACCATCACCGACATTTTTCCCTCTGGGTCCCCGGTGCTACCACCTTAGTTCAGGCTCTTTCCACTTCCACCTGCATCAAGGTTTGCTCACTCCGTTAGGCTCGCATTCAGCTGGGGTAACCGAAAACCCAATGTCAGGAGGACTGAAAGAAGGTGGCAGTGTGTTTCTCTCCGATATTTAAGGTAGCTGTTCGGGTTAGTACGGTGCTCCGTGTATCAGGGACCCAAACTCCTGGGCGCATCTGCTCCGCACGGCTTGCAGCCCGAACGTCGTTCATGGGCACAGTCTACAGTGACCGCTAAAACCTCGGCCGTTATGCCCAAGTTCCAAGCTGCAGGAATCCAGAGAAAGCAGAAAGCACCCATACCTCTTTTAAAAAACAATCCACGGACGCAGCGCACCTCACAAACACCACATCGTATTACCCAGAATTAGTCATATGACTAGACCGACCTGCAAAGGATGCTGGCTGTGCTATTTTGCACGGCTGTGAGCCAGCCAAAGATCAGGCGTTCCGTTATTTTCGAAAAAGACAAGAGCAGAAGTTGGGTGTCGACTTACAGTTTCTGCCATAGTCTACTTCCTCAAATATCTACGCGTACCCTTCTTATCAGACAGAACCCACAGGCCAGGCCCACCTCAAGGCCCTACCCAGTCACTGCATGCCACGCCAAGTCTAGAATTTCTGGTGCCAGGCAGCACTCTCAATCAAATCCACAGATGCCCCTGCTTGGCCTGATGACCAAGAGAGTAAAGGACAAGCCATTTACCCTCATCACACCCAATGCACAGTGATGCATGAGAAGCAGGATGACCACGACTAGGAAGAGAGGAAGAGAAAAGAAACAAAATGAAAGACAAAAAAAGAGGGGGGGTGGAAAGAATCTCCCCTTCAAGAACAGTGGGGGCCAGAGGAAACACAGTGCTGGTCCACAGCCGTGGGTTCCGGCTGAGCAGACTCCCCAGGACTCTCTTTCTCAGGTGAGGTTGCCTGGTTCTGCTCGCTGAAGTGTTTCCTTGCTCTTGCCTTTGCCCTGCGGGGCCCCGGAGCGCTCTTTGTTTTTTATTTTTCCAAGACCACATTGGAGGGAAGCTTTGAAGACTCTACCCTTCCTCGCGACTGCATAGATTAGACAGCCTCAGACTAGAGGTGTGAAGAATTACAAAGTGTTTCAAGCCCAGCCCCCGTTTGCTTTGATGATACTGTTCACTCAATCAATGACTCAGCGGGCTTCTGATGGCTTTATCTCATCCAACTCGTTGGGCATTTGAATCATTGCCAAAAATCTTGCTTGGGTAAAGCTTTTTTTTTTCTTTAATGTTTATTTATTTTTGACAGAGAGAGAGAGAGAGAGAGAGAGCATAAGAGGGAGAGGGGCAGAGAGAGAGGGACAGAATCCGAAGCAGGCTCCAGGCTCTGAGCGGTCAGCACAGAGCCCGACGCAGGGCTGGGACTCAAACTCGTGAACCACGAGATCATGACCTGAGCTGAAGTCGGACGCTCTGTTACTGGTATCCGTGCTCTTCCCATGCCTGCCTTTTCCTCTTTCTCCATTTAGGGGAGACTTTCCTGGGCCGTCTGAAGTAAAATTTTAGGAGATAGGCTGCGGCCATCCTTTGATATTTGCTGATGTGCTGGATCCCATGTCTGGCAGACATCCCTTAATGGAAAGGGCTGGAAAAGGATTTGGGACCACAGTCTTACTTCTGCTAAAGCCATTGCCTTGAACCCACACTTCCAAGGGCTTCCTACCACAGAGGGTGTTGGCTGTTCCAAACACCCAAGGCTCTGATTGCCGCCCTCTCAGTTCATTAAGCTTGCAGGTGGAGGGGACCCCCTTACACCTCTGCCTGCACACGGCACTCTCCAGCTTGAGTTCAAATCCATGAGACTCTGCTTAAAACAGCACAGCAGCACTCTGAATTAGTCTTACCTTTTCCCCTCGTGCTACAATCTTATGCAGTGGGCGATATCGTTTTTAAGGTAAAAATAAGGCCATTTAAACCAAATGTTTCCACGGCCAAACAGATATTGCCAGATTTCTGGTGTGTAAGATTCTGAGCACCTGCCCCTTCCGACCTGAGAACTTCAACTTGGTTATACTGTATATTATTTCTGTGTCTGCCGTGCGCAGCACTCCTCTGCCAGGTACTGAGTTCTGTATTAGTTTAAAAATGAGACTCAGGGAGACAGTCTCTCCTTTGCTGTCCCCCCCCCCCCACCGCTGCTCCCTTAACTAATGAATAATTTTTTTTAAACGAGAGTCAGCTATGACAATGATCCTCAATAACGGTGATTTAAGAACTATAAATGTGTGCTCTCTGTTGTGTGGAAGTCCGGAGGTAGGCGAACCACGTCCTCTTTGTTGGTTCTGCTCTAGGAAGTGCCAGGGGCCTGTGCCACTGACAGCCCTCACCCTGCCATCCCGGGAATGTGGCCGCCATTATTATCAGCAAGATGGCCGCCACCATAGCCACTTTCCAGGCAGCAGACGTAGGAACGGATAAAGACAAAAGAAACAAAGGCACCACTTTGCCTTCTCAGAATATTTCTAGAAGCAGCCACCCAACACTCTCTTCCAACATTATGAGTCACATGCAAGTGAGACTGGAAACTGTAGCTTTTCCTACAGTAGTTGTGACTCCCTCTAATAACTGCACAAGTTTGTAAGAGTGAGCAAAAATGGGCATTGGGTGTCTTGGCTACAGGTCTCTCCCAAGACACAGCTGAGGATTCCCATCAGTTTAGCGATGCACCTTAGGTCTGGTGACTTGAACTTTCTGAAGCCCTTTTCCAATTCTGCAAAAGACTGTACTCGCTCATTTGACTGTTGTAGGGACTAAGTGAGTTGGCAGTTATAAAATGCCTAACGTAGGGTTTGGCAAATACTCGATAAACACCCATCAAAACTAGGTCCCCTAACTAAACTCTGACCTTGAACTTCGAGTTTGTGGCAATGTGTCTGGTACTACTTGAAATCTCTTTAAATTACATTTATTACAGAAGTACATATATTACATCTCTTACATGTAAGAGATTACATGTATATCTGTTTATACACATGTATGGATAATGTGTGATGTGCATTATACATATATGTATAATGTACATTATACATACATATATGTAATAATATATATTCATGATATACATTTAATGTACATATTATTTACTATGATTTTTAAAATGTTTTTAAAATGCATTTTTTAACCTGTGTGTGAAAGGTATTTTAGTATTTCATTGTAAGAAGTGGAATTATTCAGGACTATGGATTAGTATAGGATATATGTTCTTTTAATTCTTTGTAATCTAAAAGCCTTTGCCTGCCTTTGAGAGTATAGCAAAATAGAGAAAATACAATGTTCTACTTTGAGTTTCTACTTATGTTATTAGTCAGTGTACTCTATGTAGACCATTTATGTCAATATAATTTTGGATAAACTTCGGATTTTGACTCTCTTTCTCCTTATGGTTCTTTGTTCTCCCTTTCCTCCTCATTTTCTCCTTTCTAGCTTCTCCGTCTCTGTCTCTCTGTCTTTCTCTCTATTCCTTTCTTCCTTTCAAAAATACGTCCTTTGGGGTGCCTGGGTGGCGCAGTCGGTTAAGCGTCCGACTTCAGCCAGGTCACGATCTCGCGGTCCGTGAGTTTGAGCCCCGCGTCGGGCTCTGGGCTGATGGCTCGGAGCCTGGAGCCTGTTTCCGATTCTGTGTCTCCCTCTCTCTCTGCCCCTCCCCCGTTCATGCTCTGTCTCTCTCTGTCCCAAAAATAAATAAACGTTGAAAAAAAAAAAAAATACGTCCTTTATATTTGGTGTGCCTGGCTGGGTCAGTCGGTAGAGGATGCGACTCTTGATCTCAGGGTTGTGAGTTCTAGTCCCACATTGGTCGTGGAGCCTACTTTAAAAATATATATCCTTTATGTATTATGTATTATGTACTAGGTATGCAAATATATGTTACAAGCCGTTAAGTGGGCCATTTTCCTGATGTCTTGATGTTTTGAATTTTTGGCTGAAGCCATAAAGCTGAGAACATAGGTGATAAGTACTTTTATGTCCAAAAAAAGGCGGGTGTTAGCTATACCCATGCAGGACTAGTTAATGGATAGCAGCTTTAGGTTTGGGGTTGCATCTTCTAAACTTCAGACTTCATCTCTGACCTGGAACTCATCATCCCCATGTCTGACCACAAGAATCTAGATAAAGTGTGAATCTGTTACTTTTCTTTGACCCATCAGAGATCTGAGAGACATCTGTGACCTGGAAACCTGGAGAAATGAGATCTTTCAGAGAGATGCAGCCAGAACCCGCTCCCTGAAGCAAAGCCACTGGCTCTGTACACTTGCAGGAACACTTAAATGGTAATTTGGACAAAATGCTGGGGGCCGAACATGAGTTAGCCCGGCAGTGCAAAACTCTCGGGGCTCGAAGTCTCTGGAGGGCTCCCACACATAAGTGGGCTTAACCTCCAGGAATCCCAATCAGTTCTCACAGTGAAGCTCTGAGAAAGATCCCCTCCAGGCTCTGGGGAAGAGGGATCCTTGTGAAAGAAGCCCAGAACCTTCTCTATAATAAGACCTCTCGGGGTGCCTGGGTGGCTTAGTCGGTTAAGCGTCTGACTTCAGCTCAGGTCATGATCTCGCGGTCCGTGAGTTCGAGCCCCGCGTCGGTCTCTGGGCTGATGGCTCAGAGCCTGGAGCCTGCTTCCGATTCTGTGTCTCCCTCTCTCTCTGCCCCTCCCCCGTTCATGCTCTGTCTCTCTCTGTCTCAAAAATAAATAAACGTTAAATAAATAAATAAATAAATAAATAAGACCTACTCTCCTGGAAAAGGACTTTGCCAGTCTCATCCCAGCGTGGAGAAGGACATTCCTCCTCACTCCAGCCCTACCTAAAGGGAAAAAAACAGTCAACACGGGCCAGGGCTTCAAGGACGCAGATGGGAATGCTGCGGCCTGGGAAGGAAGGGGTTGGGGGGGGGCAGGGAAAAGGTACACCCCTGGACAAACATTTGCGAGAGGTACAACTTGGAGAAACAGGTCCACTGGAAGGCTGAGATCTAATCAGAAGCTTATGGAATTCTACCCTTCTCCCCACTCCGTAGTACACACCAACAGAGCCCCAGCATAACAGCAGACTACAGCTGAAAACACGGCAAGGCACAGGCTCTCCCTCTCTTGAAGGCCTTGGCACTTATGGCCACAACAAACATTAAACACAGCCCGTTGACTCCCGTTTCTATGACCGAATAAAACATGCTCAGCTTTCAACAAAAATTTACACAGCATGCCAAAAAGCAAGAAAAAACACAGTCTGCAGAGACAAAGTACCATCAGACCCAGACTCAGATATGACAGACATGTTGAAGTTATCAGGCCCATGGGGACAGAAGCTTCTGCACTTGGGACCCTCCTAGGCTTTATGTACCTCTTCATCTGTCTATTCATCTATATCCTTTATAATATCCTTTATCATAAACTGTTAAACATGAGTACATGTTTTTCTGAGTTCTTTGAGGCATCCTAGCATATTAATTGAAGTGGAAGAAAGGTTCCTGGGAACCTCCAACTTATAGCCAGTGGCTCAGAAGTATAGGTAACAACCTGGACTTGAAATTGCCTTCTAAAGTGGGGGAAGTCTTATGGGACGAAGGCCTGTCAACCTTAAAAGCAAAACAGCCAGTTATTTTACCAGCAGAATAAGTTTATTGAGGAATAGCAGAGAAATCGCAGTTCAGGACACAAAAGCTATGGCAAACCATAACACAGTTGAAAAATCAAAGGAAAAGAAGGTTACTTTGTAGAGAAGAGAAGGAAGTTGGGAGGGGCTGCATGAATGAAATCCATTGGAGGAAAATGAGAGTTCAGGGTAGTGATGGTTTCTCATTGGCTGAGTTGTGGTATTTTCTTATTGGCTGAGCTTGTTGCTAGGTCAGGAGAAATTCTCCCTTCCTCCTTCTGAGGTGGTAAAGTAGGCTTCTTCCTGCTGGTATTGCAAGGTACATTTCTTCCTGCTGGGGTCTGCGAGGGACAAATGATTCGACATGAGAGCTCCCCTTCTGGTCTCCTGACTCCCTTTTAAATGAGGTTTCCTCTATTCAGTTTCACATTTCCCTCTTTTGATCAAGATCTTTCTTTCAAAGCATCGATTGGGAGTCAGGTTTTCCATATTTAGTGGTCTTGCCCCTCTGTAACAGGAAAGACATTTCCTTGTTGTCATGTCCTTTTTTGGAGAGAAAGTACATGGCAGTTGGAACACATGTAAGGCCACATTTGAGTAACAGAGAATGTTAGGAAGGAGAATTTTCAGGTACTTACCTAAAGTCTGTATCTCACCAAGACTGTAAATGTTAGAGATCATCTCAAAGCACGGAGCTAGCCTCACCCTATTGGGTGTGTCAGTTCTACAAAGTTTTGACAAGTAACAGGTACAAGACCTTAATTATGTAGAGCAAAATAAAAAATACTATGACAAATGCAGCTTGTATAATGGTTCTAGCCAGGAGCCCAAACCCGTAGGTAACTAGGTACATAGGTTAAGAGACCAGGAGTCACCAGATGAAATTTTTCATAACCAATGGGCTTATTCTCTGATCTTGTGTAATCGAATTTCTACCTCTCCAGGGGCCTTTACCCATGTATTTGCTATTTGGCAAATAGCTATAAGGCAGGATTTGCTATTACACAGACACCTTATTATTTAGCAAGTAGGTAATCAAGGGCTATACAGTTATCTAAGACTAGCCTAGCCAATGTGTCAAGTGATCATAGTTAGGCTGTTATTCCTTTAGCTGTGGAATCAACTAGCTCTTTTAATGTGAGGGAGAGGTTTCTGATTCTCTTTCTTTGGCACTTACTACCATCAAGGGGGAAAAAAAAAACTCACTGTCATGTATGCTTCCCGGAAGCTCCTGTTTAAAGCAGCTCTGGGGGCGCCTGGGTGGCGCAGTCGGTTAAGCGTCCGACTTCAGCCAGGTCATGATCTCGCTGTCCGTGAGTTCAAGCCCCGCGTCAGGCTCTGGGCTGATGGCTCAGAGCCTGGAGCCTGTTTCTGATTCTGTGTCTCCCTCTCTCTCTGCCCCTCCCCCGTTCATGCTCTGTCTCTCTGTCCCAAAAATAAACAAACATTGAAAAAAAAAAAAAAATAAAGCAGCTCTGAAGGTTTAATGAGGGAAACCAATTGGAGGTTTCTTATTTATTATGGATGTTGACAGGGACAGTTAAACATCCCAATAAGTATTGACCTTCAATTCACCAGCTATCTAAACATTCACATGCCCATGGGTAATACTGTCTGGCACAGACAAAAACTGAAGCCAGTTGGAGTGCAAAGAACTCCAGCTAAGGCCTAGTTTCTTGATAGACCCTTCAGTTGGAGTTTCCTAATTGACGTTTTCAAGCCAGGGATCAGAGGAATTTGGATGATATTCCGTGAGGTACCATCCCATCCTAAAGGGATCTTTCTGAAAAGCCTTGCAGTGAGAAGTTAGTCCTTTTGCATTTCCTGTGAGTGCAGGGAAACAGATCATGGGAGAAATTGGTTACAGGTAAGGCCAAAGGATCTTTGGCAACATGAACAGATCAGAGTTTCTGCTGACAAATCCATCAGTCAGAAAGGTTCCCCCCCACACATACTTAGCAATGGCCTGGGAGATATAGATAATGGTGCTCTCTTCCCAGGCCAATGCCAGAGTAAAGGACATAAAGAAAAGAATAAAGGGCTTTATGTTTAGTTACAGTAGAAAGTCCTAATCCATCAAATTTGGAGAAAGCAGTCTACCTTGATGTCAGATCACTGTCCTCCTCGTCAATTTGATTTGGAAGCCTCCAGGACTTGCACAGGACTGGATGTCAGGAAAAACCTCCTTCAGATGTCCGATGTGCAGTCAAGGCTCAAGTCCCTGAAGTTTGGCTGCCATCCCGGTAATGGGAAAGACTTCTTATAGTCCCTTCCAAGGAGATTTAGGAGCAGTCTTCGTTCTTTGGTGATTCCAAATCAGATGAGCGGGACAAAATTGGAAGTGATAGGTTGAAGAGTTGTAGCCAGATATTTGAGGAAACCAGGTGAATTCAGGATCCAGCCTAGTTTACAGGTATATAGCCAAACCTCAAAGACAATTAACAGGGCTAGAATCTAATGTAGACAAAGGTGCAAACATATTTTTTCTCTCTACATGCCCCATCTCTCTACAAGTATCCCCATTTTTTTTTTTTTTTTACTAAAGATAAAACTAATTTGTTTGCATTAAACTTGGCCTGGTTACTCACACACATGTAGCAGAAATATTGATTGACCTTGTAAGTTCTTTTTAAGACTGATTTGCTGGAACTTTTCATAAGGCATCTCAGATTGAACTGTCATTGCCTCTGAGGCCAGGAAGCCAAGTCAAGGACTGGCCTTCAGATTTATCTGAAATACGATTTCAGTCAAAGTCTTGGTAATATAGCCAGTGCCTTCAGTTGAGTCCTGTTACAAGAAGAAGAGATTTTTAATAAACGTATGCAAATAACTATCATGTCATGAAAAGAACACTCAAGAGTTTCCAAACTCTAAAGGGATCAGGTAGGCAGAAAAAAATAAACGTGTTCCTCTTTGTTTACAAAGGTATACTTTATCAAATTGCTCTAAGTCACAGATAGCTCGAGACAAAAGCTTTTTAAAATCTGAACGAACCAAAGCATCAAGGAACGAGCAGTATTTCAAAGAGTCATAAGAGTACTAATCACCCTCCTTAGTTCATTTAGACCCACATAATTACTATTCGTTCTACTTGAATCTAGTATGTACAATAGAAATTCTTACCTAGTTTGGTTTTATGCTCTTCAAGGTATCACAAACCTATATTTGTCAGAAGTCCTCCCCATGAATCTCCTTGAAGCTCAGGTACTTTTGTGGGAACATTTTTGTAAAAGCTTCAGAGTAAAACAATAGCTACCCATGAAAAGACTGAAAGATGCTTATTTTCAAACCCCTGAGGAGAGTTCATTATAACGGAAATGACAAGGAAATTTGGTGATTTCTGTCACATGCGACATTTGAAGATAATAATTGGAATTATGACTGATAACATTATACTAAGACACATCAGGTTTCCAAGAATTTCACACAATTTCTGGAACACTTACATACCTACGCAAATAAAACATAAAGAAGGCTTAGTATTACTTCTTTTTTTCCTTTTCGGTGGGGGGTGGGGAGGGGCAGGTGGGGAGAGAGAGAATCCCAAGCAGACTCCACACTCAGTGCAGAGCCCAGCACGGGGCTTGATCTCACGACCCTGGGATCATGACCTAAGCTGAAATCAAGAGCCAGATGTTCAACTGACTGAGCCACCTAGGCTCCCCCTTAGTATTACTTCTTATTTTACAATGCTTCCTATATAATTTAACATAGCAAATCAGCCTAGTTTAACATCTCCCTTTTTATAAGAAGAGAGAACAAATCTTTTGAGATGTTCCAGAGACTCTCTGGAAAATCTAAACATTAGGTTGACTAGAAAAGACTGTATTTCAAATTTGATTTGGGGGGAAGTTTGCCAAAAATATCAAAAGGTTTTAAAACACTTGGTCTAATCAGATCTAGGTCACCATGAAATAATACTCAGTTATCCATTTAACCATAGTGACAACAAAAGACTTCATAGGCAAATATAGAAGATCACAGGGTTCTGAGCGAAATTTAGCTCTTTTAATATTGTGTGTTCTACTAGATTTAAGTAATCAAAGACCTGATACGGACAATAAATACAGGAAACTATTTTGACAAAAAGATCACTTGAAAGTAAGGGAGGGGCGCCTGGGTGGCTCAGTCGGTTAAGCATATGACTTTGGCTCAAGTCATGATCTCACGGTTCGTGAGTTCGAGCCCCACATCGGGCTCTGTGCTGACAGCTCAGAGCCTGGAGCCTGCTTTGGATTCTGTGTTTCCCTCTCTCTCTGCTCCTCCCCCACTTGCACTCTTTCTCTCTCTCTCTTTCTCAAAAATAAATAAACATTAAAATTTTTTTTTTTCTTAAAAAAGGTAAGGGAAACCCTTTGTTTATAATTTCTTATGAAAAGGAGATCAACAATTCAAGAAAACTTTCAGTAGATAAAAGAAAATTCAGGTTTGGTTTTACATAAGTACACTATTGATATCAAAGGTGGGTTTCCTTTTAGCCTTTCAATTCATTTAGCTTGACCATGCATAAAATTTCTTTCTCAAGATTCCTTTCCACAAGCCTTCTACAAGTTGTTTGCTTGTTTGTTTGTTTGTTTGTTCTTTACATTCAGATTTTGTCCTATGTTCTTCCTCTCTAAACAGTCTTGCTTTCAAACAAAATTACTTTCTTTTCCCTCAACAAAAATGCCTCACTATTCTCCATACCTCCTCTTATAGAAAACACACATCCTGCTTTCCTTGCATGTTTCCCTTATTATTTCCAGTAGTCTTAATTACATTTATTAAAATATATATGTTTTTTGCACCTCACAGGTACATTTAATTCACACCAGAAAGGAAAAAACACATCTACAGATGTATAGCGACGCTCCATGGTCCCATCCAATAGGGCTTGCTGAGATTCGCAGCCAGCCTGATGTCCCATCGGATGTAAAGCTGGTTAATGATGACCACGAGCAGGTGGAGAACTCAAAGCTTTCAGAGCTTTACTTCCTTTATCAGCATTCCTGATTTCATAAACGATGAAGCCCATCAACCCCATTCCTACCCAAATCTACCAGTAAACTTGGCTATGGGAGGGTTTCGTGGGGACCCAAACATTTTCAACAAGGCTTTGAAGCATCACGGTGCAGGACACCCAGCTCAGGCCACCCCAACCAGCAAGGCCAACGAGTGGGAAAGGTGACTGAGGGCACGTCGTTTACTGGCATTCTTAACCATTTGAACCCAACCTTAATTTCCAGTGAAAACTCAGAAGTAAGCAATGGTGAACCTCCTGTGACCTCAGCTTTCTTTAGATTGGCACATTTATTAAAATAGGGTAATAGGATATGCATAGGCCTTTTCAGTATAACACTAACCCATCCAAATATGTTTTAGTTTCTCTGTCACAAGAAGCCAAAAGTACGTAAAACTGTGTTCATAATCAATGATTCAGTTTTATGTTATTTGGCAACGATCTAGATCTTTAATGACTATCTATCATCTAATTTAACTTAGCAAAACTCCAAAGTTTTAAGTTACCAAATAGATTGGGGTAAACTATTTAAGTAGACATGAATATTGCTGAAAAGTTCATTTATAAACTATTATATCTATTAATAAAGGATTTTTAATAATTATGTTTAGATTCGTCATGAAAATTATATGAGATATTAAACAGTCAACCATCATCTTAAATTATCATTTTTGCTGACAAAGTTCTAAGAGACAACACGAATTCATTTGACCTTTAGTAAGCCTGAGTAGAATAAAAGTATTATATTTAGCGCTGAAAACTCTAAAAGCATGACTGTCTTAATTAAACCAACAAGACTAAAGCAGCTTTAATACTGAATTTTTTCCCTAAATCACATGAACCTAAAATTCATTCGGATTAAGTTTCTATTATATTTTTGAGAATTTAATTTATTTAAGTGTTTCGTGTTCTTTAAGCCAATTAAATAGATCTCTTTTAGAAATTAATTTTGAAAATACCATCTGGAGGTAAAAAATACCACACATCTACACCTCCACAGAGACGCACATGAACGTACAGACAGATGCAAACACAGACGTTATACCTCCCATTTTAAAATGTCTGCCATTAATTAGATACGATAATACAACACTCACGAATTATAAAAGGAATTGCATCGACTCAAATAACTTTCCTTCTTTCCTTCTCCTTCTGATAAAAATTGCTGTCTTTTAAACATTGCAAAGTTTGCATATCAAAGAGATGGTCCAGGTAAGAGTTCTGGAGAACTCCGGAATTTTGGAGAAGACCCTGGGTAGAATCTTGACAGCACAAGGCACATGGGAAAAAAATGCAAGATTTTGGTTCCCTCGGCCCAATACGTACAATCCTTTGGGATGAATAGGAGAGGCTTGGGGTTTGGTAAATAGGATTGGTGGGCTTGGAATTGTTTCCGGAGCCCCACCTGTGGTCCCGCAAAGACTAAATTTGTACAAAGATACCCATTTTTAATTCATGGAAGAATTCAGTTGCCACCTAAATGATATCAAAGGCCTGGTGCCCCCATCCACCATTCACCTGTTAGAATGTTTTTCTTTCCCTCTGAGTACATTTAGCTTAGAGGAGAAGGCCTAACAACAAAATTCTATTGGCCTCTGAATACCAGCTTCCAATTTGGTCAAATTTATGATAGCAAAGTTACTAAATCCTTTCAAATGTCTTGTCAGATTTACCTGGGACAGACAGTACCTATTTCTGGCAGCATTAAATAATTCCATGGGCCCAAGAGACATCTTCCAAGAGGGTATAAAATGCATTCTCTTCACAAGATCTAAAGTCACTCCCAAAGATAGCCAAAAGGACTGACAAACTGTATGTCCCAGGCAGGCAGAAAGTCAAGCCAAGTTTGGAAAATGAGGCCAACAAGAAGGCAATAGCTACTCTGGGAGAGAAAGTATCAATAACGAATCAATCTGGATTTGGAAAGGAAGGAACAATGTGAAATTTTATTTTCCTCTCTTGACTGGGCTTAGAAGTTAATCTATTTACAAAAGCTTGCAAGAATCCTCCCTGGTTTAAGAAATTCTTTTTTTTTTTTTTTAATTTTTAATCTTTATTTATTTTTGAGAGAGAGCATGTGAGCAGGGGAGGAGCAGAGAGAGAGAGAGGGAGTCACAGAATTGGAAGCAGGCTCCAGACTCTGAGCTGTCAGCACAGAGCCTGACGCGGGGCTCGAACCCAAAAACTGTGAGATCATGACCTGAGCCGAAGTCGGTTGCTTAACCGACTGAGCCACCCAGGCGCCCCAAGAAATTCTTTAACTAGGGCTCCTAGTTTGGCCTTTGACCAAGGAGTAAAAAATACCCAAGGAGGACTATCCCTCACATTGGGCGGTCTTATTTTCAAAAGGTAGCTGTTTAATAGAATAGGAAGGCAATTTTAGACAATTTTGGACGGAGTACTCAAATAAAGAAGGTAAAGGGGAATTACAGCCCCTTTAGTCAGTTCTATAATCTTCTGTGTGTTATCCTTTAGGTCTTTAATTTTTCGTTGGTCTTTTGCAATGAATCTTTTAATGAAAGTATTACGAAATTTTGCAATCTTTTGGAGGCTCCTGCATGCCAATTAAAATAGGTATCCTATTCTCCTTGTTTTTCAATTTTGGAGATGCAGCTGTCTAATTTAGTTTTGAGAAAAACAAGTTTAGCAAGGTAGAAAGTTCCTCATAATGGCCATTGAAAGTCTAAATTATCTTTAGTTAAGCTGGGCCATTTGGTTAAGAATGCACATGAGGAGGCACTATAGTTTTTAAACATTAAAACCAACTGGGACCCCTGCAGGGTGGAGTCTCCTCAAAGTATTTAGAGGACTGGGATCCCATTACTCACAACCAGAAGCTCACAAAAACAAAAAAGTACTCACCAGAAAGGACAAAGCCTTCATGAAAACAAAAAGGACAAAGCCTTTGAACAGATCCCTAAATAAAGCCTGGAGAGCTTAAAACACGAGGAGAGTAGAGCTTGGATACAGGAAAAAACATACCTCAAACTCCAGGGTCAGTGACAAAAGAGTGAGCTCAATGGCCTCAGTGGGTATTGACAAGGGTCTGCTCACCAGCCTTGGAGCTGTTGAGGTCTTTTCTGGATCCCACTTCTATGACACCAAGCAATGCCAACCTTAAAAGTAGAACAGCCAGTTATTTGACCAGCCAAATGGGTTTATTTGGCAACAGCAAAGGAACTGCAATCCAGGACATGCAAGCTATGGCAAACCAATGGCAAGTCTGGAGATCAAAGAAGAGGAGAGAAAGCAAGAGAGTGGGGAGGGGCCACATGCCACATAAAACTGTAGTGTTATTTCAGAGCGGACTCACACTGGGGCGCCTGGGTGCCTCAGTCGGTTGAGTGTCCGACTTTGGCTCAGGTCCTGATCTCGCAGTTTGTGGGTTCGAGCCCCGCGTCGGGCTCTGTGCTGACAGCTCAGAGCCTGGAGCCTGCTTCGGATTCTGCGTCTCCCTCTCTCTCTGCCCGCCGCCCCCCGACTCACTCTCTCTCCTTCAAAAACAAACAAGCATTAAAAATTTTTTTTTTAAAGAGTGGGCTCACATTAATCAAAACTATATAAGCTAAACTCTAGAGCAACCATTAAAATTTTCTAAGAAGTATAATTGACCCCCGTGAGGAGATAAAATAGAATTTTATAAAATGTTCAATTAAACTAGAGAAGGCAGAAAAAGATGGAAGAAAGAAACAAAGGACAAGTGCAACAAGTAGAAAATGCTTGATTAATCTACATAAATAATCACTTCATTTCTTTTATTTACTTTTTGATGTTTATTTATTTTTTAGAGAGAGCACAAGCAGGGGAGGGGCAGAGAGAGAGGGTAACACGGAATCTGAAGCAGGCTCCAGGCTTTGAACTGTCAGTACAGAGCCCGACGACGGGACTTGGACCCACGAACCATGAGATCATGACCTGAGCTGAAGTTGGATGCTTAACCAACTGAGCCATCCAGGTGCCCCATAGATAAAGAATCACTTTAAATGTGATTGGTAAATGCACCAATTAAAAGACAAAAATGTTCAAGGTGGACTAAAAAAAGATTCAACTATATATTACAAGAAATCCACTTTAAATACAAAGACACAGGATAAAAGTAAAGAACTAGAGAAAGATACACCATACCAACACTAATCAAAAGAAAGCTGGACTAGCTATGTAAATTTCATAAAAAGCACACTTCAGAACAAGGAGGTTTATCAGGGATAAAGAGAAGCAGTACCTAATGACAAAGGGGTCAATTCTCTTTGAAGACATAACAATCTTAAATACGCATGCACCTAACAACAGAGAATCAAACTACGTAAGTCAGAAACTGATAGAGCTGAAAGGAGAAATAGACAAATCCACTATTATACTTAGGGCTTCAATACCCCGTCAACAGTAAGTGCATAGATAAAGCAAGTAGGAAATCAGTAAGGCTACAGATCATCTGGATAGCACTATCAACTGATCTAATTGGCATTTATAAAATACACCATCCAACAACAGCAGAATATATATATATTCTCCTCAAGCTCATCTGCAACATCCACCAAGAGAGATGACATACTGGGCCATCAGATACATTGTAACAAATTTACAAGAATGGAAAACATATAAAGTATGTACTCTGACCAAAGTGGAATTAAACTAGAAAGCAGTAAAAGAATATCTGCAAAGTCCGCAAATATTTGAAAATTAAACAACACACTTGTAAATAATCCATGAGTCAAAGAAGTCTCAAGGGAAACTTAAAAATACTTTTATTCTAAGTGAAAATGAAAATACAACTTACCAACACGTAAGTTTGGCTTATGTGCCAAAATACATGGCAGGCGGCAAAAGTAGCACTTAAAGGGAAGTTAACAACACAAGTCAATAACCTGAGCTTCCACCTTAGGAAATCAGAAAAGAGAAGAGCAATTTAAACCTCAACCTTAAAGGAGACAAAATGGAATCATACAGAATACTTGCAACCAGAAAAGGAAGAAAAACCAGCAAAATTGATGTCTCTAGTTGTCCTAGTATCTGGTAGAAAAGTCCTTGATGCATTCTTCTTAAGGTTGACTTAGATTCTCATGGAACTTAGACCTTAATTCCTCCATGAAATTTTTAGACCCAGTGTATAAAACCTCATTTAAAAATCTAACCGGATTTTATTTTGGTATTGAGCAATGAACCCGGTTATTGAGTGATGTGAAGCCTGCGAGTTTTAAGTGGCCCAGGATAAGAAAGCACTCTCCAGCAGAGTGGTGGAAAGATGGGCTTCTTAATTAATGGAATTAGAACAACAGGAAAACAGGATACCATACACTACAGTAGACTAAACTCCAAACAAATAAAAGATGTAAATGCACTAGAAGAAAAATATGAGAAAATTCAATTCAATTCACAAACTCAATTCGCTAAGAAAAACATGAGAAAATTTAATTAAAAATACATAAAAGTACTAAAAGGAAAACATGAGAAAATGCAAATAGAGCCTTGGAGTAAGGAAGGCCATTCTAATTAAGACTAAAAATCTCATGGGGCGCCTGGGTGGCTCAGTCGGTTAAGCGTCCGACTTCGGCTCACGTCACGATCTCACGGTCTGTGAGTTCGAGCCCCGCGTCGGGCTCTGGGCTGATGGCTTGGAGCCTGGAGCCTGCTTCCGATTCTGTGTCTCCCTCTCTCTCTGCTCCTCCCCCGTTCGTGCTCTGTCTCTCTCTGTCTCAAAAATAAATAAACGTTAAAAAAAAATTTTTTTAAAAAAGACTAAAAATCTAATGCCTCAAAGAAAAGGCTAATGAGTCTAAATAGATAAATATAAAAACCTTCCTTATAATAACAAACAAAACCACTTTATATTCCTTTTTAAAAGAATGTGTACAAATTGTTTTCAATAAGCATAAAGTTTATATACTTAAACACTTAAGGTTCAATAAGTGTTCAATCAGTTCAATAAGGTTCAATAAGTCTTTTGGTATATACAACTTACCAAGTGAAGAAAGTTCCCTTGCATTCCTCATTTTCCAAAAGTTTAACTAAGATCATGAATGGATTTTTTTCAATTTTCTAATATAACTTGTATGAAACCAGAATTATCTCCTCCTTGAAAATTCTATAAGCTGTACTCATACAACTGCACAGGCTTGCAGGTTTTGAGAGGGAGGGTCTTCGACCAGCATTTTCATATATTTAGTTCTTATAGGTTGACCCAGATTCTCTGTTTCCACTTGCATCAATTCTGCCATTGTATCTCTTTCTAGGAATGTAGCCACTTCATTTAAGTTTTCCATTATCCTGAAGCATATAGCACATCTAATACTCACTTATTAATTCTAAATCTCTTTGTTTCTGTCATTGTTTTTCCTTATTCTGTGTTATAAATGACACTGAGTCCAGTTTTTTCTCCTACGCCCATATTACCTTTATTTAGAAGTTGAGGCTTTTGTATTTATTTTAATATCTACTTTTTTTTTTTCCCTAGAAAAAACAAATCAGGCTTGGGATTTGCCAAAGAGGCTGCCTTTCTAACAGAGATGTTCCTTGTCGAGGCTCCCAGGGCAAGTAGCATGGCCAGGCCACGAGGCTTATTGGAAGCTGGGGTGAGGGTGGAAAGTACACTGAGAAAGATCTGAAATTCAGAAAGGAGGTGTGAGACTTAGAGATCAGGGTGGCAGAGATTGTGGTGGTGCAATTTTATCACTTAATGTGTCAAAGGTAACGTGTCAGCTGAGGCCTCTGAGTTTGGGAACAGCATTGTGTCTCTGACTACTCCCAAATTGCACAAAATTTAGTGCAAATGTTACAAATAGAAAGCCATCACTCATTGCTGATTTTTTTTAAGTTTAAATTCAAGTTAGTTAACACACAGTGTAATCTTGGTTTCAAGAGTAGAACCCAGTGACTCTTCTCTTACGTGTGATACACGAACGCAGCAAAGTCGCAGGATATAAAAATCAGCATACGGAAATCAGTCGCGTTTCTATACACCAATAATGAAGCAGCAGAAAGAGATACGAAGGAATTGATCCCATTTACAATTGCACCAAAAACCCTAAGACACCTGGCAATAAACGTAGCCAAAGAGGTAAAAGATCTGTACACTGAAAACTCTAGAGAGCTCGTGAAAGAAATTGAAGAAGACACAAAGAAATGGAAAAACATCCCATGCTCATGGATTGGAAGAACCCATTGCTGATGCCTAAATTGGGTCTGAAGAAAATGGGCCAGTCTTCAACACTCAGATTTTACATGCATGTGAAAATTCTGGATTGTAAGCTAAAGTAATCAGAAGGTATTGCATGGCAACGTGCTTTGGCAACAGCCCGCCTTGGGCATGTACCTCTCCTCTTGGCCCCACCGCCAAGTGTTATCTGTGTTATCTGCCATCGTATGTAAACATTCACATTTTTGGCTCCTGCTAGAACAGTGTCTGCGAATGTGGTCCCTTTGCAGTCATTATGGACTCATCACCCACCACGTCCTGCATTTACACAGTCACCAAGGCACCATCCATGTTGTCTGCCCACACCTGATCAGTGACAGTTATCAACCTGGAGGCTTACAACCTGGAGGCAGAGAGGGAAGGAGGCAAACCATAAGAGGCTCTTAAAAACTGAGACTAAACTGAGGGTTGATGGGGGGTGGGAGGGAGGCGAGAGTGGGTGATGGGCATCGAGGAGGGCACCTGTGGGGATGAGCACTGGGTGTTGTCTGGAAACCGATCTGACAATAAATTTCATATTAAAAAAATAATAAAAAAGAAAAAGAAAAAAGGAAGTTTCAAATATAATAAGTATAAAAGAAAAACAAAAAGCAAAAACAAAAAGAAAAAAAACAAACAAACCTGGACGCTTATAACAAGCACTTCAGTTTTGAAAATATCATATGAAATCAGAGCTTGATACTTGCCCTTAAATTTAATTTTTCATTGTAGTGAGAATTGTTTAAATGTACGGCATTAAAAATTACATTTGTAGTGGGGCCTGGGTGGCTCAGTCCGTTAAGTGTCTGACTCCTGGTTTTGGCTCAGGTCATGATCTCACAGTCATGAGATCGAGCCCCAAGTCGGGCTCCGTGCTGGGTGTGGAGACTGCTTAAGATTCTTCCACTGCCCCTCCCCTGCTTGTACTTGCATTCTCTCTCTCTCTCTCAAAAAAAAAAAAAAATGTTTCTAAGACTCTTACGATGACAAGTACGAAGTACCTAATAACTGACACAAGGCTTTCAAAAATAGTGTAGCAAATTGTGTACAATCCAAACTACACAAAATAAAATTTTGAACAGTTTAAAACCACTTGGAGAGGACCTTATAGACATGTCCTGAAATCCCCTCAGGTGTTGCCTCGACGGGTAATGTGACTGAGGGTGATTTTTTGTGTGCTTGCCTTCTCTTTCCTGTGTCTTTCAAATTGTAATGAGAATGTCACAGATGCTCTCGGTGCCCGCTCAGATCTCCCTTACCCCCCTACACCATCCCAGCTGCTACAAGCGACGGCTAACAGCTGGCTCCTGTCACCTTCTCCCCAGACTCCTCCTCACCTGACTGGTTGGAGCCAATCACCCACCTCAGGGCCTGTGTTTGTTTGATTCCGAATTCGAGCAAGACAAGGCAGTGTTCCAAGACAAGCTCCAGGGTGCCCCCTCCAACCAATGTGGAACCAGGCAAGGTAGCTTTACTTGCCCACGCCCTCACTTAGCTCTTTCCCATAGCTTCCCTCACTGCCTTGCACGGTTTTAGCAACCAACCCATTCACCGAATGCTGTGGAAGGCCGGGAGTTTTACGTGACCCAGAGTAAAGGAAGGGCTCGGGCCACAGAGCTTAATGAGCGGTGGTGTTGGCAGGCCATTTGGACATACGCGTGAGTTCTTCCCAAGTTCACACACTGAAATCTTAAACCCCAATGTAATAGTATTCAGAGGTGGGGCCTCTAGGAGGTAAGTCGGTCTTGAGGGTGGAGCCCCCATGACAGAGGCTTGTAATAAGAGGACGAGAGCTCTTGCCCCTCTTCCCCATTTCCCTCCCTCAAGCTCCCCCCTCCCTCTCCCTCTCTCCTCTCTCTACCTCTCCCCTTCCTGTTCCCCTCCCCTCTCTCCCTCACTCCTTCCCTCCCTCTCTCTCTCTCTCTCTCTCTCTTCCTGCCCCAGGAGGATAAACCAAGAACCAGGAAGGGCTTCCTCATGAGACAAGACACAGGATCTGCCGGCCCTTTGACCTTGACTCCCCAGCCTCCAGAACTGTGAGAAATAAATTTCAGCTGTTTACGCCACCCCTCTACGGTGCATGTTCCATAGCACGCCAAGCTGACTGACACGTTTACCCGCCAGGTTGCCTCATCCCTGATGTGGTAAACTTCCAGATCGCTTTCTGACTGCAATCCGCTGCCCCTGCTTCAGCAAGTTCCTCCCATTCTGTCATCCTATATTCCTTCATAATACTGCCATCAGAGAACTTGTTTTTTTCTTTTCAGTCTCTTACCGACAACTGGCCTCCTTGGGAAGAACTTCCTTCCGCGTCACTCACATTTCTTTTTGTTCTTCTTCACGCCCTTCTTCACCACCTCTGAAACGCGGCGGCCCCCCCAGGGATTTTTTTCTTGTACGACTGCAGTCTTCACTCTTGGCACCTTCCTTCGTTAGACAAGTCTAATTCATGAAACAAAAACCACCATTGCCTCTTACTTGTCTAGCAACCGCAAACAGGCCCACGGCTTCCGAACGGGCATCTGAGGTCCAACTCTTGCCCCTAAACTTGCAAATACAAAAGCCTGACGATGTCTACACCAATCTCTCCCTGCAAATACACGGGACCTTCCTCCCCTGCAATGGCAGAATACTGTGGGTCTGTAGGTGGAACCACCCTGGAATTAACCTCGATTCTCCCTCAGTAATACTGAGATTCCCAGTAATCAGATCTGTTAAGCATTCAAGGAATCACCAACTGAAGGAAACCAGAAAAAAAATTTTTTGGAAAGAAGTCAATATTTGGGTTTTTTTTAAGTTCATCTATTTATTTTGAGGGAGAGAGAGTGCGCAAGCAGGGAAGGGGCAGAGAGAGAGAGAGAGAGAGAGAGAGAATCCCAAGCAGGCTCTGCGCTCACAGCGCAGAGCCCAATGCAGGGCTCGAACTCGCGGACGATGAGATCGTGATCTGACCTGAAATCAAAAGTCAGAAGCTTAACAGACTGAGCCACGCAGGCGGCCCAAGAATTCAATATTTGAAAGTGCACAAAACGAAAAGCCTCATTATAGGAAAAATCTGAAAAGCTGAACTTCGCTGAATTCTCTCGTGCTCGTTATATGTTTATTAAGGATTTTTTTAAATTCTGTACAGTGAGACAGCATAATTGTTTTTAATACTTAACAGTCCTGAAGATCTTAATCCAGGCCTGTCCTTCTATTTACCCCCAGCTAATCTCCACTCCCTGACAGTTGGGCATTCTAAGTGCCTCTGGAAACCCCACTGTTCCCCACAATGCCCACACCCTTGTCCTTAGCTGCCACCACCCTAAGTCAGGCTCCCCTCCGTTCACCTGGAGTTGTATGAGAATGTTCTCAATGATCTCTTCTTCCCACAGGACCACTCGGCTGGCTCCTCTCCAAAGTAATTTCAAACCCATCTCAGTCCCTAGCAACCAACCAACAAACTAACAAACAAATAAGCGAAGCAGAACAAAGCAAAACAAAATAACCCTTGATTAGCGGCACCACGTGGACAAAGGACAAACACCGTCGCACGACTCTCAAAGTTGTCCTGGTGTTTCTCAAACGTGACTTCCTGACCACGGTTATCACATGCGTTTTGGACACTTGAATTTTCTGGAAGGGGGCCCAGGATCCACCTACTTGTCAGGCTTCCCAAGTGCAAACGATGAACACTTCTGTCTCCCACCCAAGCTCGTTTCTCATTACTCACGGACTCACCAGCAAAA
Organism: Lynx canadensis; assembly: GCF_007474595.2. Lineage (NCBI taxonomy): Eukaryota > Metazoa > Chordata > Mammalia > Carnivora > Felidae > Lynx > Lynx canadensis. The sequence continues at coordinate 74,757,280 of NC_044320.2, forward strand.
ACAGTGTTTCCCAATCTCAGATGCTTATTAGAATCATCTAGGACATTTCTTTTTTTCAACAGTGTACCCAGTCATCTCCAGACGAATGGAAGCAAGCTATCTGGGAATGAAGTCCAGAAACCGGTATTTGGAATGCCCCAGGTGAATCCCATGGGCAGCCAGGATGGTGAGCTGCAGGCAGGATTTAAGGCTGAGCAGCTCTGAAAAGCAAAGACACATCTGTGGTGGACCTCACCTCCATTCCTTTGCTCATAACTCCCTCGACCTGGAATGTAGCTCTGCCTGGATGTTTGCCGAGCCAGTGCCCCTTAAGACTTGGCTAACATAATGGCACTAATCCCAGGGAGCTCTCCCACACTCCCTCCCACAGACTGGGTTTGGGCCACTTTCTCTGGAGTCCTGTAACTCCAAGGGCATTTCTGTCACACTGTAATAAGCATGATTGCGGGGGCGCCTGGGTGGCTGATCTCACGGTTCGTAAGTTCAAGCCCCGCCTCGGGCTCTGTGCTGACAGCTCAGAGCCTGGAGCCTGCTTCACATTCTGTGTCTGTCTCTCTCTGCTCCTTCCCTGCTCCTTCCCCGCCTGCACTCTGTCTCTGTCTCTCAAATATAAAAATAAACAATAAAACAATATGTTTAAAAAAGTATAATTGTACACACAATATAATTATTTCTCTCTGTCTCCTCCAAATAAGTTTGAGTTCTTTTTTTTTTAATTTTTTTAATGTTTACTTATTTTTGAGAGAGAAAGAGAGACAAAGCATGAGTGGGAGAGGGGCAGAGAGAGAGGGAGACACAGAATCGGAAGCAGGCTCCAGGCTCCTAGCTGTCAGCACAGAGCCCGACATGGGGCTCGAACCCACGGACCGCGAGATCATGACCTGAGTCGAAGTCAGACGCTCAACTGACTGAGCCACCCAGGTGCCCCAAGTTTGAGTTCTTTAAAGGCGAAGAGCATAATTCATGCATCGTTGTTGGCATCCCGTGAGCTTAGCAGCGTGTGGCACGTAGTCGGTTGTGGACAAAGAATTGTTCAGTGAGTAAATGAGTGAACGACAAAAGGAACGGCTTGCTATTCTTGACAAAGTAGTGGATGGGCCACCTTCCTGGAAAAAGAGTCCTAAGGCGATGTTAAATATTGGAAAGAAGACAATATTTGAGACTGTAGCTGTGAATTGCCAAGTGATGAGCAAAAGAATGGAATTTTGCAAATGTATTAAAGTATGGGAATAAATGTCTTTACTGTATTTAAAATATTGGCTTAACCAGGCAATCCTATGTGCAAGGTACTGGGGGTGCCTCGGGACTGTGTGTATGTAATTAGGAAAGACCCAAAGAGGATTTAGTTTCTGTTGTAGTGGACTGTCAGCCCTTTACACCTTAGTGTAAATAAAAGCTTTGAAGGTAGAAGGGTGCCATCTACTGAGAAAATGGAGCATAACAGAGAAGTGAAACCTTCAGAGAGTTCTCGTTTCTAAATTCTTCCTAGAAATTGTCCCACCTAATTTCTTGTTCTATCCATCACGTCTTATCAAGTTTTTTTCTAGATCATTTTAAATGTTTTTTTAATGTTTATTTATTATTGAAAGACAGAGAGAGTCAGAGTGTGAGCAGGGGAGGGGCAGAGGGAGAGGGAAACACAGAATCCGAAGCAGGCTCTGAGCTGTCAGCACAGAGCCCGACGCGGGGCTTGAACTCACAAACCGCGAGATCATGACCTGAGCCGAAGTCGGAGGCTTAACCGACTGTGCCACCCAGGCGCCCTTTTCTAGATCATTTTAAACAGATTCATATTTAGGGAAACTTTAGAACTCCTCAATAAATATTCCATGCCCATTTTTTTTAAATGTTTTTTATTTATTTTTGAGAGAGAGAAAGAGACAGAGTGTGAGCAGGGGAAAGACAGAGAAAGAAGGAGACACAGAATCCGAAACAGGCTCCAGGCTCTGAGCTGTCAGCACAGAGCCCGACGTGGGGCTCGAACTCACAAACCGCGAGATCATGACCTGAGCCCAAGTCAGATGCTTAACCGACTGAGCCACCCAGATGCCCTCCATGCCCGTTTTTAAATACATCACCCTTTGTTCATGTTTTCCTTAAAATCTGTCATGTTTCTTCCTAATTATCCTTAATCAAGATTTAAATACACACACACACGCACACACACACACAAATTAGTGGATAGCACAGCCCCAAAGTCCAGGCAGTTATTCATTAACAAGCGAAAACGCTACCACTTGTGTCGTTGATGAATTGAGGGGACAGGAAGGATTTTTGTCAGCAGGCAAGGACCAGGTGTGTTCACATGATTTAATACAAAAGGCAAAACACGCTCCACCAAGTGCGTCGTTGGAGCCTTTGCAAGAGGGTGTCTCTGGCATTGCTGAGCACACGGTACAGCAGAGGAAATCATCTGACGGCCGTTGAAGAAAGGGCCACCAGAAACCTGCTTTCCGGTTCCCCAGGGCACAGTGCAGACAATGCTCCGTTAGTTGCACAACACATTTTCTCAAGACCCTTCCTTGTACGTGGGGGACTCAGTTGTTATTCAGATTGGAGGCTGAACCAAACACAGCTGATTCGGTGGCATTCCTGCCGTGATCCCCCCCCAGCAGTTCAAACACAAGTAGCCAGAGCATTTATCGATCAGTTTCCAAATTCTCGCCCCTGACCTTTGTACCTTACAAATGGTGTATCATTTAATGAGAATGTTCATATGAGGTGGGTTTTATTTCAAGCTGAAGGAGAAGGAAAAAGGGACTCAGAGAAACTGAGGACACGTACCCAAACTCCGACATCCAGCGAGGAGTCGAAATTCCAAGGGCGATCTCTTTGACTCTCAGACCCAACTTTTCCCCACATGCTGAGCCTCCATCGCAAGGGGATAAGAGACAATCTACCCAAGAAAAAATCGTTGTGGGCAGCATCAGAGAGAAACTCATTCTTACACTGGGGATGTAGAGTCGAGCAAATCCCCACTGATTTGAATTCTTTGCAATATCTATGGGGAAGTGTTTCTCAAAAGGCTCGATAGGAAAACTAATCATTCCCAGGGTCCCTGTGAATAAAGAATGCTGACCGTTCAGTTGGATTTGGGAATCTCTGCGCCCCGAATCCCTTCTGAAAGTCAAAAGTCATTTTATGTTAAGAGCTCTGAGGGGTAAAGAACTCTGTTTAAATTGATTCATGTAAGGCTTCGTGCAAAATTTTTCTTGCAGCACATCTAACAACACAGTGAACACGAGCTGGGAAGCATTGCCCTGGCCAGTCTTTGAGGGGTCGTTAAGGGGTTTCTAAGCAGGACAGTGACACGGCTGGATTTGCATTCTGACACAGGATTCTGGCAGGTGGGCTTTGGGACTGGGACGGATGAATACGAAAGAGCTGCCAGAACCTGAAATAAAATATCGGGGGGAAAAGGGTAGAGAGAGAGACAAAATGGAAAAATATTTAGGAAGTTACATCAGTAGGGCTTGGGGGTAGATTTGATACAGGAAAGTAATAAATAACGAAATAATCTGCAGATTTCCAGCTTGGGTGACTGGGTAGATGTAGCATATGAGAGCGAGAAATTGGTTTAACTTTTTAAATTCGGAGTTTCCAAATGTATTTAAATCTAACCTTATTTAGTAGTAGTAGTATTTTGGGTATCCAATAGAACTAATGTCCTGGAAAGCACACTTTCAGACATGCTGCTTGCTATGAAAGTCTTATGCACCAGAAAGACAACTGGTCCAGAACACCTACTCAACGTCACCCAACTTTTATGGGGATAATCCTGAGAAACATCTTATCAAAACAAATGAAATTTGTCGTACAAATTAACAGTGTGAAAATAATTTAAAGTGACATATAAACCTAACTTAAGAGAAAACCCTTATCTTTTCTGCCACTCTAGGATCTGGAGCAAAGGTTTGGCCAACTGTAGCTCTCGGGTCAAATCCAGCCTACTGCCTGTTTTTGTAAATAAAGTTTTATTGGAACAGAGCTGTTCACCTCCGTTTATATATGGTCGATGACCACTGTCAAGCAGCGATGGAACATTGAGTAGTTGTGACAGAGACCGAACAGCCTGCAGAGTGTAAAATATTTACTCTCTGCCCCTTAACAGAAAAATTTGTGAAACCTTGAGCCAGTGAGCTGTTAAGCACCTTGGGGATGCTTGTAAAAGATCAGCAAAGTGATACACTGAAATCCAAAACTATGAACACGGATACAATCGCGACCCAAGTTTCCTCCGACGACACCAGCTGACGAACACAAAAAGATCACAACGAAGAAACCCAAAGTGTAGGTCTCTGGCCCAGCCCCCCACCCTGCTTGCAGAAATTCTGGAACTTCGCTCCAGCACTTACCCACCAGGGTTTATGTACCCTCGGCATCCGCCAGCTCCTCCCCCACCCCACCTTTTCTGCCACTGCCCCCCCACACCCCCCCCCCCCGAACCCTGGCTCCCTCTCTCCCTAGCAGGCTGGCCCAAATAGCCACTAACAAACACCACGTTGGTGCTTCCTGGAGGCTTTATCAAGTTAGGAGTGCATCTAGCGGCAAATAGGAGATTCCTTTCATACAGAGGTTTCAAAAACAAAAGCGAAAACAAAAACATCTAACTGTAAGCGGCCCAGGCTGGTTCCATCCAGGAAGGATAAAGGAGGAAGAATGGCAGAGGCCTGAGGAAGCATTCCAGCCCAAATTGTCTTTTTCAAAAGCTTTCCTGGTAGCTCAACCTTCAAGGACAAGTTCTCAGGTATAGATAATGCCCCCCAAATGGTATAATGGTTAGCTTCCGCTAACATCTCATTACTCAGAACTAGCTCACATGGGAAGCTCTTTCTGCAAGGGATGAGCGCTTAGCTTTCCAACCCACGTAGTAGAGGAAGGGAGAGAACGCTGGGCATGGCTTTTAGAGGACCCAAACTATGGTACCTGGTTCAGCGCCTTTGCTTGGTTCCTTCCATTTTCCAACGTGCTCTCACCAGTTTGTCCAAGCGAAGACCGTGTCCTCCACTCTCGTCAGTGCCCGGGACTGACGTGGGTCCCACACAGTCCCGTTGGCCACACTCACAGACAGAAGTAGAAGCTGTGGCTTGTATGTGTTTGTCACAGTCTCCATTCATCATAACCCTAGGCATGGGGAAAGCACACTAGGGAACATCCCAAGCAATACCTTACTGAGCAATTTCTCACTATATATATATATATATATATATATTCTATATGTAGAATTTCTTATTCTAAAGCTTGAAAGTATCTTGTATGTGTACCAGGCCTCTTCCAGAAAACTCTTTCTGACGTCCTCCCTAGCATCTCATGTTACTTAATCCTTAATCTCTGGACGGTCTTCCAGACATCTCCAAACAAGGCTGAGTCTACAGGTTGTGTACAGCTCAGGTTCCCACTCTGTGATCCTCACAAATCCAAAGTGGATGGAATAGGAGTTCGGGAACACCAGTGCTCAGAGCTTAGGTGGGAAGGAAATATTTATGAGACACCTACCATATTTGCACAAGCTTAAGGTCTGCGTTTTCATTATAAAATGTAAAATATTTCATGTACTTAATATAATGTGAAATATTAAAGTCTATATTTTAATTATCGATATTTTGTCTGTTTAAAAACCAGCCCAGACGGAAATTCTTGGAAAAATGGCGACTAGTACAACGCTATATTCGTAAATGTACGAAGAATCTGAACTTAAAGGGTTGGATGAAGGTTGGTTGATTGACCATTATTTTTGGTTAAAGTCTATACTAAAAAACAAAACAAAACAAAACTACAAAATATGTGATATTTATTGCATATCCTAAAAAATAATCTTGCCTTTAACGTTTATTTATTTTTGGGACAGAGAGAGACAGAGCATGAACGGGGGAGGGGCACAGAGAGAGGGAGACACAGCATCGGAAACAGGCTCCAGGCTCTGAGCCGTCAGCCCAGAGCCCGACGCGGGGCTCGAACTCACGGACCGCGAGATCGTGACCTGGCTGAAGTCGGACGCTTAACCGACTGCGCCACCCAGGCGCCCCTAATCTTGCCTTTAAATCAGAGTTTTTATCCTCTAAATTAAAGAAGTTGTACTCAACTCAAATGCACCACAAAATAAATATTTGCCCCTTCACTAAACACATTGTTTTGGTCATGTGTGATAGTAATTAGGAATCTATCCAACATTATAACATAAGAATAGTAAGTGTTGGTGTAGAATATTCAAACTCAATTCATATGCATTATCTCATTTGACCTCCACAATTATTAAGTCACTCCATTTTCTCCAGGTAGATCAGTCACCTCAGAAACATGGTTGACAAATTTAAGGGACACAACTTAAGTCCTCCTTGCCTCCCCCAAACATTTTTGCAACCTGCTCACTAATGCTTGACACATTTCCGTAAGAGATAAATCGTTCATTCCGCAATTAGAAATAAGACCAAACAAAATGTCCATGGGATAGGTAACGTTTTATTCGATTTCACGCACAAGTGTGAAGGCAACGCAGTGATTAAGGTTCAAGCTCTAGACACACAGGCCAATGATCCAACACGAGCTCAGCCATTATTGCGTTTCCTCATCTGTAAAAGGGAATCATAATTCTCTCTACCTCATGTGGTTTTTTTCCACAATTAAATAAAATAGTATTTACAAAGCACTTAGTGAGGCCGGTAGCTAGGAAGGACTCATAAAAGTTGTTGTTGTTGTTGTTGTTCTTGGACTGATGGGAAAAGGGGAGACAGTATAAAGGGCACCAAGGTATCTAAAGGGAGAAGAGAAAAGAACGCCAGAAGAATAGAGAAGTTCCTGAGGCACATAATGGACAAACCGGCCAAATTTCTCGACTTTTAGGCGTTGGTGGGTGGGCCAGCCAAAGGGCCCACGAGCAGTGGAGGCTAGGACTCACTGAGGGAGGCAGTGCAGCAATAGACCACCAGATGGCAGCATAGAGCCGTTGCCATTTTCACCCTGCAGCATTGCAGTTTTCATCCTGCTGAGCTGTACATGACGTTCCAAAGAGTTGGGTTCACAGCGGTGGAAATCCGAGGTGTCCCAGCCAGACTGTCCGTAATGCACCGTCTAAGTCCTGAGGGCCAGTGTTCCTGAAGTCCTATTTCCATCCACTTTCCCTCCCTTTTCTTCGTGCTCTTCTTGGGAATATAGAATGACTAGTAAATCAGATTTACTCAAAAGAGAATCAGTCTACACCCAAAGCAAAAAAATGCAGAGTTTGCTCTGCAGCAGGCCTGTTAGCTGTTCTTTCCAAACCCATAGTACTTCAGCTATGGCTAAAACTTTTATTAAAACAAACCAACGTTTGCCGTGCTTAACAGCACCACCGGTGAAGGTAAATCACATTCTGCCAAGAGCGGTTCGGAAGAAAAGTCAAACATTATTCCATCAACATCATTTCAAACCAATTTTCAGATACTGGGGAGCTTCTAAGTGGATTCCTACGAATAAAGCACATTTCATCCCCAAGCCCAAAATCCTTATGAATTTTCATTGTTGATCTAGACAAATGGGTCCTTTTCCTTCATAGCCACAATTAGGAATAACATTGCAGTGATCCGTCTCCGTCACAGATCAAAATACTGTAGGACCATTATTCTAAATCTGTTCATGTTTAATTGGGACTAAGGAAGTTATTCAAGGACAAGTTCGCAGGTATAGATAACGTCCCCCAAATGGTATAATTTACATTTGGTGCTTGGTTTTAGCCCACAGATGTGAAAAATACAAGCATCCCAAACGGTTCCCTAGAAACTATACACATGCAGAAGCTAAAATCATTGCTCCCGCTCAGGCCAACATTCTTTTACACCTGAAATTTTCCCCTAATATGAATTTTTATTGTGATAGAGCTCAGTCTGGTGCTACAACATGTTCATATCCCCTGTTTCTGTAGGCATGTCTAACTTTCGTATGATTTAATGTGAGTTTATGTCAATGTAAGAAATATTTCCCAAATCATTTTTAATAATGACACTACACTGAGCTGAAGACAAAAAAAAAAAATCCACGATTTGAAATATGTGTTCTTACCCCAAAGTTAATATCACCAGTAATTAACTTTTTTCAGCAATAGTAACAAACCACTCAATGTGTCTCCTAATACAATGCACTGAGAAGGCTGTAATTATTCTTAGATGGGACTCCTTGCAAAAAGCGTAACCGGAATCCAGTCATGAGGAAACTATGGATAAGCCCCAACTGAGGAACATTCTACGAATAATTGGGCTGGACTCTTCAAAAATGTTACTCATGGAAAGCAAAAAAAAAAAAAAAAAAAAAAAGGAGGAAAAAACAGAGAGACATGAAAACTAAATGCAACATGAGATCCTGGGTTGGATCTCGAACCACGAAGGAAAAAAAATTGCTGTACAGGACAGTCCTGGGACAAAAATGTAAAATTCACACGAGGCCTATAGATTGGATATTAATGATGTGCTGATGTAAAGTTTCCTGATTTGGGGAACTGTACATGGTTGTATAAGTGGATGTCCTGGTCTTAGGAAATATACACTTAAAACATTTAGTAAAGGGCAATGAACTCTCAAGTGACTCAGAGAGAGTATATAATTGTTATGTGTGTAAAATAAACATAAGAAAGCCAAAGTGCAAACATAGCAAATGTGAACAATTGACAGATCTGAGTGAAGAGGATGTCAAAGTCCCTTGCACTGTATCTGCAACTTTTCTATAAACTTGAAATTGTTTCAAAGGAAAGGTAATCCATTAAAAAACAAAAAAAGTAGGGACACCTGGGTGGCTCAGTCGGTTAGGCATCTGACTTCGGCTCAGGTCATAATCTCACGGTTCGTGGGTTCAAACCCCACATCGGGCTCAGAGCCTGGAGCCTGCTTTGGATTCTGTGTCTCCCTCTCTCTCTGCCCCTCCCCTGCTCTCTCTCTCTCTCTCTCAGAAATAAACATTAAAAAAATATTAAAACAAAAAACAAAAACAAAAAAAGTAGCCAGAAAGTCATTCCAGACTCAGTTCCAGCAAAGGCATTTTGGCTTCATTCTTTTCTTAATAAAACAACATGTACCAAGAAAATAAAAGGAAGATTTAAAAAGAAAAGAAGATCGCCCACCACCCACGTCCCTGTCCTGCGGGTGTTCCCATGTCTACAAGGTTCCTCCCACGTTCTTGCTGTCATGCGCTTTTTGTACCCTCTCTGTGGTTGTGCCAAGCCCCCACCCAAGCCTCCGTCACCTCTTGACTGGAGATTGGGCTCCCCGCCTCCACCTACCCCTCCCCATCCATTCTCCCACCAGAGCAGCCAACGTGTGCCTTTTGTGTGCCGCACCTTCAGCGAGGTTGTGCGCGTTCACCAAAACCAAGCCAACAAACAAAACTCACCAAAGTAGAGATTTGGGCAAAATCCATAATGAAGCGCCCGGCCAAATATTTAGCATTCGAAGACATCAAACTTGGTTTACCATCAGTAAACTCCCTTCTACTCCCGCTCATCCCTAGAGCTCACCTTCTGCTAAATGCCCTCAACTCTAAGTTTACCCCCCCCACCCCATCTCTAGTGGGTTGCCCAAATTCTGCCTTACCCTGTGGCTCTCCACCTGGGCATCGCTGAAGCCACGCAGCTGTGCCTTAATTTCCCCAATCAGATCAGATTGGGATCTGCCCTCCGCGTGAGCCAGAGCCTGGAGGGTCTCGCATAACTCTGCCACTAAGCAGCTGCAGGCCTTTGGCAAATCGTGTAATTTTTCCCGTTCTCAAATTTCAATGAAGTAAAACAGAGGATTAAGTAATTTCTAAAATCACTTTTAGTTCTGAAAGACTGTAGTTCTATGATTCTATAGCCAGGAAAAACAGAAATAATCAGAAAATCTGGAGCAGAAACATTGTGAAGGGCAACAGAATGAAAGATGATCGCGAACGTTGGAGGTTTATTTCGGGGCTTGGAGGCAGAGGATAGCAGAGTAAGACTCCCTCTCACACAAGCTGGTCGAGGAGAATTAGGTGATGAGACTGGGAATTATAGAAGGAGATAGTAAACGACTCAGCAAAACCGTTGACCGTGGCTCTGACCAGCCACGGATGAATGACAGATGCTGTAATGAAATACCTCTGGAACGGAATTCTAGCAGCAACTTTTCTTCCTTTAATATTTTCAACAGCGTGGGAATTACGGTCACTTTTTCAGGGTACTCGATCAATGGCTCTGAACGCATGGTCTACAAATCTAGACTAGACATCAGAGCACGTCAGTGTCAAGGGAAGGGGTGATGAACAGCCAGTCCAACTTTTTATTGAGTATGTGAGGACAGTCAAGACCAGACTGGCTGAATGATTTGCCAAAGGCGACACGGAATGGTGTCTCACTGCCATACACCCTCGTCCGTGAAACGCTTCTAGTCAGTCCGGACCAGGCTGGCCTCTGGAGCTTTTGCTGAAGCCAAGGCCATACTTGACTTGTGGCATTGATTCACACGTTTCAGCCCTGCCCGTGCCTCTGGGACTGCGTGGCAGCCTAGGTAAGTCACGTCCGAGGACATCTTTTGAAGCATTGGAGTCATTCCAGCCCCCGGGGCCGGGGTCCAATATGCACACGCCCCGCCTCCTTGAGGGGGGTCCCTCTCTAAAGTGGACCCGGTGAATACAATCGCAAGCAACTCTTCAGATGCAACCACTGCGGTGTTTTCTTTCTGGCAATGGCAGAAGAGGAGAGGGCTACTTCTGTCCCCATCAGCATGCCTCCGGAAATTTGGAAGGTTGGTAAGCCGTTGAACTACAGCACCTGACGCCTGATCTGAATTCACACTAACGTGTCAAAGGAAAAAAGCCAATTCACTTAGGGAGATGCTCAACATCGTCTTCTTGTGGGGATTTGTCTGCGAACAGAAGATAAAGTTAAGGGGAACTCCGTGAGGGAAGGCGATTCCCTTCATTACTGCTCTTGGCAATAATGAGGATAGCCCCTTTCACCCGACATGGTGATGATCCCTCCCATCTTAGCATGTGAGAGAACAAAACACACAGGCATCGTGCCTCCCACTAGCTCTGCAGCGAGCCTTCTCCAGCTCCTCTTGGTTTAATCCCCAGTCCCTGCCAAGGCTAGATGAGAGCTGTGCTTCTGGAGATCCCCCTGCTCTGTGCAGGGACCACTTCCTCCCGAAGCCTTGGGTCCAGCAGAACCTGCTCTCACACATCCCCTTGCGGGATTTTCTCATGAAAACATCTTCAAGACAAACAAGCATGTAATTCCTTGAATCTCCGGGTCTTAGGTCTGGACACTTAATAAAAACCTCCCCGGGGCCCCTGGGTGGCTCAGTTGGTGAAGCATCTGACTCCTGATCTCACCTCAGGTCATGATCTCACGGTTCGTGGGTTCAAGCCCCGCGTCCGGCTCTGCGCTGACGGCCCAGAGCCTGGAGCCTGCTTCGGATTCTGTGTCTCCCTCTCTCTCTGCCCCTCCCCTCCTTGTGCCCTCTCTCTCTCTCTTTCTCAAAAAAATAAAATAAACATTAAACAGGGGCGCCTGGGTGGCGCAGTCGGTTAAGCGTCCGACTTCAGCCAGGTCACGATCTCGCGGTCCGTGAGTTCGAGCCCCGCGTCGGGCTCTGGGCTGATGATGGCCCAGAGCCTGGAGCCTGCTTCCGATTCTGTGTCTCCCTCTCTCTTTGCCCCTCCCCCGTTCATGCTCTGTCTCTCTCTGTCCCAAAAATAAATAAACGTTGAAAAAAAAAATTTAAAAAAAATAAACATTAAACAAATAAATAAAATACAAATAAAAAGACATAAAGTCTGAGGCCCTCATTCTAGAGAAAAATCTAGACATACAGTTTAATTTGTGAGATCCTTCACAGGAAGGGGGAGTCGTAGACTCGGGATTCAATTTCTCTTTTTTGGAAATCAGATTGGATCTGAAAATCTATTCTTCAACATACAAGCCAGGGGAACTTGGGCAAATCGCTTCACCTCTTCAACTCTCACTAGATCATTGGAAAAAACACGTTTGATAGTAAACACATTTCAGTTATTATTAGTAGGTATTAGCAGCAGCTACTGAGGAGGCAATGTCACGAGACATTTAGCTTGTGGGTTCTGCAATTACATTGCCTAAGTTGAAATCGTGGCTCCCTCCCGTACCAATTAGATGACTATGGGCAAATCATTTAACTCCAACTCCCAAGTCACAGGTATTTCTTCTGCAATGTAAGGTTGAGGGTTGTCCCGAAGAAAAAGAGAAAGAAAAGCCAAGTAGCCACAGAAAGGGCGTGACACAGTGCTTGGTGAATAATAAGCGTTTACGAATATTAGTTATCGTTATTATTCACGGCAATGTAGAATCAGCAACAGCATCATTGGTAATAATATTGCTTTATTATGGAGACAGCTTATAATAATTATTAACAGAGGACTATCTCCCCCAAAAATGTTCTTGGCAGGATTAATGTTTCCATCTTCGACTAGTGCTTGTCACAAATACCCATCCCCTCTGAATGGTGCAAGGACCTTTCGAAAGAATGTTCTAGATGAACTAGAAGTACACATCATCCAGTAATATTCTAGAGAAGGAAACATTTTTTTTTTTTCCCCTCCTGAGCTGTTCTGTTTGTTCTGACTCTATTAAAAATCTTTCTTGTGCTACTTAAATAGATGGGACACTGATAAAAACAGTAACAATTCCTGCCAATAGTTCTAATATAAAAATTTTCACTGGTGTAATATGTGAGTGTGTTAAGTATTTACCTGAAGGCAATTTATTCTCAGGGAGCACGATTATATAACAGATCTGCAGTGGACTTGAAGTTGAAACAAAACCAAATATATTGTGTACTCACCACTCTTCCATCTACCGTCTTGGACAGAATTTTGTGGCCCTGGACTGTTGCTGGATATATTTTTTTTTTATCTATGTCCTCATCTATGAACATAGGAACTTTAGTAGCTGCCCTGCCTGTCTCCCAGGGTTGTTATTGGAGATCAGAGGAGGAAAAACTTGGATTGAATTGTAATTGAAGTCCTTGTACAAATTTAATTTGTTCTTATTTCAAAATGTGAGCTCACTCACCCACACAAACACTAATTCTCGGATTTTGTTTGCACTGAACTGAAAAACAACTTACTTGGTTGGGACATTTACCCCATCATCGGGGCCTGGATTTGGCTCTGGAAAAGGAGGGACAGGCAGTTTCAGAATAGACTTTAAGGTATTCAGATGCGGATCTATCTTCTCTGGGAGCCGGGAGGCCTGCTTCTGCTGCAACAGCTTTTCAAAGACTCCTTTAAGGAATTTTACCAGGCCTTCTCCGAGCTGTGCACGCGCCAAAACATATATTGACATGATAAACCACAATGGATTTAAGTGTTTAAAGTCAAAAATACACTTTTAAAAATAAGTACTTAAGTTGGCTGATTGAGCAATATACCTGCCTGCTGAATTGAATTTGTTTAGAATAAACCACAGGGTACACTTTTTCTCAACATTTTCCACGGAAGCCAGGAAAACCAAAGGCGAAAAACACAATTCCGTGAAACATTTCCTCATTTCTACATTACGGAACAATCGCAACGTGTAGCAGACTGACATAGCCAAGCCAACAAACTCTGACATCTCTGCGAAAATGTTTAGGTTCAAATTCAAATTAAATATGCTTCCCACGCCCTGGCTCTGTGCGCTTCTTTCTGTCTTACACTTGTCTCTGATACCTCCTTTATCCCCTTCCTGATGTGCAAAAAATCTACTACAAGAGAATCCCCCCAACTTGAAAAAAAAAAAAATTGCTCAAAATGTCAAGTACCCGTTTTTCACCAATGGGTTCTGTGTTTTCCTGTCCGTGTTAATGGAGGCATCTAGACTCTCTTTTCTCTTCCTTTGGGATGTACAGTTCCTATCACACGTTTCAGTTGTCTCCATCGTTTCCATTTGGGTGGAATACTGTGAAATATTTTGACTTGAGCAACTTCTTGTGTGGGTGGGATTTCTAGGGTGTTCTGAAGTGTAGAGGTGATGCTGTCTCACTCATTCAGGGAGAGAGAGAATCCCAAGCAGGCTCCACCCTGTGAGCACGGAGGCTGATCCGGGGTTCGAACCCACGAACTGTGAGATCATGACGTGAGCCAAAATCAAGATTTGGGCCCTTCACTGACTGAGCCACCCAGGCTCCCTGCCTCAAGCATAGTCTAAGAAGGGGTATATTATCGACTGTTTTGTAAGATTTCAAGCACCAGCTTGAAGCAGCAGAGGGGAGAAAATTTGTTTCAGGAGACAGGTAGTTCGGAGAACTCTTGCTCCCATCATGTCCCCTAGTTCGAAGACGTTCAGTGCGATCACACCGCAGGTGACCCCAAGAAGGTCTCAGAATTTGCCATAAGGGCCCTTGCTCTCCCACGGCTCCAAAACTGGTTCTCTGGTCTGAGGGTGGGACCTAAAGAGAAGTACCCCACTATGGCCCGGTTGTGGAGCAGATCAGAAGTTGTCGAATTCTTCCTATGGCCTACGGGGACCCTCCACATTCGGAGATGTGGATTCATTAGGCTGGCCGGCCTCTGTCCAAACGAAGGTCTGATACACAATGTGTTTGGCACAGCAGGGCCTCCGGCAGCCAGGACAACAACCAGCATGCTTCCCAAAGGAGGAAGAAGTACTTCCCGAAGGAGAAGAAGCACTTCCTCCTCCTACCTGAGGTTCCATTGTCCCAATCTCAAACAGTGTCTTCATTATTTTATACTAGCCTTCTGATCATGGCTCTGAGCTTGACTATGAGTACACAGTGCAATGTCCCGGAGAAAAGTGAGAAACTGAGGCAATCACGTTCTAAACACGAAACCAGATGCTCATGGACAATTAACTGGATTTTTCACCGAGGACCTTGGGATCCCGTGTGGGAAGAGATTTTCTTCAGAGGCGTTTGGCATTCTATAGATTCAAAAGCGAAAGTGTCTTTGAATTCAAAAACTTCATGCGCAGCCTTTGCTCATTTTATTTTTTTAACTTCACGTTTTTCGATGTTGTGAAACAAACACCCTCTTTCCAGAATTTGAATCTACACAAGAACAAAAGTATAAGCTAATCAATAGGAGTATCCACAGAGCTTGTAATAGGACATTGATTTGATATGGACTCTTTGCTCATTTTATGTATGAAAACGACACCTACTTATTCCTTGTGGTTTATGGTTTTGAAGTTCATTGCACTTACTCATGGTCCTGCCCTCACTGTTGTCCTTTGCTGCCTGGATCCTACAATGCTTTGACACTGCTTTTCGTTGGTGCATTTTCATTGCCTCAATAAACATCATTTCCAGCTCTCTCTCTCTCTCTCTTTTTTTTTGAAAGAGATGGGGAGAATGGAGAGCATGAGCAGGGGAGGAGCTGAGAGAGAGGGAGAGAAAGAATCCCAAGCAGGCTCCATACTCTCAGCATGGAACCCAACACAGGGCTTGCAATGAACTGTGAGCTAATGACCTGAGCCAAATTCAAGAGTTGGTCACTTACCCAATGGAGCTACCCAGGCACCCCGATTTCCAAGTTCTTTAAATGCTTCTTTCTGCTGTCATAGGGACATTCATATGACCTCTTTTTACTTCCACATCCTAAAACCTAGGAGATGTTCATTAGAAAAGCAAAGTCACCCATTTGGGTGGTGGCCCCAACAACCGCCAGGGAAGATTGAGCTCTGTTGCCCGTGGCTATTGGCCGTTGCCAATGCATCCCCTACCCCTTGCCCCCTGCATCACATTACTCCTCACCGTTCTCTTGCCTTCAGGGTCCTTTTTTTTTTTACAGCACTTATAACTTTCTAATATGCTATCTAGTTCATTTGTTGTGTTTATTGCTGATTGTCTCTCCCTCACACTACAATCAAATAACTCCCAGGAGAGCAGGAGTCTTGGCCTATTTTGTGTAGTAATACATCTCATTTGCTTTAAATCTCTTTAAGGACGGTGCAGCACATATGGTAGGAATTCAATAAGTATTTGCTGTACAAATGAATAAATGCCACAAGACAGGTACTTCTCTAACGCTTAGGTCATAAAGCCTTCCTTACTGACTGCTAAATCGTTTCCTTGGTTACTTTCTTCCTCTCCGGGTGTTGAACATTGGCAACATTTTAAACTCTGTTCATGTCTTTCTTGTACAATCCCCTGTGGCTCAGGACTTTTACCTAAACACCCCCATTTCTCGGATCCATTCTGACCCATATTCTTCAAAGTGCCCCATGTTTCAATATCTAATGCATATTCACTCTTGATTACTCACCCCTTTTAAGTAAATCCACCCCATCGCTTGTCTTACGGTTTAGAGAAGAATTAAGAACTTCAGAGCCATAAACATTTCAGGACAAAGGTTTCTATTCAAATTAACATAATGCTCTATCTTTGTAAATATGTTGTCTTCTTGAAATTATTGAGTTGCCAAACCATACAATCTCATGCATCTGGCCCTCTCCCTTGCAGATACTTAGATAATAAAATTACTGTAATTAGTTTGGTAATCACTCAGCACTAAAAAAAAACCTCTTACTCAAGAGTTCTATTTTGAGAGTACGAGGAGTTCAACAACATGGAAGTGAATAGTTGGGTTTTTTTTTTTTTAATGTTTTATTTTAGTTTTTGAGAGAGAGAGATAAAGAGAGAGACAGAGCTCAAGCAGGGGAGGGGCAGAGAGAGAGGAAGACAGAGAATCTGAAGCAGGCTCCGGGCTCTGAGCTGTCAGCACAGAGCCCAATGAGGGGATCAAACCCACGAACCATGAGATCATGACCTGAGAAGGAGTTGGATGCTCAACCGACTGAGCCACTCAGGCGCCCCGAAAGTAGATAGTATTGATCTACTGTTCCAGCAAATAAAAACAAAGTATAAGGTCCTTGATTCTCAAATTTTAAAGCCCGCTATTTGAATGAAGATTTCATAATTCCCTTCTTACTTTTCCTTCTCTTCGAAAGGTAGGAATAGAGAATACAAATAAGTAATATTTATTGGTGCCTCCTGACTTGGTCGCTATCCTAAGCTTTTTACAGGTATCATCTTTTTCAATTCAACCACCCTCTGAAGTTGGTATTTTAGAGTTGCAGAACTAGATACTTTTACATTGAGCAATTTGTCCAAAGCCTACGGCTTCGGAGAGCTTAGGATATTTAGAAAGAAGTAAGGTCATAAATCTAGGCAGGACAAAGCAAAGCCCACACCTTCACCCACCAGCTGCACACATCCCATACTGTACCTTCTGTCTGCAGCCTTTTACGTCTTCCCTCCCCCATACCAAAATGATAAATAAAGGATTTTTAAAAAGAGGTAGAGGTAAGTGACCCTAATAACTATCTCTAAACACCCTTGTGCTAGATACCAGGGGTCCTAAGATCCGTGAAGGCCCGGAGGTGTAGACCCCATGGTTAACAGGACTGCGGAAGAATTAACCAGCCCGGGCTTTGTTGTGTTGTCAGTGTTTGGTTTTGTTTTCCTGAGAGGTGAAGAAATGTAGTTCATTGAGGTTGTGTAAGACATTCTTCAAAAGTGGGAATTACATACAGAAGCTGTCAAGGGTTTGGAATGCTGTTCTACAAGACGACATACACATCTGAAATGAAAGACACAGAGAGACAAGATGACACTCTAGTTGCCAAGTCTATGAACTATAAATTCAAAACACCCCCCGCCCCAATCCACGGTTCTCCAAGTCTTTAAGGAGCCTATGTAGGGGTCAGGAAGGTCTTTGGTACAACAAAATGACAAACCCAGCCTTTTCATCCCGGAGAAATGTCCACTCTGCGGATCACCCAGACCTTCGTGCCCCTCTCCCTTGCTACTTCACGACAAAGAACACTGTCATCTCTCACTAATGTCACATCTTACTTCGAGAGCAGAAAATGGAGACAGGGCTGACAGGGCGCACGGAATCAAGCGTTTTGAATGACTCCTTAGAGTCAATGAATGGTTCCGCGGAGAATCCGCTATACAGCCCGTGATGCTGATTAATTTGTAAATTTCCTCCTCGAGTATAAATTTTCTCACTCACTTTTCCATCCCCTACAGAAGCCTTTTATTTGTGTGCACATTCAGCAAGTGCTAAATGGCGAAATGAATAGTAATCTGAATAATGGCCACAGTCAGGAGCCGCAAAGAAAACGAAAGACGCTGAGGAGGCCAAGTCCACCGCAGGGAAAATGGAGTGGGTGGTGGGGGCGGTGGATGGGGGCAAGTTTTCTTAAGCGGCAAGGGTCTGTCTCGTGCCTGCAAGCCAAGGAGAGCACCGATTTCACGGGGTTGGGGGGCAGTTTAGATCCGCCCGTGTTTCTGACAACACCTTGTAGATTGCAGGATGCTGTGCTCGCGAGGAGCGTAACTGTCTCTGTTTCTGCAGTTCGGCGCAGGACGTGATTGACACAACCCACGTGTACGATGCAGGGACGAAACGACAGGCACCAACACATAATCGTGGGCAGTCAACTGGAGCTGCTCGCAGCAAGAAGGCACAGGGAAGGTAGAAGAGGGGGGAGCTGGTGAGGCTGGAGTGATCCCGGGACTCAGAGTGCGGGATAGAGCTGACACGCAGTCTTCGGGCTGTCACAAGAGCTAGAGGCGATCCCTAAAGGGAAGGGGGGACAGTTTTTGAAGGGAGGGAAAGGAGAGGGCTCCTGTTCGTGGGTAGAGGGACAATCTAGCCAAGAGTCAGCTTTATTTGTGCATGTCACGCCCTGAAGACTGATGGATGATATTTTCTTCTGGGTGACTGAGTAAACATTTCCAGTCCATCCGAAACGAATTTTCTTGTTCTTGCTTATTGCAGCCTTCAGGAGTATATGAAGCATCTAGGGTAGTGTTAGGGCATGAATGAGAGAAAAAATATGGGGAGAGAACATTCTGGGCCAGATTTTATTGTGGAACTGTAAACGTGAAGGAGAGAAATAAAACAACAATTTGGCTTTTTGTAATCACTTCTAGCACAGATGGAGTTTGGGGAGCATCTTAGGGGGGACCTGCCGGGGGTGGGGGGGATTGAGTGAAAAGGTTAGAGTAATTGAAATTATAGCTTTCCCAGAGTAGACCAAGAATAATCTAGGCTTTCACTTATTACAAATAAGTTAAGTGGATCTATTTTTTATAAATGTGTTTCAAATATTAATATCTACATTCACAACACATGTGGAACTTTCCGTGGGTTTCACAACAACCTATGAGATAGGGCACTTTGGGGCGTCTGGGTGGCTCAGTCAACTGAGTTGGGCGTCCGACTTCAGCTCAGGTCATGATCTCACGCTTCGTGAGTTCGAGCCCTGCATCAGGCTCTGTGCTGACAGCTCAGAGCCTGGAGTCTGCTTCGGATTCTGTCTCGCTCTCTCTCTGCCCCTCCCCTGGTTGTACTGTCTCTGTCTCTCTCTCAAAAATAAACATTAAAAAAATTTTGTTTAGGGGCACCTGGGTTGCTCAGTTGGTTAAGGGCCCAACTTCGGCTCAGGTCATGATCTCACAGTTCACGAATTCGAGCCCCATGTCAGGCTGTGTGCTGAGAGCTCAAGGCCTGGAGCCTGCTTCGGATTCTGTGTCTCCCTCTCTCTCTGCCCCTCCCCTGCTCATGCTCTGTCTCTCTCTGTCTCAAAAATAAATAAAACATTAAAAAAGAATTTTTTAAAAGAATTTTTAAAAAAATTTTTTTAAAGATAAGGCATTTTTAAAAATCTAATATTCACAGTAGGAAAGGCTCTAAAGGCTGACGCTATTTACTGCACAGGCAGTAAATGGCAGAGCCAGAATGCAAATCCAGATATTTTGATCCCAGACGCATACAATTTCCAATCATGTCATGTTTTACCTCTGTGTATTAAGCAGGATTTTTGGGGTTAAGTTCCGGCATCAGAAACTTTATTTTCATCATTACTGATCTTTTTATTCTCCAGGGCTCACTGGCCATCCATAGCCAGCACCCTGCACCCATTTGAATCACCCTGTCTTTTCTCTCAGCCCCTCATCAACCTCGTCAGGCCCTCCCCCCACCCCTGCCTACACTTCCCTGAAATCGGCCCACTTTCCCGAATCCTGCCAATGAGATGCTGTGAAATGACCCTTACTTTCTTTTTCTTTCTCTGGAGAGCTACCAGTATTGGTGGAGGAATCTGAGTTGATCCCAAGCCCATTTATTTAAGAGCTCTAAAAGTCATGATAAAAGAAACAAAAATCGAGCCCCTGGAGTTTTGGTAGACGGACAGATTTTTAGATGTAATTTACAAGTCTTCCTGGAGGAAAACAGGTGCTTATTCAATTCAACTTTCTCATGCACTTTTACATCCTTCCAGAAGCATACGAGACTTTGCATTTCGGGGTGCAAGAGCTTCCACCCAGGTGACAGACGAAAGGCCCAGCACCCTGAAAGACGGGCAGCAGCCTTGCGGGGTCTGAAGGTGAGAGGCCACTGGTGATATTAGACCTGCTAATGAAAACGGTCCAGTGCTTGTAGCTGAAAGGCAGATCAAGCCCACCTCTTTTTCAATCTTTTTTAATGTTTATTTTTGAGAGAGAGAGAGAGAGAGAGAGACAGAGTGTGAGTAGGGGAGGGGCAGAGAGAGAGGGAGACGCAGAATCGGAAGCCGGCTCCGGGCTCTTGAGCTGTCAGCACAGAGCCCGACACAGGGCTCGGACCCACAAACCGCGAGATCATGACCTGAGCCAGCCAGTGGTGCCCCAAGCCCACCTCTTTTTAGCTCCTTTGCAGAATAAAGCATTTGACACCGAGTGCCGGTTCTCATTTTCTTATTCTGCAAAATAAAAACAGAAGGTGAGACATTAATAGAACGTGTGGGCAACTTTAATTGCCTAATTTTACATCGGATTGTGTACGCAGCTCCCCGGGGAATACGCGGTGAGTGTCACTGCAGAGATGGGAGGAGGATGAAGAGATGACATTAATTCTGACTGGTGGTACTGGAGACGACACATGCGAGCTGAACCTGAAGGCAGCATTCAACTGCAGCCCTCGAGGGACGGCTGTTCAGGTTGAGAAAATGGGGCGTGGTCGGCCAATGTAGAATGTGACAGCGGAAAGGATACCGCCAGACCTTTTCCTGCCTGTCTCCCTCACTGAAGTCTAAGGTCTTTGAGGACACAGTCTTGGCCTTGTATGTCCAAAAGCAGACTTGCTCCCACCTTCCTCAAGCCTGCAAGCACCCTTCACAAACGTCCCCAGATCTCAGAGGACCTTGTAAACCAAAGGAAGGAATCTGGACATTTATCATGAGGCAATGGACAGGACTTGGAAATTGAAGTGGGACTTACTGTCTTTGCATTCTGGAAAGGCTCTCCTGGCTGCAGTGTGGAAAAGGAACTGGGAGTCAGGCAGGAATTTACGGAGGAAAACAGTTGAGAGGGGGGTTGCAGTGATCCAGGATCACTGTAAGACCCCGTCTCCGCACCTCCAGAATTATTCTTCTAAACGCAAACTGGATTTGACCCTCTCCAACTCAACACAGTTTGTAGCTTCCCTTTATGCACAGAATAAGGTTTAAAGTCTCAAGTAGGGCCTTCGAGGCCCCTCATGGGTACCTACTCTACCCGTCTACGTTTTTCCCTTCACATGCTCTGGCCTCAGTCAGTAAGGACTAATCCCCGAATACCCCACATGCACGTGCCCCTGTGTGTTTATTAAGGAACTTACCCTCTTATTCCTACTGTGGTTCTCCTTTCCTTCTCCCGCACAGCCCAGTGAAGTTCTTTGAGGGCCAGATGGTTGACTTACTCATGCATGTTCCTCCACCCCCTTTAGCCCTAGCACTTTGTACATTATAGGCAAATATTTGTTGAGCAGAATTGAACTGTAATAGCAGTACTTGTACTTGGATTCATTTAATATTTATTGAGCATCAGAAACCATAAACAAAAAGATGGATCCATTTAATTACATTAAAATGTAAAACACGGTATAGAAATTCTAAGTTAAAAAATAAATTTACACGTTACAAATGACAGAGAGGCAGATTCCTTACTATCCCAAGAGGCCCCCAAATCATTCACACCAAATATCTAAAAAAAAAAAAAAAAAAAAAGTGGGCAAAGGAAATAAATACACTCATTCCATTCCATTTTTCACTCATCAATTGTAAGGATGAAAGGGCTGTAAAGCACTCAGTGGGACTGAGGGTGTGAGGAAAGAAACACTCACAGGCTTTGTTCATGGGAGTAGAAATTGGGCTGCTCCCCCAGGGAGGGTGATTTGTCAATACCTACAATATTTAAAATGCAGAAGCCTTTAACCTAGAAATACTTCTTCTTAGAAATGCATTCTAGAGTTAGAACAGAACAAGCCAAGAGCCGTATGTAAAGATGTTTGTTGCAACCCTGTCTCTAAGAGAAAACCATCAATGGGAGACTGGTTCAATGACACTGTAACTACACAAGGGAAAACTGCAGCCATTGGAAGAAATGGAGTAGGGGCCTGAGTGGCTCAGTCGGTTAAGCATCCGACTTCGGCTCAGGTCATGATCTCAGTTTGTGAGTTCGAGCCCCTCATTGGGAGCCTGGAACCTGCTTCAGATGCTGTGTCTCCCTCTCTCTCTGCCCCTCCCCTGCTCGTACACTGTCTCTCTCTCAAAAATAAATAAACATGGAAAAAAAGAAAAAAGAACTGGAGCAGATCTATAATCACTGGGGGAGAATTATTCCAAACTATACAACTAAGTGGAAAAAGCAAGGTACCTCCAGCTTCCGCCCTATGATGCTTCTTTTGTGCAAAACAAACACATACGCAGATATGCCTGTATCTGCAATAAAAAACTTGAAAACTTTTTGACGCCGGCTGCTTCTGGGCAGATTTACACTGTAATGCCTTTTGCATTGTGTGGACCTTTGAATATCGCGTACCCATTTGCATCGTCCGAGCACGTTTTTTCAATGTGTTCGACTTCAAAAGCCACCCCTCCCCCCAACAGGTGCACAACTGTTGATCATTCACACACACTAGAAGTTTACCAGGTACTATGGATATATAACCATGAATGACCTTGCTTGTATCCTCCAAGAGCTTTCAAGTAGGAAGTGCTTCTTAAGAGGATTTCTTTTACATACTACACACACAGTGTGCCACGCTCACCCATTACACGGATAATCTACAATGAGATGTGCCCCCCCCCAAGGGTGAGAGGCATGTGAACACAGTAAAACACCTTCTACATATTTTGTTAGTTGATAGTTGACATCAAAGCTTTGTCTGACTTGAAAATTTTCTCCAGACACCAACAAACAGCCCCATACAATTGATTTCTCAGGTTAATCAGCTTCGCTTCTCCTGGAGTAGTGTCTTCGAGAAAGAGAAATACAATAGTGGCAAATGTAACACTTGGGTGATGAACCCCTGGGACTCTGCCCCTCCAAAGTGGTGCAACAGGTTCTTGCACAATCTGGTTCCAAGAAGAGTATACTGAAGTTATCAGGGTATGTGTAAAGACGCAAACAAGGGATTAGGGAATTACTAAAGACAAACTTAGAACCGAACAACCTTGCCTAAGTGGAGCCATATTATGATTACGTACGTTAAGGATTTGTTGGTCAAAAGTCCCCAATTAGTTTGTCACCAATGGTACCTCATAGAACACGCTCAGATACACGTTCAAAGAACTATGCCATTCCTGCACAGCTATAGTCATCAAGACAGTGTGGCTAAAGACAGACATACAGGTCAATGGCACAGGATTCCAAGTCCAGAAATAGACTGACATACACAATCGATTTGCAGTAAGAGTGCCAAGACAATTCAACAGGAGAAAGCACAGCCTTTACAATAAAAGGTCCTGGGACCTGGACAGCGACGTGCAAAACAATGAAGTTGTGGACTCCTACCTCACACCACATACAAAAATGAACTCAAAAGGGATCAGAGACCTAAACATAGGAGGCAAAACTATAACACTCCTAGAGGAAACATAGATGCAAATTCCTTTGACCTTGAGTTAGGCAACGCCTTCTTAGATATGTCACCAAAAGCAACAAAAGAAAAACTAAATTGGACTTCATCAAAATTAAAAGTTTTGGGTTTCAGGAGCGCCTGGGTGGCTCAGTTCGTGAAGCAGCCGTCTACAGCTCAGGTTGTGATCTGGTGGTTTGTGAGTCTGAGCCCCGCGTCGGGCTCTGTGCTAACAGCTTGGAGCCTGGAGCCTGCTTCGCATTCTGTGTCTCCCTCTTTCTCTGTCCCTCCCCTCCTTGCTCTCTCTCTCTCAAAAATAAACAAACATTAGGAAAAAAATTTTTTTTTAATTTTGTTTCAAAGGACATCATGAAGTAAAAATACAACCCACAGAATCAGAGAAAACATGTGTAAACCACGTATCTGATAAGGGACTTGGATTTAGCACCTATAAAGAACTCTCACAATTCAGTAATAAAGATACACCACCCAACTTAAAAATAGGCAAAGGATCTAAATGAATATTTCTCCGAACAAGATACGTGACCGGCCAATAAGCACATAAAAAGATGCTCCACATCACTAGCCTTCGGGGAAACGCAAACCCAAATCACACTCTGATACCAGCTCACACGCGCTAGGATGACTGTAACCAAAGGCAGATAAGTGTTAACAAGGATGTGGAGAAACTGGAACTCTCGTACATTGTGAAATGGTGCTACCACTTTGGAAGATAGTTGGTCAGTTCTTCAGATGGTTAAACACAGTTAGCATACGACCTAGCCATTCACCTCCAAGGTAGGTGTACATTCAAAAAGAAATGAATGCCCACACCAAGACTTGTACTCCACTGTTCAACAAACAGCAGGACTCAACATAGCCCCAAAACGGAGACAACCCAAATACCCATCAACTGATGAATGGATCACAAAAAACGTGGTACATCCATACCATGGAATGTTATCCAGCAGTAAAAAGGAACGAGGTGCTGATACGTGCTGCGTGAAGGAGCCTCGAAGACATTGGGCTAAGGGAAAGAGGCCAGTCGCAAAAGACCACACACGGCAGGACTCCATTTATATAAATGATCAGAATAGGCAATTCTAGAGGCAGAAGGCAGTTGCCGAAGTGTCGGAAAGGTGGGGAGAAAGGGAGGTGTGAGGAGGAAATGAAGAATGTTGTTCTTTCTGGGGTGAAGTGATTTACTACCAATTGTGGTGATGACTGAAAACCATCAGAGTCCCACTTTAAACAGATGACTTCTGCGGTATATGAACTGTATCTCAACAAAGTTGCTATTTAAAGAAGAAACGAAAAGAAAGAGTGAGGCCAGGACAAACAGCTCCTGGATGAATGTTGATGTTGGTATGTACATTTAAAGAGGGGACATTAACATTCCAAGCCCTTAAAACAGCATGCTTAAAATACTGAAATGCTGATCACACAAGTATGTATGAATGTCTTGTCAGGTCCTTTTTCAACCCATCGTTTTTAGAGCAATCAATACAAATCAAGGGATTTCTCAAACAGTCCATCTTTTATTCAAACAGAATCACATTTAACAATCAGGGTCAGATGGCTTAAAAACATCTGACCTGGGTTTTGGACAAAGACCAATGAGACGGATAGTTTATGGTCAGCAGCCTTTAAAATAATACTCTTGACCCAGCGCCAGATAAAGAGAAGGGACACAAGCTGTTTTCATTGATTTTTTTTGTATACGTTAAATATGATTAAATAATATATGTTACAAAACTGTTCTGTAAATGAGACAAACTGGATTTAAATAGCTGGTGGGTATGAGAGTTGCCACACGACTTGCCCCCATCACCATACTGAATGCTGTTGTGTTTACGGCAGAAAACGCAGTGGGGCTCTAGTCTCATCCCAGTGCGTTCACCTATGAACCCCTGTGTCCTTCCTACCCATCTCTTCCTGCAAAGAGAAATCCCACTTCGAAGAGAATCATCTTTTCCCCATGACTGCGCTTCAAGAGTACTATCCCTTCAGAAGGTTATCCAATACGTGTGGATTTCAGTCACGGAATCCTTGAAGCCTCCCCTTACGGAAAGAAAAGAAAACCAGTTCTTGGGCCTGCCATTTGTCTAAGACAACCCCCCCCGCACCCCTGTTTCCCCACCTAGTCAACATACTAACCTTATTTAAACAGAGGTAAGGGAGTGAAGCGAGGGTCGGGGTCTTGCTTTGCACTGAGCCGGAGATTTGAGGCCCGCCACCCAGCCACCCCGAACTCACCTTCCCGGGCTTCTGCCCGCCTCTCCACCGCCACCTCGTACTCTTGGTGGTACAGTCTACAGACCACTCTCCAGATCCAGCTCGAGCTTTCCTCCCATCGCGTTGCCGCGCACGTCATTTCCCATCCTTGGAAACACCACCTTCCTTGCGCTGCCGCGAAGTCTTTCCTTGTCCTCTGTGCCCGTTACCCGCAGAAAAGCGGGACTCCTCATGTCACCTTTCCTAATGCTCCCTTACCTTCAGGAAGTAACGCGAACTCCGCGGCACGGCACAGCCAGCCGCGGCGGACCACCATCATGGCACTGAGCGCAAACACAGAGGACACGGGGCTAACTTAACTTTGTCTCCCCTTGTAGAGTTGGAGATCTGTCTGCGTAAGGCCCAAAAGGTGTTCAAAGGTCACAGTCACCGTTTATTAAAAATATTCATCTGCTTCTAAGTTAAATAAACAATTTTAATGCAAAGAGTCAGTAGGGCATCTTTCCCATCGCCCCCAAGATCTCGTCTCTTTCTGCTGCTGTAGGCATAGACGGCTGCACTCCGTTCTGTCTTCTCTGGATCATGACAGAATTCTGCACGTAGGTTAAAAAAAAAAAAAAAAAAAAGGAAGGAGAAGAAGAAGAAACCAAAATCAGACACATATTAAATGCTAATCATTTGCCAGGAATTGGTTATTACGTCCTCATAAGGGAAATTCTAAAAACCAAGTGTAAAGAAAAACCAAAAAACTAATTCTCATACTTCGGACAATATTTTCAAGCTATTAACTATTAAATAGAAGTGATTATTCTCATAGGAATCCATTGACAGTAACTGGGCTGGAATATACTGTTTAAGTACGAGAGCACAGGAATCCAGTCCATCAAGAGGACCTACTAAGTGATTGCTAAATGAAACCAACAGTTAATTCAAAAGAGGGAAAAGAAGTAGCTGGATCCAGGGCTCAGAGAAAAAGAAATCATATACCGATGTCTCAAGAAAAAGGGGGGCATTTTAACTACCATGGGTGGTGGTGGGATAGGAGAAGGCAGAAATGAAAGCCTTACCCCACCCCCCGGTGAAACAAGAAAATCATTTGCTTTATTCTGGTCCTGGAAGCTCCAATGTGATTCTGAAAAAAGATGTAAGAGGGGCGGTAGCCCCGGGGTCTGGGTGCAGAATACAGTCCCTGGCTCCTTTGGCCCTGGAAGCCACAGGTGTGGTAAGAAGGCTCGGCTAGAGCCCAGGGTTAGTGGAAGTCAGTTCCCCCTGAGGCCCAGGCCCCAGCCTGGGCCAGAGAGGTCAAGGAAGAAGAGGGCTGGAGAGTCTGTTCAGTTCCTTAGCGATTGCACCCCAGGAGGGTGTGAGCCTAGGGTTACCTCCTCACCCTTCTCGGGGGGTACTAGGTTTCCGGGGCCATTTGACAGTCCCTAGGGGTTCAGCCTCGGGGCTCAGCCTTGGCAATCCCAGGGGTCCCTCGCCTTCCAGCTCCAGCTCCTCAAAGGATGAGCCAGTGGTGCCCGACTCACTATGGCTGTGCTCACTGCGGGTATCACTATCGTCCCAGCCACGGCTGCTCACCCCGGGGGACGGTGTGGCAGCTGAAGTCTGTGTTACGACAGAACAAGTTATCCAGTCTGCTCCTCTCCAGGAAAAGTGAAATTGTAACAAGCTTATTGTTTTAGGGCTGCAGATCTTACATGCATAGGAAGACCCACCTAAGTCAGAACTGCGTTGTTATTGCCTGGATGGAGTAGTAGGAGGAGGTGGCCAGTTAGGGTGCACACAGGATAGAGCCAAAGTTAAGTTTCCCCAGTCATCACTAAGAAAAGACTGTGGGTACTGACTAAGTTTGGGCTTCAATTTCACGCCTCAGAGAGGAGTTTTAACACAAAGCTAACCGAGCTCAGCTTACCCAGAATTTCCGGCAGTTTTTGTACTTCAGGAAGTAAGTGGAACACTTTTCCCTGTCATAGTTATTTTCATCCATACATCTGGTAGAAGCATCAGATTCCTTAAATATGTAAGATAGACATCATTTAGGGGGTGGAATGGGATCTAAAAAAAAAAAAAAAATCCCAAACTTCTGAGGCTCCTTCCCCCCAAAGCAGGTAACATGAACTCGTTCCTTTCTGTTCATTTTAACGAACGCGTCATGAACAAACACTGAATTATCTTTCCGACTATCCCAGGACTCATTCTGCTCAGAGCAGACATCTTCCTTTTCATAGTCTGGGTCAGTTTTCTGAATATCTGATCACAGGAACTTGAGCCGGAGCACTGACTGAGATCATTTACCCCAGTGAGTGTTTAACAAAGAAGCTAAGACAAGGTGCAATGTGCTCGAAATCACTACTGCGCAGCATAGAGTCAAAACCCAGTCTCCCAGTTCTAAGTGCAGCTGTCCTGTTTTCCAGCTTTGACTTGGCTGTTTGATGTTAAGCTGGTTTCGAGAGCCCAAGTAAGTTGCTAATAACTGGTCTACATCAAGGCAACTTAAATTACCACCACTCATCTCGATGTATTTTTGGCTATCACTCACTGCATTACGCAAGTACATATACTATTATGTATGCCGTTTTAATAGATATCATTAATATCACTTCAAAACCTACGTGAGCAACACAGGGCTGTGAGTTCAAAGGAGAGTAGCAGTCATTTGGGAATTAAAATTAAGCTGTCTAAACCGGAAGTAGATTGGATAACAAACTTCAAAGTGAAAAGTAGGATTCTGAGAGGTCATCGAAAGGAAAGCGTTAACTAAAGGGGTAGGTAATTTGCTGCACAGCTCTAAGAAACACAGTCTATCTAGACAGACTGAATAAAGCTGCTGAAAACAGATCTGATACACGAAGCAAAGCTAAATTTCTACGCCAAATATTTAACGAGTGTGTATATTTGAAAAATGTATATAGGATCAGGGAATAGCACCAGTCATAGGAGACTGCGTTATCCCAGGGTAACAAAGCCACAAGTCAGTATTGCTGGTCACACCACATACATGCCAATAAAACCTTATTATTACAACAAAACGTTTTGCTTATATGATAACCTTTGTGGAAATCTTTAGGCTTTAAATGGGCACATTCTATTATAGGCCCTTATTCTCAGCCAGGCTGTCTCAAGGACATGATGAAATTATTGCTATTAAAACATAAATTTCAGTGGCAGTTTAAAAACATAGTTTGCAACTTTCCATTTCTGGACCAAAGATTTTCCTTGCTGTTAACCTATGCCTGTCTGGAGTTTCAGCGACAACTAAATGCTTGCACGTTATACAAGCAACGGTAAACTCAGAAGAGGTGAATCTTTGTCAGCTAAATTATGAACACCTAAAAATGTTCTAGTGAAATAAGGATACGCTGGCCAGGAATCTTTTTTGTATTGAAATTAACTTTATTCAAGAACCGCAGAAAACAGATACCCACAAA
This sequence comes from Lynx canadensis, assembly GCF_007474595.2. Lineage (NCBI taxonomy): Eukaryota > Metazoa > Chordata > Mammalia > Carnivora > Felidae > Lynx > Lynx canadensis. The sequence continues at coordinate 74,786,790 of NC_044320.2, forward strand.
AGCAGAACAAGCCTGTTTTTCCAACTTAACCTCATGAAAATTAAAAGCAAACCACCTTACCGACAAGCAAGGGTTTATGTCTGGATCTCTCAGCCGCCGTCCTACCATAGGCATCCTAACAGGTTTCTGACTGCAGGCAGACGTTGGAGAAAAGAGTTACATGGCAAATGAGAGAAAAATAAATCAATACATCTCATTAGACCCACGAGTACTTGAAAAATTAATTTTGGCATATTGATTATCGAGTAAGGAACTTCATATGGCCTCTGTATTCTGAGAATAAACATTTGGACGTGTTTTTCCTTTGCACTGCCATGGTGCCTCAGCACAAGGGCCATATCTAAATTCGCCCGCTGCAAGTTGATCATAATGCCCAAGAGGACAGTTCAGCTATAATTCAGTTTTGGTTTATCTTTATTTCCAAAGGTGAAGCTGTGAAATGTCCTAACAAAACCTGAGAATACAGCGTGCATTCTAACAATTACTTCCTTATTGTACATCGATCAGCATATAAAATGAGTGTGGAGTCATTAAGACAACCCAACTTTAGCAAAAACATTTGTTAACTAAACTCAGAGTATGTACTCTAACCGGCACCAAGGTTGGCCAACATACCAAAAGAACAAAGTGACGGCTCAGCTGATATTTCGAAAAGTTAAAAAAGAAAAACTAAAGCTTTACTTCCAGGGGCGTCTTCTATTTAACGGATACTTCCCTTGGTTTAAAGGAAGTCATAGAATGTTACCGTGGTTCATTAATCTTCCGACTCAAGCCTTACACATACAGCTCTGCACAAGTCTTTATCGATTAAAGATTGATCACAGTTCCCTAACAGCCAACCGATGATGATTCCATCAAGTCACAGAGTGCTTCCATAATAGGCATGTCAACTATCCTCTGGGACAACTGCTCTCTCTAATGGAGTTCAACCCAAATTGGTATGTCTATCATCTTCGAAGACATGTCACAGAAAGGAACTAAAAGAGAAACTGTTGAACAAAAACCAACAACAGTCAACACACTGTTAATTATTTCAAAGTGGCTTTTTTTGTTTTAATACATCGATATTCTATTGATGAACCACCCACAAATATTTTTAAATGTTCTGCACTAAGTTTAAGAAGCTGAGTTAACCTGCTCTTGAATCCTGCTCTAGCTTAATCATCTTCCACCTAAAGATTTAAGGAGAAACAAGCAACGATGCAATATGACATACAAAACACCGCCCAGCAAAGAACCGCCATCAGTCAGTTTGACCAAAGGTCAGAAATTTTGTATGAAAGGGTTTCTACTTTTCTGGCTCTGGACGACATCATCAAAAAAAATATCTGTCACGTTAAAAGAAATAAGGGACACTCAGGAAAATCAATCAAACCCCGTAAGTTCCTAAAAAATGGAGGCATTTGCAGTCAAGGGTTACCTAGTTCAGAGACCAGGATGTCCAGGCTAAAGGAGATTAATCTTTACAAAGAAGGGTGGAAAAGAGTTTAGTTATTCCAGGATCCTTTAGATTTTAGGAATCCTCTAAGAAATTATTTCATTTTATGATTTTCATTGATCAATACATGAATATACTTAGGGGTGCCTGCGTGGCTCAGCCGGTTAAGCATCTGACTCTTGATTTCGGCTCAGGTCTTGATCTCACAGGTTCGTGAGACTGAGCCCCGCACTGGCCTCCATGCTGATGGTGCAAAGCCGGCTTGGGACGTTCTCTCTCCCTCTCTCTCTGCCCCTCCCCTGTTCACACGCGTTCTCTCTCTCTCTCAAAATAAACTTAAAAACAATACATGAATATACCTTAACTAACAGAAACATCGAGGTAAAAAGGAATTTCAAGATGCTGTTCAATTGTATCTAGAAGCTTCTTCCTTTCCTGAATATGATTCTTTTGCAGGCTTGACTTCTTATGAAGAGATAATGATACTAAATAAACTCACATCCTTCTTTTTTTTTTAACATCCATCCTATGACGTGAGAATACAGAACTCTGCTTAGCTGTTCATACTCCTTATATATCATCTCAACAACGATCAGCTTGGGGCAAAATTCAGGTTGCATGCCTTACATGAAACTGCACTTTCACTGCATTTTAAAATCATCACCAATCAAGAATTCTTTGATAAAAATAACACCTGGGTAACATCACATATACACAAAATCAGGTTTGCAGCATGAAGTTATTCACATTTCATTTCCTTTCTCTTCCGGATTCTAAATACAAGTCAAAGTAAGTTTGGATTTCTAAATGTCACTTTCTTTGCATGAATCCTCAAGTATCACTGGAAATGAAGAGGAAATGTCAATTTACAGTGAGGAAAAGGGCTAAAGGGAAGATCGAGTGTTCCGCTAGAGAGGGCTTATCTGCTTACTTTCTGAAGGCACGAAGCAAATATTACAAAGCAAGTTCTTCTTGCAGAGGACAGACAGAAAGAAAACCAAAGATTTGAGGGAGGGGTCACAAAAGCACAGCACATTTGAGGAATAACTCTAAAAATCTCTCCAAAAGGCAAACTGTAAAAAAAAAAAAAAAAAAAAAAAAATATATATATATATATATATATATGTCTTGATTTCCCACCCAGTTCACATCCCCACTCTCCAACTAGCTTTGAAAGGCAAGGGAAAGGGAACGATAGGGAACACGTCCATGCCCACATGCTGGTCAGAGCCCAGGAAAGGTCTGTGGGTCTGATACAACGCAGATGCAACTAGCAGGAAGCTAAAACACGTTATGCCAGAGCCCAAAGCCCTTAACCCACTGCTGGGTGCAGAAAGGCAGGGTCAGGAAGTCAGCATGGCATAGCGGGGCGGAGCGGGGAAGTCGAATGGAGAAACTGGCTGCGAGTCGCGGCCTCGCTGCCTTCCGCGATGCTGCCTGTCGGTTTAACGGTGGACGACGGGCACAGGTGAACACACCTTGCTTTGACCTTGGATGGAGCCGAGTGGGGCAGGGGGAAAGGAAAAGGCAGGAAATTGGAGGTGGGGGTAGGCAATGACGCCCCAAAGGCCGAGAAACAGAGTGAAGAAAGAGCTAGGGGTGCCCAGGCAGGCCGAGGGTCACCTTCCTCGTCCCCAGCCCGGATAAACCCGAATCGTGGGGAGAAAGAGGGACAGGAAGGGGCCCGCGCTGAGGCAAGGCCTGGTGGTAGGGGCTTCACACCGAAGGAGTGGATTCGGGCCCCGCGGTGGCCCAGGTGCACCCCTCTCTTCTTGCATCCCTGCAGCCGCCGCGGAAGGAGGGGCGGGGGACCACTCACCTCGGGCCGCCGCTTCGCCAGCGCCCAGGCCGTCTCCAGCTCCAAACACGTCAATGGCTCACGCAGCTGGACCTTAAGTAGCGCGCATCCCAACGTGCTGCCCCCGCTCCCCGGCGGCCGCCGGCCCAATCGACGCGCGCCGCCGCCAGACTGACAGCCGAGCCGGGCCCTGCCGGGCGGGGGCGGGCGGGTCTCGCCCCGCCCCCAGCCGGCGGGAGGAGGGCCCAGGCGGGAGGAGTGGGCGGGGCGGAGCCCGCGGTGCCGCCCCTTTCCCCCGCCCCGCCGCGCCCCCCGGGCCGAGGCCCGCCTCTTAACACTTCGGCTTGACAGGCGGCACCGCCGCCCAATCGGCGGGCCCGTCCCTGGCGGCGGCGGCGCCTAGTGGCCGGCCCCGGGGCGGAGCGCGCGCGGGGGGCGGGCACAGCGGCGGGCGGGGACCGGGGGCGGGCCGGCGGGAGGCGGGGGTGGCGGCCGAGCTAGCCGGGGGAGGCGGCGGTGGGCGCGACGTCGGCGGCGGCGGCGGCGGCGGCGGCAGCGGCAGCTGCAAGTTGGGCTGCAGGGGCAGCGCATACACTACAATGGCTGCTGGAAAGAGGCGTAAGGAAACAATTTCCAGGCCCGCCGCGTCCAGCCCGAAATATGAGAAAAAAATTATTAGAAATTCCGCGGGCGGTGTAAAGGCGGCGGACGGGCCGGAGGGAGGATGTTAAAGCCCCGCGGTGAGTTCTCCCGGGGTCCGGGGCGGCGGAGAGGCGTTTAGCGGGAGAAATATCAGGGTTATTTAAATTATGGGACTAGCCGAGGGGGCAGAGGAGCAGCGGCGGCGGCAGGAGGAGGAAAAGTTTGTGCTACTCTCAGCCCCTGCTCAGGACCCCAGAGAGAAAAATAATAATAAAAAATAAAATAAAATAATTAAGCGGGGGTGTGAGGACTCCCGAAGTCGCTTCTGACAGGGCAGGGGGCGATGCGGCTGGAGACCCAAAGGTGAGGTCGGTGGGAAAAAAAAAAAAACCCTTTATTCAGGGTCTGGAAAGTTTGAAAAGTTTTCCTCCTCCTCCTCCTCCTCCTCTCTGGTGCTGTGAATATTGTGACAGCGGCAGCGGCAGCAGCGAGAGCGGAAGACATTAGAGACCCGAAAAATAAGGGAAAAATTAATATAAATTCAGTTTTGAGAGTAAACTCTCCGCATTTTCCACCAAAACATCCCGGGGGAAGGTCGCTTCCCAAAGGGCCTGGCGGAAACCCGCAGTCGGCAATATTTGGGGGGCACTTTGAGTGACTTGGGGTAACTTTGCCCCTTTTTCAAAAGAGGTTTTTCTTTTTTGGAGAAATGAATTTGTTTTTGCCCTTTCCTCAGGTGGGCGAGTCGGGGTCGGGGTGCGGGGTCTGCGGGGAGGTGTGAGCCCTGGATGTGTGGCTGCGAGGGGGGGGTAGGGGGAGGGGGTGCTAAATGAAAGCAGGAGATCTGCACAGAGCAGGGACAGCTTGTTGTCAGTATCATAAACAACCAAAATGGAGGGAGAACTCAGGCATATAACCAAATAAAAATTTTTTAAAAATCGCAAAAAATCCCTAAAAATCCGGGATGCTCCCCCTTTTCTCGCTAAAGGTAAAAGTATGAACCGCCTTTCCCCTGAAGTCCATTTTGACTTTGCAGGGACCAAGGAGTTAATATTTATTTATTTTTTAAAACTTTCGAAGGGCAAAAGCCTTTTATAACTCAACCGACAATGAGAAAACGTGAAAATCCGATGCAAGAGAAGGAGGGGGAGGGAGGGGGGAGGTGGTAGTGCAGAAACTGCTAAACTTATTGGTAATGTGGACTGATCTGAGATAAGATAAACACTATATTTGCTATTTTATAACTCTCTTTTAATGATCTTTGCGGGGTGGGTGGTTTTTTTTGGTGGAAAAAAAAAGTGATGCCATTTTCTTAATAGAGTTAATACGTGTGATTGGAAGAATAAACCTTTCCGGCTTTAGATTGCATTTTCGTCGCATTTATGTTTCAGGTTTTGTTAGTGGCTCCCTCCTTTCTTTAATCTGGGCTCTACAGAGGAGGGGTAGAGAGGTGATGTTGCACAGAGAGACTGGAGTGCAAGACTGGAGCACCTTTTGGGGAGGGGTGGGGAGTTGCTTGGTTTCTCCCTTCCTGACCCGTTTGCTTCACCTGTTCATCCTTAGTAAAGAATATTAAACTGAAGTTTTCTGGTTTTACGTATATAAAAGGATGGTGCCTCTTGCATCACATTGAAGTTAATGGGAAAGTGCTGCTGATGTTGGTTCCACGTGGGATATGGGACAGAGCAGGGCATTTTAAAGGGACAGCTTCTCTTTTCTTGTGATTTTCATCACCTACACAGAATCCCTGTCTGAGGACCAAAAGCAGAGGTGCTGGGAGGGTGTGGTGAGGGAAGAGCCTTCTCTTTCCACTACTCGAGTGCAGCCACCTTTAGGAGTGATGGAGGGAAAGGAGGGATAAACAGGCTCACCAGAAGATGGACATTGTGTAGATTAGTTTGTATCCAAGCTGTTCTTTTGTGTAACAAGCCTCCCAGGAACTTTTCATGTTACATTTCTTTGCTTTGGAAGCTGGTTTTGGAAGGATTTGTGGAAAAATGGAAATAGTTTAAGGTGTGTGGTGTAATGGTATAGCATTATTGAACAGTTATGAATTCTGTGCAGCAAGATCAAAGAGCTGTGTATGCCCATAATGTGATTTTACAGCCATTTTGTAAAAGCTGTAAAATACCTAATATTCAATTTGGCTTAAGGTACATTGAGGACTTCTGGTTGAAAACTGCAGACAGAGTGGTGGAGATTCTTTTACACTGTAAGCAGTAGGCATTTCTTTAAGGGAAAAAAAAAGCACATCCACCAACACCATGGAAAAGTTTACGTAGACCCATTTTTAAAGCCCATCCTATACATGTGCTGGAACTCTGCTACTTTGAAATTAAAAGGTTTTAAAATCCTGAGACCTGTCAGTCTGCATCTTTTCAGTTGAATTTATTTGTGTTATTTGCCAGGAAATGTTTACTGATCATGAACTACTATTGACTCTAATGGTTTGCATGTTCACAGTATTTTCAAAAATTAAAATGTGCCCATTGTCAGCTGTGCTCTATTTGAGATTAAGGTTACTCTCGGAGAGAATTTACTTGGGCTCTGTTTTCCACAGGTATATGGAGTTCTGAAATAAATGCCTATTTTCTTTTGTTTTTTTATGAGTTATAGCAATGGATTAAAATTAGAGCTGGATTTTTAGACTTCTTACACAGAATATTTTTTCCTTCCATACTGTACAAACAGATTATTGTTTTGAAGCCCATTGTATGTTAACGTGTGTTCACAGCTGAGCCCCTATCTGCACGTTTCTGTAAATACCTCCCTAACAGCATTACATCGGTGTAGTGTTTGAGTACATCATCTTGTGGTTTCTGATTTTGGAAGCAATTATAACTTTCTAAGAACTCATTAAAAATTATTCCCAAGAACCACTGTAAAATCAAAACTGATTGGAAAGTGATTAAACTATCAATGGGAAAGAGTAATTTCCCCTTCCCCAAAATAATCATTTGTCCAGGGGTTTCAGAAAGCCATTAATATTTATAGAACCTTTGAAATACATTTTACATTTTCATTGTATTTTGGCTGGAGACAGTTCCATTAACTATAAGTAGTCAGGGTTAGGCTATGTGTTTAAAATAAATGAGACCTTTACATCTTGAATGCTTGCCACTTTGATAAACTAGATAGTAATATCATTAAATTCAGTTTCTGTAAAAGTGAAGGAAAAGTATTTCTGCCACTTGCATTAGACTATTGAGTTATTCAGTTTGTTTAGACACTTCAAGTTATGATTGGTGAGTTGTCAACCTAAATAAAAGTGCTGGTATTGTGATTTTTTTTTCCCCTTTCCCACAAAGGGTGGTATAAAACTTTCTTCGTGTGTGGGTTTTACACGGCTAGCTACTTAACTGAATTAGAAAATGCACTGAGAGTGTACAAAGTATAAAAATCTGTAATTCCTTAGAGAGTCTTATTTGGATAGGACACAGCATAATATCTAATTTGAATTGGTTGTATTGAGCTTTTTAAATGTCTTAGATACACTACCTGTTGAACATACTTTTTCTGAAGCTACTACTAAATTATACAAATTTACAGAAATAATCTAAGGATATTGCATACTCAAACTCTTTATTTCAGTTAGCATTAGAGAAACCTCCTAGTTTGAGATTCTTATTTGAAATTTATATGCCTAATTCTGCTATTTGAAATTCTATAAGGAATTTAGCACTGTGGAAGATAATTTATAAATATGGGCTAATACTGACAAAATTCTGTATCTGTATATTTATTATAACCAAAATATTTTAGTAAACAGATGTCTTACAGCTAAATAGTGAATTTGCTTTTATCAAAATAGTTTAAAAAGTTTTAAGGATACTCTTTGTGTTTTAATACCCTACGAAAGTGGGAATTTTTTCCTCATTTTTAACACAATTGTATACATTTTGATTGGTATTCTGGAAATTTTCCTTTCTGAGGATGAAATTGTTGTTTGCTAAATGAAATGTAATGCTCCTGTCTTTGACATTTGAAAAGCCAAATATCTGAAACATATATCTATAGCTAGCTGTCTTTTAAGTTTTGTTTCAATAATCATTTGCCTCTTGAACTGTGTAATCAAAATATTGGTTCCTTCTAGGAATGTTTTAATATTCTTTATTTAGAATCCTGTTTTTTGGAAAATTAAAATATATAAAAAATTACCTGTTACACACACATTCATCCACACACACACACAAACCCAAGAAAAAAGTTTCACTGAATGAGTTTACTTACACTGCCTGGATTACTTTTTCTTTTTTTGTGTGTTTCCAAATGTATAGGAAATAAATATAAATTTTTTCTCTTTGTATTGATAATATCGTAGATTCTTTAGTTATTTGAGTAAGGGAAGAGTTTCAGAAGAAGGAAAAACAACTGAATGTGTACAACAAAATCCAAGATAGTGAATATGTTAAAGGTAAAAGGGTTATAAATTGTCCCTTGAGCCATGTTTTAAATGTTTTAAGAACCTGATAAGCACCTTTTCTGAAACATCAAATACTTGGAATATGTATCAGCCACTGCAAAAAAACAAAAGTGGACTTTTAATTTCTCTAATTTTAACAGGAATTAATGCAGGCAGCATATTTAACCAATTAGTTAGTGTTTAGGTAGGCTTGGAAAAGTATTTACAAATAAGTTAAATGTGAGGGCAGGGTACATTGGATTGATAAACTGCAAAGTGAACTATGATTTTAGAATTCGTGTGTGGGAATTCTTTTCCATTTTACGATAAGACCACTTTGGAGGTAACTAATTTTTACTTCTTGCGTTTATTTCAGTGCCCAAATTTTTTGAAATGCCTGAACCTGACATCCACTGTATTACCACTTTTCGTTTGTAACAGGACAGCTTTTCTATTTCATTAGCAGCTTTCATTTCCAAGCATAATTTGAGAAATTAAATGAAAATGTTTAGATCATAATATTTTATGAAAACATTGGTGTGTAGATGTTCACATTTGATGTTACAAGAACTATATGAAGTACAAAAGCCTCCTAGAAGTTATGACACAGACATAATTTGATTTTTGCTTTTAACTCGCTTGGCCTGCTGTCCAGGGGTGTGCATTCTCCTCAGTAGGTACACCTGCCCCTGCCTCCCCTCTCCACAGTGGTGGGGGCAAGGACAGGACTGTGGGGCACCACCGAGGGTGCTTTGGCATTTTTGTTTTCTGTATGTTTGGTATTTTTGTTTTGTGTGTGTATTGCTGTTTGTGGTCATTAGGGTGTCAAGGCTTTTGCTTGTTTTAAAAATTTGTAATGCTTATCAGAAACCAGAAATCCATTTTTGTAAAACAAATAATTTCTCATCTTCAAAAAGGGAGGTGGTGTGCATTAAAATTGTTAGTGTTTAAAAGTCCCTGGATGTCTTGTAAACAGAGTTACTGCAGGATCATGGCGTTAAAACTAACCACAGTGTGCGTTGGGAATTGGAGATGACTACCTAAGAAATGTGTGTGCCTATGTAAAATGAGTGACTTTAGGCAATTATGTCCTAGGTTAATAGGATAAGCAATTTGCTTGAAATGTTTCCTTGCAGTTTTTTTTTTTTTAAGTGAAATTTTTTTCCTAATCTAAAAACCCACAAAACCTAGAACTGTAAAGGTGCTAGAAAGTCTTTTAGGTGCCTTTTAAAAATAAGAGTTTAAGTAGTGAAAGTGTATAACAGGAACATAAGAATGGACTAAAATGCCCAAAATTGTTGGGAAAGAAGTAAGTAGATGAGAATTTCAGAATAAAATAAAAATCATGGTAAATTTAAAAATTGACTTGTGTGAATAAAGAATAATTACAGAGCAAAAATAATAAATATACCCCCCCAAAAGAGAGAGGTAATTGGGGGAATCTATAAGAGAGTGTTTTTAAAACAAATTGATGACTTTATGATAACCTTTTAAAAATAGTTTCCTCCAAAGCCTTTCCTCTGTGTCTTCTTAGATTTGAATCAAACTAAATTAAATTCTAAGAATAGTTTGTAGTGGTTTTTTTCAATTCTTTAAATTCAAGTAAGGAAAAATGATTTTCTTGCTATTTTTAAAAAATGTTAAAAGATTGTTTTAAGTGTGTACCTAAGTGAAGTGTTCTGAAAAACCTTAGAAAATACTGAAAATTATTTTCTCCATTCTTCATCAGAAATTTTAAAGCTTTCTGTTAGGTTAATGAAATAGATTTTTAAAACGTAGGCTAAGAACCAGGTACTTTGTAGACTTTTTTTTAGGGCAATTTAAATCATTTCCTACAGACTTAATAACATTTAAAAAGCTTTTCACAAGGTAAAGATAAGAACATTCAACAAAGTTCTTAATTTCTGGAATGTTTTTGAGTGTCTGCTGACAGTTAAAGGAAAATTTTCTTTCCTATTATGAAGTAGCAATTGATTTTCTGAAGGAGAATCTAGACTTACTATAGTGTTATGTTCCCGTGTCCAAGTTTCCTTTAGCATGAGAAGGTATTTTGAGGGTAGAGGAGGCATCTTCTCCTAAAGGGCGACCGAATCCTCTGCAGATTGTGAATGATAATCTGTCCTTGCACAGTCTTGAACTCTACCTTTTTTGAGAATGAGAGACTCGTGTTAGACTTTCAGTTAACAAATACTTGAATTATTGTCTCAAGCCAATATCGAAACTGTACATGTGCCTGTTGATTCTTTATGATATCCTAGCTTCTAAAAAGTTTCTGAATATGGGACTATGAATTCTCAGATGAAATGCTACAGTTAAAGGGCTGCCATCAGTTTTTTTGTTGTTTTTTAATTTCTGTCTTTTTGATCAATAGTTAGGCAGTAGAGCCTTTCATTTTGAGATATATTTTTGGAGACTGTTAAACTAGAAATCAGTCGGAGAATGAGGGACTTAGCTCCTTTGGCTAAAAGGCAAGCTGAGAAAATGTTTTCATCAGTTTTGTTCACTAAAATATGTTAGTAAAAAGTTGATTGAATCGTTCTTGATCAGAAGAATTTTAAGAAACGGAACCTGGAAACTTAAGGTAGTTCAGACACTCAGGTTAAAAATAACACCAGTTGAATTTTAGTCTGCTACATTTTCTCAGTAATTTGATTTTATTTTCTTGAATTGTCTCAAAGCTGGAATTACATAGTGCCCATATCCCTATCCACCATACCCTAAAAGGATGAGAATAATAGGGTTTTTTTTTTTTAAATCAACTTTAGCCAATGAAATGAAAATACAGTTTTATTTAAGGGTAATGTTATCTTTCTTAAGCTTTTTGTATTGCCTAAGTATAATTTCTGTAACTGTTCCATTCCAAAGAAGAGAAATTAGCTCCTTTACTTTGAAATTGAATTTGTTCTAAATTTGCAGCTTATGAGAGTTGGTTCTTTATATAGCTGAATAAGATCTATTATAACCTTAAAAAGAAATATTCATGTGACCAGTGTATGTTATTATAAACTACACCTCAAATATGAATTCACTTTCTTTGTATTTCTAACCTTATTTTCTGACTAAATCTGAGAAAATATTTTTTATGTGTTTTTCTAATTTGTTATTGTCTGAGGTCATTTCATTGGGTAAAATATCAACCTTGGTGACGTTACGCTTCTAATAGTGGTATTTTATTTGCAGATCACTATTCAGATGCTTAGGGTTTCAGCTCTAAACAGAATTAGCCATCTAAGAAAATAGGTAGGTTTGTTATACCAAGCGGCGTAGAAGATCCCTGCTAGGTCTTATTTGGAAGAGTTTAAAACGTTTCTGAGAAGGAAAATGCCTCAAAAATAGGGTGCTCTTCCAACAACAGTGGGTAATATTTTATGTCTTTCTTGTTCTGCTTCATAAACCTTGAGCTCCTTGGAGCTACTGTCATCCAAACAAATAACTGAGTTAACTATGCCCTGGGCAAAGCACATGTACCAGGCTCAGCTTTTAAGGTAATTTGCTTTACTTTTAAGAGAAATGTGTAAGGCAAATGAATACTCCTTAGCAATAATTTTTCATACGTTACCTTTTAAGAGGTTATACATGCACAGTATATTATCCTAAATCCAAATGAATCTGATTATCAAGGAATCGATGTAATTCGACACAAAACGAAGGTTTTAAATATTGGGATAACTTGATGCACTGCTGAAATTTGGGAATTTTCATCGAAAGTTGTTTCTGTACCTGAATTTATTTTTATATGCCTAGGATTTTGTAAACAAAGTGAAGACCTATAAATCTGACGCTTTGTAGAAGTTCATAAACGTCTGTTTTTTTTACACAATGTGTATATATTTTTCAAATACAGGCACACAATTACTTAGAAAATGATAATATTTGATTATTGCAGTTATTTTTGAAGGAAAAATGGTGACAAATGGGTTAGAAATAACTTTATGCCAGTTGAATATCCACTGCATTTGAAATTTTAATCATTAAGCATTTAAGACTCTTGGGGATATTTCAGTTCTTTTTAAGTAGTGTTACAGATGTTTTCCTGAAAAGTCTCCCTTTTTGGACATTATAACATAATTAAGGCAAGTGTTTTAAAACTTTAACTGCCTTTACCTAATCACAGCATTTTTGCTCCCAAGATCATATCATTCTTAAAAGAAGTTTCTATCTTGAAGCACTTTTAATCATAGCTCGGGTCATCTTTTTTAAATATGCACTAGGCTTCTCTTGTTTCTTCAGGTAGACTTTTATCGCTATGAACTTCCCTCTTAGAGCTGCTTTTGCTGCATCCCATACATTTGGTAGGTTACGTTTCCATTTTCATTTGTCTCTTTTATTTCTCTTTTGATTTCACCTTTGACCAGCAAGTTGCTGGTCGTTCAGTAGCATGTTGCTTATTAATCTTGTGTGAATTTTCCAGTTTTCCTCATGTAATTAATTTCTAATTTCATACCATTGTGGTTAGAAAAGATGATGCCTGATACGATTTTAATCTTAAGACTTTTTGGGGGTCTAATATATGATCTCTCTTGGAAAATGTTCCATGTGCACTTAAGAATGTTGCTTTTGATGGAATGTTCTGTGAATATCTGTTAAGTCTATCAAGTCTAATGTGTCATTTAAGGCCAGTGTTTCCTTATTGATTTTCTGTCTGGATGATCTATCCATTGATGTAAGTTAGGTAGTAAAGCCCCTTACTATTTATTGTAGTTTATTTCTTCCTTTATGTCTGTTACCATTTGCTTTATTTTTTTAGGTACTTCTATTTGGGGTACATAAATGTTTACAAATGTTACATCTTCTTGTTCAAATGAACAATCTAACTTTACACCTCAGGGAACTAGAAAAGGAACAAATGAAACCCAGTAGAAGAAAGGAAATAACATCTATTAGAGGAGAAGTAAATGAAAGAGACTAAAAGGACAATAGGAAAGATCAGTGAAACTAAGCTGATTCCTTGAAAAGATAAAATTGACAAACCATTAGCTAGACTCACCAAGAAAAAAAGAGAAGACTCAAATCAGAAGTGGAAAAAGGAGATACAGAAATACACAGAAATACAAAAGATTATGAGTACCATGAACCATTATATGGCAACAAATTGGATGACTGAGAAAAACAGATAAATTCCTAGAGGCATACAACCTACCCAAACTGATTCATGATGAAATAGAAAATCTGAACAGACCAATCAGTAGTAAGGGGATTGAGTCACTAAACAAAAATTTTTCAAGAAACAAAAGTCCAGAACCAGATGGTTTCACTAGTGAATTCTACCAAACATTCAAAGAAGAATTAATACTGATCTTTCTCAAACTGTGCCCAAAAATAGAAGAGGAGGGTACTCTTCCAAACTCATTTTATGAAGCCAGCATTACCTTGATACCCAAAGTAAACAGGATGCCACAAGAAAAAATTACAGATTAATATCCTTGTTGAACATAATATAAAAATCCCCAACAAAATGGTAGCAAACTGAATTTAACAATACGTTAAAAGAATCCTATTACCATGATCAAGTGGGATTTATTCCAGGGATACAAGGATGACTCAACAGTCACAGATCAGTCAGAATGATAACCACATCAATAAGAATGAAGGACAAAAGTCATGTGACCATCTCAGTAGATGCAAAAAAACATTTGAAAAAATGCAGCATCTATTTATGATAAAAACTGTCAACAAAGTGGGTGTAGAGTAATGTGTCTCAACATAATAAAAGCCATATAGGACGAGCCCACAGCTAGCATCATATTCAGTGGTGAAAAGCTGAAAACTTTTCCTCTAAGATCAGGAACAAAGCAAGGATGCCTAGTCTTGCCTCTTGTATGCAACATGGTATTAGAAGTTTTAGCCAGAGAAATTAGGCAAGAAAAAGAAATAAAAGACAGGCATTTAAATTGGAAAGAAAGAAATAAAACTGTCCACTATTTGCAGATGGTGTGATATTATATATATGGAAACTCCATCAAAAAGCTATTAAATTTCATAATCAAATTCAGTGAAGTTTCAGGATACAAACTCAATATATAAAAATCTATAATGTATCTATACGCTAATAATGAACTATCAAAAAGAAATTGAGAAAACATCACCTTTTGCAATTGCATCAAAAAGAAAACCTAGGCATAAATTTAACCAAGGAACTGAAAGACCTATATATTGAAAACTAGAAAACATGAGAGAAATTGAGGAAGATACAAATAAATGGAAAGATATTCCATGCTCATGGATGAGAAAAATTAATATTGGTCAGACGTCCATACTGCCCAAAGCAATCTACACATTCAGTGCAATCCCTGTTAAAATTCCAAGGGCATTTCTCACAGAAACAGAACAAATAATCCCAAAATTTGTATGGAACCACAAGATACCAGATAGCTGTGAAGTAGTCTTGAGAACAACAAAGCTGGAGGCATCAAATTTCCTGATTTCAAACTATATTACAAATCTATAGTAAAGCAGTATGGGAAAAAAACCAGTATGGTATTGGCATAAAACACACGCATGTATCAATGGAACAGAATCGAGAGCCCAGAAATAAACCCACACACATATAGCCAATTAATTTATGACAGAGGAGCCAAAAATACAACGAGGAAAGATCACTCTCTTCAATAAACGGTACTGGGAAAACTGGGCAGCCACATACAATAGAATGAAACTGGACCACTACCTTATACCATACACGAAGATTAACTAAAAATAGATTAAAGACTTGAATGTGAGACCTGAAACCGGGACATCTGGGTGGCTCAGTTGGTTAAGTGTCCAGCTCTTGATTTTAGCTCAGGTCACGATCTCATGGTTCCTGAGTTCGAGCCCCGCATTGGGCTCTGCGCTAGCAGCGGGGGGAGCCTGCTTGGGATTCTCTCTCTCTCCCTCTCTTATTGTTCTTCCCCCCACTGGTGCTCTCTTTCTCTCAAAATAAATAAATAAACTTTAAATTTTTTTTTAAAAAAGAAGACCTGAGACCTTAAAACTTCTAGGAAAAAAAAAGGCAATAAGCTCCTTGGCATAGGTCTTTGGTGATGATTTTTAAAAATCTGACACCAAAAGCAAGAGCAACAAGAGAAAAAAATAAACAAGTGGAACTACATCAAACTGAAAAGCTTGTAGGCACCAAGAAAACCAACAAAATGAAAAAACAACCTACTAAATGGGAGAAAATATTTGCAAATCATTTATCTGATAAAATCATTTATCTGCTAATGCCCAAAATATATATGAACTTACACAGCCCAGTTGCAAAATAAACCAAACAATTTAGTTAAAAAATGGACAGAGGATCTGAATGGACATTTTTCCAGTGAAGACGTGCACATCACCAACAGGTACATGAAAAGATACTCAACATCACTAATTATCACAGAAATGCAGATCGAAACTACGATGAAATATCACTTCACACCTGTTAGGGTGGCTGTTTCAGAAAGACTAGAAATTACAAGTGTTGGCAAGGATGTGGAGAAAAGGGAACCCTGTTCGCTGTTGGTGCGAATGTAAATTGGTACAACCTCTATGGAAAATAGTGTGGAGGCTCCTCAAAAAAGTAAAAATAGAACTACCACATGATCCTGCAATTCCACTTCTGGGTATTTATCCAAAGAAAATGAAAGCACTAACTTGAAAGGATATGTACATCCCCATTTACAATGGTCAGGGTACAGGAACAACACACACACACACACACACACACACACACACACACATACACACACTGGAATATTATTCAACCATTAAAAAAAAATGAAACCTCACCACTTGTGACAGTATGGATGAACCTTGAGGGTATTAAGCTAAGTGAAGACAGAAGAAGACACGTTCTTCATAATCTTTCTTATATGTGAGAAATTAAAATAAATAAAACCAACCTCATACATACGGGGAACAGATTCGTAGTTGCCAGAGGCAGAGGGTGGGGCAGGGGTGGGAGAAATAGATGAACTAACTTTTTGTTTTTAATTTAAATAAATTGGAAAGAAACACAACAACAACATAAGAGAGTGTGTGTGTGTGTGTGTGTACACACACACTTGAGATACAGCTGCTCTACTTAAGCGCTGGGTATAATGGGTACAATGTCTTAAATGTAATGGTACTCAGTTTACCTTTTATCAGTGCAGGAAGAGGAAGAGAAGGTTTGTTGTGAGAAAAGTGCAATTGATCCCATTCAGAGCCTGACTCATAAGAGCTTTTCTAAAATGCATGGTACCTCTGCCAGAATTAAAAGGAATTTCTTAATTAAAACCGAAATCGCCGTGAGTCTCAGAAGTGTTTTCATAATCAGGTTGCGGGCACACTTGTGTGTGGCCGCCTGGGCCATTCGGGTGTTCTGCCGTTTGCCTGTGTTTTGTTCTCAGTGCTGCCACCCTGTGTATGGCAGTGCCTGTGTACCGCATGCACTAATTTTCTGTGCTTTTTATCAAGCGATAACGTCCAAAACCACTTCTGAAAAAGAAGCAGACGTATTATAGTAAATTTTAAAGGCATTTTAGGACACTGTGCTTCTGTATCTAAGGCTGTACTAAATCTAGAGTTTTGAAGTTACACAGTTCAGAAGTATGGCATTCAGCTGCCAAAAAAGGAACTTTGGGAATTTTTAAAGGTAAACGCCTTTATCTGTTTCATCGATCACTTCACTAACATAAGGTGGAGTTGTACAGGTGTTTTTAAGATAGCTTGAAATTGATCAAATAAGAAAGCAGAGGGTTTGATCCTTTAAAGATGAGAGCTATTATCAGAAGTTTTATTTTAGCCAAGTTTTAGTTAAAAGTTCTTCCTAGTAAAAAGCAAAACCAAAATGAGCACAAAAAAGAGACTGTTTCTGTTTAAAAGAAAAAGAAACTTAACTTGATTGGTTAAATTATTCCCCGAATCATTAGCCAACATGACTTTTAAATTATATCGCCCAAAATATTTTGAGTATTAATGCCATGCGTCCGTTATAAAGGACTTTGGCTGGAGAGCAATATTTTCCTTTACCTATATTCTCTCATTGTATTTCCACCTCGGTCTTGTGGGATAGGAAGTGCAGGCATTATGTAAATGCAAGGGGCAGTCGTGATTTCCGAAACTGGCATTCTGTTACTTTGTGTAAGTCCTTAGAATGCACTGGCCATGTAAGCTAGTTATGGTACATTAATTTGCTCATGTAAACCTAAATTATATCCAGATTGGAATTTATATATTTATTTTTTAAAAGCTGTAAAAATGAAATTTTCAGTCATAAGGTTGATGCTAACGCAAGTTAGAAAGTGCTACATGTCTACTTATTTTTAAGCCATCTACTGGGAATTGGGAGGAAATTCTAAGTTTGCTGAGTTAAAGGAGATTTTTAAAAATATAAACCTAAACTTTGTTTTATAGGATTTCATGATCTCACAAGGTGTAGTCTTGATCAGTTTTTCCTTTAAAACACATTTATAACAATGCCATCCAGCTTCAGGATAATGAGGGTCTGTTTTTGAATTTTTGAATTGAGCTCCATAAACAATGTAATTCTTTATAATGACCATTGAAAATAGTGTTTAGTTAATTTCAGGTATTAGGCTTCCGAGATAGAAGGTGTCACTGATGATCTTACCACTCAGGAGAATTGAAAGAATTTAATGCCGTGTGCAGCAGCATCCCAAGTCCTCCAAGATTCCAAGTTAAGTTCCAGATCCCTATTTTGTTATTCATGTACTTACCTCTGCAGATTTAGGGAATTCCGAGACACACCCCATATTTCAGTGTGCCCAAGTTTTGTTTTGTTTTTTTACTTTGGCCAGTCCCTGCAATGTTTTCCTCACACACCTGTCCACGTCTTCCCTGTCCCGTAAGTCCCATCTCAAACCATCTTCTTTTTGAAGTTTCTTTATTCTCCAAATGGGAGCCAGAAGTAGGAAGAGTACTTCCTGCCCCTCTTCGGGAACTTGTATTTGCCTTCTGCCTTTCCTTTGTTTTTCTTTTATGCCTGTGGATGATAGGTTGATGGATGAAAGGGAAACAGGCAGTATATCTTAAAGTGCAAAATGAGGGGTGCCTGGGTGACTCGGTCAGTCAAGCATCCAACTCTTGATTTCAGCTCAGGTCATGATTTCATGTGAGTTCAAGCCCCACAGCAGGCTCTTTACTGGCAGCACAGAGCCTACTTGGGATTCTTTCTCCCTCTCTGCCTCTCTCTCTCTCTCTCTCTCTCTCTCTCTCTCAAAAATAAATAAATAAACTTTTTTTAAAAATGCAAGATGAATGGTATAGGCAGTAAAAATTACAGGTATTCCGAGCAGAGAGAGGTGTACTTGAGGTGGGCTTTCAACAGGCGTGAGTTAAGAATGGGCAGAAAGAGGGGCGCCTGGGTGGCGCAGTCGGTTAAGCGTCCGACTTCAGCCAGGTCACGATCTCGCGGTCCGTGAGTTCGAGCCCCGCGTCAGGCTCTGGGCGGATGGCTCGGAGCCTGGAGCCTGTTTCCGATTCTGTGTCTCCCTCTCTCTCTGCCCCTCCCCCATTCATGCTCTGTCTCTCTCTGTCCCAAAAATAAATAAAAACTTTGAAAAAAAAAATTAAAAAAAAAAAAAGAATGGGCAGAAAGAAGGGAGGGCCTTCAGGTTGAAAGGAATGATTTCAGCAGAAGTGAGGAGGCAGAAATGTGCTTATTGTCCGTGGCCTCCAGGAATACCAGTCTGACTGGAAAGGATGGTTTGTTGGGGGGCAGCACCAGGTGAGACTGGAAAGGTGTGCTGATGCCTGAATGTGAACAACCTTGATTCCCAGCCCAACGAGTTTGCACTCTGTGCTGTGGAAGGCACTGTAGCTTTTTGAGGAGGGGAGGATATGAGTTAGGAAAGTAAAGTCGGCTCAGAATCCAAAAGCAGTTGAGCCCATGGGTGTGAGAAGGGAGTTACGGAAATGTTACTATAATCCAGATTGGAAGCAGTCGTCCGCTGCTGTGCGCATGACTCAGATCCTTATCACTAGTCCCTTCCTCACTGGCAAGTTCTAGATCCACATTTTCAAAGGCCTTTTTGACATAGTTGCCTGGATGGAAGGCTGGCTTCTCAACTCTCAACATCCTAAAGCCAGCGGCAGTTCAGACTTGAGTAGTTTTATTTGTGGCCCGACCATTCCTTCCGACCCCTGGTCACAAAGCCATCTTTTCTACCCTTCAGTTGGAACTTGGGATGTAGGTCTAGTATTTCCTTTGTAGAAACATAAAACATACACGGGCATATGGAGGAAGAAGTGGTTCAATGGCAGGAGATGATTCGATCCACAGAGGAGGTGGTCCTAGAGCAGCCAATGGGAGGGGAAAACTAAGAACAAGGGAGGGGTGACCATTCTGGGCCCGTGGCACAAGCCTGGGGCTCCCCCGTAACTGGAGTACAGATGGCAGAGGTGAACAGAATGAGGGTTGATGAGGCTGGAAAGGGAGACGGGGGCCAGGATGTACCAGACCTTGAATGCCACACTGAGGGATCTTTATGCTTTGAGAAGCAGACCCCCTGAGATTCACGGTGTCGTCTTTAGTGATCCAGAGCCAGTCTTCTAGCTGTGTCTCTGTTCTCGGCCCCTTGGCTGCATCTTCTCCTCACGGATTCTCAGCCCTCACACCCTCGTTCCCCCACCCTCGCGCCTGATACCCTGCCCAGTCCACAGGGAAGACTGGGCCAGCCATGCGGCTCCCCGCCTGCCTCCTCCTTACCTCTCGCTCTTCCAGAATACTCCTGTGGGTGGGACACGCTTTAGCAGAGCCTCAGGGAGTCTGTCTAGGGGGGGCTGGGCCTCATGACCTGGGGAGGCACGTATCAGTTGGCTGGAGCCAACTGGGTCACCACACACCCCTCCCGTCCTGGTATTTCCCGTCTGCCCCCGTTGACCTGCGAAGTCTGCTTCCATCTTCCCCCATCAGAAACAAAGTGTCGTGGAAGACCTTTGCCTCTGCCCCCCGCCCCGCCCCGCCCCGCCCCCAACTGTGTATCTCTTCTCCCTTCCCATTAGTGCCACACTCCCTGACAGCACGGTCTCAGCCTGGTCTGTTTCCTTCGTCTTCTCTACCTGACCCTGCCCCCCCCATTTTGAGTCTGTGTTCCAGGAGAACATCCATCAATAGCCCAACCAATAGTAGCATCTTTCCACTTTATGGCCACTTGGCTTTTCTGCAGGACTTGACGTGCTCCTGAAAACCCCCTCCTCTCCTGCTCTTCTGGCCCCACTCTTCCTGCTCAGACACCTCCTGTGCGCTCCCCTCTGGCGGCGCCCATCCTCCCAACATCTGGGCGTCTCCTCGGGCTCCTATGACCCCGTCTCTCTGCTCGCACCCTTCCTGAGCACAGGCTCCCACTCCTGCCGTACCTGTGCCTGGCGGCTTCATGCTGAGAAAGCTTCAGTCGCTACCCCCTCGCGGGCCTCCGTGGCTGTTAATCTGTGTACACAAACATCTCCACGTCTGCGTACAGGACGCTGTCCTCACATCTCAGCGGACTCTACAGAGGGCCTGCCACGGGCTAGGTACCCTGCCAGACACGAAGCCAGTCTGCACGGAGACAGACGGTAGAGAGTTCGCTCAGCTCGTGGCAGGTGGTCTGGGAGGCAGTAAGGAACACAAGGATGAAGCGTTGGGGGGCTGGGAGAGAGGGACCCTTACAGACCGTGTGTAGTGGCCTAAAGGAGAAGGAGCAAACCAGGAACACCCCGCGAGGGGCGCTTCCCGAGAAGACCCTGACGGAGGAGGAGCCCAGCCAGGCACAGGGAGCCGGGTAGGGGGTGAGGCCAGAGAGCCACCCCGCGGGACTGTCTCGTGCCCCTTTGGGGACAGCCGGTCCAGACTGTGGTTCGAACTCCTTAGCGCCACATCGGTTGCCCTCTGCCAGCTGGCCCACACCTCGGGCCTCGTCCTCATTCACGACTGCCCCTTCCGTGTGGCCAGAGGGCCCGGGGTGCAGTGGAGTCATCCCCTCCCTGGTGTCCTTGAGAGTGCAGCTGCCTGGGACTCGTGACCTCACAGCTTGCACCTTCCTCACAGCTCCCTCCCCTGCTCCTCTGAGCTTGGTCGCCTGCCCGTGTCTCGGCCGGTGACACCTGTGCTCGCCCAGCCAGCTCCCTTCCCTGCTCTCATCCTGTGCATGCCCAGCCTCCTCACTAGACGGAGCCCCTACCTCCTCCCTCTTTCTGTCTCTGGAACCGGGCTCACCCACAGGGGCAGTATCTGGGGAGGGGCGCTCTGCCCTCGGGGCCATACCAGAGGGTCAGCTGCTGTGGAGGGAGCTGGAGGAGGCTCGGAGCGGCGGCTAGGGTGTGTTATCAGCGTCCTGCAAGAGGGTGTCCCGGGACAGCGTCCCTGAGAGGAATGGCAGCGGCAGTGGGCCCGCAGAAAGGCCGGCGAGAAGACGCCTGGGTTTGCCCGCAGGCGTGGCAGCCGGTCGCTTGTTGACCATGAAGTGCGGGGTGGCAAGGATGGGAGACAGGGAGGTGGCTTGTTCCATCTCTTCTGTCCGCCACCCTACCCGATGGGCTCCTCCCTTCGCAGCCTGAGCCGTCCCTGAGACACACAGAAGCCCCCTCCTCGCCCTCGCCTTGCGGTGAGGCTGTGGAGACAAGTACACCCTAAAAAAGACAGCCAGCCACGCATACGGGGGAGAGGACGTACACACGCCCAGAGTCCTGGAGAGAGAAACACACACACACACACACACACACACACACACACACACACACACATACAGTGGGGACAGGAGACCTGTGCACCTGGGGATACTAGGTCTTTCCATAGATGTATGCGTGAATTAATGTCTGTGCTTCAGGGGAGGGAGAGGGAAAGCAGCATGCCCAGCTCATACCCAGAGAGGGGAGAGATACAGAAACTCCGTCTCACCCCTGCCTGGGGGACACCGACGTCTGGATGAGGGGGGAGAGAGTGGCACACATCCGGAAGGTGGAAGGAGGTGGAAGGACGGGGAGATCCATTCCAGGATGGGGAGGAGGAGACATACATACTGCAGAAAGGTGGGGGGCAGTAGACATACAGCAGGCTGGTGGAGAGACACTCACCTTGGGGGCACCCCAAGAAGGGAGGAGAGAGTCCCACTTATGCCAGGACGTGAGAGGAGACCCCGCACACACACACACACACACACCCACACCCAGAAGGTCGTGAGAGGCACGATCGCGCTCAGCATACTAGATGGGAGAGAGAGTCACCCTCGTGCCCAGAAGGAGCTAGACACAAACACAGGTTCCAGAGGGTGGGAGAGACACCCCCCGCCCCCGCCAGAGCTAGAGGTAAGACACCAGGTACACACGCCTTCGGTAGGAGAGACAGACTCCCAGAGGGAAGGGAAGGACACACACACCCCTAGGGGTGCACAAACACACAAACCAGGAGAGGGGAGAGAGAAGTATACCTCCACCTGGGAAAGCAGGACCACAGAGAAACACAGAGAGCTTTGGCATGCTTGTGCACCCACACGCAGGTGTGCTCACACACAGAGGAAGCCACACACACATCACACACCCCAGGAGGGCCAGGAGGCAGACGGTGCGGGAGGGAGGGGGGTCCACACACAGGAGATGGCACCCAGGGCAGTGAGAGGAGACGTGACGGGGGAGCGCCCCCCGCGCCTGAGGAATCCAGAGACACACGCTTCCCCCCACCGTTGTTTGCACTACCGCAGCCGAGACCCAAGGCCGGGAAGCGCTCGCTTCGCCTCTCAGTCCAGGGGAGTGATGCGTTCTGACGCCCGCACTGGCTTTTCCCAGAGGGACAATCGGCACATGGACATTATCACTTGACCGCTGAGGGTACCCTGAGCTCCAGTGTATCCCCTTGAGGTCACACATCTCTGGAAAGGTCACACCTTGTGCCTTTTACCCCCAAATAAAATACTAGAATTGCTGGACATTTGCACAGTTCTGACTGTAACATACATGTTCATCGCAGCCATCCCGAGAGCGTTTCGGTCAAGTTCAGCCATCTTCAGTAGACTTCGGAAGCCTTTGGCTCGGCCCGCACCGTCAGCCGTTACCTGAAGCACTCACCCCGACCCGCCCTGCCCTTGGCGCCCTCGAGTCCTTCAGCTTGGGATTCTCTTCTCCTGCTTCTGGCCTGACTCCGTGGTTCTTCTGTGCCCCCAGAGTCCTGTGCCCCTGGCCTACAGCTTGCTCTGACTTGCACTCGGGGATGTCCCCCTGCCCTGCTCAGGGACCTAAGTCTTCCCTATCCTCATAGCTTCGCACAGCAAGCACGCGGAACGCTTCGCGAGGCTTGAGCTCTAAGAGTTGGAAGTGGAGTCTCGGGTGGGTCCCCTGGCCTCACTTACCCAGAGTTCCTTGGGGGTTCTCTCCCCCCTCTCCAGTCCCAGCTTGCGCCGCCCCCTGTCCCCCCCCCCCCCCCCACAGGAAGCCAGGCCCTCCAGGCTTCAGGACTCCTTGCCTCCTTGGAGCTGCAGGCAGGGGGCCTGTACAGGCTCTGCCCGGCTTCCTCGTGGCTGTCACCCCCTTCAGCCATCCCTAGACGCCGAAGCCGGACTTCCTCGTGGCTCCGCCACCACCCCACTGCCAGCCCCATCCCTCCCCCTGCCGCCCCCCGCACCTCTCTCCCTGCCCATTCTCACTCCTGTGCTGCCCTGGCCTCGTGGCAGGCGGCCTGGGTGGGGGGCTGGTTAGCTGCGGCGGGGAGTGACGTGGTAGCTACAGAAGTGGTGGATGGGGAAGTTGGCTCACTTCTTGAGCAACGGCGCCCCCGACGCCACGAAGTGCTTACCGTGTGCTCACTGTCCAGCACACTTACACACAGGGACCCTTTTAATGCTCGCGACGACTCCGTAAAGAAAGGTACTGTGCTTATCCCCCACTCACAGAGGAAGACACTGAGGCTCAGAGAAGTTAAGTGTTAAATGAGATGATGCATGAATACAATCCTCAGCAAAATACCTGGTTCATGTAAGTGCTTACATGGCTTTTGTTTTCTAAGCAGCCCTGTCCACTCTGTTCTATGAAATTCTAGCTAATATAATGACACCGATAATGGTTGTCATAGAACTAGGATCTCT
This sequence comes from Lynx canadensis, assembly GCF_007474595.2. Classification (NCBI taxonomy): domain Eukaryota; kingdom Metazoa; phylum Chordata; class Mammalia; order Carnivora; family Felidae; genus Lynx; species Lynx canadensis. The sequence goes on from NC_044320.2 coordinate 74,811,089, forward strand.
AATAATCGAATAGTAGATATATATTATAATATATAAGATAATTATATATAACATAGTAGACTAGTATTAATCTACTACATAACTAATATTTCCCTTTTATTTGCATTCTAGTATTTAATAAAATAGAAATACCTAATATTTTATGATCTGGTGATTAATACTAGTCTATTAATAGTTAATAGGGATTCTAATTAGAATTTGTAATAGACATTACATAAGTGCCCCAAGTTCACTGAGGAAATTGAGTCTATCAGATATGCCCTATCTGCAGTCCGTCCTCTGACCACAAACCTTATTTGCACCCTAACCCCTCCTTCTCTTGCCTGCTGGGAAGCTCTGCTCTCCTGCCCGGGGCTCACCATCTCTTTTCCTGTCCCGTCGAATATGGAAATGCGGACCCCACACTGGCTGTGTTTCTTCAGCCGGTGGACAGACCAGACCAGACCAGAACAGCTTGAAGCCCTCACTGGACTCTGCCACGTCCGTCCGGCCTTCCTCTGTTTTTCCGCAGACCTTGCACGCGCACATACCCCTACCCCCGTTGCCAAGTCCAGCAGATGCTTTCCCCCAGTGTCTGGTCTGTCTGCTCCGTGACACAGGGCCCTTCTACCGCCGTTGCCTCCACAAGCCACCGAATTCATCCCAGCCTGACACAGTTCTCTGATCCCGCTGGACCAATTTATTCTCCACCCTTAGTAGAGTTAAAAAAATTACCCCGTCACAGTCCACTAAGTGATTATTTGAAAGCCTAAATGTTAAAAACCCTCTCCCACACGATTTGTTTCTAAAAAACAATCTATAGAATCGAAAGGCCACGAGTCCTAAAGCTGTTTGTCATGGTGTCACTTTTACGCACAAGTACAAAGGCCCACTGGGCTTCAGTTGGGTAGCATACATCGGTTGATTGGCCTGTGACCTTTGTGGCAGGGCCAGGCTTTCAGAAATGATCATGCGCATTCCTTAGCTCACAGAAGTTGTAAGTGTCATAAACTACACGCAATTTCTTTGTCACTGTCCACCGGTTCGTATTAAGCACTCGTACGGTTTGTGATACATCACATATGGTTTTTACCACGTAGGTTATGTGTGGTGCTGCCTTTAGAGAATTTCTTAAACTTTTGATTATAGAATATGTCAGATACACAAAAGCATAGAGGACAGTAGAATGATCCTCATATTCCCAAAACCTGATTCAACAGTTCTGTTTCAACCTCAGTAGGCAGTCATGTGTTGTCTGTCCCCTACCCATGCGTATCTCTTCTGGGGAGTCTTCTGATGCAAAATTCTTTCATATCATTGCATTTTTCTGGTGTATTTCCAAAACGTACAAACTCTTTCTAGATATATCACATATGATGATCACAACTAAAAAGAACAATGTCTTAACATCGTCAGTTATTTAGAAATGTTCAAATCTTTACCATCGTCTCAATATTTTTTAAGTTTGCGTAACCCATAGGGTCTGTATCTACAGGTAGTTGATAACATCTCTAAGTCTTTTCTGACCTACTGGTTACCCCTTCCCTATGTTCACCCTTAAAATTTGCTTGTTGAAGAAGTGGGGTCTTTTTGGTTTGCTTTGGTTTAGTCCTGTAGAGTTTCCTGCACGTCCCTTTCTTGGTAACTGCATCCCTGTAGGACTGCCCGACATGCTTCTGTGGCCCCTCATTTTATGTAAGATTCAGGTTCTCCTCTTACCTCCAAACATGTTAGAGTCACCTAGAAAGAAAAATAGGAAGGATTGAATTTGTGGAAGAAGTAAATATTAAGCTAAGTGCCAGAAACAAGAATAACATCGATATACATCAAATAAATACAGGCACGTGATACTGTGTTTCCAACGTAATATCACAGTTCACATCATTGGAACGTTAAATACAAACAGGTAATTTTTTTTCATTAAACCACATACCTTTGTAAACCAAAGTCAGATCTTCTTTGCTTTATATCCTACTTTGTGAAAGCGTGACATCACGTAAAGGTTATCTCCTGTGCGCTTGGATGTTACTTCTGCGTGTTCCTCACAAGCTAGCTACGTGTGAGTCAGCGCCACGATTTATCTCACCTTCTCCTGGTGTTGGCTGTGCACCTTATTTCCAGCCTTTAAAGAAGCATTGATGAATGGCCTTGCACATAAACCTTTGTGTGCACCTCAGGTTATTTTCTTCAGCTAAGTTCTTAGGTGGGAAATGGGTGGGGGAAATGATAAATGCTTTCCTTGGCTTGGCAACTGCACGGCCATTTTGACCTCCGGGAGGACATCTTCAGTCATTGTTAGCACATGGGAGTGCCCGCTTCCTTAACTCGCCCCCACGTGGGCCTTGACCACTGAAGGAGATCTTGCTGCCATCTATGCTTTTTGATTTTTCTTGTGCATATTTGTCTTTCGTATGTTTTCCCCTCCGAGCTGCCACCGCTTGCTGCCATCGTTACAGTTGCCTTTGACGGCTGAGGCCGCTTATATTCCCCATGCCAGAAATCCCAGGAACCCAACTTATTATCATTTTGCCTGAGAGATTGGCACCCGGTGAGGGAGGGCGCACGGCACTACCTCCATCGTCAAGTGCATGGAGCGTGTGGCTTTGTAACGTCTACTTTGGCCGTTCACAGCCTGTTCCTCCTCTCTGTTTTTTCCTCCCTGTTCTAGATCATTGACATTGCAGTATAAGTGAGAAGGAGATTCCTACTACAAGTGCAGTTACAGTGAGGGGGAAAAACTCACCTGCCAAATTCTGAATTAATCCGAATTCTCAACGCAAATTAAGGAAGTGATTATTCACATTACCTAATTCCTTTCTTAAAAAAAAAGGATTCAAATTGGCACTTCTTTTGGTACCTTTAAGTATTAACTGGGGGGATATCAGCTAAGAAATCTAGATACTAAGAAGGTGCAAACCTCGTAATCAAGATTCTCTGACGCTATCATACGTACTAAAACTACGTCACATTTGCATTCCGCCTTCCAGAGTGTTGTCGTCACTTCATGCTGCTCACCTCTGTGAATGAGCCCTAGCGTGAGCCTTGTGGGGACAGCTTGTGTCCCCTCCACTCCACTTACTGCCTTCCCTGCGGGACCTGGGCTTCTCGCTCTGTGGACGCCCTGCGCCTCTCCTTTCCTCTTGGTCCGTGTTCACTTGCTCTCTGCCGTCCCGGCTTGCTCTCGCTAGTGCTCCAGAACATTGCACTGCATCGCCTGCCCGCTTTCCCACCTTGGTACTCCCAGCCCTGGAAGGATCCTCCCCCCTGGGTGCTGCTTTTCCTGGGCTTCCGGATGGACGGTCATATCACCAGGTGATTTAGAACTAGCATGTGTAAAGTGGTCCTGAAATGACGGCTCGAGTCCAAGGCCCATCAGGATTGGGTCCCAGGTTCCTCTCTGGCTCCCGTTTCCTCTCCTCCCCCCACAGCACCAAAGCGCAGGTCCTCCCTCGGGCTCGTCAGTGCGGTTTCATATGCCCGCCCTCATGCCATTTGCACTGCTGGAACGTTCTCACCTCCCTGCGTCCACTTGACCAGTGCCTGTTCATTGCCGAAAATCGTGCCCAGCCATCCCCTCCTCTGTGAGGCAGTGCTCGCTTGTCTTCTCTGCCCTCCGCCCGTGTGTTGTGGGGTCTCAGGTCAGCATCTGCACACAGCCTCTCCTCCTGGACTTGCTCCTCTGCCCTGGGTCCCATCCCGCTAACCCTTCATCCTTTCTCTCCCTGGTCCTGTCAACACGTAAACGTGCCAAGCCTCTGACGGCTTCGGAGCAAACGCGGTGACACAAAGCTCACTCCTTTCTGAACCTTCCCCTTCAGCCGACACCATTCCTCTGAAGAGCTTCGAGCCTCAGATTTCTCGCATTGCACCCCTTCCTCAGCCTCAGCGTTCCATGCGGCTTCCTCCGTCCCCCTGAACCTTTCCAAGATTACTAAAAACCTACCCATCTCCACAGCAAAAGGGAGTAGGATTTAGTTCGTATCTCGACTACTGTCTCTCTTGACTACTTCCTTCCTTTTGCTGTTCGGACCGTCCGGCTCCCTGGTTTGTCCTCCCGTTCGGTGGCATCCCCCCACCCCTGCGCTGGCCAGCCTCTTCTGTCCGTTGCGTAAGCAGAAGGTTCCTCCTTCGGCCCCTCTCCACGCGCCTTCCCCTGAACACCTGCGTGTCGTGAGCGGACGCGCCCCTGTGTCTCTGTCACAAGCCGTCTTCAGCCCTCATCCTTCCCCTGCTCTTCGAAGCCTGTGTTGCTTCTCCCTTGTCTGTTAAACACACCACCAGGGTGCTTTGCGTTTGATGCCCGCTCCCATCTATCCCTCGTAGCAACCTACCGGGTTTAAGTATCTCACCTTCCAGCTGCAAAAGGTAGGTCCCTTTTTACCCACGGCATCACAGCTGGCGCACTTGACGCCTGTCACCACCAGTCAGGATTGCTTCCGCAGACGCCACGGAGGCTGACCTCGCCCACAGAAGTGCCCTTTGCCCTCCGTGCTCGGCTTCCTCCAGCCCTTTCCCAGCCTCCTGGTCCCTCTCAGCCCGCCTTTCTACAACCTCATTCCCCACTCCGTCGCTTAGGCCACCATCAGCTCCAGTCAAGGAAGAAGTAACTGCCCCTGCCATAGTCCACGTGCTCTGCAGGCCCCGCCGTTGTCCCTGCCCTGTCCCTGCGCCTCCCGTGGTAGCCGCACCCCACCTCCAAGCCCCCCTTGACAAGTCGACGTCTTCTCTCTCTCCGCTCACTTGGCTCTTCCTCCCCACGTTTTCCCCTCCAAAGCTCGAATGAGTCTTTTATCTCTGTGAATTCCCATTATTCTTAATCTATACTTATTTCGGGGCATTTTCTACCTTCTGTTTTGTGATATCGGTAACTATAAATACTCTTTTTGAGACATCTCTCCTTCTAGATTACACGCTTCTTGATAATAGAACTGGTGACTAATTACATTTTTTGTTTTCCCTGACAGTTGAATTAAATGATGGCGATTTATTTATCCAAAACTTTACTCTTACAGCTCATTCCCAGAGACTCTGTGCAGGTAGGGAGACTCTGATGGTATATTGAGGAAGACGAACTTGCGAGACATGACCACAAGATGGCACAGTGACTGCAGTGTCCTGGTATCTGTGGAGGGTGGGCCAAGAGAGGAGAGAGAACAAGGTTTTCTCGATTGCCGGATACTCCAGGGAAATCCGAGAGAATTTCCAAGTTTCAAGTATCCAGTCAATTCTTAATCCTTCACAAAGGTCATCAAGTAGGTTGGGCAGCTGTCTTCTTCCACACTGGCCAGTAGAAGGGAAGCCTTCCCTCCCTCCCTCTTTTCTCTTCCTCCTGCTACTCATTCAGTAAATGTTGCAGTACCTCCTCGGGCATCCACCGTTCTAGATATTAGGGACCCGGAAAGGGTCGGTAAAAAGCAAGATCTCTGCTGTGGTGGAACTTATTCCGTGGCCCTCGCCGGTACCCAGCGGAAGCTGTTGGAGACAGACCCAAGAGTCTCTTTGCTATTTTTTTGTTACTCCTGAAGTCGCTTCTTCCCCCTCTGGCCCAGCACGGATTGATCTGTAGCTTTAAATTACCCAAATGAAATTTAGTTTAAAAAGCAAAAGGACAACAAGTCAGCGTATCGTTGTGATCAATTTTGTCTTAGCCATGATTTTCTGTGACCTTCTACCTTACTTTCCGGCTATTCCGCTTAATCAAGAGTCGACCGTGTTCACTTTGCAGTTAAAGGTATTGAGGTTCAGAAAGGCCAAAACGTGCATATTGCATAGGCAAATACATGGAAAAATACATACACAGGTCTCTATATCATTCATTACCTTATGGTCAAGATCAGTGCCAGTAAAACTCTTAAAAACGGGGGCACCTGGGTGGCTCAGTGGGTTAAGTGTTTGACTCTTGATTTCGGCTCAGGTCATGATCTCATGGTCGTGAGATGGAGCCCTTCGTCAGGCTCTGCTCGGAGTGTGGAGCCTGCTTGGGATTCTCTGTCTCTCCCCCTCTCTCTGCCCCTCTCCCGCTCATGTGCACTCTCTCTCAAAATAAATAAACATTTTTTAAAAATGCTAAAAAAACAACCAAGTCCAGTATTGTGGCAGGTACCTACAGATCTATTTGACATAAACTGCGTTGTTGCCAAAGGTACTGTTTGCCAAGGTGGACCTCATATAAATTTATTTCGTTCAAATTGCATCTAGTGTTTAGAAACATTTCTTCTGCCAAGGGATGAGCAAGAGTGTAAAAGTAATACGGGTACGACCGTTCGGAAATCTCAAAAAACACACAGGGCTTATGTTAAAACTGGGAGAAGTTACCTTCCGCTGGAGCAACCTCCTTTGTGGTGTGTCACAGTTGAGCACTCATTTTTTGCCCCAGGATTGGATCCCCGTCTCCTCCCTGTGCCTCCCCTCCGTACCTGATCCCTCCACCGGCCTGGCTCTGCAAGATGGGACTCATCTTCACACTCCTCTTGCCAACCCTTGCTTCAGATTCGGGAGGATGAGGGCAGGGGATTAATCTGAGATGCTATGCGAAAGAGACATTCCCACGTTCGAGAAGTCACAGTGTGGAATTTCGGTTTACTGCGGGCGTACTTCGATGCAGTACCTTTTTCCCCCTAACATGTAGCTATTTTCTCTGATTTGGGGTGATCTTTATATTTTCAGAGGCGCGATGCAATCTTTCACCACAGTTAAGCCGCAGGTAAGGGTCAGTCCATCCCTGGATGGTCACGATCACGTATCACCAAATCGACGTTCAGTTCAACGTGCAGAATGGCCCTTGGCTCCCCGTGGATTGGTTTTGTCGTAGCCGTGATTTGGGGTTATCTGTGACTTGACCGCCATAAAAGTTAAGGTACACACCACCTGTGTCGCAGAGATGAGACGATTAAGAGTACACCACTTACCAAACGTCACTTTAGTACTCCTCTCGGTCACATCTGTGTGCGTGGTCGTCTTTTCACGGAGCGCCGCCACTGTTTGTCCGTCAGGGATCATGCGGGCTGTGATTCTGTGGGAGCCGGGGCCAGAACAAGAACAAACCAGAACAAAACCCCCTATTTTTAAGTGCACTTCAGGCCATTTGGGGGCGTCACTTACTTCTGAACAACACACTGAGTATAATGGCTTTGCGTTTTGAGCCCTCAGAACTAAGCCAGAACTTTCCATCCGTGACCCCGCTGACCTTGCGCCGCAAGGTAAGTATTTATTCCCACCTTGCAGAGGACAATGCCGAAGAGCCATCCAGTCGTCCGAAGTTACAGTAGGGCTGAGACGGGATTCGGGCACCGCTGTGGTTCCTGGAGGGCAAGTCCCTCGCGTCCAGGCACCGTCCCCTGTGCTGCCCTGGGCTCTGTGACCGGGTGGAGGCGCTCAGGTTGCAAGGCCCACTCCGCAGCAGAGGAGCCGAGGAGCAGTGAGACGGAGATTGCCAGAAGCATGCCGCTCGCTCGGGTCACGGGTCACGGGAGGGCGGCTTTCTGTAACCCAGGGGCCCTTCGGAGTGGGGCGCGGGGAGCAAGGCGGGCGTGTCCCGCAGGGGAGAAGGGGCGGCCCGGGCCCCGGTGGGGGCCTCCCTTTGAAGGCTTTCCGCCCCTTTTTGTTAATTACGTGTTGACAAACGCTGCAGAGGCCTAAGAAATGAGTTTATAACTCGGGAAGGTCAGATTTCTCTGGAAAAAGGTTAAGCTAAATAAAACCCGAAAGGAGAGCCCACACTCCCTTCCGTTTCGGAAAGCAACAAAAGCACACGAAGGCTGGTCGTCTTCTGAATTACCTAGAAACGTGGCCGGGGATGGGAGTGGGGGGCAGCAAATCGTACAGGTGCCCACATTTAGGGTAATTTGTAAATCATCAGAATAATTTAAAAATGCTCAGCCTTCGGTAACATGACTCGCAAGGCCCCTCTGCCCGCTGCCGGTCTCTCAGCTCCAGCGCCTGCCTCTGGCTGTGGCTCCAAAAATAACAAATTGCCTCAAGTTACCCAGACGCGACGCGCAGTTTCTGACTCCCTCTACCTGCAGTACCTGCCCCAGCATGGCTGATACCTGTTCTTTTGTCATCTTGGCCCCAGGGTTACTTACTTTTAATTAATCAAAGGCAAGCCCGCCAATTAGCCTGGCACTTCTTTGTTTCAAGGCTTCCACGAATTAACATATTTAAAAGGTACGTACAGAGGCTGCAGGGAATCGCTTCGGCGGGTAGTTCCTTTGGTATTTGACAAAGGGAACTTATCCCAGAACTATTCATTATTTGTAGGTCTCAGTTCCAACCACAGCGTATTCCTGGAGCCTCTAAATCACATAGCACGATGTGCCAGTCTCTAAAGCAACAGGTGAAATGCACTGGCTTCCTCCACGGGCAACAGCTGAGAATGTGGCTCTCCAGCCGCCTAGACATACCCTTTCTAGTAAGGACTGAATGTGGCTCTTCCATTTAAGCCAATATTCCTCTTTTTCTTTTTTCCCCCTCTGAATGGGAAGGGAAGATTCTAGTCATTTTGAGTCATTGCCCTTACAGAGGATTTTAATTTGTCAGTTCACAGAAAGTGGTGTGCTTTGGGTTTTTTGGTTTTTGGTTTTTGCTGTTGTTTTTTTTTTTTTGCAAACTTCAGTGAATTCACATGAAGATTTGTTGGTCATCCTCAGTAATTTGTTTTTTCTCAACATGAAAACTTGGGCTTTTTTTCTGGCTCGTTGAGGTATGACTGATATCTTCATAAACTGCACACATTTAAAGTGTATAATTTGCCAGGTTGTGACCTACGTCCACATCGCTGATACCCTCACCACAACCAACATAGTGAACAGAACCATCATTCCGAGAAGTTTACTCGTGTCCTTTGGTGAGCTGTTCCTCCCAAGCCCCCCTCCTGTCCCCAGATAACCACCGAACTGCTTCCTGTCACTACAGATTAGCTTGCATTTCCTAGACTTTTATATAAATGGAATCATTTCATATATACTCTTTTTTCTGTCTGACTTCTTTCATTCGGCATAATTATTTCCAGGTTCCTCCATGTTACTGTGCGTATTAATAGTTCCTTCCCGTCTATTGCTGATTAGTCGTCCATTGCATGAATCTGCTACAGCTTGCTTATCCACTCACCATATCGATGGGCATTTGGGTCGTATCTGTTTGTTTGTTTGTTTGTTTTTTTTAATATGACAAATAAAGCTGGTATGAATATCCATGTACGGGTCTTTGTATAGATACAGGTTTTCGTATCTCCTGGGTAAATACATAGGTGGTGACATGGCTGTGTCATATGGTAGACACGTGCGTACCATTTTAAGAAACTGCCAGACTTTGAAAAAGATTTCGTTATTTTTTCCTTCTTGCTAGTGGCACGAGTTCCGTTTGCTTTACATCCTCTCGCAGTCAGATGGTCAGTGTTTTTCATCGCAGTCATCCTAGTGGGGTAGATGGCGCTGTCTCACTGTGATATTAACTTGCGTTTCTGTAAGGACCAATGATGTGGAGCATCTCTTCATGTGCTTACTGGCCATCTTCATTGGTGAAATGTCTATTCAGATATTTTCCCATCTTTCAATTTGTTTGTTTTCTTATTGTTGAGTTTTGGAAGTTCTTAGTATATTCCAGGTACAAGGTCTTTATCAGATCCAGGCTTTGCAAGGATTTTCTTCTAGTGGCTCGTCCTCTCATTTTTTGAACGTTCTCTTTTGAATAGCAGTTTTAAATTTTGATGAAATCCAGTTTATCAATGTTATTTTATAGGTTGAGGTTTCAATGTTGTAGCTAGGGAATTTCTGAGTAACTGAATGTCACAAGATTTTTGTCTGTTTTGCTCCAAAATTTTTATAGTTTTAGGTTTTACATTGGTGTCTATGATCCACTTGGAGTTAAGATTACGTATAGTGTGAGGTATGGATTCAAGTTGTTGTTGTTGTTAATGGACAACAAACTTTTCCAGCACCATTATTTGGAAAACCATTCTTTTTGGTAAAATATTTTTTCAATATAAAAGTAGGACATTTGTCAAATACAGAAGAATATAAAGTGTATATCTTGATAATTTTTAAAAATAACCTAGATACATTTAAGGGTATTACGGGGGAATAGTTCTAAGTGTTTAAGTGTAGACTTCACAAAATTGGAATCATAGTATATTCTCTGTCTTACTTTTTAAATGCATCATATCAGTGTTTTCCCCACGTGATTTAATACTCTTTAGATGCACGGTTTTTAATGGCTACATTGTTATTCTGTCACACAGACATACACCTTACCCCTTTTATTACACATCATCAATTTTTATTCTTAAAATATACTTCAAACATGCTTACACTTAAATCTTTGTCACCTTTCTCGTTGTTGTTTGTTGTTGTTGTTTTTTGCTTACATTTTTAGAAATGATTCATGAGGTCAGCGTATATGAACATTTAAAAGGCTTTGATGACATATTTCCACAACGTAGTCCAGAAAATTTTAACAGTCTACACTCCCACCAGCAGCTACTAAGAAACTTAGTTCTTACGTCAAACTTTTTTTAAAAAAAAAACACGTGTTTTTTAATGTTTTTTTTAAAAACATCAGGGATGCGGGGCGCCTGGGTGGCTCAGTCAGTTAAGCGTCCGACTTGGGCTCAGGTCATGATCTCGTGGTTCGTGAGTTCGAGCCCCACATCGGGCTCTGTGCTGTGCTGACAGCTCGGAGCCTGGAGCCTGCTTCGGAGTCTGTGTCTCCCTCTCGCTCTGCCCCTTCCCTGCTCACACTCTGTCTCTGTCTCAAAAATACACATTAAAAAAAAGAAGCAGCAGCAGCAGCAGCTCCTCTTGTCATCTAAGATGAAAACCTCTCCCTTTTCTCAGGCTCCCATCTGCTCCATGTTCTTCCCTGACTCTTCATGGTCACTCAGCACAGAAGCTGTCCCAGGTCTGTCCCACCTGGCATCCTGAGTCCCCCCTTAGGTACCAGCCCTTTTCTTCTCCTCCAGTGCAAAGCTCTCTGGAAGACAGCCTCCCTTTGCTGGAAGTCATTTCCTTGCCCAACTGACAATCCACCTGGAGGTGCTTCTGCCTCCTCCTCCTGCCCCACTTGTCCCCTCCCTCCCACTCCACCCCCACGGTCTTTCTTGCCGTGGGGTGGTGTCTTAATGCGGGAGCGGCAATCTACATTCTGAGTAGCTTTGTCTTTTCGTGGGGGTTGCCACCTTGTCCTTCCTTCTATCTGAAGCTCTGTCTCTGCCCATCACATCTTTAAATTACCTAGTTTTGTCTTAAAAGCGGTGGCCTCTGGGCACCAACACGAGTTAATCAGTGACTCGGTTTGAATCCGTCTCTACAAGAGTCAGCTACACAACTAGGTCTGCCTTCTTCTTATCTCCTTTGTTACTGTGGTCAGGCACTCAAGGGCTTGTCTGCGTTCTTCTAGGAGATGCCTGTTTTTGCTGGTTCTCAGCTCTCTGCTTTAGACTATTCCAGCACCCAGCTGCTGTGTCTCATTTGCACAAGCAAGCCCTATACTTTCTTCTCTCCCTTCTCTTTCCTCTCCTCTCCCCACACCCCACCTCCCCAAGTACTTGTTCTCAGCGTCTCATAACCGCCCCACTTGCCGTCCTTGGTACGTGAGCGTACAATGTCCCAGCCATTTGGGTTTAGTGCTCTTCTGTCATTAGAATCTGTAAACCAGTGTCTGTAAACCATACTACACTCCGGCCGGAGCACCGCCTCAGAATATGTCATAAGCCAGGCTTCCAATCTCGGAATTCTTCTGGCTAATTGGCATGCCCCCCCGCACACCCTTCCCTCCCCCCTCCCTCTCCTGATTGTGCCTTCTGGAAGGTCACAGTCACCAAAACTCAGTCGTATTCTTTCCCTTTTCTGACCCTCTGGTACTTGTTTATACCCTATACACTGCTGATTCGTCCCTGTAATACTGCCTTATGGCAGCTTTTGTTTTAATTAACAGTCCTATCGCCTCACTTGACATCAGGCATCTCTCCCGTGGCCGCAGCTCTCTTGCGAACAGGGGCCGCGCCTGTTTGCATCCCCAGGAATTTCAGATCGATGCCGCATGTAATAGTTGTTGGCAATATTTATTGCATCAGTGTCAGCTGTTTGTCTTAATCAGCGGCAGCCACGTATGACTGAGCGTCGACTCTCCGGTCTGGAGAAACGAAGCCGAGGATTTCTGCAGAGACTCCTGGCATCCCTTTCCTGCCTCGGTTAGCGCCTTTGGTGGTAGGCCTTCGTCACCTGTACCCACAGAACGAAGCTGGGGCTCATCCCGATCCCCGAGTACTTGGGAATGCGTCTTGCTGCCTCTTCGTGTGTTCTTGAAGACAGACTTGCCAGCTGCGAATTCGCTTTCAGACAAATAATAGTCTCATCATAAGGACACAGGCAGGAGCTGAGCAGTTCTCTGTCTCCTTACTCTGTCTCTACTTGAGGGCATTTCCGGTTTGCACCCTGGCCTGTGAGCACATGGCCTGAGGGAAACACTCCTGGGCAGCGTTTCTCCATTAGCTGGTGTTTAGAAAAACCCCAAACAGTTTTTCTGCAAATTTTATAGAGAAAATAGTGGATGTGTTTGAAATACAAATGAGGGAAATAAGTGGCAATTTTGAGAAATGGCAGTAACTGGGAATATTTGAGTAAAAATATGAACAATCTAGAGAACTTGGGATTTGGGGGGAAATCTATAAATCCAGGCATATTGAGTTACTTTTCGCTTTTCAATGTACTATAAATTGTTTCGTATTTGTTTCTAACAGGAATTGAGCTAGCTTTTCCGATAAAGTATAAAAATATGATAATGCATAAAAACCAGTTTGGTTCATATGCCATTAACCAGATTGGTTCTGACTTTTGGAATTTCAAACTAACTCTTCTTTTCTTTTTAGGTTGCCTCTTGGTGCTGCCTTGGCCGTATTTGGCACCCAGAATGCTCCATTCTGTGATGATCTATTAATAAGGTTACCTTGTAGAGTTTGGAGCAGGGCCTCAGGTAGGTGGCTTTTATCATTATATGGCATGGCTTTCAAAGTGATCCATTATTTCAGTTTTTAAATAATTTAAGACGTCACATTAAAAGCTTTGAAAAGCATGCCACATAATAAGCATGCCACTTACTATTTTAAGGTCTATCAATATGTATTGTGTTCAGCAGGACTTTATTAATAGTTATAGTCTGATGGAAGGATTGGAATACTGGCAGTGAGCAGTCTCCCTTTGTGCACAAATTGCATCGCTGCTGTAAAAGCTTACTTGTTCATCTTCCCCAAATAGCCTGCAGATGAACTCTTAAGCTCCTCTTTCTCTGAATCTTGCTTGGAGTGATAGACTATCCCACGTTACCAGTCTATCTCTTTTCTGTCTACGGGGAGGGATCTGATTAACTACGGGCAGGTGGGGAGGGCTGCTGTCTTTGCTTGCTGGGATGGGGCAGATGCTAGGATAAGGGACCCAGGGGGACAAGAGCAGTTTGCTAGCCTTGCTGGAAAGGGGACACACCCAGGCATCTAGATCTCCCGGCCCCTAGGTGCAGCTCAGTGGCACAGCGTCGAGGTGTAGAGATACTTGGACATCCAGGCACCCGTGGATGTGGTACCAGGTAAGTCTGTCAGCAGGACTTCTGATGCAGGATTGAGGTTTAGAGGCCAGGACCCTCGGCCCTAGGAGAGGTAGAATGGTAAGAACAAAGATGGCTGTGCCAAGTGCCAGACGATGGGCCCAATGGGGTCATGAGCTCCACCGAGGGCAGGCAGGGACCCAGCTCTGGGGGGAAGAAGGATGCAGGCTGGGAGCCGGTGAGGTCCCACAGTATACGTGAACAGAGCTTTGTCGTCAAGTAAAAGGTACATAAATTAATCTGGCTGAAATTCCTAATCACAGTATCTGTGAAGAGTAAGCATTAAAAATCTAGTTAGCATACTGTTTTGAGTCATTTGTATATTTGTACAGTCCATTTTTAAGATATATGAGAAGATATTCCTAGTTTTTTAGTGTTACAGGTTGTGGATTTTTTTGTCCACTAGGTTTTGTTGCAACTGTTTTAGCGGCTAGAAAAAAAGAAAACTGTTTTCCATTACTTTTCTTTAGCCAACGACATTTATGTAGATTTTCCCGTTTTGATTTCTCTTGTGTCGGTAATCCTGCAGACATTTTCTCTGACATTTTCAACGTCATTTCAACGTCACATTTTAATTTCACGTGAAGAACATCCTCTTTAAAGAATTTGAGTTCCACTCTGTTCCTTTTTCTTTCCTATAAAACTTCATGGGCTGTTTGCAAACGGTAAATCGTAATCGACGCGGTTGCATGCGCTCAAGGAGGTATGAAATAGAACATTTGAAAGCAGAGATGTTCTGAAAATGCAGGCCGACTGAGCACCACCCAGGCATGTCTCTGCAGTGCCTGACGGGTCACCCGCAGGCCTCTGAGTAGCACATGCCCACGTGTCCCTGACTTTCAGCGCCCCCTGACCGAAACAGGAGGGACCCCCAGGTGGTTGTGATGGTCCCCTGGGTTCCCTTCCACTCCTCTGCCAGAACAAACTAACAGCTTCGTTCTACAAGCCGCCTTCTGAGCTTGCTTTACGCTGATCTGAAATTTCAGAAACATCAAAACACGTTTGTTTACCTGCTCGTTTTGATTCCTGAAATTCCTTATCAGGACTATGGTTATGGTCAACAGATATTTATCGAACATCTACTACATGCCAGAATACTGACCAGGTGCTGGGGGGTATAAGGATAAGTAACAGTCTCCCTGCAGATGAATTTAGGATCCCCGGGGGAGAGGCAAGTAATTCCAAGAAGAGCTTTACCGGGCACAGGCTTAAACTCCAAGAGGTAAAGTTGTGAAGTTCGTTCTCGCTCAAGTCAAATCGGCCAAGGAATGTAATTATCAAGTCTCTTCTCATTGCCATGGCCGGGGCGGTGCACCTGCCCTCTGGAGGTGGAGGAGGGAGTGGCCACCCTGACCTGACCATTCTGCCTAGACCTGATACTATTTACTCAACTATATGGGAATATATAGAAGCGGCTGTTTCCAGACTGGTTGTGTCCTGTCTGGATGGCCACATGGGCATAACTTAGGAAGTCATGACACACATAGAGCCTTACCTGGATGTGGGCTATCTTCCTGATATAGTTTAGTGCGGCTCAAGATTTTGCACACGCACTTAACACTTATACCTCTTTGTATCCCATAGCACAAGCCTGTCTTTAAAGTGCACTTTACTTTGAGATGGCCTCAAACTAATTCTCTGCATGAGCTTTTGTAACTACAAAAAACTTTTCCTTTCTCGTCACATGTGTTTTCATGTGTACTGTCTCTGCCTTCCCGTTGGCATTTTAGGCATATGCAGTACGAGTGCTTGGAGAGTTCAGACCCAAAACCCGGAGGATGCTGTTTGTCATTGAGTAGTGTCAGGCAGGCAGCCATAAATGAATGGAGGCATGTTCTCCAAAGGTCGGGGGCCCATCAGTGTCAACATTTTTAGAGTTGATATCAAGCATTTTTGTTGTAGCCCCGGGAACGTAAGAATGAAAACAACAACCCCTCACAGGTTGGGAGATAGGCAGTTTTCCAAAGGAGCGGACCTGTGAGTTACCTACCTACTTTATACCTAGCCAGAGCACCGATATTCTGGAAATGTTTCATGCCAAAAAAAACAAAGCCAGGAAAACCTCTAAGAACAGTTAAAGTTTTGATTAAGCAATCTTTGCATTCAGATGCAATTGTGATTCTTCGCTCTTTCTCAGGCACCATTGATTCCCTTGTGCACAATTGCCCTCTCATTTCCTGTTTGCAAATACTGACTAAAATTGCCCTTTGTGAAGAAAATGGAAATACCTGGTATCCCACCCATGTGTATTTTTTTATTTGCTTTTTTTTAAGCAGGTTCTTTTTTTTTTTTTAATGTGTATTTATATTTGAGAGAGAAAGGGACAATGAGAGAAAGAGGGGAGAGGCAGAGACAGGGAGACACAGAATCCAAAGCAGGCTCCAGGCTCTGAGCTGTCAGCACAGAGCCCGATGCGGGGCTCGAACCCACGAGCCGTGAGATCATGACCTGAGCCGAAGTCGGACGCTCAACTGACTGAGCCACCCAGGCGCCCCATTAGTTTTTTATTTGGATGAGAATATACAGTCTCGGGGGAAGAATCCTCCACGTACTAGTTGAAATGAAATGCTGACTTCTAAGTTATGGATCATTAAAAGAGAGCTTTTAAAAGAGAAGAAAAGAATTTTAACATGACATTTATGTTCTATAAAATCAATAACCAATGAAAACATTTCAGAATTGGAAGATAAAATTTACTTGGATATTCCATCTTCATCAGATTGTCTGTTCCTCCTCGCTGGATACTCTAGAAAATGTAATAAACAGCCATACCCGGGTTCAAGGTGGCCCAAAAAGGAACATCCTCATTGTACAGAGAGAGAACCGATGTTGGAGTGTGTTGGTTCCACTTTGGAATTGGTTGAGTTTTTCCCGTTGGTCCTTAAAAACAAATAGGGGGGCGCCTGGGTGGCGCAGTTGGTTAAGCGTCCGACTTCAGCCAGGTCACAATCTCGCGGTCTGTGAGTTTGAGCCCCGCGTCGGGCTCTGGGCTGACGGCTCAGAGCCTGGAGCCTGCTTCCGATTCTGTGTCTCCCTCTCTCTGCCCCTCCCCCATTCATGCTCTGTCTCTCTCTGTCCCAAAAATAAATAAACGTTGAAAAAAAAAAAACAAAAATTAAAAAAAACAAAAAAAAACAAAAAACAAATAGGTCTGCTTTTTCCCTTCACTTCTCTGTTGGCTTCTATTATTTGATTTTTAAATATAAGGCCCTCTACCTATTAGTAAAGCTAAATTTTATGGTAAGTTTCAAAAGGGTTGTGTTAGAACTACATTTTAATGGATTGCTCCAAAGTTGAAAACATCAAGTACCGTTATTCAAAACAGGCAGTCTTATTTTTACTATCTTAGTTAACTATGATTTCTCCGGGAAAATAAGTACAGTAATTTTAAGTATTTTGAGTATGAGGCTTGTTATTTGAGTGCTCACAACTTGGCCGTGTCTCCCTTTCTAGTGGCTTATTTAGTTTATTGGACCAAATTGTAACTGTACTATGTAATTTTTTACTTGAACATAGATAATATATATTCTGTCCTATGTCTGTTCCGGTGATCGCGCAAGCCTGTAAGTCCGTTTTGACGCTGGAAGGCACGTGCCCTGCTTTAATTATTTTCATTCATTCAAAAAAATGTTTACTTTTATGAGAAACAGCAATGAATAACACTGACACAGCTCCTGCCCCACCCATCTATTTTTAATAGGCTTAGGTCTTTGTAGTTGCAAGATAATATTTTTCCTTTTATTATTCATTAATAAGAGATTTTACAGACTTACAAAAATTGAATGCCGTAAAAATTTCCACATTACATTCACAATCACAAAAGCGTTCTGAGTATGCCATCGCCCTTACTTCAAAATTGGTCCTCGGTTATGTGATCTTGTTAATTTCTTCCACATTATTCAAAGTTCTGTTGTGTTTTGTACTTGTCAGTTAAAGTATTCACTATTGGTAAGTTTCCTTTTGCAAGCTACCTATCTATATGAAAAACATGTTTGAAGCAAATGGTGATGTTTTCTGCATTGTTTACTAATGGTGTTTTATGATTAACACATGGGAGAGTAAACACAGCTTTGATTATCGATGGCATTTGCCCTTAACTATCAAAGTACATGTTTGACCTTTAACTTAAATATGAAAGAAGTATTGATGCAGGTAAGTGTTGTAAAAATTCACAGCTGTTAGACAAATGACAATCAGAACTGTGGAATTTAAAAGCACAGAAAGTTTCAGTACAGGGCTGTTCTTAGGCCGGTGTCCCCAGAGGAATTTGTTTTAGTAGACCCTCTGATGTATGATTCATTTTTCTTGTTATGTTTCTGTGTGAGTCACTGTTTTAGAATGTAAAACATACATTCTAAAATACATTCATCTAAATACATTCATAAAATACAAACATCTAAATACATTCATAAAAACATACATTGTTTTTATGTGTGCAAGTTGCCCTAGAAAAAAAACGTGTGTTCTTAACACCAGCAAACACTGGAAGGGCATTCTGAGGTGTTAGTTTCTATTTGAAACGGGTAGATGTACATTTTCTACCTGGCATCCCAATTCTTAGATCAAGGCAAAGGAGAATTGTAATCTTCTGAAGAACATGGTAACCGCTCTTTGACGCACAAAGAAGAAAGATAGGAGTACACATTTTGTTGCAGACTTTTCAGAACGGTAGTTACGATACTTCTTAAAAGTTGTTCCTGTTCCCGTAAAAAAGAACCCAGAAGTAACTTGAGTTGACGTTTTAGTTAGGGTTACATAAATACGAACTGTATATTTTTTAATGCTTAGTTTATCAGGCTCAATAATAATGAAGTCTAACCAGCTGCTGGTTTCCTTTGTTTGAGGAAATAATTAGCAGCCCTTTGAAATTATTTGGTCATTCATAAGAGCCCAAAATAGACTGAATTTAAGGAAATTAACTGTGACTTTAGAATTATGTTTTGTGATAGAATGAATGAAAATGATGGCTTTATGATTTTATTTCAGACTGTAAAATACGTAATATTTTGAAATAGTAATATTTCACATCAAGATTCAGATTTTAAACTATTGAAATACTTCAACTCTAAAGGATTTTTATTATAAATGACATTGAAGAGTAAGCATCCGTGAAATTTTTATGCATCTACTTGAAATGCAGCGAAATTTCTCCTGGTCAGGAAAACTACATGAATGTATTGTTTACTGGTCCACTTTGGTTTTTACACTTTTTTCCTGCCCAAACCACCATCCACCCAGATAGGTATGCTGTTGTTATTCTCACCGTTGCTGCAATTACTTAAAATTTACTTCGCAAACTGCCTTTATTAAAAGAAGCAAAGTCTTGTATTTGTTGCCTTGGGGGGGATCGTACTGGCAGCTCCGATCGGGGGAACGGCACTGTTCCCTGGTCCTGTCTTTTTAGTGGCACCACAGGATTTATCCACTTGCAAACTCGTTTGCCGACCCGTCCTCCTCCTAGAACGCAGGCCTATAAGAGCGAAAAAGGAATTTTAGGGCTTCTGCCACCTCTTGACCACATAGGTGCTGTCAGGATATTCAGCTTCTTTGGGCCTCTCCCCCTAAAATGGCGGTGATGATAAATCCACCTCTCGGGTCCACTGAGTCCCAGGGAGATCATAGAGATGAAAACACTCTGCACTTGTAAGGTATTTATATTATTGAAATGACATAATATACAAAACAGGCTTTCATGTGCTTAACTACCCTACCAAAACCTCAGTATGTGCCCTGGGCAAGTAAGTATTTACAAAGTTAATTTTATTATTTTGCAATTTTGATGTGCAGAATTCAGTTCTTCCATTTATGCATGTCCTGTGCTTTCCAAAAGAATGGAGCTTTCGCTTTAACTTTTTAAATATCTTTTATTAGTCACAATTTTTATTTTTCTCATTTTTTAAACTATGAGAATAATACTGCTTTCAAATGTACTTTTAGTAGTCTTGTAATGATGCTGGAATGTCCTCTAGTAAATATTTTATTTACACAACAAATTTTTAAAAGTACGACAATTTGATTTCAGGGGAAATTAATTAGATTTGTGTTTGGAACGTTAAGTAAAGTTATTTTCACTTAACTTGTCATTAGGGAATCCTTCCACTACTATATTTTAACTACTTGATTTCTGTTACCCCTCTCGTGTTCTTACAGTCACGATTTCTGAACATTCGCCTTTAAAATATTCAGAGTTTATTAATCTCTCTGTGCCCTGTAGTCGCTCCAGTAGAGAATCCTAGTTTTTTCTCCGCCTCGTGACCATTCTTTTCGCATTTACTTGTACCATCGAGAATTATTAACAGATTTGTTTCCTGCGCATGTCCTCAGTTTACTGAAGATCATGCTAATAGGCATTTTGTAAAGATACTTTGAAGATCTTTCGACAGTGACCTTTTAAAACCCAGCGACGCTCCGTTCCTGATGCCTCCGCAGCACACCTGTGTATAACTTCCCTTGCATGCTTTTGAAATCCAAAGAGCACAGAGTTATCGCTACATTTCAGCCATCCTGCGCAGCATTCCGAGAAATAAACTGGCAGGTGTTGCAGGTGACCGAAGTGTAGCTCCGAGAAGCCCATAAGTGTGTGCGCTGTGGGCACACAAGGTGCTGGCTGCAGGAGTCTGCTGTCCTGTGGTGAGGTTCCAGACGCACTGAGTTCGTCTCTTCCGTACTATTATTAAGCTCAACGAAATGCTGATCGGTTTGGTTTACAAAGAGCGACTCTAACATCCATTTCTCTCAGTAGGCAAGTTAGACTTAAAAAATTAAATTGAATTTGGGAAAGAAGTGGGGAGTCATTCAGCATCACACAATGCCATTTATGTAGGTAATACTACCTTACTTTTTGTTTCTGCATTTATTTGGTCATGTAAACGTGCTTAGAACTAATACAAATTTGCAACTGGTGAAAATTAATGCATGACTTATCAGCAGAGTATGGAATGTAAGCATGTGCCATGAAATTGCAATTCTCTCATTCTTTATTTTCTATCACTTACATGCCGGTCCCATTTAGAGTGTAGTCCACTCTTATTTTTTGTTTCATAGATTGGCCAAAATGGGAAGGACTGGATTCCGCTCTCTTCCACGAAGAGTCAATGGAACTGGCTGAGATCAAGGTCTGAGGCTCTTTCCACCTGTCACCAGGTAGGCACTGAACAAGAATCACTGCCATTCTGTGCATGTCTCTTTAAAGCATTAGATTGATATGCATATTATGAAGGTGGGCTTTTATTCCATGTTGAACCCACAATCTTGTATTATCCTATCGTTTTAAATGCACCTGTAAGTAATTTGACTTTTGTAATATGTTGAGATGAAAAGATATTATTAGCCATGAAAAAACTTCAGCTGGTCTTAGAAACGTGTAATATTTGAAATCTCCAGTTCTTCATTGCTCAGTATGTACATCCAAAGATGATGAAATTCACTTGTTATTCCATATTGAGTATCACCAACTTGAATATAATCCATGTCTGTATAGTGTTTCATGGTTTACTTCTAATACTCTTTTTTTTTTTTTTTTTTTTTTTATTATTAGAAGCTGCCATTTTTTTCTCAACTGAAATTCTCTGCCCCTTATGCTTGGATCTCTAAACACAACAGTGACAAATATGACCAGTCTTTGAAATATTTTCAGATATTAGTTATAAACAGGGCCTCAGATACTTAGCATTCCGTGTTGATTTTACAGTCGAAACATTTATCAGCTTGTTTCCCACAGTGCTCTAAATAAGTGCATGCAAGCATGATGTTAGGAAATGAGGTGGTCAGAATTGCTGTCTTGTCCTGCGTTGGCACAGTGCTTTCTACCAATTTACAGTGTCATTGCTGGTCACAGCAAAACAGCTGTGTAGATATTTCTGAGGGACAGAAAGAGAGAGAGAGGGCGAGAGGGGGAGAGGGAGAGAGGGAGAGAGAGAGAGAGAGAAGCTGTCTCTTGAATGAGGATATAACCAGAAAAGAACAAGTCCCTGAGATTAGGAAACTCTAAAACGGGGAGAGCATATTGTGGTAGCATCAGTAATGTCACCTGTGTTGACTGTGTTAATGTCACTTTTAAACAGCAGAAGGCATGCAGACAGTTTGCACAGCTTGAAGGAAGGCCTTGCTTGTGTCTTCCTGCTGACGAAGAAAGTATACGTGAAGCACACACTGGTTAACTTACCCACAGGCTTTACTTTTTAGCCAATGAGTGAATAATTGCCCTGTTTTGCCTGTTTAGGGACAGCCTCCCCCTTCAAATACAGTGGGATCTAGTCCAATATGCACTTTGCTTCACAGAAATTAGATTCAGTCTAGAGCCCCTGCCCAAATATAACTGGACTCTGCAGGAGTCCGTATTCTACATCCAGCCCGTAAGGGCAAATGAGTCTGATGGCAAAACCCAAGGGGTATAAAGAAACGGGCTTTCGTTGTTTTTTGAAATACATCATAGCATGAGAAGTCCAAGTGAGCAGTACTTGATAACACTCATTTAGCGACGTTCAGTTTTCACTTTAAAAAGCAGGTATTTTTTAAAAGAGGTTGTAGGTCTCATCATTTCTGTGCCCCTTAGAAGTGAGTTGTTAGACTGGCACTCAGGAACCTGGAGGAATCCTTTAACTCTTTTTATATCAGGTGGATCTTTGGGGACTTGGTTCCTTACTCTGAGAAATGCAGTTGGTAATACTCACTGTCTCTTGTCCATGAATTTTCAAAGCTTTCAATCAGTTTAAAAAAGTTTTTTAAGTAGACCTACTCTTTGCCATGCAACACGTACACTTCATCCTTCCTCACAGCACCCATAACGAACCGAAGCTCTGACACACCTTTTACCCGAAACACCTCCACAATGATGCGTCCTCGCACAGGTATTGTGCTCCAAGCCAAAAGTCTCACTGGTGTGCCACCCACGGGTCACAGGTGTGCCAAAGACTGATGCCCCTCAACTCTTGGAGAGGCCTGATGACTCGGGCTCATCCACTAACCTCAGGGTGCCCGATGAACAGAATCCTCTCCTGTGATGTGCAAGAAGGCGAGGAAGGAGTACCTCGACCCAATCTTTCTTCCCCCCGAATGATCAGGAGCTGTGATCCTCACTCGCCTCAGTATAACTTCATCCGATACTCTGATTTCAAGAAGAGAAGTCATTTCTCCTCTTGACTCGGAAATCCTTCTGTGTGTGATAATAGAGAGCAAATCTCCACCCTGGGTGGTGCCTTCAACTCTCTCAGGCCTCCTGTGTCTGCATTAAGCACTTCCTCCGTGAACTAAATGGCTCACAGGGTGCCTGTAAGAGTTTCCCGTTGCTTGTCTGTGTTTTTCTGTAACACGGAGTCTGCCCAGAGTTGGCTTGCCCGGGCTAAAGGGGTTTTTTCCACGGTAAAAATATTTGCAGAAACCTTTTTATGCTCTCAGATTTCTATTGTCTAATCCCTTGTCAAAATTGAGGCTTAATAATGCCACTTTTAGTGTCATGTTTCGACGCTTCCTGAGAGTTCCTGGAATCACTACTGCTTTCCCTACGTATGATCATTTGTCAGGTAGAATTTCAGGGGGGTGCGTGAACTGTTCATTCTGAGCAATGCGTTAAGATGTGTTTTGCGAATATAAAGAAACCTACAGATATTACATTAGACCAGCTGAATCCATTTTATGGTTCCTTTTTGAATTCAAAAGCATCACATAGCAAGTAAAATTTTTAAAAATTAAATTTAGTTACAAACTAGTTGTTTCTTATTTTTTTTTTCCAGTCCCTTTTTGCTTTCTTTTACGACCACATGAAACTTGAGAAGCCACCTAAAGCTAAATCATTTAGTGGAGTTGGGCAGTTCCCAAGTGTCCAACAAGAAGGCCTGCTTTAGGCTGCGATGGCCACTGTCATTCCTGGTGATTTGTCAGAAGTAAGAGATACCCAGAAAGTCCCTTCAGGGAAACGTAAGCGTGGTGAAACCAAACCAAGAAAAAACTTCCCTTGCCAACTGTGTGACAAGGCCTTTAACAGTGTTGAGAAATTAAAGGTTCACTCCTACTCTCACACAGGAGAGAGGCCCTACAAGTGCATACAACAAGACTGCACCAAGGCCTTTGTTTCTAAGTACAAATTACAAAGGTATTAAACTCTATTTGTCTTTCAGATTATATTTTCTATTATGTTGGCCATTTGAAGCCGTTGTAAACGTATATATCTGTATACACATTCTTTAGCCGCTTTGCAGAGAGGAAATGTTAACGTAGATTAGACGTGGGCTAGTTTTAGCGTTCTGAGCCACATACTTTTACGTGTTAGTGTCTTTGGATTTTTTTGTAAATGCAATGCTTAATGAGAGTAGAATTTCCGTGCGTACAAAGAAATTGCCAGAAAAGGGTACGGACGTTTTACGTGAGTATGTTCAGGCTCGCTCATTGGCTTTCGTAGTCGTAGCTAGAGGCCGGCAGAAACTAACGTGGCAACTTAAACGGCTCGAGTCCTGCAGAGCCGAGGGGTAGTGACTGTCCTTGTGGCGCATGCTAAGTTAAGACGCGTCCGTAATCAGGGAGTTTCTGGCGTAGCGTAGTAGCGTAGCTTCCGTTTGAAAAGTGAATCCGTAGCACTTGTGTCGTGGTACTTACAGAATATGTCTGTGTTCAAAGGCACATGGCCACTCATTCTCCTGAGAAAACCCACAAGTGTAATTATTGTGAGAAAATGTTCCACCGGAAAGACCACCTGAAGAACCACCTGCACACGCACGACCCTAACAAAGAGACGTTTAAGTGTGAAGAGTGTGGCAAGAACTACAACACCAAGCTCGGCTTCAAACGTCACCTGGCCCTGCACGCCGCCACCAGCGGTGACCTCACCTGCAAGGTCTGCCTGCAGACGTTCGAAAGCACAGGAGTGCTGCTTGAGCACCTCAAGTCTCACGCGGGCAAGTCGTCCGGCGGGGTCAAGGAGAAGAAGCACCAGTGTGAGCACTGCGACCGCCGCTTCTACACCCGGAAGGACGTCCGGAGACACATGGTGGTGCACACTGGAAGAAAGGACTTCCTCTGTCAGTACTGTGCACAGAGATTTGGGCGGAAGGATCACCTGACTCGCCACATGAAGAAGAGTCACAACCAAGAACTTCTGAAGGTCAAGACGGAACCGGTGGACTTTCTCGATCCATTCACCTGCAACGTTTCCGTGCCTATCAAAGATGAGCTCCTTCCGGTGATGTCCTTACCTTCCAGTGAACTGTTGTCAAAGCCATTCACAAACACTTTGCAGTTAAACCTCTACAACACTCCGTTTCAGTCCATGCAGAGCTCGGGACCCGCCCACCAGATGATCACAACTTTACCTTTGGGAATGACGTGCCCGATAGATATGGACGCTGTCCACCCTTCTCACCACCTTTCTTTCAAATACCCCTTCGGTTCTACCTCATACGCGATTTCGATTCCTGAAAAAGAACAGCCACTAAAGGGGGAAATTGAGAGTTACGTGATGGAGCTGCAAGGCGGCGTGCCTGCCTCATCCCAGGAGTCCCAGGCATCATCATCTAAACTGGGGCTGGATCCTCAGATCGGCTCCCTAGATGATGGCGCAGGGGACCTGTCCCTGTCAAAAAGCTCGATTTCCATCAGCGACCCCCTAAACACACCAGCCTTGGATTTTTCCCAGCTGTTTAATTTCATACCCTTAAACGGCCCTCCCTATAATCCTCTGTCGGTGGGGAGCCTCGGAATGAGCTATTCCCAAGAGGAAGCGCATTCTTCTGTGTCTCAGCTGCCCCCCCAGACCCAGGATCTTCAGGATCCCGCAAACACTATAGGTCTCGGCTCCCTGCACTCCCTGTCCGCAGCGTTCACGAGCAGCTTTAGCACGAGCACCACGCTCCCGCGTTTCCATCAGGCTTTCCAGTAGGAGTCCACGACGTGGACCGAACGCAGAAATCTGTGTGTAGCCCTGCCTTAGGTGACCGTTTGTATTTTAGTGCCTACGTTAAAACAGCATAAACATTTCTGCTTTTGTACAGTACCGATTTTCATGAAGCCAGTATGACATAGAAACAAGCTTTTATAAGCGAGCTTCGGAACCGTTTGCGTTCAGTTCTGTTTACCTGGGTATTTTGTCCACGCTCACTGCCAATTGTCCTGTTTTAAGACGGTTTTTCCTCTAGGGAAGCCATTATCATCAGTAGCGGTAAAGTCTTACGAGTCCCACGTTCAAATTACTTTTAGATCTCAAAATGTCCAGTTCTGTCCAATAACCATGGCTCTGCCTTTTGACATTTGGCTCGTTAAAGAGTTTTGCAATAGGATGTAAATTTTCTAAAATGTTTGTGAATAACCTGAGAGTTTTTAAATTTTTACTAGTCTCTAAATGGATTCATAAGCAAATGTTTCAAATGAATTAAGAATCCAGTTTGGGGAGATGATAGATGTTTCTTTAGCTATACCATAATTTCAGGTCAGTATATTTTGAAGACTTTGCTATTGCCTGGCTCAGATATTTTGCTGTCTTTATTATGCACATGTAAGGAAAACGAAACCTAAACACAAAGCACCAGTATTTATAGCAAAAAAAGACTCCTGGGAAGGTGACACAGCATTCCATGTTACTCGGTAGTTGGCCTTAAATCAGTACACAGGATATTTTTTGCCACGTTTCAAAGTTGCTCTCTTTCCGATTGAATAGTGCTAGTCACGTTACGGCATGGGACTCTTCAGAGTCAGTGTGTGGATCGATCTCTGGGCTCCTTAATCCTTTCCGCCTTTCGTGGCCAAAGGGTGGGGTCAAGTGCAGTCAGCAGTTCTATTTTAAAATGTCGGTCCACAGTTAGCCCAGAATCGAGAGCCATTGTGGAACACAGGTGTTAGGTGTGTTTATCCCAGAGCGGACCGTCTCTTCTTGGATGGCGTGATAGATAGACTTCTAAGAAGGCAGATGTGTGATGTAAAGCACTTGGTTCGGCTCGGGAACCTGTCTAGGGATCATGTCCCTTGTTGCCAGGGTTGGAAACTAGCCTCTTGAGGCGTAAAGTCAAAGCATATCGCTTACGTCACTCTTACTTAACGTGAAAGCGACGATCGAGAAGAGTGTGTTCCCTGGACGCAGCAGTTCTTATGGGCTTTCCTCCTAGTAGACAACCACCAGCATCCTTCTGAAGGTCACATTATATTCTTCTAAGTGTTAGCTGGGACATCCGCCTAAGAAACATATCTATTAAGCACTTGCTAACACCTTATTTGGGGACCCTGTCTGTTGGGGTGGGTAGGAGGGGGAAGGTTTATAGAAGAGTGTATATCTCTTGAAAAAAAAAAAAAAAAAAAGAAAAAGAGAAGAAAAATATTTCTGAGTACTCATTAGCCCTGTACGGAAGCTTCTTTTTTTCATTCACAGGGCCGATTATCACTGCAGATTGCGATGTTTACCCAGAATTTCTAAACATGAGTGCAGATTACGGAATATAATACGTTATTTAAAATATTTGGGAGTAGTATAATTTGTGGAAAAATGTAAATTGTAATAATGTAAAGGGGGGGTTTCACTATATATATTATACACACACACATATATCGCACTTCATAGAACCAGAGTTGCTCTCTTAAGGGAGCTTTGGCTCCTGATACTTTATCATGCTCCTATTTTTTTTTTAAATTCTAGGAGCAGTAGTTTTTATACTTATGTATTTAAATTTTATTATTAAAAAATTACATTTTATAAAAAGTGTGTTCCAAAGGCATTAAAATTATATATGTTAATAAGGAAATACATTTAAAATTTTTTTCAAACTGCTCCTAAGCTTTTGATTAGGAGACTATTTGCTCTGAAAGTAGGCTTTTAGCTCTGCTTTATTACTGCTTCCTTTAGTTTCTATGAAACAGATTGCTTACTTAAATCATTAGTTGAATGATTAGTGTTCAATATTGCTTTAATCACCATTAAAAAAAAAAAGGAAAAAGAAATTGGTGACAGAGCACAAATAAATAGAAAACCTATTTTTAAGTAAACGTCACAAATACAAGTGTGGAAGCACTACTTTGTCTAAAATTTGCTTCAGGAGAAGTCAAATTAATGACCTGAGACGCTGGCCTTGGTAGGCTGTATTTCACTGCTCATAAACGATTAAAAAGGGAGTACCAGGATTTATGCAGCAAAGCATTTTGGAAATGGGGAATGGCACCATATGCGTGTATATCTTTTTAGCCTAATTCTCGCCCTGCACGGAATTCAGATACACGGAGGCATTTCTTTCAGGGCACCTGGGTTAGAATTGTAGAGTCTTAATATTCACGTGAACACCCCTCTCTGCCTGTCGCTGCCTCACAGACTTGAAATAACGCTTCCGAGGAAGAGGGACTTTCAGCTCTTTTGTTTCTCACATTGACTCTACTGGTCACCAGAGCCTTTTGGAGAGAATTTCTGTTAAACACGAGGCAGCCTCATTTACTTTAATTGCACAATGGTCTAACAAGGATGCAACACAGAACTGGCTCTTTTTTCCTAGAAAAAGAAAAGTGGACATGTGTTTTTCCATCACCTGGATGTGTTAAAAATAATGATTGCCAATGCTGTTTTTCACTCTCCCCGTGGCCAGAAGCCTCATCCTTGAAATTTCTAGTAGTGCCTTTGCTTGGTTTAAAAAAAGAAAAAACAAAAAAAGGGATTAAGTAAAAACGTAAAAATAATTCAGTTTCTTAGAATTTGGACCTCAGACAAGATATTGAACCTCATTCAGTTTGAACTTCCACACGTGTGTACAGATTCGATCCGCAGACACAAAAGCACGAGTGCGGAAGGGTCTTGGCACCGTAAGCAATATTATCCACTGATGTATGCAAATATCATCTTCATAGTAAAGTGGTCACTGTTACAATTCACATTTTAAACTCCTATTACCGAGTGCAGTTTGCAAAACTCCGGTCGTCCTGGCTGATCACACATCACTCTTTGTGCAACTTTTTCATTTCATTTCGTGTTTCTTCCAAGCTGTGTATTTCTGCCTATTTGTTGCTTGTGCTTTATTAGTCATTTGTGGAATATAGTGATATATTGTGTTAATTGGGACAGTAGCGGTTTTTAAAAACCATATACTGACTGAAACATGAGCCAGAGCTGACTGCTTTATTAAGCTAATAATGAATGTTAAAAGAGTACATAATTCAGGATCGTTCATCTAGTAAGCAATACACGTATATAGGCCAATATTTTTTTTTTTAAAAAAATAGAGCTTGGTCAACCTCTATACTACACATATTACAAGATATAGCACTTTCAAAACGAATCTAAACCTTTACAGAAACTTTCTTATAGGTTATGCCTTTTATTTTAAGACTTATTATAATTTGTTTCAAGTGCCATTAGATGATATATATGTAGGCCTTTGATATATAATGCTTTGTGTTCAAAAATGGTAGATGGTATTTTAAACAGGTACATTTTTACAGTGTTTTCTTATCAATTTGCTATATTGCACAGAATCAGTGTGTGTCTTTTCATAAGGTTTTACAATGGTTTATTTTTTTACAAGGTTTACGTGTCTCAAAACACACTGTCTTCCCAGTATGTAAATTAAAGAATACCAGTTCACCCAAGTTGCTTCTAGCCTACTGAGATCCACGTGACATTGGAGGAGATCTTCTAAATGGCGAGCATTCGTCATTAGCAATGGCAGACTGTTGTCTCTGACGAGTAGTGCCTCAGTTGACTCTGTCTTCTTTTTCTCGCAGGGTGTCAGCAGCCATGCCTACACCACAGATAGTCTTGCTGTGATCACCTAGATCCACGCGAGTCGTGTTGTGTAGTTTTGTGCTAAGAACCCTCCAGGGCGCCCTTTCGATCACGTAGAGCAGACCGATGCCACCAGCATTGGTGAAGGCACACGTAGGCCCTCGTCCCCCTTAGGCCCTTCTACATTATCAGCCCTCTGAGGATGGAAAGGCAGTGTCTTTTGATAAGGGCTCTAGCTCTAGAAATGACAAGAACCATTGCTAATGTATGAAACACTTCCTTGTATAAGCTTCAGTGGTACAGACGAACCAGAATGAATGTTTATCTTCTCAGAAACACTCCTTCGGTATTATGTTGGGTCATGCTGCTAATGGAACTTGGGATACAACTCTTCATGGTGCTACAAACTTCTCTGTCTCGTTCAGTCATATTTTTGTATCCATAGGAAAACAAGAGGACTCCATTAGGCGTAAAGGTGTACAATATATTTTTATACTGTGACTCAATTTGTCATGAACAGACTTTTACAGCACCCACCACAATGTATTTGCGTGCACTTGCAAAAGGAAATCTGGGACGTGCAAATGTTACCGGAACAAACCCAGCTTTTGTCTGCGAGGTGACTGTTACTCAAAGTGAAAAGTGGGCTTCGTAATACGGTGTGGAGTGAAGAACATGCTGTAGGTTACTAACAGCCCTTTGAATTTAACAAAAACTGGGAATCCACTAGGAAATGGATTGCATCATGCCTGAGCATAAGCTGGACTGCTGAAATTGTACTTTTAGCTGACGAGAAAGTGTTTGGACTAGTACTCTCAAGATGTTCTAATGATAAAGGTGTGAGTCAGAATAGACCAGAAAAATCTGCATTCCAGGCTGAATTTTTGTATATTTTTCTTGCATTTAAAAATCGCTCTTCTGTGATATGGGGAAATCAAGTGGCTTATCATGTATATCGTGTACTTAAAATGTATTCACAAACTACTGTTGTATTTGTATAAAATATAGACAAAGATCGTATTTTTTGTGTGTGTATAAGCTCTGTAAAATAGCAATCACATTATGAAGCTGCACTGATACATTTTAAACATCCACATCCAAAGAAGCAGGCTATTTATTGTCCAGTTACCCAGATATAAAATATTACTTTGCTGCTAATTAAACAATAGTACTGCAGCTTTTTGTGGCCTACAGTGTGATGTTTGCTGTAAGAAAAAGATATGTGAACTCCACAGAATATATGAATAAAATTCTAGAATGGCTTTAGATAATGTAGCCCTTCCTGAAGTTTTAATAGAGGATCAACTTCTATTGGGTAAAACTCCTTTTCTTCACTTTGAATTTTAAAGATTTTCTCCTGGGGTTAACATAAGGTTCTAGTAGCTGGCTGGAGGACAATGCTTGGTTGTTGAAAGGAAATGTAAAGTTCCAGGGGTTCTTTTGTTTTGTTGGAAAACTTTTGTACCTTTCAAGGAAGGATAGAAACTGTAAATAAAAAACAGTCGAAATGTCATGCATCAAAACTTTAATCCAGGTGAGAGTCCAGAAAAAAGAATTCCCAAAAGGCCATTAGAATGTATAAACCCATAATGGTTCTTGTTCCCGTGACATAAGATTGGCCTTAAGCATTCCTTTCACACGAAGTGTCGGCCGGTTCCGGTAAATTATCCTTTTGGAGGTTCCCTGGGGGCTCTTCCTCTAAAATTTTGCTGAAAACCCTCCCGTGACGGTTAACTGGACCAAAACGCACACACCGCTTCATCTAAAACTCACCGGTTAAACAGTAATGCAGCTTCAGAAAGAGAGAAATGGTCGGAAGATTCAGTGAGTAATCTGAGCAGAACCAATTGTAGAAATAATTTGTCACGGATTCCCCCAGCACCTCTTTCAGTGTGAGACGAAAAGTCCCTCTTTATACCTTTGGCTCTCCCGATTTAAGGCTCACCTCCTCCTTTCCCGTACTTCATTCCAGGAGATCTAAAAGCGTTTCTTTGTTAACTCTTAACGTTAACGCTCAAGACATTCTTACTTAAATTCGTGCATATGAAATATTTCAAGGACTGTCGATCAAAACAAGATGCTTTCCTTAGTTACAAAGGCTTAGGAAAAGTATGTTTGGGATTAATTCACTCAAGGTATAATCTCCCTAATGGAAAAGTCATTAGAAACGCAGTTTGTTCATTGCTTCCTAGACCCACTGGGGTTAAAAGACTTTTTCATTTGTGTTATCGTTAAATGCAAAAGTTCATACCAAGGGTTTACCATCCAGGGGAGGCAGAGGTTCAGTCTGGCTGTAGACAGCTTGAGGTCTGCTGTCACTTTTCCTTAATCAGACATCTCTTCAGCAAAAGGCACCACTTTGTGCTAAGTCCTAGGGGTATTCCAAAGAAATCAGCTTTATAAAAAGAAGGTGATTTCCTGATCAAGCCTCCGACTGATGATGGCAGCATCATTGCAGTTGGGGAAAGCCTAAAAACTGTATTGAGCCATACCCAGTTACCCTCTTTTGCAGATCAAAAGTGGTCAAAAATTGGCAATTTCAGCCTAAAACGAAAACCAAACAAACAAAAAATCCAGGATGTCTCGACTTCACTGCGTTCTTTGAACACAGAGGTCACTAATACGTTTTTCTACTCAGAAGGTGTTTGACTCTTGGCCAGTGTGATGGTTAATTCTATGCACCAACATGGCCGGGCCGTGGTACTCAGACAAGATGTTGTTGTGGGGGTATTTTTTAGATGTCATTAGCATCTATAATCAGCTCACTTTAAAACAGACTACCCTCCATAAGGTGGGTGGGCCTCATCCAATCAGTTGAAGGCCTTCAGGAGAAAAGACTTGAGGTTCCCCAGCAAGAGGGAATTCTGCCCCCTGACTGCCTTCAGACTCGGGCTGCAACAGCAACACTTCTCTGGGTCTCCAGCCTGCTGCCCTGCCCTGCACATTTCGGGCTTGTCAATTCCATGATCACGTGAGCCAATTTCTTTTATATGTTTATGTTTATATTAACATTTATGTTTATGTTTATATTATTTATATTTATATTTATATTTATATACACGTCTGATTGGTTTCTCTGGAGAACCCTGGCTAATACAACTAGTGTCAACTGTCATTCTTTAGAGGTGCTAGTTTTACCTGGAAAGAAGTAGAAGTCTTTCGATCTCTGATGACAGTGTTCTGCCAGAGAACGTAAATTCCCAGGTTCTGAATGCTTTAGAGAAGAATCACACACACAGAAGAACACGGTGCATAGTGGAGATCGTACACCTAAAGAAGTTGTCAGAATCTCCTTTTCTGTGCTGTTGTTTCGGCTCCCGTTATTGCCAATGAAAAGGGTTTTCTCCTAATGAGCAAGGTTTTACAAAACATCAACGGGCTAACTCTGCTTTCCTCCGTAGAAGCGTGCTTGAAATGTAGACCAATATTTATTATACATGCACGAGTGGAAATACTTGTGAGTTGAATCTTTTCTGAAAGCAGGCAAGAGTCCATTTATAATACCACCTCAGTCAAGGGGTTCAGAGGGGACGAGAGTCACAACTCCCATAAGCTATGGAGTTTTCTATTTCCTGTTAGAATTTTTGCAAAGGTTTAACTTTTGGTTTACTCTATTTGTAACTGGGGAACTTTAATCTTGGGGGTGGCGGGGGGCTTTCAAAGTATTGCCAGTGCATTCAGTAGTCTTACTGGAATGATGTTTCTAAAAATACATAATTGATCTGATATTAACATTGACACACCCCTGATGACATTTCTAGGAAGGCTCCTAGAACCAGACTTTCATGCCCTAGGAATGTTCATTGTGTAAGTGGGTTAATGGCCTAAGCCTTGCCCTATTTAAGATTTCAAGGTATGTCAACTTTTCCCACCCCAGAATTAGTGGCCTCAGTGGCTGTAACAGATACACACCCTTTTAAACATCTCAAAGACCTTATTGTTTCAAGCCTCCAGGCAGATTAGTTCAACTCATCCCCGGTTTTCTAAATTAAATTACCTACCGCAGGAGTAAAGGGCTATGTATTGTATTTTCTGTTGTAAATTCTTTCATACGATATTTCCGTATTTGCTTTTAAATTGTACCTTTACTAACAGAGCATCAGGCTGGTACCAGTGGACCCTGGAAATTCTCATCCATTCTTTTTTTTTTTTAATATTTATCTATTTTTAAGAGAGAGAGAGAGAGACAGAGTGTGAGCAGGGGAGGGGCAGAGAGAGCCAGAGACACAGAATTGGATGCAGGCTCCAGGCTCTGAGCTGTCAGCACAAAGCCCGATGCGGGGCTTGAACTCACAAACCATGAGATCATGACTTGAGCCGAAGTCAGACACTCAACCAACTGAGCCACCCAGGCGCCCCAATTCTCATCCATTCTTAGCAGTGTCTGCCCATTGCCTCCCCTCCGCCTTCTCTCCTTGTCATGTGAAGTGACTCACTGTTCCCTGTGCTCCTCTAGCCCTTTGCCTTCACCTGTCCTCTTCTCCGTCCCCGGAATGCCTCCTTCTTCTGCTGCCGCTCAGGAATCCCACACGCCAAGATCTCAGCCATGCTGCACCCCCATTCCGCACCTTCCCTGGTCTCACCCACTGAAAGGTAACTTATTTTCCCTATGAACGCTTACTACAGCAATGAGGTCTTCTCAGGGATGTGTACATGTTTTAACTCTCCTGAGCACTTGAGGGCGAAACTCTGTTCACACATTTCCCTGCACGTAGCAAATAATTAACACACATTTGTTGGTGTTGGCTGCGGGGCCATCAACCATCTTAATAATTAGGACATGTTTTTTAAAAGAAATACTCTTTCGGGGCTCCTGGGTGGCTCAGGCAGTTGAGCGCCTGACTCTTGATTTCGGCTCGGGTCGTGATCCCAAGGTCTCAGACTCTGCGCTGAATACGGAGCCTGCTTGGGATTCTCTCTCTCCCTCTCCCCCTCCCCCACATGCTGGTGTGTGTGTCCTCTCTCTCTTAGAGAAATAAATATTTTAAAAATAAAAAGATGGTGTGATCATATTTAAAACGTCCATTTTGTTCTGCCCTTTTGCATCAAAACGAGCAAAGTCCACAACAATGTACTATTTCCCAGAAGTGAACCACCTGACATGACTTCACTACAATGGCCCACAACTGGAGAGCCTCTGAGAAATCTAATTCTTGTAAATTTGTACTGCATAAGCTCGTAGCAAGGAGTCGTTAGCTCTGTTTAAAATTTCTGGAAGGTGGGTGACTAGATAATAGGCATCAGTAGGTAAGGTTCTCTCTCTCTTTTTTTTTTTTTTAGTTTATTTATTGTGAGAGAGAGAGAGCGAGCACAAGTGGGGGAGGGGCAGAGAGAAGGAGAGACAGAATCCCAAGCAGGCTCTGCACCATCAGCACATGTAGCACGACGCAGGGCTTGAACCCACAAACTTCGAGATCATGACCTGAGCCGAGATCAAGAGTTGGATGCTCAACCGACTGACCCACCCATGTGCCCCAATAGGCAAGTTTCTTGAGATTTTTATTTCATCAAGTAAAATTCTCGTAACAGAAACTATCTCTTCGAAATCCCCTTAGATCTTACTTAAATTTTAACTTGCCCCATCTTTACAGTTAGACCACTGAATAAAAAGCCACTGAAGGGGAACCTTTTTGTTCGCTTATCCTACACGGACAGTGCAAATGCATTCGTTCTTAAAAAAAAAAAAAAAAATCAAAACCAAACTTTAAAACAAGCAGACGTTGGAAGTTCTCCCCTCACCTTGGCAGACTAGCCCAGGGCGTGAAGGCTGCTTCCCCAGGGCCACCAGCTACCCGAGGCTGGGCACCGGTCTCCAGACACTGCTCAAGCTCCTTCTGTCTCAGGCTGCCGAATTTCCCCACCGGAACCCGCCCACACGCCTCTTACGGGGAGAGGCATCGCTTATCACATGCAAGGCTACAAGCAGAAATCTCTTAAAAAGTCTCATGCTTTACCTTCAATTTTCAAATTCTGGGAGGATAACAAAAACCGTGTGTCTCTGCCTCCCTTGTCAGCACTTACTACTATCTTCATTTTACAGGAAGGAACTAAGGCTCGGAGAGATTGCGAGTTGGAAGTGGCAGGTTTTAAACCAGGTCATTTGACTCTGGGGTCCACGCCAACTGACCGCTATGGTTTCAGGGAAGGCAATATCCAGGCATCCAAAAGGAGAGAAGAAAGTGGGGGTTGAGCATTGGGGAGACAGTGCCCCCAAAATACGATGAGAATTTTTCGCCGAGCTGAAGGAAGATCCAAGACCTGAGATCAACAACGAGCGGAAGAGGATTACCAAAAAAGGTCTGTTCCACCAAGACAAAGTGTAACGAACATGTTCACACAATACAACCTAGCAGCAAAATAGACCAATATCTTAGGAGAAATTCTAGGAGGATTTGGTGAAGCCACAATCCCAGTTAAGAAAATACAGGATTTTTTTTTTTTTTTAATTTGAGAAAGAGAGAGAGAGAGCATGTGTGGAGGGTAGGGGAGCAGAGGGAAAGAGAGAATCTTAAGCAGGCTCCACACTCAGCACAGAGCCCAGTGCGGGGCTCAATCCCACAACTCAGGGAGAGGACATCTACATTACAGCAGGATTTATCTTTCTTTATACTTTTTTTTAAGTTTATTTAGCTTGAGAGACAAAGACAGCCTGATCAGGGGAGGGGCAGAGAGAGGGACAGAGAGGGCATCCCTAGCAGGCTCCACACTGCTAACGTAGAGCCAGACGTGGGGCTCGAACTCATGAAACTGTGAGATCATGACCTGAGCTGAGACCAAGAGTTGGTCACTCAACCATGACCTGATCCAAAATCAAGAGTTGGACGCTCAACCAACTGAGCTACCCAGGCGCCCCCCCCCAAAAAATGTGGGGAATTATGAGAATAAATGAAAAGCAAAAATAAAAAAATTTAGGTCCCAGATGCTTACAATCTGGAAGAAAATCAGAACTGACATCAGACTTACCTGAAACACTGAATGATAGAAGCCAGTAGAGTCAACTAAGTCGTCAAACAGATGTTCGAGCAAAATATGAGTTCTGACACGTAGATTTTTAGAAAGTAAATTATTGTCTTTTTATTAAAAAAGATAAAAAAGCTACAAATAATCCAGAGAAGAAACAATGGAATCAATATGGACATCTCAAGAAAGCAGAAGGTAAGTGGTGAACAATAATGCTAATAATTTGATTAAATCTGAAGTATGATCATTTGTTAGTGGAAAGTATCTTTGAAAGATAAATCCTACTGGGGCACCTGGGTGGCTCAGTTGGTTGAGTGACCAACTCTTGGTCTCAGCTCAGGTCGTGATCTCACAGTTTCATGAGTTCGAGCCCCACGTCTGGCTCTACGTTAGCAGTGTGGAGCCTGCTAGGGATGCCCTCTCTGTCCCTCTCTCTGCCCCTCCCCTGATCAGGCTGTCTTTGTCTCTCTCAAGATAAACTTAAAAAAAAAGTATAAAGAAAGATAAATCCTGCTGTAATGTAGATGTCCTCAAGGGGGTATGTGGTAATCATAAAAGTAGCTGGGGCTTACATATCAAGGTTAGAACACACATGAAAACAGGAGTAAAATAATTTGGAGACCTCTGCATGAAGCCATATAGCAAGGTACTAGGGAGTGAGATTTGGAAAAATCCAGTTTGGTTGGGAAGCAATTTAGAGCAAAAATAATACTGGAAAAGTTCAACTCAAAAAAACATTTTTTTAAGGTTTATTTTTAAATTTTTTTTTTCAACGTTTATTTATTTTTGGGACAGAGAGAGACAGAGCATGAACGGGGGAGGGGCAGAGAGAGAGGGAGACACAGAATCGGAAACAGGCTCCAGGCTCCGAGCCATCAGCCCAGAGCCTGACGCGGGGCTCGAACTCACGGACCGCGAGATCGTGACCTGGCTGAAGTCGGACGCTTAACCGACTGCGCCACCCAGGCGCCCCTTTAAGGTTTATTTTTGAGAGAGAGCAGGGGAAGGGGGCAGGGGCAGAGAGAGACAGAGACACAGAATCCGAAGCAGGCCCCAGGCTCAGAGCTGTCAGCACAGAGCCCGACGTGGGGCTCGAACTCGTGAGATCATGACCTGCATTGAGACCTGTATGGAGTCACCAAGAACAAAAAATGAATTCCCCCCGCCACACCAAATAGTGAAATATTTCCACACAGGCACGGCAGAATTTTGAATCATCCCAACCTTCTTAAACCCTGATAAATATTGCCAGACGAAGGTGAGCATTTTTCTCTGTATTTATTCTTCTCTCAGTTGCTATTTATATGTGCTAACTTCTCCAGATGGATGTTACTACCATAATGTCACTTTCTTCATTCTTAGGATCTTGAAGTATCCAAAGAATTTGGGGGGCACAAGAGGAATTGCCAGTGCTGCGAGCTCTCAGCTGACTATAAAATGTGTAAGTATAATTAGCAACATTTTCCAGACACACAGGTACTAATGTAACTCATCAAAATTATTAACTGTATCTAATACATTGACTTTAAGCATTGCTTGCAAAGATATTTAAATAAATTTGCTTAAGCATTTATAAGAACGCCAATGATGGGCATTCCTTTTGTTTCCTGATCTTGGTCACTATGGTCCGTGCTTTTTTTTTTTTTTTAATTGTTCATTCATTGTTGAGAGAGAGAGAGAGAGCATGAGCAGGGGAGAGGCAGAGAGAGAGGGGGACAGAGGATCCAAAGCGGGCCCGATGCGGAGCTGTAACTCACAAGCCATGAGATCATGATAGGCTGAAGCAGGAAGCCTAACCCACTGAGCCACCGAGGCACCCCTATGCCTTAGTAAGCATCCGTGATCATGGGTCCTTATCAATTGATCCATGGGACAAACTCCCAGAAGGGGAACTCCTGGGTTGAAGAGTATTTGAAATTTTAATTGTAAGGGATGTTGCCAGACTGCTTTCCAAAAACATTACATTGTTCAGGTGCTATAACACTTAACCATCCTATAGCGATATGTGAAAACAGTACCTCCCACTTGCCCAACCAGAAAGTAATAGGCCTTATGTTTCCTTTTAGTTTTGCCTGTCTGACGGGAGTAAAGAGAGGTTCCAATTTTTACTTTACAACATTTTTTTTTTAATGTTCATTTATTTTTGAGAGAGAGCCAGAGCGTGAGCAGGGGAGGGACAGAGAGAGGGAGACACAGAATCCGAGGCAGGCTCCAGGCTCTGAACTGTCAGCACAGAGCCCGACCTCACAGACTGAGAGATCATGACTTGAGTCAGAAATCGGATGCTTAACCGACTGAGCTACCCAGGTGCCTGCCCCTCCACCCCCCCGGCCTTTGTGTTTTAATGGGTTGATTCAGTTCATTCATATTTCACAGTTATATTTTATTATATTCCTTCTATCTTATTCTATACTTATATTTAATATATAATGTTAAATAATATTACATACACTGTATACCATATTGTTATATTGCAATATTGCAATATTATATGTCATTATTTATATTAAGGACTTTTTATTTAAGGTCTTTTACCCTATTTTGGTGAGTTTGATAGAGCTGTTACTAATTTCACTTCTTCCTCTGGTTAATTTTGGTCTTCCTTTGTATGTTTTCATTCCATTAATCATTATTGTCCTGTTTTCCCTGCTTTATTAATCAGTCCCACACAACTCACCAAAATACGAACTATTTTCCTTCACTGAGACACCCCCCACAACACGCTAATTCTTCCCTGCTCACCTCCTCTACCCTTCTCCTCAAGAAAAGATCCCTTTACCTCCCCACCTACACAACCCTCACCACACTACCTGGGGGACTCCAGTATTTTGCAACATCGTTTAGCATTTGTTATTTTCTATAACTCTATTGACCATCTGGTGAAATGTTTCATTCCAAAAGTGGATTTTTAAGTTCTATAATTTTCATTCGGTTGTTTTCTATAATTTCTCTTTCTCTGCTGATGTTTCCCATTTGTTTGTTTAGGGAGTATATTTACTCTTATCCCTTGGAGCATAGGTTGCAAATCCTTTTCTGCTAATTCTAGGCTCTGCTCCCTCTTGCTGTCAAGCCTCCGTCAGTTATCCTTTCTCTTGTGTGTGGCTCACGTTTCTTTTCTTTGTACTTCTAGAAATTTTGTGCATGTGTATTCTAGTAACTTGGGGTATGTTTCTCTAAAGAGTATTTATTGGGTTTGTTTGTTTGTTTGTTTGTAGCCCATCTCCTCCACGGTTAGCTGCAATGGATATAGAGGTTCTTTTTGCTTCCCTGGGGCTACTGGAGTCTGCCCACTAGATGGCTATCAGAAAGTTAGAAATTTGTGCAAATTTATACACATAATCTGGCTCTTACTCGACGGCTCTCTCTTTTCTGGGATTCTCCCCCCTTCACTTTTTCAGCTGCTGTTTTCCCTTTAAACTTTGGTTTTCAAGTCAGTAAGACTGCAGAGTTTTATCTGAGTTTTAGTTGCCCTTGGGAATGTAATACACTTGGAAAGTGACTTTTATTTGCTTCGGTTTATAACACTTGTATCTGAAAAAGCTATGAAATCTGTTAAACCTAAAAAAGTTTCCTCGATTTTATGGGTGTGTTTCTTTGGTTCACTGTGTATGGCCTTTGCCTACAATACAAAGGGTTGTTCTTTTCTTGTGTGTAATCTGGATAGCAGATATTCTGTGTGGTTACTACATCATATGATAAGTCTATGATTAACATGATAATGAACTTTTATGCCATCTTCCAAAATGGTTGTACCAAATTTTTCATTTCTGTGAATAATGAATGAGAGGTCCCGTTGCCCCACATCCTCCTAGTGTTTTGATCTTATACGATTTTTGAATTTTAGCTGGTGTCTCCTTGTTTTGATGTGCATTTCCCAATGATAATTGGGTTTTCATATGCTTATTGGCATATGGTTCATATGTTGAGAAGGTTCATATGTTGAGAACCTTTTCATATGCTTATTGGCAACTGTGTATCATTTTTAGTAAAATGCCTGTTCAGATCCTTGGCCCATTTTTTAAATGAACTTTTTGGTTTTTATTAGGTTATTTTCTTATTGTTAAATGTTGAGAGTTCTTTATATATTTTGGATGTAAATCCTTTATCAGATAGGTATTTTGCATAGACTTTCTCCCAGTCTGTAACTTGTGTTTTAATTGTTTTAAATGTCTCCTTGAAAGAGGAAGTTTTTAACCTTTGTAAAGTTCAATTTATATATATATTTTTCCTTCATGGATT
This sequence comes from Lynx canadensis, assembly GCF_007474595.2. Classification (NCBI taxonomy): domain Eukaryota; kingdom Metazoa; phylum Chordata; class Mammalia; order Carnivora; family Felidae; genus Lynx; species Lynx canadensis. The sequence continues at coordinate 74,851,539 of NC_044320.2, forward strand.
GTACTTTTGGGGTAGTATCTAAAAACTCACCACCGAACCTAAGGTCATGCAGACTTTCTCCCAGATTTCTTTTAAAAGTTGTATAGTGTTATGTTTTACATGTAGATCTATAGTCCATTTTTATTTAATTTTTGTAGAAGATGTGAGGTATGTATCAGGATCCTTTTTTATTTTGTCTTATTTGGCATGTGGACATCCAATTATTCCAGCCCCTCTGGTTTATTTCTGGCCTCCCGATTCTGTTCTGCTGACCTGTGTGTCTATCTTTTTCACCAGTGTCGCACTGTTATAATTACTGTAAAAGTCTCAAACCCAGGGAATGTGAGTCTTCCCAGTATATATTCCTTTTTCAGAATTGGCTTGGCTATTCCTTTTGTCTTTGCATACAGTATGTAGATTGTATTTTCGGATCAGCTTGTGAGTATTTCGCTTGGATTCTGTTTAAGATGATACTGAATGTATAAATCAAATTAGGAAGAACTGACATCTTGCAAATATTGAGCCTTGTAACGTGTGAACCAGGGCATAAGCCCAATCATCTAGATCATCTTTGTTTTTGTTTTTGTTTTTGTGCTTGGCAGTTTCCTGCATATAAATCTGGTATGTATTTTGTCAGTACTGTCTTTGTTATTATTATAAGTGGTATTTTTTAAAATTTCAAATTCCTGTTGGTCACTGGTGGCATATAAGAATACAAGGAACTTTTTTACTCAACGTTTTATTATTTATTTATTTATTTTTGGGACAGAGAGAGACAGAGCATGAACAGGGGAGGGGCAGAGAGAGAGGGAGACACAGAATCGGAAACAGGCTCCAGGCTCCGAGCCATCAGCCCAGAGCCTGACGCGGGGCTCGAACTCACGGACCGCGAGATCGTGACCTGGCTGAAGTCGGACGCTTAACCGACTGTGCCACCCAGGCGCCCCTACAAGGAACTTTTTTAACATTACCTTTGTGTCCTGTGACCTTGCTAAACTCACTTATTAGTTTCAGGGATTTTGTGTGTGTAGATTTTGGGGGACCTTCTACATAGATAATCATCTATGAATAGAGACAGTTTTATTTCTTCCTTTCCAGTCTCTATGTCTTTTCTTTTTCTTGCACAAACCAGGACTTCCAGTATGATATTAAATAGAAGTAGTAACTGAGAACCTCTTTGCACTGAGTCTCTCACCATTAAATACAATGTTATTTGTAAAGTTTTCACGAATCCTTTTTATTAGGTTAAGGAAGTTCTGTCTATTCCTAGGTTGTATGATTTAAAAAAAAATCATGAATAGATGCTGTGTTGAATGCCAGTATTGCATTTACTGATATGATTTTTTTTTTTTTACTATTTAGTATACTAATATAGTGAGCTACAGGGATTGATTTTGAATGTTTAAACCAGCCTTGCATTCCTAGGATGAACCATACTTGATTGCAAGGTAGTATCCTTTTTAATATGTTGCTGAATTTGATTTGCTAATATTTTGTTAGGGATTTCTGTGTCTGTGTTCATGAGAGATGTTGGCCTTAAGTTTTCTTTCTGGTGGATATATGAGAAAAAGTGTGTGTGTGTGTGTGTGTGTGTGTGTGTGTAGATATATAGAGTTATAAATATAAATGAAAGAAAGAAAAAGAAGGAAAGAGTATCTTCATCAGTTTACGGTTATGCATCCAAAAACTTCAACCCAACAACTCAGCAAACAAGCCGAGTTTTTAGCAGATACTAACAAGCTGATTCTAAAATGCATACAGTCTACACAATGTATGTAGACGTCAGTCTAGCATTTTTCATATATTAACTGCTTTCTCCAATAGTGAGGAACCTGGCTCTCATTACACACTATATTTACTTATCCCGTTATGGAATACACATAAAGTAGTTTCATAATTGCTCACCCATACTTTCTAACTAGAGCACAGTATTTGTTTACAGTTCTTGTGGTCTTTAGCCTGTGGGCATATATTCAAAATACTGTGTTCAAAATCATCCTTCATACCCTTTCAGTGTGGTCATGTTATCCAATTAGAATAGATTTAAGTTCCTTTGTTTCTGTGTTCTATTTTTCTGTTATTTCCCACCCTTGTTAATATTTTCTTTAAGCATGTGAAACATTAACATAGTTCTAAAATTCAGAACATATGAAAAAGTAAATCAAAGAAATGCCCGTTTGTCATCACTTCTGTTCCAGTACCCTCATGCTTCCCACCCAATTTCCACCCATTAGCCTTGGAAAACAATCTCATTAGTTTCTGGTCTATTCTTCTTAAGTTTCTTTTCTTTCTCTCTTTTTTTTACTCACAAATAAGCAGACACATGTATATTTTTCTATCTCCCTTTCTTCACATAAAAGGTATATTACAGATATATGCTGATCTACATTTTGCTTTTTCAATGGACAATATATCCTGGGTATCACTCCATGTCAGTCGATAGAAATCACCCTTATTGTTTATTTTACTAAGTAGTGTTACTTTGTGCACATGTAGCATACCTTATTTAACCTCTCTCTCATGTATGGGCACTTCGATTGTTTTCCATATTGTACAATTACAAATAATCATGCAAATGATAACTTTCTTTATATATATTTTCATATTGTCAAGGTATATCTTCACAGTAAATTCTAGAAGTGGATTTATGGGCCAAAATGCTTATGTAATTTTCTTGATTTTTGCAAACTCCTCTCCAAAAGAGTGGTATTAAAGTGTATGTCCATTTATGTTGCTTCTATGAAGATATATTTATACTTTTCTCCAATATCTATAGTTATTTTCATGAAAAGGTTGGTCTGCATGATGTATTTCATCATTATAGAAAACAAGAAATCTGTTGTGCATCACTCTTAAATATGGAATGACAGTCAGTGATCATCGGACATTTCAGGCAACCCCCACATGAAAGAGAGGGACGCCTAGGTGGCTCAGTCAGTTAAACATCTGACTTTTGGTTTTGGCTCAGGTCATGATGTCATGGTTCGTGAGATCTAGCCCCACGTCAGGCCCTGCACTGACAGCATAGAGTCTGATTGGGATTCTCTCTCTCCACCCCTCCCCCCTTCATGCTCTCTCTCTCTCTCCCTCTCTCCTGCTCTGTTCTCTCTCTCTTTCAAAATAAATAAATAAACTTAAATTTTTTAAAATAAAAAAAAGACACAGAGACTAAAATGACAAAAAAAGGAAAAAGGAAACTCAGATGAAACAAAGGCAATGAGGAAGAGAAAATAATTTTTAATCCCTTAATTAATATTCTTAGGGGTATATGTTCACAACACACATAAAAAACAGTGTGTGTGCATGTAATACAAAGACAGAGGTATGTATGTGTAAATACACACACACACACACACACACACGCACTCACACATATATTTCCTAACTCTGCCTCTAAGAGGGCTTAGAAGCAGTGATACAGAGTAGCAGTGAGCACACAAATATCCAGATCTTGGTTTCTAAGTACCATTCTCCACTAACCAGTTCGGAGCTCTCTGGAAAATGGCTAATTCTAAGACTTGGAGCAAGGAAAGTACAAGACAGTCCTGGGACATCTGGTACCAGAAAGTAAAGAAATGTTCAAAAGATGATATGGAACATGTGAAAAATGACACAGGAGCCACTTTGAAGTGGCACCCACTAGCCTACTTTAGGAAAACATGGGCGAAAATAAACAAACAAATACAGCAACAGATTAAAAGCCATGGAATAAAAGAATTTAAAAGGTCATGATAATAAAAACTAAATGAACAAATATAAATAAGTAGAGAAGTGGGATTCTAGCTAATAACTGGAGAAGAAGGGTAATGAAATTAAAAACCTATGAACTGGCAACAATCATAGTGATAATTACTTCACAAGATAATCATCAACGGATATAAACTAGTGGGCTAAGTATTGCCGAGAAGCAGCATGTAGGATTCAAGTACCTTACCACAAAATATTTATTAATTACAAAAAGAGTAACTTTGCTATAGAGAAACCCAGAGTATACCAATTTAAACAGCTGATCAAAGTTAACCTCATTAGTGGGGTGCCTGGGTGGCTCAGCCCGTTAAGTGTCTGACTTCAGCTCAGGTCATGATCTCACAGTCCGTGAGTATGAGCCCCGCATCGGAGCCTGCTTCAGATTCTGTGTCTCCCTCTCTCTCTGCTCCTCTCCTACTCATGTTGACTCCATCTTTCTTTCTCCCTCTCTCTCTCTCTCTCAAAAATAAACATGAAAAAATTTTTTTAAGTTAACCTCATTAGTAATGGAACAAATCAGTTGTCTGTAACTGATCAAATTTAAGCTCATCAGTAATGGGATAAATCAATAGACTACATTGAGAAGAACACAATAGCATTTTCCATCACCGATATTCCTGCCACAATTTTATGACCTGAATTTAGTCATGGGGAAATATCAAATGAATGTAAATTGAGGGAGATTCAACAAAATGCTCTTCAAAAGTGTCAAAGTCATGAAAGACAAAGAAAGACTGAGAAACTGTCTTAGGTTAAAGAAAACTAAAGAGACTTGATAGCTGAATTAGTTTTCTGTTGCTGCTGTAACAAATTACCACAAAATGTGAGAGGAAAGAGAGAAGCTCAAGAAAGACCTACAAGGATCCAGGACTTGCTGGCTTCAAAATAAAATTGTTCTTATTCCCATGATTTCCAAGATATTCAAATTGATAAAAGATCCCATCCAAAGTAGGACTGTAAGTCCCTGGTTAATATCTCGGAAAGATCCGAGACAGTGCCTCAGAAAACCAGTTAGCCAGACAGAATACCATCAAAGCATCTTAAGAGCACAATAAGGTTTCTAGGAATCTTCAGTTTGTGGCCTCTCTGCTGTCCAAGTGGAAGCCTCTCGATGATGCTTGTGTATGTAATTTTTTTAATGAACTGGATTTTGTAAATTGATTCACAGGAAACCCATTATGTTTCTAAAGGAACTGTATCAGCATGCAATTTTAAATGGTAGGAGGCAGTACAAAAGGAAGAAGGATCATGGGGCAGTCGGTTGAGCATCTGACTCTTGATTTCTGCTCAGGTCATAGTCTCACAGTTGTGGGGTCAAGCCCTGAATTGGGCTCTGTGTTGGCTGTGGAGCCTGCTTAAGATTCTGTCTCCCTCTCCCTCTGCCCTTCTCCCATGCACACGTGCACACTCGCGAGCACTCTCTCGTTCTCTCTCTCAAAAAAAAAAAAAAAAAAAAGAGAGAGAAGAAGAAGGATCTTAAGGTCATGCCTCACAGATCCTCTCCATTGACGGTTAGGACTTCTAAGAATCTTGACTTTCTTGTCTCTCAGTGGCTTCATGTGAAGCCCAGTCGGTGAGATTTCTGGGTATGTGTTTCTAGAAGTTGGTTCCTAAAAACAAAACCGCAAAAAAGTTTAAAGGAACTGTATCAACGTGGACTGAAAGGAATAGAGGCAGCACGCAACGAAGAGGGCTTTTCGCTCTAAGACTCCTTGGGAAGAAGCAGGGTGCCCAAATTCCTCAGCTGCCAACGTGGCAGCATTTTATGGAAAAGGAAGGCTAACTCAGCAGGCAGCACCGGGGGCCCAGGGCTGTGGTGAACCGCCCCACATGGTGGGCTGAGCCCTAGCCAAGGCAACACGTGCCCAACGGGGCTCCGAAACTGTATAGGCCAGTGATTCCCGGGTGCTCCCTGTTGCAGTCAAATGCTCTACCCCTGAGCTATACCCCCGGGCCTTCGGGTGCTCCCTATTGTACCTTGTTACGGATGAGAGTCATTCTCTCGCACAGCAGTGTTTCTGGGCCTGTCCCACCAGTGTATGTTGGGTGCCCGGTTCCCGGGTCTCGGACTGAGAGACGCTGTACTTGAGGAGCTATGTCAGAAGCTGTGCCGGAGCCATCATCCGCCTCGGAACCAGGCGGAGACAAGGAGGTTCTGGGCCTCGAACCCGAGTCGGTCCTGTATTAGGGATATTGGGAAGCTTGTATGTAATTTGCACGTGGGGGAAAGACAAGTACATAATTTGAGGCCAGAGAGCCAACCGTGGCAGACTGAAAACACGCCCGCAAAACCTTTGGCCTGCCTTCCACGGAACGATGCGCTCTAATTCGCCTTCCCTTGAACCTGTACTGACCTTAGTGACTCACTTCTAAGAAAAAGAATGCAACTTAAGCTGCCGTGAGATCTGCAAGGCTAGGTCATAAAAATGAGCCAGGCTTCCCTTGGCTCGGCCCCCCTCTTAGGACCGAGGGTGCCCCGAACCGGCTTTTCGAAGTCCGCTGCCTACAGCTGCCAAGCAGGAAGTGCACGCGAAGAAACAGGGGCGCGCCAGGAGCCCCCAGGGGTTCCAGTCGCCCAGATGCCCCGCCTGGAAGGGAGCGAACCTCCAGGGGGTGCCGTTCCTCAGTTTGCCAACCACAGACTGGCCCCACCCACCTGCCGACCCAGTACGTTGCTGCTGCGGTTTTCAGCCACTACGTTAAGGGGTGAAATAAATACCCAGAACAATTAACTACTGGTCGTCGAACACATTTAAAGGTTTTGCTAAACTGTTCCAGAAAGATCATGTTCTTTCTGTGTTAGATTTCTTCCTCCGTTTTGTAGTTTGATTAGCAGTCTCATTTTGAGTGAGGTGTTTGAGGTGTGTTTGTTTTTCCCTGTTTCTCCCTGGTTTTGACCCCTCGCTGTTTGCCAGTTTGACAGTTGTCCCCGTCTCGGATCCCTTCGCTGTGACCCCTGGTCCACAACAGTTCTTATAGTGTCTCATTGGGCTCCTGTCCCACGACGATTAATTGGCAATATCACAGGGTCATCCCTTGTTCTAGAGACCTTTATTTTGTCTTTCAGCCAGACCATGTATTTTTTCGCTGCTTTTATGTGCTATCACCGTTACGTGTTTAAGGCAGACAGAGTGCATCAAAGCATATCAGTCACCATAGCGATGGTAGGTCCTTTCCTCTAACTTCGGGGAGACCCCGGGCCTGGGAATTGGATCTTTTGGTATTGGGGTTGCTCACGTCAGGCACTTGTCCATCACACGAGGACACTGGTTGTTACAGAAAAGAGGGGCGTCTGGGTGGCTCAGGCAGTTAAGCGTCCGACTTTGGCTCAGGTCATGATCTCACAGTTTGTGGGTTCAAGCCAGCTCAAATGCTCTGACAGCTCAGAGTCTGGCAGCCGGCTTCAGGTTCTGCGTCTCCCTCGCTCTCTGCCCCTCCCCCACTTTCTCTCTTGAGCACGGGCACGCTCTCTCTCTCTCTCTCAAAAATAAGTAAACATTAAAAAAGAGGAAATTAGGGGTGCCTGGGTGGCTCAGTCAGTTACGCATCCGACTTCAGCTCAGGTCATGAGCTGAATTCATGAACTGAACTCACAGTTCACAAGGTCGATCCCCATGCTGGGCTCTGTGCTGACAGCTCAGAGCCTGGAGCCTGCTTCAGATTCTGCCCCTCCCCAACTCGTTGCACGCACACTCTCTCTCTCTCTCCCAAAAATAAACATTAAAAAAAAAGAAATTAAATAAATGCTTTACTTGGCTCATCTAAAGACTGCATAAATAATTAACACAGCCCAGTGTATCTGTGGTGGAAATATTTCTGATTACTACCTCTGCCCTGCCATCAGTTATTGGAAACGCATCCTGTGACCTTGACCACATATCACTGTTGACATTGGGGAGCCCATTTCCACTGGGGCATCTTGTACTAGAATCTCTTGAGTGAACAGCCGCAAGTGCACTTTGTGAGGATTCTGGCACTTCCCTCACTGGCCTGACTCATTCTCTGGCCTCGTTCTGACGTGCAAGGCTTCAGAAAACACAAGAGCCACATAACCTGAGGACAACGCTTGGGAGAGTCCTCTAACTCTCTAAACCCAAACCAGAGCATGAGATGAGAAGCAGAGCAGTACATCTTATTGTGTCTTCATAGCATAGATGACGGGAATGTCGCTTGGAGCTCCTAATGTAAGTGAGGTAAGTATTCTTGACAAGGAAGATGATTCTAGCCCGAGCGTAGACATTTTAAGCTGCTTCAGCAAGGCCAGAAGGGAGGCAGGGAGAGGCACTGGGAAGGCTTCTCCTGGTTTTGTTGGTTGGGAGGAGGTTAGCAAAGTGTCTTAGGGTGAGGGGAGTATATTTATTATTTTGCTTTAATGTAATCATGGACAAACTTTTTCACTGTGATTTCAAGATCAGGATGGCAACTGCTAGGAGCTCTGGAAAGGACAGTAGAACTTTGAAACTAATGAGGGACAAAGGGGAATAAACAGAAAAGTTGACCAAGGCAGAAAGAGTAAGGAAGGGAAAAAAGAAAAAGAAGAAAGTCAGATAAATAGCAAATATTAAAATAAGTTAGGAAAATTAAGTTTCATCTCATTATGACATTAAATGTGAATTATATGAATCCCTAAACAAAAGACTTTTATCAAAATAATATATTTTCTTTTTTTTAATTTTTTTTAATGTTTTTATTTATTTTTGAGACAGAGGACACAGAGCATGAGTAGGGGAGGGGCAGAGAGAGAGGGAGGCAAAGAATACGAAGCAGGCTCCAGGCTCTGAGCTGTCAGCACATAGCCTGACACGGGGCTCGAACTCATGGACTATGAGATCATGGCCTGAGCCGAAGTCAGATGCTTAACAGAGTGAGCCACCCAGGCGCCCCAAAAGAATATATTTTCTATTAAAACATAAGAGGGGGCACCTGGGTGCCTCAGTCAGTTAAGGGTCCAACTCTTGATTTCAGCTCAGGTCATGATCTCACGGTTCATGGGATCAAGCCACAGGTCGGGCTCTGTGCTGGTAGCTTGGAGCCTGCTTGGGATTCTTTCTCTCTCTCTCTCTCTCTCTCCGTCTCTCTCTCTCCGCCCCTCCTCGCTCATGCTCTCTCTCAAAATAAATAAACTTAAAAAAAAAAAAGTAAGAGAAACAGCTAAAGCTTCTTTTCATATAACAGTGGTAAAATGTGAGTTTGATGAATGTTGGGAAAGGATTGGCTACATGAAACTAATAAAAATGAAACAAGTGAAAAAAAGAGTTAATTACAAGTTCATAAAACCTGCAAAAAATGAGGAAATTAGATAACCTAAGAACCCCAAAGTAAAATGTATACTAAACATAAACATGCATTTAGAACATCAGTTGTGAATACCAGTGTAATAAGTGGGTTACTTTCTCCTATAAAAAGACACACGTGTTGTTTACAAGAAACACTTAAAATGCAGGGATAGAGTAAGCTTAGAAATATATGGATTTTCCTTTTTAAAATTTTTTTCATGTTTATTTTGAGAGAGTGTAAGCACACGTGTGCACAGGAGAGGGGCAGAGAGAGAGGGAGAGAGACCATCCCAAGAAGGCACCACACTCGATGTGGGGCTCAATCCCACGAACCATGAGATCACGACCTGAGCGGAGATCAACAGTCCAGCGCTTAAATAACTGAGCCACCCAGGCGCCCTGGTTTTTCCTTTTTGAATATCCCTGAGGATATAAGGGAACTAAGGAGGACCTAGACTGATGATGTAGCAAGAAGTGCTCTTGACAAGATAGAAACGCAGCAAGAAACAGAGGACAAACTTTCTGAGTTTATAACTTTATCCATTTTTAACTGCAGTGGGTGGAGGGGCGGGGGTGGGGGGAGGCAATGGAAGTCGCACTCAAAAGTGTTTCATCAAGTGACTGCTTATAACTTTATTGGAATTTACTGTAATTTAAGAATAACCTTAAAATGCTGGCTTCCCACATTTAACCCCCTACCTGAGTACCTGAGTATTTTTTGAGATTTCACAGTAGCTGGGTCTTTTTTTTTTTTTTTTTCAACTCTGTACCTGTTTTAGACGATAGCAGGACAATAAAACTTAAGTGAACGTGTTTTTTTGTTTAAATAATTTATGGCTTCTGTAATAATAATGGTGTAGATATTCTTCCTGGTGTCGGCAATGAAAATTGGCAGGTGAGGGGTACAGTTATCTAGATGCGCTGGAATAGGAGAGGCAGCACACAGGTTAATGATTAAATTGGCTAAAAAGATAATCAGGATGGATAAACAGATAAAAAGGTAGGTAGGGAGGTACATAGATAGATGATAAATGGCAAAAAAAAAAAAAAAAAAAAAAAAAGTGGATCCGCTCCTCCCAGTAACGTACGTCCAAAGTCAGACAACAATAGAGGTGGGGTAGTAGATAGACCCCAAAGCAGGAGGAATGATACCACCTTTACGTGGAGTTCTTCATGGTTTACAAACACTCCCACAGCCATCGCCTTCCTTCATCCTCACAAAAGTTAGAGTCTGTTTTATCATCTTCATTTTTACAGATCAGAGAAGTAACTCTTAGGTTTAAAAAAAAAATGGATGAGAAATAGATCCTTAAAAAAAAAGCAAAAAAAGGCATCAAGGCATCACAAGTGGTATTATTATTATCAGAACACATAGATTTTAAAATTAAAATCTTCAAAAAGGAAAAACAAGGACACGAAGTAATAATAAATGCATAAATTTAAAAACAAGATATAGTCGTGATAAATTTGCTGCACCAAAAAAAAGGTAGCTAAATATATAAATGGCAACCATTAGAAATGAAAGAACTTCATTCTAAAATTATATTAAAATGAGAGTAACCATTTTCTCAGAATTAGATATAAAAGACAAAAATAAGAAAGGACATAAAATCAAATAACATAATCAAACCTGATGTGTATATGAAATAAAATTTTGTCATTTGATGAGGCACCTGGATGGCTGTTAGTTAAGCATCCGACCTCGGCTCAGGTCATGATCTCACAGTCCACGAGTTCGAGCCCCGCGTCAGGCTCTGTGCTGACAGCTCAGAGCCTGGAGCCTGCTTCGGGTTCTGTGTCTTCCTCTCTCTCTCTCTCTGCCCCTCTGCCGCTCACGATCTGTCTCTCTCTCCTTCAAAAACAAATAAACATTAAAACAAATTTTTTTTAATAAAAATAAATTTGAAAAACCTTTGTCATTTGAAAAAGGAATACACACGCACATATGTATGTCCAGGTATTACAAAATCTTATATGCATTTGGTCAAAAATAAAGCATAAACACAGTTTTAAAACTATACATGTTAGGGTCACCTTCTCTTAATGGAAGTAGAAATAAATAATAAAAAATATGACTTTAGAAAATACATAACTACTTGCAAACTAAAAAAACATCGTCCCAAATACACGTTGGACTAATGAAGAAATCCAAACTGAAACCACTCCCTAAAAGAGATCAAGAAAAGGAGAACACACCCTCTCAAAACCTCTGAATCAAAGTGTTAGTTGCGCTGGAAAAATATCTGTCACTTGAAATCTCTTCATTCTTCAAAGAGAAAGACAGAAGATAAAGGAACTTCATGTTTCTCTATGGGGGGAACTGGTAGCTGTCCTTCAAAAGCAATCCTCCGCTTACCACAGTAAAACAACAGTAGCTGGGCACATGGCAGGACAAGCTGGTGCCCAGTGACACCGGCCCAGGACTCCCTTGCTGTTAGATGCGGCCATGTGACTAAATTCTCAAATATGAATGGAAGTGGTATGGACCACTTCTAGGCACAGGGGGGACATGCCTTTTCTCTACTGTCTCTTCCTTCCCTACCAGCTGGAAGAAGGCGCGCTGGTGACCCACTTTTGATTACGCACCCAGGACTCTGCCTTAGAGCAGAATCAGCAAACTAGTTCTGACAAAGGCCGATGGGAAAATACTTTTCGTTTTGTGAGCCATCTGGTCTCTCGTGACTACAGTTCTGCCATTGAAGCTCAAAAGTAAAATGTAGGCAAGATGCAAACATATCAGTGTGGTTGCACTGCAATAAAATTTACTGATAAAGAACAGGCAATAGGCAGGAATGGCCCTCATTGGTATGCTGCCCCCAGCCCTAGAGAATGGCAGAGTTTTCCCACTTGCTTGTGTTCCTGAATGACGTTATGGAACAGGCCACTTACCCACCCAGGACTGTCCCATGAAAGAAAATAACAAAGACGTTTCGCGATCGAGTCTCTGCTCCAGCAACTTAGCCTTCATTGTAACTACTATGTCAACTTAATTTAAAAAACTTTTTATTTTATTTTTGAGAGAGAGAGAGAGAGAGAGAGAGTGCAAGCAGGGGAGGGACAGAGAGAGAGGGAGACACAGAATCCAAAGCAGGCTCCAGGCTCTGAGTTGTCAGCACAGAGCCCGACACGGGGCTCGAACTCATGAACCGTGAGATCATGACCTGAGCTGAAGTCAGATGCTCAACGGACTGAGCCATCCAGGTGCCCTGTCAACTTAACAAATTAAGGGGGAAAATAGAGTCAATTTGAGAAATAAAACAGATGAAATAAATTAAAGGTGAATTTAGTGAGGTAAAAATTAGGAAAAATGAATGCAGAGTTGGTGCTTTACAATCACAAAACTGAATAAGGTCGAAACCCTTGGTGATCCTGGCTAAAGAAAAAAAGGGGTGAAGAAGAGAGGAAAAGAATTATGAGACTACTTTATCTTAACCTATTGAAAATATTTTGAAAATTTAGAGGAAATGGATGGTTTCCTAACAGAATATTAATTATAATGACTCAAGAAGCAGTAAAAAACTGGACTAAAACAAATGCTAATCAAATCAGACAAGAATGGAAAAGTGATTAAAACTCTATTATTTGGAAAGACCAATACTTCCAGGATAAAAATCATAACTGAGTTCTATCTGAACTTTCAAGAGCATGTATTCATTCATTCTATAAATATTTACCGAGTACTTACCATCTTCCAGCACAATTCTCTCTCCAGGATGAAAAAAGTGAACAAAACACAGTCCCCACCCACATAGAGAAAGACAATAAATAAACACCCAAATAAATACATGATGCACATTGTGATAATAAATGCTGGGGAGAAAAGCAAAGCGGAGGTAACAAATGCCCCTAATGATAGGGAGTTTTCCTAATGGCACATTTTTCATGTGGTTATTTCTCATCCGCATATCTTCTTAGGTGAAATGACTCTTCCTGTCTCTTGCCCATTTTTAAACTGGATTGATTTTTTTTAATGTTTTTATTTATTTTTGAGAGAGACAGAGACAGAATGCGAGTGGGTTAGGGGCAGAGAGAGGGAGACAAAGAATCCGAAGCAGGCTCCAGGCTCTGAGCTGTCAGCACAGAGCCCGACACGGGGCTCGAACTCACAAACCGTGAGATCATGACCTGAGCCGAAGTCAGATGCTCAACGGACTGAGCCACCCAGGCGCCCCGGGATAGTTTGATTTTTTTTAACTGCTGAGTTTTGAGAGTTCTTGATATATTCCAGATACTAGTCCTTTGTTGGATACGTGGTTTGCAAATGTTTTCTCCTGGTCTTTAGTTTGTATTTTTATCTGCTTGGCAAGTTTTGAATTTTTATGAAGTCTAATTCATCAATTTTCCCTTTTAAAGTTCATGCTTTTAGTCTCCAATCTAAGAATTTTTGGCATTACCTTAGATCTTGAAGATTTCTCATAGGTCTTTTCCCTTTATGTTTTACATTTAAGTCCTTGATCCATTTTGAGTAAATTTTTGTATAAGCTGTGAGACCCTGAAACAGGGTGGGTTTTTTTTTTTTTATTTGTTGCGTTTTGGGTTTTGCTCATAGATGCCTTCTTGTGCCAACATCTATTGAAAAGGTTATCTTTGCTTTTTTTATCTTAAATCTTTGTCAAAAATTGATTGGGCATATTTGTATGGATCTATTTTTGTGTTCTCTGTTCTGTTCAACTAATCTACATGTTTATCCCTCCACCAATACTACACAGTCTTAATTACTATAGCTATATAATAAGTCTTGAAATGGAGTAGACTAATTCTTCCCATTTCATTTTTCTCTATCAAAATTGTTTTAGCTCTTCTGGCTTCTTTGCAATACCACATAAATTTTATTTATTTATTTATTTATTTATTTATTTATTTATTTAGGGGAGAGAACAAGCAGGGAGGGGGAGAGAGAGGGGACAGAGGATCTGAAGCAGGCTCTGTGCTGACAGTAGCAAGCCTGATGTGGGGCTCAAACTCATGAACCTCGAGATCATGACCTGGGCCATAGTTGGATGCTCAACTGACCGAGCCACTCAGGTGCCCCTCCCACATAAATTTGAGAGTAATCTTTTTATCTACAAAAAGCTCTTGCTGGAAATTTGGTAAGAATTGTGTTAAACCTGAATATCAGTTTGGGGAGAACTGACATCTTTACAATGTTGTCTTCTAATCCATGAACATAGTATGTCTCTCCATTTATGTAAATCTTTTTGATTTGATTTCTTTCATCAATGTTTTCTAGTTTCATGTACAAATCTTGTACATGTTTTGTTAGATTTACATGTAATTTTTTTTTTCTTTTGAGAGATAGGAGTGTGTGTAAGCAGGGGAGGGGCAGAGTGAAAGGGAGAGAGAGAATACCAAGCAGTCTCCATGCCCAGCCTGGAGCCCAACATTGGGCTCAATCTCACGATCCTGACCTGAGTCGAAATCAAGAGTCAGATGCTTAACTGACTGAACAACCCAGGTGTCTCTCTCCCTCTCTCTCTCTCTCCCACTCTCTCTCTCTCTCTCTCTCTCGTGATTGTAAATGGGGACTGTATTTTTAATTTTGATGAGAATGTGTTTGTTGTAGAAATACAATTGATTTTTGTATGTTTATCTGGTATGAATTTGCTGAACTCACTTATTAATTCTAGGAGTTTTTTAATAGATTTTAAAAATATTTTCTATATAGATAATAAGCCTATCATCAGCACATAGAAACAGTTTTATTTCTTCCTTTCTAAACTCTATTTTTCCTTTCCTTTTCTTTTCTTGCCTTATTATACTGGCTAGAATGTTCAGCATTTTATTAAGAGTGGAAGAGCAGACAACCCTGCCTTGTTCCCAATCTTAGGAGAAATACATTCAGCCTTTTGCCATTAAGTAACTGTTAAGTGTAGATTTTTTTTTTTAATTTTTTTTTCAACGTTTTTTATTTATTTTTGGGACAGAGAGAGACAGAGCATGAACGGAGGAGGGGCAGAGAGAGAGGGAGACACAGAATCGGAAACAGGCTCTGAGCCATCAGCCCAGAGCCCGACGCGGGGCTCGAACCCACGGACCGCGAGATCGTGACCTGGCTGAAGTCGGACGCTTAACCGACTGCGCCACCCAGGCGCCCCTAAGTGTAGATTTTTATAAATGCACTTTATTAAGTTGAGAAGTCCCCCTCTACCCCTAATTTGTAAAGAATTTTGTTAAGAATAAGTCTTAAATATTTCAAATTTTTCTGCAATTGATGTACTCATGTGACTTCTTATTCAGCCCATTGATATGGTGGATGACATTATTTGATTTTCAAATATTGAACTAGCCTTGCATTCTTTGAATAAACATCACCTGACCATAGTGCACAATTTTTTATATGTTGCTGAATTCTGTGTGTTAATATTTTGTTAAGGGTTTTTGCATCAATGTTCACAAGGAATATTGGTCTATAGTTTGCTTCTCTTGTGCTGTGTTTGGTTTGGGGATCAAAGTAATACAGACTTCATAAAATGACTTGGAAAGTGTTCCCTCCTCTTCTATTTTCTGGTATAGATTATGCAGACTTGGTGCTAATTTTTCTTCAAACCTTTGGGAGAATTTTCTGAAGAAGCCATCTGTGCCTCAGGATTTCTTTGGGGGAAAGTTTTTACATTATGAATTCAATTTCCTTAATCCTTATAGAGCAATTCAAATTATTCATTTCATATTGGCTGAAATAGGGTAGGTTTTTTTTTTTTTTAAGGAATTGGTCTGTTTCACTTACTTTGCCAACTGTATACATACAGAATTGCTTGTGGCATCTCATTATATTTTTTATGTTTGCAGGACCTGTAGCAACACTCCCTGTTTCAATCTTGATATTGGTAATTTGTGTTCTTTTTTATATGTCCATGTTGCTTGAAGTTTGTCCATTTTTGTTATCTCAGAGAGCTAGATTTTGTTCTATCGATTTCCTCTATTGCTTTTCTGCCTATACTTTGCTTTCTGACCTCTTTTATTGCATTCTTAAGCTTATTTTGCTCTTCTTTTTCTAAGTTCTTGAAACGAGAATGCAGACCACTGATCTGAAATTTTTCTTCTTTTATAATGTGAGCATTTAGTGTTACAAATTTCCTTCTTAGCGTGCTTTAGCTGTGTCCCACAAATTTTGAATATGCTGCATGCATATCACTCCAATGTTGTTTTGGTTTTTTTTAATTTCCTTTGAGATTTTTCCCTTTGAAACACGGATTATTTTCAAGTGTGTAATTTAGTTGCCAAGTGCTGGGAGATTTTCCTGTTATCTTTGTGTTATTCTTTTCTAGTTTAATTAATTATATCATGATCAGAGAACATACTTCGGTATGTTTGGTTTCTTTTTTTGTTTTTTTTTTTCACATTCCTTGGGGTTTGCTTTATGGATGTGGTCTTCGTGATATATTCCACACACACTTGAAGAGAACGTGTATGCTGTTGTTGTTAGGTGGAATATTCTATCAATGTCAATTTGAAATAACAGAGTACAAAGCAATATGTTGAACGATACCGTGAATATCCAGACAGGGGAAGGACTACAGATAAAATGGCACACATGTTTCAACAGATAATTTGTAAAGAAAAAAAAAAGAGATAGAGAATCTGTAGATTAAAGACCTTAAAGTACACAGCAAGGTAAAAATAATGTGTGATATTAACCAAAGTGTCTAGGGATGGACCCATGGTTGATAAAAACCATTAAACACACACGCGTGCGTGCACACACACACACACACACACACACACACATACACGGAAGTGATTACTATAAAAGTCAGGGTAGTGGTTACTTTTGGATAGAGATGGTTATGATGGGATATACAGAGGGGCTACTGGGGTAGCTGGCAACATTTTATTTATTAGCTTGTGGTTTTATTTCTTGACTTGGGTGGCAGTTACAAGCAGTGGTGTGCTCTCCAGGGGGAAAAGAAAGCCTGGGCTTGTAGCATTTCCTGATTTCCATCATGTAAACACTACCACCATGGCCAATTTTCAAGCTACCAACATGATGTCATCGTGGAGCTGGGAAAAGATTGCACAAACGGCCCTGAGAGGGCCGCGTGGGCCAGCTCCGGCACAGCACTGGGCGGTTGTGTTCCTTGTAACAACTCTCTGAGCTGTACGTTTAGTTTTTGAATAGTTTACAGTTAAAAGGATAAAAATAAATTTAAAACAACAGCACTGGATAAATGGCTGCTTCTCGAACAGGAAACACGTAAAATGAGCCTTGAACGTCTTTCAGTGTCCGAAAGCAAGGGAGTGCTCAAAATAGAAATAAAGAGTCCATAATGAGAGGGGTGTGTCAAAGGGACCCAGTAATTAATTGAAAGCGTTCCCAGTGGCCAAAGCTGGAGTGATTTGAGCAACAAGATAAAGTAGTATTGGGTCATTACCCAAAGTGTAAAGTAAATATCCATGCCTGCATATTGATATAAATAAACGATTGAACAGGGGAGAGAACAGACACATCTGTTGTGCAGAAGAATCCAAATAACTTATGTATATGTGCAACCGCATAATCCCTTGCCTCTCCAGTAATGGCTGCACAGAGTGACTTCTTTCCAATGAGCACAGTATGGAAAAGGGGAGTAAAAAGAGTGACTTCATAGTAGAGAAACATGACAAACTCTCCCTCAGCCATGTGATCAAGGTCAACGCCAACAGAGGTGAGTCTTGTCGATACTTTACACCCTTGATGTGATGTGATGAACATGGCACTTTACTTCCATAATCTTCCTTCCAGAAACCTGTAAGCCCAGTCGAGTCATGAGGGAAACATCAGACAAATCCCAAATGGGGGACATCATTCTGCAAAATGCTTGACCAAGACTCCTTAAAACTGTCAAGGTCATCAAAAACAAGGAAAGTCTAAGAAACTGCCATAGGCATGACAAGCCTAAGTAGACATGACAAGAAAATATCATGTACCCTACATGGGATCCTGGGGCAGAAAACAGGGAAAAACTAAGGTCATCTGAACAAAGTATGGACCATTGTTAATAATGTTTCCATACCGATCGTTCAATGTGCCGTGCAAGGCAAGCTGTTAGTAATAGGGGAAACTGAGTGTGGGCTATCTGCGAACTCTCTGTACTCTCTTACAACTTTTCTGTAAATGTAAAACTGTTCTAAAATGAAAAGTCTAAAATTAAATAAAATTCTAAACCATCTACTCTGTGTCTCCTCCTTAGGAAAACCACACATTCAGGCGAACTCGTCTCACCTAAACTTTACAACCCCCAGACCGCCAATGAGTGCTTGGTGTTGTCTAGAGGTCTTACTGTCTTGTCCTAAACAAATTTCTCTGCCTTTTTCCAAGTCACATTTCCTCACTTGTCACAAATCTTCCACACTGCTCTCCAGTCCAGTCCCAGCTGGTGGCCTTACTTCATGTTTTACTAAGAAAACAGAAGCAAACAGAAGAGAAGTTCCATATGTTTTGGCCACGGAATCTAACCATCTATTGTCCACATACTTAAGACCAGCGACTCCATTTCTGCACTGGGTCCCACCTCCCCTGCAGCCCCCCGTTAAAGTAAAATCATTACTTTTACCCTGTGTGTAAGATCATTACCGTCAGCTATGTGTCCTGCGAACGGGGCACACTATCTGGATCCCATATTCCCTTCCAGCTTACCCCCCATTTTTCTGTTCTTTGCAGCAAAATGTCCTAAAGGAGTTATCTGTATTCGCCATCACTGTTGTTTTATTTTTTTATTTTTTTATTTTTTCCCAACGTTTATTTATTTTTGGGACAGAGAGAGACAGAGCATGAACGGGGGAGGGGCAGAGAGAGAGGGAGACACAGAATCGGAAGCAGGCTCCAGGCTCTGAGCCGTCAGCCCAGAGCCCGACGCGGGGCTCGAACTCACAGACCGCGAGATCGTGACCTGGCTGAAGTCGGACGCTTAACCGACTGCGCCACCCAGGCGCCCCGCCATCACTGTTGTTTTAAAATAGAGTGTATTAATAGAAAATTCGAGGTATGGTAAGGCCAACAATGGACCGGGAAAATTTTGACAGTTCGTTACTCATCGTTCCTAAAGGCAGAGGAAGGCCACACCATTGCTGGGCCCCTGGGGAAGCACTGGGAGGTAAAGAGGTGGAGGCAGAGGGAGCCACTGTGGACAAGAGCTTTATTGTGGTTTCCACGAGAAGGAACAGGCAAGGTAGGGCAGGCAGGCTTGGGATTGACTACCTCGAATCACTTCAGTGGGCTCTGGGGCACAGGATGTCCCTTGTTGTCTGGTAGTTGGCCCTGGGTGGTCAGGGCAGGGGATAGGTGGCCCAGAATGTGAGAGTTGGGGATATGGGCTCTGGACTGGTTGGGTTGTTTTTGAAAAATGTGCTCAGGAGTGTGTCATTCAGTATCTCTAGGAACTGGTAACCCCGGAAGGGGCAGACCATCCAAGATCAGCAAGGCCCCAGATGTCAAAGCATCAGCATAGAGAAAATAACAAACATGGTTAATACGACCATTTCTTCTCCTGTTTTGGACACACTCAAATCAGGCTTTCTTCCTTCTACTCTTGGCTTCCTCATTCTTGTAATGACATCTTAATCCTCCTGGATGTCTTTTTTACCTCATTTTCCTCTGGTGGGCCCTCCTCCTCTTCAGCCCAACCTCTGAAGATTGAAATAACCCCAAGGCTTAATGCCCTTCTCATTTCTGTCTTCACGAGCAGCTCATGAGGGGTGCTGCGTGGACCCCTGTGGGGTCCCCGAGAATCCCCCTCAGGAACTCTAGGAGATGGCGATCGTCCCTGCTTGTTTCACTCAACTCTCGGTTGGTATTTGTGTTTGTGATGCAAAAGGAAAGGTGGGCAAAACTGCCAGACCCTCAGCATTATTCAAGGCAACAGACTGTGCTAGTAAGGTATTGTTTCTTCACCGTCTCACACTCCCACTAAAAAAAAAAAAAAAAGAGGCAGTTTCACTTAGAACTATGTCTAGTAAAGTGCTTAAAAGTTTTGCTTTTATGAAATCTCCATCGTTTGAACAGGATGTATACTTAAGGCATTTCTGCTGTATACCAACATATAATTATCCTGGGGAAAAGCACTTGTACAGTTGTTAAAGTTGCAAGCTGAACCAGCCTCTTTTTTCACGGGACACCATTATTTATAATTGCCAAGACATGGAAACAACTTAAGTGCTCACCAACAAATGAATGACTAAACATGTGATATATACATAGAGATAGAGGTAAAGATACAGAAAATTAAGCCATTAAAAGGAAGTAATCCTGCCTGCCATCTGAGACCAGCCCTGGATGGACCTTGAGGATAAGGATTATGCTAAGTGAAATACATCAGAGAAAGACACATACTGTAGGATCTCACGTATTTGTGGAAGGAATCCAAACTGGGAAAAAAAGAGACCAGATCTGTGGTTACTAGCAGCAGGAGGTAGGGGTGGGGGAGAACTGAAAGAAGGTGGTCAAAGCTGTAAACTTTCAGTTATAAAGTAAAAAAAGAAAAAAAAAAGTACTATGGATGTAATAATGTACAACATGCTGACTATTTAACTACCACTGCTATATGGTATATGAAAGTTGTTAGAATAAATCTTTTTTTAAAAATGTTCACTTATTTATGTTGAGAAACAGAGCACATGTGAGCAGGGGAAGGGCAGAGAGACAGGAAGAGTGAGAGAGCAAGAGAAAGAGAATCCCAAGCTGTTAGCGCAGAGCTGGATGTGAGGTTCAGGCTCATGAACCATGAGACCATAACCTGAGCCGAAATCAAGAGTCAGATGCTGAGCCATCCAGGCCCCCCTAGAAGAAATCTTAAGAGTTCTTAAGAGTTCTCTCTACAAGGAGGGGCTGCTGGGTGGCTCAGTTGGTTAAGTGTCTGACTTTGGCTCAGGTCATGATCTCACAGTTCATGAGTTCAAGCCCTGCATCAGGCTCTGAGAGGCTGCTTTGGATTCTGTGTCTTCCTCTCTCTCTGCCCCTCCCCTGCTCACACTCTGTTTCTCTCTCTCTCTCTAAAATAAACAAACATTAAAAAAAAAAAAAAAAGAATTCTCACTACAAAGAAAAAAATTTTCTTTCCTTTTTTTTTTTTTTTTTTGGTATCTGTATCTATATGAGATGATGGCTGTTAACTAAACTTATTTAGGTGATAATTCACAATATATTTAAGTTGAATAATTATGCTGTTACCCTACACTTATATATACAGTGCTGTATGACAATTATATCTCCATAAAATAAAATGTGGGGGAGTACATACTGGAAAAAGAAAAGAAGGTTTAAATAAATTATAACACATCAATATAATGGATAATATGTAGATAAAAACTAATCAGTAGCTCTCTGTACTCACAATGGAAATTTCCCTAAGATATAATGTAAATAAAAGATAACATTCAGAACAAGGTACATAATGAGCCACCTTTTGTGTAAAAATAGAGAAAAATAAGGCTCTGTATCTGTGTCTACTTGGATATACATAAACTCTGAAAAGATACATAGAATCCAGTAAGAATGGTTTCCATGGGTAGGAGGAAGCAATGGACAGAAGAACAAGCTGGAAGGGAGGTCTTTTCCTTGTGTATCATTCGATACTTACAGATATAATCCCTATTGGAAAATTAAATAAATAAACCTTTTATATTATTGGTGGGGGGTGTGGAATGTAGATTGACAGATTCTGAGCCCCAAAAGTTTGAAAACCTCTGATCTCACCTACATAAATCCCCTGTGAACCCGGAGATGGTTCCAGGAGAAGAGTCTGCCAAAGTCTCACATAACAGAAGTAAAAGAATTCTATTCATAATAGGATGAGAAAACTCTTACCCCTCAGGGTGATGTCCTTAAAGACAGCACAACGGACTAGGTGCACGTCCACAACAACAACAACAACCACAACAAAACAGCAAGGATGAAAGTTATGAGGGATCATTATAACATTATAACAACTTTTGCAACCCCTTTACCCTACAAAGAACATAGAGATAACGTTCCAGCTCTTCCCCTTGAATCCGCATCCTCCCTTATCCTCCCTTCCTCCCAGGAACTTTTCCTTCTCTTGCCCCATCTGGCACAAACTAGTCAAGAAATCCCCGGCTCTAACTGCTGTGTGCACAGGACAGGAAAGTGCCCTGGGGTCTGGGAATCCAAACGTGCCCGAAACTGTGAACCACAGTGTGGCCTTCTGGCTGCTGGGGCCTCCTCAGCCTAAGTCAAATCGGTCTCCTGGGTATTCCCGGGGCACTGTGTGCACTTCACCCTTGGCCTTCTGCGTGTTCCGTCCGCTGGTGGGCTTAGTGGACCCACTAAGTGATAGACTGTGCACACAGCCTGCCTCTGTGATCAAGGTCCACATCTTTCCTTCGACCTCACTCTTTTCCAGCTAGACCTAAAACAACAAAGTTCTGAAACGATTCTAACCCTCCGGGAGTGCGTGGTGGGTCTGGTAGCCCTGGACGAGGTGGGCCGACTCCTCTAATTCCAAGTCTGGGCTTACTAGAATGCCCTCCCAGGTGGCTACCTTCCTCCAGGCTTGTTGGCATCCAATCCATTTTCCCATAACTACCAAAAGACACTTTTATTTTAAGTTTATTCATTTATTTGGAGAGAGAGAGGCAGAGAGAGGGGCAGGGAGAGAATCCCAAGCAGGCTCTACGCTGTCAGCACAGAGCCCCACGTAGGGCTCCGACTCACCAACCGTGAACTCATGACCTGAGCTGAAATCAAGAGTCTGACGCTTAACCGACTGAGCCACCCAGGCGCCCACGAAAGAAACTTTCTAAAACTGCAAATCTGGGGGCGCCTGGGTGGCTCAGTCGGTTAAGCGTCTGACTTTGGCCCAGGTCATGATCTCACGGGTTTGTGAGTTCGAGCCCCGCGTCGGGCTCTGGGCCGACAGCTTGGAGCCTGGAGCCTGCTTCGGATTCTGTGTCTCCCTCTCTCTGTCCCTCTCCTGCTCTCTCTCCCAAAAATAAATAAACACTAAAAAAAAATTTTTTTAATGCAAATCTGATCACGTCCCAGAGGCCACAGTGTGGAGCAGAGGTGGCCCCCAGGAGGGTGTGCTGCTGTGTGTGCAGTGTCACAACCTTCATGTGATGATTCTGAGTGAATTTCAAAGGGGTCCAAAAACTGGGGAAGGATCCTTTTTAAGCTTCTTACAATTGTTATTAAACATTAACTTTCTGTAACTAATACAAGGAAAGGACCAGTTGGTGACAGCGGCATTTTTTCAAGCCAGTCCGTGGAATGGCACCGATACCCCATGCGTCGTATAGACGCCTAACGGAATAGGTGCTTGTCTAGGGACAACTGTATACGTGCTCCACCCACCTCCAGGGCTCAAGCCAAACCAACCATTCTAGATAATGGATAGCCCCCAATTACTTTTCCATTAACTGCTGGAATTTGGCAGGTGCCCCAGAAATATCTTGTGATGTGCATTCAAAATTGAAAACCACAGAGGACACATGAAGGCATCCCTGGCTATGCATACGTTAATACCTCCCCATCAAGTCCGGTCCCGAGAACTAACGGATACGTACAACGGATTCATCTTTGGGCTGCTATTCTGGGTGCAAGGGCCTACCTGCATTTATCATTTTCCTGATTTCTTCCCCATCGCTACAGTACAGGATGAAAAAGATGGACAAAGGTTTCTAGATTTTACGTGTCAGATCATTGACTGACTGCCCTTTACTAAGATCTCAGGACTCCTAGGCTTACTGTGCTTTCCTAGACCTTGCAAATAAATAGCCTACAGAAATTCAATGCAAACAATTGTCGAGCAAACGTGGAGCAAACATGCATGTGATTCGTGAGGGAGAAGACAATGCCCCTGGCTTTGGAGTTTCATTAGAGCTCCCCCTACTCTGCAGAAGCAGAGAGTTCCTAAAAGCGAAGCTCTTGGATTTGGGCTTCTGCTCAGCCCCTAACCATGCATAGGCATTTGCTTTCAGAACACGAAGGGTCTGGACTGCCAGGTATTTGGCACCTGGCTGCTGGCCACATTATCGAACCACCACGATTAAAAGGTTACAGGTTGTTCCAAGCGGGGCCGGCACTGTTCAAATGCCTCCCCCAGCTGGAGGAGCAATTGTGACATTATCTCCTCACTGATCCGTATTATCCCTTTGGGAAATTCCAATCTAACCACATAATCCAGCAGTTAAGCCACTGAGACCCCACACTTCCAATCTTTATAACGAGAGGTGCTGAGATGCTTCTTATAACATGAACACCTTCCCCTTACAACCACGGAGTTTCACACATCCCGTTTTCCCAGCCACCTTCATCAAGAGCCCCCAGCAGCCACTCTGAATGGACACCAGCTGAGCAACCCAGCCAAGCCTACTATGTCAGCTTCATAAGAAACCTTGGCTCCTGGACACCTGGGTCATTTTCCCACCTGCTCCTTGTGGCTCCAACCTTACAGGTAGAAGTGGAGGCCCACTGAGCAGAATCCCATGAGAACTCGGCAGTCAACTCTCTCTGGATGCAAGGGCATCATGGAGGGGTCTCCCCGACTCTGTCTCCGGAAGGCCTGTGTATCTGCTGTCACACTACTGGGGGGATGAGGGGGCAGAGGTTCAATACTAATGCATACACTGTGTTCCATATCCAGAGATAAATACAGGAGAGAGAGAGAGAGAGAGAGAGAGAGAGAGAGAGAGAGAAACACCGATTTTCTCCATAGGGACAGTTAGAATTTGGAGTATCCTAATCAAGAGTTCATATTCCAGACTTAGAGAACTGGCATGTCAAAATGACGATGGAAATATATACCAAAAGGTTTAAGACCTAGAAGAAATCATTGGTGAGATGGATATCTTTGAGACTTTGCCCAGTTACAGATTTGATGGGCCCCATGATGCTTTGAATGAATGAACATTCATTCAGACAACAGGGAAGCCAGAGGCTATAGGCGGTGCTCAAGAATCCCTTCACTCCCAGAAGACTCGGTGGAATGACCGGACAACCAGGGTGGAGGCACGTGTGTCTTCCAAGGAGTGAATCTGCCACGCGAGGTGTCCAGGCGACACTGCGAGGGACTTCCCACAGCCTTCTTCAGGACTCAGAACTTCTTCCAGGCATCCAGAGCCCCCCCGTCATCCTTCCCTCAGTGAACTGCCAATCTTACTTGACTCTTCAGCCACACAACCCACCCTGCAGATTCTGGCCTTGCCAAAGCCTCCATAATTGCATGATCTAGTTCCTTAAAGCAAATCTCTAGACAGATAGATAGATAGATAGATAGATAGATAGATAGATAGATAGGCAGGCTTTGTCATTTCACTATTTGCTTTTTATTTCATATCTATAATTTGTCCCATTTTTCCTACCTTCTTTGGGGTTGAGTAAGTTTTAAGATTTTTTTTTTTATCTCCCCATTGGCTTATTAGCTATGCCTCTTCATCTTATTGTTTTAGTGGTCTCTCTAAAGTTCCAATATACATCCTTATTATAGCCCACCTATGTAATATATCACTTCAGTTATAATGTAAACCTTACACCATGTTTCTTCTCCCCTTTGTTCCTTTGTGCTACTGTTGTCATGCTTTCTACTACATACGTTTTAAACCCAACAATACATTATTAATATTCTTTTAAGTATTCAGTTGCTTTTTAAAAAACTTTATTTTGGGGGGTGAGTGGCGCCTGGGTGGCTCAGTCGGTGAAGCATCCGACTTCGGCTCCGGTCATGATCTCATGGTTCAAGAGTTCGAGCCCCACGTCGGGCTCTATACAGACGGCTCAGAGCTCAGAGCCTGGAGCCTGCTTTGGATTCTGTGTTTCCCCCTCTCTCGGCCATCCCCCACTCATGCTCTGTCTCTCTCTGTCTCTCTCTCTCAAAAATAAATAAACATTAAAAAAATTAAAAAAAAACACTTTTCTTGAGGTGGATGCAGAGGGAAAGGGAGAGAGTGGATCCCAAGCAGGCTCTACACCCAACACAGAGCCCAACACGGGACTCGATCTCACAAACCATGAGGTCATGATCCAAGCCGAAATGAAGAGTTAGACACTTAACTGACTGAGCCACCCAGGTACCCTTCAAGAAACTTTTTAAATAAGAACAGTTAGCTACCTATTTACTATTTTCAATAATCTCTATTCCTTTGTGTATGTCCAGGTTTCTATCCACCATCATCTTCCTTTTGCTTAATGTTCTTCCTTTAACACTTGTGATAGCATGGGTCTACAGAGAATAAATTCTTTCTGTTTTTGTTCGCCTCAGGAGGCGATTGCAAAGACTACCCTCTCAGGGATCCTTTCAGGGATCCTTTCTATAGTTTGTTACTAGAGAAGTTTCTCTGAACATGTAGAGTGCCCATGAGTATTGAGGAAGGCACTCGGGATGAGCGGTGGGTGTTGTACGTAAGCGATGAATCACTGAATTCGACTCCTGAAGCCAATAGTGCAGTGTATGTTCACTAGCCAAACTTTAAATAAAAAATAAAATTAATTTAAGTTAATTTAAAAAATGAAGGCAAAATGAAAATGGTTTCAGAAAAGGGAAAAAAAAGAAGGCTATTACAACTTCATTTTTGAGTGCCATTTTTGCTCAAGATTAATAGACGGATGCCTAGTTTTTCTCTCAGCAGTTTAAAGACTGTTCCATTATCTTCTAGATTACAGAGTGTCTGATAGGAAGTCTGTGAAAGCAGAGGAACACTACAAAAACCCTTACTGCAGCCCCAGCTGAAACCTTGACTGCAAGTTCTGAAAGCCTCTGAGCTACAGAGTTCAGCTAACTGCGCTTAGATTCCTGACCACACAAAAATTATGAGGCAACATACGTGAGATATAAACCCCACTGAGCCTTGGGGCCATCTGTTACGCAACAAGAGATATGTAATGCAGAGGCTATCCTAAGAACTTCCACAAATGAAAAATTAGTTACATGAAAAGCACCCAGGATATAAAAGCACTTGACATCTCATCAGCGGCTTTAAAAACTGAGGCGGGTGGGTGCCTGAGCGGCTCAGTGGGTTGAGCATCAGACTCTTGACTTTGGTTCAGGTCATGATCTCACGGTGCATGGGATCAAGCCCTGTGTCAGGCTCTGTGCTGACCGCATGGAGCCTGCTTGGGATTCTCTCTCTCTCTCTCTCTCTCTCTCTCTCTCTCTCTCTCTCTGCCCCGCCCCTGCTCGTGCTGTCTCTGTCTCTCTCAAAATAAATACATAAACTTAAAAAAATCAAAATAAACCAGACAAGAGGAAGGTGCAGAATGCAAGAAAAAGAAGATCCAAACCAAGAGAGAGTCAAAGAGAATCCCAAGAGCAAAAGTAAAGGGAAACCCAAGATGGTAGCTATGTTATAGACTAGAACCCCCACCCACTCTGAAATAAGAGAGTGGTGGGTGTATGTGCCAGAATTCGTAAATACCCAACACCCAACTTGGAAAGTTGGAAAGGATTGCCCCTCGGTAACAGGTGAGAAAGGGCGACTGGGGAGCACGGCTCCTGTCTCACCAAACTGTAGGGAAATCCTATGTCAGCCACCGTGGGGACTTTCTCACATCCATTCTCTCCCCAAAGGTAATCTATTTACTGCATCACATAACTGACGCGTGCACAGTGCCTTGCTTCATGCAGAATTAGTTCTCAGAATTCAAACGTTGCCATTCGATCCCCATCTCTCTTTGACCACATCTTTGCTGTGCTTTATTCCGCATTCACTTCTCTCTCAGGTAGGCACTTGCCTAAGGGGCTACTAGTTCTTCATTGGTCTAGAGAATTCCTGAAACTGGGACTTCCTGAACCAATCATTATGGCCGAGAGAAAGAGCATATGATAATTAGCTAGGCCCGAGGGCCCTAATAAATGAAAAGACCCCCTTCACCACTGGAACTTATGGAGAAGTAAAAGTCCAAAATGACTTAATTGTGCAAACATTTCAAGGGGGCCAGTCAGGCCTGGCGATTACCCTGTGCCAGCTTTTCCCTTCTCAAGAGTAGCGTAAGAACTGATTTATCATGATCCTATAGAAAGGAAGCTATCCTTGAAAAGTGTGAACGTGTAGAGAGCACATCTGAAAGGGACTGTTATTAGGACTTGCAAAGAAGGAGGCTTTGGAATCCTCACCGCGACCTAAACTATTACCCTGAAATGGCATGAGGGTTCTAGAGCATGCAAAATCACCCCAGCTGAGCACAGGAATTAGACACACCTCCACGTCCCCCTTACCACCTCGGTTTTTGCCAGAAACACCTGAAGGAAAACCAGGGCAAACACCATGCCAACCACATTGATTCATGGTGTGCACGGAAGAGGAGATTAGGATCTGACACAAGGTGCCAAGAAAGCAGCCAAAACCTCATTAAAGATGTTGAGAGAGAGACTGAGGGGAAGCCTTCAAGAAGATTCTCTTTCCGCTACTTGCCCAAGTTTGACTACGAAGCCTATACTCCAGCTTTTCCTCTCAACAAGAGCTAGAAGATCTTCTAGTAATAGGTTCTTCCTCCTCCAGAACCACCTAAAATCACCTACTGTGGAGTTCCAACAAGTTTCCTGATGTTCTGTTTCCAAAGAGAGGAGCCAGGGGAGCCAGGACCTTCACTATAAAGTGCGTTTTTAATTTCATGTAAGATTAAGCCTTAAAGCATTAGCACTGAAATCCTCAAGCTGGCAAGGAGACACTCTAGAAATAATTAGGAGATTTTTGTCCATGAAAGGTAGCACATTTGAGTACTTTAGAATAGATGAAAATGATATAAATATTTCCTTAGATAGGTCCAGACTGCAGAAGGCCAAGTGAGAAATGTATTGTTTGTATTTCAAATTTAACAAGTCTTAGTCTAACAAGAGGCACTAAGAAGATACATTATATATTTTATGTAGAAATGGGTTTAAAAGTTTTGTATTTTAAAAGTCTTAGTCTAATAAGAGGCATTGAGTAAGGCAAGTATTTAATCAATAAAAAGAGAATTACTTACAGTTTTATACACAACCTATCTATCCAGACACACACATAAAACAATTCTCTTTGTACCAGCTTTAAAAAATGCCTTCCTGGGGCGCCTGGGTGGCGCAGTCGGTTCAGCGTCCGACTTCGGCCAGGTCACGATCTCGCGGTCCGCGAGTTCGAGCCCCGCGTCAGGCTCTGGGCTGATGGCTCAGAGCCTGGAGCCTGTTTCCGATTCTGTGTCTCCCTCTCTCTCTGCCCCTACCCCGTTCATGCTCTGTCTCTCTCTGTCCCAAAAATAAATAAAAAACCTGGAAAAAAAAAATAAAGAAAAAAAAAATGCCTTCCTGTGAGCACCTGAGTGGCTCAGTCAGTTAGGCATCTAACTCTTGGTTTCAGCTCAGGTCATGATCTCACAGTTCGTGAGTTCAAGCCCTGCCTCAGACTCTGCACTGACAGCATGGAACCTGCTTGGGATTCTCTCTCTCCCTCTCTCTCTGCCCCTCCCCTGCTCGCTCTTGCTCTCTCACTCTCTGTCTCTGTCTCTCTCTCTCAAAAGTAAATAAACTTAAAAAAATTTTTTTTAAATGCCTTACTTCCAAAAAGCACTTATGGTGCTGTAATTGTCAAGAATGGTCTGCTTAGAAACTTCTAAGGGTTCTGTTGCTTCAAGCATATATACAACTTTGCGTTTACCCCTTTGGTTGAATGTGTGTAAGTATATATGTATTTGTATCAAGCTAAAATTAGAATGGGTTTTAAGCAAATACATCTATTTTTTAAAGCAGAGTCTTAACCTCAAAAAGAAATAGAACCTATCCAAAGGCTTTTTAAAAACTGGAATTCTACACTGTAATTAAACATTAGGATAATAGTAACTATTATGTGCAAAATGACGTCAGAATTTTGACCCAAGTAGACAGGTCCTCAGGCAAATCTTTAAAGCTTGTAATATTTGATGTGCGGTGGCCATGGAAAAGTGTCTCTCAGACCACGGAATGCAGAACGTATCGCTGGCCAGTGGCCCCACAGCGGGCTGCACTTGCTCTAAAATCCGCCACGATGTTTTTGTACTGAAGCCAAGCTTCCCAGCACCGCTCCCAGACAGTGGCTGTGCAGCAGGGACGCAGAAGCCCGCCCATTCCTAGGAGACGCAGGATTCCTCTAAGGGACATCTTCGACTTGAGGACTCCTCGTCCGCCACATTGAACCTTCTCAGGGGCTCCGTTACAGGCGAAGGCTCTTCCGCCCCACCTTCCTTTTCTCCCTCTGTCCTTCACAACGGTCAGAACTGCATCACGGGCTGACAGCCCTCCAGCCCAGGTCCCTCCTTATTTTTCCTCCTTGTGTGTCCCTGGTAGGTCCCTTGCGTGTCTAACCTTGTGATGCTATCTGCTCCTCAGAAAAGGTGGACTAACACAGCATCCATCCTTTCTTAATAAAACAGAATTCGACTGTTTCATTAGATACTACATACCTCCTTAAGATCTTCCTGGAGGAAAATCAAAGATGTTGGGATTCCCATTTAGGGAATCATTTGGATTTTACACATTGTAAACTTTGATATAATGTGATATTATTAAGTTGGCAGAAAAATGTTACATATTGTGTAAGGAAGCTAAAAACGAAAAATAAATTTTAAAGGCTTTACTATCATCTCATGTTTACTAAATATTGGTGGAATATATGAACATAGGTAGCTAAATGAAATTTTCATACAGAACTTTGGAAATTCATCTGCTTGATTTGCCCTTTACTCCTCATCTCATCAAGTAGGCTAATAATTGGCTTCTGTCCTCCTCCAGGGTTTGAATACCACACAAGAAGAAAACTTCTTGGCTGAAAGCCACTACCTCTTAAGAAAACTGCTGATAACCTCCCAGAATTGAAAGCCAATTAAATCATATTTATCACATATGATATATGCATATACATACATGATACATGTAATTATAAAGACTCAGAATACATTATTATGAATGACTCTCCCAGAAAATAATTGGACTACGCATCCGTAGTGGCATTAAGTATAAGGATAAAAATAACTGCCAAAGAAATCTTAAGCTTTATTTAATCATTTTGTTAGACAACATTAGTAATTACCTTAATTTCGTTTGGAATCAAAATCTTAAGTATAAGAGAAAGGGGAAGGGAATTATAAAAGCAAAGTGTTTTAGTTAGGAACTATAATGTTAGAACTGAATTAGAAACAACATGAACCCATGCTTAAAAAAAAAAAAGCATATGTTTTCCAATTCTGTCAGCTAAAATGAGCTAGGAACAAGGGACTAAGAAATGAACCTAATGAGTAAACTTCGCTATTATGATTTCTAATTCCATCTTTCCAGGATACGTTGGAAAAAATGGCTGATTGCACGTCTAGGGTGGGTAGGTTATAAGCCTGGGGCAACTTGCTGAACCAGGAGACAAGAAATAATGCAGATTAATGGGACTGTGTCAAAAGAACACAAGTGCTGTGATTCCCATGGGTGCATCAATTTGCAGTAAAAGACAATGGTTGTTGCAGTTGGTTAAATCACATTGAGACTCTGCAAAGTCATGAGTCTATAATGATATACAGGAGGAAAATTAGCATAAAGATGAATAAAGATGGCGAACTGAATAGCCCGTATTAGTGTTGAATCCTTTACTCAAATATGATGTTATTTTGATTCATTTACTTTATCAGGGAAAAATTCAGACTTTAGTAAATATTAAATACATACTATTAACAAGTGTTTTCTGGCTTAAGGAAGGATGCCAGTAGAATGATCCCATAAACTGTGACTGTAAGTTGGACAAAGACATTCAAGATTACCAAACCTCAATCAGGTATCATTTCAAATGTCCACAAGCATTTTATGGTCTTAAGAATATGGAAAAATCGCAAGATACCATTATACTCAAAGATTTTGAAAACCAGTTTGAAAGGCATTTGCAAATGTCTTAAAATCTTGTGAAGTTAAAAGGTAGAGAAGCTAGAAGTTACATGTTACAGAAGTAAAAATGCATTTTTGTATCTTAAGAGTCAAAACACAAAATCCAAGTAACCAGCCCTGATGAGAGCCACCAACCTCTGTGAATGGACAGAAGCAGCAGGTACTGTGTGCAGATTCCATCCAGGGACACGATCCGAGCAATGCATAGCATTACTATCTGGCAAGTGGGAACCTGTGTGTATTTCAGATTTTATACACTTGTTAACATGTAAGAGGATTTGGCCTATTAGAGTGATGGCCTGTATCTCTAATTTAAAATGTATAATTGAATAATTTGTTTAGATCGGTCATTTTAAGTTAAGGTCTGACTACATATAGTATTCAAACTAGTATTAAAAAAAAAAAAAACTTGAGACTCATCCCAGCCATTGTTTATTTCATAAATTTGTAAGTATTTCATACTCAGGATGGATTAGGGAGAACTTAGTGACAGCTTAGCATATACTAAATAAAGCCCATGAACTTTTACCACTGGCCCAAATTCTGAGGTGGCCAGCATAAACATTTTCCCCTTTCTAGAATGGACGGACTTCTGCTAGGGGCTTGCCCAAAGCTGTGGTCCAAACTCTAGATATTCCAAACTCTAGATATCTCTTTCAATTCCTCTTTCAAAAAATCAGCTCTGGGACTCAGGTCAACCTAGATGACTCAGTATTCTTCCCATCTGAGGTGCAGGGTTGGAAACAATATGGGTAATATCCAGATATTACTAGCATCACTGTCCGTGCGCTCTTAGTCTCATATTTCATCGGATTCCAGCTTTGGGTAGCTAGTGCTGAATTACAAATGTGGCTTTTAAAAAAAGGCTGCCACATATATGTATCTAACTTAAATAGCAATATAAATTTTTCACTTATGATTTCAGTTTTTGTTATATTGTTAAAAGATGCATTATAAACCTAAGCATTTTTGCCACTTTCTAGGGCCATTTTAACTTTTAGCTGGTCAAGTTATGGGTTAGTTTTATCTGATCGAAACACACGTATTGAGTACTTACTATGTTCCAGTTGTAAGTGCTACGCAGCTGAGAAGCAGGGCACTATCGATATTTATATTTTATAAATGACCTACCCAAGACCACCCGGCTGGTAAGTATTAGTTCCAGGACTGGAATTAGGATGATTGCTCCAAAGCCTCTTCATTATTTTAAACTTCATGCTACAGTCCTGTATCTTTTCTTATATTATGAAAGGCTGCATCATAATCAAACAGCCTCTACTTATTCCTTTATTTTCATTTGTATTCTTATACTGTTCCAAGAAAGCAATTTTATAAACAATACATGAGGTGATAAACACTGTTGGCCAAAGTTGCATGTATGAATGGAAGTACACATAAATATAAAATTAATTCTCTCCACATCTAAGTCTGGCCAGGACACTGTTACTAACCAAGCAATTAATGATTCCCAGGGCAAAGCAAGATCCATTAACTTCTGTGCTAATGAAAAGCTAAATAAGAGTAAAAATCTGGAGGTACACAAAGTTTTCACCGAGAAATGTACGGATCCACATAGTACAGCAAAAATAAGATGTGCAACCAAATATTTTAGAGAAGCGGCAGTTTGTTCTGACTTGTCTTCATGACCACATCTAAATCCGTCATCTCATTCGGTGGGGTGTGTTGGATGTTTGACTGACACTGAATAGAATTAAATAAAAGCAATCTCCCCCAAAGTGCTCTACACCCTTACAAGTTTGGGATCGATTTAATTTTCCATAAAATAAACCCATAATAGTAAAACAACAAAATGCTCATGTTGATATTACTTGTTCTACCCAAGATCAAATTTTGACAGAATCCTTGTCATCTGAAGAGGGAATAAAAAAGTATATCCCCCCAAAATGCAGGGGAAAGTAATATATATATGTATCAGGTATTAGTCTTTAATAAAATTATGTTATTTCTCTGAATTTTGTGATGACTATGTTGTCAGCTTTTCAAAATGTGTAATCTGTTGTGATTTATCATCTAAAAAAATATTCACTTCCATGCCTAATTTTTAAATAGTTTTCTTACAAATGTTCAATTTGTATAAGCTTTGAGCCCCACAAAACTTGGATTTGCCCTTGACCATCACATAATTTTGGAAGAAACCAGAGTAGCTCTCTACGCTTACAGACATGGAAACAAGTCCATGATACATTGCGAAGCATAAAATTCAAAGTTCAGAATAATATCAATAGTATAATACCACTTAAGTAAAAAAAAAAAAAAAAATGTTTTGCAAGTTTGACTCCATAATCTCTATCCGTAGCAAAGTACACTTTTTTTTTTTTTTTTTTTTACCTTTTTAGTTCTAAAAAACAGCAGAAGGGCATTTTCGACCTTAATTCATGATTGTAGAGAGCAATACGACACTTCAACGACCTCGGTACGCCTATTCCCTCACATTGTAACTTTCCGAAACTGGGCTGTGACCGGAGACCGCCGGGAAGCCGTGGTCACTCGGCGCGCATGCGCAGCCAGGGCCGTGGCCGTTCCGCCGCGGTCGTCATCGGCGGGGTCGTGCGCGTAGTCGGCACGTTACCCGGAGCGTAACGGCCTTTTGAAAACGGCCTCCGGAGGATTACGGGACGATTCTGCATTGAAAGGCGAACGCACTTCTGTGTACGCCGAAGGGCAAGTTCGCAGCAGCGGGGCGCACACCACACCTCGGGCCGCTGGCCGCCTCGGGCGTCACGGCCTCGTCCACGTGCTTCTCCGCCCCCTGGGGAGCGCCGGGCCCGCGGCCGACGGGGCTGCGCGCTGACTTCAGGGCCCCCCGTGAGTCGTGCAGGGGAGGCGCCCGCGTCGTTGGTCCCGCTGCCTGCGCACGAGCCGCGCGGGGAGAGCGCCCTCCTGGGCCCCCGGGGCCGGCGAGCGGAGGCGCTGCCGGACGCCGGAGCCCGAGCCCCCGGCCCGGCCGCCCTTTGGGAAGGGAGACCTTGCGCGGGCACCAGGAGCGATTCTCTCCTGCAGCCTGTGCTCCGCGGTCTCTCCGACTGAAATCAGATTCAACGCGCTGGTAACTCGGCCCTCCGCTGTCGCAGCTTGTGAGAAACACGCCCTTGTCCGCCTGATCCCGAAGTAGCTGTTCACAGAAGGGCTGCCAATCGGAGCATTTCCAATCATTGCCTTTTTTTGCTCCTCGGCGGGTGCACCCAGTGTGTCTCTCTCCGTTGTTTCATTAGCACTTGGAGGGTAGATAGTGCCCACCCTGTTATCAACAAATGTCATCCTTTGCCTTTATTTGGGGATGACACGGTTACGGCACTTGATCAGATTAATCTTAATCCTCTGCGTTTTTAGTATATTACAAGAAGGCAGTAGGCTCTTTGATCTTTAACCTCAAAATTTAAGTCGGAAAAACTAGTCAAACTTCAGATTGGTTTAGCTTGTAGTGAGTTACATCAGCCCTGGCAGGGTACATTGTAAACCACTATTGTTTAACAAATCGGTGTCTTACGGGTATCAACACCTATACACTGTTTATTATGAGTTTCATAAATAATAACTAGCAGTTAGGCATTACTTATCAGGTCCTGATCTAAGTATTTGAAACAATTAGCAATTAGGTATAATTTTTCAGGTCCTGATCTAAGTATCTGGAACTCTGTTAATCCTGACAGCAATCCTGAGGTAGGGCGGATGAAACTGGAGGACAGGCAGGAACCCAGGCCATCTGGCCCCAGAGGCTGTCTTAAAATGGATATTCAATGAAATACTTTTTTTAAAAAAAGATTAGCTTTAAAAAAAATTTAATGTTTATTTTTGAGAGAGAGAGACAGAGCACGAGCAGGGGAGGGACAGAGAGAGAGGGAGACAGAATCCGAAGCAGGTTCCAGGCTCTGAGCTGTCAGCACAGAGCGGGATATGGAGCTCGAACTCACAAAATCACAAACCCTGTGAGATCATGACCTGAGCGGAAGTTGGACACTTAACCGACTGAGCCACCCAGTCGCCCCAGCAATGAAATACTCTTGAGCAGATTGGCAGATGATGGGTATAATGAACTTGGGGCTTGTGAATGTAGAGTACCACATTTTCATTAATACCTTACATTTTATATAAATAATAAAATCAACCTTTGGAAAATGAACTCTCTATGCTCTTATCTTAACAATAAAAATTACATAACAAGTCACGTCATTTTGCCAAGAAGGTTATGACACTCTATTACTCTTCTTTGACTAATATTCGCAGCATTCCTCATGCCAGGAAACTAAATTATACCTATGTGACAACTATTAAATAAATTTTGCAGTATAGACTTACTGTAGAATTTTATTACTTTCTTATTTTCCTCTCTCCACTGTCATCCTTTTGTATTTTGGGTTGGATTCAACTCCCTTTCTACTAAAATATTTCATAAGTGTCCACTTTTTAGACTTTTGTTGTTATCAGTGTGTACAGGACTCCCCAACTTTTATCCCAAAATAAAGAAGTTTAGTAATTATTATCCTAATTTCTTTAAGTGAAAAAACTGAAGCTCGAACAGGTTAAACACTATACACGAGATCACATACTAAGGCAGATGGGTAGTATAGACTAGAAATCCTATCCTAGGGCTCAACAGACTTCAAATGGCTTCTGTAAATGCCTTGGGTTTATTCTCCTATCTTCTCAGAACGAATATATCTCAAAAGCATAGATCTGTCATCATAAAAATATAGTTTAACATCACCTGTGTGCTCTCCGTACAAGAAGAACAGAACTTGAAAGACGTAGATCCTAACATGTTCCTCTGTTTTTTTATCAATAGGGTATGTTGGTCTTTTCCCCAAAGATATGGAATGCAAATTAGTGGGAGGTAGGGAGTTTGTTGTTACAGAAACTAGAAAGGAAGAATTTATGGTTGCACAGCAAGCCCCTGGTTTAATTTCAACATCTGGTTGTCCACATTACATATAGACAGTAGTGATTCTGTGCCATTTTTATTCAGATCTTTCCTCTCCTAGGATTCTCTATTTGTTATTATTTGAAGCTCTGATCATGGCTCTGAATCTGAATCTGTTCTTTTTTTCTCCCCCGCTCCTCCCCCCCCCCCACTCTGTTTCGACACTTCTGTAACTCATTTGCTAGGAAGTCGAGAATCTCTCTTGTAAGTGAGCTTACCGGGTGGGCCAAACTACCATGGCCCAGGGTTGTTAGGAAGTCGATACGTTGCTAAGAAGTCTTGCTAATTTGCTATATAAGCTGAATGGAGTGTCAGAGAATTTTCCTTTCCCCTGATGAACTTAGGAGATGGATGTTTTGACCTGTATCAGTGATTCTATTTGGATCGATTACTTCGAGGTTAGTTTTTTATCCATGTATGAATGTTGCACCTAATTATCCCTGTAATCGGTTAAACAAATGTCAGCTGTTCGTATTTCAACTCTTCCTGCCAATAACTGCTGGAAGTGATTTAATGCAGCTGGAAAACAACACTGACAATCATTATAGCCTGCAAAGTGTGAAATCATTTCATTGCACTATTGTGGTCTCCTTAGTCTGAGGACTGATCACGTTCTGCGGATGACGCTTAAAAAAAAAGAAAAGCCGGTTTTATTATAATTAGGGAAATACTGGGAAAAAGGGGGTGGGCCCAGGGGCAGCTCGGTGTTGTTTACCTGGTGAACTCTTCTCAGTCAAGAGCTTGTTTTTACAAGAAGGCGCTTTCAGCGTTGAAGGGAAATCCTGTCATCTGAAAAAGAGGGCTGTGCTTCATTCAAGATTGTTTCCCCCTTCTGATAAAAACACTTGCTGATTACACCCCAGATGCGGCTCCTTTGGGGGAAAACGAAGGAAGAGGAGAAAAACGCTGGGTGGAGCCAAGGGGTGGGCAGCAAGGCTTCCAAACGCCCGGGGCCTCTTCTCTTTCCGCTCGCCTGTGTGGCTCCGGGGTCCGCTTCGAAGGCGCGATGCCCTCGCCGCTTCCCCGGCGCGGTTACCTCCCCGGCGAGTTTTCGCCCCCGGTGGACTCGAGGCCCTGCAGCAGCCCTGCTGAGCTGCCAGGTAGGGCAGGGAAGCTCCTCGTGGGTGGCACTCCTCCCAGGGCCCCGCGGCTACCGCGCCGGCTGGCCTGGTGCTCCATTGACTGGGAGCAGGTGCGCTTCCTGCAGAGGCTGGGAGCTGGCGGGTTTGGCTCGGTGTACAAGGCCACCTACCACGGTGTTCCGGTGGCCATAAAGCAAGTGAACAGGTGCACCAAGAACCGACTGGCGTCCCAGCGCAGCTTCTGGGCCGAGCTCAACATCGCCAGGCTTCGCCACGACAACATCGTGCGGGTGGTGGCCGCCAGCACGCGCACGCCCGCAGGCTTTAACAGCCTGGGCACCATAATCATGGAGTTCGGTGGCGATGTCACCTTACACCAAGTCATATACGGTGCCCCCAGCTGCCCTGAGGAGGACGCGGAGCCTCGCTGCTGTGCCAGAGAGCAATTCAATTTGGGAAAGTGTCTGAAGTATTCCCTAGATGTCGTGAACGGCCTCCTTTTCCTTCACTCGCAAAGCATCGTACACTTGGACCTGAAGCCTGCGAACATTCTGATCAGTGAGCAGGACGTCTGCAAAATCGGCGACTTCGGTTGCTCCGAGAAGCTGGGAGATCTGCCGTGCTGCCGCACTCCGCCTTACCCCCCGGGGGGCACCTACACCCACCGAGCCCCAGAGCTCCTGAAAGGAGAGGCCGTAACGCCCAAGGCTGACATCTATTCCTTTGCCATCACTCTCTGGCAAATGAGTACCAAGGAGGCCCCGTACTCAGGGGAGCGGCAGTACGTGCTCTACGCTGTGGTGGCCTACGATCTTCGCCCGTCTCTGTCAGCAGCTGTCTTCACGGACTCCGTGTCTGGGAAAAGACTGGGGAAGATCATCCAGTGCTGCTGGAGGGCCAGTGCCTTGCAGCGGCCAAGTGCAGAACTCCTCCTGGTCGACCTTAACTCCTTAAGAGCTGAATTTGGCTGACTAAACCTGTATCAAGATAGGCTTTGTCTTTGTTTCTGCTCGTTTTTAAAGAAGTGACCATGTAGAAAAAAAACATATCTGCGGGATGGGTTTTTAGAAAATAAAGTTATTAAAAACTCCTTTTTTGTCTCCAATACCTTTTCTTTTTTTAACTTATTTTGAGAGAGAGATGGGGGGGGGGGGGTAGGAGGGGTCGAGAAAGAAAGAGGGAGAGGGAGAATCCCAAGCAGGCTCTCAGCGCAGAGCCTGATGCGGGGCTGGAACTCCTGAACCATAAGATCATGACCTGAACCGAAATTAAGAGTCAGACGCTCAACCGACTGAGCCACCCAGGCGCCCCTCAAATACCTCTTCTAAGACACACAGCACAACTACAAATCTAGTAGTTGTCTTAATATTGTTAGTAACCTTATTCCCTTAGAGAATCATACACTTTGCTTTCGCAGCAAGCATGCTTCTTTTTTTTTTTAACGTTTATTTATTTCTGAGACAGAGAGAGACAGGGCACAAGTGGGGGAGGGACAGAGAGAGAGGGAGACACAGAATTTGAAGCAGGCTCCAGGCTCTGAGCTGTCAGCACAGAGCCCGACATGGGGCTCGAACTCACAAACCGTGAGATCA
This sequence comes from Lynx canadensis, assembly GCF_007474595.2. Lineage (NCBI taxonomy): Eukaryota > Metazoa > Chordata > Mammalia > Carnivora > Felidae > Lynx > Lynx canadensis. Next base: position 74,890,953 of record NC_044320.2, read on the forward strand.
TGACCTGAGCCGAAGTTGGTCGCTCAACTGACTGAGCCATCCAGGTGCCCCATGCATGCTTACTTCTGCGGTCCCCTACTCCTGCGTTTATTCAAATCTGTTATTGGTGAAACCGGCTTGTCCAAAGAACTGAATTATAAAATGCCAAAAGTTTCTATAAATTCAGATCATATGCTCCGTACCCACCACCTAAATTTAACCTATTAACAGTTTGCTTGCTCCCACACCAAAGCACAGAGCCCAATGCGGGGCTCGAACCCACGAACCGCGAGATCATGACCCGAGGTGAAGTCAGGCACTTAACTGACTGAGCCACCCAGGCGCCCCAGTAGAAAAATACTTCTAAATTGGGTCTCTTTTACCTATTATTTGGACTCAGAAATAGGTGACAAAGCAAAGATTTATGATATGTGAGAAGAAAATGACAACCCCGAGGAAGAGTAACATTTAACATTTGGTTGGAGGAAAGCAGGCAAGTAAAACCAGAATGCCCCCTTTAGAAATCAAGGCAATGGCTGCCAGGACATAAGACTGTGAAGAATGAGGTGACTGAATTTTGTCATTAGGACCACTCTGACTTCCATTTAGCACAGCAGTTTCCGTGAGTGGTGGAGGGCAAGGCCATTGCAATGGACCAGACAGTTATGGCAAAGACTCGATGTGCTTGGGCTCTTGAGGAAGAAGGCAAGAGCAGAAACCTTCAAAGGGGGTAAGACACACCCGTGTTCGGCTTCAGGGTTTGGTTTAGTTGTCTTAGGATGAAGGAAGTGAGTTGATTTGTGAACGAAGCAAGAAGAGACAAGGATAAATGATGAAGTTTAAAAAGTTGTAAAAGAAATGGAAAGTAGTACCTAGGGAAGGAAACCATAGCTTTAGAGAGAAAGGGTATTTCTCCCCAACGAACAATACGAGCAAGCAAACGAGGGCGGGACAATTGCCACTGAAGGTGAGTTTTTATGCAGGGAAAGGAGACACTGGGGAGGTTCACATCTGAGGGCTTCTATTTTCTGTTAAGGGTGATTGAGAGTAGGAGGTCTACAAGGAGATCACGGTTTGGAACTGTTCTTGAGGGAAACAAAAGGGAGCTGTCCACGCCCACGTAAAGTACTGGTTCAGCATGCTATCTCTGTCCATGCAGCTTGGAGCACAGAGCACCCAGATACCAGCGAACAATTTCCTCCCCTGTTCATTGGAGCCACAGGGGTTCATGTTGGAAAGTTTAAGGTACGAGGGCTCAAAAGCAAAATGAAATCAGTTTGCTCCATCAAGTATGCTAAAATGAGATTCTAATTATGCCGAATATCTCATTAACAGACAGTGAGCTCCTTGAGGATCCCCTGTCAAAAGCATTAAGGTCCAGAATTCCCTTCCAGAATGAACATGGCCACAGCTTAGACTCAAATACCTTCTCTTCTTCTGGAAACCAAAGTGGGAGGTACCTTGTATACCCCCTAATCGGTGACCCAAGGAGACAAAATGTACAGGCTACAAAGTGTGTGTAGTGACGCCAGATGACTGGACACAGCCTGCAGGAAAAGAGCGCGGGGAGCGGTAGAGGGTAGCTCAGGGGAGGACCTATCGGTGGCCGACCTCAAAGTCTTGGCAAAAACACGGCCTGATGAAGAGGAACGCGCTGTGAAGTGCAAACGTGGAGGAAAAAATCCTCAGAACAGGGCCAAGATCAAACGGAGCTGAGCTTACAGGAGTTGATAGAGAACGAAGACACAGAAAGTACTAAGGGAGGTCTGGCCACGGCCCAGCTCAGAAAGTGGAAGCAAACAGCCCCTTCTGAGCATGAGAGGGTCATTTGGGCGGGGGCCGGGGGTGGTCAGGGAATACAAGACAGGCACAGAAGCCTCCGGAGCCGGGTTTGTTTGGAGAGAGAAAAAGGTGTGGTTGCTTGAAGAAACCCACAGAAATGCCATGCTCGAAGGAGACAAATATGGTCTTTGGGGTGGCAGAGAAAGGAAGTCTTTGAGCTGCGGGAAGACTGCTCCGATGGGAGGTAGAATAAGTACGCGGAAGGCTTCACCTGTAATAGCGAACAGTTACAGGAAATTACTTAAAGTAGACACATCAAGTCAGAGGTAAAGGCATATTTAACAGTACAAAGATAAGCATTAAAGATATACTCCTGACATAAATTGAGGCACAGGGGGAGAGAGGAAAAAGGATGTAAGCTGTCAACGTTATCACTGTTCATAGAAGTAAACTCATAGATATTGTCTAGGATTAGGGATGTTATATACAAGTATATAATTGAACACAAATACAAAAAAAAAAACCCGTCTTCAAAATCAGAACTACCAAAACAAAACAAGAAGGTGAAAGAACCAAGCACAGAATGAAAGACAACAACATAAACTATAGGAACAAACTAATATAAAATGTGAAAATTTAGATTAAGCTTATCTGTCATCACCAATAAATGTAAGTGACTTAATTCACCTATTAAAAGAAAATCTCTATGCTATAAGATATAGTTCTCAAGCAGGGGAGCAGCAGAGAGGGAGGGAGAGAATCCCAAGTAGGCTCTGGGCTATCAGCACAGAGACCGATGCAGGGCTTAATTGTTTTTTGTTTTGTTTTTTTTTAATTTTTTTAATTGTTTTGTTTATTTTTGAGAGAGAGAGAGAGAGACAGAGCACAAGCGGGGAAGGGGCAGAGAGAGAGGGAGACACAGAATTCTCAAAGCGGGCTCCAGGCTCTGAGCTGTCAGCACAGAGCCCAGTGTGGGGCTCGAACTCATGAACCACGAGATTACGACGTGAACCGAAGTCAGACACTTAACCAACAGCCACATAGGCACCCAGGGGATCAATCTTATGAACCTGGAGATCATGAGCTGAGCTGAAACCAAGGTCAAATGCTCAACCGACTGAGTCACCAGGCGCCCCAAATATAATTCTTTTTTAAAAGCATGGACAAAAATATACCAACTAAATGCAAACCAAAAATGGGAGCCACAATTTTATCGTAAGATAAAAAGGAGTTGAAGTCAAAGAAGGATATTGCATAATGTCAAGGAATACAATTCACAATCAATAAACAAAAATTAGAAATAACTGCGAACCACATATTATAGCAACAATTTTCACAGATCAGAAATAACAAGCAGTAAGAGAACAAACTGAAACACTATCCACAGAAGACTAACAGATTAGATGGGCACAAAATAAAGTATGATGTCGAAGACATTGACAAAAGTAATAGAATACATCTGGTTGTAATACAGTTAAGACCCAAAAAAATAAACATAGCTTCTTTTCAAGTACCTGTGGAAAACTGATCTATACCATGAAGAAAACCTTAAATTCCAAAACCTAAAAATTGTAAAGACAAATACAATTGAAATTTTAACAAAATTTAAAAAGAAAAAGCTCCTTTTCCTAGAAATTTTATTTATTTATTTAAAAAAATTTTTTAAATGTTTATTTATTTTTGAGACAGAGAGAGACAGATCGTGAGCGGGGGAGGGGCAGAGAGAGAGGGAGACACAGAATCTGAAACAGGCTCCAGGCTCTGAACTGTCAGCACACAGCCCGACGTGGGGCTTGAACTCGTGAACCATGAGATTGTGACTTGAGCCAAAGTCAAATGTTTAACCGACTGAGCCACCCAAGTGCCCCCTCCTAGAAATTTTAAAACTCTTAAGTAATTGTGTGTCAAAAAGAAATGCTAGTCAAAATTGCGGGAACTCCAGAGGGCAACAATAAGAAAAACACATATATTAGAACACAAAGGAAAACAATAAAGTCAAAGAACATTTGTAGTCTCAAAAAGTTATAGCACCTAGAAGAATATATAATATTTTAGGAAACTATAATTTACCAAGTCTGGCACCAATGAAGATACAAAATCTCAGCAGGCCCATTTCTATAGAATAGAGAAGGTTGTCCAATCCTTCCCTTCCCCAGAAGGTTGTCCAATCCTTGCCTTCTCTAGAAGGTTGTCCAATCCTTTCCCTTTCCCCACCCCATTAGGCATGAGACCCAAAGCTCCACTGACTTCAATCCTTAAGGACCAGGTAATCTTGGTGCTACTTAAATTAGAAGAAAAACTTCCCAACTCTTTTTGAGAATAACACTCTGAAGCCTGATAAAGATTGCTTTACAAAGCAACAAAGACCAACCTTATTTATAACAATCAGTGTAACGGTTCTAAATAAAATATTAGCAAACAATATCATGCATGATAAATAAATGTGAGTTTATTCCAAGATGCAAGGATGGGTCAGTATTTAAAAATTATTAGTTCATCATATTAATTGGTCAAAGAAAAAATAATATATACTGAGAAGACAGTTGACAAAATTAGACGTTCAGTTCCAATTTTTAAAAAGAGACTAAAAGAGGAACGCTTAATATTTTTAAAAACACTCCACATACCAGTGTTAATTTCTTAGTTTTTATAAATATATCATGGTTATATAACATGTTAACATGAAGGGAAGCCAGGTGAAGGGTATACAAGACAAGAATTGTCTGTACTATCGTTGCAACTTTTCTGTATTTCTAAAATTATTTCCAAATAAAAAGTGAAAAATCACAACACACACATTTCAGCCCAAGAGCCACCACCCTAATGAGTAGTCACTGGAAACATTCCCACTAAAGTCAAGAATAACATAAGAATGTACACTACTTCCCTACTATTTAACACTTTATCACTGAAATTAGAAAAAAGAAGGCAATTTACGGTCTAATAATTGTAAAGATAGAGGGCAAGCTAATTCTGTTCGCAGATTCAATTTTCGGGATGCAAAACTGAAAAAGAATTAACAGAAAAACTAAAGAGCAATGAAAAGACTGTATAGGGTAGCACTATAAAAAATAACATAAAATATGTCAACTGTATTTCAACAATAAAAAATTAATGAGCCAATAGACTTCAAATATGTAAAAATAAAAAAAACCCCAGAATTTATAGAAGAGGATTCCTTTTACCATAGCAATGAAAAAGAGAAAAATACTCTCCCTGACACATCCAACGGGCCAGTTGGTTGGTGATATTAAGGCCAGAAGATGGGATATTTGGCCAGTGTGGGAGGGATATGATTTGTATACACGTGGGCCGGAGAAGTAAATATATTGAAGATAATGGAACCCCTTGGAGAAGGGGGCTCTAAGTACAAAAAGGAAATAGTCTACAATAAATTGCATCCTGTTGGATTGAAATAAGAGGTATCAGTGTAAATTCATACTTTTTAATAGTGATAGATGGCTAGCAAGATACAGACATATAGAAATAGACATAAATGTGTTTGTATCTATAGGTGTGCATGCACATACATGTATTTTCTATTTCCGTCCTTTGAGAGGGTCTAAAATAATGGTGTTTTGAAGCAGACTTCAACATCAGATTTTAGTTTCTGAATTCTGAGTTTTTAGTTTCTAAATTCTTAACTATTCACAGCAGAAGAAAGACAGGGCTTCTTAGAGAATTGGCTGATTGCAGAGCGGAGAAAATATAAAATGGACCTAGAACATCTTATGCCCCAAATAAAGGAAGTGTTCCAGAATGAGAGGGACAAGTCAAAAGGACACAGGACAGGTCTCCACTGGCCAAACCGAAGACTATTTGTGCATTAAAATAATAACGGCAAGAAAATAAAAAATAAAACAAGTTAAAAAATGTAAAATAAATAAACATTAAAAGAAGAGAATCATTAAAAAAATAAAATAATAATAACAGCAAGTAAAATAGGAACAAATAATCTTAGTGCATGAAATAGGAATTCATACTAATATGAATAATTAACTAGATAAGGGAGAAAGGAAAGTCCTACCTTACAATAGAATTGCTAATAAATGTAAAAGACTTATTAATTATTAATTATCCTTACAGTGGAAAGTCCTGCTGACATTATCTTACAAGTGATATAGATAGATATAAGCTATTTTAATCAAGTTAGTATCACTAGCAACGGGACAAATTGACATCATGTGCCTCCTGATACGGCGCACTGAGAAAAACATGCACCACTTCTATGACATTCCTGAGAAAGATATACAACCTGATTCAAATCATGAGGAAACAATCTACAAACCCAAATTGGCCCGTGTAGTTGAAAGCCATCAAGGAAAGACGGAGAAGGACATGACAACCCAATCTAACACATAATCTTGAATTGGATCATGGTCCCATAAAGGACACTACCAGGACAACTGGCAAAATTTGAATGCAGCCTCTGGATTAGTTGATAGTATTGGATCAATTTGTTGATTTCCATAGTTATACTGCAGTTATGTTGGAGTGTCCTTGTTTTTAGGAAATACTCACTGAAATACTAAAAGAGTAATGAGATGTCCATGTCTGTAACTTACTCTCAAGTGGTTCAGAAGAAGAAATAATTATAAATGTATGTAAAGAGAATGATAAAGTAAATGTGGTCAAATTTAACAACTAGGGGAATCTCTGTTGAAGAGGATTTGGGAGACTTTTATGTCACTTTTGCAAGTTTTCTGCAAGTTTGGAATTATTTCAAAATAAAACAATTAAGGGGCGTGTGGGTGGCTCAGTCGGTTGAGCATCCGACTTCGGCTCAGGTCATGATCTCGCAGTCCATGAGTTCGAGCCCCACATCGGGCTCTGTGCTGACAGCTCAGAGCCTGGAGCCTGTTTCAGATTCTGTGTGTCCTTCTGTCTCTGACCCTCCCCCGTTCATGCTCTGTCTCTCTCTGTCTCAAAAATAAATAAATGTTAAAAAAAAATTTTTTTAATAAAAAAAATAAAACAATTAAAAAGAAAATACGTAGGTATAAGCTTTAAAAAATGTGCAAAATCTTTATGGGGGAGACTTCAAAACACCTTAAAAAATACATAAGAGGCATCAAACAAAATGAAAGCTTATTATATAGATGGCTATTGTTCCTAAATTAACTTATAATTTTTAAATGATTCCAATTTTCGTATATCTCCATCTGAAAATCAGACAGGCTGACTCTAAGATTTATATAGAAAATAAAAAAACAGAAAGAGCCAGAAAAATTCAGAAAGAAATGAGCAACAAGAAAGCACTAATCCTATTAAACATTAACATGTAGTATAAAATCTAAGTAACGAAAATATTGTGGTATGATGTATAAATACACAGACCATTCAAACAGAATAGAATGTCCAGCAAAAGAGTCAAACACATATGTGAATTTGGTATACAATAAAGATGGTTTCTTAAATCAATGGAGAAAAGATGGATGTTTCAATGAAATTATGTTGGGACATTTATGTGGCCAACTGGAACCAAAATTAGGTCTACATCTCACAACATATGAATATGTTCTCAATGAGTCAAAGATTTAAGTGTCAGAAATGAACTAATGGGAACTACCAGGAAAAAAAAAGGTGGGGTCAACTCCATTATAACATTAGAGTGGGAAAGTTTTTCGAAAGCCATAAGAGGAATAATTGGTATTCCGAACTACAAAAAGAAGGAACGTATCTACATGGAAAAAAAGTTAACAATACAGATAAGGTCAAAATAGAAATACAGACTGGGGGAGAGTATTTATACTTCAAATCACCACAAAGAGCTAATATCCCTAATACAAAAAGAGCTCTTAGAATTTGATAAGGGAAAAAAAAAAGAAGGGTGAACAATCAGTTCACAGAAACAGAAACAGAAACATGAATAATCTGTAAATATATGAAAATTCCTAATTAAAGCTACTCTGGGATACCATTTTCCATTACAGAAATTGAAAACAGATCACCAAAATGCAAAAAAATTGACAAATAAGATTGGTGAGGCATGGGGAACTGGATCCCCTCAGGATTGCTAGTGGAAGTAAAAATTTTTATGAACTTCATAGAAAGTACTTTGGTACATCTATTAAAATTACAAAATCACGTACCCTGTGATCCAGTAACCTTACTTCTGGAAATTTATCCTGTTGATCTACTCATAGGTATATAAACAAGCTTATTCATTATAGTATTTTTGGAATAGCAAAAGATTAGACGCGGGTCAAGTACCTTTCAATAAGAACTAGTTAGGCTTTGATTCATCTATATAATAAAACACTATTCCCGGGAACAAAAAGAATACACTTTTTACTGTTTCTGAGAAACCTTCAGAGTGTATTTTTAAATTCAAAGCAAGGTATAAGACAGTAATGAATGCCGTATGCCATGCTATGCTTCCTTTTGCGAAAAAAAAAAAAAGGAAGGAAAATAAGAATATATATTCATTTTTGTTTCTATTTGTATAAGAACCCCCGAAGGAAAAACAAAGTAAAAGTGATGATCTGTGGTAGGAAAAGAGATGGATGGAACAGCAATGGTAATGAGTTTTTGCAGTGGATCTTTTCTATTATTTTCTATTAACTTGATATTTGAACCATATGAATGCATTGCCTCTGCAAAAACAGCAACATTGAGTAGTAACCATGTTTAAAAATAAAGTCAAACCTTATCTGTACAAGTTTGCCCCAAACCACTTTGAATCGTCTCACCTAGCTGCCCTCTTCATCCAGCTTCCCTCAAGCCAATGGAATCATGGTAAACATGCTTTTAAGTGTGCTGGGAAATTCATTTCTTCCTGACCTTTCTCAGATTCAAAGCAGACAGCAGCTTCCCGGGGCCATGGCCTTTGAAAGAAAAAGACTAAAGCTCACCCAGGTTAGGTTACACCCTCTGATAAACATCCCTGTCACATTCTGCATCTGCACAGCACCCATCACTCTTGTAATTACTCTCTTCACTACTTAGAAGAATCATCAACATCATAGCTAAACTCCGTCAAGAGCATTATGTACCAGGAAGGAACTGTAAAATGGTTTCCGTAGCTATCAAATTAAATCATCACAACTCCTCTAATGTACTTACTATTATTATTTCCTATATGTTAAATATTGAGGAGACGGACACAGAGAGATTCAGAACTTTCCCAGGGTCCTACAGCTAAGTGACAGGGTCAGAACCCATGTCCTTGCCATTCTACTTCACCACCCAGGATGGTGGTGAGGGCAGGGAATACCCTACTCTTAGTTTCATTATTTCAAATGTTTAAACAATTTGCTTTCTCTAATTCATAAAAATCAACCAAGAAAATTACTATGTAAGGCATTACTTTGTACAAATATTAGGATAGGGTAGTTGAGGATGATTTTTAAAAGGAAACAGAAAAGATATCTGAGAAGTAGAATATGATGCCCAAAGCTGAAAAAAAGAAAACAGTTGTAGTCTGTACTTATTCGTTTCCTTCACATAACTCTGATCATTTTTCATGTGTTCACATATTCAGCAAACCTGTATTTCACTATCCAGTATATCCCTGGCACCATTGCAGGCACAGTGCGAGAAAGCACAGGCACACACATAGACCCGGGATTTGAGAATTACGTTCTAGTTGAAGAGGTAGTGCGATACTATGTTCAAGATTTTGTGGATACGGATTTCCTTATTGGTATATTAAATACATTTCCAAATTTTAAATTGCCTGACTGTCCTGGAAAACTCTGGAACTTCCAGTGAATGATGAAGGGCAAAAATTATTCATTTATCTCTTCTCCCTCCTAAAATTCCGTATGTGACAGGAGATGAATTTTTAAAAGCATTAATTCACAAGGGCAAAGATAATGAGAGAGAAAATGATAGGAACAAAATTTTGGAAGCTGGCAAGTTCAGTGTGCCCTAGAAAGCTTAATCCTGAGCCAGAAATAGGGGAAACTGAGATACAACCTGAGTTGTATCACAGAATGCCCAAAGGGTTTAGCATTGGTTGTTTAAGTTCACAGATTCTGGCAACTGGGCTAATATCCTGTAAGTAGGAAAACATGAATAGTCCAAGAAAATATGCCTCAAGATATTGACAGTGGAGGTTCCCTAGTAAAACAGCCAGAATAACCTTACAGTGAGGCTTTCATTCTTTGAGGCCAATCCACATGTACAGAGTTACCAATTAGCTTTTTAGTGCCCTACTATTAAATAGGAGTAGACAGCTCAGCTTGTCTTTAAAGAAAGTCTTGGATATGAAAGAGTAAGATCAAAAAACCTTAATTATCCTCACAGGCATATAAAAGGAACTACTCACAACCTGAAAAAACCAGGGTTTTACTTTTTTAAAAAGCCTAGCAAATAGTAAGAGCCCTTGGAAGTTACAGCTATGATAACATAAATGAAAAATTCATCAGAAAAACTGACACATAAAGAGAAGTAAATCTCTCAGAAAGTAGAGGAACAGGAACAGTAAAAAAAGATTTGAAATATCAATTGTCTTCTCCACGACATTGGAGGGTCAATCTGTGAAGTCTAATATCCAAATAACAGAAGATCCAAGGAGAGAAAATATGGAAAACAGGAGATTACCAATAGACAATTTAGTAAACAAACATTCCAGAATGAAAAGATGCAGTATTAATTGCCCAGACAACAAAAACAAAATACAAGAAGCTTTTAATAAAGCTTCCCCAAGAAATCACACACAATAGATAAGTTTTCTAAAAGACAATAGAGGCTACTACCTCCAAAATTCTGAGGGAAAATCATTTCCAACTTAGAATTCTACTATACCCAGCCAAACTATCGAGGGAATGTGTGTCTGACTAAAGACCTTTCCAGGCATGCAAGATCTCAATTTACTCCTGTGCACCCTTTCTCAGGAAACTACTTGAGGGGGTATTCCACCAAAGCATAAGTAGGAACCAAAAAAGAAGAAAATATGCGATTCAAGAAATAGATACAACTCAATAGGGAGACAAAGGGAATCTCCAAAGATGATGGTAAATGAAGATCACAAGTTATCAATCGTGCAGTAGGGCAAATTAGAGCAAATCTGAAGACCCAAGAAGATAAAACTAAAGAATATCTGTGTTTGAATACACTGAAAGAACGTTTCCCCAATTTGAGGAGAGCTCAGGGTTAACTGATGAGTACGGAGAAAACAAAGCGAATGAAACAAAAAATGTATTACCTTGAGGGGACACAAAAAGTTGGGCAATACAAGAAAAGCAAATACAGCATAAAAAGCGGTTCAGTTCAAAATAGCCCTATGTAGCTATAATAACACCACATTGTATGTTGATCTAACCAAAGCTATAACAATGAAAGAAGGACCAGTGGAGGGGAATTTTGACTATAGGTATTGGAGATGGGAATGGGAAAAAACTAAATCCTAATCTTCCGAAGACAGAAGTCCATAGGTATCAATGGGTAGTTCCTAAACCTAAGGGAAAAAAAAAAACTCCAGCAGTGTCCACATAAGCACACTGCTTCTAGGCACAGACACAGATACCAAAACCACCAGCAAAAGGGAGTTGAAAATGGTTATAAGACTCCGAGAGTTGATGCGGCACCCTAGAGGCCTTTCGTTGTTGTTGCTGTTGTTGCACGAATTCTAGTGCAACTATTTGACTTCGAAGAAAAGTAAAACTAACTTTGAGGAAAAAAAAGGAAACACGAGTGGGCGTGTCTCGGGAAAAGGTGGATGGCAGGGATATATGTTAATGTGCCTTTTTCTACGAAATGAATTTTAAGAAACGCTATCAAAGAGACGGAAGTAAATATTATCTCTGATGACTTTAATATGCGTGAATCAACTCACTCTGCGACATCCACGCTTTCTTCACACTAGCCTGGTGAAACATGGCGGGCTCCCTCAGAAGGGGGAAGCCTGACAGAAGGAGCAAGCCACCCATTCAGCTAAGGAAAGCAGAAGTGGCGGACAAGACAGCTTCCTGGCACACTGCTGAATAGGGCAACGAATTACAAAGAGGGAAACCCTCAAGGTCTCTGGAATGATAGGGTAGGGCCAGAAGATATTTGAAGGGAAAGGAGAGAAAAACTGGACAGAATAATGGCAGCCCGTGCCAGGAGCAAGTCCCCTTACACGGGAGTCAAGTTACAGAATTTCCCTGACTTCACAACCGGAAGTAGATTTCCCCCCTTTCAGGAACGGTGAATCATCTTAGAACACACGGGACGGTCAGTCCGACCAAACATTTGTCAAACGTTGAGTAATCTTTACTGAAGTCGTTAAGGAATTTTGATTCTTCCACAGTCTGAAGAAGAAACCATTGGAAAAAAAAAGACAAAAAAGACAGGAAAGCCACCCGTTTTCTCCCCTATTTCTCAACTGACTGTCATGACAGGGTCATGCCGGTCTACTCTAGATAGATCATGTAACTCTTATTAATTGTCTGCTGAAGTGTCTCTTTCCATAAGTATTTCAATTTCCTGCTATTAATTTCAGCTAGAATTACCCACCACGAGGACAATTCTGTTCCTGTGATAGAGCGGACTGAATTCAGGCTTGACTATGCAATTAGTGGATTGTTCAGGCTCTGTCTTCTGGATTTCTTGCTGTCCACATTTGGGCCATTCTGGCACTCATTCGAACCCTGACCAGATGTTAGGAGAGAAAATGATGGAGACAAATTCAAATTTCTTTTTCTAACAAGTCTGTTGTCCAGTATAGGCTTGAATTCGATTTGAGGACTACTTTTAGATTTCATTTAGTTGTACCCTCCCCAACTCCCCATTTTATAGATTCTTCCTCAGGAATTAAAATTCTATTTTCAAGAGTTGTTTTTTAGGTTGGTTTTTTTTTAACTATTTAATGAGGTCCCAGAGTCAGAGCTATAGTTGGAACTTATAACTTCAGGCATCAGTGAAGGCAGTGGAAAGGCCAGACTGGGCTTTTGTTTGTAAAAGCCTCAAAGATTCCATGAAAGAGATCACTAAGAAATTGGGGCTCTGGGGCACCGGGTGGCTGTTGGTTGAGTGTCCGACTTCAACTCAGGTCATGATCTCATGGTTCATGAGTTCAAGCCCGAGTCAGGCTCTGTGCTGACAGCACGGAGCCTGGAACCTGCTTCGGATTCTGTGTTTCCCTCTCTCTGCCCCTCCTCCACTCGTACCCTCTCTCGCACTCTCTCTCTCTCTCTCACACACAAAATAAATAAACATTAAAAATTAAAAAAAAGAAATTGGGGCTCATAGCTGAGCCCCCCACCCGCAACTCCTCCACCTCTCCCCATCAAAAAGATAAAAACGCAACCAGGAAATAATGGCATTTCCTTACATAAGGAGGAGATGTTGGAATGGAAAAGAAATGTATTCTGAAAAGACTATCAGAGCAGGTGGCTCAGGCTACCTTAGGGGCTGAGAAAGAAGATCTTTCGAGGTGTCTTCCAGGAAAAATTTCCAGTGGAGAGGATGGACGGTTGAATGAACAAGTGAAAGCAGAACAATGAAAATAAAAGAAGCGCCAGGGGGCGCTGCTGGCTAACAGCTGGGGTAGCCTTTTCCCTGAACCTGCGAGGAAACCAAAGAGTGAGTAAGTCATGCTTCTTATTTTCTTTAAAAAAAAATGTTGTTTTTTACATTGATTTATTTTTGAGAGACAGAGTGAGACAGAGTGTGAGCGGGGGAGGAGGGGCAGGGAGAGAGGGAGACACAGAATCTGAAGCAGGCTCCAGGCTCCGAGCTGTCAGCACAGAGCCCGACGCGGGGCTCAAACCCGTGAACCGTGAGACCGTGACCTGAGCCTCAGTCCGACGCTTAACCGACTGAGCCACCCAGGCACCCCTAATCATGCTTCTTATTTTCAAGGAGCTTCTAGCCTACCACCAAAAGTTTTACTAAAACTACGTATGTATTTTTTAATAAATACTTTACATATCGCACACCAATATCATTTCCAGGTGGATTAGAGAGCCGGAAGAAGACAACTGAATAGTTAATATAAATTTGAAGGAGGAAGCAATTTCTAAAGTTTTATAAAAGCAGTATAAAAACTGTAGAGATTGCCACATCTAATTACATAAGGATTATAAGTTCTGGATATTAAGAAATAAAATGCAGACAATGGGTTGAGAAAAATAGACACGTGAACAAAATTCGTAATGCTAATGAAGTTGTGGTAAAACAGCCTTTCATACATTGCTGGTCACGATACAGACTACTGCAATTTTTTGGAAAGCACTTGCAATTTGGCAACATGTATCAAGAACCTTAAAAATATTTTCATTCGCTGATTCAGTAATTATGCTTCTGGAACGCGATCCTAGGAAATGCTACAAAATAAGCGTTTTAATTAACAAAATGTTCACTAAGAGCCATTTATTTCAAGAAAAATTCGAAACAAGATAAATTGTCCAAATGGTTAAATAAGTTACAATACAACAGTTGATTTAAAATGTTATGATGATGGAGGCTCCCGGGTGGTTCAGTCAGTTGAGCGTCCGACTTAGGCTCAGGTCATGATCTCACACTTTGTGGGTTCCAGCCCCACATCGGGCTCTGTGCCGATAGCTCGGAGCCTGGAGCCTGCTTAGGATTCTGTGTGTCCCTCTCTCTCTGCCCCTCCCCTGCTCATACTGTCTCTCAAAAATGAATAAATATTTTAAAAAATTTAACATTATGATGATTGTAATAATACAGAAATGGCTATACTACCTCATTAAGTGAATGGGGCAGAATACAAAATTATTTATCAGTTTGGCTATAACATTTTTAAGCAAACTGTTTTCAAAACATGTAGAAGAAGACTGAAATTCTTGTTTGTCTGGGGCAACTGTGGATGTCTCTTTATTTTTTAAAAGCTTTTCTTATTTTCCAGTTTCTAAATATTCTTTATAATGAAAATACTTATTTAAAAATAAATGGCCACCAAAATCATTGGTATACATTCACAAAGAACAACCTGGAAAGGAAATTAAGAAAATTCCAATTTACAGTAACATCAAAAGCAAAAAAACACTTAGGTATAAATCTAACCAAAGAGTTAAAAGACTTGTACACTAGAAATGACAAAATATTGCTGAAAGAAATTAAAGAACAAGTAAGTGGGAAGACAACTCATGTTCATTAATTGGAAGACTTTAATATTATTAAGAATGTCCATACTACCCAAAGCAATCTACAAATTCAACACAATCCCTATCAAAAACCCAATGGCAATTTTCAAAAAGAGAAAAATTCATCCTAAAATTCATATGGAACTTCAAGGGACCCCAAATTGCCAAGACAATTTTGATAAAACAGAACAAAGTTGAAGTGCTCACACTTCCTGATTCAACATATATTAAGGAGGGCACTTACTGTAATGAGCACTGGATGTTACACGTAAGTGACAAATCACCAAATTCGAGTCCTGAAGTCAATATTACACTATATGTTAACTAACTAGAATTTAAGTCAAACGCTTGAAACAAAAAATAAAGTAAAATAAAATAAAATAAAACTACAGTAATCAAACTACAGCGTGCTACTGGCATAGATAGGCAAATAGACCAATAGAATAAAATAGTGAGCCCAGAAGTATACCCTTACATATACAATCAAATGATCTTTGACAAGGATGGCAAGACCACTCAATGGGAAAAGAATAACCTCTTCAACAAATGGTTCTGAGAAAACTGGATATGCAAGAGAATAAAGTTAGACTCTTACCTCATAAAATATGCAAACGTTAACTCCAAATGGATTAAAGACCTAAGCATAAGACCTAGAAATATAAAATTCCTAGGAGAGGGGCACCTGAGTGGTTCAGCCGGTTAAGCACCCCACTCAGGTCATGATCTCACGGTTTGTGAGTTCGAGTCCCACATCGGGCTCTGTGCTGACAGCACAGAGCCTGCTTGGGATTCTCTGTTTCCCTCTCTCTCTGCCCCTCTCCTGTTCTCTCTCTCTCTCAAAATAAATAAATAAACATAAAAAAATAAAAAAATCAAATAATAAAATAAAATTCCTAGGAGACAATACAGAAGAAAAGCTTCATGATATTGGACCTAACGATGATTTGACACCAAAAGTACAGGCAACAAAAGTAAAAATGGACAAATGGGACTACATCAAACTTAAAAACATTTGCACATGAGGGAAACAGAGTGAAAAGACAACCTAGAGAACGGGAGAAAATATTTACAAATCATGCATCTGATAAGAGCTTAATGCCCAGCATATGTAACAAACTCATACAACTCAGTGACTAAAATCAAATAACCTGATTTTAAAATGGGCAAAGGATTTAAATAGACATTTCCTGGGGTGCCTGGGTGGCTCAGTCGGTTGAGCATCTGACTTCAGCTCAGGTCATGATCTCACAGTTTGTGGGTTCGAGCCCCACATCTGGCTCTGTGCTGACAGCTCAGAGCCTGGAGCCTGCTTCCATTCTGTGTCTCCCTCTCTCTCTGCCCCTCCCCTGCTTGCTCTCTCTCTCTCTCTCTTTCAAAAATAAAAAAATACACATTAAAAAATTAAATGGACATTTCCTCCAAAGACATACAAGTGGCCAAAAGCATATGAAAGGATGTTCAACATCACTAATCATCAGAGAAATGCAAATCAAAATCAAAATGAGGTATCACCTAACATCCATCAGGATGGCTATTATAAAAATAAAAAAAATAATAATAATAACAAAAAACCAGGGTTGAAGATGTAGAGAAACTGGAACCTTTGGACACTGTTGGTAGGACGGTAAAATGGTGCAGCCTCTGGAAAACAGTACAGAGAATCCTCAAAATTTTTAAACTAGAACTACCCTACAATCCAGTAATCCCACTTCTAGTATATATCCAAAAGAATTGAAAGCAGGGTCTCAAAGATATATCTCCACAGCAGATATGTTCACTGCAGCCTTAGTCACAATAGCCAAGAGGTGGAAACAACCCAAATGTCCATAAACAGATGAATGGATAAATACATAAACAAAATGTGATATATACATGCAGTGGAATATTATTCAGCCTTAAAAAGGAAGGAAATCTGGCAATGTGCTACGACAATGATGAAGAAAGTGATTAAGAAAATTAGGTTGAGGGGCGCCTAGGTGGCGCAGTCGGTTAAGCGTCCGACTTCAGCCAGGTCACGATCTCGCGGTCCGTGAGTTCGAGCCCCGCGTCAGGCTCTGGGCTGATGGCTCAGAGCCTGGAGCCTGTTTCTGATTCTGTGTCTCCCTCTCTCTCTGCCCCTCGCCCGTTCATGCTCTGTCTCTCTCTGTCCCAAAAATAAATAAACGTTGAAAAAAAAATTTTTTTTTTAAAATAAAAAAAAAATAAAAAAAAAAAAAAGAAAATTAGGTTGAGTGAAACAGCCCGTCATAAAAAGACAAATACGATACAATTCCACTTATATGAGGTATCTAAAATTGTCAAATTCATAGAAACAGAAATTAGAATATGATTAACAGGGGCGGGAAAAGAGGAAAAGAGGAGTTGTTAATACGTAGAGAGCTTCAAACTTGCAAGATGAAAAAGTTCTGAAGATCCTTTCACAACAAGGTGAACACATGTAACACTACTGAACTGAAACTTAAAGCCTTAAGCGGTACATTTTATGCTTTTTATCACAATAAAACATTAAGGAGTCAAAAAGTGTTCTGAAATGAAATAAATGGCTGATGCAGCCACATGCTTCCACTTAAAGTTTTTCGAAGCGTAGTCTCCACTTCAAACCACGCTAAGACTGTCGTGAAACATCTCACGTCAAGGTAACACCACTGCATCCACTTTATGAAATCAAATGGTCCATTCTCTATCTTCATTGTCTTTTAAAAACAGCTTTCTTGAGATATAAGCCACGTATACAATTCACCTATTTAAGGTACACAATTAAATGGTTTTTAATACATTCATCTGTATTGAATCAATGCTAGATTGATCATAATCAATGCTAGAATACTTTCATCACCCCCAGAAAATCTCTATCTATACCTATTAGCAGCCACTCCACTGTCCCTTCACGCCCGGCCTTCAGGTAAACATTAATCTACTTTCTATCTCTACAGAATTGCTTAGTCTTACATTTCAGGTAAGCGGAATCATATACTATGTGGTCTTCTTGATTGGGTTCTTTAACTTGGCCTCATGTTTTCAAGGTGAATTCCTTTAATGGTTTATTCCCAATAATATGATATATATAATGCATATAATATTCTTTTTTAAAAATTCTTTTTAATGTTTATTTCTTTTTGAAAGAGAGAGAGGCAGAGCGTGAGCAGGGTAGGGGCAGAGAGAGAGACGGAGACACAGAATCTGAAGCAGGCTCCAGGCCCTGAGCTGTCAGCACAGAGCCCGACGTGGGGCTTGAACTCACGAGCTTTGAGATCACGCATGACCTGAGTCGAAGTCGGATGCTTAACTGACTGAACTACCCAGGTGCCCCTATAATATTCTATGTTATATTCAAATAACATTATACACACACACACACCATATTTTGTGCATCTATTCAGTTGTTCCCACTTATTGACTTTTATGAATAATCCTGCCATGGACATTCGCATACAAGTTTCTGTGTGGATATGTTTTCATTTACCTAAGGTATATATATTTAGGAGGGGAGTGTCTAAATTGGATGATGAAGAGTTTTAACCTCTTGAGGAACTGAGACTGTCCTCCCAAGCAGCTGAGCCATTTTACATTTCCACCAGCAGTGTATGGGGGTTCCCAATCTGCACATTTTCGTCAATACTTGTTATTAACTGCCTTCTTAATTGTACCCACCCTAGTGGGTGTGATGTGGCATCTCAGTATGGTTTTGATTTTCATTTCTTTGATGGTTAATTTGGTTGAACATCTTTTTATATTTTTATTGGCCGTTTGTGTATCTTCCTTTAAGAAATTTCTATTTGGATTCTTGGTTCATATTTCAGTTGGGTTATTTGTCTTGTATTATGGAATTATACGAGTTCTTTACATATTCTATATATGCATCCCTTATCAGATCTATGGTTTGCAAATATTTTGTCACATTATATAGGTTGTCTTTTCACTTGTAATGTTTATTTATTTTGAGAGAGAGAGAGAGCGAGAGAGCGAGCGAGTGTGAGTGGGGGAGGGGCACAGAGAGGTGAGAGAGAATCCCAAGTAGGCTTTCCACTGTCAGTGCAGAGCCCTACTCAGGGCTCGAGCTCATGAACCGTGAGATCATGACCCAGGCTGAAATCAAGAGTGGGACGCTCAACCAACTGAGCCACCCAGGCGCCCCAATCTTTTCACTTTCAGACAGTCTCCTTTGCGGTACAAAATGGTTTAATTTTGATGAAGTCTAATTTATCTTTTTTTCTTTTGTTGACTGTAGTTTTGCTGTCGTAGCTCTAAACCATTGCCAAATCCAGGTTCACCAAGAGTTATGTTTTCTTCTAAGAGTTTTGAAGTTTTCTCTCTTACATTTCAGCCTCACATACATTTTGAGTTAACTTTTGCATATGGCATAAGTAAGACTTCCCTGTCCCCACCGAATTGTCTTGGCACCCTTTTCAAAAGTCAACCGTCTATAATGTGAGAGCTTATTTTCAGATTCTCGATTCTATCCTATTGGGTTATACATCAGTCCTTATGCCAGTACCACACAGCCTTGATTAATGTAGCTTTGTAGCAAGTTTTCTTTTTCCTTTTTTTAAGTTTATTTATTTTGAGTGAGAGAGAGAGAGAGATCGAGAGAGAGCACAAGTGGGGGAGGGGTAGAGAGACATCGAGAGAGAATCCCAAGCAGGCTGCACACTCTCAGTGCAGAGCCTGATGCAGGGCTCAGTCTCACAGACCACAAGATCATGACCTGAGCTGAAATCAAAAGTCAGATGCTTAACCGACTGCACCACCCAGGCACTCCTGCTTTGTAGCAAGTTTTAAAACCAGGAAGTGTGAGTCCCCCAACTTTGGTTTGCTTTTTCAAGACTGTTTACTATTTCCAATGTGAGTGTTAGGATCAGCCTGACAATTTTTGCAAAGAAGCCAACTGGGATTTTAATAAGGACTGAACTGAATCTGTATGTTGATTTGGAAAGTATTACTATCTTACAATAGTAAGTATTCCAACTCATGAACATGGGATGCATTTCCAATTACTTAGGTCTTCTCCAATTTCTTTCAACAACGTTTTATAATTTTCAGATTACAAGTTTTTGACCTCTTTTGTTAAATTGATTCCAAAGTACCTTATCCTTTGTGATACCATTAGAAGTGGAATCTTTTTTTAAATTTCATTTTTGGATTGTTCATTGCTTCAGTTTAGAAATATCCAGTTGAATTTCATATATTAAATTTGGCATCCTGCAATCTCGCTGAACTCATTTATTAGTTCTAAATGGGTTTGTGCATTCTTTAGGATTTTTCATATATAAGATAATGTCATCTGTAAATAGATAGCTTTACTTCTTCCTTTCCAATCTGGATGACTTTTTCTTTTCTTTTTTTCTTGCCTAACTGCCCTGGCTAGAAACTCCAGCATAATACTGAATAGAAATTATGAGGGTGGACATCCTTGTCTTGTTTCTGATCTAAGGGGAAGAGCTTTCCCCTTAGGTAAGGTAGGTAGGATGTTAGTTGTGGGTTTTTCAGAGAAGCCCTTAATCATGTTGAGGAGGTTCCATTCTAGTTAGTCCTGGTTTGTTGAGTGTTTTTATCATTAAGGCATGTTGAACTCTGTCAGAATTTTTTCCATATCTGTTGAAATGATCATGTGGTTTCTGTCCTTTAACACATTGGTTGATTTTTGGATTCTCTCTTCATTCCTACTTGACCTCCAAGCAATATTAACACAGTTTGAGTACTGCTTTTTGAAATACTGTATTTTCTTCTCTTGACTTCATTATTCTATTTTTCTCCTACTTCACAGGTTCCTTTTCCTCTGTCTAAATGCTGAGGATCCAGGGCTTTGTCCTGAACCCTCTCCTCTTCTCTGTTTGCACTCTCCTTGCATGATTTTATCCAGGCCCATGATTATCCCCATGCTAATGGGCCCCCAATTTATATTCCCAGCCTTGATCTCTTCTTTGAGCTCAGAGCAAGATCATACTGCCTCCTTTATGTCTTCATTTTCTATTAACAATGCAAACTTAACTTGATCAAAACAAAGTGATTGTTTCCCACTGCTTTCCAAGTCTTCTTTAGCTCAGTTAATGTTCCCCAAATGCACCTATTTGCTTAAGCAAAGACCGAGAAGTCGGCTTGATTCTTTTTTTCCTCTACCTTCCGAGCCCAATCGAGTCATGTCTACTTCAAAAATACATCCCAAATTCAAGGACTTCTGATCATCTATATTACTAAGGACAACTGTATAAGCTTCCTAATAGTTTGCATTGCTATTGTTAATTCTCTGTGCAGCAGCCTAGTTTAGGTTTTTAAAACCTAAATCATATCATACCACTTTCTTACTTCAAAATTTACATTACCAGGGTGCCCGGGTGGCTCATAGGTTAATTGTCCCACTCGAGATTTTGGCTCAAGTCATGACCTCACGGTTCGTGGGTTTGAGCCCCATGTTGGGGCTTGGGACTCTCTCTCTCTTTCCCTCCTGGTCCTCCCCCACTTGCTCTCTCTCTCAAAATAAATAAATAAGCTTTTTAAAAAATTTACATTGCCTTCCCATTCCTTCATAATGAAACCCAAACATCTTATTCATAACCTAAATATCCAACATGATCTGGGCCTTGGCTATCTCTCAGACTTTACCATTCACCCTTCTTCCTTATTTTTCATGCCTAAACACACCATCTTTCATCCTGTCCTGTAATATACCAAGCTTCTTCCAGCAAGGGATGGCTAGTTCTTTATCATCACTCAGAATTCAGCTTAAATGTGTCCTCCCTCGGATATTCTATCTTAAGAAGAAACCATCACACTGTACTCCCCAGTCACTCTCTGTTCTATACCACTCATCTTTTTATTTTCTATAAAGAAAGAAATATTATGATATGAAACTATTCTATTTATTCGCTTACCTTTCCAAAAAATAACCCATCCTCATCCGCTATGTCATGTAATGAATGTAAGCTCCATGAGAGAAAATGTGGCCTCAAAGTATCTGCCCTCAAGCAATATCTGACACATAGTAGCTGATCAACTAATATGTGTTGAAGAAATGAATAGGATATGTGAAAGGTACAAAAACTATAAAGACAGAGCATCTTTCCTGAAGTAACTTGTAGTTCAGACAAAGAAATGTGTGTTTATTCATTAAAAGTAGTTCTGAACATCTAGTATGTATCAGGCATTTTGCTAGGAGTTGGGAACACAAAACTGCCTCACTGTCTTGATCTTAGTTCGGGCTCTCATCATCACTTGATTTAATTTCTAAAATAATCTCAAAGTGCCTTTTTAATGAACATTTTCAAACATATATGAAAATAGAGGAGCCAGTGTAATTAATTTTCAAACTGAACAACTACCACAGCTTTGCCAAATGTGCTTCATTTAGTGTTTTCTCTACTTTTTTCTTTGCTGAAATATCTTAAAGCAAACACCACTTCCATTCCTAAAAATATGAATTTTTTCTTACATAACCATATTGCCATTATCCCCTTTAATCAACAATAATTCCTTACTAACATCTAATAATCTGTCAACAATCAAATTTCCCTGATTGCCTTAAAATATGTTTTATGATTATTTTGTTTGAATCAGGATTGAAGTAAGGTATACACATTGTGCTTAGGTGTTCTTTAGTCTAGAGTGTCCACCCTCCTTTGGTTGCACATTTTCAGAAACCAGACATTTCTACAGAATGTCTCACATGCCACAATTGCCTTGTGGCTCCCTTGTGGTGTCTTTTTCTACTACCCTTCATATTGTTTGTAAGCGGAATTTAGTTCCAGAGCCTTGACTAAGTTCAGGTTCAACTTTTTGAGGAAGAATACTTCCTATGTGGTGCCGGTTACTTTACCCCAGGAGAAACACATTACTTTCTCCACCTTTTAGAGATACTAAGATGGATGAATGGGTTCGGTAAATCTCCCCATTGTAAGATTACCCTCGAGCTTTCTTTCCTGTAATGGTTCCATCCGTTACATGTTGCCTGATGCCATTTTTTTTTTTAATTTGCTTATTTATTTGTAGAGAGAGAACACAACCGGGGAGGGGCAGAGAGATGGGGGGGGGGGGAGAGAGAATCCTAAGCAGACTCCATGCTAATAGTGTGGCTCAGATTGTGAACCAACTGTGAGATCATGACCTGAGCCAAAATCAAGAGTTGGATGCTTAACTGACTGAGCCACCCAAATACCCTGCCTGATTCAATTATTTAATTAGGAATTGTAAAATGATAGCATCCTAATTTTACTGTTTCTACGCTATTTAGTATTTGAAATTCTGTTAAAAAAAGGAACTCTCCCATATAAAATAGAACCATTTGGTGGGAATACAGTATGTATAAGAAAATCAAGATAAATGCTTAATTTTTGCTTCTAATTTCCAGTTTTCACGATAAGGCATTAGTGCCTTATTTACTTACTAGGCATCCAGTGAGTTTAGTTATTTTTCTTTTCTTCCTCTATAGTCTTGTTCCTCTCTCTCTCTCTCTCTCTCTCTCTCTCTCTCTCACACACACACACACACACACACACACACACACACACACTCTTGCTTGCTCTCTTTGGATATCACTGTAAATTCATTGTTTTTTATATATTCAATGTCTGTCAATTCTAGTCATTATTATTTTGATACTCAAATGGTCTCATAACTGTCTAACGGAAGCTTCTTCATATTGGCCTTTGTTCTTTTGACATAATCCGTTAATCTTCCTTCCTCTGTGACACAAGATGTCCCAAGCTCATGTTGTAAATTCCTGCCCATATCCAGAATCAGGTATTCCTCCAATAAGCCCTGGATTATTGTAGTGGGGCATGGTACTTAGACACCACAACACAGGCACAGGTTGAGCTCATGGTTATTGGGCTGTTGTTGCCCCCGGGTCGCTTCTGTGGATACAGCCAGAGAATAAGTTTTTTTGAAATTAAAAAAAAAAAAATAGTAAACATACGCAGTATGTTAATTATACTTCAACAAAGCTGTTAAAAATGAAAAACAAAAATAATGCACATCAATAGGCTCTATTTCAACCACTCTTTTCACTCTCAACATTGATAAGATAAAGATAAGGTGAGATAAAGATAACCATATGGAAAAGTACATAGCACACACATGGCACACTTATACACCACCACAGCTCAGCAAATAAGTGCTGACAGATTATTTTCCATACAAGATATCTATAATAGAGATCAAGAAATCCTAAGTGTATTTTTTAAGTGAGACAACTAGGTACATCTGGAAAAAAATAATTTGAAACCACCTAATATCTTATATCAGAATAAATCTCAGAAGGATCAAAGAAATAAAGATAAACAATGAAACCTTCGAAGCATCATTAAAAAGCCATGGACATTTTTAAAAAGGAAGCTGTGAGAGATAAGTATGACCCCAGATCCAAAGGAATAAAAGTGTAATTAATGACAACAAAAAAATAAAACTTCTGCATAGTAAAAACTGACATTAGCAAAATTAGAAGATAACTGAAAAACTGAAACATAATATCTGCAACTCAGATCACAGATTAAGAGCTAATGTGCATAACAGAGAGCTCCTACCAAATACCTGAATAGAAACAAATAACCTAATAGAAAAACATGGGTAGAGGAT
This sequence comes from Lynx canadensis, assembly GCF_007474595.2. Classification (NCBI taxonomy): domain Eukaryota; kingdom Metazoa; phylum Chordata; class Mammalia; order Carnivora; family Felidae; genus Lynx; species Lynx canadensis. The sequence goes on from NC_044320.2 coordinate 74,915,318, forward strand.
ACCAATAGACTATTCACAGAAAATAAAATACTCCAAATGGCTCTGAAATATATTAAGTTAGGCTTAATTAGCTCAGTAAAACAAACAAACAAAAAAACCCACAACAATTTTAGATGAATGCTAAAAGCGGTAAAACTAATAAATTGTACTAAATCTCCATCCTTTCCTTTTAATATTCTGTGTGATCAAACTGGAAGTACACATTAAATGCACGGAGTCTGTCACTTCAAGGAAAACAATTAACAGCCAATTGCTAATGACAAAATTTGAGCTTTCAAGCAGACTTGTGGCTCCCTTGTGGTGTCTTTTTCTACTACCCTTCATATTGTTTGTAAGTGGAATTTAGTTTCCAAAAGTCAGAGGACTTTGGAAAACCTATGTCTGCCACCATGAACTTCACAGCTTCCTAATACTGAAAGGACTTTTCTGACAAATTGAGTAGTGATAGTAAGAAATATAATTTTTAAAATATTGTAAAGTGAAATATGTCAACATGTAGAAAATCTGCATAAGCTCAGAAGCCAGTATTTTCCAAGTGACCAATGCAAGATGTCACAAAATCATGCATGAGTAGGGGTAAAAGGTCCATTCAAAGTGCAAGCCGGACAAATAGATATTATTATAGGAGAGTACAAAAAGGCCACTGATGTGGTTTCAGATTCTCATTGTAATTAGTCTTTAAGAAACTGCCACTTATCCAGTGTAAGTGCATCAAAGAAGATTATCCACAAATATCCGAATAGATTATTAAAATTCTTCTCCTTTTTCCAACTTCTTATCTGTGCTCACACAGAATTTCTACACATCAGCCACGGCAACCTACTGTAACAGACTGAATGGAGAAGCAGATATGAAAAGTGAGCTTTCTTCTATTACGCCGGACTTAAATGAGATTTGCAAAAATATAAAACAATGAAAATATAGTTATTTTTCATAAAAATGTTAACGAGTAAGTTTCTAATTTTTTAAAATAATGAACAAATGTTTTTAGACTTCCTCATTTTTAGTCTCTAATACAGCAAACACCAATAGACATCGGGCCACATAAACAAAAGCTTGTGGAGTCTTCAATAATTTGTAAGCATATAGTTACTAAGAATGGGAAGTTTGAGAATCACTGTTCTAGAAAATTATAAATTGCTAAAAGTGACCCCAGAACAGAGATATCAAGGCAAATTAATTACCATAGAAGAAGTTAATGTTTAGAGTTACCTCTCAATAAAACATGCATTCTACCGTATCTTTTAAGATAGGCATAACCACACTACCATATAAACTTTGTGCAGAATGAAGGAAAGCTTCCAAATTGTTTCTCTGATGCCAGGACATTAATATGTACACACACACACACACACACACACACACACACACATCTTAAAAACAATCTCATTTGTAATACGTTTTGTGAAGAGATATTTTCCCCCAGGAATGCAAAAAAAAAAAAAAGGCTCAATATTAAGAAATCTATTCACCATATTAGTATGAACACCTACTTACTTACTTACTGAAAAGGCATTTGACAAAATCCTAAATTCATTCCAAAATGAAAATTACTAAAAGAAACCATAAGATAATTTAAAAAAATAATCTCAGAACGTGGAGGGTCTTTCTTAGCAATCAATTATTTTCTTGATGTGTCCCATCCAGTGAGGTATAAACAAGGAAAAGGTTTTTTTAAATCTAATCACTGGTTTCAATTGCATTTTGTCACTCATCTTTTCCCATCCCTTAATTAAAATCTAGGGAAGAGACAATGATTCTCTGCTAACTTCAGGTTATTAAAACTCAGTCCCAATGCAGTTTAAAACCCTAAACTGAACCAATTCGAAGGCTCTTCCTTGCTATCACCAGTCGGACTTGTGCTTGAGTAAAGAGACCATAACATTAACAATCCAAATCGGAGCATTCTTGAGTGAAAGTTGGCGCTGGTCAAAACAACACCTTGGTCACGTACTGAGGCTGCCCTGGCCAAATCAGATGAATGGCCACCTGAGACCACAGGACTTGAATGGGGAGAGAGGAGTCCCCATCTGCCATTTCAAGCCTCCTCCCCTGTGGATTCTATATCTAGCTCCTCCAGTGTTGGGGAGCAGGAAGGAGGGACAAAAGAGGCAGAAGCCATCTTGCGTGTCTGGCAATATGTTGGCGGTGAAGAGATATTCTCGGATCTGTTTATTTCCATGCAGTAGCTTCTCAGAGCTGGAAGATCACATAGTCCAACACCCTCCTTTTACAATGAGAAAACTGAGGCCCGTGTAGATAGTGTGACCCTTGCGAGGTGGCCACCCCAGCAGCGGACTTAAGCATGTCCTCACAACTCCTTTCAGTGTGCCCTTTGCTGCCCTACAGCTGCCTCTCCTACCCGCGCCCATCAGAGCCAGGACCAGGGTGAGGCCTTAGGAGGTAATCACCTCAGGTATAATATTTAAGGGGTGCCAAAAAAACTCAGTAGTAAAGAACAGCAATAGGGCAGTGCAATATTTTTAAAAAGCAAAATAACCCACGACAACCAACATATCACAATGTGCAATAAAGACAGCATCAGTATGACTGACATTTCCTTCCGCCTGAGGCTCGAACAGCCATGGTATACATAGCTTTAAATGTCTAATATTCGTCTGGGATTGAACGTGTCTAAACAGAACTCTCAATCTTCACTTAACCTGTCCCTTCCTCAGGCCTCTCCACCCCGGTGAGTGGCCTAGTTCATCAGGCTTAAAACCCAAGAGACATTCTTGATTTTTTTCCTGCCCGAGTACCTACAGTCAACCCATCGACAAGTGCCATAGAATCGACTTTCAAACTCTGTTTCCGATCTCCAGTCGCCTTCATTGCCAAGGCTACCACTCTTGTATATAACACTAAGCTCATCCTACCTACAACAGCCTCCTAACTTCTCATTTTCACCATCATCCCCCTACAATTCATCTCCTCAAAACACAAATCGGATCGTAGCCCTCCCCGGACAAAAACCCTTGGGTGGTGTCGTAAGTAATGTCCCCCAAATATGTCGAAGTCCTGACACCAGTACCTGTGAATGTGGACTTATTTGGAAATAGAGTCTTTGTCGATGCAATTAAGTTAGGGACCTTGGGATGAGATCATTCTGGATTTGGTGTGGGCCCCAAGTCCAATGACTTCTGTCCTTAGAAAGAAGGACGTTTGACTCAGAGGCACAGGATGATGGCCATGTGAAGACAGAGCAGAGACTGGTGTGATGAGTCTACAGGACAAGGAATGCCACGTCCTGGTAGGAGAGAGGCCTGGAAGCGGAGAGAAGGCAAGGTACAGATTCTCCCTCAGAGCCTCCAGAAGGAACCATCCCTACCAAGAGCTGTGAGGGAATAAGTTTGTGTTGTTTTAAGCCACATGTTGGTAATTTTTGACAGCAGCCATAGGAAGTTAATATGGGCAGCAGTTTTCTGTTGCACTTAGAATAAGATCCAGGCTCCAAATCCTACTTCGCAAGTCACGTTACCCGGCTCTGCCCTCTCCTTGACTCCAATTCCGTTCACCTTTTTCTCATCCACGGTGCTGCGTCTTCTCTTTTTTCACAAACAAAACAAGGTTACTTCTCCCCTGGGGACTCTGCTGTCCCCTTTGACTAAGAAGCTCTTCCCCCAGCTTACTCCCTCGCTGGCTCCTTCCTGTGATCCCATCCTCTGCCCAGTGACACCTCCTGAGTCACTTGCTGTTCTCTTCGGCCTCACAGCTGAAAATGCCAGATATCACTTTCCCGGCAACTTGGCCGCGGCCACACGAGCTAGGCTTTGCCCATCAGATGTTGGCATCGAGAAACAAGGAACCGGGCAGAATCCGGAAGGAGCGACGACTGCAGCGGCACGTAGATCCGGTTGCCAGCGGTCGTCAAGGCAGGGGCTTCGATACACCGTCCAGTGGCCACGGTGCAGCACAGCTGGGGTCACAAGAGGACACTGCAACATCAGGGCTCAGCCCCGGGACAACTGCGGCACTGTGTCCGCAGCATACCCTCCGAAGCCGGTTCTGCAGCCCTGCCACATTTCAATTTGCTTAAAGTGATCCAGAAGTAATTTCTGTAGATTGCCACCAGGGGTCTCAAGGGATGTGCCTCTTCGGGAGGCCCTTGCAGACCGCACAACTTCTACGCACATGTCCTGTGCTGTTTCCTTCATAGAATTTATCACCGCTGAAATTCCCACTTACTTTACGGCCAGTTATCCGTCTCCTCCACTAAAAGGCATGCTCCGTAAGGCAGGAATGAAAACAAGGGTCTCGTTTTCCATCGTATTCCCAGTGCCTGTAACGGCCGAGACATAGGTGTCAATCCATAAAGATCTGTGCAATGGATCGATGTAATAAAAGAAAGTGGAAAAAGGAGTGCCTGCGTGGCTCAGTTGTTTAGGCACCTGACTCTTGATTTTAGCTCAGGTCATGATCTCATAGTTGGTGAGTTCAAGACCCACACTGGGTTCTGTGCTGACAGTGCGGAGCATGCTTGGGATTCTCTACCTCCCCCTCTCTCTCTCCCTCCCTCATGCTCTCTCTCTCAAAATAAATACACTTAAAAAAAAAAGAGGGTTGCTTGGGTGGCTCAGTCAGTTAAGCATCCGACTTCAGCTCAGGTCATGATCTCACAGTCTGTGGGTTTGAGCCCCACATCAGGGTCTGTGCTGACAGCTCAGAGCCTGGAACCTGCTTCAGATTCTGTGTCTCCCTCTCTCTCTCTCTGCCCCTCCCCTGCTCGTGCTCTATCTTGCTCTGTCTCTCACAAATAAATAAATGTTAAAAAAAATTTTTTTGTTAATAAATAAAAAGAAAAAAAAAAGAAAGCAGAAATAAGACCATGTCTAAACTTGAAGTGGGTTTCAAATGGCTAGTTTCCCAGCAGAGAATTAAGATCTTTCAAATTACAATTATGAGTTTGGCTCTAAAGAACATTAAGGGAGGTAGTGAAGCTACTCGAAAGTTACTCCTCACCACACAGGGCCAGTTGAGAGATACCCGTGGGGACAAGCTGACCGGAGGAACACCCTGAGCCTCGTGATTACGAGAAAGGGCAGTCTCCATGCTGTTGACAGGCCAGCAACAGTTCACAAAGGCAACAGGAAGGAACTCCGAAGAACAGGTATCTCTTACGCAAGCAGCCTATGATCCTGCATTCCCCGCAACGACATGGGCAAAGCGGTTCAACACCCTCTGATCAAATATCACTTCACTTGATCCTAGCCAAAAGGCCGAGAAGTGATGATCAAATATCACTTCGGGTCGCCCTTTGGGGACTCCTACATGACCCTTTGCAGCTCATTTCATCAGTTCAAACATGTTGTGTGTATCCAATGTGGTAGTGATCTATTGCCGAGTACCAAGTTACCACACATTTAGCAGAGGAAAACAACACGGTCATTATCTCACAGGGGCTGTGGATCAGGAATCCAGGCTCAGCTTAGGAAGCTCTCTGCTCAGGGTCTCTTGTTAAGGCTGCACTCAAGGTATCGGCCAGGGCTGAGGTCTCGTCTGAAAGGAGAGATCTGCTTCCAAAGTCACATGGCTGTCGGTAGGATTTCAGTTCTTCAGGGATGTTGGACCGGACGCCTCAGTTCTTGCTGGCTGTTGGCCACAGGCTGCCCTCATTTCCTTGCCCCGTGGGTCCCTCCCTATAGCAGTTCGCAACGTGGCGGCTTGCTTCACCAAATCCAACAAGGGAGAGAGTCTTCTAGATAGTCAGGTGTCAGAACCCCATTTAATCTATTCACAGAAGTAATGTCCCAGCACTTTTGCTAAATTCTCGTCTTCAGAGGCAACTCACATGTTCCCACACTCAAGAGGAGGGGATTCCACAGGGGCACGAATAACATAGTGGCGGAGATCACTGGGGGCCACATTTGAGGCTGTCCACCACACAAAGGCAACGCGGCAGTATTCGTGTGTGGTGAAAGCTATAGGTTCCAATCTTCTCACGAAGGGAGGCGAATGGTAGAAATATTTCCTAAAGACTTGTGCCAATTCTATGCAACATGAAAAGCACAACCCCGGGGGGGGGGAAATGATTGCTAGGTACCTGGCTCCCCTGTGTGAGATCAGGATCACAAAAGTGTGACCGTGGGAGTCCTCCGCAGGTTATCTGCTGAAACTAGGAAATGGCACTAGGCGACAGAAGTAGACCCATTTTTCAGGTTGCATTTCAAGAAATGCTAAAATCTTTAGGCCTGCAGGCCTGGGAACAGGAGAAACAAAGCAGGGAGAGAAGTACTCTCAGGTCTGGTGGATCGGACATTCAGTTTCCACCCCTACAAAGAATTCTGCGAGCTGTGCAGTTAAATATGGTGGAAAATTACCAACCCAATGCGTGTTCCGTATGAATCGTTCTCAATGAAAAGATCTGTGTCCCTAGTTCTGTTCCATTGCTCACTTTTGTGAAACCATTTTAAGAGCAAAGAGAGTTAAGTGGCCTTGGGTATCTACAGAACTGCAAACCGGAAAAAATGAAAGAATTAAATAAAAAGGATTCTGGGGCGCCTGTGTGGCTTAGTTGGTTGAGCATCCAACTTCGGCTCAGGTCACGATTTCACGGTTCATGAATTTGAACCCCGCGTCAGGCTCTGTGCTGACAGCTGGGAGCCTGTCTCCTTCCCTCTCTGCCCATCCCCTGCTCACTCTCCGTCTTTCTCTCTCTCTCTCAAAAACAAACATTTTAAAAAATTTAAAAGAAAATAAGGATTCTGCCTTACAGTGGACACATTAGTAGCTCAATAAAACTTCTGATTTCAGCTAGAGTAAAATACAGAAAGCCTTTCTATGCTTTTACACCTCGCACATAGGTACAACTACTAACGATCATGATACGAGCTCTGTAAGTGATAGACACCATAGCATAGTGGCTAAGAGTACAAACTCTGGAGTTCGACTGCATAGGTTCAAACACCGGCTTTTCCTGTGACCTTGGGCAGCTCACCTAAACTCAGCTTCCTCATGTATAAAATACGTTCCGGGGGGCGGGGGGGAGGGGTCGATGTGAAGATCAAACAAATTGATGTGAATACACCATATACCCAGCACTGTTCTAAGCACACACATGTAATCCTGGCACACGAGGAATTGCCTCCATATTTCACTCCCCTACCAACACAACACGGGTCACCACAAGAGAAAGTTTTCAACCCTTTCTGGTTTTTATTCTTAAATTTCAGACAGAAGTTTTAAGACGAATTTATTTAGATCATAAACTCTGCAAAGAACACAGTGTCTAAACAGCCTCTTGACACATTCATTTGAAAATACGGCTTCATTATTTCACCAGTGTACCCATCTGTACCATGAATGAAGTCGTTTTCAACTTCTATGAATTTCCTTTGGTGAGAAGTTATGATGACGCTGTCATTACAGCAAAAGACCAGTAGATGGCTGTCCACAGAAAGGAAGTCTTCACAAGATCATTTGAAAAGACCTACAAGGGGCCCCTGGGTGGCTCAGTCGGTGAAGCGGCCGACTTCGGCTCAGGTCACGATCTCGCGGTCCGTGGGTTCGAGCCCCGCGTCGGGCTCTGTGCTGACAGCTCAGAGCCTGGAGCCCGTTTCCGATTCTGTGTCTCCCTCTCTCTGACCCTCCCCTGTTCATGCTCTGTCTCTCCCTGTCTCAACAATAAATAAAACGTTAAAAAAAAAAAAAGACCTACAAAAATCAGCAAAGGAAGCCTACGAATAGAGATGTTGAGAATGTAATCACCACACTGCTGGAAGAAGTATCTATTTGAGCATAGCCTTAAAGGGCAACTTACATAACACCAAAGTATTTCTGATTGCATAATATGCATATCCTTTGATTAAGCCATCAAAGGAAAAGCGTATCTAGTAATTGATCTATGGCATTACGGAGGGCATTCTGCATTTTCTTCTTCTTTTGGATAAATTGTTAATTTTCACTTTTTCTCCCATGAATATCTCACATCTAATGTTAGAACGTTACATTTTTAATTAAAATGTGGGGACTACTCAGGGTGCCTGGGTGGCTCGGTCGGTTAAGCATCCAACTTCGGCTCAGGTCATGATCTTGTGGTTTGGGAGTTCAAACCCCGCCTCAGGCTCTGTGCTGGCAGCTCAGAGCCTGGAGCCTGCTTCACATTCTGTGTTTCCCTCTCTCTGCCCCTCCCCTGCTCACATTCTGTCTCTCTCTGTCTCAAAAATACACATTAAAAAAAATTTTTTTTAATATGGGGACTACAGGAGCTATTAACTTGAAAGAGAAAAATACAACAAAATGTTTGAACTAAACATAAATTTGAAAATAGTGATGTTACAACGGAATACTACTTGGCAATGAGAAAGAATGAAATCATTCCATTTGCAGCAACGTGGATGAACTGGGGGTATTATGCTAAGTGAAGTAAGGCAGTCCGAGAAAGACAGATACCATATGTTTTCACTCGTTTGGAATTTGAGAAACTTAACAGAAGACCATGGGGGAGGGGAAGGGGGAAAAAAGTTACAAACAGAGAGGGAGGGAGCCAAACCAAAAGAGATTCTTAAATACAGAGAACAAACTGAGGACTGATGGGGGGGAGCGGGGGAAGAGGGGAAAACAGGAGATGGGCACCGAGAAAGGCACCTGTTGGGATGAGCACTGGGTGTTGTATGTGAGCGATGAACCAGGGGAATCTACCCCCAAAAGCCAAGAGCACTCTGTACACACTGTATGTTAGCCAATTTGACAATAAATTATATTTTTAAAAAAATGAAAGTAGCGGTGTTTTCATTACGTTTTTCTTTTTCTTTTTTTGTAAATTTTCACTACAGCCTTCTAATATTACCTCAACCAGCTGTTTCCTTAGTTCTGGTCACATCAAGAATTATTCCCATACATGCTGGGCCACATTTTGCCTTTTCCTATACTGAAATTCTTTTCTGTGGTCAAGGAAGTTAATTTGTTCACCGCTTTCTCAAGTGCTTGAGGGGAAACAAACCTAAGAATAGATGGACCAGATTTGTTCCTAAAAAAAAATCACAAATACACTTAAGCATTCCTACTGGTCGCCATCACAGTCAAACCTCAAGTTACGAAGTCTCATTTAGATTACAGCTAGTAAACTAAGAATTCTGGTTTTCAGATTTTCTGCTGTAAATTCTACGGATATGTTTGTTTGTTTGTTTGTTTGTTTGTTTTACAGCCAATGGATGCCATTTTAGAATAAAATGAACTAGAAAGGTACAAATTTTAACACTGAAATTAACTGTTAAATGGCAGAAAAACCTAGTATACATATTTTTGTGAGTCAAAGAAAGCCAGCTAGTAGCTCTGCCCAGTTATCACCAAATAAGTAAGTTAATGCTGTTATTTCATGAAAGTTTCAAACATCATTTCCCTTCAAGGAACAGAAGAGAAGGGCTCAAGAAGGAGCCCTAGCTGGAGGGGTCAGAGCTCTGCCCACCAGTTCAGTGTGTCGGAGCAAAGAAGTCTCATGCACCCAACAGTTCACCTGTAAAATAACGAGGTTATGTACCCTTCCTTCTGCCCTGCACCAAAACCCACCGTCCCTGTGTCGTTCTACTTAACCACTCTGCCATTTTTCAGTACATGTGTCCTCGTTATGCTCTCTCTCCTGGCTACCCAAGTCAGTTGACCACTCTTAAGTTTTTCCACTGTACTTTGTCCCATACACTCAGGCGATCTCGAAGGGTCTTTTCCGATGTTACCTTATCCGAACAGAGAGGGGATACATGTTTAGAGTTAGGGAGAGAGCCTGGGTCGCCAGGATGGGCCTCTGGAGGCACAACACGCTCCAGGATAATCCCAGCAGCCAGGCATCACGTTCCCGGAGGGAAAGAACCCAAATTCAGATGCTTTCTAGAAACGGATTACACGCTTCTACCGGTCTGCGAAGCCAGAAGGCAAAGTATCACGAAAAGGTATTTCAGGCTATGAAAACAACTGCCTACTCACTTTAAAAACAACACGCCCAGCTTGTCAGTCATTTTTCCCAATATCCAGGTGAGTTAAACTCAGAGATGTTACCCACCTGCTCAGAGAACGAGTGATTCGGTTTCTATGGGAAGAAACATTTGCGCTGTAAAAACCACAGGAGTCGTTTTGATTTTGCAGAGACCAGGGGCAGGGGCGCCCGGCAGAGGAGTTTCTCAGGTTTTAGATCGCAATCTCCCGGTCATCTCTCCCAGGCGGTTAAAGGACCGCGGGGGTGTCTGCGCTGGCGTGGACGCCACCTCGCGGGGCTCTGACTCCTCCCGGCCGATAGGGGGCGCCCGCAGCCGCACCTTTCCCGCCAGCTCGTCGGGCGCTCCAGCCCCGGCTCGCGCAGCCGCCTCCGTAGCCCTGAGGGCCGTTCCTCTTCCGGGGCAGTGCGGAGACGCGTGCGGGACCCGGATGCAGACGTGAGCGCAGCTATATAAGTGCCGCGCAGGCCGCACGCCTTTCTCTTTGAGGAAGACGCGGTCGCAGCCGGAGCGGTGCTTTGGAGGCCCCCGCGCCTGCTCCTGACTCACCGCTGTTCGCTCTCGCCGAGGAACAAGTCGGTCAGGAAGCCGCGCCGCAGCCATGGTGAGACGGGGGGCGGCGCCGCGCGGTTCGGAACGTGGCGGGACTTGGTCCCTTCCTGGGACGCTTGCCGGGCTGGGTGGAAGCGGCGAAGGCGCGAGCCTCGCTTACCCGGGAAAGGGGCTTCTGAAGTGGTGGAGGAGCCTGGGGAGACGCGATGAAGCGTGTTTCTAGGCTTTTAAAAGATCTGTGTTCATCTGTGTAATGCTAGGCTTTTAAAGACACCGGGAAGACCCCCGTGGAACCGGAGGTGGCGATTCACCGAATTAGAATCACTCTAACCAGCCGCAACGTAAAATCTTTGGAGAAGGGTCAGTACGGTGGCTTTGGGCAAAAATAAATAAATAAATAATAAAAAACGATGAATTTGACTTGTTGCTGTACAGGATCGACTCGGAAAAGTCAAGTGACAAGTTGTTTAACTTAGGGAAAATGAGAAGGATCCCCCCCCCCCCTTAACTGTTGGTGCCTCTTAAATCCTTGTTGGCGATGAGGAGACAATAAGTGTTGAGTTACGATGATAGTTTTATACGCTATTCTGAGCCAGCATCAGTTCAGATTTCTTAGGGCTGCTTTGGCTGATTTGGACGAACTGAAAGATGCTTTTATTTCCCTGTAGTGTGTGCCGACTTGATCAGAGGCGCCAAGGAAAAGAATCTCAAAGTGAAAGGACCGGTTCGGATGCCCACCAAGGTGAAATGAGTCAGAGGGGTGGGAAAACCACACAACCCGAAAGAAAAGCGGTTAGAGTTTGTTCCCGTTGAGTACCGGGTGTTTACAGGTAGCTGTGGAAGTTTTGCTCTTCTGTTCCTGGGTGGGTGCGGCGCTCGTGAGGGCACCGTGCGGGCTGAGTGGACACGGACTTGCCTTTGCAAGTTGGTGCCAGGAGAGGAGTGATGCTCCGGGGAGTAATCCCAGGGAATGGGCGTGATGGTCTTCCGGATGTTCTAGAGAGCAGCGTAAAGCCATAAATGCTTGGTTTCCTTTGTCTTTTGTTGCAGACTCTGAGAATCACTACAAGAAAAACTCCTTGTGGTGAAGGTTCTAAGACTTGGGATCGTTTTCAGATGAGGATCCACAAGCGGCTCATTGATTTGCACAGTCCATCTGAGATTGTTAAGCAGATTACTTCCATCAGTATTGAGCCAGGAGTTGAGGTGGAAGTCACCATTGCAGATGCTTAAATCGGCCTTTTAATAAATTGGTTATCAGTTAAATCTCGTTGACTTTCATTCGTAATGCCATCAGATTTTAGGAATATGCGTTTGTGCCACGAAGTTTAGTCCATCTTGCAGGTAGACTGGTCAAAATTAGGTGAATGTCCTGGGGTGGTCTCGCTTGTTCTCATTAGGTCTCTTAGAGGCCACTGAAGCCGTTCGCATTTGACATCACTTGAGAACTGAGTTGTATTCACGCAACGCGTGAAGTCTTCAGGATTGACAAACCTATGGCTGCATATTGGAGCTTTTTCAAAGGATGTGTCTGGATCCTACCCCCAAATTCTAAATTGATGGATCACAGGGTGCTGGAAATCTAAAGTTTCTGGGATGCAGCTATGACTTGAGAACCCAATGTATTCTGGTGGGTGGGTAACATGGGAAACAGTAAGTTCTGCCAGTTCATGTTATTCCTCCCGAAGACCAGGCTAAAGAGTAAACAGATGTTTTGGGAACATTTGCGGTTTTGCAGGCAGGTGTTTTATATTTTAGAAGAACGGGTTGAAAAAAGTAAACCTGGTATTTGTTAGCATTTAGGTTATATCTATAAAAGTATTTTATATACAGCCCTTGGAGTTTTCATTTGATAATGTAGACCATTTAACATGGGGCTATGCTGACATGCAGTTTATATATAAATACTAGTTAATTTTAGGAGTGAAAAGCATGTCCTGTAGGCCAGATTTATTTAGCCAAACCCTTATTGGCACAGTAATGGATAACGTGTAGCTGTCAGGATCTGCTAGTGCTTTTTCTTGAATGTGTCTCGGGAGAATGCTGATGTTCCAGTATCGAGATTTTTTGCTTTTTGAAATTTATAATCAGATGGATATCTTCAATAGGTCTAGTTTTCTACTAGAGAAAATTGCCAAATATATTTTGACAAACATTTTTGCAAATTACAAAATGCCCTGAAAGTCATCATGATTGTATTTGCTATGCTTACTAGGATAACAGTGATGAAATTAACGCCTTTCCTCTAGGTTTGGGCTTAGACCTTCACTTTGCTGCACTATCTTGTCCACTGTCTTCAGTTAACTATGTGCGTTCAAATTGAACTTGAGCTCAGATTGCTGTATACATCCAGTAGTGTGCTAGATACCTGTGCACCTCCCAAGCTCAAACTGGACATGCCTAAAATGGAAATCTCTCCCTGCTCAAAACCCTTCTCTTAGACCTCAGCATTTTGGACTGAAGGGATTTGAGTGGAACTGAGAGGAACGAATTATGCCAAGCTGATGAACTCACAAATTCCAGTAGTTTAATTAGTTTGGGAAACTAAAAAATTTAACTGTAACTTTAATAAACATTGGCCATAAACATAGTACTTGAAGAATTAAGCAGGGAGTCTAGTTAAGGTTCCTGGGGTAAGCAAACAGTGAGTGATCCATTCTTTACAGAGAGGCTGGTGTTTAGAAGTGAAGGAATTCTTGATCAGAAGCCAAGTAGTGAGGTCCTGACCTGTCCTCTAACCCAACTTTAAGATTTCTCTACATTGGGGACCCCTGCTAAGAGCTGTTTACTTATCAGTTAAGATCATTTTAATATTCAGTATCTGGTAATGTGTGGCCTTCACACAAATACCTACAAGTTTGTTTTGATGATCAAAGTATTGCAGCATAGAAGTCTCTGGAATATACTCAATATCCTGAGAGTTGTTTGAAAAGCGATCTTCTGTGAAAACGTTGAAGTCATTTAGGACTAAAGAACAGGTTGATTGTGAAAAGTGTGCCTCAGTACATCGGAAGATGTTGAAAACAGCTTTATGGCCTTCACGGCAGTTGTGAATTTTAGGTGATGTGCCAGAGTAACTAATACGTGAGCGTTTGTGAAGTTTCCCACTCAGTTGGAGCTGTCTTTAAGTTACAGCTATTTAGAGAGCCTGTGATACAGCCAAAACACAGCACTTAAAATTTGGGGAACTGCTGTTGTCTTCCATTCCTCAAACATTTAAAAACATCTGTAGTACTTGGAAACAAAACCCATGCAGGACCTTGGGATATTTAGTACTGACCTAAAGATAGGTTAAATAGTGGTCGTGGTGCCAGTGAGCCTTAGAGGCCAACTTGTATGGATTAGGGATGTAAAGAAACACGAAGTTGGGAGGCCTCTCCTGTCCTAAACTCATTTCCTTTGGATTTACAGAGTACTCACAGCTGTGAGCTGTAAACATAAGGCAAGAGAAACCACCCTGGCTGTGCGTTTGCTGGATCACGTGTCCTCACCTGACATTCCTAAGTGCAGGTGTACAAGCTCTGTGGATATAAAGTGAACAGGCAAGAGAACGTAGAAGTAGAAATTCTTGGCCGTGAGCAGTCAGATCTGCAAACGTCATTATTTGGATCAGTGGGCTTGATAAGATAGTGCTTTGGGACTCCTGCAAAACACTTAGTAACTATCTCAAGACCATGTATGGGTGTTCCTCTCTCTCTCCAGGGGATATTTTCCAACCAAACCAAGACTGGCTCGCTAAGGGCATAGATTTCTCGCGCCTGGACCTCGATTCCCAGAGGGCGGGGTACGCTGCTGGTCAATGGTATTCGGTCAAATTATGCTTCATCAGAGAAGTACACGTGAATCCCCAGAGGCGTGGCCTTTCTAACCATCCTCCTTCAAAAAAGTGAATGTGTAGATCTAACTATACAAAGAACCTGGCCAGGCCAAAGCTTTATTTTTTCGAAAATAAGAGGAGCCAAATTAATAATTTACTTCATTCCAGGAATAGTATAGTTCACTTATATAGCAAGTTCAACTTTTAGAACGAGAGAAGTGAATCCTTTCATACATTTTGTTCTGTAAACTGCCTTTTTTTCTTTACATAGAACCTACCCTAAGAGGTATTGTTAATATTGTATTATTCAAAACTTTTCATGTACATAAAAGTGTAATCATAATCTACTCTTTATATAAAGTCTATATCTTTAAAAAATACAAATGAGAATACTAAACGTAAATTATTTTTATCATACATCTGGGAGAAGTTCCTATATCAGCACATAACTTCATTTCTTTTAATGAATGTTGCATTATATGGATGCACCTGAATTTAGTAAAATAACCAGAATTTAATAATTATTCATTTGAATTATTTATTTAAGAACATTTACTATATTCAGGTATGACTTTGTCTAAGTCACTTTGATTCCACTCTTAGTCTACGTTTTCACATAATTATGTGAACTATCGCAATCTTAATTCAGATGGTTTTCAGCCAGTTCTCAGGATATTGAATGTATTCCAAAGACGACTTTGCTGCAATATACGTCAGTCATCAAAACAAGCTTGTAGGTATGTATACAAGAGAAGAGATAAAAGAGAAATAGATATTTCTGTCCTAAGATTCCAGAATTTTTAATTTTAAGTTGTTACCAAATTGGTGCCCTTGAATGATTGCACCCATTTATATTCCTACTAGTAGTGGAAGTGCAATAACGTGCATCTGGTGGACAAAAAAAAATGTATCAGTATTTTATCTCTGCCCTCCATTTGTTGAGTTTCTCTTTCTGGGGCTCCTATTGATTGGGTGACCTGGAGGTCCTGTATGTTAGCTTTCTTTCACAGGCTCTTTTAGTCTTTTTTAATTTTACAGTGTGGGATTATTTCTTTGACTTTCTCATCTAGCACTTTTATTGATTTAATTTTTCATTTTGATAATCTTGAGGTGTTGTTTTTTTTTTAACTCCTCCATTCTGGTAAATTTCAAACATAGACGTAGAGGGAATGGTATAATGAATCCATTCAGCTTTAAGAACTGTCAACAGTTTTCATGTATAACTTCATCTCTCCCCCAACCGACCTTCAAATTATTTTGAAGTTAATCCCAAACATATTATTATATATACACATTTTTCAGTGTCTAAAGGACTCTTAATTATTACTTTGTAATTATTTACCTTGTTTTTTCAGTTTAGTAGTGTTAAGTATGTTCACTTTGCTGTGCAACAGATCTCCAGAAGTTTTCCATCATGCGAAACAAACTATACCCACTGAAAAACAACCCCCATTCTCCCCACCCCTAACCTTTGCCAACTACCATTCTGATCTTTGTTTCTATGAGTTTGACTACTTTAGATACTTCATAGAAGTGAAATCCTACAGTATTTCTCTTTGTGACTGGCTTATTCCATTTAGCATAATGTCCTTAAACTTCATCTTTGTGCTGTATGACAAGATCTCTTTCCTTTTAAAGGCTGAATATTTCATTGCATGTACATACCACATTTTATTCATTTATCCCTCAATGAACATTTGAGTGGCCTCCACCTTTTGACTATTGTGAATAATGCTGCACTGAACACAGGAGTATTAATACCTCTTCCAGATCTGGCTCTCGGTTCTTTTAGGTAAATACTCAGAAGTGGGATTGCTGGATCATATGGCATAACTTTGTATTTTTCATTTTTTGAGGAACCTCCATTACATTTTCCATAGCAGCTGCACCATTTCACGTTCCCACCAAGGGTTCCAATGTCTCCACATCCTCGACAACATATTTTCTGTTTGGGGTTTTTAATTTGGTTTTTGTTATAGTAGCTATCCTAATGGGTGTGAGGTGGTACCACACTGTGTTTTGATTTGCATTTCTCTAATGATTAGTGAAGTTGAGCATCTTTTCTTACACTTGTTAGCCATTTCTGTATTGTTTGAGAAATATTTATGCAAGTTATTTGTCCATATATTAATCAGGTTATTTATGTTCTTATTGGGTTGTAGGAGTTCTTTCTATATTCTGAATATTTAACTCATTATTAGTTGTGCGATTTGCAAATATTTTCTCCCATTCTGTAGGTTGCCTATTCACTGTTGATTGTTTCCTTTGATGTGCAGGCTTTTTTTAAGTTTGATACAGTCCCATTTGTCTACTTTGCTTTTGTTGCCTATGCTTTTGGTTGTCGTATCCAAGAAATCATTGCCAAATCCCTTGTCATGAAAACTTTGTTTTCTTCCGGGAATTTTGTAGCGTGGGTATTAGTTTAAATATTTTTTCTGTGTGAGACAGAGCGTGCGTATGTGCAGGGCCAGGACAGAGGGAGAGGGAGAGAGACTATCTTAAGCAGGCTCCATGCTCAGTGCAGAGTCCAATGTGGGGCTCAACCCCACCACTGAGAGAGCGTGACCTGAGCCAAAATCGAGTGGGATGCTTAACTACTGAGCCATCCAGATGCCCCTAGTTTAAGTCTTTAATTTTGAGTTAATTTTTGAATATGGCTTCACAGTTTTGCATGTAGATACCCAGTTTTTCCAGCACCATCTGTTAAAGAGACTGTCCTTTCCCCCGCTGTGCGTTCTTGGCACCCTGATTGAAAATCATTTGACCCTATACATGAGGGTCAAGGCATCCTTGCATTCCAGGAAAAAATCCCTCTTGGTCATGGTGTGTAATCCTTTTAATATGCTGATGAGTTTCGTTTGCTACTATTTTGTTGAGGATTTTTGCATCAGTATTCATCAGGGATATTGGTCTGTAGGTTTTTTTTATTAAGGTATAATTGACATATAACAATAGTTTCAGGTGTGTAAGGTAATGATTTAATATTTGTATATATAGTCTGTAGTTTTCCTGTAGTGTCTTTGGCTTTGGTACTGGAGTAATGCTGTCCTTAAGAATGAGTCTGGAAGTATTCCCTTCTCTGGTTTGTTAGAGGAGTTTGAGGATTGGTGTTAATTCTTCTTTAAATGTTTGGTAGCATTCCCCAGTGAAGCTATCTGATCCTGGGCTTTTCTTTGTTGGTAGGTTTTGATTATAGATTTAGTCTCCTTACTAGTCTGTTTCAATTTTTTATTTCTTCATCATTCGGTCTTAGTACGTTGTGTATTTCTAAGAATTTATCCATTTCTTATGGGTTATCCAGTTTGTTGGCATGTAAGTGTTCATAGTATTCTCTCATAATCCTTTTTGGGGTTTTTAAAATTGTTTGTTTGTTTATTTATTTATTTATTTATTTATGAGACGGAGTGGGGGAGGGGCAGAGACAGGGGGAGACACAGAATCCAACACAGGCTCCAGGCTCTGGGCTGTCAGCCAAGAGCCCAACATGGGGTTCAAACTCCCAAACTGTGAGGTCATGACCTGAGCCAAAATCAATGCTCAACCAACTGAGCCACGCAGGTGACCCAATCCTTTTTGGTTTTGTGGCATTAGTTGTGATGTCCCAGGTTTCAATTCTGATTTTAGTTATTCAAATATTTTTTCTTTTTTTGAAATTAATCTAGCTAAAGGTTTTTAAATTTTGTTGATCTTTTCAACAATCCAATTCTTAGGTTTGTTGATATCCCTATCGGGGTTTTTTCTATTCTCTATTTTGTGTATGCTCTCATCTTTAGTATTTTCCTCATGCTAACTTTTGAGTTTCTTTTTCTTTCTCTAGTTGAGATGTAAAGTTAGATTACTGATCTGAGACTTTCTTAATGTAAGCGTTTACACCTATAATCTTTCCTGTTGGTACTGTTTTCACTTTATCTCATACATTTTGGTGTGTTGTGTTTCCATTCTCATTTGTCTCCTGGTATTTTCTAATTTCCCTTGTGAATTCCTTGACCAAAGAACTTGACTAAATTGGTTTTTTTGAATTCCAGAAAGTTGAACTCACAAATCTGTTTCCATTTTCTTTGTTATTTATTCCTTGGTTTTCCTCTATGATAGTTTCAGTGAGGTCTCTAGGCAGAGATGAAGCAACTATCTGTGCTCAGTCTGCAACCCTGAGCTGAGATTTAACTGATTCTTAAGGTTTCTTGAGCATCTGTTTTATATAGATAACCCATATAGGACATTTCTCATTAACAAGAACGGTAGAGTGGCATTGTGCTGAAAGGTAGGGGCTCCTGAACCAGACCATCTGGGTTCCAAATTTGGCTTTTCTCTTTTCTAGCTGAGACTTTGGTTAGGTATGTTACTTACATTCTTGTATATGAGTTTCTTCACCAATCAAATGAAAATACTAAAAATCCCTTATGGAGTTATTCAAAGATGAAATGAGTTAATATTTTTAATGTACTTAGGTGAGTGATTGGCATAGAGTAAGAACTATTTCAATATTTGGAATTGAATAAATTTGAATTTCAGAAAATGAAATGCATCTGAGAATGTGGCCCCGTGAATTTGTCTCATTCATACCTGGTACAGAGTTCCTCGAATACAACAAGATTTAAAACATTTTTTTCTTCTGCTTAGAGGTCAACTAAGTTGAATGGTAACAATTTTTGCACTTAAGTAGGTAGTTAATAAAAAAAAAAAAAAAACGAACTTGGGGCGCCTGGGTGGCGCAGTCGGTTAAGCGTCCGACATCAGCCAGGTCACGATCTCGCGGTCCGTGAGTTCGAGCCCCGCGTCAGGCTCTGGGCTGATGGCTCGGAGCCTGGAGCCTGTTTCCGATTCTGTGTCTCCCTCTCTCTCTGCCCCTCCCCCGTTCATGCTCTGTCTCTCTCTGTCCCAAAAATAAATAAACGTTAAAAAAAAAAAAAATTAAAAAAAAAAAAAAAACGAACTTAAGTTTGAATGACTGTGTGTATCCCTGACAAGATATACAGGCATCACAGTCGCGACTGAAAGGAATTCACAGAAAGTCCGACTAACAGAGTCAAGAGGCACAACCTGGCCAAGGGAACACTCAAGGAAACAGATTCCAAACGTTTGTTTCCTTTATTTTTATTAACCCTTGCATTCGCACAATATTTCAGCCAAAGCTTTAGGAAAGTAAGAACCTGACCTATTGAAAGCTCAACCAAAAGACCATAATAAAATAGCCAAAGATACAGTTCTGCAAAATTGCAATATTTTTTAATGTCTGTTTATTTTTGAGAGAGAGAGAGAGAGAGAGAGAGAGAGAGAGAGAGAGGCAGAGTGCAAGCAGGGGAGGGGCAGAGAAAAAGAGGGAGACACAAAGCCCGAAGCAGGCTTCAGGCCCAGAGCTGTCAGCACAGAGCCCGACGCAGGGCTTGAACTCGCAAATGGTAAGATCATGACCTGAGCTGAAGCTCAACCGACTGACCCACCCAGGCGCCCCGGCAATATTTTTTAGAAAGAACTTTTGACATTGTTTTCCTGTAAGCATTTGACAGGTGTTTTTAATCACACAGTATTCATTAGTTGTTCACTTACAATTTGGCACATTTGCATTATGAAGCCTCAAGTGTTTTCATTTCTAAAAAAGTCAGCACTGTGGGCTTAAGTCTTTTTCAAAGATAAATCCCATTAAACTTTGCTTTATAAAAAAATGAAAGAAGACCCACAAGGGCAAAACTGAGGAAGGAGAAATCAACCATTACACTAAAACCAGGAAGACCGATTTATCGCAGTTCAGTCCTTTGTTGCCACGATGCCAGAAAATGAGGTTGACACGTGTTCTTTAAAGATTCTTCTTGTTTTTCTTTTGAAATAATCTCGAACTTACAGAAAAGCTGCAAGAACAGTACAAAGAACATTTTGTCAACCGTTTGGGTAAAGGTGGTCGACACCCCCAAACACTTCAGTGTATTATTTCCGTCACAAAAATGCATTCTCCACAACCATAATACAGCCGTTAAAATTAGAATATTCACATTGATAGCGTTAGCTCCGTCCAGTCCTCACATCTCCTCCAAGTTTTGCCGGTCGTTCCAATTTTGCCCCTTAGAGCACAGAGATCCCAATAACAATCAGGCATCCCATTGAGTTAACAGATCTTGTGTGTCTCATTTAGCCCGGAACGGTTCCTTGGTGTCCCTTTGACCGTCATGCCCCTGACACTTCAGAAGGTTCCAGGCACTGAAATTTGGATGCTTTCCTTACCCCACGTGGGCTGCGGCGCCTCATTCGGGGCTGCCTCCTGCAAGCGTGCCCTCCTGCACGGCGACCCTCCACTTGGGCCGGACGCCCCAAGCCCGGCTACCCTTGCCATCGCAGTGACGCCACCTCACCCTGCTCGGGCTCCGGCACCCTGGCACCGGGGCCCCCACCCAGGCAGCACCCCTCACCCCACTGAGGCGACAGCACCTTGCGCTGGGCAGCCCCTCCACGGACACCCACCTCACCCTGCTCCGGTGCTGACAGCCTGCAATGCGAACGTCGCGGCGCCCCACTCCCCGGGCGGCTGGTCTCACGCAAAGGCTGACTTGCTCAGGGGGAGAGGGATCACGGGAAAAAGGACAAGCTTCGGATGGTGTTCGGAAACGCGTTTTAGTATCTGTCTGTACGTGAGTCGTAGCCGAACCGGCTGACGAACTGAAGTCCTTTTACTTAAGCAGAAAGCACAAACCGTAAGCACAAAAGCGTTCTCGTTTACATCATGAATCCCAAAGGAGTATTTTGAAGTGTTAAAACGGGTGGTCACGTTTGACTGTGATTATTTTAAAAACATGCGCAGAGAATTCACTGAGTCTTCAACATTTTCTATGTATACACAAGAATGAAACCAATAAAAATGATCGTGTAAGACATTTAAATTAGTAAGCTGTTATTATATAATTTGGGTTCCTGTTTTATAATGATGTGTTAGTGTTCTCCAGAGAAACAGAACCAATAACTTCTATATACATGACATTTATTGAAATATATGAAATTTATTGTAAGGAATTGGCTCATGTGATTATGAATGCTGACTAGTCCCAAGATCTGCAGGGTGAGTCAGCAAGCAGAGACCCGGGAGAACCAGTGGATTAGTTCCAGTCTCAGTCCAAAGGCCGGAGAACCAGGAGCAATAATGGTATAGCTCCAGTCTGTAGGCCCATAGGCTGAAGATCTGGAAAGAGACAACGTTTCGGTTCAAGTCTGAAGACAGGAAAAAGCCAGTGCCCCAGCTCGAAGTCAGGTAGGAGGAAGTCCCTCTTACTCCCGGGAGGGTCAGCATTTTTGTTCTATTTGGGCATTCGAGTGATTGGGTGAGGCCCACCCATGTTGGGGTGAGGGGCATTCTGCTTTACTCAGTGTACTGATTTAAATGTCAATCTCAGGGCCACCTGGGTGGCTCGGTCTGTGAAGCGTCTGACTTCGGCCCAGGTCGTCATCTCACAGTTCGTGAGTTCGAGCCCCGCATCAGGCTCTGTGCTGACAGCTCAGAGCCTGGAGCCCGCTTCGGATTCTGGGTCTCCCTCTGCCTCTGTCCCTCCCCCCTTCGCACTCTGGCTCTGGCTCTCTCTCTCTCAAAATAAATAAACATTAAAAAAATTTTTTAAATGCCAATCTCATCCCAAAACAACCTCACAGAAGCACCCAGAATAATAGTAGCCCAAATATCTGGGCCCCTCGTGAGATGTCTAGTCAAGTTGACATATAAAAATTAACCATCACAAATGGCAAGCTGCATGTTCCTACAGGAAACCCTCTCGTGATTACTGCCAGTCCAGACCACCATCCCTTCTTTTTTTTTTTTCCTCTTTCACCTATAACCTAAAGTTTAACATCTTCCTGTTTTTAAGTATGCAATTCAGTAGTGTGAAATATACTCACATTGTGATCTCCAGAACTTTTTCATTCTGCAAAACTGAAACTCTATACTCATCACACAACAACTCCCTTTTCCCCCACCTCCTGGCCCCTCGACCACTGTGCCACTTTTCTGTTTCTCAGAGTTTGACTATGTCGGATACCTCACAGAAATGAAATCATAACGGTATTTGTCAGTTTGTGACTGCCCATGTCATTTAACATAATGTCCTCAAGGCCCACCTACGTTGTAGTATTTGACGGGATTTTCTTTCTTTTTAAGGCTAATATTCTGCTGTGTGTACCACATTTTCTTTCTCTATTAATGGGCATTTTGGTTGTTTCTACTTCTTGGCTACTATGAATAGCGTTGCTATGAACGTGGATGTGCAAGCAGTTCTTCAAGACCCTCCTTTCGGTTCTTCGGGGTAAATTTCCAGAAGTAGGATTGCTGGATCGTATGGTCTACCATTCACTTCTTACCTGGGTTGTTGCGGTCGCCTCATTCCCTGTCTCTTGTGCCCAACCAAAGGCTCTTTCTGGTTTTTTCCATATGTGCTAAAATTATCCTTCAGATATTTAAATCGGGTCACGTAATTTTTTCTGTGTAAACTGCTCCAATAGAGACATCGAGTTCCTGCTTGAGATGTACAGAACTAGAAAAAGAGCCACTCCCAAACTTACAGCAGTAAGAAAGAAAAAAACCCCCCAAATGCGTGACTTTTACTGAACTCATCAGGCTGCTGAGGTCTTAAGGCAACCAGATGGTGATCTAAGGCGACACAGGCGTTTTCTGGGAGAGGCCAGAGGCAAGCATCTGTTTGTCTGGGGCAGATGCAGCTGCTAAGAGGAACCAGACACTTTTCATCCTTTCTAATTTCCACGTTTCCGAAATCTCTGCATGAGGGAATTACATTCTGAACGGTAATTTTACAGACAACTAAAGTAGAGTCCTTTAACTTCTAAATATTTTCTTCTACCCATTTGCAATGAAAGGTTTCTAAAATGTGCTGTACTTCGCCCCGCTTTATTGGACCGAGTACATATACCAGTTACTGGGCTTTGGTAGGCTAGACGATCTAGAACAGGTGCTGTACCGCGCTAGAAGGCTATCCTGTCCTCCAGGACATCGTACCGTGAGAGGCCCTTGAGTGCATTTAAAGAGATCATCCTCTGGGCGCCAGAGTGGCTCAGTTAAGCGTCCGACTCTTGAGTTTGGCTCAGGTCATGGGCTCATGGTTCGTGGAGCCCCGCATCGGGCTCCATGCTGACAGTGAAGAGACTGCTTGGGACTCTCTCTCCTCCCTCTCTGCCCCTACCCTGCTCTCTCTCCCTCTCTCAAGGTCAATAAACTAAACTAAATAAATACATATAGACATACATTAATAAATAATCCTCTAGCTGTTCTTCTGTTCCTTCAGGAAAGCCCTTCAAGGCTGTCCTTCCCAGTGGCACAACACCTAGAGGAAAACCTTCTAGAGCAAGACAGAAGTCCCATTACCTCAGCTCTCAGATGAAAGGTACCAGTAGACCAAGTAGGAGTGGACTGGACTGGAACCCGTCTAGGTCCCCGGTCAGTCTTGTGCCCTTATGACTGTGCTCACCTGCCCTCCAGGGTTTTGAGAGCATATCTGAGGAGCAATACACCCACTAAACTCAAGAGGGTATGAAAGCTTATCCAAATCTGGTGATGATGCTTTCCTAGAATTCTGTGTGTTGTGGTACCACGAGTTCTTTCTTAACAAAGAGCTCTTTGCTTCGGATCTCTGGATCACCAGAAATCTGTGAATGGACTCCGGTGAATTCACTTTGAAATCATAGATAAAATTTTGTATAGGCTTATGCCTGACTTTCCTGGGAAGGAGTTCCAATATTTTCATGAGATTCTCAGAGGCAGTGAAATAGGCTGAGATGTTACCCCTCTAACTCTGAGGAAAAAGAAGTGATGAAGTGAGTTACGTTGGTCTTTTACACAGGCTCAGTCTGGGCCGAGCATCAGGTATAAATACAAGGGCAAGGTTATCTCTATTGGATCAGCGTCTGACGCATATGTAAGTGTATATCACACTCGAGTTACAATGCTTCCCACAAGGGGCCCCCGGATGGCTCAGTCGGTTAAGTGTCTGACTTTAGTTCAGGTCAAGATCTCACAGCTTGTGAGGTCGAGCCCCGTGTCGGGCTCTGTTCTGACAGCTCGGAGCCTGGAGCCTGATTTGGATTCTGTGTCTCCCTCTCTCTCTGCCCCTCCCCTGCTCGCACTCTGTCTCTTTCTCTCTCTCTCTCAAGAATAAATAAACATTAAAAGAAATTTAAAAAGATACTGTTCCCCACACAATGCCCTACACCTTTCCTTTCTTCACTAATATATCAGGACATCATTTTAGGCATCTTATTTTTGTGTTTATGGAACTGTGCTAATCTTTTTCATGATCACGTGGGATTCTTATGTATGGCTACACCACAATTTATTTATCTAGCACCCTACTGATAGATACCTAGTTTTTTTTATTGTAGTTTTGTTGTTGTTGTAAACCAATGAAACACTGCATATCTTTGTACATATGGCTTTGCACAATGTATGGCGGTGCCTTTTTGCTCGTGCCCTTCAGACACAGGGCATTATTAATATCTTTTGGGCATTTTCCAGAATGATAGGTGAAACTAGGTGTTGTACTTTGCTTTTTATGTATTCCCTTAAAGATTTCCATATATTCATGGAGCATTTGTATTTATTTTTCCATAAAATGTATGTTTACATTTGCCCCAATAAATATATCTTTACAGTGTTACCTGTTATAAAAGTGAGAAGCCCAGAGTGACATGGGCTACAGCCCCCATTTCTCAGTGGATACGAAATTTGATCCTACTCTAGAACAAATTACTCATGCATCTATTTTCTTTTTTTCAATTTGTTTTTGCAGGATCTGTTATGGTAGCTAGAAATCTGCTAGAAAAGTCAATTGCCAAAAAAGTAATGATACACTGATGCACTGAGTAAAGATATATTAATATCCAAAGTAATATTTCAGGAAATACCAGGAACAGAACAAATTAGTAATAAAAACTTCTTTTTTGTAATATTCATTTATTCTTGAGAGAGAGAGAGCACTCAAGCATGAGCAAGGGAGGGGCAGAGAGAGAGAGAAGGGGACACAGAATCCGAAGCAGGCTCCAGGCCTGACTCGGGGCTCGAACTCCCGAACTGTGAGATCATGACCTGAGCCAAAGTCAGGCGCTTAACCACCCGGGTGCCCCAGGAATACAAATTTCTATAACATGACTTCAACTTAAGTATGAACTGACTTAAGGAAATGTTCACAGTAATTACCATATTTCTGTGGGGTTTTTAAAAGGTAAATAATGCTTTTCTTAATGTCTATTTATTTATTTTGAGAGAGAGTGTGTGAGCAGGGAAGGGGCAGAGAGAGAGAGAGAGAGAGAGAGAGAATCCCAAGCAGGCTCCACACTGTCAGTCCAGAGCCCAACTCGGGGCTTGATCTCACAAACGTGAGATCGTGACTTGAGCCCAAGTCAAGCATCAGAGGCTTAACTGACTGAGCCACCCAGGCGCCCCTAAGGTAAAGAATGCTTGGCTGCAACTACAGCTCTCACTATTACCCACAGAAGAATAATTTTATGTCCTATAGGGAAAAGTTGTAAAACTTTAAAAGGGTTGTGATTTCTAAATGCAAACTTTGAAGTTTTCTTCTTGAAGTCATCTCCCTGCAAGTTTTTGGCAGTTGCACAACTTTTAATATTTTACTGGATTCTTTGAGTGTATATTAAGAATGCGGTTCCATATGAAGAAGAAAGCTGAGCTCTGTGATGAAGGCGATGCTTAGTAGATCAGATGTTTTTCTGTAAATTTCAATATGGTTTTGATAAAATCATGGTTCCAAGTCAGTGAGTATTTGTTTTATTATTTGCACAGCTCAGAGCTAAATGTTTTGCCCAACTCACTTGGATTTGCCAAGGACCCATTAGCAATGTGAAATATAAGTAAGAATGTATTATATTGAGGGCCCGGAGGTGGGGTCTGGAGGTACTAAGGAGGAGGTAGAAAACAGGTGAAGGAGTGTTCTAGGCAGAAGGTCCAGCTCATAAGTGAGAAAGAGCATGGCACGTGAAAGGGGCTGGGAGAAATTGGGTGTGGATGAAATATCTAGCCTGGGATTCACGTGAGGAGATGGAGAGTGCTGGAGAGGTAAGACGGATCAGGTCATGCAGAGGATTTATTCTATGCTAAGGACTGTAGACTTTATCCTCAGAGAAAGAAGAGGACATTAGAGGGTTCTGGTCAGAAGAGTAAGATGATGAGATACAGTACTAAAAATGGATTGGAGGGGAGGGAGAAGCCTGAAGGCTGGAAGACCAATTCAAGAGCCCAGACAAGACACAACTGCAATGTTAACTAAAATAGTAGGAATTGGAATGGAGAGATCCTATCACTGTGAGAAGTTTTCAGAAGGTAGAATCCACCATATTTGTAGATAGGTTGAATAGGAGGAAGAAGGTGTCTTGAGCACCTGATGCGGTGTCCTGAACATTGGAGAGCTGAGAGAGCATTTACAAAGAACACTAGGGAAGGTTTGGAGGGCTGGCTTGACCTATTAGAAGTGACCACGTGACATCCATGTGCAGGTACTTGGTAGATAGCTGGGTAAAATGCATCAGAAGACCTCTTTCTCAGGATAGAACTCTGGAGTGGAGATCAGATATGGGAACCTCAGCACGAAGATAATTGCAGTCAGAGAGATTGAGGAGATGGCCCAGGGAGCATGTGTCTAGAGAGACAAGGTGGGCTGGATGGAACCTGAAGAATACAAATCCTGGTCAAGAAAACCAAGGGACTGTGGAATGAGGGAAGCCAAGGAAAACATTGCAAGAATGAGAGCGATGTCAACTGGGTCAAACAAGATGAGTCCATTAGATTTAGTAAAAACTTCCACAACTATCACTTCAAACAGCTGGTGGGGATGTGAGGGAGATTGTGAGAGGCTGGGGAGTGAGAGGAGGGTGAGAGAATGGAGGCAGTGAGCACAGATGAATCTTCTGGAGAGTTGGGCTGTAACAGAGATAAGAGAGACAGGGCTAGAGGCCAGCTGTGTGTGGTTGAGTGGACGTGGTGTTCTTCAGATGAACTTAAGGTGAGTTTAAAGGCTGATGGGAAGAGAAGCAAGAGTTGAACCCATGGGAGAAGGGGGTGGCAAGAGAAGGAGAAAGTGGTGAAGGATGACATCATGGGAGAAGGAGATGGGAGGGTGAGGTTCATGAGAAGGTTGGGGGGATGGAGTCCAGAGACAGGTAGAGGGATTAACTTGAAGAGGAGGAGGGACACCTTATGCTTTTCCGTTTTATGTAGAAGGAAAATGGTAAGGACAAGACCTATTGGGAGGTAAGTTTGTTTAGTGCCTGAAGTTCAATAATTGCTCATCCATCGATTCCTAGTGTCTCTGTGAATGGAAGAGTCATGAGCACATGAGTAAGGAGTGAACTGTGGAGTCCAAGACTTGAAGAGAATGAGCAAAGTGTGAAAAAGCTTAAGGGAGACCAGGAGAGAGATAGAGCCAACCAGAAAACAGGAGGATTTGGGGGTGGTAAGACTGATTTTATAATGGCACCAATCCAAGCCATTTTATTACTTTTTCTGTAGTTCGTGATCAAGATTTAGAAATGGGGAAAGCAAATGGCTGTGTTGATCTGGGACTGGGCTTTTCCGGATCACGACAATGGTGGGAGATATAACAAGAGAGTGGAGAATATAAAAAATATTTCCAATAGCAAAAACACCCCAATAACTCCATTAAAAGGTAAGCTAAGAACTTGAATAGATGTTTTTCCAAAGAATACATATAAATACTGAGCAGGTATATGAAAAGATGCTCAACATCACTAGTCATCTGGGAAATGCAAATTAAAACAATAAGATACCATCTCACATCTGTTAGGATGGCCGTGATCCAAAAAATCAAACAGTGTTCATGAGGATGCGCACTGTTGGTGGGAATGTATTCAGGCACCCCCACCCTGGAAAACCGTATGGAAGTCCTGCAAAAAATTAAAAATAGAGCTACCATCTGATCCAAAAATCCCACTCTGGATATTTATCCAAAAGAATTGAAGTCAGGATCTCAAACAGATATTGGCACTTACATGTTCATTGTAGCACTATTTACAATAGCCAAAATGTGGAAACATCCTGAGTTTTCTTGATGACAGACAAATGGATTTTTTAAAATACAGTATATACACACACCGGAATGTTATTCAGCCTTTAAGAAGGAAACCCTGGGGCACCTGGGTGGCTCAGTCAGTTAAGCACCATTCAGCTCAGGTCATGATCTCACGGTTCATGAGTTCGAGCCCCACATCGGGTTCTGTGCTGACAGCTCAGAGCCTGGAGCCTGCTTCAGATTCTGTGTCTCCCTCTCTCTCTGCCCCTCCCCTACTCGTGCTCTGTCTGTCTCTCATTCAAAGATAAACATTAAAATGGGGCGCCTGGGTGGCTCAGTCAGTTAAGCGTCCGATCTCAGCTCAGGTCACGATCTCGCGGTCTGTGAGTTCGAGCCCCGCGGCGGGCTCTGGGCTGATGGCTCAGAGCCTGGAGCCTGCTTCCGATTCTGTGTCTCCCTCTCTCTCTCTGCCCCTTCCCCATTCATGCTCTGTCTCTCTCTGTCTCAAAAATAAATAAATGTTTAAAAAAAAAAAAAAAAGATAAACATTAAAAAAAAAAAAAGAAATCCTGGAGTATGTGACGACATAGATGAATCTCGAGGATATTGCGCTCAGTGAAGTAAACCAGTCACAGAAGGACAAATACTGCATGATTTCACTTATCTTACACACACTTGCTAACAGATACATGAAAAAGCGGCCAACCGTATTAATCATCAGGTAAACGTAAATCAAAACTACAACGAGACATCACCTCACACCTGTCAGAATGGCTAACATCAAAACCACAAGAAACAACAGATGCTGGCGAGGATGTGGAGAAAAAGGAGCCCTCGTGCCCTGTGGGTGGGAATGCAAACTGGGGCCGTCACCGTGGAAACAGTGGGGACGTTCTTCAAAAAGTGAAAAAGAGAAACTACTTTATGATCCAGCTCTTCCACTACGGTGTATTTACCCCCCAAAATACAAGAACGCGAATCCAAAGGGAAACATGTTACCCCTATGTTTATAGAAGTATTATTTACAATAGCCAAGATATGGAAGCAGCCCACTGACGAATGGACGAAGAAGATACACACACACAAGGGAATATTATTCAGACATAAAAAAAGAATGAAATCTTGTCATTTGCAAGGACATGGATGGAGCTAGAGAGTATAATGCTAAGCGAAGAAAGTCCATCAGAGGAAGACAAAATACCATATGATTTCACTCAGATATGGAATTTAAGAAAACAAACAAGCAAAGGAAAAAAGAGAGAAAGAGAGAAACCAAGAAACAGACTCTTAACTGTAGAGAATAATCTCATGGTTACCAGAGGGGAGGGGGTGGGGCATGCGTGAAACAGGTGATGGGGATTAAGGGGGGGCACTTGCCGTGATGAGCGCCAGGTGATATATGGAAATATTGAATCATTATGTTATACACCTGCAACTAATATAATACTGTATGCTAACTGGAATTAAAATAAAACTTAGGGAAATGCAAATCAAAACCACATAAGTTATCACCTCACATCTGTTAGAATCCAGGCTGTTATAAAAAAGGCAAGAAATAAGCAAGTGAAACCAAAAACCGAACCCACAGATACAGAGAACAGATTGGTGGTTACCAGACGTGGGGGTGGGGGATGGGCAAAGTGGATGAAGGTGGTCAAAAGGCACAGACGTCCAGTTATAAACTAAATAAACCCTGTGGATGTAATGTACAGTATGGTGACTGTAGTTAAAATACTGTATTGTATATCTGAAAGTTGCTAAGAGGGTAGATCTCGAAAGTTCTCATCACAAGAAAAAAAATTCATAACTATGTATAATGATGGATGTTAACTAAACTTGCTGTGATTGGTTTGCATGCAATCTATACGTATATTGAATAATTGTACACCTGAAACTAATATAACGTTATATGTTAATTATATCTCAATTAAAAAAAATACTTTCGGAATAAGATCAACAAATTCAATGAAACCTTACACTTCATCTACAGAAAGACTTTTAAAACCTGCCTTCATAAATCATATAATTCTTTTTTACATATGAAAAGGTACCTATAAAGCCACAAACATCCCATGTGGGGAAATAATTAATGAAAATTCTGGGGCGCCTGTGCGGCTCAAACTTCGACTCAGGTCATGATCTCACCAGTCCCGAATTTGAGCCCCACATCCAGCTCTGTGCTGACAGCTCAGAGCCCAGAGCCTGTTTCGGATTCTGTGTCTCTCTCTCTCACCCTCTGCCCCTCCTCCATTCATGCTCTTTCTCTCTCAAAAATAAATAAACATAAAAAAAAAGAAAAATTATGTTAGAAGGATAAATGGACTTTCATATTTATAGAGGTGACAAAGGAAATAAAATCTGAGGAATAAAATGGTTTAAAGTGGAACAGCTATTGACTCCACTTAGCAAAGAAAATAGTCCTCTGACCCTTCTTCCTCCCCTGAGACCCTGGCCAGTTCTCTCTAAACACCAGTCCCTCACCACCACCCACCCCATCAGTCTCAGTGGCCAGACACACAAACATACCCACTTATCCTCTGTGGGATGCAAGGTCTCAACTAGAATTCAACTAGGAATGAGAAGGGTAGCCCCTCTAGAATTTACTTTCATCCATGACTAAGATGTACCACTAAGGGGAAACGAGAACTCCACAAATTTCATCCAGAGAAAAATGATTTTGATTTTGATGTTTTTAAATGTTTATTCGTTTTTTGAGGGAGAGAGAGAGAGAGAGAGAGCACCTTGCTTGTACCTTTCCTCTAGCAACGAGGACTTATAAAGCATGTCCTCTGTGCCAGGCAAGGATGGATAGGCATGACCATGAGGACCTTGTATGTAGGAAAGGAGATAGACACCGCATCACGTGAAAGGCGTGACAGCCTGGTACCTGATGCATCAGAAATGAAACCTACTTTTACTGACACTTGATAACACTCCTAGGCCAATGGCAAATTCAGTCTGGTCCTGAGTTCTTTGTGTATCTCCCACACCTCCTACCACCGATTGACTTCAGTTGATTGTAGCTTACCTGAGAAGGTGTCTTACTTCATCTAGAGTCTAGATCCATGGCAGTAATTGATACACTGCCTGGCACACAGCCATCTTTTTCATTCAAATGAATTTCAATTTGAATAGAAGGGACAGAAAGTCCTGTTGATCTCTAATCCACATCCCTCTGTCATCTCCAATGGCCTGGAAGACATTCACCTTCTCCTAGCGGGAGAATCAGTAGAAGTTGGCCATTTGCAGGGGTCCTGAGTAGTCTCAACCCCCAACTATTTCCCTATCTAAATTTGAAAAGCCAGTATCAAAATCTATACCGGAAACTGTTTTCCCCAGGCCCCCAAATCTTCAAGGTCCTTAAAGTAGGAACAAGAAGCAAAACATAAAACAGAGCAAACAAGAAACAAAACTGGATAATTACACTAGAGACAGGACATAACCTATTTAAATTCCACAGTGTTGACATTAACCAAAATAAGAGGATTATAAAAAAGAGCTAAAATAGCCAAACTCATGGGAGCAAAGAATTGTGGTTGCTAGGGACTGGGGGCGAGGGGTGGGGTGGCGGGAAAATAGGGAGTTGCTTCAATGCGTATAAAATTTCAGTTATGCAAGGTAAATAAGTTCTAAATATCTACCATACAACATTGAGCCTATTGATAACAATACTGGGTTGAGCACTTTACTTTTTAAATTTTATTTATTTTTGAGGAAGGGAGAAAGAGTGAACAGGGCAAGAGTAGAGAGAGAAGGAGAGAGAAAGAGAGAGAGAGAGAGAGAGAGAGAGAGAGAGAGAATCTCAAAGAGGCTCTACGCTGATCCCACAAACCATGAGATCATGACCTGAGCCGAAACCAAGAGTCGGACGCTCAACCAACACTCAAGCGACTGAGCCAACAAGGTGCCCTTGTTGTGCACTTTAAAATCTGTTAAGAGGGAAGATCTCAATGTTAAGTGCTTTCACTATAATTAAAAAAAAAAAATGCCAAGTGCTAGAAGATGAAATCCGTGAATGATAGGGAAGATGTGCAACAGAAGATTCTGATAATTACATTCTGGCAGAATGAAGGAAAGTCAAAGTATACGTTGGCAATCTCACAGCAGCATTCAAGTTACACACACACACACACAATGTGGAGCTGGAAAGAGCACAGGACTTGGTATCAGAAGATGTTCGTTCCAATTCTTCCCTCTTGTTTGGCCTTGAACAAGCAATATGACCTCTCTGGGATTCAGATGCCTTCTGTATAAAGCCTTAGACTAAATGATCTCAGAAGTCCCCTTCAGCTTTGAAATTCTAGAATTCTGGGATTATATTGAAGGAAAAGAGTTTTTCTATGATTCTACATGGATGTGATGCTAATTTCCAGCTGTGGTTATAAACCATAACTAATAGGAATGATACACTCCATAATCACAAGAGGACTTTCTGTTGTTTTAATTCAGACTAGTGATCTGAGAATATTGGCATAACAAGTTTGGAGAAATGTTAGGATTTTTACTTTAAAGGGGCTACAGCAAAGGGTCTAGTGACATTCAATGAAACAAACTTTTTGTTAGAAAGGAGTTCTAGTAAATAATAGATGCTAACTTATTTTTTGCTGAGCAAATGTCCTCAGCACTGAAAATCCAAGGAGATACCAAACTATGGACATAATGAAGAGTCATAGTGAAGAGAAAAAAGGAGT
Organism: Lynx canadensis; assembly: GCF_007474595.2. Lineage (NCBI taxonomy): Eukaryota > Metazoa > Chordata > Mammalia > Carnivora > Felidae > Lynx > Lynx canadensis. The sequence goes on from NC_044320.2 coordinate 74,948,322, forward strand.
CACTTTAGTTTAATCACCTGGCCTTTACTGTCTTTTATGATAGGACTTTGACTATTCGTAAGATTGCCCTTATAACATGGTTTGTCTGGGACACTCCTGGTTTAGGTCTTTGCTTTCCATGTAATTAATGACATTTCTCCCTTTTACCTCAGTTCTTATTACCAGACAAAACATATCTAACTTCTAAAAAACACCCAAAAACTGTTTTTGACGTGTGCCAAAAGATGAGGCAAAGCAAGCATCAGAACCAGACTCAGAAATGACGAAGATATTGGAATTATCGGAAAGGTAATTAAAAAGAACTACGATGAATATGTTCAATGTTGTAACGGAAAAAGTAGATAAGGTGCACGAACAGACGGGTAATGTACACAGAGAGAAACGCTAAAGAAAAGTCAAGAGAAAGGCCAGAAGTCAAAAGCACAGTCACATAAATAATGTCTTTGATGGGCTCATCAGGGGACCAGACAGAGCTGAGGGGAGAATCAGTGACCTTGCAGGTAAGTCAATAGAAATTTCTCAAACTGAAATTCAAAGAGGAAAGAAAAAAAGGGAATGAAAAAAAAAAAGAATGGAACATCTAAGAGCTATGGGGAAATTATAAACAGTATAACATACGCATAATTGGAACGTCAGAGATAAAACAGAAGAGAGAATGGAACGTCTGATGCGTAGACACCAAACCACAAATCCAAGAATTTCATAAGATGCCATGTTGGTTAAACACCAAGAAATCTACAGCGAGGCTTATCATATTCACACTGCAGAAAACCAAAAACAAAGAGAAACCTGAAAGACATCAGAGTGAGGATAAACATTTTGCCTCTAGAAGAATCAGGGTAAGAATTACAGCCGACTTCTCCTCAGAAACCATGCAAGCAAGAAGAGAGTAGAGGGAAATCTTGAGCATGTTGAAGACTGAAGATGAAATTGCCAAAATTCTAGATAGAGCAAAATTAGCCTTCGGACATGAAGGAGAGATACAGACTTTCAAAGGCAAACAAAAACTGAGCGAACTCATTGCCCACAGACCCACCCCGGAAGGTTAGAGGAAAGTCTTCAGGCAGAAGGAAAACGATGCAAGTCAGAAACTCAGATCTACAAAAGAAAGGAAGAAAATTAGAAAAGGTATAAATAAAGGTAAATAAGTTCTTTACTTTTTCTTATATTTTAAATGTTTATTTATTATTTACTTTGAGGGGGGGGAGTGCAAGCAAGAAAGGGGCAGAGATTGAGAGAGAGAGAGAGAGAGGATCCCAAGCAGGTTTCACACACCATCAGCACAGAGCCCTACATGCTACTCAGTCTCACAAACTGTGAGGTCATGACCTGAGCCAAAATCCAGAGTTGGAATGCTTAACAAATGGAGCCATCCAGGCTCCCCTATTTTTTCTTATTTTGACTGCTCTAAAGGAGAACTGTTTAAAGGAATTAGAACAGCAATGCGACAGTTGTCGCATATGGACAAGTAAGCTGCATGCCAGCAATGTCACAGGGATGGACGATGGACTTGGAATATTCTAGTCTAAGGTATCTGCACTCTACATGAGGCAGTATAGTATTATTTGAAGGTGGGCTTAGGGTACTTGTAAGGTATGTGCAAACTCTAGGGCAACCACTTAATTTTTTTTAAAGAGGTATAAATGATAGGAGAGAGATAACATGGGATCAAATAAAATGCTGAATTAAAACTAGAGAAGGTGGAAAGGGGGGTGGGGAGAGAAACAAAGTACAAATGCAGCAAACAGAAAACATTTCCAGAAATGGGAGATTTTTTTTATCCAGCGCTATTGACAATCAGTTTAAATGGGACTGGTCTAAACATGCCAGTTAAAAAAAACCAGAGATTGTCAGATTGAATTTTAAAAAAAGATCCAGGGGCGCCTGGGTGGGTTCGAGCCCTGTGTCGGGCTCTGTGCTGACAGCTCAGAGCCTGGAGCCTGCTTCAGATTCTGGGTCTCCTTCTCTCCCTCCACCCCTCCCCAGCTTGTTCTCTCTCTCTCTCTCAAAAATAAATAAACATTAAAAAAAAAAAAAAAAAGAGGGGCGTCTGGGTGGCTCAGTTGGTTAAGCGTCTGACTTCGGCCCAGGTCATGATCTCACAGCTTGTGAGTTCGAGCCCTGCATTGGGCTCTGTGCTGACAGCTCAGAGCCTGGAGCCTCTTCAAATTCTGTGTCTTTCTCTCTCTCTGCCCCTCCCTCACTCATACTCTGTCTCTCTCTCTCTGTCTCTCTCAAATATAAATAAACATTAAATAAAAGAAAGGATCCAACTCAGTTTAAAAATGAAGATGCAGGGTATTAGTAAACTCTGTGTTTTAACATCTGCTCTAGCTTCAGTAAACTCTGTGTTTTAACATCTGCTCTACACATATGGGCTTGACATGTCTTTTTCTAGGCAACCCAATAATATACCTTAGTCACCTTTCCTTGCCTTCCTGCCTCCCTCATTGCTCTCCCCCAAGTGGGGTATGCTTTTTAAATGTTTTAACGTTTATTTATTTTTGAGACAGACAGAATGCAGGTGGGGGAGAGGCGGAGAGAGAGGGAGACAGAGAATCCCAAGCAGGCTCCAGGCTCCGAGCTGTCCGCACAAGGCCAGACATGGGGCTTGAACTCACCTGGACCCGAAAGATCATGACCTGAGCCAAAGTTGGATGTTCAACCGACTGAGCCACCCAGGTGCCCCAGAGTGTACTTTTTAAATGCAAGCTAATCAATCCAGAGTCCACACTCCCAACCACCTCTTTCATCGGACTCACACTGAGTTATATTATCCCCTTGCTCTACCAGGGCCAGGTGCCCCTGTGCCCCAGAGCCCAGTGAAATAATTCAAACTAGCCAATCGTAAGCCTGCTTGTCCTTTCTTGCCATTTCTGCCCTGAAGAAAGCTCAACAAAGGCCCTGGCCAACAGTTTCCCTCTCTCTCTGCCTCTTGACTGACCAGGGTGCTTCCCCGTGTGGCCCCCTGTGGTATGGCGTGTCCCCTCCTCTGAGGAACTGTGAGTAATAAACTATCTTTTTAATGGAAACCGCCTTCTCCTGATTATTGGCCTTACCATATCTCAGGTTTTCTACCAATACATCCCACTTTGAAACACTCAGACACATGAAAAGTAAAAAGATCAAGAACAACATATCACGCTGACACTAATTTTTGAAAAAAAACCTGGACTGACCGTATCAACTTTAGACAAATCGGAGCTACCTTGAGATAACGATGACGTTTCCCTCGGCCTCAGCACAAGTACCACGGCCGTGGTGAGGTCTCTGTAATCCCTCGTAATTAAAATAAAGTCCTTTGTAAGTTAAGGTTCCCGTCCACCAGCAAAAGGCATGAGGCTGAAAAAGATAATGTTCTGCACTTGGATCTGATGTATGTGCCGCACATAGAAGCGTTAAAGGCGGATCCGCTTCAGATTCTGTGTCTCCCTCTCTTTCTGCCCCTCCCCTGCTCACGCCCTGTCTCTCTTTCTCAAAAATAAACATTTTTAAAAAAATTTAAGATCCCTTTTCTTTTCATTCCCACATCAGCTTCTTCCTTCTCAAAAAAAATGTTTCGAATTTGTTTTTTTCTTTTACATGAGAACATGAATACGAAGCACTTAACATGGAACCTGATATATATACAGTGGATGGGCAGGGAGCGTTGACTCTCATTGCCCTTCCCTAGGGGAGATTCAAACAGACAAACAGACAAACAGACAAACACCTCTTTGCTTCCTGGCTTTATTGATGCCTTCTTGGAAGAAGGTGCATCTGTAAGAATCTGCAAAATCTGATTTTACCAAGGGGCCCTTCTGTCTCCTTTTTAGGCCTTCGTGTAGTTTCTCACCCCCGCCCACCAGGATGAACCCATCTCAGCTCAGGGGTGTTTTGCTCTTTTCTGAGGACGCGGACAGGAGCCCTGAGTATGGAGTCTGTCACTGGCCGAGTCTGACAACGTGTGCTCCTTCAGATGAGATCACTTGCTTCTCCTCAGTTCCCAATGACCCCCTCATAGGCTTAGTCCTAAGGAAGAATTTTCCTCCCCCTCTCTTGGCCCAGGATAAGTCTTTTAAAAAGTGCACTATTTGAAGAAAATTTAAGTTCATATGGGATTTGGGGGGAAAACCAACAAACCAAATTTGTGTGATGGGATTTTATTCCCTACCCACCCCACCCCGCACACCAGGATCTAACCTTATCATGGCTTTCAGTTCCTCTTCCCACCATTGAGAGACACTTGTGTGAGGATTCTTCTTTCTCTCCTCATGGCTGGCTAGAAAGGGAGACCTCTGAAAGGCAGAGTGAAGAGTCGTCCGTGTTATGCTATGATAGTCCTAGAAAATCTTCTAGTTGCTTCCTTCTGAAGAATATTTAAGACCCCCATCTACTGTATGGTGCCCGGTAAGGGTCCACTACTGACTTTGCAAGATGGTCAGCAAGATGCAATGCATTTATTGCAAGATGGCTGCAAAAGCCACACAGGTGGAATTGCCAGAACCCCAGTGACTACTGAGGGCAACAGGGACCCAGGAAGGGACAGGTTAGCCCACACGGTAATTCATCTTCTAAAAACAAAGCAAAAAGTCTTTATGCCATATGATTCCATTTATATGAGTCTTTAGAAAAGGAGAAATCATGGCGACAGAAGGTAGACCAGCAGTTGCCTGGGGCAGGGGTGGGCACAGAGGTGCAAAGGAACACGAGGGAACTTTCTGAGATGCTAGGAATATTCCACATCTTGACTGTGGTAGTGGTGAGATGACAGGACAGGCATGCCAAAGCTCATCGAGTTGTACATTTAAAATTACACTGCGAGGGGCGCCTGGGTGGCTCGGTCGGTTCAGCGTCCGACTTCGGCTCAGGTCACGATCTCGCGGTCCGTGAGTTCGAGCCCCGCGTCGGGCTCTGGGCTGATGATGGCCCAGAGCCTGGAGCCTGCTTCCGATTCTGTGTCTCCCTCTCTCTCTGCCCCTCCCCCGTTCATGCTCTGTCTCTCTCTGTCCCAAAAATAAATAAACGTTGAAAAAAAATTAAAAAAAAAAAAAAGGGGGGCGCCTGGGTGGCGCAGTCGGTTAAGCGTCCGACTTCAGCCAGGTCACGATCTCGCGGTCCGTGAGTTCGAGCCCCGCGTCGGGCTCCGGGCTGACCGCTCGGAGCCTGGAGCCTGTTTCCGATTCCGCGTCTCCCTCTCTCTCTCTGACCCTCCCCCGTTCATGCTCTGTCTCTCTGTCTCAAAAATAAATAAATGTTAAAAAAAATTAAAAAATAAATAAATGAAATAAAATTACACTGCAACAAGGAGCTAATTAAAAAAACAGTGTAAGACACCCTCACTTAAAATGAGTGGGAGAGCCAAGGGTGCAAACTAAACCAGCGCCCCCCCCCCCCCCCCGCCCATTCCTTTCCTCCCCACGTCTCCTGCAGATCTCCATTGGAGGTCCACGGTCTGGAGGTCCTGGTCATTGACCAAAGAGAAGGAGCCCCACTGAGTAGTACAGATTGCCTTGCTTATTTCCTCTCTTTCTCACTTTCCTTGAACCTCCAGGGGTGCTGTGGAGGATGACACCAGAACCTTGTAATAAAGAAATAACTCCGGAATCATATTCAAATCTCTTCTCCTCCTAACTGGGCCTTCTGAGAACCAAGGGGAATCATACCAAACCCCCAGATTCCATTTCCTCATGTCCATCTCAACTGAGGTGCTATGGCATACCTTGTTCTTTGCCATTTTGCTGGGACTGGACCACATGGTGTCTTACCCTGTCACTTCCTGGCCCGTTGTAGGGAGTGGTGCCATTAGACCGGCCCACAGGACCCTCTCCCCCCTCTATGCCCACCTTGTTTCTTTAAGAATGTCTCTTCAGTTCTTCAGGAGGTTCCAGAACTCACAGCATAATATATGTCTATGTGTTTTTATTAATCCCAGGGACTCAGGATTGGGCTGAAACTTATTAGAGACAATTTAAATCTTTGCACATTTTAATTGCAACTTTGAAGAGATTCCTGAGGGAGATTTTTTTTTTTTTTTTTTTTTTTTTTTTTTTACTTTTACCCAAAAATTTAATGAAGTAACCCCTTGGTCATTAATCTGCCCAGGCAGTTGGTGGGGAATGTGTTCACACCTGCAGTGACGTATCCACCAGCCTTCATCCGATTATAAATCTCTGTGACCTCAGCCCCCCTGGGAGTGTCACTAAACATCATTAAAATGTTTTAAATCCACTCAACCCTTAAGGGATATCTTTATAATTACAGTTATGCATAAAATTTTGCTAAGGCTTTTCTGAAGTCGCTATACAACACACGCCAAAATGGTGAGGAGATTCATTGAAACTGAAACCCTACTGCATTCAATCAACAAAGAAATGCATTTATTGCCTACAACTTTTATCTAGTTTTAAACCAACTTACAACCGTTATGAAAAGATTTTTCTCAAAGAAAATTCGACTAGATCCACCAGCCCTTTTGATACTGGGGGAGAGGGGTTTGGTTACCCACTGAAACCTCACTCTCTCAGGAGAACTTGAAGGGAGGGCAGGAGTCTATTGGGGATTCGATCTGTTGAGTCAGCTTTTGGACACTAGAGGACAACGGACCACCATGGGTGGACTTTGTGACTTCTTATTTCATAGTGTCTATTTCTCTGGGATAAAATCTTAAAGTGGGAAGGGCTTATATTCATCTTTCGAGAGAGCAAGAAAGTGAGAGCTGAAGAGAGTCCTGTTTCGGAGGACAAAAAACTCCAAAGGATAGGTCCGGCGGTGACCACCATTCCAGAGGAAAGGATCCTTAGGACTCCCGGCAAAGAGGAAAGGAGAGTATAGGGAGCTGTCATGGCTCTCCTCCAACAGGAGTAGAAAGTGTCATGGCCTTCAGGCTACTGGTTGCTCCATGGGAGAGAAGGGAAGTCATATTTCACTTGGAATATGCCTATTGGAGTCCCAGCATTTAGTTAGTTAGTTAGCTCTTCCTTATTCATCCTTCGAAATGGTTTACTGCCATTCTCCAAAAGTCATTATTATTTAGCACTTACTATATAGAGAACTCCCACCAAAGATGTTTTTCTTAATCACATTCCGTGAGACCCACGTTAGCTTAGCAGGGAATAGGGCCCCGGATGATATGAGAAAGAAACAAAGATTCGGGGACATCAACATTAACGGCAAGTATGCCACACAAGTAAATGACTTAATTCTGAAGGGGAAGAGCCTAATGTCATTTCGATCCTGAGTCATGAATATGATACCATCCGTTGAACACTTCGGCCATTACAACCATCTAACTATCTCACATCAGATAGCATTAAATCTTTTTTTTTTTTTTTTAAGTCAAGTTGGCTAACATACAGTGCAGTCTTGTCTTCAGGAATAGATTCCCATGATTCATCACTTACATACAACACCCAGTGCTCATCCCAGCAAGTGCCCTCCTCAATGCCCATCATCCATTTTCCCCACCCCCATCCACCCTTAACTACAGTTTGTTCTCCATATTTAAGAGTCTCTATGGTTTGCCTCCCCCTCTGTATCTTATTTTTTCCTGCCCTTCCCCTATGGTTATTTGTTAAGTTTCTCAAATTCCACGTATGAGTGAAATCATGTATCTGTCTTTCTCTGACTGACTTATTTCGCTTAGCATAATACTCTCCAGTTCCATCCATGTTGTTGCAAATGGCAAGATTTCGTTTTTTTCATCTCCAAGTAATATTCCATTGTGTATATATACCATATCTTCTTTATCTATTCATCAGTTGATGGACATTGGGCTCTTTCCATACGTCAGCTATTTTCGATAATGCTGCTATAAACATTGGGGTGCATGTGACCCTTCAAATCAGCACTCCTGTATCCTTTGGATAAATCCCTAGTAGTGCAATTGCTGGGTTGTAGGGTAATTCTATTTTTAATTTTTCGAGGAACCTCCACACTGTTTTCCAGAGCAGCTGCACCAGTTTGCATTCCCACCAACAGTGCAAGAGGGTTCTCCTTTCTCCACATCCTCGCCAATATCTGTTGTTTTCTGAGTTGTTAATTTTAGCCACTCTTACCAGTGTGAGGTGGTATCTCAGTGTGGTTTTGATTTATATTTTCCTGATGATGATCGATGTTGAGCATCTTTTCATGTGTCTGTTTGCCATCTGGATGTCTTCTTTGGAAAAGCATCTGTTCATGTCTTCTGCCCATTTCTTCAAGGGATTGTTTGTTTTTCGGGTGTTGGGTTTGGTAAGTTCTTTATAGATTTTTGATACTAACTCTTTATCCAATATGTCATTTGCAAATACCTTCTCCCATTCTGTTGGTTGTCTTTTAGTTTTGTTGATTGTTTCCTTTGCAGTGTAGAAGCTTTTTATCTTGATGGGGTCCCAATAGTTCATTTTTGCTTTTACTTCCTTGCCTTTGGAGACATATCGAGTAAGAAGTTGCTGTGGCTGAGGTCAAAGAGGTTGCTGCCTGTTTTCTCCTCTAGGATTTTGATGGTTTTCTCTCACATTTAGGTCCATCATCCATTTTGAGTTTATTTTTGCGTCTGGTGCAAGAGAGTGGTCCAGGTTCATTCTTCTGCATGTTGCTGTCCAGTTTTCCCAGCACCATTTGCTAAAGAGACTGTCTTTATTCCATTGGATACTGTTTCCTGCTTTGTTGAAGATTAATTGGCCGCATATTTGTGGCTCCTAATTTTTTTTAAGATTTTCTTTTTAAGGAATCTCTACACCCAACGTGGGGCTCGAACTCACAACCCGGAGATCAAGAGTCACACACTCCACTGACTGAGCCAGCCAGGGACCCCATGCCCAGCATTTATTACCTGTAAGAATCCTTAATGTCATTTTCTGAGATATAAAAAATAAAATCCTTTTCTAGTGCTTGTTCTGTGTCAGACACTGTGGTAAACGTCTCCACACATATTAGCTCATTTACTCCTGAATCTAGAAGCAGATAGCATTATCCTCAGTTTACAGATGACGTTTAAGTAATGAAATCCAGTAACAACAACCGTCACATTTGCCTTCCGTGGACAACAGTGGAGAGTCCACAGAGGCTGCGGTCACTGCAGGTGAGCCCTCTACCTCTACTGCGCATGCCCCACGGGCTTGCTCCCACGACCCATCCTGATGGGGCAGCTCTCCTGGCTCTTTGATGGCGCCCCTCTGCTGAATATCTGTCTTCCTCACCCAAGGACCCACTAATTTTCATGAGACGTATTAGCACAGCAAAGGCTCTTCCTTCCCAGCACCACTAGATTCCAACCCTCTCCTCATAAAGTCCTGGCCAGTGTTTTGTTTTGTTTTCTATTTTTGTTGGAGTTGATGGCGGACAATGGTTCCTCCCATGGTGCTTTGTCCCTGGGAAAGCTTTCTCTCCTTCACATGCCTTGGAGGCTTGTTGCCTCCTTGCCTCATTGCCCCATCTCTCCAAGGACCAGTGCGAAGAGACCTTAAGATGCTTGAAAGCCCTAAATCTGCGAAAGCCATCCCAGGACAGAACATTTATGATACAGACTTAGAAAGAAATGTACCGTGTCCCAAGATTTTATTAGACTGAAAGCAGTAATCCCAATATTTTCTTTGTAATGTCCTAGATTTTGAGAAGGAAAAAGCAAAACCGTCAGAATCAGTGCCATAAAATGCAAGTCTGTCTGTCTTTGGTCATCAAAAACCCAGGCTTTTCTTCTTCTGGATCCTGGAGGTTCACGAAGGTGTTTTCTTGTAACACAGGCTAGTTTTTGTCCGTGCTGCACATTTGCTGAAGCTCATCTTTGGTCTGCTTCTTCAGCTCAGGAAGGAAAGACATGATAGTTCTGGTAAGTTCAAGTGAAAAGGAAAATCTTTCCAATGGACTTGACGTAATTATGCCCAGTACATGTTGGGAGGAGGAAGACCCTAGCCCGTTGTCCTGGGGACCTCTCCAGCCTTGTGCCCGACCGCTCTGTGCAGGTCACCTGTTTCTTGTGCGCACACCTTCTACAGAAGTTCCCCCATTGTTTAGAGCCTCTGTCTAGAGCCTCATGGGCAGAGGATTACAAATTGCTGCTTCCTGTCTCCAAAGATCTCTAGCATGGATCAACGCCATTGTTGGATCACTGTGGACTCTGTCCCAAACTCTTATTTTCTGCTCCAGTGTCATCACTTCCTTGGACAGCTCCACTTTGTTTGTCTCTATCACTAGGAGAAGTATTTGGCTTTCTCTGTCTGTAATGGGAAAAGCCAACTCTGTTTTATCTCATAAATATCCCTATTGATAAGAGGCGACCCGGGGGAACAACAAAGCAAGGCTGAGCTGGAAATGCTAGACAGTGGAAAGGCACCAGGCTTGCACCTCTTTGCAGTCATGATTCCGGGTTAGAGATGCACAGGGCGGGTGTTTCGTGACTATGGGAAGAGAGACACCTGTTTCCAGGTAAGAAGGAGCGACCATATCCATGCTTATTGTCAGAGTCAGTTTTGTCCAAATTCTTTCCCTGTGGTTTATTACCACCCAGGTCTCTTGGGACTAACCCTTTAGGAGAAAACACTCTCTACTTCTTTGTTATGTGTTTTACATGTCATACGTTTTCTGTTTTTCTTGATGTCATTGGTTGGTTGGTTGGTTTTGTAGCTGGATAATTTTAATATGGCCAGGGAAAATACATCAACCAATAAAATGGGGCAAATTGTCTGTAGTCACATCATAACTCAGATCATCATCATGTAAGTGGGACAACAATTTGTTTGCTTTCAGGAAAACGTCTAAGCCCCAAATCTAAGAGAAGTTTTACTGTGAAAAAACAAAGCAAAACACTGGAAATAAATTACAACCTGGCTAAGTCGTTATCAGTGCCATTAAGCTCTACTAACTGAATGTTAATAAAATCTGAAAAACAAAGCCCCAAACCCATCTTCCCTGAGAGGTGACTTCTTAATACACGGACATACCTCTTAATTCAAGGCATCATGGGAATGATTCCTTTCAGGGCCTATCTTAATATATCTGTGTGGTCAGAAAAGAATAAGAAGGGTCATTCAAATTAATAACGGGAGTGTTTCTCCCCCCACTATTCTGTATGCCAAGCACAGAGGAAATTGGGGTTGGGGAGTCAATTTTTGCCATTTATGTTCTAGGCAAACTACCTCATTGGTTATTTGCAATTGGAAGGTGCTGGTTTTTCAGCCATGTTTCTTTTTGTGACACATGTTGAAAAATCATTCAGGTTCAAGAGCAATATATATTAACTAATCATTTGAGTTTTTTCACTTGAGATATTTAAGACTTTAATTAAAGGAGCCCATTCTCCCCCCCTTTTACCGTTTCTTCTTAATAAAGATATAACTTTATGAACAACAATCTCATATTAAAATAGGCATGAACTCATTAAGCAAGGGCACTTTATGTATGTGCTGGACTGAAGTTAACACAATAGTAACTTGTCACAGCTTTGCAGTTTTCTGGAATGGACAGCTGGAATTCAGATCTGCTGTTTTATAAGGAGTAAGTTATACGTTTTGAACAGTGACCACATTATTACACATTTTCACGAGTTTGTATTTCTGACAAAATCTCTTTCATACACATTATTTTTGGACTGAATTTTTGCAAACAGACACAGGCATTTTACAAACAGAAAGATTCAAGGCTGAAGTTGTAAATGCGGCCAGGTTATTTCAACTTGATGACTCGGGTTGTTTGAGATTATGAGCGCTTTCTGGGGGCGTGGGGTGGAGATACATTTCCATTTCATTGTTCTTTCCAGCTTTGAAAGAGGACTTAAGGTAACGTACAGCAGCCCAAAGAGAGGGAACCAGAACCACCACTGGGTCATTTATGTGACTGAACACAAGATGGCGCTGTCCCCTGAAGGACTTGACTGGAATGCTAAGGTTTTTTGTTTTTGTTTTTGTTTTTTTTTTTTTAAGCCTATTGTCAGGGGTTGGTTTGTTATTTTCCAAAAGTCAGATAAAAATATTCCCTTTAATTTTTGTTCTTAATGAGGTTTTAACTTTTTGAGTAAGCATCTACACTTGAAACAAACGTGGACTTCTTGAAGAATGCAACTCTAAGATGTTAGGTAAAGGTAGATGACTGGATGGTAACTCTTTCCGGCTTCATGGTACCAAGAGCAGACTCATGGAACTTGTTTACCTTTCCGTGGCTGCTGTTAACAAACTTAATTTTTAGAACAGTTTTAGATCTACAGAAAAATTCCACAGATCGTAGAGCAAGTTCCCATATACCTTGCATCCAGTTTTGCCTATTATGGTACAATTGTCACAACTAATGAATCGATGTTGATACGTTATTATTAATAATAATGTATCATTATTAATGATACATTATGATTAACTAAAGTCCACACTTTATCCAGATTTCCTTAGTTTTTACCTAATGTCCCTTTTCTGTTCCAGGATCCCATCTAGGACACCACATTAGATTTAGTCCTCATGTCTCCTTTGGCTCCCCTTGGCTGTGACAGTTTCTTCATTTTTGATGACCTTGAAGGTCTTGAATGTCGCTGATTGGCTGTCTTATAAGATGCCGCTGCATTAGAATGTGTCTGATGTTTCCTAATGATTAGACTGGGGTTATAGATTTGGGAGAGGAAGATTACAGAGGCATAAGTGCCATTTTATCACATCAAGGGTACATATTGTCAATGTGAACAATCACTGTTGATAATGTAGACTTTTATCACCTAGCTGGGGCACTGTTTGTCAGGTTTCTTCACCCACATTACCTTATCCCTCCCTTCCCATGCCGTCCTCTTTGGAAGGAAGTCTCTGTGCACAGCGGACATTTAAGGCTTGGGCTGTTATGCTTTACCTCGTTGAAGGCGAAATATCTACATAAATTATTTGGAATTCCTCTGCATGGAAACATTTTCTCTTCTCCTCCACTTATTTATTTGTTGAATTATTTATTTATACCGGTGTGGACTCATGAATTTTTATTTTACACTCTGAGTCATAACCCAATACTACTTTACGTATTTGGTTACTCAAATCCTTCCAGCTTTGGCCCTTGGGAGCTCTTTCAAATGGCTCTTGTGTCCCTCTGACATACCACCATCGCTGTGGGTTGTTTCTTTTAAGCAACTTGTTTGCTTTCTAATAGATTTTGTTTGATCTACAAATAGTATTTAGCTCCATCATTCTGTGGGCATTTCTCCTTTCCATTACTAAAATTACAGACAATAATGAAAATTGGAAGATAGACAAAAGTAGGGAAAAAAAGCACAATTCAGTCTTTATGACTTGAGTGTGTACTCTTGAAGTGCCTTCTTTTTTCTTTTTCCTTGCTTTGCAAACTTTTCAACGTTTCTTTTTTAAAAAAATGGGTCTAGTCATTCTTTGTAAGTAATTTGATATGTGGGTTATTTCTATTTAACTATACATTATGAACATTTTCCTGTCTCATTTATATATATAGAATATATATTTAATTTTATATAAATGTATATATAAATAAAATATATATTATATATGAAATATTAAATATATTAGTTATAATATATATTATATATAAAATATTAATTATTATATATATATATCACTTAAAATGTTTTACATAAGGAGCACCTGGGTGGCTCAGTCGGTTAAGGGTCCAACTCTTGATTTCTGCTCAGGTCATGATCTCCCGGTTCACAAGTTCAAGCCCCAAATCGGGCTCTGTGCGGACAGTGCAGACCCTGCTTGAGATTCTCTCTCTGCCACTGCCCCGCTCACACGTGCTCTCTCTCTCTCCTTCTCTCTCTGCCTCTGCCCTGCTCATGCGTGCTCTCTCTCTCTCTCCTCTCAAAATAAATAATACAAAAAACTTTAAAGTAAGAGAATGTTCTACATAGTCAATTAACCTTTCCTGTTTTAATTTGATTAAAATTAGCCCATAAATATCCTCAGTGTATTGCATAATTCTGGATGCATAGCAGGTCTTTAACACATAAGGACTGAATAAATTAGCTATTTAGAAAGTTTCGATATTTTGGAATTATAAATAGTGATGAAATGAATGTGTTTGAATCTACAAGTTAGTTAAGTATTTTTACATATCTAAGATTTCTAGAAGTTGAGCTGAGTCCAACAATAGCATGGATGTTTTTGAAGCTCTTTTTTTTTTTTTAATTTTTAATGTTTATTTATTCTTGAGAGAGAGAGAGAGAGACAGAACATGAGTCGGGGAGGGGCAGAGAGAGAGGGAGACTCAGAATCGGAAGCAGGCTCCAGGTTCCGAGCTGTCAGCACAGAGCCCGACGCCGGGCTCGAACTCATGGACCGTGAGATCATGACCTGAGCCGAAGTCAGACGCTCAACCGACTGAGCCACCCAGGCACCCTGATGTTTTTGAAGCTCTTAATTCATGATCAGATTTTATGAAATTGGGCAAATCGTATGAGGCTAACCCACTGAAAGGAAGGGAAAAATATTGTCCAGACTGTGCGAGGAGGCAAGGGGTCACTGGTTGAGCCTCTCGACAAAATGTGTGCTGACTGATGAGACACAAGACTTATTGGAGACATGCTGTCTAATTCAGAGCCTGGGGGCTGCCCTTACAAGCACACATTCTCGGTGCTTTGTTGAAACTCGGGGAAGTTGTGTGCCCCGTTCGATTCTGTTCAAGAAAAGACAGGAGGAGAAGAATACACATCCTGGGCAGCACTGGCCACATAACCCTCTCAAGCGCTCTCATAAGTGGGCAGAACAGTGAGAATTCACATCTCTCCCTAAGATCTCCGCTTAATTACACTCCTGTACTATCCACAAGGTTCGTTAAAAACGTAACACAGTAGCGCGAAAACCCAAGAAAACCCCAGAAAACCCCAGAAGCCAGACTCCTACATTTGATAGGAGGTGGTAATATATTAAGAGGATTGAAAAGAGATCTCCTGCTGCCAGTTTTAAAAAGGTTTTAAACTATTTTTCTCTTGCAGGAGAAGAGTTCAGTCCTTGTTTTTTTGCATTACTTGGTCTAGCACCACAGGGCTTTTTTTCGTGGGGTTGCGTCTTCCGAACATTCAGGCTTTAAACCTCACACACGTTGTTGAATGTTGGCTTGGGGAGGTGTGTCCAGTGGGGACTCCCCATTTTCAAATTCCGCCCTGTGAGGAGTGTGACACATTCTCACCTCTTCCTCTGCCTCAGGTTTACGTCTTCTCCTCTCAGAGAACCCTATTTCCCACTCCAGACCATTCTCCTAGATGCTGGTGCATAGCTGAATTCACTCCTGAAAGGGATTCTCTGTCACACTCTGGCTAGGTCAAGGAGGAAAGTCCTTATCTCTTTTACTCTACTCTGGAGTTGAAGGTTTTAATCTGATTCTTCACGTTTTTCATTCTCTCTTTCTCTTCATTTCCTACCACAGCCCGAGCAGTTATCTACAATATGGTTTGGATATTTTTAAAGCTGTTGACAGATGGGAAGCGGCTGTTGAGAGAACTAATGATCACAGAAATGACTAGGGGTGTGTGTGTGTGTGTGCACGTGTGTGTGTGTGCACGGTCGTGGTGGCGTGCGTGTCTAGGTATCTTTTTTTAAAGTTCATTCATTTTTGAGAGAGAAATGGGGAGGGGGGGGGCAGACGATCCGAAGCGGGACTCAGGCTCATCACGACCTGAGCCAAAGTCAGATGCTTCACCCACTGAGCCACCCAGGAGCCCTCTAGGTCTCCTTCAATATGAAATACACCCCAGCGAGGGCAATACCCACGACCACGCCTAGCACACGGCAGGCAATCGATAAGTATTAGTTGATTGATAAACAGCTGGTAGTTTACTGTTATACATCCCCCCCACCCCAGTCGAGATCAATTCACTTCTCTTTCTCATCCACGAGTTCTGGTTTCTTTGGGGATCAAAGTCCTTTTAAACATCGTTAACAACGAAACACCCCAATCTCTGAGGATTCTGGTGAGAGAGAATAGGAAAGCATTCTGTCTCCGAAATACCTTGATGTTTAAAAAAAAAAAAAAGGCTCGGCACACTTCCCTATCCCTTGGAATAATCATGCGGCGGAAGACGTTGGCGACTGATGATAACCACGCCTGCGTGTGTGCACGTGCGTGTGTCCAGGACGGTGGCCGCAAACACGCGGCCCGTCATGTTTCGCCATCCTAAGAGTCAGAGATCGCTCTGGTCTGCGTCTGGGTCAGAACTCTCCATCCAGTCGTGATTCTCCCTCTGGCGCTGTCTTAGGAAGCCGATGGGGGGGGGGGGGTTCGTTGGGCAGGTTCAGCAAGGTCTGACTGTCCCCCGCCCCTCCCCAGGGTCAATCAATTCCTAGAGACAGCGAATGACTCCCCTGGGAGCATGCATTTCACATGCGACCCAAAGCCCACACCCCACCACCTAACCTTTGCTCCCACACTGGGACCGCTATCCCCCAGGCCCAGGTAACTGCCAGCTAGCTCGCCCCAGGCCCCGGAGCCGGCTGACGTCATCCTGACATTATCCGCCTTGCCTGCAGAAACCACCAGAAAGCCGTGGCCCTTGTTTTCCCCTCCCGCCCCACCCTACCCCCAGCACTTCCTGGCGTGGCCTGGAGCTCTCTCTTCTCGGGGGAACTGTAACAAACTTTGTTTTCAATGGCTGTTGTCTCCTCCTCTGTTGGCCTCGCTCCACTTGAGTACGCTGAGTTCAAAACCCACACGTGGAAACATACTGCTGAGGCCTCCGGAGCCTGGATGGCACCCCACGTTAGCTCTCCCTACTTCCTGCCTCAGCACACACTTTGTCTTGTTGGCCGGCCTCGCTCTCCTCTCCCTCCCTAGCCCTGCTTTCCACGAGTTTCTCTTTTATTGGCCACTCCTGTAATTTCCCTAGGCTGCTGCGTTAATGGGCCAGGGCCGAGGTAACAAAGCGCCACAACCGGGGTGGTTTTGACAGCAGAAATTTAACCGCGCGCAGGTCTGGAGGCCCGGAAGTCAGAGATCAAGTTGTTGGCGGGTTTGTTGTTGTTGTTCCGAGAGCTTGAGGGAAGGATCTGCTCCAGGCCTCTCCAGGGCTTGCCCACAGTCTTTTTCTCCCTGGGGCTCCTGACATAGTCTTCGGTCTATGTGCGTTCTCTCTCTTCCCAGGATGTTCTTTCTATAAGGGCGCCCGTTATATAGGGTTAGGGACCTGCTGGTGCAGTCCCTCTTGGCTTAACCAATTATATCTGTAACAACCCCATTTCCAAATAAGGTCACATGCTGAGGTCCCCGAGGTTAGCATTTCAGCATACCATTTTGGGAGAACACAATTCCTTTTTTTTTTTTTTTTTTTTTTAATTTTTTAATGTTTGTTTATTTTTGAGACCGAGACAGAGCATGAACGGGGGAGGGTCAGAGAGAGGGAGACACAGACTCCGAAGCAGGCTCCAGGCTCCGAGCTGGCAGCACAGAGCCCGGCGCGGGGCTCGAACCCACAAACCCCGAGATCAGGACCTGAGCCGAAGTCAGACACCCAACCGACCGAGCCACCCAGGCACCCCTTGATTTCACGCTTTCATTTCACAAACGCATTGGCTCAACTGTGTGCCTGGTTCCTAATGAACTATTACATGATTTATTCCTCATAACAACCCAGGGAGGGGAGGACCATTCTTACCCCTATTTTGTAGCTGAGCACGGTAAGTAGAGCTGGGGTAGAAAGCCAGGCAACGTGACTCCTCTGTCCAAGGGCCACCACCTCTATGCTGAACCGCCTCACCTGAGGCCCCCTCGAATGTGTAGGGCCACCACCCGCGTGCTCTAAGAAAGTTCCTTCTCCTCACCCAGGAGCCCGTATTTTCTCCACGAGGTGGCTCATCCTAGTTGACTGGGTTCCCCAGGTGCTGAGCACCTGTACGTCCAGTGGGTCTCAAAGGGTGGTCCAGACTCAGGAATATCGCCTGCTGTTCTTGGGTCCCTCCCCAGGCCCCCACCCCGAACTAGAAACTCAGGGTCGGGGGCAGTGATCTGTTATAATGATTCTTTTCTTTTTTTTTTTTTTGTTTGTTTAAATTTATTCATTTATTATTTTTTTAAAATTATTTTTAATGTTTATTTTTAAGAGTGAGAGACAGGGCACAAGCGGGGGGAGGGGGGCAGAGAGAGAGAGAGAGAGAGAGAGAGAGACACAGAATCTGAAACAGGCTCCAGGCTCTGAGCTGTCAGCACAGAGCCTGACGCGGGGCTCGAACTCACAGACCGCGAGATCACGCCCTGAGCCAAAGTCCGACGCTTAACCAACTGAGCCACCCAGGCGCCCTAAATTTATTTTTGAGAGAGACAGAGACAGTGGTGAAGTGGAGGAGGGGAAGAGAGAGAGAGAGAGAGAGGGAGAGGGAGACAGAGAATCCCGAGCAGGCCCCACGCTGCCAGCGCACAGCCCGACGCAGGACTTGAACCCACAAAGCCACGAGATCGTGACCTGAGATGAAGCCGGGAGTCAGATGCTTCACCGATGGAGCCACCCAGGCGCCCCAGTTTTAAAAAAATTCCGGGTGATTTTGACGCGATCTCGAGTTTGAGTAGCAGGGCCCTCCTTCTACCGGGCTGGGGGGCTCTGCCCTTTGGTGTTTCCCACGCTACTCTGCCCCTGCCTCTTGCCTGCTGCGTCCTTTCTCGGAAGCTTCTCTCTGCAGAGTCTCCTGTCCGCCTGCCAGCGCCCCTGTCTCCCTGCAAAGCCAGTCCCGGATGCCACTTCTTTACCAAGACTTTTGTCTTCATCTCCACACCTGTTCCTGTAACCAGCTTCGCCATCTCCCCTGGGAATGATCTTCTTCACATTTTCCACCTCTTTTTTCCCCGTATGATAGGTTTCTGGCATTACCTGTAGCATCCCTGTACTTGTCTCCCTAAAGCAAGGAATTTGAGACTCACCGTCCATGTCCCTAAGGCGTCTGCTACATTTCCTGTCCTCAGGGAAGTGTCCGGTAAAGCACCGCATTGAATGACTACTGTTAGCCCACCGAGCACCCCATTTAAAGCGAAGTGCAAGGACAAAAAAGAGATTAGGAGTGTGCTGAGCCACTTTTAAAACGTCTTACAAAGTAGGATTCAAAATGAATTCTCTGACAGAGCAAACGTTTTTCAGATGATTCCATTTATCTCCTTTACGTCAAAACGTCTGTGGTGTGGCTCTCCCCGACTGCCCAAAGACTTCCACGCTTGACATGCTCCCAATTCTTTCTCACGTACCCCATAGCCCACATCCAAATGACTTTTCCAGAGCCGTTCAGATTTGACAATTCACCATCGAGCGTTCAGAATTGAATGTAGTGCTTCCACATGGTCTGAATTGCACGTTAGGAAAGAACGTCTTTGTTTTTTTTAATCATCTTTTTTTTTTTTTTAATGTGTACTTCTTTTTGAGAGAGAGAGAAACAGAGCATGAGTGGGGGAGGAGCAGAGAGAGAGGGAGACACAGAATTCAAAGCAGGATCCGGGCTCCGAGCTGTCAGCACAGTGCCTGACACGGGTCTCGAACTCATGAACCATGAGATCATGGCCTGAGCTGAAGTCAGATGCTTAATCGACTGAGCCACCCAGGCACCCCTCAACTGTCTTTTTAAAAAGGTGTGAGTAGTGAGTTGAGCTCTTGTCTGACCTCTCTTCTCAAGTTAAAATTACTCAGAAATTTTCCCTCATACCTGCGCAGACTCCAATGAAGCAATTTGTAAGTGATTCCTTTGTGCGCCTGGAATGCTCAAATGAGTCCTGCTGTAAAAGCCTTTCACTTATCTCACAAGGAAACAACATGATGTGAAGCCAGTCTATTCCTCCGGTGGCCTTCAACGCACCTGCGTTTTCAGCCGTTTAAATAGTGATAGCACGGGCCATACCTTCAAGGGTTGCGGCGTGAGTTACAGGTAATTTTTGCAACGTGCCCAAGTACAAAAGAGAGCGCCGAGCCACTGGCGGGTGTATAGTTATCTCTGTAGGTTTATAACCGCCGTTTCCATCAGGAAGAATGGCAAGGCTCATGGTCACTTAATCTGCTAAGAAAACAAAGATCCTGGGAGGAAAGATGGGTGGTGAGATCTCATCTGAGAATACAAGGAACTAACGGGCTGTGGAGGTGGCAATAACATTCATAGAGGCCAGGGAGCTCAGCTATGGGATGAACAATTGTTTTAATTCAATCAAGCGTACCCCGATGCTGGTGTTTCAGTACTGAGCGCCTTTCAGCAGCTACTGCCCCAATGTAGTTTGTATTTGAGCAAAGGAAAAGATACAAGGAAAGCCATCACCAGAGGCTAAGTTGGAAATGTGTTTGTATTTACATTTCAGTGCCCTTGAGCTATCCCACTGCCTGAGTAAATAAATATGGTGCTTCCTTTTGTTGGCCTCTTTTACACACTCTTGGGACAGGAATCAAGGCTTCCGCAGTATATTATCTTCCCTAGGAGGCCTGGGCAGTATGCTTTTCCAGGGCGGTTCCGACAGAATCCCGGGAGGCATCTTGGAGGGGCTATAGAGTGTCCCTTCTACTGAGGACACCAGGGTCAAGCCTATGAGTTTTACTCTGGATTCAGTGAGCTTCATGGCCATAAAAGAGGAAAAAGGCACATTTTCCCTCTTCCTTCCTCCTGTATTCCTCTGTCCTCCCTGGGGGCATCTGAGGAAAGTGCAGGCTGGCCTTCCTTTGAGCAATTAACTTTGCCATCTGGACCAAAGCAAGGGAGGGACTCTCAAGCCTGGGTAAACCAGATATCTACCGGGGAAGCCTCTCAAGTACAGTGACTTACAGCCCTCCTGCGGAACAACAATGGCGGGACCTGAGGCCATGCTCCTTTTCAAGTCCCCAGTAATGAGCTGGGATGTGATGATGTAAGGCATTCTGGTCCGCGCCCCCGCGCCCCCAAGATGATACAAACACTGCCCAGGCCCTCATTTTGCCTGCCGGTCACGAGGCAGCTGGAATCCTACAGACAAGGGGAGAGACCCATGCTGTCCATGGGGTATGATGTGACAGGAGCACATCCTGCAACTGAGTGACGAGGCCCCAGGTGATGGAGGAAAAGATCACATGCTTGACTGGGAGGGAAAAGTGGACTGTAAAATGGCGAAAGGAAGCAGAATTGAGAAAAGAAAAACAGGGCGAAGATAAACTTACTAATTTTCTAGACGTTTCTTTCTGCTTTAGGGATTCTTTACACTTTCTCTCCATAGAACATGCTGGGTCATACGTGTGATTTCTGAAATGAAATGTGAACAGGTGGGTGAATCAAGTGATCAGCTGTGCAGACGTTCTATGGTGATAATATTCTCCCTCCATGAATATGGCATTTGTGAATCAAGAACTTTAGAATATTTTAAAAAGGACGTTTAAAAAAGATTGCACGGGGCGCCTGGGTGGCGCAGTCGGTTAAGCGTCTGACTTCAGCCAGGTCACGATCTCACGGTCCGTGAGTTCGAGCCCCGCGTCAGGCTCTGGGCTGATGGCTCGGAGCCTGGAGCCTGTTTCCGATTCTGTGTCTCCCTCTCTCTCTGCCCCTCCCCCGTTCATGCTCTGTCTCTGTCTGTCCCAAAAATAAATAAAAAACGTTGAAGAAAAAAAAAAATTAAAAAAAAAAAAAAAAAGATTGCACAGGAAAGTAGAATATTTTATCCCTTCCCCTAGGTACCCAACACCTAGGCGACACACACAAAATGAAATTCTAATGGTGCCTGCTAAGCCTATTTGAAAACAAATCCTATTTGGCCCCCATAAAGGGATAGCCAGACTGTCACGTCCCAGTTCTCCAATCTGGAAACGCTCAAAGGAATGGAGGTAGAACTTGTCCAAGTTTTTTAAACGATGTAACTGTATGGAATCGCCTCTCATTTTCCCCCAACCGGCACTCATTTCTACGTTGACGATAGTTGGAAATGTTGGACACAAGGAAAAAGCTTGAGATGTTACTGGGCCAGGTGTATTCAAATAAAATCAAAAAAACAGCAATATTAGGTATATACACAACAGCATAAGTGAAACACGATGTGATGTAGCATTTTCTATTCGAAGCTCACAGTAGAACAACTTAGTAAACAAGACCTCTCGTCTCCCTTGCTGCAGGAGCTCATTTGAGCCTTTCAGTCACTTCCGTTCCTTTCGTATCCTCGTATAAATAGTCCCACCCACACCTTACACAATTTAGAAAAGATGGCTGAATCACAAAAATAGACCCAAATATGGCGTTTTTACTTTCTCGAGTACAACGAAAATTAACATTCCATCGTTAAAATAACGTTCAAATCATTGGAAGCAATAAAGAGAATTCTTATGTCTTAGAAGGCCTTTTATAAGGCTCTGCAGAGATTAGAATCTTATTGTTTGACCCAAAGTACGTGGTCAAAAAAGTCTCTCAGATAGGAAACTGGGGAATTGAAAAGCTGGGCCGTTAAAAATATTCCTTCTGAGGGTACAGCAGTTCCTTTGGTTCTTCTCTCTTTCCTGGGAGGTCTGGGCCAGCCCTGGCCGTCGGTGGGGTCTGTGTGGCGACACACGACATCTGTGCACACTCACAAACCACACACACTCCTATAGGAAACAGAACAGGAGAGCACGCTTCGTGTCTGGGAGTTCCCAGCCGTCTCCGTGGAAGGAAAATCTTTAACAGCCTCAGACTTTAGGGGCAGGGGAAATCACTGCAATCTGGGAGAGACCATTTTAACCTTCTGACTTCAGCTGCAAAACGTAACAGATCGGATTAGTAATTTTTTTTTTCTTTTTTTTCTTTTTAACAGATAAGCCAAGGCAGAGAGAAAATGCAAACGAGGGTCGTGATCTGCGTCTGGTTACTTCGCTTTTTAGGAATGAGTTTCACTCTGCTACTGTTTGAGATTCACTGCGAGGGCCCCTGCGCCCATGAGTCCCACATCGAGTTGTAAACAAGAGGCCGAGGTGGGTGCCTGTTGGACGGAACAGGTGGCTTCTTCTCCGAAGGCAGACGTCGGTCTAGCGAAGCAAGGTTGCCGGCTGGGTGCGGTCCGCGCGGCTGCCGGTGGGCATCAGCCGATGAGAAAGAGAATACTTGCCCATGTCGAGAGTGTTCTTCCTGAGTAACTTGGCCTCGCTTTCAGGAAGCAGGGCCGGTAGATGATCCTAGCATGTGAAAGACTAGCACAACCAGCGACGGTCATGTTTTCCTCTCGAATGAGGCAGCCGTCCCAGCCGATGGCCACGAGCCTCCCTGGGCGTCAAGGCTGCTGCTGATACTGCCCTTCCGTGGCCGTGTAGAAATCATCCAGGACACTCTGTAAGTAATCAAACGTCGGCCTCTCTTCTGCCTTTTCCTTCCAGCACATTTTCATGATGTCATAGAGCTCGTCGGGGCAGTTCTCCATGCGGGGCATCCGGTAGCCCTGCGACAGGGCGGTCATCACGTCGGCATTAGTTCGCCCTAAAGCAAAAGAAATGTACCATTTAGCAACCTGACCGAGGGTCGAGCACTGGAGTGGTCTTTCCGCTCCCGGCATCCCACATCCACTCTTGAAGCGAGCTGTAGACGCTGTCATGGACTGAACGAACTGTGTCCCCCACCCCGGCCCCCAAATAAATTCACACGTTAAAGTCCTAGCCCTCCATCTCAGAACGTGACCACGGGGCAGAGATACGGCTTTGAGAGAGGTAATCAAGTTAAAAGGAAGCCTTGAGGGTCTGCTCTCACCCAATCTGACTGATGTTCCTTGTAAGAGGAGATTAGGACCCAGAGACACCAGGGACGTGTGGGCACCGAGGAAATGCCACCCGAAGACACAGTGAGAACATGGCCCTCTCCAGGCCAACGAGGAGCCTCAGGAAAAGCCCAGCCTGGCAGCATCTTGTCGCAGACTTCCGGCCTCCAAAACCGTGAGAAAATTCCTTTCTGTGGTTTGAGCTGTTTAGGCTGTGGTACTTCGTTACAGCAGCCCTTGCAAATGGATAGGGAGGCTAAGGAGGGTTCGGTAAGCAACTAAATAACGTGTAACTTTTACTACGAAGGGGATCAAGACGGCATTCGGTTTGCCAGAGTGAAAACGGGCAAACGAGAGAAGCAGAAGACAGAGCAGGTTCTTTGAATGACAAAAGGATAATGGACTTGACTGGCCTTAAATGATCTAGCCAAACCCAATTCTAACCCTCAATCTCAATTTCTTTTGCGGTATTTTTTCCAACTTCTACCTGTAATACACATACAAAAAAAATCATCCTCGCGTACGTTATCTCGTACCAACGTAGTTTTTTCAAATCAGCTTTTCAACATAAGTTTACTAAAGGAAGTCAAAATCCTTAAATCAGCCAGTCCAGTGGATTATGTCCCAGTCATGAAATTGTCCCCTAAAAAGACTTCAGTGCAGAGCTCACACTGACTCTAGAATGTGTATGTTCTTAACGTCCAGTGAGGGAAGGGGAGTGTTCGTCGTGTGAAGGGTGGCCTTTCATGTGGGCAACTGTCCATCTTTGATCCTGAGAACAGCTTTAAGGAAGAAAAAAGAACATTTCCCTCCGTGTTTGAAATGGGGTATCTACATCTGTATGTTTTGCCGACTGTGTGGATACCTTACCGTGTAGGGAAAAAGCTGAGTCATGCAGAATGTTTCCACATAGTATCTGATACCCGGCATACGAGGCATTCCATTCATTACAACAATTTCCTTTCCATTAGCCATAGGTTTTACCAGGGGCGGTCACTGAGAAGGTCCTAAGAGATAGCTAGAAGTGAAAGGTCTTTGACCAGATTTGAAACAGAGCCTTCTTGTGAATTTATTCTCTGATCAGTGTTTCTCAAATTGTGGGTCACTACATACATTTGATTTGAGATCAACAAATTGACCTTTTTTTTTTTTTTTAGGGAGCTACCAGTTTTTAAAAATACATTATAACAGAATAAAATAGAAAAGATCAGAATGCCCCGCACGTAGTAAAAGTTAGTGCGATTTTGTGAAACCTTTTGTTTTGTTTGTGGAGCGGACTTTCTGTTTATTTCTTACCGTGGGGCATGATCGGCGACCTTTGAACTCCTCTGCCCTTAACTAACCTTTCTTTTTCTAAGGACACAATGACTGAAGGCCCTGCATGGATTTTAAACCCTTGAAAGAAGACATCATTATTTCAGTCTTGGAAAAGTCCTTGCCTTTGAAATGGAAAGATCCAAGCCAACCTTACAATAGTTAGGATCTCCTGAAAGTTGTTTATTTACACGGTGAATTAATTTTGCTCAAGTCTTTTGAAACACTAGCTTCAGATATTTGTGTAACAGCAATGTTCTAATGGAAAGACTTCAACTTATTCTCATTGCTTGAAGCCAAGGGACCGATGTGCACCACTCTATTCATTTGGGTGTTCCAGTCTCCATAAATTATGTGACTTCAGCATTGCTCTGGCTCCTGTAACTAGCCAAGCTCACTTGGATAAATTTCAGCTGAAATCTCTGTATTTGCTTCTACTTGGGCATTGGGTGAGGCTCTGCGATCCTGGTAGGAGGATTACACCCAGGATGATAGAAAACGGCAGCTGGACCAGCAAACTTCTTAGGAATATGTTTTTCACTTTTTTTAAAGTTTATTTATTAAAAACATTTTTTAAACATTTGTTTATTTTTGAGAGGCAAAGTGAGACAGAGCTAAGTGGGGGAGGGGCAGAGAGAGAAGGAGACACGGAATCTGAAGCAGGCTCCAGGCTCTGAGATGTCGGCACAGAGCCACTCATGGACCACAAGATCAAGACCTGAGCCGAAGTCGGACGCTTAACCGACTGAGCCACCCAGGCGCCCCTAATTTATTTATTTTGAGAGAGGGAGAAAGCGCAAGTCAGGGAGGGGCAGAGAGACAGAATCCTAAGCAGGCTCCATGCTGTCAGCACAGAGCCTGATGCGGGTCTCAAACCCACGAACCATGAGATCAAGACTTGAGCCAAAGTCGGACACTTAACCGACTGGCCACCCAGGCGTCCCCTCTCTTCTGCTTTCTGCCTGGAGAAACCCTAGCTGAATAAACGGTCAGAACGTGCCCACAGAAGAGATGATTTTCTAGCCCGCCCCCGCTTGGCTCACTGCAGAGTTTTCTTTCCTCATTCTCCTCTGTTTTCCTAAACTCTGAAGAACTCTCCATGATGCAGATAAAGGCCAGGTGTGCTCCATCCTGCCTGAGGGAACTTGACTTGATAAGAGGACCAGAGAGAAATCTGAATGCACACGTAGATCAAGAAGCACAACGAGGCTACCGAATGACGAGTCTTACGGAAGAAAGGGAGGGGGGGCAGGGAGACTTCAACCAGACCGCAAGGTTAAACCTGATACTTGGTCCTTGCTCTGTTGTGTGAGGTTAAAGAAAGCAAACACCCATTGGCTGGTGACGGAAAAGCTAGCACTGGGCTCTGAGAGATGCAGAGATGATTAAGACAGAGTCTTGTCCTCAAAGGGCACGCAGCCCAGCGGGGAGGATGTCCTCAAGGAGAGGGAGGTGGGTGGGGAGCAGGGAGTGAAATCCGGAGTGGGTAGGAATTAGCAGAGACTGAAAGTTGGTGAAGGAGCACAGGGAGGAGAAAAACGCAGTGCAGCCGAGAACAGAAAAGGAATGGAGAGTTAGCAACTCTCTCCCCACTGAATGGGAGTCCGGCAGGCCCCAGAGACCATGAGTCTTTAGAGACAAGGGGCCCTCTGTGCGTGTGAGCGAGTGAGTAGCAGCTGCTATGGGACCACAGCCTCCCACCCCCTAATACTTCCAAAAGGGCAATTTTTTTTTCTCTTTCTTTTGAGCACCGTCTGTGACCAAGGTGAGTATTCACAGCAGATGAATTCCCTGATTCCACTTCACACGCTGGACGTGTCTGGTAAGAAACAGCCAGGAAAGTGCCTGGGTGGCACCGTCAGTTAATCGTCCGACATCGTCCGACGTCAGCTCGGGCCACGATCTCACGGGTTTGTGAGTTCGATTCCCTGCGCTGGGCTCCGTGCAGGCAGCTCGGAGCCTGGAGCCTGCTTCAGGTTCTGTGTCTCCCTCTGCTCTCCCCCCCCCCCCCCCCACTCACACTGTCTCTCTCTCTCTCTCACCAAAATAAACAAACATTCAAAAAAGAAACAGCCAGGAAAGACATGATGCTTCAGGAAACTTTGTCATTTTCAAACTTCCTTTTTCTTTGTAAGAGCAAAGCAAAACAAAACCCCAACCGCAAAGATCCCCTCTATTTTCTTTAGAAAATTCATATATGAATATGATTGCAGTTTGCTTTTAGGATAGGGAAGGAAGGATCTTTTGCCCCACCTCCTCCCCCTCCCCCGTTTAATGTATCCTAAAACACAAGGAGAACAAGAAATAGAGACTTCAGCTCTGCATTTGGTGAAACCGGGAGACATTTGTCACCCGGAGGCAGATGTGGTCTGAGCCAGGAGCAGGCACGTGGAAAAGAAGTACCTGGGCGAGAGGATCACCACCAACAGGCAGGGTGTGTCCTCCCGGCACGCCCTGGGGAACTTCCATATGGAGTCACCGCACACTCAACAGAAGGGTGACGTTGGTGGCCGCAGACAGACTGCACCCAGAGCCTGCCTGGCAGGTGGCCCACGTTAGCGCTGGAGACACTGAAGGCGACAAGCCCCACGCTCAGGAACGCCAGCCCCCGTGGAGGTGGGGGTAAAGTGCAGCCTGAAGGCTGAGGATGGGAAGACGGGACCCTCCCGACATACACCACAACCGGAACGAACCTTCAGGACACAAGCCAGATGCAAAAGGGCAAATGCCGTATGGTTCCATTTATCAGAGGTACCTGGACTTGCCAAATTCAGAGACGGAAAGTAAAACAGAGGCTGCCAGGGGCTGGAGGGCAGGGGGCTGGGGACTTACTACAGCTTAGGTCCGGGATGATGAAAAAGTTGTGGAAACGCAGGGTAGCGGTGGACGCACGACAAGGTGAGCGTACTCACTGCTACGGAATTGTGCACTTGAACATGGTTACCGTGGCAAACCTTACTCTGTGTATATTTCACGTACCATGGCAACCATGGTTACCGTGGTTACTCTGTGTATATTTCACGACAATAACAACAAAAAAATACAACCACAAACAACCACAGAAGACGCTGAGGCCCCCTCCCCAGTGCACCTCCCAGTCCCCCACAGGCAGGACCTGGAGATTCTCTTCTGAAGAAACTAAATGTTCCCAGAGAACAGACCTGAAGACACTGTCCCGGAAGGGTGCTGACTGGTGAGCCTGGACCACCGCAGACCTTCGTTCCCGTAAGACCCCTCATCAAAGGAAGGGTGGGCAGATAAAGCCTTCGAGCAGTACCAAAGGGCAGGATGACAGAAGCCACGAACAGACATGAGCCTCAACCTCCCCGTACGTGATCCAGCAAGAGAACAGAAAATGGGGAGGAGGAGTTTCGAGGAAGCTACCTATGAAGATTTCCCAGAATTTACGGCCGCAAGTTTCCAAGTAGAAAGGACAAACAGTTACTCAGAGTAACATAATGACCAATGACATTTCAGGGAGATAGAAAGATCCTGAGTTCTTCCATCGAAAAACAAGGGGATTCGGGACACGGGATGGGACTCGGAAGCCATCTGCTGTGGCTAAGCCACTTAGGAAGGCAGATTCGGCGGAGGAATCTGTTTAACATTCTAGGTGAAAGGTTTGCTGTACGAGCATTTACAACATAAGCAAATTCGATAACGGTACTTACTTAGTGGTTTAATTTTATTTAGGTCGTGAGTCTCTCAAGAAAAAGCCCCATTCGGGAAGAGTCCTAAGTATGAAGTACAAGCAGAGTATCACCTCTGAAGCCTCAAATTTTCATGACGGTGATAAGCTGTCTTTAGTCATTCAGTGCTCACACATCAATGAGAACAAGAGAATGCTTGACAAAAACCATTTCTCACCGCTCTGAGCCCAGGGGGGCTAAGAACTTTAAAACACAGCAGAAAATTGTTGAAATGGACTCACAGTAATTGAAAACAAAGGATTTGGGGGATCTGCCCAAAATAGGATTAACAGGTACAAAAACCTGTTTGTAAAAGGTGTGTTAAGAAAAAGACCTTTCCAGAAGTTCATGCCTCCTCAATGTATCTATTTCAACACAGAGAACTGAAATGGGAAATGACACTCCTACCATCTACCCTATATTTAGTATGTGACTACTAGCATTTTGATTTTACTGATCAAAATGGATTTGTACCTTTTATTCTCTTATTCCCAGAAGTTTGTTCTATGTGGGTGATAACCAGTTTTGGAACCCAGTCAACATGTGTTTTGGTACACCTTTAATTGTATCTGCATGAATATTTCTAGAATGTCTCTGTTCAGTTCCGCAGAAATTGATAACAATGGTTCCTATGGGGGCAAGGGGGCAAGGGGGGTTGTACGGCTGGAGGTTAGGGATGAAAGGCACACAGAACTGCCACCATATACTTCCCCGTAGGTCTTGAATTTAGAACCATGTGACCATATTCCTCCTTAATGGTAAGTAAAATGGGGAACATTTACTCTTAAGAGAGACTAGTATGAGTATAGTATTTTGAATTCTGAGCAACAAATATTAAAAAAATTTTTTTATGTTTATTTATTTTTGAGACACAGAGAGAGACAGAGACAGAGACAAGCAGGGGAGGGGAAGAGACAGAGAAGGAGACACAGAATCCGAAGCAGGCTCCAGGCTCCGAGCTGTCAGCACAGGGCCCGACGCGGGGCTCGAACTCACAAACCATGAGATCGTGACCTGAGCCGAGGTCGGATGCCCAACCCACTGAGCCACCCAGGTGCCCCTCTGAGCAACAAATATTACAATGACTAAAATTCGTGAAAGTAAATGTCTTTGAGGAGCATGAGGCCAGGGAGGCAATT
Source organism: Lynx canadensis (assembly GCF_007474595.2). NCBI lineage: Eukaryota > Metazoa > Chordata > Mammalia > Carnivora > Felidae > Lynx > Lynx canadensis. Next base: position 74,978,038 of record NC_044320.2, read on the forward strand.
TTTCATTAGAAGTCTCTCCATACCACCTGGTTTTTTGATGAACATATATTACTTGAGCAAGAATTGAAATATTTAATAAAGACATAATTTTTTAAAAATTAGAAACATCAGAAGTTTATCAAGAAGAAAATTAATATAACCTATCATTTTACTGCCCAAGGATAGTAACATTTTGGTATATTTCACCTTCTGGTCTTTTATTTATTATTATTTTGTTTATTAATGTGTATTTTCGAGGGACAGAGTGTGAGTGGGGGAGGGGCAGAAAGTGAGGGAGACAGAATCTGAATCAGCCTCCAGACCGAGCTGTCAGCACAGAGCCCGACACAGGGCTTGAACCACGAGATCATGACCTGAGCCAAAGTTGGACGCTTAACTGACTGAGCCGCCCAGGCGCCCTGTCTTTGATTTCTTTTAAAGTACATGTTCACTTTATATCTGACTTCCTTACTTCCTTTTTGTTCCCTCCCTTTCTCTTATTCCCATTAATTTTACAAACCACTTTTAAAAAAGTGGTTTCTAAACCACTAAAAAAAAAAAAAAAAAAAAAAGCATCTCCAGCACTCTTCCAGGTAGAGAAAATATGCCCAGATAACTCAATTATCAGTGGGGTCTCTCTCCCACAAGAAGTTTTATAGCAGTGATGGATATGGCCTGTGTTGGCAATATTCACCAATTTCCATGTTACCTGTGAATCAAGTCCTCTGATATTTAAGTAAATAGGATTGTTCAATTCTGCTCACATCTCCTAATGCTGGAAGCTCTCATCTCCTACAACCCTCACGACTGGAACACCTCACCAATCCAGAGTTCCTGACAGTATCTCACATCCCCTGTCCTTACAGGGGACAAGCTATCTGGGGGACAAGCTATCTGGGGGACAGAGCAATCAGTGCTTTCTGGTTGGTCTTACTGTATCCCCCCCCCCCCATTTTTCTACTGCTTTACTTTTCTTTTTCTTTTTTTAAACATTTTTAATGACTTTTTTTTCCCCTAAATATTTTTAAATCCTGGGCATTGAGCACAGTAAATAAGAACAAGGTATTCTTGGGGTTCAGGCCTGGGGTTCAGAAGCAGCTCTGCAAGGGGCTAGTGATTCAGTTTTGGGCCCGAGTCTCCTCTGAGCCTCACAGGCATCGTCTGTATGTCGCTGTGGAGCATGTCCTACGTATCACATATCATTTTATGAAGTCAAATGTTTATCTGATCAGATTCAGATTATACACGTAATTTACAGTCTCTCCGTATAGATACAGATCCGGATGATAGATACAGGTATGTCATGCCAGATATCAGGACTGATCCAGAAATATTTTCCTTGGGCACCTAGGTGGCTCAGTTGGTTAAGCAAAAGACTCTTGGTTTCAGCTCAGGTCACGACCTCACGGTTTCATGAGTTCGAGCCCCACGTTGGGCTCTGCACCAGCATCATGCAGCCCACTTGGGATTCTCTCTCTCTCTCTGCCCCCTCCACACTCACACTGTCTCTCTCAAAATAAATACATTTTAAAAAACATTTTCCCCATTTTATAGTAGTGTTTTCATTCACTTCGGCATTTAGAGCGGGGTTGGCAGTTAGAATATGAAACGTTGGTACAAGAAGGATTTCATGGGACGGTCAGCCCACCACCTGAGGCTCTCCCCTCCCTGGTCCCCTGGTCCCTGACTTCTCTGTGGCTCATCCCAAAACCGCACTGAGGGCGACCAGGAGCACGAAGGCCACGTTGCTACTCTGTCCACAAGTTTTTCTCATCCATAGCACGGTGTCTGTCTAGACGTTAAATGGCGCGTCATTCGTTCGTTCATTCATCCGGCAAGCACCCACTGAGACCCAAACCACGGGGCCTCAGGAAGTCATACAGTGGCTGTTTCCCCTGTGGGTCACCGGACCCTCCAGACAGCCCTGTGGCTCCCTCCTCAAATTGCTGAGTCCCTGCTGCCACCAGGATCACAGTAGACAACCAGCTACCCTCCTCCCCTACTCACTGATCTTTAAGCTACTCCATAGCCCACTGCGCCCTCTGACAGTCCGTCGCCCAGTTGACTGTTACCAGTCCCTTCCTGCTAGGATATCAGCTCTCAGAGGCACAGGAGCTGTGACTGTGGCATCCAGGCACCTCGAGGTGCCCGGCGCCCTCAGATATTTTTTGAATGAGGGAACGATTGAAACATTAAAGATTTAACTGTAATTTCATCGTATCACCGATTTTGCAAAAAGCCGAACATTAACAAAAATGCGGAGGCTTTGGGAGAAATCCTTCTTCCTGCATATTCAGGCACGGATCCTGGGAAAAAAGGGCGGGCCGGCACAGTCTGGCTCCAAGGGCTTCGGGTGTTAGGAATCTAGAGACACTGAATGGATGGCCTCACATTCAGTAAGTTACAGACTGGGAAGATCTTTCACCGAGAAGCAGAGGCGGTCCCTTCCTGAAGAGGCAGAGACTCCAAAGTACTTTATACAATATAATCTGTTTCAAAACTAGCCCAAAAGCATTGTAAATCCTCACTGTTGTGTCTGTTTCCTTCTCTGACAGGTGCACTGCCGAGGAAGGGCGCCTGTGTCCCAAACGTCCTCGTAACAGCAACGCCTATGAGGGTGCCAGGCGCCTTCCAGGCATTAAGTGGTGGAATTAATTAGAAAAACAAAGGGAAGGGGCGCCTGGGGGGCTCGGTCAGTTAAGCATCAGGCTCAGATCATGATCTTGTGCGCATGCGCATCGGGCTCTGTGCTGACAGCTCAGAGTTCGGAGCCTGCTTCGTATTCTGTGTCTCCTTCTCTCTCTGCCCCTCCCCTGCTCCCACTCTGTCTCTTAAAAAATGAAATAAAATGTTAAAAAAAATTTTTTTTTAAAGGGAATACACATTCAATCAAAAAATGAAAAAAAATGTTAAACAATTTTTTTTTAAAAAAGGGAATACACAATCAAAAAATGAAATAAAATGTTAAAAAAATTTTTTTAAAAAGGGAATACACATTCAATCAAAAAATGAAATAAAATGTTAAAAAGAATTTTTTTAAAAAAGGGAATACACATTCAATCAATACACATTCAATACACATCAATCAATAAAAAGGCAGGGAAGTGTCTAAGCCTATTTCAGAACACTTTCCACTAAAGATAGTCACAGTCAAGTTCTAGCACAAAGGGCTTATTCTTAACTTTTGGGATGGGTTTATTTTTTTATGCCTCCTGCCCTTTGGCTTTTTTTTTCTTCATGGGTACTACTCGAATGAAAATAGGTAAGCAAACGATACCTGGGTAGGGAATTTTCCCGTAGGTGACGATTTCATACAGGAGAATTCCAAAGGACCACACATCAGACTTAATCGTGAAACATCCAAAGTTGATCGCTTCTGGAGCCGTCCACTTAATGGGGAATTTGGCACCTAAGGGAGAAGACATGCGTCACTTGGGCCTCTGAGCTGACACGAAAAAAGTCATGGGCATGTGGCCTTCATACTTTCCTTCTTTGGGGGAAGATTTTAATCATTTCTTTTGAACAGAGAATGCCTCCATACAGTACAAAACAGAGACAGTAGAAAACATCATACTGAAAATAGTCGCCTCCCTCCCCTGTGTCCCTTTTGGGCATTCCCCTTGTGAGAAGCAAAGTTCCTTGTGTGCCCTCCCAGGGACATCATGACGGGCCCACCTGAAACAAAAGAACGTGACACGGAATGTATAGGCATTTATTCTTCACTCACATATTTGTCCCTCGACACCGGTCTCCAAAGCATACATCTTCAGTGTTCAGATGGTCACTGAACCCATTCTATGTTTGTATGGAATATAAATAATCCCTTGACGCGCACATTCTGGCGGGCAATCTCTGTAAACCCACACCAGTGGGAATTTTAGATACGACTCCAAATGTTCAGGTCTCCTGCCTTCATTTGCTCGGAGCAAACATTACTACTTGCGGGAACTGAGTAGCATAATGATCTGCCCAGAGGGAAGCAGTAAGGACACCAGGATTCTGGAATTTCTTGAAGTATCAGACCCAAGTTGGAAATCCGAACTAGAACAGTAAGGACAGGAGACGGCCCTGTAGAACAGCTAGGTCCTGCATGCAGGGTACTCACTCTAGCACATTCTGGCGATTAATCCCACAGGGCTGGGCAGCAGCAGGGGGGATGGGGGGGTGGGTGGGTGGGGGAGGGGCAGGGTGTCTTGAGGTGGGTGGGGGGAGGTCAGTCCTGCCCAGCGCGCCCTGCTTTGAATCCCAGGTCTGCTGTTTCCAACTTGGTGTGACCCTGGAAAGTCACTTAACTGTCTTTAGGCCTTCTGGGCACCTGTATCTCTCCGTCTCTAACCTGAGGAGACGGAACCTCCCCAAGGTTGGTGCCAGAGTCAACTGGGTTGATCTGCGTGCTTGGCACAGGCTAAACATTCCCGTTGCCCTGAAATGGCTACTATTTAATTCTAGAACCCAAGCTCTCTGCGCTAAGCCACCTGTCTCACACGAGAACAGTTAGTTATTTTTGTGAGACACCAGTCTCGTCATATCCAACAAAACCAGTGGAATATATTCCGGCTGGTGTAGGTCGAGGCTACCCCTCCTGGGTTCGATTCTTGGCTCTCCCACTTACAATGAGGCCTTAGCAGCTGCCGAATGTCCCCGTGGCCTGACCTAGAAGGTGGGAAGGGTGATGATAGGACAACAACGTGGCATCCTACATCACCTGCCTTTTCGCTGAGGACAAGTTATCACCCAACCTCAGGGGGGAGCCACCTGAACCATGATGGGCACAAGAGATGCTAAACAGATCAAAGCGGTGTTTCCAATGCACCTTTTTTTTTTTTTTAACATTTTTTAACATTTATTCATTTTTGAGAGACAGAGAGCACAAGTAAAGGAGGGGCAGAGACAGAGGGAGACACAGACTCTTAGCTGGCAGCACAGAGCCCGACGCGGGGCTCGAACTCACAAACCGGGGAGACCACGACCCGAGCTGAAGTCGGACACTTAACCGACTGAGCCCCCCAGGCGCCCCTCAATGCGCCTTTATAAATCCAGTAGACGTCTTCCAGAAACGGCACGCGTGTGTTTCCAGGAAAATAAGCCTCGTTTAATAATTTCTGGGACTGTCAAGAGAATGCTTGGCTCTACAAAGATATGCACGCAACTTTCGTGAGTAAGACCTTCAGGATCCTCAGACCTTAAGCAACACGGAAAGGCGAGCACAGCCCCAGACAGAGCCATGAGCCAGCTTACTCTGTGCGTTTTAGTATGTGTAGAAGAACACGGAACGTGGTTAAATAAAAGGGGTGTATTTTTGTAGCATTACATTTACTTCTCCGTGTGCCATACTTTCCAAGTTTTGATTCGCAATGGAAAGGCCAGAATACAGGATACAGAATTATCGTTACAAATGTTTTCTCCACAGTTAGGAACAGTGTGCTTCGTTGTTTGGGCAAAAAGCTTTAACATACAATTAGCAACAAAGTCTAATCTTTGTTTGCCAAGTCTCTCTTTGTTTTCCTTTGCTTAATTGAAATACAGATGACAACATTTATAAACTTTACACACAGTGTGTGGAGTTAATCAGGAGAGTAATTTTTTAAAAACGATTATTAGAATAGACCCACAAACAGCAACTACGGTACATCGTGAACATTTTACCAAAGGAGTTCTTTTCTTCTTTTTAAATTGTTTTTTAAGGTTTATTCATTTTTGGGGGGGGAGAGAGACAGACAGACAGGCACAGAGGGCGAGTGGGGGGAGGGGCAGAGAGAGCGGGAGACAGAGAATCCGAAGCAGCTCCAGGTTCTGAGCTGTCAGCACAGAGCCCGCCGTGGGGCTCGAACCCACAGATCGCGAGATCATGACCTGAGCCAAAGTCGGACGCTTAACCAACTGAGCCATCCAGGAGCCCCAGGAGTTCTTTTTTTTTAAATGATGACTATTGTAATTGCTTTGTAAAAGAAAAAAGAGAGAGAGAGAAAGGGAGAGAGAGAGAGAAACAAAATAAAACGAAACTGCAAGACAGCTGAAGCGGTGAGGACAACATACCTTCCCTTGCTGTGTACTCATTATCCTCGATCACACGAGCGAGCCCAAAATCCGCAATTTTGCACATGAGTGACTCAGAGACCAGAACGTTCGCTGCTCGTAGATCTCGGTGGATGTAGTTCTTCCTCTCGATGTATGCCATTCCCTCTGCAATCTGCAAACAGAAAAGGGCTCTCATTTTCCGTTGAGGGTAACCTATCACAGAGGACCATCAGGAAAACCAAAAAGACTTACAAGTTCCTGAAATCCTTTCCCGTCTATTATTCTGAGCTTTCAAAAATTTGAAAACAGTGGGTAGGCGGGCGCCTGAGAGGCTCAGTCAGTTAAGAGTCCGACTCCTGGTTTCGACTCAGGCCATGATCTCACTGTGTTGGGCTCTGTGCTGACAGGACAGAGCCTGCTTGGGATTCTCTCTGTCTCTCTCTCTGCCCCTCCCCTGCTCACTCTCTGTCTTTGTCTCTCAAATAAACAAACAAATAAATACAGTGGATAAATTACAACTATTTTGAGTCCTTTCTAAAAGAGCTGCCCCCACCCCAAATCTCCAATGATAGTTGAAAAGGGCCATAAGGCAAGCTGAGGGCCAAGCACAAGCTAGCACAACCCCCCCCCCCCCCCCCCCACCCCAACACACCCCGGTGGGACGCGTGTGATATTCCTCAGGCACTCCTGGCTGCCCAAGAACAAAGGAAAGGACAGAAAACAAATGGTTAAACTGATCACGTCTCCATCAGTTTATAGATATCTCATCAACAGCCTAATCTCCAGGAAATGATTATGCTTTGCTAAATGGAGAAACAACCTTAGCTGACAACAGCTACGCCTCCAGTCACCTGTCAATCCTCTTTAGCATATGGAAATCACTTTGAGAAGCCTTGACTTTACCTCCCCCAACCCCACAGTATATAAGCAGTCATTCCGCGCGACCCCAGGGTTGAGGTCCTGTCCTCACGCTTTAATAAAATCACCTTTTTGCACCAAAGGTGTCTTCAAGAATTCTTTCTTGGCCATCAGCTCCAAACCCCGCCATCACCCCAAAACCCCATCAACAGTGATCACATCTCAACCGGATTTTGGTCATAGCTGTGTGTGTTGACGTTTCCTAATGTGTGGGGAATCTTTTTTAAGACCCCCACTAAATTCTTGCACGGAGCTACACGGATGTCATGATCCCCGTGCTTCAAATGAGAAAACAGAGCTGGAGAAAGGGCCATGCTCACACAAGGAAATTATCAGGGTATTAAGAACAGGATGTCCTTGGTCAGCAAGATCCTTGCTGTCAGGTTCATCAGCAGCCCACAGGGCCGGTTCTCCAAGCTCTCCCCGCACTGTCGATGACCACAGAGCTTCACCCTGACAACAAGGCACGCTAGCAGGAAAGAAGCAAAGATTTAAACAAAACTGTAGTAAAGCCAGGGAGGTGAAACTACTACTCGCGGAACTCGGTTTTTAAGGAAATCCAAATGAGATGTTTAGGGAAAAACATTACCAAATTATAAAGATAAGGATCTGGAAGGAAGGAGGGAAGGAAGGAGGGAAGGAAGGAAGGGAGGAAGGAAGGAAGGAAAGAAGGAAGGAAGGAAGGATGGAAGGAAGGAGGGAAGGAAGGAAGGAAGGAAGGAAGGAAGGAAGGAAGGAAGGACGGATGGAGGGTAGGGAGTGTGGAGGAGTGAAGCAAGGAAGGAATTAAAGGAGAAGTAATCAAGAGCTGCCAGATGAAGGAGGAGGAGGAAGGAAGGCTTTCCTTCCTTCAAGGAAGAAGGAAGGAAGGAAGGAAGGAGGAAGCTTCCTTCTGCCGAGAAGGCCTTCCTTCCTTCTTTCCGTCCTTTCAAGGTTCCTTCCGCCGCCTTCTTCCTTCTTCTTTCTTTCTTTTTTTTTATGGAGGTTCTTAGGAAGGAATCAAGGATGGACAGAAGGAAGGAAGGAAGGAAGGAAGGAAGGAAGGAAGGAAGGAAGGAAGGAATCAAGGATGGACAGAAGGAAGGAAGGAGGGAGGGAGGGAAGGAGGGAGCTGTATCTGGTGAGCAGTTAGAGAGGAAGTTCTAATTAGGATCGCGTCACATAGGAATGAATGTATTCTTCTGGATTCTATCTTGAAATCCAAGAGTCTCAGCTCGGAGGGCCTGACTTTCACCCCTCATCCACTCGGTTCAAACCCCCTTTCAGCAAGGCCAAGCCGCTTTGCCAAGGTGTTGTTCCTTGTTACCGGCTGTGCTTCTCCTGGACCCTCTCCTGGAATGCCTTTCCTCCCCTTCCCTCAACCCCTCTGCGATGAGTTCTCGTCACTCTCTGCCCACCGTCAAGGGTCACCTTGTACAAAACCACGTGCTGGTACCGATTAGAGCTCGGTCTTTATTTTTACGCTGTTTAATGTGTTTATCATGTCAGGCCTGCCAGACAGTAAACACCTCCAGGGCCGAAGCCACACCCTGTACCTTTTCTGCTTTCACTTCTATGTCCTGGAACCTTCCTTCACCAAGCCTCTTCTCAGAGCTTTTTACAAGCAAGAGCGGTGCGTGTGGCCTTTGACTAGGCAGGTGGCGTGGAAGACCCAGCCTACGTGAACCCCTACCGGGTGAAGTTGGAGTCAGGTCCCTGCTTGGCCAGCCTGGCCAGCCCTCACTTCCGTGAGGGCCCAGGTGACCTCATCCCTCGACAGAAACGCTTTAGTCCTCTGTGTGAGTCCGGCCGGGTCACTCCCTGCTCAAAGCCAGCCTCAGGCCAATGTCTGAACTCTGTAACCCCGCCACTGAGGCCTCGTGTGACCGGCCCCTGCTCGGCCCTCCTGCCTCCTCACCACGAGCAGCTCCTGCCCCGTATCCTGGTTCCCCAGCTGCCTCTGCTGGGCACATCCAACTCATTCTGAGGGCCTCAGTGGGGATGTCACTGCCTCTAAGAAGCCTTACCCAGCTCTCCTCGGGGAATGCGTGTGGTCCCAGGGCTCTCTGCTCCTCACCTGTTTACCTACGAGCCCTGCGGGAATATAAATCAGGGCAGGCGTTTCTGTTCCTGGGCCCTTATGTAACATTCCAGTAACTATACGTAAACCGGGTCAGGGAGCCCAGCGAACCAAAGTCGGCTACAATCTCAACCTGGGCCTGCACTGCAGTTGGCCAGAGCACTCAGGAAGCAGATGACCCACACAGATGTGCACTGGTGGCATGGACAGAGCTTCTAGAACATGGCACCAAGTATCCACACCTCTCTGCCTCTTGGAGACAGATTTTGATGACCCATATGTTATTAAAAAAAAAAAAGGCAATCATTATCCTTGCCCTTGGAACTTTAATGAGGCTGAAAGGAAATTTCTTTCCCAGAATCATACCACAGGTTAATGTGATGGTCTGGAAGTCAATTTAATTTCCCTTGTGTACGTTTAGCGGTTAAAATGAAAGCTTAACCCCATGCTAGTATTTCTTTAAAAATGGTTTTCTTAATATTTATTTATGTTTGAGAGAAAGAGAGAACATGCATGAGTAGGGGAGGGGCAGAGAGAGGGGGGACAGAGGATCCGAAGCAGGCTCTGAGCGGACAGCAGTGAGCCCGATGTGGGGCTCGATCCCACGAACTGGGGGATCGTGACCTGAGCCGAAACCAAGAGTTGGGCGCTTAAGCGACTGAGCCACCCGGGCACCCTTGACTTGACCTTTATGTTTTAAATCAGATGAAGAGAGTCTCTCATCATCCCGGACCACGGCAGCTTCACAACGCCAGGCCCAGGGATGTACAAACACGAGAGGACCTCAATTCCGCAAACCACCTGCTGAGGCTAAAGCAGCAATTAAATAGGTCTCTTCTGTCCGTGTGCCAATTCCTGACTCTGTATTAGAGAGTCTGGGTGTGAAGCTACTGGGGAAATTTGAAATACAAAGCACCTCCATCATCTAAAATGAGAACAGTCACGTAAAAAGATAACGTTGGCGATGTTTTCGTGCTCCTGGTTTTAAGCGAACTGATTTAGGTTTGGGTGTGTTTTGCATTTCTCATGCTCTTCAGCTCAAATAGCATGACAAACGTACATTTCTTGGTTCCTCTTTCTGTACCTTCAGTGGAAATATATGAGGGTGACATTTCTGCCTTTGGGGTGTGTGTGTGTGCACACGCATGTTGTTCACTGCTGTCCTGGGAGGGCAGTGAGGAATTATTAACTAAGATAGTGACCCCCTGGGATCCCAGCCTGGGCCAGTAGCCCAGATGGGCTCTGGTGAAATTCCAGGCATCTAGTACCTGGTGAAAGTTCTAGGCACGGGGGCGACATTAAACATGCTGTTTCCTGAGTTAAAGGGCAGGTGCTAAATAAGCAGGCTTTAGGTCTCAGGCAATGCAAGTTTTTCCGAGAGGCCATTTGAATGTGCTGTTAGAAGAAAAGACATTGGTCATCAGGGGTCTGCCAATCAGCTTTCAAACATGGGGGAAGTCAAGGGGCTAAAAATAGGTGTGCAACCAGAGAAAGAAGGGGTTATCAAATGTTCTGACCCCAAACACACTGGCCTATTTTTGCTGCTGGTGTGAAATAGAAAGTGTCCTCCCTCCCAACCCGTGTACCCTCCCTGGCCCACAACAAATCAGAAGGCGCCATGTCTTCCAAGGGCAGGTGACCCGGCCGTGTTGGCTGGTGGGTGAGCTGGATTGGGGGGGTGGGTTTCCGATCCTCACCCAGCATCTCAGAGGGTCCTCGCGGGCACACTCGACGGGGCGTCGCGGTCCGTGGGTGTCTACGTTCTGGTACATCCACGTGTACCGATGTGGTTTTACAGACACACACACGTACACACACAAATACAACACAAGCGCAGGGCGAGTGTTCAGAACTCTTAACAGCCTCTGCTCCCTCTGCCCATCATTTTCTACTGCAAACAAACACATATACACGCACGTATGCAAAGTGGGGACGGAACACAAAATCTAGAGTCCTATTTACTTTGCAAATTCCTTTTTTTTCCCTCCAGGGTACAAGGTCGGAAATCACACCAAACTTTTCAGAAGCGTTTGAGCTGCGTTCACTCGTTTTTAAATTCCTGCTCCAACAGTAACATTTAGGTAGAGAAAGTCTGTGTGTTCCTCTTCCCCAAAGGAGGCGTAAACATGGCAGGCAGCTCAGCAGACCCTCTCCACACACCCCTGCCTGGGCCGCTCTGAGGAAGGCCACACGGGTCCTGCCCTTTTCAGTGACCCGTGGCTTCCATCATCAGATACATTTATGGAGACGCGAGTTGCCGGTGACCGCGGCTCTCAGTACAGCTCCGCTTGGGGCAGAAAATACCTAATGACTACAGGCTTTGGGTCAGTATCAGAGGCTTATCTCATGTGGACTACAACTCTGGAGGGGGAAAAAAAAATCTCAATTATGTTCTCAAATTGAGAACCAAAGCAGAGCTCAAATAAACCTTGCAAGTGACCTTCCTTGCTAGCAACTGACCACAGAGGTCACGCATCTTTTCCTGTTTTTCTTAGAAGCCCCATCAGGAACCAGCATCCCAGCATCCCACACAGGACTCACGCCCCCCCTCTCCCCCGCCCGCCTTCCAGTAGGCTCCCTCCGGTTCACAGGCTCTGAGCCTTCAGTAGCCTTCCCAGGCCTGTGCTCTGTGGATGGTCTGCTGGGCACACACACTGGGCTGCTTTCACCAGAGAATCGGAGTGATGCTTTGGACAGATAACAAAAGGCTCGTGTGGCTGGCCTTGCTCTGGAAGTCTTGCTCCGGTGTTCTGTTCGTCCTAATTACTATCACTTTCCTGAGAAATTGGCAAGGAACAAGCTATCTGGCTTAGTGAGTCATTTTTTATTTTAATGAGGAAGAAGCCTGCATTTGAATCGGATGACGGAGGGAACAAAGGAATGGAAGGAGCCTAACTGAGGGACTCGGCGTGATCTCTCAAGCAAAGCTAAAATCTGCCCCAGGAAGTTCCAGCCTAAATGAGAAACTGGAACTGAAAATACAACCTGTCTCAGAATTGGCTGGTTGGAAAACATTTGTCATCTAGACCAGCAACGAGAGAAATTAAACAAGCAAAGTGCCAAAAGGCAGGAGAGAATAAAAAAATCTGGTTTCCTTACGCTTTACCTGTCCTATTAGGCATCGGTAACTTCATTCTTTAGATAGGCATTTCCTTCCTACACTTGGGAAAAAGAGGATTCCGATCACTAATTACTTTCAAATGCCCTAGGGGGCTCGTGAAATAATGATGGGGATAGTATTAATAAGCTGGAATGGAACAAATGAGGAACTGAGTAAAACCTAGGGTCTGTGTGAAGGGTCCTTGTAACAGGAAGCCTCTAGAGTCCATCCCAACTCACCTAAAGACCATTTAATGACATAAAGACAACAGGGAGCTTTCAAACAGAAAGCTTAAGTGAGAACACATCCCCTCTGTAGTCCAAATGTGGCAGCACGTGTCTTACAGCACTCGACGGTTTTACAGAAAACTTCTCTATAAATATTCATTGATCTTCCTATACTGGATTCCTACAGTCTTTAATGTGTAGTTTGGATGGAGGGAGCACGGAGCTCACCCCCCCGCTGGGTTTTGGGTCAAAACTTCCTAGAAATTTTGTTTTAGCTTTATTTGGTTATTATAACGTTCTTCTTTATTCTTCCCTTTCAAGCGAAACTGCTAAGAAATAGTGAAGTCTTTTCCTTTGATAATGATGGTGGGGACAGTGACGATTATAGCTACACGCTGCTTACTCTGCCCAGGCAACTGGCGAAGCATTTATACTCCTTAAAACAATCCCACGAGGCAGGCGATATTCGTGGTAAGGATGAGGAAGCGGAGTCTTGGAGAAGGTCATTTTTTCCTGGATAAACTTGGGTTTTAATCCAAGTCTGGCTGGTCCCACCACCTGCGCTCTGAACCCTTCATCCAGACTGGCATCTTCCTTTACCAAGAGGTACACGTAGTGGAATGCTCACAAGCAGGTAAAAGGAGGGAAAAGAGAGAGAGAGACGAAAAAAAACCCAAAACTAGATAACTTAAAAAGTGGCCAAGTTAAAGTTTGCAGACTGTCCGACTACCGTCAGAGCTCTCAGATGAGGGCAGTTTGGCATATGCGAACTTGGGGCTCGTAAGTTTCCTGTGACCGGTCAAAATTTAATCAAACCGACAGCAAGCAATCAAACCGACATCAAACTTTCCATGGAGACAGTTTCATTGAATAATCATACTCAAATCAGCAAGTTTCCATGAAGGAGATTCACCTTCTTTAGCGAAAAAGGAAGACAAATCTGTCAACTAATTCCCATAGAGGTTTTCTTGAGAGAACTTTAATTAGACTGCTTCACGCCCATCAGGATGGCTATTGTAAAGACCAACAAAGAGACACCAAAGAAAAACAGAAAGTAACAAGTGTTGGTGAGGATATGGAGAAATCTGGAACCCTTGTGCACTGCTGGTGGGAATGCAGAATGCTACAACCATATAAGGAAGACAGAACGGGTATTCCTAAAAACATTACCACACAAACATGGAATTATCCTGGGATCCATCGATTCCGCTTCTGGGTACATACGCCCCAAATTAAAAGCAGATATTTATACAATATCTGACGGATATTTGTACACCCCTATTCACAGTGGCATTATTCACAACAGTCAAATGGTGGAAGCAACCTAAGAGTCCACTGATGAGTGAATGGATAAGCAGAATGTGATCCATACATACGACGGAATATTTAGCCTTAAAGAGGAGTGAAATTTTGACACCTGCTACAACATGGATGAGCCTCGAGGACACTATGTGAAGTGAACTAAGCCAGGCACGAAAGGGCAAATGCTGTATGGTTCCACTCATGTCACGGACTTAACGTAGTCAAATTCGTAGACACAAAGGAAAATGGTTGTGGCAAGAGGCCAGTGGGAGGGAGAACGGGGAGTTGTTTGATGGGTATAGTGTTTTATTTTTGCAAGGTGAGGGGCGCCTGGGTGGCTCAGTCGGTGAAGTGACCGATTTCAGCTCAGGTCATGATCTCGCAGTTTGTGAGTTCGAGCCCCGTGTCGGGTTCTGGGCTGCCGGCTCAGAGCCTGGAGCCTGCTTCGGATGCTGCGTCTCCTTCTCTCTCTGCCCCTCCCCCACTTGTGCTCTGTCTCTATCAAAAATAAATAAATCGGGGCGCCTGGGTGGCGCAGTCGGTTAAGCGTCCGACTTCAGCCAGGTCACGATCTCGCGGTCCGTGAGTTCGAGCCCCGCGTCAGGCTCTGGGCTGGTGGCTCAGAGCCTGGAGCCTGTTTCCGATTCTGTGTCTCCCTCTCTCTCTGCTCCTCCCCCGTTCATGCTCTGTCTCTCTCTGTCCCAAAAATAAATAAATGTTAAAAAATAAATAAATAAATAAATAAATCTAAAAAAAAAAAATTTTTTTTTTTTTTTTAATTTTTGCAAGGTGAGAAAAGTTCTGGAGATGGACGGTGGTAATGATTGCACGGCCCTGCCACTGAGCTTAAAAATGGTAGATTTTCTGTTCTGTTTATTTCACGCGCCCCTCTCCCCCACAGCTATAGTGGAAGCCTCGCACCGTCGGGAAGCAGGACCGGAGCCCAGCAAAGGCTTTCTGCCGCAGGGAGCCCAGCACAGCACTCGTCACCCACCCGCCTGTGGGTGCAGCTTGATCAAGGTGCAGCTTCCCGGTGGCACACCAGGCGGGACCGAACCAAACTGGGAAGCAGGGAAAGCTCCTCCCCGATCACTTCTTCGCCTGGGGCAGCTCCTCCATCGGCCTCACATAAACCCTGGCTGCGACTGCGACGACCCACCTAGGGCCTGGCGGGAAAGAGATTACCGACGCTGCCTCGGGACACAGTTGGGACCGTTGCGACTCTGCGTCCTAAACTTTAGAAGGACTCAGCCGGAGTTTAGACAAGATGGGGCTGGGATTCTCCTCAAAGCCTCCGGTTTCCCACTTGGCAAAGTGGGGCTAATATCAGTAACAACCTGGTAAAGTCCAGAGGAGATTGAGAAGAGAACGGAAGGACGTTCGGCGCAAGATGACGACTCTCGTCACTGCTACGCTCCTCCTCCTGCTGCTGCTGTTAATAACAGAAAAGACCAAAATCCAGATGTGGCTCCTAACGGTGACATGACAGACAGCGGAGCGGATTCCGTGGAGCCCAGGGACAGTGGCAGGAAGCTGCGGCACAGGGCGGAGTGTGGTCCCCGGCACACCGGCTCGCGGCTCTCGGCTTTGGCCGACTGGACGCGAGCGGCCTTGGCAGAGGCTAAACTTGAAGACGCTGCCTCCGCTCGGGGTGGGCAGCGAGCTCCCTCCCACCAGCTGCCCGAGAGGGTAAAGGGATGGACCGCCAACGACGCCCCCACCCCCCCACGAAAGAGACTGGCCAGTTCTGCACACTCAGGACAAGGCGGTGAATCAATGACACTGGGGATCAGAAAGCTCCTTTGCTTACCGTCCCCTCTTCCGTCATCATCAGTTTCGTCGGTACTACTGTGCCGTAAACGAGCTACCCCCTGATCTGTGGCTAATGAGCCCCGCTCCTGCTTATCGCTTTGAAAAGCAAACAGATTTTGAGAAGGAAGCAAATGGTTCACAACTTATCCCGCCGCAGTGGGAGGAAGTGAGAAAAGAACCCGATGGGTCTTGTTTCTGAGCTCGAATACCGATTTCCTCTGAGGTGGGATGTGAACCAACCCAGACGGTCCCCCCGCCCCGACACCTCAAACTGAGAAACAATTCACTCTATTCATTGCCACTGGGTCTTACGTGTAAGTGAGGAATCAATAAATTGTACTCCTGAAGCCAATATTACACTCTACGGTAACTAACTAGTATTTAGATTTTTTTTTTTAATGTTTATTTAGTTTTGAGAGAGAGAGAGAGAGAGAGAGACAGAGTGCAAGCCGGGAAGGGGCAGAGAGAGAGGACACAGAATCCGAAGCAGGCTCCAGGCTCTGAGACGTCAGCCCAGAGCCTGATGCGGGGCTCGAACTCACTGACCGTGAGATCGTGACCTGAGCTGAAGTCGAACACTCAACCGACTGAGCCACCCAGGCGCCCCAGCACATACATGTTTATAACGTGATATTTATTTTTAATAAAAGGAAAAATTATTGGAAAATATATTGGAAAAATATTGAAAAATATTCAGTCCAATACATACAAAACAGCACAGAATTTACAGTACAAATCTAATGCATAATTAGAAATAATTAAAATGGATGGTGAGGAGCTAATAGAAAAAATGAGCAGAAGGTTTAAAGAGTTCCCAGAAAAATATACTGCAAAGAATAAATATGGAAAAAGGTGCTTGACCTCATTATGTTAAATAAACATAAATTACAATAATGAATGCTAAATCTGATCTATCCGACTGGATTGGAGAATACTAACAATACCAAGTTTGGGCAAGGAGATGAGACAAAAGATACTCTCATTTTTCGGAAGGACTTTCAGGAGTAACTATCAAAATTTTAAATGTACACACACTTTTGGTAGATCTACAACCTACAATTAATTTCATTTTTTTAAATGTTTTATTTATTTTTGAGAGAGAGAGAGAGAGAGATGGAGAGAGAGATCGAGAGAAAGAGAGAGAGAGAGAGGGAGGGAGAGAGAGGGAGGGAGGGAGAGAGAGGGAGAGAGAGAGGATTAGAAGGTGGGTTCTGTGCTGACAGCCTGCTTGGGATTCTCCCTCTCCCTCTCTTTCTGCCCCTCCCCTACTCATGCTCTCTCTCAGAATAAATAAGCTTAAACAAAGAATGAGGGGGATCATTCTACACTGATACAAAAATAGCAAAGATACATCAAGCTACGGAGTTGCAGCATATTGTACATATCATGCATTTCCGTGGGGACCGGGAGGAATGACCATAACCAATGCTGGTAACTGGAATGATGCATTAGAATTGCTAAAGTTGGGACCGAGGAATCGGGGTATAAGGTTTTTAGTTTCTTTTTAAAAAATTTTTTTCAACGTTTATTTATTTTTTGGGGGGACAGAGAGAGACAGAGCATGAATGGGGGAGGGGCAGAGAGAGAGGGGACACAGAATCGGAAACAGGCTCCAGGCTCTGAGCCATCAGCCCAGAGCCTGACGCGGGGCTCGAACTCATGGACCGCGAGATCGTGACCTGGCTGAAGTCGGACGCTTAACCGACTGCGCCACCCAGGCGCCCCTGGTTTTTAGTTTCTAAGCTAGAGTATACTTTACTTTGACTTTTCTTCTTTTTAAACCCATTATCAATGCAATGCTTAAAAAAATATCATTAAACAAATAAAATTGAAATGTAGCATAAGAACACACGAAAAAGCTTATAACAGGAAAATGTCATCTGAATGCTATGTTTTCATTTGTTTTCAATATTTCTATCAGAAACGTGCACTGACTTTTTTCTTAATGATTATTTATTTTGAGACAGAGAGAACAGGGGAGGAAGAGAGAGAGAGAATCCCAAGCAGACTCCAAGCTGTCAGCACAGACCCTGACGTGGGGCTCAAACTCATGAACCGTGAGATCATGACCTGAGCCGAAATCAAGAGCCAAAAGCTTAACCGACTGAGCCGCCCAGGGGCCCCTGCACTGACTTCTACTAAGCAAAACAACCCCTCTTTTAAAAAAAAAAAAAAAAAAAAAAAAGAAAGATCTGATATGGATCACATTTTCCAAGAATTTCCCAGAGCATGAATACCTGTTTTGTGCTACGTCCGCTTTGAAAGACTTCTAGGATTACTCACTAGGTACGTATTCACATTCAGACAATCATATCAATACGTGGGTATGCCCCAAGTTAACAGAAAGCAGCTAGGAACGTACTGGGGGGGGGTCCGGTCACTTGTAGCTTCACGAGGATGCCACCCCCAGAGGACACTCTTCGTCCACTACAAGAATGGAGATCAGTGTCATTCTGAGGCGGGCTTTCCCACTTACACACAGGCTAGTCTGCCCGCTAGGAGCCCGGTCCCGTTCTGGGCGGGTGGCAACGAAACAGCGTCCCTGCCCCATGGGGTTTACTTCCAAATGGGGCAGACAGAAAAGCGCACGTCGGCAAACAGACGTCCCCTGTTGTGGGACGGCTAAGCACGGAAGAAAACACGGAGGCGCGCGTGCTGTGTTTCAAGTCCAACAACGCACTTTAAAGAACTGGAGTTTGGCTGGGTTGGCAAAGCCTGGGCTGTGGCTCCGGAACTAATCCCCGACTTCTCTTTCCTGGGACCAACTGAAAGCAGCCTGTGATGAGATCTGATAAACTCCAAATATACCTGAGACAGAGGCGCTGTAATCACTGTATTTACATTTCTTTTTTTATTTCTTTTTTTATTTGTATTATTTATTTTTCTTTTTTCAATATATGAAGTTTATTGTCAAATTGGTTTCCATACAACACCCAGTGCTCATCCCAACAGGTGCCCTCCTCAATACCCATCACCCGCCCTCCCCTCCCTCCCACCCCTTATCAACCCTCAGTTTGTTCTCAGTTTTTAAGAGTCTCTTACGCTTTGGCTCTCTCCCACTCTAACCTCTTTTTTTTTTTTTTTTCCTTCCCCTCCCCCATGGGTTGCTGTTAAGTTTCTCAGGATCCACATAAGAGTGAAACCAGGGGCGCCTGGGTGGCGCAGTCGGTTAAGCGTCCGACTTCAGCCAGGTCACGATCTCGCGGTCCGTGAGTTCGAGCCCCGCGTCAGGCTCTGGGCTGATGGCTCGGAGCCTGGAGCCTGTTTCCGATTCTGTGTCTCCCTCTCTCTGCCCCTCCCCCGTTCATGCTCTGTCTCTCTCTCTCTGTCCCAAAAATAAATAAATGTTGAAAAAAAAAAATTAAAAAAAAAAAAAGAGTGAAACCATATGGTATCTGTCTTTCTCTGTATGGCTTATTTCACTTAGCATCACACTCTCCAGTTCCATCCACGTTGCTACATTTCAACCCTTTTGAAATAAGCTTCCAAAGTGGCCTGTGTTTATTAACGGAGCTGGTGAAGGTCTGCTCTCTGCGATGGCTCCTGTCCCTTTTCCTTTTCATAAGGATATGGGAGGAGGGGGGAGCCGGAAAGGCGGAATCTTAGGAGAAAGCTGTCAAGTATTTGGTTCACCGGGGGGAATTCTTCTGTGCCTCACGACTGCAGAAAATAGTTACTGGTCTTCACAAACGTAAAATGGGAAGAGAAATAAAGTCCTCCCTGTTGGCCACAGCTTCACAACGAGGAAAAGAAACAGTGCACTTGACCCTTGAACACAGACTCAGACTGCATGGGTCACTTTTACGTGGTTTTTTTTTGGTTTTTTTTTGTTTTTTTTTTGCCAATAAATACAATATACTACTGTCAATGTATTCTTATGATTCTTAAATTTTTTTAATGTTTATTTTTGAGACAGGGTGTGAGTGGGGGAGGGGCAGAGAGAGAGGGAGACACAGAATCTGAAGCAGGCTCCAGGCTCTGAGCCATGAGCACAGAGCCCGACGCGGGGCTCGAACCCACCAACCATGAGATCGTGCCCTGAGCCGACGTCAGACGCTCAACCGACCGGGCCACCCAGGCGCCCCGCTCCTTATGATTTTAATAACTCGTTTCTCTTTAGCTTATCTTACTGTCATACAGGGTGTAATATGTGTAATATACAAAATACGTGTTAATTGACTTTATGTTATCAGTAAGTCTTCCATACAGTAGTTACCTCCAGGGGGGAGTCAAAAGTTATATACAGATTTTCAAGTGCGTGTGGGGTCAGGGCCCCTAACTCCTGTGTTGTCCAAGGGGCAACTGTACTTTAGAAGGTGTAAGACCTAGAAAAATGATCACTCACTCAGTTCAGCAAATTCTCCGTGGCAGTGCTTTCCAGAACTCATCAGAGCCCCCAAGACACCTGCTGATCGTCCTGAGCTCTGCTCCTTAATTACTGATATCCAAGAGAAGGACCCAAAAATCTACAGATTTTAAACAAGGGCTCAAGGGGAGTCTTGTGATGAGGCAAGTGCATGAAACCCTGTAACATACCCTGACTTCCATACAAATAAAAGAATCAAACAGTTAGGAAAAGATGAAACTTCTCAAAGATAATCCACAACAAGACTAGCACTGCAGGCAGATAAACAGCCACTCTGGGGCCTTTTGCTCTTATTCTGAGTGAGGCAAAGCGTAACTAGAGGCCAAGGGGAGGAGGACGTTGGTCTGATTCATGTTTCCAAAGCAGCAGTGTTACAAACAAGCGCTGAAGGAAGCAAACCCTAAAGCACAAGCCTAATTAGGCAGCTACTGAGTTATTTGGTTTGAGAGAGAGCGATGGACTTGGGTTAGAGTGACGGCGGCGGGGGAGCGAGGAACGAGAGTCTGTTTTAGAGGCAGAATCACCCGATTTGCGGAAGGACCGGACACGCGGTGTAAGAGAAGGAGGGTCAATAACGACTTCGGGGGTTGGGGCCTGACCACTAGAAGGATGGAGATCCCACCACCCGAAGGGGAGGAAGCTGTGGGTGGGTGGGCAGGCTCTGGAGGGGGAAGGACAGGAGCTCAGTTCGGGAATTGTTGAGTTTGACATACCCGATGCACATCCACGGGGAGATGCTGAGTAAGCCGTTAGCTCAGGGAGGCAGATCAAGCTAGGGACATACACTTCAGAGGGGTCGCAGTACAGACAGCTGTGCTGGGTCAGATGGCGTCCCCCCTCAGAGACAGGACCACCTGGACCCTCGGGATGTGACTTATTTGGAAATGGAGTCCTTGCAGTTTTAATTAGTTGAGGATCTCGCTAGGGAGGCATATCCTGGATTCAGGGCAGATCCTGAATCCAACGACCAGTGTCTTTATGAGGGGGTGGCAGAGGGGATTTGAGGCACAGATGCGGAGGAGAAGGCCTGTGAAGAAGAAGACAGAGTGGAGCACTGTGGCCACAAGCTAGGGAGCACCCGGAGGTGGGACAGGCAAGGAAGTGTTCTCCCCTAGAGCCTTCAGAGGGGACACAGCCAGGCCCACATCTTTGGCAGGACTTCCGGCCCCCGGAACTGTGAGAGAATAAATCCCTGTTGTTTTAGGCCACCCAGGGGGTAGGGATTTGTTATGGCACCTCTAGGAAAGGAATACAACACTTTCAATGGGACCACTTGGGAGGTCAATATGGGGAAAGAAAGAGGAGGTCCAAGGACTGAGCTCTGGGCCCCTCCGATGTTTACATTTTGGGAGATGAGAAAGAAATGGCCAGTGAGAATGGCATCCCAGCATGTCTGGGAGCAGAGAGGGACCGGCTGCTCCAACCACTGCTGCTGGGCCACCAGAGAAGGGGCAGAGGGATGCCCTTGGACTCAGTGTGGTGGGGACCATCCAAGGCTTGCCAGGACCTGTTTGGTCGAATGGTGCCGAGTTCGAGAGCAAGAGGAAAGGAGCTGGGAAAAATGAGGCTGGTCCTTCCAGGGCTTTTGATCTTACAAAACAAGAGAGGAGAAACATGGAGGTGGGGGTAGCTGGAGAGAGACATGGAAGAAAGGGAGACCTTTATTCTAATTCCTTTGAGAATGGCAGAGAAATGAGGGGAAAACGCCAAGGCAGAATTTCTAGAACAATGTCTTGAAAAAGCAAGAGGGGATGGGACCTGGTGAATGATGCAGGAGGGACGGAGTAGAATGGGGGACTTTCTGCGATGGCGAAAGAGCAAGGAAATGCACTGAGAGAGAGAAGGGGAAGGAGGAGTTAGGTTCGGGGGCAGAGGAGAAGGTGAGAGTCAGCTGTCTGGGAGCGTGAGGAGAAGTTCTAGGCACCTCCGTACCGGCCTTGAATTCCAAGTGGGAAGAGCCACCGTGTTGACTTACTTGGATGTAAATTAAAAATTAAAAAAAGAAAAAAGTGCCAAGAGCCAGTGTGTCACATCTGTGCCGGTGGCAGCAGGGGGAGGGCAAAACGAGTAAAGAGTTGGACTTAAGGCACGTGTGACAAACGGAGAGGCACAAGGGAGTCTTGCAGAGGCCTGGTGGGGACAGAAGAGACACACGAGGTGGGGGCAAGGGAGGCGTGGCAACAGGCAGCGGGTTCCATGGGCGGGAAGTGGCGGGAAGGGGTACAATTGTTGGAGGCGGGAGTGGGCCAGGCACACGGGGGCCGGAGGGCCGGATGGGACTTGCGCAGGGGTGGAGACATGGGTCATCCCCAGGGAATGTGGGGCAGTGGAGAAGAGAGGACAGAGTCCTAGAAGAGGAAAACTCAAGAGGCAGGGAGGCCTGAGTCTGAAGGTCTACCTGCGTGGGTCCCTACGAACAAGGGCAGGGTCTCCTGGGGCCGGAGGGAGAAAGTGTGAACCCGAGCCGAAGTGTGGCAGTGACAAGCGTCCAGGGATCTGGGGACGACTACACGGAGGGCCGTGGACCTCAAAGCTGGAGGTCCTGGGGGCGGGGGGGGGGGGGGGGGGCGGGGAGAGGGAAGCCATGGATCTTCTGTGGGTAAAAGGTAGGAATATCATCTTCGTAGTCAGTTCTGTAACCTCGTGCGTTGCCCAATTATGTTCTACACATGAGAGGAGATGTGGATAAAATAATTAACAAGACCTGGAAATCCTGACGTTTAAAAAAATTTTTTTTAAATTTATTTTTGAGAAAGAGAGAGAGAGAGAGAGAGAATGGGGGAGGGGCAGAGAGAGAGGGAGACACAGAATCAGAAGCAGGCTCCAGGCTCCGAGCTGTCAGCACAGAGCCCAACCCGGGGCTCGAACTCACGGACTGTGAGATCACGACCTGAGCAGAAGTCAGATGTTTATTAACCCACTTAGCCACCCGGGTGCCCCATTTTTAAGTTGGCTTATTTTTGAGAGACAGAGAGCATGAGCAGGGGAGGGGCAGAGAGAGAGAGGGAGAGAGAGAGTCCCAAGCAGGCTCTGCACTGTCAGCATGGAGCCTGATGCCGGGCTTGAACTCACAAACCAGGAGGCTGTGACCTGAGCTGAAACCAAGAGTCTGACGCTTAACTGACTGAGCCATCCAGGCGCCCCGGAAATCCTGACATTCGAAGAAGAATCAGCCAGCCACACGGCCACTTGAATTCCAGCGTCCCTTGCCCCTGCCCACTGGTGCAGGTGAGGCTACAGGGCTCTCCCAGAATCAGAAAAAGGCCACGCAAGGATCTGAATGACACAGTGGGAGGAAACACTTGCTTGCATTCCCCTCTCCCCAAATTCAATGCATCCACCACTGGCTTCGGTGTTAAACGTTTCACTTATAATTTCTCCTTCTTCCTGGTGTTCTTGATTCCACAGAGAACGAGAAACAAAGCAGCTCTTTGTCTTTGCATAAAGGCCCAGATACTTGTATCTACTTCCTCCTTCTTCTCTCCCTTGTGTTCAGTTCAACAAAGTAAGTTTTGTGCAGGAAAGTAAACACACTTGGAGGAAGAGGAAGAATAAATGTATCAGGAAAATACTTTATGGCTAAATACACCTGAATAGTGACCCAGCACACATTAAAAGACACATTCTTCTAAACATTCTTTCAGAGCTGCATGAAGCAGAGAACAAAGAATTTATTGTTTAAAATTTTTTAATGTTTATTTTTGAGAGAGAGAAAGGGAGGGAGAGAACGCGTGAGCAGGGAAGGGGCAGAGAGGGAGAGGGAGACACAGAATCCGAAGCAGGCTTCAGGCTCCGAGCTGTCAGCACAGAGCCTGACGCGGGGCTGGAACTCATGAGCTGGGAGATCGTGACCCAAGCCTAAGTCAGCTGCTTAATGGACTGAGCCACCCAGGTGCCCCCGAAATTTATTGTTTTAAACTGACTATAGACAGTCCCCACTTTGGTCAGCATAGTCATTCAACAAATATTATTGAGCACACCCTATTTACATGGATGGCATTGTGCTGAGAGCCGGGGATAAAAGGTAGACAAGAATTTACCAAAATGTTCAAACAAGACAGAGAAGAATGGAGTGAGCGGGGGCTTGGGGTGGAATCGTTTTAGGCGGGATGCTTGGGGAAGGTGTCCTTGAGCGGGAGGTGGGGTAAGGCACGGTGCAGAAGGGGTGGGTTCCAGGAGTGGGCTTGGGAGAGGCACTAAGTTACGAAGGAGCCGGTGGCGGCGGCAGATTTTACAAATGTGGTGGGAATGCACTAAAGGAGCTAAGCGGGGATGCACAATCATCCTATTGGTGAGATACCTCGAGCGGTCAACTTCACCGAGGCAGAGAATCGGAAGGTGGTTGCCAGGGGCTGGGGAGAGAAGGCAGTGAGGGGTTAGTGTTCAATGGGTGGGCACTTTCAGCGTGAGAAGATGAGAAGGTTCTGGAGATGGACGCCGGGAACAGTCGCATAATAGCGTGAACGTATGTCAGGCACGGACTGCACACTTAAAAAGGATTCAGAAGGCGGGCGCCTGGGTGGCTCAGTCGGTTAAGCCTCCGACTTCGGCTCAGGTCCTGATCTCGCGGTTTGTGGGTTCGAGCCCCGCGTCGGGCTCTGTGCTGACAGCTCGGAGCCTGGAGCCTGCTTCGGATTCTGTGTCTCCCTCTCTTTCTGCCCCTCCCCTGCTTGTGCTCTGTCTCTCTCAAAAATAAGTAAACATTTAAAAAAATAAAAATGGTATTTTATAGAAAAAAACCCAATATGAACTTGCTTTTGAAAATGATGACCAAATAATTGCATTTAAGTTATGATAGGAAGAAGTTGTTTCCAGGGTGTGGGCTGGGGAACGGCGGGGGAGGACCGACAGGGAAGACGAGGTGGTGAAGACAAGCCAGCCGGGTTTAGAGACTTAGCTGTGCCAACGAAGGAAAGGATCCGAGGAGCTGGGAACAGAGGAGGTGAGCCAGGGACAGAGAGGGGCAACGAGGCCAGGCATGTGGCTTCTGCCTAAACCACCACGCTGACAGGGTCTAGCCGAGTTCTCCGAGGACTTCCTGGTTTAAAAATCCCGATGGCCAAATCGCCCCTCCTCCTTACAGGGCTGTCTCCCAGATGGGTGCTCCTGGTGTCCCCAGGCTGCCCTCCACCCTTGTCCCTCTCAGCCCTTTCCCTGAGGCTCTGCCCCGGGCTGTCCTCCGCCCCCCCCTGCACAGGTGCTCTCTGGGAAGTCAATCAAAGTCCCATTGAAAGTCATCAGATCGGCCAGCCTCCCAGGACACTTCTTGAGCTCCCCTGGCTGCGGGGGACAGCAAGCGCCTCGAGGGCACGCATGGGTGCGTGTGCAGGCACAAATACTACTGTAGTAAATACAAACGGCACCCACTGACACCCAAGGGCCAAGCAAAATGGAAAGGGTAGACGTGTACCTCCTGCGCGAACTTTTGCTGAGTATAAACGTTTTTTTGTCTTTCTCAAATACGTCTTTTCAGTCACCCACCAAACAGTTACCTGTCCCTTCTCTGTAACTCGAGAGTGGGCGATACTCCCAGGCTGGCTCTCTCAGCTCTGTGTCCCCTGTCCCATTCTTTCCACACATCCTATGTGCCCCCCCCCCCCCCCCGCTGTGTCCTTAGGCGCCAAATTCTCTCAAAGACTCCTTCTTAGATCCAGCCCCTTTCAGGCTAGCAGGGCTAACCCTGACTCTTTGGGTCGCCTCCTCCAGGCAGCCTACCTTTTCCTGAGACCTCGCCCACTGGTCTGACAGCAGCCTGCGGCGCCCGTCCCAGAAAGGCCTCGCCATATTCCTATTTGCACCCCTGCTGTGCGGTGCCCTCCACTGCTGTTACTTCTCTGCCAGGCTGCTCTCTGTACACGTCTGTGGCCGAAGAAGAGGGAGGTTTCCCAAGGGGGTGGCGGAAACACGGGGAGGGAGCGTAAGCCAAGGGCTTCAGACAAAGACCGACTGGAATGTGCACTCTGCCGCTCCTTTCCGAGCGCTCCCGTCTCCACTTCTGAACTGTGGGCAGCCGCTCACAAACTGTGCCCACCTCTAAACGGCTTCAATTTAATGCTGGCCTTGCACTCCATGAGGAGTCCCTAGACAGGAAATTATCCCGTGGCTTACACTAGCAGTGACTAGAAATTGCCGCCCCTGGACAAAATAATACCGAGAGACGAGGCAGATCTAGCAGGCAGACCAGAGGGGCAGCTTCCTCCCCTTTACGTGAGCTTAAAGCCTCGTCCTGCTGCTACAAAGTTTTCCCATCAAAATGAAAACAAGAGTAACAGCTAGTTCATGGCCCCTCTGCTTCAAGATGCTAAACATCCCTGCCCCCACCCCCCACCAAAGTGGGGAAAAAGAGTTCCCATTTGACACCAGTTTTAAATGACAGTTTCCCATTCTTCAGACGGAAGAACTTTTTCGGACGGAAACTGCGTAGGGTCCAGTTTTGCAATTCTGACGGTCACTCTGGTTTCACGTGTCCATTCTGTAAGTTTTCACAGCCAAAGTTCAAGTCTCGGGCCCAAAGCTCACCATGCAAAACACCTTCCTCCGATACGTTCATATTCCTTTCTTTAGAGCAAGGTCAAACTCCTGTATCAGTGTCCTCCGAATACGCGCAAAATCATTACTTAGACTTTCAGGTGATGATTCACATAGATATTCTCGGTAGATTTTCTTTTTTTTTTTTTTTAATTTTTTTTTTTTTCAACGTTTATTTATTTTTGGGACAGAGAGAGACAGAGCATGAACGGGGGAGGGGCAGAGAGAGAGGGAGACACAGAATCGGAAACAGGCTCCAGGCTCCGAGCCATCAGCCCAGAGCCTGACGCGGGGCTCGAACTGACGGACCGCGAGATCGTGACCTGGCTGAAGTCGGACGCTCAACCGACTGCGCCACCCAGGCGCCCCTCTCGGTAGATTTTCTTAGTCAGTCGTGGAATTTTAGCGCTGGGGCATCAGGATGCGGGAAACCTAATCTGTGCCTCTCACTTCGCACGTGAGGGCCCGGCCTGTGAAAGGATTTTCCCCAGGCAGGGCCAGGCTTCCCAGCCCTCGGCTCCATGCCTTCTCTGTTGGCATCACCAAGAGTGCCATCTGCAAAATGAGTGATGTTTCTCGTATTCTGGACAAAGAGTTAACCACCACCTCTAGATTTTATGCTGGGATTTACAGTCCAAACCCTGGCTCCTTAGTTTTTCGTTTGGAGAGAAAGGGTGGGGGTGGGGGGGGGGAGCAAATGAGGGGCAGAGAGAGAGTGAGAGGGAGAGAGAGAGACCAAGGCTACTTAGTAATAATGCACACTGAGTCACTACCACGCCCATCAGCCAGCACAGCCTGCGGCACGGAAGAAAGAATTGGCAACACGGGGCCTCGATCTAGAGTCGTGCGAGAAGTGAGACCAAACGTGGGGTGGAGAGGGGATCTGGCCTCAGGGGTGCAGTGCAAACCACGTCTGTGACCCGCGGTCTCCCCTCGCCGCTGAATCTGATTCAACACGTCCACTGGAATCCTTCCTCCAGTCTGAGTAAATGAAACGTGATGACACTATCCATCGAGGGTTGATTAATGACGGTTTGGGAAACAGAGGAGTTGTTTCATTCCCTTGCGCTGGGGGAAGGGGAGGGAAGGCTGGCCGTGAGTGGCGGAATGAGAGCCTAACTTATCTTGTAGGCTCTTTACGAAGAGGTAGAGAGAGGAGACACGTTACCTGACGGTATCGACAGACGCGGTAGAAACTTCAGAAACTCCCCTCCAGGCACCGCAGACCTCATTTACCACCAAGAGACTGGTGGGTCCCGGGTGATTGCTACGGATTCCCAGTCTATGCCTTGTTTTCTCAGGCAGCAGATCCCATGATGAGGGGGAACTCAAAAAAGCTCTGAT
Source organism: Lynx canadensis (assembly GCF_007474595.2). Classification (NCBI taxonomy): domain Eukaryota; kingdom Metazoa; phylum Chordata; class Mammalia; order Carnivora; family Felidae; genus Lynx; species Lynx canadensis. The sequence goes on from NC_044320.2 coordinate 75,005,691, forward strand.
GGCAAAAGGCCTTCCCACTCAAAAAGGTTGAGAATGACACGGACAGATTGCCTGCCTTCCTCAGTCTACCAATTTCCAATATAAAACGCAGCTTAAACGTAACATAGAGGGCAAAATATATTTTAGCACAATCACTATGTGATAAAACTATAATCTCTGATAATAGAGATTGCGGGGGGGGGGGGCGGGGGGAGAGAAGAAAGCCAGGTATCATTAATTCTGATAAGCAATACCCATCCAGTGGGTAAAGAGGAGTATCGGCACAGTGTGGGGTACAAAACAATCCTAGGGCAACTCTGATCTTGGCGTCCGAGCGTGAGATGGTGCAGAGGAAAGAGCAAGTTATCTAGAGTCAGAAGACCCAGGACAGAGTCCAGCACTTCCAGCCACTGGCTCTGTAACCTTAGACAAAGCCAAGGTCACCTCCTCATTTGTGACATGTGGTAACTACCGACAAAAATGCCTTCAAGATAGTTGGGCTCAAATCGGATAATGGACATAGAGGTGCTTTATCAAATGGAAGGAGTTAAAGAAACGTTACTTGTGGCCATTATTGGAGTCCAAGCCTTGACTTTTCTATTGTTATTGCACAACTGTCCATTTCAGTTTTCCTAACTTCTGTACTTCAGTGATGTTGCCACCAAAGAACTAGGAATGCTTTGGTTCACCTGACCTGAATTACAAGATGATCTCTGACCTCCATCTTGCAACTGTGAATCTCCTGCTTCTCCCCCCCACCCCCCTCCTTTGTACAAGTCTTCGATTCCATTTCCGCTTCCGTTGCAGGGAATCCCCACAGATTTCAACCCCCTGGCTTTTCAAGTTCATTTTTCTTCTCTTCCAGGAGGCAAAGGCTGGAAGGGAACTATGCAGTCTCTCTGCCCTGAAAGTATCCAGCTTCCTCTGCAAAGGGGGGATTTTCTGATTTTAGCACAGAGCGTACAACATCGCTTCCTTTCCTACAAGAAAAACACTGCTGCAGCTGCCTTCGTTGAGATTTCTTCCTCTCCGCTAAATGCAGAGGAAGGCCAGTGAGCTAAGAGATGGGTTGCACAAGGTGAATTACACTTGGGCTCGCAAGAGCTTTTTAGGACTCATCCTGAGACAGGAAGTGATGACATCAGCTCTCACATGAACCGAGAGGATATCATGTGCACTCACCCACTTCCTGTCTCGACTGGCCGAAGGGGAGGTTGCCTAGGGGAAAGTAGAGCTTGGGGAAGTAGGTCGCGGGGAGAGGGAGGAAGAGGCTGAGAAGAGGCTGTGAGAAAAGTCCCAGTGTTGCCCCTTATCCCCGCTCCCTCTTCCCTCCGGGGCTGGGATGAAGCAACTGCTTTATTTCTACTCTCAGTCCCTCACTGCAAAAACCAGCTGAATTTAACTGCGTCCTCTTGTGCTCTTTGATGCTATGATAATGCTAATATGAGAAAGTACAAACTACAGCCTGCTAGTTGTTGAGAGTCCACATGCCAAATGGACTTCCATGATTCTCCTAAAGGCAAGTGGAGGAAGGCACGGAAAGGATCGATCATTAGGTACGGGCACCAAGTGTCCTCTATCACCTTGGGCCAGCGTATTTATTACTCTCATCCATTATGGAGAGGCAGCAGAGTTAACTGGTTGCACGCGACGGAGAGGAAAAGGAGGAAAACTTCAGAGATGACTTTTTGTATAAAGAGATCACTTCAGACCGGTCACAAAGGGAATTGACGGTGGCCAATTGGTGCATTGACCAACTGGATGGGAAAAGGTTGGATGGTGATTGGGCGGGCTCAACAGAGAGCCGATTTCAGACTGAGACAGAGGCGTGCAGGCCCCCACTGCTTGTTGCCAAGGTTCAGGCCCTTTTCTCACGTTATTGATATCATAACAAGAAAAGTCACAAGCAAACGAAGCAGATAATAATCAAAGTTGGGGCAACATATGGTCTGGGAGGTCCACCTTGAGAGAAGGACTGGGGAAGAGTGTGGGTGAGGTATGCACCATGAACAAAGACGAACTTGAACTACTGGCACCTCATGAAGATAAAAAGCTCCTGCGCTGCAAAGGAAACAATCAACAAAACTCAAAGGCAACCGACGGAATGGGAAAAGATACTTGCAGATGACATATCAGACAAAGGGCTAGTATCCAAAATCTATAAAGAACTCACCAAACTCCACACCCGAAAAACAAATAATCCAGTGAAGAAATGGGCAGAAGACATGAATAGGCACTTCTCTAAAGAAGACATCCGGATGGCCAACAGGCACACGAAAAGATGCTCAACGTCACTCCTCATCAGGGAAATACAAATCAAAACCACACTCAGATATCACCTCATGCCAGTCAGAGTGGCCAAAATGAACAAATCAGGAGACTATAGATGCTGGCGAGGATGTGGAGAAACGGGAACCCTCTTGCACTGTTGGTGGGAATGCAAATTGGTGCAGCCGCTCTGGAAAACAGTGTGGAGGTTCCTCAAAAAATTAAAAATAGATCTACTCTATGACCCAGCAATAGCACTGCTAGGAATTTACCCAAGGGATACAGGAGTGCTGATGTATAGGAGCACTTGTACCCCAATGTTTATAGCAGCCCTTTCAACAATAGCCAAATTATGGAAAGAGCCTAAATGTCCATCAACTGACGAATGGATAAAGAAGTCGCGGTTTATATGCACAATGGAATACTACGTGGCAATGAGAAAGAATGAAATATGGCCCTTTGTAGCAACGTGGATGGAACTGGCGAGTGTTAACACTAAGTGAAATAAGTCATACAGAGAAAGACAGATACCATATGTTTTCCTTATGTGGACCCTGAGAAACTTAACAGAAGTCCATGGGGGAGGGGAAGGGGAAAAAAAAAAAGTTAGAGAGGGAGGGAGCCAAACCATAAGAAACTCTTAAAAACTGAGAACAAACTGAGGGTTGATGAGGGGTGGGGGGAGGGGAAAGTGGGTGATGGGCATCGAGGAGGGCACCTGTTGGGATGAGCACTGGGTGTTGTATGGAAACCAATCTGACAATAAATTTCATATTAAAAATAAATAAATAAAATAAAATAAAATAAAATAAAGGAAAATAAAACTCAGAGAACTTAAAAAAAAAAAGATGAACTCAAAATGAAATTGTATTTGGTGAATGAATTTTGTGCTGAACCACATGCTTTGCGACATGCCAGGCACTGTTGACCCGCTGACTCTCCCACTGACACTTAACTCCCCAGTTAGATGTCCCACCAGTTCTACCCAGTGGTCACGTCTGGGAAAGAAACTCTGGGCGGGGGAACAAGAGCTCATCCAGCAGGAGCTGGATTTGCAAAACTCCTTTGGTGGTGGCTTCGATTATCCCAGGCCCCTCCTCTCATGGGGGGTGGGGTGAGGGGCAGGGGGAAGGGCTCAGCCCTATCCCAGTTGACCGAGGAGTCAACTGAAGCCACCTGGAACCTACGATTTGAAAGTCATGGTCAATGCCAGGCTCTGAGATCATCTTCCTTGCAAACTTCAAAGCTTTAGAAAGTACCTTTCTCCCCCAACTCATTTGTAAGCTAGAAAAACGTACCTTTTTTAGTAATAGTAGTAATTTACCAAGTTAAAGCATAGGTACAGAGACCCTGAGTCTCTTAAAGCTTTAACTGCGTCAAGATAAAGTTTTATAAGGTAAGCCAAGTAAAATCAAATAAAAAATACTCATGTGATGGGGCGCCTGGGTGGCTCCGTGGGCTAGGTGTCCGACTTGAGCTCAGGTCATGACCTCACAGTTCTTGAGTTCGTGCCCCTCATCAGGCTCTGTGTTGACAGCTCAGAGCTGGGAGCTTGCTTCGGATTCTGTGTCTCCCTCTCTCTCTGCCCCTCCCCTGCTCATGCTTTGTCTCTCAAAAATAAATAAACATAAAAAAAAATACTCATGTGACAAAATAAAGTCCTTCTCCAGGTACAGTACACACCCTGACATGCATAATTTCTCTTTAACTGTAGACGCTATATTACCCCATAGAACTGTAGGCACAGATCAGACCCTCAGTTGCACTTGAACTATAACCACTCAGGCCTCCAGGCCAAATGTCCCACTTCTCCATATCCCTGTCAGCAACCTTCCCCCTCTGAGAAGCAGGTGCAACAAACCTTCACTACACTCAAGTGTCTCTCATCCACTGGGGATGCGTAAATCACTGCCTCCTTTATCTACATCAAGTATGACACAAGTACATCAACTTCTGCTTTCTCATTTTCTGCCTCCCTATCTACCTAGCATCTAGAGCCGCATCCATCCAAGTGATCTTTCCTCTTACTGCAGAACAGTGGTTTTCAAACTGTGGTCCTGGAACCCTTGCAGTCCCACAGAGCCTCTCACAGGGGCCAGCGTGCAGAGCTTGAGGGAAGGGTTAAAAAGTCAGGGCTGCTGGACTCTTTCCCTCCCCCAGCTCTACCACAGCGACCTTGCTTCTTTCCACCTTAGACACTGGGGTTCCAGATCACCTTTGAATGTCCTACTCAGATAAGAAATCTACTAAGGCTGTCAAGTTCAGGGAGAGGAGATGGGGCCCGAGCATGAGGACTTCGTCACGCACCTCTACTGGAATGATGGGGACTGTCATCCCCAAGGTGACCTCAGCTTCCCCCAACAGGCTGCGATGTGCCTGTATCCACGCCAGTCTGTGGTGAGATTAGACCCCCAACAACATCACCTTAAAGTAGGAATTAGCATTCCCATTTGACGGGCCGATACACCAACCCAAAGAGGCAAAGGACTTCCTGGGTGGTTATGGCTATCGAGTCCCGACACACACGAGCCTTCGGATGTTGAACCCCAGCTCTGCCCACAATCCTCTACTGCAGAATACGTATTCTGACGCTCTCTTACTTGGAGTACTTCACCTGCACACTCATTCCTTTGATCTCATCCTCCCCAGAAGGCCTTATCAACTTCCCGACTTAGAGGGTCGGAGGGAAGAAACCGGAGTGAGAAACGAAGATCAAGAGGGCCACCCTTACCTGAAACTTCTAGAAACCTCCTGTGCTACTTCAGGCTTTATGGCACGTGGCCTTCCCAACATGAACTACCCACGGCCAGGATTTAGAAACAAAACAAGCCAAGTATGTAACGTGCCAACCAGACACAATCAAACTATTAAAAGTCAGCAGCTGGCATCATCCGGACGTGCGTTTCCTGGACACATCGGGCATACTGCTGGGTTTCGGGTGACGTCCCTCTGCCCTTAAATGCCCTTCAGGAAACGTGTGCTTCCAAACTAAACACATTTGCCACTTCTAGGCTAGTACTAGAAATATCACGAATGAGTATTTCTTAGAATCCTAAAGACACAGCCAACAAGAAGGACGAGACGGGGGGGGGGGGGAGGGAGATAAGGAGCTCCCTCTGTTTGCACTTGCACGAATACTAAGGACTTCGAAGTTTCCGTACCTTAGGTTAGTACCTGAAATACCACCATGCATCACTTAGAATGCGCTGTGCTTATGTCGCGTGGGACTGCATTTCCAAAACGCAGAACAAAGTGACCACTTCAGCTGCGTTTTTCTATAGCTGGTGCAGAAGCGAACGGAAGTATAAGGGGCTGACTTGTTTTAAGGCAGACGACACCCCAGCCAGAGCTCGACACACGCACAAATGCCTTCGGTGTGAAACACGCATTACTGACTTCAGGGAAGCGTGCCCTGGAAGGTCTTTTTCTCAGAACCGCTCCTGGGAAGCATTCAAGGAAAATGCTTTCTCCCGGGAACATCGCGACTCTGATGCAAGGCGGTCTGCGTGAATTTACGGGCACCCTGGGTTTTTAATACTTCACCTGAGCAGAGAAGTCAATGAGCTTTGGAAGCAGGACTTTGCCCCCTTCGTCACTCTTCAGGAAATCCAGCAGACTGCCTGTTGATAGAGAGGAACAAGTCAGGGTAGTTCAAACACACAAGACCAACATCCGAACACAAGTCAATCATTCCTATTAGCGGGGGAACCCACGGAATGACGGCCCTGACAATGCTGTATGGCCACTGTGCCTTTTTCTTGAAGTTGGTCATACCCAGTCCCCTCTAAGCTGCTCCCTTTGACCTGATGGGAAATGTAGTGTGTGGTCCAGGTAAGAAAGGCCGATGGGGGACATGGTTTTTCTGGCTCCTGGTGACCGAGAGCACGCATCTCAGAGCACTTTGCACCTGGCACCATGATACACTTAGTTCAGCTGCCGAATCCTCAGAGCTGCTCGGGGACGGACGTCAGCAAGTCCTCATGGCCGACCTGCCTGCGGCAGGCACTGGGCTGGGCTCACTCCTATCTGTGTCCAGCAAAAGCACAGAGCTCAGCACAGGCTACAGATGCTCACGAGTGTCTGATGAACATACCGTGCTCTGTACCTAAAAGAAAGTTTGTCGATAACCTCCCCCCCTGCCCGGCTTCCTATGGCATCATCTCTAAAACAAGACCTGCGTTCTCCCCTAGAACTTGAAGTGTCAGCCTTAGGCAAGTTGCTTACCTGTAACGTCTTAGTCCCTGTACAGTGGGCACAGCCTACCAGCTATTATCAGGGTCCTCGTAAGGACAGATTTAAAGCACGTGCCATGGTGCCTGGCGGGTAGTAAGCGCCCAATAAATGTTCTGTTGCCTCATCCACAGCACAGAACAATGGTACTTAGCCCTCAGATTGCTAAGAAGACCAGGCGAGATCACCCGGGGAAGGCAGCAAGGACAATCTGGTATACAGTAAGTACGCAATAAAGGCTAAGCATCGCTATGTGGAGAAACTCCTATTAACAGTTACGATCCCGGATGCTACCGGCTGATTAATTCAACACGTATTTACTGAACTCCTACAAAGTGTCTGATCCTGAGCCTGGTTTCTGGGTGACAGCAACCTAAGCCATAGGGACTAGGTATTTGGTTTTCATTTCTAAACAATGTCCTTTTCTGGAAGGACTCAGAGTGAGTAATATTCTTTTTTAACATTTTTTTTTTTTTTTAATTTGTGAGAGAGCAAGACGGAGCACGAGAGTGGGGGAGGGGCAGAGAGAGAGTGGGGGACACAGAACTCAAAGCAGGCTCCAGGCTCCGAGCTGTCAGCACAGAGCCCGACACGGTGCTCGAACTCATGGACTGTGAGATCATGACCTGAGCCAAAGTCGGACGTTTAACCGACTGAGTCACCCAGGTGCCCCAGGCTGACTAATATTCTGAAATATTTATATATATTAAATAAGCAAATGTAACGTTCATCTTTCTATTCAGCTACGACATTACACTATAATCTCCATTAAGCACGAGATGATTGTTAATTCTCTATTACGTATGTTGCTTTCTTTTCTTCCTTCGTTCCTTCCGAAGATTTTTAAAGAACCGTTTGGCAGTTTGTTAGTGTCTCTAACTGAACAGAGGAAGGATGATAACTCAAACCCTGTTATCTGAAGGTAACATCAGTGGGAGAAAACGTGGTTGCTGGAAACCTCTTCGTTCAGTGATTCTGATACATAGGAATTTAACTTCCTACAGTTTAAAAAATGTTAACATTTTTGAAACTTAAAAAAATTTATTTCAATGTTTATTTATTTTTGAGAGACAGAGTACGAGTAGGGGAGGGGCAGAGAGAGAGAGAGACAGACAGACAGACAGACAGACAGACACAGAAGCCGAAGCAGGCTCCAGGCTCTGAGTTGTCAGCACAGAGCCCAGTGTGCGGCTCGAACTCATGAACTGTGAGATCGTGACCTGAACAGAAGTCTGACACTTAACCAACTAAGCCACCCAGGTGCCCCAAAACGTGAGCATTTTAAAGTGACACCCTGACCATTAAAAAATGCTAAAGAGGAAAATGACTCGTTTTAGGATTCTAAGAATTCCCGTTTTAAATATATAACAAAAATACTCCTATTTGAAATAGATTTTTTTTTTTGACAAATATTTATTAGGGGCCTACGACGTATTGCGTGCTTTTCTTGTGGCTAATATGTATATGAAGACAAATGCAGAGAAAATAGACTATGTATTATTTCTATAATTCAGGTAATATTTATAACATGTCTCATGAGGTGGTTTGTGAACATGCTCTGCTTTCCCACATTTTCTCATTTTTCCGTGGTGAGCCTGCTGTGTTAGAATTAAAACTGAACATTCTCTGAGCGTTTAAGCGTTTTGCTTTGGGAGCATCAAGCCTCTTAAAAGCACGGGGTTGGGGGGCGCCTGGGTGGCTCAGTCGGTTAAGCGTCCGACTTCAACTCAGGTCACGATCTCGCGGTCCGTGAGTTCGAGCCCCGCGTCGGGCTCTGGGCTGATGGCTCGGAGCCTGGAGCCTGCTTCCGATTCTGTGTGTCCCTCTCTCTCTGCCCCTTCCCCATTCATGCTCTGTCTCTCTCTGTCTCAAAAATAAATAAACGTTAAAAAAAAATTAAAAAAAAAAAAAAAAGCACGGGGTCGGGGGGACGTGCTCACCCTTGGCCATGTATTCGGTGATGATGTAGATAGGCTCCTCTCTGGTGACCACGGCATACAGCCTCACCAGCTTGTCGTGCTGAAGGGTCTTCATGAGGTTGGCCTCCTCCAGGAACGCTTGCACAGACATGGTGCCTGGTTTCAGGGTTTTTACAGCCACTTTGGTACTGTTGTTATAGTAACCTAGAAAGCAAGCAGAAGAGAGGGCAAGTTTTGTGACTTCAGCTTTATAGATCAAACTGAAAACCAAAAACTTTATGCAGAGTTCAAAGGAAATTTCGTCCTAGGTTGAAAAAACTTACACAAAACTCTCTACAGGGTTCACACGAGGGAAGGCTGAGTCAAGGGTGTGTGAGAATGTGAGACTTCTGTCTACCATCTTTACCAAAGAAATCTAAAATCATCCCGAAAACCAAAAAGTTTTCATAAAGCATTATTTAAAAAAACAAAAAAAACCCTCTATATGCGGGGCACCTGGGTGGCTCAGTTGGCTAAGTGTCCAACTCTTGATTTAGGCTCGGGTCACGATCTCACAGTTTTTCTTGCAGGATCGAGCCCCGCATGGGGCTCCGTGCTGAGCATGGTTATTCACCCATAAACAAGAATGAAATCTCCCCATTTGCAAGGACATGGATGAAGCCAGGAGAGTATACTACTAAGTGGAATAAGCCAGAAAAAGACAAATGCCATATGATCTCACTCATATGTGGAATTTAAGAAACAAAACGAATGAGCACGGGAGAAAACAGAGAAAGAGACCAACCAAGAAATAGACTTTTCACTATAGAGAATAAACTGGTAGTTACCAAAGGGGAAGGGACTGCGGGATGGGTGACATAGGCAGTAGGGATTAAAGAGCACACTTACCATGATAAAACAATTGTTTTGATTAAAATGTTAAAAAATTTAATATGGAGAGTCGTTACAAATTTGTTTCAAGGTTTATACATAGGTTTTCAGTGACACAAATGTATTTAATGAATGCAGAAAAGTCGTAGGATACAAAGTTGATATGCAGAAATCTGTCGTATTTCTATACACTAATCATGAAGTAGCAGAAAGAGAAATTAGGAAAACAATCCCATTTACGATTGTATCAAAAAGAATAAATATCTGGAATAAATTTAACCAAGGAGGCAAAAGATCTGTATCCTGAAAACTATGAAACGCTGATGGAAGAAACTGAAGACGACACGAACGAATGGAAAGATACACCAGGGTCATGGATTAGAAGAATTAATGTTGTTAAAATGTTCCTACTGTGCAAAGGAATCCACAGATTCAATGCAATCCCAATCCAAATGCCAACAGCATTTTTTACAGAACTAGAACAAATAATCCTAAAATCCGTATGGAACCACAAAAGACCCTGAACAGCCAAAGCAATTTTGAGAAAGAACAAAGCTGAAGGCATCGCAATCCCAGATTTCAAGGTACAGTACAAGGTTACAGTAATCAAAACCGTATGATGTTGGCACAAAAACAGACACACAGATCAATAGAATAGAAGAGAAAGCCCATAAATAAACGCATACTTAAATGGTCAATTAATCTATGATAAAGTAGGCAAGAATATACGATGGGGACAAGATAGTTTTTACGATAAATGGAGTTAAGAACATTGGACAGTTACATGCAAAAGAATGAAACTGGACCACTTTCTTATACCATTAACAAAAAAAAAAGCCCTTCAAATAGATTAAAGACTTAAATATAAGACCTGAAACTATAAAATTCCTAAAAGAAAACATAGGCAGTCATCTCGTGGACATCAGTCTTCACAACATCTTTATGAATAGGTCTCCTCAGGCAAGGAAAACAAAAGCAAAACTAAACTACTGGGGCCGCACGAAAATAAACTGCTTGTGCACAGCAAAGGACACCAACAAGATGAGAAAACAGCCTACCGAATGGGAGGGGAGATTGACAAATGACACATCTGATAAGGGGTTAATACCCAAATATATAAGGAACTTCTACAACTCAACACCAGAAAAACCAAATAATCTGATTAAAAATGGGCAGGGGACCTGAACAGACATTTTTCCAAAAAAGACTTACAGATGGTCAACAAATGTATGAAAAGATGTTCAACATCACTAATCATCGGGGAAATGCAAATCAAAGCCCCCAATGAGACCTCACCTCACACCTGTCAGAATGGATGGTACCAAGAAGACATGAAATGACGAGCATTGGTAACGACGAGGAGAAAAAGGAGCCCTCATGCACTGTTGGTAGGAATGCAAACTGGTACAGCCACTGTGGAAAACAGTATGGAGTTTCCTCAAACAAACTGAAAATTGAAATACCATGTGATTCAGTCATTCCGCTTTTGGGTATTTACCCAGTGAAAATGAAAACATTAATTTTAAAAGATATATGCAACCCTATGTTTATTGCAGCATTACTTACAACAGCTAAGACATGGAAGCAACCTGAGTGCCCATCAGTAGATGAGTGGATAAAGAAGGGATACACACACACCCGATGCAATTTACTCAGCCATAAAAAAGAATGAGATCTTGCCGTTGGTAATAACACAGGTGGGCTTGGAGGGCATTATGCTAAGGAAGTCAGACAGAGAAAGATAAATACCATAGGATTTCACTTATATGTGGAATCTAAAAAACAAAACAAAACAAAACAAAAAAACAACAAAAACAAAAACAAAAAACAACGTAAAATAAATGAACAAACAAAAAAAACCAAAAACAGACTCAACAGAGAACAAACTGGTGGTTGCCGGAGGGGAAGGGGTGCGGGGATGGGTGTAATAGGTGAAGGGGATGAAGAAGTACAAACTTTCTGTTACAAAGTGAGTAAGTCACAGACATGAGAAGTACAGCATAGGGACTCTCGTCAATAATACTGCAATTATGTTACTGTGGTGAACAGTGAGTGATGTACAGAATGGTCAGATCACTATGTTGTACCTCCGAAAGTAATGTAACATTGTGTGCCAAACTTCAATAATAAATGCAAAAAACAAACTAGATAAAATGCAAAAAAGGTTTCTACATAGATCCTCAGTGACATGACTGTATCAGTGGCAAAACAGAGCAAGAAAATACACTCTCTTTGACACCGACAAAGGACTGGTGTCCAGAATACACAAAGAATTCCTACAAATCAATAAGAAAAATAGAAAAATGGGCAGGGGCTTGAATGGGCATTTTGAAAAGAAGTCGTCCAAGTGGCTGCCAAACGTGTAAAAAAGAACTCAGTCTTATTAGTAATCAGAGAAATGCAAATAAAGCTATAGGAAGAAGCCACCACCCAGCTTGACAAAAATCACAAAGCCTGACAACTTGAGTGTTGGTGAGCACATGACCATGATAGAGAGATTGGGGCAGCTCCCCAAGGCCTTCTGTGCTCTTTTCTGAGCATCAGTGAAATCGAGCCGTGAAGCTTGTCTTTAATAATATTCCCAGGGGCCCATGAAGGATGTTGACAGACCAGCCTCCTTTCAAGTGCAATCATTTGAGTGTTGGCCACACCCCTCACCTCCCCACAGGCTGTGCTGACCTGTGGCCCACCTCCTTCTAGATACAATTCTGTTGATCAGGAAATGGCGTACTGAGAACTCTTGTATATTTGACTGGGACAAGCACTTTGGAAACAAAGTTGGCAGTGTTTGGTAGAGTTGAAGATCCATACTCCCGTGATGCAGCAAAGTGACTCCTGGCCACCCTAGAAAAACTCATGGACCCTTGATCCACTACAAAAAGGTTCCCAGCAGAATTGTCATTCATAGTTGCTGAAAACTGGGAACACGTCCAGCTTCATCAATAAGTAGCGAAATCAGGGGCGCCTGGGTGGCCCAGTCAGTTGAGCGTCCAACTTCGGCTCAGGTCACGGTCTCGCGGTTCATGAGTTCGAGCCCCGTCTCAGTTTCACTGCTGTCAGCCAGAGCCTGCTTCAGATCTTCTATCCCACACACTCTGCCTCTCCCCCACTCTCTCTCTTTCTCTGCTCCTCCCCTGCTCACTCACCCGCGCTAACATTTAAAAGTAAATGGTGAAATTAATAGCTAAACCTCTCTACACCTTGAGTACAACAACACGATGCGCTATAGCGATGAAGGTAAATGAACTGTAGCCACACCCAAAAACATGGATGAACTCTCACAACTATAATGTGGAACAGAAGAGGCAAGACGTAAGAAAACGGTAGTTTTTTGGGGGCGCCTGGGTGGCTCAGTTGGTTAAGCGTCTGACTTGGGCTCAGGTCATGATCTCACGGTTCATGGGTTCGAGCCCCGCGTCGGGCTCTCTGCTGACAGCTCGGAGCCTGGAGCCTGCTTCGGATTCTGTGTCTCCCTCTCTCTCTGCCCCTCCCCTGCTCACACCCTGTCTCTCTCTCTCTCTCAAAAATGAATAAACATTTTTTAAAAATTAAAAAAAAAATAAAAGGGTAGTTTTTGGTATGCCTCATTAACATAAAGTTTAAAAACAGGCAAAACTACTATATTCTGGAGGATACTCACCCCCATGTGCGTAAGTAACAGAAGAATAAAGAAAAGGAAATTATCACAAAAGCCAGAATGGCAGCTGCCTTTGGGGGACGGTGAGGTTGTGGTTGGTAAAGGATAAGTGGGGGCTGCTGGGTGCTGGTAAGTTTCCACCATGTGGTCTCAGCGGCCACCGCACCAGTGTTCCTTTTATAATTATTTGTGATATTGAACATTTGTGTTGTATACACTTTTCAGTCTGCCGGTTAGCTCACCCAGCAATAAAAGGGAAAGAAACAAACCCGCTCTCTCTCGGTCATCCAACAATGGAACTCACCGAGCCTTTTTACATAAATAAAATTATGGGTAAAGGATGAAGAAAAAAAAAAAACGCTTTCCAAGGGCAGGGGAAAAAGTTGTCAGGAAACAGCACAGCTGCTAAAGATATTAAAATTGCTGATAAGGAGGTTGAGATGAACGGTGAATAAAACGGTTCCATCAAGCACAGCTCAAGATTGCAGCAGCTTCCAAACTCACTGGTGTCTGGGGGCGGTGGTATTTAAACAAGAGGGCAGGTCTCCGACTTGCCCTAAAGGCATGATTTGTATTCGGCACTAAGGATCAGACTGTACTTTGCCGAGATATTCTCCCGTAGGGTACAGGTTCAATTAACCTAGTCATGGAGATTTGGGTCGGCATTACAGATAGACGATGATTTTTTTTTAAAAAAAATCATTTGAGGGGGCGCCTGGGTGGCTCAGTCTGTTGAGCATGTGACTCTTGATTTTGGCTCAGGTCACGATCTCATGATTCAGGAGATCGAGCCCCGTGCGAAGCTCTGTGCTGGCAGGTGTGGAGCCTGCCTGGGATTCTCTCGCTCTGTCGCTCGCTGCCCCTCCCCAACTCGCATGCGTGCCCCCTCTCTTTCTCAAAATAAATAAATGAACATTTAAAAAAAAAATCACTTGAAAGCGAAGAATTTCTTGAAGAGTGCCATTTTGGCACAGTTAAAGAAAGCTCGTGTGACACTTTGAGACAGCTCCACTTCCGGGTGTGACTAATTTGCTAAAAAGCTCCTAAGTACCGCAAAATGGAAGCTGGTTTTCACAAGAGACGCATGTGGTTGGTGTTGGCTGGTGACTAAATTTCAATGCAACTGGCTCAAAATGTATCAGGCAACATTCAATGGAAAACAAGTTCCCTTTCTTCTACAAAGTCTCTTTGCAGATCAAGTGGCAACAGGAAACATCATCTTTGGCTTCACCGAGCAGTCAGTTCCCCTGGAATCCAACAATCCACGGGGGAAAACGTGTCACCAAGCCAGATGTCAAGAGGATCACACGAACGAGAGGAAACAGCTTGAGGGAGAAACTCCTTTCTTTTAGCCCCACCCTCTCCTCCCCTAAAGCAGGTCACTTCCTAGTATTTGTTCGTGCGTTGCAGACCAGAAAAATCTGGACCGTAAAATGTGACTGGTAGTCTATGAATGTCACAAAAATATGATTTTATTTGGTTGCCAGTGATACAATTTTTAATTTGTTCTACTTTTGCTATCAATGAGAAAAACTAGTCGGCTCATCTCTTGAGATCCAAAATCCCAAAAGAGAAATAAGAAACTAAACTCAGGCAGCTCTAAATTGCAGACCTTGATTTTTATACCAACCCTTGGACAGATGGAAGGAGACACAGATACACCCGGGGGGGGGGGGGCATCCTTTGACCTCTGATCCATAACATAGTGTCACCAATCATTTATTCTTTTGGTCTGATTCCCAGTATTCCTCTGCTAAATGCATTCAGTACATGGACGTTATTTCAATAGCAAAGGAAGTACTCCCTTGATAGCCAAATTCATAGAACCGTATCTGCAAAAGATCCCAGATCAAAATTTCTATTTTGCTCTTTTCTCTTTTTTTTCCCTTCTTTCTTTCCCTTCCTTCCCCACCCCCTTCCTCTTCCCTTCCTTCCTTTAATACAAGACTAGAGGAGAAAAGCATGATTAAAAAACAACTATCAACGTCAATATCCTGGCAAGGATATCATACTGTAGTTTTGCAAGATGTTACCACTGGGGGAAACTAGGTCAAGGTTACATGGGATCTCTTTGTACTATTTATGTATAGTACCTGTGTGTGTGTGTGTGTGTGTGTGTGTATGTGTGTGTATATATATATGTATATATATGTATATGTGTATATACACACACACACACACACACACACACACGAATATTGAAAGAGAATTCATATGCCATACCATTCACCTGTTTAAAGCATACAATTCATTGGTTTTTATATATTCAGAATTGTGGGCCCAGCAGCACAATCAAATACTGGGACAAATAAGCGACCAACTTTGGCCCAGGTCGTGATCTCGCGGTTTGAGCTTGATCTCCCTCTGTGCACAGCTCAGAGCCTGGAGCCTGCTTCGGATTCTGTGTCTCCCTCTCTCTCTCTCTGCCCCTTCCCTGCTCACGCTCTGTCTCTCGGTCTCTCAAAAGTAAACAAAACATTTTTAAAATTTTTTTAAAAAAGATTTAGGAATTGGTTGTAGAATGTTAACGTCTGTAACAGTACTGAACTGTATACTTAAAAATAGTTACGATGGTAAATTTTATGTGTGTGCATTTTGCCACACACATAAAATTATTAGCAACTCTATTTAAACGATGAATTTTTCACAAGGCTTTTACGCCCCTTTCAAAGAGTTTAAGTCAAAAGTAACACTTTGTATTTTTCAATGCCCCACTCTCCTCTCTTCTAAACTTCAGTTTCTCCCACCACCTGGGCACATGCTCGAATATGTTCTCTAAAGTCAGTGTGAATATTTAGCACGTGGCCAGTGGACGCCCATGAACAGGGAAGGGTGAGAAATGGGCAGGAAGCTTTAGTGTATCTAGAATTGCAGTGCAGCAGAGGTTTTCCGCATCTCAGAAGGACCAATGTGCCTGAGCTCCAGGTGACAATTTCAGCATAGCTTTGGGCCGCTCAGGGCAACACTGGGCCGTGAGCAGGTCTACTCGGCCGGGTGCGCCCCCCCTTCCGCTGCTACCTCGCCCCTGACTTCCCACTAGCACAGCCCCTTGTCAATTTCAAATGGCACTTGTGATCGCCACCATCGCAAAGCTGGCGCAGTGGTTACCGTTCTACTGAAACATTATTTTATTTTTGAGAGAGACAGAGGCAGAGCGTGAGCAGGGGAGGGGCAGAGAGAGAGAGGGAGACACAGAATCGGAAGCAGGCTCCAGGCTGTCGGCACAGAGCCCCACACGGGGCTCGAACCCACAGACCGCGACATCGTGACCTGAGCTGAAGTCGGCCGCTTTACCCGACTGAGCCACCCAGGCGCCCCAACTCTCAAGACAGTTTTTAAGAAGATACAAGAGGACTATCATAAGGTCTTCCCCTCCAAGCGATAGCTTCCCAGACTACCAGATCTCACTCTTATCTCTTGGGGGCAAATGGCGTGTAGTTTGATCCCTTCCTCTTGGCTTCACAGCTGAACACAAGGAGGTCGGAACCAAATGCCATACTGTCCCTTCACACGCGGGGTTACTGTTTCAGAGCAGATGAGTACACCCTGCTTAAGCTCCCTCTGCTTTTCCCCTCAAGTATGCAATTCCTTTGCCAAAAAATATTCACGGGAAAGTCGAACTGGATTATTTATAGTTTGAATTTCTGATTGAAAGTGGGGGAAAATCCACTAAAACATAGCTTCCCGTGGCCATAGTCAAATACAGATAAGAAAAGTAGAGGGCACAGAACCATATTCTATAGGAAACATGTCAGGTATATAATCTCGTGCTTCATTTCAGCAACTGAGAAGATAGTTGTTTGCCCATTTTACTGATGACGAAACCGAGGAGATCAAATTAATTTCTAAATAGCTCATTAGCAAGCGAGTCCAGGCCTCTGGGATGCCAGAGTACCTGGCTTCTTCGCTACATTGAATGACTTTGGGCAAGTTGCTTATCTGAGTCTAGAGTCCTTGCTTATCCAATGGCGACAATAATTCCGATCTCGCAGACTTATTGTAATGAGTACGAGAGATAATGGAACACGTGCCCGGGGGGGGCCAGTGGACACCATGTCACTCGGACATTCCTTCCTCTCCTCCGTCCTTCTGCCTCCTTGTGCTCACTTCAATCGTCTCCTGCCCATTCAGAGTCATAGTAAATACAGGGAGGAAAGAGCGTTCAGATGGCCAGGGGGAGAAGGCCGGTCCCTGGGTCCCTAGGGAGCCAGCAGGGTTGGAGAAGTCACATTTGCGAGAGTGTGGAGGAGGGCAGGGACAGCTTCCTTTTAGAGAAGCTATGGCTTCTGAGACGGAAGAGAATTGAAAATGAGACGATAATGCTGGAACCATTTGGGGAAAGCTCTTTTGGAGCAGAAGATATTTACATGATCTTAATCTCCTCACAGATTATTCATTAATTACGAAAGGGAATTGAAAACTAATATTTACAATGGAGATATCTGGTGCACTTCATCAAAACCAAACAGACCATCAGCAAGGATGGAATCAACTAATATCCTGTGCCTCCTGGTAGATGCCCTGAGGACACAGAATCGCTTAGTACTTGGATACTATTTACGCACGAAGGCATCGTGGGAGCCAAATCATGAAACCATCCAAATGAGGGACAGTCTACAAAACAAATGACCCAGGTTCTATAAAATGTCAGTGTCAAAACGGATGAAGGGCCAAGGGACTGTTCCAGATCAAAGGATAGCGAAGACATGTCAACTAAATGCAAATATATAATCCTAGGGAGCTCAAGGCCATTACTGGGACCAGCTAGAGAAATCTTGGACTCTATGGGATAATCATATGCATCAGCGTTAGATTTCCTGAACGTGGCCAACGTATCATGTCAGATCACAGCCCTGCTCTCAGGAGACACACGTTTTGGTATTTAGGAGTGCAAAGTCATCATATCTGCAACTCACTCACAAGTGGTTCAACAACAACAACGAAAATAAAACGTGTATGTATATGTGTGTGTATCTATAAAAAAAGATCAAGCAAACATAGCAAACTACTAACTAGTAAACTCAGGTGAAGGGTTTGCAATGTTTCTTGTACTATTCCTGCCCCTATTCTGTGCCTATTAAGAAATAAATACAAATACCTCAGGGGAATAAAGTAGGTGGCTTTTTTTTTTTTTTTAATGAGCAGATAACAGTTCGATGATTCCTTAAAAAGTTAGTAACAGAATTGCCACATGGCCCAGCAGTTTCACTCTTAAAAGAATGTATGTACCCAAGAGAAATGAGACCATTGGTCTATACAATCTGTACATGAATGTTCATAACAGCATTATTCACAATAGCCAAAATGTAGAAACAACCCGAATGTCCATCAACAGATACACAGATAAACAAATCGTGCTATATCCATACAATAGAATTGGGCGCCTGGGTGGCTCAGTCGGTTAAGCGTCCGACTCTCGATTTTGGCTCAGGTCACAATCTCACTGTTCGTGAAATCAAGCCCCATGTGTCGCGCTCTGCCCTGTCAGCTTGGGATTCTCTGTCTCCCTCTCTTTCTGCCCCTCCTCCGCCCGCACACAAGCACATACTCTTTCTCAAAATAAAACAGACTTTCAAAAAAGGGAGAATACTGGGGTGATTGGGTAGCTTAGTCAGTTAAGTGCTCGACGTCAGCTCAGGTCACGATCACACAATTGGTGAGTTTGAGCCCCGGGTCAGGCCCTGTGCTCACAGCTCAGAGCCTGGGACCTGCTTCAGATTCATTGTCTTCCTCTCTCTGCCCCTCCCCTGCTCGTGCTCTGTGTGTGTCTCTCTCTCTCAAAAACAAACATTAAAAAAAATTTTTTTTAAAAAAGAGGGATTATTATTCACCCATAAAAAGGATAAAATTCTGACAAATGCTATAATGTGGCTGAACCTTGAGGACATTATGTTAAGTGATGGAAGCCAGTCACAGAAGGGCAAATATTGTACAATTCCACTTCCATGAGGTACCTAGACTAGTCAGATTCATAGAGACAGAGTAGAATGGTGGTCGCAAGTGTCTGGGGGCAGGAGAAATGGGGATTGACTACTAATGGGTACAGCGCTTCCTTTTAGGGTGGTGAAAATATTTTGGAACTCGATAGAGGAGGTGGTTGCACATCGATGTGAATGTAGTAAATGTCACTGAACATTGTTCACTTTAAGATGATTGATTTTATGTTACATAGATTTTTACCTCCATAAAAAAGAGAAGAGCAGAAGAGAAAGGGGGAATTTGATATTATGACTTGAGCCACAGAGTAGGAGTAAGAAGAGGCCACATCTGCAGCCAACACTCACACCCAGGAATCTGATGACTGGGATGGAAATGGCATGTCCAATATGAACTACTGACTGGTTCTGAAATATGACAACCAAGATGGAGAATTATAATTTACCCGAATTCCATAGTATGTTCACAGACTTCCAGTGCAGTAAGAATTCATCATATGCTGGGTCAGTATCTACTATATTTATTAATTGTTTTTCACTTTTTAAAATTTATTTTTGATTTTAGTTTACATCCAAATTAGTTAGCATACAGTGCAACAATGGTTTCAGGAGTAGATTCCTTAATGCCCCTTACCCATTTAGCCCATCCCCCCCTTCCACAACCCCTCCTGTAACCCTCTGCTTGTTCTCCATATTTAAGAGTCTCTTCTGTTTTGTCCCCCTCCCTGTTTTTATGTCATTTTCGCTTCCCTTCCCTTACGTTCATCTATTCTGTGTCTTAAAGTCCTCATATGAGTGAAGTCATATGGTATTTGTCTTTCTCTAATTTCACACAGCATAACACCCTCCAGTTCCATCCACAAACTTGCAACGTCTGCCATATTTAAAACATGCTTCAACTAAAGCAGCACCAGCAGGATCTCGTAGGCAATACTCTGATCCCAGGGGCCAAGATTTTAGAGGAGAAACCTCTCCCCCTCACAGACCCCTGGGTGGGCAAGTGAAATGTCTATATAGCTACAGCAGGCTGAAAGAGTCTCTAGTTTCTGCCCGGCTGGGACTGCACAGTATTAAAAGCTGCTACCCCTTGTTCTCTCTAGAAATCATAGCTGCTTTCACTCACAGAAAGCTGGCACAGAAAAAGTGACCCAATAAGATGTGTATGACCTCACATGTTATCCTTAACAAGAGTAACTGCATTTTCAGTTAGAACCTTGAGGGGAACATGAACTTTTTTAAAAAAAAAGGTCTTAAAAATTCTATCACAAAAGAGAAAGCAATTCACATTCAATGTAAAAACTTTAGAAAAGACAGACGGGGGTGGGGGAAAAATCCCCTGGAGAAGCCACTGCTATAATTTTGGTGTACTTCTTGTCAGCCTGAGAAGGCAGGAGTTAACGGTAAGGAATGATTCATTAATGGTGGTGCTTTGAACATCTTTAGAAACTTCCTTGGTGAGAAACTGAAGTAAGTGTGATGTGTCCTATTACGGCCACTAGTAAGGATGATCCTAACCCTGAAGGTAATTTTTCCTGTCCTGCACTTAAGACATGTGTCCTGAGAATCCAGTCATGAGAGAAGCACGAACAAGTAGAACAATCAGGAGAATGACCCGCTGCCCTCTTCCTTACGAAGGTTCATTCCAAAATTTTTGTCAATGTTTAGTTTTGAGAGACAGAGCACTAGTGGGGGAGGGGCAGAGAGAGAGGCAGACACAGCATCCGAAGCAGGCTCCAGGCTCTGAGCCATCAGCACAGAGCCTGATGCGGGGCTCGAACTCGTGAACTGCGGGATCATGACCTGAGCCGAAGTCGGACACCTAACCGACTGAGCCACCCAAGTGCCCTTAAACATTTATTCTAAAAGAGAGTTACTGAGGTGGGGGTGGGTGGGAGTGAAATAGACAAAAGGGAGTAGGAGGTACAAACCTCCAGTTATGAATATTGTAATAATGCCGTATGGCGACAGGTGGTTGACTAAACTTCTCATGGTGGGCAGAGCAGAACACAGAGAATTGCTGAATCGCTTATTTTCGTGCACCAGAAACGAATATAATGTTGACTGTCAACCGTAATTCAACTAAAATTTAAAAATATATATTAAACATTTTTTAAAAAAGAAGAGAGAGAATTACAAGGAAGAGAGTCGAAACAGATTTGCAGGCCAGTTCTTGTTGCCAGGTGGGCAGAGCCAAACAAAAGCAAGGATGCTTCCGGCGCGGTTTAGTGTTTGGCTGAGAAAACGCGTCAAAATTAGCTTGGGCCCTTATTTCCCTGGTCGCCTCCCCCAGAGGCGCAACTCACCCATCCAGACTTCCCCGAACTGCCCGGCACCGAGCCTTTTCACCAACTTGATGGACTCCCGTGGGATCTCCCAGGCGTCTTTGTCCCATGGCTTCTGCGGTTTGGGACTAATACACGCCTTCTCCAGTCTTCTGCACAAGCCATCTGACTGCTCTGATTTGAAAGAACACAAATTCAAAGAGGTTATGCAACGTCCCACTTTGTATTTCACCGACATCTAAGAAGAAATTTCGACTGCTAGCGCGATCGCTTTCGGACTGACGTAGTCTACGGACCTAAAATGTCGTGCGGGTATCTTTTGTGTCCTCATGACTTTTGAAATTCTTACATGAGAGACCATTTGACACGCGCCTTGACTTTATCGATTAGTACGGTTTGCAAACCTCCAGTGTAGGTTGCGTCAGAGTGGGTTGCAGAAATAAACAGTACCCACGGCCGCCCACCACAACCGACTTCAACCACACAGGGAATGAACCCGGAGGCCGCCCATGGGTTTGGCTTAACAGGGCTGAGAGCCGGCACTGGAGACAGAGGACCACTGACTTGCCACTTCTAAATATTTTCTTGTCACTCTCCTTTGTTTTCCTTCACCCAGCATGCGCATTACCTTATTACCTTTACCACATATACACACGTGTCTACAAAGACACGTATCTGTGAATCTGCATTCCGATTCCAAATATTTAAAGATGTGTTGTAAAAATATGCACTACGTGGAAAAAAATATTCATTTTGCTCTTCACCATTCTGGGACATTAACTGTGAAACGGCATGGACAAGGTGGGAAGGGCTAGGATGATTATTCACTAGGATCAAATCTGACTTTAAATGCGGATTTAATTATAGATGAATTTAGAATCAATTATAGAGTATGATCCTCCAACTTCTTCCAAGAGACGTACGATGTAGAAGAATTTTAGTGTAAAAAAGTGTCTGAAACCCTGCATCTCATAATCATCTGTTTTGCCTTGTCTGACCGTCGGCTTTTACTTACTTTGGTAATGCTTAATCATGTCACTGATACAAGGGAAAGTGATTCGTGGAGAGATGTAATAACCCCCATTGTCCAGACTTCTAATTTTGTAGTGCTTAATAACATCACCATGCACAGGGTCATAATCTCTGACAGAAAGAGAGAAGCTTCCTGTGAGGGAAAAACACAAGTAAAGATCATGCTTATATTTTAGAAGATCTGCCTTATGCAACACTATAGTACGCATTTTGCCATAAAATATGCAAAATGTAAATTAAGTATGGATAGAGTGCATAATTTTTAAAGTCCTATAAACAAGCCCGCTTGACACATGAGGCTAGTATTTTGTTTGCTATGAAACCTACCAACATGCCCTTTTCCTTCCTCGCAATAGGTTTTTATGATTTCGCTGAATTGAAAAGTTACTTTGATCTTCTTTCTCTGAAGACTTCAAGATTTACTCTAAATAATAACATAAGAGGCCCAGCAAACATAAAGTGTGGTAAGAAATGGCCATAATTGGGCTGCTTCCTATGTTACTTTTCGTAGTAAAACTAATCATTTGAGTCATTTGTTACCAAACTATAAAACTTTCACTACCAGAACGTAATATATCTTTCTTTAAAAAAAAAAAAAAAAAGAATTCCAGACTAGTTTCTAAGAGTGATCTGTTCAGTAGTGATTTATCGGAGGATTTAAACCACTTCCTACCTTTTAACGTTTCACTTTCTCTGATAAGAAAAGCCCCAGCACTGTTCCCGGGCGCAAGAAGCTGCCTTTCGGCGTCTTTCCTGGTTATGTCCTTGAAAAACCACCTGAGAAGACATTGTGACATTTCATGAGTATTATGCTCCAGGGAAGGAAAAAGATAACCAATCGGGGGGGGGGGGGCTGGGTGGCTCAGTCGATTAAGCGTCTGACTCTCGATTTCAGCTCAGGTCACGGTCTCGCGAGTTTGTGAGTTCAAGCCCCGCATCGGGCTCCTCGCACTGATCGTGGGGAGCCTGCTTGGAATTCCCTCTCTCTCCCTCTCTCTCTCTCTCTCTGCCCCTCCTGCACATGCTCTCTCTCTCAAAATAAAGTTAAAAACTTAAAAAAAGAAAAAGAAAAAGATAAGGAATAAACATGACGGCCAATGTAACAAACAAATCACCCAAGATGACAACGTGTAAAGGACTCACTCTTCCGTTTCCAAGGTGTTGACTTTGGCTACGTAGTTGCTGGGGATGAAACCTTCTCTCTTCGTTGAAAGGGATTTAGCTTTCCACCATTCTCCATGTCTGGAATGGAAACACATCGAGAAGTGTTCGTGTCCAATGAGTCAAGAACTGCACTTGTCTTAAGGTGTTTGTTTTGGGGGGCGAGGGAGAGTGAGATGATCCCTGGAACCCCAGAAGCCAGTGGGAAATTCACTCATTTTGCTGAAATACAAATATGTTTAGAGATGAAAGCAGGGGCAAACAGTCTCGCAACTGGGTCACCGTGCTCAGTGCTGTGCAAACAAGAGTTGGTAGAAATGGCTCCCATCGGGCAGAAGCAACATTTGCGGCTTCCACCCGGGACATCTAAGAAATGCTTTAGGACCCTTACAGAGGGGGAGTCAAGGGACTAATGAACCATAGTTCCTAGGTTATAAACTCCTTCGTCAAAATATGGAAACGCTAATTTCCATAGACAGATGCCGTGGAAAGAAATAGAAAACCATAAAATAGGGGCGTCCGGGTGGCTCAGTTCATTGAGCGTCTGACTTTGTTCGACTCAGGTCATGATCTTGCCGTACGTGGGTTCGAGCCCCACGTCGGACTCCGCGCTGGCAGTGTGGAGCCTGCTCGAGATTCTGTCTCTTTCCCTTTCTCTGCCCCTCCACCTCCTCCTTTTCTCTCTCAAAATAAGATATATATTCTCTCTCAAAAATATATATATTCAGGGCACCTGGGTGGCTCAGAGGGTTAAGCATCCGACTTCGGCTCAGGTCACGATCCCACAGTACGTGGGTTCCAGCCCCGCATTGGGCTCTGTGCTGACAGCTCGGAGCCTGGAGCTGCTTCGGATTCTGTGTCTCCCTCTCTCTCTGCCCCTCCCCTGTTTGCACTCTGTCTCTCTCAAAAATAAATAAACATTTAAAAAAAAAAAAAAGGAAAGGAAAACCATAAAATAAATGATTCCAAGCAGGCAGCCTCGCCCCCATGTTCTTGGCCTCCACACGGAGGCAAGGAGGAGGCTGGGGTCAGGGAAGGAGGCAGAATGGATGGGTCCCCACGAGCCTCAACTATGATCGGCTTCCAATTCCCGCACGCAGTCGGGCTCCATGCCCAGAAGACGTGAACGACAACCACAGTGACACCGCGCTGCTGCCTGTGGTACGCCCGTGCCGTATTTACACGCACGTTAATTCTCACATCACCCCCAAGACCGAGGTACCGCCATTCCCATTTCATAAGTGAAGAAACCAAGAGATCACACAGTCGTCACGAGGCAGAGCCGGGATTGCAACCAGTAAGTGACAGCTGCTCGTAACCACTTAGCCCCTTGTACTTACTACGGGGTCTCCCTCCTCCAACGTGGTTGGTGGGCCAAGGGGACAACGTACGCCAGATCAGCGGGAAATACCTAGGAAATCTGTATCCTCAGTTCCGAGCCCCTGGGGTCTGAGTCACGGGTCTGTGAGTCAGCACAGAGAGGTCAAGGACATGATGATGCCTAAGTGTCTTCCCACGAGGGCTACAACTGCCGAGCAGGGGCGTTTCCAAAACGCTGCTTCAACAGTGTCCTTAGAACTCAAACCAAGCTGGACCCATAAGCCCAGTCTGGATTTGGGCAACATCACGAAACAAACATGGCATTAGAATAACGTGCCAGTTCCACGCAGACCCAAAGTTGTTAAGGTGACACAGATGGATAAAGAAAGAAACCAGCGTCTGGATTCAAAGGGACGCCTGGAGAGTGTTCACAGCCACACGTGAGAGGAAAGCTCCTGTGGCCTTCCTCCTTCCATTCCCAAGGCCCTGCTGGCGAGCAAGGAGGCGGGAAGCCAAATGAGGGGTCGGGCCTCGGTGGCCCAAGGGACAGCAGGCACAGCGTGCGAGGGCGTACTCACTCCTCCAGGACTTTCATCTTCTCTCCTTTCTTGAACGACAGGTCGTCTGGATGGATGCCATCGTAGGGGTACAAGGCTACCACAATGTCTCCTTGCTCCTCTGGATCTAAAACCGAAGACCGGGAAGGAAGACATTCAAGAATGAATCAGTGGAAACGTTCTAGTGAGTCCCTGTCAGGCACAAAGGAGTCCTGCCCAGGGGGACGCACAGCCCACATGCTCTACGGTAAGCAACGTATTATACGCACCGGATACATTATCGGTCATCGCCGATCGTACAGGCCCGCGACTATATTTAATTCCAACTCTGTACTTAAGAGATTATTCAGCCGCGTTCATGGCGGCATGACGCACAAAAACTAAAAGGAGGAAACAATCCAAACGTTCAGTGACAAACGAATGGATAAACAAAATGTGGTGAGTGCGTACCACAGAATATTACTCAGCCTTAAAACGGAGGACAATTCTGGGGCGCCTGCGTGGCTCAGGTGGTTGTGTCTGACTCTTGATTTCAGCTCAGGTCACGATCTCAAGGTTTGTGAGTTTGAGCCCTGCGTCGGGTTCTGTGCTGACAGTGTGGGGCCTGCTTGGGATTCCCTCTCTCCTCCCCTCTCTCTCTCTGGCCCTCCTCCCCCTCCCCCACTCTCTCCCTCAAAATGAAACGCTTTTTTTTAATGGAAGAAAATTCTGACACAAGCTACAGCATGGATGAACCCTGAAGACGTCATGAGAAGTGAACGAAGTCAGACACGAAAGGACAAACACTTTACGATCCCATTTATTTGGGGTACCTAGAGTAGTCAGATTCAGAGGGACAGAAAGTAGAATGGGGGCTGTCGGGGGCAGAGGGGAGTAGGGGAAGGGAGCTAGTGTGTAACCTGGACAGAGTTTCAGTTTGGGGAGACGAAGAAGTTCTGGACACGGATGGTGGTGACGGCTGCACAATAACGCGAACGTACTTATTTCCACTAAACTGTATGCTTAAAAATGGCCACCGTGAGGGGCGCCTGGGTGGCTCAGTCGGTTGAGCGGCCGACTTCAACTCAGGTCATGATCTCGCAGTCCGTGAGTTCGAGCCCCGCGTCGGGCTCTGGGCTGATGGCTCAGAGCCTGGAGCCTGCTTCCGATTCTGTGTCTCCCTCTCTCTCTGCCCCTCCCCCGTTCGTGCTCTGTCTCTCTCTGTCTCAAAAATAAATAAACTTAAAAAAAATTAAAAAAAAAAATGGCCACCGTGAGGGGCGCCTGGGTGGCTCAGTCAGTTGAGCGTCCGACTTCAGCTCAGGTCACGATCTCGTGGTCCGTGAGTTCGAGCCCCACGTCGGGCTCTGGGCTGACAGCTCAGAGCCTGGAGCCTGCTTCCGATTCTGTGTCTCCCTCTCTCTCTGCCCCTCCCCCGTCCATGCTCTGTCTCTGTCTCAAAAATAAACAAAAAATGTTAAAAAAAAAACATTTAAAAAAAATGGCCACCGTGATAACTTTTATGTCGCGTGTGTTTTTCTACAACAAAAACAAAGAAAAACACTCAAGCTGACTACCTTACAGAGCCTGCAACAGTGAAGAAAAGAAGCCATGTTGCTATGAAGACGTACCTTTGGTTTGAAACCTCTGTCCTGGTAAAAGCTGAGATTCTGGAACCTAGGAGAGAACATTTGTTAGGAAGAGGATTCTGACGTTTAGCTTTTCTTTCTCCCGCGTTCACGTTGTACGTTCTCTCGTTTTTCTGACGGTAGCACGTGAGGTTTAGGACTTGCAATTTAGTAAGGCGGAGGGAAGAGGAGAACAGAGAAAAACTTCTGCATAACTGCGTCCTGACGTACACAGCTCGGTGGAAGGACTCTCCCCTCACAGTCTCTCCATCTCTCCAGCTCTCACAGTCTCTCCATCTCTCCACAGACTCTCCATCAAGGTCACTTGCCTGCGATGGCAGGAAGCGACCAGGGCTCGAAGCGGGGGCTGCTAGATGCTAACCCGATCATCATTCTCCCTCTTATTTGGTAACAGGACCCTAATACTGTGTGCGATGGCAATTTGCCCAGCCAAGTGGCTATGCTTCTGACTCTCTGACATTCTATGCAGATGGGGGGGGAGGAGAGGAGGTCTGTAAGCAAACTGGTTGCGGGGGTGCTTTGGGCCGGCTCCCCCTCTCCCTTGCGCTCTTTCTGCCTAGAAACAGGTGGAGGCTGGAGTCTCAGCTTGGAAATCAGACACCAGGGAGAGCAGAGCAGAAGACGGTGGGCGGGGGTGGGGGGGGGTAGGTAGCCGGGGTCCCTGCTGGCTTTGTGGGATTGCCACTCTGGCCAGGACTGCTGATCTCCGTGTTTCCCAGACTTGTGTAGAAAACTGGTCAGGGGTCTGTCCCTAGGAGCTGAGAACGGGTCCTAACAGATCCAGACTTCCTAAGGCTGACCCTGGTTCTGTCATGGGGACGGCTGGCATCTTTTGTTATTTCTGCTGGGGGGTGAATTATCAGGGTCTCTGGGACAAAAGCCACCTCAATTACTTTTTAAATCAAATCCCTTTTTCTCTCAGTGACCACGGAGAGGATGGTAAGACCTCCGGGGCCCCTTTTAAGGAAAGTACTGTCGGAGGCCTAGACCCGCAAACCATGCCACTTTTCTCTTTGATTAAAGTGACTTAATGGAATGGGACTGAAATGGCGTGCACTGAAATTCAAATTTCTGACGAAAACTAGCCCATAAAATCTCCAGTTAGGAGGTTGGGGGCGGGCTGTAGAGGAGAGAGGACACGCTACATTTCCCGGTAGCAGAAAATCATGGGTCCATACTATCCTTGAAGACTTATTTTAAGAAGTTCTAGACTGATTTTTTAATCACTGGATTTGCATAATTACGACGCATGATCAATTATAAATGATGTAGAGGAAATAATTAGAAGACGAGAGACTAAATCACTTTGAAAGCAGCAAGCTGATTTTCAAGTATCAGTGAGTCCTTAATTTACAAAGGTTTCAGTAGCCTGTTCATAAGAGCAAAACACATACACGGTGCAGTCGCCTTAACTCTTTCTCTTTAAAGGGTCTCTTCCTCGGGGTGTTGTTGAAGTCCATCACTTCTGCCTGTCTCATCACGGATCCTCTGGCATCAAAACAAGGCGTGCATTTTTGGCACACCTGGCTGCGGCTGGGAGTGTTATCTATGGCCATGGGATAAGGCCAAGCTAACAGCCTTGTGAGACAAAGGCATCTGTGACCACAGAAGGCACAGACTAAAATGCAGAATCCATGACAGAGGGGCAGGGTTGCAACCATTTTTTTTTTTACTACTTCTGCTTTCCACCTCAACGTTTCACCTGCTTCACATTAAGTAAGAGGCAACATGGTAAGTTCATACTATTTGGCTTTGTGCTTTCTGAATAAAGGGCATCTTCGATCACCAGTTCAGAAGAAAACTTGGGTTTAAAGCGTGAAAAATGCATTGCATGTGATACCAGAAAAAGCCAGATTCTTTCTCTGAGATCTTCCCCTCCCCTCCCGCCCGCCCCTATTTTCTCCATCTTTTTTTTTTTAATTTTTTTACTTTTTAAAATTTACATCCAAATTAGTTAGCATATAGTGTCTCTGAGATCTTTTAAGTCTCTAATAAGAAAACTACTTGTGACTCCCAATTCTCTCAATCGTTTTATTTCCCATTAATCATGTTTATATAATACGATTCTACATCTATGCTTATGTAATATTTTTAAATATAGTTACATGTATTTATAATGACGAAATTATTAAAGCCATATCCTTATACACTTTGAGTTTCTATATAAGCGTAATGTTCACTTCTCTGTCTAGAATCATGTGCGGTAATTAATAGCGATAATATATTCACTCTTTATCTCCATTTATTTTTACGGAGGCCAACAGTGATGTCTCAATTTCAACAGTGGCAGGAGATTTTGACATACGTAACAATACGTAACTTTGCCTTGGCAACAATAACAGACTTCTGTAATGCCAAGGCGTTATGTTTAAAACAGGTCAGACTAGAGCCGCTATGGAAGTTCTTAATAAAGGCATTGGGGCTAATAAACTGCTTCCGGCTTAAATGCTTAGAAATTCCATTATATAGACAGATAGATCAACAGGTATAGGTATCTATATGTATATCTATAGACCTATCTACCTACCTATACATATCTATATGTAGATGGAAAGGACAGTAGGCCTGAAATAAAGTTCATTTGAAGCACTAACTACCCAAAGCTCTGTTCCTCTTTTCCATCAAGTCAGATACAGTATTAGGTCCTCCTTTGCCCAGCATTTCCCAACTGCATCGAATAGCATGTCACTCATAAAAGATATCCGTGCAAGGTCAGGGGGCAGAATTAGTTGTGTGTTTTTTTTTAAATCTTTTAATTCTCTACAAAAAGTCCTGACAGCTTCAGAATCGGCACTGTTTGGAATTAACTGAAGAATGACAAGATGTGGGATAAAATATGACACGCCGAAGGGCCTATTCGCACTTCTTCCAGCTTCTGGCTTGCATCCAGAATTTCCTTCTGCTTCCAGACCCCTGCACTAATCTCACTATCTACCCTAAGTCATACAGGTCCAGAGAGATGGGCAGATTCATCTTTATGCATAAAGAGCTGGTCTTTGCACCAGTTTCATGAAAAGTGATTTTCTTTTCACAGGAGAAGGTGACCAACGGCCCCTTTTTTCGGACAGGAAGGAGCCTGGTTATCTCTAAAATGTTTACAAACTCTTTAAAGGATTAAGTTACAAGGCATATCGAATGTTGTTGGAGGCCCAAGTAATGGATTTGATTTTCTGCATGCACAGGTTACGGACTCGGTGTTTAAATTACGCAGCCATGCTTTGATCCTGCTGTGGGAACGCTCCCCTGAGACTATCTACTTACTGGCCTTTGCTGTTTATTGGACGTTGGATCTCTCACATAAATAGTTCGGTCAGTATTACGTACTGGTTGAGGCTTCAAATCTACTCCATCGCCATTCAGATTGTCTTTCCTTTTTGATTTTATACATCCCATATTTCCTGTTGGAATATAAAAGCAATGACAGGGTTTTACCATTCTAGAACTGGCGTTAGGCTCCCAAACATCTCCATTGACAGAGGCTAGAAAGAGTATGTTTTTATGCTTTATTATAGATGACGAACTCAAATGTGCTTCACATACCCATTTGCTGGTTCATTCATTCATTCATTCAACAGCTATTGCTCGAGCAGGAATTTTACGTCAGCAAGACATCATTCCCGCTCTAGAGACGCTCGTATTCTTGCGGCGGGGACGTGTGAATCAAAGCTACAGTACAACGGGACGAGTCCATGACGGAGGATGCAACTAACTAGGACCTAGGGAAGGGCACCTAACTCAGGCAGGTGGAGAAAGAGGGAGTCAGCGGGAAACATCCTGAAGGAAATGCTCGGTGAGTCAGAATGGGAGCCACACGGCAAAGCCACACGGCAAAGTCAGTAAAGGGATTCCAGGAAGAAAGAACTTCAATGCAAACTACTGACCCTGAGACAACATGGCCCCTTTGGGGAACTAGTTCATCTCACCCCTTCGGGGAAGAGGTTCAAGCTGATCCCTTCAGAAAACTAGTTCTACGATGAGAAAGCTTTTCGCCAAGGAGCAGGTAGGGAAGGCCACGGGCTGGGATGGAAAGGGAGGCACGCCTTGGGTGCAACGTCGGGGAGTTGTTGGGCTTACTTTGTCATTTCACAAGGACATAACGTGCAAGGCAAAGTCAGGGACTTGGGGCCTCAAAGGCAAGCATGAAGAAGACCTAGAAGGCAGAGAGCCTGGGGGCAACTGAATGTGGCTTCGGGCCTGGGAAAATGGCGGGCGGGGGGCCTTCACCAAGACCGGAAATGCAGGAGGAGAGATGATGCCCGGAGGAAGATCCAAACGATCAGATCCAGTAGGCTTCCCAGGAAGGTAGGTGAGTGTGGAAACCAGGCGAGACGGCGGAGCTAGAGGCATGAATGATGGTATCAGCCAGGCATGACTGCGTACTACTTTGGAGGAAGAACCACAGACAGCAGGGGTTGTGCCTGACCAGAGCACGAGGACATAACCATGCTTCCGAATGCTGAACTCTTCTACTCGTTTATCTGGTTAATACTGGGATATATAGAGCACCACACAAAGCACTCTGGGGACTAAAGAGAGGATTCTGAAAACTATAATCAGAGACACATTCTGCCTACAGCATAGCCTCATGGTCCGATCTATACACTAAAAACAATCTGTTATGAGCTCTGTCAGAAGGCCCCATAGGGCAGTGGGTCCCAAACCTAAACGAACACCAGGATCGTCAAACTCAAGAGACCAGATTCCCGGGACACGTTCCAGGAAATTCCACTGGGGCCAGTGGAGGAGGGTACCCAGCGGGGGAGGGGGGTGCATCTGTGGAATTCGGAAGCACTGCCATTTTGGGGACCACTGCCTACAACAGCAGAGGAGGGGGAGATGATTCAGAGCTTGGGGGAGAGGTGCTGGGAATCGGGAAATAACTCCCAGAGGAAGAACTGTTCCAAGAAGTCTCAAGATCTCTGGATTATCACCCACAGGGCACGTGGCCACAGCTGATCTCTGCACCTTGTCCCGCAGGCTCCCAGTTGGCCCGCACCCCTCAACTTGTTTATCATCGCACTAGTGAGATATGAAGCCTCTAAAGGCTCAGTCACACCTCTTTCTGAAACTAGCAAGCACAGTTCCCAAAATAAAGGGGAAGCAAGTATTTCTTTGATTCAAAACAGCACCCCCCCTTTTTTTTATATGCTCAAGTTTCTGAAATGGAGAAGGGTTTTGAAGTGGATCTGTAAATGAGCGAGATGGGTTTTAGGGTAAACAGGCAAGTTCTTTTTTCACCAGTCCCAACCCCCACCCCCTCCAAAATGCTGTTTTCACTGATCGTCCGTTAAAACGAGGGAATGTGGTCCTGGAGAAGGCCTCTCAGCACCCACCGCCGAGCACACGGGCAACACCAAGGGGAGGCCCTGGAGGGTCCCCCCAACCCCCCCGCCCAGCTCCCCCTCGCAAAGACCGCACCCCTCCCCAACCCTCCGGGCTGCAGGTGCTCCTGAGACCCGGCTGGCTGCCCCACTCCAGCAGGTGCTCTGTATCTTGGTGTCTGTTTCTCCCTCTGTGTGTGTGTGTGTGTGTGTGTGTGTGTGTGTGTCTCTCTCTCTCTCCCTCTTTCCCTCTCAATGTCTCTCTGCCTCTGCATCTCTGTCTCTCTCTCTCTCCCACCGTCTCCAGAGCTAACCCCAATGCTACCTGCCAAGCCTGGTCGTCACTAAGGACCCTATTGAAAAGATCCCCCGTCTACCCATTCCACTGCACAGGCTTTACACTCTTCTCTTTTCTAATTGTGACCGACATCCCATTACATATTGATCAACTTGTGGTCAGCGCCCACCAGGCTCAAGGCTGCTGGGGAAGCTCCCAGCCTGTTTCTTCCCAGCAGTATTCCCAGCGGCTACGCAGTGCCTATGCGGGGCAGGTGCTCAGGGAACACGCCCCCGAGAATGACCGGGTGGGGCGGCTCTGGCTGTGTACACGCTCATCATCCCGACCCTCTTGCAAAAGGTGAACAAGAGAAAGGAGAGGAAACCCACCTCCGTCGGTTTCAGAGGCAGGTATCTCTAGAACGGACTTGTAGTTTGCAAGAAATACAGAGGTTAGAGGAACGAAATGATCAGACAGGTCCACAGTCAGGTCCAACTCCATGTCTGGACACACTGAAGAGTGCACAGGGTAGGGGGGTGGGGACGAGGCGGTTACACATTAAAAGACTAGAGACACATAACGGGTGAACCCTGTGTGGATCCTGGATGGGGGTGGGGACAGACGAGGACACAGGGTGGGATAACCGGGGAAATCTGAATGTGTCTGAACATGATGTTAGGGAACTGCTAGGTTTCGTGGGTGATGAGATAATAGCTCTCTGATCGTGCGGCATGAGGCCGAGTCTTAGGAGACGCATACAGGTGTGCAGGGGAGGGTGGCTCATGGTGTCACAAGTTACAACGCTTTGCCCAGTACAAAGACAAGGGGGGGCGGGGAGGCAAATACGGCAAAACGTTCAAAAATCAGAGAACCCAGGTGAGGACGTTCTTTCATTTTTTTTTTCCCTGTGGCTTTGTTAGATTCAAAATTAAAAGTTAGAGGAGGCGGAGAAAATAAGAGGATGTTATGAACAACTTTATGAAAAAGAAGTCGTACAAAATGTTAGAAACCCCGGCAGAGAGAGAGAGAGAGACTCAGCGGGAACAAGGAGAGAGAAGACAGCTGGTGTGGAGTGGGGGCGTCTGGGAGCCAGACCTCTCCGGGGTCTGGACAAAGAGGTGATGACGACTGCCCATGGGCAGTGGCCCCACGAAGGAAGAGAGAAGGATGGAAACAGAAAGCAGGTGGATGTGTAAACGGTGGCAACGGTTCACAGATGATCATCTCTTCATGTTCATTTCATAATTTCCCCTCCCCCCCCCCGTCACCATGGATAACTGATAACACACAAGGGCTGTTGATGACAACAATTACGACACTGCTCCCCGTGGGGTTACCGTCCTCGGCGGCTCAGGCTGAGCTGGCCTCTGCCGACGGTCCACCCGACAGGGAGTTGTAGTTCATCACCGTCCAGCGAGAAAGCTCAGAGAGCTGCTTGTGGTGACACGGGGATGAACTCAGACCTGGTCCTGCAATTCCTCATGCTGTGGGAAGGTTCCAGAAAAGTAGAAAATCCAACGTACCCCCAACAAAAACTAAGGTGGTTACACGTTTGCAAGTGATACGAGCTACACTCTACCATGATGCACACTTCAGCATTTATTTCATTTATTTTTATCTGAGGGAGGCAGAACGGGAGGGGGGGGAGGGGAGGAGAAAGAGAGAGAGAATGAGATTGAGAATCCCAAGCAGTCTCTGCGCTCAGTGTGGAGCCCGATGCAGGGCTGGGTCCCACAACCCGGGGATCATGACCTGAGCTAAAAGCAAGTGTCAGGGGCTCAACCGACTGAGCCACCCAGGCGCCCCCACACTCTAGAATTTTTTTTTAAATCTTTATAATTTTTTGGGCATCCCAGGGACTCCCTGAAGAAACCCTATGACGCAGGTATTACTGACCCCACTTTACAGAAGAGCACACTGAGGCCCAGAGAGGCGGTCATGACCAGTCCAAAGCCACAGCACTGCTGAACCCTAGCGCTGGGCCTCGCGCACAGGCTTAGCTGAAAGTCCAGACGATGGTGGCTTTGAAACTTGTGTCTTACCTACTTCGGCAATGATGCCGAAGGAAGAGATCATTGCTTCTCTTGCAGAAGGACTTGAAATGCTTTTCCCAAAACAGACAATGAGGAGTTTAATAAAACGAAAGCAGAAGAGCCGAGCCAAGGAAAAGAGGAAAATGGGGATGTGGTAACATGGCGGGCACCAGATTTGCTATCGCAGGTTTCCTGGCAGGAAGAACAGGGGTGCAGGGCGAGTGACGGCGCTTTCACGAAGGCAAGAGGAAGTAGGGGCGGGCCCGTCACAGGAGGGCAAGGCCCCCCCCCGCAGATGCTAAGGTTTCTTATGATGAACTTTACGTGAAGTGCTACGGATGATGTAGTTCGCAAGGCCTTCAATTTTTTAGCAGTAAGTGAAGACGCATTTCATACGTGGGGATTTTCGGTCAATAATGATAAAGACTGAGGGGCACCCGGGTGGCTCATCGGTCGGGCGTCCAACTTCAGCTCAGGTCATGATCTCACAGTTGGTGAGCTCGAGCCCCGCGTCGGGCTCTGTGCTCACAGCTCAGAGCCTGCTTCGGATCCTCTGTCTACCTGTCTCCCGCCCCTCCCCGACTCCCTCTTTCAAAAATAAACATCAAAAAAAAAATCATGACAATAACCAAGATTTGACATGCAGATACAGCCATGGGATCTTTATCACATAAGCTGGACTACATGGTCTAAAATAGACACAAACATCTGGGCAACTACTTGCTCACAAGGGGTCATCTGCCAACACGCCCAGGAAACGGGAGGTGGTTAACTTTTCTTTCCAGAAATTTCTTTCACTGGAACAAATATCCTTTCGGGTGGCTTATCCTCCTTTAAGGGCCTTAGAATACAAACATCCCTTGGGGTGGCTTATCCTCAGTTAAGGGCCTTAGAATACTAAAATCGTTTTTAAGAGAAGATTTAAGAAAAGACTAAGTATGAGTCTTCATTTACTACCCTGCTGCCTCTGGTCAGATCAAATAATGCCTTACCGTTATCCACGCGCTTGCTAAAAAAGCAACCATCTGCTTGGAATTCTACTTCCGGGGACGGATTTCTTTTTCTCCCCCTCCAGTTTTACTGAAGTATAACTGACATAGGACATGGTGTAATTTAAGGCATACGACGTTAATGATTTTGTACACCGTGTATCGTGAAATGATTCCCACAATAAGGTTAGTTAACACCTCAATCACTTCACGGGGTTGTCAGGGGTTATTTTCATGGTAAGAACTTTAGAGGAACTGTTCTTGAGATACACAAGGTCGTTCACGTGAACGTTATGTACATCATATAGAGAGACAATCTACATGTCAGTAGGGGAGAGTTCATTAAGTTGGGATAAACTGACATATTCTGAGAGTAGAAGGAGTTAAAAAGAGAGATTTGTAGAATTCGGGCATTCTTGACCATCGGTCATTACTGATTGAAAAAACACACAGAGACATAGGGACACACACATATCCATATGGAAGCATATCCATCTATCCACAGAAAAAGAAGACAGACCCATCACCGTGTTGGTTAGGTTCTGAAGTCCATTGTAAGGGGCAAGATCCCATACAGAAATTTCCTCTTCAACATTCCTAAAGAGGACACCACAACTTATAAGATATTTTGGAGTGAGGACTGTAGCGTTGGGTTGCTGAACTCAAATCCTGGGTCCATCGATTATTAGCTGTGTGATCTTGGGCGAGTTGCCAAACCTCTCTGTGCCTCAGGAGCCTTCTGAAAACTGGAGATAATCTTACCTGGCTCATTGCGCTGTTATGATGCTCAAATGAATGAAGTCAGTCAATGTTTGTAAAGTGCTTACAAGTATGCTGAAAACGGCACACCGGAAGAGCTATAGACGTGTTTGTTAAGCACATAGATAAATGCGGTCTAAACGCTAGTTTCCCTCCAGCGCAGCAAGGGAAACACTGTCGCCGATGAGAAACAGAGGCACAGCCTCTACCCCACCCCGAAGAGGGAACGGTAGGAGCCCGTCGCCACCTCACCCTCGGGGTGGCACCAGGCCACCTGGCCCATCCAAATGGCCATTTTCTTCCTTACTCCGTCCCTCCCCTCTTTGGGGTGGGTGCCTTCCATGCCGGGTCAACTCTGCCGTATGCTTGGGTATGGGATGATGAGCAGAATGTGAGTGCATATGCATTACCCTGTGATTAAAGACGGGGAGAGAAGCTGGGGAGTGGAAGAGGTTCCTGAGTTTGCATTTAACATGCATTTTGGGTAATATCTTGGCCTCTGTCACAGATTTCCCAAGTTTAAAAGGTACTACGGTGGCGCCTGGGTGGCTCAGTCGGCGAAGCATCCGACTTCAGCTCAGGTCATGATCCTGCGGTTCGTGAGTTCGAGCCCTGCTCCGGACTCTGGACTCTCTCTTCCTCTCTCTCTCTCTGCCCCTTGCTCACTCGTGCTCTCTCTCTCAAAAATAAATAACATTTTAAAAATATATAAAAAAGTAAAGGTATTACACCCCATATATTATATTTCAACCTATATTTTTCAAGTCCGTACAAATCACTTCCTTGACTGCTACATAAAAGTTTTGAAATCACTCATTTCTCATATTATCAGAGCCTAAAGATGTATCAAGTAGGAAACTGGAAGCCATTTCCCCCTGTGTAATCTGAACCCGTATTTTAACGGCAAGTTAAAATCCTAGATCTTAAAATTTAAAAACAAGGTTACTAGAATTTAACCCCCCAGAACCTGCATTTCCAGCCTTTATAAAATGCTACAAAGAAACTGTGTTGGTATCCCATTTTGTTTTTATTATGATTTGTAAATTTTCTGTCTTTACTCCATCAGCCAAAAAGAAAGTAAATTGTCTTTTTTTTTTTTTTTTTAACTCACCACTACTTCTCCCAACCGACTGCTTTAATTTGCATGGAGTTTTCCCAGCAATAAGCCAATTACTCATCCAAAGGCTCATCAGGAGCTCCAGAACCTTCCTCCGATTACCGACCTCCTGTCTAACCTTGCAATATCCAGAGTCATTCTGGAGTTACCAGACATGTGTATGTGGGAAGGGAGGAGCAGCGAAGAATATGCAATTACCTACTTTGTGCCCAGCATTGCCCCGAAGAGGAAAGCAAAGCCCAGAGGTGAACCCGTGCGAGGTTATCAAAGGTCTTAGGTACAAACGAACTTGGTCCATCGGCTTCGAAGCCACACTTCTTGACCCACCCAAGGCTTTACTGCCTCCCCATACTGTGAGTTTCATCTCTGAATTAGTGAGCTTAGAAAAACAAGAAAAAGGAACCCCCAACGACATAGGGAGAATAATCCCCCCCAAAAGACCTTCAACATTTAATAAAAAAGAAGGGGGGAGTCTGGGTGGCTCAGTCCGTTAAGCACGGCTCAAGTCATGACCTCACGGTTCACGAGTGGGAGCCCCCCATTGGGCTCTGCGGTGACAGCACAGAGCCTGCTTTGGGATTCTCTCTCCCTCTCTCTCTCCTGCTCGTGCTCTCTAGCTCTCAAAAATAGATAAACGTTAAAAAAAACAAAAAAAAAAAAACCCAAATAGTGATCTTGAACTTCCAAAGTAGGCTG
This sequence comes from Lynx canadensis, assembly GCF_007474595.2. Taxonomy (NCBI): domain Eukaryota; kingdom Metazoa; phylum Chordata; class Mammalia; order Carnivora; family Felidae; genus Lynx; species Lynx canadensis. Next base: position 75,043,702 of record NC_044320.2, read on the forward strand.
GGTTTGGTTCAAGGGTCATTCCCAGGAATTTATCCCTAAATAACGTCTTCCATGCCTCGTGCTTACATTCCAGAACCAGCTATTTAACTCAAGCATTGCTTTGTCTGCCCAAATAGAAGCCTTCTTGACACCCTTTGATTGTTTTCCTTCTTAGTGTACTTTCAAGAATGAGACTCCGGAGATGTTTTTAGAGAGGCAAGGTCGATGGAGGGGTTCCAACAACCTATCAGAGAGAAAGTGTCTCAGTGGTAGCCTCAGGACAACAGAGGAGGAGAAAGCTCCAGAACTAAACTCCATAATCAACTCCATCAGTTCCTACTTAAGTAGTTTTCTTTTGCCAACGTTCCTAAATTCCTTTTGAGAAAGATAGAATTGAAAAAGATGTAGCCAGACTCTCTTAGACAACTAAGATTTCTCTCCTCTGTAGGCCGTGGTAATCATTTTCAAATGTTCTCGGTATTTTCCCCTGGATGAAATCGCCCAGAAAGCCATACTGACACAGTTAGTAAGCTGATAACCAGGGCCACCCGGGTCCAGACCCTGGTTTCGACCAGCCTCGAATACGAGGTCCTGAAGGTTGAGGGGCAATTAAGTCAATGTCGTTTTGGTATTGGGTAGTCCTGGCTCCTAGGTTTCCTCTGGGTTCCGTAAATCTAAGCAAATCCTTGACAACGCGGGTCACAGGACTGCTCTGTGGTGTGGGTGTCACCTCTGGTCTGTGACTAAAGGGGGGATCCCCGTAGAAGGGAGCGGGGTGCTTTACAAGAAGTACTTCTTGAGTCATAAAATGTGACAGAGAGCCTGAAGGAGCATTAGAAAGAGTAAGAATGGGATAGAACCCCCATTCTAAATAAAAGGGGGCCACGCCCACCCACTTTTATTATTAAGGGCCAACTGGGAAAGGGGGGTGGGGCGGGAAGTTGCTTTAAGTACATTTAGTAGTTGTAGGTCTACACCCCCAGATCCAACCTGGGGGAGACTGTACATCTGACAGAGGGTCTGTCTCTCTCTTTGCTTACAGGATGAGGCACGACGGAAGGCTATCTGGAGGCTCCCCTCACTCAGAAGCCTTTTGAAGGGACAGGGGCTCTGGGAGATCCCGCCGTGATCCGTTCGCTCTGGAGGGGCTGTTCGGGTTAACGCTCCACACAGTCAGCAGTGCCCATCATATGGCAGCAGACACACAAAGGACGTGGAGAGAACCCGTGGCTTTCTTCCCTCCCCAAGTAGCACAACAGAAACCCTGTACCTACGTAGGTACCACCTAAGAAGGGAGGAGGAGAAACCCAAAGAGCGAAACTCCCATCTTGAAGCGGTGGCGACATGATGGAAAAAAGACTAAGCTGGGAAAACTTCAAACCCTGTTGGCAAACTTAAGGCTGTTTGCTGACCTGCTGTTATTCAGAGGGATGAGGAGCGAGGGTTGAAGACCGTGAAGCCTTCTTTCCTCTGTTTTTGCACGGCCGAGGTGCAGTGTGGCCATTCTGCAAGCTTGCTACCCACAGGAGGCAGGGGCATTCTGGAATGCATTCGTGATGATGGTTTTAGAACCTTGCGAAGCTACTAGAAACCACCGAACTGTGTGTCTTAAAAGGGTGAAGTTATGGCATGTGAATTGTGTCGACAACGAATTAATTTCAAAATATGCTTCCTTGACTCCCCCCAAGAGATGGATATAGGGCAGTACGGCTGGCTTCCCCTTCGTGCCATTTTATGTTTTTGTGATCGAAATCTGAGACATTTTAATTTACCTTATGTTTGCCAATGTCTCCATCTGGTTTGAAAGCTTGTTTTTATTATGTGCTGTAGGACGCAGAGCAGCAGGGAGATCCAGGTATCATGCAGTTAGCTACAACGTAAATGTGTAGCATAAACAACAGGAAGCCCATCCTGAAATATTCTGAAATAACGATGCATAAAAAGAGCAAGTCGGCTGCGTTTATCAGAACCTTAATAAACCAGTACAGTTTTAGTCGCCGCATTTACCGGAGTGAGTCCAGAAAAGACCATGAAAGAATTAGGTGAGGGTTCAAATACCTGAACATTTGGAATCTGGAGAAGTTCAAGGGTAATTTGACTCTGGCGGGAAGACCGCAGAAGATAATGACAGGTACAGGAAACTAGGAACTGGGGAGCAGAGTTGCTGGGTCCAGCCTTGACAGTCCTGTAATTACGGACAAAACCACTTTTCTTCTCTGGGCTCTAATTTCTTCACCATAAAATGAAACCATGTGGCTTGGCATGAGAGTCAATGATACTATTTTTAACTTGACAATACATATTAAAGTCTCTTAAAATGTGTGCGCTTCTTGGGGTGCCTGGGTGGCTCAGTCAGTCAAGTGTCCTACTTCAGCTCGGGTCATGATCTCGCGGTGCCTGAGTTCAAGCCCTGTGTCAGGCTCTGTGCCGACAGCTCAGAGCCTGGAGCCTGCTTCACATTCTGTCTCTGTTTCTCGGCCCCTCCCCTGCTCACGCACTCTCTAATCTAAATAAACACACACACACAAATGTGGGCACTTCTTAACATTCCATTCAGCAATACATTGTTTCTAAGAAAATAACTGGTTACTTACACAAAGCTCTGTAGAAAAGGATATTTTCTTTATAAAGAAAGGGGACTGTGTGTAAATACCACACGATCAGAAATATACTCGAAATACAAAACTATAGGTCACTCTCAAAGTTTATTACACCTATAGCCAGTTCTCTGAAAAATTACAAAATGATCAATTTACCAACATTTGTACATTTTAACTAGGTTTATGTAATTTTATACTAGAGGGATGGTTTTACCAGCTTAAGTTTACAACTGTGTATTATTAGTTGAAGTGGTTTTAATAGCTTAAGGGTATAACAATTGTTATTGAATGTAATTGTTTTAAAAGCTTTTGAAAGTTCCTATGATGCCTTTTAAGGAAAGTTCTATTTTTAAAAACAGGATTGTTTTTAAACAGTTCTATTTTAAAAAACAGGATCTTCTTAGGACTATATTAATATTAGTTGGTAATAAGTAGGTAATAAGTGGTTTAATTTTTTTTTAAAGGGGGGGGAGGGGCAGAGGAAGAGAGAAAATCCCAAGCAGGTTCCATGCTCAGTGCAGAGCCCGATGCTGGACTCGATCCCACAACTCTGGGATCATGACCTGAGCCAAAATCAAGAGTTGGGTGCTTCACCAGATATATATATTCTATATATATTCAAATATATATGTAATATGTAATATGTAATAAAGTGGGCTTTATTACAGCATGCACAAAAATAAACTCAAAATGGATTAAAGACCTAAATGTAAGACTTGAAACCTACAAACTTCCAAAAGAAAACAAAGGCAATCAACTCTTGGACATCAGCCTTAGCAATAGTTTTCTGTCTTTCCAGGCAAGGGAAACAAAAGCAAAAATAAACAATTGAAACTACAAAAAACTAAAAAGTTTTTGCACAGTGAAAGAGATCATCAATAAAATGAAAAGGCAGGGCACCTGGGTCACTCAGTCGGTAGAGCGCCCGACTTCGGCTCAGGTCATGATCTCAGAGTTCGTGAGTTCGAGCCCCACACGTTGGGCTCCGTGCTGACAGCTCAGAACCTGGAGCCTGTTTTAGATTCTGTGTCTCCCTCTCTCTCTGCCCCTCCCCTGTTTGTGCACTCACTCTCTCTCTCAAAATTAATATTAAAAACAGTTTTTTTTAGTAAAATGAAAAGGCAACTTATTGCATGGGAAAGGTATTTGCAAATGATATATCCAATGAGGGGTTAATATCCAATATGAAGAATATGAACATAAATATATTAATATAAAGAACTCCTACAACTCAAACAGTCTGATCAAAAAATGGGCTGGGGCTCTGAATAGACATTTTTCCAAAGACATCCAGATGGCCAACAGACACGAAAAGATGCTCAACATCACTCATCATCAGGGAAATGCAAATCAAAACCCCAATGAGACACAACCTTATACCAGTCAGAATGGCTAAAATAAAAAAAGACAAGAAAAGCAAGTGCTGGCAAGGATGTGGAAAAATAGGAACCCCGTGCATTGTGGGTGGGAATGTAAGTTTGTGACAGCCACTATGAAGAACAGTATGGGGTTTCCTCCAAAAAATCAAAAACGGCGATAACCTATAATCCAGCAATTCCACTTCTGGATATTTACCTGCAGAAAATGAAAACACTAACTCAAAACTTTATACGCACCCCTATGTTTATTGCATCATTATTTATAATAGCTAAGATATGGAAGCAACCTATGTGTCCGTCAGTTGATGAATGGATAAAGAAGTGGCACACACACACACACACACACACACAGGACTATTACTTACCCATAAAAAAAGAGTAAGATCTTGCCATTCACAATGGCATAGATGGACCTAACAGGTATTATGTTAAGTGAAATAAGTCAGAGAAAGACAAATATCTCACAATTTCACTTATACCTGGAATCTAAAAACCAAAGCAAATGAATGAACAGATACAGATTCATAAATACGGAAAAGTGGTCGTTATCAGAGGAGGGGGGGCTGGGGGTATAGGCAAAACAGGTGAAGACGAAGAGATACAAAATTCCAAGTATCAAGTAAGTAAATCACAGGGATGGAACGTACAGCATAGAAATATAAGAAACCAGAGAAGCTGGACCCATGGCTTACAATCTTTGAAACGCTGATAATCTGTCGAAGTTAAGAACTTGGAGAGGTTGCAGCTAAAGCTGTGGTCTTTGCTAAGAATTTAAACGAAAATAAACTGTCAATCATGGATATGCTGACTACACCTGAGGAAAACCGTTCAACATCCAGGAGATGCACCTAAGCGGGCATCTATGGCATGATACAAAATTCAGCTTCCTTCAGCTGTCTTGGCTTAGAGAAACAGACACCTACCTGCCAGGTGTCTCAAGAGGTGACAAGGACTCAGACCCCTATGTGAACACAAGAGGCAATTGATACCCCCATGGCCCCTTCTCTTGGACTCCTAGCAAAGTCGGAAGGTCTCAGGTAAGGGAGTTGGCGGTGGAAGAAAGAGGCTGTGCAAAGGTCCTGTGACTGGAATGAGGTGAGGGGTAGAAGAGGAGCTGGTATGGCTGGAGTGAGGCAAGCAAGGATCTGAGTGGTAAGAGGCAAGGGCGAGGTCCTGACCCTCTTATGATAAGTGCGCAGCGGATGACAAATGCACAAGCGATGGGTGGCATCCCCCTGGGTCAGTGTGCATTAAGAAGCCTTGCTTACACAGCCGATCCCGATTTGCATAAGTCTTAGTTGAGCCATTTCACACAGAGGAAGACAAGAGGAGATTGTTGAAACAATGGGGTTTTTTTTGGTTTTGTTTCTCTGAACAATAAAAGGGAACACAATGAAAACAAGATGAGTTCATGGAAACTTATGTATCAGAGAAGCTTATGTATCAAACGTGTCATTTAAATGACCAGAAGAGGAAATGAAAGGCAGAGTATGAATTCTGTATGCACAGCCAACGAAGAAGTGTAATCAACTTCAACTCTGCGTCTAGCCTCAGATTTCTGTGATCAAGAATTCTGCCACATAGATTTGGAAATGCATAAAATCATGTATTTATATTCCATCTTAAGAACTAAAGCAGCTTTACATGCGTGCAGGCAACATAATACAAACTACTAGGAAATAAGGAAAAAAAAAAAAAGGTGAAACTGAGCCCAAGGCAGCTGAAGGAAGCTGTTACAACTTGCCGTAAATTTCTGTGCAATTGTTAGATGTAGGCTGCAAATCGACAAAAAGTGTAGGTTTTCTTGAGGCTGAAGCCAAGAGGAGGAAAAGAGGCCTCAGATATAAATAAATCGGCTGCTCTACAACAGAATTTCTCAACCTCAGCACTACTGACATTTGGAACCAAAAGAATTTTTTGTTGTGGGGGGCTGTCCTGCACAGTGTCGGGTAGTTAGCGGCACCCTTGGCCTCTACCCAAGAAGAGAGTGACACCCTTCTTCCCCCACCTCCTCGTGAGTCGTGATAACCAAAAATGCCTCCAGACACTGCCAAATGTCCCTTGATGAAGGCTATGTGGCAGGAAATCAGATGTTTTAATTACTGGCAATAACCTTACGTACTGAGATTTTCTGCTACACGTTGGGGTAAAACAATATGCTTTGTTAGTCAACGGTGAAAGTCAGGTTTAATGTCCCACTATAAAGTTTAAGGGACATAGCCAGAAATTTTGTCCGGTAGATGTCTGGACGTCTGCCTATACACACAGGGACAGACACAGATCCACAAAGACACACACAGAGATCCGATGTTTGTTGGAATGGTTCCAGAAACTTTTTATGAGAAAATCATGACCCTGACTCTATACTTCTATATAGACTAGTCATGGGGCGCCTGGGTGGTTCAGTCAGTTAAGCATCCGACTTCGACTCATGGTTTGTGAGTTCGAGCCCCACATTGGGCCCTGTGCTGTCAGAGTGAAGCCTGCTTGAGAACCTCCCTCTCTCTCTCTCTATCTCTGCTCCTTCCCACCCGTTCCTTTCTCTCAAAAATAAACAAACATTAAAAATAAACAAATCAATAAAACTAGTCTCATGAGATAAAACTAGAAGAAACAATAAGAATCATCTATTCTACCTACTCCCCTCTTATGAAAATGTATTTTATTTTCACTGAAGTTAACACAAAAACTCATTTAAAACTTCACTGTGGAAGAAATGGGCAGAAAACATGAATAGACACTTCTCTAAAGAAGACATCCGGATGGCCAACAGGCACATGAAAAGATGCTCAACGTCGCTCCTTATCAGGGAAATACAAATCAAAACCACACTCAGATATCACCTCACGCCAGTCAGAGTGGCCAAGATGAACAAATCAGGAGACTATAGATGCTGGAGAGGATGTGGAGAAACGGGAACCCTCTTGCACTGTTGGTGGGAATGCAAATTGGTACAGCCACTCTGGAAAACAGTGTGGAGGTTCCTCAGAAAATTAAAAATAGACCTACCCTATGACCCAGCAATAGCACTGCTAGGAATTTACCCAAGGGATACAGGAGTACGGATGCATAGGGGCACTTGTACCCCAATGTTTATACCAGCACTCTCAACTATAGCCAAATTATGGAAAGAGCCTAAATGTCCATCAACTGACGAATGGATAAAGAAGTCGCGGTTTATATGCACAATGGAATACTACGTGGCAATGAGAAAGAATGAAATATGGCCCTTTGTAGCAACGTGGATGGAACTGGAGAGTGTGATGCTAAGTGAAATAAGCCATACGGAGAAAGAGAGATACCATATGGTTTCACTCTTATGTGGATCCTGAGAAACTTAACAGAAACCCATGGGGGAGGGGAAGGTAAAAAAAAAAAAAAAAAAAAAGAAGTTAGAGTGGGAGAGAGCCAAAGCATAAGAGACTCTTAACAACTGAGAACAAACTGAGGGTTGATGGGGGGGGTGGGAGGGAGGGGAGGGTGGGTGATAGGTATTGAGGAGGGCACCTTTTGGGATGAGCACTGGGTGTTGTATGGAAACCAATTTGACGATAAATTTCATATATGGAAAAAAAAAAAAAACAAAAAAACTTCATTGTGAACAGAATAGAGAGCCCAGAAACAGACCTACTGAAATATGGTGAACTGATCTTTGACAGAGGAGTCTGTGAAATTAATTCAATGGAGAAATGACAGTCTTTCCAACAAATGGTGCTGAACGGTTGGATATCCACATGAGAAAAAACATTAATCTAGACCCAGACCTTACACCATTTACAAAAATTAGCTCAAAATGGATAAGCAGAACTAAATGTAAAATGCTTTAAAAATGTACAAAAGATCTGAACAGGCACCACTGAAGAAGATAATCATGGTAAACAAGCATATGGGAAGATGCTAAACACCATACATCACGAAGGAATTGCAGATTAATGCAACAGTGACATATATCACCACACGCCTAGAAGAATGGCCAAAATCCAAAACACCGACACCACCAAATGCTGGTGAAGATACGAGGGAATGGGAACGCTCGTTCGTGGCTGGGGGAATGTAAAATGGTGCAGCCACTTCGGAATACAGTTTGTGGCAGTGTCTTGCCAAACTAAATTTTCTCTTGACAAATGATGCAGTAACCGGACTTCCTAGCATTTACCCGAATGAATTGAAAACTTAAGTTCGCACAAACCCTGCACGCGGATGTTTACAGCAGCTTTATTCGTAACTGCCCGAGCTTGGAAGCAACCAAGACGTACTGCAGCAGGTGAATGTATCAACAAAGGAAGGTACATCCAGACAAAAAATATTCTTCATAAATAAAAAGAGGTGGGCCATCGAACCATAAAAAGACACGGAGAAAACTTCGATGCATATTGCGAAATGAAAGAAACCAATATGAAAAGGCTGCATACCTCATGATTGCAACTATATGACCTTCTGGAAAAGGCCAAACAGCACTGTTCCCTGGAAACAGTAAGAAGATCCGTGCTCACCAGGGGGAGTTCAGGGCGAGGAAGGAAGAGGCGGAACACTGGGGATTTTTAGGGCAGTGAACTATTCTATTCGAAGATGCGATGGTGGATGCATGACATTATACGTTGGTCAAAACCCATAGGATGTACAAAACAAAGAGTGAACCCTAATAAAAACTGGACTTTCATTGATAATAGTGTACCAATCTTGGCTCATCAGTTGTAACAAATGTACAAGGTACTCCAAGATGTTAATAATTTGGGAAAACTGGGTGGTGCCATATGGGAAACTCTCTGAACTTTCCACTCAATAAACCACTCTGTAAACCTAAAACTGCCCTAAAAGGAATGTATTAATTTTTTAAACTATATTATGACAGAAGATACCAATCCATATACTTTTGAGTCCATATTTCAGAAAACAGATCTTCAATTTTGAAAAGATGATTGCCTTGGGGCGCCTGGGTAGCTCAGTCGGTTGAGCGTCCGACCTCAGCTCAGGTCACGATCTCGCGGTTCGTGGGTTCGAGCCCCGCGTCGGGCTCTGGGCTGATGGCTCAGAGCCTGGAGCCTGTTTCCGATTCTGTGTCTCCCTCTCTCTCTGCCCCTCCCTGTTCATGCTCTGTCTCTCTCTGTCCCAAAAATAAATTTTAAAAAAGTTAAAAAAAAACTTAAAAAAAAAAAAAAAGAAAGAAAAGATGATTGCCTTAAAATAGTTCTGCTGGGAAAATCTGCACACATCCACCTACTACATATGCTCCTCAACACCCCAAATTTTCCAATTATCAAGGGCAGGCTCTTACCTGCTCTACCTTATTATGGCGTAAAATACAGTAGAATTTCATTAAACCTTCTCAGCTGAATTCCTAAGCTTCTACAGTGTTAGTGTGGGAAAATAACTGGTAAGAGACAGGAGATCCATTAATGTTTAATAATAAAGCCGTGAATCCTAGCAATATGCTTATAGCCCTTTATGATAAATGAGAAGTAAAACTGCATCAGGCTTGTAAAAATGGCAAGACAAAACACATCTGATAATATAGCCCTGAATTTATACATATGTATCTGCAGAGTGAACAGGATTTTATCAGCAATAGTAATCCCACAGAACCACTGTCAACCGATAGTTAAGTCAAATAAGTAAAAATAGGAGGAGTGGCAGGTACGTAAGAGATGTGGTCCATTTAAGGGACTGTTATGGAGAAAATGGTTGGATCTGGCGAGTGAAACCAGATGGGGGGTGTTAGGAAGGGGGGGTAGGAGTCTGCTCTTTTATGTTAAAGCTTTTAGCTGTTTTGGTTTTTAAATTGTGTACAAGTCTCCCCCTTGATGGCGATGAAGAATTTTTTTTAAGGATGGCTAAAAGAATTGTGTACCTAAATTAAAAAAAAAACACAAAACTGTTTATGGGGTGCCTGGGTGGCTCAGTTAGTTAAGCATCTGACTCTTGATTTTGGCTCAGGTCATGATCTCACGGTTCATGGGATGGAGTCTCGCGTCAAGCTCTGTGCTGACAGTGCGGAGCCTGCTTGAGATTCTCTCCTCCCGCTCTCTCAAAATAAGTAAATAAACTAAAAAAACAAAACAAAACAACTTTATAATGTAACATTAAAAAAAAAAAGCAAGGTAAGTTTCACATACATTATTGAACATATGATTACACATGTTCAAAAAGTTTGGAAAGAAATATTAAAATCAAATGAAATCAAAATTGAAACAAAAACACCTCATGCTTCTATGGTGGGTCAGAGCTTTTCCGGGTGTTTCTCCCTTGCCGACATGTGTACAGAAAGCTACCGTGTTGGACTCTGATAAAAATACGCCTGTAAAATTAGAAATCAAACATGGCGAGCTATGTATTTATGCTAGTCCCCTCTACCCACAGCGGCCTTTTGGACTTTCCCATTATCTGGGAGACAAGGGACACCCATATGATGTTCAGTCCTGCTACAATGCCTTGAGGTCAGCCAGCCTCGGTGTCCTCAGATAGGGAATGGGGTGATACAGGCACTCATCCCGGTGTGGTTGTGGGGGACTTTAAATGTATTCAAGAGAGCTCCAGGCACGGAAAGCCCGTCTTCCCCACGGGCTGGCACCCATGTGAGCTTGTGGTCAATAAAGTATGATGGTTAAAAGCCAGGCAATGAGTCTACCCCAGACGACCAAAGGTCACAGGGCCACAATTTTAAACACAAAAGACGTGAGGAAGAAGAAGAACTGGAAACCATTCTTTGGACTAAGCTTGAAGACAAAACAGCGACTTATCAAGTGTGGTGGAAGATACTAGAAGCAGACGGGAGACAGTAAACTTTAAACTCACTCCAGGAGTCTAAAAGTGAAAAAGAGGAAATGAGGCCACGGCTGGGTCCCAAGTTACTTTCTTAAAATGGGTATGGCCAAAAAAGGGTCACGAGATGCAGGAAGAGAAAAAGGGACGGGAGGCAGACAGCAGACCTGCGGTCACGGTTCCCAAACTGTGTGCCAAGGCACCCAGGGTGCCACTGCAAACTCGAGGCGTGCCTGGGGATATTTCAAATTTTCGAGGGAAACACAATGACATCTATTGGACGCTGTGAGAACGAGTAGCTCAAGGTAGCTCAGGTTCAACATTAGGTTGCACTGTATTCCTTTCAGCAATTTCGAATCTGTGTGAAACAGGGTTTTCTGTGGTTGCCGTGATAAAAAGGAAGGATCGCAGGGAACAGAAACGCGAAGGTAAACATGGAACAGAAAGTAAGGCTGGTGGTGTCCAATCCAACTCCAAAAGTCGAGAGGCTGCATGACACAGGTACACACATCCCACTAGGGTACATCGTGTTCATTTAGGAATAACATCAGGGCGCCTGGGTGGCTCAGTCGGTGAAGCATCCGACTTCAGCTCAGGTCATGATCTTGCAGTTTGCGAGTTCTCTGCTGTCAGCACAGAGCCTGCCTTGGAACCTCTGCTTCCCTCTCTCTGCCCCTCCCTGGCTCGCGTGCACACACACACTCTGTCTCCCCAAAATAAATACACGTTAAGAAAACACTTTAAAGGGACGCCTGGGTGGCTCAGTCGGCTAAGCATCCGACTTCAGCCAGGTCACGATCTCGCGGTCCGTGAGTTCGAGCCCCGCATCAGGCTCTGGGCTGATGGCTCGGAGCCTGGAGCCTGTTTCCGATTCTGTGTCTCCCTCTCTCTCTGACCCTCCCCCGTTCATGCTCTGTCTCTCTCTGTCCCAAAAATAAATAAACATTGAAAAAAAAAATTAAAAAAAAAAAAAAAGAAAACACTTTAAAGAAGAATAACGTAAAAATAGTATGTTTTACTTTCAACGTTTGTGTGCTAGTTTTTCAAACGGTGCTAAGGTGTTATAATAAATATGTATTAAGTTGTTTGGACCTAGCAACCTAAACACAGATGGAACTCTTTTGTGTGTCTTCTGCTCTAGGACTGACCATGTAAAAATTACTCACACACTCAGGGTCAGTAATCTTTAACATGTGAGCAGGTTAGGACAGAGCAGGTGGGTGCTGCGAGCCTGAGCAGTGAGACAGAGAGACAGGCGAGGGTGGGTGGGGCCACCAGCCAGGTGCACCTGGGGCAAGGACGGGGGGGGGGGCGCAAGGTCTCCTGGCACCGAGAACCCCCCACCTTCAACTTCACATTGCCTACCCTGCTGTAAGGAGAACCCACCCATTCTCAGTAGGAATACGCTAGAGGACGTCCCGATTCGTTTTAGAAAAATCTCAAATCATAGAGACAGCATGACAGGCATATTCTGTTGAATTTCCATTTTTCTTCATGGAAATGCCTTTTGCTCACCGTCCTATTCACCTGGGCTCAGGACCCCCGTCACCTTTGCGACCTGCGTGTCACGCTTGACTCAGTAGAAACAACGCTCTGTCAAGCCCCGTCCCTTCTGCAAGATAACTGTGGCTGGCTTCGAAGCTTGGAAAAAGGCATGGACTGGACGAATAGTGGATCGCGGTGGTTTCTCCCACATTAGTCTCCTGTGTTACGAAACCCTACATGATGTTAATCACTAATATCGCAGCATTTTAGGGATAACTAGTCTAGATTGTGGCAGGTGCCTCCTCGCTAGTCCTTCGGCAGCAGCCTTTCCCCTGCTCTTTGCTCATCTCTGCGAATCATCTGATCACTGTGTCCGTCGAGATTCCAAGTTCTTCAGGCCACCTTCCGTTACTTCACTGGTCCAGTGAGTTAATACCTATTCGCAGAGCCCAGTTTCACAGTGACGATCTGCGGCCATTCATCCCTGCCCTGCCCACTTCCCTGTTTACATTTCTCCATAGGAATATCGGAAGCATTCAGATTACAGGACCCATGTCACCATCAGTCGGGCTCTCCTCCCGGGGAGAGCAGGGATTTTTGTTAGTTCTATACACAGCTGTAGGGCCAGAGCCGAGAACAAACCTAACTCACACCCAATCTTGCCTGCTCCCCTCAGGTCACATCCTTCTCTACCTCCCATTTCTTCTCTCTGTAATCAATTTGGAATGTAGGCACAGGCCCCGCGACGTCTCCATCTCATGCCGGTGACAAAACTCTTAAATTGCCTACCTGTGAACGTGTACATAGCCTCCTCGACTAGACTATAAACTCCTTGAGGGCAGACACGGTCTCTTCTACCTTTTCGTAGACCACCTTGCATCTGCCAGCCAAACACACACAGAACCACTCCCCAGCTGCCAAGTCAGCAATAAAACACCATCTACCGAGTTAAAGTTGAATTTGGAAATTCCAAGGACTGTGTTTTGCAGTCAGATGTAATTCTACAAGTAGACTTCATTACTTTGTGTTTTTTAAATTTTTTTATGTTTTATTTTTACGAGAGAGAGAGAGAGAGAGAGAGAGAGAGGCACGAAGCGTGAGGAGGAGAGGGGCAGAGAGGGAGAGGGAGACACAGAATCCGAAGCAGGCTCCAGGCTCCGGGCTGTCAGAGCCCGACGCGGGGCTCGAACCCACGGACCGCGAGATCAAGACCTGAGCCAAAGTCGGACGCTCAACCGACTGGGCCACCCAGGCGCCCCTCCACCTCAATTCTTACCCCTTGCCCCCATTTGCTTTATTAAAAGCTAAGTGGCCCAGACTGCAGACCCTTCCCTGCCTCACGCTGGGCTCCCTCATCGAATCTGCGAACTCGTTTTCCCGTATCGGTGGTACACACGCTCACATATCTGGCAGGAAAAGGAGTTCTGTGCTTGCAGACATTTTTTTCACCTGGCTTTGGCATTTCTCTGATTTTGTCCCCAGGCAAGTAAAAAAAAAAAAAAGAAGAAGAATTCTGCTTCTCGGCTTCAGGATGTGTTAGATTGAAGGAAAAGGAGAGAAAGGCGCAGAGAGGGTAGGCACGAAACACAGCCACTCAGGTCCTCTGTGTCCCGGGAGCTCACAGAATCACAAAGCCGGCTCTGGCCAGTTTCTCTGCCTCGAGAGCCTTGCTTTCCAACCTACCTCTCAGCCGAAGTGTGTTTAGTTCCTTATCCCAGCTGGCACGCTCTGTCTCTACCACCCCTTGGCCTCTTGGATGCCTCCCCAGCCAGCCTCATGCTGGGCAGGAGAGGGACTCATGGCAGACAGATTAGGGTTTTCAAGCACCCCCAGGAGGAGGAAGTTACTTGTTCCCACGGGCCTGGGTTTTTCTTTCTGTGGGTGTGTTTTCTCTTTCTGAAACCAGGAAACTAAATTTGCCTAATGGTTAAACCCAAAAGGATTACAGATTCTTTCTTCAAGAACCCTTGGGAGGCCTGTTGTCCAATCCTCTGTGTTCAAAGCACGGCCGTTTCCAAGTCACCCAGGCAGAGGGGATGCTTTCTAGACTCTAAAGTGAAGCCTATTCCACTCGGTTATTTTTAGAAGAAGTACCGTATCAACAGATCATTCAGATTTAGGCTTCCCATTCTCCTCATCAAACACTACACAATATCTCAACTTCCTAAAAAAGACAAATTTCAACATTTCATCCCCCCCACCCCCACCATTTCTTTCTCCTCTTTGAACAAAACCACTTTTAGGTTCAGGCTCTCACACACTTGCATTCTTCACATTTCCGTTAATTAGCCTTGAACGCCCAGCAAGTTCTGCTTTTCTTGCAATAATTGAGATCCTCTTTCTCGCCCGGCATTTTTACTACAAAACGTGTTCTCCCTTGGCAACGGATCCCAACGTTCAACGGCCTTCCCGTCAGGCATGTCACTGTTGGCTGCTCTAACCTCCAGACAGGTGGGGTCCCCTCCCCGCAGCCCCTGCGTGTCCCACACGGGAACGCGGGTCTCAGAGAGGCCACTCAGCGTCTTTGCCTTCTCGGCCTGATGGCTGCATTTGTCAAAGAACTGTGGGTGCAGGCTGAGTTTGAATCCCAAGCTACTGGACCTTGGGAGGGTATCTACCCCCTCAGTCTCAGTCAATTGGTTGGGAAAATGAAGCTATTGCCCCCTCTCTGGAGGTGAGGCCGCTGAAGGGAGGTAACACACCCAGAGAAGGGAGCTGAGCCAGCACGGTCTGGGAGGGCTCTTGGTAATTTTACTTCCCTGTGGTTACCTACAAGTGCCTTACTATTACTTAATGTATCCTTTCTAGATTTCTCCTTTTTTTTTTTTAATGCTTATTTATATATTTTTGAGAGAGAAAGCGAGAGAGAGAGAGAGAGAGAACAGGGGAAGGGCAGAAAGAGAGGGAAGAGAACGAATCCCAAGCAGGCTCCAGACGGTCAGCACAGAGCCCGACATGGGGCTCAAACTCACGAGCCGGGAGATCACGACCTGACCCAGATCAAGAAGCAGACACTTAACCGACTGAGCCACCCAGGCGGCCCTCGATTTCTCATTCTTAATTCTTTTAAACATATTTTCAGCTGCCGTACTCCAAACAGTACACTCTGTATTTGTTCTATCAACGTGTAAGACCACGATCCTTAACCTTGTCTATGTCTCGGGACAACGTGGGGGCTTTTAAAAGTAATGCACGTGTCCGGGCTCTACCCCCGACCCGCTGTGTCAGAATCTCCGGGGGTTAGGCCTTGGGCATCATCTTAAAAATCTCCAGAGGCCAACAAGTCAATGTGAAGCTCAGGACGGGACGACTGGTGAGCAAGGCCGGTGCGGGCAGACGCCGCTCTAGGGGAGGCCAGTCTCGCGGAGGGAGAGTGGGGAGGACACAGGGCTGAGGCGACAGGAGCAGATCGGAGGCCACCCAGGTCCCTTCCCACCACGGCTTTGCTTGCTCAGCTCTTCCTCCAGTTCTGGGCAATTCTGGGCAATGCTTCAGCCTCCCTCCAATAATTCCCCATTTCTGCTGAAGCCAGCCGGAGGAGGCTTCCCTGGCAACCCAACCAACTTCTACGAAGGCAACAAGCTCTTTAGTCTAACTCAGTCTTATTTATGCAATCGTCTTTTGACCAATAGGGAACTTCAAAGCAAGACAGTTGGGGGAACCCGGGACAGTCTCTACCACCGAGACTCCCTGTGATGTTCCCTGGCCCCACACCCTCTCCTCACTTGTAAGACAAACCTCTCTCGCAGCTCAAGTTCTGGGCACCCGTGAATCCAGGGTCCTTTTCATTTGGTGGACACATTATCGGAGCGACGCTGGAGGCGTAAATATTCTAAGACACGGCCATCTCCGAGGACCTGAGTATATGATGCCTTTGTGTCAACGGAGGACGGTGACCCTCTGGGGGCGTATTTCGAGAACTCTTTTCCTTTCCTCCTTTCTTTAGTTCATGTCACCAGCTCATTCGCACCAGCTTCTCCTTTCTCACTCCCTCAACTTCACAAGTTTGACAAAATATTATTGGTGTCGCCAGCAGGTCAAAACTTTTAAATTTTTTTTGATGTTTATTATTTTTGAGAGAAAGAGAGACAGAAAGTGAGCAGGGGAGGGGCAGAGAGGGAGGGAGACACAGAATCCCAAGCAGGCTCCAGGCTCCGAGCCATCAGCACAGAGCCCGAGGCGGGGCTCAAACCCACGAACTGTGAGATCATGACCTGGGACGAAGTTTATGGCTTAACCGACTGAGCCACCCAGGTATCCCATACACTTTATTTTTTTTATTTTTTTATTTAAAAAAAATTTTTTTTTTTTAGCCTTTATTTATTTTTGAGACAGAGAGAGACAGAGCATGAACGGGGGAGGGGCAGAGAGAGAGGGAGACAGAATCGGAAGCAGGCTACAGGCTCTGAGCCATCAGCCCAGAACCCAACTCGGGGCCCAAACTCACGGACCGCGAGATTGTGACCCGGGCCGAAGTTGGACGCCCAACCGACTGAGCCACCCAGGCGACCCTCCCATACACTTTTAAAGAGCACCTTCAAAACAATAACTCTCCCTGACCTCAACTATCACCCCAAATTAAATTTTTAACTTTTATCTCTGATAATTTTTCACACACACACACACACACACACACACACACACACACACTGCCTGAGGCAGCATTTAATTTTCCTGCACAGTCTCAACAGCAGTGTCACTATTCCGACATTTCTAGGATAGAGACAGACAGAGGTCAGTCCGTACTCTTCTCTCAGGGGTGGACCATTGTGAAATTCAGTACATGATGAGGGATTTATATCTTTCTTAACATCTGGTGCCCAGGAATCAAAGACAGGATACCCATCTAGAACAACTGGTCCGGGGTAACACTCTACACCAGTGCCCCGTGATATAAATGTATGTCTCCACTGCTCTGTGATCTACATCATGCCCACACCCTTCCAGAGTGGAATTAGGTTTGGAAAGCACCCGACGTAACCTGACAACGTCCAGAAGTAGAAAGCCTAGCGCAAGAAGCACTATTTTTAAATGAGGAAATAGGACCGTTTAACAATGGGAAACACGATCTCATCGGTTCCAGTTTACTGATGTTAAAAGCACAGTGATGTTTAACACACCCAACATTTCTCTCCAATATTTTCCCTTTCTGCCCTCAATAAACAAGGTAAGCATTTATTTTTTAAAAAATTTTAATGTTTAGTTTTGAGAGAGAGACACAGAGCAAGCAGGGGAGGGGCAGAGAGAGAGACACAGAATCGGAAGCAGGCTCCAGGCTCCCAGCACAGAGCCCGACGTGGGGCTCGAACTCACGAACGGTGAGATCATGACCTGAGCCGAAGTTGGACACTTAACTGAGCCACCCAGGCACCCCTAGAAGTGTTTCTTTAAAACCACGACTCCTTTAGCCAACGATCAACTTGATAAATTTTTTTCTCTCAAGACCTAGGTAACAAATGGGACGATCACAGAAATAATTCACCAAGAAATGGAATTACCAAATTAATTTACTGAAAGTTTTGTTTCATGAACCTAAAATACCATCGATTTTTATATCATTATTTTATGTGCTGTTTATTAAAAAAGAAAAACAGAATGGCTACACTGCAAATTATTAAGATGTCATTAATTGTGATTTCAGAGGTATTAAAATGTAAAAATGTGCCTGCCTTAGAGCTTGTGAAATACAGTAAATACATGCTTATTGGACATCCATTTGTTTTAGAAGTCATCATCTAGGTTCTGTTTTATTCTTAAATGTCTTTTTTTGTTTGACAGTGCTGCTTCCTATTCCTTTTAGGTAGAGAGAATTTAGTTATTAAAGTGAATTTCAGTAGACTTAAATGGCAGGTCTGTTTTTCCCCCCTATTTAATGGTGAAGTGAGGAGTATTTCAAAAGCCTGGCCCACGGTTTATGCAGGGTAGTTGTATTATTGTCATCTCTAATCCCTGCTGACCTTGTTTTCCCATCTAACCATTGCCCTGATCCTGGGTGGCTCAGTCGGTTAAGTGTCCGACTTCGGCTCAGGTCACGATCTCGCGGTCTGCGGGTTCGAGCCCCGCGTCGGGCTCTGCGCGGACAGCTCGGAGCCTGGAGCCTGCTTCCGATTCTGTGTCTCCCTCTGTTTCTGCCCCTGACCTGCTCACGCTCGGTCTCTCGCTCTTTCTCAAGAATAAATTTAAGATTTTTTTTTTTTTTTTTTTTTTTTACAAATGAAACACTGCCCTGATGCTATCTGACAAAACCGTCATCTCTCTAACACTTACTATGTACCTGGTACTGAGCCAAGCACTCTACATGGATTGTTTCCTTCAGTCCTTGGAACAAGCCTTCAGATGCTATTATTAACCCCATTTAACAGACGAGAAAGTTGAGGCTTAGAGAGGGAACGTGACTTTTCCGAGGTGCCGGAAGCAGTAAGCAGTCGAGTCAGAGCTGAGACACGTGCTGGTAGGTGAGCACCATTTGCTCCCCAGGACGTACTGCGAGAAACCTCCCAAGAGTCCACACTTCAGACCGCACGCTCAAAGAGGGAAGGGAGGACCACCGGGCTCCGTCCCTCGGCCCGGGATGGCTGCAGACTGGGAATGTGGTGTGGCCTCCGGAGCCCGACCGCTAACGGCTTTTTCCGTGGCCGGAGGGAGCTGTTGGAGCAGAGAAACAGGACCCCAGGGCGGTGACTGGAAATCCGCAGGAGCGCAAGGGAAGGGTGACAGAAAACGCCTGTGACGTGAACGCGCGGCAACGGTCTCAGACATCCCTTTGAGAAGTGTTTACAAGGCCCCTCTTGATGCTTCACAGAGGAGCACAGGATCAAAGTGTTTGAGCTGGAGAGGACTTAAAAGGTTACCTAGACCAGCAAGCTCAGCATCTCCTGAGATCGATAAGAAATGCAGATGCTCAGGCCCCAGCCCAGACCTTCGGAATCATACTTTGTGCCCTCGGGGGGTGAAGGCACAACCCGGGTTTGCGCAAACCCTCCAGGAGATTCTCATGCCTGCTAAAGTTCCAGAACCACTGACCAGCCCTGACCAGTCCAACGTCCTTATCTGACAAGGACTGTGATGCCCTCGGTCCAGCCACATGGACACAGCAAAGCGAACGAAGAGAACCGCAGCCCTCAGGGTCTTCGTCTAGAACCTCAACCGTTTCAGTGGTTGGTTCTCCGTTCACAGTGGTATCGATTTTCAAAGAACTTGGATGTGCTAAAATATCGTGAAACAAACTGTAGTTCCTATCATGGAACCCGGATATCGGAGGCAGAGGATATCTGGTGTCACAGGGCGTAAGTTCACAACAGGTCGGGCGAAGACCAAGGAGTTATAGCACCCAGCTCTCGAGTGCCGGAGACTAGTCAGCCCCGCACACCCTGATAGAAATTAAAGAAGACACATTTTCAAAAAGAAGAACAGATCACAGATAAGGCTTTAAGCCAGAGGACGGCCTCAGTCATCAAGCTGTGGTTCCCAGAAGTCTCATAAAATGTAATGTTTTCATCTAATTAACAAACCCGTTTGTACTCTCCCAGTCTAATCGGACGTTATTAGATCATCCCGACTCAAAGCAGGTGAAACCCCAGGCGCACACACAGAGGGCGAAGAGCCCATTTCAAGTTTAGCTGGTCCTGGATCCCCCTGGAAACAACTCCATGAGCATCGTTCACCTTTTCCGAGTTTGTCTGAAGCTGGGCTCCACAGTTACCAACAAGATGAAAAGGGCGGGGGGGGGGGAGGGCAGTGAACAGAATAGCAACTTCCTGGCTCCTTCTTACTTTACCCAGTAGGTCAGTCTCCTGGATTTTGTTCTGGAACAGTGTATCCTCATGTCTGGAAGGGGAGACCGAGGCAGGTGGGAAGGAGGTACAGGGAACACGACCGCCACGGTGACCCTGTTGTCCGCATGACCACCGAACTTCCCGGCCACTGAGGCCTCGGAGAAAGGTCCCTGGGTTTGGGCTGCTCCCCAGAGCGCATGCACATGGCCGGAAGGGCAGTGGTGCCCCCCCCTCCCAGGGCCTGGCCGGGGCCGCCGACGGGGGCCTGGTCCACCCGTGCGGTCAGACCCTCCCTGAGCTCCAAAGGAACTGCCCACCTCTCACCTCGGAATCGGACATCCTCTCCTTGGCCTTTTCACCCTCCCCCGAAAGTGTGGGGTCATCTCAGCATAATTCACGTGAGATACAGAAAATGCTCACGGAGGCAGCGGGGGGGGGGGGGCCCATTCCCCCCAGAATGCGTGCCTGAACCCCTCTGACCTACGTCAGGACCCCACTATACCTCGGAGCCGTACTGAAAACTCTCTCCCCTTTCTCTCGCTGTCCAGTCCCAGTCTCCCCAACACCCGCCACTCCCCGTCCCCCCAGTTCACCACGGCCCTCTGCTCCCTGTGCCACTCGCGGCTGGCCTGGGTGTCTTTCCAAAAAGAAAGATTCTTTCTCCCCCCTGCTTCCTCCATCCTCGGAGCCTGGCAGGTAGCTTCCTGGTTTTGTAGGCCGTGCACCTTGTCCCCACCCGCCCTGCAGGCCAGCCACGCGGGAACCCAGTACCCCGCAGCCTTCCATCCCTCCCCGAACACCCCGCTCAGCAAGCGGGGCTCCTTCTCGTTTCGAATAACCCCTCGCAAACACCGTGTCCTGCGGATAGAGCCGGCCCGAACCTGCAGCCAGGAGCGCACGTCCCTCCTCCCGGGCCCCCACCCGTTTCGGCACACGGCACCGCCTTCGGTTTATTCCGCGGGGTGCCAGCAGCGCCCGAGACGCAGCCACGGCCACGAGAAGACACCCCACGAACTCCGCTGAGCCACACAAGTAAGGAGACCATTTGCGCGCAATCATCTCTCCTCCAGCCTCTCAAAAGGCTCCTTCACTCAGGGCGCCTGGGTGGCTCAGTCGGTCTAAGCGTCTGACTTCGGCTCAGGTCATGATCTCACGGTCTGCGGGTTCGAGCCCCGCGTCGGGCTCTGGGCTGGCAGCTCGGAGCCTGGAGCCCGATTCTGTGTCTCCTTCTCTCTGCCCTCCCCCCCCCCCCCCACACACACACTCTCTCAAAAAATAAACATTAAAAGAAAAATTTTTTTTTTAAGTGGATTCTTGGGTCCTGCGCTTGACAGACCCTTGAACTGGAATCCATATGGGGGTTGAGGGCATTTGTAGCAAACAACACAGGTAATTCTTCTGCTGATTTGACTCAGGTGATACTCTGTCCCCTACTAAAATGTCAGTTCCTTTGGAAAGAGAATGGCCTAGTAAACTTTATTAACTGTTTATACTATAATGTTAATTTTAGCTGGAATTCCTTCCTGAAAGATTTAAATAGAAAGGGGGCAGGGCAGCTGGGTGGCTCAGTCAGTTAAGTGTCTGATTTCTCAGGTCAGGATCCCAGCGTTCCGGGGTTCGAGCCCCATGTCAGGCTCTGTGCTGACAGCTCAGAGCCTGGAGTCTGCTTCAGGATTCTGTGTCTCACTGTCTTTCTCTGACCCTTCCCCACTTGCACACGCGCTCTCTCTCTCTCTCTCTCTCTCTCTCTCTCAAAAGTAAACAAACATTAAAAACATTTTTTTTTTTTTGGGGCGCCTGGGTGGCGCAGTCGGTTAAGCGTCCGACTTCAGCCAGGTCACGATCTCACGGTCCGGGAGTTCGAGCCCCGCGTCGGGCTCTGGGCTGACGGCTCAGAGCCTGGAGCCTGTTTCCGATTCTGTGTCTCCCTCTCTCTCTGCCCCTCCCCCGTTCATGCTCTGTCTCTCTCTGTCCCAAAAATAAAAAAAAAAAAAAAAAACAAAAAACATTGAAAAGAAAAATTAAAAAAAAAAAAAACTTTTTTTTTTTTAATTTTGAAGAAAGGGTGGGGGAAAAAACAGTCATGGAATACATCCAATTTTGACTTGAAATATTCTCTGGATAGGAGGACATTTTACATCCAATCCCCCTCTAATCAAAATGCTTATCTGCTAAAGTGGCTTATACTGC
This sequence comes from Lynx canadensis, assembly GCF_007474595.2. Lineage (NCBI taxonomy): Eukaryota > Metazoa > Chordata > Mammalia > Carnivora > Felidae > Lynx > Lynx canadensis. Next base: position 75,065,869 of record NC_044320.2, read on the forward strand.
ATAAGAATAAACTCAAGGCTAAGGAACTTTTAACAATGGCCACTTTAAGAAGAAATTATAGGGGCGCCTGGGTGGCTCAGTTGGTTAAGCGTCCAACTCTTGGTTTCGGCTCAGGTCATGATCTCATGGTTTATGGGTTCAAGCCCCACGTCGGGCTCTGGGCTGACGGCACGGAGCCTGCTTGGGATTCTGTCTCCCTCTCTCTCTGCCCCTCCCCTGCGCTCGCTCTCTCTCTCTCTCTCTCAAAATTAAACAAACAAAAAAGAAATTATAATACCTGTAGTTCTTTTTTTGAAAAAGGATATTTTTATCGGAAAATTCAGTATTGCAAGGTGCTTATAAACTCTTGCCTTTTTACTCAAAAGGAAAGAATTTATTTGGGCTAACATTTCAGAAAACACTTAAGTGGAGCCACAGTAGGTAGGGTCTGGTCGTAATGCTGGATTTTAGAAGTGCCGTAACTCAGACATCCTGAGTCTGGTTTATTTGGTCCTTCCCTACGCACAGCACAGCTCCATGGCAAAAATCGTCTTGTTTCAATATGCCTATCAGTGTCTCCTTAAAGAAGCACACAGAACTGTTACACAATGAAACAAATATTCTTTAGGTTCCTAGGAAGTGTGTTTATTTTTCCCATTTTAAGGGTTCACCACATCATACCCTTACACACACACGTGCCCACTCCGGCCATCTCCATCTCAGACAAGAGCCCTGTCGGCTGTTGAAGTTGCAAATTGAGAAGTCAGCCTGACTCCTGTTTTTCCCATTCCCCAAACCCAACTCAGCAGCGAGGTCCTTCAGTCAACATGCACAAGCCATCCTCAGTCTGACCCTCCTCGTCTCTACCACTGGGGCCGTGTACACGGGTGTCCCAACCGCCAGATAAAATACAGAACACCCAGTTACGTTGGAATTTCACAGGCACAGTGAGTCAGTTTTGGTAGAAGTAGATCCCAAATATGGCATGGGACATACTTATGCTAAAAAAGGATTCATTGCTAACCTTTCGGTTTAATCTGGCATCCTGTATTTTTATTTGTTAAATCTGCCAACCTGTCCGCTTTCCCTACACAGTCCAATCTTTTATTTATTTTTTTAATCTTTATTTATTCTTGAGAGAGGTCAGACAGGGTGTGAGCAGGGGAGGAGCAGAGAGAGAGGAAGACACAGAATCCGAAGCAGGGTCCAGGCTCCGAGCTGTCGGCACAGAGCCCGACGCGGGGCTCAAACTCACGAACTGTGAGATCACGACCTGAGCTGAAGTCGGACACTCACCCGACTGAGCCACCCAGGCGCCCCCTCAATCTTTTATCTATTGATTAAAATCCTCCCACAGCTTTCTTCAGAATTTAGAATTAAAGCTAAGTTCTTTACCAAAGCCTCGAGGGTCCTCGATCGGAGAAGGTGGGAGAGGTTGGAGAGGGCTCTCTGCTTGCCTCTCCAACCTCTCACCCTTTGGCTTCAGCCAGAGGAGATGTCCTTCTTCCCTGCAGACATTCAAGCTCATCCCCACCTCAGGGCCTTTGCACTTGCCCTCCCCTCTCACATCCTCTCCCTCTCCTTGTCTTCCACATCATTCAGATCACAGCTCAAAGACACGCCCCCTCCCCAGCCAATGTGCTGGGGAGTACGCAACCCAACATGCCCTGTCACGTTACTCAGTCTTACCTTCCTCAGGGCCCTTCATCCCGCCTGAAAGCACTCAGTATATTGCCTTTTTTGTCCCGACTAGCAATGCACGCGCCATTAGAACAGAGCCCTGTGTCTTCTGTTCACTGTCTCCAGAGCACCTAGACCTGAACCTGGCATTCAACGGCCTCCCTTTATACCTGCTGATGATGAAGTCAATGAGTTTCCCACCTGTAAAATGAAACCCCCTTCACGTCCGCAGGTTCAGCTTCTGCAGGAGTAGGAGGACATCCCTACACAACCTTTCCTGCACCAAACGCAGACTTTTCCCCCCGTCAGGCAGCGACTACACATTTTCACCTTTTGCACAACAGTGCTGCCCGCTTCTCCAAGGTCAGAGGCATGAGGAGTGGTGTCTTAGCACGAGGAGACAGTGGATGTGGTGACTGGGGTGTTTCGCTGCGTTTTAGAACCTGTGATTTAAAAATTTAGTAAAGGGGCGCCTGGGTGGCTCAGTCGGTTAAGCGTCCGACTTCAGCTCAGGTCACAATCTCGCTGTCTGTGAGTTGGAGCCCCGCATCGGGCTCTGGGCTGATGGCTCAGAGCCTGGAGCCTGCTTCCGATTCTGTGTCTCCCTCTCTCTCTGACCCTCCCCCGTTCATGCTCTGTCTCTCTCTGTCTCAAAAATAAATAAACGTTGAAAAAATATTAATCTAGAAGTTGCTGTGAAGGTATTTAAAAAAATAAAAATAAAAAATAAAAGTTTAGTAAAAAGCCCAAAGGCCAAAGCGTTGATATGAACGCCATAAAGAGCAGAAATGTCAGAAGCCTAATCCAACTGCAAGAAGATGAAAATCACAAGATAGGCTGACAGCCAGGACCCTGAAGCCTTAAGCCACACACTTCTTTCTGATGTCCGCTGGTAGCCTTATTGTGAAGAAAGTGCATAAAATTAGAGACTGAGGATAAAATGCTGAATATGTATTGAAAATTAGGTCTAATCTGGAAAGTACAATTAGAAACGGTACAAGTTGTTTAGCTGTCTGGGAATGGAAACCCTTATCACATATAAGCCTATTTTTGGCTTTCGGGCTCAGAAGAGGAAGAAGGTGCTGGCCGCCTGTGGACCGTCGGTGGCACGGCCCTAAAGCAACGTGTCCAGGTCCTTCCGCAGCAGCAGATGGCAATCCCTCTCGTTCTTTTATACCCCTCCTTATTCCTGGGAAATCGTGAAGTTTCCGAAGAAGACAAGCCCCAAGTGTTAGTTTCGACTCTTGCGAGCTGCTAGGAGAATAAAATATTTTCAGTGGTCGCCCAGGCTCTTTTGTGCTGTTCAGATAGAGGATTGGGAGGCAGGACAGGAAACCACAGGGCACAGGAGAAAGGGAAGTGCCGAAGTCATGGTATTGGGTGTGGGAGTCCATAAGCAGACTCCAGCAAGAAGAGGGGAGATAAAACACACATGTTAAGTAGAAGCAAATCGTTGAGGAAGTCAGACGAATGTTCCCCATTTCAAGATTCTAAATTCTCACAGTTTCTTTAACCATCCTACAGCGGCAGTTGTGAAAAATACAGGCTCGTAATTTAAGAAAAGCACGGAGGGGCGCCTGGGTGGCTCAGTCAGTTAAGCGCCCAACACTTCGTTTCTGCCGAAGGTCATGATCTCACGGTTCCCGAGTTTGCGCCCCGCGTCCGGCTCTGAGCTGACAGTGTGGAGCCCGCTTGGGATTCTCTCTCCCTCTCTTTGCCTCTCCCCTGCTCATACTGTCATGGTCTTTCTCAAATAAAATAGAGAAGAGAAGAGAGGAGAAGAGAGGAGAAGAGAGGAGAAGAGAGGAGAAGAGAGGAGAAGAGAGGAGAAGAGAGGAGAAGAGAGGAGAAGAGAAGAGAAGAGCAGAAGAAGAAAAGAGCAGAAGAAGAAAAGAGCAGAAGAAGAAAAGAGCAGAAGAAGAAAAGAGCAGAAGAAAAGAGCAGAAGAAGAAAAGAGCAGAAGAAAAGAGCAGAAGAAGAAAAGAGCTGAAGAAGAAAAGAGCAGAAGAAAAGAGCAGAAGAAGAAAAGAAAAGAACAGAAAAGCAAAGCATGGAAATGTACCAAGCCAAGTTCTGACATTGGGACGGTGTGGCACACTTCCACGAAAGCCTCACTTACGTGGATGTCAGGGGAAAGAGGATAAGCAAGATACTCTCTGCCCTCAGGAATTCAGAGAACAGCAGGAGAAACAGGTAAATCAGTGCTAATACTGGTAAGACACGACAGGTACAACAGAGGTATGTTCAACACGCTTCGGGGCCACAGAGCCAAGAATTGTCAGGGTTGGCTTCACCTATGCACAAGGTATTAACCTCAGTTATTGCTTAATTGGACTTTACCAAATGATACTGTCTTTAGTTTTTTTCTTTTTCTTTTTTTTTTTTAATTTTAGAGACAGAGAGCATGGGGGTGGTGGGGCAAAGGGAGACAGAATCCCAAGCAGGTGCCACACTCAGCATGAAGCCCAACATGGGGCTCAATCCCATGACCCTGGGATCATGACCTGAGCTGAAATTAAGAGTCAGATGCTATTAAGTATTTATCCAAAGGATACAAGTGTTCTGTTCCAAAGGGGCACATGCACCCCAATGTATACAGCAGCACTATCAACAATAGCCATGAGAATGGAAAGAGCCCAAATTTCCATCGACAGATAAGTGGATAAAGAAGACATTGTGTATACCCACACGCACTGGAATATTACTCAGCAATCAAAAAGAATGAAGTCTTGCCATTTGCAACAAGGTGGATGGAAACTAGTCAGTCAGAGAAAGACAACTATACTAGAACGTCACTCATAAGAGAAATTTAAGATACAAAACAGACGAACAGAAGGGAAGGGAAGCAAAAGTAAGACAAAACCAGGGAGGGGGACAAAACATCAGAGGCTCTTTCAACGTTTATTTATTTTTGGGACAGAGAGAGACAGAGCATGAACGGGGGAGGGGCAGAGAGAGAGGGAGACACAGAATCGGAAACAGGCTCCAGGCTCCGAGCCATCAGCCCAGAGCCCGACGCGGGGCTCGAACTCCCGGACCGCGAGATCGTGACCTGGCTGAAGTCGGACGCTTAACCGACTGCGCCACCCAGGCGCCCCCAGAGGCTCTTTAATACAGGGACCAAACTGAGGGTTGCTGGAAGGGTTGTGGGTGGGGGGATGGGCTAAATGGGCACGGGGCATTAGGGAGGACATTTGCTGGGATGAGCACTGGATTCTACTCCTGAAATCATCATTGCACTAGGTGCTAACTGATTTGCAAGTAAATTTAAAAATAAATATAATATTAAAAAAGTCAGATGCTCAAGTGACTGAGCCACCCAGGCGCCCCTCGTTTGCTTTTCTCATTGAAGATAGATGGTGATGGTGGTGGTGGCACAGGATGAATGTACTTAATGCCACAGTATACTTCAAGATGGCTAAGATGGTAAATGTTATGTATATTTTACCACAATAAAAAAAAAAAACACGAGAAATTTTCCTTATCCACCAAAACCAGTATGTATATACAATGAAACACACAGATCTTAAAGGCTGTAGGAGATCGATTTTGATGTATGTCCACAGCCACATACCCATCTTCCAAAACAAGATACAAAACGTCCCTATCACCTCAGACCGTCCCCTTGTGTCCCTTTCTAAGTCACACCTTCCCTCTGATCGTCGTTCTTGAACCTCATGCACATGAAGTCACTCAATCTGGATTTCTTTCTGATGTATTTCCCTTAATACGTTTGTGAGATTCAACCAGGTCTTGCCTATATCGGTATACCCCCCCCTTTTTTTGGGGGTCTGAGTCGTGTCCCATTTTATGAATCCACCACCCACATTTATTGAACCACTCTTCTGATAACAGGTATTCGAGGCATTTCCAGGGTTTGGGCTTTTTTAATATAGATTATGAAACAAGTGCTACCTACATACTTGCACAGGTCATTTTGTGGACACGTGCTCTCACTCCTCATCCGTGAACACCTAGGAGTAGAAGTGCTGGGTTGTGAGGCACACGTGTGTTGAATTTTACAAGAAAACGTCAAAGGGTGTCCTGGGGTAGCTGTCCCGTTTTGTACTGCGGTCTCCCCGCATCCTAGCTAGCATTTTGGTATTATCAGTCTTTTTTTTTTTTTTTTTAACTTAAATAAAATTTTTTTTTTCAACGTTTATTTATTTTTTTGGGACAGAGAGAGAGCATGAACGGGGGAGGGGCAGAGAGAGAGGGAGACACAGAATCGGAAACAGGCTCCAGGCTCTGAGCCATCAGCCCAGAGCCCGACGCGGGGCTCGAACTCACGGACCGCGAGATCGTGACCTGGCTGAAGTCGGACGCTCAACCGACTGCGCCACCCAGGCGCCCCTAAATAAAATTTTTAAAAAAATATTTTATTTTTGAAAGAGAGAGACAGCATGAGCGGGGGAGGGGCAGAGAGAGAGCGGGAGACCCAGAATCCAAAGCGGGCTCCAGGCTCCCAGCTGTCAGCACAGAGCCCGACGCGGGGCTCGAACTCACGAACCGCGAGCTGAAGTCGGACGCTCAACCGACTGAGCCACCCAGGCGCCCCATCAGTCTTTTTTTTTTTTTTTTTTTTTTAACCGTGGCTCACCATGCTATGGATGCTGCACGGGGTTATTGCTTTCGCCACGGCTCTGCTCCTTCTCTCTCAGGCAGGAGGTTCACACCCGGCTCCGCTGGAGCTTGAATGGGGTTCCTTTCATTCTTTTCTTTTTCCACAGAGCACTTTCACGGACCCTTTCAAAACCAGTCCTGATAAGGAATTCTAACAGCTGAAGAGAAGAGCAGCTCCGAGATGGGGTAACGTGCCCCGAGTTCACCGGGTGGAGATCCCCACCCCCGGCCCTCTGACGAGACAGATTCCCATTTGTGAGCATCCCAGTCAACCTGCTGCCTGTCAAGGGAGAGAAAGAAACCCCAGCGAATGAGGGGTTCTGATGGAACTGTGCTACACCACGGTTTCCCAGACACAGTCCTTCCTCACTCGTGGGCCACTGTGACAGAAGTCAAGAGCAGCGGGCAACCCGCAGGACGGCGGGGAGCGTGTCCCGGGGAAAGGGGAGCGAGCCCCTGGCTCGTGGGAGACGCCCCCCCACACCTCAGTCTGAAGTCCCCGAGTCACAGAAGCTCTGTGGAGCCCACACACGTAAAAATACAGCCAAAAGAATGCTGTTGTGGTGATTGAGGCTGGCCCAGCAAGTGGTCTGTCCCCGTCCCACTCCAGAGGCTTCTAAGTGTGTCGGGGAGACGGCAGGACAAGCACTCTGACCCCGCAAACTGTCCACTGTCCTCACGGGTGCCCACTCTAGTTGCTTTCCTCGAAGGGGGAGGAGAGGTAGCTCCACCGGGCCTGTCTCCACCCACCAGCACACTTGACATTCGGCTGGAACGTGACCGGAGAGTAATGGCACCACCTTAACTCACTGATCGGAACATTTGCTTACAACGGCCCGGAGGTTCCACGATGGCTACAGCTGGTGAAATGGGTCCCAGCCTGACACACAAGCAGAATCTCAAGGAGACCCCCAAGAAGTACTGACCCTGGGTCCCCCGCTAGTCCCGCTTACTTGATCGGGGTGCAGCCTGGCATGGGAAGGCTTGCGTGCTCTCCAGTGATTCCCACGAGAAGTCAGCGTTGAGTACGATTACAAAAACCCTACGCTGCAACCTTACCTGCTTTTGAGAAAGAAATGGCACCATCCAGTCTTGTTAGGAACCTCATCAAATACCGGGCTCCATGTCAGAAGTGAAATCATAGCGATGGAAATGCCATGGATCGTTCAACTCCAGGGGCCCCGCTGGTTGACTACAACAGTCACAGTTCAAGCAGCATCGGGATTCCATGCCCTTATTCAGGAGTGGGGACTGGGATGTATCCACTGCCAACCTAACCCCACTCCTGAACTCAAAACAAAAAACAATGCTCAGGAGAAAAATTAAAGCCCTAAGGGATAAACAGAGCCCCTAATGGCAACATACCCGCAGTGGAACTGGCTTTCATAGCATACTTTTGCTTCTGTGAACTTTATTTTTGTTCCATAAACCTGAGAGCCGAGGTGCCTGGGTGGCTTAGTCGGCTAAGCGTCCGACTTTTGGTTTAGACTCAGGTCATGATCTCACGGCTCACGGGATCACATCCCACTCTGGGATCCGTGCTAAGGGTGCTCTTTGCACAGAGCCTGCTTGGGATTCTCTGTCCCTCTCTCACTCATGCTCTCTTTCTCAAAATAAATAACTAAACTTAAAACCAAACAAAAACAAACCTGATAGCCAAAAATAGAAAGTCATTAAAGTTCTGAATTTGGTTATACTGTAGCCATAAAGAAAACGGTAGTATTTACAAAGTATTAGCTTTGGGGTGTATTTTATGAAAAACAGAACTCACTTCTACTTTTCTCAGATTTATCTATTGTAAAACTGTGGCTATCATTTTCCTTTATTTCAAGACTCCTGCTAGCTCATTGTTTATAATCAACTCTCAGGGAACAAGTATTTTTATGAGTGATAAAACAATGTCACTTCATGTTTAAAGCCTCAAAATGTATATAAAGTTATCATAAAACCTTCTAAATTCTACATAAACAAACAATAGGCTAATCATAAAGAGACAGAAGTCACTTTCAAATGGGAGGGTCTCCTTAAACCACAGTGGACTCATATTCAACTATCACCACGGAAATTAAAAGAAGCTTCCCAAGAAATAATCTCCTGCTCTTAAAACTTACAACAGCAGAAGGTTCCCAACCTGTCCATTTCCTGAAACACTGGCCGTCAAAACCAGAAGTTCAGCTCATCATTGTCCCCTTAAGTTTACTTCATCATCGTTAACTTTGTCCCACAAGCCCTGTATACAGAAGCCTTGTGATTCTCAGTGTTCCCCACTAGCTCACTTGGTTCTTTTGAAGACTTGAAAGAAATACCTCAAGGTAGGGCTCTCCTCTCCTGTTTGCTCTAATGCGAAGGCCCTTCCCTTTCATATCAATACATTTTTTTATTTTATTTTATTTTTTTTTAAGTTATTTATTTATCTTTGAGACAGAGAGAGACAGAGCATGAGCAGGGGAGGGGCAGAGAGAGAGGGAGACACAGAATCTGAAACAGGCTCCAGGCTCCGAGCTGTCAGCACAGAGCCTGACGCGGGGCTCGAACTCACGGACTGCAAGATCATGACCTGAGCCGAAGTCAGAAGCCCAACCGACCGAGCCACCCAGGCGCCCAAGACATTTTTTTAAATGCATCTGATATATGATCAGTGACTCCCATCTGGCTCCGGCCGGGTGTCTGTCTGGTAACGAATCCGTCACTGCCCTGGGTAGGCCATTAACCCAAATCAAGGTGCCAATGCCTGTTTTGGCTTCGGCTCCTCTCATCTGTTTGGTTGAGCCCCAGGAACCAGATAAGGACTTAGCACAAGCTATTCAGTGGGTGCTCTCTCCTAGCTGCCTCCAGCTCAGGTTCAGGATGAAGCAGTGGTTTTGTGGCCCGAAGGTTCTCGCAGGCCCAGCAACGACTCCAAACTGTCCGCTGACGGAGTTTATTTCAGCATATGCCCTGTGCCCCTTCGGAATCGGCGTGAAAAATATTGACCCAAGACTCCCGCGGCAACACTTGCATCCCTACAGAAAGCAAGCGTGACACAGCACCTCTGCCCGACCCCAAGACTGCAGCGACCACATTTGGGGACTATTCGTCCAGGGAAACCACCAGAGGGGTTCTGGTCAAGCTACAAAGTATACCAAGAGATCCTGCAGGAGCCCAAGAATGGGCACAAGGGCTGGCGGTGAAAGGAGACCGCTCCTTTTCTGTTAAAGTCAAGGTCACAACACTCCCACTTGCTCCGACTTCGTCTAGACGGATTTGGGGTTTTACTCAAAGAATCACCTGACATCGCCAGTAATGAAAGAGAATACGGGGATTCTGATACACCATCCTTCGTAAACGAAAAGCTGAAGTCTTACCTATCGCTCTTTTAACGTCTTTTCAGAGAGCGGTCATTCAGAAATGGAAAAGGCCATTTATAAACCATACGGGAGACACTCGGTCACGGACTGTCCGAGTGCTGAGCAAAGACACTGGCCGTAGAGCGGCCTCCCAGGGAACTCGCTGGGGGACACTGCCTCCCAGGGAATAAAGTGGCTCCGCCCAGGCACAACTTTTCGAACCGCAAGGCTCTGTAACAGCATTTTAAGGTCAAGCATTAGCGAGTATTCAATACTGAAGAGTTCCTGCTTTATGGGAAGAAAAATGCAAGCTACGTAAGTAATTAGCAAAAGAAAAATGGGAGATACATTCTGAAGAAAAGGCTTAATCCAATCACGAGTCAGTCTTCACTATAAAACAAATTATTTGCTCTGCTTTAGCGGAAGAGGAAAATTATTCTTTCCCAGCAAAGGGTGACAACTGTAATAGATTAAACTCAGTTACCAGCTGAAGTTAATGCGGATAAATTCAACTGGCTTAATCCTGATCATGCTTTACACTCCTGACGTGATGTTTAAAGTTTCAGTACAATTTCAATGAATTTATTCGCTCTTCACCTTTTCAAGCTCTGACCATGGTAAAAAAAAAAAAAAAAAAGAAAGAAAAAGAAAAGAAAAGAAAAAAAAAATCACACCAAATTGGCAAAATTCGGGGCGTTCTCTTGCTCTGACCGGTTTTTAGCATCTGGGGTTCTGTCTTCCGCAAGACAGAGCGGTTAGACATCAGATTCACTGAATGGCGGAGCTGAGCTTGACCCAGGTTCAAGTTCCAGAGCCGCCCCCCCCCCCCCCGTCCCCCCACAGAGCTACGTGACACTGTGGTTAGTCTGCACAAATGGGATGGTAACTGTACCAATTTCAAAAGGCTCTTGTGAAGATTAAATGAATAAAAACTTAGTGAGTGTTAATGACGCACCGTGTGTGCTCAAAAAAACATTCACTGCGTCATTTTAATTATCAGTCTCTCAGGAGCGACCACATCCCTGGGTTTCCATGTAAGTAAGCGTATAAAGTCAACCTCATAAACTAAAGTCAAGGACATCACCTTCCACGTAGTATAGTCGTGACTTTTTTTTTTTTTTAATAAAAATAAGCTTTCAAGGTTAAATACAGGCATACCTCATTTTATTGTACTTGGCTTTTTCCAACTGCATTTGCTGATTTCATGTCTCTGTCACATTTATTATCATTATATTGTTACAGTGACCTGGGATCGGGGATTATGACTCACTGAGAACTCAGAGGATGGTTAGCATTTTTTAGCAGTAAGGTATTTTTTCATTAAGCTATGTACATTTTTTTAAAGACATAATCCTTTTGCACACTTAATAGACTACAGTATAATATAAACATAACTTTTTTTTTTTTCAACGTTTATTTATTTTTGGGACAGAGAGAGAGAGAGAGCATGAACGGGGGAGGGGCAGAGAGAGAGGGAGACACAGAATCGGAAACAGGCTCCAGGCTCCGGGCCATCAGCCCAGAGCCCGACGCGGGGCTCGAACTCACGGACCGCGAGATCGTGGCCTGGCCGAAGTCGGACGCTTAGCCGACTGCGCCACCCAGGCGCCCCTAAACATAACTTTTATATGCACTGGAAAACTAACAAATTCATCCGACTTGCTTGACTGCAGCATGCACTTTATTGCAGTGGTCCGGAACCGAACTTCCCATCTCTGCAAGGTATGCCTGCAAAACACACACACCAGCCTGGGGGTCAGGCTGGCTCAGGTTCCATTTACTTAGTAGCTAAGGGAGCATTTAATTTATTATCTCTGAGCCTCATCAATAACAGAAATATTAGCAGCACACCTCGTAAAGAATTGGTGAGGGGCGCCTGGGTGGCGCAGTCGGTTGAGCGTCCGACTTCAGCCAGGTCACGATCTCGTGGTCCGGGAGTTCGAGCTCCGCGTCGGGCTCTGGGCTGATGGCTCGGAGCCTGGAGCCTGCTTCCGATTCTGTGTCTCCCTCTCTCTCTGCCCCTCCCCCGTTCATGCTGTCTCTCCCTGTCTCAAAAATAAATAAACGTTAAAAAAAAAATTTAAAAAAAGATAAAAAAAAAAAGAATTGGTGATCTAACACAGGACACACATTCAGTAAAATTGCTATTTCTATTGTATTTTCTGTGAAAGGTAAAGATTGCTCAAGACGGGAAGAAAAACGAGTGCTAACTGTGCTGGCATGATTATAAAACTCGAGCAGCTGAGAAAGAAGCTTGCTTCCCCTTCGGCACCACGGCTAATCACTCCCACCTCCTTTTTCTCTTTGGTCCTGACACATCGGTCTTTTGTCTAAGAAGACTGAGAATCGGAGTCCGTGTCTCATCATTAGCTAGCATGTAGTAAGACGGTCTGGATTTGAGGACCAAGGGCCAGAAAGTCCTTTTAGCCCCCTGCAGAGGCGAAACAACGCATGGAAAACTTAAGTCATCCTGGTGTGGGTTTCTCCTTTGTCCATCGTTCATCCAAACATTCTTTCCCTCTTGGCAATACACTGTGCTTCTAAGCTTTCACAAACATTTCATAACGCAGTGCTGGCTCAAATCCAAGCATGCATCTAGACTCAGAGTACCATGGCCTTTGCAAAATCTTTTCAGTAATTTCCATACAGTTGCACAGAATAAGCTCCCTGAAGACTGAGGGCCAAAAATGATTACTTTACCAAAAGAAAAACAAATATCAAATATCTGTTAAGACTCTATTATGTTCTGAATAGATTCACAAAAATTGGCACAGCTAAATTTCCAAAGACCTTCTATAATTAATCGCCACACAACAGATGGCCACATGGAAATGACCAGAAGTCAAGTGCCTTGCCCACGATGATACCTCCAACAGTGAGAATTTATACCTGCAAATGTGGAGCCAGGTCACATGACCGGGACCTCCGTCCACTGTCCCCACATGACATTACCGCTCACAAAGAGAATGACACAGAAGCACTGGCTCCAGTGATCACACGCTGGACTCTTGGGAGAGTCCGTGAGAAGCTACGGTCACATCCATTCTCTAGGTGGGGGAGCTGGGGCTCCCAGAGACCACCTCCCCACAAAGTAAACTTTGCAGTTAAGGGCACTTGCAGGATAGGACAGGACAAAATGCCCAGGTTACCCTCAGAATTTAAAGCTCAGCTTTCCAGGATTCCCCCCCCCCCCCCAGCGTGAATAACACAGCCCTTTACAATCTTGGAGGATTCTCTTGGGGAGGACCTTTATTTAAGTAGCAGCCCTAAAGAAGAAAAACTATTTTGAGTATAGAAGACACAGCAAAGGTTCCCCCCCATGCACCCTGCCGACAATATGAAGCTTTATGGAAATTGCATTATAAATTACACCTTGAAATCCTGCAAAGTTTAATTAATAAAACTGGAAACAGTTCAGTCTGGGAAACATCAAAAGCCACACACAACATATCATTAAAAACAGTTGCCTGAAATCTATACAAAAGAGAAAATGGACTAGTGGGTGCCTAGGGCAAGCAGGGTTTGGGGGGGCTTGGGAGAAATGGAGAGGGACAGCTCATGGGTACAGGATTTCTTTTTGTTGTGAACAAAACGTTCTCAGGTTGACTGCGGTAATGGTTGCTCAATTCTGTGAACATACTAAAAACCACTGAATTGCATACTTTAAATGGGTAAATTATATGGTATGTGAATTCTATCTCAGGAGGGCCACGCTGTAAAAAAGGCCACATACAGGAGGATTCTATTTATATTACATCCTGGAAAAGGCCCAACTATAGCGACCGAGAACAGATCAGCGCTTGCCAGACGCTGGGGGTGACAGAACCATTCTGCATCCTTATTATGGTGATGGCCAAGGGAATCCATACATTTTTTCAATCATAGAATTGTATAGAAAATTTTTAAAGTCGACTAAAAAAAAAAGGACAAAAAAACTCCAGTCGTTTCTTAACATCAAACCTACTTTCATTTAAATCTTTGTTCATTTAACTTTTGTTAAATTTTTCAAAACAAAAATGTTTACTAATCTTAAAAAATTATTCCGATGACTTAAGAGTGCCGTATCCCCCTACTGAAGGGATTTTGAAATATTCTGGAGCACATCTGAAGGATCAGCGTTTTTGTTTTTTTTGTCAGAGGGGGGATATCCAAGGCAGAAAAGGCAATTTTAAGAGGAGGGCGGGGTTCGGGATTATTGCTACAACTCAGGGGTCCCATGCAGTCAAGCCCCTCGTAAATGCCACAAGTGAACTTGGAGGTCTGCTTAGCATCTGTAAAGCTCGTTCTCGACCTCAAGGTGTTTTTAAGGTAGTCAGACTTCGAGCATCCTGTAACCCATTATTAGGAGGAGAAAAAGTATCTTTTAAGATACAACAGAGAAGATTCAACGTTCATTAGCCTCAAATCTGGGTTCGTTTATGTGGCATGATAAGAATCACATGAATCAAAGCCAGAGCAGTAACGTGTGCACTTCATCTCCCTGTTGGAGGGGGAAAGGCCAAGGTTGCTCTAAGGTCAGAGGGCTTGAGGGGGGCAGAGTCTGGATGGAACCCACTCTCTGGCCGGGCCACAGCAGTCTATCCAGGCACTCAGGTGAGGGAGCCTGAGGGTGGGCCTCGACCAAATTAGGCAAGATTTTTATTCCCTCCCTTTTTATCTATAAAACTTTTTTTTTTTAAACTGCTTTACCTCTCATGCTTAAGGACTGCCTAACAATAAAAGAAAATGTTTTCCCTTTGCCTCCTGCCTGAAGGGGAAGAAAAGGCTAGAGGGACCGAAATTTGACCCCAAACGGCACCCACAGGCGTGTGGTGAGTTAGATTTCTCTGAGGACTTTCAGGTATATTACCTCATTTAACCCTTGCAGCAATGGGATGGAATGTGAAGTAAACCTGTCATTGCTGACTTAGGTGTAAGGAAAATGAGGCCTGACGAGTTTAAGGAACTTCATCTCATGCCCTACCTACAATGGGACAGACGTGGATTAGAACCCAATTTTTTTGTTTTTTTATTTTTATTTAAATTTTTTTTTTTTTTTTTTTTTTTTTTTTAATCTTCAACTCAGGAACACACTTCTTCAGCGAAAACAGGGTCCTGCTGTGGTCAGGCTCCTTGGCCTAGCCCCCCTCCCCGCCCTCCACTTCCAGGATTCATTCCTTCTTATGTCACCAACAGACATAAGTGGTGGAAACTCTCAGACACTTTGGTCAGGGGCCAGGGCGCTGCAGGTGGTTATGCCATGGGCTCCCCCTGCCCTCCTGGCCTGTGGTTCTCCGGGGCCTTGACCCAGACCACAACCCGCGCCCTTTCTCGGAGGAAGGCCGCGCCTCCATACTCCCTGCCTGTGTGTGCTCTTCCTACTTCATAGGAAATAGAGATTCATACTCCTCATTCTACTTTTTAAAAATATTTTCACTTCCCAAGTCCACATGGAACCATTCTGCCATTTAGACCAAGTGGATGTAGCTGCAGGTCACATGCATACATATTCATGAGGACGGAGTATCCCAGAAATGTTTTCTGAATGATGACTAAGTGAAGCATTACTTCATGGATTAATAAATTCCACAGGTCAAATAACGGTGCGGTCTCCTCTCCGACAAAAATAAAGTGTCAGAACGACGGGAGGCAGGACAGTGAGTAATAAGGGTACCGTGTTCCTTCGCATCAGAAAAATGGGTCCTAGTTTCCTGAGGCGCTTCCCAACTGAATTCCCAAAACCAGTTAGTACTTCCAGATGTCTACGCACAGACTGGCTTTGGGTCATGTGGCCGGACGTGCGATTACTTTTGGGCTGCCGGAAACCACCTTCCCCAAGCCCACGTCTTTATATCCGCCTTGACACATTCACTTGGCTGTGCAGAGATGGGGAGAAAAGCGAGACGAACGAATGGAGGAAGAAAAAGGTATTTAAAGAAGGCTCGGCTCAAACTCCCAGGTGAGAATTTTAGCAACGGAACAGCCAGGGTAGAACACAGGGCAAGGACCTGCGCCGGATCGAACCGCAGTCATTCGGCAGAGGCAAGGGAGCTGGCCAGGGCCTGCCACACCCAGAGCTCAGCAAGCTGCTCATCCGCCAAACAAAAGGCTTTGTGCTGCTTTTCAGTTTCTTACACCTTATTGCCGACAAGCCGACACCGGAAACGATCTTAAAACTGGGCGCAGGACGACAGATGCCTTTGAGGGAAGAGAGTGTTGTCAGGGGGGCGCACGGGGACGCAGAGGGTCCGGATCTGCTTCTTGAGCTGGGGGTGGTCACAGGAGGCTCTGCTTTAAGCCACTTGCTGCGTGTATGTTCCACTTCAATCGAAAGAAAAAGCCCCCAGGGGCGCCTGGGTGGCGCAGTCGGTTAAGCGTCCGACTTCAGCCAGGTCACGATCTCGCGGTCCGGGAGTTCGAGCCCCGCGTCAGGCTCTGGGCTGATGGCTCGGAGCCTGGAGCCTGTTTCCGATTCTGTGTCTCCCTCTCTCTCTGCCCCTCCCCCGTTCATGCTCTGTCTCTCTCTGTCCCAAAAATAAATAAACGTTGAAAAAAAAAATTAAAAAAAAAAAAAAAAAAGAAAGAAAGAAAAAGCCCCCTGATGCGCTGGGAAAACTTTCTTAAAAGCTCCCCTTCGAGGGGCACCGGGGTGGCTCAGTCGGTTAAGTGTCCGACTTCAGCTCGGGTCATGATCTCGCCATTTGTGGGTTCGAGCCCCATATCGGGCTCTGTGCTGACCGCTCAGAGCCTGGAGCCTGCCTCCGACTCTCTCCCTCTCTCTCTGCCCCTCCCCGGCTTGCGCTCTCTCTCAAAAATAAATAAACATTAAAAAAATTAAAACCAATAAAAGCTCCCCTTCGAGCCTAGGAGGAAAACTCCATCGGAAATGTGCTTTCCTATGATTTGGAATCAGTGAGTACACAGCTAGAAAGAACAGAGTTATCAAGAGTCGGGTAGTCCAACCTGTTTGGTTTTTTTTCTTCAATGTTTATTTTTGAGACACGGGGGACAGGAGGGGCAGAGAGAGAGGGGCACAGAGGGTCCGAAGTGAGCTCTGTGCTGACAGCAGAGAGCCTGATGCGGGTGTCAAACTCATAAATCCTGAGGTCATGACCTGGGCCAAAGTCAAACGCTCAATGGACTGAGCCACCCAGGCGCCCCTGGTCCAACCTGTTCTAAAGGGTCCCGTGAGAGAATCACTTAGCGTGTGTTTACAATCTTCTGGGAATGGAGAAGGCCCACTTTGCACCCCAGCCATATCCCCTTCAGGCCTCCAATCGTGCCTCCTCCTTACCCTCCAATCTAGCCTCTGCCTTTGTACAATTCTCCACTCATGCGCACACACACACAGCCTTGTCCACATCTTGTCAGCCATCAGTCCACATGGCTCTATGTTAAATGACACAGAGTTGAAGACCCTGCCCCCTCCCTTCCAAAAAAGTCAACACCAGCCAACGTGGTGGGCAAATCTCAGAATAAGGAGAATTTATCAAGAAAAATCAGGGGCGCCTGGGTGGCGCAGTCGGTTAAGCGTCCGACTTCAGCCAGGTCACGATCTCGCGGTCCGTGAGTTCGAGCCCCGCGTCAGGCTCTGGGCTGATGGCTCGGAGCCTGGAGCCTGTTTCCGATTCTGTGTCTCCCTCTCTCTCTGCCCCTCCCCCGTTCATGCTCTGTCTCTCTCTGTCCCAAAAATAAATAAGAACGTTGGAAAAGAAAATTTAAAAAAAAAAAAAAAAAGAAAAATCAATGAAATATCCTCTCCACCACCCTCATCTAATTTGTATACATTTCTGTTTAGCAACTTTTCTAAAATCATTTTATTTTATTCTGAGAGAGAGAGAATGCAAGAGGGGGAGAGGGAGAAAAATCTTTAATTTTTTTTAATATTTATTTTTGAGAACGAGACAGAGTGTGAGCGGGGGGTGGGGGGGGCAGAGAGAGAGAGGGAGACACAGAATCCGAAGCAGGCTCCGGGCTCTGAGCTGTCAGCCCAGAGCCCGATGTGGGGCTCGAACCCACCAGCCATGAGATCCTGACCCGAGCCGAAGTCGGACCCCTCTGACTGAGCCACCCGGGGGGCCTTTGATGCTTTGACTTTATAATGGTGCCAAAGTGATATGCATTCAGTCCTTGGCATCGTGAATTTTTATCATTCCCCTGACTAGCCACAGACAGCGCGACCCTCTCCTGTGAGGCCGGGCAGTGGCAGTGACTCCCAGGGAACTACGCGATCACAAGGGTCAACAACCGCCACGCCACCATCGTTCTGTCCCCACACAACCATTCTGCTTTCCACTTGCAGTACGTATTCAGCACGTTACAGGAGATCTTCAACACCTTATTAGTACACAAAACAGTCTTTGTGTTCGTTGATGTTGGCTAATGTGACTGGTCTGAGCACATTTATGGTAAGCTAGGCTCAGCTAGGATGTTCAATAGGTTAGGTAGATAAAACACATGGGTTTATTCGCATGTAACCCTATCATGAGTCAAGGAAGATCTGTAGCTATCCTTTCGTGACTATTTCTCTTAACATACTGGTCTCTCAAGGTTCCTCCACGTCTGAGCACGTGTCAGAATTTTCTTCCTTTTTAAGGCTGAATAATATTCCATTGTATGTACACACATTTAGTTTGTCCGTGCATCTGCCGACAGACGCCTGGGTTCCTTACGCCCCTCAGCTCTTGTGAATAATCCTGCTATGAACGTGGGCGCACAAATATTTCTTTTGAGACCCCGCTTTTGATTTTGGGGGGTACACACCCAGAAATAGAAGTACTGGATTGTACGGTCATTCTAGGTTTAACGTTTTGAGGAACAGCCATCCTGGACCAATTCACGTTCCGACCAGCAGCACCCAAGAGTTCCAATTTTTCCACATCCTTGCCAACACTTGTTATTTTCTGGGGTTTTTGTTGTTTCTTTTTTTGTTTGCTAGAGAGAGAGAGCTAGCACATGCAGGCAACTGCATGAGTTGGGGGGGCACGAGGGAGAGGGGGCACGAGGGAGAGGGGGCACGAGGGAGAGGGGGCACGAGGGAGAAACCAAAAATATTGGTTTCTGGGCACTGATTAAGGTGCTCAGGGATCTCCTGAGCAAGAAGGTTACTGTTCCATCCATGACCTTGGCACATTAATTTGTCAGCCTTGTGGTCTGTGAACCACCCAGAGAGAACAGAGTACCATAAGCTCTTCCAGGGCAGGAACCTCATGCTACCAATGTTTGCTTCCCCCAAAGCACCCACTACAATGCCCAACACACAACACTCAATACATATACATCTTAAAAATAAATTGTGGTTATGAAAGTCCAGTAATCACTACTAATCCCACACCAGTCTGTGTGACTACACACACACACACACACACACACACACACACACACACACACACAGAGAGAGAAACCACATACTGTACACATCACAAATTAGCAAATTAGTAATCAAGATAACTTATACTTTCCTTCTAATTTCTTGACTCTTACGAGTTTCTTTCCCCCCCTTTATTCCTCGTTCATCTCTCGCTTCTCCCTCTCCACTCCTTTTCTATTTATGTTAGGACCACCTATGGGACATTACCTCCCTTTCAGTAAACCCAAGTATGCCCATTTATGAACCAATCACTGGCAAGAGTAAGAGCCTCTGACCAGTCAGGGCCACCCTATCAATGGGGATGGGGAAAACTTCTGCTTAACCTTCAGTGGAGAAGATGAATCCTGAAATAATCTGGGTTCTGTTTTGAAGAGAGATGGGGTAATGGTGCTGGGTGGGCAGGCAATCAATCATGTCCCTACACGTCCCCCATTGACAGCCACAGCCTCAAAATTTGTCAAAACAGTGCCAGAAGGCAGAGTTAGAAGCAGTAGGCAGAAGTTACCAAAATGAAACATTATAGCATGATAGAAAAATCTGTCTCTTCTCCAGAGCTGTCCAAAAATGAAATGGGTCACTTTGAGCACCCTCTCACGGTGTTCTCACAATGTGGCCTCCATTACCTGCAGTAGGATAACCTGGCAGGAAACTAACATTTGAGACCCAGTATTCACGGTAAGGTAACTACCTCCCTGCTAAGGGCCATGTGTAAGACACTACCAGAATCTCTTCCTTTTACAAGATTCTAGGATTCAAACGTTGAATACCAAGGTAGATAGGTGACGTCAAGAGCCCGAGGGTTGACACTTGACATCCGAAGGGTTATGTTATTTGTTAAGTTGGATTGCACGGCCTCATCTCTCTTGAAGACTTCTAACTATGGCAGTAATGTAACATTGGGGTCATTCACTAAAGTGCATGGTTTCTTCTACTAGACTCTTGAAAAGTTACCCACTCATAAAGGAATTGAAGGAAACTTACAATGAAATCCTCATTCAGTGGTCGTATTAATTCAGTTAAAACCTTAACAATAACTGAGGGCCGGAAAGTAAAAGACACACAGGCAGTTATGAAATTTAACCGGTTAACATTTCCTTTCTATATCCATTTTAATCCATTAAAATTGAAACCATTCAAAAAGGCAATGTGCTCCTGTGTCCAGAGAGACAACACCAAGGTCTTGTCCAGAGAGACAAAAAAAAACAACTTACGGTACTCATTTGATTATATGGATGACCCCGCATTCCACATTAGAATTTCATTTGAAGCCAGAGAGACTGGGTGCCTACTACCATATTTGTCTGTCTCCCTCTAGACCACGAAGCCTCTCATGTAAGGATGCAGTCCATCCCAGTAGCCTAGGCCAGAGGACCCCTGGCCTCTCTGGAATCCCCAGGCTCATTTGCCTATCTCCGTAAAGCCCCTATCTAGAGAATACCTTCTACTCCTCCTACACCCAGCTCCAGCGTCTCTTCCTATCACCGGGAGCCCTCTCCTTCCGCTTGCAGAGTGCCATGTGAATACATCTAGGATGGCACGGGTCACACTCTGAACACCACATCTGTCTCCTCACGCTCCCCTACAAAGGGCATCCTTGAATGCCGAGACCATCCTGCTAACCCTGGTAGCCCCTGGGCTTACCGTAGTTCTGGGTACCTCGTAGGCAGATCCAAAGTTCAGTCAAGACTCCAGCATGTGGCAAACCGCTGGGCAGGATGGTTTGTGACTGACCCCCCCCAGTAGACTCTGAACTCTCATTGGGTTGTGACAGTATTTAAATTTTTGCTCAGCATGTGTTTGTGGAAGGAAGGAAGGAAGGAAGGAAGGAAGGAAGGAAGGAAGGAAGGAAGGAAGGAAGGAAGGAAGGGAGGGTTTCTCCCCTCTAAGAAAGAATCACCTAGTCCATTATAAAAAGAGTTCCCTTTTATTTGGTGCCTGCTGTGTACCAGAAACAACATTAGGAGATAGGAGGTTGGCTCTGTTAATCACCATCACAAACCTGGTATTACTAAATGGTGAGGATAAGTAACTTACCTAAAGTCATAAGCAGGGGAACCAAGATAGGAACTCAGATCCATTTAACTTGCAAACCCGTTGTCTTTTTACCATTTACATTACCTCCCCTCAAATTTAAAGGTAAGAATCTCTCAAAGGCATTGAAAACAAGAGATATTCAATATATGGTATCGGATTATGCAAGGTAGTTGCCAGCATCATTGGCAAATTATGCCATTTTGGCCAAATATTGCTATTCCTAGTTATGGAAGGGATTTTTTTTTTTTTATAATATTTTTGAGAGAGAGAGAGAGAGCACGCGTGCCAGAGCATGGGTTGGGGTGGGGTAGAGAGAGAGGGAGACACAGAATCCAAAGCAGGCTCCAGGCTCCGAGTCATCAGCACAGAGCCCGATGCGGGGCTCGAACTCCTAGACCGTGAGATCATGACCCGAGCCGAAGTCAGAGGCTCAACCGACTGAGCCACCCAGGCACTCCTGGTAATGCTTTTACTATCTTATAGATCATAAAAGGGATCCCAACACCAAGCTGCTGCTTTATAATACATTCTCCTTTTTTTTTTTTTTTGTAAGTAGGCTTCTCATCCAGTGCACAGCCCAACATGGGGCTTGAACTCATGACCCAGAGACCAAGACCTCAGTGGAGATAAAGAGTCAGACACCCAACTGACTGAGTCACCCAGGCACCCCAACAGATTTGCCTTTTAAATCAAATGGAAAATACTCATAATGCCACAGAAACTTAGACCTCAACTCCAAATTAATTGCTCATTTCTTCAATAGTGTTGCTATCATTAAGAATATTTAGATAGGTGTTTGGACAGGATGACCACTCAGGCCAGCGATCAAGTACCGACCTGCTAGTGACTACAAGGTCAAGGCTTCTGATGTTACACAAGACAGCAATAAATGTTACTTTTCAGCCCCAAATTAATCTCTGTGGAGGTGCCTGTTAGCCCCTGGGTTAATGATCCACCTCTTCCGAGCAGCTAATGAGTATTCACTATCTCTTCATCATTTGGCAACTCCATTTTATAGCCAAGAGTCTAGGCAAGAAGTTGGTCGTGAAGGAAAAAAATGGCTTCCCGCTAAAAGGCTCTAGCGATTCTCCTTTTACACAGTAAAATCCAACATTTGGTATTCTGGGCAATGGCCCTCCAGGCTTATCCCCACTCCACTAGAACGAGTTCTTGGATCTTTGAATGATTCCTGCACAGCTGACTCAAGGAACATTTGTTACGCTCCATGCTAAATATGACTAAATAGAAGAAAGAGACCCTCCTTTAAGAAAATATTATATCCACTTACAAGACGCAGAGCCCATGAGTTCCTCCAGGGGCAAGTCTGCTCACGATTAGATCACACAAGCTCCATTGTGGCCGCTTTTGCCCCAACGTTTCCTGATGGCTCTTCCCTTTCCCCTGCACTCACACTGGCTTCACGTCACTGCTCGTTACAATGGTGTTTTAAAGTCAAATAAGTGATTCTTGGGGCGCCTGGGTCGCTCAGTTGGTTGAGCGTCCGACTTTGGCCCAGGTCATGATCTCACACTCTGTGGGTTCGAGCCCCGTGTTGGGCTCTGTGCGGACAGCTCGGAGCCTGGAGCCTGCTTCGGATTCCGTGTCTCCCTCTCTCTCTGTCCCTCCCCTGCCCTCTCTCGCTCATGCTCTCTCAAAAGAAACAAACATTAAATGAAAAAAAAAATTTTTATCAAATAAGTGATTCTTAAAAAAAAAAAATGTACCAAGGCAATAAAATTGGTATAACCCAGAAATAATCACTATCAAAACTTTAGTACAAAAAGTATTGATGTGCATAGCTTACAGATTATGTGTCTCACCAATGCATATATTTCAGAAATACTATCATATATTACCCACACATTTGTGTTCAACTTATTTTTTCTTTTTCTTTTTTAAATTCCAGTATAGTTAACATACAATGTTATATTAGTTTCAGGTGGACAGTGTGGGATTGCGACCTGAGCTGAAATCAAGAGCCAGAAGCCCAACCAACTGGGCCACCCAGGCACCCCAACTGAATACTATTTTTAGAAAGATCTACGGTGTTCCATTGTATGGATTTATCTTAATTTGTATTTGCTTAATAAGCCTCCCTATCAGCCTGGAGCTTCTTGGAATCTCTGGGCTCCCCCAAATGTTTTAAACTCTAATAGATCTCACTACACTGTTCTCGAAAGGACGGCTCTGGGTCACACTGCCCGGTGATCTAGAAGGAAAAGCTCTTTCACCAAATTCGTTTCTTTTTTTCTTTCTTTCTTTCTTTCTCTTTCCTTTCTTTCCTTTCTTTCTTCTTTTTTTTTTGCATACACATAGACGTGCATTCAGGCACAAGGTGAAACATGTTTCTTGATGTGGGTTATGGTCAAAGAAATATGAAAGTCACATGAAAGTCACCGCCCTATCCCGAAAAATTAACAAGAGACTAGAGTTTAAGTAATTGTAAAAATAGGACTGAACCACTATAGTTAGCTTAAGAAATTATTATATTGCCTGAACATTAAAAGATCTCAGAACACCTAGTTAGATTTTCAGAATGATTTCCATGATGGTGACCATCAAAACGTACATCTTTCTGTTGCTGAAGACTCAAACATGGCCACCATGGGCTTTGCCACAGAAGGCTCTCCAGTGATGACTACGCTCGTTCTCCCCCTTCCCCCCCCCCCGCCCCCTCTCAGGGGCAAACTGAAAATGAACAGAGCAGAAGGTGGTAGAAAGAACCCTGAGGAAAAAAAAGCAGTGTTGAGTGGTAAAGAAGGTGGGGCTGCAGGCAAATGACTGGGTCTGGGGCCTTCCAAGCAGGAGGAAGTATCACTTCCTTGCCGGCCCCCTCCCTCGGGCCTCCCGTCAGGCCGCTGGCTACAGTTCTGCCCTCTGTGACACAGCTTCCCCGTGGAAAGCAGAAGTGGTCCTCCCTCTCCAGAGGGTCTCTCTGAGACGAGCTTCTCTGTTCCCCTCACCCCCGTGGGGGTTAACATTAACAGGAAGAGGCACCCAGAAGGCCCAAAGGCCAAGAAGACATCATTACTTGAGCTGAGGCACCCAGAAGGCCCAAAGGCCAAGAAGACATCACTACTTGAGCTGAGGCACCCAGAAGGCCCGAAGGCCAAGAAGACATCACTACTTGAGCTGAGGCACCCAGAAGGCCCAAAGGCCAAGAAGACATCATTACTTGAGTTGGAGGTAGAATAAATGCAAACCCATCTCTCCGGTCTCCCCAGCACTGAAAAGTGGGCCCAAGGAAGTCCTGACAGCTCTCCCATGCCCCACAACTGATGCGGTACCCACAGACAGAGGAAGAAGGACTAGAGAGGCACGTTGGCAAAGAGCTTTCAGATGGCACGGCTTGGGATCAACAGAGTCAGTGTAGATGCTCAGAGAAAGGTGGGAGTGTGGGCAGACCCAGCATTATCAGACTTGCCTGAGGTATGAACTGTAAAAAGCAGATGAGATTGACTTAAAGGCACTCTGAGCTACACGAATGGAGACTTCTGCCCAGGGTTCTCCAACTCACCGGAAGCAGAGCCCAGACCAGTAAGAAATACCTACATTGATGGATTCTATAAAGGTCTCACCATTCGTATAATTTTACGGGACATCATTTGTATAAGTCAGCGTTATGAAAAATGAACAGTTACAATGACATGAGCCAATAAACTCTTGCCATAAATGCTCATCTCTTATCACGTCAACTCATGGTTCATGGACCTGGTAAGAGGGTGAACAGAGAGCTGAAGAGGGGGGCCAGAGAAGGGAGACTGGGAATATGTGAGGGTTAATAAAGACAGTCAAACAACCAAACTTTGGAAGAGTTCTATACAAATGAAAGCCATTTCCAGATGGTCAATAGAACTTTCAAGAACTACTTTTGCGGCAAATAAGGAATGCTGACGGCTTATTCAGTACTACGGGAAAGTGAAGCACAGAACAAGATTGAGGAAAAAGTCCAAGAATGAAGAACAAAGGCTACATCAACGGCCCCTGTAACTTGTTAGCATGGATGTACCTTTTAAAAAATTTTTTTAATGTTTATTTTTGAGAGAGAGGGAACGCAGGGAGGGGCAGAGAGAGACAGAGGGGGAGACAGAGAATCTGAAGCAGGTTCTGCATTGACAGCAAAAAGCCCGATGTGGGGTTTGAACTCAGGAAGCAAGAGATCATGACCTGAGCCAAAGTCAATTGCTTAACCAACTGAGTCACCCAGGTGCCCATGGACGCACCTTTTAAACACAACATCCCAAATCGTTATTTGAACTTTCTCTTCTAAATTACAAGAGAGCCCAACCAGCTAACTTAAGCCAAGGATATCCAAAAGAGGGTCCAAATCTTTAAACCGGGCTGTTTCAAAAATTCTAATTCCTCAACTGGCAGACTCCTATGCTATTTTCTATACTTGGGCTTCTCCCCTAAATGGGAACTTACTCAAAATAAATTTCAGAAATGATGATAGAGTGAACTCAACATTTCACAACTTAAGTATCAGGAAACTGGGCAACTGTAAGAAATCTTTCAATATTTCTGACTGGGGGAAAAAAAAAAGACTTCCTCTTACATAGTTGTCCTCTTCTGTCACCAATCTTTAAAGATAACAGGCAATGTGTACCCTCTTGTAAGAGTGTTGGCTTTGAAGGGTACCTTGCTCATAGCAGGTGCTCAGTAAAGGGTAGTGTATGTTTTAACGAGCATCTTCTGGGCCCTATCTCCCTACTTTATATTTTCACCTCAAATGATGCTCCTACTGTTATAACCACCACACAAGGAGGCCTGTAAGGTTCACGGGAGGCATTTCTAGCAGAGGCTGGAGGCAATCCTTGGGCAAAGTATTACCTGAGCACTTCTGTATTAACCAATAAGCCCTAATAGCCCCCAAGGCAGTCACTAGAGTTGCTTGGGCAACAGCCGATACAGGGGTCACCTTGGCAGTGATCAGATCTCCCCCCTCCCTGAGGAGGAAGCAGTGCTAAAAGGCACAGAAACGCATCTCCCGGAACATGCCTTAAGTGCCCTGCTTGATGATGCAATCACCAAGAGATAGAAGAAAATTACCTTGTGGTTCCCCTTTTTGGAAATGTTTATTAAGTGATTTCTTTCCTGTAGTTGAGTACCTACTACAGGGCAAAGGCAGAAAAGTGCGGAACGCTCTGAATATGGAGCCAGAAAACATACCTACTCTGCCCAACGGTGCTACTTTGCCACCTAAAACCTTGGGCAGGACACCAAACCCCTTTGTTTTGTACCTGTCCCTGCCCACCCTGGGATCCATGAGAGGTTCAGATGAAATTATAACTCAGGAAGGCTTCTGACTCTGGGATCAGTGATTCCCAGGAATCACTCCTGACAAGCGAAAGGGATGAGCACCGTCATCGCGATGGGTCATCGATCGACGTCCCAACTAATGACTATCCATGCTTGAGGACATGGGGGTCATGGAGATCAGCAGCGTGAGCTGTGACAACGTTTCGCACCGCAGCCTCAGACACCTTGTGTTCTTATTTACGCAGATGCAAATTATACTACCCATAAGCAAACCCATGCTAATGTTGTTGAATCACAACTCTGTGTATTCATTTGAACCAAATGGCGTCTCCGATGTTTTGAATACAAGTGAAATGGACCTAAGGGGCTTGGATAGTCCTCGATTCACAAAATTGCTGGGCCACTTTTCTGCTAAAAAAGCCCCTGGGGGTTGGGAGGATATGGCAAGGTCTCCATATACGTGGGCAACATCGAGTGGGTCGTTTTGATTGGGCAAACGACCTTTAATCCAAATCAAGCCCTTGCTCCCAGTGATACAGCTGAGTAACGGGTCCTGCAGAGAGACTGACCCTGGGAGAACTGGTCAAAAAAAGTCCCTCAAATCCCCATTTCAGAAACCAGGACGGAGGGCCAGCGGGCTTCAAGTGCCTTACGAACCAGCCCTGTTCCTTGACCTTGCGCGGAGCCAAACTCGAAGCCAAACTTCACCCTTTCTTCCAAGTAATCTCGACTCTGCGACAGGTACTGGGGCTAGGGTTTTAGACAAGACAGAGCTGTTTTCACAGAGCCTTCATTGCAGTGGTGAATACACACACACACACACACACACACACACACACACACGGACAAATCATGATATAACGCCAGTTACTGCTATGAAGGAAACGTTGGCCAAACGGACAAGTCATTAACCCAACTTATCCCAAATCACAGCTCTGGTAGATAATGGCAGAGGCCCAAACTTAGGTTTTCCAGTTCCTGTTTTCTCTTCCCTTACCGGGGCCGGCCTCTACCCTTCACTCAGGAAGAGGGTTACCCCACTCTGCCTCCAAAGAGGCCCAGTCACCAAAAGCCGCCTGTGATCAAATTAAATGTCTTCAAGCCTTAAGACATTTAGCTCCTTACCTCCAAACGAAAACCGGGGACTAACTGAATCCCACCCTTTTTCCAGCAGACTTTACTTCATTTAGGAAGGGCTTCTCGGGACTTACTAAATTCCTATACTCCTGTTCCCCCCTGCACGGCTGTGGCTTTTACCTGTGCAGGGACAACAGGCCTGCCCTCCTAAACCCTACAAGTGCCTGTAGGGGTGGTCAACAAATCAAAAGTCAAACATCTTTACTGGCTAGCGCTTAGGGTGAGTGAGACTCCAGGGCACTAGCTGTGCAGACAGCTAATCTCCGGTGTATTTATTAAGCACGTTTACTAGGAGGGTCAGGTGGCTAAATCGGACCATGTAGTCTTAGGTTTAAAATCAACAAATTGCAAAGAACCAGGGAACCCTGTTTTGATAGAGTTACTGTATTTGTGACAAATAACAGCGCCATTTACGGAATGCCTGTGCGTGTACTTGGGGCTTTGCATGCAATACACAGCTCAGAAAGTAAATATGTTCTCCCAGAGATGAAAAAACCCACGCAGGTAATTACAGTAATAGGCCCAAGATGACACTCGGCGAGGACACTGCAAGGCCCGATTCAACTCGGGTTTCTGGCAAAGAAGTTGGGTGGGTTTGGGATAATACACACACACACACACACACACACACACACACACACACACACACACACACGGAGACACAACCGCACGACCACGTCAGCTATTCGAAAGGAACATCGCAAACGCACAGCTTGGAGAAGATGCCACAGTCGGCCAAGATAACGCAGGAAAGCGGGAACTGACGCTTACACCCTTCCCCCCAAGGCGAAGGAAAGGCAACCCCTGAATTCTTAAAATAACTCTCGCTTCCTCTCCGCCGGCGGAGGCACGGGACTGCTCCTCGGCAGGCGGGGAGGCGCCGGGCTCGGCGGGAGGGTGCCTACCGATTCTGCCGCAGCCCCCCCACCCCACCCCGACGTCACGCTCGCGAGGAGCCTGGCAGAGGGCCCGGGCCGAGCCCCATCCCTCACCTCGGGGGGCCCCGGGGCGGCCGGGTTTTGCGGCCCGAGGAGTCCCCGCCGGGATCCCCGCCGCGCGCCGGCTCTGCGCGGCGAGGGGCTTCCCCGAGGCGCACCGCGAGTGGCCCGGGCGGGGACGGCAGCCAGCGCTCGGGTCGGCACCGGAGGGACCCGCCGCGCGCCTGCCCTCGCACCCGCACCTCCCACCGCGCCCCTGCGCGCCGCAGCCGAGAGGACACCTGCGGAGCCGCCCGCCCCCGCGTCCGCGCTCCCCCAGGGCCCGGCCACCCACAGGCTGGAGGCACCCGTGCTGCCAGGAGGCGGCGCGCGCCCCCGGCCGCCGCGGCCCGCGCCGTTTCCCCCAGCCCCCGGCCCCCGGCCCGCCCGGCGCCCGGGACTCCGGCCGGGGACACAGCCGCGGTCCCCACCCCCCCACCCCGCGCCCACCCCCCCGGCTAGCTCCGGGGACTCACCAGCTCCGGGTGAAAGTTGCTGGGCGGCGGCGGCGCTCCACGGTGGCTCGAGTTCAGAGCGGGGGGCGCGACGGGGCGGCCCCGCGGGGCCGGCGCAGGGCGGGCAGCGGGCTCGGGGCCCGGGGTGGCGCGGCCGCCCCGCCTGCCGCGGGCTGGAGGCTGCGGCGCGTCGGGCCCGGAGGCGCCACGGCAGGGGAGCGAGCGGCCGGCGGCCCGGAGCGGCGGGAGAGGAACTGGCTGTCGCTGGGCTCGGCCGAGAGGTCCCAGCTACTTCCTGGTGCTCGGATTTGCATACTGCGCCGGGAGGGCGGGGAAGTGACCGTTTGGCCTCTGCCCAAGGCTTGGGTCTTCGGCGTGGCCGTCGCGCGAGCTTTGAAGGCAGAGAAACTTGGAGTCGCAGCGTGCGGCTCGGGGGAGTGGAGCCGCTGGGGCCCCACATGCTCCTGTCGACGCGGACAGAAGGCTCTTCCAGGGAGCCCGGCCACGGAGCCTCGGTCGGCCCCCTCGGCTTCTCCTCCAAGACACTCCCGAAGGTGTCAGGAGGTGGGGTGCTCCTGGCCGCAGAGGGGGCGCGCCCTGAGCGCCAGCATCTGGAGTTCTCCAGAGAGAGGCTGAGATGTGCCGAGTTGACGCGCAGAGTCCCACGGAATTCTTAATGTTCCCAACAGAGTAAGCCCCTGAAGGGTGCCCACGGGGATGTTCAGGGGGCTGAGCGGGGGCGGAGGGTAGAAGCGGAGTGGAATGGCCTGGAGAATTACCCGGTTCCTCAAAACTTGGACTTCCTTCCCGGAAAACGGAGATAAAGGTGCCTGGGAGGATGAAATGCTCGTGCAAAGGGCTCCTACTGTGCCCTAGCGCGCCGTGACGGTCGCTGCTATTCTCTCATTCCGGCTCTCTCCGCCTCCCCGCATGCGGCACGGTGCTCGGCACACAGCAAGGACATAATCGTGGTTTGTTGAAAGAATGAGCCCGCCTTCAAGCCCGTGTCCCAACTCAGTAAATGCCACACGCAAGTCCGAGATACTCGTCCCGGCCGTGGCGGAGGCCCAGGTCGAAGCGAGATTCCCCGGGATCCCAGCATTACGCCACGCTGTGGAATTTACAAGGAAATAAATAGCGGCCTGTAGGAGATTTACTCTTGGTATTTATCATAGCGAACAAGTGGGGCCTCTCAGGTGCCAGGCATTGGGCTAAGCACTTCTGACCCATTACCTTTCTCTTTTCCCCCCTGTAATTCTTCTTTTAATCTTTTTTTTTTTAATCAAAGTACAGTTGACCCACAATGTTACATTAGTTTCAGGTGCACAACATAGTGATTCAACAAGTCTATATGGCAATGCTGTGCTCACCACAGGTGGAGCTACCATTGATCGGCACCATTCAAGGCTGTTACAGTACCCTTGACCCCATTGCCTACGCTGTGCCTTTCGCCCCCAGGACTTAACTTATTCTCTCACTGGAAGTCTGTGAGCTCCCACTCGCGTCACCTCTTTTTGCTCATCTCCCTACCCCCGTGTCCTCTGGCCACTGTCAGTTTGTCCTCTTTATTTATGGGTCTGTTCCTGCTTTGTTGGTTCTTTTGCTTTGTTGTTTAGATTCCACATATAAGTGAAATCATATGGTGTTTGTCTTTCTCTGTCTGACTTCTTTCAGTTAGCATGATGCCCTCTAGATCCATCCATGTGGTCACAAAGACAAGATCTCATCTTATTTTATGGCCGAATAATGTTCCACTGTGTGTGTGTGTGTGTGTGTGTGTGTGTGTGTTTCTATTTGTAATTTTTTGAGGAACTTCCATTCTGTTTTCCACAGTGGCTACACCAGTTTACATTCCCACCAACAGTGCACGGGGGTTCCTTTTTCTCCACATCCTTGCCAACATTTGTTATCTCTTGTCTTTTTTAGTTTAACCATTCTGACAGGTGTGAGGTGATGTCTCATTGGGGTTTTAATTTGTATTTCCCTGAAGATTGCTGATGTGGAGCACCTTTTCATGTGTCCGTTGGCCATCTGGATGTCGTCTTTGGAAAAATATCTGTTCAGGTCCCCTGCCCATTTTTTAAATCAGACCATTTTTGGTTTTTTGGTATTGAGCTGTATAAGCTCTTTATATATTTTTGAATGTTAATCCCTTATCAGATATACCATTTGCAAACATCTTCTCCCATTCAGTAGGTTGCCTTTTCATTTTGATGATGGTTTCCTTCGCTGTGCAAAAGCTTTTTACTTTGGTGTAGTCCCAAGAGTTTATTTTGGTTTTATTTCCCTTGCCTCAGGAGACATATCTAGAAAAATGGCCTTGGTTGATGTCCAAGAGTTTACTGCCTGTGTTTTCTACTAAGAGTTTTATGGTTTCAGGTCTTACACGTGGGTCTCTAATGTGTTTTGAGTTTATTTTTGTGTATGGTGTAAGGAAAGTGGACCGTTTCATTCTTTTGCGTATAGCTGTTCATTTTCCCCAGCACAATTTATTGAAGAAACTGTCTTTTCCCCACTGTATAGTCTTACCTTCTTTATTGCGGATTAATTGGCCACGTAAGTGTGGGTTATTAAGATTCTTAAGAGGCTGGCCCCACCTGAAGCGACAGCCATTGTCCAGCCATCAAGTAGCCACCTTAACATAATCCTATACAGCAGCCATCTATTAGTGACAACAGACTATAGACGTTTGCAATCTACTGCCTTACACAACAAAAAAAGGTAGGATGGCCTATACCTGTGATGTTCAATAGCATGTAATCGGTTCATTTTCCTGCCGAAGAGGAGAGGATAGGGCACCTGTTGGAAGGTATTGAATGTGTGCGTGAAATCGGTCACGGATCCTATGGAGTAATTGATTACCTGAGACCCCATTGCCTACACCTTTCTTCAGGACGACCTGTCAAGTACACTGGCCCTAAATGAAAATTACTGTTTGATTCGTATTTTAACACTATTACTACTATTACCCATGCATCCTTGAGATCCTGGCAAAATGTTTGGTGTTGATTAATCCATCTGGAATGTCCCGTCAGTGTTTTTCAGTAAAGTGTCTTGTGGAATAAGGAACAAAGGATCACCAGGCAGGGCTGGGCTTGCACTTAAATCCTTACATACAAGCACCTTACATACAAGCACCCTGCTTAAGTTTGTCTCTTTGTTCTTATTTGTGGTGGGGGGGGGGTGAGCGCTGGATGCGAATCTATGTTCCTTTCCATTTCTCAGGTTGCATTCATATATCCTGAATACTTCCCCACCCACCCTCGACACTTGTTTTTCCTCAAAGCCCCATGCAAGTTTCATGCCTTTGGAAAAGTTTTACTTAAAGCCCTCATTGGTATCTTTCTTTTCCAGACGTCCAGAACACTCCGAGTGTGCAACATTCATTTTAAAATAGACTTAGGTCCTTTTTAACATTGTTTGCCTTTGTTTCACATGGTAACTTTCTCTCCTCCACTGCTGGGAGATAGCGAACCCCTCTTTGGAAGGCACGGCTTCTTGTATTTATCTCTTTCCCACCGCACTTCTCAAAAGTTCTGTTAGGTGCTTGAGGGCTCACCTGGCTGGCTCTGTCGGTAACACATGTGACACCTGATCTCAGGGTTGTGAGTTCGAGCCCCGTGTGGGGGGTAGAGCTTACTTAAAAATAAAATCTTTTTTTAAAAGCCTATTAGGTGCTTTAAAATACTTCATTAGTATTGGTTGGTTCATAATTGACGGACTGAGTTGTCTCAAGGGCAGTCTCAACAGGGAACTGAGCACACACGGCAACAATCAGAGGCAGGTTGAAAATCCACAACAAAAAAAAAAAAAAAAAAGAAAGAAAAAAAGAAAATCAACAAAGATCCCTCTTGGCAAGGGAAGCAGGCTTTTGAAGAAGGCGGGGGACATGCCTGGGCAGGACAAGAGGAGGAATAGTGGAAATGGCACATCCTCAGTCTTTCCAATTCTGCACCTGCAAATTCACCCCCTCGCTGAAACTTATTTGAAACCCCCAAATCCGTGCACCCAATGCTTTCACAGCCACGCGGGGACGTGAGCGTAGCAGTGAAAAGTCTGCGTCTCCCCAGCACCCATTCCCAGCAGAGGTCAGACAAGGTCACGCCCCGCCTTCCCGTTGCAGCTCTTGTTACTATAAACCGGGCGTTCTTTGGGGCTTCGTTTAGCGCCATGTTTTTTTGCATTTCTGTGCTTTTTGCTGGTAATTTCACTGTTTAAAATGGCAAAGGGTAGTGCTGAAGTGCGGTCTAGCGTTCCGAGCACGAGAAGGCTGTGATGTGCCTTATGGAAGAGATATATGTGTTAGGTAGGCTTTATTCGGGCATGAGTTACGTATGGTACGGTTGGCTATGGGTTCGATGTTGGTGAGTCAACAGATTACATTAAAGAAGGTGTCTTTAAACAGAAACACATAAAACAAGGTCACTTATCGGTCCGTCGACGAACGTGCAGTGGCCAGAGGCTCTGGGCTGCTGAAGCCTGCCTTCCCGTCAGGAGCAGTGGTTGGGTATTAGCTGATTCATTCATCTTTATAGACCGTAACTGCTAGGAATAATGAGAATCGATGGTGCGGAAGAACATCCTGTTATCCGCTGGTCGGAAAATGAAATGCCTGACTTCAAGGAAATTTTCCCTCAACACCATCTACATCATGCGCCCGATCGTGGCACTTGGAGCGGGGATCGGGCATCCTCAGCACAGGCTTCCGTGTCAGCTCACCTGCCATCTGACCCCCAGCTCACCCCGCCGTCACCGTGTGGACTGTCCCAGGGTCCCTTTCACTCTTCCGGGAGCTGCCCTCCAGAGGCTCAGACTCTTGCAGACAATGCAGGGACTCGTACAGACTCTCTGCACCAGCTCCCTGCTTGGCTTTGTGGGGAGGGGCAGCGTGGGGGCTGAGACGGCCCGTCTGACCCTTGCAGACACGGTCGCAGACCGAGGCCCGTGTAGCAAACAGCACAGCACAGCGGTGCCCAGCCCTGGCAGCACGTGGGAATCGCCTTACCCAGGCCCGACCCCGGTCATTACATCAAAGGGGTGGAGCGAGAGAGACTTTGAAGCTCCCCAGGTGGGGCCGAGGAGAGGCCAAGATGGTTGGTAACCACTGGGAAAAAGCTCCAACCAAGACCCTGGGAGGACAGGGGAGGTAGCTGCCAGACAAACGGGTGTCTACTTACCGCCAGCGTTCCGGATCAAATGCACTAGAAGGCCTCTCCCCTGACGCACTGGGGACTGATGAATGAAAAAAGCTGTTTAAAGTGGGGAAATAATAAAAGTGATGTACATGTGCCTTAAATATTTCACTTGAGGGGCGCCTGGGTGGCTCAGTCGGTTAAGCATCCGACTTCAGCTCAGGTCACGATCTTGCGGTCCGTGAGTTCGAGCCCCGCGTTGGGCTCTGTGCTGACGGCTCAGAGCCTGGGGCCTGTTTCGGGTTCTGTGTCTCCACCTCTCTCTGACCCTCCCCTGTTCATGCTCTGTCTCTCTCTGTCTCAAAAATAAATAAACGTTAAGAAAAAAAAATTTTTTTAAATATTTCACTTGAACTTAAGGTCGAATTCACGTTCGTTCCCTGCCAATCTCTCATGTGATGCTACGGCACTTCCTCTGTGAATCCCCGGCTGGGCATTCTGTATCCTCTTTCTTCCCTAACCCACACCCATGGGCCCTCATCTCTGGTTTCCAGTTACAGCTTTCTGGAAGCGGAGGAAAGACTCCCGAAGCCATCTCTCCCCTCAGTCTCCCGCCTTCTACAGCCGCTTCACTCACACCTAAATCATTCCTAAATCAGCAGAATTATTTGCTTTTACCATTAAAAAAATTTTTTTAATGTTTATTCATTTTTGAGAAAGAGACAGAGCATTAGTGGGGGAGGGGGAGAGAGAGAGGGAGACACAGAACCGAAGCGGGGTTCCAGGCTCCCAGCTGTCAGCACAGAGCCCTAACGCAGGACTTGAACCCACGAACCACGAGATCATGACCTGAGCCAAAGTCGGGACGCCTAACTGACTGAGCCACCCAGGTGCCCCTGCTTTTACCATTTTACCTGTGACCGTTTCCAAATATTCAGCTTAGTTTACATAGAAACAACTTTTCCACTCATTTTTTTCTAAGTTGCTACTTAATTAAATTGCTTATTTATAACGTCAGGCACACACTGACGTAAAAACAACTGGAGGGGCGCCTGGGTGTCTCAGTCGGTTAAGCATCTGACTCTTGGTTTCAGCCCAGGTCATGATCTCACGGTTCGTGAGTTCGAGCCCCACATCTGGCTCTGCGCTGACGGTGTGGAGCCTGCTTGGGATTCTCTCTCTCCCTCTTTCCCTGCCCCTCCCCCGCTGGCT
Source organism: Lynx canadensis (assembly GCF_007474595.2). Taxonomy (NCBI): domain Eukaryota; kingdom Metazoa; phylum Chordata; class Mammalia; order Carnivora; family Felidae; genus Lynx; species Lynx canadensis. The sequence goes on from NC_044320.2 coordinate 75,101,032, forward strand.
CTCTCTGTCTCTGTCTCTGTCTCTCTCTCTCTCAAGATAAACAAACTTAAAAAGGAAAAAAAAAAAACCTGGAAAAGTTGCAGCAAGGAGAGGACTCCCTTTGCTGGAGGGAGGACTCCCTTTGCTTTTTACAAAGGGTTTTTGTCACAACAACCAGGGAGGAACTGGGCAGGTTGTTTTATATTAAAGCCTCCTATCGGTCCTCACAACAAGCCGGCTTTATTTTCTATGTTTGATAGGTAGGAAAATAGCCTCAAAGGAGGAAGGTGACTCACCCAAATTCACCTTGAGATGGCACATGCTGGATTCAAACCCCTTCTGTCCATCTGACCTCGCAGCCCAAGTTTGTACCCTTGGATTCCAATGCCTTCTGTAAAGTCTGGGCTTCTCAGTCGGCAAAGTGCAGAAACCCCGCCGGTGTGCCCGAAAGCACACGTGGCTGAATCTGGGCCCTGTCCTTCTCAATTCTTCTACATTACAAAGGGATAACCAAACTACCTGAATGAGAAGTTATTTAAAAACCTAGCTAGCGAATAAGGGTAATAATACCAATAACATCGTCGAGATTGGAATCCTATCAAATTTATAACAAAATACACGATGATGCACAAGACAGGGCTACATGGGAATTAGATCAAAATATAGACTGTGTGTAAAAAATAAAAGTCTCACGTAGTCATATGGAGGGCTTGGGGGGGGGTGGTCTACAGGGGAATGTCCTGAGGTAAGAGGGAGAATTGGTTATGACTTCATTTTTGTTTTCTCTCAGAAGGACGAGGCCCCCGGTCAGTGCCATATTCCCTCCTTCCATAGCTTCTGATCTTTAGCAAGGGTATCTAGGCCCTCAAACCAAGCTGATCTCCTCACTCTGGTATCAGCCCTGCCCCCGGTTCTAATTCTAGATGTTTTTATAATATCTACGAACTCATGTACTTAGTTTTTCAAAATTTCTGACTTGAAGAAAAGTTCCAAAAATAGCCACAAAGAATCACTATCTATCCTTCAGCCAGATTCTCCAACCATTAACATTTAACCATGTTTGTGCTCTATCAATCCGCAAATTTTTCTCAACCGTTGCTCCAGAGTAAGTTACAGACACGATGCCCTTTTACCCCTAAATTCCTCAGTGTGTATTTCCTAAAAACATTCTCTTATCAGGAAACGAACATTGATACACTGTTAATCTGCAGACCATTCCGGGGCTCCTGGGTGGCTCTGTCGGTTAAGCGTCTGACTTGATTTCAGCTCAGGTCGTGATCTCACGGTTCATGAGTTCGAGCCCTGCATCGGGCTCTGCCCTGCATAGAGCCTGCTTGGGATTCTCTCCCTCCCCAACTCTGTCTCTGCCCCTCCCTCTGCCCCCGATCAAAATAAATAAACCTAAAAAAAAGAAGAAGAAATCTGTAGACCATTCAAATATTGACAGTTGTCCCACAAATACACTTTATAGCAAAAGAAAATTCCAGATCATGCTGCATGTTGGGTTTATGTGATATTTCCTCATAATTAGATTCGGGCTGTGCATTTCGGGCAGAAGGCATCATTGATGGCAGAAGGCCCATTATCTCCTTAGTTAAGGGGGTGTCTGCCTAGTTTTTCCATTCCAGAGTCACGATTTTTCCTTTTATAATTAATCAATATCTTGTAGGGAGATAGCTTGCTCCCTACGAACTATGTGAGGAAGTTTCCTATACTTCATCAAACTTTTACCCGCTAGCTTAGCGTCCCCTGATGATTCTTGCCTGAGTCAGTTATCTCTGTAATGTCTGCAGAAATGAGGTATCCTATCACTTTGGAACAGAAAGAACCTTCTGAAATTGGATTGCATCAGTTGAAGGAAGTAGAGAGCCTTGGAAAAACAAGTAGCAAGGATCAAAAAAAGAAAAAAAAAAGAAGCATAAAACCACTTAATTTTCAGAGCAGCTTCATGATGTAGTTTGTTTGTTTATAATCTCTACCCCCAACGTGGGGCTTGAACTCACAACCCTGAGATCAAGAGTCGCATGCTCTTCCGACTGAGCCAGCCAGCGCCCCGTGATGTAGTTCAATTGGAGAGCTTGCCTGGGGTGTTATTGGCATTAAGGCTGGAGGTTTGGATGAAGGTGGTGGTGGTGGGGAATGATGGCCAGGGGTCACCTGGTGCCCAGGACATCTTGCAGGAAAGAAGTGTTTGGAAGCAGCATCTGAGGGAGGTGCCGGGTAGGAAAGGGCTGCAAAAAAGAGTCTCCCTGCCACCCTGCCCTCGCCCCTCTCCCCCTCCCCCCTTACCTGGGACGAACCTGGCTTGCTTCTCTGGAAGTGCAGGGTGCCTGGTACAGATACTGATCTCGAAAGCTTGGTTGTGTAGCGTAATTTCCCCTGGGCGATGCAGCCCCGCTAGTCACCTTTAGTGTTCCCAGCAAGAAAGAAGCCATTTCACAAAGCGGGCAGGGGAGGGGGGCCAGTCTCGATGGGCGAGCCGAGGCCAGCGACCTCACTCCCAGAACTGGGCAGCACCCCGCTCAAGCGGCTTGGGGTGCGGACGGATGAGGAGAGCCCTCGATGCCCAGTGGCCGCGCATCGGGCCGCCCACTGCTTCCTCTAGCTTTCTTTAAGCTCTCCTCCTCTTCTGCTCCCAGAAAGCAAAGGCCACCTGCGTGGGTTTGGTGCCACCATGCCGTGAGTGTGTCCAGAAGAGGGCTCGCCCACCCCCCACCCCCGGAAACTGGCTGTCCTAACAGTCGCAACCTCCCCCAGGTCCTCCCCCCACTCCCAGGACTGCCATCTGGAAGAGAATCACTTGTACGCCTGCGTGTGAGTATAACGGTAAGCATCAAAAAAAAAAAAAAAAATCAACACACACACACACACACAAATTGGGGGCAGGGGGTGGACTTTAGCACAAATGCTTGTAGACACCAGGGAATTAATAAAGAAAAATGAAAACTCATACGAACCCTTTCAGGCTACAAAAATTTTCCATAAAACGTTATTTGTGCGTAAATTACCGCAAAGGAGGATTTCTCAAACTGTTAAATATGAATAGGTGTCACATGGGAAAAGTTTTCATGGTTCAATTGCTTTGGGGATCTTGAGATGAACCTGGTCCCAGAGGCTCCAGGTAGCACAGCGATGTCGCTGTGGGTCTTTTAGGAAGGGGCCCGAGTGCGTGTGTGTGTGTGTGTGTGTGTGTGTGTGCCCAACTCACGGGCCCAGGGGACGCGCGTGCTGAGAAACGCACTCGGGACCAGTTGTCACAACACAGCTGCTCGTGTTCATGGGGAGCCCTCACTGCCGCCTGGTGCTAACAGGGCGTCGTGTCTGAGGCCCCTGGGACCGTGCCGCTACCTCGTCTGCTGTCACAGACGTGACAGCAAAATAGTTTAAATCGTGAGCACGAACGAGGTGCCCATGGGTGTTTGCGCCCCTTTCCCAGTATGCAAACAAACCCGAACTGCTTCTCAGAGCTCTGCGACACTCCGTGTTGACAGAATTGTCCCTCAGAGCCTTTCATGGTGAACTGGCCCTCTGGGGTCTGGTGAATGCCGTCACCTCTCATGGACCAGCGGCAAGACGGCATGGCATGCTGGATATGGTTCCCCCAGAAAACCAGCTGTCGTGCGGAGACCTAGCCCGAGGAGGGTGTTCGTGCAACGCTGATAACGATTTTACATTCCGGTTACATCCTTTATCTGCACTGACCAACGTTGTGTCGTTTTCATGTACGTAAGTATGTATGTATGTAGTTTGGTGACCATCTTGGAAATTGTTCCTCGGTCTATGCTGCCTGCGGATGAATTTAGCTTCAAAGGCTGCTTCTGCTTTTCACCCTGGTGGGAGGCATCAGCTAACCACCCCCCCCGCCCTCCCCCCCCCCCCCCAGTTCTCTGTAGAGCCAGCCTGATAGCCTGGTCTGGCTATTACCACTTCTTGGGCGCGAATGGCCACCACTGCTCGGCCAAGTATTCCACGGGGAGCTACAGATTCTAATGATGTACAAAGAGGTGTTGGTACGATTCCTTGACTTGTCTCCAGGCTAGTGATATCTCTCTAGTGCTCAGCTAAAGTGTTAGGGGGGACCTCCACGGCCTTGTTGTGGTCATTTTCCATCACTTGCCCCCACCTCCAGAAATGTCCAGAAAATGCAGAATATTCCTTACAGGCCACTCCATAAAATCTCAACTGCCCTCTTAAAGGGAGAGTTCATTCCAGGGTAGGTTTATGATTTTTTTTTTCTTCTGACTTTGGGTATGTCTTTTGGTTGATCTGAATAGTTTGTGTGTGCGTGTGTGTGTGTGTGTGCGTGTGTGTGTTCCTCCAAAGTCCTGTTTATTTTGATTCGCTGTTGTTAAGCTCTGAGAATACCACTATCCTAAAAATACACTGTCCTATGAAGTTCTTACTTAGGGAGTCTTCAGATCTGACTGTAGAACAGATTCAAAGTTATAAGAGAAAAAATTCACGTGAATTAAGTTGGAATTTTAGAGTATATGTATTTGTCTTACCACCCAGTGGGAGAGCTTTGGTTCAAGGCTGTGATGTTGAACTTGAACTGCTCATTGACGTGACCCCAGGGTATCAGAAGAGGTCCTTTGTGATGATCGGGTACGCGATACTTAACGTGATTCTGTTTGCTTATCTACAAAGTGAGTCACATCTAGCTATTATGAGGTCCTGTGAAGGCAGTCAAGTGACTCAGTTTTCCTCGTCTAGGGTTACGGTGATGGGATGAGGTGGGGGAAGAGGTGGAAGGAAGGACAAGAAGGCCAACTCATACTTTAAAGACACAAGACGTTGAGAATATTTTTATGCAGCTTAGTTCACACTGACATATAACTTCACATCTTTTTTGGGTTGTTTTTGTTTTTGTTTTTCACACATTCTCCTTCCGGCCATCTTCACCTGGCCAATTTTTACCCATCTTTCAAGGGCCAGTTCAAATGCTACCTCATCAAAGAGTCGCGAAAACTTCTTTAGATTCGTTGCATCTTTTCAGCCCTTAAAATCCTATGAAACTTCACCTCTAGCTCTTCTTGACTTGTCGCTTTATACCTTTCTTTTTTTTCTTTGTTTTTAAGAATTTATTAAATTCTTAAAAACTTATTTTTATTTTTGAGAGAGAGACAGAACACATCTGGGGGAGGGGGAGAGAGAGAGAGAGAGAGAGAGAGACCCAGAATCCGAAGCAGGCTCCAGGCTCCGAGCCGTCAGCCCAGAGCCCTACTGGGGGCTTGAACTCACGAAGCGTGAGATCACGAGCTGAGCCGAAGTCGGATGCTCGACTGACTGAGCCACCCAGGGCCCCCCCCCCCCCCGTACCTTTCTTCTAATATAGGTATTAACTTGCAGATAACCAAGTTAAGAGAGGTCATTGGGGGGGGGGGCAATTCAATAGGACTCTGTCCTTATAAAGAAAAGGAGAACGTGAACCCGGATGACCATGCCGGCACGCCAGGAGAATGCCGCATAAGACGGAGCGGTGCAGGTACGAGTCAAGGAATGAGAAATGTCGCGAGGAAACCCGTAGACGTTAGGAGAGGGGCATACCACAGATCCTTCCCCGGAGCCTCGGCAGGAATCAACTCTGCCAACACCTTGATCTTGGACTTCTGGCCTCCAGAACTGCGAGACGGCAGATTTCTGTGGTTCGAACCACCCATTCGTGGTCCTTTGTGGCAACAGCCCTCGCAAAGTAGCGGATGGTTCTTGAGCGGGGCAAGTCCCTTAGACACATCACATACACAGTTTTCTCAGTAATGTTTGAGACCCCTGCTGTTTCCTCCGGCTTACGTTTGATGGGAATGCTGTCACAGGCCAGTAAAAGCAGTTTTCCAAGGTCACACGGATCACTCACCCCTGCTGAAACATGGAGGTAAGATCTGACTTTGGGTTTAGCTGACCAAGCCTATGGCCTTCCCACTGCGCCCTACTGCCTGTTCCCATCCCTCCCCCACCGCCCCCTTTCTAGAGTCCTCGGTAGCTTTAATGCCAAGATTTGACCCTCTGATAGCAATGAGCATCTATGTAGGGCTCTCTACACATGGCTAAAGCACACACTTTCGGACCTCTTGTATTGCACAAAGTGGGACTGCAGACATATTCAGGTTCAGCCCTAATATTTGTGGGACTGCTTCTGAGCGGCCCAAATACTATGTGTCTAATATATCTAGTCTATATACATCAAGTGATACATAAAACATGATCTAGCCTCTTACCTTGTAAAATAAACCTTTGTATTAATTCCGATTCTTCAGAGAAACAGAATCAATATGAGAGAGAGGTTTACTTTAGCAAATCAGCTCATGTAATTATGGAGGTCAGCAAGTCCAAAATCTGCAGGGCTGGCCAGCAGACTGGACGCCAGGAAAGAGTAGAGTTGGCATTGCAGCTCAAGTTCAAATGCAGTCTGGGGGCAGAATTCCTCCTTTCTCAGGGGACCACAGTCTTTTTTTTTTTTTAATGTTTATTTATTTGTGAGAGAGAGATACAGACAGACAGAGTGTGAGCAGGGAGAGGGGCAGAGAGAGAGGGAGACACAGAATCCGAAGCGGGCTCCGGGCTCCGGGCTCCGAGGGTCAGCACGGAGCCCGATGCGGGGCTCGAACTCACAAACCGTGAGATCACGACCGGAGCCGAAGTCGGCTGCTTAACCCACTGAGCCACCCAGGTGCCCCTCAGGGGAGCACAGTCTGTGCTGTTAAGGCCTTTAAGTGCTTGAGCGAGGCCCATCCACGGGTTCATCTGCTTTTACTCAAAGTCCACCGATTTAGATTTTAGTCTTGTCTGAAAGATGCCTTCACAACAAACTCTACAATGAAGTCTGACCAGATGTCCGGGTACCTGGCCCAGCCGAGCTGGTGCACAAAACTAACCACCACCGTCTTGGAAGGACTTGGGAAGGTGGAATTCTCAGACCCCAGGGAAGTTGCATCGGAGCGAGGCGATACCAGGACCGCTTATGGCTGGCTGAAGGCCCTTCCTTGTGCTGCCACTCACCCCTTCTCTTCTCACCTCTGCCCCTCACTCTGAGCAGCCTTGCACGCAGGAGTGCGGCCTTCCTAACCCGCACATCGAAATGCCACCTGCGGCTCTGCAGACGGCTGTCTCTTGGCCTAGGGAGACGTGAGCTGCCATGCTGCGTTCCCTGGGGGAGGAGACCTGAGCGTCCGATGTGCCCAGAAACACCTAGGCGGGGACTTTGTGGTTTGTCGTACCGGGAACATGGGTGGAGGGGGGCTCCAGGAGGGCGGGAACTCACAGACTCTTCTCTGGAAGGGCATGGCATGCCAGGGGCAGGTCTCCACCTCATGGGGAGCGAGACCAGACTCTTCTCGCCTGCATCCAAGGAACGGGTATAGTTTCTTAGGCTCAGTGTGGGAACCTGAGATTCAGAGAGCTTCTGTGAGATGCCTCAGGGACTCAACTCATCTAACACATGGCAGGCTCTACCGGCTGCATATCCTAACTCCCAGCCAGTACGATGGCCACTGTTCCACTCAGCATCGCACTCTAGACATCGGGCTTAGTTTCATCCCAGATGCATTGCTTGAGAGATCGCTGTAAGCCGTCCTCAGGTGTATGTTATGAAACCATCTTGCAGCTAAATGTGTATCGAGGGAGTGAGTCTTTCTAACATTCCCATGACCACTGCTCTTGAATGAAATACTAGGTTGAACCCTACGAAACTGCCATTTTTACAGGTCCAAAAAATGGTTAACTATTGGCAATTTTACATGGTTCAACGTGTTACAAAAGTATTAATATCCTTAGTCATCCTTAATATCTTTATCACAAACACGGACGAGTCTTTCGATAAACTCCGTGAAGATAAAACAAAACACAAAAACAACCTCTTGAGACAATTAAAGACTGGAATTACTACCTAACTTCTCTGGGAGCTTGGTGAATGCAAAAATAATGGAACCAGTGGGGTCAGGCACACAGAAACACAAGTTCTTCCTTAAACTCTCTTCTCCTTACTTTGGTCTTTGTGGGTTTTGGAAGGTGGTTGGGACCACACGGATGGGTTTCGTTTAAGTGGTTGGAATGCTTGAACTGGAAAGAAACAAAGAGTAAGATAGTAGTCACGATAATATGGTGGTAAGAGAAAAATAATATTTTACAAGTGGTTTTAGAAGGCGTTGGTTCATTCAACCTCTGTAAGAAGTCTTTTGAGGTACAGAGGGTAGGCGTGATTTCTACCTCTGCTTTTCAACATGGGGGAAGGTGAGTAACGATTATGGAGTACTAGGCATTGGTCGAGGTACATTGCATGCATTATGTCACACAGAGAAATGAAAAGACTTGCTCAAGGGCACATAACTAGCGAATGGGAGGCTGGGACTCAACTCAGGTCTTCGGATCCAGAACCATGGTGCATTCTACTCTCTCCATGATCTCCACTGGTCTGCAGTGATGACCCACCTCATCTGTGCACTCCCTGCCAGACACATACAGCTCAATGAATATCTGCGAGATGAATGCGTTCTCCAGTGCACTAAAAATCAATTGTATAAAAATAATCGTATGCTTTTATGCATCCATAAAGCTTAAGTTCTCTGGGATTTAAGCTTGTGATAAAAATAAGCTTTCTTTGATAGAAAGAACATCGCATAGGAATTATGAGAGCTCTGTTTCAGCTCTGGCTTCACCATTTATTAGCTGTGAAACCTAGGTTTCCTCACTTTTGGGCTTAGAGGCTGGTCCGCATGGCATCCGTAGGAACTTTCAGGTTTCAGAGTCTCTGCTTTTTATGGTAAGACATACTAGGAGGACTTTTATTGCCTGTTCAGGGCGTTTGACCTGAGAAAATTATTCACTGTGACCTGGGAAATTATGTGAGCAGTATAAAGCGATATTTTTGCTTAGACCAATTGGAAGCAGCTTTTGATTTCAAGAAGGAAAATCCTTTGAGGGGGATCTGCATACAAAAGAGGCGGTGAGTAGCTTGCATTAAGGAGATTAAACCTTCAACTATTATGGAGTCTTATAAACCAGTCCAACTAGATGCTCCTGTTAAATGGAATCAAAGAAATCCTTCCGGTGACCAGAAAACTAAAGCTGAATCTTCTAAAATTCCGTTACATATGAGTGTTTTGTGATCTGAACTTGAAAGTTTAGAACAGTGCTCAAGTACAGGGCTGTTTAGGGCGCATTCCCGAGAGAACGCAGATGACTGTAAGAAATCATCTTTAATGTGTACTTATTCATCTCTGTCAGTACCTGGATTTCAGACCTAAGAGAAGGGGGTTCTAAAGAAATGGGCTCAGGACATGACTGCGAACCAGTCAGGCTAGAATAATCAAACACGTTAGGCTACAGACAGATGGAGAAAAAAATTCAAATTTAGGACAATTTATTAAATGAGGTTGAAGAGACCATAACTGTAGCCATGTGTATACGTGTGTGCATGACATATGTGCGGCATGAGTCTGGAAACAGGAATGAGAATTGGGCCCCCCTGCCCCCGAGAAGGCTCCGATGGAAGCATCCGGAAGATTCAGCAGGCCTGAAGTCCAAGATGCTCGTCGGCAGAACTCCTCTGTCGAGAAGTGGGACATTCAAAGATGCGATGAGATTTCTGAAAAGTGGATGCTGTTTCCAGCTTCTCAATCAGTTTCTATATCTCACACGCTTCACATTGCACTAACCAGGGAACAAGGGCCTCGCTAACGTGAATGACGCTGAACCGGTTAAATGAACTAGCTGTAGGATTAATGATGGAGTGGATGTGAGAGCTGTAACCGTTATTGAGTCAGAGCACCAGGGAAGGTCAGGAAAGGGAATCCAGTAGCTGCCTTCCAATGGCCAGGAGTGTGCAGCAGGCTTCACGTGCTTTTGTTTTTATTTTTGATATAATTTATCGTCAAATTGGCTAACCTACAGTATATACAGCGTGCTCTTGGTTTTGGGGAGTAGATTCCCGTCATTCATCACTTACGTACAACACCCAGTGCTCATCCCAGCAAGTGCCCTCCTCACCCATGTTCCCCTCTCCCTCCTGCTTTTTTTTTAAGTTTTTATTTATTTATTTTGACAAAGCAAGAGAACAGGAGGGGTAGAGGAGCAGAGAGAGAGAGAGGGAGAGAACGAGAATCCTAAGCAGGCTCCACACTGTGAGTGCAGAGCCCGACGTGAGGTTCGAACTCACGAACAGTGAGATCATGACCTGAGCTGAAATCAAGAGTCAGATGCCTAACGGACTGAGCCCCCCGGGTGCCCCCCCACATGCGTATTTTTGTTTCATCTCATGATAAGAAAGTTGGGCGACAGAAAAGAGAAACCTTGTCTGATCTCAAACTAGTAACTTGATGGTTCCAGGATGGAACACAGGCTTTTTGACCTACCATAATTATCTCGTTTTCATCGTGTGCTGAGCAGGACACTTGCTAGATGCTGCTTTATTTACTTCTCACAACGAGGATGTGCTGTTGGTGTTGTTAATCCCTAAGTTGCAGATGAGAAAAGTAAGGCTCAGAGAGGCTAGGTCACTTTCCCAGTATCACACAGCCAGTAACTGGCAGAAAGAATAATTATCAAAGTCGTGCATTACTTTTGTACATGTATGTTAATATCTACAGTTAAATGTTTGATTAAGTTTAACTCATTGCGTGATCATCTTTGGGGTTAGACGCGTGATTATAACTTTTTGGTGTGAAATACAATGCTTAAGATATTTGAGGACGTTTGTGAAAACCAAATACGACTCAATCAATTAATGTTTATTAAGTGTTATTCTCGCTAAAGAAACCACAGAGTTTGTTCTGTAAGTAAAACCTAAATAGTGATTCATCAACTTCTCAATTGTTCATCCTTTTGATACATATTAGCTGACTTTCTGTGCTATTCTGGTGATTATTTTCATTGGTGGCTCATCATCTGTTGTCTACCGGATCTGACGATCCTGTCACCATTCCGTCAGGAAGGTTATGTAAAAACCAAAGTCGATGTGGGAACTCTGTATAAAGTAGCATGTTGCTGAAACAAAATGAAGTGTCCTTTCCCTTTCAGAGAAGTCCCTTATTTCCCAATAAAAACAAACAACAATAGCACACGGCAAGAGTGGAAGTGAGAGTGGAAAAAGTACAAATGAGTAAAAAATCAATAGAGAAGGGATTTGTGCTCTAAAAGAAAAATCTGTCTTGCGGAGATGTTATCAAACATGATCGGCCTTCAATAGTACCTTTACAATTCTTTCTTTCTTTTTTGTTTTTTCCTTTACAATTCTTTCTTTTTGTACACAGCTGCAGCTAGACTTATAACATGTTTTAGTATTTGGTTACAGTGTGATTGCCTTTGGGTCTCATGCAGGGCCAGAGGGAGGAGGAGGAGGAGGAGGGGAAGGAGGAGGAGGAGGAGAAAGAGAAGGAGAAGGAGAAGGAGGAGAAGAAGAAGGAGAAGAAGAAGGGGGAAAGAAAAGAAAAGAAGAGAAAAGAAAAGAAAAGAAGAGAAGAGAAAAGTAAAAGAAAAGAGAAAAACTTAGAAGCATTGGAAAAACTGCATGGTGCCTACAGGATGTCCTGTCACATTTATCTGGTTAGACAGATGCGTGACTCACTATAAAACTTGACACATCGGAAATGGTTTTATTGTGCTCAGTACTTCTCTCCTCGTAAATATTAACACATAGGTTGGAGGATACCAAGGTATATTTGTCCTAATAGAAAAGTATCCACTCTAGTTCTTTTCGAGGCGAAAGAAATTGAATCTCAGACATGTAGATGGGGAGAGCCCAGAATGTGTAAGCAGCACCAGGCCAAGCCTTCTATCTGCACTCTCAAAAGCTCCAGAAGTTCTGCTTCCGTAAGTTGTTGGTAATAAATGGTCCGAGGATAGTATCCCTGGATGGAATCTCTGTGTTTTACCATTGTTTTGCAAAGCTGGGATAGCACGCGCTCAACTAAAATACTTAAGTATTCTAAAATTGCAAAAATTCAGGGCACCAGGGTGGCTTAGTCGGTTGAGCGACCGACTCCGGCTCAAGTCACGATCTCACAGCTCATGGGTTCGAGCCCCGCGTCGGGCTCTGTGCTGACCGCGCAGAGCCCGGAGCCTGCTTTGGATTCTGTGTCTCCCTCTCTCTCTGCCCCTCCCCTGCTCACGCCCTCTCTCTCTCTCAAAATAAAAAAAAAAAAAAAAATTTTTTAATTGCAAAAATTCACCGGTAATCGAATACAAAGTAGAACAAAGGCCATGTTTTCAATTCCATAATCTTTTAAAAAGCAAAACAAAATGAGGGCACACAAAGGTGTCTTCTGAGTGCAGTTCTTGACATGGTCTTAGTTAGGTTGCCTCTAATGTCTCCTCAGCACGAAAACTTCTTGACTGGATGACCTGAAATGATCTTTCTCCTCTCCGTATATATGTATTGCCAAATAACATCATTAAAAAAAAAAATTAACGCAGAGAGAAAATTTCCCTTGGTCCCATTATTGGAAATACAAAATGATAACACGTGACCCTAGCTTCTTCCGCTTTCATCCGTGTTCTAACAGTGGCCGGGCGCGTGTGCATGTGCGGGCAGGTCTGTGTGTGTACGGGGAGCGTGTGTTCAGGGGTGTGTGTGCGTGGGAACGGTATTGGCACGTGTGTAAGGGTGTGTGCACGCAGGGGAGCGTGTGCGTCAGGGTAGGTGCACCGATGGGTGTTCAGGGTGTAATTATGTGTATAGACATTTGTGTGCGTGGATGAGTGTGTGTGCTCAGGGCTGTGGGGGGCGGGGTAAGGGCACGTATGTAGGAGCACGATGTGAGGATGTTCGTGTGTGTTTGTGCAGGAATGCGGGTATGCAGGCGTTCTGTGTATGGGGTGTTAGATGCATGTGTATAGCTTTGCATGCACGCAGACATATGCACATGTGTGTGTGTGTGTGCGCGCGTGTGCGTGTGAAGTGTCATGTCCGGGGAAGAAATTTTGAGACGTGGGTCAGCCACGAGGATCTGTAGGAAGTGTGCAAGAACAGAGGGGCTCGCTCCCACGACCCCGCGGTCGTGCCCTGAGCCGAAATCAAGAGTCAGACCCTCAACGGGCTGAGCCACCCAGGCGCGCCCCAAGCTCGGGAACCTCCGGACTCGCTAAACTTGGGGTTTTGGTGTTTTAAAATGAGCAGACCGCGACTTCAGTGGGGTCTCACCGAGCCCCAGCCTGTCGAGGATGTAGCGTAGCTCGGCTCGTGGGAAATTCTCCCCGGACGGTCTCAAAGGAGAAGGAGAAGAGGGAGAAGAGGAAGAAGAAATTTCAGGGAAATGCAAGGAATGCTTTATTTTGATACCGAAAGAGGAACTACTCTGCGTTTGACCTTTCAGACTCTTTTCTGCCCTAATTCAGAGTCCGGGGACGAGTGCCTTTGGACGGCGTGGAGGAGAGCTTAGTGGACAGCTCAGCTCTGAGCTGCTGATGGAAGGGAAGAGAACAAGGCCAGGGGTGGGGGCAGGGGGGCGAGTTCAGTGAACTTTCATGCACACGGGAAGGTGCCCGCTGGCCACCCTGGGGGAGTGTGTCCCCCAGACCGCTTCTTACTGCGGTGGCCAGGGAGGCACGACTCCCCGGGATTTAGGGGGACGCAGAGCCGGGTCTGAGGATGGGATGCCCGCCCGGGGTGCGCAATGGAACCAAAGGAAAAGCGTGATGCTCTGTGTAATCTACCTTCTTCATATAAAGATACGGTTTATCTAAAGAAAACGGGTCGCAGTTCCCCTAATTTTTGACTTCCGCTCTTCTGCACCAATTCCTTAACCCTATCACCAAGGCCCATCGCCAGAAATGATAAAGCTTGCCATCTATCGCTCTTTCTCTACTGCCCCTTTTCTCGATTCTTCTCTTGGGCTGGCGGGTACCGTTGCGGGGGCTTTTGGCCACACACTCTCTCTCTCTCTCTGATTCCCACAAGTATTCGGCACGAAGTTGTTTGTTGTTGAGCGTTCTCCAGGCACTAGGCGCCCTGACGGGGGCAATTCTTCCATTTCACGGCAGAGGAGAGGGCATGCCAGCCAGATCGGGAGTCTTGCCCCGAACAGCCCAGCTCTGCGGCCTGAGCCCGGGCACTGCACACTCCTCCTCGCTGAGCTGGTGCAGCAGAACCTGATGCAGAGAGAAGCTTTGTGCCAACCCCTCGTGGCAAAAAGAAACTGCGGTCAAATCATGCCCTTGTGTTACGTAGCATAAAATGCACGCTCACGGATACTAGTTTGTAAAAAAAGTAAGATGGAAATAAGTAAAGGAGAAGTCTGTCTCCATTCGAAGCCAGTTTAGATGTTAAGAAAAAAAGAAAAAAAAGGGGACCTTTTGGCTTCATGTGGAACTGATGATCCTGTGAAACAAAGAATGAAATTCGTCAGAAATCGAAATTTCTTGATATTGTTTTTGCTTAGCGTGAGGGTCAATCTTTTTTTTTTTTTTTAATTTTTTTGTTAATGTTTTATTTATTTTTGAGACAGAGAGAGACAGAGCATGAGCAGGGGAGGGTCAGAGAGAGAGGGAGACACAGAATCCGAAGCAGGCTCCAGGCTCTGAGCTGTCAGCCCAGAGCCCGACGTGGGGCTCGAACTCACGAACTGTGAGATCATGACCTGAGCTGAAGTCGGATGCCCAACCGACTGAGCCACCCAGGTGCCCCGAGGGTCAATCTTTAAAAATGCCTTTTTAACCAATTAAATTCTCAAAGGACATTTTTTTTTTGGACATTACAAGTAAAGTTAAAATGAGAAACTGAGTGTAACTACAGATATTAGGGAGAAGAGAGTCCCCACGGGCTATCGAAAGGCCTAGAAGGGAAGGACGTCCTTCTTTGCCGTGAGCAGACTGGTTCATCCCAATTTAGACAGAGCCTGTCCACTGAAGAGGGAAACTATGAATTTTGTTTGTTTGTTTCTTTTTTTATTTTAAATTTTTTTTTCAACGTTTATTTATTTTTGGGACAGAGAGAGACAGAGCATGAACAGGGGAGGGGCAGAGAGAGAGGGAGACACAGAATCAGAAACAGGCTCCAGGCTCGGAGCCATCAGCCCAGAGCCCGACGCGGGGCTCGAACTCACGGACCGCAAGATCGTGACCTGGCTGAAGTCGGACGCTTAACCGACTGCGCCACCCAGGCACCCCTGTTTGTTTCTTTTTAAAAGTCTTCATTACTGGGGCGTCTGGGTGGCTCCATTGGTTGAGTACCCAACTCTTGATTTCAGCTCAGGTCATGATCCCAGGACCATGGGATCGAGCCCTGCCTCAGGCTTGGAGCCCGCCTAAAATTTTCTCTCTGTCTTCCTCTGCCCCTCTTTCCTGCTCACTTGCTCTCTCTCTCTTAACAAATAAAAATAAAATAAAAATCGTCATTACTGTTTGTTGTGTTGATGCTTGAGTTCTCTAGATTTAGAACGTGTAGACCTTTGCCAAAAAGCATGCTGATTTTTCTGGTAAATTAACTATTATGGGCTGAATTGTACCCCCCTCCCTCTCAGATTC
Source organism: Lynx canadensis (assembly GCF_007474595.2). Taxonomy (NCBI): domain Eukaryota; kingdom Metazoa; phylum Chordata; class Mammalia; order Carnivora; family Felidae; genus Lynx; species Lynx canadensis. The sequence goes on from NC_044320.2 coordinate 75,116,464, forward strand.
AACCCTTAGTACCTCAGAGTGTGACCGTATTTGGAGATACGGTCTTCAAAGACGTATTTAAGTGAAAACGAAGGCAGATGTGTGGGCCCTCGTCTGATGTGACAGGTGTCTTTTCAAGAAGAGGAGATCAGGACACAGACACGCACAGAGGAAAGTCCGTGGGAGGACACAGGAGAAGGCGACCACCTTTTGTCCAAGGAGAGAGACCTTGGGAGAAACCAACCGTGCTGACACCTTGACCTCAGACTTCCAGCCTCTACAACTGTGAGCCAATAGCTGCTGTAGAAACCACCCAGTCCGTGGCATTTTGTTATGGTAGCCCTAGCGTACTAATAAATCAACCAACCAAGGAACAACAACAACAACAACAACAACAACCTTCTCAGGACCCCAAACCTATTGGCATCATCCACCCTACCCTATCCTTCTCCAAAGACAGAATCGTATGTTAGAGAGATAGAGACAGAGAAATAAACGTGAACAAAATGTGTGTGTGTGTGTGTGTGCACAGATGTGTACATGTGCATATGGGTACATACTGATGCTTCCTCCTTCTGCTCCCCAAGAAGGCTGGAAGCAGCAACACCCCCATGGAAATGAACACATCCAGTGCCTGGGGCTTGGCTTCTCAATACAATCATCCTCTCAAAAGATACAGGACTCCTGGGAGAAACGGTCAATTCTGGAGCTGGGGCAAGGAAAGTACAAGAAGAGGCTGGAACATCTCACTAAGAAAGAAAGCAAGGAAGTACTTTAAAAAGTCCGAGGGCACGTCAGAAGGAAATTGAGGTCACTTTTGTTTTTTTTTTATTTAAAAAAAATTTTTTTTTAACGTTTATTTATTTTTGAGACAGAGAGAGACAGAGCATGAGCGGGGGAGGGTCAGAGAGAGAGGGAGACACGGAATCCGAAACAGGCTCCGGGCTCCGAGCTGTCAGCACAGAGCCCGACGCGGGGCTCGAACTCCCGGACAGCGAGATCGTGACCTGAGCCGAAGTCGGCCGCTTAACCGACTGAGCCACCCAGGCGCCCCTGAGGTCACTTTTTAAAAGCACACACTTGGGGCGCCTGGGTGGCGCAGTCGGTTCAGCGTCCGACTTCAGCCAGGTCACGATCTCGCGGTCCGTGAGTTCGAGCCCCGCGTCGGGCTCTGGGCTGATGGCTCGGAGCCTGGAGCCTGTTTCCGATTCTGTGTCTCCCTCTCTCTCTGCCCCTCCCCTGTTCATGCTCTGTCTCTGTCCCAAAAATAAATAAACGTTGAAAAAAAAAATTTTAAAGCACACACTTGTTAGGGGCTCCTGGGTGGCTCGGTCGGTTAAGCGTCCGACTTCGGCTCGGGTTGATCTCACCGTTTGTGAGTTCGAGCCCCGCGTCAGGCTCTGTGCTGACAGCTCAGAGCCTGGAGACTGCTTCCCTCTCTCTGCCCCTCCTCTGCTTACACTCTCTCTCTCTTTCTCTCTCTCTCTCAAAAATAAACAAACATTAATAAAATTTTTTTTTAAAAAGCACACACTTGTTAAATTTGGGCCAATCTGAATACAAAATAATGAGAGTAACAAATTATAATGGGCTCTAAGTAACAGATTGTAGCCTGTTGAGTAACATAGAAAGGAAGAAGTTGTGGTAATATGTAAATTGGACGTATGATGAGGAACAGGATATTTCTATAGTTTCAAAGTTTTTCCTCCACGAAAAGGTTATAAATTATAACGGGAAGAAGGGTAACCGTTTAGTGGAAAAGCCTGGCAGACACAATTTCATCAAGTGACCAAAGTAAGGAAGCGAACTGATATCGTGACCCGAAGGCACACGCTGAGGACACAGCGTCTCTTCTGTGGCATTTCATCAAAGACGCAGCACTTGAGCCTAATCGTGCGAAGAAGCATCAGAGAGGCCCGATCGAGGGACTTCCTGCAAAATAACTGGCCTGTAATCTCAATAAGTGTCGAGGTCCTGAAGGTCAAGGAAAGGCCAAGGAACCGTTCCGGCCTACGCGATGCTAAAGAGGCCTGACGGCTACGCGTGATGTCTGATTCTGGTCTGGATCCTTTGGCTCTAGAGGACATTACTGGGATAACTGGCAAAACCGAAAAGGTGTCTGAAGACTGGATGGCAGTAACGTATCAGTGTTAATTTCTAAAATTTAAGAGTTGTTTTGTAGTTATGTAGGAAGTGCGCACGAAGTAGTCGCAGATGACCGCGGTTTAACAGGTTTTGTTAGCATTTAGGTACGGGAACGAGAGACCGCCGTCGAAGATCTATCTAGCTGGTTATAGTCCCCGGGAGCCGTGGCACCCCACACAGGCCCACAAGGGGAAGCAGTGTCTGTAAGGAAGCAGAGGGAGTGAAGGGAAAGTGTAGACCAGAGCTTTTACTCTCGCTTCCATGGGAAGAACAGGCGAGGCGGGGCGAGCGGGCGTGGGATTGGCTGTTTTGAACTATCAGTAGGCTCTTGGGCAGAGAAGCTGTCCTTCTTGTCTGGTACCTGCTTTGGGGTGATCAGGTGTTTGGTGTAGATCATGGGTGCGGACTCTGGCTTGGTCGGTTTGCATTGAAAAGCATGCTCGATGCGGGTTGTTCGTCATCTTTAGGAACGGGCTACCCTGCTAGGGGCGGCCCCTCCAGGGGCAGCAAGACCCCAGCTGTCAGAGCATCAGAATACAGAAAATAAGAGACATGGTTATCAGAGTTGGGACGACAGATCGGCAACTTCGCATTAAGCGATGGAAGAAAAATGTCTTCATCTTGTACCTGCAACTTTCCTATAAGTTTATGATGATTTTGAAATTAAAAAACAAAAGAGAATGATTTGCAGGCGTGTCTACCTTCACTGCACTGAACTTCTGGATGGCAAAAGGGATGCCTCATATTTGCTTTGCATTCCCAAAGTGCCCAGAACGCTCCAGCACTTAGTGGGCGTGAAACAAGAGTCAACGTATTAATGAGTGAAACAAAAAAGGTCTTGCTGCTTTCCCTTTGTGTCGTTACCTCCTCTGATACTTCCCATTAAAGAATCTGTCCTCTCGGGGCCCCCGGGGTGGCTCAGCGGCTTGGGTATCTGACTCCCAATTTCCACTGGGTTTGGTTCATGGTCTCACGATTTCGTGAGTTCGAGTCCCGTGTGGGCTCTGTGCTGACAGCACAGAGCCTGCTTGACATTCTTCCTCTTTCTCTGCCCCTCTGCAACTCACACTCTGTCTCTCTCAAAATAAATGAACAAACTAAAAAAAAAAAAAAAAAGAATTTGTCCTCTCCACTTATGTGGAGGGCAGTTTGATGTTGCACATTGTGTGTTTTTCCGAAATCAAAGTCTGCTGCTTTTTCCAGATTCTCAAGCAAGTATGAGATGTCCAGTGTGAAAGTCATGCACCTTAACTTTGTTATGCCCTCCTTCTTCCTGTGCTGCTCGACAATTACTTAGACCCTAAAAAGGACAAAATCAGAGTTATTTTTACAGGTACTGACAACAGGCTTCCATTATATTCCATACTGGACGAGTGGCCATATTTCCTCAAATGGGAGGTAGGGCTTGGCAAACAGAAAAATTTAAATTAGGACTTTCTGGAAAATCTGGTCATTGTATTTACATGAGATGGAGAAAATTTCTGGCATGAGTTATAGAACAGTGACTGTGGGGAGGGGAGTTGAGGGAAAGGGATGCCGTGATGTGCCAGGTTTGAGACTGAGAGAAGGTGATTGGGGGAGGGGCAGCCATCTTCCTTTTGCACTGACGTACCCTCTGCTGGTCCTGAGGATGGCCATGGGCTCGGGGAGAATGGGGGGAAGGAGGAAGAGACCCCCCAAGATGCTGAGAAGGAAAAGGAAAGGAAGTCCTGTGGTTGTAGAGCCCCCTGATTGGGACCCCACTCCCTGGTCTATTATTGTTGAAAGATGGTGATGGGTTGGGATATATTAGTCAGAGGCCACCAGAGCTGATAGGGGAGCATCGTGCCACCTCAAGAGACACTAGGGATTACAGAAACCAATGAACAGAGTGTCCTTGTATGTGGGGTGAGGGATATGAATAGACGATGTTCTCACTGTAGATACATTCGTGGGAGATAAAACCATAAAGAGATATGCAGGAAGTCAAAGAGTTTGGGGGTGTGTGATTATTCAAAGGTGACACCAGATCGGGATTATTCAATAGGGAGACAATGTAGGTGCACAGAGCACTAGCAAAAGAGGGGCAGGGTCAAGAAGGATAGGAAAAAGGGGGGGTGAGAGGGAGGAAAGATACAAGGAACGGAGAGAAGAAAGAAGAAAGGAATGGAGGGAGAGAGGGAGAAAGGGAGAAATTACCCCAAATTTGACCATAGAGAAATCTAGAAAGAAGCTGTTTTGTTTCAGCATACATGTATTTTTGTATCGTATGGCTTACTTACCCATCGCTGTTGCTTTGCAAGACATATGAAGCGCACGCTGAACTTTCCGGGGCGAGGGACGTGTTGGAGACGAGAGCAGGTGAATGCCAGAGCCCGTCAGGGCCTGGCCAGTGATGGCCGAGGTCAGACGACCCCCTGCTCTGGCCTGCTGAGGCCCAGTCTCTGTTTACGAAGACAACTCTGGCCTTTCAAGCATTGAAAACAAAACTTCACGCTTGGGATAAAGGTTTGAGAAGATCTGCAGGCTTCGCTTTTCCTCTGGGAAATTACAGTTACTCGCTGTGTGTTGTAATTCTTGCCCCGTTAGCCTTGAACCAGCCTTCCCAGGGCACGTCTGCTCGCACACTGTTAACACGAGAGACACGCTTGTTCGGGAAAGGCCACAGTCCTCTGGTACCAAAAATAGACAGCAAAGCAACACGTTTCCCAGTTTCCAAGATACGGGGGACAACGGAGGCCTGGCAGAGGCCCAGCAGACACCCCAGCAGCCCTCAGCCCCTTCCCTCGGAGTGTCCGTGATCCCTGGAGCTCGGAGCCCTTCCCTTGCGGTCAGCACGGGGGGGGGTTCGGCGACCTCGGCACGTCCACTGCCTCATTGGCTGTCTTCGCCACGTATGACCAACTGAAGCTTCCCCCAGAACCTTAACAGATGGTCTGCTCTGTGTCGTGCTCCCGAAATAACACTCCTGGCCACTCGGAAAAGAGATGACCACTTATCAGGAGCCATCTGCAGTTGGGTGTTGCCGTCTATTTCCTCAGACGTCAGCCACCAGGAACTGCCCCCAGACTGTGTTGCATTATCAGCGGCTGGTATAAATCTAGCATCCTACAGCCCTTTCCGATAACCCTACCGTTTCCATAAATCTATAGCTGTCTTTATACCAGGCCTCTAAATCTGAATGAAAAGTGAGAGCATTTAATCTGTTCATCAAATTTTTTGGCGTAAATAGAGCTGAGCTCGGGAACGTTCTTGGGGTCCAGTTAGTTGTTCAGCCCCACGTAGATGTGTCCCCAGATCTTGTTATCTCTCTTTCATCCCTTACCGGGTATATCGTAACCCCTAAAAGGTAGGGAAAGTCTTATCCTACGGGTAAGTCATGGTAAGAGGATTATTCTTTATGGGCTTCGAAAGGATGTGTGTGACGTCAGTGTTCGTCTTTGGTAGGCACCAGAGGAATGTGAATTAGATAGAAATCTAGACAAGATTAAAACCAAGCTACCCGGCTGGTCGGGTCAGCATTTCCTTCCCGGAGCTCTGTGGTGCTGGGCAGGCCACAGCCTCCATCTGGCAAAAAAAGAAATAAAAATTAAAAAAATAAAGGTCATTCATGAGATCTGTGAACCTTCCATGTAGATACGGCCAGATACATAGACCGTCTCAGGAAGGTGGGGCTCTTACCAGTTTCGCAATAAATGCTCGTCCCGGATGTTGCATTTTCTTTGGGAAAGACCTGAGATGGATGAGGGGTTATGATGAGGGGGATCTATAATTCTCATGGTAGGGACTGAGATTATTGGGTGGTGAAGCTGGCTGTAAGGGGCAGATACAATCCTCCTGGTCATCGGAGAGGGTCCTACCCCATCAGGACGGTCCGTTTGGTTGGCTGTGGATGAGGTGACTGTCCCAGACCGAAGAGCAGAATCGAATGGGAGGAATATGGGAAGTGAGAGACACAGAGAATTTTGTCCTGGACTGTTGTAAGGAACTAAGCAAGTCCCCTGGAGAAGGCTCCCCGCAAGGCAGGAGGTAAGGCCATTATTTGAGAAGCAACGTCCCGTGGAAACAAAATGGTGGCCACAGGTATCAGCGTTCATGTTCTAATAGCCACCTTAAAGAAGGCAAAAAGAAGGTGGGCTTCATTTTAGCCATATGTTTTATTTATCTCCCAACATCCAAAATCCTATCGTTAAACACGCAATTGATATAAAAAATACTAATATGTTTTGGATTCTTTTTTGGAACTGTTGGAAATCAGGTGTGTGTTTTCCACTTAGAGCTCTTACCGCCCACATGTCTAGTTGTCCTTGGTCGCGTGCACCCTGGACGGTGAGGTGCTACAGACTTGCAAAGAGCTGAGGCAGTGACTCCTGGGACCCTGAGCTTGCCCTGTGGAAGCAGAGGGTATATTATCACTACTATCTGAAACCCGTTTTTTGTTTGTTTGTTTGTTTGTTTGTTTGTTGGGACCGTGACTGTAGTTATTCTCTATGTGGCTCCTTCCTTGATGGTCTCTCCCTTTTGCTTGATAAATGCCAGGCACGTGTTATACTAAGTGGAATTCTGAAAACTCATGTGCTTGAGTCCCTGGTGGGAATACTTAGGATAACGTAAAGAGAAGTCAAGAGGAGTGGCTTTGGGCTGGGGACCACGGGTGAGGAGGGAATCCCAGAGAGAGACGTCCCGCTGTTCCTGTCCACTCGGACTTCTTCCAGCGTTTTCTGTAGCTGTGGCCAGGGTGGCGACAGACCCAGTGCCTTTCTAGGGCTCAGCTAAGTGGGGTCCGGAAATATATGAAGGTGGAGGGAAGAGAGAATGAAATAAATGGCAACAGATAGAAGATACAGGTACGACAACGTCAAGCTGTGGTTGGTAACTCGAAGGCTGTGGCAGCCACAGGCTGGGACCGCCCTCCACGTGGCACCAATGAGGCAGAGCGTGTCGGAAAAACTTTGGGAAGCAAAGAGAATAGATCGATAATGACAGTAGAAGATCCCCCTCCGGGGCCAGTGCAAGGGGTAGCCCTGTGGCCTTTTATCTACCGTTCAGCCTGAGTGGATCCAGGGTGACCTGGAAATTCAAACACAGGATTATCATTACCAGTAATGGTACCAATCAGTTGGTGTTGGGCAAAACTTTTGACGTTCTTCTGTAATCAAAAATAGCATCATAGGCAATTTGATGTATGAAAACAAAACAATGGGGGCGTCTGGGTGGCTCAGTCGGTTAAGCATCCGACTTTGGCTCAGGTCAGATCTCACCATTTGTGGGTTCGAGCCCCGTCTCGGGCTCTGTGCTGACAGCTCAGAGCCCGGAGCCTGCTTCAGGCTCTGTGTCTCCCTCTCTCTCTTCCCCTGCCCCGCTCACTCTCACGCTCTCTCTCAAAAATAAATAAACGTTGAAAAAACTTAAAAACCAAAACAAAACAATGACAAAATATAATCTGTTGAGAAAGAAAATCTTTCCCATCCGAACTTTATTGCAGCCAGGTATTTGAAAACACCTTGGGAACCGTGTGAACGGTCATTTAAAGTGCTCCCCGGGAGCGGGCATTAGGGTTAGAGGGCCTCTTAGCAAACCAGCAATTTGGAGCTGAGGCTGCTTGCTGAGAAATTCCACTCCAGCAAAGAGTCCCCCCACCCCACCCCCTTGGGCTGCTGTTAGGTAAGGCGTGCATTCCTGAGAAACCTGGGGTGGAGGGCAGGGGGATGCGGGTTCCGATTCCCACGACTGCCATGATTCCCATGACACGCCCTGTCCTTCTCGAGAAGGTGCCCTGGCTGTGCCCAGTTCTCTCCCCTCCTGAGTTCACATTCCCGGGGAACAGCAGAGCCTTGTTGGGGGGGGGGGTCACAATGGGGAGTTTGCAGGGATACCGTGATACCCCATTGGAGTTTCTCTTTGAATTCCTCTCCATTCAGCCTGACGCTGTGAGGTTAACACAACAAACTGTGCCACTACCCCTTCCTTAAAGTGCATTTCTGCATATTTCGGACATGTGTGCAAAGTTTACTGAACTGTCCAGACTTCCACGCCTCTCTGTGCAGAATATTCTGCAGGCAGATCATGGAGACAGACGCTGAACGGGAAGGCAGGGGGTGCCTTTGTTTTTTTTTTACAACCCCCCTTCCCTTCTCCCTCTCACGTCACACGGATACCGTGCTCAGACTTCCTTCATTCCGCAGCCTTTCATGAGACCGACTTGGTTGGAGGTGCTGTGCCTGTGGGCTCGCTCTACCTGGAGGGGAGCCAGCGCTTCAGCAAAATAAGGTCTCCCCGAGTCACAGGCTTCAAGGTGCATATTCGTGAAGGTAGAAATTAGGCCCCTGTGCTGCCCCGTTACAGATGCACGCAGATGGCCGTGCGACATGCTTTTAGCGTGTGACTCTAGGTTAGGAAAATAAATGATGGGAGCGGAGTGGAGGCCTTTAGCTAGAAGCTGAAAAACAGTTTGGGACTTTTATGTTTAGGAGGCTGGCAAGGCACTTAATATCAGACCCTGGAGACCGAAGCTGGAAATCGGAAAGGCAACTTGACCGATAACCTCGATGGCTTCGTCCAACGAAAAGGACAAGACTGCGGGAGGGGCGATGGACGTGATATTCTTTATGAGCATCTGGCCCTCCTGGAGCTGCCTGTCTGTTCAGCACTGCTTTTATTTTGCATCCCCCACGAACGGGGAGGGAGTGTGGCATTCGCTCCTCTCAGCGCCTTGGGCGGCTCTGAGGTCTGGCTCATTCCACGACCTGGGGCAGAGATCCGATTTTTTTTTTTTTTTTATTTTTTTAAACGTTCCTTTATTTTTGAGAGACAGAGCATGAGCGGGGGAGGGGCAGAGAGAGAGAGGGAGACACAGAATCCACAGTAGGTTCCAGGCTCTGAGCTGTCAGCACAGAGCCTGACGCGGGGCTCGAACCCATGAACCGCGAGATCACGACCTGAGCCCAAGTCGGATGCTCAACCGACGCAGCCACCCAGGCGCCCCGGAGAGATCTAGTTTTCATTCAGTTTCCCAAATAGTTCACTCATTTTTGGAGGAAAACCAACATCTCCTCTGTCGGTATATCCATCCTTCCCTGACTCACGCGTTTGGCAACGATTAGCAGTCTGTTTACTGAGTTTGCGACTCAAGGGGCAGACAGGCTGGCATCCTCACGGGAGGGCTGGGCAGACCCAGAAGGGCCAGGGGCCTCGGGGCCCTGCGGCCTCCCCAGAGACAGAGCACCCTGAAATCCGGTGACACCTCCTGCCTGGAGTGACTTCTCAGGTCCGCAGAGAGCTCGCCAGCTGTCAGCCAGCTGGTCACCCAGGAGGAAGCCCCGGGAATGGAGAAGTGAGAAGTTTCGGCATCGTAACTAAGGGCACGGCTCCTCTGACCGTGGCCGGAAAACCACGAATGGAAAAAGAAAAACTGCCCCGAGAAACATTTGAGAACCTGCAGTGAGCGCAGTGCTGGGGCTTGATTTCCTCCCCCGAATTATAACAAGCGACCCCGTCGCTTTTCTTTGTCACTGCAGAGCCTCTCCCCTGCCCCTCGGAGGTTCCAGATCTGACAACGGGCCTGGTTGAGAAGGGCAAGACTTCCAGGTCGTCTCAAGTTCGGTTTCCGGGAGCGTCTCGGTGAGTTTAGTGACTGCAGTTTAGCCGAGGACAGGAGTGGGACCCCTCCCCTGTGTCCCCGAGCCCGGTCGCGTTTCCAGGCCGGCCCCTCTGGTTCTGTGCGACCTTCCGAGTTCTGTGACGGCTCTGAGCTCGCTTTCCTCCGTCTGCAAAGTATAGCCAATGGTGGCCCTCCTGTCCCAGGCCCTTGTGAAGAGTATATGGCATTAGGTCCAAGAAGATCATTTGGTAAAGCCTTAAAGCATTGTTTCAATCTTTGGTTAACAAGTAACCAACAGAATCACTCACAGAGAGATGTCAGTGTCTAACCCCAAACTAACTTTCCCCCTCTCTTTTCTCACTTCTTCTTTTTCATAGAAGTGACACATTTTGTGATTAGATTAAGCCAGTAAACATCTAGGGAGTTCTACAAGGACACTGAGCTATACAGGTTTGGTTTGAAGTGCTCCCAAGAACCTTACCATCTAGTGGGGACGAAACACATACACATATTAGAAGTTTTAAGTGGTACTCACGTCACATTACATAAACATGTATAAAACATAAAGAATATTAAAATCACATTAAAAACTCCCTAATGCACAATTAATTACTGTATTAGTTTGCTAGCTAGGGCTGTCATAGCCAAGTACTGCACAGGGTGGCTTTTAGGGAACAGAAATTAATTTTCTCACGGGGCTAGAGGCTAGGAGTCCACGATCAAGGTCTTGGCAGTTTCTTCTGAGGCCTCTCTTCCCTGGCTGAGAGTTGGCCTCCTTCTCCCTGTGTCTTCACTTACTCCGTCATCTGTGCGTATCTGTGCCCTAATCTTTGCACAGAGGGACAACAGTCATTTTGGATTAGGGCCCACCCTAATGACCCCATTTTTACTTAATTACCTCTTACAGGACCCTATGTCCAAATGCAGTCACGGTCTGAGGTGCTGAGGACTTGTAGTTCAATAGAAGACTTGTGGGGACAAGGTTTGACTTTATCACAATAACCAAGTAAACGGTGTAGACTAAGGATCCAGATGCTACCGGGGGAGTCTTGGTGAGTCACAAATGCACTTCCTACAGCGAGCTCAGATCCAAACATACAAATCCTTCCGTGCTTCTCTTGGGGATAGGCTGCCTGCAAATTAGTGCTACTTAAATGAATTGCCATCTTCTAGTCAAATAAGTTCCGTAAAATTCCTAACCTAGTGTTATCTCTATAGGATGTTGTCCCACATATTCAAATCAAGGGAGCAAGTTCAAACAGTCATTTGAATAAATGACTTTGCTTGTGAAAAGCAGTAACTAAGTTTATTGCAACTTAATTATTTTTCTCTCTCCCCTCACTCCCTCCCCTTATTCCTTTGGAATGGGGATGGTCCACAGGCACGAAGACTTGAGTATACGCAGGCCATAGTTATGACGGAGGCAGGTAGTCAATACCGACGTGGGGCAGGAGATATTTTGGGGAAACTCGGTGGTGCAGAGTCGCTATATACATGAGGTGACCCTGAAACTGGGGACCTGAACGTACCCGTATATCAGTAGATTCAGTTTCATCGGATTGTCACATGGCTGCACAGAACCTCTTGGTTGAATTTTACATAGTATTTCTACAATAGTTCTACATAGTTCCGAATTGCATTTTTCTACGTGTATGTACCACAATCTGTTTAAAAATTCAGTTCTTTTTTTTTTTTTTTAAATCTATGTCTACACTGTTTTCAACTCTTTACTCAAAAGAGGACTGCAGGGAACATCTACATGATGAGTTTTATTTGCATTTAAATTCATACTCTTCTGTAGCCAGACTTTTTTTAGTATAGCAAAGTGTTATGCTCTCGGGACCTCTGCTTCTGCTGGTTAGTCATCAGGGTTCTACTCAGTGACTGAGGTGGGGTGGCTATTACACCCCTTTCTCCACACACACACACACACACACACACACACACACACTCTTCACTGACTGGTTTCTTCTGTAGGGGGACCCACGGCAGAAGGAAGGAACGACCAAGTCAGAGGCAAATTCAACTCTGGAGTCTGGAGCACTTGAGTAAGCCCCGGGAGACTGGTAAAGGAAAACCTTTGAAACTCTAGGTAGCATTGAATCCAGTCAACAATAAGGGCAGTCTTGCTACAGAAATAAAAGAGAGAGTTAAGGGAATTATTTCAACAGCTGCTAAAATCTTGAATAATGTAGCCACATCCCCTAATTTCATTTTCTACAGTATCCATTTCAGCTTAAAGCCTAGTCTAGAATAATTGTTTGTTTTTTTCTTTTTGGATAGGTATGTCAGAGACAAGCATGGAATAGAGAGTGCATATTTGGCACCTGATTTACAGAATAAAGATAAATACAATAAATTGTAGAATAAAGAATAAAGATAAATACAATAAATATAAATATAAAGAATAAAGATAAATACAATAAAGATAAATACAATAAATTAAATACAATACTTTTCGACATGGTTTTCCCCTTTGTTTGAGTCAATTCCTAAATGTTAACAGATTAAACCCTGAAATTAATTTTTAGCTTCTAGCACTACTAGAAAATCAGAACTTGTCATGTGAAAAGGTAAGTATTTCTGGTTATTGATTCCTTTATTTTTTGTTAAGCTAAAATATAATGGGAACTTCCCAGCTAATAGTGGAGCTCTGTCCTTGGAGCACGAAAAGTTGTCATAAGCAATGTGTAAACGAATGAGCCGTGTTCCAATAAAACTTTATTTATAGACAGTGAAATCTGAATTTCATTTCATTTTCACTTGCCATGAAATAAAGTACTTTTCTCCTTAAAAAAAAAAAAAAAAAAACTCTTTATGAATGTAAAAACCATCCTTCTCCGACAAGCCTTACAAAAAAGGTGGTGGGTCACATTCGGCCTGTGGACCACGGTTTGCCGAGCCCTGACCTAGAAGAACGGAGGAATTTCAAATATTCAACCACTGTCTTTTGATTAGTTACAGGAAGTTGAAGGAGGATTGGTGTGTGGTAAGTAAGATAAGGTGTGCCAGCCAGGGAGTGAAGCTTTCTTGCTGTAAGTATTTCTAGAGACTGGCGACAGCCCTAGCAAGTCCAGAACTGTTGTGTCCCTCCCAGGTTGTACTGTCTACTGCATGCCGGCTTTCAACAAGGGCCACAACATGTTTTGAATGAAAAAACACCTGCTTACGATGCTAACCAGACTCAAAGGCAGAAAGCATAGCAAATGAAATCTTTCCATCCAAGCAGGCTTTTCCGGTAGTGAAACTAAAAACGCAGCAGCACATACTGGTGAATCTGTTTTCACATTTGTAGTTGAGGGCATGACATGGTGACCCCACCTGGGAACGCGCTTCTACTCTGAGTGGCTATGCAGTAGAAGCTACCAGACCTCCCAAACAGGGAAGCTGTCTCCAGAAGGTTTCCTGTAATGGACGCATAACTGCCTTTAACCTTGAATCCCTCTTTTAAAAAATGGGATTCTAAATCCCACGTTTAAGAGTTGCTTAGGAAGTAACAGAAATAATAACCCGTATTTTCTTAGTGCTTTCACAATCCTACAGCATCATTTTCATCAACACCCCATAAATAGTTCTATGTTTTGAGACCACATGGTTTCTGGAACAGCGATAAGTGTGCTAAACCCTACAACACCCATGAGAGACTCTCAAGCAAAGGAGCTTCAGCAAGACCCTGGGCTGTCAACACAGGAATGAATGACCCTAAGACCATTAACCACTCGATTATAGCATCTCTTCACTTATCCTCCTGATTATTTTGTGGACCGGGAATTGTTATTTCCATTTTGAGGAGCAAAGAGTCGGAGACACTGAATCACTTGCCCAAACTGGATCAAGTCTCCATCTTATGACCTCAAGCCCAATACCTACGCTTCTTTACGATTAAAACAATATGACCAGGAAGGTGAGGGTTCAGGGTTTAAAAATGAGAAGACAAAAAACCCTAACATTCATGCTTCTACGTTTACTCGTTTGCAAGAAGAAGAAAATTTAAATGTACAAACCTTAAGAAGGCAGTTTTTATGTAGCAAAAATAAAAGTCTCTCATCGGGGGGCTCGGATGGTTCAGTCGTTGAGCGTCTGGCTCTTGATTTCGGCTCAGGTCATGATCCCAGGGTCGTGGGATCGAGCCCCACATCGGGCTCTGTGATGAGCGTGGAGCCTGCTTGAGATTATTTTTTCTCTCTCTTTCTCTCCCTCTGTCCTCTCCCTCTCTCACTCTCTCTCTAAAAATTTTCTTACTAACATTCCGGCAAACATTTTTGTTAAATTGAGCTATAACCGATGTATAACATGGTATCCGTTTTAGGTGTACAACATGATGATTTGATAGATGTACACGTTGTGGTTACAATGAGCTGCATCACCACACGGATACAATCCTTTTTTCTTGTGATGAAACTTTTAAGATCTACTCTCTTAGCACCTTTTTCCTTTAGTTATTTTGTTCTTTTTCAAAATTGAGAAATGAGTAATATAACATATTACATTAGTTTCAGGTGAATAACATGATATTTGTAAAAATGGGGTTTTTTTAATGTTTATTTTTGAGAGAGAGAAAGAGAGAGAGACAGTATGTGAGCAGGGGAGGGTCAGAGACAGAGGGAGACACAGAACTGGAAGCGGGCTCCAGGCTCCGAGCTGTCGGCATAGAGCCCGACGCGGCGGGGCTCGAACCCACAGACCGCTAGATCTTGACGTGAGCCGAAGTCAGACGCTCAACCGACTGAGCCACCCAGGCGCCCCCACGATTTGATATTTGTATATATTGTACAACCATCACCACGTTAAGTCTATTCACGTGTCACCACTGTTACAAACCTTGTTTCTTGTGATGACAACCGTCAAGGTTTACTCACCAATTTTCAAATATGCAATATGCTATTGTTAATTATAGTCAACATGCTGTACATTAGTATATCTCTAGGACTTATTTATCTTACCACTGGAAGGTTGCACCTTTGACCACCTCCACCCATTTTGCCCACCCCCTGTCTCTGGCACAGTTTTCTGCATCTATGAGTTTATTTTTAGATTGCACACACAAATGAGCTCATACGGTTTTGTCTTTCTCTAATTTCACTTAGCATAATGCCCTCAAGGTATATGCATATTGGCAAAAATAGCAGGATTTCCTTCTATTTTGATTCCTTCTAGGATATATCTCACATTTGTCTGTTGATGGACACTTTGATTGTTTGCATATCTTGGTTACTGTGAATAACACTGCAATGAACATGAGGGTGCAGATATCTTTTTGATATAGTGATCTAGTTTCCTTCAGATAAATACCCAGAAGTAGAATTGCTGGATCATATGTTAGTTTTATTCCAATGTTTCTGAGGAACGTCCATATCATTTCCCAGAGTGGTTGCACCAATTTACATTTCCACCAATGGTGCCCAAGTGTTCCCTTTACTCCAAATCCTCACCAACACTTGTTATTTCTGGACTCTTTGATAATAACCATGCTAACAGGTGGGAGGTGATATCTCATTGTGGTTTTAATTTGCATTTCCCTGATGATTAGTGATGGTGACATAGTTTCATGTCCCTGCCGGCCATTGGACGTCTTTGGAATAATGTCTGTTCAGATTGTCTGCCCAGTTTTTAATTGGAGTTTTTGAGTTGTAGGAGTTCTTTATACATTTGGATATTAACCACTTACCAGACATATGGTTTGCAAATATTTTCTCCCATTCTGCAGGCTGCCTTTCCATTTTGTTGGTTTCCCTTGCTGTGCAGAAGCTTTTCCGTTTGTTGTAGTCCCACTTATTTTTGATTTTGATCCGAGATCCAAAAAGTCATTGCCAAGACCTGTCAAGGAGCTTACCCCTATAAGTTTGCATCTGTTTAAGGACTTAAACAGGCCTTATGTTTAAGTCTTTAATCCATTTTGAGTTGATTTTTGTGTATGGTATAAGAAAGTGGCCCAGTTTCATTTTTTTTTTTTTTTTTTGCATGTGGTTATCAAGGTTTCCCAATCAAGCTTTCCCATTGATTGAAAAGACTGCCCTTCTCCCATTACATATTTTTGGCTCCTTTGTCATAAGTTAATTGGCCACATATGTGTGGGTTTATTTCTGGGCTCTTACACTGTTCCATTAATCTGGGTATCTGTTTTTATGACAATACCATACAGTTTTGACTACTATGGCTTTGTAATATAGTTTGAAATCACCGACTATGATGTCTCCAGCTTTGTTCTTCGTTTTCAAGATTTCTTTGGCTATCCAGGGTCTTTTGTGGTTCCATAAAAATTTTAGGATTATTTGTTCTATTTCTGTGAAAAATTCCATTGAAATCTTGTTAGGGATTGCATCCAATCTGTACATTGTTTTGAAAAACATGGACATTTTAACAGTATTAATTCTTCCAATCCATGAGTACAGGTATCTTTCCATTTTTTTGTGTCATTTTCTTTCATCAAGGTCTTATAGTTGTCAGTGTACAGGTGTTTTACCTCCTTGCTTAATTTATCCCTAGGTATTTTATTCTTTTTGGTGCAATGATAAATAAAAGTGTTTTCTTGGTTTCTCTTTCTGATAGTTCGTTATTGGTGTATAGAAATCCAACTGTTTTTGCATATTGGTTTTTTATCTTGCAACTTTACTGAATTTATCTGTTCTAACAGGTTTTTGATAGAGTCTTTGGGGTTTTCTATATACGATACCATGATATCTGCAAATAGAGACAGTTTCATTTCTCCCTTTCTGACTCGGAGGCCTCTTATTTCTTCTTCTTGTCTAATTGCTCTGCCTGGATTACCAGTACTATGTTGAATAAAGGTGTCAAGACTGGGTGTCCTTGTGTCCTTGATCTTACAGGAAAATCTTTCAGTTTTTCACTGTTGCATATGATGTTACCTGTGGACTTGTCATATATGGCCTTTATTATGTGGAGCTACGCTCCTTGTATATCTGGTTTGTTGAGAGGTTTTTTTCACGACAACCATCTTTGATTCTTAATTTTTCCTTAAGAGCAATGACGAATACTAGTCTTTACTACAAGCCAGATACACAGAGCACTTTACAAAGTCATGTACACGAACTCATGTAATCTTCATGACCACTCTATGAAATAGGTGTCATTATTACCTCTGTTTTTCAGATGGAGAAACCAAGGCACAGAGAAAGAGGGTCCATTTCTAGACTCATCTCTGTATCCTTATAGGTTTGGGGCATAGAGGGACCCCTGGTTTGGTAAGTCTCATTTGGGCAAAAGACTACGAGAATTCTGGAGACGGTACCTGGGTTCGAATCCCAGCTACCTCATTTGCTAGTTGTGTGAACTTGAACAAGTAACTTAGTCTTCCAGTACTTTAGTTTTTTGATCTGCAAAATGAGCAAAATACCATCTCATAGAGCTCTTTTTTGTTTGTTTTTTAGAAGATTTTTTTTTTTAATTTTAGAGAGAGAGCCAAGGAGGGGCAGAGATAGAGGGGGAGGGGGGTAGAGAATCTTAAGCAGGCTCTGCGCTCAATGCAAGCCCGAGGCAAAGCTCAATACCACAACCCTGAGATCATGACTTGAGCCGAAATCAAGAGTCAGACGCTTAACCGACTAAGCCACCCAGGCGCCCCTCTTGTGGAGTTCTTGTTATGTATTAATGAGTTAATATACACCGAGGTTTTAGAGCAGTCTCTGCCCATGGTGAGCACTGCATTATTTCGTTGACCACAGAAGAGGTTGGCTCTGTGGAGCTGTTTCCCAGCCCTGATGATAACTTGTGCTGATGTCATCCATTTTCTCGAGTCTGCTCCCTGTAATGATGGAGGGCTGGGCTGTCAGATGGCTAATGAGGAAGTGAGGTAGATAAAGTTACATGAAAAATTATAATTATGTAAGTTATGGAATAAGTACTACATATTGATATATACACAATCATGTAATAAATATTACATATTGGTGTATACTATATATATATATTTTTCATTTCTTATTGTGGTAAAATATACATAAAACTTACCATTTAAAATGTGCAGTTCATTACATTCAAATTGTTGTGCAATCAACACCACTGCCCATCTCCAGAACGTTTTCATCATCTCCATCATAAATACCGCACCCATTAAACAATAACTCTCCATTCCTCCCTTCCCCTAGCCCCTACTGACCACCATTCTACTTCCTGTCTCTATGAATTTGACTGTTCAGGAGTGGAATCGTACAGTATTTTGTATTTAGATGGAGAGATCGAGCACCAAGAACTGTGTATATGAGTTAGACATGATCCATATGCTACACTTCCATTTGTTTCCTTTCTTCTTTTCCTTCCTCTTCTTCATTTTGAAAATAAAACATCTGGTGCACCTGGGTGGCTCCGTGGGTTGAGCATCTGACTCTCGATTTGGGCTCAGGTCATGATCTCACAGTTTGTGAGTGTGAGCCCCGCATTGGGCTCCGTGCTAACCGTGCAAACCCTGCTTGGGATTTTCTCTTTCTCTCTGCCCCTCCCCCCTTCTCGTGTGCATGCACACTCTCTCTGTCAAAAATAAATAACTAAACCAACATTTATGGGGTGCCTCAGTGGCTCAGTCAGGTAAGGGTCCAAGTCTTGGTTTCAACTCAGGTCATGATCTCACAGTTTCACGGGTTCAAGCCCCGTGTTGGGCTCTGTGACAGTGCAGAGCCTGCTAGGGACTCTCTCTGTCCCTCTCTCTCTGCCCCTTCGCCACTTGAGCTGTTTCTGTCTCTCTCAAATACATAAATTAAAAAACCTTTAGAAATAAATAAACATTTAAAAGAATAAAAATAAATAGAAATAAGCCATCTTTCTTTGCTTTTTCATGTGGAGAGAAAGGTCTCCCAAACCTGGGGAGGAGGCACATAGACTTTAGGGCAGGAAATAGTGGCAGAGGAGAAGGACGAGCCTCATGAGAGAGGAAGAACAGGAAATCATTAAGACATAAAAAGTATCCCTATAAAAAGAGTAGTGACTTTCTTAGAGTCTGACCTTCCTGCTGATCGAGGTGACTTAGACCACGTGTCCACTTCCGATCCAATTGCTGTCACAGGACAGATGTGACTATACTGATTTGCGTTGGCTACTCTCGGAACCACCCTTAGAGTAGAGGTTAGGGTCCAGGTACCCAAATTCTGTGGCAGGGAGATTCGGGATCCTTTAGGAATGACTGGTAGGTTGGTAACCATGAATAATATCCTCTGTGATAGTGCCTGGCTTAGTAACACAAGGTAACGTGGATTATACTTCATAAGGCAATTCAGGGAATATTAAGTCAGGGCTTAAATTAAGATACCCCAAGTTCAACTTACCCTTTTCGGATTCAAGTGCTGGCTCGAGAGCCTTGCTCCCTGACTATGATGTGACTCTGATAATTGAGTATTGGATCTGGTTTTAAAAGACTCGCATTATGGCTCCTGTTCTCAATAACAGATCTGCTCTTAGAACCACGGTCTGGGCCCTGAGCTCTAGAGACACCACATATCACCAACGCCAAAAGGCACACAGCGGACATCCACTGGTACTCTTGGCCTGCGCTCTGCAATGGTAGGTAGGGGCAGGCCATGGATTCATTGAAACTCTCTCTTGATCTCTGCTCATGAGCAAGACAGGGATGATCACAGCTGCCAAACATCATCCTGGGACGTCAGGCAGACCAGCCGAGGTAGCCAGCTATTTGGAAGGACACGCTGATCTATGAAAGTATTACACACAGGTCTGATTTGCTACAACATACGGTTGTTGCTATATTCTCTGGAAGGATATGGATTGCTTTATAGGTTTTGTTTTCTCCCAAGTGCCTGAATATTTAGTTTGGATCACAGAGTTTTTGAATGATTTATGGCTCACTAACGTGGGTGAGAGAGAAGCATTTTTAAAAACTTGTCGGGGGGTGCCTGAGTGGCTCAGTTGTTTAAGCATCTGACTTCAGTTCGGGTCATGATGTCCCAGTTCGTGAGTTCGAGCCCCACGTCGGGCTCTGTGCCAACACCTCAGAGCCTGGAGCCTGCTTCAGATTCTGTCTCCCTTGCTCTTTGTCCCTCCCCTGCTTGCACTCTGTCTCTCGCTCTCTCTCAAAAAGAAATAAACATCAAAAAATTTTTAAAAAAACCAACTCATCACACTGCAGCCTTCCAAATTCAAAAACTAAAAAAATTTGAAAAAGGATTAAACTTAAAAAGTTTATGTCAATTTTATAATCATTTAAAAAGCAGTAAATAATAGGAGTGCCTGGATGGCTCAGTCAGTTAAGCGCCTGACTCGATTTCTGCTCAGATCATGATCTCACGGTTTTGTGGGTTCGGGCCCCACGTTGGGTTTTGTGCTGACAGCGTGGAGTCTGCTTTGGATTCTCTCTCTCTCTCTCTCTCTCTCTGCCCCTCCCCCACTTGTGCTGTCTCTGTCTCTCTCAAAATAAATGAATTTGAAAAAAAGCAGTAAATAATAAAATTTGATCTTTAAAACTCTCCTTTTATATACAACAGTAAAAAGTTGGACAGAACTAGGCTAGAAAGAAAACTCAAAATTGGCAATTTAATATCTGAAATACCTCTAATGTCTACTTAATATACAAAATTGGCACATGGGGATGCAAAAAATCTCTAATTATTTATTATTGTTTTCATCTATAGAACAGGAAAAGTGAGTTTACCACTCAGAGTCTTGCTGGGTATGAGTTTTTCAGATATGGTGAAAATGTTTATGTAAAGACCTCCCTCGGGGCGCCTGGGTGGCGCAGTCGGTTAAGCGTCCGACTTCAGCCAGGTCACGATCTCGCGGTCCGGGAGTTCGAGCCCCGCGTCGGGCTCTGGGCTGATGGCTTGGAGCCTGGAGCCTGTTTCCGATTCTGTGTCTCCCTCTCTCTCTGCCCCTCCCCTGTTCATGCTCTGTCTCTCTCTGTCCCAAAAATAAATAAACGTTGAAAAAAAAAATTAAAAAAAAAAAAAAAAAGACCTCCCTGGTCAAGATATTTGGGGCATATGTAGTATTTTGTAATGCTGGCTGGGAGGTGCCTTTCTCGTAGGCAGAAAGGAGAAGTCAGTGGATTTGTGAGCATGAGTAGAGACAGGAAGTGTCCATCAGTACTTGGGGCAGAAGTCAGAGATTCGAGAATTGTAGGTGCTCTTGATTTTGAAACTAACTGATCATGTGATTACGGGTCAATCTCAATTTCTATAAATGGAAAGATCAGATGATGCTACAAATCCTTGCCATATATTGAATGAAGTAACTTGTAAGAAGAACGATTTGCCATCTTCCTACGAAAGTAAAAGGACAACGACAACCTAACTATTCCAGCTAAGGACACGGAAGGCTGTGAATTAATAAAGGGTTTTGGGGCAGCCTGGGTGGCTCAGCCACTTAAGCATCCAACTCTTGGTTTCGGTTCAGGTCATGATCTTGTGGTTTTGTGGGTTTGGGCCCCGTGGAGGGCTCCATGCTGACAGTGCAGGGCCTGCTTGGGATCCTCTGTCTCCCTCGCTCTCTGCCCCTCCCCCACTCATGCTGTCTCTGTCTCTCTCAAAATAAATAAGTGAACCTAAAAAAAAATACAAAATAAATAAAGGGCTCTTTACATTTTAGCAGCGGTTCTCAGCTCAATGCTTCAACCCAAAGAAGTGGTCCAGACTCTGCCGAAGGACAGTGTGAGGGGTCTGCAGGTGCTCAGGGCAGATAGTCACAGGAACTCAGGGAAGGGACTGGTCCACACGGGGTGGCAAGAGGGGACTGGGAGGTGAGAGAGTGACAAAGTCTCTGATCTCAGAGAGCTAGGCTGAATTGGATTTAGTCAGATGACCACGCTGTGTTGGGGAAATGTCCTAGCTGAGGGAAGGGCTTTGCAGAAGCTGGAACTGAACAGTAGGGTCCGGGCTGGGTGGTGGGATGAGTGCAGAGGGCGTGGTGTGACTGGGAGAGAAGCAGAAGTGGGCTGGGCTGGCGGCTAGGCCGTGGGAAGGCATTTGAGCATTATTATGGGGGCCACATGAGGGAGGGTTCAGGGATGATACTCAGGGTTTTCTTTTGGGCACAGAGAAGGATGGAATAGCCACTGAAGAGTTTCAGGTTGGGAGAGACACAACCAGATTTGGAATTTAGAGAGCTTTGCTTGCTGCAGAGTTAGAAGACAGACGGATGGGGGAACACCCTTGGAGTCAGAAACAACAGTTAGGAGGCCCCGGTAGAAATTGATGCTAGAGATGATGGTGGCCTAGACTAGGATACCATCAGTGAGAATCAGTAGGGAGGAGATGATTCACCAATTATGTAGAAATTTGAGATTCTTGCTTATAAGTTATGAATAAGAAGTCAAAACTCTTTTGGTCAACCAAGTGGCTGTAGTAACCTTCATGGCTTGGTTACTGTGTTAGTATCTACTGCCATGTAATTCATTATCCCCACACTCAGCAGGTTAAAACCATATACATGTTTACCTTATAGTTTCCATGGGTCAGGAGTCCGAGTGTAGCTTAGCTGACTGTCTCTGATTCAAGGTGTCTCCTGAGACTCCATTGCAGGTGAGCCATTGGCTATGGCTGTGGTCTCATCTGAAGGCTCTGCTGGGAAGGGATGTGCTTCTAAGCTCACTCACGTACTTGGTGGCAGGCCTCAGTGGCTTGCCACAAGGGCCTCTCAACAGGGCAGCTGGTTTCTCTCAGGGTGAGAAAACTCCAAGAGTGAAAAACAGTGCCCAAATGGAAGCTACAGTCTTTTCGTAACCTAATCTTAGAATCGGATTCTTTCACTTCTGCCAAATTCTATTTGTCTCCTCCACACTAAAGGGGAGGGGACTTACACAAGGCAGGGATCACTGGGAGGCCGTCTTTGAGGCTGCTTCCTAGTTAGCAACTGTACATTAAAGACATCTTCAGGTTGTCCATCGCTAAAGATTTTAGAAGTTACTACTGCAGGGTCACCCGGGTGGCTCATTCGGTTGAGCGCCCGACTCTTGATTTTGGCTCAGGTCATGATCTCACAGTTTGGGAGATTGAGCCCCATGTTGGGCTCTGCGCTGACAGCATGGAAGGAGCCTGCTTGGGTTTCTGTCTCTCCCTTTCACTCTCTCAAAATGGATAAATAAAATTTTAAAACCGAAGGCGCTACAAAATTCCAAGGAGAAGTAATTATGAAGGCGCACACCAGATTTTAATGTCTCACTATTGGTGTTACTAAGAAGCACTAATGATTATCTGATGACAGGGCAGAGATCTGACTCTCGTACCCTCCCCTGCAGCTTTTTATGCATCTTGCCTATGTCTCTTTACGTGCTACACTGTTTGCCTGTTTTATTTTCACATGCCACGGTATAAAATCTCAAGACAGATGGTGCCTCAACATATAGTTATCTGGTAAAATGCACCTAGAAACCATTTCTCTCTAGAGAGAACCCTGGTAACAAATGGTGAGACTGTCACTGGAATCTGAGGAGAAAGTTTAAAATATTAAAAACTCTTTTGGTACCATTCAGTTTTGGGGAAGTGAGCCGTGCCATTATCACTTCAAACTGTGGTTTACATTTTTCTCCAGGAGAAGGGCTGGGACCATTCCAGGGCACACTGTTTTTTCTAGCATGGGTATTAATTTTGTGGGCATAAATAAATTCATGCAGTGAGTCCACGTGGTGGGGCACAGAGACAAGAAGAAACAGCCCATGTGCGCCATGATCGCAAAGGGTAGAACTTGAAATACCTTTACAGCCCACTCTCAGTTCTCCAGAGTTTGTCCTGAGGTTAAGCCAGAACAGAGCAGGACAACCTAGATGCGTTGGCCCCTGCGAGGCTGAGCAGACAGGAATCCCAGGCTCCACTCTGACCAATGGAGAGGGGTAGCAAGACCTAAGATGGGGGCCTCAAAGTGCACTATTTGGTGTTGGAGAACATTGGAGAGATTCCTTTGAGCTATACACATTTTGAAAAAGCAGATTTATGTGTTTTCATGGTCTTAATAGTCACAATGTAAACAGCCAGTCTTCTTTAGGGAATATTTGGGTTGTTTTCAAATTTTTCCCTATATGTCATGAACATCTTCATGGATATAACGAATATCTTCATGGATATAACGAATATCTTCACGGATATAATGAATATCTTCATGGATATAACGAATATCTTCATGGATATAACGAACATCTTCATGGATGTAACGAACATCTTCACGGATATAACGAATATCTTCACGGATATAACGAATATCTTCATGGATATAACGAACATCTTCATGGATATAACGAATATCTTCATGGATATAACGAATATCTTCATGGATATAACGAATATCTTCATAAATATAACGAATATCTTCATGGATATAACGAATATCTTCATAAATATAACAAATATCTTCATGGATATAACGAGTATCTTCATAAATATAATGGATATCTTCATGGATATAATGAATATCTTCATAGATATAATGAGTATCTTCATGGATATAACGAGTATCTTCATGGATGTAACGAATATCTTCATAGATATAATGAGTATCTTCATGGATATAACGAGTATCTTCATGGATATAACGAATATCTTCATGGATATAACGAGTATCTTCATGGATATAACGAGTATCTTCATGGATATAATGAATATCTTCATGGATATATGCCTATTTTTCCCCTCGCTCAAGGATTTCCGCAGGGCAGATCCTCAGGAGTCAGATAAATGACAGAGGGAGTATATCCAGACTGGACTGAGGGCTAAAGATGAAGAGGTCAGGATGGATCAAGACCACGTCTAGAGGCAACATGGAAACAAGCAACCGTGAGGCCAGTCCAACCGTGTGGAAGGCCCAGGAGGGGCAGCAGAATCCAGGGATAAGCTGGTAGGCTCCGGGGCCACAAGACAAGAAATTGCATATTTGGAACTAAAGGTACCTGTTGGAACTTAAATCCTCAAGTCATAGCCACAGGCTTGGGTTGGCAGCGAGTGTTAAAGAACTCTGGGCCATCTCAGATCCCATTCCGTTGCTTTTCCAAAAGGCGATAATGAACAGCTAGTGAATGAGTGAATTATTTATCGTAACAAGCTATCATTGAATGCTACTACTTTTAAATTGCTAACTGAAGAGATATAACCTGGTATTTAAGGATTGTTTCAACTGGTATTGTGAACTCCCAAAGTCTAGCAGTGCCTGGCATACTTATTTGTTTAATGAGTGATTAGGGAAAAGTATATTTCTTGTGTTTGTATGCTATTTGCATTTCCTCACGGGAAATTAACGTTTAGATGCATTTTTTTTTTCTATTTATTTACTAGAAATGTCATTTAAAGAAAATGAATTTGAATAAAGGGAGCACATGTCTTAAAGAAAGTAAAACGCTTCTCCCGTCCCTCGTTGTGGGGCAGGTTGAGAAGGGATTCCCCAGAATGGCAAATTCCCCAGAGTTCTTGTGGAGTCTGAGTTCTTCATCAATGCCCAGAGCGAGGCCGTCAGGCCTAAAAGAATTAAAGCAAATTCATCCAAGATCCATAGCTAGTCTAGGCTCAGACACAAGTCACTGTAACAGTTACAACAGAAACTTTCAGCATATAGGTTTACTATTTGTAATCTCAGCTTATTATTGCCGATTATTTCAAGGGTTAAAAAAATCATGATTATACTTCATTTGAGATAATGATTAATTAGTCCTTAATTTAGGACTTCCTAAGCTTTTATTTGAAATACTGCAAAAGAATCTCACCTTTCCAGTTGGAAGGAGGAAGGCTTGTGCAGTATTTCATCCTGGGTTATAAAATGCAAATCTGGTCACTTTTTCCAGCTTCAATGACTATGTCTCCCTATCAGCTAAGGATGAAATCTGAATTCCTAAGCATCTGAGATTTCATTACAAGATACCAAAGCCTCAGAATGAAAGTGTTCTTTTTCGTTCTCCAGAAATTTACATCTGCACTATCTGAACGGAAGCCATCAGTGACCAGCCCCCTGTAGGTACCGAATACATGAAGTGTAGCTGGTTACCAATGAGATGTACTGTAAGTTTAAAGTACTTACAGTATTTTAACCAGGGGGTGCCTGTGTGGCTCATTCAGTTGAGCGACCAACTCTCCATTTTGGCTCAGGTCATGATCCCAGGGTCATGGGATCGAGCCTTTTGTGGGACTAGGTGCTGAATGTGGAGTCTGCTTGGGATTCTTTCTCTCTCTCTCCCTCTGCCCCTCTCTCCTTCTCATGATCTCGCTCTCTCTCTAAATTAAAATTAAAAAAACCACACTGGATACTGAAAACTTAGTAAGAGAAAGTAAAATATCTTATTAATATGGATTTATATCATTTACATGTTAAAACAATATTTTCAAAATTAGTTTCACCTGTTGTTTATTTCTACCTTTAAATGTGGCTACTAGAAAATGTAAAATTACGTTTGTTGCTTATATTTCTAAAAAAATTTTTTTAAATTTATTTATTTTCGAAAGACAGAGAAAGAGAGAGAGAGAGAGCACACTGGTGGGGGAGGGGAAGAGAGAGAGGGAGACACAGAATCCGAAGCAGGCTCCAGGCTCCGAGCTGTCAGCACAGAGCCCGATGCGGGGCTTGAACCCACAAACTGTGAGATCATGACCTGAGCTGAAGCCGGACACTTAACCAACTGAGCCACCCAGGTACCCCTTCTCCTATTACGTTTCCATTGGACAGTGTTGATCTGGAGGATTCCCATTAATACTCTTCAGGATTTCCAAGAGGTGTCTTGCTTAATTACAGAATGCCTTCCCCATTCAAAGCTGGAGAAGTAACCCACTCCGCTCTTGCAGAAAGGAGAGTTTTATCCTACGAGGTCTCCAGGAACAGAATGTCTCCCAGGAAAAGTAAGGACTTGCCCACCGGGCTGACACTGACTTGCGTCTCTCATCCGAGCTCTATCTACCTCCTAAACCTCTCTCAGATCTGCCTCTGCCTTTGGTCCTCAGTGCCACACACACACATCACTGATGTGGACGAGAGCCTCCTTCCACGCCTCTTGCTTCCCGGGGAAGGCTAATTCCTGAGTCCGAGAGATCCCTCCAAGGGAAATCTTCAGCTGCGGTCCGTGGCCCCACAGCGATCAGGGGTGGAATTCAGGCAGTGTGTGAATGTGCGTGGCAAACAGAAAACGAAACAAGCTCGTAGCAGTACCTGTGCTCTGCCACCAACGGACATTTACACGGTTTCATGGAACATTCTAGTTGTTGCACCTTTCTTGAAACACCATTTACAGGGCTCACTACTTGGCAGCAGCCAGCAAACCCTCCAGTAGATTTTATTTAATGTGTTGATTTAAAAAAGCTAGCACTCGGGGCACCCGGGCGGCTCAGAGGGTTAAGCGTCCGACTCCGGCTCAGGTCGTGATCTCGCGGTCTGTGAGTTCAAGCCCCGCGTCGGGCTCTGGGCTGGCAGCTCAGAGACCGGAGCCTGCTTCGGATTCTGTGTCTCCCTCTTTCTGCCCCTCCCCTGCTTGTTCTCTCTCTCTCTCTCTCTCTCTCTCAAAAATAATGAACACTAAAAAAAGAATTTAAAAAAGCCAGCACCGTGTTCAGGTTGTAGGCACAGGACTCTTCAGCTTCACCAGGAGTTTGACGTTTACTGATGTCTAAGCAGATGGCATGCTTTTGCCTTTGTGCCTTCTAAATGCTGTTTCCTTTCTTGGAATGTCTTGTCCCAAGTTGTTAACCTGGAAAAATCCTACTCCTGTATCTCCTCCTGTGATAACTTACCATGATGTTCGAAGGGCAGCCTTTTCATGGTACACGGGACGCTGTGTCACGCTTCTTGGTTCCTTGAGGGGACGATGTGGGTCTTTATCTTCTTTACCGTTCGCCATCCGTTCCACTGTTTCTCAAAGCGTGGTATCTAGCATTGTTTTAGGTAGTTAAATGGATGAACATCCTTTCTATTATTATATTAGTATACAAATACTAAAAGGGATAGTGAGTTTTCATTTTTGGCCGTATTTGAAATTGCTTTTCAAATACATTTTTTTTTTTTTAACATTTATTTACTTTTGAGAGACAGAGAGGGACAGAGCATGAGCGGGGGAGGGGAAGAGAGAGAGGCGGGGCACAGGCTCCAGGCTCCGAGCCGTCAGCACAGAGCCCGATGCGGGGCTCGAACTCACAGACCACGAGATCAGGACCTGAGCCGAAGTCAGACGCTTAACCGACTGAGCCACCCAGGGGCCCCTCAAATACATTTTAAGTTTTAAAAATTAGCTGAGTTAAAAAAAACTGCCGCTACACATTGACAACAGGTGTGGTGACATTATGAGGGTAACAGGCAACTGCCTGAGGTCTGGGAAGCACTGGCCTGGCCGACGTCTTTCCTCTGCCTGGTTGGGCCGTGATCCGGGGTACATGAGGACTTGGGGAGCACTTCCTGTTGTCTCTTACACCCCTCTGCTACGGCCTCCAGAACTGTCGGGCAGCCTGAGATAATAACATTTGGAAAACGAGTGAGCTGTCCACAAAAAATGTTTTATGCTAGTTTTTCAATCATTTTATGACAGAAACCATTTAAAAAAAGTCAATGAAAGGAAATATCGGAAGTTAACGTGCTAACTTTATATCGATAGACCAAAATCTAAGTGAAGATACTTTTTCTACTCTTTCAATTTTATTTAAATCTAAGTTAGTTAACATATGGTATTAAAATGGTTTCAGGAGTAGAATTTAGTGATTCATCACTTACATTAAAAACCCAGCACTCATCCCAACAAGTGCCCTCCTCAATGCCCATCACCCATTTCCCCCACCTCGCCAACCCTCCTCGCCACCCCCCCGTTTGTTCTCTGTATTTAAGAGTCTCTTATGGTTTGCCTCCCTCTCTGTTTTCATCTTATTTTTCCTTCCCTTCCCCTATGTTCGTCAATTTTGTTCCTTAAATACCACAAATGTTGAAATCATTTGATATATCTTTTCCTGACTTATTTCGCTTAGCATAATGCATTCTAGTTCCATCCACATTGTTGCAAATGGCAAGATTTCATTCTTTTTGATCACTAGTATTCCATTGTAAATATACCACATTTTCTTTAATGAATCTATATTTCTGAAATTATAAATTATTAAAAAAACTCACAAAAGTATTAAAAAATGGAAGAAAAATATGATTTAAAAAAAATGAAAGTATCTTGCTTAAAAAAGTATCAGGCTTAGTTTTCCTGGACTTCTAACCAAGGGTTCAATGAACCAATAATGCTAATGTTACTTAGGACACAGGAAAAAAAAAAAAAAAGGAAGCATTCCCAAAGCATTCTGCCAGCATAGTCTAATTCTGATACCAAAACCAGGCAAAATGCACAAAAACCAAATATAAACAAAGTAAACTTACCAAGTGAAATCCAGCAGTGAACTAAAACAATACATTATGATAAAGTAGGATTTAATGATACATGCCCATATTCTTGAATAATTTGACATTTTAAGAGTATTTTAGCACTTTATTAAATAAGAGCAAAAAAAAAAAAACCTCTAGGATACAGTAGTATCTTTAATTCTAAGGCAAGCTCTAACATCGAATAGAAATGCTTCTAAGCTTTCACTGCAAAATAAAAAGCAAGAAGCAAGTGCCATTATCATAACATTCCCGGCAATCCTAACCAATACAATAGGAAAAGAATAAAGATTAAAAGGCACACATATTGGCAAAGAGAAACTCTTATGAGGGTGTCATGACTGCCGATTTAGAAAATCAAAGTGAATCAGTTGAAATGCTGGAACTGTTCAAGAGTTCAGTGAAGTGACTGGATGTAAGAAAGTACGAGCGGTTACATGCAAACAATAGTGTAAGAACAAGAAAGATCCTATTCAAAATCAAACCAGAAGTGTGAAATACCAAGCAATAAACTTGGCAAAAGTACCAAGATTTATATGAGTATAAAGGCTTTACGGAAAGACACAGATCAGAAAGGGACATTTTAAGTCTTTGGATAGAAAGATTCAATGTTGTGACAT
The DNA here is from genome assembly GCF_007474595.2 of Lynx canadensis. Classification (NCBI taxonomy): domain Eukaryota; kingdom Metazoa; phylum Chordata; class Mammalia; order Carnivora; family Felidae; genus Lynx; species Lynx canadensis. Next base: position 75,146,053 of record NC_044320.2, read on the forward strand.
CACTCTTTCTGAACTGAAAACCGTAAATCCTAATGGGGATTTAAAAATAGAACTGACAGAGGCGCCTGGGTGGCTCGGTCGGTTGGGCGTCCGACTTCGGCTCAGGTCATGATCTCACGGTTTGTGAGTTTGAGCCCCGCGTCGGGCTCTGTGCTGACAGCTCGGGGCCTGGAGCCTGGAGTCTGCTTCGGACTCCGTGTCTCCCTCTCTCTCTGCCCCTCCTCCTCTCATGCTGTGTCTCTCTGTGTGTCAAAAATAAATAAACATTAAAAAAAAAATGAAAAAATTTTAAGTTCACCTAAAAAAGTAAAAATGCTCAGGAAGAGCTGAGAAAAATTTGAAGGACTAATGATGAGGGATTTGCAATTATTAGCACATACAATGAGAACTACAGTAATCAAAAACGCGGCACAGGAATGGACAAGTGACCGATGGGACAAAAAGAATTCCAGACGTAGAATTATACACACACACACACACACACACACACACACACACACACACAGAATTCCAAATTAAAGGACAAAGTTTAGTTCATTTAATAGAAAATGGTATAGTAACTAGCTAGTATTCATTTGGTGAAAAGATTAGATGCCTAACAGCACACGCACTTGCCTAACAAATATATATGAAAAACTGTTCATCCCTCACTAGTTATCAGGACATGCCAATTAAAATAACTTTGATCAGTCTGGTAACAATAAGAATTGAAAACATGCAACGTTCTGGACAGTCGGGAAGAGTGGCCCTTTTCCTGCATAGTTGGTGAGAATACACATTTTTGAAGGGCAACTTAACATGACATACTAAATACAAAAATTAGCAGGACTTTTAACCTAAGTTTCAGTTCTAGGACCCTACCCTACTTAGAAATCCACACTGCAGTAGCGTCTGCAATCGCAAAAGCTAGGAACAACCGAAATGTTCATAGTAGGGTAATGGTTAAAGACCGTCTCAGATCTGTACTATGGGACTGTTTAAAAGTGACAGCACAGGGGTGCCTCGGTGGCTCAGTCGGTTAAGTGTTTGACTTTGGCTCAGGTCATGATCTCACGGTTCAGGAGTTCAAGCCCCGTGTCGGGCTCTGTGCTGACAGCTCAGAGCCTGGAGCCTGCTTTGGATTCTGTGTCTCCCTCTCACTCTGTCCCTCCCCGCTCTCACCCTGTCTGTCTCTCTCTCAAAAATAAATATAAAAAAGAAAAAATGATAGCGCAAATGTTTACGTATTAAAATGGAGAAACTAGTACGGCTTATTAAACTCAAAACAAAATCAAATGTCAAAATATTATCCTATGTTCCATCCCACTGTGTGTGGACAGCTCTGGGAAATGTCTCGAAGTACAACATACTAAGGTGCTGCCCACCATTGCCTTTGGGAAGGGGAATGGAAATGTGGGAGACGAGGTGGAGACAAAGCGCTCCAGGCAGGAGGCGAGGGTAGGGGGTGTCCCTTTTTGAGTTGTTCACTTTGTACTCAGATTGAAAATACATCCTTTTTTTTTTTTTTCATAAAAGCAACTTTGAAGAAGTCTTGTAATTTAACAAGAAGAAAAAAAGAGTTGGACTAGAACAAGGGCTGCTAGCCTCATTTCTGTTTTATCGGAAGCAACTCTAGAAGCTTTACTTTTATCTGTTTTCCATATTTGGCCTTTTGGTAAGATTTTATTTGAACACAGGAGCTGCACGATAAAGTTCTTTTGACCACTACCAATAGTCTACAAACGAGTCTATGTTATGTCTGCGTGTGATTAGTGGAGAGTATTTTAATCTCGGCTAGGCTTCCCGTTCTACTCGTATGTATGTTCAGAAAGATAAATTAGTTTTAATGTTAACAATATATAAATAAGAAAACGTACTGTGGAAAAAAGATACACATGAAAGGTTAAGGGACACAAACTAAAAAACACTTGGTGATTTCGGAAATCTGCTTTTACTCCTCTAACTCCTACCTCGGTGGCTGAGTACAGTCATGTTCTAGTTCTAGAGGCCCCGTGGTTATGACCAAGGGTGCCATTATTTAAAAAACGATGACAGACTTGCGATACATACACTGATGTTCTGTGATGAAGAAGTATAAAAACAAAGAATGTTGACAGATTTTGATGTTGCGAATCAATAAACAATTCATCCTTCATGACTAGCTCTATTGCCACAGGACAGCTGGGAACACATTGGAAAGTTTCAAGAGACAAAATTAGCATTGCTTCTCCATTCCCCGACAAAGTTGTTTTATTTAACCGTTATTCTCCCAGTACTTACTGGAAATTCCAGTTTATTTCAATCCCCCTAGCTCCATCCCAGCCAAAGTCATGTTTTGTCTAATGTTTAACATGGCCACATTATTAAAAGATAAAGGTCCCAGATCCCTGACTGAGTCCTACGGTCCTATCTTTTTACCTACTTGTTAAAATGACTAAACGCAGTTTTTATTTATTTTTTAAATTTTTAAAAAATGTTTTTATTTTTGAAAGAGACAGAGCGTGAGCAGGGGAGGGCAGAGAGAGAGAGGAAGACACAGAATCAGAAGCAGGCTCCAGGCACCGAGTGTGTCTGCACAGAGCCCGACGCGGGGCTCGAACCCACGAACCGTGAGATCATGACCGGAGCCGAAGCCGGATGGTCAACCAACTGAGCCACCCAGGCGCCCCCTAAATACACTTTTTAGATGAATAATTACGCAACACACATTCCTCCTTTCATTGCCATTTTAATAGAAAAAGAATATAAACCCCATTTTACAAAATATACTTATTATTTTTGCAATGGAAATTTAAAACATTAATTTTATAAAATCAGAGAATGTTAAAAAGCAAATTCTAGACGGAGCAAAGACACAAACACAGTAAAATTCTAGAAAAAAAAAAGCTTAGATCAATGTATTTTCTGGGAATGGAAAAATGTCTTTTAAGAAAAACAAACCCAGAAGCAACAAAGAAAAAGACCGATATGTCTGACTACATAAAAATTAAAAACTCATGTATGGCAAAAACAAAAACAAAAAAGCTACAGAACAAGCAAAGGCCAATAACAAACTGGAAAAACATATCTGCAATACCCACTGAAGGCAAAGGGCTCTTTAATTTATGAAGTCATGTATATCAATAAGAAAAAGATAACAATCCCTCCAAAACTGATAAAATATAGGAACAGTAAGTTTAAAAGGGGAAAAACTTAAGACCAAAATACATGAAAATATGCTCAAATCTCATTCATAATTAAGGAATACATACAAACAATAAGATACTATTTTTCTGACACATAAGATAACAAAATTAAAATGCTTGATGACGCCTGCAACAGTTGACAGTTGCAAAAAACTGAAAACAGTCCAGGTGTCCATCAACAGGGACCAGTTAAATTAATACAACATGATGGAATAGAAGATAGCCATGAAAAGGAATGAGGTAGAGCTCCATGTACGTAAGGATATGGGAAAGGTCTTCAAGATACATTAATGAAATGTACATAGTTTAAAAAAGCATACGTTACGTAAAAAACGGGGGAGTACTGAACAGTGCATCAATGAGAGGGAAAAAAGTGTATTAAAGTATACTGCAATTCCTTTTCTGTCTTCCAAAGGAATTATAAAATACTGTTGGCTGTCGTTATCTTTAGATAAATGAATAATGGATAGGGGAAGGGGTAGGAGAGTTCTACTTTTCATTTTGTACCCTTCTGTACTGTTTATGTTTCTACCCTTAAAGGCTTAATATTATTTATCTCAGCAGGGGTCTGATGGGCAGACTACAGCTCATTCACTGTTTTTTTATATCGCTATATTAGAAGAAACACGGTGATTGTTTTTTATACCCACTTACACACAAAGATGTTAAACCAAAACATGTGCGATTCAAAAATATATACACACACACATACATATATACACACTGTCTGACATTAAGCACAGGGGAAAGCCTACCTTTTCCATTTCAGATACTGACTATCCTCATGTATACTGCACACAGTTAATATTATCCAAAGGTGTCCAAGTACCTCATTAATATTCATGAATCTACTGTAAGCTCCTGTGTCATACGGTGATGTAAGATCGTGGGTACAAAATATTAGTGAATGTAGAAAGAAATTCAAGGGTCTCATCTGAATAACGTTCTGACCACACATGATCCATTTGTCTGTCCTTATACCACCTTCACAGTTACGATTCAGAGGCTGATCTTCGAATCAGGTCCCCAAAATAAGCAGTGATTGTCTTCAATTTATTATTAAGAAAGTTTTGTTCTATTTCCACTTGCCCTCCAGGCCCGGCTAAGGATGCCACCTAAAAAAAGGAATGGAAAAAAGTCACACATAACGGAAGCATGATTTCAAAATAAATCCTTCATTTAAATGCTTTATCAAATAATAAGACTCTGGCTTTTCAATTAAGTCTTTCAAATAACAAGGCATCTCAAATGTTCATCGTTACTTTCCAGGCAGGTATTAATGTAGTATTTGGTGGCAGAAATACTTGTTTCAAACACATTTGATCATATGGGTAAGACCATGTGCTTGTGTTTCTTGGGCAGAACCCAATCTCTCCAATGGCAGAAGCCAACGCCCTTCAGAGGGAGAGAAAATGAACGGACCCTTCCCAAATATCAGGTTTATTTATTAAATAGAAACTTAAAAAAAGAACTCCCTTCCCTGACAGCTTTCGGTCCTGTTCACCTTACCTTCTTCGACTTGCCCTTTCACACATTCAACAATATTCATCGAGCACCTGCTCCCTAATGCTGGAATACACCAGACAGCAAGACAGAAATGATCCCACACTCCTGTCAGAGTTCTGGTCTCTGCTGTATGCTTTTTCCTTCTCTTGTGCTGTTATCCTGACCAGGACCACTTCCTCCACCTGTTGCTCTTGTGTGTTTTTTTAAGCGTTTCTTTAATTTTGAGACAAAGCATGAGCAGGGGAGGGGCAGAGAGAGTGGGGCCCAGAGGATCCAAAGTATGCTCTGCACTGAGAGCAGTGAGCCTGATGAGGGGCTCGAACTCACGAACCGTGAGATCGTGACCTGAGCTGAAGGTGTATGCTCCACTAACTGAGCCACCCAGGCGCCCCTTGTGTGTATATTTTTAAGACCCCCTACTTTTTGAGGTCTACGAGGAAACAGTGACCAACCTTTTTATTAGGAAGCTAAAAAAGCATCACCTCCTCTTCACCTCCACAGAGTTAACATCAAAAGGATGGTTCAAACTAGCAATGCTGTCCCCAAAGGTCTACAGATAAAATTTTGGTTCATTCCAACAACTTTTCATTCTCACGTCTATCACCTAGCAAATATATTAATTACCTTCTAAACCCACGATTCCATTACCAGAATCTTTATCAAGATAGCAGCGAGAACGATCAGGGGGAAGGGTATTGCAAGGGGAAAGTCCTGGGGGTCTGATAACCGAAGGCACTGATATTTGGGGATACCCAAGATATCAGGGGCAGGTTCCAACGAAAGGAGACCTGTAGCTTCCGTAATCCATTCTGTGATCCTAATCGGCAGAGTATTTTGCAGGGCTGCAGCTGGTTTCGTTTGGCATGGAGGTTGAGAGAACTAACCTCAGCGGCATTACACGTGCTACATCAGCATCTGGCAGAAGGGAAGATTTTTTGTGCATCACCAATGAGTGTGTATTTTAAAAAAGCATTTCAACTTCCTCTTAGAAAAAAAGTTACAGCTACAGAAATAGGGAAGAAACCACAGGTCATTCTAAAAGAAGCTGTCCCACTAAAAAAGTTAATATCAACATCAATGCCCACCTGCAAAAAAAAAACAAAACAAAAAAACAAACAGAACCCCCCCCCCAAAAAAAAACAACAACAAAAATACCACACACCAAAGAGATGGCTGTGTTTTTATCAGTAGGAATAGCTGACAACCCAAGTCAAACACAGTATCTGTCATAACGATAAAAAGCACACGTGTATCCCACTATTTACTAATAAAGGGTACATTAAAGTAAAACTTTAGAAATTAAAGGTAGCCAACTAGTCTTTAAGTGGTAATTATAGGAATAATTGTTTCTTCTATTTTGGTATCTTTATGCCAGTCTGATTTTTCTTTATTCATTTCTTTTTTTTTTTTTTTTTTTTTTTAAGTAGGCTCCACACCCAACAGGGGGCTTGAACTTACTTACAACCCTGAGACCAAGAGTCACACGCTCCACCGACTGAGCCAGCCAGGTGCCCCTGTTAGTCTGATTTTTCATAAGGGCAAAATGACAAATTTTGTCTTCAAACAATAAAAGGCATTCTCACTAGTATATCTAAAATATAATTATTTCATGGTAAGTTTCCCAGGAGTTAGACATAATTCAGGTGCAGTATTTCTCCTGTTCCTTTAAACCAGTGATTTGCTCAAGAGGAAGTGACGAATTGGCAAGCTGAAGTTTTCTCGAGGGAGGCGGGGGTTGGGGGTGGTGACTGGGGAGGAGAGAGGAGGACAAGGCAGGGGGAGAGGAGAGGGCAGGTTAAGAGAACTAGAGTTGAGACCACAGCAAAAGTCTACTAGGAGAGGTCTAGCAGAAAACCAAGAGCAAAGTCAGAGGCAAATCTGAATACCAGTTCCACCATCAATTTAGAAGGATCTGAAAAACTGCACTACCTATGTCCCTGAAAAGTACGTTTTGTGAGCCATAAATAGAATTATATTAAAACAAATCTCTGAGGGGCTCCTGGGTGGTTTAGTCAGTTAAGTGTCTGACTTGGGCTCAGATCATGATCTTGAGGTTCGTGAGTTCGAGCCCCGCATTGGGCTTTCTGCTGTCAGCACAGAGCTCACTTCAGATCCTATCCCCACCCCCTCACCCTCTCTGCCGCTCCCCTGCTCGTGCTCTCTCTCAAAAATAAATAAACTTAAGAAAAACCCAACAAATCCCTGAGAAAGTGGGGTACTTTTTTCTGGATAGAAAAAAGAATGGAGATGCGCTCACCACGTGAGAGTTTTCTCGGGTCTGTTGCAAAATGCTTAATGAATTATTTTATTCAAAAACTATTTACTGAATGCATGGAGGTTTTTGTTCCAGGTAGTGGAGTGTAGCAAAAACACACACACAAAATCTCAACCTTCTTGAAGGCTGGGAGAGGCAGATGGCAGACAAAAAAACAAGCGTGCACTTTTCCTGATACTGAGGAAAAGGTGGGTCTATGTCAAAATATAATGAGAAAACTCGTATCTATTCAGTGTTTAGAGACTTAAAGTGTTACTTTCACATGTTCTAATTAAAACCAATTTCTAACTTTAGTGTTTTTGTACTTTTTCATGTTTTTAAAACCATATATATTTTATTTTTAAAGTTCTTTTAAATGTTTATTTAACTATTAGACACACACACACACACACACACACACACACACACACACAAAGCTGGGAAGGGGCAGAGAGAAAGGAAGAGAGAGAGAATTCCAAGCAGGCTCTGCACTGTCACCCCAGAGTTTGATGCAGGGGCTCAAATTCACACACCATGAGATCATGATCTGAGCCAAAAACGAGAGTCAGAGGCTTAACTGACTGAGCCACCCAGGCCCCCAACTATATAAAGGTTAGGATTCTGGAGCTGAAAAGACTATAAAGACTGTGTAGTTCAAACCAGTGATACTTTGTTTCAATCAAACTTAATGCCATTGATTTCCAGTTGTCTTTATTTTTCACTAGCAGGTTTAACTGAAAAAAGGCTATTTGATTCCTTCCTCTTTCTTAAAGTTTAATAAATTGAGAGAGAGAAAAGGAGGAAAGGAGGGAGGCAAGACAGGAAAGGGAGAGTAAAGGGCAGGTAGGTAAATAGATAAAGGTTATTACCTCTGGATTACATAGTATGTTTCTGGCATATTACCCAAGGATACTAGACTTACCAAAAGAAATCCCAATTAGTTTGGACTGAACTAGAACTAAGGCTAGTAACCCTCATCAACTAGATGTTAAAACAGTTGTTCCTTGGGGACTGGGAAAGGAGAAATGGGTAAAGATCGTGGTAAAGGTGGTAACTTTAATAAAAACGAAAGATTTAAGAGTCAACTAAACATTCAAAAGTGCATTTCCTTCCTCCCTTCCTCTCTTTCTTTCTCTTTTTAAGTAAACTATGCCCAATGTGGGGCTTGAACTCACGACCTGGAGAGATCAAGAGTCTCATGCTCTACTGACTGAGTTGGTGAGGCACCCCTGCATTTGTTTTTCAAAAGCAAACTGATTTGAAGTAAATAGGTACGGCAGCTGAACAGATAAACGAAAATAACCACTAAACTGGATCCTAATGGAAAAATATATAATCAATGCTAAGGGCAGGAACTTTATTATAAGATGCAGAAAAATCAGAGCACTGGAAATAAGTCTTTTTATTACACTGCAGAAGCGATTATATCTGCAATATGCAAAAACTTGCTTAGATGCAAATTACATCTGGTGAAAACGAGGAGTATTTTTTATGGGGCCTACAGATTTCCGCCATTTATTTGTCTGTTTATTTATTTGTATGTATGTATGTATGTTTATTCATTTTTGAGAGACTGAGAAAGACAAGAGTGTGAGCAGGGGTGGGGCAGAGAGAGAGGGAGACACAGATTCCGAAGCACGTTCCAGGCTCCGAGCTGTCAGCACAGCACAGAGCCCGATGTGGGGCTCGAACTCACGAACCGTGAGATCATGACCTGAGCCCAAGTCGGACGTTTAACCGACTGAGCCACCCAGGCGCCCCCGCGTTTCTGCCAAGTAGTGACAGGAGCAGCAAGCATCTGAAGTATTATTGGCTGTGACTGGAAACAAGTGCCTTATCTATGGTTCCTTTGCCCTTGTGTTTTGTGACAGCCAATTAATAACTGCACACAAATGAAAGTAAGCTGGATAAAATATTTCTGATGAACCGTTCTCTGGGAGATAAAAGGAAGTATTTTTTACCAGCAGAAAACCAGGGAATACTCACAACTTAAGCTGAATTCCATTTATCTGCACATGATAAACAGGAAGGAGATTTCTATGCTGGAGTGAATGAATCTTAATTTTTTTTGCTAAAAGTTTTTCAGATAACTTAAAGATTACCTCAAGCTCCCACAAGTATCATTTCTTGTTTTTTCTTTTCAAATATTGACTTGGTGATTGAAATAAATATGATTTTTAAAAGCCACCGCTGTCAACAGGAGCACAGTGGTGACAGGTCAAAAAAACCCTGCTGAGCACCAAAAGCTTTCCCACATTAGTTTCTCAGAAGAAGGCTACCAAAAATCAGTCCACTGAGCTTTGCTCCTTACCTGTTCTCAGAGCTGGATACCAGAAACCCGAAGACCGCTCTGAAATCCAGCTAGTTACACACAGCACAACGGACCAGAGAATCCAGAGGCCCCGGCTGCCTGCACAGGACTTGTTTGTAGCACCGCGTGGTATGCTTCTACTTTTTATGTACATCATTTACTGAAAAAATTTACCCAAAGGAGCAGAAGAAATGTAAGCTTCTGTCCAGGATCTTATCTGCCTTGCCAGTTGCACTTATGGGGCCAGGTGCACTTATGGGGCCCCTCTGGAGAATGAGAATATACGCAGCACAAGAATGAACAACACTGCCCTTCTGGCCAGCAGCAAACTCCCCAGGGAAAAGTCAGCTACCGAAGTTGGTCGAACGTATCTTTAACCGCACTGTATGTACTAGGCAGTAGGTTTCACTAGGGATAGAAGTGGTCTAGACACCTGGTACCCGTTCCTAGAAGAGAGAAGAGGATCCTCGTGGAGACAAAGCTCAGCAGCGAGTGCCTTTCAGTCTGCGGTGAAGTTCCAGCCCTCTTTTTTCTCACTAATCAGGAATGAAACAGAACTGACCCAGCCAAAGTTCTTTACAGCTCCCTTGCTTCTCTCGTACCAACTTCTGTTCAATGCTTCCAGTTTGAGGGTGGGCTAACTCACTGATAGCAGACGGACCTGTTCCTCTTGGTAGTGAATGCCTTGTCAGTGGGAGACGGCAAGGCCCTGCCACTGTGAGACAGAAGGAGCAGTGAAGTCACCGAACTCCTCCAGTCCTCGCATCGCCAACTTCAGGCTGAGAACCTGACTTGCCTGCTCTGGAGCCACTGAGATAATCCAACGAAACGCGCAGGGAAAGCCTCGAGCTCTAAGGATGCCAACCAGCAAGAAACGTGTATTCAACAGGGACATAATTAGAAGCTGTTTGTGTTGTATACAAATGCAGGATGAGGGTACTTTTGAGCGCTCGGAGTCTCAGGGGCTGGCTACTTTCAGGTTCAACGGCTTCAGAGGTTACTATTCCTACATGTAGCAGATCCAATCCAGTTCCTGGTCCTTCTTCTACTCTCTCCTGCTTCTGGTATCTACCCCCGGACTACGGGCCCTCCACCTGTCGGGACGACTTCATCATACTGACCACGTGGATTCGGTTTTGGCTCTACGACCGTGCTGCCATTATACCAGATTTCTACTACGGAAATTTCTTTTGGAAGAATCTGACACAAATTTCTTATCACAGAAACCGGCAAGGCCCTAATTTTTCATTTCTCATATAAACAGATACTGTAACAGCTTGGAACTAATATTTGCAAAGAAATCGGTGGTAGATTTTCATTGCACTCAGCTAAGAACAAACACTAAAAACGCCAATGAACTGAATTATATTTAAAATATTTAACATTATATTGAGAGTAATCTTTTTCCAAATAACATTGCCTCAGCTTTCCATATTCAGCCTCACTGTTCTTCCATGTGGTTTTAGAAATGTCACCTGTAAGTCCTCCTTTCCTGCCTGCCCGCCCACCTGACACAGCAAGCCGCTGGAAGCGTGAGGACTGCTGTTAAGCAGGAGCTCTCCCCTCCCCAGACACCATGTACTGGCTCCAGCGGGAGCCTCAAGCACTCGGCCCACTCCACTGGGAAGAAGGGCTCTCTTGATTCAGTCTCACAGCTTTTAGGCCTGGGGCTGCAACGTAAACAAGCACAGGTTCAGTTTTACCTGTGGTACTAGGTCAGCTCACAAACCTGCTCCTGCTTCCTCGGGAAATAAAGCAGTTGGGGACTGGGCTGCTTGTCACCACGGCGTGTGCGGGGGAGGTCACCGAAGGGCAGAGCGCGTCTGCCAGCCCAGTGCCCGGACTGACACGAAGCGCGGCTGCCTCCCGGTTCATTTTTCAACACAATCCTCAGGGATGGCGCTCAACGCTGCCCTTTCTGTACCGGTACGCACAAACTATCAAGAAGAGTCCTTTAAAGAGAAGGCTAGACATTTCAGGAGACAAAAGATAAGGAGGTGCTGTATCCCAGCAGCCAGCAGCCGCCCCTCTCAGCACCCCAACGTCTGCCCAGCAGACGGGTTCCTCCACGTTGGAGCTGCCGCCCAAAGGGACTTCATACCGACCTTCTGCTCTGCTCAGACATCTCGATCCATATTGTGTACGTGCACTTTTTAAAACAGAAGTTTCCCGTATTTGGAATGTCTGGTGGAACCAAAGCTAGTATTGGCTGAACTCTGATTGTCAAAGGAAGATTATCATCCAGTAGATAAATACATATATCCTGGGCCCTCCAAACTGAATCTAATCAGTTCCAAAGTTTCAACTGTGACTTCCCTCCAAAGAACCTGTCGCAAAAAGACTTTCTAAATTATTCAGTTCTTGAGTTGGACAGTGAGAGTGTGGACAACAAGGGAATACGTGTCCTGGAATAACACCCACACAGAAAAGGGGAGTAAGAGACTGAGGTAATAGGGGACCTAGAAAAATGTGTTACTAGACACAGAAAACAACTAGCCTCGTCTCCCATGTGGAAAGACTACAGGACAAGCTGTATCTGTGCTGAGTCCATACTCACTTTAGTTACCCTAAATACAAGCACCATGAGTACAAATCTCCCTGCATGGGAAATTAACTGTTCTTAATAGACATTTCTGTGGGAAAAATGCGGCCTGAGTTTCAAACAGCCGACTCATGAACTTGGGGAACCCAGCCCATGTGGAAGTTCAGGTTGCTGTGACATTCTAAATGTTCCTTAGCAAAAAAGTGGACTTCTCTGTAATGCTGCTCTCTCTCATTCTTGCAGAACTGTCTTGTCTCCCATTGTAAAAATACTATATATGGATAGATTTTTTTCATTTTAAAAAGTTGACTCCCTACTGTAATTTGATCCAAATTTAATACCAAACAATATAATAACACTTGAAATCTCATTTCCTTTTTGACTTTTATTATTTTTTAGTGTCGTTACTCCCTCTACAGGTAGAAAATGTGAATGAACTAATTCTGGCAGGTTTCTGAACTAAACCAAAAACACAAGTTAAAGAGAAAAAAATTAACTTCCTCCTTGGGAAAATGTTAACTTAACTCACTGTAACTTTTGCAATAAACAGTGAGTTTCCTATTGTCATTCAAGTACCCCAAGAAGCCCATCAAATATTTAACAGAAGGATCACATAACCACTTATGAGACTAGCAATATGGAGCATAATATTTATGTGAGCAAATAAGAATTATGGAATCAACAGGCTCAACTTTACTTGGGAGCACAGGAGGCAGATGAGAGTGACGTGAGTAGGAGATACAGTTTAATAAGAGATTTGATATAAAAAATGCATGAAGCAAGGGGACAGTGCTTTTTCTTGTAACGGTACAGCACACAGTGTTTGGGAGGTCTAATATTCAAACACTGTGGCTCATAGATAGATGACAGGTGACAAGATCTAATTTCACCTCCTCTAACCCACAGAGTAAGAGCTCCGGCTCGTTCAGATCATTTACCTTCTCTTATCCCAGAGAATCTCAACTCCGACAGCATACTACAATCATTTGGGGACTCTTCAACTGGTAGTTTTAAAAAGCTACTTGCTAAAATCATAAAACTCTCAGAAGAAAACACAGGCAAGAGTTTCATGACATTAGATTTGGTAACAATTTCTTGACTATGACACCAAAAGCACCGGCAATACACAGGAAAAAGAGCCAAACTGAACTTCATCAAAATTACAAACTTTGTACAGCAAGGAACACTATCAAGAGAGTAAAAAAGGCAACCCACAGGATGGGGAAAAATACGGGCAAAGTATATACTGAGAGGGGATTAATACCCAGAAGATACGCACGTGAACAGATGGTCCTCAACATCATGAGTCATTAGGGAAGCGCAGATCAAAACGACAATGAGATACCATTTCATACCCATTAGGGCGGCTATTATCATAACAAAACAACAACCAACAGAAAAAACAAGTGTTGGTGAGAATGTGGAGAAACTGAACTCCTGATGAATTGCTGGTAGGAATGTAAACTGGTTCAGCTGCCAGGGAGTAATTGTAGGGGGGGTCCTCAAAAAACTAAACAGAATTGCTCTATGATCCGGCAATTTTGCTTCTGGGTATATACCCGAAAGAACTCAAAGCAGGAAAAGATACAGGGCACCCGCAGCAGCATTATTCACATCGGCCAAAAGGTGAAAGTAGCTCAAAATGACCACTGATGAACGGATAAGCGGTATGTGGTATGTCCACACAACGGAATACCGTTCGGCCTTAATAAGGAAGGAAGTTCTGGCACACGCTGAAACGTGGATGACTTCAGGACATTATACTCCGGGAAACAGGCTAGATACAAAGGGACAAATACTGTATGACTCCACTTATTTGGGGTACCTAGATCAGTGAAATTCACGGACACAGAGAGGAGAATGGTGGTTGCCAGGGGCAGGTGGTGAGTCAGTGTTTCACAGTACAGAGTTTCAGTTTGGGAAGATGTAAAAGTTCTGAGGCGGATGGCGGGATGGTTGCACGACAGTGCGAATGTGTCTGACGTTCACAGATGGTTTATGGTAAGTTTTGTTGTGTGCATCTTACCACAATAAAAAACAAAAGCCACTCAGGCGATTCCAATTAGCAGCCGGAGCTGAGAGCCAGTGTTGCAAAGACCAAGGAAATACGTCATGATCGCGAGAGTGTGCCCAACTGACACAAGTGTATGTCTGTTCGGAGTGTATGTTTCTGATGAGAGGATGAGAAAAACAGGTGATCGGGGAGGTGTGTTTATAAATTAAGTTCTATCATTTCACAAATACAGGAGCTTCTATTCTGTCCTCTAGGGAAAACATATCATCTCTCCATACGGGTCCTCTTCAAGGTGTTAGGAGCCGTTTACATTCTCCTCACAACAACTTTGCGATAAGTCACAGACACAGGACGTTATCGAAGGTTTATGGGCTACAGGTACCGTGTTAAACGCGGAATCCCCAGACTCGTCTACGCCTCGGAACCGTCGCCGGACAGCTGGTGAGTGGCAGGGCCGAGACTAAACCCGGTCCGTTTGATTTGCTCTCTCTCTCTGAGCCCACTAACTGAACGCTACCCACACATTCCCACTGCTGTGTCTTTGGCGCTCTGGCCACCTTCTGCTCAACTCCTACCATCGAAGCTTCTTGGTCTCCGAAGTCCAGTTTACGTCCTACATCACCGGAGTGTTTCCTGAAGTCATCCAACCAGAGAGCCAGCGCGCTCAATCCCCACCTTTCTCGTGAGAAGGTTGCACTGTCGTTATTCACGTCCCCGCGGCGAAAGCCCTGGGACGGTGCCGGGCTAGGAGGCCTGTTGGCTACCGCAAGCCAGCACCGGATGAAGACACTACAAAGGGAGGCCGCCAAACGAACGAGACCTCCGGAGACCCGGGATGGTCTGAACGTGTGTGCGCAGGACGGAGGGCAGCGCCTCTGGCCTGAGGCGGGAGGCACGGGCCTGTGGGAAGCCGGCACTGGAAGAAGGAGAACAAGAACTTGCAAGTTCCGCTCCGGCTGCTCCCTCGGCCAATTGCCTTGTACTTGGTATACGCTGCCTCACTTCCAGAAACCGGGAACTCTGGTCAACGTTCAGTCGTTAGGGCAGTCTGAAAAGAAATCCCGCGTGACGAGCTGAGAGGAACAGGTGGCCACGAGTCCCTGACAGCCACCGTCTCACTCCTCCCTCTCCACACCCTCGAGCTGATGAATGACACTGGGGGATGAAAGAGCCCGTGAATCCGCTTCGGTCCAGCCCCTCCCCAAGAGCGAGGAGTTGCCTCCTGACGTGGTGTTTGGTGACAATGAACTGCGGTCTTGTGGTTCCTGGGCTGGCAACCCCATAGCTCACCTGACACTCTCGTCCCCTGAGGTTATCACCGGGGCTAACACAGCGGTGAGCAGCGCTAGGCTGCCCGGGCTCCACCTTAGAATGATCTGGCAGCTTTACGAACCTGGTTAGATCAGTTTCTGAGGTGGGGCTTACATAGCCACAGTTTTTCTAAGGGTCCCCAGTGACCCTAGGGTACAGCCAGAGTCGACGCTAGTTTCTAGCCTGGCCTGTCTCCTCCACGTTACTTGAGAACAGTCAATGCACGCTAAGACATTTGAGGACCGCCAGTATTTCATGGAAGAAAAACAAAATGGATTCTAAATTACATGAAATGCAGAAAGGACAGACCAGATTAAGAATTTAAACTTATAATAACAGTAAGAGATATTATTACAGTATAAAAGAAAACAAAAACAGTACAGAAATTTTAAGTATAAAGAACACGATACTTGAACTAAAAAAACACAAGGAATACACTCTCAGGAATGAACTAGTTGGAAGCCCAGATCTCCCAGAAGAAAAAGGAAGAGAAAAAGCGCCCGAAAATAGAATTATAAAAGACTAACACACGCGTAAGTGATGTCCCAGGAAAAAAAACCAAGGTGGTGTGAAATTTAATTGAATAGGTAATGGGAGATAATTTCTCCAGAATCAGATGATAAGGCTGAGCATGACAGGGTCAGCTCTCAGAGTATCAGATAGGAGAGAAAGGAAAACTCCAGACCTAGTTATACTAGTAAAATCAAAACATGAAAGACAAAAGATTTTCAACAGAACGCTCACCACACAGTAAATACGTAGTGTTTATAAAAAGCAAATCAACAAAAACATGAAATAAAGCCACCATCAAATCCTCACAAGGCAGTTGTACCAAATCCAATTCTACCAGAGAAAAAATAACATTACTAAAATAAGTGTTTATGGTAAGAATGGAATGAGGACATTTAACTGTTAGTCTAGCTTCCCACACTCCAAGACTATGGTTAAAACTGTCTCTGGCCAACTTAAGGTTTCATCTGTCTATGTATTTCTATGTAGGGTCCTCTTCTGAGGAATACCTAAAAACTCGATTCTCAAGGCAGGCTTCGGTAAAGACAGATCTTGCCTAGTTTCGGTATGCACATTTGAAACACAACACATCTGGTCATCCTTCCAGAACATATTAAAAGCCCCGAGTATTCTATTTATGTATATGTACGCCAGGAGCTGTGGAGATGAAGTGCATTAAACAGGCAAGGATTTAACTACCAAACACCTCCAGTTTTCTACTATTAGCAAAAAAGCCAGAGACTTCTCATAAATATGTTCTCAAAGAAATGCCTTGTATCTTTTTTCTGCCCATTTTTCCTAATAGTTATGCCACAGGCTCAGAGAAGTTCTGCAGTAGTGGCTTACTTACCTGGTCAATATCAGCATTTCTTGGAAGGAAATAAACAATATTATTAGTGATCTTCTGGGAACGCCTGAAAATTTCAAAGGTGGACAGCAGTTAAGGAATGGTAACAAAAAGAGCAGTTCATTTCTGATCAGAGATATGTTCTTGCATCATATCCCAAATATATTTTGATAGGTAACAATAAGACACACATTTAGATCCTCTAATGGAACCTAAAAGAGAATTAAGTAGGAGATTTTGTAATTCAGATGGGTCAAAGATTAGCAGTTAAAACTGTTCATTCGATTATCCTTGTGGAAGGCAGCCAGGGGTCAGAAATACACTGTCTTTCTACCATTTCCTAATTACTGTGAGAGTAGAAAGAAGAGGAAAGCACAATACCACCTCTTTCCAGTAAAGAATAAAAGACAAGTAAATCTGGTCATTGTGGTTTACATCCTAAATTTTAATTAGCAGTTTAGAAACACGCTTCCTGTTAGAGTCAAAGAGGTGATTCCTCTGGGGAGGAGAGATAAAGAAAGGGACAAATAATAAATGTTACCATGAAAGAAAAATTTGCTTCGGTGTCTTGGAAAAGTGAGAGGAAACACTGGAAGAGACAAAGAGAATCAGCTCAAGCCAGTGTAAGTTGAAGAAAAGTTAAAGGATGGTCACCCAGACTCGTAAGGACAGGTCTTGAGGAATCTCCCAATGTCCAGGACCATAATTTCAAGCAATTAATACTTCCTACTTCTGGTTTTATAATGATATAATTGGACAGTAACCAAAGGAAATGTAACTTCACATTGGCCATTACTCTTGGCAATCAACCAGCACTTAATGTTTACATACTGGCTTTTCATGCAAAATAAACCGGAACCTATCAGGTGCTACTAGTGAGTATCTCCCCCCTTCACTAACCTCTCTCTCCCTGAAACACACACACACACACACACTCATTCATACGCACGCCCTTCTCTCTACAACCACTGTTTGAGTAAACTGCCAGCCTTGCAAAGGATATCCATCTGGAGACATCATGGTCCTAATGTCAAAGGTCTCTGCAGTAGCGTAGTCTGGTCCTCCCCAAGGGGGGCTAAGAAACACAACATCAGCCTTTAAGTGAGAAGCCAGCAGGAGGAAGTCTCCACAGATGAACTCTATCTTGTCTGCTATTCCATAAACTTCTGCATTATTGCGAGCAAGATCGATCTTAACAGGATCAATATCAATGGCAATCACTGAAAGCGGGAAAAGAAGAGATAAGTTAAATGACACCGACTGTTACATAGAACAGCTCATCTTCTGAGCAGTCTCCTTTCTTCTCTTTACAAGAACTTTTTTTAAAGACTAAGGGAGTTTGGTTCGTATACCAGGGATAAAAACGTAATTAAAAAATTTAACCTAAAGTAGAAAGATGCACTTGTGTAGTACCAAGAAAATGGGACTAAATGGCCTGGCTTTCAAAGCTGTGTCACTCAGCCAGCTTTTCCAAAGCAAGTAGTGACAGGAGTCACACAGTATCTACTGAGAGGTAATGTGTTCAGCACTGTGACCTGAACGGCCTGAGCAGCAAACACTTGGAAAGGTCGCTGACTGCATGTCAAGCCTGTAACCACACTAGGATTTCAGAAAAGACCCATTTCCTAAAATGAGACACAGCCTCCAAAGACAAATTTGACAACTTCTATAGAAGAGCAAATTGAAACACATTTGACAAACCTATAGAGCCAACTTATGAACAAGAAATGTAAAAACATCTGCTGATAACGTTTAATGAGACATCTTAGGGAGGAGGGAACTGACAACGTTATGTTTTCACTGAGAGGGCTTTCATTTAATTTACTGCAATTTCATAATTAGCAATGCAAACATAAGTTGATTTGAGCTCACTCATGATGCCTTACAGCAAATAACTCAAGTGCACCTGTACGTGCACCAGTGTGCTCGTGGCAATATTTTATATTTGCAAGGTCTAAGTGGAACCCTAACGCATACACCATGGTTGTCATGGAAACACAGTTGTTTTCTACAAAATGCTGGTTTCAAAATTTGTTAACACTTTTGAGAAATAATGCACTAAATAATCACTTGAACAATGTATACGAGCTCCAATTACATGTTGAAAATTATGCATTTACAATGCTATTTTTCTGTTCTAAATAAGCTAACGTTCATAACAAAAAAGATGAAAATGTCCTTTTTAGCTGTTCAATCTGCTCCACTTGTAGTATAGAGACAGATGGAAAGATATGCCGACAACATCAGAAACTCAATGGGGAAAAATGATTTTCAACATCAAATATACTCAGTCAATTCTCACGTTTTCGTCTACATTCTCCTAGAGGCTGTTTTATTTTTAGGCCTAACAGAATGGAAGCACTCAATCTACTATGTAAATGAAATGCTGACAAACGTTGGATCACATTATATAGAACTGCACTGTCGAATAATGGTAGCCACCAGCCATATGTGGCTATTACCTTTAAATTGATTAAAATGAAATAAGGAATTCAGATCCTCAGTCACCCTGCCACATTTTAAATGCTCAATAGCCACATGTGGCTAGTGGCTATCATACCTAGACAATGCAGATACAGAACATTGCCATCATCACAGAAAATACTATTGAATAGCAAGGATACTGAAGTAGATAGAGAGGGAAAAAATCTAACGGCAAAATGCAAAAGCTTGTGGATTCTCTAACACTCAGGTGAGTAGATGCATAGACCACAACCATCTGAGTGGAAGGAAGCAATGGCACAAAGGGATCATGTCAATCATACACAACGCTATTTTCTCATATGTGTATGGGCACGTACACGTATGTGTGTGGATTCATATATATTCAGCTGAAGAAGAATGATTACGTGCATGTGTGTGTGTATATATATATATATATATATATATATATATATATATCAACACACATAGAGATATGTAAGCACACAATCAATTATACTTCAAATGTTTTGAATCCCCTAGCACGGAGCAGTACCTATAACTAACATTAGCGCATCTGCGAGCTGTTGCTGCTTGTTTGGGAAACAGGTCACAGGACACCACTACGCTGAACAGGCTTGAGGGGTCCTAGGCTTTCCATTCCAGATGCTGCAAAGACAGAAGCCAGGTCATGACAGTACCAGAGAGGCATGGTGTTTGCTATCTGCTTCCCTTTCCTCCCAGAAGCTGGCTACCTGTAAGCGTGAGTGATTAAAAGACCCTAAGGCGCCTTGATGAAAGCTGGATCTGGGAGAACATGCCAGAAATAGACTTCCTTTAGCGTGGGACCCACATTGGACACCTTTACCAAATGTGTACTAAGCTGCAGAAAGCCTTGGCTACGGACCTATATTCAAAGAAATACAAATCTACAATATGGACAGTTTCCATAGTATTTGAAAAAATATCCAGATCTATTTGCTGCTTTATTGGAGAGCGGATATTTTAATTTTTTAAACGTTTATTTATTTTTGAGAGAGAGACAGAGCATGAACGGGGGAGGGGCAGAGAGAGAGGGAGACACAGAATCGGAAACAGGCTCCAGGCTCTGAGCCATCAGCCCAGAGCCCGACGCGGGGCTCAAACTCACGGACCGCGAGATCGTGACCTGAGCTGAAGTCGGACGCTTAACCGACTGAGCCACCCTGGCGCCCCGGAGGGCGGACATTTTAATTGTCATGTTATGATGCAATGTCAAAATGAAGACCAAGTTGACAACTTGAGACCAAGTTGACAATGATTTTGAAAAATCATTTTCATGCAATATACACTGATTTGAGCTCACAGGAATGGTTTATCTGGCAAGTGCAGAGAAGAAATTGCAGAGTAAATAATGAATTCAAGGAAAACAAGAAAATAATTCCTATTCCAGTAACTCTGAAAACAACTTTCATTCAGGCTATTGGGAGACCATATAAGGTGGGCAATGCCATGCCCTGGAGCATGATTAAATAAGGGTCACAGTTCATCAGCATGGGTCTTAAAATCAATGTTAAGTTTTCCTTCATGATTTTTAGCTTCTATATGAGGCTTCCAGAATCATGCTTTCCTAGTCAACATTAAGAACTTCATATAAATTAATGAGACTTAACCTTAATTCACTGAAATGGAAACTACATGTATCATAGAAAGATGTCGGGGAAAAAAAAGCATCTTCAGAGTATGACTCAACAATTGATGTCTTTGATACTACGCTTTCAAAAGAATTTAGAAAGAACAGGGATACCAGAAAAAAAACCTTGGCTTCATGACTCAGCTATGCCAATTTGGGCAGATTGTTCAATTTTATAAAGCTTTCTTTTCCCTGGGAAACAGCACACGTACTACCTACTTGACAAAGTTCTTGGTAGATATACAGTAATAGAGGTTTTCTTTCCCGGGATTCCAAAGTCAAACATGAGGAGGACCTAACACTTGAAAGATTTTGAGAATCTTATGATGTTAAAGCTGAAAGGTACTACAGACGTTATCTCAATTTAAGGTCTCCTTTAAACTGAGGTTAAATGATGTCCAAAGTCACAGAGGTGGCAAAGCAGGTACTCTCTGTCCACTCTTCTTCTAAAGAAGGCCTTCCCATTTTGGAATTGTTGGTTTTCTATAATGTTATTAATCTTGGCTTCACCAAGCTGTGTCTGTGTAATCCTGGGCAAATTATTTCATCTCTATTTTTCTGTTTATCTGTGAAACACAGATAGTAAAAGATATACCTCACAAGACTGCTGACTAATAAATGTATACATATTAAGCACTTATACTAGTACGTGATACAGGGTGTATGGCTTGATATATGCTGTTGTTGTTATTATTATTATTAATTATTTTTAAAAAATGTTTATTTACTTATTCTGTGCTGTTAGCACGGAGCCCAATGCGGGGCTCGATTTCATTGTGAGACCCTGACCTGAGCCAAACTAAAGAGTCAGATGCTTAACTGACTGAGCCACCCAGGCGCCCTGCTGTTATTATTTTGGATATTTGGGGTTATGTTACTAATTATATACAACATAGATAGGCTAAAGCAAAATGAAACTTTTTAACTCAAACGAACGGAAAATAAATCGCTTTCTTCCATTGTCGGCTAATTACCTCTCTTTCCCGTTAAGGCAAACTGAATGGTATTTCCTCCGACTCCACAAAATGCATCTACTACAATGTCACACTTGAAGGACTGGCTGACCCGGCCAGCAATGTGTTCAGCAATCTTCTCAGGGGTCACGGAAAACCAGCCCTCTGCAGAGGAAGAGCATCCCGACGAAGATGGTTCAATTTCAGAAGCCAACCCAAGCACAAACGTCACAGCAAACATCACTATATACGCTATACCCGAACAAGATCTAGTTTCTCTTTTCAAGAACTTATAAATTGCTTTGTTTTTTTTACAGAAAGTTCAGTAGAGCTTGTTATAAAAAGCAGTACTATTCCCATTCCCGATTTGCACAGAAGCAACCATCTCAACTCTTGCCTGTTGCTTTTATAATATACTTCTAATAACCGAATGCAACTTTAGTTTTTCTGTTTGAAGTATTGATGACTATTAAGGAAAATGGAAAGTTGGCTCTATTCAACTGGCCAACTCCCCAGACCCCACTGAGTTTCCGGATTACTTTATTTCTAACAGGGAACTATTGAGCCAGATTTGTGCTTGACACTTTGGAAGAATGTGTACATTTCAAAAGGGTCAGGAAAAGCAAGAGGCTGACAGCAAAAGGATGCAAAGCTGTAGGAATAGACCCCTCTTCATTTTCAGAAACGGGGTCCTATGCCCACTCCAGAAGAAAGAGGATACTGACTTCCTTTCCCAATAGAAAAAATTAACATTTTTTTTCAGAAATTTATTTCTCTGGAACAAAATCATGCACCAATTTTCCTGTTCTCTTTCCTTACCAAAACTTTAAATGGCTCCTCATTGTTGGAAGAATACAAATATAAATTCCTTTTATAGAATTAGAAAGCTTTTTTATCCAGCCTCATTTCTCCAAACAAACTCCTATGTACTCTCTTCGGTACACAACAAACACAACATTTTGTAAATTATTAGAAGAGGTTCACAGAACCCAAAATTCTACCCAGATCAAGTCTCCTGATGTTGACAGTCAATAAAGACCAATGTTTAGGGAGCCCTGATATGAAAATAAGCATCAATTTGCAGAAATGAAGGAAGGAAGGTGTTCCAGACATAGCAGGAACACTCACAGAAGAACTCCGCTTCCAGAGTTAATTCATTAAATTACACCTTCTGCACTAGGTATTTCTTCATCAGATGTTCTGCTTAATAGTCTATTGACTCTTTTTGCTATCTATCCTAAAATGCCACAAATCCAGATTAAACCTGAATGTGAAGTTTTAAAAATACAGATGTACTCAAACTAAGAGACACTGTAGAAAATAATTGGCCACTTTTCTTTGGAAAATCTCAGAGTCAAGAAAGACAAAAAAGGCTGAGGGACTATTCCAGATGAAAGGAAAAGAAAACAACATGAAAACTAAATGCAACACGTGGTCCTCAACTGGAAGAAAAAACGCCATAAAGGACATGATTAGGGTAACAGATGAAACTGCAGTCTGGACTGCAGAATAGAATATTGCAGCAAGGTTCAATTTGTAACTTTATCACCATTACATGAAGTATCTTTGTTCTTAGAAAACACACACACAAGTATTAAGGGGTAGGAGCGATTGGGTCAGAAACACACACACACAGAATGATAAAGCAAATGTGGCAAAGTGTTACCAAGCAGTCAGATACGGGTAAAGGGCATTATGAAATTTTTACTATTCCTGCCACGTTTCTGTAACTTTGAAATTATTTCAAAATAGTGTCAAAAAAACCCCCACATATATTTTACCTTTGTCCAATTTAATCCCATCATCAAAACGGGAGAAGAGCCTGTATCTCTGGGCCCAGTACTTTGCCAGCTCAGGAACAGCAGCTATCTCGGGAGGCAGGCCAATTACCTTTTTGTTCCTGTTTTTCTTTGTCTTCTTCTTCTTTTTACTTGCAGCTAAAATAAAAGAATATAAAAAATACAGATGCTCACTATGAAAAAAAGGAAATCGTAGATGAATTTATCTAAAAGTATAGCCACATTCAATATTTACAATTTGGAAATGCACTCCAGAACATGTGTGCAACGGCACCCCTGGAGAAGCAGGAGGGCCTGATGCACATAGCACTGACTTTACATGACAGCTTCTGTTTTGCTGTTTATAACTTGCCTGGGCTTGGTAAAGAAACCCAGGCTCACTAAGATCCAATTTTTAATTCCTCAAAAGGAATGAATGAATAGTATTTTATCTACTTACTTCTCAAGATTGTTAGGGGATGTGTACAGATACTACATAGGTATAAAAGTTATTACTTCTGTTAGATAAGGTACTACTTTAGTCGGTCAATTATAGAAATCCAAACATTGTTCTTCCCTTCTTTAAAATAAAACCTCCCAAGGACTGACTGAGTCCTAACTTGGTCAATCCTCTGAACACAGACATGACCTGAAGATCCTATGACCTAAAGGAAATTAAAATAGGTCATGGCTTTAATGTTAACAGAAAAGGATCTCATTCATTCAAAGATGGACTTTTTCTTTTTCTTCTTTTTTTTAAATGTTTTATTTATTTTTGGGAGAGCAAGAGACAGAGTGTGAGCAGGGGAGGAGAGGGAGACGCAGAATCTTAAGCAGGCTCCAGGCTCTGAGCTGTCAGCACAGAACACGATTGTGACATCATGACCTGAGCCAAAGTGAGATGCTTAACCGACTGGGCCACCCAGGCGCCCTGCGACGGACTTTTTTCTTTGAAAATGTTTTTTTTTTTTTTTTAATTTTTTTTTTCAACGTTTATTTATTTTTGGGACAGAGAGAGACAGAGCATGAACGGGGGAGGGGCAGAGAGAGAGGGAGACACAGAATCGGAAACAGGCTCCAGGCTCCGAGCCGTCAGCCCAGAGCCTGACGCGGGGCTCGAACTCACGGACCGCGAGATCGTGACCTGGCTGAAGTCGGACGCTTAACCGACTGCGCCACCCAGGCGCCCCGACGGACTTTTTTCTTAAACAATTTTTATTAATTTGGTTATCTTGTCTCAGTCCTGAGATCAGAAATAGCAACTTAGAGCATTATCACAGCTAGACATAATGAGAATTGATGATGACAAATCAAACTACTGCTTCAATGATTCTCAAGGATAGAACTATGTCTTAATACGTCATCCGGTCATTGCAAATAGCACAAGGTGTCATCAACACTAACATTTTGAATGAACAATTCCTTATTGTGCAAGATCATCCTATACACGACAGAAGGTTAACCCCAAGTACTAAATGCCCCTACCCCCAGGTCATTCTAACAGCCAACACCTTCCAAATGCCCCTGAGGTGGGTGGTATGGGCCCAGGTGAGAACTACCAGCACTGTGACATGAGGTAATTAGGGAAGTAGGGAAGCGGTAGGGGGGAAATGGGACTGAGGAATCAGACAACCTGGTACTGAGTCCTAGCTATGCCACCTACTAGCTGTGTGATCTCAGGCAAATTTCTTAGTTTCTCTGAGCTTTACTTTCTGTATTTATAGAATAGGGATAATTCCATCTACCTATTTTATAGATTAAATGAAAATAAGGCACATGAAATCTGCAAGTACCATACGAACATCAGTTGTACATGACAATAAAAAAAATTTAAACTACCTTTAGTATGCTTTTTAGAAAGGCAAAGGAGTATGTGATACAAAGAATACAGCTCTCTACACACATACACACAAATCAAGATTCAAATGAGGTATTTTCCTCAATATTAAAAAAAAATTTATTTTAATCCTTATTTAGTTTTGAGAGAGAGAGAGAGAGAAAGAGCATGAGCAGGGGAGGGGCAGAGAGAGAGGGAGACACAGAATCTGAAGCAGGCTCCCGGCTCTGAGCTGTCAGCATGGAGCCCGATGCTGGGCTCAAACTCACGAACTGCGAGATCACGAACTGAGCCAAAGTTGGACGCTTAACCGACTGAGCTAGCCAGGCACCCCAAAATAAAAAGAATTATTAAAAGGAACACCAGAGCAATACCAAATTTCAAGAGGGATAAAAGGGACTGCCAGTCACTTTTAGCCCAGGGAGCAGAGGGTAGTGGCAGAGACCAATCTTAGTGGAACGGAGACACTCAGTTTTCCCACATGTGCGCCCTTTTATCTCATCACGCTTGCTCAGCCAAGAGTGTGGTCTTCTGGTGCCAAACCATAGCCACTAGCACATTTACACTTACTGTGCATCCTCTCTACTTGAAAATGAATGGCGGTGAGAGGCGCCTGGGTGGCTCAGTTAGTTGTCTGACTCTTGATTTCGGCTCAGGTCATGATCCTAGGGTTGTGGGATCGAGCCCCACATTCTCTCTCTGCCCCTCCCCGTGTGTGCACACGTGCTCTACCCCCACCTCAAAATAAAATAAAATGAAATGAAATAAAATAAAATAAAGTAAAATAGCGGTGCATCCTTAGGTACAGACGGTTAACAAGTGACAGCTAGGGAAGCACATTATCCAAATTCATCAGCAAGTTGAAGCACAGTCTTACCTTCAGTGTCGACCTGTAGAGAGTCTGGTGTAATCTGAGTAACACAATCTTCCTGATGTGTAATAGCTGTTACTGTGCTGTCTCCTTCATTTTTTTCTGTTTCCAGTTCACCAGCTGAAGACACGGCGTGACACTTTCCAGGTTCTTGACTGCTCGTCTCAAGTGGGTCATTGCCTTTTTTAACAGACATTTCTTGCTCCTCTGAATCACTGCTTGTGCACGTGTCTTGCACGTTGTCATGAGAAACTGACTCCTGTGATGCTTCCTCATCCATTGGTTCATTAACCCATTTTAGAAATTTTTCTACCTGAAATTGTCAGTCATCACAAGCACGAATTAATTCCAAATTGCACAGAATAGTCCTACCTGCTTTGACCATTTGGACTTCACTGAGAAGCTGAGTCATAATTATTAGCTCCAATAAGTACACTGTATCATACAAGCTAATTATGCAAAAAGTAATTCTGAGCTAACTGCACAATTTTCTTATCTGGACATACGATGACCTTATTAAAGATTTCTTTAAAAGGAAGAAGATATCAGCTTAAACACAAGGTGGTGACTTTTCTGTAATCAATTAGCACTAAGAGGATAAAGCTGAACTGTTCCAGTAGCTTTCCATAGAGGCTTCTGACAATATAACCATACTATGTGATATTGCCATTACACACGTACCTACTTATTACTGTCATTAATGTTATCTTTTCCAATCATACAGGCCTTTCTTCAATGGCTGAGGCTGTAGTCTATGTTAAATTGTACTCAGCATCAAAGATAAACTCTAAAAAGATTTAGTGCCCATCTGAAGAAAAAGATCAATGCAAACTGCCCTTTAACGGAGCGAAGCCTGTAAAAGGATTCCTAAAAACTAGGTTTCTTAGAAATGTTAATAAGGTCAGGTAACTTCCTTGCAAACTTCTGTAACAAGAATATTCTTTTAAACAAAAAATTTTTTAAGCTTATTTACTTATTTTGAGAGGGGGAGGGGCAGAGAGAGAGAGAGAGAGAGAGAGAGAGAGAGAGAGGGGGAGAGAGAATCCCAAGCAGGTTCTGCACTGTCAGTGCAAAGCCCAATGTAGGGCTCAAACCCACAAACCATGAGATTATGTCCTAAGCTGAAATGAAGAGTCAGATGCTTAACCAACTGAGCCACCCAGATGCCCCTACAAGAATATTCTTCATAACAGAGTTCATGACCCTCCTAAGAGTTAGGAAATTGGAAGATGAGCATAGACAAACCCAGAATCTTCAAGGGGACTGTGCCTATGTATCAAACAGATAACTAAGGACACAACAGCCATATTTCTTTTTTTCCTTGTCAATACATAGCAGGTATGTTTCTGCTTTGTCTACAGATGGATGTATAGGGGCAATCACATCCAACAAATAAAAAGTTCTATAGGACTGACTGACCTGAAGTGGGAAATGTGTTCCAGACATAACCAGGGCCACTAAAATATTAAAATATCACTAGCAACCAACCAATCTAAAATGAAAAGGAAAACATGAAGGCAGCAACATAAGTCTGTTGCATGTTTTGGAAGAATGCTGAAGTTAGGAAGGATAATGTACCTTAAGGGTAAAACAAAGTCATTACAGGATCTGAGATTTTGTTCTGTTGTCCAAAGGAGTTGCTGGAGAAGTGACTAATACAATGATACAAAGGTTTCACTCATGAGAAGGTGTCCTCCCTGCCCACCACCCCCCAACAGAAAAGTATCACTCATCAAACCAAGCAAAAACTATTCTAATTACTTTTGTTTTTCAGGTGCTGGCACAGCAGGTATAGCAGAGTCCAAGAGAGGGGACACGAATATTCTAGTGAACACTCCAGTTAACAGTGTAAATTAAATCACTAAATTCGCAGGAGACCATTAGGATGAACTGGTTAGTGCAATGTTTAATTTTTTTTTTTTTAACATTTTTTATTTATTTTTGATAGAGGGAGAGACAGAGCACAAGTGGAGGAGGAGCAGAGAGAGAGGAGACACAGAATCCGAAGCAGGCTCCAGGCTCCGAGCTGTCAGCCCAGAGCCCAATGTGGGGCTCGAACTCACAAACCACAAGATCATGACCTGAGCAGAAGTCGGACGCTTAACCAACTGAGCCACCCAGGCGCCCCATAGTGCAATGTTTAATTGATCGCCTCTGGATGATCTCGTAATTAAGACTTACAATAAAAGCTGTACTAGAAATTGACTTCCAGGATCCTACTTAGCCTGAAGCAGATGAGAAAGTCTCACTGTTACTACATATACAAGGCAATTTTATCTATCTTCCCAGATACTTTATAGCTTTCAAAACATAACATTACTACCAACTTATTCTTTTTCAAATTTAGTTCACATGCTATATGCTTTTAGGAAGCAAGGGGAAGAGAATTATTTTAGGCACCTTTATATCTGCTAGAAGCAGGATTTCCATTTGAATACCATTTGAGTCAAGCTCACAAAATGAGATTCTATCTGTAAATATAGAACAAAATTTATACAGACCTTAGTCAAAGCTTTGCTTTTCTTGAAAAATGTTTTATCTGACTCTTCAGTAAAGAAGATGTGTTTGTTTTTCATATTTATTTGTCTTCTCATGTCCAGGAACTTTGACTTATACTTCACATTCTTCTGCAAGTATCTGACCCGCCGATGACTGAAATTTGAAATTCCACCGTATCTGTGACCAAACCAAAGGAAGATGACTCAAACCTTAAGTTCTGTGAGTTTGTTTTCTTATATGAAAAGAGAATAAAATGGACAATTTTCACTATTTTTCGATTAGCAGCCACCATTTTAATTTCTTTTCTAAATTATAAAAATTATGAAATAAAGTTCAAATGCATAGGAGTTGTATGTTAATTTTAAGTAAATCTGAAACATCAGTTGGGAGTATCAACATACCTTATATATAGCAGAAAGCAGGTATTACATAGTAAAATGTAATAAAGAAATCGCAGAAACATGTAACCCCGTTGCACACCAGGGAAATATAATCTTTTCTCATGGTGAGATGATACCAAAGCTCTTTCATACATACATACCTGGACTTCAATTATTTTAAAAGTGGTCACTGACTTCTTAACCTAAATTAATCTGAGCTTACCCAAGAAGCAAACCCATATTAACAAAATAACTAGAAAATATCTGATCTAACCATCTGAATTTTTCTAGTCTTAAAAGATCAAGATCTGCTACAAAGACTTCTATGACTATATCAAGCCTTATTTAAGTACTTCTCCCACAGACTATAAGAAACTTAAAGTGTAATATACAATTTAGCACTTACAAACTCCTGAACAGTTTAGTGTTAAATATCAGGTGTTATCTTCCAGCCATATTATAAACTTCATAAAAAAGTCCATTTTATCCTTTTCTTCTTCTTTTTAAAGAGTGGGAGCACACAAGCAGAAGAGGGGCAGAGCAAGAGAGAGAATCTTAAGCAAGCTCCATGCCCAGCGTGAAGCCCAACGCGATCTCATGACCATGAGATCGTGACCTGATCTCAAGAGTCGGGAAATCAAGAGTTGGACACTTAACCAATTGAGCCACTCAGGTCCCCCTTATCCTTTTCTTCTAAGTAGAACTGGGAATCCTAAACAGAAGAATAGTTAAGTTAAATCCCAGGTCACAGAATAAATCTCCAAGGATGTATCCTAGCAAGAGCCACTCAAGTAATTTCTCAATAAAATTACATGTGGGTAGAAATAAATTCCGTCAGGAATTTAAACATGGCACTGTCAAGAAGACATTTTATATTACTCATCTTTGTGATCTTTAGCCTTAAATAATTATACCAACGGCAACTGCCTTCAAGTACCGTAAGGGAGAGATAATTGATAATTAAAAAAATATTTATAGTATTATGAGCATGTAATCCTTAACCAATTTGGATTCAATTTATAAGTCAACTTTGAGATCTGTGTCCTTTCCTTGCTGACTTCACAATATGTAGGTATCAGCTAAAACTGCACAACTAACAAAGTAAGTCTCAACCCTTAGAAACATCAAAGACCTTAATCTTGGTTTAAATCACTGGTGCATGTTGACATAAATGGTAGGTCTTTAATGTGCCTCAAATACTCAGTTTGGTCTTCATGGTATATGCAATAAGCCCTTCATTTTTCTTATATTTAATGCCTGGGCATTTAATACCAGAGAAAACTTACACCTTCTGTATATAAATGTTCATAGCAGTTTATTTGTAATAGCCAAATACCATACATAGTCCAAATGTCCTTTAATAGATGAATGGTTAAAGAAACTATGGTACATCCATACAATGGAATACTACTCAGCAGTATGAAGGAATGAACTATTGGTACACACAATAACTTGGGAAGAACCTCAAAGGAACACGCCTAAATCTTAGGAAGAACCCAGAAGTACATACAGGGTAATCAATTAAACACACAAGGATTAGATAATTGTGTGAGCACTGATAAGTCAGGTTGCTTAGAAGTCTCAAAACCTTGCCCTGTATCCTCTCCCTAGGAAATGATATGATCCCAACCAAGTCACTGCTTTATCTATGAAACTGTAATAACGATATTGGATTGTATGAAGTGCAACTGAGTAAACGATGTATGTGAATATAGCAAATGTGTGGTGATCTCTCCACAAGAGAGGTTAGTGTTTTAACTATACTATCTCAAATGCTATCAAATCTATAACTATCATTAGCTATCAGAGAACTTTAAGACAGCTGAAGTGTTACAATTTTGGGAAAACAACAGTATTTATACATAATTACTTTTGTCCTGAGCCATGCTTGAATCCCAGAAGGGAACCATTGTCATCAAAGTCTGAATCTGGGTTTTCATCGATGTCCAGCTCGTGGCTAAACAAACAAAAGGTAAAACAGTGATAAACCATTATATCTAGAGGCCACCAGTTAATGAAAATATCAAAAGGTACACAGAGTCAATCTACACACACTTTCTAATCACAACAGTCAACCACAGCTCCAGCTCACCAATCCACGAAGACAGGAAAGAGTACTTTAATCAGATTTTCCAAATAAGAAAGTACCCAGCAGTATTTGGAACACAGCAAAAAGCACTCAGATCCTAAACTTTGTCAAGTAACTCTCTCTACTCTTGAACATGGCACAAATACAGATCTCTCCATTTGCCTTTGGAAAAACACCTGTAAAAACTACAGCCTTCAACTAAGCTCCTAGAATGTTACCTTTAGAAGTTTTCCTCAAAAACAAAGAAGAAAACATTTGAGAAGTATCAATCCAACCAAAAAATTTAAAAAAAATATGAAGAATAAGGTTGTGATACAAGTGTGTTATCAAGTAACCCATGATCACTGATCTAATGGGGATACCTCCCAGTGACCCCTATGACGTACGTGACAGTACTAAGAGAAAATGGTGAGAAATAATTCTTACAAATTAAATTAAGCTCACTGAACATTTATGGTGGACCTACTACGTCCCAGAAATGTAAGAACACAGAGTCTCTGCTTCCGGGCACTTAGGGAGGAATTAACAAGCACTGCGAACCATGTAGAAGGAACACAATGGAGGCATGCTTTTATGAAAGTACTAGGTTACTGGGCCCCCAAAGTTTGCATATTATTTTTTCTAGAAGCTGTATGTAACATAAAAGTCATATGTGGAACACTTCACATCCTGTCACAGAAATAAAATGTTTTTAGCTAACATCTAAGTTCTGTAACATCCGTCCTTTCCTTGTATCTTACAGAATTAGCATTTGACTGTATCCAACCTATGTTACTTGTCACTTTAATTTTACATATCAATAGTATACTAGAAGAGCACTGCCTCCAGAAGAGTTGGTCTGGGCATCAGCCTTGGAACTGCCATTGTTTTGCTATGTAACTCTGGGCAAAAGCACTTACCCTCATTTTGTCTTAATATTCTCATGTACAGATTAAGAGCATTAGATACTTGAGGTCTTTTAGCATAAAATTCTGTGATAACATATACTTAGATTTTTGAAGAAAAAATCAGAACGTCCTTGAGAGAAACCATATCTACAGATACATTATTAAAAGCTGTCACCTACTGACACTCCCATCAGATATATTACATGCTAGTTCTAGTCTTCCTAACGATCTCATTAAAAAAAGCATTGGTTCCATTTTATAGACAAGAAACTGTGGGATTTGACTGCTGGGATTTGACCGTGTTCCAAGGCTAGTACGTCTCATCTTTTCTCCTTTTCTCCAGGACTAACAGTAAGTACTGTAATATAACAAATGCTTTATAGCCACCCCCTCATGGACACAAGTGCTTCTACTACCCCACTGTGGAGAGGGAGGTAATGTGTTACTTGCCTCCTCTTGAGTTTGCTTGGCTTATGTTCAGGTGGATCTTCTTCACTCTCGTCTCCATCAATACTGTTGGAGTGTGGTCTTCCTCTGATTGCGTTTGCTTCGGAAGAGTCCTGTGAATCTAAAGAGGCAGAGATATTGCAGTGGAGTTCTCTCCTTGGTTTGACAATTCCTCTGCCTTTTGCAAAGGCGATCAAATATTTTACTGCCTTTCTTGCAATGAACTGTATGCGCACGTCAGGCACAGCGCCAGATCGAATCGACCTATTTTGTGTATCCATATGCAGAGTCTGAGCGTAAAATCGTAGCTATGCCTATCTATTAAAGTTTCCATGATCTAACTACTTAGAAAGCAAACGAAAACTTTTTCCTCATAACTGTTCAAATCTACATAAATTAATCCACAGTTACTTTTGTGAAAGCTTTCTAATCACACACACTAACAGCCATCACATTTGACTGAATTTTAACTTACATGACTCTGAATACAGTGTTTTCAGAAAAATGATTTCTCCTTATTAAGAAGCAAATACATTGGTCTCTAATATAGCCCTTAAATTGACAATGGAAGTAACAGAAAGGTAAGCACCATCATTTAAAAAGAATGCTTTTAAACTTGTGGCAGCTCTGACTGAGGCACCTGTCTTTGTTCTGTATTTCTTCAGACTGGCACAAAGTGAGTAGGGGGAACTAGAAATGGAGAGTTGTCTGTAGTGTAGACAATGGGATACTCTGATTGTGTAGGCACAGACTATTTCAGGAGAATACGCAACCACAAACAATAGAAAACATATATGCTTACATAGAAAGCATGCAACATATACCTTGTGTTGTGATCTCAAGGGAGGATCCAAAACAAATTAAAACCTCGAATTCTCAGATTGATCCTGATGGCACTTACCCCAGGACTAATTAAAGAAATGGCCAATTACACACATAATTAAGGGAAAAGGTAACAAAAACGGCCAATCTATGCATGCAAACTAGGAAATAGACCACAGAAGGCAGAGACTATGAGGTTTACTATGTTTGACAAAGGGAACAAACAGGAAGGGAGGATGGTCAAAGAAGTAACATGAAGTAGTAAGACAGTGGCCAATACATGGGCCAATATACAGATTTCTAGTTTTATGGTCAAAATCAGCACAGAAAGTAATCGAGAGAGCAGGGAGGAGTGTCAAAAGACTAACATAAAGTAATCACATTAAAAAAAGGATGAAAATAACACCAAAATAGAAAAGAATGATAATACTGAGGTAAGCTCCATTGGGAGAGCACAGAGAAAAAAGAACTAAAAAAGTAGGTAGGGTCCTTTAGGAACTCTCTCTAAAGGGAACTCTCAGCTAGATGAAAATCAGCAATCCAAGGAACAAAGCAAACCCAACTGTTAAATAAAAGGCCAAAACCTTTTGCTTCATATAGGAATGAGGCCGAGAAGAAAGTCCTCTATTACAAACCAGACTTGTCTGGCACCAGACATCAAGGATGCCAAACATAAAAATTTCTTCCTCTCTCATTTTCCTGGTGCCATCAGTTAGAATCCTTTTCCCTAGCAAGAGCATTCTTAATAACCACCTCTGACTTAACATACCTCTCACTGGCTTTCTTTCACCCTTTCTTTAGTTCTTTAGACATCAATTTGCATGACAGGTTTTGTTTTGTTATGTTTTCAATCACTTAGGCTGGAGTCAACTAAGTTCCTTATCCTGGATATTTAACGAGGATCCTGAGGTCAACTCTTCTAGATAGAAATTAATATCATGCCCTGTTGAGATTCCCTACAGAGCAAGACTTCATTGGTTCCAAAATAAATTTCCAGATATAACTTAGAGTACGATTTGCCTGATATCCATTGTGTACTCTGAACCATTCTCTAATATGCCTCCTATACATACATTTGCTTCACAGAAACTTGGAAGTTCCATTTCTATTCTAAATTTCTCAAGGGAGTTCCAAGGTGTTTTTTGTTTGTTTTGTTTCTATGTTTTATTTATTTTTGAGAGCAAGAGAGACAGAGCACAAGTGGGGAAGGGAGAGGGAGACAGAGAGGGAGACACAGTATCCGAGACAGGCTCCAGGCTCTGAGCTGTCAGCACAGAGCCCTATGCGGGGCTCAAACTCACAGACTGTAAGATCATGACCTGAGCTGAAGTCGGACGCTTAACCGACTGAGGCCACCCAGGTGCCCCAAGGGACTTTCAAGTTTTAATTGGCCACCAAGGTACAAGTGGAAAAAAATGATACTTTTGAGAACCCTTTGCAAACATTTTTCTGATTTATATGAAAGGGAAATAAACAACTTGTGATATATGGAGTAAATCATTTTATACTATAAAATGTAGTTGGCATTGTGTAACTCTTGCATAAAGGATTAGTGTTATTTTGCTCAGTAGGTTCATTTTCCTGTTCAGTAGGATACATCTTGGCCAGTCTTACCCTGAGCTGGTTGGTTTGCGCTTCTGTTCCCAGACACGTTGCTGTCCTTGGTTCCTCCGTGACATGGTTCACTTTGGCCAGAAGCAGGGCATTCTCTGCTGCTGCCGACTTCACTTAGCAACTGACATCCATCGTAACTTACTGAAGAATCTAACCGGCTCTGTTCCACTTCCTCTGAATTCAGACTTAAGTTACTAACTCCATCAAGTATTTCATTATGCTCTTTATCGCTTGAACTAGAGCTTTCACTATCAATGGTAATAGATGAAGATGGAAAAGACGTTAAGTCTGCTTTTATGCAATTTTCATCTTTCTTGTTGTCAACTTCTATTTTAGGCCCACAAGTATCTGTATCACAGGTTTCTGGGGCATCAAAAGTCCAACCCTGAGCTTCCCAATACTGAAATTGTTCCAAATAATACCAATAGAGTTGACTATAATGTTGTTCCCATTCCTCCTTTGTATCAGGAATGTTCCAAGGTTCAGAACACAGTGTCTGACCTGGATGTTTCTCTTGCCAGCTTTGCCATAAGAGTCCTCCGCCATATTCATTCCAATACTTTTCCCACTTCTCTGTAATTTCTAGCTTTGGGCATAATGTATTTTCAACAGGAAGATTTTCAGTTTCAATGTCCTTTTTGGTTTGAAGTTCACATGTTTTGGTGTTCTCATACCGTTCAACTGAAGACGGATCATCTGAAGCCAAAATGTCATCTTCTTCATATTCTTGTCTCCAAGATTCTCTCATAATTTCATGTAAGTACTTCTTTTGCTGTTTTTTCTTTTTCTTTTTGACTTTAACTTTATTTCTAGTATTCATAGACACCTACGTAAGATAAATAACTTGAATATCAAATGCACCTCATAAAGTATAAGAGAAAGTAGAATCCAAGTCTCTTTTACCATTAAATTAAATAATAGATCCTCAAACCCTCATCCTGGGCTTTAGTTACACACACAGATTCACTTTACTCTCTATGTTTACAGGAGGAGGAAAAAATCAAACATAGACATATATCAAAACTTGCAGTTTTGGTTAATTTATAAATATGTACGTTTAAAAAGAAGTGGGGTGCTCTAATGTACGAATGTGTTAGATTTGGGATAAAATAATTCCATGTGGTATTTCATGAAGAAAATGAAGAAACAAATAAAAGTAACTTATACTTTTGTAAAAATTCTTTTTTAAAAAAAATATTTATTTACTTATTTAAAACACAAGTGGGACAGGGGCAGAGAAAGAGACACAGAGGATCCCAAGCAGGCTCCACACCACTAGCACAGAGTCTGATGTAGGGCTTGAACTCACAAACTACAATATCATGACCTGAGCTGAAATCAAGAGTCAGACGCTTAACCGACTGAGGCACCCAGGCGCCCCTACTTACCTCAAAAGTCTTATGTGCAGATACACCACCAAACTGGAGTGGTAGTCCCATACTTCTCATGAGTTCAGCCTCAGAATCAAGTTCACTTTCATCTAGGCCTAAGCCTTTGCTGTCACGTGACTCTGCCGTGCCACCTTCCTCCTCTTCTGTTGCTTGGTCTCCTACAAACAGCATTTGTTAGCTTCATTTCAGAGAGAATGTAGATGTAAGTTTTATCATCCTCATTTTAAAGAGGAACCTGAGATCCAGAATCATGCAAGTGTTACGATTTTTAAGGAGTTAAAAAGACTAGTAAAAAATGGCCAACTGAGAATCAAGAGACAACTTCTGGTCTGGCTCTGCCTGCTACCAGCTGCCCATCCAAGTTACACGTACTGAGTGCCTCCTCTGTGCTGGGCACAGAGCCCTTTGCACCGTGCAGAGTACTGAGGATACGAGGGGGGACATGGTAGAGAAGTCACAGGGAAAACACGCTTTCGCCATAGGCAGTATTACTCAACTAGATCAGTGAAGTTAAAATGATGATTTGTGGAGTTACTTTAGGAGCTAGTAATAAGAGAGGTGAAAGGCATGTCTTTAGTCGCCTCGAGGGTACTTTATTTTATTTATTTATTTATTTATTTATTTATTTATTTATTTATTTATTTATTTTGAGGGTACTTTAATCACAACTGGGATTTATATTCTGTGACTCTGGGAGAGGTGATTGAATGAAAGGGTTCTGCTATTGAAAGTGAAATCTACTGAGCTGGAAGATTCTTTCAAACTCCTGATTCTAGGTCTTACAAAAAAACCTGTTGTATTGTAACAAAGTAAGTTTTGCTTTATACTAATATGGTTAGATAAAAAAAAGTGTATCACACCATTAACAGGACAAATGCCATTCAAATGCTCCATTAGCCATTTGAAATGTGAGATAAATGTCACTTTACACATTAGCATACTCAATTAGGGCTGAGCTGCACTCCAGCTAAATGACTGTAGGCAACAGAATGGTGAGTCTTACAAAGCAAAAATGGAGACTATAAAGAAATCTTTTGTGTACAAATCCTGCTAAAACAAAGAGGGAAAAAAACATCTCTGCCTAAGTAATAAGGGGGATTCCACTTACCATTCCACTCAATGAACTTATGAAAGTCCAAGAGAGAGCAAATAGGAAAAACAAATGTGCTAAGTTTTATGTTCCTTTCATAGTATGTGTTTTACTCATTGATTGATTGATTGATTGACGAAAAAGAGAGAGAGAGAGAGCATGCACACACAAGCAAGTGAGAGGAGTAGAGGGAGAGGAGGGAATCCCTAGCAGGCTCCACAACGACACGGGGCTCAATCTCACAACCATGAGATCATGAGCCACCCAGGTGCCCCATGGTATGTATATTTTACGTTTAGCAGGAGCTTGGGGTCTGAAGAAACCTTATTTGTACATTACGTTGAAACACAAACCAAACACTTTATCCAGCAATCAACTGAAGAAACACTGACTCGTTCCATTATTGTGAGAGTTAAAGGACTTTTAAGGGCAACACGACACTCTTTACTTGTGCTGACTTTAGCCTAGAACTCATGCTAGTTTTGCCTGTATCTAGAGAAACAAAAAAGATCTGTGTGGAAAGAACAAACGCGGTCTCAAAGGGAAGTCTGAGAGAGAGCAAGATGGTCTTTGGAAACTAGATAAGGCTCAAAGTATACAACAAATTCTATTTGTTATTTGGGAACGTGAACCCAGATGATGGGCTCTTCACTTCAGTCAGAAGACTATGGATGTTCACTTGGCACTTATCCTGAATACCTTATTTATACGATTGGTAAAGTATATAAACAAGGAGGTCATTAGACTGAGGTGGCTCTAAGGCCTTTGTTGTCAATGGAAGCAAACCAAAAACCTAAGCCAGAATCCAAGCGCTCAAATCGAAGAAAATAAAACTTAAGAACAACCAATCACAAATAGCCAGTATGCTTCCCCAAATGAGCCCACTGCTTAAGCCATAGCCAATCAAGTAATTTCCTTGCTTTGCTTCTACACCGTCTCTATAAAAACCCCTCCCCTAACTCCTGTTGTGGAGTGGTGCTCCTATCCAGGGAGCCGGCACTGCCTGACTTGGAGAGGTGTCTACTCGAATAAACTCTTAAAAATTTTAATATGCCTCTGTTTATCTTCCAACACAATAAAATTTTGCTGGGGGGAAAAATATGCTCTCTACTTTTCAAAGCTGCAAATTTCAGGCTGCTCTTATCTAATGGCAACAACTCAGGAAGGAACGTTACATACAGCAAAAGAGGCTACCTCAAGTCCATAGAGGAGCTAGCAGGAAAAGAGAAGATGTGCTTTGAAAAGGATTCTAGAACCATGTCATAATAAAAAATAAGGACTATAATTACTGGTTGTCATTTATAATATTTCATGCAACAAATCAATATGGTATTATAACAAATTATATTTAAAATCAATACAGTATTATAGTTACTTTGAGTGAAAAGGGACCATATGGTTTTATACTGTATTACCTGCATTGTCACCATTGCCTTTGACATAGTAGCCTTTTAATCCCAAATTGCACAATTTTCGATCTCTGCAAAGCAAATTAAACAGTCAAAAATGAAATACATTATAAATCTGGGGAAAAAATTCAAGGCAGCATAGATTTAAAATGTTAAGGAACAGAAAAGCAATCTGCTAATATATCTTCCTCATCTGTAATACAGAGGAAAGAACACATATCTCACGAGGTTATTACAAGGATAGTACATCTAAGACAGGGAATATCTACCACATAGGAATCATTTATAATTACAATTACTAATTAGTATAATTAAAGGGTAGTTCTGGCATTGTGGGAAGAATTGATCTTATAATACATAAACAAGAAAGTGTTCTCTAAACTTGCTGTAAGAAGTGAGCATGAAAGTGGAAAGATTTAGGGGCGCTGGGTGGCTCAGTCTGTTAAGAGTCCAACTTCGGCTCAGGTCATGATTTCATGGTTCGTGGGTTTGATCCCCACATCAGGTTCTGTGCTGATAGCTTAGAGCCTGGAGACTGTTTAGGATTCTTGTGTGTCTCTCTCTCTGCCCTTCCCCGCTCATGCTTGGTCTCTCGCTGTCTCTCAAAAATAAACATGTAAAAAAAAGGTGGAAAGATTTACCTTACACACACATAAATCCACATGTAGACCCTACTCCATTTGCAAATCAGCCAAGTTATCATTGCTTAGTAGACAAGATAGTCACAGTCCAAGAAAAGGTTGTTTTGGGGACTAACATACAATGAAGTTCTTATTTAGATATTTTATCAAAACTGAGACAGAAATCAAAACAAAACATTCAGTCTCAACAATTTTTAATTGAATAATTATTTAAGTAAGCTCGGTGCCTAATGTGGGGCTCAAACTCATGACCCCAAGATCAAGAGTTGCATGCTCCCCCGGCTGAGCCAGCCAATACCCTAGTCTCAACAATTTTTAACAACAGTGAATGATTCAACTTTTCTTTACATACCTACTTCAAGAGTTGTTTTCTATCTGCTAAGATCAGAGATTACTTAACACAAATAAACTTGACAGGACACTTTGAAAAAGGAGAAAATTGTGCCATTTTCTTCCTAGCATTAAATTGAGCTGTAACAAACTCCATCAGAACTGCCAGAATAAAGCCATCTGCAAGTAATACCTGATACTATTTTTCCAGTGTAACCACAATAAATTCAACCAAATAAAATTTTTGTATACTTGATATATTTCACTATCCTCCTGTTTATGTTTTGATACTTTATAAAAGATAAAGTGATGACTCACAGTAGGACAGCAAACATGCCAGGGGATGCAGTGCAAATGTGGTCTGGCACAATGCCCACTGGCCCCCAAGAACACTGGACAATGGAGAGGCCTCTGGGGGTGGGGGAGAGCAGCAGCTACACAGAGGGCATCAACGGCGTGCCTGTCAGCACCCGCGGATACGGGGCACTAGGTGTCAGATGGAGGAAAAGGCTAGTAAGATTGCAAGATTGGTTACACTGAGCACATAAGTAAATGTACTGAGGATACCGATAGCCAAGATATTCCAACACACCTACATGTATTTATGTATGTATGTAAAATGCAGATACACCCTGCCTAATTCTATCTGCTGAGAGAGCATAGGGGAAATGAAAACCCAAGAGCAGGGAACACAACGAGCACCCAAGTCTTGGTTTCTGAACACTACACTCTGCTAAAAGGAACCAAGGTACCTTCAGAAATGGCAGTTCCAGGCTGAAGCATGGACTATAAAAGATTATGCTTGGGTCACCTTCTGTGCCAGAAGGTTAGGAGGAGGTCTAACAATGCCAGGGACACATCAAAATGATACACAAGCCACCTCAGGAGGCCCCCACCAGCGAAAGCTGAGACAATATGAACATCAAAATAAATGACAGTAATAAAATACAACTTATCAATAAACGAACAATCCAGAGTTCACGTTAATGTAAATAAAGGAGTAAACAAATACGTGGAGAGAAGGGAAAGTGCTCCATACAGAATGCCAACTAATAAAAGTAGAACGATACAGGCAGAGAATCACTCTTTGGCAATCTTCAAGAGGTAGCAGATTCAGGCAACAACAGGGTTATTGGTATAGCACTGGAGTACTTTCCTACAACATACTAACGAATGCAAAGGGAATCACTGTGACTTTACAGTGAAGAAAACTGGGAGACCCCAATGATTGGGCAATGGAGGTTAAAGTCACCAGTGGTGGACTGGATCTCCAGAAAGTCATTGCTGAAGCGATGCAGGGCCAACCACAGGATCACTTCTGTGGCTTTCCTGCCAAGAAGGCACGGCCCCATCTCTGTTCCTGTTGAAATGTCACACAGACCCAGGTTAAGTAAGGTCAGCCTACAGAAGCAGAAGGTAAGGTCTGCACTTCTTAAAATGTTGAGGCCACGAAAGGGAGGGAAAGGGTGAAGAATTTTTCCAAAGGAGATTGACAAGTCAAAAGTAAACATAAGAGGAACTATGTGGAATTCTGGATCAGAAAGAAAAGAGAAACACTGCTGGGAAAGCTGGGGGAAATGTGAACCCTCGACAGTGGTTATGAAGGAGAATATACTTGTTTTAGGGAAATGCACAATGGAGTATTTAGGAGAGATGGGGAATCA
This sequence comes from Lynx canadensis, assembly GCF_007474595.2. Classification (NCBI taxonomy): domain Eukaryota; kingdom Metazoa; phylum Chordata; class Mammalia; order Carnivora; family Felidae; genus Lynx; species Lynx canadensis. The sequence goes on from NC_044320.2 coordinate 75,187,307, forward strand.
AGTCTGCAGCTTGCTCTCAAATGGTTCAGAAAAGATGGTGTATGTGGGGCCTGGGCATGTGTCTCTGTGTCTGCAGAGGGAGAGATGGAACAAAGGCAGCTAACTATTAAGACCTGGTGAATCTGCGGAGAGGGGAATATGGTTCACGGACCTATTTTTTAAGTTTGAAATTATTTTAAAATGATTTACTATGTGGCCAACTAATCTTTGACAAAGCAGGAAAGAATATCCAATGGAAAAAACAGTCTCTTCAGCAAATGGTGCTGGGAAAACTGGACGGCGACATGCAGAAGAATGAACCTGGACCACTTTCTTACACCAGACACAAAAATAAAACTTAAAATGGATGAAAGACCTGAACATAAGACAGGAAGCCAGCAAAATCCTAGAGGAGAAAACAGGCAGCAACCTCTTTGACCTCAGCTGCAGCAACTTCTTATTTGACATGTCTCCAGAGGCAAGGGAAACAAAAGAAAAATAAACTATTGGGACCTCATCAAGATAAAAAGCTTCTGCACAGTGAAGGAAACAATCAGCAAAACTAAAAGGCAACCAACGGAATGGGAGAAGATATTTGCAAATGAAATATCACAAAAAGGGTTACTATCCAAAATCTATAAAGAACTTATCAAAATCAACACCCAAAAAACAATCAGTGAAGAAATGGGCAAAACAGACACTTTTCCAAAGAAGACATCCAGATGGCTAACAGACACATGAAAAAAATGCTCCACATCACTCATCATCAGGCAACTATCAATCAAAATGAGATACCACTTCACACCTGTCAGACTGGCTAAAATTAACAACTCAGGCAATAACAGATGTTGGTGAGGATGCAGAGAAAGAGGATCTCTCTTGCACTGCTGGTGGGAATGCAAACTGGCGCAGCCGCTCTGGAAAACAGTATGGAGATTCCTCAAAATATTAAAAATAGAACTACCCCGTGACCCAGCAATTGCACTACTAGGTATTTACCCGAAGGATATCCAAAGGAGTGCTATTTCGAAGGGACACATGCACCCCAATGTGTACAGCAGCACTAGTGACAATAACCAAAGTATGGACAGAGCCCAAATGTCCATCGACGGATGAATGGATAAAGATGTGGTATATATGGACAATGGAATATTACTCGGCGATCAAAAAGAATGAAATCTTGCCATCTGCAACAACGTGGATGGAACCAGAGTGTATTATGCTAAGCGAAATAAGTCAAAGACTAATATCATATGGCTTCAGTCACATGTGGACTTTAAACAGATGAACATAAGGGAAGCAAAAATAATATAAAAACAGAGAAGAAGACAAACCATGAGAGACTCTTAAATACAGAGAACAAACTGAGGGATGCTGGAGGGGTGTTGGGTAGGGGGCGCTAAATGGAGGAGGGGCATTAAGGAGAACACTTGTGGGGATGAGCACTGGGTGTTATATATAAGTGATGAATCACTAAATTCTATTCTTGAAATCATTATTACACTATATATTAAATACCTTGGATTTAAATTAATAATAATAAAGTTTAAAAACAAGAAAAGCATAAACTTTCTAAGAATGAGTAGCATCAGATATATATAATAGGTAAATCTTAAAGAAAAAAATGATTTAAAAGAATTAAGTAATTCTTTTAAAAGAATTAAATAATTAATGTCTGTTGTTTTCATAACAAAAATCTACTACTCCATCATTTCAGCATTTTACTATATTCTATTCTAGACTATGTACATATTAACACAAAATTTTTACATAATTGTAATTATAGCGTAGATATTTTATATTCAGACGTTTATTAACGTAAGCTATTTTTTCATGTTACTACTGAGCCATCATGATGATTATTTTTAAAAGCGCCATTACATGTAATTATGTTTTCTTCATATATATGGTGTATGAAAACCTGAATGTGCAGATGAAACAGATTACTGTAGAGCTCAAAAACAGTACGTTAATTTTTTTTAACGTTTATTTTATTATTTTTGAGAGAGACAAAGCATGAGCAGGGAGGGGCAGAGACACACACACACACACAGAATCCTGAGCAGGTTCCAGGCTCTGAGCTATCAGCACAGAGCCCAACATGGGGCTTGAACTCATCAACTGCGAGATCATGACCTGAGCCAAAGTCAGACACTCAACTGACTGCGCCACCCAGGTGCCCTGACAGTATGTTAATATAATGTCCTCAGAAAATAAAAATTAGTTACAATATGAGGTTCTATTTTCTGCCTTCTAGGAGAGGTGTACAATAACCTTTAGTTTAGTTTAGTATGAGAGTCAACTCAATACTAAGAAGGTATTAGGCGCCTATGCTAATGCTCGTTTTCTGTTTCTGCTCCAAAGTATGGTACTGTATTTTTCAGTTTAATAATCTATTCTAGAATTTTGCTAACAGTCAATCTGTTATTTTAAGATGGTGAAACAGACCTTTTCTCTACCTGGAAAGTCAGAGTTACACTATTAAGCCTCTGAACTGCCAGCGTGTCTCCAAGTCCCCAGGACTTCTCCTGGAAATAATTTCAAGATCATATTTCCAAGTTCTTTTTGTTCTAAGGGGTTATAATTTGAGCATTAAGTGATCTAAAGGAAAAAGCCATTCTTTTCTCTTTACCTATTTTGAACCCAGAATGTGGCTTCTAAAAGCAAAGTAGAGCTTCTAAGTTTTAATATGTATGAAATTATACGAAGTTTAAAAAAATGAACATTTTGGTTCAAAAAGACTAAATTCAAAGTAATCGGTGATTTATATGGCAATTAAATTGTGTTTTATTCATTTATTTTTATTTTGAGAGAGAAAGAGAGAGAGTTCGTGTATACCAGGGGGAAGAGGTGTTGGGGGGGGGGTGGAGGGAAGGGAGAGAGAGAGAAAATATTAAGCAGTTTTCATGCTCCGTGCCAGCCCATCACCAGCCCATCGGGTTCCATCCCATGACCATGAGATCATAACTTGAGTTGAAATCGAGTTGGAAGCTCAACGGACTGAGCCACCCAGGAGCCCCCTAAATTGTGTTCTAAATAAAGTTGCTTTAATTGAAATCTAGTAGCATATTGCTTTGTAGGGGTATGGCATGACAGTTTTTTCTCAAATCTTTACATTTTTAAAAAAAACTCTCTTTAATGTTTATTATTTATTTTTGAGACAGACAGAACACGAGCGGGGGAGGGGCAGAGAGAGAGAGGGAGACACAGAATCCAAAGCAGGCTCCAGGCTCTGAGCTGTCAGCACAGAGCCCGACGCGGGGCTTGAACTCACAAACTGTGAGATCACGACCTGAGCAGAAGTCAGGACCCTTAACTGACCGAGTCACGCTTAACTGAGCCACCCAGGTGCCCCATCAACTTCGTGCATTTTATAACTCACATTCCCTTTCTTTCTTTCCTTTTTTTTTTTTTTTGTGGAAAGGAGGCTTCATGAAGATAGCCCTGAGACTCATCTGGCCGCAGGCTAAGAATCAGGTATGTAGACTTGGCTTTCTTCTACTTTTTACAGAGTTCTGCTCGTCACTCCCTCTTTCACTCAAACATACCCCAGTTTACTTCCACTCTCTAGACCTCTTTTCAAAAGCTACTTTTCTCAAAGAAATCTCTGTGATCTTTGGAGAAAGGTTAGGTTTTTGCTATGACAGCCCCTGTACTCCTCTCCTATAACACCTACAACCGTAATTCGCTAAATAATTATGTAACAGTTGTCTTACTATGGTGTAGCGACAGGTTGTGTCTTATACCCCAGTGCCTACCAGGGTACCTAATACAAAGAACCACAGAAAGCATTTGCACATGCATGCACGTATGCAAAGATGGCAATATTTTAAAAGTTAAACATCGTGTTTAACTTCTTTTTGGATCAATTTTCTGATTACTCCACACAAACACAGTAACTGTAAGCATTTCTTCAAACTTCAATTCCCCCACATTAAATTACATTAAAAGTACAGCACATGAAATTTACTTCCACAGGTTGAATCTAACAATAAGCCTGCGAAATCACTGGAAATCATTGTGAGAACATACCTGTTTTAGGGACGGAAAAAAGATTGAAGCGTCTTAACTCACACACCCGATATACAAACAGTCATCCCTATAATCCGATTTCTTAGTTCCTTGTTTCCCACCCACTGGTCTTCCTTCCATAGAGGGCAATTTTTACCCCAAATATTTCCCAAAAACACAGCTGAAAAACTGATGGAATTATAGTTAAATCTTTTATCTCGGGTAACTGGAAGCCCTATGTCTGCGCATATGCACTTGAATAAATCTCAAGGTTTTCAAAAAATGTTAACCAACAAAAGGTACTCATCTTAAAGTCTTCACCTTGAGCTGTCACACCCCTGAAGGGGCGTTTACATTTCACTTCCCCCGATTTTTAAACGTCCCCTCGGTTTATAGAAACGAAATCAATCAGCTGCCGCGTTTTTTCACAGCAGCCAACAAAGTCGATTTCCCCCTTCCCTTAACGGTAATAGGCGACCTTCCGTGAACTCTGAGGACTTTTCTTTCCTGAAACCACCTTGCCCACGGGTCTTCGACTTGAGCCACGACTTCGGGGATCAATCACACGTAGCTTGCGAGGCCTACATTTCTGGGCAAGAACCGGGCTAGAAATGAAGAGGGACGCGTTTTTACTTACTCCACAAATGCCCTGGAGCACAGGCAAAGGATCTTACAATCCTCCTCCAGGTCTTCAACGAAGAGAAACATTTCGGCCACGCGGCTCCACTTGTCGCAGCACATTTTCCCACTTCGGAGCAGGAAGCCCTGCGACCGGCGGCACGGGACCGGCCTTCCCGGCCTCGGCTTGGTTCCCGGACACCGAAAAGAGGTCTCGCCGGCGCGCCCGGTGGAGGGGGGGGGGCGGGGGAACGTCAGGAGTTTACAAACGGGCCCGGGGGTGCTCAAGCCCGGAGCGAGCGGAGGCGCCGCCACCGGAAACGGCTCCTGGCGGCCCCGGAAGGGGCGGGGCGGCAGGCGGTGCACGGCTCAACGCGGTCCGGGCTGCCGCCGGTGTTTGTCTTTTTCTTCACAGGTTGCTCGTGGGGGAGAACGCTGGCCGCTGAAATTTCTTCGCTTCCCTGGGTCGCTGAGCCACCGAAGGGCTCCCGCCGCTGCTCGAGGGTGAGCGCGAGCCGCCTCCGCCCCTCCCGCCAGAGGCGCGTCGGTCCTCCTCTTGTCCTCCGTTTCCGGCGCGCGGCTCCGCATCAGTCTCGCGACCGCGAGTCTCGTCTCGGTGAGGCAGTCCCGGAGTCCCCGGCGGTTCCCGCAGTACTCGGTATAAGCTCGGGCACCGGAGTGGCGGGGAGGGGTGGCCCTGCCTGGGTCACAACGAGCCCTTTCACTCCGCCGCGCATCACTCCCCCCCCCCCCCAACCCCCGCGCTTAAAAACCTCGTTTCATCTCAACTTAGGCGGCGGGGCGAGGTGTCAGAACCTCACTACAGGCCTCTGGGGCTTGCCCGGCGACCTCTGGTTCCGGGATCCGAATCGAGCCTTCTGGGGTGATCACGGGCGTGTACGGGAGAGGCCGCAGGAATAAGTGGTTAAGAAGGCTTTCGGACGAGTCAGGCTTGGAATCCTGGTTTGATGCCCCTTTGCTGCCTCTGTGATCCCGGCAAGCGAAGTAACCCTTCTGAGCCTCTTTGTGATCGTCTGTAAAATAGGAACGGTGAATAATAGTACCTGCCTCCTCGGGGGGCTGGAAGGACTAAACGAAACTGTGTATCCGGTCGCTCGTGTGCTATTAATAGTTTGAGTGGGTACCTACTTTGTGCGCGCAGGCACTGCGTTGGTCCCTAGGGTTTGCAGCCTGTGGAACAGATTTCTGCCCTCAGGCTGCTGATGCGTAAGAAAAATGCGTGTGCACATAACCAGGACGCCGAAAACTGGAACACCACTGCTAGATTTGAAAAAGGAAGTTAGTATTTGGTGTGTGGTATTCGTTGAGACTGCCCAGGCAGCTTCCTTAAAGAAGCAAGTTCAGACTTGGGGGTGGTTGGAGCGTTTCAGGACTTGGTTGTGCTGTTAATGCTGAAATGGCATTGTTACTTCTTTAGTCTGTGTTAAAACTGAGATAAAATACGGATGTTTAACACAGTCCTTAATGTTTTGGTCGCATTTACTATTGGATAGAAATAGAAGATTAATTTTCGAATGAAATGTTTATTTCCACCTGGTGTCCGAGATAGGCTCGTAAGAGTGCTGCCCAGTTACAGATACACCCGTATAGATGTGCAACATTTGGGGGTGAGGATAGGTTAAGGAAAAAAAAGGTAGAACAGTAATTATCAGAATGCAAGATTCTAGTTAGAAGTTGAAGGACATTCTAGGGTTAAAAAAAAAAAAATCCCAAACCTTGGAAGGTAGTTCATATCAGAACCTAGAGTTTGAAACTTGAAATCTAAAAGGTAATTGTTTTTATTTTATTTATTTTTAAATTTTTAAAATTTTCTTTAAATTTGTTTTTGAGACAGAGTATGAGCAGGGGAGGGTCAGAGAGAGGGAGACACAGAATCCGAAGCAGGCTCCAGGCTCCGAGCTGTCAGCACAGAGCCCGATGCAGGGCTCAAACTCATGGACTGTGAGATCATGACCTGAGCTGAAGTCGGATGGCTAACCGACTGAGCCACCCAGGTGCCCCTGGTTTTTACTTTTTTAATGTTTATTTTTGAGAGAGGGAGAGAGAAGAGAGCTCGCACACGAGTGAGCTTGGGGACGGGTGAGAGAGAGGGAGATAGAATCAAAGCAGGCTCCAGGCTCCTGGCTCTCAGCACAGAGCCTGATGCTGGGCTCGAACCTACAAACCGTGAGATCATGACCTGAGCTGAAGTCGGACACTTAAACCGACTGAGCCACCCAGGCGCCCCTAAAAGGTATTGTTTTAAAGATAAAATTACTAGGTCTGCCAGATGTTTTAATGGAGATATTAGATAAACTTCAGTTTTATTGATGGTTTGAAGTAGATGCTTATTCGCTAGAACTGAGTCCTATCCCCCTGTTAAACAACTATTAAAAATGCAGAAAGAAAAAGGGAAAATTAATTTTATTTCAGCGAGTATTTAATTTAATTGGCATTTTCAATGTATCCTTAATGTGGCTTATATACTGAAAGTAAAAAATTGATCTGCTGCCATCCATGGTGCTAAAAGTACTGATAATGGGTGTTTAAAAAATAGATCTATTTCCGGGTGCCTGGGTGGCTCAGTCAGTTGAGCGTCCGACTTCTGCTCAGGTCATGATCTCACACCTCGTGAGTTCGAGCCCTGTGTTGGGTTCTGTGCTGACAGCTCAGAGCCTAGAGCCTGCTTCAGATTCTGTGTCTCCCTCTCTGTCTGTCCCTTCCCTCCTCATGCTCTGTCTCTCTCTCTCTGTCAAAAATAAAATAAAAATGTTAAAAAAATTTTTTTTCTTTTTACTTTCTATAACTTATTTTTTATAGTTTACATCCAAGTTAGCACATGGTGCAACGATGATTTCAAGAGTAGATTCTTTAATGCCCCTACCCATTTAGCCCTTCCCCCTCCCACAATCCCTCCAGCAACCCTGTTTGTTCTTTGTATTTAAGAATCTCTTATGTTTTGTTCCCCTCCCTGTTTTTATATTATTTTTGCTTTCCTTGCTTTATGTTCATCTGTTTTGGATCTTAAAGTCCTCCTATAAGTGAAGTCATATATTTGTCTTTCTCTGACTAATTTCGCTCAGCATAATACCCTCTAGTTCCATCCACGTAGTTGCAAATGGCAAGATTTCTTCTTTTTGATCGCCGAGTAATAAATACTCCATTGTATATATAGACCACATCTTCTTTATCCATTCATCCATCAGTGGACATTTGGGCTCTTTCCACACTTTGGCTATTGTTGATAGTGCTACCATAAGCATTGGGGTACATGTGCCCCTTCGAAACAGCACACCTGTATCCCTTGGATGAATACTTAGTAGTGTAATTGCTGGGTCATAGGGTAGTTCTAGTTTTAACTTTTTGAGGAACCTCCATACTGTTTTCCAGAGTGGCTGTACCAGTTTGAATTCCCCCCCCAAATTTTTTTAAACAGATTTATTAAGTTTTTACAGAAAACAAGAAATCCTCTGTTCTGATTTATTAGTTTTTGAAATGTTCTTATTTTAAAGTGTGTAAAGTCAATTACAATAAATGTTCTTCACTATCAATGTCAACATTACGATATTTTTTTAATATGTGATGCGAGGACTGTGTTTGATTGTAGATTTTTTTTTTTTTTTGCTTGGAAATAACCTGTTATTTTGGTAATTAAAATACTGTATCTCCCCCCAAACCACTTTTAACCACTATAGTTTTTAATTGGATCAAAACAAAGTGGTAAGGAGTCCAGTATAGCCCGTGGTAAATTGGAGGGGGACAAGGGCCAGGCAGAAGTAGTAGGAAGACAGAAATTGCAATCTTAATATTTTCAGCTTTCTGTTAGAGAGAGAGGGACAGAGGTATTACAGAGAATGTAGTGAAAACCAGAGTAGGAAGTAGGAACTGGATTTTAATTTTGGTCCTTGGTTCTTCACTGAATTAATTTAGTAACTTTGGGCAAGTGAACTTGGCTTTCTCTTTTTAACTGGTTTCTGCAAAATTAAGAGGTTGCATTCATTGACTTCTAAAGCCAATTTTCATATTATGGAAAGTAAGTATTTATCCACTCAAAGGCTTGTTATTCAGACTCCTCTGGTAGTTCTTTAGTGGCAGGTTTTAGGGCACTGTCTTGGTCCACATTTTTTGTCACGGATTTGAAGGAACACAGGTAAGGTCTGTATTTAGCTGGTATTTGTTAGGTGCCTACTATGTGCCAGACATATTATTGTAAGTGCTTTACATATGTTTTCTCATATGGGTTTTTTTATTTTTTTTTTTACATTTATTTATTTTTGAGAGAGAGAGAGAGAGAGAGAGCGCGAGCACAAGTGGGGGAGGGGCAGAGAGAGAAGGGGACACAGAATCCGAAGCAGGTTCCAGGCTCTGAGCTGTCAGCACAGGGCCCAAAGGCAGGGCTTGAACTCACAAACTGTGAGATCATGATCTGAGCCGAAGTCGGACGCTCAACTGACTGAGCCACCCAGGCGCCCCATTCTCATATGATTTTTTAATATTTATTTATTTTTGAAGGAGGGAGAGATAGAACGTGAGCAGGAGAGGGGCAGAGAGAGAGAGAGATACAGAACCCAAAACAGGTTCTGGGCTCCAAGCTGTCAGCACAGAGCCCGACATGGGGCTCGAACCCACGAGCTGTGAGATCATGACCTGAGCTGAAGTCGGACGCTTAACCAACTGAACCACACAGGCACCCTGATTTTCTCATATGATTTTGTTTACTGATGTATCCTCAAGTGTTAAGAATAGTGTGGAGCACGAACTACTTGGTTAGTAAGTATATGTTGAGTAAATGAATTAGTAACCCAATGGCATAGTCTTCTCTGGGCCATCCCCTGTCTTATACGCTGTATTTATCCCCTGTGGTCTAGTCAAGGACCGGTCCCAACATTATTCCTCTCCTGCATCATCTCTTTCTTACTCTCCCATTGACCCATTACCATTGGTATTAAAGCTTGCTGTTTTCTTTCATCTTAAAACAACAACAAACTTGACCCACATTCCCCTCTAGATACTCACCCTATTTTTCTGTTCCTTTTTGTGTCAGCATTTCTCTGCAGAGTTGTCCATATTTGCTGTTTCCAATTCGTTGCCCCCTTTTTTTTTTCATGAATTTACTCCACCTGACTTTCATCCTCACTGTTATCAAAATATTTCTTAATTATCAGGGTTTGTCAATGTCTCTGTGTTGTAAAACGCAGTGATCAATGATTATTTCTTAGGCCTCTCAGTATCATTTGAAACAGCTGAATGCTCTTTCCTTACTTTGACACACAGGGTGCCATTCCTGGAAGGAGAGTGTTGGTTCCTCATGGTTTTCCCAACTTCTAAAATGTTGAGGGCTGCAAGGCTCAGTCCTGGGGACTCTTTTTCATTCTAGATTCCTCCCCCCCCCCGGAGGAATATATGTCTGTATTCCTCTAGTCCTGATCCTCCTGCTGACCTGTATGTCCAGCTGCCTGTTAAAGGTCTTCACTTGGATGTCTACTAGAATCTTAACATGTTCTAAATTGAATTTCTGATGTCGAGAACACTCCCAAACCTGTTCTTCCTGTAACTCCGTCTTTTCTCAAGCTAGCTAATAACAGTGGTGATCATAGCAATATTAGGTCTGCCTAGGTCACACGGGAAGTGACAGTCTCCTGGAATACAAGCCCACATTGCCAAAACTGCAGTCCTCCCAGACTTCTCTCTTTCACTCACATTCTAGAGACGTTCATCAGCAATTCCAGTGGCTTTATCTTTACGATAGATCCAGAAACTGATGGTCTCTTACAGACCTTCACTCTGTTAGCCTTGTCTGAGCCATTTTCAGCATTTCACTTACTGCCTTAACTTCTCTTTTGCTCCCTATGCAGTGTATTCTCAACACAGTGGTCACTTAAAGCTGCAGTCAGGCTGTCTCTTCTGGTGCCCTCTCCAGCTCACTTAAGATGAAAGCTGGCCTAGAGAGTTCCATAGTGCTACCTCTCTGCCCATTTCTGACCCCTCTCCCTTCACTCTTCTCAGCCTGCTACCCTGCTGCTCCTCACCTTACCAAGTACACACCCTCTGCGTCTGCTTTTATTTTAGCCAGGAATTCTCCAAATTCCCACATCATTTGCTTCCTCACTTCCTCAGGTCTCCGCTCAAATGTACCTTTCAGGAGTCCTTCTTGGGCTATGATATTAAAACATCGCAACCCCCTCCTACCCTCTTGCCTGCTGTAGAGCTCCATATTCCGATTACCCTGCTTTAGATTTTTCTCCATAGCGTCATGACCTAGCGTCATCTAACGTAGTGTATCTATTACCATATCCCAGTTTTACAGATTTTAGCAAGTTGAGGCACAGGTGGGTTACTGTACCTGTTGCTCTCAATATCAAACTGGAGTCCGTCACAGGGAGTGACCGGAGTGGTGAGACGTTATGACTCTAGGGTCTGAGGAGTGGTTGAAAGAACTGAGATTTTTTTTTTTTTTAATGTTTATTTATTTTTGAGAGAGAGCGCGCGCAAGGGGGCCAAGGGGTGCAGAGAGACTGGGAGACAGAGACTCCCCAGCAGGCTGTGCACTGATGGCTCAGGGCCTTGACGCAGGGCTCCATCTTAAGAACTGTGAGGTCATGACCTGAGCCCAAATCAAGAGTTGGACGCTTAAGCAACTGAGCCACCCAGGCGCCCCAAAAGAATTCAGGATTCTGACTAGAAAACGGGATTTCACAGCTTATCATAGCTGTGCCGTGTCTCACGGAAGAAGTTCTATGGTGTAGAACTAGGTCCGGCAGGGAAAAGTTACATTCAGGTAAGTATATGGACGATCTTTTGTAGATTGATGGATGGTTTTAAAGATGGAATTGGACAACTTTTGAGTTTCCGGTTCTGAAAGGGCTTAAATCAAAATCGAGGATGACCATTTTGGAGGAGGTCCTTTCCTGCAGCACAGGGGCACAGTTCAGGGACTGTGCATGAAGATGTCCACATAACTTCTGTCCCTGGATGTGCGTCTGTGTGCTGTCCCTCTTCGTTGTATGTGTTTGTTAAGTATGTGTGATAACTGAAAATGTAATTGAGCATACGAGGTATAGTTCTATTACCAATTTTGAGCGGGGGAGGTACTAAAAAAGGTTTTAAAATCACAAGATTTTATGATCCTATTAAAATCGGAAATGAGACTAGTTTAGAGGGGGCAATTGTATTAAGCAGTAAGGGTCGGATCATCAAAATGATTCGTTTTCAGGCCTAGGAGAAGCTCCTTTTAACATATTTGAGAAGCCATCATAAACTTTAACTTACGAACATTTTTTAAAAGCTCTTTTTGTGGAGGCGTAATTCACCATAACGTGGACCATTTTGAAATGTACAACTTGATGGTTTTTGGCATATTTACAAGGTTGTACGGCCATTACTACTATCTAATTATGGAACCTTTTCATTCTTCCCAAAAGACACTTCCACTTCCATTAGCAGTCACTTCTCATTGCCCTCTCCTCCAGCCCCTGGAAGCCACTTGCCTCTCTGTCTCTACTGACTAGGTTCTTCTGGGAATCTCATATAAATGGAATCATGTAAAAGGCGGCCTTTCGTGTCTGACTTTTTTTTACCTCGTATGTTTTTAAGGTTCATGCCTGTTGTAACATGAGCCAGTACCTCTTTCCTTTGTATGACTGAATAATATTCTATTGTTTGGGTGTAGTACATTTCATTTATCCATTCATTAGTTGATGGGCATTTATATTGTTTCCACTTTTTGGTCCTTAGGAGTAATTCTGCCATCAGCATTCACATACAAATTTTTGTGTGAATGTGTGTTTTCAGTTTTCTGGGATACGTACCTAGCAGTAGAATTGTTGGGTCATAAGGTAACTCTATGTGTAGCTTTTTGAGGAATCGCCAAACTGATTTATTTCCATACTGGCTGCATTATTTTTACTTCCACCGACAACATATGAAGGTACTAATTTCTCCACATCGTCATCAACACTTACTTTCCATTTTCGTAGTTCTAGCCATGTTACTGGGGGAAGCCTCTAATTTTAAAAAGTAGTAAGTTTTGCTATGTTTATATTGCCTTCTAAATGACCACATCCTGATACATTATAGGGGTTCAAGTCTTCAGATGGGTTGATGAGAATATGATGTAATTGAAGCCCACGTCACTGTATGGTAACAAATGGCAGCTACATTTGTGGTGAGCCCAGCAAAACATTCAGAGTTTTTGAATCACTGTGTTGAACACCTGAAACTAACATAGCATCGTGTGTCCAATATACTTCAGTGAAAAAAATAAAGCCCAGCTTGTGAGCTTAGCATGTGCCGTGTTTAGCTTCTCTTATCATCGCAGGCCCACATTTCTCACGATCAATGCCGTTGGTGACAAGGAAATTAGACTAAATCCTCCACCCCTGGAAGACCAAGTCAGGTCGCAGGCCCTGCCAATAAGTCAGGGAGCAGATAATCTTGGCATAAAGACAACGAACATATAACTGCTGTTGTGTATCTGTCTCTACCTCTTCCTCCACCCCTTTCTTTACTATGTCTTCTTGTCTCATCTACAAAGGGTTTGAGATGATTTTTGTAAAGACTATGTCGTATGCAGTGATGACAAAATGTCTCTAAGAATAGAATCAGAACCTAAGAAAACAGGAATGAAAGAAGGAAATCTTGTGTAGAGAACATGATCATAAGAGCTAATGTAATTATATCATTGAATATCATATTTGACCATCAACTTATTATTTGGCAAAGTTACTAAAAAGAGACATGTTCAGTTATACATTTTACTTTCGTACTTTTTCTCCAAAGAAGCAAAAATTTTTTATAGCTCTGAATTTTTTTTAGTGCTTATTTGTTTTTGAGAGAGATAGAGAGACACGGTTTGAAGTAGGGGAGGGGCAGAGAGAGAAGGAGACACAGAATCAGAAACAGGCTCCAGGCTCTGAGCTGTCAGCACAGAGCCCGACGCGGGGCTCGAACTCCCAAACCGTGAGATCGTGACCAGAGCCTAAGTCCGGTGCTTAACCTACTGAGCCATCCATGCACTCCTAGCTCTGAATTTTAAAAGAAAGTCTTAGGTGGGGCTTTATATACTGGAAATAAGCGTATAGCGTTGTCCTCACTAAAGCATTGGTCACGAGAATAATTTAACTGTGATACACTAGTGTGGGGTTATAATATTTGTCACACATATGTGAATGTCTTTTGCTATTTATTTTATGGAAATTCTAACTCTAGATATTAATGATTATATATTTTTAAGCATATTTTTCTTTGTATACTGTGTTTTCCAGAACATATACACTGAAGATTGGGACAAGATATTTGCCTAATTTCTGGTAAGTGACTGGTTTAGAGATAAGTGGCATAAAATAATTGTATAGCTATAGTTTCAGTCATTGAAGCCTTAAGAGAAATTTTAGTGACTACAAGATAAAAATGACACTGATAAATTTTTATTACTGCATAATGTCAAAAGAATAGAGAAATTTTTTTGTAAACCTGCTTGTAAAGGACAGTACACACAAATGTATGTCATCATTTCCTAAAGAATTGGGTTACTTTTATTGACTCAAATATCGATGCTTTCTTTTGTGAAGAGCAGTTATCTCAACATAGCCTAATTTAAGATACAAACATTCAGTGTGATCCACTTAAGATGTAAGTCAAATTGTTAAGATCAATCCGAAATCTCATTCTTCATCAGGTTTATTTTCCTTCTCAATTATAGCTTTGTGAGTTATTTCAAAAGCTAAACCTGACATGCTTCATGAGCATGCAAATGAAACCTTATAATTTTCACATTTAAATCTGCAACAAAGTTAACCATGAACCATGTACTCCTTTTTGGTATTAAGAGATGATTCTATAGGGGCACCTGGGTGACTCAGTTGGTTAAGCATCTGACTTCATCTCAGGTCACGATCTCACGGTTTGTAAGTTGGAGCCCCATATGGGGCTCTGTGCTGACTGACAGCTCAGAGCCTGGATCCTGTCTCGGATTCTGTGTCTCCCTCTTTCTCTGCCACTCCCCTGGGGGCAATCTCTCTCTCTCTTTCAAAAATAAACAAACATTAAAAAAAAAAAAATGAAATAAGAGGCGCTTGGGTGGCTCAGTTTTTTAAGCATCCGACTTCAGCTCAGGTCATGATCTCACAGTTCGTGGGTTTGAGCCCCATGTCAGGTTCTGTGCTAACAGCTCAGAGCCTAGAGCCTGCTTCGGATTCTGTGTCTCCCTGTCTCTCTGTCCCTCCCCTACTTGCTCTCTGTTTCTCTCTCAAAATAAATTAACATTAAAAAATTAAAAAAAAAAGGGGGGGGCACCTGGGTGGCTCAGTTGGTTGAGCGTCCGACTTAGGCTCAGGTCACGATCTCGTGGTCTGTGAGTTCAAGCCCCGTGTCAGGCTCTGTGCTGACAGCTCAGAGCCCGGAGCCTGTGTCTCCCTCTCCCTCTCCCTCTCCCTGTGTCTCCCTCTCTCTCTGCCCCTCCCCTGCTCATGCTCTGTCTCTCTCTCTCTCTCTCTCTCTCTCTCTCTCTCTCTGTCAAAAATAAACATTAAAAGAAAAATTAAAAAAAATGATTCTGTATACTATTTATGTAGACTGAAACATTTAACTTCTCAGTTGTGAAGAGAATAACATTGGATTATTTTTCCCTTCTAGTGGCAAAATTAAAGACCTACCATGACAATGAAGAAAGAGACTGAATTTGTCATTTTCACCTAAAGAAAGATGATAGACAGAAATCAAACCTGCGGTATAGGACAGGATTCTGTGCCCTATATGACTTGTCTGATTCACATCCTCGAAGGATGGTTTGGTGTGGAGCAGTTGGAGGACTATTTGAATTTTGCAAACTATCTCTTGTGGGTTTTTACACCACTAATACTTTTAATACTTCCTTACTTTACTATCTTTCTTCTCTATCTTACTATTATTTTCTTACACATTTATAAGAGGAAGAATGTATTAAAAGAAGCCTACTCTCATAATTTATGGGACGGTGCAAGGAAGACGGTGGCGACTCTCTGGGACGGACACGCAGCAGTTTGGCACGGTAAGCAAGAGTCCCCTGCTGTCTGTGTTGCCGTTCACATGTGTGGCACTGAAACTGTCTCATCGTTCGTGATACTGAAAAGTACAAGGGGATATTTCCCTAGTTCCTTTCATCTGTCTGCATGCATTGTGCATTTACATGTCTTTTTTTAAATGATTGTTTTCTGTGTTTTTTTTTTTTGTTTTTTTTTTAATTTTAGTGTTTGTTTATTTTTGAGACAGAGAGGCAGAGTGCGAGCAGGGGAGGGTCAGAGGGAGACACAGAATCTGGAACCGGCTCCAGACTGAGCGGTCAGCACAGAGTCTGACACGGGGCTCGAACCCACGAGCTGTGAGATCATGACCTGAGCTGAAGTCGGAAGCCCAACCGACTGAGCCACCCAGGAGCCCCTAAATGATTGTTTTCAAACACGTTACTTTTTCTTAAAGAACCATACAACAGTGTAGGCTGTTACGATAACGTAAAATATAAAAGTGCATATGTGAGACATCTAAGAGTAAGAAACTAAAACGGTTTAGAAACCTATTTTGAAAATAGGTTTAATTATTTAAATGCTTTAATTATTTAGTGTTTAATTCCATCTTGTTAAAAGTAAGTTTGAACTTTCCTAGTCAAATTAGATTTTTTTTGAAAAAGAATTATTAACTAATAATGTTAAATATAATTTGTATACCAAAATTTATCCATTTTCTGTTTGCTTCATTTCAGAGGTTATTATGTCTCTTGAAGAAATGAGATAGCAATAAGTTTCTCTCCAGGATATTCATTCTTTTCTTTATCATTTGAGAGATTGTGATGTTTTACATTTAATGATTGGTGGTTCCTTGGCCGTCATGAGAATTGCCCTCCTGTGGCTTGTTATCAAGGACTTGGTGTTTTTTTCTACCAATTTTTATCTTACTCATCATTTTTGCTTAAGGACTATACAAAAATTCAGTAGGTGTTTAACAAAGATGTGCTTTCTGTTTCATGTTAAGCATCAAAATCGTTTCACAGAAATACACAGAAGGAAGCACAGATTTTGAAATAGGTACTGGAGGAAATACGTATCATGGAAGTATAAGGCTGCTGTTAGCACAGATTACCAGTAACACGCTTATTAGGCCAATGTGTCATCATTTTAATATGACCTACATTCTTCTAAGTCTTTTGAGCATTTAGTATGCCATACACTGTTGAATACTTGATGTACATTAATTCTTTTAAATCTTAGAATAGATAGAGTCTACATATTATCTCCATTTTGCAGTTTTCCTGTGAGGAAATTGAGGAACAGAGAGGTTGTTATTTGCCCAAGGCACGCTAGGAAGCTAGGAAGACGAGCCAGGATACAATCTCTGATATCAGGCTCTAAAGCCTGTCCTCTTGTGATCTGTGCTCTGTGGAAAGTTTGTCCCAGGTTGGGGATTCAAGGTCACACGTCATGGTGAATACCTGAATAGCAGGTTTGCAACCAGGAGCCATATACCTTTGATGTACTGAATTCGGAATATTTACTCGTGAATACTAGTGCTCCTGCCGGTCATTACAACTCTCATACCCTCTAATGGTGGTTTTACATGAGACAAGATGATACTTCGCTTTCCACGTGTGCCCGTCTGCAGAGACTGCGTCGGTGTCGGCTGCTGTCGCTTGTTGTCTTTAAAACAGGCACATGGAACTTCTTTGGCATTGTTGACAATACTTACTGGGAATATGTATCCCCCTCTTACGTATACACCCCCTCTATTTCAGGATAATATATAGCATGAGGAATTTGAATTTATTCATATTTCAGGAGACATGATTTAATTTAGGTAACTTTAAGCACTAAGCTCATTTTGTAATAGAATATATACTTTTGGGGTGTTTTTATTTTTCTGAGGTACTTTTAAAGATGCATTTATGGCTCAGAGGAAGTAAAAGACATGGTTCTTAGCCTCTTTTAATGTTTTTTTACGGTAACTTGGCATTGTATTTTATTAGGATAAGTGATACTCTTTTAAAAGTGAGTTTTCCTGGGGCGCCTGGGTGGCGCAGTCGGTTGGGCATCCGACTTCAGCCAGGTCACGATCTCGCGGTCCGGGAGTTCGAGCCCCGCGTCAGGCTCTGGGCTGATGGCTCAGAGCCTGGAGCCTGTTTCCGATTCTGTGTCTCCCTCTCTCTCTGCCCCTCCCCCGTTCATGCTCTGTCTCTCTCTGTCCCAAAAATAAATAAACGTTGAAAAAAAAAAAAATTTAAAAGTGAGTTTTCCTTATTCAATCATTAAAAACAAGGAAATCCTGCCATTTACAACAATATGGATGGACCTTGAAGACATTATGCTAAGTGGAATAAGTCATACAGAGAAATATAAATACTGTATTTATGGCACCAAAAATTGATAATTGATTTTTTCTATACCCTTACCAGCACTTGTTATTTATTATTTTTTTTGATAATCGCTATTGTAACAGATGTGAAGTGATACCTCAGTGTGAATACCCTGATGGTTAGTGATACTGAACATTTTTCATGTACCTGTTGGCCACCTCTATATCTGGGAAAATGTCTGTTTAGATCCTCTCTCTGTCCATTTTTTATGTTTGTCCATTTCTCCTCTTTTTTTTTTTTTTTTTTTTTTTTTTGCTATTTTTGAGTTGTATGACTTCGTGGGTTGCATATTAATTGCTTATCAGATATATGGTTTTTGCAAATATCTTCTCCTATTCAGTAGGTTGCCTTTTCATTTTGTTGGTTTCTTTTGCTGTACAGAAGCTTTTAGTTTGATACAGCCCCACTTGTATATTTTTCTTTTTGTTGCCTTTGATTTTGGAACCTGTTTTAAAAAATCATTGCCAAAAAAAAATAAATAAATAAATAAAAAATAAAAAGTAAAAACTCATTGCCAAGTCTGGTATCAGGGAGCTTACTTCGTAGGCAGTCTTCTAGGAATTCTGTGGTTTCAGGTCTTAACCTTCAAATCTTTAATCCATTTTGAATTAATTTTTGTACGTGGAAGATAGTACATTCTTTTCTTTATCAGTTTTATTCTTTTGAACGCCCAGTTTTCCCAAACACTGTTTATTGAAGAGACTGTTCTTTCCCCATTGCATATTCTTGGCTCTTTTGTCAAAAATTGACCGTATATGTGTAGGTTCATTTCTGGGCTCTCTATTCTGTTCTACTGATCTGTGTGTCTGTTTTTATTTCAATATCATGCTGTTTTGATAACTATGACTGTTTAGTTTTTCAGCAGTTTTTCAAACTGTTGCGTAGTTTGAAATCTGGGAACACGATGCCCCCAGCTTTGTTCTTTCTCATGATTGCATCGGCTCTTTGGGATCTTTTGTGGTTTCATACAAATGATTTAGGATTATTTGTTCTATTTCTGTGGAAAATGCCATTGAAATTTTGACAGGGATTACATTGAATCTGTAGACTGCTTTGGCAGGTATGGGCATTTTAACAATATTAATTCTTCTAATCCCTGAGTATGGGATATCATTCCATTTGTGTTTCACGTTTCTTTCATTAATATCCTATAGTCTTCAGGGTATAGGTCTTTTTACCTCCTTGGTTAAATTTATTGCTAGAGATTTTATTCTTTTCCATGCGATTATAAATGAAATTGTTTTCTTATTTTCTCTTGTTAGTGTACAGAAACACTAATTTCTGTAGATTTCTGTATATTGATTTTGATCCTGCAACTTTACTGAATTTATTAGTTCTAACAGTTTTTTGATGGAGTCTTTTTAAATTTAATTTTACTATTTGTTATTATTTTTTAATTTAAATCCAAATTAGTTAATATATAGTGTAATAATGAATTCAGGAATAGGATTTAGTGATTAATCACTTAGGTATAACTCCCAGTGCTCATCCCAGCAGGTGTCCTCCTTAATGCCCCTTGCCTGTTTAGCCCACCCTTCCCACCCCCCACTCATCACCCCACCAGGAACCCTCAGTTTGTTCTCTGTATTTAAGAGTCTCTTATGGTTTGTCTTCCTCTCTGTTCTTACATTATTTTTGCTTCCCTTCCCTTATGTTCACCTGTTTTGTGTCTTAAAACCCACGTATGAGTGAAGTCATAGACTTTCTCTGACTGACTTATTTCACTTAGCATAATACACTCTAGTTCCATCCACGTTGTTGCAAGTAGCAAGATTTCATCCTTTTTGATCGCTGAAAAATATTGCATTGCATGGTTTTGTGTGTGTGTGTGTGTATACAACTTCTTTTGTGTATATATACGTATATATCTTTCATTGTGTGTGTCTGTATGTGTATGTATATATGTATATACACATATAGACACACAACTATCCATTCATCAGCCTATGGACGTTTGGGCTCTTTCTGTACTTTGGCTATTGTTGATAGTGTTGCTATAAACACTGGGGTGCATGTGCCCCTTCGAATCAGCACTCCTGTATCCTTTGGATGAATACCTCTGTATCCTTTGGATAAATACCTAGTAGTGCAGTTGCTGGGTTGTAGGGTAGTTCTATTTTTAATTTTTTGAGGAACCTCCTTACTGTTTTCCAGAGTGGCTGCACCAGTTGGCATTCCCACCAGCAGAGCCGAAGGGTTCCTCTTTCTCTGCTTTTTGGTGGAGTCTTTAGGGTTTTCTGTATGTAATACAATGTCATCTGTAAATAGTGACAGTTTTACTCCTCCCTTTCCAGTTTGGATGCCTTTTACCTCTTCTTCTTGCCTAATTGCTCTGGCTAGGACTTCCAGTACTATGTTGAATACAGGTGGTGAGAGTGGGCATCCTTGTCATGTTTCTGATCTTAGAGGAAAAACTTTCAGCTTTTTATCATTGAATGTGATGTTAGCTGTGAGCTTGTCCAAATGGCCTTTGTTATGTGGAGATACATTGCCTGTATACTCACTTTGTTGAGAGTTTTTATCTTAAATGGATATTGGACTTTGTCAGATGCTTTTTCTGCATCCATTGAGATGATCATATGATTTTTATTCTTCATTTTGTGACTGTTGTGTATCACATTGATTGATTTGCAAATGTTGAACCATTTCTATATCTGTATAATAAATTCTACTTGATTGTGGTGTATGATCCTTTTAATCCATTGCTGAATTTGGTTTGCTAATGTTTTGTTGAGGGTTTTTACATCTGTGTTCATCAAGGGTATTGATCAGCCTATAATTTTCTTTTCTTTTTTTAAAAAAAATGTTTATTTATTTTGAAAGAGCGTGCGAGCAGGGGAGGGGCAGAGAGAGAGAATCCCAAGCAGACTGCACACCGTCAGGGCAGAGCCCAACACGGGGCTTGAACCCATGAACCATAAGATCATGACCTGAGCCGAATCAAGGGTCAGATGCCTAACTGACAGAGTCATCCAGGCACCCCTATAATTTTTTTTCTTGTGATGCCCTTGTCTGGTTTTGGTATTAGGGTAAAACTGGCCTCATAAAATGAGTTTGGGAGAGTTCTCTCCTCTATTTCTTGGAAGAATTTGAGGATTGGTATCAGTTCCTCTTCGAATGTTTGGTAGGATTTACCAGTGAAGCCGTCTTCTGGACTTTTGTTTGTTGGGAGGTTTTTGATTACTGCTTCAGTCTCCTTACTTGTAATTGGTCTGTTCAGATTTTCTATTTCTTCATGATTTAGGCTTGGAAGGTTGTCTGTTTCTCACAATTTATTCACTTCATGTAGGTTGTCCAGTTTCTTGGCATGTATTGTTCATAGGAATCTCTTACCCTTTGTCTTTCTGTGGTATCAGTAGTAAGGTCCCCTCTTTGATTTCTGATTTCATTTTTTGAGTGCTGTCTTCTTCTTGGTGAGTCTAGCTAAAGGCTTGTCAATTTTGTTTATCTGTTCAAAGAAACTGCTCTTGGTTTCATTGATATTTTATATTGTCTTTTTATTTCCTCTCTAATCTTTGGCATTCCCTTCCTTTTACTACCTTTGTTCTTTTTATAGTTTCTTGAGGTGTAGTTACGTTGTTTATCTGAGATTTTTCTTGTTTTCTTGAGATAGGCATTTATCATTATGAACTTCCCTCTTAGAACTGCTTTTGCTGTATCCCGCAAGTTTCATCATGGTTTATTTCCATTTTCGTCTATCTCAAGGTATTTTTAAATCTCTCTTTTTTTTAATGTTTGTTTATTTTTTTTTTTTGAGAGAGACAGAGTGTGAGTGGGGGAGGGCCAGAGAGAGAGGGAGACACAGAATCGGAAGCAGGCTCCAGGCTGTGAGCTGTCAGCACGGAGCCTGATGCGGGGCTCGAACCACGAGCCGTGAGAACATGACCAGAGCCAAAGTCAGATGCTTAACCGACTGAGCCTACCCAGGCGCCCCGAATCTCTTTTGCTTTCTTTTGCTTTCTTCATTTCTTCATTGTTCAGTGGACTTTTTCTTTTTGCTGGGGCCAGCTGAGGCTGAGGTCAGTAATGACACCTGACAGCAGTGAGATGGGAAGGAGGAACAGGTCTTATGACTAGAACCATGATCACATTTCATCGGCTCCTCAGAGTGTTAAGTTCCAAGTCTTGTGATAAACTATGCAGGGTATTTTCCTTTGAAGCATTGGTGGAGCTTACTGAAATCTGTTGTATCCCCCACCTCCGCCAAGAGGACAGGGTTGCCATAAGAGATGTGCTAGTGGTTGGTAGCAGTCTAAAGGGCAGTAGACGGGTTCATCTCTTTAGCGTCGGAGGAGAAAACAAGTATACTCAGGAAGCCAACCTTGAACTGAAGCATGTTAGAAGGAAGCCTCCAGAGATCGCCCCCCTCCCCATTTCCACCAGCCTTTCATCCTGTCATTTACTCGCTCCTCCTTACAGTGACTTTGTGGGGTTTATAGTGTGGCAGGAAGGAAAGACGGGGGGTGGCACGGGTCTTTAATTTCACTTGTACTGCAGGAGATTTCTGCAGTCTCTGCAACATACCAAAAAATATGTTTGTGAATGAAATCAAAGTTTGCAACGTGGTTAAGTTACCCATTTGTATGTAACAGTTTAAACGGATGTTTTATTTTGCACTGAGTCAAGAGTTTAAGAGTTTTCTTATTTTTATCAATGAATTATTTTCGTATATGTGCTGCCGAAGCAAGCGCTCAATGAATTATTTTATGACTCACTGTTAAATTTTACTCTAGATTGTGTTATCTCAGGGAAGCTATAACTTAATTGACGTCTCCTACCTTGGCCCTCTTCACTACTCCCCTTGATCTGCTCATTACCCCTTTTACAACCTGCTTGTAACAAGACGAATCTCCTCCTCTAGAACTACTCTGTATTAAGCTTACACAGAAGGGTCCAGATTGTGTTTTAAAAGCCAGTGGATTCAATAAAGTGTACTTGATGTTTTAGAGATGTGTAACTCCTTGGGTAGCCTTGATTAACAACCAAAGATAGTCTTAAGTTTTAATATGTCTGTTAGATTGGAACCCAAAGTTTCTTTTTTATCTTATAAATTTTGTGATTCTAAGATCTTACATGGTTCTTCCATAGAGAGCAATAACGATTGTTGCTTTTATTCATAGACTTTTTAAAAACTAATACTCCCAAGTATTATACAAAGAACTTATTTTCCTAAATCATTTGACTAGAAGTGCCTACGTTACCCTCTCTTTAATGCTTTTAGTGCATATTTCCTATAAACAAGGAAGTTCTTCTATTTAACATTAATAAAACCATTCAAATCAGGAAATTAACATGGAAATATTACTGATCTTTAGATCTCATTCAAGTATTTTGCTTTCCATTTGATTCATTGTTTTTTATAACTTCATTCTATCTGCTGAAATTTCTAATCTGATTGTGTATGTGTTCCTTTTTCCACTAAATCCTTTAACATATTAACCATGGTTAATTTAAAGTTACCGTCCGATGATTTAAACTTTTGGGTCTGGTTCTCTTGATTAAACAATCTCTTGACAGTGGATTTTTTTTCTTGCTGCTCTGTATGTTTCGTAATTTCTTTTTTTATTGAATTCTGGGCATTGCTTGTAAAAGAAAGTAGAAAATGAGGTAAATAGTATTTATAACTGAAAATTGACCTTTTTCTGTCAGGCCGTTAGTGAGTGGGGTGGCGTTTAATTCAGCCTACCCTGTAGGTGGACTGGAGTTGTGTTTTGTTGTAGCTGTAGGTACCTTCCGTTCAGCACAGAATGCAAAATCCTGCAGCTGCCTTGTGCACAGTAGTGTTTCCCAGCACCCCTCCTGCATCCTCAGTCCAGTACATCTGCCACTGCTGGGCACATCGTTGCCTTTATAACTCCACGTGAGGCCGGCGGTGGGGTGGGGATGTCAGGGACACTCTTCGGTTTTCCTGGTCTGGCTGGGACCGCACTCAGGCCTGGTCCCTGAATGCCTGAGGCCCAGGTGGGAGGCTTTCTCAGCGTCCTTTTTCCTCTTCCCAGTGGCAGGCAAACTCTGCCCTACCTAGGTGGGAGTTTGGGGTTGGCAGCAAGTTTCTTGCCCTTCCTTCCAGGGGGAGTCGATCTCTCCTTGGTGTCATTTCAGAACCCGGGCCTACTGTCTACCTCCCAGGGGCAGATGCTTTGGCTTCTGCGCTCCCCTAGCAGTAGTGGACTTTTCCCTGGGAGTGTGATGGCGGGGTGAGGCAAGGGTGAGAGGAGGGGACTGAGCTCTGTCCTTTCCAGCATCAGGTGCCCTTTCCCTGGAAAGGGTGGAAGAGTTTCTTGCACTTCTCCCAGTGTCAGGTGTCGATTTTCCAAGAGAAGCTTCCAAGAAGCAAGTGGGGTTTTGTTCTCGATACCATTTGCAAGGGCTCTTTTCGGTCTCTTGCCTACTGCGCCCCCACTTTTTCTTGTAAGCACCCACTGAGGCCTCTGGAGGACTGTTGCTGAGTGAGTGTGGACTCTTGCTTATGTCTGGGCTTCTCAGGGATTCTGCACTCAATGGCCACCAGCACTTGGCCTTTAAATTTGTTAACATCTCAGTTACTTTGTTCTTGCTTGCTTTTAGGGCACTTGTGTCTTCTCCATACTTAAGTTTAAACTTCCCTCTCATTAGAGGCACTTATCACCCATTGGAGCTCTCGGTTCAGCTGATGGAGAGAGCGACCTCAGCTTTCTGACACACCGCTTGTTCTTGCTTTTAGGGTGGGAATGAGGTTCTCTTACAGCTAGACCTTATTCTAGTTTTCTCCTTTTCTGTTTTTGTAGCCACCTTCTCCAGCAGTGAGAAACCTGGCTCACGTTATCCTTAATGTGTAGGCTCATTAGATCAGTCTTCCTATATTTAATCAAGCTCTCATCACTGCCATCATCCCGTGCTACTCAAGGATACCATCTGACCCCACTTGGGCTGACACCCCATACTAGGCCACTGAAGTATCTGAACGCTATCCTCTACCCCTGTGTTTGTCCCCACTCCTGGCTTCCTTCCCTTTCCCACCCAGGCCCCAGCACCCTGTTCTAGGCTGTTGCCCTCTGGGGGTGTACTCACAACTCTGCTTGGGCTCTGATATCCCCACTCTGGACCACCTCATGGGGATGCCCTCCTCAACCTGCCTGAGCTGGAGCATGCCTTGCTGCCCCCCCCCCCCCCCCCCCGCCGCCCCAACTCCGCCAACTTCGCTGTGGCCCAGCTAATCGCTGTGGGACCAATTTATGTGAAGAGGGAAAGAGAAAGAGGAAGGCTCATGCACTTCAACGACAAAAGACCGAGTTCCTGAGTTAGTAACCATCCTTTAGTGTAAATAGACTAATAAATATATTTTAAGCATCTGCATTTTGTCTTTCTAACAGGTTATGAAGTTCACGGGATGGAAAAAATACCAGAAGAAGGACCAGCACTTATAATTTTTTATCATGGAGCTATTCCCATAGATTTTTACTACTTCATGGCTAAAATTTTTATCCATAAAGGCAGGACTTGCCGAGTAGTAGCCGATCACTTTGTCTTTAAAATCCCAGGTAAACTTTGACCGTGGATAGTGGTGTTAACATGATCAAATTATGTTAAAGTCTGTGTCCTTGAGCTCTCTAGGATCATTTGGAAAAGCTTTTTGCCTTTTTAGGGTAACACGCTTAGAACTCTAATTTGGGAGTATCTAATTATCCGATTTATGTAATATATCTAAATATAAAAACATGGTCAAAAATGTCACCTAATTTTTTTCTTTATTAACAGCTATTTTGTTATTATTTGTCTAAGTTAAATCCTGAACTTCCACTTAAAAAAATAAATTGTAACTTTTACCAAGTAATTAATTTATATTTTGCCATAGAAAGTAGTTGATTTTTCATATGATGAATTTTTCCATGAGATACTGATTTTTGGAGTTTAACTTTACAGTAATTAGAGTTTGATTACTGTTGGTATTCTAGCAAATCAAACTTACTTAAAACATCAGTGAGGGTATATTTTGTCTTCATATAATAACATTGCTTCAGAAATCCTATCCTTACGAGTCTGTCTTTTTCGTACTTGACTTGCCCGCTAGACTTACAACTCTTAAAGTTAAGGACTATATTCTTCTTAATCTGTTCATAAAGGGTTATGCTTTTTAAAAAGATTAATGAACCAAATGATTTCAAACTGTTTTTAAAAAGCCATTCTAAAATAAACTCCTTGGTAGTAAGTCTTATTTTCTTTTGTCACTGAATCACCAGAAATGAGCCAACAAAGTTTATCATTTGTTCTCTGGCATAATAAAAGCAAAAGCCACCCATCAACCAGAAAGACAAACACCAAGCAGTGAATTAAGTAACAGTGCCTTTCATAGGCATGGTTAATCTTTTGGGTGTCCTTGTGTACTAAAAAGCCATTTGTACTCTGATTAAACTAAATTGTCCAGGAAAGGTTTTTCTTTAGAAAGTAATTGTGATCACTTTATAATAAATTTGAAAACTAGAGAAAAGGAGAGCATCATTATAATCTTACCACCCTAACATAACCAATTATTGTTTTGCTTTATTGTACTTCATTTTTCATTTGCATAATTTTGCATGTTATGCAATCACTTTTGTGTTCTTCTTTATAAAATTGTGATGTTAGCATTAACATTGTACCATGCTTTATAAAGAATAGTTTTAATGTAGGGCTAAAATATTTACTTGACTAGTTTTCTCTTATAGAACATTAGGTTGCTTGCATTGTTTTTCTTTTTATACGTAATGTGCATATTTTTATTTGCATTTGGCTTGAAATTTCCCCTTTATCATCTTGTAATTTATGAAACCCATTATGAAAATGTATCTAATTAAGTCAGTGAGCTTTTAATATAATGGGGGTGAATAGTCTTTCAATCTTAATAATATGCGTAATCTTGCTTTAGATCCTTAAACCTGTGAGAGGTTTGGTTAGTCTGCACAGTCTTCACTACCCAATTTTCCATTCTCAAGAATAATGTATACGCTGACATCAGCCCTCCAGAGTTCCAGTGTAGGATTTGGTTAAAATATTTAGTTACTAACAGGATTATTTCTTTCATCCATAAATAGTTGTGCTTTGAAAAACTGTATAATATTAAGGCCTGGAATTGGCTGTTACTCAATTAAATACTCACTTTATTAAAAACTCTTAAAAAAACCAAACCTCTTAATGATTTTGCTATTATTATTGATTTTAAAAATTTAATTGTGAGAGTAACATCATCTAACTTGGAATTTCAGTTGATTTGATTATGGCTTGCCAATTTTGATAGGGCTAAGCATAGTCAGATTTACATTCTCCTGAGTGATTCTCTTTCTTATAGGGCTAAAGGAAGATTAGATTTGTGATTGCTGATGGGATATCATTTCTGATTGCTCTAGTAAATACTACAGACAGTGTTTGGCCCTGAGATGCAGTGGAAGGGGCTTTGGAGTAGACATACCTGGACCGGAATGTCTGCCCTGCCATTTGCTAGATGTGTCACTTTGAGCAAGAGACTCATTGAGCCAACTTTCTTTGTCTGTAAAATGGGGGCCAGAATCCCTCTTTTCCATGGTTTTTGTGAGTTTTAATTAAGAGTTTGAATATGTCCAGTAGCCCGAATAGCAGGTGATCCGTGAGGAGGTGATCAGTAGGAAGTGATGAGTAAGTCATAGTAGCCGTTACTTTACCAGCAATATTAATTGTACGTAAACCTTAAGAGTTCTTGTTGATCTAAAAAGAAGTAAAAAAAGGAATTTACTAATTTAAGTGTAGATATTAAGTGCTGTGGGTTGCAAATGTTTTTGTTTTGAAGAATTGGACAAGAAGTACTTAAGACATATCTTCATGCTAATGTTTCTTACAGGGTTTAGTTTATTACTTGATGTATTTTGTGCTCTACATGGACCAAGAGAAAAATGTGTTGAAATTCTGAGGAGTGGTCACTTGTTAGCTATTTCACCAGGTGGAGTTCGAGAAGCCCTAATTAGTGATGAAACCTACAACATCATTTGGGGTAATCGTAAAGGCTTCGCTCAGGTTGCAATTGATGCAAAAGTGGTGAGTTGTATAAAACCAATTATTAAAGTAAAGCTAGGTTGGATTTAAAATAAATGCTTACATAGTGAGCCAGAGTACATAAGAATTTAGATCCTTTCACTGCACTACTTAAAAATCAGTGTACGCGTAACTCTTTGTAAGGTAGCAGTGGAGAAGTTGTGCATGGGATGTCACCTCCACATCAGTCTGGAAATTTGGCAGATAGCCACCAAAGTTTTATTTCGCATTTCAAAATCTGACTTTTAATCAGATTTGTAAAATGTTTTGTATTCCTTCAGTCATACCTTGTTCAAAAGTGTAATCAGTTCAGTTCTATGTATTTTAGTCCTTTGGTATGATTGAATTGGCATATTTTCAGTGACGGTCGTTGGTTGGTTTTACTGCAATTCTTTTATCTGTGACCAATTTATCTAATCATAGGAATTGAATAATGCGTAGCTCCTATTTTCTTATCAGCAAATGTGGTCAGCTCTCTGATTGTATTGAAGATGAGAAACAAATATTACTGTAACTTAGATCTTTTAAAAAGATTTTGATGAAAGAACTAGTCAGTAAAATTAAGTGTTCCTCTGAGATCCACTGTAATTATTCTGTTTAGTAGACTGGAGAATGAATGCCATTTTGTCCTTTTCTTTTGCTTTGGAAAGTATTTCTCAACTTTTTGGTTTCCATATTGTACTTTATCCTGTGAAACGCTTACTGATCACTTGTGGAATGTTCCTGTGTTTTCTGTTTTCATTTTAGATTGTCTGTCGGGAAAAGAAATGGTAGTGCCTTTGACCAGGATGGTGTTCTTTTTCTGGGCCAGTTAGTTAGAGACTGCTGACAGTACTTCCCTGCGTCAGTGTTTTTTGTGTGCCCATTGCTGCTACATAGAGACCGGTGTGCACGCTTAACTTGCCTGTTCAGCTCGCAGATACAGGCTCTTGATTAAAAACGAATAGATTACAGATGACTCATTCTGACCCAAGACGGATATTTGAGGAAGAACGGGATTTTTCTTTTTTTTTTTAACTGCAGAATTAAAATAAAATCCATTGAGTTTTAGTTTGTCCTGTACACACGTACGTGTAACTACCAGAAGTTACTGCTGTGGCGCACTAGTAATGTGATCCCAGAATAAGAGTTACTGCACTTGCCCAAGTGTTTAATAATAGACAACATACACATTTAAACACTATTGTCCTACTGTAGATTATAAGCTCCCTGAGGACGAGACCATCTATAGTGATTGGCATTTGGTAGTCTTTGAATTGAATTGAATTGAATTGAATTGATTTTTTAAACACAACGTTAAGCACTACTAGAAAAACGTTAAGCACTACTAGAAAGGGATGTTTGAAGTTGAACTTTATGTTAATAGTATTAGTGATACAGAAAATTAATTTATAGCACATTTTATTTCCCAAAGAGGCTTTTTTTTAAAGCCATATAGCTTTTTTTCCTTAAGTTTATTTATTATTGGAGAGAGAGAGAGAGAGAGAGAGAGAGAGAGAGAGAGAGAGGATCCTAAGCAGGCTCTGCGCTGTCAGCACAGAGCTTCACGAAGGGCTTGAATTCTCACGTACTGTGAGATCATGACCTGAGTGGAAACCAAGAGTCAGATGCTTAACTGACTGAGCCACGCAGGCACCCCTATTTCTCAAAGAGTCTTAAGCACTGATGTATAAAACAAAATTTTAGAATATATGAATAATGTAAAACAAAAGGATATATGCACCATTGTACAAAAATTAATGGTAATGAATGTAATATCTGTTAAAGCAATGGTAAAAGCTAAAAACCTAATCAAAGATAGTTTAGTTTTCAGTTTATATTTTGAAAGAATTATTTCTTATAAAGTTTTAAGATAAAAATGACAAAAATAGATTTGGAATTAAATTGATCATGAGATTCTAATTTCTCATCCTTAACTTCACAGATTTAAGGAACATTGCCTGGACGAAGGCCTGAAAGAAAGAAATTACAGAGAGAAAGGAACTATTTTTTTCAATCTTTGGTAGAGTTTCTAGATAATTAAGTAAGATAATCCAGATCATTTAATTAAAGTTTCTGTATAAAACTTGGGAAAATTTTATAAACCGCCTTTTTTAAGTTTAAAAACAAAAATATTTAACGTTGTTGATTTACAAAATAGCATTAAATGTTTGGTAAATACTGTATCATCCCAACCTTTTGTAGTGCATCTAACGGCTTTACGTTGGTACTCCTGTATAGTAAGTAGGTGACGTATGTAATTATTCCAGTGTTGCAGATGAGGGAACTCAGGCACAGAGAGATGAAGGGACGGAGGGGTCGGGTCATACAGCAAGGCGGGTCATACAGCAAGGCAGAAGCAAAGCAGAGCTTACATGCGGAACTCCTGCCTGCATTTCACCGTGAGTCTGCTGACCTGGAGGTTAGGGGGACCCTCCGGATATGTGACAGAGCTCTTTCAATCATATATGGATCTAGTTGTGAATGCCACAAATATCCCATCTGGAAAACCCCTTCACAGTCCTCACAGAACTATCATAAACTTCCAGTAAAAATTTAAGACTGTTGCAGGAATAACTGCATTTAAATTGTGACATTATAACAAATTGAAGTGAAAAAAATCTAGATTGTCAGTGCAAGTTTACAAAATATTGGTAAAAAATATTTAAGGTTTATCTGAAAGTTACAGGCTTTTTAATATGATCTAAATCACTCATTTTGTGAAATTCCTGAGAATTATCACTGATAGGAATGTTTAGGTGACTTCATATCTAAATAGGTTGGGAAAATATTAGCCCATTTATTCAAGTTAGAAAACAAATAACTGATGTAAAAGAAAATAACAGTTGTTTTAATAAAATGGTTAATATGTATTATCTCAATCCACAAAATAACCTTTGAGATAGGATAATTATTATTATTTCCATTTTGGTGATTTGTCCAGTGGTGCTCATTTACTTTTAGTGGCAAAGTTTAGACTCTCAGACCATATTCACCTGATTCCCCAAGACTAGTTTTAACAAAATACACATTCTCTTTCTCTTGCACACACTTACACAGAAATACATGTATACTGCAAACAGTTTCATCCTAGGTTACTTATGCAAGTCCGTCGTATACAAAAGGTGCATGACGAAAGGGAGGAATAATTGTACTACAGTATCAGGTTGTAATAAAGTAATGCTTATGGTCTTAAGGCTGTAAGCTTGAATGCAAATCTAAGCGACCATATGCCCAGACTATAGCCTGGAATACTGAGCCTGCTAGGGTAAGCATTTTCCTGTTTTGGAAGTTCTAGAAATATCTAGCTTCTGGAGAGTAAGCTTTTTAAACGATGATATGTAACCTCAAGAATCTTCATAAAGTGCATGCTTCAGCATAAACTTAGGGGTTCCTGCCACTCAGTAGACATAAATCCAGCAATACTGGTCAGAGAAGACAAAGGGTGTGTGTATATGTGAGCTGAAAGGTTTCTGTTCCTCTTTGGGCATTTTATGTTCTCAACTCTAAAGACATTTTATAACTCTTTAAAACGTTAGACTGTCAGCCAATTACTTTATTTCACAAGACTAGGGGTGGTTTCCTTGATCATAATCTGAATTTTTTACCAAAGAGTCCGTGTACTTTGTTTCATGTTTTAGCTTTGTGGATTAACGCCACGAAACTTTAAATTCTTCCACCGGAGTGCTTTTCTTTACCTGACTTTTTTTCCTAACTGGTTTTAAGATTGCTGCTGCCTGTTTCTGACATTTTGTATTCAGAGAATACAAACTAATCCATTACAGGCATTGTTTCTGTTCTGTGTACTCATTCCTTCTGTGATTCCTTCATCGCACTTCGTTTTAGCACCTAGTCTAGTCCAGGCACTGTTCCGGGTGCTGGGGACGCAGCTGTGGGCAGAACAACGTCTCCGCTGTTAGGGGTCTTCCTTCCGCTGCGGGGAGAGATACAGTAAATAAATGGTCAGTGGTTCTATGTGAGCTAGTAAGTCTTAGGAAGAAAGCTATGCCTTTAGTCCCTTTCCTTCAGTCCACCATAGTTTACTGTTCCCCACAGCTGAGTAAGAATGGCTTTGTAAATGTCAGCTTATTTGAATATCTCAAGCCCTGCTCACCGAGGCAGGGAACTCTGTATTTGGCACAGACTGATGGTAGACTGGAAGTAAAGTGATACTCAGCTTTTTTTTTTTTTTCTGAAACATCGTTTAATTCGTTGGATTTTGTGTGCATATTAAGGTGTTTCTATTCAATTTTTGTGTCTACTTCAGTTTCACCATGGTAGAACCTCCTTACGTGATCCTTTGCTATTTCATCATTGTTAAGGTCTCTGTTTAAAAAATCATGCTTAATCAGTGATATTCATAGGATAATAAAAACCATGAACTTGTGAGCAGAATTGTTTTCTGTATATGCTTTTCCTTTTTTTTTTTTTTTGCAGTGAGTCTTATACTTTTCATTAATGTGGAACATTTTTAGATTTCATAAGCTCACACAAAAAAGTGTTTCAGTAATTCTGTGACAGCATCTTGCCAAAACCTGTCATTTAAATTCATATGTATTTCCCCACACAGGGACCTCTGCCTTGTAACTTTTCTCCAGTCAGCATACTCTTCAGTGGACCGCTAAGATCAATTTCCCATATTCATTTTATTCCGTGAAATTAATGATTTTGGTAATCCTCATTTTGAGTTTCAAGGGTTTATGTGGAATGATAGGAAAAGTTGGCAAATGAAATATTATATATCGCCACTAGAGGGTAGTAGTTCCAATTTTTATTTTTACAAATGATCAAGTTAAATTTAGTCTGATAAATCACACTAGTGATAAAAGTATACCTTTATTTTTAAAATACCTCATTTTCATAATCTTAAGCAGGCCCCCAAAAGTTTGCATTACTGACTCAATGGTGATATTGAATGGATCAATATATTTACTTTTTAATTCAAATTCTCTCTAGCCCATTATTCCTATGTTTACACAAAATATTCGAGAAGGATTTAGATCACTTGGAGGAACAAGTAAGTTCTGATTCATATGGTTTTTCTAATTGTAATGTAATATTTAGATTATAGTAGTTTAAATATTTGGGCTTTTGAACCCTATAAGAAATCCTTTTGAGTTATTACTTTAGATAATGAATTTATTATTTAGATGCTTTTCTATTTAAAGTCTAAACGATAACTCATTCTAAGTAATGGCAGTTCTTAGATGTTAGATTTTTGTTGAGAATCTCATCTATATACTGAAGCTTATTTGTTGTGGGTTTAAAATTACAGTGAGTTATCTAATTTCCTGGGTTGAACCACGTTGTTGAGGTTTAGAACAAATGTACCCATGACTCAGACTGCCTTCCTAACTCACTGCTGCATGAGTTTCAGCTTTAAAAATGGATGACAATATGATACTGAATTAAGATTAATGACACAAGGATGTATCATCTGCTTTGGTTCATATCTGTTACTTCTTATTTTTCTTTTTAAAATATTTTGAACCATGATACATTTGTATTATAAAGTTCTTTTTGCCTAACTTTAATTTATGGGTAACAAAATAAGCTTTGAGTGTAGTTAGAGGAGAGATAACATTTAGATGTGCTCTTTCTTTGCAGTTTCTCTGTTGTTTTCTTTTTGAGATTTTCATAATTTGTTTTTGTATCCTGTGGTTTATATATTATATTCGATTGATTATATTTTGTATCCCTAGCAATATATTGTTCCTATCCCCATGCAGATCTCCTCTTGAAGAACTTTAAATTTCTGTTGTCTGTTTTATGTCTGATGTTGGTATATCGTTGATATTCTATTACATTTTTTAGGTATAACTCCCCCCCCCCCCTTTTTTTCAAATGTAAAGTGGAAAGTGATGTGATATTTAACTGTTGGGGATTATTTCTTACAGTAGAATTATTCTAATTTTCTCTCAGGTCATTTCAGAATTTAAGTTGCATACCAAAAATTATTCCTAATTTTGTTTCTTTAATTATAAAGTGGTTTAAAAATTACTGTTGACTGCTTTTTGACTTTCTTTTTTACTTAGTTCATCAGTTTATTTTATATTATTGCCACTTGCAATCCTGCTAAATTTTGTTGGTCACTAACATTAGTAATTCTTTGCTACTCTGCAGTTTTCTTAATTTACAATATTTTTTTCTTTTCCTGGTTTATTGGTGCATTGTAGTTTCATGTTTACGTGAATTTATCTTACCCTTTTCTCTTTTTTATTCATACAAGCCTGTTTTTGTGAGTCTCTAGACGTTTTAACTTCTAGCTTTGGGTTATAGTCTTTACCCGTTGTTTTGTAATAATAGTAATTGATTTGCCTTTTTAAAATTCTCTTATTTTTGAAAGCTCATTTTAAAAAAAATGAGCAAACCTATTTTGGGGGGCATTTTTAGATTCCCAGAAAAATTGAGCAGAAAATGCAGAGTACTGATACAGCTTCTCACCACCCCCCAGTTTCTCTTATTATTAACATCTTACATTAGTATGCTCCATTAGTTACAAGTGATGAAAAGCTCATCTTAAAAAAACATATATTGCACTAATTGCCCGGGGTGATATTGTTTGCCACCTTCCTCTAAGTCTTACATATTAATTTGAAAGTTACAATTATGTGCTCAGAATATTTAACCCATTAAAATAATTTGTTTACTTTAAAACAGGGTTATTTAGATGGCTTTATGAAAAATTCCGCTATCCATTTGCTCCGATGTATGGAGGTTTTCCTGTGAAATTACGCACCTATTTAGGTGAGCCTATTCCTTATGATCCAAAGATAACAGCAGAAGAATTAGCTGAAAAGGTAAATTATTGTTTCTTTCTTAATCTTTGAACAGAGTTTTCCTTTTAAGTACCGTATTAAAAATGACTTCACTACTTTATCCTACAAACATGTTCTAGATCAGTTGTGATTTCCTCCCCGCAGGGGACATTTGGCAGGATCTGGAGACTGTTTTTATTGTCATGACAGGCAGGACCCGGGAGGTGGTGGTGCTACTGGCATTTAGTGAGTAGAGGCCAGGGATGCTGGTAAACATCGTACGATGCCTAAGTAAGCCCCCCACCGCAGAGCTACTCAGTTTAAAATGTCAAACGTGCCGAAGTCGGGGCTCTTGGCACTGGTAAGTAAAAGGTTTCATAAGTGATGTTCAGAAGAACAAAGATTTGACCTCCATAAAAAGAAAAGTATTGTTCTTGTTTGATAGAAGTATCTTGGGAGGAGAATGGAATAGTGTTGAAGGGTGTGGGTGATGAAATCAGATTGCTCCCAGCTCCACAACTTGCTGTGTGACCTCAGGGAGTCCACAGCTCACTCTGTTAGTGTGCAGAACCGGGAAGAGAATAGTACCCACTCATAGTTGTCCCTGAGCATTACATGAGGTTATGCAAGTTCGTTGTTTAGAACAGTGAGTGGCAGATAGTAAGCGCTTCATGAATGCTGGATATTAACACTGTTAACACCAGGGAGTCCTGTTGTCCTAGGAACTTACAGTCTAGTGAGGGAGCTAAATAACTAAATCAGTGCTTATATGGTGACGTGTTACCACGGTGGTGTGCTTACGGCAAGGTTTTTTAACCTGGGTACTGTGGGCGTTTTGCTGTGGGGTGCTGTCCTGTGCACTGTGGGATGTCTACCACCACCATGTCTGGCCTCTATTCACTAGATGCCAGTAGCACTCCCCATCCTCACCCCTCACTCGTTGTGATCATAGAAAATGCCTCTAGACCTTTCCGTATGATCCCCAACGGGGCAAAATCCTATCTGATTGAGAACTTCTGTCTTAGGACATCATGGAAGCACAAAGGGAAGCTATCTAACTTAGATTAGGGATGCCTCCTTGAGAGAGATGATGCTTGAATTCGGCTTTGAAAGACAAGGAATTAGCTGGACAGAGGGTCCTGAGGTAGAGGAAACAATGTATAAAGGGATGGTGTTACGAAATAGCATAAAATCTTTGGGGAGTTGAGAGTGGTCTTGTATAGCTACAGGGATATCATAGGCGATGGGGCTAGAAACACAGGAATGGTCTGGACTAGGATGGCCTATAATTGATTTTGTTTCCTGAAAGCAGGTGGGGGGGTGCTCTGGAACATAGGTGAATGGTGTAATAGGTTTGCGTTTGGCAAGATCACTGGAAGCGATACGGAGGCTGAATTTGAGCGAGACCAGTAGAAGCTCAGAGGGGAAAAAGACTGCTTTGTGAAGGAAAAAATAGGAAAAGCTTCCTGGAGTGAGGGCGTTTGTGGTGGGTCTTGAAAGAAGGGCGTGGCTTGGTCCTGTGGACTTGGGGCTGGAGGAAGAGTATGAACAAAGATGCGGTGGTTGGAGAGTTGACCATATACCAGCAGTGTTGGTTAGAACGGCAAGGTTGGAAAAGACTGCCTAATAAATTCTCCAGGGATTTTGCAAACGCATTAAAGGCTCCAAGAAGCTCTGCAATGAAGTCTATTTAACTGTTTCAAAGGGCATTTCCCAGTCTTAGCTGACCAAAACCTCCTTGTTTTTCCTGGATTAGCAGCTGTGGAATAAACTCGGGGAATCAGTAGCTTGGTGGGTAGGGTTTGGTTGAGATGCTGCTGGATAAGTAAGTAGCTACATTTTTAGGCCCTTAACTATCAGACTAGGGAATTTGTCTACCAGATAACATTTCAGTGAGGATAGGTCTCTGCTTGGGAGTGGCTCATGTCAGTTTCATTCACATTTAGGGGGCCCTAACGAGCCGATGTATAATCTGTTTCTCTACAATGGTTTGTGAAGATGACCGTAGCAATTGTGATTACTTAGATACGTAAGATTGTAAGTGCACTCTTTAAAAGCAGGGCTCATGCTGTTGAATTCTTGGGTCTCCAGTTCCCAGCACCATGTTAGGTATTTAATTAGATCTCAGTAAATGTTTGATGAATGAATGAATCACATAGTGGTCTCTATCTACTTGAAGAAGAGCAAGGGACAGATTTGAGAGATTTTACAGAGATAGAACGTACCAGACTTGAAAATTGATTCTATAGCTACCTGCAGGATATGTCCATATATACTATATGCATAGGTTTTTAAAAATACTTGATGATGAAAATTGAGAAGTTATCCGCACGAGACAGTTACTGAAGTCATGAGCTTCATTCACAAAGCAGGTTAGAGACAGAAGACTGAGGACAGACGGGAGGACAGGGAAGAACACGCGAGGGGCATGCTGAGGACGGCAGCCAAAGCTGTGGAGACGTGGAGAAAAGTCAATTTGTGTGAGAGAAGCCAGCCGGTGAGGATGTTTACACAATAGGAATGACCGGTAACATTCATTCCTGCAGAGAGATCAGGGAAGATGAGGATGAGAAAAGCCCACTCAGCTTGCAGTTACATCTTCAGAAAGTATAAAAGTACGTGAAAGCCATAAATTGAATGGCTTCTATTGAATCACCTGGAAAATGGTGTGAGTGTGTTTTGATTATGACTTTTATACCAGCCGTAGGTATGTGTAGTGTGATTTCTTTCAAGTTTTTAAATTGTAGTCAAAACCACAACGTTTATTCGCCGTTTTTAAGTGTATGCTTTAGTAGTGCCAAATATATTCACGTGTGCGGCCAATCTCCAGTCTCTATACCCCCTGAAAACCTGCTGCCCATTCTTTCTTTTTTCTTTTTCATACATACCCGTCAGCTTTTTCTTCTGGTTCCTTCACGGGCCACGCGAGATTCTTGTTTTTCCCCCAGCTTTGTCGAGATACAAGTGACCAATCACATTGTAAAAGTTTAACGTGCAACGTGAAGATGCGATACATGTGTATATTGTGAAATGATGGCCACGGTAAGGTTAGGTGCTTCCATCACCTAATTGCCATTTTGTGTGCCCGTGGTGACAGTATTTAAGGCCTTTTCATTAGCAACTTTCTGATATATAATACGGTATTCGTAACTGTAGTCACTGTGCTGTACCTTAGATCCTCAGAACTTGCTCATCGTGTAACCGGAAGTTTGTACCCTTGACCAACATCTCCCTCTTCCTCCACACCCTGGTAACGCCCCTATCCTGCTCTGCGTTTCCATGAATTCACCTCTTTTAGATTCCACATATGCGTGGAAATCATACACCACTCATCGCTTCTTCCTCCCCGCAGCCCCTGGTGACCACCATTCTGCCTTCTATGACTGTGAGTTTGACCGCGGTAGAAAAGGGGAATCATACAACGTTTGTCTTCTTGTGACTGGCTTGTTTCACTTAGCATAATGTCTTCAAGGTTCATCCATACTACAGCACGTGACAGAATTTCCTTCTGGTTTTTAAAGCTGAATAACACTCCGTTGTGTGTACCACATGTCGTATATTCATTCGTTCACCGATGCACGTTAGGGTTGCTTCCATTTCCTCTGCTGTTGCGAATAGTGCCGTGGTGGATATGGGTGTACAAATATGTCTTCGAGACCCTGCTTTGAATTCTGTTGGATATATACTCAGAAGTCAGATTGCCGGATCACAGGTGGAAAGAAAAGACTAGCTTCTCCCTCCCGGAGGGAAAAACCTAGTTCTTCCATACTGCATCTTTCTTTCACTTGCACACCTCCTTTACTTTTACACAGAACGTGACTTGCGACCCTTCTGGTCACCAAATGTGTGGAGGGAGGCTTTGCCCCCACCAAGCAATTTTCTGACACCAGTTAGACATCCTGTCGCTTAACTCATTTCGGACACTGTCTACCTGGAAATAGTATAGATCCCACCGGTTAAGGAATCAGTCCCACAAGACTGCTCCCACCCCACTCCAGATGCGAATCACGAGTAGTGGGTCCCCAGGTAACCTGCAACTTCTGTTCAATTTGGCTACAAATTGGAGGTTCCCAGGACCCCTCCCAGGTTCAATTATTTTGATGTATTGGCTCACAGAACCCAGGAATACACTTACTTACTTTACCGGTTTATTAAAGGATGTGATGAAGGATACAGACGACCAGCCAGATAAAGAGATACGTAGGGCAAGGAATGGGAGGGCCTCAACTGCAGGGCCCCTGTGGAGTTAGGGCGTGCCACCCTTCCTGGTGTGGATGTGTTCACCCGCCTGGAATGGAAGCTCCCTGAACTCTGTACTGTTGGGATTCTATGGAGGCTTCTTCACATAGGCGTGATTGATTGTTAGCTCCATTTCCAGCTCCTCTCCCCTCTCTGGGGCATGATGGAGTAGAGCTGAAAATTCCAAGCTTCTAATCATAGTTTGGTCTTTCTGGTGACCTGCCCTTATTCAGAAGACATCCAGGAATCCAGTAGAACAAAAGACACTTTTATCACCCAGGAAATTACAAGGATTTCAGGAGCACTGTGTCCTGACTGGAGTCAGAGACCAAATATTAGAACGAAAGATGTTCAGTGCCCTTATCGCTTTAGGACATAGGAAGAGTTTTAGGAGCTCTGTGCCAGGAACCAGGGGTAGAGACCAATATATGTTTTCTGTTATCTCTCAGTGCGATCATTCTTTTTTAATTTTGGGGGGGGGGACCCTCATCCATACAGTTTTCTGTAGTTGGCCATGTCATTTTACATCCCTACCAATAGGGCACAAGGGTTCCAGGTTCTCTGCATCCTCACCAACACTTGTTACTTTCTGTTTTTTGTTTTGTTTGTGATAGCAGCCAACCTAATGGGTGTGAGGTAATATGTCATTATAGTTTTGATACGCATTTCCCTGACTAGTGGTGTTGAGCACCTTCTCATATGCCTTGGAGAAATGTGTGTTCAAGGTGTTGGCTCATTTTTAAAGTCATGTTATTTGGATTTTTTTGTTGTGGAATTGTAGAAGTTCTTTATTCTGGATGTCCTCTTTACTATATATATGATGTGCAAATGTTTTCCCTCATCCTGTAGGTTCCTTTTCACCCGGTTGATCGTTCCTTTTTATGTACAGAAGTTTTTGTTTGATGGAGCCCTGTTTGTCTATTTTTGCTTTTGTTGCCTGTGCTTTTGGTGTCATATTCAAGAAATGGTTGCCAAATCCAGTGTTACGAAGCTTTCCGTCCTATATTTTCTCCTAGAAGGTTTATAGTTTTAAGTCTTAATGTTTAGGTCTTTAATCCATTTCGAGGTAATTTTTGCTTATGATGTAAGATAAGGTTCAACTTTATTCCTTCTACTGTGGGTGTCTAGATTCCCCACCACTGTTTGTTGAAGAGACTGCCTTCCGCCCAATGTATGGTCTTCGCACCCTTGTCGAGGATCATTTGCCTTACGTGCAAATGTTTCTTTTTGTGTTGTCTGTTTTATTCCATTGGTCTATATGTTTGTCTTTATACCAGTACCACACTGTTTTCATTACTGTAGCTTTGTAGTATGTTCTGAAATGGGGAAGCATGAAGCCTACAACTTTGTTCTTCTTTTGGCTACTTAGGGTCCTTTGAAATTGCAAATGAATGCTGCTGGGATTTTGATAGGGATTGCCTTGAATCTGTAGATCACCTTGGATAATATGGACATCTTAACAATATTAAATCTTTTAATCCATGAACACAGGAGGTCTTTCTATGTATTTGTCTCTTTAATTTATTCAGCAGTGTTTTATAATTTTCAATGTATAAGACTTTCTCTTCCTCAGTTAAGTTTATTTCTAAGTATTTTACTCTTTTTGATGCGTTTATAAATGGGATTGGTTTTTTTTTTTTTCAGATTGTTCATTGTTAGTGTATACAATTTTTGTGTTGTGTGTGGATTTTATATCCCGCAATTTTGCTGAATTTGTTTATTAGTTGTGTTTGTGAAATCTTTAGGGTTTCCTATGTATAAAATCATGTCATCTGTGAACAGAGGTAATTTTACTTTTCCTTCTATGCATAAGTCTGATTTAATCCTATAGAGCAGGACTTATTACTGCCTTTTACACATAAGAAAACTGGATAATTTAGTTAGTTTTGCTAGGGTGTGCTGTGCTAACAACCAGCCAATCTCAGAGGTTAAGACAGGAAAGCTTACTTCTTGTTTATGTTATATTTCCCCTGAGGTCCCTGTCCTCCTTCTCCTGGATTCAGGAGGATTCAAGTGGGATGTTGCCATGGTAAAAAGAAAATGTCAGGCACCGAGGTGGCTCAGTCGGTTAAGCATCTGACTCTTGATTTCAGCTCAAATCAAGGTCTGATGGTTTTGTGAGATTGAGGCCAGCCTCATGGCTACATGCTGACAGAGTGGACCTTGCTCGGGATTCTCTCGCTCTCTCTCTCTCTCTCTCTCTCTCTCCCTCTCTCCCCCTCCCCCCTCCCCCCTCTCTCTCAATAAACAAACTTAAAAAAAAATGTCAGGAGTGAAACTTTTTAAAGCTTCTGTTTGCAGGTGGCTCACTTACTCCCACTGATATTTTATTTCTATTTTTATTTATTTATTTTTAAATGTTGATTTAGTTTTGAGAGCGAGAGAGCGAGCAGGGGAAGGGCCGAGAGAGAGGCAGACAGAGGATCTGAAGCAGGTTCTGCGATGACAGCAGAGAGCCTGATGCGGGGCCCACACTCACAAACCGCAAGATCATGACCTGAGCCAAAATCAAGAGTCCGACACTTAACCGACCGAGCCCCCCAGCTGCCCACTGACGTTTTATTGGCCAGTGCTGTCACATGGCCACCGTGGACTTCACGGGGACAGGATCTGTATTCCTCCCATAGGATGGTCCAAAAGAGAGAGGGCTGGTAGGCAGAGAGAGTGAGTAACTATAATCTGCTCTACCATATTGGAACTCAGCCAGACCAGACACTTAGAAAAGAATGTACAGTTGAAACAACGATAATGTTACATTAGATGAGACCGTTCAAATCAAGCAGCTGACATGTAGGAAGTTTCACAAAGGTTAACAGTAAAGAAACATTATGCGCCCTTGTCTTTGCTTACGTGTCTCCGAACTTCATTCTTAGAAAACTTACCTCTGGGGCGCCTGGGTGGCTCCGTCGGTTAAGCGTCCGACTTCAGCTCAGGTCATGATCTCACAGTTCGTGGGTTCGAGCCCCGCGTCGGGCTCTGGGCTGACAGCCCGGAGCCTGGAGCCTGCTTCGGATGCTGCGTCTCCTTCTCTCTCTGCCCCTCCCCTTTCTCTCAAAAATAAATAAACGTTAAAAAAAAAATTAAACAAAACACAGAAAACTTACCTTCAGTTACGCTGCTGGCTCATTAAATATACTCAGCACTTACTACCCTCCTTCATCCTGAAGACAAAGCTCCGTGACACTGGCTTTTAGAGTCAGCACATGCTGTCCGTGCGACATGACTCTTGTCTCATCCCGCGGCGATGCCTTACTGATGAGGCTCCGGGAGCCTGACGCCAGGGTGAGGCCTTACCCACTGACATTGCTTCTGCCCACGTGCACTTTATCGTTAACACATTTCTGTGCTGCCCCCGACCTATGTGTTCTCCTGTAGGATATGTGAATTCTGTGTTGTTCTTTTACAACTTTTTCCTCCCTATGTATTAAGATTTAAGTGGCTCAGAGCCAGTTAGGAACCCCTTTTACAAATACCATGTATTTTTATGCACAAAATAGAAGGTAACAGAAAAAGAGCAGGAAAAGCCTGGCGTGGAAGATTAGGGACCTGGGTTATGATCGTCACCCGTGTTACTCACCACCAATCCTACCACTAGGCAGCAGCATCACTTTAGAGAAATACGTTCTTCCCCATACCCCGATTTCCTTATTTGTAGAGCAGAGAAATTGAACTAAATGCTCTTCGGCATTTCTTTTAGGTCTCAAATTAAGTGAACCCTGTTCCCTTATTTTCCTCGGTTAAGGAAAGTATATTCTGATAGTTAAACTCCAGTGCCTTGATTTTTCATATGAGAGCGGGATTTACTCACATTCGTGTCACTGGTAGGGTTAGGTATTTTATATAGTAAAACAGATAAATATAGTAAAAACTTACCAGTTTAAGTAAGGAAGAAAAGGCCTTTCTGAATCATCGAAATACCTCAGTTATCATCTCCAGTTGCTTTATGCGCTTTATTTTCAGTGCCTAAAGTAACAAGTAGTCTACCAAGGCATCGTAGAATTTCTTGGGGGAATTTACTTAAGTACATAGTTGCTGTATTCATATTTTGGATTGTAAGTTGTCATTATTGAACTAAAGTATACTGGAAATAAAGAACACTTAAAATTTTCCTTTTGTAATACATTGTCATGATTTTCCAGTCTTCATTGTTAATAATATAAGCATAAACTATAGGATAATCATCCCTGAATCATCACAAATTCAAAATTACTAGCATCCAAATTAATGTAGAAATGGAACCTCATTTAAAAAATGGGTGATAGATTGTTCCGGCATTTGATTGCGGAGAACCATTTTGTAAGCACTATCTAAATCTAAATTAAAATATACTATGCTAACGCTGAAGAGGGCACTTGGGATATTTCCCGAAAGTTCTCTCAGTCTTAATCTCTCTATTGTTCTGTTTCTGTGTTTACAGTGTCTGTTTCTGTCTGTCTCTTTAACTCTCTCTCTCTAGTCTCATGCGCACATCCACACATAGAAATATGGGTTTATTTATATCTACACGCATATATCGTATACATGTGTCATAAAGGTTTAAAGAAGACGGAGGGAAGTGGACAATGTGAGTGGTATTTGGGAGGTAAAATAAATGGATGGATTGGCTATTGTGAGTGAGAAGCAAGAGTTGTGAAGGATGGCTTCTAGGTTTGGGCTTACTTGGCTAGGTTTGTGGTAGTGTCGTTTGCTGAAACAGGGAGGGAACTAAGGGAAGGACAAAGTATGAGGTGCCTTTAAAACACTCAAGACCATTCCTGTCTGAAGCTGAGCGGGCTGGAGGTGAATGTTTAGGAGTCATCAGCAAATGAAAGGTAATTAAAGTTGTGGAAAGGGGAAAGATTACTGAACCTTTGAAGAATCAGTCAGTGGCAGATTTGGGGACTGGAAATCTGCAAGGA
Organism: Lynx canadensis; assembly: GCF_007474595.2. NCBI lineage: Eukaryota > Metazoa > Chordata > Mammalia > Carnivora > Felidae > Lynx > Lynx canadensis. The sequence goes on from NC_044320.2 coordinate 75,231,187, forward strand.
AGATTGAAAAGGAGCAGCCTGAAAGTTAGAAGAAAACCTAGGTTTTCCTCCACTATGGGAATTCCAGAAGCAAGATCAGGGGAGATTGAGAGGTCAAGTGAGACTAAAAGAATGTCACTGACTGGAGCACCGTGGTGGCTCAGTCAGTTAAGCATCCGACTCTTTTTTGGCTCCGGCCGTGGTCTCACCTGAGTCGGGCTCCGCACTGACAGCGCAGAGCCTGCTTGGGATTCCCGCGCTCTCCCTCTCTCTCTCTGCCCCTTCCCCCCACTGGCACGCACACTCACACTCTCTCGAAATAAATAAGTAAACTTAAAAAAAAAATGTCATCGGGTTTGGTGACAGAAGAGTATCATTGGTGATTTTGCAAGAGTTGTGTTTTCTTAATGCATTGCCCCGATATTTCTCCACCCCAAACCCTTCCTTGACGCTTCAGTTCATATTAAACAAAGTCTATACTTTCTCACTTGGTGTTTGACAGCCTCATGATTTAATTGAATTATAATTTTAGAGCCTTCTACCACTTCAGAACACATACCTGAAAGTCCAGCCAAGCTCCCTAACCCACCTGTCCTTAGCCAGTTGTTTTCCTGTGGTCTTTTGCTTCCTGCTCTTGCCTCCACTGTCACTGAAATCTCACTGGTCCTTGGAGACCCAGGCCAAACAGTACCTTGTTCGTGTGTCCTTCCCTGTCACTGCCCACCAAATAAATGGGCTGTCGTCTGAACTTCTAGATACTTTCTTTTCACATCTCAGGTGGTAGATACAGCTTACAAATGATCTTCGTTGTTGTTTTTTTTTTTTAATCTTTTTTTTTAAAAATGTTTTATTTTTGAGAAACAGAGAGAGACAGAGTGCGAGTGGGGCAGGTCAGACAGAGAGGGAGACACAGAATTCGAAGCAGGCTCCAGGATCTGAGCTGTCAGCACAGAACCCGAGGAGGGGCTTGAACCCACCAACTGTCAGCTCATGACCTGAGCCGAAGTCGGACACTTAACTGACTGAGCCACCCGGACACCCCCAAATGATCTAAGGTTTTTATTACTTTGTACTTGACCCACTTACTAAGTTACAAGCTTGAGATTAGAGACTTGTTTCACTAATGTTATAGCTTCCAAAGCATCTACTGTTTTCTAAATAAATGAATAAATTTTAAAGAACATACTTCACAAGAGACAACCTTTATTACTTTTAGTCACTGCCAAGTACCTGAAGACATGGTTGAAATTTCATTTAACCCTTATAATAAGTGTATGCAACAGTTCTCCTTTTACAGATATGCAGACTTGTGGTTCAGAGAGGCATATTTTTAAAATACATCTTTGGGGGGGCGCCTGGGTGGCTCAGTCAGTTAAGCGTCCGACTTCAGCTCAGGCCATGATCTCACGGTTTGCGGGTTTGAGCCCTGCATCAGGCTGTGTGCTGACAGCTCGAAGCCTGGAGCCTACTTTGGATTCTGTGTCTCCCTCTCTCTCTGCCCCTCCCCCACCCGCGCTCTGTCTTCTTCTGTCTCAAAAATAAACAAACATTAAAAAAATTTTTTAAATACATCTTTGGGCTAGGCTTCTTAATTATATTTAAAGGAGATGAAGCTCAGACTCTTTAACTCTAGAGAACAAACTGATGGTTACCAGAAGGGAGCCAGGTTGGGGGGGAACAGGTGAAACTGGTGATGGGGATTAAGGAGGGCGCTTGTGATAATGAACAGCAGCGTGTAATGTATGGAAATGGTGAATCACTATATTGTACACCTGAAACTAATATTCCACTGTATGTTAACTGGAATTAAAAAAACAAACAAACCTTTCTTACAAAAATAAAAGGGATGAAGGTCCAAGATTTATAAAAAGAAGGCTTATTAAAAGGTTGCCATCTAAAATAATGTACGTGTGTACATGCATGCATGATGTGCACACAGATATTTTTTTAGATAGCCACAAAGTGATATAAAAGAAAAGATTATTGAAATTTGTCATGAATTTAATGGGAAGCAAATCGTTTGAGGAGACACCTTGTTATATCCTAATTGGCTTTTCCATTGCTGTGACTCAAAGTCCTCTTAAACTGTCTAGAAATTGAGGCAGTGAACTAAAAGTGTATCAGCTCATTCGTTGTTCTCACTTTTTCCTCTTGCGTTGCCTGATGTAATTGTATGTGATGAAAGAAACGTGCACACAAATTTATTCATGGATAGGAAGGAGTAAAACTTCCTTCCCCATCTGCCCACTAGAAAAATGTCCTACGACTTTTGTCGTTCCTCTTAGTGTTTATTGTATGCAAAACATTGCTGTGCTCAGTGTTGGAGAAAGACGAAGCTGTGTCTTAAGGAGCTTACAGTGTGGTGTAGAAAATAGCCGTGTAACATTAACTGTGCTTCCAGCCTGGCAAGTGTGAGAACCACACGACGGGTGTGCTGAGAAGGAAAGCATTAATTTTGGGGAGAGAGGGATGCTCAATTAGGGAGGGCTTTTTGCAAGTAGTAGTATATTAAAATCTTTACAAAATGAATGATCTATTTTGAGAACTAAAAGAATAATGGCTTTTCTTTTGTTTTCTTAATAGACAAAGAATGCTGTTCAAGCTTTGATTGATAAGCACCAAAGAATACCAGGAAACATTATGAGTGCTTTGTTAGAACGTTTTCATAAAAAACAAAAGATCAACTCGAAGACGATTTAATACGTTTATATTAGTATGTTTGTGTCTCTAGTACTGTCTTCTAAATTTTGTAGGTTCTATAATTAGTATTTTTTAAAAAGAATGTTAATAAGCATCTTCTGCTGAACTTGTTTGTTTAAAATTGTATCGATTTTGCTTTTGCAATCAATTGTGTCAAAATTAAGCAGTAACTCATTACCTGCCTAATAATTCAGAGAATGGTGTTTCTTTTTATAAATTCCTGATAATGTATGATAACTGTATAGATTTTAAAAACTAGGTTTATTAATAACAGCAATTTAGGCTAAACACACATTCCCAAATAACGCGTCTAATTTCTGTATCTGTTGCATTGGGCTAATTTTGCAAGATGGCGGAATTCAGTACAGACACTTTAAATTGGAGAAGAAATACTCCTTTATCTGCCCTTCATTCCTTTCCTGACCTTGGGCAAATCACGTAATGTTCTTGTGCCTCAGCAATTCACTTTTTAAAAACATAATAATGCTATGTTGAGGAGTGTTGTTTTAAATTCTTTATATTTGCTGTGACTGAGAACTGTAGAACTGAAATTATAAATGAATTAAACAATACCAAGAATTTTTAGAAGCTTATGTATATATTTGGTCCATAGGATCTTTAAATTATTTCCTTAGGTATGATGTCAAGTTGCCAAGCACAATGGAAGAGGTATACTGTTTTTCAAATTGAATAAAAAAGAAATTCGGAGAAGTAAAATTTCTAATAATTATTCTTTTTTAGTATTATTTTTTAACAAGAATCTGTAGACAGACGATAGAGGGTGTACCGTGCTGTAACATGGCGTTTAATAGTGGCAGGTGGGAATCACGGTTGTGTTCCGCGTTTCATGTAAGGGGCTGATTCTGTAAAACCAGAGCAAGAAAGCTCCACTCTTACTCGGTACCATGGCTTATTCAGTGTGATTTTGCAGTCAGTCACGTGGTGTATTATTGTTCCATAAGAGTAAACTTGAATGATGAATTTATGTGAACACAAAACTTTCTGAAAAATTAATGGCTTTCAATTTGTTGTCTCCTTGAAATCTGAATTTTAGAAGTATTTAAACAGAAGAGTACCAGAAATCAAATGCAGTATCTCCCGCTCCCTTTTTTAGATACTAAATTACCTGGATTTTTGTATAGATTTTTGTATAACAAGTATATATGTATGATATGTGTGATGTATATAAAAGTAAGCAACATAAAATAAAAGTAAAGCTGAATTACAGTTCATTTTCTTGTGAAATTACATATGCGACATTTTCTCAAAGTAATTTTTTTGTTTTACTGTTCATACATTTTTCACCCACAATCCTATGTTGACAATCATCTATGTCAGCCACAATGAGTAAACCTTACTTTCTAGTGTAAGAAATATATTTTAATTTCAGTTCCAATGAAAAGAGTCAGTTAATGATTATTTGCAGCTTTTTTTTCCCTCTGGCCGTGAGCAGTGTTTGTTTGAAAATCGATAAGTATTTCCAGAATGAATGAATAAGTGATTATAAAACAAATGAGAATAATGTTTCGGGGCCACCATTGGGTTTTAAAAGTGGAGGAAAGAACGATATTCATTGCTAATGTAGCAAAAGCTATTATTGTTTATACTATTTAAGTTTTACTACTTCAAGCCATGTTCTCTACCCGGAAGCTGTCCCGTCTTGCTCAGGACAAGATCTTTATCTTTGCTGTTTGAATTTAGATGCCATTTAGATGAATGAGGGGATAGGAGTAAATACAGAAACACAAATAATAATGGAAAGGGGGTGTTGTTCACTCTTTTTGAAGGGAGTTTTTCATAAGCCTGATGAAAGCTAGGGACTCTCCGGCAGCAGGAACATGGCATACTTCTATGGGAGATTTTTCATATCCTTTTTAAAAAAACTTAAACTTAGAAACAATGTCAAATTTGCAGAAAAGTTGCAATAGTAGCACATAGTACTCCCACATACTCTTCACCCAGATTGGCCAATTGTTACGTTGCGTTTGTTTTATTCTCTTCACCCACCCCTCCTCCTATCTCTTCCCCCATCCCATGTATATATTGTATAGATATTATATATATTATATATCTATATAGGTAGATGTTTTCTTTCTTTCAATTTTTTCTTCTCGATTATAAGTCTGTCCATTTATAGCATCATAGAGCAATGACTGGAAATTTATCATTGATACCTAGTATTACCTGATCTGAAGACCGGATTCACATTTCACCAGTTGTCTCCATATTCTTTATATCAGTTTCTCTTCTGGATGCATGGTTCATAGCAGGATCACGTATTGCATTTAGTTTTACTATCTCTTGAGTCACCTTTAGTCTGGAATGATTCCCCAGCCCTCCTTGGTCTCTGACGATACTGACATTTTTGGAGAAGACAGACTGTTTGCTTTGTAGATACCCTTTACTCTTTTTCTCTGATATTTTTGTCATGATTTGAATCAGGTTATGCATTATTCCAGAAATACTACATAAATGATGCTGTGCTTTTTCAAGTGTTTCACATCACGAGGCACATAATGTCAGTTTGGTTCATTAGCGATGGTAGTAACTTTGATCACTTGGTTAAAATGGCACCCGCCAGGTTTCTTCCCTGTAAAATTTTCCTTTGTATCGAGTTTATGGAGAGATACTTTGAGACCATGTAAATATATGTGTCTCATCAAACTTTGACCCACCGATTTTGGCATTCTTGAATTGACTCTTTCCTGAAATAAGTACTACTGTGAGGTTTTCAAAAGTGTGATCTTCTATTATTCTACATTTGTTAGTTGGCATTCTACTCTTCTAATAGAATTTTCCAGTTTCTGCTCTCCCCACATACTTGATATTATCACTGTGGACTCTGAGATTCGTATTCTGTTTAAAGGATTCTACATATACTTCTAATGATTTAAATATGAGACCCTCTGAAGTTTATAACATTATGAACCTTTGAAATAATAGATGTTTACAAGGGTAAGAGATATGTTTTTGTATTTGTATATGATTACTGTTTTTAAAATATATTTTTGTTGCCTTTTTTGGAAAAATGTATGTAACAAAATTTGTCATTTTAGCCCATTTTAAGTGTACAATTCATTCACCTTAAACACATTTACAATATTGTGGAATCATCACTACTGTGCATTTCCAGAACGATTTCATCATCCCACATGGAAATTCTGTATCCATTAAATAATAACTCTCCATTCCCTGCTTTGCTCAGCCCTTGGTAACATCTGTTCTTTCTGTCTCTCTGAATTTGCCTAATCTAGGTAGCTTCTATACGTGGAATCACAATATTTACCCGTTTGTGTCTGGCTTATTTCACTTAGCAAAATCAGTTGAGGTCTTTTCTGCCACCAGATGACATAGTTCCAATGCCAGTTCTTTTGTCTCTGGCATCAGCTGGATTTCCTACAACTCCATTCAATTCTGACACTATTGGAGTTAACATAGACCCTCCAAGGTAAGGGCTCGGTCTCGTAAGACTGGCCCCACTTCAGATGCCAGCAGCAAATAGGGCCTCCAGGCTACCCCCACTTCTGCCTGGCCTACTACAAATTTGGAGGTTTCCATGACCTCCTCCCCTTCCATTCCCCCTCCTCAGGTTGGGTTAATTAGTAGAACAACTCATAGAAGTTAGGAAAATGCCATACTTACTATTTTATTATAAAGGATACAATTCAGGAACCACCGAATGGGAGATGGCAAGGTATGGGAGGGGGGGGGGCGGGGTTGTCAGAGCCTCCCTGTTCTCCCTGGGTGCCCCCCTTGATAGCATATGATCTGTTCACCAGCCCGGAAGCTTCCCCCCAAGCCTCATCATGGCATCATTCGTTGACTTGTTGGCCACTGGTTGGCCTCTCACCTCCCTAGAGGTTGGGGACGGGACTGAAAGTTCTAAGCCTCTAATCACATAGTTTTTCTGGTAACTAGCCTCATCCTGAAGCTATCTAGCCTTCCCTCATCACACCCAACTAGGAGTCAGCATAAAACAGCTATTCTATCACTCAGAAAATTACCAGGATTTTAGGAACTCAATCCTAGGAGCTAGGAACAAAGACCAAATGTGTGTGTGTGTGTGTGTGTGTGTGTGTGTGTGTGTGTGTGTGCGCACGCGCGCAAAATCTATGTATATATAATAAATGTGTAAATATATATTTACACATATATATTACTATGCCACAGTGTTTTCAAGGTTCATATAGATGTATCAAGGTTTCATTCCTTTTTATGGCCCAAAAATATTCCATTGTATGTATATAGCACATTTTGTTTATGCAAAGTGTTGTTTCTACCCTTTGGCTACTGTGAATAGTGTTGCTATGAACATTGCTGTACAAGTAAGTTTCTGTTTGGTTCCCTGCTTTCAGTTCTTTTTTATATATACCTAGGAATGGAGTTGCTGGATCATATTGTAATTCTATGTTTCACTTTTTGAGGAGCCACCAAACTGATTACCACAGAGACTACCATTTTAAATTCCCAATAGCAATGCACCAGGATGCCTTTTTCTCCATATTCTCGCCAACACTTGTTGGTTTCAGTTTTTTCACTTATTTTCAGTAAGTGGCATCTTACTGTGGTTTTGATTTGCATTTCCCTAATGACATGATTTTGAACATTTGTTCATGTGCTTATTGGCCATTTGCATTTCTTTGGAGAAATGTCTATTCAAGCCCTGTTGTTTTTAGAGTTCTTTATATTCTGGATATTAATCCCTTATCAGTTACGTGATTTGCAAATATTTGATCCCATTCTCTGTGTTGTGTCTTTACTCTCTTGATACTATCCTTTGTTGAACGAAAGTTTTTAATTTTGTTGAGATCTAATTTATTTTTTCTTTTGTTGCTTGTGCTTTTGGTGTCGTGTCCAAGAAGTCACTGCCAAATCCAATATGAAGCTTTCCCCCTATTTTTTCTTGTAAGAGTTTTATAATATTAGTCTTTAAGTTTAGATCTTTGATCCATTTTAAATTAGTTTTTGTGTCTGGTATAAACGTTATGCTTTTGCATGTGGATGTCCAGTTTCCCTGAACCGTTGGTTGAAAAGACTGTCCTTTCCATTGTGTGGTCTTGGCACCCTTCTCAAAAATCAAATGGTCATATATGCAAGCATTTATTTCCGGACTCCCTGTTCTGTTCCATTGTTCTGTATGTCTGTCCATTTGCCATACCACTGTTTTGGTTACTGCAATTTTGTGGTAAGTTTTGAAATCTACAAGTATGAGCTCTCTTTGTTCTTTTTAAAGATTGTTTTCATTATTTGGAGTCCCTTGAGATTCCATATGAACTTTAGGATGGGTTTTCCTATTTATGAACAAAAACTTGGGATTTTGATAAAGATTGTATTCAATCTGTAGATTGCTTTGGATAGTATTGTCATCTTCACAGTATTAGAACAGGAGATATTTTCCGTTTATTTATATGATCTTAGATTTCTCTGAGCAGTGTTTTATAATTTTGCATTTTGTTCTGTTTTAAACAGTTGCTTTCATAATTTACTTTTCAATTACTCATTGTTAATGTATAGAAATACAGGTGACTTGTGTGTTAATTTTGTTTCATCATCTTTGCTGAATTCATATATATTTTTTAAATGTTTTATTTATTTTTGAGAGAGAGCACAAGCAGGGGAGAGACAGAGGGGAACAGAGGATCCAAAAGAGGCTCTGCGCTGACAGCAGCGAGCCTGATGCGGGGCCCAGACTCACAAACAGTGAGATCATGACCTGAGCCAAAGTCCAGTGCTCAGCCGAGCCACCTAGGCACCCCATGCTGAATTCATATATTATCCCTAACAGGGTTTTTTTTGGTGGAATCTTAGAGTTTCCTGTATATAAATTCATGTCATCTGCAAACAGATGATTTTACATCCTCCTTCCCAATTTGACTTTCATTTATTTCTTTTTCTTGCCTAATTGCTCTGGTTAGAACTTTTGACAATATGCTGACTAGAAATGGTGAAAGTATGCATTTTTGTCTTTATATGATTACTTTTCATGTTCAAAGATGAAAGAATAGATGTGGATCTTCGTATCTCTTCCATGTTGTGTGTTGACTTCTAAACATCAGGCTGGTTTGTGGTATGAGGGTTTTTTTGAATTCTAGGTGGCTTTATGGTATTGTTTTAGATCACAATTCAACATCTATGAAACATTTTTTTTTTTTCTGTCTTGGTCATCCCATTTAATTTCCCCCACTTGTCCTGTTCTTACCTCTTCTTTAATATGTGCCATCATCCAGCAGTATTGAAAGCCAAGTACTCATGATTCACTCAAAATCTTTAAACCCTACATTTAACATTATTTCCCTGTTTCAGTCTGTTGTTTTATAGGTAAAAGAACGCATTCATCAACTGGTAGGCAAAATCAAATTCCCAGCAGGAACTCTCACTTTTAAAGGTAGGCTGGGGACACTTGGGTGGCTCAGTCAGTTAAGTGTCCAACTCTTGATGTCAGTTCAGGTCATGATCTCAAGGTTGTGGGATCAAGCTCCACATTGGGCTCCGCGCTGGGCGGAGCAAATATGTTTACAGCTCAGCTATACAGTGTACCATGTTGAAATGCAACATCTGGAGTTGATACCATGGTCCCAATATGACCAGAAGTGAGTACGATAAGACTGTTTCTTCTTTTAACCTCGTCACTCTCAACAATGAGTTCCAGATTCACCATCTGATCCTTTTGGCTCATACTGAATTTATGATCACTACAAAAATCACAGCTTTTTTTTTTTTTTTTCACAAGAACTGTTTTAAAGCCACAGATCGTGTGCAAAAGGAGGGTGAGATGAAAATGTCCTTCTCTGAACGAGACATTGTTGACCGTCTTCCCAGGATCCATTATTTCCTTCCTTTCTTCTTCCGAAAAGAATCCTGACTTTGTTCAGGTATCCTTCCCTCCTCCAGGAAGTTTGTGTATCTCAGGGGATGCTGTCTTCACTTGCAATTCCAAGGATGGCCCAGTTTGTCTAAGAATAATCTCATGTCCTTGATCTGTTAATAATTTTGACCTGGGAGATGGAAGTAGGAGTGAGCCCAAGGCCTTTGGGGAAATTCTTTTTTGTTTTTCTGGGTGAGCTCCCGGAAGTGACCTTTTCTGTCTTTGTTTGGATTTATTGCACATGGATGTGAGTCCTGGATCTGCTGTGAGCTTGTGACTTTCAGCCTTGTGAAGAAGCCGACTTCACTGGAGGCCAAGTAGAAAGATTTGCCATTAGATTAAGTCAACCCCCAAAGCCATTCTACCTCTGAACTTCTACTTACGTGAACCAGTTACTTTCTCTCGTGTGTAAATCTGCTTAAATTGAATTTTGTATTACTCGCCACTTACATATCCTGGCGGATATGGGGATCAAATGATATAGCGTGTGATTTGTTATAGGCTAGCTTCTTCTCTAACAGTGGGGAGTAGCATGGTGTGATGGTCACATGTAAGGGCTGTGTGTTTCAAGTTCCTCAGTACCTTGGGCCTTCCTCCTCCCAGTTAGATGACCTTGCAGGGAATTATTTACCCTCCCAAACCAAAGTTCACCTCTGTGAAAAGCAAGAGTAATACAAGCTCCTGTCTTACAGGTTCGCTGAGAGGATTAGTGGAAATCATTTCTGTCAGGCGTTTAGTACTTTGTGGCATCTAGTTGCACGATTATAAAGCACAAAGTGTAAGTAAGGCCTGGCTCATGATAGCTGCTGGGTACTCAGTAAATATCTGCCATTATTATTTACTTTCCTGGTATGTATGTGCGTATATGTGCAGTTTAACTGTTGGACCTTTGTTAAATGCTTCATATGTATGCCTGTTAAATATCATATTCTCTATTTTACCCTATCATTCCAAGTTGTAATGATCTCTCTGACTCTATCGGCAACATACTGACATCTCTCGCTTTCTTTCGTTAGGCCTTTTAATTCTCCCCCTAAGTGTTGTCTAAATGTTTGGGGAAAACAGTATCTCAGAGAAGTGAACTAACTTGCCAGCAGACTGCTGATGTGTCTACCGAAGGCCTTGACTTTTCCTCAACTACCGTTGCCGCCTCCGGCCTCAGCCCTGCCCGTGGTCCAGGAGGGCTAGAGGCGATCTTGCTCCGGGCTGTGGAGACCCAGCATCAGGCCGAGGCTCGTGGGTCCTGTGGTGCATCGCCATCCTCCTATAGGACAGACGTGCTTTTCCTCCGGCTGCTAAAGACAGAGCTGCGTGTCTCCCTTGGCATTGCCCTCTGCTGAAAGGGCTGCAGCGTCACCCGAGGGCACGCCCCTCCCCAACGGTAGCTCACCGCCAGTGACGAATCCAGGGCGGGGAGTAACATAGGCCTTGTCCCTGTCTCAATTCAGCCTGTCTCTAAAGGGCCACCCCAGCTCCAGACCTCCCCCGTGGAGTTGGCCCTCACGGTCCAGAGACCGTAGCCCTCTGCGTGCTAACATCCATCTCAGAAACCAACTGCCCAGCTTCTCTGGCTCTGTGCATATACTCTAGTTCCAGCTCTGACCAGGTTCCTCAGACCCTAGTTCTGATCATGGACATCTCAACCCTGATATATATATTTTTGTGTGTGTGTGTGTGTCAGTTCTTATCTTCAACCCCTGGCACCTGTGGGTCTTATGCCCACCCATCCGCTGGAGCCCTGAATGTTGCCTGCCTCTATAGGCTCCTGGATTTAATATACGGTTCTCCCAGATCTCTTGTTACATTAACTTTCTCCAAAAAAGAATCAAAATCAGGGTTGTATGACTTGTTTTTAGCAAGTCAACACTGGTGTTAGCCGTTTATCTCTTTTTTTTTCTAAGTGCTTACGAGCCACCTGCTTCATCAACAGAGCTAGAATTATCTTAAGCAGGGTGTCTGTGAGTTAAAACGGTGCACGTCACTTTCAGTATTGGCATTTTCTTTCTTTATGGGGCCGGTGTTCTCAGAATCCACCTCTGCCCCTTCTTGAAAATTAAGACATTCGTTCAAGGTCCCCCGGAAAATTTTGGTCTCTGTACTGCTGTCTAAAATTCCTTGGCTGTTCGTAATTATAAATTCTAATTCATCTGGCCCTGGAGATTTGAAAAATCAAAAGCAATTAGAAATTACCATGTTTTGACCAACGTATTTTAAGCATCAATTCTTTTAAAGAAAGCTTATTTATACTTCTCTAGTTTTAAGGTATTTTTTTTTTAATTAAAAAAATTTTTTTTTTTAATTTGTGAGAGAGCACGAGCAGGGAAGGGGCAGAGAGAGAGAGAGAGAGGGAGACACAGAATCTGATGCAGGCTCCAGGCTCTGAGCTGTCAGCACGGAGCCCGACGCGGGGCTCGAACTCACAAGCTGAGAGATCATGACCTGAGTTGAAGTCAGTCGCCCAACCGACAGAGCCACCCAGGCACCCCTAAGGTATTTTCTGATGAAGAAAACCAAATCTAAGTTAAAAGTGAGTGGTTTTGCTGTGCTATTAAGTGTTTTTATTACCTAACATTCTGTTAGAAAACAGTTTAATGCTCACTTCCTGGTTACCTGCCATTTACTAAACCCTTTACAGACATGACTTCATTCTACCAATCCTATGAGGTAGAAATCATGATCCCTTATTACAAAATATACGAAATGGTCCCGTTTCTACCGAGAAATAGAAACGTAGGCCCCAGAGATGAAGAAACTTGCCCGTGGTCATGTCACGGTTGGGAACAGAGGGGAGAATCCCGCCCCCGCTCTCCCTGTCTGTCTCAGAGCCTGCCCCTTTCCTCTTCCACATACTGCTCCTCACTGGGCCCCAGCCCCACACATGGGTCTGTCCTTCTCTTCGTGCTATTTAAAAGGCTCTCTCATTGTCTGTGATGGTTAATTGTGTGTGTGTCAACTTGACTGGGCCTCAAGGTTGCCCAGATATTTGGCAATGTTATTCTGGGTGTGTCTGGACGAGATTAATGTTGGAAATGGTAGACCGAATAGAGCAGATGGCCTTCCCTAATGTGAGTGGGTCTTACCCAATTTGTTGGAGGCCTGAATAGGAAGAATGAAAGGTGAGGGAAGCAAGAATTAGCTCTCTCTGCCTGTTTTTGTGCTGGGCCAAAGGTCTTCTGCCATAGGACTGAAACTTAACACCACACACTGGCTTTCCTGGTTCTCCAGCTGGCCGATGGCAGATCATGGGGTTTCCCACCCTCCATAATCGTCAGAACCAATTTCTAATAATAAATCTCCTTCTATACACCTACATCCCCTGTTGGTTCTGTCTCTCTGGAGAACCCTAATATATTATTCTCATTTGCTGCTTGTGCCTGTAATGCCAGTCTAGAGTTTCGGGTCCTGCCATTTTGGAACTTGTACCCGGACATTTGCCATTTCTTCCACCTTTCATAAATATTAAAACTTGAGATTTGATGTGTGCCTTCTATTTCTTTTTCTTTCTTTTTATTTTTAACATTTACTTATTTTTGAGAGAGAGAGAGACAGAGCATGAGCAGGGGTAGGGGCAGAGAGAGAGAGGGAGACACAGAATCCGAAGCGGGCTCCAGGCTCGAAGCTCTCAGCATGGAGCCCGACGCGGGGCTCGAACTCATGAACCGTGAGGTCATGACCTGAGCTGAAGTCGGACACCCAGCCCACTGATCCACCCAGGTGCCCCGTGTGCCTTCTATTTCTTCGTGCGTCGCATTGATATTGTGAGGACTTACATTTTTGGTCCCTGCTACTTCTGAAGTCATCTTCCTTTTTTAGAATCTCCAGATACAGAAATGTGGCTATTTTTATACGAAGTCAAGAGTGTCTGTGTTCAGAATTCCTTTGCTTCGCTTTTAAGGCATCATGGCCTTTTACCTTTCCAACCAGTTCTGGTGTCACAACTGAGTTAGGACAAGTTTTCATATTCTTCTCTCTACTGAATGTGGGACGTGCTTAACTTCAAGGCAAGTCAGGATTTATGAACTGCGTTTTGTTTGTTTCTTCTTGGTCAAATGAGATCCTCCGCAAAGGAGATCAAAAAACTTTTGAGATCCTCAAAGTTTTCATATTTTGCTGATTCCTGTCCATTTTGGAAGGGAGGTTTTTTGTTGCTGTTGTTCTCTTCCTTTCCTTGAAGCTGCCTGCTCTATAAAATCTCTTTTATTCTCTATTACTTTTGAGCCCTTTGTTTTTTTTTAATACTGCAAAGTGTAACTTTTTGTTTAAAAAAAAAAGCTGTAAATGCACAGGAGAAGTATAAAGTCAGGAGCAAATTTTTGACACCACATTTCCTTCAACTTGTCAAAATGACGTGTTTGTGTTCTCCTTCGTATTTAGCTCCTTTAGCATGAGGGGCAGGAACCATTTCTTTTAAGAAATGTATCCGCTCTTAGCATATCTCACACAGATCCTTCAAATAAAGATGGTTGATTGATGGTATTAAATGAAAATGAAAGGTACCCTCTTCCTCAATGATCTGTCTGAGGTAAAACAAGGCCCACCTTGATGAGTGTTTGAGTGACGTTCCTGGTTACCTCGTGCCCTAGTGCCCAGTTCCAGAATGATGATTTGTCACACTATTTTTAGTTTTTGTTTTTGTTTTTGTTTTAATTATTTCAAAATGTATCTGCAGTTCACTCTTTCTGATGTATACAGTTCTGTGGGCTTTGAAGGCATCAGTATGTACCGACCGTGAAAATCGAGATGTAGAACTATTGTGTCATCCACCCCCGAATTGCCCCGTGTGCCTTTCTGGAGTCATCCTTCTCCAACTTGCCATCCCTGAAGATTTGCTTTTTCCAGAAAGTCATATCAGTGGAATCATACACAATATATAGCATTTGGGGTTTGTCTTCGTTCACTTAGCATAATAAGTGGATTCACCCATGGCATTACATGTGTTGCCAGTTGGTTCCTTTTTCTTGCTGAGCATTATTCCATTGTATGGACATACCATAATGTGTTTCATCATTCCTGAGCAAAGGGACATTGGGGTTTTTTCAGCTTCTGACTATTGCAGATAAAGCTGCTATAAATATTTTTGTGCAAGTCTTACACGAACATAGGTTTTCATTTTCCTTGGATAAATACCTAGGAAGGGGATTGCTGCATGTCTTGGTTTCCTGGGATTTCTGTAACAGATAACCACAAACGTGGTGGCTTAAAACAACAGAAATTGATTCTCTCACGGTTCTAAAGGCCAGAAGTCCAAAGTCAAGGTGTCAGCAAAGCCACACAAGGGAAGAGTCGGTTCCTTGCCTCTTCTGGTTTTTGATGGTTGCCAGCTTCCTTGGCTTGTGGCCACATGGCTCCAATCTCCATCGCTATCTTCAAGATGCACGTCTTCTTTGCATGATTGTCTTCCAGAGTGTTGGCCTTTAACTCCAGGTGACGAGAAACACATTTAGTCTGCAGACAGCTCTCCTCTGAGGCTTATTGATGGAGTTGAAGATGTATGGGGAATCTAGGTGTCATACCAGGGACATTTTTTTTTTTTCTTTTTATGAGTGTTTCTTGAGTCTTGCTACTTCCTTCTGGGCACTCTCTCTCTCTCTCTGTCTCCCTCTCTTTGTTCTGAACCACTCAGGGTTCTTGCTTGCAAACAACAGAAACCAATTCTGGTTAACTTAAGCAAAAGAACACTTTTAGTAAGGATATCCGATACTTTGCGTGATCAATGGAACAGCTCCATTTCTGGCCTTCAGAAACACGCAGTCACCGATGGAACCTACTTGTGACGCTTTTGCACCTGGGATCCTGCTCTGTGTCCCAGGTGTCTTGTCTCTGCCACTCATGTCAGGAATAATCTCTGCCTCATCACTTTTATGTTCCCTCTCAAGATTCAAAGTCCTAGGTGGAAGCATCTAATTGGCTAAGTCAGGACCCAATGACCATGCCTTAGCCATGAAGGAATTGGGAAGAAATTACAACTCTCTCTTCACATTAGCCGCCTTCCTGGGAGCATCCTATGCCCAACAAATTTGGTTTTCTTCAAAATAAGAAATGTGTTTAGCTTCTAGGTAGCCAAAACAAAACGGAAATCACAAACGTTTGCTGCAGAAACACACAGTTCCTTTAGTAATGTTTTTTTTTTAGGTTCGTTAGGGATGACTATATTTCTCCTACTTCTAGTCCCACAGAGGATGAGTGTGTCTTATTTTTAACCTCTACTACTGCTTGTTTTGGAGCCCAGGAGGACGCATAAAGCTTGACCTCCCAGCATTATCTTGACCAAATTTTCTCACACTGCCCAGGTGTGTTAGCTAATGCCTGTTGCTCGGTGAGCCCTTGTTCCTTTTGTTTACTGTATCAGAAATGTCATAACCAAAATTACTTCATAATTTTTAAACACACACACACACACACACACACACACACACACACACACTGGGCCAGTGGCAAAGATATCTTTTAAGCATACCCAGTTAGCATGTGCCTCTGTAACAGGTTTGAAACCGTGCCCTGCCTCGTAGACCCACTCGACCACCTCTTTCTTGCCTCTTTGGCTGGCCCGCTGCCTGAACCCTGTTGCTCTCCCACTTTTGGGCCTTGTTAAAACTTTACACAGAAGAGTACGGTATCTGTGTCTCTGAGCGGCCTCCAGTGGGCTGAATGATGCTACCTGGGCACGTGGGAGAGGTATCTGCCCTTGAAGTGAACACCAGCAAAGGGGGGAGGGCGGGCGGCAAGTGATGAGTGCAAGTTAGACATGCTCATTCCCCTCCTTTCTCTGTGCCGTGAACTACTCTGAGATGCAGTTCCTCTTAACAGCTCTTCTGGAAAATCCTGTGTGGTGAATGAATATACTGCAGAGCAACCTGCTGGTTTTTTGTTGTCACTGAGTGAAAACCAGCTCGAGCGGCAATGCTAACATATCCCAATACTCTGTGTCACAATTCTCGCTTCTTGCACCTCTTTTTACTTTACCGTCACTGCCCCGGCCTCGCTTTTCCTAAGTAAACCATTAGCATCTTAATCCTTGCCTCTGGCTCTGCCTTCTAGAGGATCTGGGCTAAAGACTCGGGGTTTAAGACAACAGCCCTCAGTGGACTTACCCTGTCCACAACTACCGAGCGTGACTGGTGTAAGGCTCATTTCCATATCCATCCCATTCCGAAAATCCAGGGAAGAAGGAGAGTTTTTCTCTTACTCCTAACAGAGATTCTAAATGATTCCAATCTTCCAGAGCATAATAGTTTTGATGTCATAAATTTATGTTTTTACGTTTATTTCTTTCTTTTGAGAGAAACAGAGTGAGCAGGAACGGGTGAGGGGCAGAAAGAGAGAGAGAGAGGAGAGAGAACCCTAAGCAGGCTCTGCACCGACGTGGGACTGGAACTCACGAACCACAAGATCGTGACCTGAGCTGACATCAGAAGTTGGACACTTAACGGACTGAGCCACCCAGGTGCCCCTGATGGCTATAAATTTATAAATCTGAGCTGCCATGATTTATAAAGCTATGTTTCTGTACAGAAAGGTCAGGGGCAGGGCGAAAGTTAGGGTTTTAGTAATATCAAGCAGATCAAGAACAGTATCAATGACGGTGACCTGGCAGTCCAAGGTGGGCACCAGCAGTGGAGTCCAAGAAGGCTTGTGCTTTTCCAGCCCCCCTCACATTCCTATTGAGAAACGGAAGCCTGTTATCAGACTCACAAGGACTAACCAAAAAAAAAAAAAGACACCTTCTGTACAATAACCATCTTGAGTCACCTCTCCTCGCATGAACAATAGTTCTGCGTTCTGCTAATGATTTATTATTCCGGCATTTCTTGGTTTATTTCAAAAGCCTAACCTAAAGTACCGAATGAGGAATAATGGATCTCTAGAGAAATCATTTAACTCATTTAACAACAACATTTTACAACAGAATTCATAGGCGCTCCTCACTGAAAGAAATCCATTCTTACAGAACGGAGCCTACTGTCGTTCTCCCAAACTTCCATTCCTCTCCTCTCCTCTTGGACTTGCAACCACTGTCACATAAATTAATTAAAGACGAAGCCAGCTTTCCCCGCCCTCTCGTTGTCTCCGTAGTTTGATCTTAGCTACCTAGGTAGAATATAAACCTCTTCAGGACTGTGACTCTTTCTACTTTCTTTGTGTCCTTCGGGGCATAGGGCAATGCTTGGCCACATAATAGATGCTTCACATCTACCTGCTAATTAAAAACGTGCACAGTGAGTAAATAAGCAATCAATCACTGCAGAATTTGAAACCTCGGTATATCGGTTTTTAGGATGCGTTTGTCTGCATGTGACAGAACTTCCAGACGTTGGGAATTTATTTCTCTTTCGCTCAAAGGAGATCCACGTCCTGGACCCTTCTGTCATGATCTCCTGCTGCCCCTGAGTCAACTCATAGTCCGTGACGGGGCTCAAGATCCAGGCTCGTCTTGCAGTCCGGGCCACGGAGGGGAGGGCGGGCAGGAGATGGCTTCGTGTAAACTGAGGCACGTAATCTGGCGCAGCTCTGACCTGGGTTCAACTGAGCCAGGTGGGAATCAAAGTCCAGTTCTCAAGTCAGGACCCAGATGCTTGGAGGCGGTCAACGTTAACGATCAATAGCCACTGAGAGATGCGGGGTGAGTGACGAGGCAGCCATCAGGGGAAGGGGAGCCAGGGAAAGAAAGACCTAACAAAGCAGGCCCTGGAAAGGAGGCCCTGCCCTTGGAGCTGGGGACACCCGATCGGAGGCCAGGCCATGTTAGGCCACTTGTCAAGAATCAGGAAATACACACACAGCAACAGACGGTTTAGAGTCCGGCCCCTCCTTTCTGAGATGATTTTTCACCTTATAGTGGAGGTGTAACAGCCAAATAGAAGTCTCTAGGGAAACTTTATTTTTGGTTGGAACAATTTTTCCTGTTTAAATCCTATTTGATAGATTTCTGAACTACAAAAGTAAAGCGTGTTCTTTGTAATGACTGCATTCGTCCAAAGGCATATAAAGAAATTAAAAGGATCCCCCTCATGCCTCCCCCTCTGTGAGCCTCTGAGGTGTGTGTTGTCAGCTTCCTCTTGTGCAGTGAACACCTTCCCCTCCTTCCTCATAGATGCCCAGACATATTCAAATGGATGTGCACTAGATGGGAATGTTGTCCTCTGGGGTGTGTGTGTGTGTGTGTGTGTGTGTCTGTGTGTGTGTGTTGTTTTTGCAAAAATAAAATCCAGTTATACACATGGTCTTGAAACCTGCTTTAAAAAGAAAAAACCAGGGGCTCCTGGGCGACTCAGTCGGTTAAGCGTCCAACTTCAGCTCAGGTGACGATCTCGCAGTTTGTGAGTTTGAGCCCCATGTCGGGCTCTGTGCTGATAGCTCAGAGCCTGGAGGCTGCTTCGGATTCTGTGTCTCCCTCTCTCTCTGCCCCTCACCACTCACTCTCTCTCCTCTCTCTCTCAAAAATAAACATTTTTTAAAAACCTTAAAAAAAAAAGCAAAAACATACCTTGAACACCACTCCAAATGAACAGATATAGACCTAACTCATCCTTTCTGATAGAAGCATAATATTCCACAACAAATATACCCTTTACGTTGTTAAACCATCTTTTTACTGCTGGATATTCGGGAACCCATGGGATAGTCGCCTATCTATGTTAGAATACCTCCACATCTAAGTTAGTGTTGCAGAACCTGGGAAACATCAACATTCTTCACGTCTCCCTTAGTTGGGGTGCATAGTGGCGTCCAGAATTCCATTGAGGACCTGAGGTGAGAAGATTACCACCAAGCCTTCTGAGGGTAAGTATTCATTTTGTGACAGTGCGTGACTGTTTAGAAATTCTGAACCGTAAGAACCTCACCAAATCCCGGAAGCGGGATGGCTGGAGTGAGTCTGTCTCCCCAGGGAACGAAGCATTAAGTTAAGATGACAACTGTGGGCTTGGGGTCTGCGTGGAGCTCTGTGTGTCAGTCGGGAGGAGGAAAGGCATCTAAAAGCGATACCTCCAGGATTGAGGTGAAGCAGAGGCAGTAAAAATTGCTACTCTTATCGTTTATAACCAGCTAACGAGACCTGCCAAGCGCCGTCATAGCGTTAAGCTCTTGGTCACGGATCCCCCGCAGCGTGGCCTGGGCTCCAGGCATGTTAGCCTCCCCTAATGAGACTCATTCATAACTGGCCCCCTTCAGTTCAGCGAGCACCGCATTACCCAGCAGCTGGACCTTCCCTTGTGCCAGGCCCCCTCCCAAGGCCTTGGGGAATCTTCCCTAGCAACCTGACAAGGCTCACAAGGCGTAATTTTAAATGTGGTACATCCGTGAGGGTCCTGATTTAATAGCTCACGAGCCAAGTGCCATTCAGAGCTTGAAAATCCGTTCGCCACCTCGTAAAGTCGGCCCATTAGGGGAACGGTGTCAATATACCAGGAAAGCATCACGGTATCGCTTTAATTTTGGCGTAACAGGTGTCTCTCAGAAGCAAGTGCCTTCAAGGACTTGCCTCTTGCAAGCGAAGGCCTTGACTCTGGGCCGCAAAGCCTGGTTCCTTGGGTGGACTCTTCTGTCCTAGATGCCACTGCCGGGAGCTGGGCCCCAGCCTGCCAACCGGTGGTCCGAGTGTGTGTATAAAGCAGGGGGTATCCACTTATGATAAGGTCTGTGCCTTTCAGATGGCTGGAGATCCGAGGATCCCCACCTTACGCCAATGATTTTGCAAAACCAGCCAAAACATCTCTTCACCGTGAAGGACCCTGATCAAGAAGCGGAAGTCGTCGTCATTTGAAATCATTTTCTTCGAAATGTAGTCCGGTAACCCAAGTCCTGTATCGTTCTAATTTATGAAAAATGGGAGAAAACTAAATGTATTCATATTCGACTGATAAGAAATTGAACTGTTCTGTGAAAACTACGGGCAAATACGCAAGAAAATGGAAGACTAGAGAAAGCCACGCTGAGGTGCTAAGATGAGGTGCCTCTGAATTTAGATAAAGTCCTGTGTTGTTGACAGGGATCTGTCTCCACCCACCACTTGTTTGTAGCCATACAAGGTTTTTTGTTTCTCTGCACCTTGCCCCCCCTTTCTCCTCTGCTTAACTGTACAGTGCCCTCAATTCTTCTTGCTTTCCTTGGACGACTCTTGTGCAGCTAAAATGGCACATCCGTTTTGGTCTTCTCTGTCCCCTTGCAAGTTGGGCTGCCATAGGTTTCCTTTGTCACATTTGTAGTTTCTTAACGTATATGATCTACCAGAAGCATTAGAGCACTGTGGTTAAGCGCTTGGGTTCCAGAGGCAACCAAACTGGGTTTGAATGTTGCCTCTTTCGCTTCTTGTCTATGATAGCTTGGGCAACTCACGTGACCTCTTTGAGAAAAACAAAAACAAAAACAAAAACAACCCCAGAAAGCACACAAACAAAAAACCCAGATGTAACTCACTTGGCACAGTCCTGGTATATACAACTGGATACATGTCATGTATTATTAGTCAGTAATGGTTTGTATCATTGACCACTGTGTCCTTGGTTCCTTCCAGAACACTTGCCATGTGATATACATAGTTACCGAATAAACCAGCAAAGTGTATGAAAAGATAAAAACATTTTCTTGTGATGAAGTCGCTAGAGTTCATAGAATAGAAGGGGTTTAATTGATGTATAAAAATGCGCCGATGTATTTAAATCCCAAGCAACAAGTCCTACTAGCTAGGAAATTAGAATCTGTTCAAAAATGTTTTTCTCTACTGGTAAATCAAAAGAATTTGATTCCCCTAAAGATCAGCTTTCAGGACAACACTATGCCTAGAATGTAGACATAACAAAGAGATCCCTTCTGTAAAATGTATTGTATTGAGTTTTCTGCAAATTGAATCTAGGAATTGTTCATTTTTATTGATCACTGCCAGCATGAGATGCTACAATGAGGTCTCTTAAGTGTTCCATGACACAATTAAATAGATTTTGTGAAATCTGTGTGCAATAACTTTTGGAAATGAACAGTTGTATTTCATGTGTGTTTAAGACTGAAAAAGACTAATTGGCCTTACATGTAGGCAAGCATGGTATTGATTAAGTTTCTTGAGATTTGGGGTTATAAAGCACTATAATAGGCTAGACAGGGACGTCGTGAATCCCAGCGAATGTCTTGTGTTTTTTTTTGTTTTTTTTTTTAAATAAAAGAAGAAAAAAGGTAATAGTACATACAAGGCATCGTCCATCCATTTTCTTCTGGAAAAACTAATTTATTTTCCCTTGCCCATCCAAGTCGCATTATTTGAGTATGTACTCTCTCACTTCCCTTTCCTATGCACTAACCTTGAAGATGTTAGTTTTTACAAAAAAGGGGGATTAGAGGATTCTTTTTATACACCTCGTGTTGCTGTGCCTGGTACCACTTTCGTACCCTTATTTGTCCATTTTAACCAAACAAAAAGAGCCTCTTTTTGGACCGTATCTTCTGCTCATAGCATCATTCGTGTGTCTTTCCTGCTGTTGCTTACCGACCTCCAGATTTACAATTTCCTCCCCCAAAACCTACCCCCGTGGTGACCCTTGGTCCCCTACCTGATGGATGAATTGTCTACTATTCTTTTTTTTTTTTTTTAATTCATTTATTATTTTTGAGAGAGAGAAAGAGAGCAAGCAGGGGAGGGGCAGAGACAGGAGAGAGAGAATCCCAAGCAGGCTCCATCCAGGCTCTGACCTGTCAGCACAGAGCCCAACATAGGGCTCCATCTCACGAACTGTGAAATGATGACCTGAGCCGAAATCAAGAGTCAGACGCTCAACTGGCTGAGCCATCCAGGTGCCCCAATCATCTGACATTCTAAGTTGCAGCTGGCCTTGACCCTGGATGTCCACTGTCCATCCTGAAATAGCCATTCCTGTGTCTTCCTTGCTGAAGACCCCCACTTTGGTTTGGTGGCCACCCTTCCACACATGGAACCCACAGATTTGCTGAATAGTCCAGGGAACCCCTTTCCCCTTGACAGAGATTTGTTGGGGGTTTGCATGTGACCCAGTTTGGGCCAAAGACCCAGGAGGGTAACTATGTTGGGCTCCTCTGATTAAAAATGATAAATATGTGAAGAGATAGCTCCTTGTCTCCATTGCCTGTTGCTGTTTCTGGAACCACAGCCACTCTTGCCAGGCCTAGGGGAGCTAAACAGGCAAAGGATGGCAGAATGAAAAATGTCAAGAGACAAAAACAAATTTAAAAATGCTAGATTACCTAAGCCAGGGGCCATTCTACCTCCCAGTGAAAGAAAAATGTTCCTTGCTGTGAGCCCGTTGAAGTGGGAATTTCCTTTTTCATTGTGATGGTTTTCATCTTGATATTTCGTCGTCATTAAATTTAGGCTATGCGTTTTTGGCAGGAGCACGGCTGAAATGAAGTTCTGTTGTGTTCTTCTCGGTGCAGCTGTCAGGAGGCACAGAGGGTCCATTACTCCCAATAATGGTGAAATGAACCTGATCACTTGGTTAAGGTGCTGTCTGCCTGGTTTTTCCACTCTAAAGTCACTGTTTTCCTTCTAAATTCCTTGAAGGGAGGTATTTTTGATACTCTAAATTTCCTGTTCTTCCACACTCACACCCACTAGTGTGAGTATCCATTGATGCCTAAATCATTTATTACCACGATGGTTGCCAAGTAGTGTATCCATGAGTTTTTTTAAGTTTTTAAACAAAAATTGTGGTAAAGTATGTAGAAAATGTACCGTTTTAACCTTTCTGGAGTCTATAATTCAGTGACATTAAGCACATTTGCATTGTTGGGCAACCACCCCCATTACCCACTATACCACTCAAATCTCAAAGTTCTTCACTTTTCTACCTTCTGCTGTCAGCCTCTTTCTGTTTAGGCATTTCCCCATCTAGCCCATCATTCAACATCTCTACCTATGTCTCCAGCCTGCTGAACATCAAAAGCTCCATGTAAATTGGGGTTATAGTCTCTAACATCATTAAGATCCTAAGCATTGCCTGAAGATCTTTTATATAAGTTCTTAGTGGCTAACCCAAGATGATCCCGAACTTTCCCTGATTTCTTAGCCCTGCTATGATGCTCTCAGCCTCCTAACTCGTGAGCTCCATGAACTTTACTGAGAAAATAAAAATCGTAACCCTCATTCTAGAACCTCAGCTCTCCACCCGCCACCCACCAACATCTCCCATCTCTCCTCAGACAGCTTTCTCTCCTCATAGTCCTTCTGTCAAGGAGAACCCACCACCATTTGTCCCTGAGGATAAGGATGGATCCTACCTGCTCTCTGCTCTGGGAAGCCAAGCCTTTGCCCTCTGGCTTCCAGTGGAGTTTTGGCCAATAGATTCTGGAAGGAGACTGGAGCGTGAAAGGAGAGGGAGTGATTGAGCCCCCTGGCCCACTCCATGACCAGTCTTGAGTGTCTCTGTCAAGCCACAGCTCCTGCTGGGTGGTCCCGTCTTAGAGCTGGGACACTTTCCCGTCCAGCCCCTTCAGGCCACAGGTGGCAGTGGCTTCTCCTACCAGCTCAGGAGTGCTCTGCTCTTCCCCTTTGGTTACTACTCCAGCCCACACCAGGGGTTCCCGAGATCCCCTCTTCGGGTTTGATGAATCCTCTAGCATGGTTCACAAAAGTCAGGGAAACACTTACTTTATGGTCACCAGTTTATTAAAGCGTATGATAAAGAACACAGATGACCAACCGGCTAAAGAGATGTGTGTGTGTGTGGGGGGGGGGGGGTCTGGGAGGGACCCGAGTGCAGGAGGCTCTGTCCTCGTGAAGTTGGGATGTGTCACCCTCCAGGTGGGGATATGTTCTCCATTCTGGAAGCTCTCTGAACCCCATACTGTTGAGATTTTGTGGATGCTTCCTCATGTATGCATAATCCATTTATTAACTCCATCTCCAAGCCCCCCTCCCTCTCTGAAGGATGGGGGACAGGACTGAAAATACCAAGCTCCTAATCGTGGCGTGGTCTTTCCAGTGACCAGCCGCCATTCAGGAACCATCCAGGGGCCCACCCAAAGTCACCTCATTAGAACAAAAGATACTCCCGGCACTTTTATCACTTAGGAAATTACAAGGGTTTTAGGAGCTCTGTGCCGGGATCCAGGAGCAGAGGCCAATATACATGTTTTCTATTATCTCAGGTTCTCTTTCCTAGAAAATGAATGATGCTCCAAAGTCTCTTTTGGAGCCTCTGCCGAATGCTGTAACTTCTCACGTAGGAAGAATGATGAGTGGGGTTCTGCTGGTGAGAAAGAATGAAGCAGAAACATTATTTTTTTCTTAATTTTCTTTTCAAGATGTTGGGGATAATTAGACCAGGCAAAATGTAAGTGAAGAGAACGTAATTCTCATTCCTGCCTTGACTTCCTGAACTTTGGCCAGTGCTTGGACATTGAACACACATCTAGTAGCTGTGATTCAAATGCCTCCTTTCTAAATACTCACCCATGAAATCCAGTGGTTGCCTCCTGAATCGAAGAGTCTCAGAGACAGCACGAGGGGAGTCCAGACGGATGCGTAATTTAGATTCTGCCACAGAATATCTTCCAAGTTTCTATCTTTTGCTATTCTGGGGAGAGGGGCAGCATGCGTGAGAAAGATCTGAGAGTTCGAGAGCCCATTCTGAGCGGCACACCTCTGGCTTCCTCTCCTCTTGCCCTGGTCTACCTTCTGGTCTGGTCACATCAGAGGGACCTCGTGAGCAAAAGGCAACCGGCTGAGGAGTCTGGCCCTCCAGCCCTCCACGTCTCAGGAGCCCAGGGGCCCAGAATTCCTCTAGGTGCCAGAGCTACGTGGCTTCCTATTCGACTTTTGTTAGGTCTTCACTTCCTCTTCTCCCTTTCGACTCTTTGGCTTTGGGGTTTATCTATATCTAAGAATGAGGGAAGGAAGGAGAAACGTGGCTCGATCATTGTGGACGGCTCTTCCATTTATTTGCCGTCTACGGTGTGAATATGCGTGGCTTGTCATGTTCACCGATCTTAAATCTTTTGAACCTCATGGGAGCTTGGTCGAAGGGAATGTCCTGGGGAGCCATCATTAAAGAATTTTTCTTTTAATTTTTTTTTTTCCCCCAAAAAGGACTCAGGGAGCATGGAGCGATTCTGAAGGAAGACTTTCCCAAGAAATGAGTTTCTAACTTACTCCTCATCCATTTCAAAGCGTTTGAAAACAACTTTCCCATGAGACCATAGGAGTGTTGCTTTCTTCCTTAGCTTCTTAGATTTCTGAAGTTGAGGGAAGAAAGTCTGAAAAGGGGAAGGCCAGCGGACTTTGAGTAGCAGCAAAGAAGGAAGCCATTTTCTTCATGCCAGAGGGCAGCAGTCTGGTGAGTAGCAATTCCTTCCCTGTCACACTGCTATTCTGGGTGCAGCTTGCTCTAGTAGCCTTAAATTATGCACTTGAATAGTGAATAAAATAAGTAAAATAAAATAAGATAAAATAAAACAAAATAAAATAAAACAAAAATTTTCCATCCTGTGTCATTCTATGTCAGTGTTGTTTAACCTCTGCAGGAGTAACTTCTTAAAGTCTAAATACTTTCCTGTATTAGGTTTCTTAATAAGAATATTGCTGATGGCTTTTTTAAGGGACTGTCCTAACTAGAAGTATGCCAAGCCTTTTACTATATGTACCTTGTAAAAAGTACAATTCTTTGTTAGAAGGTTTTGTTTTGAAATTTTAGTGTTTATTTTTGAGAGAGAGAGAGAGAGAGAGAGAGAGAGAGAGTGCAAACAGGGGAGGGGCAGAGAGAGAAAGGGAGACACAGAATCTGAAACAGGCTCCAGGCTCTGAGCTGACAGCACTTGTTCAAGCTGTCAAGTGGGGCTTGAACTCGAGAGCTGTGAGATTGTGGTCTGAGCCGAAGTCCGGTGCTTAACGGACTGAGCCACCCAAGTGCCCCGCTTTTGTTTGTTTTGAAGCCCAGAAGGTCTTCTATCACTTTTACCAGAATCACCTGGGATGTACTTGTTAAAAATTCAGATTCCTGGGGCCCACCCCAAACCTACTGAATCAGAATGTCTGCGTTGAAGCCAAGGAGTCTGCGTTTCCAACGTGTTCCCCATGTTTGAGAACATTTGTTCTAGATCACACAGATGCTAAGTCCAGAGCACAAAATTCTCAATCTGGGCCTAAACCATTATTTCTCAGCCCAGGTTACGTATTAGAATCACCTGGAGTGTTTAAACTATAAGACGTCTGGGTGTAGTGGTGTTAGGGATGATTATGATTATGATTATGATTATTAGCTTCTAAGTGTTTCTAGTGTGGACCCATGATTAGAATTTCTGGTCTAAACCTAGAGGCCAAAGAATCGCCTTCAGGATGTTGGTTACTAAACTCGCTGAAATTGCATGATATACAACAACCGGGCAGACTGCCCAGTTCATGGTGAGTTCCTCTTCTCGAGAAGCATCTTGATTCACAGTATAGAAATCCAGAGCCCGCTGAGTCAGCTAAGATGTCAACCCAAGCTGAGTTCATCAGTATCTTTGCCTGGGAAGTATTTTTGTTCTTCGGTTCTTTTCGTTTTTATTTTTCCTTTACTAGACTGTTTCTCAAAATAAACATCAGTTTATTTTTTTCCTTGTAATAAAAACAATGCATTAATAGAAATGAATCTAGGCAATACAAAAGGTGTAAAGTAAAAATGAAAATTATCTCCGTCCAGAGAGAAATCTTATTAACATGTTGTTGAGTGCCTTTCCACGTTGTTTCCATGCATATATAAAAAATGTGATCATATGCATGCTGTTTTGTAAATCTTTTTTATTAAACGTAACATATCGTGGGCATTTTTCTTTATAATGAATATTGATCTTCATGATTATTTTAAAATCCACATAGCAGCATCCCATGTAATGAATTCTCTGTTGAAAATTGAGGGAAGATACTTTCCATTTTTTCACTAATACAAATAGTGTCGCGATGAATGTAGTTAGGCAATACAACTTTGAATGCCTTTCCAGTTATTTCCTTAGGACAAATTCACAGAAGTAAGATTGGTGGCTAAAAGCTAGGCGTATTTTTATTTCTTTAAATTTCTTTTTTTATTTTTTTTATTTTTGGGAGAGTGCAAACAGGGGAGGGGCAGAGAGGGAGGGACAGAGCAAACCGGGAGATCCTGACCTGAGCCTAGTTGGACGCTCAACCGACTGAGCCACCCAGGTGCCCCTAAAGGGTATGCGTATCAAAAACTGATCACATTACCAAATTACCCCCTAGGGCAGCTGATCTCACTTCCTCTGCTACCATTGCAGCCTGAGAATGTGCCGTTACACGTATTACCAATGCTGGCATTGGTAATCTTCAAATTTTGCCAAAGTATTAGGCAAAAATTATACTTATTATCATTTAGTGACTTTGATTGCTTGGGAGGGAGAGTACTGGTCCAATTCTGAGAGAGAAAATTTCACTTGAGCCACGGATGTCACGAGGGCTCGGTCCCACATTAGGGAAGTAACAAGGGACTGAGTCTGAGAAAGGCTTGGATGGCACCCTGCTTTATGATTATTTTTTTTGGAGGTGTCTGCTTTTGAGGCCCCTACTGTTAAATTACCGTTTGTTCTGATTTTCAGTTCCCCTTTTGGTCCCAAAGATCCAAAGTAACTTGAGAAGGACTTGGAACGATCTCGAAGAAGTTGCTTGCTGCATTAACCTCCCCAGCACCTCAGTGTGAAATAGTGTGAAACAGGTCTGGCGCTTAGTTCACTACTGTAACTGTGTCACTTTATGTCCTCAGACTTCGGCCTCAAGTTTTTTTTGTTGTTGTTGTTCCTCAAAAACATTCTCTTACTCTCCAGCAGTGGTTTCATTCCTTTCTGCCCCCACTCCACCGTGTTTTGTTTGTTTCTTTTAATTGAGGTAATATTTACATAACACAAATGTGACCCTCAGCTATTTTATTTTATTTCATATTTTTTATTTTGTTTTTATTTTAAGTAGGCTCCACGCCCAACGTGGGGCTTGAACTCCCAACCCTGAGATTAAGAGTCACATGCTCCACTGGGGCGCCTGGGTGTCTCAGTCAGTTGAGCGACCGACTTTGGCTCAAGTCAGTGAGTTCGAGCCCCTCGTCGGGCTCTGTGCTGACAGCTCGGAGCCTGGAGCCTGCTTCGGATTCTGTGTCTCTGTCTGTCTCTGTCCCTCCCCTACTCACTGTCTGCCTCTCTTTCCCTCTCTCCCCAAAATAAATAAAAACGTTAAAAAAATTTTTTAAAAATCAGTGAAATTCAGACACATGCTGCAGCATGAATGAACCTTGAAGCCATGCTAAGGAAAATAAATCAGTCACAGAAAGACAAATACTATATAATTCGACTTCTACCAGGCGCTTAGAGTAGTCAAACCAGAGACAGGAAGAATGGTGGTTGTCAGGGGCTGGGGGTGGGGAGGCGAGTGTGGGGATCATTGTCCAATGGGGAGAGGCTTTCAGTTTGGGAAAATGGAGAGAGTTCTGGAGGCTGGTGGGGGGGGGGGGTTGTGGTTGCCTGACCCTGTGAATATTCTTACTGGTACTGAACCGTACAGTTAAAAATGGTGAAAATGGTAAATTTGGTGTTATTATGCTTTACCACAATTAAAAAAAATACTAGGGTCATCTGCAAAGGACACAGGAGGCATCGACAGAGGGCGACTTGACCATCAAAGAGAATAATGATTGTAGTAAAAAAAAAAATCTCAGTCACTTTTGGATACTGCTGGGGCACCGATGAACTCAGTATTCTGAAAACTGGTAAATAGAGTAGAAGAAGTATGAGAAAAAAAAGATATGGGTAGAGAGGAATAATATGTGCAGCCAATTTGAAGAATCTGTCTTTTCGGCCCTCTTGTTTTGGTGTCTATTGTCGCTGAAAACTGGTCATAACCTTGTGGGGAGGCCCCTTGCCAGCCTGACAGGGAAGCTTAGGTATGGGC
Source organism: Lynx canadensis (assembly GCF_007474595.2). Taxonomy (NCBI): domain Eukaryota; kingdom Metazoa; phylum Chordata; class Mammalia; order Carnivora; family Felidae; genus Lynx; species Lynx canadensis. Next base: position 75,260,616 of record NC_044320.2, read on the forward strand.
ATTTAAAAGAAAAATGATCGAATGTCAAATGTGTTTCTTGTGGGGCCTGAATCTCAGCCAGGAATGCAACAATGTCCTTTTTCCTTTATCTGTACCTCTAGTTGTAGAGACAATATTGTATTAGTCTCTCCTCAGAGCTGGATTAAATCTGGTCTGTTGCCAATGGAAGTTAGGACACTAAAGTTAGAAATCTCTTAAGTTGGAATTATGGAAATATGCACAAAATACCATTTCCTCCTGGGTTGGGTCCACGTTTGCCAGAGAACTTTATAAAAATCGTTGACCAGATTCTTCTCCAGGGACAAAAACACCTCAAACAGTAAACAACACTAGCAGCTGTTTATAGTATATTTAATGTCCATTTTATTAATATTATCATTTATTTAAACGACATTCCCTCGAACATTAAACATAAATGATTAATATTCCTCCGAGTAGTTACATGCTACCTAAGATGAATATATCGCAATTTAACAAATTAAAATACCCAAAGGCTTACGCATTGATCGCGAACGTATTTAACCAAACTCTTCTAAACATTAAATGAAATCGTGAATGTCCTCTGTCTAGTGGTTCAGATAACTAGCAGGAAAAGAATGCACAGAAGCATGATGATAATTACCAAATGAATTACACTTAACTAATACGAGTTATGAATATGCTAATGCCATGGGTTGATTAATTGATTGATTGATTTCTTATACTTTTTTCCTGGGGTTGCCTTCCTAGAGTTGCAGACAGTTGTATACGGCCTGAGAGGAAAACACCCAGACTAGCTGGGGTTGCGGGATCTGGTCACGCACCTGATTCCTGCTCAAGACCCAGCGTCCGTTGCTGCTAACGACTTTTAACTGTGAGCCCCTGTGAAAACGCTGATCCCTTTTTGTATCTCCCTTTCTCCTTTACATCAATGAGGCTTTTAAGTCCATGTTCTTCAGGAGGCTTTTAGTTCTTGAAAATTTGTGGATTTCCAAGAAACGATACATTCTTTAACCTTTACATGGTCTGCATTACCAAGCGTATCCTGCCATTAAGGCCTGATTTCTTAGTATTACCGGAAATTGATGGGTTGTATGCATTATATTTAATCAGGCCATTCAGAGTTTTGGCTACAAGTGAATGAGGGTTAATTTCATCTTTGGGACATTGGCTAACTGATCTGGGAACAATTACGTCTGACCACTGGTACTGATGACCCGATACATCTCAGTTCCCTGAGGTTCTGTTCACTTACTAAAGTATCTTTTTTTTCTCTCTTTTTCATATTGGATACTTTCTATTCTTATCTTTATAAAAATCTGACGTCTTGAATTTGATCTTAAGCTCATCCAATGAATTAAAAAAATTTTTTTTAACATTTATTTATTTTTAAGAGACAGAGAGAGAGAGAGAGAGAGAAAGAGAGAACAGGGGAGAGGCAGAGAGAGAGAGAAGACACAGAATCTGAAGCAGGCTCCTGGCTCTGAGCTGTCAGCACGGAGCCCGATGCGGGGCTCAAACTCATGGACCACGAGATCATGACCTGAGCCGAAGTCAGATGCTTAACCGACTGAGCCACCCAGGCACCCCCCATCAATCCAATGAATTTTTAATTTCAAGTATTATACTTTCCAGTCACAGAATTTCCATTTGGTTCTTTTTTTTTTTTTTTTTTAAATTTTTTTTTTCAACGTTTATTTATTTTTGGGACAGAAAGAGACAGAGCATGAACGGGGGAGGGGCAGAGAGAGAGGGAGACACAGAATCGGAAGCAGGCTCCAGGCTCTGAGCCATCAGCCCAGAGCCCGATTCGGGGCTCGAACTCACGGACCGTGAGATCGTGACCTGGCTGAAGTCGGACGCTTAACCGACTGCGCCACCCAGGCGCCCCGATTTGGTTCTTTTTTTAATGGTATCTGTTTCTCTGCAGAGATTTTCTCTCTTTCCATTAATTATGAGCATATTTTCTTTTATGCCTAGAACATAATCATAGTAGCTGCTTAAAAATCTTTGTCGACTAATTCCAACCTCCAGATCATCTCACAGTGAGTATCTCCTGGTCATGTTTTAAGTACAGGTCATGTTTCCCTGTTCCTTTGTATGTCAGATAATTTTGGAATGTGTCCTGATTATTGTGAGTGATAACACTGCATAGATTCTGGACTCTGCTATGTTATTGCAAAAAGCACTGATGTTTTGTTTGAGCAGGAAGTCAGACTGCAGACCTTGTCGCCCCTGGTCCCCATCTCACTCTGGCCTGGAGCTGGGCTGTGCATGTGATTCAGAGGTTGAGGGCTCCGGGCCATGTTCATACACAGAGCTTGGTTCTTGGCTCCTGTCACTTCTGAGAGGACCCTTTTCATTTCCTAGCTGTTCCTTCTGCCCGATCTCTGTTCTCTTCTTCTTCAAGCTGATAAGACTTAAAAAACAAAACAAAACAAAATAAAAAAAACCAAACAGACAAATCCCACAGTTAGCCCCATGGTACAGACTGGGACCTCCCCTCACATGAAAAACCAAAAAAAAAAAAAAAAAAAAAAAAAAAGAGGGCAACTCACCCAGTGCCTTCCCTTCTTCCTCATGCCCGTCTCCTTCTAGTATCTTCCTGCTTTTGTTTGTTTCTTAGTATCTTTAGGTACTTGTTTTAACACTTCATCCAGAGTTTATAATTGTTATTTGTGGGAAGATTTGTCCAACCGGCACTACCCAGCCATTGTGAGAACATCTTTTTAAGGTCGAGGGTTCAGCCTAAACTTTCCAATTTACCATAATATATGTTGCTCTCCTCACTCTTTTGTTTTCTTTTTTTGTTTTACAATATGAAGTCTCGTCAGCGATGGACTGTTTTACTGCATCACAGAAATGATTACAAGGGAAAGGTTTCCTCTAAACAGGGAGGACTGAAACGGTTGGCTAAGTCCTGTATAAATGCAATCCTGTATGAGTTTATGATGGAATGATCTATGTAGATTCTGATTCCACCTGATGTCAACTGTATGGTAGGAGCAAGACTTTGAATGTCTCAGTTTGGTTTTTTTTTTATTTAATAAAATGAACACTGCGATTCACTGTCCTCTCTATATCCTCAAAGCCGATATTGGAATTAAGTGATATGCTACGCTTAAAAGTATTTTAGAATGAAAGCAATTATCATTTTCTTTACCTAGTGTCACCAAATATTCTGAGTGTTAAGACGGGAAATGAGAACATAATGGCTTTGGCTCAAACCCTTCAATTCCCATCCTTCTTGTGTTGCAATTAGCAGACTGGGAGAGGGTCGTCCTACCAGAGAAGTTAGGCAAGGCCTCACCACATGGCAGGGTCATACAATGGTGTTCCAGAGTCTGACCCTCGATCTTACATATATATATGTTTGACATTTTTTATTATTTTTTTAACATTTATTTATTTTTCAGAGAGAGACAGAGCATGAGCAGGGAAGGGGCAGACAGAGCGGGAGACGCAGAGTCCGAAGCAGGCTCCAGGCTCTGAGCCATCAGCACAGAGCCCCACGCAGGGCTCGGACTCACACACCGTGAGATCATGACCTGAATCAAAGTTGGGTGCTTAACCAACTGAGCCACCCAGGGACCCGCTTCATCTTACATATATTTAAGTTTAGTATTACTGGTGTCCCAGAACTCATCAGACTGATTTATCTAACCAAATTCACAGAAGTCTGGGGTGCACAACAGAAAGCTAACTTACTAATTGGCTACAGAGACCAGAGTACTTGTGTCTGATGTATGGGGTATGCTGCATTCCAGTGCTGGTGTTTCCGTAAGCTGAATTACTAACCCACAGGTTGTTTCTTGATAGAGGGACAGGACAAAAAGACTGAGTACTAACTATAGTAACAATGGAAATACCTGTCGTTTGCTGAGTGCTTTATGTATATTTTTATTATTTCTTCAACCTTGCAAATAAGATATTATAGTTTCTATGTTTTCAGTTTTGAAGACACCAAAACCCAGAGAATTTAAACGTTTGTAAGGTCAAATCCTGGAGGTGTTGGCACCCTTTTTCTGGCTGGGGTGAGATCAGATGAACCATCTGGGCCCTGTAAGAAAAAAACAAAGCTCTCTAGTGATAGGGACATTTATTGCCACACGTTGAATGTCCAGACAGTTGATGGTAACAGGTAAAGACCAGCGAATTCCTTTATCAAATTATTACCTAGATTCCATGCTCACTTTCCCTCTTTTGGATCCTGTTGCTTTCCTGACCACGACCAGTATGACTAGTTTGTTAGTTACTCCAACATTCTAGTCCAGCCTTTGGACTCGATATTATGTCCAAACGCTTTGCTCGGTTCGATTAGTGAATGTCCCCAGGACTCTTGGGTAAAACGGTCACATGCATTCACTGGGCTGAGAACATGAGACCCGCAAAGGGCGATGCTGTTTCTCCCCTCAATCTGATATTCTTTCTGTCTTATCCAACCTTTATTAACCAAGTGCAGGAGAAACTTTTTCTATTACTTAAGACTATGTCTTTTTTATGTTCAAAATAAGATAATGTATTTCCGATGTCAACTGACATTTTAGCTTATTTGGAGTTATCTTTTATTTCACTGTGTTGCTTTCGCTCATCACTGGGCAGTGAAAATGACCCAACTCACTGGGAGTCGAAGTAAATTTCATTGCAGTAACGGTCCTTATGGTGATGGCAACATTTTCTGAGCTCCACCAATGCCTGTCACTGCTCTCTGTGCCTTTTTTATTCTCACAAACCAAGTGCATACTATTGTCTTCATTTTTACAGATAAGGAAAATGAGGCACTGAGAGGGTAAGAAATCTGCCCCAGGTCACACAGCTTGTAAATGGCGGAAGCTGGAATCAAACCCAGGCCTTCTGGCAATCTACCAAACGGCCTTTTGGTTAAAATTACTATACTAAACCTTACAGGCTGAACTGTGTCTCCTTGAAATTCATGCGTTGAACTCTAACCTCCAGGACCTCAGAAAGTGACCGTGTTTGGAGATCCGGGCCTTGAAAGAGTAAGTCAGTTAAAATGAGGCCATTAAAGTGGGCCCTCCCCCAATCTGACTGGGTCCCTAGGAGAGGAACACACACAGGGATGCACACACAGCGAGAAGACCGGGTGAGATATGGCGAGGCGGGGGGTTGTCTTCTGTACCCGGAAGAGGGAGGCCTAGGAAGAAACCACCTCTGCCTCTGTCGACATCATCATCTAGGATCTGGAGCCTCTCGAATGGAGAGAAAATACATTCTGTTGTTTAAACCACCGAATCCATGGTATTTTGTTACGGCAAGGACCCGCCAAGCTAACACATTAATCTTGTTCAAGGTAGGTTTTCAAGGTCTTTCCCCCTCCTTTCATCTACTACTTGTTCTTCCTTTTTTTTTTTTTGTCCTTCCCTCCCTCCTTCCTTTCTCTCGCTTCCTCTGTACTTCCTTTTTCTCTTCTTCCTTCTCCTCTTTCTTCTCCTCCTTCTCCTCCTTTTCCCGTCCCTGTCTCTTTTTCCAGTCCCTTCTTAATCATCATGTGAGAGGCCTTAAACGTACACGGAAAAAGAAATCACTGCTCCTGATTGGCAGCGCTAGATGATGCATGATTGATCGACAGCATTCCTGAGGACTTTTTTTTTTTATAGATGTTTTTAATGTTTTATTTTCATTTTTGAGAAAGAGAGAGAGACAGAGTGCAAGTGGGGTAGGGTCAGAGAGAGAGAGGGAGACACAGGATCCGAAGCAGGCTCCAGGCTCTGAGCTGTCAGCACAGAGCCAGATGCAGGCCGTGAGATCATGACCTGAGCCGAAGTCGGACGCTTAAACCGACTGAGCCACCCAGGCGCCCGGCTTTCCTGAGGTCTTTGCTGACTTTTGGCCTCTCTTAGCTGGTCTGCCTCAGGGTCTCCCCACGACCGTGGCCGCCCTGCCTGGGGAGCCTCAGTGGGGATGAATCAGGTCTCAGCTCTACTCCAGGGTTCTGTCTACTTTGGAGGACGTGAGGAAGGTTCATATTCTGCCACCTGGGGTCCCCTGAGGTGGCCCAGACTACACTGGCGGCTTAGTCTAGCGATGCCGTCATGCCCTCTAGAAATGAGCTCACGGTAGCCGACTGGCTGGCTGCTTAATGTGGCCATGATTAAAAATGTCCTGAGGAGCGAGCGATCTTTTTCTCATTTTAATCCTCAGTGCCCGGCTGTTTTAACATGGGCTTCACTGTTCAGGTGTGGTGAGGCCAACAGACCAGATGATTGCCATTGGAAAGATGGTGTGTGACTCCAAGTCCGAAGAGACGAGGATACCTCGTTTCATGCAGGGCCGTACAGGGAAGCACCAGGGCTGGTCAGCAGGGGCAGGAGGGAAACTGTGGGCAAGAGCCTTTATTGTGGTTTCTGTGGGGACAAACGGGGCAAGCAGGGCAAGTAGGTTTAGGATGGGTTAAATTTGAATCATTCCAGTGGGTTCTGGGGCCTAGGGGCTGCCCCTGCTTCTCCCGCACCGGCCCCAGGCCGGGGTGGGGAGGGGGGTGGATTGGGGCATGTGAAGAATGGCTCAGAGTGTGAGAGCCCCATAAAGGAGGCTCTGAGTTGGTTGGTTTGCATTTGAAATGTACGTCGGAAGGCAAGGACTCTCTAGGAACTGGGTAACCCTGGGAGGGACAGCCCCTCCAGGGTCAGCGAGGCCCCAGAGGATCAGAACACAGACGATGAAAGGCAGCACGGTGTTACGCTCACTGATGGCACTGGGGGCGCCTCGTGCGGCCACGGTGCTGAGAAGAAGCAAGCAGGACACAGGTTCTTGGAAAGTGGAGCTGACAGGGCACCTGAGTCCTTTGTGTTTCGTTTCCTACAGATCTCGAAATCGCCACTATTTTCAGCAGAGGCTTTTGGGGACCAGTGCATGACAGAGAGGTGGCCAGGGATCATTTCCCCGTGGCTTCCAGCCCCCACGTGCCTATCCAGAGGACACCCTGTGCCCCGGGCTCCCCCACAGGGCGGGCCACGGGGGTCTTTGCGCCATCTGACGCGAGGGGACCGTGTGCGTGCCAGGCACGTTGCTACGTGCTTTAACACACCTGCGGTCACGGAGCCCTCACATCGCCCCCGGAGCGGGCACCGTATTTGTGCCAGCTCCTCAGACGTGGAAATGCGGGCGCCGAGAGAGGAACAGCATGCCCGGGGTCGCACAACTCGCGGGGCAGGTGGACTCTGAATCCAACTTGTGTGAATGCCAAGCTGTGGGCTTAGCTGCCGTGCAAAGATGCGATGTCATTTCTGGGTGTGACGCCTGCCTGAGCTCCAAAAAAGCAAAGACTTCGACTTCCTAAATGGCTTGACGCCTTCTGATCTTCTCCACCCCGCCCCTCTGTGAACCCATTGGATAGCATTTCGGGATCTTTCACAGTTTGAAGCATCCCGCTGCCGGTATGGCTTATGGGCTTGGGATAGCAGAGAGCGAAGGGAAATCTCATGAAGGCTTTCCAACGAGCATTCGTCACCCCAGATCTCTGTTTATGAACTTAGGAAGAAAAGGAAACAGTGGCATCGTATTCCCTAGGGTCTCAACACCACTGTGACTTTAGGTGGGAGGGGATTAAGTCAGGCAGGAAACAGCAGCTGCCCCAGAAGGGAGCCCTGTGGTGCCAACCTTCGGGTGGTTCAGCCCGGCCTTTCTTTCTGACGCTGACCGGTAAATCAAGGGGTCGGGTCTAAAGTAAGCCGTAAGTGAGGATGATCACGGTGTCTGTTCCAGCTGTCGCTTTCTGCTTTTCCAGGTTTTAGGGAAGTCACTCGGAAGAGATGGGAAAAGAGGTGATTAAACCTCCTCCTTTATTGCCGTGGCTGTTTTTACGGAGACCTGGGCGTAGTTGAGAGGGTCAGTGCCAAGAGAAAGAAATTAGAGCGTCTCGGCAGGGGTCCCAAACAGGTCTATTTCTTTCAGGCCCCATCAGGCTTATTCTTAAGGCGAGACGTGATCCCAGTTGTAACGCTGTGTCAGCAGCTCTGTGCTCGGAGAGCACAGATGAATATTCAGAGCTTCCACACTTCTCTTTGCTGCTGCTGCTGCCTGGAAATCCGGAAACCTGATGTCAGTGCTATGTCAGTGCTTGAAAGCGTGATATTCTAACTTGTCAGGAAAGATTTTAATAAGAAAAGCGAGGCAGTTGAAAAGTCAAATCCCCTCTCCCGGGGGACTAGAAGATCAGGTCCAGGAGGAGGCTTTCTGCAGGCTGCCTCTGCTGCGGTTGTGTGTGTGTGCGTGCGTGTGTGTGTGTGTGTGTCCCACAATGCCTGTGCTTCCCTGGCTGTTCTTCTTGCCAAGGGTTCCTCCATGAGGTCGGCTTGCCCCCTGCACATGCCCTCCCTGCTTCCCTGTAAGTTCTTAGCCCTGGAAGGTCTAGGATGTGTTTTAGAAATCTGCGTTTTCAACAGGCAGAAAAAGCGCGGATGGATGGCCAAGTGACTGCCACAGGTAGGGGGCGCTGTCCTTACATTTGGCTGGGGACAACTGTATTAATTGTATATCAGGTTTTCTATATTCTTGCTGTCCTGGCATCTGGGTCTCACTGACCACTGACCGCGCAGAGAGACTGCCCCTCCCGGGGCAAGCTAATTCCTAGGGCCAGCAAAGCACTTGGTGTGCAAACCAACCAATCCTGAATCCATACACCGACTGACTTCCTTTTATCGAGTTCCTACCATTCTGGACACTATCCTCCTGCCCTAAATCACTTGAGGGTCAGGTTCCAGGCAACGAGGGACCACCCCTATAGCCCGGAGCCTGCTGAAAGTATTCAAGATGTGCAATTCTAAACCTGCTGAGCTATTTATCTCTCCGTACTCATTCCTTCAAGCAAAAACCACAATAAACGCCTTTGCCCACACTTCCCCCCCCCCCCATGCCTCTGCCACCTGACTGACCCTGGTCCTTCACCATGTGGCCCTACGTGGTATGGCATATACCATCCTCTTTGGAACTGTGTGTAACAAACAGATTTTTCAAAGATCTGGTGGCTTGAATAAGAATAAAACCTACCTGTTAAAATAGAAATGTGGGCGGGCTTATCTCCCTTTAAATGGAGTCATAACTTGCCCCCCCCCCAAAACTATTTGTTAATGATAACCATATTAGGAAGAATCTATGATTCGCCCCGATCATGTCAATATTTTTACTACCAATTGGCTAAAAAATGTAGAAAGCCTACCAAAAGTTTGGAGGAAAAAGATTGGAGTAGCTGGTAGGTTAGATGGCAATCTCGAGTTTTAAAAATATCTTGACACGATAAATATGTCACTAGTGCAAATCAAGGAAAGTTGAACAGAGCGCGATGAAGAAATCAGTTGCTTAATGATAGTTTAAATACAGTTCATGTGAAAACATCTTAGGGGTTGTAGGATGTAACACGGCGGGCTGTAAAAACTACAATAGTGTCCGAGTCAAAGGATCTGATAGTTCTATACCATAAGCTATGTATCACGCGAAAAAGTTTATATCCAGGGCGATCGTTACTTTTTGAAAGAGTATTTCGTAAACTGGAATGTCTCCATAGAAGGATGAACGGAATTATAATAGGGGGAATGCCATCAACTGAAATAATGTTAAGGGTTATATACATAAAAGGTTTGGATTTATTCTCTGTAGACCCAAGGCACAGAGCGGAGACCCATAGAGAGATTAACCGGAGAAATGGATTTTACCTTTATATGAGAAAGAACTTTCTATTAATTAGTATGGTTCAAAGGTGGAATGAAGTGTCTTCGAGCACAGAAAGTATTCAGAGAATAAATAATCCCGAGTCGGACATGTTGTCAATGAAATTTCTGCATTAAGTGGACAGTTAGACTTGCCCACTTCAAAGATACCTTCTCATTTAAAATGCAAAACAAATTTTCGGTTTTTTTGGTCCTAAGTTTTCTCATATATAAGATCGTATATACCCCATAGGATTTTATTAGTATATCGTTATTCCTTCTACGACAAAAGTATAAAGGACTAGATTATTTTTCTTAAATCCCACTGATAACATTTCTTTGGGAAAAAAGCATAAATCTGTGTGAGGGCACAGGGTATATCTGGTGTCCACCCTGAAGCCAATGTTAAAGTACAAAATGGTTAGCCTCTTCCTACTTATTCCCAGTCTTCAGACAGGTAGCTTGGCCTGAATGGTCAATATCGTCCCATCAGCTAGCTCTCTGTCCTGTAAACATGACCAGTGAGATTAGGGGTTGTGCAGAGGGAGGGACACGAGGCTTTTCAGCTTTATTGCCGACTTTGCTGTTTTGAAGATCTGGACACTGAACCTCAATTTCTTTGATAAGCTTCTCTTCCTCTTTTCAACAAAGTGTGGACAAATTAAACTGGCTTTATGAATTTTATAGCCGCAGAAAACTGTAAAGCTTGCCCCTCCGAATTCGTGGCTTGACGTCGACTCTGTTAGCTTGAACATAAAGAAACAAGAGACAGACAGAACAAAGCCCTAAACTGACCAGGTTTTGAGTCGTCATATGAAATAGAATTTGGAAGGAGTCATCACCGGTTTTATTTAAATCTATCACTTCTCCCAAACCAAGTACAATAAATTCCGTCTGAGAGGCTCTAAGTTTGGGCATCTGAAATGGATTGATGGCAGAACGGTGGGCAAAGTCACCTGTGTATAAATTTTGTGGATGGGACTAGAGAAGCATAGAACTTTTTACTGACGGTCTAGAATCTTCCTCTCCCTGGTTTCATAACCCGGGGAACAAAGTGCCCTGAACTTTGTGCACACCTCCTTCATTTGGTCTGACAGTGCATCCTCATTAAGATAACTAATTAGGCACTAAAGTTAATTAAAATACCCGATGAATACTTCCTGCCGCCTGAGTTCCTTATGGTCTTTTTTTTTTTTTTTTTAAATTTTTTTTTTCAACGTTTTATTTATTTTTGGGACAGAGAGAGACAGAGCATGAACGGGGAAGGGGCAGAGAGAGAGGGAGACACAGAATCGGAAACAGGCTCCAGGCTCCGAGCCATCAGCCCAGAGCCCGACGCGGGGCTCGAACTCCCGGACCGCGAGATCGTGACCTGGCTGAAGTCGGACGCCTAACCGACTGCGCCACCCAGGCGCCCCTTTTATGGTCTTTTTTAATTGATGGTTATTTTGTTTGTTCATAATAACTGTTGGAGTGTCCTCTCCGGTTGGGCTTAGGGTAATTTTTCCAGGTTATATTTAAATGTTTTATAGGACAACTTTCTTTCCTGGGTGAATCTCACGTGGAAGAATGGCCAAAGAAAGCAGATGAAACAAGTGTTGTGCTGACTAGACCCCAACTTTCCGGCCTTTCTCTTTCATATGATTCCACTTAGGAGTGCACTGGTCTCTCCCATATCTAAGCAGGAAAATTCTTTTTTTTTTTTTTAATTTAATGTTCATATGGTTTTCAGAGAGAGAGAGAGAGAGAGAAAGGGACAGAGTATAAGTGGGGGAGGAGCAGAGAGAGAGGGAGACACAGAATCGGAAGGAGGCTCCAGGCTCCAAGCTGTCAGCACAGAGCCTGACGTGGGGCTTGAACTCACAAGCCCAGAGATCATGACCTGAGCCGAAGTCAGACGCTTAACTAACTGAGCCACCCAGGCACCCCGTGGAAAATTCTTTACTGCCCTAAATTACTGACACCTTCAGGACCTTGCATCCAGAGATAGCACTTTTTCCTTGACCCGTGCCCGCTTCATTTCTCAGGTTAATCAGCAGGCTTTGAGAACCTATTCCGTTTGTGATTCTTGTTGTAGAGAAATAGGTAAAGGACTAGCTTCATAATCTTTGTCGCCTTTGATTTTGGACAGGAACTCGTCAGAATTAAGTCACACAAACTGCCTATACATTTCAGTGACTGATGTGTCCACATAAACTGGAAAATTAACACTATTGTGAGATTCAGAACTGGGAGGAAGGCGAGTCCATTGAGGAGCTAGATCAGTGTAAGTAGTTCAGAAGAGGAATATATTTTGCTTTCCTTTTACATCCCTTATGAAAAATGTACGTTCATGATTTCCACCACTTTTGGACACGTTAGGATCATACCCCTAAGGTCCTGTGTGTCAGTGAAACGGGGTTATAGTCACAAGTAGAAATAGTCTCAAGAGTGGTCCTGCTCTATAAATACTGTCAGAAAGAATGGTTTAAGATCAACCATCAATACAGGACGTGGCCGTTCAAAATTTAATTGGCTTATCGTCAACAATCGTTCGTAGTTGGAAACCTCGTGTAGATACTCCGGAGTACATTTTTTTCAACGAATTTTGCCCTGAGGCTTTACCAGGACTCTGCTTAAAATGAATTGTGTCACGGGTGACTCATTAAGACAATTTGAATAGCGAAGTCGAGAAGTTTATAAGTGCTTTGTATTTTTTCCAGGCCAAAATGGAATTTGGGGACCCAGCCTTGAAACAGGCACAGAACTCTGTTTTGAAGAAATGTTGGCCCTAACTTGGGAGTGTTCCTACTTGTCCATCTTCTAGTGTGACCTATGTCTGATGTTCTTAACTTTTACAAGATGATTCTCATCTCTTAAAAATATATAGCTTTTGGGGCACCTGGGTTGCACTGTCTGTTAAGCAACTGACTCGATTTTGGCTCAGGTCATAATCTCATGATCTCGAGGTTTGTGGGTTTGAGCCTGAGTGGGGCTCTGCACTGACAGTGTGGAACCTGCTTGAGATTCTCTCTCTCTCTCTCTCTCTCTCTCTCTGCCCCTCCCCTGCTCACACACAGGCACTTGAGCTCTCTCAAAATAAATAAACATTAAAAAGAATACACATATATATATATAGGGGCACCTGGGTGGCTCAGTCAGTTAAGCATCTGACTTGGGCTCAGGTCATGATCTCTCAGTTCACGAGTTTGAGCCCCGCATCGGGCTCTGTGCTGACAGCTCAGAGCCTGGAGCCTGCTTCGGATTCTGTGTCTCCCTCTCTCTCTGCCCCTCCCCTGCTCACGCTCTGTCTCTGTCTCTCTTAAAAATAAACATTAAAAAGATTTTTGGGGGGCACCTGGGTGGCGCAGTCGGTTAAGCGTCCGACTTCAGCCAGGTCACGATCTCGCGGTCCGTGAGTTCGAGCCCCGCGTCGGGCTCTGGGCTGATGGCTCAGAGCCTGGAGCCTGTTTCCGATTCTGTGTCTCCCTCTCTCTCTGCCCCTCCCCCATTCATGCTCTGTCTCTCTCTGTCCCAAAAATAAATAAACGTTGAAAAAAAAAATTAAAAAAAAAATAAATAAAAAAAAGATTTTTGAAATATATATATGTACATGGCTCTTCTTTTTTTAATTTTTAAAAATGTTTAGTTATTTTTGAGAGAGAGAGCACGAGCAGGGGAAGGGGCAGAGAGAGAGGGAGACAAAGAATCTGAAGCAGCCTCTAGGCTCTGAGCTGTCAGCCCAGAACCCGACACGGGGCTCGAACTCACAAACCGGGAGGTCATGACCTGACTGAAACTGGCCGCTTAACTAACTGAGCCACCCAGGTGCCCCTACACCTAACTCTTCTTAAAGCCTGCAGCGAGAACATGTACTCTGGGCTCTCATTTGCAAATATAACCTCAAACGTAAGCTGTTTCCATCTATAGCTCTGTTTCAGGCAGAAAGAGTGATTCTCTAAAGGGTATATGGTTCATCCATCCTTCTTAGATTTGCATTTCACAAAGTGCCAGGGAATCACTGAAGAGCCCCTTAAAAGTGGTAAGGTCCTGGCCCGCTGTGCATCTCTGAAATCTGAATCTCCGGCATGGGCTGGAAAAGCCTGCTGTAAACCAGCAGCATGGCACCCTGCATTGAGACCCTACGCCCTCCATGGCTAAATCTACGTGGGCCCGAGTCGGATCACAGGAGCGTTTTTACCAAATCGTGGACTGCTATGAGGGCCTCAGAGACCTTGGAAGAAGCAGTCGTGTAGAGAAAGCATCCAGCTTTCAAGGCATGGCTCAAGTCATGTACCGCTATCGTCCAAGCGCTCTGTCCTCCACCATTAGCGACAGGCCCCTCGCAGGAGTGGGAGCGCTGGGAACTCTTAGCTCCCCTCTTTGGCCGAGATCCCTCATTGGATCCCAGAAGTCTGCAGTCTCTCTTTTGTGTTAATCATTAAATAGAAATGCATTATTGCTGTAGTTACTGTAGGAATATTCTTCAGGATGCTGTCCACTGTCGCTCAAGGCCTAGTGTCCCCTGGGATACTTATCCTTAGGTCTGGCTGCTACCGAGAACTGTGACCTCTCAGGTAATTAATACTTGTTTTATCTTCTGGGCAACGTGAACGTTGCAACTGCTCGTGTTTTCGGCTTTGCTTTGGCAACTGGACAATATAGCATTAAACACATGGTTCACTTTAATAACCGTGTAGGCCATTATGGCATATGTTTCCGTATGCTGGCTTTCCTTGTTTTTGTCTCATGATGTCCCCCCACTTCTCCCTTTGCCGTGATTTTTTAACCTTGGGGGTAAACTCTTTCAGTTGTTCGATATACATGTGTTGATTCCTTAAATCCTTTAGGAATGAAGATATCAATTCAATAATAAAGGAAGACCATTTAGTAGTCCCACCTTATCCACAGGGGATAAATTCCAAGACCCCCTAGCAGATTCCGGAAACTGCAAATAGTACTGAACTCTATATATACTATGTTTTTTTTTTTTTCCTATGCATACATATCTATGATAAAGCTTAATTTATAAGTGAGGCACAGTCAGAGATGAACAGTCTCTCTCTGTCTCAGAATATCTTGTACCATATTCACCCTTCTTGGGAGGATGTGAGATGCTAACATGCCTACATGAGTAGATGAAGTGAGGTGAATGATCTGGCATCGTGATAGAGTGTTAGGCTACTCTTGACCTTCTGATGATATGTCAGAAGGATCATCTGCTCCTAGACCATGACTGGCCACAAGTACCTGAAACTGTAGATAAAGAGGAACTAATATGGAATACAAGACATTAAATTTTTGTTTTTGTTTTTCTACACATAAAATGCATTTAATAAAAATCTGCTAGCAGAATGAGTGGTGAATTCTATTAGGTGTGTAAAGAAAATCTGGGCTTAGGCTATTTTAGCAGAAGATGTAAGAATAAAATCAACGATTTATGTGCTGTGGACCTGACCTTACTTAATCTTCACAAGAGATAAATGAGCTACGTATAACTAACACAGGTAAGGACAATGAGCCGTAGACAGGGCAATGACTTCCCCAGGTCACCAGAGCAGGAAGTTTTAAGGCAGCCTTCGATTTAGTGGCTACAGGACTTTGGCTGGCTTCTGTCCTCTTTGTTGCCGGTGTTAATTTGTCCCAAGTAACTTAAATTTTAGCTGAGGTTGTCCTGTTCTCTGAGATCAAGACAAGATTGATATAAACTCTTGCTTCATATCCTGGATGAAATCCAGTGTCTCCCCCCAAATCTTTGTAGCTTCCTGGAGGCTTTTAGTCCCACAGTCAATTTCTGGCTCAAAGTTCCTGCTTTGATGGAGTACTTGAACTTCCCCCCATCTCTCCCCTTCAGCTATTCTCTTCTCTGTGCTCTGTGCTGACCCAACGTGGAATTTGGTTCCTTTGGCTGGTTTTCATAAGCCCACTCTTCTGATATAATTGTGTGTAGCAGATTTTAGGAAGGTTTGGGGAGACAAATATACTATTTAGAGACTTGGGGTTGGGGGAGACCAATACTACTTACAGATTCCAGAATCCTAAAGCATTTAATGCTGATCATTGGACACTCCCTCCTTTAATGTTCTTTGGCTATCTTGCTGTGGGGAATTGCTTGTTGGCCAATTTCTCCAACAGGTGCCAGGCTCGTGACTCAGTGCCTTTCCCTTCTCCCCACTCAGTGGCTACCCAGCCCCGACAGTTGGGGGGGCTTGAGGTATGGGGGTGCAGAAGGTGTTCTATGGTGTGTGAGCAAGGAGAGCTTTGAGGTGGCCCGTTTCTAGACCATCAACTTGCAGACCAATTGATCGGCCTGAAAAGACCCCTGCGGTCTAGATATTTTTCCTCTTCTCTCCCTTCTCCCCTTCCCTCGTGACCCCCTTTCCTGCTTTACAGAGGAATAGCATACCTCTCACTCATCCCAAATTTCACTATAGCACATTGCTTTGGAGTGTTAAAACCTCTTCACGAAAGAACCATTTGAAATATTGATGTGTGTCTAAGAACGTGATAGACTCGAGCGAGTGGGTAGCTATTCCTTTTTAGGTCTGTTGGCTTACGACGAAATTGAAGGAGAACTTGATTGAGTTGTCAGCTGATAGATCATTTAAAAATACATTTTGCAGATACATAACTATGCTAATTTGGGGAAATATAACTCAGGGAGAATCCAACAGTTGAGTGATGTTGCTGAACTAAAATGCCTTCATTACCACCTACTTATTTAGGTGAGTCAGGCGTTTTCAGCATTTTCATCTATAAAAAAGACAAGTCAGGGTGGCATTAATGCTGTGTCCTGTGTCATTTTGGCACTAAGGATATAAGAACTCAGAAAAAGAACTGTGCAAAATCTATTAAGAGAAACATTTCCAAGCTTTCTCTTACTTTTCATGTAACATACAGGCATACCCCATATTACGGTGTTTTGCTTTATTGCTCTTTGCAGATATTGTGGTCTTTGCAAATTAAAGGTTTGTGGCAACCATGCATTAAGCAGGTCTGTTGGCACCATTTTTCCAACTGCATTTGCTCACACCATGTCTCTGTGTCACTTTTGGGTAATTCTCGCGGTGTTTCAAACTTTTCAGGATTATTAGATTTTTGATGATGATTAGTGATTATGACGAGCTGAAAGCTCAGAGCGTGGTTAGCCTTTTTTAGCAATAAAGTGTTTTTATTTAAATTTTTTTTTAAGTTTTTATTTCTTTTGAGAGAGAAAGCGTGCAGGTCAATGGGGGAGGGGTAGGGGGGAGGGGGAGAAAGAGAATCCCAAGCAGGCTGTGCACTGTCAGCCTACAGCTTTACTCAGGGCTTGATCTCCCAGACCGTGAGATCGCGACCTGAGCCGAAGTCAAGAGTTGGGCATTTAACTGATGGCCACCTTGTCAAATATTGCACCCCAGCAATAAAGTATTTTTTAAATGAATATATGTACATTTTTTAAAGATGTAACGTTATTGCACACTTAATAGGCTACAGTTTGCTATAAACATAATTTTTATATGCACTGGGACACCGCAAAATTTACTTGGCTCTCTTTATTGCTATATGTATTTTTTTGTTAAATATATGTAGAGAGAGTGTAAGCAGAGGAGAGGGGCAGAGGGAGAGAGAGGGAGAGCAGAGAGAGAGAGAGAGAGAGAGAGAGAGAGAATCTTAAGCATGCTCCACACTTAGTGTGGAGCCTGATGCGGGATCAATCCCACAACCCCGGAATCATGACCTGAGCCGAAATCAAGAGTCAGACGCTTAACCGACTGAGCCACATGGTATGTGTTTTATTGTGTGTTATGATCAAACCTGCGGTGTCTCCAAGGTTTGAGATCTTTTTCTTCAACGGTGTCCTACTAATAACTGTCATGATAATTCAACCCGCACATTTTTAACAATTTAGAACTTTAGATTCATAGGGAATAAGCAAACCGACTTCAGATTTTAATAGGGTGATCCATAAGGCTTTCAAACATGAAATATGAATAAAATCCGATGGCAGAAGCGGAATAGCAATCCAAGCTGAAGGATAAAACATAAACAAAAGCAAAGGATAAGATAAACAGAAGTGTAGGAAGAAATAATTCTAGTATGTTCTTCCTGTAACTCAGTAGATCGTCTTGCACAGGCCCCAGTGCAAATGTGGCCAGACCACTTTGGAGGGTCCCTCTGTAATTCAGGGGGCAGGGCGCTTCTCCTGTGTGCAAGAGGATGGGAGGCAGGCGGAGGATGATTAATGATTATACTCCTGCACGAGTCATTGCCACAGGTTAGGTCCTCCGTGGACACTGACCTTAGAGTTATTAGTTTGTTCTTTTTTCAGTGTAGTTACTTTTCACTGAAAAACAAAAATGCTTTACAAATACGAACCCATAAAACCAATCTTATCTCTTCTTCCCAGATGGTGCAATAAAGACCTAAAAATATCAAGGAAGGTTTCTGAAATATTATGAGCAGTGGAAGAAAGAGGAAGAGGGTCCTTGGGTCCTCATTCTAGGATTAGTAGACTGCCATTTGTGGCTGCGGTGTGAGGTGAGGTACATATCTTGAGGATTTTAGCACCGTGGGGGCTTATCGTGAGTTGTTAACACAGACTGCCGAGTAACAAGCTCTTTCTTTTGACATTTTCCAGAACTGCCTTTTGAAACAGGCCTGCTGAAGTCTGTCCCCGCCAGGCCTCCTGTACCCTTCACCTAGTGCCCCCGTACGTGTCAAATATGTCAAAAATAGAGGGGATTTTCATCGATTGTGTTGGCTCCTTCCTTCACCTCCTGGAACTCATGTGAGGTGAGCATGTCAGCGCCACGGAGGAAGCCAGAGGAGAACCGCGGGCTGTGGCAGGAGAGGTGAGGAGAGCAATGGCGGCCCCCCGTCAGGGAAGGCACCGCCATGGGGACATGTT
Source organism: Lynx canadensis (assembly GCF_007474595.2). Lineage (NCBI taxonomy): Eukaryota > Metazoa > Chordata > Mammalia > Carnivora > Felidae > Lynx > Lynx canadensis. Next base: position 75,279,129 of record NC_044320.2, read on the forward strand.
ATGCTGACTCAGATAACGCCCTGGACTTTGTCTAGGACCCTCATGATACCTCCAGGATACAAACGCTTGTAAATTTGGGGGCCGGAACCTGTTAGCTCCAAGGGGGATAGTTAACCTCCATCCATGGCGGCCCCTTTGAGACAGGAAGGAATCCTTGACTTTGAGAAGGCTGGAATGAGGGTCTGGGCAACCGATGCCATCTCTGGTTTTTCCCCTTGGAATGGAATCCACATACCATACAATTCACTCTTTTGAAGTATACAACTCAGTGGGTTTTAGTGTATTCTGAGTTGCGCGACCATCACCACGGTCTAATTCCAGAACATTTCCATCACCTTGGAAAGAAACCTCATGCCCATTAGCAGTCATTCCCCAGTCCTCCCTCCAGGCCCTGGCCACCATTTCTGTCTCTACAGATTTGTCTACTCTCTCACGGGCATTCCAAATAAATGAAATCATGCGCCATATGACTTTTTGTGACTGGCATCTTTCCTTCAGCAAAACTATGTTCCCAAGGTTCTTCCATGTTGGAGTGTGTATTAATACTTTCTTCTTTTAATGGCGAAATAATATTCCACTGTGTGCATATGCTACAGTTTGTTCATCCATTCATCAGTTGATGGACATGTAGATCATTTCCATGTTTTGGCTACCACAAATAATGCAGCTACGAACACTGGTGGAAAAGTTAATATTTTTTTAAAGTGCACGTACTTGAGAGCTCATTTTAGTCGAACAATGCAGATAGGCTAGTCAAGATTCGTTGATGCTAGAACTTACATTGGTATGGCTAGTCCAAAAGCCATTGTGCGTTGGGAGTAAGTTATAACAGAATCTCTGTTTACTTTTTCATGCATCAAGGATGTGAAGAGAAAATGTTTATTTGCCTGTCTCGTCTCCATATTTTTTTTTTCGTCTCCATATTTTTAAAGTATGTTTACCAATTCAGTTCAAAAGTGTTGCTGGCTGATTATATCTTCCGTGTCACGGACATGTCACATTCGTATTTCAGAGATGTCTCTTGACACACAAAACCTTCTTTTGTTTGATTTCGACCGATTCACCAGCCCGGTGGTTCCTAAACTGAGCATTGAGGGCCTTTGGGTCCTGCAAGAAAAATCACAGGGGTGGTGCGGGAATATTTTAAAGTGTTGAGTTCAAGGTACTCAAAACTAGGAGGATAGGCTACTAGTTTGAACAGTAGGTAGTGATTCTGTTGAAGAAATATCTGTGTGATAAGTGGGGATTTTGGCGGGAGCTCTGATAAAATGCCAGGACCGCATGAAATCAGTGTGGGATAGGAAACAGAGATGTGTGTGTCAGAGGCTTTCTAGTGGCCAACTGACACACACATTCTCCAAATAAGTAATTGTGGTGCTTTAAGAATGGAAAAAACGATGTTTTTTTTCCTCTGTTTCAACTTCAATGTTATTTGAACCTAACTGTGTAACAAACTTTTAGACGTTTCTTTTGGTCTTGGGTTGCCACGAAAAACTTACTGAGATATGTGGGTTGCAATGAACCGAGATGTTCGGGAACCTTTGTTCCAGTCTTTCCCCCTAGTTTCTCATCTTTGCTCCATTGAACTCTCAGCAGAACATAGCCTGCTCCTTCATGGTCGAGGTCCTTGCACGTGTCTCTTTGCCTTGGAGTTCGCCCCTGGTGTCCATTCTCCTTCTCCCTGGAAAACTTTTTTAACCCTTCAAGACTCTTTGCAGACCCTTCAAGCCCCTCCTCCGGGAAGCCTTCCTGGAATTCTTCAGGTGTGCTCATTTGCTGAATTTTCAGTGCTCCCAGGATCGCTGGTTTATTCTTCCGCCTCATGTGTCTCCACCCCTCACGGTGCTAAACTTTGTCTAGATCACTGGACTTTCTTTCTCATTCTGAGTTCCACAACCACAGAAACCACCTGTCAGCAGCCTGTATCCCCAGCACAGCACTGAATGCACCGTGACTGGTTAACTGCATGAATGGACCGAATGCTAACACAAGATATCTATCAAGCTACTTACCCTTTCTCCTTTGGAATTCACGGGTTTTTTTTTGTTTTTTGGTTTTTTTTTTTCTCCATGGTAGCCCTGGAGAGTGCTGTAAATAATCATGATTGCAGTCCCGATAAAGCCTGATCATCAGTCCGAGGGACCATGTGAATACAAACCGTGACCATTTCAAAGGCAATTTCCTGACCGCCAACCCAAAGCACACGTCGGACACAAAAGTTGTGCCAATCGAAGAGCTCCAATTTAAAGGATAGGGTTCCTTGCAAGGTCAGCCTGAATTGGGCTTAAATGAAACGAAATTGATGGCAGATGAAAGCTCGACAGGTTCCAGAATCATTGTATACTTGTTCCGGTGTTCTCACTAACACCCGAGCAGCAGCTCAGTGCACCTCAGCTTCCGGAGCTGCTTCTGGGGTCACTGGCAGGCACGTCTGTTTGGTGCGAATCCGCCTATTTGCTCATTTGCCAAAAATGTAAAGTCGAGCCCTGAATTAGTTTCAGTTCACTGCCTCCCTTCCAAGCTGACGAATCAGCTGCACGGATTACGGTGCTCCCCCCCTCCTCCCCTCCACCTGCTAAATGACACCCACAAGTGAACATTCACAAAAGGCAGCTTGAAAGCAGGCTGTCTGGAAGGACGATGCACGGAGACGCCTGCGTCCTGTGGATGAACACATATTACGCTCGTTTATCTAGCTCGGGTCCCAGCGCTCGCACCAAAGCCGAGGCTGATCGACCACACTGCTTGGCAAGGAGACTGAACGCCCCTGCCTGTTTCCTCCAACTTTCCTCCAACTGGTCCAGACCCCTCCTTGAGCCGGACACTTCCTGCCTGCTCGGCAGTGAGGAAGACGGACGATCTCATGGGAGACACACAGAGCAAACACAACGTAACCAATGAAAATCAAGATCATTGTTGGGGGCGCCTGGGTGGCTCGGTCGGTCGAGCGTCCGACTTCAGCTCAGGTCACGCTCTCGTGGTTCGGTTCGTGAGTTTGGGCCCCATGTTGGGTTCTGTGCGCACAGCTCAGAGCTTGAAGCCTGCTTCGGGTTCTGTGTCTCCCTTTCTCTCTGCCCTCCCCCGCTTGCACTCCGTCTCTCTCTTTCTCTCTCTCTCTCAAAAATGAATAAACATTGCAAAAAAATTTTAAATCAAGATCATTATTAAGCAGTGCTAATCACAGGGTGATGGGGAAAGAATATAGGGGTAGTGGTTGTAGTCAGGGAGGGCTTTTTGAGGAGGCACCATTGAAGACAAAACCAAGGATAAGAAGGAGTGCACCTTGAAGGGACCCAGGGGAAGAGTGCCATAGGTAGGGGGAACAGTAAGTGCAAGGACCCTAGGGACTGAAAAATGAAAGTGTCCCTCCCCTCCATCCTGCCTTTCACCAGCGACCCTGGGCTTTGTGTCCCATTCATCCTTCATATATGTAAAGTGACCAGAGATTCCGTCTGGTCAACACGCCTTGCCTCCCCACTGCTGCTCCCCCTCCCCCTCTCCCTGCCTCCCCCCACCCCAACCACGGATCAAAAGGATCTGGGTGTTCCTAAGATCCATACCTAGATGGCAGGGGTCTTAATCAATTGCATACACTGATTTTTGGATCCATGAAAAGTAAAAGTATGAAGCTTTTCTAGAAGCTAACATCACGGGAGCGGGATTTGCGTTTTCGCAGTGAACTCAGTGAAACGTACAGACCTCTAAGACACGCCCCGGTCTAACATTCTGTGAGGTCTACTTAAATAACAATAAGTTCTGTACAAAGACGGAGAGTTGCTATTTTGCCTGCTTCGTCTCTGAGATGTTGCTAGCCTCTTGCGTTCTTTCTAGGTGCGGGCGCCTGGATACAAAGCAGACATAGCATGATGGCTGTGTTCTTAGCCTGTGGCCTGCAAGGGATCCCTGTGGCTGTAGAGACCCACAGGCCTGTCATTGTAGCTGTCACCTGCACTCGTCACATCCTTCATTCTTCCTACTCCAAGGGGATATTCCCATCAAGACGAGGTACAATGAGTACCCACGGTGACAATGCATGTGGACAACACGTTGCCATCTGCCTGGGGTGAGAAACAAAAGGGCGCAAAGATGGGATCATGTTGCCTGGGGGAGTGGCGCTGGGTAAAGGCTAGGACTGTTCTTCCAAATGCCTGAAAAATTCCCACTGTTGTTCACGACCCAGCCCCGGTGACTTTCTATGCAATGGTGCCTGATCACACCTTATTCCCAGCCCCAGGGCACAGAGAGTCTCTGCTCGCCCACAGACACGTGTCCTTGCCAGCCTCAGTGAATTGAAGTGCATCTGACTCTAAGCCTAGATCCCTACTGGCGCTGTGAGCAACCCTGTGCTTTGCTCATTTAGCTCTCTCACAGTGCCTGCCACAAAGATGTTTGCTGTATACGAATAGATACATGCAGGGTACGTAGTGAATACAGCTCCTCCAAAGCCATATCATAAGTGGTGGCTGCAAACCAGGAATGGTGGCAGAACCCAGCACTCTGGGATAAGGGGGGGGGGTGCGGGGAGCAGAGAAGAGCCTTCCTCAGCAGAGGCCCCATCCGCATGAGATAAGGACCACCACCACTTAGGACCGCTCATCTCCCATCCACCTAGACATTTCTTTTTTCTCTGCCTTAGAAAACAATACACAGAAGGTAGGGAGACTGAGATGTTTTGATGAAAGTATAACATTACTTAATGGGCTAGCCTGCACACTCTTTTTGTTGCTGTGAAGTCTGTCTGAAGTGTGTGTTTTGGCCTCTCTGTCTTAGCAACTTAATAAGCGCAATATCCTGAGCAAAATGGAATCTCTCTCTCTTTTTTTTTTTGAAGTTTGAGACTATTGTAATGCCTTGCAGCCATCATAACATCCAGACCCCTGCCCTGGTTTCTTCTGGAAACTGCATAGGAAATACAGGCAAGTCTTCGCTAACCTCAGGGCATGATGGCACGGTAATTTTTTGAATAAATCTTAAAATAATCTGGTTTCCTTATGACCCATGCTTTCCGCCCCAAAGTCATAAGCTATAAAAAATTCGGCTGGGTTTATGTTTCTGCTTAATCAAGGTTTACTGTCTGCCTTAAACTTGGTGCCAAGTGACATCCGGTAATCATTCTTTGTTTGGAGCATCCCAGCAGCCGAGAAGTCAAATCCATCATCAAGTGACAGTTGCACTCAAATTCCAGAAGGGAGACAATTCATAAACCTCTCATCTTTATTTATTTTTCCCTTACCCCCATCAGGGAATCCTCTAGCCTGATGCTATTAGTAGATAGGGCATGACCTCCCGTACTACTGTAATATTTCTTCACTTGGCGTGCTTGGCGAGAAGACTCTGGAAAAATGGATATGGAGAGAACAGGATATATAATTCCTGCCTTCCTAGAATATGTCACAGTGATAAGTGGATGACGAATGCTGATGAGTATCGACTACTTCCTCAATCAAGCCCTGTGTTCTGGAGTGTGTGTGTGTATGTGTGTGTGTGTGTGTGTGTGTCTATTGCAGCTGCTGTCTGTAGTCTATTACTAAACCATCAAAATGATCACAAACAATCCAAGAAGAAATTGAAACGGCATTAGAGGCATTGTTTTATCCATCTACAGTATTAACAGTGCGGTTTAGCAAAACCACTCCTGGAATACATTTTGCCTTAATAATGTATGAGTGGCAGTAGCTGCAAAGAATTTCTGGAATCAGAGTCACAGATGTGGACATGTTTTTATGAGTTGAATTATAACAAAATAATTGTCTTGACTGAAGGGTAGATAGTGGAAGTGGGCTTCACTCGATAAGCATTCTTTTTGCTATCATCCAAATCTGAAGACAAAAGGACCTGAATCAAACACTGCCTGGGTACTTTGGTCAGGTTGTTAACCCTCCTAATACCTTGAAACCTGCCTTAAGGGATTTGGGGATAATAAAGCTGGAGAGGAAAGGTGTGACAGGAGGAGAACACAGGCCTTGGAGTCTGACCCCCCAGTGTCACTTATTGACCAAGTACCATTGGATAAACTGCCAAACTTCTCTGAGTCCCGTTTCCTCATTTAATGGATGTGGATAACAATATACTCCTCACAGATTGTTATGAGGAATTAGCCGAAGATATTGCAAGGAGGATGGTTGGAATACAGTAGGTGCTCCTGGGCTGTAAAGTCTCTTTACATTCTCCTTATAAGCCTGAAGAAATTGTTCTTCATACAAGCCTCGGATCAAATGACCCAAATCCAATTGCTCGGCTCGATGGATATTGAGTAATAAAAACTGTTGTGAAAGTACTGTGTCAATATTAGTTATTATTAATGACAAAATTTAACGATCAAGAGACTGACTCTCCCACTATAAAATCTCTAAAATTGTAAATCTCCCACTCTGAATTTCTAAGACACATGAAGCAAATCTTCTCAGGCATTGGACAATGGGCAGCACTGCCTGGTGTCCAATGTCTGAAAACTTGTTTCATGTATTTTGTTTGGTTTTCAGTTGCTCCAGATGGGGTGATAAGTCCAGTCCATGTTGTCCCATTATGGCTAGAAGTGGAGGCCTGACAGTGGTCTGTAATGAACTGAAGATATACCTAGTAAGAAAATAAGAAGAGGCATAGCTGAAAAGCCCATATAAGAAACAAAATGGAATATTAAAAATTATTTGATTAGCACAAAGGAAAGCAGAAAAGGAGGAATAGAAACAACAAAATCATACGGACTGTTAGAAAACAAATAACAAGATGATAGGTTAAAACCCAACTACATCAATAATTACATTAAATGTAAATGGACCAAACATTCCACTTAATGAGAATGGATGAAAGTCAAAATTATGGTAGATATGAAGTTGCTCTACCAGACCCTCTTCAAAGAAGAACTTGCCCAGGCTGTCAGAAGTGAGCCTTTATCTGCTAAGTCCTTCAAGTTTGCCACATATGCAGATAACTGCCTCACTCAGAGCATGACCTTCTTAATGTGGTTCACACCTGACTACTATTGAGGCAGAGACATAAAGACCTGGTCCTTTCAGCCCAATGTGGGACAACTCGGACAAGCCGTATATATACCAGCGTTCCGGGTCAAGTGGGCTGAGGCTCTGTCAAGACTTCAGTGCAGTTTGACTTTTCCCTCTGTTCCATCCTGCATACTCCCCCTCCTTTCCACAGTTGCTGATTCCAATATATACTCTGCACAGAAACCTCCGGCTCTGCATTGCTTTTGGAGAACCCAACCCATGACAAAGGCCCAATTATATGCCGTACATAGAGATTTTCAATGTAAAGACAGATTGAATAAAAGAATAAGAAAAAATATATACTGTGCAAACAGTAGACTTAAGAAAACTGATGTTACTAAAGAAAAAGAGAGCTGTTCTAAATGATTACAGTATAAATTCAATAGGAAATCACAAAAATCCTAAATGTGTAGGTACCTAACAATAAAATTTCAAAATATATGAAGAAAACTGATGTAAATAAAGGAAGATATAGATATATCCATAGTCATAACTGGAGGGTTTATATGACCTTCTGGAACTAGAAAAAAATCAGTAGGAAATTAAAAGCTTTGAAAGGAATATCAAATGACCCAATTTTCATTTACAGAATACTATAAGCAACAATGAGAAAATGCATATTTTTTCCCCCAGGTGAACATGGTGTATTCACCAAGATATCTTATGCAGAGTATTAAATGTCTTAAAATAATGAAATATTATACAGTATATTTTCTGACTACAACAGAATTAAATTAGAAGGCAATAGCAATAGGATATCTAGAAAACCACCCAATTTGAAAATGTTTGGAAATTAAACACCACATTTTAAAATAATTCATGGGTAAAGAAGTCACAGTGGAAATTAGAAAAATATTCTCAGTTAAATAATGATGAAAACACACACAGCAAAATTTATGGGTGCATCGAAAGCAGCAATGGGATTGAAATTTGTAGCTTTAAAGGCTTGTATAAAAAAGAAGAAATATCTAAAGTCAAATGTTTCCAGAAACAAAAAACAGAAATAGAGAAAATTGACGAGCCAAAATCAGTTCTTTGATAATATTAATAAAATGGATAAGCTCTAATCAAGACTTATAAGGAAAAGAGAGAAGTAACACAAATCAACGATGTTAAGAATGAGTGAGGAAAAATCACTACAGATCCTATAGACCTTTGAATTAAATAATAATATTAAGAAAAATTTATGCCAATAAATTTAGTAATTATATAAAATGAACAAATTCCTTGAAAAGCACAAACTACCAAAGCTCACTCAAGAAGAAATAGAAACTTTAGCTCTGTAGTTATTAAGTTGAATTCAAAACCACATACCTTCCTGCAAAGAAAATTTCAGGCCCTGTGCTTTAGCTGATGAAATCTATCAGTTAATAAAGAAGAAAAAATAAAATAATACAAATATACAAAGCTCTTTTAGAAAATAGAGGAAGAAGTACATCCTAATTCATTTCATGAGACTTCAAAAGCCTGACATATTAATGCAAAGAAAATTAGAGACCAATATTCTCCATGAACTTGGATACAAAAATCCTTGACAAAATTTTAACAAGTGTATTGTAACAATATATAAAAGTGACAATATATCATGAAATGAGGTTTATACCAGGAATAAAAAGGTGTTTCAAAATTCAAAAATATCAATCACCTTAATTCATCATACTAATAGAATGAAGGAGAAACACCATATGACCATCTCAATAGGTGTAGAAAAGATTCTCCATAAAATTCAGCACACATTCATGATAAAAATTCTCAGCCATGTGGGATCAGAATAGATGTTTCTCAACTTGATATGGCTAACATCTTAATGGTAATATACTGAACACTTCCCTCTAAAACAAGGAAAAAGGCAAGGATACCTACTCTCATCATCTCAACACTGTTTTCTAGCCAATGAAATAAGGCAAGAAAAAAAAAGACAAATAAATTGGAAAGCAAAAAGCAAAATTATCTTTATTTACAGAGGACATGGCTGCATATATATATAATATCATTAGGAATCTACCACAATAAGAAAATCCTTTCAAAATTGACAAGTGAATTTAACAAGGTCACAGGATATATACAAAATTATCAATATACAAATCAATACACAAAAATTAGTTGGATTTCTGTACACCAGCACCAAATAATCGGAAAATGAAATAACCAACTGCGTTTACACTAGCATTGAAAATCATTAAATACTTAGGAATCAATGAACAAAAAATGTACTTCCATTTGGGAAATTATCTTCAGCCTACCCCAACGGTAACAGAACAGAAGGGCTCACAGGCTAAGTTAAAAATATTAAATTAAAACCCAAATCACAAAACTTGGGACTTCTGGTTTCCAGTTCTGCATGGAGAGAGATAGGAGGCGCCCCTCAGTCCTAATGAGAAGTAAAAAGCCTGAAAAGTTAGCAATCTGAAAAGGCTACAAACTGTATGATTCCAAGTATATGACATTCTGGCAAAGGCAAAACTATGGAGACAGTAAAACATTCAGTGATTGTCAGGGGCTGGTTCAGGGGAAGGAATGATTAGGTGGGTGGGGCACAGACGATTTCTAGGGTAACGAAATTACTATAAATGATGGACACACGTCATCACGCCTTTGTCCAAACCCATAAAATGTACACCACCAGAAGAGAATCGTAGTGTTTCTGGACTTTGGGTGATTATGATGTGTCAGTGTAGGTTCATCAATTGTAACGAAGGTACCACGCTGTTGGGGGAAGGGGGATATAGGAAATCTTTGTACCTTCCCCTCAATTTTGCTAGAAACCTAAAACTGCTCTAAAATTTGTTCTCAATTAAACAAAGAAGAAAACCCCCCACAAATCACGTGGTTTATATAATCGATTCACCACACAAACTAAAAAAAAATGAGAAAAAGGACAAGGGGTGTTTTAACATACTTTGGAGTGTATGCAGGCAGGTGGAAAAGCCGCGCTATCTGAATCCCGGGCCATGCTATGTTCACTTGTCCCGTCCCTCTGCCTCATCAGCCTTTCCCACTGATGACGTGATTATACGGACAGGAAATTAGGCTCGAGCAAGAGAACTCAGGCAAGAGGTATCCTGGGCCAGTGACACACTCTTGCTGCATCGAGAAGACAAACGCACAGTAAAACCTGGCTATAGGTGTAGCTGGCTATTAGCTTGTCGAACAGCCGTAAGTTTTGTTTTTCTTAAGGCCATCATGGATGTCACTGCTGGGTGGTGAATTAAGGCCACTCGAATATTAAGGGCTCATGAATATTTACTGTATCCAGAATATTTTGAGCTTCTTGTATATTTACCACTGTATATGCCTCATACATGTTTAATATATGATGAATATTTAGTACCTCTAGTGTATTTAGTGTACTATGAATATTTAGTAGTCAGGTGCTGCATGAATATTAGGTATCTTTTTGTTTTCGCCATCGTTTTTGCCTATCTTTAGCAGGTACATGCTTTACTTTGTAACTACTTATCTTTACCTAACACGTTTTATGAATTTTAACATTTTGTGAATTGTCTGTTCTAACAAAGATTTTACTTACTAAGTTACCTATACTTGAAACACTTTACAAGTTTTGGCCGTGTTTTACAAATTATAAACACTTTCATCTTTTATAATGGAATTGAACATTTAAAAAACTTAATAACGTACCTTGCATGTGAAAGAGCACTATGTTGAAATTATAAAATATTGCTGGGAGGGATTTAAACAGGCCTACATAAATGGGGAGATATACCATGCTCATAATTTGGAAAACTCAGTATTGATAAGATATCAAATCTCCCCCACTTGGTTCATGGATTCAACAATCCCAATAAAACAAATTCTAGCAGCTTTCTTTGGGGGGGGGTGGGTAGAAATCCATGGTCTGATGATAAAATCTATATGGAAGGGCAAAATAATTTGAAGAGGGAAAACAAAGTTGTGGGACCTAAACTACCTGATTTTAAAACTTACCTCAAGACAGTGAGGTATTGGATACATGTATAGAATAGAGTCTAGAAATTGATTCCCATATATGTGGCCAAATGATTTTCAGAATGGCGTCAAAGTCATTCAATGTGGAAAAAAGATAATCTTTTCGGTAACTGGAGCTGGTTTAACTGGGTAAAGAAAATGAACTGCAACCCATACCTCACACTCTATATAAAATTTAATTGGACATATTCACCCTAAAAGTAGAAGCTAACAAGGAGAAAAAAAATAGGAGAAAATCTTCATGACCTTGGAGTAGATAAATATTTCTTAGACACAAAAGACCAGCCATAATAGAAAGGAAATCAAACTGGAGTCTATGGAAATTAAAAATTTCTGCTCCTCAAGGACCCTGGGAAGACCATGAAAAGGCAAGCCACAGACTGGGGGGAAAATATCCACAATCTGTGTTATCTGACAAATGTCTTATATCCAGAGCTCAATAATAAAATACTTCTTTTAAAAAGTGGGTGAAAGTCTCGAACAGATACGTTAAAAAAAAAAAATAAATAAAGACTACAAAGCCCAAGAAGCGACAACGGGATGCTCAACGTCACTGGTGATCAGGGAAATGCAAATTAAAGCCCCAACAAGGTACCACTTTGCTAAAATGAAAAACCTGACAATCCCAAGTGTTGATAAAGAGGTTAGAGCCATTAGAACTTGCATAGTGTCCTATGGGAGGATACAGTCAAGCAGCTCCTTTGGAAAGCCTTGTGCCAATTTCTTACAAGATGAGATGTACCACTCTCTACGATCCCACAATTACACTGCTAGATAGGCACTCAAGGCAAATGAAAACAGAGGTCCGCAAAAAGGCATGTATTTGAATTTTCATAGCGGTTTTATTCATAGCGACCCCAAATCAAAAGGAACCTAAAGTTCTGTAAGCAAGATAACGTCGAAACAATGAATACAAACCATCAACGATATAAGGATACACACTGCGTATGTCTTCAGAAGCGTCTGCATCCTCTTGTGGCCTCCTGTCTCTGCTCACTTCTGATGTGATTGGTGATAAACACCGCCTTGTGGACTTCCGAGTGCAGAGACATCCCAAAAGGCAGAGCCATAGAGACAGAAAATGGTTGCCAAGGATTGTGGGGAGGAGGAGGCTATGGGAACTGACGGCTAAGAGACACGGGATTTCTTTTGGGGGTGTTGAAGATGTTCTGAAAATTAGACTGCGGGGATGATTGCATAACATGGTGAATGTAGTAAAAAATCACCGAATTGCAAGCTTTGAGACGATGCATTCGATGATAGATGGATTACATCTCAACACGCATCCAACGCATACTAATCCTTATCTTACTCTACCTCTCTGGAGCAATTCTTAGCAATGCTTTCTTTCTTAATTCACTTTTGTTTTCCTCTTGATATTATATTCGTCCGACTTTACTTCTGTTTCTCAGATTGTTCCTTTTGGCTTTCCACTGGGTTACTCACTCCTTAAAGAAATCCCGGTGGTCTCAATCCTCAGGGTCTCTCTCTCTCTCTCTCTGAGCGCTTCTCCTCCGGTTACAAGTATCCTCTGCATCATCATTGATGAGTAGATCGTCATGTCTCACCCTCATCTCTGTCCTGAGCTGCATACTTGATGTCTGACATCCCATACTTGGCGATTGACGTCACAGGCTACCAATCTCAATATATGCCAAACAATTTATATGCCTTTGCTTCAAAACAAACTTGTCTATCCTCCTGTTAATTATCTTAAAAAACCAGGGATTCCAGAGGCGCCTGGGTGGCTCTGTCGGTTAAGCATCCGACTTCGGCTCAGGTCATGATCTCACGGTCCGTGAGTTCGATCCCCGCATTGGGCTCTATGCTGACCTCTCAGAGCCTGGAGCCTGCTTCGGATTCTGCGTCTCCCTCTCTCTCTGCCCCTCCCCTGCCCCTGGTCTCCCAGGGAGGTTGTCGGCCTCCAGAAGAATTCCCTAAAAACTGGTTGTGGCCCAGTTCTTGTAGCATTTGGTCCTGGTAGAGTGTCTAGGTGGCAGAAGGGGGGTGGGTGACAGCTCTTGGTCCGCTGGGTTACACGGTGACAGCTGCCGACTCTGGACCTCACCACCTGTTTATTTCAGGAGAGACCCCGAAAATTCACCACTAAATGATAATTAGATGAAAAAGAATCTGGCATAATCAGGAAAATAATGTAGTTTCCATAACAGAGAATACCTCATCTTGAGCTCTTTGGAGATGAGAATAAAGATGAAGAAGGGGAAAAAATTGCCCAAATAATTCAACCTCCCTCTTACCGCTCATGGATGTGGTTCATGCATTTCCAAACTAACCTCAGGAAAAAAGCGAGTTGCCTTGTTAGGGAAATATCATCTCGTCCCGGTCCGTTTGTCACTTCAAGGCAACAAAGCGAAACCACATCTGCCTAAACATAAAAGGAGTCAGAGAGACGGCAACTATAGAAATGAAATGACTAGTGTTTATAATGACGGTATAAAGGAGCTGTTGAAACCCATCTGGTCGAGAAGGGAATCGAAGAACAACTCAGGACATACATGGGATGCTTACAAAATACAGAAGAACTGGGAAAAAGGAAGCCTCAGACAGTTAACGAAAACGATCGGGTGCAGAGCTCAAAGAAATAAAAAATGAATATTGCAAAAACTATCTCAGTGAGGAGTTTTCAAATCACTGAACACAATACAGATAAAAGATAGCATGTCTTCACCAAATTAGTTTTCAAGGGCTCACTTCAGATTATAAAGAAATACTAGTGCAATGAAGTGGTTACTTTGCATTTGTTTTAGAAAGGGGATAGAGAGAATTAAGATTTACTTCAGATCAAAAAGTCAATGTTCTCTAGGCGCTATGGAAACAGAACCAAACAGAGCTTGGAGATAACAAAGCAATTGATGCTAAAAGAAATGCATTGTCCTGTTTCCATTTTCTTCTGACTGGGGGTTTTAGAGCCAAGGATTGGTGAGTTAGTTAGAGACGGGGCTAAATATGGAACTAGCTACCGGATCAGGAATTTTAGTCCTGGCCTTGTTACCGAAGAGGTCCTTGATCTTGGCTAAATCATTTCAACTCTCCGTGTCTCCCTCTTTTACGTCTAAACACTGAGAGTTACTTGCTTATTCAGTAAGCAGTTATGGAGCCCCCAGTGCATGCTAGGGCTCCATGGTCTTGCATATCCTGAAAGTTGTGTCTTCGGTGAAAGATATGCTGGTAGGAGAGACCATTTTTAGTTCACATCCCTCACTTGAAAGATAGCATAAACTGAGACCCAGGAAAGTTAAAGAAGCTGGTTAAGATCTGTTGGCTAGGAACAGAGCTGCACGAGAACCCTGGTCTCCTGCTGCAGGCTGGAGGGTGGAGGCTGCATCGACCCCTCTTCATGACAAGTGGAAGGTTCCGGGTAACAACACGAAGTTAATGCAGACGGAGGGCAAGTTCCCGTGCTTCATGTGGTAGAAAAATAATAGCATCAACGAGTTATTTCCAGTTTTAGGATGCATAATAAGGGCCCCTGGGTGGCTCCGTCAGTTAAGCACCCGACCTCGGCTCAGGTCACGATCTCACGGTTCATAGGTTCGAGCCCTGCGTCGGGCTCTGTGCTGACGGTGCAGACCCTGTGTAGGATTCTCTCTCTCCCCCTCTCTCTCTGCTCCTCTCCCGCTGGCACATGCACACTTTCTCTCTCTCTTTCTCTGAAAGTCAATAAATAAATACACTTAAAAGAAAAAAAGATGCATAATCAAACCTCACTGCCTTCCATTGGTCTGAACTACAAGCCTGTTAAAGGCAATTGGACACTTTCATAAAAGTGGTCAAGGTTTGCTGATCACACATCCTGTGTGGAGATCGGTGTCAGTTCTGCGTTCCATGCTCAGCACCGTCTTGGGCGGTGGGTACCAGCCCTGTTTACGGGCGAGAAGACAGAGGCTCCGAGAGTGAAGGAACCTGTTGGGGTCAAGGGACCACGCCCTGAGCGTGTCCACGTTGCCCACCGTGTTAACCGCTGGAGGCCAGAGAGGTGTGGAGGTCCAGAGCCGGGTTTCTAGAACTCCAGAACAGAGTTTCGGCAGGGAGTGATGGTTTGCCCGTGGAGGGATTGGCCGGAGAGTGGAACTGGGAAGAAGACCGAGTAGCGAGGGATTGGGAGGTGGTCACGGATGCTGAAGAGGTCAGGGCAGGCAGGGGATGACCCGAAGGGCCCCAGACACGCTGACACCAAAACTCCGCCTCCCCGCCCACTGCCGCTGGGCCACGATCCCACCTGCCGCCTGCCTCCCTACCCCCAGCCCTGGGGCCCATTGAGACTGCCTTTTTCTGTTCAAAGCTGCCGATTCTGGCAAAATTAATACAAGTCGTAAGACATGTACTAACATAAAATGCTACGGGTCGAAATATTTGGAGTATTTAAATGTATATTAATATATAATACACATAGTATAGATTAATAAATATAATAGCCAGCGTTTCTTGAATGCTTGCCGGGTGGAAGCTGCTATGAAATATATTAAAAATCCATATAAGATAGCACTCCATCTTCAGAACTTGCCTAAGGCCATGGGGTCAGGCGTGACAAGCCAGGGTTTGAACCTAGTCTGTGCAAACCGCAAGCTTATAGTTCTTTTGTAAAAAAATTGTGTTTATTTTGAGAGAGAGACAGAGAGTGTGAGCGGGGGGAGGGGCAGAGAGAGAGGGAGAGAGAGAGAGAGAGAATCCGAAGCAAGCTCCGAGCTATCAGCACAGAGCCTGACCACGGGGCTTGAACCCATGACCCCATGACCCCATGACCCCATGGGTCATGAACCCATGACCGTGAGGTCATGGCCTGCAGCCAAGAGCTGGCCGCTTAACCGACTGAGACACGCAGGTGCCCCCCAAGCTTATAGTCCTTCAATCCCACTCTTCCTTAGGGTCAGGAGCAAGTGGAGGGATGAGCGTCAGTCCCCCCTGCCCCCCCAGCCCGGGAGGGACCCTGTCTCGGACCTGCTGTGAACGTGTTGAGGCGAAGAAGCAAGGCCAGAGAGAGCCTGGAAGGAGATTAGAATCAGCACCAGGCATTTAAGACAGAGATTCTCAGGGCGTCTTGTGGAAGCTTTGAATGTCTGCAGGTGGGGGACCCCGGAGATCGGGTGTGCCTGGGGAGTCCCGGCAGCGCCCGAGCTTGGACAGGGCCCAGCACCCCTTCCAGCCAGCGCCACGATGCTCCAGGCTGCCCACTGCTGCCCCGTCTATCTCTTTGGTCACGGAGGTAAACCCCAGTGCTAAATGGTGTCAAAGGGATGTCGTGATGCCGGTGGGAGCCGGGACACCCGGCCTCCAGGGACGGTCTGCCTTCTAGTAACTCAGCGTGACCCTGGATGAGCGGTACGCCTTCCCAGAGCCTCCAGCGCCCCCCAGCAGGAGGAAGAGGTTGAGTCGGGGGACCTGGAACCGCCTCTTCAGCCGAGCACAGTAAGGAGGTTAACTCTGCCGTCACGGGCTTGACCGCAGCGCCATCTTGAACTTTCAGCCTAACTCCACCGAGCCTCTGTTTTGTCATCAGGTGAATGGGAATAACAATTTCTACCTCACAATGTCACTGTGAGGACGGACTGTCTCACGTTTTCTACCCTGACAGGCACTCACTTGCTCAAACCAGAGGCCGGGGCCTTACCCTTAACTCTTTCCTCTTCCGCACAAACCCTGTCCCTAATCCCGTCCCTTCCCTGCCTCCGTGACACTCGCTTCTCTCCAACCCCAGGACTACTCTTGCCCCTGCCCCCGTCCATCGTCTCCTCGGCAGCCAGAGTGATCTTTCAGAAACACAATTTTGAGTAAGCCTTTTTACGACGTTCTAGTGGCTTCCCACTTCTCTCGAGGTGGAGCCCGCGACCTCACAGGCCCTCATGCCCTCTACAGCCCCATCTCTCCCAGCCCCACCGGAACGCTCTGGGGACCTTTGGCTTCTCGGACCTCCTGCGCTCCCTTTCAGCCCCAGTCTCCCCTGTGGAGGTCACCTTCTTTCCCTTCTTGTCCTCTCCCCCCTTCGGCACCTCCCCGTGCCTGGAGCACCTCCCCGTGCCTGGAGCACCTCCCCTTGGAAGTGTTTGCTGAGCCCCAGTGATGGGTAGAGTGTCCTTTGCGACACACGCCACCCGTATCAGAGCCGCCTGGTTATGGGTTCATGTGCCCTCCTGAGCTGTGAGCATCACAAAGTCAGGGGTGGTGTCAGGGACAGTCATCCCCGGCACCTGTCGCACCAGGATGCCAGAATGGTACTTCATAAATATTTGGCTGAATATATATAGATACGAATCGCCAGGTACGGTGCCTGGCGGAGAGTAGTGCTGACTCCATCGAAGCGATCATTCTTTATTGCCCCAGCTCTAGTAGCCTGGGATCAGAGAAACCTGACCATCTGCACAGTTGGCATCTGGTTAGCACCGATCTTGCTGCGATGAGCCTACAGATCTGCACGGTTTGAAAAGCAAATGTAGACCAGCAGGGCAAAAGCCCCCACTTACACTTGGGAGGCATGCCAATGGCGCCCAATGGGTGGGGGACTGTCTCGACAGCTAACCCGCTGGGGCTCACACTGTGCCCCGTGGCACCTGTTTGGAGACGCGACGTGCTCTCTGGTCCACCTGCTCCTGCCTGTGCCCGGTGGTTTTCTTCTCTAATTGTCAACCCCGTGGAGCCTTTCTTCATTTCCCAGCCGAGTGTGATTTCGTTGTCTTCTCAAAACGCAGAACACCTCTCCTCGCGCTGCGTTTCGATATGGGCAGGTGCAGCAAAGACCATCTGTGGGCACCGAACTCCTGATCTAAAACGATATGAGTGGAAGTGATGTTTGGAGTATTTAAGACAAGGTTGATTTTCTCTTATTTGGGGGTAGTAGACAGAGATTTTTTTATTTTATTTTTTTTTACTGTTATGTGCTTTTTTTTTTTCAACATAGACAGTTGAAAATAATTTAACGTAGTCGAGTCCCTTCCCCCTCCCTTTTAAAAATTAGTTATTTATTTTTATTTTTCAAGTTTGTTTGTTTATTTGTTTGCTTATCTATTTAGAGAGGAGGAGTGGAGACAGACAGAATCCCAAACAGGTTCTGCTCTGTCCACACGGAGCCCAATGTGGGGCTCGAACTCAGGAACCATGAGATCATGACCTGAGCAGAAGGCAAGAGTTGGATGCTTAACCGACTGAGCCAACCAGGCGCCCCCTCTTCTCCCTCTTTTAAAGGGATCCTGGATTCTTAGTCTTTATTACAGAGGCCTTTCCCACTTGGGGATAATAGTCTGTCAGAATAATGAAATTCTCTTAGAAGCGTTTCATTTTTTTTTTTTTTTTAATGTTGAAATCCTTCAGACATCTGGATTTTTTTTTGGTACAAAGAGGGAGTTGGAGATCTAACTTATTTTCCCCCCATAGCTACTTATTGAAATTGATGTCAGTAAGTCCCCACCCAATCAGTTCTTGTCCCCACTGATATGCAAAGCCACCCTCGTTGCTAACTAAAGGCTCATCTTTAAATGGATTTATTTCTGGACTCTCTCTTCCATTCCAGTCTTCCTATCTATCCATGCGCCAGGGCTCTTCTGCTAGGTACCGTAGCTTTGTAACACGTGTAACTCTTTGGAGGGCTAGCTTGCCCTATTCTTGTTTCTAGAAGAATTTTCCTCACCATTTTCGCTTAGCTGGGGCTTTTTGTTTTTGAAAAGTCCCTCCCTTTTGAATTTTCAACGAAAGGTACGTGTTAAAGAAAATGTACGGGGCCCGAAAACCGTTCGATTTCTTCTTCATTGAAAGCCAACTTTGTGAGTTAGCAATAGCTGAGCATGAAAACAGGATTCTGGAATTTTCTTTTTTTCCTTTCCCCAAATTAGTAACTCATGGACTTTATACGAACTACACCCATCTCTACCTCTGCTTTTTATTTTTTCCCATTGATGAAAGAGCCTAAACCATCTGGAGAGAGCTGGAGCTTGGCTTCACTTCTGTTGAGCAGAAATGATGCTTTGGGCTGTGGAGGGAAGAGAATGAAATGTCTCCGGAGTAATCGGTTCCCTAGCCAATGACGGCTAAGTCTAGAGATAACTTCATATTTTCGCCTACAGTGATGCAGCAGAAGTTTCCAAGTGGACCCCTCTGAGAGCTGGCGGGGGGAAACATCTCCCAGATGCATAGTCACTTTACAGAAAAAAAGATGGAATGATATTTTCAAACGGCTAAGAGCAGACAGACACTCTAAATTAAAATTGACAAAGAATAGCTGAGTGCACAGCTCAGAACTTGTGTTTATCTTCCAGGGTTAAATTTGAAGGCAAAAAAAATGTAATCTCTGCATTTCATGCTTATTGCTTGGGTGATATGTCTCTGTGTTCATTATTTTCTATTTATGTGGAAGGAGGTTTAAACTGTGCTAAAATGTAAACCAAAGGCAAACAGCTTTTCTTCATTTGAGCCGATTTTTTTTTTTATGCCCCATTTTCCAATAATACATCTTATTTTGGGAAGAAGTCGAGAGATGTGGCCAGAGTTAAGTATATTGGATATTAACTGTGTGGGGTGCATGTGGCTATTTATAAAATGTTCTATTTTTTGCCATCTGTTTTCACATTCTCTTGTCTTATTCAATGCCCTTCTTTTCCTAAAATGTTAGCTAAGGGCTCCTAAATTAATTTTCAAGCCCTTTTTTTTTTTTTTGGCTTCTTTTGATCTTTGATATCTTTCAGGGATTTTTATTTAAAATTTCTTTTTTAATGTTTATTTATTTTTGACAGAGAGAGAGAGAGAGACAGCATGAGCAGGGGAGGGGCAGAGACAGAGGGAGACACAGAATCCGAAGCAGGCTCCAGGCTCCGAAGCGGTCAGCACAGAGCCCGACGCGGGGCTCGAACTCACAAACCGCGAGATCAGGACCTGAGCCGAAGTCGGACGCTCAACCGACTGAGCCACCCAGGCGCCCCCATTCGGGGATTTTTAAATGAAATGTCACCCACTCGGCCCATCCTGTAGCTTTATATTTTGTTTTCATCCTTCCCTCAGCTCAGTGGAACATCGTACAACCTCTTTCCTTCGCTTACCTCAGACCAGGGGTGAGCTGGGGGCTCCAGAGGGGTGCTGCAGGCCTCTGCCTGAGCTGGCGAGCCATGAGGACAATCGTTCTTTCTGCTTCTCTTCCCAGCCCAGGCCTAAATGCTTGTTAAACAAGGACTCCTTCGAGGAGCTTCTTTCATCAGACCTGAATCTGTTTTGAAATAACTGGTTTCAGATGGACACGATTCTCTTAGAGATCACAAAATGCAGTCCCCCATTTTACGGATGTGGAAACTGAGACTCAGGCGATAGTAAATGCTTGCAGGAGGATCCCTGAGTACTGATAGAGTAAATAAGCTAATCAGTAGATTTTTATTGCATGTTCATGGCAGATTTAGAACCTAGAAGTGGAAACTAAGATACCAAATCCTACAAACCAAATAATAATAGCACAACTCGTGAACCTTTATTCACTCTCATCATAACTTTGTATACTTGTTTGCTAGGGCTGTCCTAAAACACTGTGGATCAGGGGACTTAACAGATCTCTTTTCTCATAGTCCTAGAGAGTAGGTTCAAGGTCAAGATGCTGGCAGGTTGGGTTTTTCCCGAGGAGTCCCTCCTTGACTTACAGACTTCAGCCATCTTGCCGTGTCCTCACACAGCTTTTCCTCTGTGCGTTCGTGTCCCTCGGTGTGTCTAAATTTCCTCTTCTTATATAAGAAGACCAGTTAGATTGGATTAGGGCCCACCCTAATGGCCTCATTTTAAATTGGCCACTTTTTAAGAGGCTCTACCTCTAAATACAGTCACATTCTCAGGTATTGGGGATGAGGACTTCAGTGTATGAATTTTTGAGGAGGGATGGAAATGTACAGGAAATCTTCAAGGCAGATAAGAAATTTTCTCCAAATACCGAATCTTGGATCATCCATAACTAATTACATTTGAGAGCAAGGGTGTATGAATAAGTCATTTTAATTCCAAAATTATCACTAAGGATACCTGACTATACCTTCATTCTGTGGAAGTTTCCTATAGTCTATTATCATAAGAAATTGAGATGGCCCTATAATAGTCCTGTAATCTGGAGAAAATCTCCCAAGGAAATTCAACAACACAACCAAAGGACAGTTGACAGTCTATTAAGGGATGATTTTCTGTATGGGAACGCGGGGGATTCGTTCTCATTCCTGGTCATCCTGTCAAAACCCTACTTAACTGTAACTTTGACATGTCAGTGACAAAAATAGTTGTCCTCGCTTCTTTAGATCTTCCACAGGAAAAATGACCTGTCCGGGCTCTGCTATTGTAAAATTTTCATGGTCGCTGTCGGTTGGATGAGGCCCTACAACAGAATGTCAGTGAAAGTGCTGAAGGAGTCAAGGCCTTTGCTCCAGCTAAAGGGAGGTCCAGAATTTTAGCCGCACGTAACACTTGTAATTGAAACAGGATGAAAGAATGCACATAAATGTATGCAGCAACAGAAAATTTTGTAATATTAAAATAAAACTGGGGCGCCTGGGCGGCTCAGTCGGTTGGGCGTCAGA
Organism: Lynx canadensis; assembly: GCF_007474595.2. Lineage (NCBI taxonomy): Eukaryota > Metazoa > Chordata > Mammalia > Carnivora > Felidae > Lynx > Lynx canadensis. The sequence goes on from NC_044320.2 coordinate 75,300,640, forward strand.
CTTCAGCTCAGCTCATGATCTCGTGGTTTGTGAGTTCGAGCCCCGCGTCGGGCTCTGTGCTGACAGCTCAGAGCCTGGAGTCTGCTTCGGATTCTGTGTCTCCCCCACCGCCTCTCTCTCTGCCCCTCCACCACTCACGCTCTCTCTCAAAAATAAATTAACATTAAAAAAAATAAAAGTAAGGTCTTTTTCAGCCCTAAGTTTCAAAATCTTTCAGGGAATAAATAAGCCAGTGCCTTTGTAAATGTATTACACTTTTAAGCCTTCCACTTCTCAACTTTAAAGGCCAACTGCAATATTACAAAAGAAAACGTAAGCTTGTGTTATGGGAGAGCTGTCAATGACAGGAATGGATGCTTAATTTCCTCACTGATAACAAAATTTGTAAGATAAAGCAGAATATAGGTACCTGTAACAATGTCTCCATCTTAATGATTTAAGTCTAGAAACATTAGTTGTCTCTCTTTCATCGCTTTCGGTGGTTGACTTCCAGTTCTCTGAACAAAATCTCATGCCTCCTAACAGACCCTATGCCGAACCACAAAGCATGTGTTGAAGTTCTAATCCCCCGTGATGGTTCATTTTATGTGTCAACTTGGTGGGGCCAAAGGATACCCTGTGAGGGTATTTCTAAAAGGGATTACTATTTGATTCAGTAGACTGAGTAAAGAGATCCGTACTCACCAGTACGGGTGGGCATCATCTGATCCATTTGGATCATTTCTGATTTGTTTAGAAAAACCTTCTGACCCAGATGAGCGTCTAAGCCATGCAGCTCCTGCCATATGCTGGCGGAAGAACTCAAGTCTGGGAATCTGACCTCCCTCGTCAGCCTCCTGTCCACACCCGTCTTTACAGGAAGATGGTAATGGCGAGTGGTACAGAAACACGTTCCCCAGCACAGAGAATTTTATAGTCTTTTAACCTCAGAGAAATTATGCTCCTTCTCGTAAGGACAGTTTTATCTAAGGTAATGATATCATCTAGGTCCTTCCATGGAGCCCAAATATATTCTTCCCTTGTTCCTAACATCACATTCACTAAGATATTTACAATTCCGAAACCAGGTGCAACTTTTATGTCTTGCACCGTAATTAAGTATGGGAAGCAATCCGAAAAATCCCAAAGCATGCAGGTTTTACCGCAGCTGCAAACTTGTAAAGATAGTGGGTGAACACTTAAAAAACAATCGCAGCTGATTAGTGACAAATGCCAGCCCACTTCTTTCTAAAAAGGATTTGAAGAGCAAACGAATACCTGCCTGTGCAGAAACTTCTACAGAAAATAAGAGACATTTATCACATTATTAAAATGGCGCCTTCAGTGATAAAATAATCATAGGTTGATGGGATCCCTGCAGAAGACAAGGTACGTTTACAAGAGTGGCCACGCTCCTGGCATAAAACACGGAAGCACACTAGTAACCTGACTTGATGTATGGCCCTGCGATTGGGCTGCAAAGCCACTTAGGGTTGCAGAGACCAGAACTAGTGCATGGAATCCCCTCCCCTCCCCCGACCCCCGAAGCCGGTGCAGAGTGAGACGTGTTCACAGGCCACCTGTTGAGATGGGGCCATGCAGGTGCACTTATGTTATTTAGAATTTGCAGGAAGAACAGATTCTGCATGGGAGGCCTGGGGAAGCATCTACCTGGGTGGAGTTTGAAAGATTGTCCTTCAAGATATGTCTGGAGAGTTGAGTCAGGTGGAGTGGAGACGTCTGGAGAAGAGTGGGGGATGGGCTTCCAGGGCGTGAACCGCCTGAGCAAAGGCATGGATGCGTCACAGTGCAGGGCCTGCTTGGGGATGGTTAGAGCTCTGAAATTTTCATGGTGCACCCAGTGGGGAGGGATTGGAAATTGGGCCAACATGGCAGCCCCTGCCTGATTCTGTGGCATCATGGCCTTCTGGTTAAGCATCTGCCCTTTCTTTCTGTCGTGTGGGTCTGGAGGCCTTCATCTTGCCCTTGAAGCACACATTTTGAACCTAAAGCTACACCCAATGCAGAAAATGCATTACCGATTGATTTCCCATGTGATGGGACACAGTGGTCAGTCTTCTGCAGAAGACTCTCCTTTCCAGTTAGATGTGAGTTCAGGAGGTAAAATCGTTGTCTTCTAGACTTTGGGTTCCTCCTGCATTTGGGCCAGGAGCCCTGCCCTGGGTCATTAAAGAGAACCCTGTGACAGGCCCTTTGTGGCCCACGCTGAACGGCCTGGCTCACTAGAAGAGTTGGGTGGTCTCTACAGCGGTGTATTGAGTTTTGATAGGATGCAACCAGACTGAAGCCTAATTTTTTTCTGCTGCAAAAAGCAAAGATGCAGTTCTCAGTCTCGTGGAGGAGTGGGAGTGTTCCCCTGAAGGTTCTTGCAGTGCGCCGTGGGCGTAAGGGGCCTGTAAGTCTGGGAACTGTGTGCATCATCCTTAGATATGTGTTCGCTGGGCTTTGACCTCCAGGCAAAACATATTAAAGCCATCTCTGAGCCCCAGACACTACTGGGTTTAAATGTCCTGTAGTGAGAAAAGAGGTTTCAAGTTCCATGCTTGAGATAGACTCAAAAATACTTTCTAGACTTTCTAGGGTATTGTTATAGATTGAATTCTTACACACGCCCCCTCCCCAAAAGCGGGTGTTGAAGTTCTAATCCCCCGTGATGGTTCATTTTATGTGTCAACTTGGTGGGGCCAAGGGATGCCCTGTGAGGGTATTTCTAAAAGGGATTACTATTTGATTCAGTAGACTGAGTAAAGAGATTCCGCACTCACCAGTATGGGTGGGCATCATCTGATCCATTTGGATCACCACAAAAAGTGGTAGAATCCCCTCTCTTTTCTTAAACTGGGACATCCATCTTTTCCTGTCCTCAGACATCAGAGGTCCTGGTTCTCAGACCCTCAGCTTTGGGCCAGGAGTTACACACTTGGCCCCTATGTCTCTCAGGCCTTCTGACCTGGACTGAATTATGCCACCAGCTTCCTGGTTTTCCAGCTTGCAGATGGCAGACGCGAAGACTCCTTGGGCTCCATAACCACACGCACCAATCCCTATAATAAATCTCATATATATCTCTATATACCCATTTCCTCTTATATATGTACCTCTATATATCTTATTGGTTTTGAAGCACCTGGACTGATACGACTTCAGTACCTCAGAATGTGACCCTTCCTGGAAATAGGGTGGTTGCAGATGTCACTGGTTAAGATGAGATGGGCCCTAATCCAATATGACTGGAGTCCTGATAAGAAGGGGAAATTTGGAGACAGACATGCGCACGCGGGGAGAAAGCCATGCGAAGATGAAGACGGAGGTGAGAGTGATCCTTTGCACACCGTGGAATGCCAGAGATTGCCAGCAAAGACAGGCTGGGAAGACACAGGGAACGGAATCTCTCCCTCACAGCCCTTGGAAGGATGTGCTCTGCTGACGCATTGACTTTGGACTTCTAACCTCCAGACTGTGAGGCAACACAGTTCTGCTGTTTAAACCACTTGGTTTGTGGCTCTTTATTATGGCAGTCCTACCAGACTAATGGAGGTCCCACTGAGTGAGCAGGGGACCTGGCTGGGAGGAGCACCCCCCATGACACAGGGATGCCTTGAAAGGAGGTTGGTGGAACGGGGTGGTCACCTTCCAAAGTTGCGTCTTTTTCCTCCATAGTCAACAACAGGACCCCTGCCTTCCCTTTTTGGAATTTCTGCCAGTTACATTTTACTCAAACTCTGTAGTTCTCTATCTTATGGAGAGGTGGGCTGATTTCAATCAAAGTCTGAAGTATGATGTATTTTTGGCTGTTGTTTACTTTTCTGTTGCTGTTGAGAATATGAAAATTTCCTCAGGTTGTCTAAACTGGAGCAATAGGTCTGAACTAATTGGAGTGAAAGTCCAACCGGTTAACTCTTTATTACATAATATGTACAACATTTTATTGCAAGTGCATGAAAAATGAAAAGTTAAATAAGATCCTTGCTTTCAAATTGGTCTATAATGGAAAACATGGACTAGAAATCAATAATTATAAAACGAATTTTAAACTGATAAGGGCAAAGGGCGCCTGGGTGGCTCAGTCGGTTGGGCGTCCGACTTCAGCGCAGGTTATGATCTCATGGTCTGTGAGTTCGAGCCTCACGTTGGGCTCTGTGCTGACAGCTCAGAGCCTGGAGCCTTCCTCAGATTCTGTGTCTCCCTCTCTCTCTGCCCCTCCCCTGCTCATGCTCTGTCTCAAAAATAAATAAAAACATTAAAAAAATTGTTTTAAATTGATAAGAGCTCTAAGTGAAATTTCATTTCCAATAATGGAAGGCTAGGTATTCAGACTGATCCTTCTTATGTAAATAATAAATTACGCTGGATACAATATTTCAAAAATGCCCTAAAAACCTTAAAAAGCAACAAAGTAGTGAGGAACTACTAGGCCAAATCTGAGGGTAAGTGGACCGTTCAACAGGGAAGACAACCTTCCAATTCTTCTTCTCCCTCCCAAGCTCCAGTAGGGCTGGTTCATAGCACATGATCTAATCAGAACCAAGGAGAAATTAAGGTATTTGGAAGAGTTGGGATACTATTCCTTGGATTAGCCTGGAGCCATGAGCTGTGAAATCTCCTTGTTTGTTCAGTCAATTTCAAATCAGTTCTATTTCTCTTGTAACGGAAAAATCTTGATATAGGGGCCATCTTTGTAATGGAGATAGTCAAGTCATGATTTGGATGGGCTAGCCCTTAAGATGAATGACCAAGAACAAGAGATCTGGGAAATACTGATATTCAGGGTCTAGGAAGAGATTAGAAAGCTATACATGAGGACCTGATAAAAGACCGGAGTCTGGAGTTTTCCAGATCCGAGGGAGAAAGGGGAGACATCAGCAATGCCAACTCATGCAGATCTCAAGGACCCTAAGACAAGTGTCTCTGAAGGCTGAGGGGTCATTGGTGACATTTGGGAGTGCCTTCTGAGGGGAGTCACATGGGTGGCATTCTGACTGCAAAGGTTCATAAATACATTGGAGGAGGGCACCTGGGTGGCTCAGTCAGTTGAGTGACCGACTCTTGATTTCGGCTCAGGTCATGATCTCATGGTTCATTGGAGTCTCTTTCTCCCTCAAAATAAATAAATCAACTTAAAAACTATTAAAAAAAAAGAAATACATTGGAGCAAAAAGTAATAAAACAAAACAACTTTCTTTCTTTATGTCGGAGAATGGAGAATTGGTGAGGGCAAGGGTGCTACCCACTGGGCAGGACGGCCAGAGTGGAGGGAGTGAAATTAGAGAGGAATTTTTTAAAGAAGATAGACTAAAAAAGTCTTGGATAGGTAGAGGAGAGATCAGAGGTGCAAAACAGAGTACCTCGATGGGGAAAGTTCTGGCAGTGGCAAAAGGAAAGGTGATGGAAAAGGAAGGAGAGGAAAAGGAGGAAAAGGAGGGAAAAGGAAGAACAAAAGAGAGCTGCTTCTTATTTGGAGGCAGGAATCAGAGGGGAAAGATGGAACAAGGAGTGGTGAGCGGGTCGCTTGTGCTCTTCAAATTGGGGGAGGGACCTGGTAGAAATAAATATGACAGAAGTATTAACTAAAGGGACATACATGCACTGTCAATTCCCAGCGAATGGGAAATAAAATATTTTTAGAGGAGAAAGAGGAGGCATGGGCTGTTACTTGGAGTTCCACTGTTTTCGACAATGGTACAGAGGGCTCTCATGGAGCTCTGGGCAGCTGAAAGGGACCACTGGCCTTTCCTCGGACCTCTCCTCACTGGCCTAAATGCCTGAGGATGCAGCCCTGCTATTCGTTCTTCCAAGGTGAGTATTTTTCTAGGCAAGAACCGTACTTAAGCTTCTCGAAATTCTATTAGTGGGCTCTCTGAGAGATACTTAACACCCACTCCCTTACAATGGCGGCCATTGGGGGCGCCTTGGTGGCTTGGTCGGTTAAGCATCCCACTTCGGCTCAGGTCATGATCTCACGGTCCATGAGTACGAGCCCGGCGTCGGGCTCTGTGCTGACAGCTCAGAGCCTGGAGCCTGTTTCCGATTCTGTGTCTCCCTCTCTCTCTGCCCCTCCCCTGTTCATGCTCTGTCTCTCTCTGTCTCGAAAATAAATAAACGTTTAAAAAAAAAATTAAAAAAAAAATGGCGGCCATTGGCTGCATTTCGCTTCCATATTCACTGGCACTTTCAATCATTACACCGTCAGAACTAATCAGGTCCTTCGTTCTGATAGGACAAAAAGGAAATGCTGTCTCTATCGGTGAATGCAGGCCACTAACAGATCAAACAGATCAATGTGGGTGGGGGGAGAGGCCGCTGTGACCCCAACTGTCTCAAAATCCCGTTCCACGAGCAAAGGAAGAACTCCTCATGCTGCAAGATGCACATTGAAGGAAGAGCTCCTTTTTGCTGAGACAAGTGACACCATCCGCGTGCCACCTTCTGTGACACATGCTGTTTTTAGAAACACATTAGGGTGTGAGCTCTGGGGGATGTTTCTATCTACATCTAAGGCGATGTTAATGTTTGTGACTGAGCACCTAGCTGTGCAGTAAGTTTTTATTTATAATCATGGTTTCCGAACTATTGGGAGGAGCTGCTTTGGAAGCTACGGTGGGGAGGGGGTGAGGAAGGAGCAGGAAAAGGGGGCGCTGCTGTTTCATATGGAGGGTTTTGACATCTGAATAGAATTTTATTTAAACAAAGGTACTAAGGAAAAAAAAAAGAAAACCACTATTTTAAATCAGCCAAAGCCTATTACCGAGTATATTATTAGCAATTAGGCAAGCAGAATTTTTTTAAGGGAAGCTATTATCTTGGTCTTTAAATAAGAACCATATTGGATGATAAGTTAAGGATGTCAATGCCATTAACAGTGAACTGCTTTTTGCAGTTTAAAACCTTAGCGAACCTCCCCAAAGCTGTATCTTTTCCAGCTGCTAACATTGTACTTGTCTTTTAAAGATATTTCTTACCCCTAAGGCCTGGCCCAAACACATCACTTCCGACGGCTCATCTCAGATCCAGCCCCCACCCCCCATCATAATGAACTCCTTCCTTCCTTCCTGTCTTTCTGTTGCTTTTGTGAGCATCTATATTATACTACAGATCACAGCACACCTTGCCTTAGATTTGCTTGTGTGTGAGCTTGTCTTTTCTGCAAGACTCTGAGCCTCTGGAGGGTTCTCATCCATGTTCATATTCCCCATTGCACCTGCCTAGGCGTGGAGACTTGTAGAGGAGAAACCCGAAGTAAATGTTTGTTTTCCTGAATTCTCAGCACTCATAGCTTTTCTTTTCCAACAAGATAAGGGAACTGAGCAAATATTCATCATGATGAAAATGAAATAGCTTCCCATAATAATGAAAAGTATTTAATGTTTTCACCCATTTGGAGAAGTCATGGATGACAAAAATCACAGTGGTAAATGAACAGGACAAAATCCTATTTAGGCCTAACCTCTCGTGACGATTCTGTTCCTAGAAACTGCAGAAGTGTCCAGGATGACAGCTACCAGGATACCTCGGGTACAACTGACTTATTCAAGGGACTCAAGGGCTTTGAAATATCTTCATCATCTTGAGTCCTTATTGATCAGGTGCCGATTTTCCTGTCTGTATAACTCAGATGTTCTTTGAGGTCCCTTCTAATTATAGGTTCTATGGGTATCTCCATTCTCTACTTCCCACATCTTTCTTTCTTTCTTTTTTTTTTTTTTTAAAGAATTTATTTTTGGGGCGCCTGGGTGGCGCAGTCGGTTAAAGCGTCCGACTTCAGCCAGGTCACGATCTCGCGGTCCGTGAGTTCGAGCCCCGCGTCGGGCTCTGGGCTGATGGCTCAGAGCCTGGAGCCTGTTTCCGATTCTGTGTCTCCCTCTCTCTCTGCCCCTCCCCTGTTCATGCTCTGTCTCTCTCTGTCCCAAAAATAAATAAAAAAAACGTTGAAAAAAAAATTAAAAAAAAAAAAAAGAATTTATTTTTAAGTAATCTCTACATCCAACATGAGGCTCGAACTCACAACCCAGAGATCAAGAGTTGCACGCCCTGCCCCTGAGCCAGCCAGGCACCCTCACTTTGATTTAAGAAAAAAGTCTTAGAAATTGTTTGAATAGCTGAGTTTGGGGATAAAGGGTAATGTATTTGCATAAAATCTTCATTACGTAGATACACATCAGACAGGTTATCAATGATGCGAAATCCTCAGGCTGGCTTCATTTTCGATGCTCGTGGAGCTGGGTAACACATAACAGTGACTTACTTTTTTCAGTTATGTCTACTAGATTGGGTAGGTAAAGACTCTTGGAAACGCTGGTGTACAGGATAATCACCACTTAAGGATGGCCACATTCGAATGCCTGGAATCTGTGAATATGTTATCTAATATGGCAATGGGGACTTTGCAGATGTGATTAAGGTTAGGATTTGGGGACAGAGGGGTCATTCGGGATTATCCAGATGGACCCGATGTAATCACCAGGGTCCTTTTAAGAGGAAGGCAGGACCCCAGAGCGGGTAGGAGGAGATAGGATGATGGGACCAGAGGCTGGGCTGAGGCAATGAGGCCAGGAGCCAAGAAAGGCGGGCAGCCTCCAGAAGCCGGAAGAGACAAGGCATAGATTCTGTGTGGGAGCCTCCAGAATGAACCAGCACTGCCCATACCTTGAGTCTGTGAGACTCATTTTAGGCTTCTGACCTCCAGAACTGTAAGAGATTAAATCTGTATTATTTGAAGCTACCAAGCTTGAGGTAACTCGTTATGGTAGCTATAGGAAATATGTCTATCCATAATTCATTTGAAAGCCTGTTATGCTGTTGTACCATATATATATGATATACATACATATGTATATAATGACATTCTGTCACTTTTCCTTCAAGTAAGCTCATAGGCGAAAGCCTGGAAAAATGGAAACATATGAATACGGTTAAGTTTAGCTCTTCTTTAAGGACCAGAAAAACACTGGGAATGAGACAGGCTGGTAAGAATAGAAAAAAACCTTTGTATATATTCTTGTCTATACCCCTTCCATCCATTAGGCTTCCTATATATCTTTTTATTTGCTTTTTTTTTTTTTTTATTTTAGAGAGAGAGAGAGAGAAAGAGCATGCACATGAGTGGGGAGAGGGGCAGAGGGAGAGAAAGAGACGATCTTAAGCTGAGTATGGAGTCCGATGCAGGGCTTGATCACCTGACCCTGGAATCATGACCTGAGCTGAAATCAAGAGTCAGACGCTCAATGGACTGAGCTGCCCAGGTGCCCCAGGCTTCCTGCATCTTTGACGGGAATGTTTCCACTGCTGATGGAAAATTGGTGGTAATTAGAAACTTTACTCCTGAAATCATATAAAACTCTTGGTAGACTGGGGGCATTTTGACATTTTCACAAAGGAGTGTTTTATTTAAACTCTTTTGGTTGCAAAGAACACAGATTACAGACTCAATCAACATGGTTGGTGGAAGGAGACATTTTTTTTTTGTAAGTGGAAGTTGATTGTTAAGTCTGTGTTAAGTGTGTCAAATTTGTTTCACCACGCTGGGATGAAGGAAATTACTATTTTTTAGTTTTTCTAAGTCACATAAATCTGGCTTGGCCCCCACTTGCCAGGGTTGGTAGGAAATTTACAACTAGTCATGGTTGAGCTCTTGTCTCTTCCCCTGTGATCTAAGAATCCGGGAAAGAGTCCCAAGAACACAAGCTCCAATGTGCACAACTGTCTCTGCCTGTGTCACACTGGCGTCCCATTGGCCAGAGTAGTCATGGCTGAGCCCAGAGTAAAGTGAATAGGGGGGATTACACAACTCCATAAACACTGAGAGGTGGTGTTCCTTGGGGTGGGGGGGTCACACTGTAAACATTCAGCCCAGACTGACCTATCTCATCTACTTACCCTGGGTCACTGCAAGTTAAATTTCTTTGTCATGCATTTTTTAGCATTTGGTGCTTATTGTTCTACGTGCTATTACACTGTGAGTGCCTCAGGTAGAAACCACATGGGTCGGGTTCAATGCCATGTCACCACCAAAAGGCATAATGCATGGAACATTACAGGAGAAGGTCCTCTGGCCCCAGTAGAATGTGACTACATGGACTATTATGTGACACAAGCATGTCCCACTAGGCTGCCCTTAGACCCAGCGGTCTCTGAGTTGGTCACTCCTGGTACAGACAGCTCAGAAAGAAGTTTGGGGCGATAAGCTTGCAGCATTAATTGAGGGAGCTCCGATCAGGTTACAGGAGCACCAAGTTCTAGGGTAGACCAAGTCCCCTAGCACCTTTCCCATTGCCCCCATCAAGAGCCATCCTATTTATCAAGCAGTTCTTGGATGCTCCTTTGGTTCCCCCAGTGGGCTCCCAACTAAAAAGAGAGATTTCCCTCTTCATCAAGGTTATGTCCCTCCTCCCCCACTCCCACACAAATCAGTGTCATATGGATTAGTTGATGCAAGCAACTCTCCAAATTTTTGACCAATGATTTTGTGCTTTGGAAGAAGCAAGGTGGAGTAGACTGAAGATAGGTTTATAATAAGACAACCCTGGATGTGAACTTGGGTTCTGCTTCTTCTTACCTGTCAGGTCTTGGCCAAGTTGCTAACCCTCTATGGGTCTGTGTTTCACCATTTGCAAATGTTTACAATAATATCTTCCCTTTAGGGTTTTAATGAAGATGAAGTTAAATGACATAAATAGAGCTACCTTTTCCCCCACACTCCCCTGCCTTCCCTTCTCTCTCAGTTTGTCATACACTCGTATTAAGGGTTCTTAGAACAACAATACAGGCCTTGAGAAGACATATTGTGGTATTAAACTATGGGGACTGAGCATGAAACACTAGATTGAAACGGTTTTAATCTTGGGAAGAAACAAATTTAAAAATAGCTTATTTTTTAGAATCTTAGTGAAGTTCCCATGCCAAGAACAGGGTTCCCTACTTATTAAGTGCAAAAAGATTAAACACGAAATGAGGATAATGTATCTTAAAAGCTTGTATATAGTGACCTGGGATGATTAAGGACTTGTCTACATAAGTACTCTGTGCCTTTCTTGTAAATGCTTGGAAAATAGAGAAAATTGGAAAGAGACCCAAGTACCACTCATATGAAGGAAAAGACTGTTATTTTGGTATAGAAAACAACACAATGACAACTTTTAGATCTCATTTCCTTTTTTATTGAAGAACAAAATGGAAAGATTTTATGCTTAATCATCTTTTGAAGCTGATGGCTTGGATAATGCATAGGATGTTCAAGATCCAAATGGCAGAGTAGACATGCATTAGAATGATGGCTGAAATTCACTGAATAATTTTGGGGAAGTTATTTTTTTTTTTTTTTTTTTTTATTAAAATTTTTTTTTTTTCAACGTTTATTTATTTTTGGGACAGAGAGAGACAGAGCATGAACGGGCGAGGGGCAGAGAGAGAGGGAGACACAGAATCGGAAGCAGGCTCCAGGCTCTGAGCCATCAGCCCAGAGCCTGACGCGGGGCTTGAACTCACGGACCGCGAGATCATGACCTGGCTGAAGTCGGAAGCTTAACCGACTGCGCCACCCAGGCGCCCCGAGGGGAAGTTATTTTTACCGGCGCTTTGTCCGGATGCCTCAAAGTCTGTATCATCAGGGAAACCCTGTATCTTGCACTTATTCCCCCCATATCACTGCTCATATAGCGTTAAGAACTCTCTCTATTATTTCAACAGTTTCTTGCTCACGTTTAGACTTGCATTGCCATGGATTCCTTTTGGTATTATTTTCTTCAAACTGGAGTGGTCCCTAAGTAAGCCATCACTAAACAAGATAGCATTATTTTGTCAAATCACTGACACTCAAAATGGAAGTAGAAGATCTAATCAAAGATGTTTCAGGGGCGCCTGGGTGGCATTTCACTCGGGGCATGATCTCGAGGTTGTTGAGATCGAGCCTGGCCATGTTGGGCGTTGAGCCTGCTTGTGATTCTCTGTCTCCTTCGTTCTCTGCCCCTCCCCTGCTTGCATACACACACTCTCTCAAAAGAAATAAAAATAAACGTAAGAAATATTCTAGAAATGTTTTTGGAAGAAAGGATTTATAATGTGCCTGGACCCTCTTTGTTTCTTACGCATATTGTTGGTTTCCTATTAGACAACCTTCCCAATTCTGGATAATTCTTAGTGTTTTCTTTTTCTTTTCTTTTCTTTATTTTTAATGTTGATTTATTTTTGAGACAGAGACAGAGCGTGAGTGGGGGAGGGACGGGGAGGGGGCGGAACACACAGAATCTGAAGCAGGCTCCGGGCTCTGAGCCGTCAGCACAGAGCCTGACGCGGGGTTCGAACTCACGAACCGTGAGATCATGACCTGAGCAGAAGCCTGACGCTTAACCGACTGAGCCACCCAGGCACCCCAATTCTTGGTATTTTCTAATGTAATGTATTTATCTTAATGACCTAAATATAGATTGATCAATTTTTAAATTTTTTCTTTAAAGATTATTTATTTCCCCTACATTGTGAGGTATGCCTGAACATTTTATTTGCTGTCCTGTTCCAGCAAGTTGTTACTGGTCGTGGTGGACTGAATGTCCCGGGCCTCTCAAAATTCATATGTGAAAACCTTAACTCCCAATGCGATGGTTTAGGAGGTGGGGGTCTTTGGAGAGTAATTAGCATTAGATGAGGTCATGAGGGTGGAGTTTTGCGATGGAATTGGTATCCTTATGGGAAGAGGACGACGGCTAGCTTTCTCTCTCTCTCCTGTGAAGCTACGAGAAGGCCACCGTTACAAACCAGAAGCGGGCTCTCACTAGGAAACCAACAAGTTGGCACCTCCATTTTGGAGTTTCCAGCCTCTGAAACTGAGAAATAAACGTCTGTTGTTTACAACACACAGCCTATGGTATTTTGTTACAGCAGCCAGAGTTGATGAAAACATGGATTTTTCTCTCCTTTTAAAGGAACGCGGGATTTGGTCAGCTCCTTGTTCACCATTCCTAAGTGGAATGCAGCTGAAAAACAAAGGAAAACGTTAGTTGATGAAACTGCGCAGCCAGGTGGGAAGGGGAACAGAAGGTTAATACACACCAACGAACATTGGCAAAAGGCGATGATGTGGGTGACGTGAACATTCTCTGATAAAGACCCGAAGACTGTTCCAGAAAGAGCCTATCAAAAAACACAATATTTTTCTCCCTCCAAATTAATGAGTCGTCTAGTTGTTTGGCGTCACAGCCATGGCCATTTTAGTATCCTTCTATGATTGATGGCTTCCTCATCATTTTGCAAGGAAATTCTTAAAAATCGGTTATATTTGATACGCTCATGAACTTCCAAACGAGAACATCTGTTGTTTCCCTGTTATTCACAAATTCTGTTAATCTTAAAAACAGGGCTATCAAATTTGTTGGAGACGGTTTATTAATTTTATGAACCCGTGGTATTATTTTCTTATTACTCTGATATCCATCGGGAGGCCCCAGAGAATTAAACCAAAAGACTGGAAGGCTCTTCCCTCCTCTCGACTTGCCAGTCTCGCTCTTCCATCATTATTGCTATGTGACCAGTAAGGCCCAGGGTCAGCAGTACTGAACTCTCTTATAAATCTGAAGGAGAGATATTGATTTCAACCGTCTGGAAATCCATCTTAAGAATGGAGATAAGCAATGAAAGGACAATTATTAAATAGTCAATAACGCCATTCCCTTGGATTGTGCGCCGGTTAAAATCCCCTTGGCTTCTCGTAGAATGTGCCCCTTAACATTACACGTTTGTGTTGACAAACGACTTCGGCTCAATATTCTCCTTTTTGATTCACGCAGTTTTCCCTGAAGGGGGGGAACCACAGGAGAGGCAGGCTTTCCGGTTCAAAATTCCTTACAGATGAAGTTTTAGCAGAATCTATAGTTTGTGCAAGAGTGATGTAAGCCACAAGGAGGGTGTACCCTCAGGATTTGCTGGAGAAATGAAAATAGGAAAATCACCTTCAGAGATAATTTGTTGCTGATGAGACGAGGAAGAAAGCCTTTTAAATCACATGAAAAAATTCTCCAGGAGGTAATATGAATATAATTTAATAAACTTGGTCTAATTAATGATGACATTTATTATTGTTGAGACAGGAGGGTGATATTCTGCATGGAGATTGGAAAAGAAATAAGGACCAGGAAGAATTCTTCAATATTTCTTGAGTACAGTACAGCTCCAGGAAGACTTAGGAGGAAATATTTTCCCTAGAGCAGAGAATCAAAATTTATCACGAAACTATATATCTTACCAGTGCCATTGCCGCTGTAAATGCATAATTTTGGCCTTTGGGTTTCCAATATGATTCTTGGTATATTCATCAGAACCCTCTTGTGAGTAAGTGGCAGAACTCAACTCAGACTAGCTTAGGTGGAAAGAGTTCAGACAGGCTCATTCCGGGAGCTTCTCGCACTTTGTGACCCAGGCACGGTGCAGGGTCCCACACTCAGGAGGGCGCTGCCCTTGGGTTTGACGCTCTGTGGTTGCCATTGATATTCTTAATAATTTTACCTTTGAATTTGTCTTCGTAAGTAAAATCTGATAGGACAATGGAGACTGGCCCAGAGGCTTGGAGCTTTGGCTCACAGTGTCCCCCCTCCCCCCCCCCCCCCCCCCCCCCCCCCCAGGATGCGCTCTCCACCGCCCACTTCCCCAGTCCCTGGTGCCCAGGTCTGGGATGGCCACATTTAGCAAAAATGAACCGAAACCAAACCGAAACAGGATGCCCAGTTACGTCTGAATTTCAGATACCAATGAATCATTTTTAAGTGTCCCTCTGTCTCAGATTTTGCACGAGATAGACCGCACAACGATCTGACATCCAAATTTCACTGGGTATACAGTACTTGATCTCCTATCTCCCTCCGAGCGGAGTCACCTCCGGGGCCTCGGCCACAGGCGGGTCCCCGGGTGCGGAAGCGGGAGCGGGAGTCGCGGGGTTGAGCGCACGTGGCCGTGGCGCGGGGCGGTCGCTGTCCGTCCTCCCCCGGCTGGCGGCGCTGTGCGCTCTAGGCGGAGGTGAACCTGTCGCCCGCCTCCTTTCGGCCACGCGGCGCATCCTGGCGCGGAAGCCAGCGCTGGGCCTGGGAGATCGGAGCCGGTTTAGGGCCACCTGGGAGTGGGACCCCGCACCCAAGCTCCGGCTCGACAGCCCGGACGGTGGGGGCTGGCTCGCCCGGATCCCCGCGCCCCAGGGAGTGCGATAGTCGCCAAATAAAAAACATCGCGACGGAGCCTGAAAAAGACCGCGGAAGAAAAGGCAAATGCGTTATAGTTTAGTACCTTCCACGACACCCTTTCCCTGCCTTTGAACGAGAGGCCCCGTGATTTTATTTTGCATCATAGCGGGTCCGGGGCTCATCTCACAGGGAAGAGCCGTGGTAGTTTTGCAGTTTGCTGCAGGTGGAGACGACACTGGCCGAGTTCCCTCCAGCTCACGTTTGTGCTTCTTCAGGAACTTCCGGTTCCTTCTTAGGGCAACAGCTGCCGGGACCTCTCTTGACTCCCCGCTTAACAGCCAGGACCGAAGGAGATAGTTCCGGTTTGAATAACGTTGGGACGCAGTCCGGTTGCTCCTGCTTGGGTCCCCTGTGTCCCCTAGGACCGTTCTTGGCGAGTGAAGTGGCAGTGGCACAGCCCTCCCTGTTGGCAGGAGAGCGCTGGAGAAAGGAGTAGAACCAACCCAGTTATGGTGGGAAGACGTCACTGTGAGATGATTTCATTTTTTTGCTCTAAGGTCATTTCCCTACACTTAGTATGAATGTCTTTCCTAGAGCTCTTTTACCCCTGAACTAATTCATGCAATTCATTGTTCGAAAGTACTGAGTTTACAGCAGGGCGCCCCCCTGCGATGACCTAACAATGTGCAAATGTCCTCTGCAGCCCAGCTAGGAGGGCACTTCAAACTCTCTCTTAAAAACTGTAACCATTCTTACGTTTAGAGTTCCTCTCAGATTATGTTTCGGGGACCTGGCAGATGTCCAGACGGCTATTCATTCATCCTTCCATCTATTCTTTCATTTGTTGATTCAACATATGTAGTTTAGGCTAAGAACAAGTCTTGGGGACTGAAAGTTCACGGGAGGAGAAAAATTCTGTAAACTAGTAACTTGTTTTAAAAGTATTTAAACTGTCTAGTATATCCACAGCAGAGGCACCAAAGACACGTGGAGTGCCCTCCTTCCTTCCTTCCTTTCTTTTTCTTTCTTTCTTTTTCTTTCTTTCTTTTCTTTCTTTCTTTCTTTCTTTCTTTCTTTCTTTCTTCTTTCTCTTTCTTTCTTTCTTTCTTTCTTTCTTTCTTTCTTTCTTCTTTTTTCTTTCTTCTTTCTTTCTTTCTTTCTCTCTTTCTTCTTCTTTCTTTCAGGTTAAGATGGAAAGAACTAGACTAGGTTTTGGATTGTGGAGTGAGAGCTCAGTCTGGGGCTGTTATTAAATTATTGGCATTTTCTAGGAAGTGTCTGGGGGAAAAAGAGGAGGAGCTTTGAGGGGCTGAGTAGTGTCCTTGTGCAGTCGTTGTGGTGGCTTGTGGCCGCGAAGATTGTTCTGAGTTGGCTCCAAATGTAGGCATAGCCTGAAGAACATAAGCCAGTTTCCTAGGAAATTATTTTAAAGGCGTGTCCCAACTGCAGAGAGAGTCAGAGATACTTTTCTTTTTCTGTGTCTAAGGGCACATGTTTCTTGCTTTCTCTTATACGCATATAATGGCTCGTTATTTTTGCCAGTCCTTTGCAAAAAAAAAATTACTTTCCGGTGAGAGAGGTGTTGAATGGATTTTGGTTGACAGATACTAAGGTCAGTCTCTTAATGATTTTTGATTGTATAGGAAAAAAAAAAGTACTTTGACCTCAATTTAACTTGAAACTTCCCAGTAACAGTAACTAAATCAACTTATAAAGAATAAAACATTAGTGGCAAAGTTCATCTCAGGGCATGGTGTGACAAACAGTATTTTTTTGAGTGCTAATTATAAATGGTATTGTGTTTTCCGCCTCAAATTTCCCTTGTTCATTGCCAGTTATGTAGGAAAACGATTTTCTTTATGAACCTTGTATCCTGCCTCCTTGATATAATTACTCATTAGTTCTAGGAGGTTTTTTTGATCAATTTTTTCAGATTTTCTACATTGACGATTATGTCACCTGTGACCAAAGAGTTTTACATTCTCCTTTCCTGTCATGGACTGAATGTTTATGTCCCTCCAGATTCATGTGTTGAAATCATAACAACCCCCCACCCCCACCAGGTAGTGGTATTAGGATGTGAAACTTTGGGGAGGTAATTAACTCATGCAAGTAGAGTCCTCTTGAATGGGATCAGGGTCCTTAAGGGACCCCAAAGAGCACTCTAGCTCTTTGGCAGCCATATGAGAATACAGAGATAGCAGTCTGCAACTGGGAAGACGGTCCTCACCAGAACCTGATTCTTGGGGACCCTGATCTTAGACTTCTGGTCTTCAGAACTGCAAGAAATAAATTTTTATTGTTTGTAAGCCAGAATACCCAGTCTGTTATAGCAGCCCAAACTAAGACACTTCCCAATCAGAATACATTTTATTTCCTTTTCTTGTCTTATTGCATTAGTTAGGACTTCCAATGTGATGTCGAAAGGAGTGGTGGAAGGAGACATCTTTGTCTTGTTTGTGACACACAGTGAGTATTTAAAGTACTATTCCAGGGGCACCTGGGTGACTCAGTTGGTTAAGCGTCCGACTTCGGCTCAGGTCATGATCTCACGGTCCATGAGTTCGAGCCCTTTGTCGGGCTCTGTGCTGACAGCTCAGAGCCTGGAGCTGCTTCGAATTCTGTGTCTCCCTCTCTCTCTGCCCCTCCCCTGCTCATGCTCTGTCTCTCTCACTCTCAAAAATAAACATTAAAAAATTTTTTTAAAGTACCATTTCAGAGGTCATCATTTAGCTTGATTAAAAAAAAAAAAAACGTACTATGTTTTCCATATTGACAAGGATGAAGCAATAATACCCAGAATTGATGAGAATGTCTGGCTAAAAGTACTCTATTACCCTTATTGTAAGATTACAAACTGGTACATTTTCAGAAGAATTCTGCTCTGGACTGTCTACCCACATTTAAGATTTCACCATTAAATGTCTAGGAAATGCTCACATAAGCACAAATATTTAAGAACAAGTATTGCAATATTGTTTATGGCAGCAAACATTCAGAAACAATCCATTTATCCATAATAACAATGGATCAAATAAATGATGATGTATTCACATAGTGTAATACACTATTCAGCTGTTAAAAAGAATACTAGATCTCAACTATGTATTGACATTGGGAAGGTGTCAGTAAAATACATTATTGTGTTAAAATGCAAGTTTCAGAACAGAATATATAGTATGGGATATTTGTAAATATGCTAATATAAGCACAGACAACATTTAGTAGAATTCATGAGAGATTGTTACCATTAGTTACCTCTGATTGAGAATGAGTAGATCACTGGAAAAGAAAGGACTATTTCTATTCATTTTATGTTTTTTGTATGTTAATGGAAACCATGTAAAATATTTAGAACTGGGGGAAGAAAAATCTTGTAATTTAAACACTGTAAGCATCTACAAAACATTTGAAGCCTTATAAATTACTCACAAAATATTCTTTCTCTACTGATTTGCCCTTGGCCATTTAAAAGTAACAAAAAATTCTCTTTGTTTATTTTGAAATATTATATTCCCTCATCAGTGCTTAGAAAGGATTTTTTTGGTGCCTCAGTAATATATATTAAAACATTATTGCAGCCTCAGAATATCCATTGGTTTTGTTTGTTTTGTTTTTAGGCTCTGCAGGCATATGTTTCATCTATTTTCTCATTTTTTTTTTCTTGAGGGGGTTGAAATATTGAAGGATTTTTTCTCTTTTTTTTAAATGAGGGAGATTTAACTATATATAGTTAAATATATATTTTTTTAAAAGTATTTTTAAAATATTTAAAAATTTTAAAAATATTTTAAATATATATATTTAACTATATATAGTATATATACTATATATATACTATATATAGTATATATACTATATATATATACTATATATAGTATATATACTATATATAGTTAAATATATATATTTATTTATTTAAATATATATATTTATATATATAGGGGAGAAAGAGCAAGAAAGAGGCAAAGATTAAAGTTAGGGTAGAATCCCAAGAATGGGTGGGTGAATAAATGCAGAGATTTTTTTTTTTAATTTTTTTTTCAACGTTTATTTATTTTTGGGACAGAGAGAGAGACAGAGCATGAACGGGGGAGGGGCAGAGAGAGAGGGAGACACAGAATCGGAAGCAGGCTCCAGGCTGTGAGCCATCAGCCCAGAGCCCGACGCGGGGCTCGACTCACGGACCGCGAGATCGTGACCTGGCTGAAGTCGGACGCTTAACCGACTGCACCACCCAGGCGCCCCAATGCAGAGATTTTTTTGTTGGAGTGGAGAAAAGCAGTGAGAAATTTGACACATGATTATTCATCTGCTACTGGGATTTCTGACAGCTGTCGGGGCAGATGAGGGGTGCCCGGGCAGGCCTGTGCTTATAAATGTCTTCCAGTGGGCTGTCTGGGAAAAAGTGCCCTCACTGCAGTGTGATGTTGGTTTCTGTGGCAGTAATGCCCCCCCCCCCCCCCCCCCCCAGGGTCAATTTCAGGATACCGGTGTTTTGCATACATGTTTCGTATACAATGTCTATAGCATGCTAGAGATTTATTAATCAAAATTCTTTAGTCGACAGAAGTTGCTACCTCCAGCATATCGCCGGAGGGATATATTAAGGCACAGCATAAACATAGTACTTCATTCTAGTGTGTCAATTTTATTGGAAGATTTGGCAGAGAACGTGTTATTTTCATGTAAAACAAACACGGGTATAGTCTTAGTCCTCTTGGGCTGCTATAACACAAGTACCATAAAGTGAGTGGCTTATAAACAATAAACATTTAGTTCTCACAATTTAGAATAGGAAGCCCAAGATCCCACTACTAGCAGATTTGGTGTCTGGTGAGAACTCTCTTCTTTATTCCCGGGGAAGCCATTTTTTTTGTTGTGCCTCATATGGTGAAGGGGGCAAGAGGTCTTTCTCAGGGCTCTTTTAGAATGGTACTAATCCATCTTTGTGACCTGCTCATCCCCCAAAGGCCCCAACTCCTGGTACTACCATCTTGAAGGGTAGGATTTTAACATGAACTTTGGGGGGACACAAACATTCAGACCACAGCAGCTATATTATGCAGTAGAATATAAAATTTGATGGACCCATTTCAACATAGTACTGGAAGTCCTAGCCAGAGCAATAAAAAGATAGACAGCCAGATTGGAAAGAGAGAGGTAAACTTCTCTCTATTAGCAGATGACACGATCTTATATATGTAGAAAATCCTAACGAGACCACAAAAAAGAAAGAACTAATAAATGAATTCAGTTGTAGGAAACAGAATCAACACACAACAACTAGTCCTTTTTCTAGGCACCTAGAACAATATAAAAAAAAATATTAAGAGAGCACTTCTACTTACAAGAGTATTAAAGAGAACGAAATGCTTAGGAATACACTTAACCAAGGAGGTGCTTGTACACTGAAAACTACAAAACATTGTTGAAAGGAATTAAAGACGAATAAATGGAAAGACGTCCCGTATTCAAGGATTGGAAGATTTAATATTATTAAGATGTCAATACAATCCAAAGAGATTTACAGATTTGATGAAATCCCAATCAAAATTTCAATGGTATTTTTTGCAGAAATAGATAAATCCGTTCTAAAATTTATATGGACTCTCAAGAGATTCCGAATAGTCAAAACAATCTTGA
The DNA here is from genome assembly GCF_007474595.2 of Lynx canadensis. Classification (NCBI taxonomy): domain Eukaryota; kingdom Metazoa; phylum Chordata; class Mammalia; order Carnivora; family Felidae; genus Lynx; species Lynx canadensis. The sequence continues at coordinate 75,321,444 of NC_044320.2, forward strand.
AAAAGAGCAAAGTTGGAAGACTCACATTTTCTGCTTTCAAAGCTTAACTACAAAGCTAGAGTCATGAAGAGTATGGCACTGGCATGAAGACAGACTTATAGATGGGTGAAACACGGTAGGGAACTTTCCCTTTGCTGATTCTCAGTGGTCTTGGGCTCAAAATAATCCATATGCCAAAGAGGTGTATTTGGGGATGGTGTATTCTGGTCTACGTCAATTTGCAAGGTCAAATTTTGTTGTGTTGCAAGGTTATTCAAATACCTCACGTCCTTCCTTATTTTAATTTACGTAAATTAGTTGATTTGTGAGGGAGGTCGATCTGTGAATTTTACATTTTCTTGTAGTGTTTCTAACTATTTTGAAATTTTGTTGTCACGTACATAGGTTATTGTTAAATTGAACATTTTTTATCGATGTAAAATATCTCTCCTTGTCCCATATGTTTATTTTATCTGATACTAATAGAAGTCTTTCACTTCAGCTTTCTTTTTTATCATTGGTGCCGTATTGATCTGTCAATGCTTTTAACTGTTCTGTGTCCTGCAAATTCTGTTTCACTTGTTTTGTCGGTGGTGGTGGTGTTGTTGTCGTTCTCATTTTGTTTTAGTGAGCAAGTTAAATTTAATAATTATTTTGTGGATATATTGTGTAGTTGGTCCTACTCTTGCCTTTTGTTTTGTGTTCTTCGTTTGTTATATGTTTCGCTGATTCTGTTTCACTTTGAACTTTGTTGTCCATTTTTTTCTCCTAAGTGGCTACCCATTAAATTTTAAGAAGACATTTATTTTATTTATTTTTTAAAACATGTTTGTTTATTTTGAGAGAGAGTGTGCATGCATGTGTGAGCTCGGGAGGTGCAGAGAGAGAGGTAGAACCTCTTTGCTGTCAGCTCAGAGTCTGACGTGGGACTCAATTTCACAAACCACGAGATCATGACCTGAGCTGAAATCAAGAGTCAGAAACTTAACTGACTGAGCCACCCAAGCTCTCCATGAAGATATTTAAGTCTAATATATTTGTCTATGAATGTAAACGATTAATCATTATATTTGACCCCCTTTCCCATTTGGTTCAATCATCTGATGAAGATGAGACCCTCAGCAAGCGTTAGCTTTTATTTTACTGATTGCCTGTATTCAGAAGACCTATTGACTCTTTTTTTATTTTAGACATTCCACTCTCTCTTTGTGTCTCATTCGCGATTAAGGCATCCCAGCCTTCTGATTATTGAAATTTGTTTTTGAGTCAGTCTGATTATAAATCAGAGATGTGCATTCATAAGAGTGCATGTTTTGGTAACTGCTCTTAAAATTTTTTTTTTAACTTTTATATTATTGAGAGACAGAGCATGAACATGGGAGGGGGAAACACAGAATCCGAAGCAGGCTCCAGGCCCTGAGCTGTCGGCACAGAGCCTGACACGGGGCTCGAACTCACGAACCGCGAGATCATGAGCTGAGCTGAAGTCGGACGCTTTACCAACTGAGCCACCCAGGCGCCTCTGTTTTGGTATCTGCTCTTCTACTGAAGTCACATGCAGTTTTGACGTGCATTCGTTCTAAGTAAAGATATAAGGATATTCAGTTCAGTGAACTGTGCTGGTGAAATGCCTCAGATCATAATCTCTTTTAAAACAATAACTGCCAACATATGTACATATGTAATTGACACAAACTGCAGTTATGTGAATGCAGTGGGAACCTGATAGCCGATAATTGAATGCTGCTGATTCTCTGGGGTCTTTAGAGACTCTTGCACACTTCAGGGTTGTGGAGTCGCCCTGGTTCACCTTATCACAGGGCTGCCTCTGACTGAGCTACATGCAGTTTCCTAAACCTGCCGCCTCTTCTGCCTCAGGGACTTCGCACGTGTTGTCATCTCTGTGATGGAGTGCGTCCATGAGAACTGGTTGGAAACAAACTGCTTGAAAGCTGTTTAATATTAAAAAAACAAATAGAATAAAACATTAAGTTTCATGCTAAGATTGGATCAAACATACTGTGTTAGTTTGCTAGGACTTCCATAACAAAACACAGTTGGGTGGCTCGAGCAACAGAAATTCATTTTCTCGTAGTTTTGGAAGCTGTAAATCCAAGATCCAGGTGTCAGCAGGGTTGGTTTCTTCTGAGGTCTCTCTTGGCTTGAGATGGCCGTCTTCTCTCTGTGTCCTCACACAGTCTTTCCTATGTGTGTATGCATGCTTGCTGTGTCCAAATTTCTTCTTACATTGGATTAAGGTCCACCCTAAAGACCTCATTTTAACTTAATCACTTCTTGAAAGATGATTATCTTCCAATATAGTCAAAACTCGAGGGATTAGGGATTAGGGCTTCAATAGATGAACCTTGGAGAGACCCAACTCAGCCTATAATACATATCAATGAAACAGAGTTGGTGATGGGGCTTGAGGATGAGGGAGGAAAGAGGAGAGAAGGTCGAACCAGACATTGATTATTTTGTGCCTTCCATGCACGGTCCTCGCCCTGCCCCATCCGTACCTTCAACTTGCCTAGACTACCCTTCATCTTACCAAGTGGTGTAGTCCCTGGAGAAACTCAGGTGTGAAAGGTGCTAGGAAGCCCAGAATTCTAGGTTGAGTTTAGGCATCAGTAAGCCAGGTGTGGCCATGCTCAAAATGAGGAAATTTGTTAGCGGGGAAGAAGCTGGCGGGTGCTTTATTTTGATAGAGGTCACGTGCAGGTTTCTTTCCAAAAGTCCTCCCTACCTGTTTTCTCATTAGAAATCAGCCATACACATGAAGGCCACAGCAAACCAGAGGATCCCATTGGGTATCTAGTCCCTGCACCTGTTCTCCCATCTCACTGGTCCTTCTTCCAGAGTGGCGTTGCATGGAAAATGGCAAGAATCTGCATTTATTCTCTGTAAGCCCACTTGAATATATTTTCCAAAATATCATTGAATGTCATTTCTTTTTTTTTTTTAAGTTTTCATTTTTTTACAGAGAGAGAGATAGGGAGGGAGAGAGAGAGAGTGCATGAGCCAGGGAGGGGCAGAGAGAGAGAGAGAGAGAGAGAGGGAGAGAGAGAACCCCAAGCAGGCTTCGTGCTGTCAGTGCAGAGCCCAGTTTGGGGGCTCAATGGCACCAACTGTGAGATGACCTGAGCTGAGATCAAGAGTCAGATGCTCAACTGAGCCACCCAGGCGCCCCTGAATATCTGGTTCTGCTTAAAATTATCATGAGAGTCGATCTGTAAATAAAGGCGCTGCTGTTTGCCAAATGTGACTGCATTAAATTGACTTGATACTGAAGTACATGTGCGGTGGTGAATCTTGTTCGAAACATTTTGGGATCAGCGGCTCCGAAATATAATACCTTTCTTTACCTGTTACGACATTTCCAGGACATTATTTTATCTGCTGCTTTTTTATTTTTTAATCAATTGCTGCTTTTGGCACAGACTTCCTCGCTTTCTAATTGCCCTAAATTTCTTTTCTTATTGAAGGCATGTTTAACAATTGAATTCGTTAGCTTAGAAATTAACTAGACTTTCGTTGTTTAGCAACTGCCCACCATTGCAGTGCTCCCAAGGAAGTAGGAATCCAAAGAAATCTGTAAAAATGTTATGTATCTGATTAGGTTCAGTGAAAAGAAAGTGAAATTTCAGACTTGAGAATGGAGGGCTGTTGTAAATTGCTAGAACTGAATTGTGTCACCCCCAAAATTCATATGTTGAAGCCCTAATCCCCGATGTGATGGTCTTTGGAGGTGGGGCTTTGCGGGGGGGTAAGTAGGTTTGGATAGGTCACGAGGGTGGGGTCCTCAAGATGGGATTAGTGCCCTTAAAGAAGAGACCTGAGCTTGCTTTCTCTTTCTCACTCTCTAGGACTCAGAAAAAGCCATGGTGAACACAGTGAGAAGGCAGCAGTCTATGCACCAGGAAGTGGCTTCTTACCAGGAACGGAATCTGCCAACCCCTTGATCTCGGACTTTCCAGCTCTCAGAACTGTAAGAAATAAGTGTCTATTGTTCAAGTCCCCCTAGTCTACTTTGGTGTAGCAGCCTGAGCTAGTGAGGATACAAGTATTCCTAAACAATGATCATATCGGACAGCACTCTGCAATGGCAAGCTTTCTGAACTTCGGGGTAGGGAAAGCTTTCGGTCCACGTAAACACTTTGTTCCTTATTAGCTCAGACCTACATGCCGACCAGTCTGTTTGTGCTGTCATGAGCCCATCAGCATCCCCCAAACAAGAATTTTAATTTTTTTTTCAATGTTTATTTATTTTTGGGACAGAGAGAGACAGAGCATGAGACAGAGAGAGACAGAGCCTGACGCGGGGCTCGAACTCACGGACCGCGAGATCGTGACCTGGCTGAAGTCGGAGGCTTAACCGACTGCGCCACCCAGGCGCCCCTCATATTTGCGTTTTAGAAAGATGGCTCTGGGTTCTCTGTGAAATGGATTGGATGGGAACAAGAAGACAACCAATGATACCCGGTCCCTGGAATAATGGTCTAGGGCAGATGATAGAACTGGGCAGAATGTAGGGATACTTAGAGGGTAGACTCACTTTGGTAATTGAGCAGATGCTGGATGAGGTGAGGAAGAGTGAGAAGTCAAGGGAGACATCTGGATTTCTGACAATTACATTTGGATCAAATAAAGGAAAAACGTTACTCACTGGACCTTTTTAGAAGGTCTGTGGGGACCTTGTGAGAGCCAGACTGAAGTGACCTGAGGAGTTAGTGGGAGATGACGAAACAGGGTTAGGTTGGGAGGGCCATTGTTCATTATGGTACTATTCTCTGAAGCCCACCACTGTCCATTTGCCACATAGTGTATGGCTGGGGGAGGATGATGTGGGGCAATACCAAAATATCATATTGATATTATTGATATCACAATACCAATATTTTGGTATTGTGGGGCAATACAAAAATATCAGCTTCCGTGCTGCAGGCCATCCAAAATGGGGATTCTGTGGATTGACGATATTTCTCATAATATTCTTCTAGGTTCTGGTGAGGTTGGGACAGAGAGGATCTTTGACAGCTCTTCACTCCTGGCATTCCAACACCGCTGTGTTGGATTGGGGTGGCCCAATTTAGCAACTGCCTACATACCAGAGGCCCCAAATCACTGCTTATTGCCTTGAGTTGAATTGGAAATAAATATATATCCTAGTTGAACATCGGGTCAACTAATTCTCTTGGCCTGATCCTAGGGAGGATTGGGAAGCAGCATGCTTTCCTCTGGATTCCCAAAGAAATAACACTATCTGCTCAGAGAAATTTGAAAAAGCCCTTAATTGATGAAGAGCCATTTCTGCATCTTATTGTTTCAGTTCTTTTCAAATTTGAATTGGTGTCTCATTGGGGTGCCTGGGCGTTCAGTCGGTTAAGCGTCTGACTTGATTTCAGCTCAGGTCATGATCTCACAGTTGGTGGGATTGAGCTCGGCGTTGGGCTCTCCACTGATAGCCTGGAGCCTGCTTGGGATTCTCTTTCTCTCTCTCTCTCTGCCCCTCCCTCCCTCAAAATAAATAAACTTCAAAAAAAAAAAAAAGAAAAAAAGATTGGAATTGGTATCTCAGTGGGAAGCTCCCAAGGGAAGAAATCCTGGGTAACTTTCTTGGGAAGGAGTCAAGTTGTAGCTTCCAACATGGCTCCTTTTTTGCCCCGCCCACTTTCTCTGCCTACTGAGTCCAGAGATTGGGATTGGTCAATCCCACCCCTTCCGCTAACTCACCAGTCCTGATGAGGTTCCTTTATGGAACATGGGTTTCTCCTCCCACCTGTCAGGAGGCCCCTCCATTCAAGTCCCCTACTCACTAATTCGGTGTGACCCCAGTCCACCGTGTTCACTGTGGTCTTGGCCTTTGCTCTCGATCGAGTGTTGCACGTGTCCCTCTGACTCAGTTTTGATTCTGTTCCCCTGAGGTTGTCATGAACACCCCCTGCCCTTGCCCATGCCTTGGTTCTCCATGGCCAGTTTATACTGCTGTGTAGCCTGTGGACTTTCTGGAGAGTTTTATGACTGGCATGATTCAAGTCTGATCATATAAGAAGATGGAAAGTAGTCTAAACCGGCTAACTAGAAGTTAAATAAAACCTTGACACATTTTTTAAAAACCCAAGAAAATAAAGTTTATGGTCATTTAAGTTTGGGGGAAAAAAAACGAAAGTGGTCCAAACGACCCCTTAGTTTTTTATTTACCTATTATTTATTCATTTCATAATTGTAGATTGGTGAGGCCGACATATCAGTTAGATGTGTGTTTGAAAGTTCTCCGCAAGATATTTTAAAACTACTTAGAGACGAGGGCTTGGAAGAGGGATAGTTAGCCTGGGGAAACTCAAATAAAAGTCAATTTAGTAGCTGGAGTAAGAAATAAGAGCCAATTTAATAGTTTAAGGTGAGAAATGACATAGATGTGAAGCAGGACAGCTGGGACAGATTGGAGACATTTCGAAGCTCTAATCAGCAGGATGAGTGGCAGACTTGTGGGGAGGAGGGTGTGGATGGTCGAAGACAACATTGAGGTCTTTAGCCACTGACGATGTGCCATTTGCGATGGTGCTGAATGAATGAAGAGAAACTAAACGACCGTGAGCCTAATTCTTTCCATGTTGAATTTGAGGTGCTTCTGGAAAGATTGAGGAGGGAAGTCTGGTAAACAAAGTGTGGAGGCAGGGAGACAGTTCAAGGCTAAGGATTGACACTCATAATCTATTTAGTTTTGTTTTTTTGTTTTTTTTTTGCTTATTTTTATGCTCTCAGATATGAAAACTAACCAGTCTGAGGCAGTTTTCAAAGATATGGCACACCATAAAGTTAAAAAAAATTTTTTTAAGTGGGGAATTTTCAGAGTGGTGAACAGAAGTGGAGAACAGTCAATGGAGAACAGAAATAGAAGTTTTGAAAAACTTAAGGTCTGAGGTGTAGACACACACACACACACACACACACACAGGTGCCTTTACCTATTGCTAGAGGTAGGCGTCTCTGAGTTTTCTATGACCCACCGCAAAGTGGGAAACATTTGATTCACAGTATTCCTAGGACAGAAGTGCTATTTGGGGTTATAACTATCCTTGGTACTGAGATTTGAAAGACAATTCTTCTGTGGGTTCTCATAAAGAGAGCATCATGTGATTATAGAGAACAATATTCTTTTTTTTAAAAATATATGTATTTATTTATTTTTGAGAGAGATAGAGTGCAAGTGGGGGAGGGGCAGAGAGAGAGAGGGAGACACAGAATCCGAAGCAGGCTCCAGGCTCTGAGCTGTCAGCACGGAGGCAATGTGGGGCTCCAACTCACAGACCGCGAGATCATGACCTGAGCCGAAGTCGGACACTTAACTCACTGAGCCACCCAGGTTCCCCTGTATCAACATTTTTAAAGGAGAACCGTAGGTCAACAGCTAATTGCATTTGAGTTAATACTGATATCTTGTCATGAATTAAAAAATTTGTGTCTGAATATATTGTCACTTTGTCTTCCCCAGAGGCTGGAGGAAGGAAGCCTGGCGTGCAAGGTAAAGGTTTTCCTTGGAAAATTGTTTTGGATACCCACTGACATAGGAAGAATTATTGATGGGAGTCTCAAATGTCTAGGTCTGATCATGTAGCTTAAATACATTAAAAATGTAAATGCGTTAAAGTTGGTGCTGTACCCAAAGAATTATAATTTTGTCTAATGGAACTTCTTAATGAACCCTCCAATTAACCAAATTGTATCCTAGATAATTGAATACATTGCTTGCTACATATATTTAAACATTGGTTAAATTTAGAGGAATGTTTACAACATTAATAATCTGGATGTAGAAACCTCAATCTACTCAGTCAAAGACTAATTAGCCAGAGGGTAGGTTTTCTATAAAGGCTTGACCTAGTTCATGCCAGTAAGATAATTTTATCAGCACATAGAATGTTTCTTTCCAATGTATGAGTTGAGTAAGAAGAAACCGGAGGTATTCAGTTCACCAAAAATAAATACCAAGTCGTTAAGGTGCAAGTTAATGAGAAGTGGGGCAAAACACATCCCTATTTCACCTACTGGAAAGATTCACCAAACAATACTTGATGGTCTTGATGTTCACAGTAGTTTTGCATACGTCTCAACAGAGATGGACGTATTGAGTTTACACAGGGTTACGAAGCCAAAAGGTAAGCCAAGGTCAATAATACTAACAATCTTAAGCAATTCCTGACATGCTTCTCCTGAAGGCAATAAAGAGTGGACCAAAATCAGTAGTGAAATAACTATACCAAAAAGTTCTACTCTGCGTGGCAATTTATTCTGGGAAATCCATTCTTGAGTCATCAAAAAAGAAAATGGGAACATATTTCCAATGGCATATCTGATGACAAATAGTTCGAAAAATTTGGGGGAATGGACGCTCTTTTATTTTTCTTTAAATAGGGGCTTTATATGTCTGAGCCTCCCCAGATGGGATATTTTTAGCAATCTTCTGTGCATAAGAGTAGTTAAAGCCTCAGGAGTGGCTTTGCTAGACCTTAAGGAAGATGAGAAGAGGGCTGAGGAAGGAACATCGAGAATCACCAACATTTCAGCATGAGAAGAGGAAGAGGTCCCACCCAGAGAGAAAAAGGGAGAATACAGAAAGGCAGAAAAAGACATCACACCCCTACTTGCAGCCAGAAAAATCAAGTGGGAGAATAGTGCAGAGGCCATTGAACTTGGGAAGGAGCAACTTCTTTACCTTGTCAGGAGTTAATTCAGCAGCAGTGGTTATCTTATTTGTTACTAAGGTGCCACCACTGAGCAGGTGATTTCTGTACAGCCCTCACTACAACTACCTTTAGATGAGGAAAGTTAGGTTGCAAAGAACTTAATGAATCTGTCTATGATAATATTCATTTATTCATTCAATAAAAAGCAAAACAAAACCATGATGTGATCTCTACTCTGAAGGAACTGACACTTCAATTTTTCTGCTTTTGAATGAATAAGGAAAAGGGAAAGACGAGAAGACGAGGAAGAGGAGCAACCTGGGTGGCTCCGTTGGTTAAGCATTCGACTCTTGATCTCGGCACAGGGCATGAGCTCTTGGTTTGTGAGCTTGAGCCCCACATGGGGCTCTGTGCTGACAGCCTGCTTGAGATTCTCTCTCTCCCTTTCTCTCTCTGTGTGTTCTTCCCCTGTTCACGCTCTCATTCTCTCTCTCTTTCTTTCTCTCAAAATAAATAAACTTAAAAAAAAAAGAGGAAGAGAGAGAGAGGGAAAGGGGGAAAAATCGAAGTTTTGATTTTTGTCTCGCACAATTTTGGCGTGATGGCAGACAGAATGAAAACGGTCTCAGAAAAGATATGAAAGACAGGGAGAGGAGATGGAATGATGTCCCATAAATGAAGTAAAAAGTAATGGATTTTGGGGCACCTGGGTGGCTCAGTCGGTTAAGCATCCGACTTCAGCTCAGGTCATGATCTCACGGTCTGTGAGTTCGAGGCCCGCGTCGGGCTCTGTGCCGGCAGCTCGGAGCCTGGAGCCTGCTTTGGATTCTGTGTCTCCCTCTCCCTCTGCCCCTCCCCTGCTCACACTCTGACTCTGTCTTTCAATAATAAATAAATGTTAAAAAAAAAAAAAAGGAATGGATTTATAAAGCACAGTGGACATTTAAGCCCTGGGAAAAGATGTAGGGATGTCTTTTGGGGACAGTGGCAAGGATGGTTGCAAATACAGGCAGATTCTGATTTTCAGGAGAAGGGTCAGAGTTTATGTCTCTTTGTGAGATGGAAAGGCAGTGAGGCTTTTCATTATGTAAAGGGTCAATGCCAACCAGTTTTCGGCAGGGCTGGTCATATATACAGAATTGGAACTAGAAATGAAGATTTTGAAGACAGGAATAATTCAACTTAATTGTTTGGGTGGTTCTTGGCTTTTGATCCTCTTTTTTTTTTTTAATTTTTTAATGTTTATTTATTTTTGAGAGCAAGAGAGAAAGAGACAGAGCATGAGCAGGGGAGGGGCAGAGAGAGAAGGAGACAGAATCTGAAGCAGGCTCCAGGCTCTCAGATGTCAGCACAGAGCCTGACGCAGGGCCTGAACTCACAGACTGTGAGATCATGACCCAAGATGAAGTCAGGCGCTTAACCGACTGAGCCACCCAGGCGCCCTGTGTTTTGAACCTCGTACTCAACATGTGGTAGGTGCCACCATGTTTTGGCTCTACTGAATAACCACAGTAGTTCCTTTGCAAGACTTCTCCAGCCGTCCTGGTTTCCTGCATGCATGTTCGTTCTCAAGGTGACCATTGCTTGTCTCTTGTCTTTTTTCACGCTTACTCCCATTGTCCAAAAAATGCAGACTTGTCCTAAAGTCTTTCAAGACCCGGTTACTGTTTGTAGACCTGCTCTAGGCACAGACCCTTCTGAGAAGCTTTCAGGTGCTGCCCTACGAGGGTACGTCTTTCTCTTGAAAATCTGTCAAAGAAATTCAATGCTCACCTAGAGTAGTTGCCAATCTCATACTCACTGATCAACCGGCATGTCGGACAGGACTATTCTCAGGCAGCTGAGTATTTAACTAGTCAGTTCTCCTTTCAATATTCTTTGCCCATTATGCCGCTCTTTGCTGGATAGTCTAAAGTACTGGTGCATTTTTGTTTATGGTTTACCGGGACACTTGTTTCTTTGTTCTTTGCTTTCAAAATGAAGTTTTAATAATTAATATTGTCATTTAGTGCAAAAAAAGACTTCTTAAAAGTTATTATTTTTCGTTGTTATAGGATATTTCATTGTAAGGATATACCGTAGCTTTTTCCAATTTTTCCTGTTCTAAACATCTTTGTATATACATTTTAGGATATTTGTCCAGTTTAGTACGTTTAGTATTTTTTTTTAGTTGATTTTTGGACAATTGTATTTCTCCTTTAAGAGAAGTAATGGATATATGTGTATCTATGCATGTATGTGTATATAGATATAGATATAGATATAGATATAGATATAGATGTATGTATCTTTCCTTGGTTCACTTCCTTATCAATTATCTCTCTTTTTCTCTCTCTCTTTAATGAAACTTAGAAAGTATTTCCCATCGGGGCGCCTGGGTGGCTCAGTTGGTTAAGCATCTGACTCCAGCTCAGGTCATGATCTCGCGGTTGTGAGTTCGAGCCCCACGTCGCGCTCTGTGCTGACAGCTCAGAGCCTGGAGCCTGCTTTGGATCTGTGTCTCCTCCTCTCTCTGCCCATCCCCTGCTTGTGCTCTGTCTCTCCCTGTCTCTCAAAAATAAATAAATAAATAAGTGTAAAAAAAAAGAAAAAAAAAAAGAAAATATTTCCCATCTCAGGTGACAGGAGCATACTATTTTTGTAGTTGAACTTTTCTCAGGGCTATATCTTTAATCTGTATGATCAATTTGGAGGTAAGAGGTGACCCTGTTGGTGAGCTGGTTATTCTAAGACCATCTATTGAAGAGGGCATCCTTTTTCTACTGATTTAAAATTATCATATATTAAGTTCATTTATATAAAATATAAGATTCTGTTTCTGAACTTTTAAATATATCCTTGTGCTGGTAACACTGTTATTGTTACTTATAACAGGTTGGGAGGGCAAGTTCCATCAATACTCTTATTTAAAAACCAAATACTTGATTACTATAATGCTTTTATTCTTCCAGATCAACTTTATAATCATTTTGTCAAGCTTTATAAAATACGTTTGCGGCTCTGAGTTGTATTTTGTTTCTAGATTAATCAGAGGCAAATTGCATTCTTCACCAAATTAAGTTTTCTAATTCAGGAATATGGTATATTTTTCTTTCTTTCTTTTATTTATTTATTTTTTTTGTGTGTGTTATTTATTTTTGAGACAGAGACAGAGCGTGAGCGGGGGAGGGGCAGCGAGAGAGGGAGACACAGAATCTGAAAGAGGCTCCAGGCTCCGAGCTGTCAGCACAGAGCCCGGCGTGGGGCTCAAACCCACAAACCACGAGATCATGACCTGAGCTGAAGTTGGACACTTGACCGACTGAGCCACCCAGATGCTCCTGGTATGTTTTCTTTTAAAAAAAAATTCCCCTTAAATATACATGTTACTTGTTTTCAGATTATAACAATACCCACTCATTGTAGAGAATATAGAAAAGACACGAATCGCCCTTTCTTTTCCTCCTTGTTTTTGAAACCCAGGTAGGAAGTTGAGCTAATCATCCTCATGGCTGAGCTAATTCTAGATCCCTGGTCCATGGAATGCTCCTTTAGAAGTCAGAGGAAGCTAACTGCTGTCACAGACAACCCCAACTGTCAGTAGCTCAACCCAGTAGAAGTTTAAATTTTGCCTGCTTCCGTTTTGAGTCAGGCAAAGTGAGGTAAGGACTTTGCTCATCCAGGGACCCCACCTCCTTCCCTGCTGTGACTTCCTTCCCAACCCCAATACCAACCATGTATTTTTACATTCAGCACATGTTACTATTATAGTCATAAGGAGCACTCTAATAAATTACTCTGAAAAGAAATGAATTCTTGAAATTTATATCATTGGTCTTTCTAATAGTATCTGTTTCTATTTGACATTGGTAATACTTTCTACACATATCGTCACAGCGTATGCTGTAGTTCCCTTTGATAAAGGAAGGCTTTTATAAACCGCTAGACCTCTGGCCAAACTGTACAGAAAAAGAAAATTTCCCTAAAACAAACAGACAAAAGAATATTTTAAGGAAAACAATCATATAAAGCATAAACCCTAATTTTGTAGAAGAATCAGGCATTTAGACACTTCATCTTTAAAACAATTTTTTTTTAATTTTTTTTTTTTCAACGTTTATTTATTTTTTGGGACAGAGAGAGACAGAGCATGAACGGGGGAGGGGCAGAGAGAGAGGGAGACACAGAATCGGAAACAGGCTCCAGGCTCTGAGCAGTCAGCACAGAGCCCGACGCGGGGCTCGAACTCACGGACCGCGAGATCGTGACCTGGCTGAAGTCGGACGCTTAACCGACTGCGCCACCCAGGCGCCCCTAAAACAATTTTTTTTAATGTTTGTTTATTTTTGAGAGAGAGAGAGAGAGAGAGACCGACTGTGAGTGAGGGAGGGGTAGAGAGAGAGGCAGATACAGAATGTGAAGCAGGCTCCAGGCTCTGAGCTGTCAGCACAGAGCCCCATGCGGGGCTCGAACCCACGAACTGTGACATCATGGCCTGAGCTGAAGTCAGACGCTTAACCGACTGAGCCACCCAGATGCCCCCGCTTCATCTTTTTTAAAGCACTTTTGTTCGCTGACAGTTTTTCCTTTTATTAATGTTTATTATTTAGATGTTTACCTTTTTTGTGATCTGAAACATCTCTGCTTTTATAGTGGTTCTGGAGAAACATTCTGTAGCATGTTTCAGAAATAAACAAATGAAATACACTTAGAAATGGATATAATTTCATTTTAAACTTATTTCAGATTTGACAGAATTCAGCTTCGTTTACTTTCAGGTTTCAATCACTTTGTCTCGAGACTATGCCTGAGAATATGGCCTTCTGCCACCTTCCCTTCTCAGACCCACAACGACTGCTCTCTTCGTGCCCTTAGAAAGAATCAGGAACTCAGACTTCTGTTAAAATGACCACAGTGTACTTTATTTAATGATTTTGGTACCTTGTGTTGCAATAAAATAAAAAAAAAAATCTACAAAATCCAAATATATAAAATTTCAAGTTTTCTTTTTTTTTTTTTAAGTTTTACAAGAAAAAATCATGTAACCGAGGAAATTTGCTCGTTATGAAGCACTACTTTCCACTTCATTTCATCACAAATTGCAACTTACTTAACAGACCAAAATAACTATGGTATTATAGTACATCAAATACACCACACACTGTGCTTTCCACTAGAGCACGTGGGACCGCGGCCCGAGACGGCGGCCTCCAGCCAATAAAGACACTCTTACAATCTGAACGCTAAAGGAATGTTTGGATACATGGAGTTTGAATATATATATTTACAGGAAGGAAAAGAATTTCATAACTAGTTTAACTCTTCATTTCAAATAAGATTCCAAATACATTTGTACAATGTTTACAAAGTAAAAGCCCAAGAACCGCCAAGGTTATCATTCGGGTCCAGGCACTGTGCTCGTCCTGGGGGAAATGTCTACACCGTTCCCTAAACACACACGTGGGGTCTCTCGGACCTTATTTCTCTAGTGGTCATGGGAGAGAGAAACACAGGAATGGCAATTTCGCACAATCAGAATGTCACGCAGAGTTGACGACAGGGAACTGAGAAATGATTGGTCCCTTCTCTTAGTTGATGCTCGTCTGCCACCTGTTACATTTTCTTTTCAGAGATCGCTTTAACACAAACAAACAAAAAAAATTGAACAGGGAAAGGAGCACAAAATACTTAAGGCAAATCAAGCAAATATAGAGCAGCTTTTCTTGGTATTAAGTGGAAACGAATTTTTTCTTTTTCTTTCTTTCTTTCTTTTTTTTTTTTTTAACCCCAATCCAACTCAGAAACAAACAAACAGAGTTAAGGATAAGCTGCTGAGGGTGGGTTTCTTCCGTCATATATAAATTTTGGAAAATTGCACCAAGTATCCTTTTGAAATTTGAAATGAAAAACCTGTTGGTTACAAAGTGCATGGTTTCATGTTTCTAAATGAAAGGACAGTAGCTGAGGTAGTTAGATGTGAAAATTAGTTACTGAAAATAATGCAGAAGGAAGGACGAATGTCAGTAGTAAAAATCCTTGCCATTTGGAAGCGGGTTTATGTTGTGCGATGGTTTAATGCTGAGCAAAACGCTCCTTTTGTTTACTTTTTATTTTTTTACTAGATGTTCGTAGTGACACCAGAATACTAAGTTGTATTTGTTTCTAGTTTGCTAGGGAGGGTGTCAGTTTCAGACAAAGTCAGTATTCCCGGTAATTTTGTGGGTAACTCATGCTTTCACCATTTCTGCGTGGAATTTATAACATAAAATGGCATCAGTGATCATTATTAGAAACCTCTGGTCTAAACCGTAAAAAAGAATTCAGTAGAAACTGAGAAAAGAACCGGTAGGAAGGATGATGTCGCTCATACTCTACAACATTTTTTTTTTTCTTTTTTGTCTTAGCCCTAAATTCAATGTACTGTTTGGTTTCAAAGGCGTGGGAACCTCTGGCTTCCTGGCTGCCCTCCTTGCTCTGAGAATGGGAAAAACCTAATGTGCACGTTTCCCTATCATCTTGCTCTCCAGGCTACCAAGCTGTCTGGTAACTGAGAAGAAAAGCAGAGACAATTTAACAGAGACAAGATTCTCACCCAGGTTCCCCGCTCCTCCTGCCCCCTTCACTGAAGAGAAGCTTCAGGTGAGACCTTCAATAAGCAATTTACCGAAAGCTTCATTTTTCAACCGTCCCATACCATCTGGATATGAAAGTTTTGCGATAGTAAGATGCGAGGGGTAAGACTGGATGTAAGCAAGTTGGCAGGCATTCCTTTGGAGCAAGAGAATTTTCTGCCACATGTTTATGGGACAGAATTTACTGGAAGTGACCGTAAGAGTTGACAACTACATTTATAAAGCATCACATATGTGATAATTACATAATGGCTGGTCCACGGCAGTACAATCACATGCATCTTTGCTAAAAAGTAGTTCTCTAAAAAAGTCTTCTATTTTGGGGAAGACTCTAGCGCCTTCCATGTGGGCTGGAAAGCCTTAAGAGTGAAGTAGGGGAGGTTCAAACTTCGTTTTCCCCGGAATTAGATGCATAGCTTCTGTCTAATAACATGTTGTTCCACCTGTGTGTTCATCTCTTTGGTGAGGAATTTCATTTCCATCACTTCAAAGAGTTGTCCAGCTACTACGTTTAGATTCTGTTTTGTACCTTGGTGGTAAGCCTGCCAGTGATGCCTTCTCTCCCAGCGCCCCCCTCATCCTGGCCAGCCCCCCTAGAACGTGCCACACCGTATCTTATTTGCATGTCCCTGAATCCAGTCCCGTTAACTTCAGTTTTCTTGCACAAAAACAAACGATATGGATATTTCCCTTCAGAAACAAGGATATTCTGATGCACTTTGGGTTTGAAAAATATTGATGCGTGGAACTTGGGGGAAAAAAGTCAGAGAAATCCAAATCATTTTGACTCGCTTACTATACTCATATTTTGAGTCTAAAAAAAAGTATTTGTCTTAAGTCTGGCATGGCAACATAAACATGTTTTTTTAATGGATCAGGCAATTGCCTAGGTTAAATTCATGCTCCAGAAAGCTTAATACCATGCATTAGAAATGTATAACCAATGTGAAATTTTAAGCTATACCACTGGCAACTAGATTGTAGAATCCAGAAGAGATTATGTTGAATGTGTCCTTTATGTAGTTCTAGGCACAACATGATTTTAAACCCATTTATCAAGATAAACTTTCTGAAACCTTATTTCGTGTTTTTAAGAGCATGCATTTTTTTTTTTTGCAAAGGAATATAATTATTAACTAAGGGCACAATGACAGTATTTATGTACACAACTTTTCCTTGTGAAGTCACAGCATTAAGACATTATCTGAATTGTTAGTATAGTTTAATGGGTATATTCCTACATTACAATATTACTGCCACGACTGAAAAATGATAAATATTTATAACCCCAAATTATGTGATTTAGCACTAGTTCCTATCCGGACTAAATATTTAAGAAAAAGCATGTGACTTTTGGGGGAAGTTGTACAGGATGTTCTCTATGGTTGTTTCCCCACCATCTCCTGTGTCCTATAGTTGAATACTCAGATCTATGCATGTATGAGGATACATGTATATCAATATATAGCTGAAGCCCTTGTGTAAACACTTCTTAGAAAATCTTAAAATGTATTTATAATCTGAAAAGAAACCAATTCAGAAGTTCCAGGCATAAATAAGGCTTTACATTCTTTTATTGGGTAGTAAAGGGAGGGATGTGTCATCTAAGAGTCAAAAAAGAACTTCACCGGAAACAACACAAAATCTAATCTCAATATCGATTAAAAATTTTCCCTCCTGGTAGTGGGTTCCAGAACACCACTTGGCAATCGTGAGTCCTGAACTCAGGTATCAGGCAGGCATTCTGGAAAATGTAGTTTGGGGATCAGGCATGCAAACTCTTTAGGCATCAGAAGGAGCCCAGTCTTCCAGATATATTTAATAACTATTTCATAAAATTCAGCTTGGCTACGAGGGAAATCGTCCTTCCGTACGAAGCTTCTCAATGTTTGTATGAAAAGAATTAATTTTTGTCATTAAAAAGCTGATAATTAAAAAAAAAAGTTCTACATAGACCTTTGAAGAAAAAGTTCCACTTCTGCTAAGTGATCACAAATACTCGTACTCTCTGCTTGGTGATTTATTGCTGTCGTGTTACTAAGCTGCCTCCACTTCCCCCTCCTGTAGCCTATTTCAGGGCTGCGCACAGGCCTCCTTTGCGCTAACACCGCTACTCAAGTGCCGACGCGCTTTACCAACTTAACGCATCTTCACAAAATCACTATGAGGTAGGTAGATAAAGATTATCTCTCGTTTACATATGGGAAAAAGGAGGCTGAGGGCGAGTTTCTGAGGCTGAAGGGACCGACCAGGAATGAGGACTCAAGGGGCGCAGATGCTAGGCCCCTGTGTGTGTTTCCACCGCTGGACCATGGCCCTTCCATCTTCTTGTCTCCAGAAAGGAGTATACTTCATAGTGTGAAAGGATACTGTTTCGTAGAATATATTTAAGTATAATTACAACAGCCGTTATATTCAACTCAGGGACTTTTAGTTTTCTACCAAACCACAAATTCCATTCAATTATTACATAATAAAAGATAACTGAAAACAAAACAAACCAAAACACCTAAAATTTCTGTAGTTGCCCACGGATTGTCGCCTCTTGGTTGCCGGTTGACTGAAACACTGAACTAAATATCCTGTCGATAACATGAAAGTAAAAAGATTTGGGAAAAGATCTGGTGAAGTCAAAAATCTCAAGGAAAAAGAAAAGCAAAGCCAAACCGGGTTGGTTTGTACACCTGCGACAGGAAGTGGCGGCGCGGTGGTCCCGAGGGCTTTCACAGGTGGGGGGCTAGCAAACCGGGTCAGCCATCCGAAGGAGCGTTTTCAAAACACAGTCAGCACAGAGCAGCGACACCCAGTGGCCGGAGGCCCTTGCTACACAAGGTGGAGCATCCAATGATTTCGGAAACGTCTGCATGTGACGGGAGGAGGGACCCAACAAGGACATGGGCAATGCCTACCCCACGAAGTCGTTCTAAGTTGGCGCTGAAAGGTAGCATTTGACGCAATCAAACGCTAAGAATGTACAAAACATTTAGATTTTTCTCTGGAAATGCTCTCGTGACCTTTCGATCGCGCTCTGTGTGCCTGCTTACGGTCAGTGCCTCGGAACGAGTTCCGCAACTTAAACTCACGGAAGAGAAAATCGGTCGGAATAACTTGCCTGTTTTCCTGTCCAGCCTCAGAATAGAAAATGAGGTAAGCACCCAATTTGATGAAATACACACATTCACTAGTCCAGAGCCAAGTCAGAGGAAACAAGGAAGGAAACGTCCCTAATTAGTCACAAACACAAGAGTCATACGACTATCTCAAACTTTCTTTCTGGAGAGTGAACTTTCCTTTGACATTTTCTCTTTTTTTCCGTTTTCTGGGACTACAAAGACAACACTACTCTTCCACTGCGTATAACCAGTCAGTCCTTGGCAATCAGAACGACATCAATAAACCAAACCAAGTATGCATTTTGTATAATTTGGGAAAAATAGCTTTTACTTCTGTCCACACCGCAACATGCACCACGAAATAACTGCATTGAGTAGTTTAAATGATTTTTCTGCTTCAAAGATCTAAGAAGTCCTTGCAATGGAAACTTCCTACTTGAAGAATAAAAAGTTAACGACTCTGTATTTCCCTTGAACTCTGCTGTCAAGTAGACTTTGTGAGCGATTAAGACCTACATGAAGAGCAGAGGGGCAAGTATAAAAGGATGGAAAAGAGCTGGATAAAAAGTTTCCTCGGCAGGAAGGAGCCGAGTGGCAGGCCTCCAGAACCGGCTCGGTGAGGGAGGTCTGTGCCTCAATCACATCGGAATCCCCCCCCCCCCCCCAGGACAGCCTCCCAAACCTCTTCCACTCTTGGGTGTGCCAAAAGTAAATAAAAAAATCAAATAGCATTTGCTCTGCATTATTTATTCCTCTTTGCACAACAAAGAGATTGTTAGCAGCAGAATATCACCAGCAACAGATTACTGCAACAAGAAAGTTAAATTTCATTACCTACAACACCTGAGCATTTTCTATCGAGACAACACCAGACTACCAGATGAAAAACCATATCATTCAAACATCTGGATTTTCCCAAGCAGCCAAATGTTTGACCTCACCAAGACCAAATTTACTCCTTGAGTGACCTCCTTCTTCGCTTTTCATTGGGATATTGGCATTCATGTGGGCAGTCTTTATTTTTTAACAATGCCATTGTGTCTGCTTCAGTTTGGTGAAGATGTGTCAGTAATCATCCGGAAAATTCAGATGTTGAAAGCCCCTAAGTTAAAGGAAACTTAGTCATGAGAAAAAAAAATCAGAGCTTTAGGGCTATCAGTACTCTAAGTGGTTTCGTGTATGGTGAGAAATTGCTTCACTGTCCACTCTCTTTTCACTTCTGTTATTCTGAAAATCATTCTCCCAAAGTATGTTTCCAATTTGCGGATAGAGACACAGACTTGGAACGTGGAAACCTGTTTTAGTGAATTTGAACACGGAGGCTCTCGTGACGTCATGACGTATTTACAATGGGATGATGAGTAAGGCCATAGTAACCCTGAATCTCGTTGCTGTTGAAATGAGGGATAATTCAATGGTTCGTGTTCTACGAGCAAGAGTACTTACAATACCTTTGAATATCTCATCTTGTAATCCATCAGAAGCTCTTGGCATGCAGAGCTAGTTAGCAGCATAGGGGCCAATGACCAAGGAGAGCTGTTCCCTTAGAGACAGAGTTAGTCTCAGACATGAAGCCCCTGGCATCTTCTCTGTCTTCTGCCTTGGCCCTTCATATATGGATGTATCTATCGTCATAGTTATGGAACAGCAGGGGGCTACCTTGAACCTCTGCTCTCTAAAAAGGCAAATATTCCTCATGAGCCACTGGTAGGCGTCGTCTTCAATCACCTTCTGTCCCAACACAGCTTATAGCCAGTCTCACTCATGAGCCTTGCTTAAGAGGAATGTTTATTGCTCCCGGGTTCCCCACGGTCAACCAACTCATTGTAAGTTTCAGAGTTGCTTTGTTGCCCATTTTGGCTTTGGAGTTCAGGAAATTAACATTTTCTTTCACGTACTAGTTTCCACTGCCTTGCAATTGAAAATAAGTCACACGGTGGTAGGCCAGTTTTTGCCATTAAATGTCAGTGCTTGAGCCAAGAGCTAGTTCTGAAAAATGACTTTTGTCATCGTGTTCAGCACGATACTGGAGCCCATAACTGAAACTATCGTTCAGTAGCTCTTGGTACATCTTGGAGATAGTCACCAAGATGATCGCTCAGGAAGGAGAAACATCCTTGAAACACAAGAAAAAGGATCCTTGCTTCTTTTTTTAAAAATGTTTCCGTTCGGGTGCTTATCAGATAAATCTGATGGCTTTCACTCATTCATCTGGGGTTCATTCCTAAAACTGCTCTACCAAAAGGTCAGACAGAAACTTTATAAGAACAGACGGATGCCCGACTCTTGCAGACTCTGGAACTACCATCTGAGGTACATTCATTCTTCCGTTACAGCTCAAACCTTTCTTGGAAAACAGAGAAGCAAGTGGGAA
Source organism: Lynx canadensis (assembly GCF_007474595.2). Classification (NCBI taxonomy): domain Eukaryota; kingdom Metazoa; phylum Chordata; class Mammalia; order Carnivora; family Felidae; genus Lynx; species Lynx canadensis. The sequence continues at coordinate 75,342,208 of NC_044320.2, forward strand.
AGAACCGTGATTTTTTTAATGGCGAGATTACCTGTTTACTTTGAAGCAAACACTTAGGCAATCAAGAATCTCAAATTGACGATCTTCTAGCTTGTAACCGAGACTTTGCAGGGTCTCAGAAGGAGCAGGAGAGACAATTCCCCACAGTCGCCTCGGTCTGAAACTTGCCAGGTCAGGCAGGAACCAAGTTACTGAATAGTTCCATCCGTGCAGATTTTTACCTCCGAACCTGAATTACAGGTTCAATTTTTAGAAATTGGTTTTCACACTGCTGACAACAGTAGCCTCAACAAATGAAGGGCGGCCACTGTACTCAGGTCAATCATTAAAGAGGTGACAATGACATTTTTTTTTTTTCATTTCCAAACACATGTAGATTTGTATCCATTGAACACGAGTCTCTGTGACCCAGTACCTATTCTCCGAGCTACACAAGCCCCAGGAATCCATTGACTTTTTTCCTTTACCATCTTTCTTAATTTCTTTCTTTCAAAGCAGCGCTTCCTGGAAAAAACAAATGAAGCGGATGAATATTCATAGCATGAATGATGAGGAAGCAGGTAGCACGAATCCCTTAGTGCTCCTACTTTCAGAGTTCTTTCTCTTCAGGCCTGGGCACAGCACGGCAGGAAGTGCTCTCTCCGACTAACTGATTAATTTCCCCTTGCTTGGCTACAACATTACAAGTCAAGAGTTTGCAAGATTAAAGGGTCTGTTGCATTACCTAACGCAAATCACCTTCGGTAAAGCTTGACAAGTTCCAAGATGTTTCTGTAAAAAAAAGAAGGGAATCGATACCATCAGCAATATACACCTTTGTGACAGTCGAGGCTCACATTTCTGTGACTGGCTCGCCCCCTTCCCTTTTCTCGTAGCGCGAGAGATTTAGTCGTCTTCACGGGGCACCGAGAGCCTCTGATTCACACCAAGGGAAATGTTTCACCCCAGACTTCAAAACGTATTCCAGCGATCCACTTCCTTTTCTATGTACAATACATTAGAGAGCTTAATAAGGAAAGTTGAACGTTTTACTTCTTTGAAAGAAGGATATGAAATGACAATTCTTTGACCAGCTGACAGATCTCCTTTGGTTACCTGACGAGTGCTACTGCTCCTAATTTGAATAGAATAAGAACCTACGGTGGTGTAGGGGGGGAGGGGGATAGAAAGCCCGGGTCAAAGGTTAATTGCTAAGTTAACAGCAGTACCCAACACACCCAAACTCCAGTGCTCCTTTTCCAGAATCGCGATGGATTGAAATGCTGACGTTGAGTGAGACGTGTTCTACTGGTTTGTAACCAAAATAGGAATTTCTCACAATGAGAGAAACCTGAGCTATATTTCCAACTCACTTAAGGGTGTTGTAGAACTCACTGATAAATGAATTAATTTGAAATAATGAAGAGTGTTGATCTGATACAACTCCATACCAGAATGCCACTAGAACAGTTAAATTAAATTAGCTCAAACGCCCAGCATCTCCATTTGTTAATATTTGTAGCACTTAACTGAAATAAGAATTTGATTAGTTCCATTTTAATGCAAATCAAGCCATAGAGAGAGGAGAGGGTCACCAGCTTAATTTGATAGATGGGAGTATAATAAAAACACGAAACCTTACATTTTCTGAAATTCTAATAACAGCGTTAGGTGACAGGCTTTAATAACAACACAAGAGAACATTTTGTGTTGGTACTGGACTGGTAATATTTGCACATCAAGTTGATTAATTAGTTTTGATGTTGATCTGTTTTATTATCAGGATCTTTGCTCTGCAAACATCCTATCAGTAACTATACTCTTCTTGGCTGGTGCAACGGCTGAAATAGCAATCGCGGTAATGGACTACTCTTGGTGTCATGAACCTAGAAATCCTACCTTAGACCTCCCACCATTATGAGGTCAACTGTTTTATTGATGCTTGATGGGACTCACCAAAGAATTCTTCGAATTATTCTGTGCTCATACAAATTAATATGTGTTTTCCCTTTCCTTAAAGAACAAATGGGTTTAGGCATTCCCTGACTGGAATTATTTCACTTACAGAAAGTTAGTTATGCAAGTTAATAGTTATCTTTAAACGATACACCCCTTACATCTGTGGAAAGCCAACCACTTGGCCATATTGCGGGGAGAGACTCAGTTTGGGTGCTGTGCCAGCACTGAGTATCCAAATGAGGTGAGTCTGGCCGTCCTGACCCGTGAATGTAATGTTGCTCTTCTGGGTGCAGGAAGTATGGCTTTCGACCAACCTCTCAGGTTGCAATAGCCGAGTTTTAGGCCTGGAAATTTGTTATTCTTAAAAAACTACTTTGCTGGAAACATGTCGTGTGCACTAAGGATGTTTCCTGAAGATTATTAGAAAAGTCTTCAGACATGTGAGAGGCATCCGAATGTCGTGCGTCTTTTCTTTAAATTTTATTGACTTGAGTGTTCTCTACACCCAACATGAGGCTCGAACTCACGACCCCGAGATCAAGAGTCAGATGCTCCACAGACTGAGCCAGGTCGGTGCCCCCGTCATGCCTCTCCTTTAAAGGAATTCGGATATGATTGTTTTGAGTCAAGTGCCATGTGCCAAAAAAGTGTTTCAACTTCTCTTTGCTGCGCTGTGACCTTGATTTAAAGACATCCAGTGTTGGAGAGGCACAAAAACCAATTATAAAATCACTTTTCTCTTTATAGATAGTCAGCCATTGTTGATTTAGCTTTATGTTGATATCGTTACCTTCTGTTTGTCACTGTGTGTGGCAGTTGTTTGTTGTGAGGCTTAACATCATATAATATGGAGGAATCTATGTGTCTTTATTGCTCTGGTGTAGAATGAAATGTAGATATTACCCAAAGAATCTGTGCAGTAGAGCAAAAAAAGAGTTAAAGTCAGAAGACTCCTATTCTGCTACTAACAACCAGAGCGTAAGCTGCTGGAATGTGAGACTCCTTCTGTACTTGGCTTAGCGATGCTCGTCCTGTGGAGCATGCTTATGGGACAGATAATTGAAGGAATCCTGATTACAAAAATCACCTGATCTCTTTGGACCTTGATTGTCTCATCTATAAAAGAAATGTATTGACACAACTCTTAGATCTCTTTTAGACACGATTTTCTACAAAAATTAGTGACTTCTAATTTAACATATCGTCAGAAAGATCTGCTTAAATCTTACCAAAGTAGGAAGAGAGAAGATTGTATTTTTCATACATTAAAGTCAGATTGATCACTGCGTCGTTTTCTAGAATAAACACCAAGATTGAGAAAATTTGGGGTTCTGGGGCGCCTGGGTGGCGCAGTCGGTTAAGCGTCCGACTTCAGCCAGGTCACGATCTCGCGGTCCGTGAGTTTGAGCCCCGCGTCAGGCTCTGGGCTGATGGCTCGGAGCCTGGAGCCTGTTTCCGATTCTGTGTCTCCCTCTCTCTCTGCCCCTCCCCCGTTCATGCTCTGTCTTTCTCTGTCCCAAAATAAATAAAAAATGTTGAGAAAATTTGGGGTTTATTACTGGCTACTTTTTTAGCATCGATTCCAACAACATCGCTTACGACTTAAAATACAATGTCATTGAATGGCTTTTGACTGTCTTCCTGTAGAACTCAGACAGGTTACATCAAAAGTGAGGAAGGAAAGGGCACATCAAGTATTTTACAATAAGCTCAACAAATAGTGGGTGAACATTTGCTTTATTCTTTACATCTAACCTTTCAATCCAAGGAAAGATTCCTCAATTTATATGATGGGTCAAGCCAATGGCATAATAGTGTCAAATTTTGGGAACTGCAAGGCATACAATGTAGAGGAAAATTATGGCAATGGGATAGAATTATGTCACTTCAAAGGTTTGTTGATCTGTCTTTCCTTCCTCCCTCTCTTCCTCTTTCCCTCCCTTCCTTCTTGCTCTCTTTCTTTCTCTCTCTGAGTGTCAGAGTAAGTACTGGGGTTTAGTTCTTTCTCGGATGACAGCATAGAATGACATGTATAGAATACAAGAGAAGAACTATCAGCTTAGCGTCTATTTATCTCCTCCTTAAGTGTACAGTAGGGCCATGGAAGAGGACAGTTGTCTAGAATGGAAGAATAGCACTTATCTATCTACCATTTTTATCTTTAACTTTTCATTTTGGAAGACCTCTTTGACTTCCAAATGAAACTTGCTCTGGGAAATTTCATCATCAGACCATGATTTTGTTACACCTGAAGGCTTACCAAATCAGAAGTAGATTTGGGTGGGAAAATGTTCCTTGGTCCTCTCAAAAAATCTGCAGTAGTTAAAAAGTGTTACGAGTCGCGTTCAATTCTCAGCTCCACGGCTTCCTAGCTGTGGGACCTTTGGCAATTTTAGTATCGCCGAGCTTAAGCTTTGTCATCTGTAAATGGTACTTAATTCACAGATAGTTGGGTGGATTAAGTGAAATCGCACAGGTAAAGCTCTTTAGCACAGCACTGGGTACACGGTAAGGTCCCCATCGTGGTAAGTTACCGTCAATATGGGGAACTGAGCTGCAAGAAAATCTAAGGGTAACAAAAATCACCGAAGCAAAAATTGGAGTTTGCCAAGTGTTTCTGACGTATTATGGTTAGGATACTATTTGTGTGAGTAAAATATTTTAGCAAAAACAATTGGACATTTCAGGGACATCCAACCATCCCTCACGGAGCAGAACATAGGCCACAACAGGTTGACTAAAGTTTTCCATTTCTGGATTCGACCGTGGCATGCGATATAAGAGAAGTCTGATTTCTTTTCTTATGGAGTCTAGAGAAAGAGCTACAGATGGATGATCAAACAACGTGATGCCTTAAACACTCAAGGGAGAGCTTCTGAACCCCTCATTTCTGTGGGCAAATGGCTGTTTGCCATTTCTTCCATTTTGGCTTTCCGCTGTGAGCGCAGCCTGTGTTCGAGCTAGCCTAATTGCTACAATTAACAAAATTAAATGGCTCATTGTGTTTTTATACAATTCCGCCCACATTCTGCGGAGTTTCGCTGTCGAATGAGTAATCCTGTTGAGACTGTTGATCACAGGCACACGCTAGTCTTCCTGTGTGCCCATTTCTAGGAGGGCGACTGGACAGGACATATGTGCCCAGAGAAAGCTCTACCGTGGACAGTGCAGCCCCTCTGAGTGAGCAGAGGAGACACAACCCAACGGCTGAGCTCACTTCATAGCCTGATACAGGTCAGGGCTGGAGACTCGGAAATGGACGTAAGGTGCTGGTGGGGGGGGGGGGTGGGCGCTAGAAGGGAATGGCCCATCCTTAGCCATGTTGGAATGCCCCAGCTTCAGATGGGGAAGAGGGGCGTTTTGAGTCACAAGCTGGCAGAAGCAACCGTTTTCAGGAGTGACACCGGATTGCTGAAGCTAAAGGGACGTGAGCTGATGTGCTTCCATCGCTGGATGTATAGAAACAACCACCTCAGTTCTGCTGTGCATTTCAACCATCCTTCAAGCTATACTTCTGAAAGACAGTCTGAGCTGTTTGTAAACAGGCTTTAAGGAATTCTCCTTAGAAACATAAAAATGCAGGCATATCATCCAAGCTTTATATAGAAACGGTGATGGCTAATGGCAGAGATGTAGGGGACTGCAGAGAAGCACATATGTAGTCTAGAAAATGGTTCATTAGGAAAAAAAAATGGATCCTCGTCTACACACCGGGGGAGAACTCGCTCCACTCAATGGCATTTGGCGCGTTTAAAGGCAAGCGTGCAATCTTGCACAATTCCTGGTGAGGACACAAGAGTTTTTCTTCGCTCAATTCAATCGGTTTGGAGAAAGGAACTTTGAGATGATTCAAAACTATTCTATTCAGCTGCTTAAAAGATGAAATCTTTCCGGAGTGAGACAGCTTATTCAAGCTGAAAGCATTAAATTGCACCTGGGTATTTCCCACAACATCACAAGGATGTTGACGTCTTATAGACAGGGACTGTCAGCTCGGGCCAAAAAGGAGAAGGAAAATATTTGGTCAGTGCTATCACGTCACTTATTCATAGAGCAAAAATAAATCGGGCATTTAGGAATTAAGCATATATACTTCATTATACTTTACTCTTCAGGTTATCTTTGTATTTTATATTGTGCTAATACTCGAATTGCATGTGCTTGCCAAGTCAGTAAGAGAATTTCTTTCATTGGTTGTGAGTAGTAACTGAGTGTCTGCAAAGTCAGTGTCACTGAACTAGCCGGTACATAGTTAAGTAGGACAGCGTCAACGGCTAAGGGAATTGAAGAGACAAGAGTCGTTATGGGGGACCAAACTGTGACTTACATGGAAAAAATTTGTTTTCTTCCACGCAAATACTTAAAAGTCTCAGTATGTGAAGCTACGTATGTTCTTTAATCTTACATGAGGTTTCATGTCGAAATGCTAACTTGAAAGTGAAAGAAAGGTATAACATTTTCTTTTAGAAAATTTTATGGTCCAGTGCAAAAAGGGAATGCTAAGCGCAGGACCCCTTCCCCGGCCAAGAATCCGAGTAGACTCAGGCACAGGAAGTCTGATCCCACAGAGAAAGAACCCAGCACTTCCAATCTGTACGCTAACCAGAGTATTGTTCTTTTTTGGATTCTCCAGTTACTGTCCATGGAGGGTTTCACGGCAGATTGAAAATGAAATCTTAGGAAGAACTAAAACACAAGCACAAAAATCCAACTTCGTTCCTTTGTACATTGACAATGTCTCTTTAATTCCTAATACTTTAAACTCTCTGTTATCTGTGTATCTAGCATCTAATAACAGTTCCTGTCACTGCACAGTCTGAGGGCCCTGCCGTGCTCTTCTCGATCATGGAAACAAGATTAAGTCATGATTTTCCTGGGAGGTTGAGGGTTTTGGTTCTTGTAATCTGAAGAAAGTTTGGAATTTGTGGTGGAGATGTCATTTACTTAGTAAGAATTTCTGACTAACTAAAACATCACACTCTTCGAGTATGTTGGACAACAGAGTATTTCCAGTATTTGGGAAATCACGGAAAGATGAAGATTTCTTATGCCCTCCTAAAACTGCTTTCTGACCTCCAGGACGAAGCACAGTACATCACTGTTGATTCACAAAGCACTCATTTTGACTCTTAATGTGGTAAAGGAGGGATCAAATTGAGAAATAACTCAGGACTTACATGACTGAGGAGTGGTGGGGTCTGCTGAGTTTGTGTTGATTGACGCTATAATTGTGATCTGTTATTTACTCGTGAAATCAAAGGTACAGTTCAGCTGAGCCATTCAGTTTCCAAAGATCATCACTTACAAGTCTTCTTGGAAATAACGAAGCTAATAACTCATGGTCCTGCACAAAGATGAAGAGTTTTTGCCAATGTAATCACGTTTTCCTTCCACGATGGGGGGCGCAATGTTTTCACCAGTCACTGACAAGAAGAGCGTCTTCCTGGGCCTTTGCTGGCGACCGGGTAAACTTTTCACATCCGGACAAAAGATCATTGTTTTTTAGTGGCAATCTTGCTTGGAGGATGAAATCATGGAGTACTAGGGAAGCACGTCAAGCGATAAAAAGTCATCTATTTTGAAAACATTGCTCTGGGGCTTTGTACCAAAAGAAGTCCTAGGTTGAGCGCTCTGCCATTTCCTGTGGATGTCACGGGGACAGCAGTCTCTGTAAGACCCACCCATTACAGGTGGTGGCTCTAGAACTTGACTATTTTAAGTGGATTGGACAGTCCAGATAACCGAGTAATGAAGTTAAACGGACTTTTCCCCTCTCTCTCTGTCTCTCTCTCTCTCTGTCTCTCTCTCTTTTTAGTGACTTGGACTAATATTTAATATATCACTTGGGTTAATATAAAACCAGGGAAGGAAGTTTAAGACATCTTCCACTGTGGTCAGGTTCGTGATAATGGATGGATGAAAGTAATCATTTACAGCTTTCACATCCTGGGAAACATTGGCCAGTCTTGACAAGCCCTTTCTAGGTAAGCTGATTCTCTCGTCACCTGATATTCTGATAGCACCCCTGGCCAGGTTCCTGGGGGCACCAACATTGCAAAGTAGGGTGATCTTCCAAGAGACAGGTGTTCTCAATCCGCTGAGGCAGGCTGATGGAATTTGTGGACCAGTTTCGGACATCCCAAGGAATGATGACGCTTAAAGTATTTTAAACGATTCCAGGTCTATAAAAAAAGTGATGATGCCTACATGTATACCCTATATTTTTTTATTACAAAAATATTGAAATAATCCATGAGTTATTCCACTCTGCACCAACTATAAAAAAATACTATCAAAGTTTGACCGGCACTTTTAATGCAACAAAAAGCACCATGACCGAGGACACTGGGAACAGAAAGCAGGGAACGTATACTTGCTGTACGGAGGTATTTAAAACCCAGAAGTTTGTTGTAAGAGTGCGACTTTATAAACGATTCAAATACAAATCTTAGCTGGATCGAGTGATAAGCCCTCAATCAGTTGGGAAGGGTTTTCTCGTAGCATGGTCACTGCATTCATTGTCTGCTCATACTTACTAAAAAGGGTCCCAAAGCCTCTAAAAGACACATCACTTTGACCTTGGATGGGGGGGGTGGGGGTGGGGAAAGTCTGTACACAGTGGGGAACTTGATGGTGCACTCTCACGTCCGCGTTTGGGAGGGGGGGGGCTCAGGCCACTCGTTCTCAGGTGTTTGGGACTTGCACGTCAGTCCTGTGGTTGGACGGTGTTTGGCACTAGGTGGGTGTGGCCCGGCACGTGCTCACACGGAGCCACGCTTTTCCGCGTCTTGTAACATCCGGGTCAGCCTGTCCCTCTTCTGCCCCTGCACTTACATGCCAGTGTGAGCCGCACAGGCCGGGAAATCTGACGCTCGTTTTTGCCTTGTTTTTCCCGTGCTTCCTCTTCAGGGATTTATTACACGTCTGCAACTGAATACTGACTCGCGATCACCGTTTCGTGTACCTCCCGAACTTCTCGAGCTCCTTGGCCTTGTCAAAAGCCACAGATGCGCTGCATAGGATTTCTGGCAGAAAGGATGTTCTCAACGGAAACTTGAAACGAAAAGACAAATCCCGAAATGTGTGGAAAACGAACCATTCCATTGATTCTAATACACATGTAAACAACAGTTGAGTTTGCTGTCCACTGGGTAGGATTTTCACACATGGTGTCAGTTTCCGAATGAGAATGGTCTATGAATTCTTTTCTAAGTGGTACTATTTGTGTTTTTTTCCTGGAGTCTTGAGGGGTATGTTCTCTCTCTCTCTCTCTCTCTCTCTCTCTTTGTTTTTATATTCAGAATCAGAGCTTTGCATCAAGAAAAATCACCTAAGCTGTTTTGACAGAGGACTGGTGCCGTGTGTGTATTAGCAGGTGTGTGCGTGTGTGTGTGTGTATGTGTGTGACTGAATAGATTTTTCTGCAAAGATCAGTTGACTCCATCAAAACACCCTATTGATTGGAGGCAACATTTTCCGTGATAATTGTACCCTCTGGTGGACACGCTGAGAGTGGACAGGAGGGCTGGTAGCAACGAGAAGTCCTCCTAAGCCGCCATGTTCCCTTCAGCTGCTGTTTGGAAAGGAGACCACAGCAGGGCAGCCAGCTGATGGGCGGTCACACTAAGCGCATTACAGCTCTCTGCCCTGGTCTAGGACGGAGTTTCATTATTGCCACGGCCCCGCTGTCACCCCTTCACCTGGAGGTTGTGGCCCCTCCAAAGCCTTCTATTTTATAAAGTGGTTTCATACTCCAGCCGCTCCTGAATAAGGGCATCATCTTTGTACTGCAGCCTTGGAGGAGACGGGGAACATTCAAAGGCTAAGATGGCCTTCCGGAGGCTTCGGTCCAAAACGTGTCTCTCCCACGCTGGGTACCTATTCCTGAACAGGTCAATTTTAATGACAGATTCTTCAATCCGTGGTGGGCGAGACGATGGAGTGGACGGGGCCGTGGGCCTCACCTGAAAGACAGGGACGCACCCGTCCCGCTCTGCAAATTTCTGGTCGCGGTCGCTGGCGACGCTGCGGTTGTTGGAGATGGACCGGAGCGTGCTCGTGGCCACCTCTGGAGGCAGAGTGAAGGCGGCGGCTGGGTCCTCACAAGCACAGCTTGGTGACTGCCCGAACCTGGGTCCGTTGGGGTGAAAGAAGGCATAATACATCAGCATAAAAACGACGCCAGTTAAAAAGCTGCTGAACACCACACACAGCGCCGGGATGGCAAACGCGTCTGCGATCTGGGGAGCCTTGTAGAGGTACCAGAGGGCACTCAAGGCTGTATTTTCCAAAAGAATCACAAAGTAGTAAATGAAGAGCCTACAGCGAGTCCTGCCTTCCTTGACGTTGAACCAGCTGAAAATGTAGATGATCCCCACCACCATGTCGAACACAATCTCTTCCCATTTGGTGATACAGAATTCTGTCTCACAGTGTACGATCCAGAAGGTCATGATGCACCAGTGGAGGACGATGAAGATCCCGAAGTAGAGCTGGAAAACCGAGGCGAAGAGGGCGAAAGTGATGACTCTGGCGGCAATGGTGAAGAAATGCCAGCAGAACTGGATGACGACGGCCATGTAGCTGATGGGCTTCTTGTCGTCTCGAGAGTCCCGGAGGGCCTTCTGGTAAGAGGCCAGGGCCCAAGCCAAAGACACGAGGGAGGCCGCCGCAGTGAAACCTACGAAGGCAAAAGGGAAGACATTCTGTCAAAAGTGAGATGCAGTGCTGTCCCCTGAAGATGTCACGTGGAGCTGGGAGCTCGGGACAGGCTAACCGTGACATCAGCAAAGCGGTCCGTTTCTCTGAGGTTCGGTTGGGCTAAACGCTCACGGGGGCCCTACTGTGTGTCTTCGGTGGGCCCCAGTCGTACGGAGAAGTCATGCAGTACAAAGGGAATGCTACTCAAAACCAGAGAGGGGTGTGGGATCTGGAAATGGGATGGCGGGGTGGGGGTAACTTTCCGTGTGCTGGAAATAAACTAAGGAGGTCGTTTTGTGCGGTGGGAAAATAAACACGGACTGGGGAGGCTGACAGAACTGGGCTGCTGTTTCAACTCTGTATGACTCTGGACAATCACTTCAACTGGCCTCCTCATCTGCAAAGTGGGTGATCTCCAAGGCTCCAGGCGGCTTTGAGATTCTGTGGATGAAAGGGATAAATAATCACCAGAAACTGGGGGGCGGGGAGGGGGGGAGACAGCCGGTTTCCCTTCCTGCTTCTGAACAAGAATGAAGGCACTTCACTCGCAAAAGAAAGTCCACTCTTTCTTACAAATAGGAGTCCATAAAACCTTCTTGGCAATGTTTCCTGTGGCCCCTGGTATGCAGTTTGTCCTAACAGAACCCAAATGTAATTCTCCCCGTAGCTTCTGTCTGTTCCTACTGCCCTTCCCTTAGAAGAAGACGTTTCCCTTAGAAGAAAGATGGTTTATTCTTTCATAAAGATGGGACAGAAATCACCTCAACTCCTTCTCCTATCATTTTATGGACCCCCTTTGGTTAGTACGCTCTCCAAAAGTGTGTCTGCAAGTTTCTAAAATGACTTGTATTATTTCCCTCCACTTTTGCTGCTTCTCCTGTGTCTGAAGCGTCACCCGAATGGTCCAGACATGGACAGAGCTCACCGGGAAAGGCAGTGGCCTCCTTCAGGAGAGAGCCCTTTGGGGGAATTCACTTGGCCACTGAAATGTTAGTCAGTCTGCAGACTACTCAACAAACTGTCACAAGACTTCCAGCGGCCACTTCTCATATCCAGCCCCAATCAAGTTAGCAGAATGCCCAGATGTGCCACCCAGTCCTGAGTTTTGGTTTTCTGGTTCTGGCCAGCACAAAACACCTTCCATTACCATAACTCTTGGGCAGGTATGGCAATACTTTAGGTCAGTTCAAGGCCAGTACGCAAAGGAGGTTTTAATAATACAATTTCTTTTCTTTGTGTTAAAAAAAATTTTTTTTTTGCTGCTTTCTTTTTTTCTTGGTTGTTCGGTTTTTTAAATGATAATATAATTTCTATGAGGTAGAAAACACCTACACCAATTGTAAAGCAAATTTGGAAGTGAAAAGAGAGGGTAGGAAGAAACGTTAGAGAAAGAAGAAGGTGCGACAACGGGAAGTAAAAGGTCGTGGAATGACGACTTTGGGAAGGACACCCTTACTTTCAGTTGAGGACTGAAAACCAAAAGGGTTGTGCCATTTTAATGCCAACCCCTTTGAGGGGCATAGAAGCGGCTCACGACCTCGCTCCTTATCTGCACCATTTGCCATGGTACGGATTGTTCTGGAGAGTATTCCTCGTGCGTGTACGCCGCGCCCCAGGGCAGGGGCAACACCGGAAAGGTCCTTTCTTTTTCACACCCCGCGCTCGCGCACAGTGCCACCTTCAGGAAGACGGCCACATTGTCGGGCAGGTGGATAAAGCGCGAGGCGACTCGGGGAGTCAGAACCATCTGGGTTACCACTTTTCACAGGCGTTCTTAAAGGCTGTTTTACAAAGAAGTGATAAATAGTAAAAAAAAAAAACACAAACAAAAACCACACCTTACGTACGCCGCATCGTAAAATCATCCGTTGGCAGATGTAAACCAATTGGAAAACGGACTCAGTCCAAATTCCCCGGGAATCTTCACCCCTTTTATTCCACGTCCCAAGAAAGCAATCCAGCCTGCTTCAGGACACTCCAGGAATGTGTTAAGGCAATATTCTGGCAGTAGAAAAGTAAGTTCCTCTCAGCTTTGCTCTCAGCGTATCTTACGATTTAAGACGTAAACTTTTTGCCTATAGCGGAGGCCAATTTCGTGCCCATTTTTGACCGCTCCCTTCGTGAATTCTCTGCTTTAGCAACAATTAGAATTTCCCTGGTTCATTTGAGGTTTTTTTTTTTTTTTTCCTTCTGCTTAGCAGTGAATTTCTATAAGACAAATAATAGGCCTGAACGGAAGATATGGGGCAACCTCAGAGTTATTCCTTATTACAAATTCACACCCCCATGAAGTGCTTAACGGAAGAATTGCAAAAATAAGAATAGTACGTTGAACACCTATATACTCTTTGCCAGGATTGTCATATGGCTTCCTTTGCTTTGTCACTGCCCACCCCCACCCCTCTTTTTCTCTCTGAACCATTTGAGAGTGAATTGCGTGCATCTAGGCTGCTGTGGTCTGAATGTTTGTGTGCTCCCACGTCCCCCTCCCCATTCATGCGTTGAACCCCTAACCCTTAAAGATGATGGTATTAGTAGGAGGGGCCTTTGGGAGGTGCATAAATTGTGAGGGTGGGGCTGTCATGGATGGGATTTGTGCCTTATAAAAGAGGCCCCAGAATGCTCCCTAAATCCCTTCTGCCACCTAAGAATACAATGAGAAGTCTTCAACTCAGAAGACAGCTCTCACCAGACCATGCTGGCCATGATCTTGGACTTCTAGCTTCCGGAACTGTGGGCAATACATTTCTGCTGTTTATAAACTACCCAGCCTGTAGTATTTTGTTACAGCGGCCCCAAAGGACTCAGACAATGGCCCTTTACCCTGTTTCCTATGAATAGGGGTCTTCTTTTAGATAACCAAGTACATTTGTCAACGTTAGTGAATTTAACATTGATACTATACTTTTTTTTTCTAATCCACTATCAGTATTCTAATTTCATCAGTTGACTTGAACAACGCCCATCGTAGGATTTTTCCCTGTGGTACAGAATTGAGTCTGGAATCAGAGATTGCGTTTAGTTGTGTCATCAACTTAGTTTTCTTTAATCAGGCATATTTCCACCGACTTTCTTTGCCTTTTTGACATTGGCATTGTTTTGGAGGCACAGTACCTAAAAGAAAAGAGTGTGCCTTGTTTTGGGTTTGTCTGTTTCCTCACAGTTACTTTCAGGTTAGGCCTCCCGAGCCAGAATATTACATAAGTGACACTGAACAATAATTCTCCCCCGACACCATTAAGATATTAAAATATAAGGATTCCTTCAGTAGTCCCAAGAAGCATGTAAAGTGTCCGTCAGCATTTTCTTTGAAAGTAATGAATAGCATATCAGTTATAAAACCTCACTCTGAAATCAAACTCTCAAAAACAGAGGACTCAGTGGGATTATATTATTTATTAAAATGTTAAAATAGGTGATGAGACCTCAGAGCTTGTCTACTGCAATGATCTATCTTATAGAAGCGAAACCGTTTCCCTCGGTGAAGTTACACGATTTGTCTTCCCTCGTTCCTTCCCCACGCTGGTTTCTGATGAAAATTATCCTTCTGCCCCAAAGCAAACCCCCTGCGTCCTGGAGAAAGGACCCTCTCAGTTATGCCCTGTCTCTGTATTCCAGCCCTGTGTCTTCAGGAGCACAGGATCCCCAGGGATCACAAACAAATGACAGGCCCCCTTTAACCTCAAGAATCGCTCTTCACTTGATTGAATCTCTTCTTTTTTTTTATTCCACACCCTTTCCCATTTTCCCTTCTATTCCTCGTTTCTTGTTTCTCCATTTTTATTGGCTCCTCCTTGAGATACTGGCACGGGCTGGGATGCTGGCCCTGGGCCTCCTCCTTCTCAGCCCCTCCCTGAGAGACTCCACACCTCCTGAGTTTCCCAGTTCTCAGCAAACCCATCCCTGAACCAGACGTCTCTAGCCCCAGAGCCGTGTGTCTCATTATCTACCCGAGCACCCCCAGGCCTACAGTCTCCGTGTTCCAGGTCCACAGGACCGGACACCTGGAAGGATTCTGGCTGTAGATGACAGTGTTTGCTTTCTCGTGGAAAGAACACAATTCTTCTTCGTCTATGCTCCCTGTGGTTGGTATAGCGCCCTTCTCAGAATGCGAGAGGACGTAAATTTCCGGAGAGGCAGCCACAGTTCTAAGAAGGTGATTTTGTATGCAGCTTGCCTGAGAAATACCATATTGCCAAGCCATTGGAATCCAAGAGTTCACAACCTGTGCCCTTTGGGTGTGTTGAATCTGAAGGGATCCAGGATAAACCACCCTGGCATAACAGTTATTTAAGCTGAAGGCATTTGAGTTCCTGGAATCTCCCCCACTTTTGAGAAGGCATTTGTTCTCCCCGAAGTATCCCTCTGCCCCTCCCCATTCCCTACTAAGGTATATAAACTCCAGGGTGCCTGGGTGGCCCAGTCGGGGCTCTTGATTTTTGCTCAGTTCGTGATGTCATGGTTCAGGAGTTTGAGCGTCACATGGGGCTCTGCACTGACTGCGGAACCCGCTTGGGATCCTCTCTCTCCCTCTCTCTCCCTCTCTCTCTGTCCCTTCCCCTGCTTGTTCTCTCTCTCTCTCTCTCTCAAAAATAAACTTAAAAACAAAGATACATAAACTCCAAATTCTAATGACCTCCTTAAGTCACGTTTCCTTGTGAAAACCTGTGTGCACACACAAGATGACATACATGTCTTACATCTTTACACACGTGATTACACATGTAATTAAATTTGCATTTTGTCTTGCTAATCTGCCAATGTAATTTTCAGGCCCTCAAACAAAGACCTAAGAGGGTAGAGGAGAAGTTCGCCTTCCAGAAAACCTCTGCCCGCCGGATTGATTCTGGTTGACCCCACGTGTTTTTGTTTTCTCACTGCAGCCCAAACAACTGATCTGACTTTGACTAAAAGGGTTTAATGATCATAAAGTTAGTGTGACAGTTTATTCCATCATTTTGAGCTGAATGTGTATATTTGGATAAGATGTGGCGAGGGGGACGTAACACCTTTGGAACTGTAACCGGAGAATTTTTATTTTAAAACCTCTAAATGGGGTGGGGGTTCTAGCTTCTTCTTTCTTTTTCTTTCTTTCTTTTTCTTTCTTTCTTCTTTCTTTCTTTCTTTCTTTCTTTCTTTCTTTCTTTCTTCTTTCTTTCTTTTTCTCTTTCTTTCTTTCTTTCTTTCTTTCTTTCTTTCCTAGTTAGTTAACATTCTAGCTTCTGAGATCCGTGCACTTGAATTGCCACATACATTGCTTAGCCACTCAGACTAGTGTTTCAGAGGAAGTCTTAGATGCTTCCCCATTTTGAATAAAGATTTTTCTCAGAATAAGGGTTTTGAGTCTGATACTGTCTCGTCGGCTAATTAGCATTTCAAAGGGAATGGATAGGACTCGATACTGGGCTGTCCAAGTGAACAACAGTTTTGACTTTCTTCTTTCTTTTCTCTTTGCTTTTTACGGATGTCCTTTCCCCTGATGGTGTTTCCGTGTCTCTTTTGTGTCTTTGTCTTCCTTCTTTTTCTTCGCCTTCTGTCAGTCTGTCCTTCACCCCCGCTTTGCGTCTGTTCTGTCCTTCTTCCGTCTTTTTGCCCATTTCCTGCTCCCATCCAACATGACATGGAGTTGAATTATTTTTTAAAATGTAATTGTATTCATGAAATAATGTTTGGGGTTGCCCAAATGTAGCCTCCCAACTGTTCTGAAAACTCAAAATAAATTCAGAATAAGAAAGGACCGCTCTGAATCCTGTGGCTTGGCTCCAAACCCAGATTTGCTTTCAAGGAGTTCCCACTGAAAGGATTCGTCACTGCTAACCTCTGTTTTTGTTTTTTGTTCGTTTGTTTGTTTTTATTACAAGTAACTTGCTTTCCTATAATCTTCCTCTAAGTAGGACCTAAATGCAATCTTAATGACAGAAGTAGAAAATCTGTATATTTTATTTAGGATAAAATAACAGGTTGGAGTTTGGTTGGTAGGGGGTGGGGAGGGGGGGCGGTTGTGGGCAAAAGCTCTATCATCTCAATTTAAACATTTCCTTTCAGAAAGAATGGAAAGAATGGGGCTGGCATGGAATATAAGACCCTTGGGAATATTATTATGCAAAAAGCCATTTTGATTTGGGGACCTCTAGACTAGGAAGGGGCTACTTCTGGCCCCCAGCTGTAAATTCGTTCTCTCTACAAACATGTTTTCATATCAAGTGTCCCGTCCTCTTCCTTCAGAGCATGTATCCTGGTCTAAAATTGTGTTTGATTTTGTGTTTTAATTTATTTAATTTTAATGTCAATTGTTTAATTTTGATTTAATTTAATTATTCAGTGTTATTTTTTTTTAATTATTTTTTTTAATGTTTTTATTTATTTTTGAGACAGAGAGAGACCGAGTATGAGCAGGGGAGGGACAGAGAGAGAGAGGAAGACACAGAATCCGAAGCAGGCTCCAGGCCCCGAGCTGTCAGCACAGAGCCCGACGCGGGGCTCAAACTCACAGACTGTGAGATCATGACCTGAGCTGAAGTTGGATGCTTAACCGACTGAGCCACCCAGGCACCCCAATTGTTTAGTGTTATTATTAACACTAGAGTGGACTTTTAGGTAAGGATAAGTATCTGTCTTCTTTACCTTCCTGTCCTCTATGGGCCTTGGATGGGTTGTGGCATATGTTGAGAATTGGCACTTGGAAAGGCGCCTGGGTGGCTCAGTCAGTTGAGCATCTGACTCTTGATTTCGGCTCAGGTCATGATCCCAGGGTCATGGGATCGAGCCCCACGTTGGGCTCCAGAAGCGATTCTCTCACTCTCCCCCTACCCCTCTCCCCTGCTTGTGCTCTCTCTCAATTGGAAAAAAAAAAACCACGAATAAAATTAAAAAAAGAATTGGCAGTTAGAGGGAAAGAAAGGCAGAAGAATTCATAGAAAGGAAGGAGAGAGCAAGAGAGAGGAAGAAATAGGAAGAAGGAATATTTCAAATATAAAGTTGGAACCACAGAGAGACTGAAATATTCAAAACATGTGCACAATTCTTCACGGCTCTCCTATTCTGCTGCTTTGCAATTTCAGTCTGAGCTGCAAATGGCAAAACAGTGTGAAATAAAGTCTGTGCTCCTGTCGTGTCGTTTGTGGCCTGGGTGTGAACAATTCTTGGAAATCCCCAGAGAACGCTTCGTAGGATTTATAGCCTAATTCCCCAGATGTAGGAGGTTCAGGGAATTGAACCAAGGGCTCTAATTCTTTGCTTCTTCGACAATCATAATGAGCCTGTCTCTTTCCTCCTTCTTAGGGAGGGCAACCACAGCCCTTCCCCTGCAACAGGCCAGCCGAAGCTTACCGTCTCAGGGAAACACCTGGCCGGTGGCCCGTGTTTACATCCAAACTGCATTTTTAACTTGACACATTCATTATTAGGTGAAATTTCAAGCATTTGCAAAAACAGAAGAAATAATACAACGGGTGTCCCCTTCCTGCAGCGTCAGTGAACGGGCGCTTAGTGATTCTGGAATCCATCACGAGGGAAGACGACTTGGGCCAGCAAAGACGCCCGCCTCTGGATGTCTCCTTGGGTCCACTCCTTGCCGAATCGGAATCTTCCTGCATTTGCCCTTTCCTGAATTCGCATTTCCCTCTCCTGACCGAGACAGCAGGGCTGTGCCGGAAGCGAACTCACTGATCACTGAGGTTTTACCAACACGTTTTGCGAAAGCCTGACCCGGGAGCTCTCACAGCCCCTTGACCTCATCTTGTTCCTGCCTCTCTGCACTTTGGACGCACTGCCTGCCCCGTCTGCCTTCCTCAGCTGCTAAGACTGCATTTTCTTCCTGCAGATGGGAAATGCTGGGCTCACCCTTGAAAGGCCACTTCTTTCCAGTGCATCCCTGCTCCTCTTGGTAAGCATCTTTCCTTAGGGAAGTCTTTCCTAGCCTCCGTCCCAAATCCCGTCCCTTGTTGTAAGTGCCCACGGCACCTTGCGTTGGTTCTTAACGCCACACCTTGGCACCCTTGCTGTTGTTACACATCCGTGTGGGTGATGATGTACATGTCTCCCCAAAGGGCCGGTCTGTATCCTGTGGCTGACTGCTGGGGCCCTGACATCGGTCACTCTCTTGTGTATTGATTTCTGAAGGCAGTACATTTGTCACCCAGTCGCTGCTCTCATATTGTCTCTCTCTCTGCCCACTATCTTGATTGCACACATCTTTTTAAAAAAAGTGTTTGTTTATTTATTTATTTAGAGGGAGCACGAGCAGGGGAGGAGCAGAGAGAGAGAAGGAGAGAGAGAGAATCCCAAGCAGGCTCTGAGGCATCAGTGCAGAACTCGATCTCTCGGACCATAAGATCATGACCTGAGCCGAATTCAAGAGCCAGACGCTTAACCGACCGAGCCACCCAGGCACCCCTCGATTGCACACATCTTGACTTCCCTTCCTTACACCCCATTCCTTCATCCTGTCAATTTAAACATTTTTGTTGGAAATTTAAAATATTCCCTGACCGATAGTTTGGGAACAGATGATTTACGTCACAGCCTTTCCCAGCTGTGAAGGTGAGATTACCGTTCAACCCTTCGTACCGTATTCTGTCTTATCATCACAGACAAGATAGCTTTTTCTCCTAAAAGTATAGTCCCTCAACAGACAAGACATTGAATTTTAGATGACAATATAATGTTGACAATATAAGAAACTTAAGGTTTCTTTAGTGCATTTGAGGCTCATAATCACAGACAAATAAGAGAGGAGGTATATGGGTCCGTGCTATATGCACTGTGATGTGCTGGGTACCCATGTCCTTTGTCCAATCTAAAGTTCGTGATGACACTCTGAGGCAAGCACTGTTTAACAGAGACACAAAGAAAGGTTAAGTAATGTGCCCGAGCTCATGTAATTAGCGAGAAGGGCAGGTGTCAGAATTCACAGATTCCAAACTCCGTCCACCATGACCATAGACTGGTATGGCTATCGGCAACAGGGTCATGAGGCATGGGCACGTGCAGGGAGATCTCAGGTCCCTCACAGTCCAAGCTCATGGGACAATAACACGGAGAAATGTAGATGACTCTGGAACATGCCACCTCTTCAGGCATCTGGCTCTTTCTTTCGCATGATTAGAACTGGTCTCTTAGTTCCAGATACAAAAGCAGTAGATCTTGGCTGGATGCATATCGGATTGACCTGGTTGAAAGAATGTAATAATTGAAAAAAACGTAAGGCCCTCTGTGCTGTGATCTTTGGTGAGAGCAGTGAAGGTAAAGAAAGTAACACTAGCTCCAATGGGTCTCGGACGTTCTAAATCTTCCTGCACTGAAACGATTTATCTCTGTCTTCAACCTTGTAATAGCTCTGATTAAAAAGATTTAAGTGCTTAATATGTTTAGTTTTGGTAGGGATACGCACACTTCTCGTAATCCATTCTGAGGATTTCAACTTCTTTGCAAGGCAAATTGTAAGGCTGTGTGAAGGCGTTGATAAGGGAAACGCTGAACTGAAATTTTTAGAAAGCGTTTTAATATGAAAGGAGTCGAAGAAGGTTGTTGAGAGAAACAAAGTGTCTTCACAAACGTGGAAAGTTATTTCCTTCTGATTGGAGAAGATTGTAGATGATCTCACAAAGATACATCTATCTTATAATTTTGAAGTTTATTATCTTTAGATTTTTATTAGAATTTCCCAAGGAGACAAACATTTTGAATGGGGGAATGTGAAAACATATCATGCTTATATGTAGCGAAAAAACCCTGTAAATAGGAGAAGGCAAGAAGTCACCGTTCTCAGTACAATGTTACAAATTGCGTGATTAAATTCATATTGAAAAAATGATGATAGAAATTATTACTCAAAAGGCATAAAATAAGTAACCTGAGCTGTTCAAGAAGATTGAATTTTTCTTTTCTTTTTTTTTTTAATATTTAATGGTTATTTTTGAGAGAGAGAGCATGTGTGTGAGTGGGGGAGGGGCAGGGAGCAAGGGAGACGAGAATCCAAAGAGGGCTCTGAGCTGCCACTGAAAAGCCCGATGTGGGGCTCGAGCCCATGAACCGCGAGATCATGACCTGAGCCTAAGTTGGACGCTCAACCGACTGAGCCACCCAGGGGCCTTTGAAATTTTCTTTAGAGTTAGTTTACTTTCTATCCGTTTAAAATGTTCTTTTCTTTTTTTTAATTTTTTTAAACATATATTCATTTTTGAGAGACAGAGAGAGAAAGAGCATGAGTGGAGAAGGGGCAGAGAGAGAGGGAGACACAGAATGTGAAGCAGCCTCCAGGCTTCGGGCTGTCAGCACGGAGCCCGACACGGGGCTCGAACCCACGAAATGTGAGATCATGACCTGAGCCGAAGTCGGACACTCAACCGACTGAGCCACCCAGGCGCCCCCACCTTGAAAATGTTCTTAACCCTCACGCTATTTTTTCTTAAAGTTTTTCTCCTCTGGAGGCTAGGGGGTGAAGTGGGGCAAAATGAAGAGAAACAAAGAGGGAAACAGGGATGGAGACAGACAGAGGCTGCGTCCTCCCCTCACCCACCACAGAGGGACATGCTGTCAACAGCAAGACTAAAATAATGATTTAAAAAATCCCAACACATATCAATCACTGCTGTGTGGCCCTTTCACATTTATTATCTTATTTATTTGTCACAGCATCACTTCTTTGATGTAAGCGATTCTGCCCATTTTACAGAGGGGGAAACGGAGGCTCGGGGGTGAAATAATCTTCCCTGGGGGAGTGGCAAACTTTTCCGGTAGAAGGCCAGATCGTCTGTATTTTGGGCCTTGCGGGCCACAAGGGTCCCTCCCCGTCACTAGCATTCAGCTTTGCCGTCGTGGCGAGACAGCCGCCACAGACAATACTTCAACACATGGGAAACTGGGCAGTAGACTGAATTTGGCCCGCTGGCCTTAGTTTCCTGGCGGCCCTGCTAACCCATGGGCACATTTTTAACAAGCAGCGGAATTAAGATTTACACCCACATTTATCTGACTTTAAATCCTTTTCCCTTTTCCCTACTGTCCGTGGGAGAGTGACAGTCCGGGTCCCCCCGGGGGTTTATAATCACGTGTTAGCTCTGACGAGAACTACGGGCTGGTCCCCCACATTTATAGTTATTCGTGCTCAGAGGACTTGGAAGGGGCCCAGAAGATGGGAACTGGTGACACAAAGTGCCAGGCACTGAGGAAGACAGCGGTGAGGATGGGGGAAATGATATCTGGTAGCCTTGTGACTTTGGGCGAGTCCCTTGGTTTTATGTATTCTTCCCATGGTTGAGCAAGGATCAACGAAATCATGGCCGCTAGAGCATTTTGCGAGCAGAAAACTTACTATACAGATATGATTAGCCATTCCAGATTCTAGCTTTCCTCCTAATTTTACTCCCTTCTTCCCATCCCCCCTCCCTGTGCCCGGGAGCCCTTCTACGTCTGGATGTAGAGGAAGTTTTACTGGAGGAGGTTGGCTTTACCAGAATCACAGGACAGAGAAAGAACAGGATAAGAGGCACAATCTACAGCCTAGGGAAAAAGGTTTTTTCTCTTTGCACATATTAAATAATTTTTTGGCGGGAGGCTACGACTGACTAAAAATCACTTTGAAACCGGAAGAAAAAAATAATTGGTTATTATTTACCTAGGTGAAATATGGGGTTCATTTTACTTGGACTCAAGGCTGCCGAAGTAAAGGCCACCCTCTCGGAAGGAAGGAGGGGACGCAGAAGAAATGGTTTCAGGGTTTGTAGGAAAGTCTGAGGCAGGGACAAGTGTTATTGGCTCAGTCTTGGGAAAGCCTAGGTCACGGGGACCGTGCTGGCCCGAAGGATTTGCTTGAATTGTATGCAAGAAAGGATGGTTCCCAGATGGATGGGATGGCTTGGCCCAGGGCACAGGCCTCCGGGAACCCCAGGACCTCTGGGCACTGGGTGGGTTGCTCCTAGGCTGGAGGGGAGATGGTAGAGATAAGGGAGGGGGCAGGGAAAGGGGGCCATCAGTTGCAGAAAGAAAGGGACGGACAGGAGATGGTTGCCCCCAAACCATGTTGAGGTCCTTGGGGGAGGGCAACACACACTTCGTTTATCTGCTTTTGATCATTCATTTTTCTTGCTTTCACGACTCCATTTCGGCAGAAACGGATGTACTTTAAAAATACCTTGCTTTTTTTCTTATTTAATTTTTTTTTTTTTAACAGGATGTAGCTCTCTCTAAGGCTTTCCAGTGTCTAATTGCTTCCCTGGCCTGCAGGGTTCACAGAGAGCAGAAGAGGCCATTTTGGGGGGGCGTGGAGGGGCGGGGGGCGGGAACAGCCCAGCTTCTGCCCTGCTTTCCAGTGACTTGCCCTTTGGGTCGCCTCATTTTTACTCCGTCAGTAAAAAGGACGTGGCTTGCGGCTGGGACCATTTAATAATGCAGCAATAAACTGTGCTTTCGAGCCCCGAAATGCTTTTCTAGGTGATTTACAAAAAATGACTCAATACCCCGAGGACACGGATTTGTAGCACTATCTGTTCTTCCGGTCGGGCTGGCTCAGAGAAAGCTCTCCCCGCCGGGATCCCCAAGGGTTCACAAATGGCTCATGCCAGGGAGCCGGGGGTTCAGCCTTCCCAGCCACCCTCCCCCAGCCCCTCCTTTCTCCTCTCCTCTGGAGGGGCGGGGGTGTCATTTGGTGAGACACTCTTGGGAGAGGAGAGATGAGAAGAAAGGCTGGAGAGCTTGCAATAGGACGATGAAGATTGCCCTGGAGAGGATTTCCAGCAGGTGCCAGGGGACATGCCCAGGAGGCCAGGGGGGCCTGAGGGGCTGTGGGCTCCTGGACTCCCGAACTCCTACCTGCCACTCCCCGAGTTTAGGCCCCTGCCCGCCTGGCCTCCCAGCCGGCCTGGTCTGCAGCTCCCCGCTCCCGGGGCTTTTTCACCTTGTGAGTCAAGTGAACTGGCCACAGCCACCTCTGATCGAGTCTCTTCCCCGCCGACCATCCTTCCAAGCAAAATTTCCAACGCTCTCTGGTTGGTCCTCCCTCACTTCCTGCCTCACTGGCCCAGACCCTTCCTCTCTCTTGCCTGGGCCTCTCAGTCCCCTCCCCCAGCGCCCCCTGGAGAACTCCCGCATCCCAGACCCCAGCTCAAGGGTTCCTGGAAGGAAAGCCTGCCTGGTTGCTCCCTTCGCCTGATCACTGCCTTCCCCCTGCATCCGTCACCGCCAGGGGACCTGCCAATATCCCAAGGCCCTCGTCCACACCCCTCACATGTAAGACACACAAAGCGGTGCCATTCTGCCCGCAGCATATGCGTGCTTTTTAATGACTTGCAAATAGACTCAACTCTTAACTCCCTGGACTGTGGCTAGCAGTAGGGGCCAGTGGCTTTGAAAGTGCTTTGTAGGGGCGCCTGGGTGGCTCAGTCGGTTAAGCATCCGACTTCCGCTCAGGTCATGATCTCATGGTTCATGGGTTCGAGCCCCGTGTTGGGCTCTGGGCTGACAGCTCAGAGCCTGGAGCCTGCTTCAGATTCTACGTCTCCTTCTCCCTCTCTCTCTGCCCCTGCCCGACTCATGCTCTGTCTGTCTGTCTCTGTCTTTCAAAAGTAATCAACATTTTAAAAAAATTAAAAAAAAAGTGCTTCGTAATCTTTAAAGATTACTGAGGAACATTGTGAACATTTTAACACATCTCTGGATAGACTACCAGACCTGACAGGCTAGATCCTTGTGATCTAAGCGTCCTAGATGACAAAATGTCTTGTGCTTTGTGAGTCCACAGAAACTTGTGAGTGACGACCAGCTTCCAGGTCCCCTGTGCAGGGGTACTGAGACCAGTTGAAACATCTTTTCTAGTATCATCCTATTTTAGAAATACATAAGCCCCTCAACAGCTCAGACACGCTAGTTTTATATGTAGCCTGTGTGACTGATGATGGCAAGGTTCCTCACAACACCCGCTCCTAAGAATAGAGGGAGTCGCCTCTTAGCTGAACTGTCAGAGTCTGAGGTGATCTCCCAGTTACTGTGTGTTTGAAGCACAAAATTCCGTTTGGGAAGATGCGTTTGCTTGAAATTACCTACGTCACTGCCGCATCGTAGAGACTAACGGAATCAGTAAAAAGAAACAAAAAAAAAATGAAAAGAAAAAAGAGAAAAAAGAGGTGAAGACATTTAACTCAATTTAAGGGTTATTCCTGGAAGTATGAGCTCACATGTAAGTTTCGCTCTGACAGGTTTAGGACACGCGACCCCAAAATACGGCACCTTGATGTAGTATGCATTTCAAGCTGAAGGACTCTGAGAAGTAGCAGATACGGAAAGGATTTTTCTGGCTTTGCCCTGAAGCTGGTCATAAGACTTTTATGTGAGAGGTGTCCTCCCTGTACCCGGAAAAAAGGAGCCTCCTTACCACTGAAGATGGTAAGGACCCCAGAGGAATCTTGAACACACAGGCCTCCTAAGCTTCCCTCAGTTTACAACAGATCCCTAGCTCATGCCTCCTGGGTCCTTGTCACGTTTTCCCCATGGCTTCCTCATCTTCATTAAACATCATATAAAAATGCTCAGGTTTATGGGAATGCAAGCTGGTGCAGCCACTCTGGAAAACAGTATGGAGGTTCCTCAAAAAACTAAAAATAGAACTACCTTACGACCCAGCAATTGCACCACTAGGTATTCATCTAAGGGATACAGGTGTGCTGTTTCGAAGGGACACAGGTACCCCCATGTTTATAGCAGCACGATCAACAATAGCCAAAGTATGGAAAGAGCCCAGATGTCCATCGATGGATGAATGGATAAAGAAGATGTGGTGTATATATACAATGGAGTATTACTTGGCAATCAAAAAGAATGAAATCTGGCCATTTGCAACGACGTGGATGGAACTGGAGGGTGTTATGCTAAGTGAAATTAGTCAGAGAAAGACAACAAGCATATGACTTCACTCATACGAGGACTTTAAGAGACAAAACAGATGAACATAAGGGAAGGAAAGCTAAAATAATATAAAAACAGGGAGGGGGACAAAACCGAAAAGACTCATAAATACAGAGACCAAACTGAGGGTTATGGGAGGGGTTGTGGGAGGGGGGAGGGGCTCACCGGGGAAGGGGCACGAAGGAATCTGCTCCTGAAATCCTTGTGGCACCATATAGGCTGACCCATTTGGGGGTAAATTTTAAAAATTACAGTTAAAAAACATGTTCAGGTTTACTGTTTCTTGGGGGTCTTCATTTCCTCAGGAAGATTCGTGTCCCACATAAAACTTGTATTAAATAAATTCGCATGTTTTCCCCTTGTTCATCTGTTGTTACAGGGGCTCTAGCCAAGAGTTCGGGAGGGCGGGAAGAAGAGATATTTTCCTCTCCGACGGTTTTTCAAAGCAACATGGTAAGTGGTCATGAATATCTTCGGGAACAGAGGAGGACACGTATCATGTGACACGGGGCCTACTGACCGCCCCCTAGACCTGTCTGGAACCTGCAGTGTCTTCAGCAACACGGGAAGAGGGGAGAGGTGGTCCTCCCAAAGCTGTCCCAGATGGTGAAGAAATGGTGACAAAGGACAAGGTAACATTTCTCACTCTCTATGTTGTTCGATAGGCATGCGTGACAAAATTAAGTGGTGTGAAAGACATTCAGCTATTTGGTGTCTATCCCCCAAAGCGTCTACATGGAAGTCGACTTTAAAGCTATTTTCTGTCGCCTCCTTTCGTTGAAAACAAAAAGGAGGGTTGCTTCCATTAAGAATCACTTCAAAATCAGGTCAATGCACTCAGCCCCAGTTCAAACCAGTCTGCAGCTTGAACGCGGCAACCCTTTAGGGACTCAGATAAATAAATAACGATCAGCGTCTGGCCATACGTGCCACGTGCTTCTTTTCAAATTCCTTCGTGTTCCCTCGTTCAGTTCCACAAACATTTACCGGGCATCTTCCTCGCCTACGTGGGGGTCTGCCACTGATTAGTGTTGGGAACACGAAGGGTGACCCTAATCATCTCTGTTGAACCTTTTGGGTTTTTTTTTTTTTTTTTTTTTTTTTTTTTATTTATTTTTGGGACAGAGAGAGACAGAGCATGAACGGGGGAGGGGCAGAGAGAGAGAGGGAGACACAGAATCGGAAACAGGCTCCAGGCTCCGAGCCATCAGCCCAGAGCCTGACGCGGGGCTCGAACTCACGGACCGCGAGATCGTGACCTGGCTGAAGTCGGACGCTTAACCGACTGCGCCACCCAGGCGCCCCGAACCTTTTGGGTTTTTTGACCGGTATCTGGGCCCGGCTCTGCATCGTGTTTCCCTGATAGCCCTGCGATGTCCGAGCCATTCTCTTTAGAAGGTGAACCTGCCCCCTCTCCACTGGCGGCTGGAAGCCCCTCTTCTTGATCCCTTACCACCTTATGTCCACCTCGATTTTAATCCGCAGGCTATTTGTTAGCCTTTCTCTTTTTGTGCAATCCATGAGGGTAGGGACTGAGTTCTATTCATTCAGTCTCCCAGAGACTCAGAAGATGCCTAGTGCACTTGATAATTACTTGATAAATTGCACTGAATTGAACCGAACTGAATTTGGAGATGTTCTAAATCGAGGTATCGCTTGGATGCCATTCTTGGCTATAATAAAAGAGATATAAATGACCGGGACCTGGGACTATTTATCAGTGTCCTGGGGCCTCGGGCCTCGGGGACAGACTCTATAAAACACAAATCATCAAGATTCCCACGTGCATTCCCTCCTTGACCAAGACCTGTTCCTAACAGGACAGAAGTAAATTAAATGCATGCCACCTCCAGGTGTAAAGGGTTTTCAATTAGGATTTTGTATGCTAGCGAGCAGTGAAAAGGCAGTGATTTCCCAAGACAGCCGCTTTTAAATGGAAATGACCAACTCCAGATTCAAAAAGCCCTCTCTTCAAATCTTCTAAAACTGACCAGAATAAATTATTTTAGGCTTTCTGAAAATACAGATGGGGGCGATTTTGATCGTGTTAAGAGACATGTAAGTCTGGGGGCTCAACAAAAACTCTGGGA
This sequence comes from Lynx canadensis, assembly GCF_007474595.2. Classification (NCBI taxonomy): domain Eukaryota; kingdom Metazoa; phylum Chordata; class Mammalia; order Carnivora; family Felidae; genus Lynx; species Lynx canadensis. Next base: position 75,369,834 of record NC_044320.2, read on the forward strand.
TTATACGAGGAACTGTGCAATTTGGGGCTACTGATAGACAAAGAAGACTTGAGGCAGGTAGTTGTAAAGTCAACATATCTAAGCCACTGATTAGCAGAGCATAATAATAAAACAGAGCGACAGCACAACCCTAGGCAAATGTTACTGTTCTGCTGGAGCATGGAAATGTATGACTGAGCTTCCAAGATGCGAATTAAAAAAGAAGAAAAACTAATGGGTTAAATCATTTTCACTGTAGGATGAAAACAAGTCAGACTTGTCCTGGTAGGATATTGTAAAAGGAATGAACCAACAGAGCCCCTCGTTTTCATGGGATGAGTGCTGACTGGGCTCATAGACTCCTGTTTCCATGGTAAATTTGCTAAAAATCTTAGCCAGCTCTGATACACAGAAGGTCTGTTGTGTATGTGCTTTTCCTCTCAGGAATGAGACACGATGAAGGCAGGAGGGACCTAAAATCTGAATCAAACGGTGCATGAACCCAACTTTTACCAGCTATTGGTAGGGAAAGGGGTGTCAATCAGAGAGAGATGATGGACTGGTGTGCACATTGCTTAAAGTATTTTGGTTTTTCTTCAGCTTCCTAACATTTTTTTTTAATCACATACTGAGCAATCAGAAAGAAGACCAGTAAGGAAACAGATGACTTGGGGCAACAATATGTGCCACATTGACCTAAAGGACATATAGAGAGGATTCTGCCCAGTAATACCAGAATATCCATTTTTGTCAAGGGCACATGGGGCATTTCCTGGGTGCAGACCACATGTTAGGCCACAGAACAAGTATTAATAAACTTAAAGTGATTAAAATTATACAAAGTATCTTTCTTGCTCACAGTGGAAGAAAAGTAGAAATCGATAGTGGAAGGGAAACTGGCAAATTCACAAATAGGTGGAAATTAAATAGTACACTCTTAAAAGCCATCACGGGGGAAATTAGAAAACATCTTGAGACAACTGAAAACAAAAACATGACATACCAAAAATGATGGAAGGCAGAGAAGAAATGCAAAGAGGGAAATTTATAGCTTTAAACGCTTACATTAAAAAAGAGAAAAATATCAAATGAAAAAGATCTGACTTTACCCTTAAGAGACGAGAAAACTAAGAACAAACCAAACCCAAATCGAGCAACAAGAAATAAAGAATTAAGAATAGAGATAAATAAGGTAGAAAGTGGAAAAACCATAAAGAAAATCAATGAAACCAAAAGTGGGTTTTTCGAGGAGGTCAACAAAATTGACACACCTTTAACTAGAATGGCTAAGGAAAAAAAAGAAAATGCAAATACTTAAAATTAGAAATGAAAGTGGGGACGCTATTCCTGATTTATGGAAATAAAAAGGATCATAAGCAACTACTAGGGACAATCGTATGCCAACAGAGTGGGCAACGTAGATAAAACAGACAGAACTCTAGAAACACGCAACGTGCCAGCACTGAATCCTGAAGGAATGAAGAATCTGAGCAGACATTTACAACTAGCAAGGAGATAGGATCCGTGATCAAAAACCTGCCAACAAAGAAGTTCTGTACTGGATGGTTTCATTGGTTAATTCTACCAACCACTGAAAGAGAAATTAACACCAGTCCTTCTTGGAAGCTTCCAAAGAATCGAAGAGATCGCTTTCTGATTCATTCTATGAGGGCAGCCTTACTCTGCTACCAAAGACAGACAAACACTCGACGAGAAAACTACAGGCCAATACGCTAGATGAATATTGATGCAAAAATCCTCAACAAAATACTAGCAAACTGAACTCAGCAGCATATTAAAAGGATTATACACCATGATCAAGTGGTATTTATTGCTGGAATGCACGAAAGATTTAATATATGAAAATCAATCAATGTAATACATCACATTAACAGAACGATGGAAAACAAACAGCACAATCATCTCAATTGATTCAGGAAAAGCATTTGATGAAATTTAACATCCTTTCATGATAAAAACACTCAACCAACTGGGAATAGAGGGAAACTATCTCAATATAATAAAGGCTACATGATGAAAAGCCCACAGCTAACATCATACTTCTGAAAACTTTTCTTAAGACTGAAAACTTTGCTTCTAAGTTCAGAACAAGACAAGAGTGCCTAATTTCACCACTTCTGCTCGACATAGGACTGGAAGTTCCAAACAGAATGATTAAAAAAAAAGAAAAAAGAAAAAAGAAAAAAAAAGGAAAGAAAAGAAAGAAAGAAACAAAAGACAACCAAATTGGAAAGGAAGAAGTAAAATTATTACTGTTCACAGATGACACATGTATAAAACACTAAAGATCACACACACACACACACACACACACACACAAACTGTTGCAACTAGAAAACGAATTCAGCAATGTTGCAAGATACAAAATCAACATGCAAAAATCAGAGGCCTTTCTATACACTAATAATGAACAATCTGAAAATGACATTAAGGTAACAATTCCACGTATAATAGTTTGGAAAAAAAAAAGTAAATGAGTTAGGAATAAACTAACCAAGAAGGTGAAAGACTTGTACACTGAAAACTACACAATGTTGCTGAAAGAAATAAATGGAAACACATCTTGGGTTTGTGGATTGAGGACTTAATATCATTAAAGTGGCAATATTCCCCCAACTGATCTATGGATTCATTGTAATCCTATCACAGTCCCAGTGATGTTTTTATAGAAATGGAAAAAATCCTCATCCTAAAATTCATATGGAATCTTAAAGGACCCTGAAAAACCAAAAACAGTCTTCAAAACCTATAAAGTTATAGGACTCACCCTTTCCACTCTCAAAAGTTACTACAAAGTTATAGTAATCAAAAGTCGGGTATTGGCATAAAGACAGACAGGCAGACCAATGGAATAGAAAAAAAGAGCCCAGAATTAAACTCTCAAATATGTGATCAGATGATTTTTGACAAGGATGTCATGACCATTCCATGAGGAAAAGATAGTCTTTCCAACGAATGGTGCTGGGGAAATTCTATATCCACAAGCAAAATAATGATATTAGACCTTATCTTACACCACGTACAAAAATTATTATTAGACCTAAATGGAAGAGCTAAAAAAAAAACACATAGAAATGATTAAAAATATAGAACTCTTAGGAGAAAACATAGGAGAAAAGCTTTATGATGTTGGATTTGGTGATGGTTTCTTTGATATGAGCACTAAAAATGCAGGCAAAAAAAAGAAAACATGAGATAAAAATTGGACTTGGTCAAAATTTGAAACTCTTGTACCTCAGAGGATAACATCTACAGAGTAAAAAGGCAATCCACAGAAAGGGACAACATTTGATCGTCTATCTGATAGAGGATCACTATTCAGAATAAATGAAGAATCCCTACAACTCAACAACAAAATCCTCAAAAATCCATTTAAAACACGTGCAAAGGACTCGAATGAACATTTCTCTTATTTTCTGAAGATGTGCCGATGGCCAACGAGTACATGAAAAGTTACTCGATATCACTAAGGATTAGAGAAATACAAATCAAAACCAGTGACACACTACTTCTGGCCAGTGGAATACACTGAACTACCATATGACCCAACAATTCGGCCTCTGGGCTTATACTTAACAGCACTGAAAGCAGGCTCTTGGACAGACGTTTGGATACCCATGCTCATCGCAATATTATTTGCAACAGTCACAAGGTGGGAACAAAGCAAAGGTGCGTCGATGGATGAATGGATAAATAAAATGTGTCGGGTGCACACAGCGGGATATTATTCACCCTTAAAAAGAAAGGAAATTCTGACACATGCCACAATGTGGATGAACCCTGAGGATGTCGAGTCACAAAAGGATAAATACTGTGTGGTCCCATTGTTATTAGGTACCTAGATTAGTTAAATGCATAGAAACAGAAAGCAGAAGTGGGGGTGTTTCCAGGGGCTGGAGGGGGGGGGATGGGGAGTTGTTACCTAACGGATACAGAGTTGCGGTTTGGGATGATGAAAACATTTTGGGGACGGATGGTGCGCTGGTTGCACAGAACGAGAATGCGCTCAGTGTCGTTGGACCGCACATTTAACAATGGTTAAGATAGTACATTTTATGATTTGTGTATGTTACCACAATAAAAACAATCAGTTGCTGCTCCTAGTTAAACTGAATAGCTAAAGTGGAAGTCGGCACATTAACCCTGGGCATCAACTTTGGCTCCAACCATATTTAGGTTTCCACACATTTGTTAAAAAGTACATTTGAGTTTGTTGCTTTAGACTGACAAGTCCTTCCAACCAGCCATAAGTCCCCAGATTCCCTACTGTGTTACGCCTCGTCGGTTTCACTTAGCGAGTTTCGTCCCAGTTTCCCCCACGGGTTGGAAACCCATGTGACTTCACCTTGCCTCTCTTCTATTTCTATCAGCTTGCCTGCACACATCTGTTAGCTGAATAGCTGTTCTTAGTTGTAGGAATGTGAGGTAGAATGGCAAGAGGTCGGATTTTTGGACTTCAGTGTAGATTTAGAGTTGAAGCCTGGCCCTGCCCTCCTCAGTTCTATGGCACACGGAGCTTCAGTTTTCTTACTCGTAAAATAGCGTTAACAACATTAATTTCGTAGGGTTTTGGGAGGGATAGGTGAGACTGTAAGTACAAAAGCACATAGCATGTGCCTGAAATGGTGATAGTGCCATGTAATTTTCAGAGATTCACTGTGGGAGGAGAGTGGTTTCGGTAGTTTGCAGAAGGGTCTCCTGTAGTGAGCCAGACTGTAGGATCCTAGAGACAAAGAGTGGCCATCTTTGTCTTTCGTCTAGAAGACCAATAAATGCTGCTTAATAAATGTGTAGAGGATAACGATTAAATTTTGTCAACTTGGGAACATAAGCTTCAAAATGGCATTCACCTAGCTTTGATGACGATCTCAGAAACAAACAAAAATAGGTCTCTAGACCTTTGGGGATAGAACATGGCTTTCGGTACTGGCCAAGATAATACCTTAGGCTTGCAGAAATCTAGAGGAAAATTAAAGCTGGGAAAAGCAAGGGAACTCATCGGTTACTGGCTTATTATTTCTTTTTTTTCCTTCTCGCTGCAACGTTCTCATTTCTTTGTTTTTTGTCCCAATTTGCTTTCCCCAAAACTTCTGACCAACTTGCTGACTGCACCTGCCCTTTCTCCCAGCAGCACAGAGCATCCAGGGGTTGTATTTGTGGCGGGAATGGTGTTTTCTGTCGCCTCTCCTCTCAAACCGTAGAGAAGAAGGATAGAAGACGTGAAAGAAGAAAATGAATATTATCAAACTTTTCGCACTGAGTATCAGGTCACTTCCCTCTTATTTTCAAGAGACATGCGTGTTCTATTTCATATAGAAACAAGGTAGGCACACCTAGGGATTGATAAATTCATAAACTTCAGGGAAATCTCTGGGCTCCAACCTGCATTCCAGCTGCAGCCCAAACAAAACAAAACGAAATCAGAAAGGAGAACTGCGAGCTGAAGTCCGAGCAACAGCTGGGTATTTAGCCACCCGCTGTGTAAATTAATAAATAGAGACCAAATTAATATTAGTAGTAGTGCATGGTGGCTTTCCCTGTCACACGGATGCCATCAGTTGCTTTGAATGCTCCCCGCCATCTTTGAAAGTTCCAACTGGGTCCCAGGGGCCAGCTCACAATAGGTCACTGCCTATGTGGGGAGCAAGCTGCAAATTTTCTCTGCTTGCTAACCGACCGCGCTGCTGGCATACTTCTCACAGTCGTAACTTGTAAATTTGCAAAAAAAAATAATAGGAGAAAAGATATTTTAGTAGTCATTATTTTTCCAAAGATGGAGCCCTCTGGAGCTGAAAAACCTCTGTTCCCAAGGTCCCCAGGAGTAACCAATGCGTGTCACATCGTAGGCAGGAAATACTTTGCAAATGGCAGGAAGAATGAACTTGGAAGAAAGTTGCTTTACTTTAAGGAACATGTCAATATCCCATTTGTTTAATGGGCCTCTATATGCTAGGCATTAAAAGTAATGACAATGAGGGGCGCCTGAGTGGCACAGTCGGTTAAGCGTCCGACTTCAGCCAGGTCACGATCTCGCGGTCCGTGAGTTCGAGCCCCGCGTCAGGCTCTGGGCTGATGGCTCAGAGCCTGGAGCCTGTTTCTGATTCTGTGTCTCCCTCTCTCTCTGCCCCTCCCCCCGTTCATGCTCTGTCTCTCTCTGTCTCAAAAATAAATAAACGTTAAAAAAAAAATTAAAAAAAAAAAAGTAATGACAATGACTCCTTGATGTCAAGTAATGTAACAGTATTTTCAAAGTGGTTTTTTTTTTCATACATTTTCTCCATACAGGCTGTGGTTTGATATTTTTCGCATTTCACATTTAACGTTGGTGCCTATAGTTAGCATAAGACTATGACCTAGAAGCCAGTCAACCCTCCTGGATTTTGAAGATATTTGTTACATTTCTTCATCTATAAAAGATGGCATTTTGGGGCGCCTGGGTGGCTCAGTCGGTTGGGCGGCCGACTACAGCTCTGGTCATGATCTCACGGTCCGTGAGTTCGAGTCCCCCATCGGGCTCCGTGCCGACAGCTCGGAGCCTGGATCCTGCTTCTGATTCTGTGCCTCCCTCTCTCTCTGCCCCTTCCCTGCTTGCTCTCTGTCTCTCTGTCTCTCAAAAATAATAAACATCAAAAAAAAAATTAAAAAAAAAAACAGATGGCATTTTATCTTAAGTGTGACTCAAATACCAGCAGGTAAATTTGTGGAGGCTTGATTTACCACCGGTGTTTATTCCAAGCTTTGCCACCTAGGAGGGTGCTTGATTAATCCGGTGTTTGTCCAAAGCAGGGCCTCCCGGTCACACTGTCTGGATGTGAGTCCTTGTGCTGTGACAGTAAGCCTGTCACTTCCCATCTCTGATTCTCAGTGTCCCCATCTACAAAAAGGGGATTCAGTTATTCAGCAAATTTTCATGAACTCCCACTTGCAAGCATTCAAAGCTAGGGATGCAACAGTGCACAAAACCCTAAACGTCCTTGCTGTCCTAGAGCTTCGCGGTGTTTTGGAGCGAGGAAGCGATAACCAAAGGCCCAGAAGGGTGCCCCTGTTCTGAAGGTAATTAACCAGGGCAAGGGGGACACAGACTGAGGGGCTGCCGGGAAGCCCCCACAGGATGGCGTTTGACAGAGTCCTTAGGGAAGTGGAGGTGAACCCCTGCGGGTCTCGGGAGTGCAAGTGGTCACTGCAAAGTCCGAGATGGGGCCAGCGTGGGGAAGATAGGGTCCTGGCCCCGGGCAGAGCATCAGTCTTGCCTTCCCACCGGCCTCCAACACCCAGCACAGCAGACGGGAGAGACTCTGAAGGCGGGCTGGTGTCAGAGCCTGAGCGATGCTGGGGGCGCTTGGCGACCCGGGGTGTGGAGGGTGCCGCTGCCCTCCCCCCCCCCCCCAACCAGGGACCAGGGGCCGAGCGGAGGCCAAGAGCCCCGCCAGCTGTACAGGCCTTAGTGTGGCTAACACACAGCCAGAGCTCAGGTGGGAGGTGCAGCGGGCTCTGGGTCTGACAAGGGACAGCGTGGGACTTCGGGATCCCCTTGCTGTTGTGGTCACTAGACGTGGGGGGACGAGGAAGGAAGCAGGGAGGCCAGGGAAAGAGGGAGCCGCTAGAGTAATCCAGATGGTGTGGAATAGAAAACAACGAAGTGTAACGCTTTGAAACTCGCAGTTTTCTGGTGGATTGGACAAGGCGTGGGAGTGAAGAGAAGAATCACACATGATGCCAAGGTTTTTGGCCTGAACAGCTGGAAGAATGGAGTGCTCATATTCCAAGATGGGATCTTGATGCCTATAGGGATGAAAATGAAGATAATAATGGGACCCGCTTCGTTGGATTGTTTGGAGGGTAAAAGATTCAATACAGCAAAAGTTTAGAAGTGACATATAATAAACGTTCAATAAACACCATTTTCCCCCAAAGCTATAGCACATTAATTAAAAAATAAAAATAAAAAATAAGCGGCATATCTGTTATTACTGTGGTCCACTTAAAAACATATTAAAATAACAGAAAAAAAATTCCCCTTCAGCAGTTTTGGAGAGTTCTTATGAGAGCTTTTTCATAATTATGTTTTGATTAGCACATACAACTTTATAGTCAATTTCTCATTTAACTTTCGTGTTAAGTACTAAAAATAATAGGGAAATAGCGATTTGATAAATGGGCATCTGGGAACTACTAGTCAGAATCTTGATTTTAGAGCTTCAACATATTTTTCACTGATCATTGAAGACAAAGAAGACAGTTTCAAGGAGGAAATGGATTCAGAAATCAGTCTCCTTCTTCTGATGCGTATAGAATGAAAGCAGCTACTTAACTTTTAGGTAAGGGTTTGGGGAAGTTTCTGGACAAGCCCTTGCAGGTTTCGTTTTCAGACAGAGATCACCCCTGAAGGAAGAACAGAGTTGGGTAGACCGGCGTGAAGAGTTGCCTCAATTTTTTCCCCCTACAGCTATTCAGATCTACTGAATAAATCCTGTTATGTCAACTGCTGCTTTATCATCATGGGATTATAATTTTGTTCGAAGTATGCATGACACATAGATATTTGAATACAAAATCACATTCAAAAGTCCTGTAGATCGCTTTTTACTTGAGTCTAGCTTTCTGGTTTCGGTTTTTAGAGAGGATAAACGATACAGAGTTGCTTGTCATTGCAGGTTGGTTTTAGAATAAAAAATGCATTACTTATGTGAGAAGCACTCTGCAACCTTGAAGCGTTATTATCAATGCCCCTAATTTTTAGATGAATAATCTGTGGCTCCAGAGGCTGACTGTCGTAAGATCCCACGCTTTGAAAGGGGCAATCAGAATTTGAACCCAGGTCTCTGGCTGGCTCAAAGGCTGATACTTTTTTTTTTTTTTTTAAAGTTTTTATTTATTTATTTGAGAGAGAGACAGAGACAGAGACAGTGAACGGGAGAGGGACAGAGAGAGAGAGGGAGACAGAGGATCTGAAGCAGGCTCTGTACTGACACCAGAGAGCCTGATGTGGGCCCAGAACCCATCAACCGTAAGATCATGACCTGAGCTGGCGTCGGACAATTAACTGACTGAGCCACCCGGTGTGTTCCAAAGGCTGATATATTTAAAAAAAAAAAAAAACTACAATATGAAGTTTTCTTTTTCCATATAACCTTCCTTTTCCTTTTCCTTTTCCTTTTCCTTTTCCTTTTCCTTTTCCTTTTCCTTTCCTTTCCTTTCCTTTCCTTCCCCCCTTCCTTCCCTCCCTCCCTCCCCACCACCCTCCCCACCCTCTCCCCCTTCCCATTCTCTCCCTCTCTTGCTGGCTGCTTGTTTAGTTTAAAGAGATACTCATGTTATCGGTCCCTGGTCCAGGAACTGGCTGAGATGCTAAATAAGAGAGTGATTCTGGTGATGTGGAAAGGTTTCTAGAGTCTTCATCTTTATCCATTAAGCATTAGAGCTTAGAAGGGTTCTCCTTAACCGGAACAGCTCCATCCAATACCCTCGTTACTATTCCTTAATGCGTATCAAACGCGTACCCCTGTCCTGGGTTCCTTACAGAACCCATTACCCAAGCTTCCCACTGCTGGCCAAGCTTCCAGACGGCCAGCAGGGCAGTGCCGATCGAGTGACTGAACTAATTTATAAGCAAAGATTTTTGAGTTCATAGTCTCAGGTTAATTTGACCTCGATGTTCCGCCTGAGGCAATTTTTCTTAAATATTTCTCATACGGCGATTTTGAGGTGTGGGAACACATGCATTTGATAAAGAACTTGTTTTGCAGCGAATGGCCGGATACCAAGCTCATTAACTTACACAGCATTTGGGGGCCGTTAAGTAATTAATATCATGGTGAGCAGGAAATCAATACTGTCTTTGTTTTCTCCCTCCCTGAACGGGAAAATGAGAACTGTGTGCATGGGTAGCTCTGTTGGGTAAAGGGCAGTTTACCTTCACCGTCTGTGTTTGCACGATCAGCCCAGACGCAGGTTGGCCTTTCATTCTATTGTTTATTGACAGTGATTTTTTGGTGGGTTTGCTATTAAGAGCTCTATGAATTTTATGAACTATAGATTCTTTAATTCTTGCAGTAACACTATGAGATGGTACTATCATCACTGTTATTTTATGGATTGGGCGTAGGTGGCCCAATAAACTGTGGCAAGTATTGCCTGCGGACACAACCCCATACTTGCCTTTTATTTATTTATTTTTTTAAGTTTATTGATTTTGAGAGACAGAGAGCGAGCGAGCAGGGAAGGGGCAGAAGAGACAGAGGGAGAGACAGAATCCCAAGCAGGCTCCGTGCGGTCAGTCCGGAGCCCAACGCGGGGCTCGAACTCACATGACCAGAGCTGAGATCAGGAGTCGGGAGCTTAACCGACTGCGCCAACCAGGTGCCTCCATACTTGCCTTTTATAATCTCCCCGAAACCACTATGGATGGAAACCTGAAAACTTCATTTTCCGGACTCCCTGCTTAGCTGGTGTCCACGGGAGGCAGTAGGAGGTAATCATCACTAATTAAAAGTGGAAAGAAAATAGAAACTACCCTATTTCTGGCCGTGGCAGGTGACGGCACACTAAGGTAGTAGTTGCCAGCGATTCTATACCCCCGGACAATAAGCATGGACTCCCGCAGAGACAACAGTTAGCACAAACTCAGACCTTCTGGAGCCTACATGCTGTGTCTGGGCAGAGGAGTGTGGGCTCAGGGGAGCATGACCTCCTTCCAGGATGCGATGGCTTTGCAGAGTTTCTGGTTTCTGGAAACCACCAGCTTTCCCATTCTTTGCTCCTTCGGCCCCCAGATTTTGTCTCTTAGTTTCCCAATTTAAATAACTTTCCGTTTGAGATACCTGCAGTGGTTTGTATTTCCCTGAATGAACCAAGAGCATCTCCGTTTGGCCTGTATTATCTTCCTGTGCCCCCTCACAATCTAAGTGTGCCTTGCCCAGTCCTGAAAGGCTGTGGTCAGCATATTCACCATTTTGCCCTGCTACTGAGGATCCCATCTGCTCGGTCTGTAACACAACTCTCGAAGGCCGTGCAGGCAAAGTGCTCACAAAATTCATGAGCCCCTAGGTCAGCAGAACGACTTCAGATGTTATGGCTGCCATTTTGACAAAGCCATGTGAAATACCTAAAATCCAACTGAATATCAATATATCCTTCGTAAGTCTTGAGGCTGAGAACTTAAAAAATATATATATATATATAACTTAGGAACAAAAAATGCAGAATATGATTAACTGATCCACCTGAGTGGGAGCTGTGGACTTCTGTAAGTAGACTGAAGAATCGAGTAATGCATCTATTTTGAATCTAGGGACGTGGGCCAAGTGACCCTTCTTTTAAGTTATGGCTTCATCAACGTAGAAATTATAAACGGGACTCAGTGAGTCTCCTCAGCACTGCAGGTAAGAACCTAGTGCTGTGTTTAAGGTCTGTTCCATTCCATGGAACGGCAATTGTCTTCCTTAAAGGGTGAGAACCTTTCAAACAGGGTTGAGCATAACAATGGCTAAGAGAAGTAAAACGGTGGTATTACTATTTCAGGCACTCTTACTTTTTTTTTTGTTTTGTTTTTAACTTGGTAAATATTAGCTGTTATTACTCTGTTATTATTGCTACAACTATCACTAATTTTGTTAATTGGTTTCAGGGGAGCCCGGGCGGCTCAGTCGGTTAAATGTCTGACTTTGGCTCAGGTCATGATCTCACAGTTTGAGTTCGAGCCCCGCATCGGGCTCTGTGCCGACAGCTCAGAGCCTGGAGCCTGCTTCGGATTCTGTGTCTCCCTCTCTCTCTCTCTCTGTGTTCCTCCCCTGCTCGTGCTCTCTCTCTCACACACAAAAATAAACATAAACAAATATTGTTAATTGGTTTCAAATCAGTGGTAAGGATTGAATTTTTTTCATTGAGGTATAATTGACAAGTAACATACTAGGATGGCTTTCTTAATTCCTCTTTTTCGGAGTTTGTTGTTAGTGTATATAAATGCAAAAAAAAAAACACCTTTGTATGTTGACTACACTGAACTTATACTATACTATGTACTGAAATTATTAGTTTTAACGGTCTTTTGGGTGGTGTCTTTAGGGTTTTTCTATATGTAAAATCATATCATCTACAAATGGTGACAGTTTTATTTCTGCCTTTGTAATTTGGATGCCTTTTATTTCTTCTTCTTGCCTAACTGTTCTGGCTGGGACTTCAGTACCATGTTGAATAAAAATGACATTCTTGTATTGTTTCTGATCTTAGAGGAAAAGCTTTCAGCGTTTACTATGGATTACGATGTTAGGTGTGGCTTGGCATCTATCATGTTGAAGTACATTCCCGTTATACCCACTTTGTTGTGAGTTTTAATAAAATAAAATGGATATCAGGTTGATGTTAAATTTACTCAGATGCTTTTTCTGCATTTGTTGAGATGATCATATGGTTTTTATCCTTCATTTTGTTAATATTGTGTATCGTGTTGATTGATTTATTGATATTGAATGATCCTTGCACCCATGGAATAAATCCCACTTGATCACGGTGTATGTTCTTTTTAATGTATCGTTGAAATCATTTTGCTAATATTTTGCTGAGAATTTTTGCCTCTATGTGCATCAAGGATACTGGCAGGTGTGTGTGTGTGTGTGTGTGTGTGTGTGTGTGTGTGTGGTGTTCTTGTCTGGTTTTGCTATCAGGGTAATGCTGGCCTCATGAAATGAGTTTGGGAGAGTTTTCTCTTCTTCAGTTTTTTGGGAAAGTTTGGGAAAGATAGGTATTAAATCTTCTTTCAATGTTTGGTAGATTTCAACAGTGAAGCCATCTGGTCCTGAATTTTTGTTTGTTGGGAGATTTTTGATTACTGATTCAATCTCTTTACTAGCAATCAGTCTATTCACATTTTCTATTTCTTCACGATTCAGTCTTGAAAGAGTGTGTGTTTATAGGAATTTGTTCATTTCTTCTAGGCTGTCCAATTTGTTGATGTATAATTGTTCATAGTAGTCTCCCGTGATCCTTTGTATTTCTGTGGTTTCTGTTGTAACTTCTCTCTCATTTCTGATTTATTTATTTGAGCCCTCTTTTGTTCTTGGTGAGTCTAGCTGAAAGTTTGTCAATTTTGTTTTTCTCCTCAAAGAATCCACACTTTGTTTCACTGATCTTGATGATCATGCTTAATGTTTAATGTGCTCACAATTTTAAGAAATATGGCAGTCTTACAACTTAAGTAAATTTATAAAGCTTTGACAGACTACCCAGAATTGGGTTTCCTTCTTGCTGCAAATGACTAAAAATCAAAGCAAAACATATTAGACAGTAGGTAACACAGGTGTACCTTCTAGGTAGAAAGGAAAGAAATAAGGTGAGACCAACAACTGTCCTGGCTTTTTGCTTGGAGGCTTTTTCTAGAACTATGGCACGGGAAGGGGAACTCAAGTTCAGGGCCGCTCTGAAAGACATATGAGTGTTCAGGAAAGCTGACATGGCTGGAATCTGTGGGGAAGAATACTGGGGAAAAGGGAACGACGCAGAGAAAGAGCTCCAGAAATCTGTGTAGGCATCCCCGTGAGTTTTTTGCTGAATACTAAGCCACATGTGTATGCGCCAGGCAAAAAATAAACCACAGAGAAGTTGTAAGCGGAATTATTCCCAGAGGTTATATGGGGCTAGGAGACAGTAAATTCTGGCCAGCCAGAAATAAAAGACCTGAATAAGTGCCTCGAGCATACAGAAAAGACCCTCGAATGACTCCTTAAAAAAACAGCGCTCAACTAGTCCTAGGATAATGGATCTTCCAGACTTTCTTTAATAATGCTTGAAAACGATCCCTGAAAGTATCAGTCTCATCCATAAGTAACTTAGTTGCCTGTCAGGTCAAAATTCAATGTTCTTCAAAAGGAGACAACAAAGTTCAGATTCACAGTATCTAGCATCCGATCAAAAATCACTGGCCATGTAAAGATGCAAAAGAACGTGATACATAACAAGGATAAAACCCAATCAATAAAAGCAGAACCCAAAATGACAAAGATATTTGCACCAACAGGCAAAAATTTAAAAAATGCCATTATAGGGGCCCCTGGTGGCTCAGTCAGTTAAACGCTGGACTTCTGCTCAGTCATGATGTTGCGGCTCCTGAGTTCGAGCCCCACTTTGGGGTCTGTGCTGACAGCTCAGAGCCTGGAGCCTGCTTCGCATTCTGTGTCTTCTTCTCTCTCTCTCTGACCGTCCCCTGCTCTCTCTCTCTTTCTCTCAAAAATAAATAAGCATTAAAAATTTTTTTAAATGCCATTATAAATTTGCTTAGGAATGTAGAAGACAATATGAGCATAATAGAGGAAAAATGGAAGACCTAAAAAAGACCCAAATGCAACTTTAGAGATGAAAAACAGAACAGCAGAAATAAAAAAGAACAGCGATAAGATTAACACAATATTAGGCCTCAAGAAGATAAAAATTGGTGACCGTGAATACATAGCAGGAGAAACCATCTAAACTGAAGCACAGAGAGGAAGAAGTCTAGGGAAAAACCTGAACCCCCATGACCTATGAAACAATAGAAAGCTACCTACCGTATGTGTAACTGGAGGGTCAGAAAAGTGGGAGTGGGGGGGAAATGTCAGCGAGCATAATGCCTGACAAATTCCAAATTTGATGAAACAGTAAGTTACAAATCTCAACATACCACAGGCAGAACACATGCACATGTGCGTGCACACACACACACACACACACACACACCATAAATGTTCCCCAAAGCACTTCATAGTCAAATTGCTAAAAAGCTGTGATATAGGAAAAAGTCTTAAAAACAGTCAGAGCCTGGGTGGCTCGGTCAGCTAAGCGTCCGACTTTGGCTCAGGTCATGATCTCACGGTTTGTGAGTTCGAGCCCCATGTCGGGCTCTGTGCTGATGGCTCAGAGCTTGGAGCCTGCTTCAGATTCTGTCTCTGCCCCTTGCTTGCTCATGCTCTGTCTCTCTCTCTGTCTCTCAAAAATAAACATTAAAAAATTTTTTTTTAAAAAATAAATTAATTAGAGGGGCACCTGAGTGTCTCAGTTGGTTAAACGGCCGACTTCAGCTCAGGTCATGATCTCACCGCTTGTGAGTTCAAGCCCCGCATCGGGCTCTGTGCTGACAGCTCGGAGCCTGGAGCCTGCTTTGGATTCTGTGTCTCCCTCTCTCTCTCTGCCCCCCTCCCACTCATGATCTGTCCGTCTCTCAAAAATAAATAAATGTTAAAAAAAATTCAAAAAAAATTCAAAATGTAGGCAAAATAAAGACATTTCAAATAAATACAAGCTGAGAGAATTTGTCACCAGCAGAGTGGCACTCTAAGAAACGTTAAACAAAGTTTGGATTGTAGGGACATAGTATCAGAGGTAAACTTGGGTCTGCACAAAGCAGCAAGGAGTGCCAGAAATGGTAAATCTTTGGTAAATATAAAATACTTCTTACTTTAAACTGGTTTAAAAATAACCGACTCTTTAGACAAAAATGATTACAATATACTCTGGGGTTTAGAACACTTGTAGAGATCAGTGGTGATGGTAGGGCAAAGACTGAGAGGGGGTAAACGGAAGAACCTCTGGAAGATTCTATGCTCACAGTGGTAGAAAGTGATCTGAAGGTAGAGAGAAGTTAAAGATGCTTATGTAACCAATTTAATGTGCAACTGACTTTGGCTTGATTTTCATGTTGAAAATTTCCCAGATTTATGCAATTTCCATAACATTGCTTGTTTGTTTGTTTATCTATCTATTGATTTATTTAATGTTCATTTATTTATTTTGAAAGACGAACGGCGTGAGCCAGCCAGAAGGGCAGAGGGAGAGAGAGAATCCCAAGCAGGCTCCATGCTGGTTGATCTCATAACCAGGAGATCATGACCAGAGCTGAAATCAAGAGTCAGATGCCCAAATGGCTGAGCCACCCAGGCATTCTGTTATTGTATTTACAAGCGATATATTTCTAGGAATTGTTTGAAAAATTGTACATATGTCAGATCAGTGAAATACTTCAGTGACACAATATGAAGGGCCAAGATTTCATCTGTTCACTCCTGGCTTTAATTTTGTTTCTATTTATTTTTTAAATTTCTTTAAAGTTTATAATTACGTGGGCCAATTAGTTTAAAGAAACTCACCCCGAGTTGAGAGTCCTTAGGGTTCTGGGTCCCTTAATTAGTTCATTCTCATCCAGCTTTCAAAGTATTTCTAATTAAGCAGAAAACATATCATTCTAATCTATGTTTTAGAAGAGTCAATCTTCCTGTCCTGGTTAGAAACAAACCAGAGAAAAATAAATGCAGGTGAGGTGGCAAGAACCTCGTAAAGGAGACGGAATTATGGTCATCCCGATCAACGCGGAAAAAGCACTGTGCCCTCTATCATTACTCAGTCATATTTGAAACACACCTCTGAGCAAACGAAGAATAAAAAGGGAATTTCTTTAACCTAATAAAGGTTTAATCAAGATAGAGTGAGCTGCAAGCGGCAACATAAAAGCAAAAATAGTGGCTCAAGGATCTATTTCTTGCTCAAGCGAACAGGGTCGGTCGCTGGCCAGCAGGGCGGCTCCCAGAGCATCAGACCCCAAAGCAGCTTCTACTGTGATTTCCTGTCCCCTTTCCTTGTTACAGTTCAAGAGGGCTGCTCTACCTCAGCTATCTAGAATGTGCAGCAGTCCCAGAAAGGAAGAAGAGGAAAGAAAGAGCATTCCCTTTCCCGTTAAGGACATGCACCGCCTCTAAATATATCTTATGGGCCAAAGCCTGGGTGGCTCATCCCCAGGTCGGGATCCGGAGCTTCGTGGGTTCGAGCCCCGCGTCCGGCTCTGTACTGATGGCTCAGAGCCCGCGGCCTGCTTTGGATTCTGTGTCTCCCCCTCTGTCTCTGCCCCTCCCCTGCTTGCACTCTGTCTCTCTGTCTCCCCAAAATAAATAAACATTAAAAAAGAAAAGATAACCACATCTATGATCGTCAAGGGATGCTGAGAAATGTACTATGCATTTCAGGTAACTTATTAAATAAGAGAATCAATCAACCAATGGAGGGACGTGTGGAAAGAAGGTGATGAACAAAGAGACCCCCTGCCCCCCACCCTGGGAGGAGAGAGGATGGGAAGCGAAGAGAAGATTTGCTACAGAACTGGATGCTGAGGAAAGAAGTCTTGGCATGCCCACACAAGGATTGGCGTAAGCAAATAAGTGATTTATTTAGCATTAAGAAAATGGGTTCAGAGGGATCGCCAGATGGAGCTGAAAGGGTGGTCAGGAGGAGAGGAGAGGAAAATCTCTGGAGTCCTTTGAGCCAAGGGGAGGACTTGACACCCTCCCCCCCCCCCCATCAGCCTGAAGGCTCTTCTCCACTCTGTGAAGCCCTTGTCGCATCTTTCCAGGTGTGCGGGCACAAGGACACTCATTGCCAACGAGACGATCTGGGCCAAGCGGAGACACTTTCACAGAATAAGAGAACTCAAGAGTATATCTGCACCCATAGAACCTATGGACAATTGCCTCTCTATGTGGTGAAACTGACGGCCAGGATGTTTATCATTTATTCGTTAAAGCTGCGAAACATATTTCTTCTCTCGTTGGTTACAGAACTGACTGCTGTGCTCCCTGTGCTTTCTCTCTGGTCCGATGGCACAGGGCGGGGGTGGGGGGGGGCAGCTGCTGTGGCCCCAGACGCTGGGTGGAAGGAGGCACCCGGGGACGAAAAACAAACCGCTGTCCTGGGCTGGGTTGGATGCCCTCTCACCTTAGAGCAGTCAAGCTGAGAAAACAGGTCAGAGCTTGTGAGAAGCTGCACAGAGGAGAGAGGGAAATGGCCTGTTGTGCAACTGCACACAAACCCAGCTGGCTGGGCAGATCTGTGCCAAGCTGGCCTGAACGCAGAGAAGAGGCATTTCGGGTGACCATCAGACTGCCCCGTCCCACCTTACTTCTCCAAGACAAGTGACCCCGCAGCTCTGCCTAATCCCAGCCCTGCCAGCTCAGAATCCTTGGCCCTTTCCTTTCGTCTTCGGTTCTTCTACAACAGTCCCGCCTCTGGGAGCTAGAGCCGAAGTTACAAACCTGAGTTCACGGCTCAGGAATAGGATCCCATCCCATGGTTCGTGACACGTACGTAAATAACATTTAAAAGGTCATGGGAAACCACGAGCTGCTGTGACACACCTCTGAGAGTGGCCAAAATCCAGAAGGCTGACCACACCCAAGGCCGGCAAAGATGTGGAACAGCGGGGACCCTCATTCGTTGCTGAGGGAATGCAAAATAGTGCGGCTGGTGTGGACCGCGGTTTGGCAGCTTACTGCAAAGCGAAACGTAGTCTTACCAAATGATCCAGCGATCACGCTCCTAGGTGTTTACCCAAATAGACTGAAAACCTATGTCCACACGAAAGCCTGCACACCAGTGTTTATCGGAGGTTTGTTCATAATTGCCCAAACTCAGAAGCAATCAAGATGTCCTTCAGTAGGTGAATGGGTAGACTGTGGTGCGTCTAGACTATGGACTATTATTTAGGGCTAAAAGGAAATGAGCCAGGAAGCATTGAAAACAAAATGCGGAGGAACCTTAAATACGCTCTTAAGTGAAAGAAGCCAATCTGAAAATGCTGCATGCCGTATCATTCCAACCATCTGACGTATGGAAAAGGCAAGACTGTGGCCACAGTGAAAAGATCAGAGGTTGCCCAGGGGCAGGGGGGAAGAGGTGGGGCACAGGATTTTTGGAGCAATGGGAGTTGTAACAAATGTCCATAGCAGGACAAGATGTTAACAGCAAGGGAAACTTGGGGTGGGTGGGTGTTTGTGGAAACTCCCTGTATTTTCCGCTTCATTTTTCTATCAACTTAAAACTGCACAAAAAAACCATCAAATCTATTCATTTTTTTAAAAAGATATACGTTAACGGTAACAGTGCCACCCTCTAAAAAAGTATCGATTGGCTTTCCCACAAAGAAGGTGTTAAGTACTTATTATCTGTTTTAATGTAACTTGATTAATGTAACGTTAATGTAAACTTATTACGTTTATAGTAGAGACATGCAGATATTTTTGCAAAGTAAAAAACCATGGAGTGTTACGTTTAAAAATTAAACCAGGAGAAGGGCGCCTGGGTGGCTCAGTCGGTTGAGCGTCTGACTTTGGCTCAGGTCATCATCTCGCGGCTTGTGAGTTCGAGCCCCGTGTTGGGCTCTGTGCTGACAGCTGCAAGGCAATGTGTTAAGTCTTGATGTCAATTCTTGCCCCCCACCCAGGGCTTGGGAGCTCGTGGGGAAGACACAGGGGGCAGGTGATGATAAGGGCAAGCGTTCATTACCTCTGCAGGCAGAAGTAAGGCCCACACCATTACTTTAAGCTTCTGCACCAAGAGTAGTGTCTTCATTTCCTAACAGGAACTGGATGATCTAGGGAAGGCTTCTTGGAGAGAAACGTGATGGACTGATACCCCAAAGATTAAAAAGGGTAGACAGGTGACAAGGGGAGTCCTGGGAGAATGTACCGGACACAGGGAATGCTTGTGGGAAAACCTGGAAAAGAGGGTGTTAAGGACCTGAAAGAGATTCATTCAGTGTGGCCAGAGCAGAGATTGCAGGAGACAGTCCTGAGGCCCCAGCGTGTGGGGACGACGATGGAGGGTGTAAACCACGCTGCTTGGGCTCTACCTAGAGAATAACAGGGAAGCATTAAAGGGCTGTGACATGACTGGGTTCGTGTTCTGGAAAGACTATGGAGAGTGGGTGAACGTGGAACCACAACACTCAAGAAACTGGTTCAGTAATTCACGGAAGTGAACAAGTACCAACGAGAATAAAGGCGGAAGGATGGAGAGAAGGTGAAGATACCAGAGACTGAGAATGAGCCGGTGCCTTTGGTGATTAATTTGCTGTCAGGAGAGAGGAATCGAGTATATTGCCTATATGTTCGGCTTGGGAAACTGATTAGACAAATGGTGCATTCACCCAGGTAGGTAACAACGGAAGTAGGAAGTAGGCAGATCTTTTTTTTTTTTTTTTAACTAACACTGTATTTTTTCAGAGTGGTTTTAGTGTCACAGGAAAATGGAAAGTTTCAGAGATTTCCCATTACCCCCCCTGTCCCCACCAATGCACGACCCCCCCCCCCCCCCGCCCCCATTGATGGCCTACACCACAGTGGTACACTTGTGACGATCAGTGAGCCCGCACTGACCATTCGTCACCGAAAGCCTGTGGGTTACATTAGGGTTCACTCTTGGTGTTGCATATGCTGAGTTTGGACAAATGTATGAAGACTTGTAGCTCTCATTGTAGTATCAGACACAGCAGTTTCATTGCGTCTGTGAAACTCCTCTGTGCCCCTCCCATTCACTTCTCTACCCCCCCCCCCCCCCGCCCCCAACCACTGATCTTTTCACTGTCTCCATAGTTTTGCCTTTTCCGGAACGTCATATAGTTGGAATCATACCGTCTGCAGCCTTCTCAGCCTGGCTTTTTGGCTTTTTCCACTTGGTCATACACGTTTAAAGTTCTTCCATACCTTTTCATGGCTTGATAGCTAATTTCTCTTTAGAACTGAATAATATTCCACCACCTCACCTACTAAAAGACATCTCGGTTGCTCCCAATTCCTTGACGATTTTGAATAAAGCTGCTGTAAACATTCGCGTACAGGTTTCTGTGCGAACATAAGGTTTCAACTCATTTGGGTAAATATCAAGGAGTGTGATTGCTTGGCTGGTATGGCAAGGGGCTTAGCCGCGTAGGAAATTGCCAAAGCGTCTTTAGAAACGGCTGCCCCGTTTTGCACTCCCATCAGCCACGAATGACAATTCCTATCGCGCCAGCATTTGGTGCTATCAGGGATCTAGATCCGGGCCCTCTTCCTTGGCGAGGTGTCTGTTAACGTCTTTTGCCCATTTTTAAATCAGGCTGTTTGTTTTCTTATTATTGACTTTTGAGAGTTCGTTGTACGTTTTAGGTAACAGTCCACGATTAGGTGCGTCTTCTGGAAACATTTTCTCCCAGTCTGTGGCTTGTTTTCTCATTTTTTGACACCGCCTTTCACAGAACAGAAGTTTTTAATTTTAATGAGGTTCACCTCATCAATTCTTTCTTTCGCAGGTCATGCCTTTGGTGTTGAAGACACAGTTTTGAAAGTGAATTGAGTTCCATTCTGTACCTGTTGGATTTGAGTCCCCTTTGGACGTCCATTTGGTTACAGGACCCTCAGCCTAGAAGAACAGATTTTGTCTGTTCATTGGGATCCCCTTGTCCCCTTGTCCCCTTGTCCCCTTGTCTCCTTCCCCAGCACTCGTTGCCTGGATGGCAGCTTAGTCTGCACTCAAGACCCTGGGATCCCTGTCACCGTCTCCCTCGGAGGCCCCCTCCTCAAAAGTAGCAAGACAGCATTGAGAGACAGGAAACAGCTCCTGTTTCTTCGGCATTCTGGGACAATTTTTCTGCTCTCTGCCATTGGGGAAGCAAAAGCTTTCTACGTGCATGCGCTGTTCTCAGGGGAAAGGTTGGGCTTTACACTAAGAGATTCTTGGCTTGGGATTCCCAGACAGGGTTCGGGAAATCTGATTTTCAGTTGCGAGATGGTATGTGAGAGAGAAGTGGTTTAATTTGGATTCCCAAGGAGCCGTGCCTCAGACGATCCTAAGCCAAAACCTGTTGGACTGATCATAGGTTTTAGACCACAAGGAGGGAAATACAGCATGTGATAAGGCAGCATATACGAAGAAAGACCCCAGGACATCCAAAGGGGTTTAGTGTTTTGCCTTCTGCCTAAAACTAAGGGAAGGGTCATGTCCCAAGTCAGCCACAGTGGAGCACACGTGTGGTGGCTAGACCTATTTGTGTCATCAGTTCTTTGGCCTCTGGATGGGGGTGTACCTGAGCCTCCAAAGCTGCAGGCAGGGAGAATCACTCAGGCTTCTGACGAAACAGAAGGAGATGCTGTAATGAACCACCCAAATGGATGCCTCTTTTTGGACACCTGGACGGTACTAGGCATTAACCCTTGAAACTTCCATCACCTCCTGGAAGAATCCTGAATTTGACCTTTTATCCCAAGTAGGCCAAGTGGTAAAACAGGAGGACCTGAGTTGCCATGCAGGAGTGGGGTGAAGATTTGTTATTTCTTTTTTTCTGGTTCCCTCAATGGACATCCATGCTCTTGAGCAAGTTAAGATGTAGAAAATAAAGTTCCATTTCTGCACAACTGACGTAGAGTGTGAGATTTTGCATCTTCTAAGCAAGCCCCCGTGTCACTTCTGGAACATGAAACTCTTTCTTTGGATCTGAGAGTCCGTGCAATTACAGCATCCTTTCCCTGACTCTGCTGCTATGGCATTCCGTTCCATACCAGCCCACCTGTTAACATCTGTTTACGTCCCTTCTCTTTACCTTGTATCCTGACAGCATCTCTAGCTATTTGAGTACGTTTCAGTATCCGAGTTATTTTGATATATTTCAACATACCCCAATAAAGCTCATCCCAGGTGACCTTCTGTTACTGCCTTTGGCCTTATGGTTCCTTCACCTCCTTGTCTTGCAACCACTAGGCAATGGCTGATTGTTACACTCTACTCCTCTGCTTGCAAAAGCTTGGAATTGGTGTATCCCTCACTCGTTCCCTTTCTACCACCCCGATGCAGCCTTTAGCTAATGGCACACAATCACCTACACTATTCAGTAACCTGCTTCCAGTCTCATTTACTTCTGTGTCCGATTTCGATACTGTGGTCAGCTATTTTAACTCTCTTTGTTAATCCTCGAGGCCTTATTAAGCATCCTGCCATATCCAATTTTCTGTCATTGCTGTTTTCATTTCTCATTTCTGCTTCTGGGCCACGGATCACTGCCAAAGAATATGCTGGAACTCTGCCAACCTGATCGACAATGTATTCGTGTTAACTTCAGCTGGGATACATTTCTGCTTATCAGGCTCATCATTTCATGTCTTTTCATTTCCCCCAGAAAACCGCGATGATCTTCTAAACTGGAGTACATCCTAAAAGAATTTTGAAAATCTACATACCTCCTCAGACATTTAAAAATGGACATACCAACGTTTTCAGCAAAGATTTAAATAGTTCACAAGTATGTACTTCCTGGTTTATTTTAAGATTGACACTTTAAAATAAAAGTGTTGCATTGTCCCTTTAAATGAATCCAGTGTAATAGAAATACCATGGTAATTTGACACCTGGCTTTATCCATTTAAAAAATACACAAAGGTTTTTTTTTTTTTTAACAATTTTTTCATTATTCCTTTTATTTCTTGAGCTCATATTCTGTTCTGCTCCCCCCACAGTTTATCTCAGTGTACTTTTATGCTTAATGTCATCACTCTGTCAGATTTCTCTACAATGAAACTCAGGCAGTATTTAATTTATTTTTATTTACTGTGACTACAAGATTTATGTGTTAAAACGTTTCTTTTTGATTGGGCTATCATGAAAATCATTACAAGTACAGAGTTGCTCCAAACATCACACATATATGGCAGTTTGAAAAACAGGTATTAAAGCACACGTTTTATTGGAAAGGCATGCTAATTAGGCAGATAGGAACGAGTATCTGGTTACTTAATGAAAGGAGCTATTGAGTTTTTTCTTTGTGTTGTGCACCTGAGAGTTTTACACCCAGGCAGTGCATGGGATGGATGAGAAATTCGCTTGTTTTTGAGAAAGTGGAGGGAGGAAGGGCTGGGGGGGTGGTGGTGGGTGAAGAGGAAACAGCAAGATGTACCCACTCGGTGCCCCGTGCTCCCCTGGGGCTCCTGGGATCCCACTTTGAAGACCAGTTGTTCTAAACTTTCCTCTCCTTGAGCCCCAGTCCCCAGGCAGTGAGGACACAGGTCCACGGAGACTTTCGAGACCTTCCTTCGAGATCTTCCTTCGTTTTCCATCCTTGCTCCTGGAAGTGATCTCACCCCCCTGCCCCCATGTCCTCTTCCTTCCACCCCCTTGGAAGATGTATCCTTGCTTTTAAGGTTCATGGATTCCTTTCCACAGATGCTGGTTTTTTTTTTTTTTTTTTTCCTCATGGTTTTAATTGCATCCCGTCTCTCACGATTTCTTTCTTTCCAGATGTTTTTCCTTCTGCCAACAAACTTGCCCAGTCTCTCCGGTTTGTGTGCTTTTGAAAACACTTTTAATTTAAAAACAAAAAACAAAAAAACAACAAAAAAAGCCCTCTTCACTGGACTTTTCTGCCTTGTCAATCAATGTGCTTCCATTCTCTTTGCAGCCACATTTCTAGAATTGCATATTCAATTCCACTATGTCTAATTTCTCTCAATATTTTACCTCCCACTCCATCCTGCAGTGATCAACACTCACACTCCTTCCTAGAGTGTTTTCCACCTTGTGCGTTCCCCTACGTACATTTGATGAGGGAGCATAAGACAAGCTGAGGGCAAAAGCTAATGATACCCTCCCAACCCCCAGTTGGGATGTGTGTGACATTCCTTAGGCACTCCCAGCTGCCCAAGGACAAAGGAAAGGGAAAAACAATGGTTTTTGATAGAGACCACAGCCCTGAAGGATCTGAGTCTCCCTCAGTTTACATATGTCTTGGTAAATTACAAGAAAAAACAATCTTATTGATAGCCTGATCTTCAGCAACCTAGAGACTCAGTTTCCTGGAGACCCAACATCACCTTGTCCTCCATCGTGATGTGGGGAACAAAGGCAAGAAGGCAATGGCAAGTAAAATTAAGTTCCCTTATAACCTGCAGCCCATTGACAAATCTGTGAGGCACATACAGAGTAGAACATTCCTCCAGGAGCCCTACTGTCCTAATGTTAATGCCTTACTAGAGGGAAAACAACCTTAACTCCACAATAGCAAGGCCTCAGGTATCTTCTGAGTCCTCTTTAGCATATCAAAGTCCTTCTAGAAGCCTCCCTTTTGCTTTACTCCCCCAACTCCATAGTATATAAACAGTCACTCTTCTGGAGCAGCTCTTCCTGCCCGGGAGTCCTATCCCCAGCTTCTAATAAAATCACCTTTTTGCACCAAAGACATCTTCAAGTCTTCAAGAATTCTTTCTTGGCCATCTGCTCCAGGCCCCACAATCACTCAGAAGCCCCATCACACTTTTTTATATTTTCTAGATTTTCCACTTCTTGGATGCCAACTGGTTGTTTCATTTCCCCATTGCTCAGGCGATGCACTCCAAATGCACCCGGGCTGCTTCTCTGTCTGAGAGCCTCGCCACACCCCTGCTTCATGCTGGGGCTCTCCTCCTCTTAGGGATTTCTAACGTGCTCTGAAAGGCTGGCCCTTGCTCAGAAATTCAGTTAATGCATTCTTTAAAATCTCCCATGAGACTTCGTCTTTGACCCATTTTTGAAGTGTGCTGTTTTTCTTCCAGGTGTTTCCATTTGGCCTCCACTGACCATGCCAGAGTGAGGGGGTCAGCTTAGATTTTAAATCCTCCTCTGTGCTCCCAATCAATGTTTCAGTCGCACTTCCCCTTGCTGCTTGTAGCAGAAATCCTACCTCCAGCCCAACTCAATGTACCATACCATCCACTCTCTCAACATTACCTTGGATCTTCCTGGATTTGTACTTCTGTTTATATTTAGAATTCTCAGGTGTTTTGCTTCATTTTGTTTTGTTGTGTTTCGGTTTTGTTTTGTTTTTTAGCTTCCCAGACACTGGTTGCAAAGTCATTTGAAGGCTATTCTATCTCAAAAAAATTTTGTTTAATGTTTATTTACTTTTGAGGGAGAGAGAAAGAGACAGAGCACAAGCAGGGGAGGGGTAGCGAGAGAGGGAGACACAGAATCCAAAGCAGGCTCCAGGCTCCGAGCCATCAGTACAGAGCCCGAAGCAGGGCTCGAACCCACGAACCGTGAGATCATGACCTGAGCCAAAGTCTGACGCTTAACTGACTGAGCCACCAAGGTGCTCCTACTTTTTTTTTTTTTAAGTTTATTGATTTATTTTGAGAGACAGAGACAATGCGAGTGGGGGAGGGGCAGAGAGTGAGAGGGGGACAGAGAATCCCAAGTAGGCTCTGCGTCATTAGCTCAGAGCCTGATGTGGGGCTTGAACCCACAAAAACTGTGAGATCATGACCTGAGCCGAAACCAAGAGTCGGCCACTTAACCGCCTGAGCCACCCAGGTGCCCAAAGGTTATTCTATTTCTTAGCTTAGGAAACAATTGTAGGTTGAAATTATGGAAATACAATAAACAGTAATCATTCTGGGGCAAAAGAGGTACCTTAAAAAGAGTCATCAGATTACTGTCCAGAGTTTGGGTTTCTAACCATATACCTGATTTGTTCCCAAACAATACAGAATGCCATGCCTTGAAAATGTGTGATGAATGTCTACCGCCATCTAAATGGATGACTGTAGTCAATTCCCGCTCTTATTCATTTGCTCTGAGAATTTGAGTAAATTCCTCATGTTTTTCAAGTTTCTTTTGAACGGGGCTAATAATGATTCATTTGCAAAATGCCTTGGGTAAGAAGATCTCATATGTGCAAAGGTTTTTTTTTTTTTTTAAATATATAACTAATAACAACATCTGTGAGGTTTCACAGAATATTATTACAGTATTTAATTTGAGAGAACAAATACATCTAATTGAGGCTTGTTAAATAACGGAGAACACAAAATTATTTTTTTGGAAACCCAAAATGCATTCAACGAAAATTACCAGGTAGCAAACGTAACTCAAACAATTCCACTTCATTGTAACCCTTTGAATTTATATTCTACTCCTTTCTAAGTTCAAAGAATTTAATTAAATGATTTTTTACAAAACCCAACATATAATCATCCAACCAAGTCTACTGGTTAGTAAATGAATCATAGAACAATACTTTGCTATGTCTGTTTGCCCATGTGTTTACAATTTCTAGCGTGAAATTTCATCAGTTAAAATGCTATCAGTTTCCTGCTCTGAGTGGCACTTTGACATTTGGCGGGATCATTCTAGCATTCCTACCCCTTCCTTTGTAAGGCTCATTAGTGGTGGTCAGGAACACTGGGAGCCCTGTTACTGACACCCCCTATGTCTACACATGGGCTGGTTTTGGGTAAACATCTTTGGCAGTGGGCCTTCCACTGCAGTCTGAACTCACTCTGTCCTGGAGCTACTTGTGAAAATACAGTTTCCCAGGCCCCACAACCACAGAATCAGAATATCCAAAACCGATCCTGGAATCTGCCTTTTTTTTTCTTTTCAAAAAAAATCACTCTAAGTCAAGTCAGAGCTCATTGAAATGTATGCATCGCTGATGTGATACAAGACAATCTGTATTTTCAGGCTTGGAATTTCTCTGCACATACCATAATTGGGCTCACCTGCCCACATCCCTAAGGCATGGCTAGTATCCTATTTAAAATTGCTCTCTGCTTCTGGGTGCCGTTTTACATTACTTTTGTACCAACCCGTGGGGACGAAGGTCACTAGTGTAGTCTTCATCTACCAGTGTTTGCCTTCCTTTCCTGCTGTTTTGATTCTCTGTGTGCTGCTTAGTATCATTGATTAGGTACTATATTATTTTACATATGTGTTTCTAGGTTCTCAGGTTATTATTTTTAGTTGCATAACTTGTGTTATGTTTAGTCTCCCCACACTGGGGTGTATGTTTAGCTTCCCCGACCAGATTTTAAACTGCTTGAAGACAGAGAGAAAGGCTCCTTTCTTTAGTATTCTGGACCAGTGCCCTGCTCAGAACTCTGAGGCCAGCAGGTGTTCATGCAATGCATTTTAACAGACTGGTGTTTTGCATACACATCTTCAGCTTGAGAAGAACAAGTATGGCCTGGGAGCTCCATGGTAATGCAATGACTGGATATCCATGCGTAGATTACCTAATGAGATATACGAATACAGCATTAGATACCCGGCTCATCTGTCACCTCATGAGAGGGAAGGGGCCATTTTGGGGTAGCCTTATTAGCATCCGGAGGGATTTGTGATTAATTAAAAATGTTAGTGATCATTAGTGCCTGAGAGTCAGGGGACACGGTTACTCAGCATCCGCTCTAATTAGAACTTAAATGCCAAAAAAAAAAAAAAAAAATTTGCCTGTATTCCAGTCCCTTCAATGTATAGTCATTCCAGGAACATCTTAGAATAATAGATGACATGTCACTGAAGCCAATTAGCATTTCCTAAAAACCTGAGCATGCTTCCATTGCTTCTTCTAAAAAGCACTTTTCTTATTAAATGGCAGAGCGCGTGAGTATGCGTGCAGTGTGTATATAAGCGTGTGGACACTGAGGGAGGCTACCTGAGTTTTAGCTCTAATGAGGAGAGAACACGTTCCACGAATACATGCTAGTTAGTGCACAGCATTTAGCCACAACTATGAAAACTGAAATCCAGCCCACGATGTAAGGTTTTGTATCCTTGTGGTAACTCTCCCTCGGCGGTCAGGAAATTAGTATGTGTGCTTGTGTTGAAAAGCCCGTTTTTAACTCAATGGTTTAAATGAAGTTGTACTGAAGGAAATCATTAGAAGTCTCCATATGAATATTTCACTACCTGTGTTTACAGAAATGCCCTTTCTGTGAGGATGTGGACCTGAAGTTTCTTCTAGAACTTAGGCAGGGAGGCATTTTGGTTCCTCCGGGAAACTGGCACACTTCCTCCTTTATGAAAATAGGAGCTGCATAATTGACAGTGTCTGGCTTTTGTTCGGTTGCCAAAAATCTCAGAGCTAAATTTAAAAGCTCAGCTCTGCCAGTTTTGCAGAGATTTAACAACTGAGTATCTATGTTCTTTTATCATCTTGCCTTGGCGTTCTCCTTTTATTATATTTCAGGCACCCCTACCTGGAATCCTTCATGGAAAAACGTGGAATGAGCACATTCATAAAATGAAATAGGATTGTTGCTTTGTGAGTTATTAGGGGGGATTTATGAGATTTGTTAGGTAAGTAACAGAACCTCAGTGTTCATCTGCAAAAATGAACATAGTAATACTTTCCCACCTCCTTCACAAGATGGCCGTGAGGATTCATTTAGGCCAGGTCCGTTGTAAGGAAGAGACAAATGGGATTTTTGTACAGAAGGTCCCAGCTTTGAAGTTTAAGCTATATTTACTTTAAGGACTCAGGATTCGGTGTTTTTAGAATATGTGGGGCAGACCAAGCAAGACTGGGAAGGATAAGACGAATCCTAGAACTCATCCTAGGGGAAGGGAGGATTAAGATGAACTCAATCATTGTCTAGGATGAGCGGCTCGATGTCAACAGGTGGAATGCTTTCATTTATAGTATGCTCACCCCTTCATGCCATATTTATGCCAGGGCCCTGGGAGAGAAAGGATAAAAATTAGAAGCGTTGTTCCACTAAAATCTCTGCCAGGAAAGTAAAGTGACTCTTTTGTAAGGAAGGATCAGTGCAAAGCAGAAATCTACCCTTGTAACCTCCACTTCCTCACTTGCTATTTTGTCGTGAGTCACTTTGATCTTCTTAGTTGATTGGCCCAATAGTCACCAGCTGCTCTACTGAAATGACCACGAAAACGTTCAACGATGATTGCCTAGGAGCTAAGTCCAAGGTCTCATCTTACCGGTCTCTCCGGACTGTGACAGAGTTCATCACTTTCTCTTGGCGATGCTCCTGACTGGACGGTGGGACACAATCCTGTTACCTCTCTGACCACTGCTCCTCCCCTCCAACCGCTTCCTCTGCTGCAGCTCACTCTCTAGGATTGGAGGGTTGGAAGTCAGCCCCTCCAACTGTCTTATTTTCACGATACACACTTCAGGACCACAGGTAGCCTGTCTGACGAGTTGTATAATAACAACTGTTGTCATAACAGAACAACAAGGTAGGTTAATTCGCTATTTCTAAGGATAGAATATGGCCACATCTATCTGACCAAATTTGCATTGGAGATGCCTCCCTGAATAGGGGAAAAAAGGAGCCTACGTGTGGAGGATTGCTTCTAGATCTAGGCACACCTCTCAACATTTACAGACACCTGTAGAAATATCATTTGTGTAGAGAAGAGAATTGAGAGCTACCCATTCAATCCATTCCCAGCTAATCCACCCTCTGAATTCCGATGACCCTAAATCTGGATCTCTATTCCAGAATTTTCTCTTGATTTCTAGACTGATGCTTCTAACAATGTCACGATACTTGAGTCTTTCTCCCGAACTCAAACTCAACCTTGTTATCTTTCCCTTGGACACGTTTCTCCTTCTAGACTCGCCAGCCCATCTGGAGTTTTCCTAGATTTATTTTACCCCTGTCTACTCCACATTTGGCTGAAGTTGCTTGTATTTTACAAATCTATCCCTTCCTCCAAATCAATGGTCTTCGCACTTCAGTGATTGTGGGTAATCTGATGCTGCTGGTTGAGGGGGTAGGAAGGGGCATTTAGACTTATGTTTTTCTTTAACACTTTCTCACTTACCTTAGGTAATCCCTCCTTTCCCCATCTCACAAGACTCCGAGAGAACTTTCTGTGATGTGCTGTCCAGCACAGTTGTCTTTAGTCACAATGAGGCTATTGAACATCCGAAATGCAGCTACAACAACTGAGGAACTGAGGTTTTAATTATTAAGTTATTATTTAATTTTCAATGTGGCGAGTGTCTACTGTATTGAATGGTGCAACTCTGTTCCAAGACAAGAATCTATTCATATTTCTTCTTCATTTAAAATATTCTAATGGCTCTATATGGGCCATAGACTAAAGATGCATTATAATGTAATTCCTTTTCAATTTTGAAATCAGGTGGACTTGTTCAAATATTGGCCCCAATACTTCATAGCTATATTGCTTTGGGCAAGTGAGTTCATCTTTGATTCTCAGTGTCTTTGTCTGTTAATGTAATAACACATTATATTAATCATAGCACGTGATCAGTGACTAGAACCCATTAATTTTAATAAGAAACTGATAGCCATGAATAATAATGTAGTAACAATAGTAATTATCATTCCAAACTCTATTGTAAGGCACACAATTCCCTTTACAATTTGGAGCTTGCCCCTTGCTTTCCCATTTCAATTTTGATGTACCGTGTCTTGGGCCTTAACTTCTAGACTCCCTGAATTGTTTGTGTTTTCCCCAAATAGTCTCACCTAACTCATGTTTTTTTGTGTCTTCAGTTGTATTGGTTCCTTGCTGGCCTACCCTGGTAAACACATCTTTTTATTTTGAGCCCAAGCGGACACCTTACCTATGAAATCTTTCTGCTTTCCCCTGTCATAGCAAGTAGGGCTGACTACCTCGTCCTTTTCTGTTGGAACAATACACAATTTCTATCAAAGCACCTATCACCTTTTATTACATTTATCTGTCCACATGGATCTGCTCCTCCTAGACTGTGTTCCTGGAAAGCAGGACCATTTTTCGCTTATGTGTTCACAGGACCATACATCACACACTGCAGGCACTACAGACCAACTTGAGAGAATATGGGCCAGGTCCTATGGAAAAGTAAGTTTTTGACGGTTCCTTGAGCTATAGCTATAGAAAACCATTTAAGTTTTGGTACACGATTGATTCCCAAGTAGTTGTTATGTGGCCTCGGTAATCTGCCCCTTTCCTCTGATCTTTCCCAGTGGAGGGGCTGGAGAGTAGAGTTTCTTGAGGGTTCATATAACTCTGACACATTCAACCCTCAGTGTCTGCTTTTATTTATTTTTTTAAGTTATTTATTTATTTATTTATTTATTTATTTATTTAGAACAAGTAGGGGAGGGGCAGAGAGAGAGACAGAGAGACAGAGAGAGAGAGAGAGAAAATTCCAAGCAGGCCCACTCTGTGGGGCTGTTTCTCACCACCATGAGATCATGACCTGAGCTGAAATCAAGAGCGGGATGCTTAATCAACCAAACAGCTCAGGCCCCCTACCCCTATTTGGTTCTGTTGTATTTACTGACATGTAACATATTTTTTGGCCCCAAGGAAAAAAAAATGTTGAGGTTTTGAATGGAAATAAAGATTTGAAGTTGGTACTTATTATTTTTTCTAAAGTAGATATCCTAAAGTAGATATCCCAAACAGTGGCTGAAACTTTAAACATTGAAAGTAGAATTCAAAATCAAACTAAAAAGGCAAGGAAGGGTGCCTGGGTGGCTCAGCCTTCAAGCATCTGACTTCGGCTCAGGTCATGATCTCACGGTTCGTGAGTTGGAGTCCCACATTGGGTGAGCTCGAGCCTTGCTTTGGGTGAGCACAAGCCCAGCTTAGGGTAAACTCAAGCCCTGTTTCAGGTGAGCCCTGTTTCTCTCTTTCTCTCTCTCTGCCCTTTCTGGGATTCTCTCTTTCTCTCTCTCTGCCCCTTGCTCACTTGTGCCCTCTCCCTTTCTCTCTCTCCAAAAAAAAAAAAAAAAAAAGGCAAGAAAATGGCAAAATATAGGGTGTATTCAGGAAATAGCAAGTCCTCTGAGTGGCTAGGACACTGGGCATATGCCAGTGGGAAGATAAAGTGTTTGGAAAGCAAGGCTACATATATCGCAGAGGGGTTTTGGTATCAGGCTCTATAGTTTGTTCTTAAAAAAAAAGGAGCAATGGGAATGTCAATATGGCTCCAGCGTTTTGGATTAATGACATCCAAAGAGATAAAGAAGATAAAGGATTTTCAACCTTGAGTTATAGAATGACATTCTAGGAGCCTGAACTAATATGTTGGTAAAAATTGAAAAGTTAAGAAGACAAACATTGCAGTGGACAAATATTCTGGACTTGGGTACGGATTAAATGCAGAGAGAGAGAGAAAGAAAATGAAACGTGACCCCTTATTTCATGTCTGCAAGGAGAGGGGAACAAATCCCAGGAAGAGGGAAGCCAAGAAGTTTGAGAGGGATGGCAAGAGTTTGGTTTTAGATAACATTGACTTAGAGATGATAATGGGGTACTTTACAAGAATGTTTAATAGGAATCTGAAAAATTAAAAGTGGAAGAACCTGAAGGCAGGACTTAGGGCTGGGAGTTTGAAAGGGCCAAAGAAAGAATGTAAGCAGAAAACCGTGAGTCAAATGTCACGTAAAATCCGAATGTTCGATTTGAGCAGGACCTCAGAGATCAGCTAGTTTAACTTTCTTATTTAATAGAGGAGGAAATTTAATGCCTGAGACTTCAAAGAAGGCTTAAGGAACTTACTTATATCCTTCCATTATGATTTACTCATCTATAAATGAAGGAGGGATTTGAGGCTAGTTTTTAACAGGAAAATCATAAAGTGACTGTTTCTGCCAAGCAAACATTTCATCATTATTCTTTTAATTCAGTAGGGAGAAATGATCTTGCCTGAAAGGCATGCTCTCTTAGTTATCCAAAATGTTTCATGTTTTTAAAAAAGGAGATTAGTTTTAGATCCCAGATTACAATGGAGATATTAAATATAATACAGAATGAATGCTTAGGGATAGAGATAAAACTCAAGACCCAAGTTAAATGCTTTTAAAAAAAAGCTGAGCTCATCCCTGTTTGTTTTCAAATACTCGAGGCTATAATTTGATAGCCCAAAGACAAGAAATGGAAAAAAAAAAACCCAATGGAGCCGACCCCTGGTGTCCTAAAGTGACAACAGACCAATATGTAGATTTCCCAGGCCAAGCCTATGGAGGGAATGACACATTCATCAGTCTTGCTAGACACCTGAGGTTAAGAATTGGTTTTCGTAACAATTAGAGGACCGATGGGTGCTGCATTACTAGAAATTTCTCTTTGTATATACTTCCCTTGTCCACAGTCCCTAGCTGTCATCTGAGATGGAAACTGAAAATCCCATCTGACTCCTTTCTTTTTAGAAATCAAACACTCAGGAAAACACATCATAGCATAAAAAAACAAAGAAAATAAACTATAAAGGTTAGGTCTGATTATGGGGGTTATTTTTTTTTTCAGTGGTGCAGGGCACTATAATCCAGTTGAAAAGAAAGTATATCAAGAGAAAATACTTGCTACATGGACCACTAATAGTTAATATTCTTAATATTCAAAATGAGTTTTCAAAGCAGCAAGTATCAGAAAGTTACCCCTCCCCCACATACCATATGGAATATTACGCAGCCATAAAAAATAATGAAATCTTGCCATTTGCAAAGATGTGGATGGAGCTAGAGAGTATGCATAGTAAGTGAGATAAGTCAGTCAGAGAAAGACAAATACCATATGATTTCATTCATATGGGGGATTTAAGAAACAAAACAGATGAACCTAGGGATAAAAACAAAGAGAGAGAGAGAAAGAGAGAGAGAGAGAGAGAGGCAAACCATTAAGCAGACTCTTAACTATACAGGACACACTAAGGGTTGCTGGGGGGGAGGGGGGTGAGGGTGGGTTAAATGGGTGATGGGTATTAAAGAGGGCACTTGTTGTGATGAGCACTGAGTCTTATATATAAGTACTGAATCACTAAATCCTACACCTGAAACCAATATTACACTGTATGTTAACAAACTGGAATTCAAATAAAAACTTGGAACAGAAAAGAATAAGAAAGTTGCCCCTAGAGGAAAACAAATAAATGGATAATGTTTTACAAAAGAGAAGTAAAAATCGCCAAAGACCGTAATAATCTTAACATTAATGAAAAAAGGCAAGACTTACTCTCTTTTTGCCAAAGCTCTGTCCAGTGGCCCGAGACCATCGTTACTTGTCTGTCTTTGGCAAAGATCAAAAGTGATGATAATATCCAGTGCTAGGGAAACCAGCATTCAGTTAGTAGGGGAATAAATGTTCTTCAAAAGATTTGGTAATTTGAACCATAATCTTAACGAATGTTCAAACTCTTTGTGCAGGGCAGACTTCTAAGAGACTCTACTTTTCCTGCTTCCTGTTCTATGTATTTGTACAATCCCCTCCCCTGGAGTGAGGGTGGGACTGTGAACATAATGGGATAGACCTCCTCTAATTGGGTTACAGTATATGACAAAAGCAAAGAGATTTTGTAGATACAATGAAGGTTGCCAATCAATTGACTCTGAGTTAACCAAATGACAGATTATCCTCAGTGGGCCTGGCCTAATCAGGTAAGCCTTTTAAGGAAGAGTCTAGAGGTGCATGACAGGAAGCGTCGGCAGATGCTATTCTGTTGGATGGACTTGCGGAAGCAAACTTTCATGCTGTGAAGCTGGCCACGTGGCAGAGAATGGCAGGTGGTCTCTAGGAGCTGAGGAACAGACCTTCAACCACCAGAAGCTGAATTCTGCCAACAGCATTGAGCTTGGAAAGAACCTTGAGCCCCAGATGAGATTGCAGTCTTGGCTGACACCTTGAATGCAGCCTGGTGAGATGCTGAGAAGAAAATCCAGCTAAGCCCCACCAGATTCCTGACCCTTAGAATCTGTGAGGTAATAAATGTGTGTTGTTTGAAGCTGGGAAGTTCGTGGTAATTTGTTCCAAGGCAGTAGAAAAGTAACCACATACTTTGAGTAACTAAGTCTAACCTCGGGAAATTATCTGGAGGTAATCATCCGATGCTCAAACAAACAAAAACTATATAAGGATGTTTATTTTAGCATTATTTATTGGTGGAAGACTAGAAATAAGCTAAAAGTCCCAATGGTAGCGGATTGATGAAACACGTTCTGCTGTATCATAATTATATGCAAGAATATAAACCACAGTGGTAACTGATTATATGAGTGGTAAGATGGTGGGTCAAGAAATTCATTTTCCATTTTCCTGTTCTTTGACAAATATCTGTTGGTTTTTAAAACAGCCTAATGAATGTATAATTTAATATCATTCATCTCCATTCACTTTAAATGTCCAGTTCAATGACTTTGAGTGAGTTGATACACTTGTGAAGTTGTTACCATAATCCAGTTTGAGAACACTCTATCACCCCAAAATATTTCCTTGTGCTAATTTGCGGCTGGTCCTTGCTTCTGCTCTCAGCCTCAGGCAACCACTGATCTGCTCTCTGTTTCTATGGTTTTGTGTTCTCTAGAATTTTCATATCATTGGAACTACATTTTATCATTACTTCTGGTCTTTGCCAAAGACAGACAAGTAATGATGGCCTGGGGCCATTGGACAGAGGTTTGGCAAAAAGAGAGTAAGTCTTGCCTTTCTTCATTAATGTTAAGATTACTATGGTCTTTGGCAATTTTTACTACTCCTTTGTAAAACATTATCCATTTATTTGTTTTCCTCTAGGGACAACTTTCTCATTCTTTTCTGTTCCAAGTTTTTATTTGAATTCCAGTTTGTTAACATACAGTGTAATATTGGTTTCAGGTGTAGGATTTAGTTTTTGTGTGCGGCTTCTTTTATTTGCAATATTTTTGAGGTTCATCCATATTGTTCATTGGTATCTCTCAGGAGTTATTCCTTTTGTATTGCTAACTAGTATTCACTAATATGCTACACCTTGTTTATGCATTCATTGATTGATAGACATTTGCGTTTTCCTGGTGTTCAGCTATTATAAATAATGCATTCGTGGACAAGTCTTTGTGTGGACGTATATTTTCATTTCTCTTGAGAAGATACCTGGGAATGGAATTGTTGGGTCATATGTTAGGTATATAGTCAACTTTTCAAGAAACCACCAAACTGTTTTCCAAAGCGACTACCATTTTACATCACCATTAGCAACGTTTCTTCACATTCATGCCAACACCTGGAATTGCTGGTCTTTTTTATTGCCGTTCTACTGGTGTGTGGTTTTAATTTGCGTTTCCCTAACTATTAAGGTTGTTGAGGATATTTTCAGGTGTCCATTAGCCATTCATACACCTTTCTTGGATGAAATGTCTGTCCAAATCATTTGCGCATTAAAAAAAATTGGGTTGTTTATCTTACTAAGTTGTAAGTTATTTGTGTATTCCAGATACAAGTTCTTTATCAGATACATCATTTACAAGTGCTTTATTTCAGCCTATACTTCTCTTTTCATTTTCCTAAGGTTATTTCTGAAGGGCAAACGTTTTTAATTTTTTTTTATGAAACGTACTTTCCAATTTTTTTCTCTTATGGGTCAGGCTTCTGATGTCTCCCACACTGAATAAATGCTTGCCTAAACCAAGGTCGGGAAGATTTTCTTCTAGAAGTTTTATAGTTTTAGCGCTTATAATTAGGTCTATGTTCTACTTTGAATTAGTTTTTGTGTCTAATGTCAGCCAAGGATCTATGTTTGTTTGTTTTTTTTCCCTAATGAATATCCAATGGTTTTAGCATCGTTTGCAGAAATAACTCTTCTTTCTCCATTAGATTGTCTTGGCCTCTTTGTCAAGACTCAGTTGACCATAAGGATGAGAGTTTATTTCTGGACTGTATATTTGTTCCAATGTTACGTTGATCCATATGTCTGTCCTCACTTCAGTATTATTACACTCTCTAGATTAGTATACCTTTATGATTACTTTTAAAATAACTTAATGCACATTCAACAAATTTGTATTTCTTTATTAAAAATTGCTTTGGCTATTCTAAGTCTTATATTTCCACATAGATTTTAGGATCCTATTGTCAATATCTCTGAAAGATGCCTGCTGGAATTTTGATAGGAATTGAGTTGAAGCTATATATATAGAATCTGGGGGAGAACTGTTATATTAGCAGTAATGTCTTCTAATCCAATAAGGTAGTATGTCTTTTTTCATTTAGACCTTCTTTAAATTTCTGTCAGCAATGTCTTGTAGTTTTCAGTGTATGTATCTTGCCTCTCTTTTATTAAATTTTAATCCTAAATATTTTATTTTTCAATCTAATTATAGATAGAATTGTTTTCTTAATATCATTTTGAAATTGTTGGCCACTAGTAACTAGAAATACAATTGATTTTTTAAGCACCTTTATTTTTTCGAGTGGTTTTAGGCTCATGGAAAGATCTGAGTGGAAGGTACAGAGATTTCCCATACAACTTACTTTTATATATGGATCTTGTATCCTGTGACATTGCTAAATTCATTTACAAGTTTAAATAGATATTTTTGGTAGATTTTAAAGGATTTTCTACATATAGATCTTGTAATCTGTGAATGAATAGTTTTAATTTTTCTTTCCAATCTGTATACCTTTAATTTATTTTTCTTGCCTGATTGTCCTGGCTAGTACAATGTTGAACAGAAGTGGACATCCCAGAGTAGACATCTTTGCCTTGTTCCTGATGTTAGATGAAAAGTATTCAAATTTTCACCATTAAGTATGATGTCAGCTATGGTTTTTTTTTATACATGCACTTATCAGATTGAGAACTATTCCTAGTTCCTTAACAGTTTTTATTGTGAATGGTGCTGGATTTTTAAAAATAACTTCTTATTTTAGGAAAGGCTAAGACTCATAGTAAGTTCCAAAAACAGTCCAGAGAGTTCTTGTTCACCCTACATCAAATTTCATTCAGTTATAGTATTTTACACACCCATAGTGCATTGTCAAAAACAGAAAATCAGTGCAGGTACAATACTACTAACCTAGGCACAGAAACTTTATTTGGATTGAGTATTGGACATTAACAAGACTATTTCTGCATAAATTGAAATGATCATGTGACCAGCCTTCCTTTCCTGAAACAATCCTTACTTAATCACTGTCCCTAATTTTGCTAATATTTTGTTAAGGAGTTTGTGTATATGTTCATGTGACATATTCTGTAGTTTTCTTGTGATATTTTTGTCTGGTTTTAATATTAGAATAATACTGACTTGATAAAAATGGGTTCTGAGTATTACCTCTGCCTGGAGTTTTTTGAATGATTTTGTATAGCATTGGTATTATTTCTTTCTGAAACATCACCAGAGAATCTGTCAGGATCTGTCCCTTTACATGTGGGAAGACTTTAAAATACTAACTCAGTGTCTTTATTTGAAGCAGTAGAAAGAATTAGAAAATGTTTCAAAGATTTCTACTTCATGATATACATGCCCTTGGGTGAGGGGGAGTTTGTGAATCTGACAGGATGTATTCCTGTGGCTTGGTTATGTTATAACAAAAGCAAGGGGGAAGGGGTTTTGGAGACATAATTAAGGTCTCAAATCAGTTGATTTATGGTTTTAAACATGAAATAATCAGGTAAAAACCCTTAAAAGAGGAAGCGGGTCCTTGCTGAGGAGAGATTCTGTTGCTGGCCTTAAAGAAGTAAGCTGGTGGGGTGCCTGGGTGGCTCAGTCAGTTAAGTTCCCAACTTATGCTCGGGTCATGATCTTGCTGTTAGTGAGTTTGAGCCGCACATCAGGCTCCCTGCTGTCAGCACGGAGCCTGCTTCATCCCTCTCTCTCTGCCCATCGCCCCTCTCAAAAATAAACATTAAAAAAAGAATGAAGCTGGCATGTTGTGAGAGATAGTGGGAGAGGACCACATGGCAGGAGACTTCACATGGTCTCCAGACTTAAGGGCAACTTCCAGCTGACTGCCAGCAAGAAATGAGCCATCAGTCATACTACAGCAAGGAAATGAATTCTGCCAACAACTTTAATGAGCTTAGATGCCATCTTTCCCCAGTCAAGCCTCCAGATGAAAACCAGCCCTTTGCCATGTTGACTGTAGCCTTGTGAGACAGAGCAGGGAACACAGCTAACTGTACCCAGACTCTCGACGCACAGAACTGAGATAACAAATGGATACCACTTTAAGATGCCAATTTTGTAGTAATTGGTTACACAGCAATAGAAAACTAATATACTTGATCTACTCAGATTTTCTATTTCTTCATGACAGAGATTGGTTAAATTGTGCCTTTTAAGAAATTTTGCCATTTCATCTAAGTTGTCTAATTTTTTATCATAAAGTTGTTCATAATATTTCCTTATAATCTGTGGTATGATCTGTACCTTTATTCCTCCTGATTTTGGTAATTTCTGTCTTCATTTTTCTTTGTCAGTCTTGGCTTATCAATTTTGTTGATATTTCAAAGAACCAATATTTAGATTAGTTGATTTTTTTCTATTGCATTACTGCTTTATATTTCATTGCTTTCTTCTCTGCTCTTTATTTATTTATTTATTTTTTACTGTTTATTTTGAGAGAGAGAGAGAGAGAGAGAGAGTGCACAAGCTGGGTAGGGGCAGAGAGAGAATCTAAGCAGGCTCTGTGCTGACAGCACAGAGCCCGGCATGGAGCTCCAACTCGCTAACCGTGAGATCATGATCTGAGCCAAAATCAAGAGTCGGATGCTTGACTGACTGAGCCACTCAGGTGCCACTTCTCTGCTCTTTATTATCTCCTTTTTGCTTAATTTGGTTTTGATTCCATTTCATTTTTGTTATCTTCTTAAAGTAGAGGCTTAAATTACTGAATTTAGATATTTTTTTCTAATATAAAATATTTAAAGCTGGAAATTTCCCTCTAGCCAATGCTTTAGATGCACCACATAAATTTTGATATGTTATGTTTGACTTTCATTCAAGGTGTTTTTCCAAGCTCCCATGCGTTTTTTTTTTTTTCTTTGACCTATGAGGTTACGCGGTAGTGTGTTACTGAATTTCCAAATACTTTGGGATTACCCACATTGCTTTCTGTTAATTTCTAATTTAATTAAAATGTGGTTGGACATACTTTGATGTCAACCTTTTAAATTTATTGAGACTTGTTTTATGATCCAGAATATGGTCTATCCTAGAGAATATTCCACATGTACTTGAAAAGAATGTGTATTATGCTGTTGTTGGGTGCAGTATTTTATATATTAAGCTAGATTAAATCAGTTCAAGTCTTTATATCATTACAAATTTGCTATCTAGTTTCTCTTTCAGTTACTGAGACAAGAATATTGCAATCTCCAATCATAATTATTGACTTTTATTTCTTTTTTCAATTATGTTGATTTTGCTTATGTTTTTCTGGTTCTGCTGTTAGGTACAAATACATTTATAATTGCTGTATCTTCTTGATTAATTGATTCTTTTAGCATTATGAAATATCCCTCTTGGCATTTGGTAAAGTCTCTTTGCCTTAAAGACTATTTTGTCTGATGTTGACATAGCCACTCTAGCTTTCTAATGGTTACTGTTTGTGTGGTCTATTTTTTTCACCTTTTAATTTCCAACTTAGTTGTGGTTTTGAATCTGAAGAGTGTCTCCTGTAGACTGATTGTGGTTGGATCTTGCTGTTTTATCCAGTCTAACAATTTCTTGCCTATGAATAAAGCATCCAGTTCCTTAATATTTTATGTGTTTATTGATGAGATTGGCTTTACGCCTGCCATTGTGGTATCTGTTTTCTGTCTCGTGTACTTTTTGTTCTTCTGTCCCTTCTACACTACCCTTTTTTTTGTGTGTTAAATACTTTTTAGTGTATCATATTTATTCCTTTGTTAACTTTTTGAATATTTTTTGTTATTTTCTTACTAGTTACACTAAGGGAATATGTATATTTAACTAATTATGGTTTACTGCAGGTTAATGCTGATTTAATTCTAGTAAGATACAGTAACTCCGCTAACAATATATCGCTCCATTTCTCTCTTCCTCCTTTGTGCTATTACCTACACACACATATTTCATTTATATATGTATATTCACACATTTATATTTCATTTATACATTACATAGTCAGCAAAAAGTTTTATAATTATTATTAAAGTTTATTTTGAAAGGAAACTAAGAGAAATGTCTTTTAATGCACTTATATATCTGCCATTTCTGGTGCTTTTCATTTCTCCCTATTGATTTAAGTTTCTGTCTGGGAACATTTTATTAGGCCTGAGGGGCTCCTTTAACACTACCTGTAGGTTGGGTGCCTGGCTGGCTCAGTCGGTTAAGGGTCTGACTTAGGCTCAGGTCATGATCACACGGTTCATGGGTTTGAGCCCCGTGTCGGGCTCTGTGCTGACAGCTCAGAGACTGGACCCTGCTTCGGATTCTGTGTCTTCCTCTCTCTCTGCCCCTCCCCAGCTCGTGTTCTTTCTCTTTCTCCCTCTCAAAAAATGAATCAACATTAAAAAAATTAAAAAATAAATAAAATAAATAAAAAATACTACTTGTAGGTTAGGCCTGGTAGTAATGGATTCTTTCAGTTTCTGTTGCTTTGGAATATGTTATTTTGCCTTCATTTTTTGGGAAATTGTTTTTCTGGTTACAGAATTCTTGGTTGATGGGCTTTTATTTTTGTTTTTTGTTTTTGTTTTTGAAATCAGCACTTGACTATGTCATTCTACTGCCTTCTGGCCTCCATTGTTTCTAGTGCTAAGTCAGTCATCAATCATATTGTTTCACTGTAAATAGTAAGTGA
Source organism: Lynx canadensis (assembly GCF_007474595.2). Classification (NCBI taxonomy): domain Eukaryota; kingdom Metazoa; phylum Chordata; class Mammalia; order Carnivora; family Felidae; genus Lynx; species Lynx canadensis. Next base: position 75,411,912 of record NC_044320.2, read on the forward strand.
TTTTTCTCTTGCTGCTTTTAAGATTTTTTTCTCTGTGTGTGTTTCAGAGGCTTGACTATGATATGTTTAGGTGTGAATTCTGTTGTTTCTGCTATGTGGAATACATGGAGCTTCTAAGATTTGTAGATTATTTTTTATCAAATTTGGGAAGATTTTAGTGACTGCTTCCCCACATATGTGTTTTTCCTTTTCCTTTCCCTCATTTCCTTCTGGCACTCTCATTTCATATATGTTGGGATACTTAACATTGTCCCACATATCTCTGGGGCCCTGTTAATTTTATAAAAATCTTATTTTATTTTAATTAGACTGAGATAATTTCTATTGATCTCTCTTTCAATTCATCGATACTTTCTTCTTTCCTCTCAAATCTGCTATTGACCATAATATAAATTTTTCATATCGATTATTATACTTTTTAATTCTAGAATTTCCATTTGGTTCTTTTTCATAGTTTCTGTTTCTCTACTGAGAGTGTCCCTGTTTGTTGAGTTGTTATTATATATATTTTTCTTTAATTCTTTGAATATAGTTTTTAAGACAAATTCTTTGGAGATATTTATCGTAGCTGCCTTACATTCTAAGTTTGCTAAATACATCATTTGGGGCTACTCAGAGTCAGTTTCTATTGAGTACTTTTTTTTTTAGTGCTTATTTTTGAGAGACAGAACACGTGTGCATGGGGGAGGGGAGAGAGGGAGAGGGGAACAGAAGGTCTGAAGTGGGCTCTGTGCTGACAGCAGAGAGCCTGACGCGAGGTTCAAACTCACTAACTGTGACATCATGACCTGAGCCGAAGTCAGACGCTCAACTGACTGAGCCACCCAGTACCAGTGCTTTTTCCCCCAGTACTAGTCACACTTTACTGATTGCTTAAACATTAAAATTTTAGATAATATATTGTAGCAACTCTTAATCCTAATTTATTTTTCTGAGGATTTGTTGCTGTTGTTTAAGTAACATCCGTAGACTTGAACTTATATTATTTATTCCCCATGACATATAGCTACTGAGGTTGACTCTGTGTCTGCATAACATAGTGGTCGGTCAAGATTTAGGCAGAGAGGAATAAACCCGAGCGCATAAAGTCAACTAATATTTGACAAAAGGGCCAAGAATTCTCCATGGAATAATAATACTCTTTTAGTAAATGATGTTGGGTAATTAAATATGCACATGTGAAAGAATGAAACAGGACCCCTATCTCATTACCGTTCACAAAAATAAACTTCAGATGGATTAAAGACTGGAATGTAAAATGTGAAACCAGGGAACTGTGAGAAGAAAACAGGAATAAGGCCACTTGACATGGGTCTTGAGAGTGATTTTTTTGGATCTGACCCCTAAAACACAAGCAACCAAATAAAAATAAACCAGTTGGATGACATCAAACTAAAGAGCTTCTGCACAGCAAAGGAAATCACTGCCAAAGTGAAAAGGCAACCTACAGAGTGAGAAAAGGTGTTTGCAAACTGTATATCTGATAAGGGGTTAACATTCAAAATAGATAAAGAATTTGTCCAAGTCAATAGCAAAAAGAAAAAAAAAAAAGAAAAGAAAAATCAAATAACCAATTAGAAAATAGGCAAAGGACCTGAAAAGACATTTTTCCAAGAAAAAAAAATGCAAAAAGCCAATAGGTATATTAAAAGATGCTTAACATCACTAGTCATTAGGGAAATGCAGATTAAAACCATATAAGATATCACTTCATGTCTGTTAGAATGGCCACCACCTAAAAGACAAGAGAGAGCAATGCTGGTGAGGATGTGGAGAAAAGGAAACCTTTGTGCACTATTGATGAGATTGTAAATTTCTATGGGCAATAGTATTCAGGATCCTGAAAACATTAAAATGAGAACTATTATATATATGATCTAGCAATTCTGCTTCTGGGAATATGTCCAAAGAAAACAAAAACACAAACTCAGCTACACCCTCATGTTCATTGCAGCATTATTTACCATAGCCAAGACATGGAAATAACTTTGGTGTCCATCAATGGATGAATAGATAAAGGAGTTGAGATAGGGGCACCTGGGTGGCTCAGTCGGTTCAGCCTCCGACTTCGGTTCAGTTCACGATCTTGCGGTTCATGAGTCCAAGCCCCACCTTGGGCTCTGTGCCGATAGCTCAGAACCTGGAACCCACTTCAGATTCTGTGTCTCCCTTTCTCTCTGACTCTCTCCTGCTTGCACTCTGTCTGTCTCTCTCTCAAAAATAAATAAACATTAAAAAAATTAAAAAAAAGAAGTTGAGATATCACACACACTGGAATATTATTCAGCCATCAAAATGAGTAAATTCTACCATTTTGAGACACCATGAATGGAACTGGAGGGCATTATGCTGAGTGAAACAAGTCATATAGAGAAAGACAAATGCTGTATGATTTCACTTATATGTGGAATCTAACAAACAAACAAACAAACAACTCTCCCTCTAACTCATAGGAAAGGAGATCAGACATACAGCTACCACAGGTTGGGGCTGAGAGCGAGGCTAATCAGAGGAAGGTGGTCAAAAGGTAAAAATTTCTGAGGGGTGCTTGGGTGATTCAGTTGGTTAAGCCTCCAACTCTTGATTTCAGCCAATGTCATGATCTCAGGGTTGTGAGATTGAGCCCTGCGTGAGGCTCTGTGCTGACAGTGCAGAGCCTGCTTGGGATTCTCTCTCTCCCTCCCTCTCTGCCCCTCCCCTGCTCCCTCTCTCTCTCTTTCAAAATACATAAATAAACTTAAATCAATTTCCTGTTATAAGATAATGAGTCCTAGGGGTGTAATGTACAGCATGATGACTACAGCTAACACTACGGTGTGATATATAAGAAACTTGTTAGAGAGTAAACCCTAAATGTTCTCATCACAAGTAGAATATTTTTTTTCTTTTATTCCTTTCTTTATGTTGTATCTTTATGAGATGATGGATGTTAGCTGAACCTATTGTGATAATCAGTTCACAATATATGTAAATCAAACTATCGTGCTGCGCCCCCTAAACTCATACAGCACTACATGTCAATCATTTTTTAGTAAAACTGGAAAAAACACTTTGAGCTCATCAGGCTTTACGCTCTGCTAACCAATCTTTGTGTGGGTCAGGAAGCACATTCAGAATTCTACTATTCCCAGCTCTGCCTTAACTATAACTTCCCACCAGGGTCCTTCAAGTCTCCACTGCACATGTGTATTGGTTCCCAGTAGTCCAGGAACGTGTGGATCTAATCCTTCCGTGGATCTCTCACATCCAAGTTTTCCCTGTTTAATTTCTCATTGGTTTGTCGCTTGCCCCAACTAGGATTGCATCCTCTGCCTGCAAAAGCTAAACAGGTTTCCTCTTTGGTTCCCTGCGGGGTTTGCCACTTTTAGTGGACCAAACTAAGGGATTTTGGCCCACCTACCCCCACCCAAATCTGGCACCAGAAATGATGGTTTCCATGGCCAACTTCAGGCTGGTAAAACTGCTGAGCTCCCTGTTTGATTTGGAATGAGAGATGAGAATGGTCTCTGTGAAGAAGGTCGCAGACTCCCGCTGCCCTTACCTGGAACGCTACAAAATTTTCAAGAATAAATAAATATCAGCTCGTTGTCTGCCGTTTGTTAATTTGCAGAGTCCTAAGATATTGTTTTCATAATTTTTCTAGTTTTATACATGCTTTTCCCCTGAGAGGATTTGCTGAGCTCTTAGCACTACCATGGCTGGAAGTTCAAGTTATTTATGACTCATATGTTAAATCATTAAGTTGGATTTTAGAGTCACTAGAAGAGCCCAGTGTAGAGCACTGTTTCAGGTCTGTAAAGCTCTTGATCACAGACCAGAGGTGGTTCCATATCCTTACACTGTCCCTCTCGGATTTCCTGATCTGTATACATGGCTGGCTCACCATGGTTGTTTATAATGTTATGAGCAAGACGTAGCATGCATACTTGGTCTCAAGCATCATCCCTAATACACGAAGCAAAACTCCAGCAAACTCGGTTGGCCAACATTGCATTTCAGTTGATTACTGTTGGGTAGGCCATATGGAAGATCTTCTTTATGGTGATGAAAATAAATGCTGGGTAAGAAACCAGAAAACCAGGAATTACAATCATTTTATTAAAGAGCAGAGTCCCAATAAAAGAGAAATAAATAAAATGTCCTAGCTACCAAACCCCACCTGGAATCTACTCTCCAAACCACAATCTTTCTATTGATCAAAAGCATCTAACTTCTGAGCTAGACATTACACAGATGAGCAGATTTTGATTTAATGAACCACATTTCAGTAGCATGGGTTTGCCTGGATTCATTTCGATTGCCACGATCCCCTTAATCAATGACTTGTAAAAGAAATGTTTCCACTTTCAAGGCTAAGTTTTATTTTGCACAAAATGGTTTTCATTTCATTGTACACAGTGCGTCTTGTTCTCTTGCAAGAAGTCCAGGTGTATGGGAAGATGAGTACTTTATTGAGTTACTCGTTTCCAGAGCAGTGACTATTTATATGAATAAAATGAAGTTTAATAAATTGTCTGGTAATGCCAGGCTTATGAATAGAAATGTATAAAGCATACAAAAGAAAACTGATGTCTGCCAGCCTAAAAATACACTGAAAGAAGAAAGGAACTTCAAAATTGTACAAGCTTGGCTGTTCCTACTTTTACTGTTCTTTTTGACAGGCATCCTGCCAGGGAGCTTGGTACCCAGGGCTGACTCAATCTCAAGAGTGAGAGTGGCAGCTTAGTGTAATCCACTTGCTGACTGATATCCTACCAAGAGTGTCTGACAGACAGGAGCCATTCACTCTGAGGGGTTAATGTGACTCTCCTTCAAAATGGATAGTTTAATAAACCAAGCATCAGAATGGAATTAAGGAAGTCTTAAATTCCCCAGTCTCCAACTCCCAATTCTTTGGCTAAAGAGAAAACACACGTGGAAATGTAAGGAGTCCCTTACAAGTAGAATAGACTTGGGATGAGACAAGGCTGTCCCTCAAAAGTCTACAGGTTGGAAGAAATCTCAAGAAACAAAAAATGTACCTTGCCTGAATTTTATTGCGAGCTGAAAAGTGCCGATGATCAGCAGTCTCTTTTCTGTGAAGGGAGACCTGTGAGGTTGTCTTTTGGATCGCAGAGGACAGGGGCCATTTCATGGCACCCAACGAACTCTCAAGGAAAGAATGATAATAATGGTAGATAGGGATCCCATGTACTGTCAAAACACTTGTCAAGGGGAGTCTTGCTCTTTCCTTTCTTTCTTGGCCAACCTTCTTAGAAAATTAGATTTCATTTTCTGTTTTCACTTCCTCCCCTCTCAGCCCATAACAAGAGCACTGGGGGTAAGAGTGCACAATCTGTACTCTTTGATTTCAATCTTGGAATGATGCACAGATTTGACTATGTGATTTAAGTCATATCCTCTTTCCATTCTTGCCACATAAAGTGGTTTCTAATATTTTTCTTTGCTCTCTGGCCTCAACTATTAGCACATTCCCAGATTTAGCTTTGACTGTCCCATAACTGGCCGATCGTGCAACTCTTGTCCAGATAGATGGTCCCTATAGGTCTCCACCCGTGCATTTTTCTCATTAGGGGCTTTATTCTTCACTTCAAGCATGACTTTCTTTTTTTCCCCCCCAACCAGATAGGATACCATCATCTCAAAAAAATGGGTGAAAGAAAGACCAAGTGCCTTCTCTGAGGTTAATGGAAATTGGATTTTTTTTCCTATCCCATTTTTCACAAAAGAGGGATTGAGGTTTTTGACAACAAAAACAGAAATGGGAAACAAAGTATACTTTTCTGTAAGGGGCTGCTTTCTAGAGGCTCTCTGTCACTCACTTTGTAGGTGTTGATTGATCCAAGCAGGCGGCCATTTCCTTAGACAATTAAAGGAATCCAGAAGGGAGAGGAATCCTCTCCCAGAAGGAACTGACTGGCAAAGGGCTTGGTTGTCACCAAATAGGTATTTGATGGCGAATATATGAAGCCACTATCCCACAACGTTACTGGGCAAGCTTATCACAGTGGAATTACTGCTGATCTCCTGCTGGAATTGGTGAGGTAAAGCAGATTCATTTCAGTCTAGCTCTTGGATGGTTCTCCCAGTGCCAAAATTCTGGAGGAACTGCTGAGCCTGCCAACGTTGAGCCCCACAAACCCCTGTAGCATGTAGACATGAGCCCCAAGATCAGTCTGTCCTCAGCCAGGCATCTCCAGGTCATGGTGAGTTGGACCTTCAGGCCACCTATCCTGTACATTCCTAAGGGTAAAGCTGTAGATTTTGGGGTGAAGGCTGAACCAGGCATGGGGGGTGAAGACAGACAGTAGAGCAAAGTACAGAAACAGAAAGGCTGCAAGTTGAGGACAATAATCTGCCCCTGTCTCACTGGGATCCCTCAGCTCTTCACACAGAAATGGTTCAGAGCCCCAGACAGCACAAGGAGACTTCTCTTTGAAAGATTTTCGCAGGCATGCAGTTGGGGCCTTTTCTGTTCGGGCACTTGGGCTTATGCGGTTGGCATAGCAGATACAGAAGAGCAGCCTACGTGAATAAAAATACCACGAATAATGTTTTTGCTACTCTCACTGGGATTAACAATTACTTTTTAAATTGTTTTTGCCATCCGTCAAAGACTTTTGGTGCGTTGGGAGCGGGACAGACCGTTTTTTTCCTGATTTGACTGGGGGTGATCGTGCTTCATCATCAGGCTAAGTGAGAAGGCATCCCATTCAAGTCTTCCCCCTCAGCTGGCACCTGCCCTTTCTGTTCATGGTCCAAAAATATCCTCTAGAAGATGTCATTTTGGGCCAGAAAGTTGAATCCATGATTTCTAGGACTTTTCCTTTGAGGGAAGAAATATTTAGCAAGCCTTCTTCAGTTCAGTAGGAGTCTCATATTAATGGGGGTACTTTTATATATAGTCACTTTATATAAAATTAAATGCAGGTAAAATAATCAGGGTATAGTGCCCTTCTGTGACTTGCTTCTCCCATTCCACTTGATGCTATGTTTTTAAAAACTATATGAATATAGCTGTGGTTCATTAATTTGTTTTCATGGCAATTAGATAATGAAAATGATATAATTATATATTGCGACTTTTAGTTTTCCACTTTACAATTAAGGGACATTTAGGTTGCTCTGTCATAATTATAGACGCCGCTGCTATGAATAATCTTGTACTTATCTTCTGCCACGTGTTCAAGGATTTCTCTAATGTAAATGTATAGTGGTGGAATTGCCGAGTCTTTGGACTAGGTGTATATTAAACTTTATTTTTTTTAAATGTTTATTTTGAGAGAGAGAGAGAGACAGAGTGAGAGGGTGCACACGTGCGAGCAGGGGAGGGACAGAAAGAGAAAGAGAGAGAGGGAGAGAGAGAATCCCAAGCAGGCTCCAATGGGGGCTTGATCCCACGAACTGTGAGATCATGACCTGAGCCAAAATCAAGAGCCCACTGAGCCACACAGGTGCCCCTGTTAAACTTTAATTAAGTAATGCCAAACTTTTGTTTTCCAAAGTATGATGTACATTCCCATTTGCAGTGTATGAAAATTCCCATAACTCTACATATTCACCGACTCTTTGATACTGTGTAAATTTTAAATTTTTGTCAATTTGATGAATATGGTTTTAATGTGTATTTTAATGATTTCTAAAATATTTGAGCATCTTTGGCAAAGTTTATTAGTAATTTTTATTTTTTCGTCCGTGAAATGATCAAACATTTCATCTATTTTGTTGATTTATAGAAATTCTTTATATATTTGGGTTACTAATCCCTTGTCAATTATATATCTTTTTTTTTATATATATGAAATTTATTGACAAATTGGTTTCCATACAACACCCAGTGCTCATCCCAAAAGGTGCCCTCCTCAATACCCATCACCCACCCTCCCCTCCCTCCTCACCCACCCTCCCCTCCCTCCTCACCCACCCTCCCCAATTATATATCTTGCAAACATTTACCACTTCTCTACTTGTCTTATTCTTTTTTGTGAGGTCTTTTCATGGAACAGAAGTCATTCATTTTAATGTAGTTGAATTTATGCATTGTTTTCTTTATGGTTTTCATTTTCTGTATCCTTATGAGAAATTCATCCATGCCTTTAGTCCATAAACGTTTTCTTCCTATATTTTCTTCTAAAGTTTTGAAATTTTGCCTTTCATATTTTTATTCATCCTGAATTGCTTTTATTTTATGTTATGAGGCACAAGTTCATTTTAATTTTTTTATATGTATATTTAATCCCTAAATCAGAAAGGGTCCTTCCTTTATCAGTGTTATGAAGACCAGTCTGACATATATCAGGTATGCATATATGCATATGTCGATTTCTGGGCTATTTTGTTTGTTTCATTAATCTTTTTACTGATACCTGCAGTATTGCTTTGCAATTTTAGTTCTTAGAGTTTTCTTTCAGCTGTCATGTCTGGTCATATTTTGACTATTGTCTAGTCTTTGTTTTTCTGTATAAATTCTAGAGTTACCTTGTATATAGACAAAACCAAGCAGGAAGTGTTATTGGAATTACATTATATCTATATATTGTATGGGGATAACATCTTTACGTTATCAAATCTTTCCACATGGATTTCTAAGTCTTTCAATGTTTCTGAGGTCAGATTCTTAATTCTTACACATATTATAACTCTATTGTTAGTTGTGATTTATATATACATATATATACATATTTAAATATATCATTTCTTTTTGAAAACTTCATTTTCTAACTATTGTTGCTGGAGGGAAATATAATTGAATTTTGCATGTTGCTTTCATATTCATCAATTTTATTGGACTATGAATAACCAATAATTTCCCATATATTTTTTTGTGCTTTTATTAAATGTACAAATCATAAATCTATACACTGTGTTTGTTTTTATTTCTCAATCCTCTGTCTATGGTTCTTAGGGAATTAAAAATAACATTCAATCATTGAGCGTGATCTTTGCTGTGGGAATTTGTCCTTCTCATCACTACTAATTGTGAACTTTATCAGCAGGTTTTCTGCATCTGTTGGGATATTTGTCTTTTGCTAATCTGTTCATGTGATATATTATAATAACATATTTTCTAATGTGTTAACTTGATACTAGTCTTTGGCCCTAGAGAGTTGTCTTATTATACGTTGTTGGATTCAGCTTGCTAATATTTGCTTACGATTTCTGTGTCTATGTTCAAGAAAAAGAAAGTCCTATAATTTTCTTTCTCACAATTTCTTTGCTGTTTTATAGTATGTTATACTAGTAGGATAATGTTATGCTAGTTATGATATACTAGTATATACTAGTATACATATACTAGTTATGATATACCAGTACAATAAAATAAGTTGTGTGGCATTCACTTCCTCACCTTTAAAGAGTTTGTTAAAGATGTAGAATTCGGCTATAAAACCAAATGAGCTTGATGTTTGTTGACTTTGTAGAAAAATTTGACTCTACAAATTAATCCATTTAGTGGTTATGGGAACATTCAGACTTTCAAGCCCCCTTATTCATGGAGATATAGTTCACATGTCGTAAAATTCACCTCTTAAAGTGTATAGTCAATCTTGTACAACCATCCCTACCATCTAATTCCAGAAGATTTTCATTGCCCATCAAAGAAACACTGTTCCTATTAGCATTTACTCTGTATCCTCCCCTCTCTCCAGCCCATGACAACCACTTTCTACCTCTTTTGGGCATTTCATATGAATGGAATCGTATATTGTGTAATCTTTTTGGTTGCTTTCACTTAGCAGGTGTTTTCAAAGTTCATCCATGTTGTAGAATGTATCAGCACTTCATTCCTTTCTAAGGCTGAATAATATTCCATTGTAAAAATATACCACATTTGGTTTTTCTACTCATTAATCCATGGACACTTATGTTCCCTCCCTCTTTTGTCTATTATGAAAGATGTTGCTATGAATATTAATGTACATGTTTTTAGGTAGACATATATTTTCAATTCTCTTGGATATATACCTAGGAATTGTGTCATGGAATGCCTCTTTGTTTAACTTTTTGAGGAATTGTGAAACTGCTTTCCAAAGTGACTACATCCTTTTACATTCCCATCATTAATATGCAAGGGTTTCAATTTACCTACATCCTTATGAATACTTGGTATTCTCTGTTTTTGTTTTTTTTGTGGGTTTTTTTTGTTTGTTTGTTTTCTTGTTTTTAGCCATCCTAGTGTCGGCAAAGTGGTATCTACTCATCTTTGAATCAGTATTGATATTTTTAGAACTTTGTCCATTTTAACCAAGTTATCAAATTTTTAAGCATAAAGTTATTGATAATACCCTTCTCTTCAACATGTATATTGATAACCTTTTTCATTCCTTTTAAAACTTTGTGTGTTCCTCTTTCTTTGTGATGAGTATTTAGGTATCTGTCAATTAATTATTATTTTCAAAGAAAGAACATTTTCTTTGTTAATATTCTGTCATGTATCTTTCCATTTTATTTATTTCTGTTCTTATATTTATAATCTCATCTTTTTCTATTGCCCTTGGGCTTATCTGTTTTCTTTTAACTTCCTAATTTGGAAGCTTAATTCATTAATTTTGAACCTTTTTTCTTTTTCTAATATACTCTTCTAAAATTTATTATTTCTTTCTACACATTGCTTTAGCTATATCTCACAGTAATATACAATGTTTTATTATTGTTGCACTCAAATTATTTTCCAGTTTCCATTATAGCTTACACTTTGATTTTGATTTTTCAGATGTATACCTTTTAACTGATACTTATTACGTTATATTTTCTACTGATTTATATCATTTTGTAGTTAGAAAAATGTTATCTGTGTAAAACCAAGTCTGAAATATATTGAGATCTGATTTATGGTCTAGAAATTGGTCAATTTTCATAAATGATTCATGTGTACTCTAAAAGGATGTGTATTCTTTAGTTGAGTGCAATGTTTCAAATATGTCCATTATTAGCTCAAGCTTAAAATATTTTTCAAATATTCTATGCATTTCCTCATTTTTGTCTACTTCATCTATTATTTACTGAGAGCTGTGTTAAAGTCTGATTTGGTGATGGATTTGTCATTTTTTTTTATATTTCTGAAAACCTTTGCCTTTTATATTTTGTTGGTATATTATTAGATGCCTATAAGTTTATAACTATTCAGTTTTCCTGGTGATTTATTTATTTTTTAAGTGTAATTACGTCCTATTGTTATATGTTTTATTTAAAGTTTCTATTTTTTCCTGACAATTGAATAATTGCACCCGCATTCTGTATATATATTTTTATCATATTTTTACCCTTTAATCTTTTTGAGTCCTTGAATTTTAGGTGTATTGTTTTTGTAAAAAAGTCTGAAAACTCTTGTGTTTTGACTGGTGATTAAATTGTCCATTTACAACCATTTTTATTTTCAATATATTTGTATTTTTCTCTACCATATAATTAATGCTTTATTTTTGCTCTACTCTTTGTCTCTTTCATTTTCTGCCTTTCTTATATCATTCTGCTTCATTAATATCTCCCCATCACTCTATTTTTCTTACTACTATTTTGGATGTTATATACTCTATATTCTTTTTAGAGGTTGCCTGAGAAATCTTAAGGTGCATATTTAACTTGAAGTTTAAATCAAAATGTTTGCCTTCCTTTCAGATAATTCCCAGACCATAACATCTTTTTTTTTTTTTTACATTTATTTATTTTTGAGAGACAGAGAGAGAGAGTGAGAGTCGGGGAGGGGCAGAGAGAGAGAGGGAGACACAGGATCGGAAGCAGGCTTCAGGCTCTGAGCTGTCAGCCCAGAGCCCGTGGTGGGGCTCGAACCCACAGACCGTGAGATCATGACCTGAGCCAAAGTCGGACGCTCAACTGACTGAGCCACCCAGGTGCCCCAACCATAACATCTTTTAAGTCTGATCACCTTGTCCAGATTTATATGCTGTTATTTTTTTTCAGGATTTTATCTCTATCTCAAAATCTGAAATCCCCTAAATTAGGCATTATTTGTTTACTATTTAATACCAACACTATTTGTTTAGTCATCTCTTTTTTCACCCCCTCTCACCCTTCCTTTGTGCACTTTACATTTTCTTCATGGAAGCATTCTTGTTCTACCTCTTGTATAACTTCCTTTGGTTGTGTTGATATTAAAATTTCTCTTTTGTTGTAAAAATGTCTTTATTTAGCCCTTGTTTTAAAACATATTTTCACTAGGTAAACATTTCTAGGCTGACAGCTTTTTTGCTCTCCACTCTTTGGAGATAGTATTCTAACATCATCTGGCTTCCATTTCTGTTCTTGAGAGCCCAGTTGTCTTAAAACTGATTTCTTTGTAAATAATCTGTCTTTGTTCTCCTTCCTCCCACCTCCTGGCTCCTTATATTCCACTATTTATCTTTATTTCTTTGGTGTCCTGGAGCTTCACTACGCTGTTTCTAGTTGTTTCTATGTTCATTCTGCTTAAGACTTATTGTTAGGCTTCTTGAATATGAAGATAGACATATTTGATCAACTCTGGAAAATCCTCAGCCATTCTCTCTTCAAGTATTGCCTATCCCTAATTTTCTTTAGTGTATTCTTTTGAAATTACAATTAGGCATATGGTAACCCATTTTTACTCCATCTGTTATACATTTTAACATTTAAAGAATATTTCCTATGTCTTTGTCTCCTTGTGCTGCATTTTTCAGATTTCTCTTCTACTTTACCAATTGGGTGTACATAATCTGTTGTTCAATCCACCCACTGAATTTTTAATTTTAATTTTTCAGTATTTCAGGCATTCTATTTCGTCCCACTTTGCCTGATTGTCTCTTATTTCTGCACCATTTCATTTTTTGAAAATGTTAAAAATCCTTATTTTATATTTTGGCCCTAATAATTCCAGTATCTGCTGATTTAGCAGATCTGTTCTGAAGTCTCTGACTCTCACTCATGGTGGCTTATTTTCTTGTGTGTTCAGGGAATTTTGGATAGGAGGGACCTCATGTTCCTTGGGAATTTATATGTGGGCATTACTCGAGGCATGGATACAGAGCACATTTGTGTTTTCCTTCTTACAAGGGTTTGGGGGAAAATAAATCAATCCATGGCACTTTCAACTAAATCTTTAGCTTGAGGATTTTCATGTCCCACAGTTAATGTAAATTTAAGACACATGTCCATGTCTGATTGAGCTGGTGGTTGGAAGTTTTCATAGGAAACATGTCAGCCTTACTTGCTTTTCTTCTCAGAGTCTAGACTGAGCCATTCAAATTCCTCTCTGCAGATTGTTTCCTATATTTCCTACACCCTTTCTGCTCTGGTTTTTCCACATTTTGGGGTTCTGGCTCTATGCAGGAATCTCTGATTGGCCCTTTTCACTACATGGACTCATTAAAATTCAGGTTCTTTGCCCCTAGGGATAAACAGATGCTCTCAGCGTGAAAACCAGTTTCATAGTCACTGCTCTGGATCAGTCTTTCTTGTTGTTTGTAGCCCCTCTTGTTCTTACATTCCTGTCAACTCAGCTATGCCCTGATATTTTAAAATATACTTTATCCAACATTTTCTTTAGCTGTATTATAGGTCATGTTGCCTGGCATTGAAGACCACTGGTCCTTCTTTAAGTTGATTTGGGTGGGCTCATTCCTTGGCATCTTCTTTTATAAGCCTCTGTCTTTTTTTATCCTCTCTTTGTGTTTTGCTTCCGATTTCCATATTTTATTCACCTTCAGGCCAGGAAGAAGGCTGTTCTGAGTCACTGCTCACTGAACATGCAAAGCTATTTTGGTGCATCGCTTTAGGTGTTCCCCGTTGAATTGAGTTCAGACCTAAGTTAACTTTTTCATCTGGTAATATGCCCCCAGTGTCCCAGCACTGAGTCATTCTGGGTACAACCTCTCTTGCTCTTCAGCTGCTCAGCTATCACATCTTCTCTTATGATAACAATCAGGACCTTTTCAGTTTTACTCCATTCATCTTGTTTCTGCCCCTTCCTAGCTCCTGGAAAAGGAGGGGGTGTCTCATGGTTCTTCACATGTCTGCATCTTGTTCTTTGTCACTCATTTAACATTTCTTTAAAAAAAATCTCATTCTTATTGACATTTCCTTTAAAAATTTCTTATTCTTGTTGCTCGCACATAAAAATTGCCGATCAGGCCTATATCTGTAAGCCACATGCAAAACGATTCTTAGCCATGAATATTTAATACACGCAGACCTATTATTTGTGAACTTTGCTTTTATGTTCTATGTTTCTATGTTTTTTATGTCTTGCTATATCCAAGTATATAGCGTTATCTTATTTAGTCCTCCCAATTACCTTAAGATATCATTGAAAATTCCCATTTTATGGTCGAGGAAGTTGAAGCATCTACAGATTAACTAACATGCCTACATTTTATTGTTATTGAATAGTATGGATGGCTTTGACCCAGACAGTTGATTTCAGAGCCCATATCTTTACCAGTATGAAATACCGCCTTCCAATACATTAAAAAAAATGTATGTATAGTAACTAGCATTGTTCATGTGACACAGCAGGCACTCAACAAGTGTTTGTTCCTCTCCTCATCTCATTCACATTCTCAGATCCATATAATATGGGGGGGCTAGTGGGATTTCTTTACAACAAGGCTCTAATGTTGACCATGTAGGTGACTGGGAACCTAATTACAATAAAGGAAGCTTTGGACTCATGTTATAAACCCTTGAGATTAGAACAGACTCTCTAGACAACTGACTGGATTGTTTCTGAACCCTGATTAAAAAATCACATGTAAATTTCTAAATCTGACTTGGGCTAGAGACCTCCTTCCTTAATATAGCAAATTGGGTAAGCTTCTTTCTAAAATCAACTCTTGATTGAGGTTGGATATCAGAATCTTGCTATCAATATCTTTATGCATAACTAACTTCCTTTACAAACTTTTTTTTTTTTTTTACTACGAAGCACCCATATTTGATCTTTAATCTCTGTGTTGAATGCTAAGCAGCAATGACAAATTCCATAACTTGTGTACTCTAGATTTGTCTTCCTTGTTTAGAAACTAGATATGGCAGAAATAACCATGCAATTAATGAAAAATGCTGAGCACAGACATACATGTTCGACAACCCTCTCAGAGTACACAGACCCTGGGCTCAGATGTACTAGCAGTCAGACCATCAGTGGTCTCTAGATGGCTCAGCTCTTAAACCTTGGACAGTCCATGATGGTAATCAAGTCCAACACCTTTATTTTGCAGATGAGGAAATGAGGGCTCAGAGAAGAGAAGCAATTTACAGGCTGGTCACCTTTGAACACTGTGCCACAGAAACATGGGATCCAGCCATTTCTTTAAAAAAAAATTTTTTTTTTTAACGTTTATTTCTTTTTGAGACAGAGAGAGACAGAGCATGAACGGGGGAGCGTCAGAGAGAGGGAGACACAGAATCTGAAACAGGCTCCAGGCTCTGAGCTGTCAGCACAGAGCCTGACGTGGGGCTCGAACTCACGGACCGCGAGATCATGACCTGAGCCGAAGTCGGCCGCTCAACCGACTGAGCCACCCAGGCGCCCCAAGGGATCCAGCCCTTTCTTGTGTGTGTGTGTGTGTGTGTGTGTGTTTAGAACAAAGAACATTTGCTTGACCTAGTTGCTTTTGTAAATAGCTCCACAACTGAACGTGATAGCATAACAAACTGTATTATTACTACTTTCCCCATACAGTCTGCTACTCATTTTTTTCTATTTCTCCCGCAATCTTCTATAAGAGAGGCAGGATTTAGCTCAAAAAATGGAGACTCAGTTTGGTTGTCTGATCGTGTGACAGTGAAGAATGCCCTGCAAGGTGTATATATACACCCCGCTGTCTGTGGTCCTGAAGGCTGCGGAGGGGCCGCAGGGGAGACCAGAAACACAGATTTCCTCCAGCTCAGGGAGGCCTCCTGCTTAATGCCGGAGTTTTACTAACGGTCCCCGCTGCAGAGATCTGGAGTCACTGCTGCGATCTAAAGCGGAAGTATTTGACCCCTTCTCATGTGTGCAACTTTAAAAACGCCACAGTTTATTGTTTAATCTTATATGAAAAAAAATTAAGTATTTATTTTAGGGTTATGTAAAGTTACCTATTTGGCTTTTAGGAAAAAAAAAATGTTTCCTTTATGTCATCTGCATTGGTAGGAATATGAACAATGTTAAGGACCAGGCATTTCTGATGACAGGTGCTGGACAATAAATAGTCAATGTGGAGGGTCAGAGGTCAAAAGACCGTGTGGAAAAAAAGTCCTTTTTTGAGTTATAAGAGAAAAATGTGGCCCAAAGAAGCCAAAATGTCTTTCTAAAGTAATGGAAAAAGACTTCCGAGGTCAAATCCGAACACACCTCATGAATGTTCCAGGATAAACTTCAACTTCTGTGCAATACTGTTCTAATTCGGTTGTGGTAAATATAGGCTTCTGATCAGCAACTTGTCAAATACATTTATTTTTAAATCCCTCTTCACTTAAAAGCACATCTGCGGACTATTCTTAGCAGAACTGTAATATCAGTGACACACACGTTTCTTAATTGACTGTAGCATTGAAGGACTCTCAAGGGTTAAAGTTGGGTTGGCTAAGTATTGTTATTAAAAACAGCGCCCCAAAGTAAAGCACCTAGGCATTCTGGGGAACCCCAGGAAGACCCCGCTAATTTGTCTTAAGAGGAAAAATGTTGGTGATTGAATGCATTACATGGTTCATTTCAAAACCCAAGCCATAAAACGGCTTGTGCGTTAAAGATTAACACGGAGATAGTAGATTTGAGTGTGTAAGGAATATGATACATATGCATTTGATACGTATGCAGCATTTGAGAAAAATACGCTGTGTTGAAGCATGATTTGTAACAAGGCAACTTGTTTTGAGCGGCTCAAGGTGCAGAAAATTTTGCAGCGTTCCAGTTTTCCACAGAACGCTAGCAGCCCTTTGGGGACCCGCCAAAGCTTTCAGGCATAGCTAACTCATCTCTAAGTATATATTTTGAGTGGATTAAAAAGTTAGGATGTCTGTTAGGTCTGATTGTAGGCAGAGTGAGCAGACTATGAAATGAGCAAAATTCGTCTGGAACTTCCTTTCCTTCGGCTGCAGTCATGCTGGCTTTTTTTTTTTTTAAATGTTTATTTATTTACTTTTGAGAGAGAGAGCGAGAGAGCAAGTGTGCAGTAGTGGGGGAGGGGCAGAGAGAGAGAGAGAGAGAGAGACAGAGACAGAAGATCCAAAGCAGGCTCTTCGCTGACAGCAGAGAGCCCGATGTGGGGCTCAAACTCATGAACCGACCGTGAGATCGTGACCCGAGCCGAAGTCGGAGGCTTGACTGAGCCACCCGGTCGCCCCCATACGCTGGTTTTTATACTGCTTTGCACACCACCCTTAGGGGACTCACAGGGTCCAAGAAATGCCCCAAGCTTCACATCGACCTCCTTTCTTCTCCTCAGTGATGCTTTCTTCTATCGTACTCCATTCTAAGGAAAGAGACCCCTTCTCTGTCTAGGGCCCAAAGGGGATTAATTAACAAGTCAAAAATTCAAACTAATCCTAGTTAATGTGTCATCAAACCAATATATTAACCCTACAAGCTGATGGAATGTTTTAACCGAGGTAAAATGCATGCATCTTGGGAAAGCCCGGAGCAGGTGACACTCGGGCTGGGATTGGTGCATACTCTGGTGGGCTGATGGGGGTGTGTTTTGAGCCACTAAGATTTCCGGCACCGTTGGCTGTGTGTGAATGGCCCTGTTTTCAAAAGCACCAACGTACCTTAGACTTAGAAGTGCTCATAAGCATGCTTATGGTGTATGCGTAGTGAACTCTCATTGATTTTTGTAAGATGAGTAGCCGAACAATGGGCTGCAGGGCGAGCCCCCCTTTAAGTGCCGGGAAGAGGACAGCTGGCCATGAGGGCCCCCCACAGAGTCTCGGAAGCTAGGCAAGGATAGCTCTGGGGCTTAAACAAGCAGGCGCGGTAAAACTGCGCAAGTAATTTTTGAATTAAACTGCCCTTCCACTGAACAAATAAAGAAGCAGTTAAGCAGAAACACAGGGGGGTTAATCGTCACCACACTGAGTGGGCGGAAATCCCATTACCATGAACAGATTTATACACGTAAGTCCAACACATCCACAGGAGACTGTTTGCAAACACCGTATGATGAATAATAATGATAAAACTAAAATCTTAGGACTGTTTATTCTATGCATGTTAATTGAGGTGTAGCTTTTGTCTTCATATCACCAGTCCCAGGATGAAATCTCATTTTCAATCTGGCTTGTATACTGTGATTGGATTTCATCCAATTAACTAATATTTGAACAGTTTGAATGCCATTTGCATATATATATATATATATATATATATATATATATATGTTTAGTATCAAGCAGAAGCAGCCAAAGTGAAGGTTTTCAAATTCACATTAAGTTGTTTCATGAGATGCTTGCAAAGCTGCATTTAATCATTTTTCACTGGTTGATTTTCCATTGATTCAAATTTACCAAAAGTTAAGCTAGCAACACGCCCTTCTTGGCAAATTTGTTATGTTACAAGTTTTAGAGAATAGAGAGAAAATATACTATAGTTTCATATTGTGGTTCACTTTTAAATTTACCTAGTGGATCTGTAAGTTGATCTATAAGTTGAGCCTGGGTGGCTCAGTTAAGCCTCCGACTTTGGCTTAGGTCATGATTGATCATATTCTATGAAACACACACACACAAACACACATTTTAAAGTCAGTAAACTATTTTAAATACAGAAGGAAGTACATCTTGAATCAGATTTTTCTCTGGTGATAGTTATTTAACCAACTGGACTCTTGATCTGTTGTATCCCTTCTTTCCATTCTTCACTTAACAAGCATTTATTGAGTGTCTACCCCACAATTAGCTCCTTTTCTTCTCCTCAGTCCTTTTAATTATGCTTGTTTTTCTAAAGGATTTCTCCCTCCCTCCTTCCTTCTTTCCTTCCTAAATTCCTTCCTCCCTTCCTTCCTTACTTCCTTCCAACTTCCTTCCTAGAGAGTGAGTCAGGGGGAGGGGTAGGGAGAGACAGAAAGAGAGAGAGAGAGAGAGAGAAGGAGGCTCAGTGCGGAGCCCAGTGCGGAGCTTGGTCCCATGACCCTGGGATCATGACCTGAGCCGAAATCAAGAGTTGGACACTTATCTGGCTGAGCCACCCAGGGGCTGCCCAAAGGATTTCATTCATTCAAGGAATGTTTCTCCCTTTGGAGAGATGACCATGTCTTTTTCTCTCGGCTGGCGTGGGGGGGGGTGTGTTGGGGGGTGGCGCTCAGGGGGGTTAGACGCAGATGTATAGACATTCAAATTTCTCTTCATCTGTAAATGATTATCAGCAGACCTATAAGACCATACATTTCACTTAAATTGGTGGTCTTAAAAATAAGAGTATAAAAAAGTAAATAAAGCTTGAGTTCATGATTTGTTATTATTGTCCGTTCCTACAGCAACTGTTGTTCAGTAACACTTATAATAGAGGGAACTCCTGGATTCCATAGGCAGATAACTGTGAAATCACTAGTGAATTCTGTACAGATTCACTGTTACTGTATGCCATTAATGAAAACAAAAATTGCCTCTACTATGTGTTAGCGTTCCAAGGCAAATCTTGTTGGTTAACTAATGTTTAAGAAATTGTAAGACAATGAATGACACTTATAAACATTTAGCTCTGTTCCTCTGTGTTACAGTTTTGCCTCCATATTTTGAATGGGCAGAAATAATTCTTGGGTTGGAAACAAAACTTTGCTGTTGCAAGGAAAGTGCCATGCATACTTACAAAAATAAATTTGTAGTTTAAATGGACATTTTCAACTATTTTAAATAAACTGAAAAGCAGTGCTTCCTTAAGAGGTGGTTTATCTCCATGAAGGTTGGATGTGGAGGGCAGGTAATGAAGAGTGATTTAAGGTCGATCAGGAAGGAGGGAAGTGGATGAAGAATCCATTTGCTACCTTGCTGAGAGGGCCTTGGGTGAACCACAGAAAGACCCATGTGGAAACATGTCATGATCTCCCTTTTCTTTGATCTTCTGTGATATTAAGAGGGAGATAAAGTCAAGGAGAAAGGGAACTGTCCTTTGGGAAAGCTGATGAAAATAAGGTCAAGGGAGGCTGTTAGATAAGGAGGCTTTTGGGAAGAAAGGGGAATAAAAAAAAGATGTAAATAGTGTAATTTCTCTGATAAATGGAATTTTCTGAGAACTTCATATCCCTCCCAATGTTTCCATATTCACATGACAATAGATAGCATGTATATATGTTGAACCACCCATCACTTAGCATACAATAAAGGTTACTGCCAATACCAATGAACCTTCCCCATGATGCCTCTCCCTGTCTGCCCCTGACCCCCAACCACTATTGCCTTTTTCCAATTGGAGACAAAGCCAGACTGGTTACCAGGGTCATACAAGGAGTAAATGGTTTGCGACAGCTCAGAGGTGAAAAAATATGCACTTACACGGTGCTTATTTTGCGCTAGGTACTGTTTTAAGAGCTTTACAAATATTTAATCTTCACAAAATCCCTAGGAGGTCGGTACTATAAGTGATCTCACTTTATAGATAGGGTACAGAGGAGTTAAAATAGTTGGCCTTAAGTCACACAGCAAATAATGGTAGAGCTAAGATTCCAAATCATGCAGTTGGGTTCCAGAGCTCATGTTCTTAAAAAAATTTTTTTTAATCTTTATTTATTTTGGAGAGAAAGAGAGACAGAGCATGAACAGGGGAGGAAGAGAGAGAGAAGGAGACACAGAATCAGAAGCAGGCTCCAGGCTCCGAGCTGTCAGCACCACGATTGGATTGCGGTGACCTTCCTCCTGGGTAAAATTTAATCTTTGCAACTACAGACAGATAGCATTTTGAATTATAGGAAGAGCTAAATGCTATAACCCATAATATCACCTGGGCATGACTGGATGAGCCATTAATGAGTTTGTTTATCCAGTTCATGAAGAAAATTCATTCCGTTCAGTCAGATGCTGGAATAGTTCATTGGTGCAACCCAAGAAATGCGCCTTATGAGAAAATAGTGAGTTTTTCTTGAGTATTTTGTTAGTTTCTCCAAAAATTCACTGAAGAAAAACTATGGAAGGAAGTATATAAAGATGAGGAAAAATGAATACAAAAAATGTTATGCCAGCACCTGCAATGTACAATTTCAGATGAACCTGTGTGGTGATAAAGCATTCAGAGGGTTAAGAAGTTGCATACGCAATCTATTTTTCAGATGTTAGTGAAAAACGCTAACCAAGCATTCACTTGGACAACATAGACGGGCATGTACCCTTCATGCTCAAAATAAGAGGAACAATGGAAGGGGTGCTCAGGCTTAAAATCACCTACATTCCTAAAATCTCAGCAGGCCAAAGTAATTGATCTTTAGTTGTAGTTATTGATATGATGTAATACTATCATTTAAAAGCATTTTGAACGCTGATCCTGAATTCCTTTGACTTGACATGAATTTGCATTCAATCTATACGTGGAGTTACATAGTCTAATGATGTTTCAGATATGAAAGAAATTCTGTCAATTAAAATCACTTAAAAGCTTTTCTCTCTATATAAAGCAAAGAGAGGCATTTAGATGTTCTTTCTTCTAACACCATTTTGCTTTCTCCCAGGGAGAAGACTAAACTTCATCAGGGGCAACCCTCATTATTTCTCCACTGAATCAAGGTCCAATCACTCCTACCATAGTTGACTTATTATGTAATCCAACAGCTTTATGAATACTTTTTCAAATTAAACTTTTAATTTTGGGATGATTGTAGATTCACATGCAGTTAGAAAACAAAGACACTAATTTAAAAAGATGCATTCACCCCTATGTTTGTTATGGCTTTATTCACAATAGGCGAGATATGGAAGTAACCCAAACATCCATTGATAGGTGAATGGATAAAGAAGATGTGATACACACACACGCACATACAATGGAGTATCACTCGGTCATAAAAATGAATGAGCTCTTGCCATTTATGACAACATGGATAGACCCAGAGGGTATAATGCAAAGTGAAACTAGTCAGACAAAGAAAGACAAATACCATATGATTTCGCTTCTACGCGAAATCTAAAAAACAAAACAAACCAACAGGCAGAGTTAGACTCATAAATACAGAGAAAAAAAGTGGTGGTTGCCAGAGAGGAGGGGGTGAGGGGATGAGAGAAGTAGGTGAAGGGGATTAAGAGGAACAGATTTTCAGTCGCAAAATAAATAAGTATGGTATATGAAATATAGTCAATAATATTATAATGTTTGTATGGTGACAGAGGGTCACTTACTACACTTAATGTGGTGACCACTATGTAACACTATGTTGTGCACCTGAAATGAATATAATATTATGTGCCAACTACATCTCAGTTAAAATTATTTTTTATTTTAATGTTTATTTATTTTTGAGAGAGAGAGAGAGAGAGAGAGTGCGAGCAGGGTAGAGGCAGACACACACACACACACACACACACACACACACACACAGAATCTGAAGCAGGCTCCAGGCTCCAATCTGTCATCACAGAGTCCGACATGGGGCTCGAACCCATGAACTGTGAGATCATGACCTGAGCCGAAGTCGGAGGCTTAACTGACTGAGCCGTCCAGGAACCCCTCAGTCAAAATTTTTAAAAAAGAAATAATACAGAGATCCCGTATACCCTTTACTTGGTTTTCCCCAATGATGGCATCTTGCAAAACTATGGTACGAAATCACAACCAAGATATTGACACTGACGCAGTCAAGATGCAGAACAGTTCCATTAACATTAGGTTCTCTCACATTGACCTTTTGCAGCTACACCCTCTTCTCTGTCTCTACCCACTCCTTAACCCTGGGCCGCTACGGATCTGTTCTTCATTTGTAGGATCTTGTCCCTTCAAGACTGTTACATAAATTGAATCATATGTTTGTTTAGCCATTTACCTACTGAACAAAATCTGGGTTGTTTCTAGTTTTTGAGTATTATGAATAAAGCTGTTATGAACCTTTGTATATAGCTCATTTTTTTATGTTTATTTTTATTTTTGAGATCGAAAGAGCAGGAGTGAGGGAGGGGCAGAGAGAGAGGGAGACACAGAATCCAAAGCAGGCTTCAGGCTCCGGGCTGTCAGCACAGAGCCCTACCCAGGGCTCGAACTCATGAGCTGTGAGATCATGAACTGAGCTGAAGTTGGATGATTAACCGACTGAGCCACCCAGGCACCCCTGTATATAACTCTTTATGTGAACTACTTTCCCTAGGATATGCCCAGGACTGCAATTGCTGAGTCATTTGAGATTTGCATAATAATAATTATAATGTTTATATTCATAATATAAATATAATTCTAATAATTATTACTTCTATTATATTATTGTATATTACATAATAATAATAATTATTATTTTTTTTAAATTTTTTTTTAACGTTTATTTATTCTTGAGACAGAGAGAGACACAGCATGAATGGGGGAGGGATAGAGAGAGAGGGAGACACAGAGTCGGAAGCAAGCTCCAGACTCTGAGCCATCAGCCCAGAGCCCGACGCGGGGCTCGAACTCGCGGACCACAAGATCGTGACCTGAGCCGAAGTCGGACGCTTAACCGACTGAGCCACCCAGGCGCCCCAATAATTATTATTATATATAATATACTTATAATATATTTATAATTATAATAATTATTATTAAGGTTTGTTTATTTTGAGAGAGAGAGAGATAGTGTGAGAGTGCACAGAAGGGGCAGAGAGGGAGGGAGAGAGAGAGAGGGGTCACTATTGTTTATTGCAGCCATTCTAATAGGCGTGCAGTTAATATCTCATCGTGGCTTTAATTTATAGTTTCCTAAAGGCTAATGATGCTGGACATCTCTTCATGTGCTACTTTGCCATCTGAATAGGTCTTTGGTAAAACGCTCTTCATGTCCTTCACCCACGTCTTACTTGTTTTTTACTGTTGAGTTTGGAGACCTTTCTGTTTTCTAAATACTAGTCCTTGTCAGACATGTGCTTTGCAAACATCTTCTCCCAGCCCGCAGCTTGTCTTTTCCTTTCCTTAACAGGGTGTTCTGCAGAGCAAAAGGTTTTAATTTTTATGGAGTCCAATTTATCAATTTTTCCTTTTAGGAATTCGCCTTTGGTGTTAAGGCGAAGAATTCTCTGCCTGGGTCTAGCTCTCAAGATTTTCTTTCCTCTGTGTCATTTTCAGAAGGATTTGTAGTTTTGCATTATACATGTAAGCCTGTGATCCATTTTGAGTTAATTTTTGTATAAAATTTGAAATTTAGGTTGAATTTTGTTCCCCTATGGATATTCAGTTGCACCATTTGTTGAAAAGCCTATGTTTAGTCTTTTGAGGTTCTTTTACTTCTTGTCGAAAATTAGTTGGTCATGTTTGCAGGCCTTTTCTGCATTCTATTGACCTATGGACCTATCCTTCCATCAATATTACACAGTCTTGGGGCACCTGGGTGGCTCAGTCAGTGAAGCATCTGACTTTTGATTTTCACTCAGGTCATGATCTCACAGTCATGAGTTCGAGCCCCATGTTGGGTTCCATGCTGAGCATGGAACCTGTTTGGGATTCTCTCTTTTCTCTCTCTGCCCCTCCCACTCTCTGTTTCTCTCAAAATAAATATTAAACATTTAAAAATTATTGTGGAGGGGCGCCTGAGTGGCTCTGTCAGTTACGCAGCAGACTTCTGCTCAGGTCACGGTCTCATGGTTGGTGAGTTTGAGCCCCGCATCGGGCTCTGTGCTGACAGCTCACAGCCTGGAGCCTGCTTCGGATTCTGGGTCTCTCTCTTCTTTCTTCCCCTCCCCTGTTTGTGCTCTGTCTCTGTCTCTCAAAACTGAATAAACATTAAAAAATTTTTAAAAATTATTGTAGGTATATTATACATCGTAAAATTTCATAGACTAATTCCTCCCACTTTGTTCTTAATTTTCAAAAATTGTTTGAGCTATTCTAGTCTCTTTGCCTTTCCATATACATTTTATTTTATTTTTTTTAAATTTTTTTAACGTTTTTTATTTATTTTTGAGACAGAGAGAGACAGATCATGAACGGGGGAGGGTCAGAGAGAGAGGGAGACACAGAATCGGAAACAGGCTCCAGGCTCTGAGCCGTCAGCCCAGAGCCCGACTCGGGGCTTGAACTCATGGACCACGAGATCGTGACCTGAGCTGAAGTCGGACGCTTAACCGACTGAGCCACCCAGGTGCCCCTCCATATACATTTTAGAACAATCCCATCTATATCTAGAAACCATCCTGTTAAGACTTTGGTAAGAATTGCATAAGGCCCATATATCGATTTGGAAAGAACCGACATTTTTGCAATGTTAGGTGTTAACACTGATGAACATAGTAAATCGCTCCATTTGTTTAGATCTTCTTTACTTCCTTTACCTCAATGTTTGTAATGTTCAGCAGAGAAGTTCTGTACCTGTTTCGTCAGGTTTACCCTGAAGGAGGAGGGCTACTTCACTACTGCCGGGTGAGGGTGGAAGTCCGGCGCTCTACTGACATGGGGAAGGGTTGAGAGGAGGGAAGTGATTAGTGCCCGGTCGGGATGAAAGTCCAGCATCCCTACTTGCCAGGTAACCAATCCTACAGGCTTTGGGGCAACTTATTACAGCCTGACTAGCAGGGACACCTAGGGTCCCCACTCAGTCTTGCTTGGTGAGTAGGAGTGCAATGGCAGTATTTTTTCACGGTATTTGGCTGGACGAGCCAGTTGTTATCTAAAGGCTTTCTGTCTTGCTAGGATACCACTCAGCTTGTCTTTTTTCTTGGGGCTTTTTTTTTTGTCTGTGCCCATTGGCACTTCTAGGTTGCCAGGGTTATATTTCAAACCTGGGATATATGAGGCAAAAAGAAAGCTCGCAGAATTCACTGCTGTGCCGTTGATTGGATAGCAAAGTCTCTATCTAGTCTGGCTGTTTCTCTACACCTTTTAGAGTTTTCTTACTTGTTTTACACATAATGTCCAGTGTTTAGTTGTATTTAGTAAGAATAGATTATATAAACCATCTCCAGCTTCCATAGACTAAAAAAATTACACAACATTCTATTTGTCTCACTAGTTAGTATTCAGTTCACACAAATGATATTCTACATAGAGAATGCCTATAGCAGCCCCACCATGAGAATCTGAGTACTTGTCTCTCAATGAGCTCATCTACGAATCGGGATAATGACTCTAAGCTTCAAGACAAGGGACCATGCCTCTTTTTCACCACTGCCGACTTGGAACAGATTCTAAGGGCTCAATAAGCATTTGCTGGAAGAATAAACCAGTGATATCTCTGGGATGTATAACCATTAAGTAGGTAGCAACTTTTGGAAGTAAGACATTTGCTCAACAACATTTGTTTAAGAGAGCCTATTATTTGGTTGCGGATAAGCAGTTCTTCTAAAATTACATAGGGACACATCCACAAAGCTCATTACACAGAGTGTGTATGATCGGAAGACCTTTCTATCATGCTACTTTTATAGAGGAATGGAGACAATTTTTCTTCCTTGTGTTACATACCTGCAGGTAACCAAATTTTTAACTTACAGTTAGGAATTGACTCTAGGCTGCCTGGGTGGCTCAGTCGGTTAAGTATCTGAGGTCATGAGAGGTCATGGTCTCATGCTTCGTGAACTTGAGCCCTACTTTGGGAATCTCTCTCTCTGTCCCTCTCTCTCTGCCCCCCACTCACTTGTGCTCTCTCGCTCTCTCTCCCTCAAAAAAAAAAATAAAGAATTGATTCTAATATTACATTTAATACCATAAAAATATATCAACTTTGATATACTTGTTCATATCCAACCATAGAGAATTTAGAGTTAAAACACGTTTTTATTTTTTAACCATTTTGGTAATAATCCTCTAATGTATTTTTTCCTTTGAACACATCTCTTCCAGTTATGTCTATTCTATAAACAGGGGAGCATTGTTTATTACTGTTTTGAGATCACTGCTGAACATCAAATTCCGTAATGCTGCTATCATCGAGATTCTGTTTATATGGATGCAAAATGTGGTATTACAGTAATAATCTAGGAGATTGTGCCTAACAATTACCATATGTTATATGTAGCGCTGACCTAATTTGCTTTTACTACCTGGAAATTCTGGTAAATAATTTGCTGTGAATGGCAGCTGGAGGCAGTGGTAGGAAATCATTACTCCATAATTGTGATTACATCATCTACGAATTTACAGAAAGTCGGTCAATATTAAAAGATAAATTTATCTCTCTGAGAGAGGGATGCTATTTCTTTGTCTACAAACACTACCACATTTGCACAAAAAGAAAAGGCACACAACTACTTAACTTTTTAGCACATTTTGCATTGGTTTTGCAATTAGGGTGGTAAAAACATCACCTGATCTTAAACTGGTGACTAGAATGGCTTCCACCTCAATTTATCCTGAATATCAACCTGTTTTTTAGCATCTGATCTATGTTTTACTTGTCATCATTTGTTTGCTCATCCATTAGTTCATTTAGTAGTTTTGAACTGCTCTGCTTGGTTCTGGGGAATCAAAGAAACATAATACATAGTCTTTTTTTTTTTTAAGTTTTATTTATTTATTTGTTAAAAATTTTTAAATGTTTATTTATTTAAAAGAGAGAGACAGAGCATGAGCAGGGGAGGGGCGCGGAGAGAGAGACACACACAGAACCCGAAGCAGCTCCAGGCTCTGAGCTGTCAGCACAGAGCCCAACACCCGTCCCGAACTCACCAACTGCGAGACCATGACCTGAGCTGAAGTTGGACGCTTACTGGACTGAGCCACCCAGGTGCCCTGAGTTTTATTGATTTATTTTGAGAGAGAGAGAGAGAGCACACAAGCAGGGGAGGAGCAGAGAGAGAGAGAGAGGGAAAGAATCCCAAGCAGGATCCACACTCAGCTCAGAACCCTACATGGGGTTCAATCTCATGACCCTGAGATAATAACCTGAGCCGAAAGTAAGTCGGTTGCTTAATGTCACTTAACCGATTGAGCCACCCAGGCGCCCCCATAGTCTTTAGGAATGGACATAGGAAAGTAAAAAGATAACTAAGATATGATGTATTAAATTCCATGGTGAGTGTTTGGACAGACCCTAGGAGGAACATACATTACGGGGACCAAACCCAGCCTTTGTGTGTGTGTGTGTGTGTGTGTGTGTGTGTGTGTGTATGGGAAGGTGTGTGGGAGTGCGCATGTGTGTGAGTGACAGGGGTGGGAAACACTACAAGTTTCAGCAAAGGCTTCCAGAAGAACTTAACTGTGCAGAGTGTTAAATACTGAATAGGAATTAGCAGGCAAAAATGGAGGAAAGAAAAGGAACTGAATGAGCGTTACTGAAGGAAAAAAAAATCTGCAATTGTCCATGTCTAACTTTGAAAGGTCAAGTTCTTTTTGACTAAATAACAGACTTCCATTGCTGGAACGAATGTCCATGAACGAATGTCTTACAAAAGTGTCCATTTATGTTTATATCACCCCAGAGATCATTCCAGTCATCCATTTACTGTTTACCCAGGGAACCCAAAG
Source organism: Lynx canadensis (assembly GCF_007474595.2). Classification (NCBI taxonomy): domain Eukaryota; kingdom Metazoa; phylum Chordata; class Mammalia; order Carnivora; family Felidae; genus Lynx; species Lynx canadensis. The sequence goes on from NC_044320.2 coordinate 75,440,422, forward strand.
CAGTTTGGTGTTGCCGAGGAACCAAAGGGAAGTAAAAATGTGGTGGGAATTCAGTCTGGAGATGGGGTGGTAGTGGAGGGTGCTGAACATTGAGGTCCTCTACGCTAGATCAAGGGAAAAGGAAAGTCATCGAACTGATGGATTTTAAGTAGTCAGGATTACCCAGTTACATTCAGTTTTTAGCTTGGTCGTTCTGATGTTTCTGTCTAGGATAGCCTTGGAGAAGCCTTGGACGTGAGAACAGCTCTTACAGAGGATCAGCTGGGAGCTAAGAGGCTCCGACAAGAGACAATGGGCCTGAGAAACATTTAAGTGATGTGGTCTCAGGTTTCAGCATTTGCATGTGATAACGATGAGAGGAGGAACAGCATGAGACACCCAGATTTCCGCTGTGAGCAGCTAAGAGGATGCCACCAACACCCAGCTCCCACAGGGGAGAACCCTACAGAGAAAGATGCATTTTCAGGCTTGGACATGCTGAGGTGGAGGGGTCTCTGATACACGCAGGGGGAGACGTTACAGGAAACAGCTTACAATCACCCGAACTTAGGAGATGGGTCAGCCCTGGAGGTCTCCCTCTGATGATCACCAACCTCAGGGTAGTTGTTACAATCAAGACAGCAAGAAAGCCTGGGAAGGAGTGAACAGGATGAAGGAAGCAACTGGGCAGGCACAGAGGACAAGACAGATTGATTTCCTGAAGGCTGAGGGATCAACCTCGAGGTGAGCACGCAAATTCCAGAATCGACACTGATGGTTTTCCTGGGACTCCTTGAAATTATGAATGACCTGACTGTAGGCTGGGATTGTAGTTACTGTAGATCTAAGCTGACTGTGTGCCTCCAAGGGTCAGGCAAGTAACATCAATCAGTGAAACTGCTTAGTTGTAAGGTCATCAATGGTCAGCTATGGAGGGCCAGTGTACTGATTTAAAGACAAGAAGACATGGTGAGGAATAGGGCAGAATGACATGTGTGCCCATAGAAAGAGGGCGACCACAGGTCACCTCGGTTGTCTTCATTACAGAATACAGGTGGAGGTTGCCAGTTCTTCCAGTTTTTCATGAGAATTAAGAAATCCAGATTTTTATATAAAATACTCCACTTTTTCGCTCTTGACAGCTAATTAAAATTTAAAACCATGCAGCAGCCAAGGGGGAAACAATAATGCCTGTGGGCTACAGCTTTGTGCTCTCTGCAATAGGTAACTTGGGTTGGAATGACTGGGAGTCATGTTGAGGGTCAGGAAGTTGTGATGTCCTGACGTCCTAACGTCACAGGGACCGCATGCTTCTGTTTTCTTGCCTGTGAAATGTGTATAATGATAGGACCAACTCAGAGAGCCAATGAGAGACTCGAGTCATATGTCCGAAGTGTCTACGACAAAGGTTAGCCTTAATAATGCTTATGATGTTTGACCCAGCACTCTACCCGTGTGTCTAAAATAAGGGATTTTAGCACACGTAAGTAAGCGTTATATCCCATAAAGGATGTAAATGTGAACGTTGTTCACGAAAGTGTGAGTAGCCATTTGAGAGGCAACCCTACTTTTCTGAAAGCTGTGTTTTAAAGAAATTGATTCCTGGAGTTCAGGGCAATGCCCTGAAGGGATCCTAAGCAGGTGCAAAATCAAATTAATTGCCAGTCAGTTTCATATGCTAATACAAATAAGATCCCCTGGTGAGCTCCTGGGAGGACACAGATGTGTATTTGGATCCTGTAGGGATTGGGGGTTGCTCTTGACAATGGAGTTGCCGAGGGAAAGGTTTGCTCCCATTACCGCAAACTGACACCTCTTGTCTTTCAAGCGAACCAAGTCACAGAGAATCTGCCCTGACCCTCTGTGGCCAGGGGGGGATAGCTGACCTCACAAGACAGAACCTGTGAGTTCGACTGGGTCGGACAAGGATTGTGCATATCGAAGAGTCTGTCATGCAATAGAAAGCATTTATTACTTCCGGGAATATTAATTAAGCATTTGCGAGGTGCCAGGTGCTGAGCCAGGTGCAGGGTAGAACAAAATGGACAAATCCCAGCCTTCATGGCGGCGATTGTCCAATGAAGAAGTCGGGCTATTAAGCAAGACATAGCATAAATTCAGGTTCCTGGCACAGCTCATAGAAGGACCACTTCACTTAGTCTGAGGATAAGCAATGGCTTCCCAAGGGAAGTGATGTGAAAACTGACATTTAAAATTAAGTAAGCCAGATAAGGAAAGATGATGAGAGTTCCAAGATGGGCAGGAGCAAGTATTTATTACGTTACAAAGACCGATAAAGTGGCTTTCGACCCGGCTGGTCACCATCTCTTAATTACGTGTCAAGATTTGGTTTTAGGATAATTTTCAAGGCACGTGTTGTCGATTTAACAGATTACATTATTAAATGTAATATTAAATTATCTTGAGCATCATCTCGGACTTACTGCCATTTTAAAATGAGCACATTACCTGTCAGCTTCATAGATCTTAGAGACGTTTGTACGTGCATCAACGTTACAGAGCTAGATGATCATCTCCCATCATCCTCTCCCTCCCATTGCCCCCTCTCACACTTAGATCTTGTTACCTGTTGCTGAACTAATGCAATATCGTCTTCACGGATTTCCTTACCTCAAGTTTTCTCTCCTCACTTCAACTCCCATCACACTTTGCTGCAAAATTCCATTTCCTGGGATACAGCTCTGATTCCGTCACTGCCATGCTTGTAGTTTCTCACGGGCTCCCCGCAGCCCGAGATGTTGACCAACCACTCAGTTCGGTACTCACTGCCTTCCCCGGGACTTCAGGCTGCCTCCCCACTAGCCTGCTCCTTGGAAGTCGCCTCAGACAGGTTGTTGTACCTCTTTCCTGCTTGCTTAGCTTTGGCTCACAACATCCTTCAGTTTCGCATGTCCTTCCCCAGCGTGTACGTGCTCAAATAACCACTTCGTGGACCAGCTCAAATGCTCCATTGATTGTGAAGTTCTCCCCCGGACCACCTCACTGTGTTTCCTCCTTCCTTTAAATCCCCAGTACCCTACCCACATGCACAGTGCCATGTGTCTGTCTCTTGAATTACATTTGTAAAATTATGCCTTCTCAAGTGTGATACGCGTATATACTAGGGGTAAGGGCTCTGTGTTCCGAAACTTGGCGTCTTTTAGATCTTTTAGCATAGGGTTTTCACACTGTAGATAATTAATATTTATTCAAGTCTAGCAATCCTACCAGCTATGCTAATTTTATTTGAGTTGAAAAAGACTTGATTTTATGTACTTGTACTTGGCGTGGTCTCAATTCGTGGAGACATTAATTTTTTATCTTGTATATGTATAGCACTTAGAGTTCATAAATGATTCCATGTTTATTATTCTATTTTATGCCCTAAGGCTCATGAGACATTAATACATGTATCAATATGGTATCTTTCTTGGCGCAAGCACAGAAAGGTGAAAGGGCTCTCTGGAGCTCACGGAGCTAGCAAAGAACAGAGGTGGGGCTGGAACCAAGTTCTTTTTGTTCTGGGCCCTGCCATTTACCACCTACGACTGCCTTCCTAGTGTCTCTTTCTCCCTTCTGAAGCCCCAGTTAAATGTACATGCTGTAACTGACATCAGTATTTTCTCACTCGACACTGATGTCGGTTAGGATTGAACATGGCTCCTGCAGCAACTTGAGGAATTGCAATTAGGCCATGGAGTCAAGTGCCAGCCTGAAACCCAGAGGATTAGCTTGGATTATTCAGTGTCTATTCTCGCAGCCGAAGTTTGCTAAATAACTACCATTTCCTAATTTTCAGCGAGTGTTGTTGCAAACAGACCATGTTGCCTGTTGACCCTGAGGAGAGAGGGAGAGAGAAGGCGTGTGGGTGCAGGTGGTCTGGATTTTCCTTCTTGGTGGTGCTGTTCTTTGCTGTTACTGCATTAGGCTTCAGTGAGAAGTGATTAGAATCACTAAATATTTGCAGGCCTTCACTGATGCCCACTGGTTGGATCTAGTTTCTTCCTTTCTTTCTTCCCTCCCCCTCTCTCCCTTCCTTCCTTCCTTCCTTCCTTCCTTCCTTCCTTCCTTCCTTCCTTCCTTTCCTGTATCCAATAAGTAGCCTATAAAGTAAGGTAGGAAAATCCCTGGATTTAAATTTCAAAAATAAGTTTTTATATTTTATGTAGCTCTACCCTTAATTTCTTTGTGACCTCGAGCAAATTGCTTAAGCTATTGGCATACCTAATCTCAAAACAAAGTTATACTGGGAATCAGATAAAACACCTTATGGAAAATCATCTTACAAACTTCAAAGTACCTCATTAAAGTGAAGTGTTATTATTATTATTACTGGAAGAGGGAAATAAAGCAACAGTTTGCATTAAATTTTGTTAGAAAGTTTGAACTAAAACCTTAACCAACTTAACTGCTAGTTTTTTTGAAGGGGGTGGGGGAAACGTTTTATAAAGCCAAGATAGCAGAAAGCTTGCTAAATTACTCTGAAATATTACTTATAAATAATTTATATTTTTCACCTCTCTAATCAGATTTCATAAGTAAACCGCAAGGAGACGCCTGAGTGGCTCAGTTGGTTAAGTGTCCAATTCTTGGTTTCAGCTCAGGTCCTGATCTCATGGTTTGGATCGAGCCCCATATCAGGCTCTGCACTGACAGCATGGAACCTCCTTGGGATTCTCTCTCCTCCCTTCTCTTTGCCCCTCTCCTGCCCTCTCCCTTTCTCAAAATAAACAAACTTAAAAAAAAATAACTAAACCACAAGGGATGAGTAGTAAACTCCACAATCTAAAATGGTAATCACATATAGAAGAAAAATGTAGTTTAATAAACTATCTGAACAATAACAGCAAAAGGAATTGAGAAACACTCTTCTGGACTTTTCTGGCTCTTGACTAGAAAGGTAGCATGGCTTCCTTTTATGTAATCTTTTAAAATTGAGAGAGGTTGTTTCCATTTACTGTTGTTTTTGCATTCTTAGAAAGATTTAGTCTGAGGAGCAACGGCAAAGCCAAAAAGGGCTTTCTATATTTATGGTAGATTTTTTTTAAGTTTATTTATTTTTGAGAGAGAGAGAGAGAGAGAGAGGAGAGAGACAGAGAGATGGAACATGAGCAGGGAGGGGCAGAGAGAGAGAGGGGATAGAGGGTCTGTGGGCTCCACCCTGACAGTGGTGAGCCTGATGAGGGGCTCAAACTCATGAACCACTTGATCATGACCTGAGCTGAAGTTGGACGCTCAATCCAGGTGCCCCCCAAAATACCAAGGCTTTGTATGAAAATTATTGGAATGATTCCTGTTTTAGAAATCAAATCACAAGAATTTCATGTAGCTTTTAAAGGATTTTGTGTTATGTTATTGTAAGAGCTGGATTTAGGAGAAAGAAATTGGAAGAAGCTGATAAAAAGTAGAGAAGAAAAGTTCCAACGTCTCCATTTTACCATCCAGTCCTCTTAAGTATCCTGAGTAGAAGACAACAATCAAAGCAAAGCAAACCAAAAAACTTCCTTGGGGCTTTGTGTGATGAAAAGAATGGCGAGCTCTTGAAGAGAATGAGAAGCTGGACGTTCCTGAAGAAGAAATGGATGCATTATTAATTTGTTAAGTAGGAGGACCCTAACTAGGTCTCAAGAGATCATTGTATTGATTCATTATCTACTGAAGAATCTACCATTCCCACCAGAAGCCTCAGGGAGTTTCTCAGTTACGTCCTGCATCAAAACTATTTGAATACACAGCAGTGGTGATAACAGAGCACTGTACTGAAAATTGTTACACCTGGTGGTAGGTACATCTCGAATCATGGAGTCTAGAATGGTCAGTTTTAGAAACTGAGTCCAATAGATCAGAACACCAAGGAGGTGCCCTCCGAGTTTTGCGATTCAGTGACTCCTTGTTGGTTTCTGGTTAATGGAGGTTGGATGGACCCTTGGGCCAGGCACTGCTCCAGATGCTTGGAGACGCCCAGGGAACATAAGAGACAAAACCCCTGCCTGTCCTAATGAGCTTATATGCTATTGGGAAAAACAGTCTATGAACACATCTCAAAAGGAAAACCACATGAGGTTTGATAGCAAAAATGGTGATGAGAAAAAAAGAAGATAAGGGCTGGAGGGATGAGGTATCACAGGGAAGTATGGCAGGGAGGCCTTTTTAAGAAGGTGACTTTGGAGTAAAGGCTTGAGAAAGTGGAGGAGCTGGCCACAGGGTGTCAGGAAGGGTCGTCCAGGGAGAAGGAACAGCCACCCCAGGAGGCTGGGAGCGACGGAGGCCAGGAGTGGCTAGTGCCGAGAATACCCTTCACTAAAGTTGGAGCGCTTGTGTGCATCTGGGAGGGCCTGAGAAGACATGGCAGACGATAGAGGGTTTTGACCAGAGGAATGGCGTGACCTGCATATCCATTCAACAGGACCCGTCGATGGAGTTGTGGAAGTGTGGAAATTAACAGGTGGCAGGACAACCCTCAGGAACTCCTGTCAGGCGGCTGCTGCCACTGGGCACTGCCCCCTGAAGGGCGCTGCCTTGCTAACGTCACGCCTCCTCTACGAGGGCAGCCTGGATCCTGTCCAACAGCTGCTCAGGGAGGCGGTAGGAGGCCTCGCCCCCTTGCCTTAGTGAAGGTCCACACAAAGCCTCCTCGGATTGGCTCACGCCTCTGTGGCAACTCTATTCACCCTTCAGCTGCCCCCTCAGCCCAATCTGCTCCCCCCCTAGACCTTCTGTGTTGTCCCTGAGAGCATGTTCCAGGAAGCTGTCTGCACCCAAACCTCAGTCTGTTTTCAGGGAGCCTACCTTAAGACATCTTATGCGGGTCCCCCAAATAGAAATTATGTCTTCCTTCTTGGTGTCCCAGGTCCCATCCAGTCCCATTCGGGTTTCTTCTTGGCAGATAGCTATAACGACTATCTTCCCAACTAGATGACTGTAGGTCCGGCTCTGCGCCCCACTTATTTCTATACTTTGCTCCTGAAAGATGTTGAATATTGAACATACGCTATGTGGTTAACGGATAACTGTGATGCCCCCAGACGGAACTTAAAAACGAGAAACGAAATGTGGAAAGCAATGCTTTGAAACGTCCTTTTCCTCTCTGATTCCCGTACGTCGGCAAAATCATAATTCCCTGTAACTGAGTGCTCCAGATCTGTTAGTGTGATGGCCAGTTTGCAGTTAATGGGTTTTCTCCTCACCCCTCTAGTTTATGTTCGGATCTGTTTTCTATCCAAAATTTGAAAGCAAAAGCCAAAAAAAATCGAGGCAACTCTAAGCAATTAGTTTGTCTATATTGTGCTGGGGGACATCAGATGTGACCGTATCCTTCTGAATGGACTGATCTGTGAAACGAGTTAACCAGGTTATGAAATGGGTGGCCATTTAGAGAGCCCGTGAAGAAAATAGAAGAGAAACGTTTCTCATGAACCCGCGTGTTGGGTGCACCATGGACTGCAAGGCATCATCTCGTTCGTTCTCGAGATGCCCACCAAGGAAACCCTGTGACTCCAGAAAGCCGGATTTAGGGAAAAAAGGAAAGTAGAGGTTGTTGGGTGCGTCCTGTGTGGTGGTAACTTTGTGGGCACTTTCTTCCGTCTCACTCACTACTGAGTGTCTCAGCCTCGGCCGCTCACCCAATCACCTGGGGAGCTGAAAACCTCTGATGCCCGGCTCCCACCCCCAGAGACTGTGAATTGGTTGGTCTGGATGGTGGCCTGGCCATCAGGATATTTGAAACCTTTAACTGAAAACATCCCGTGGTGATTCTAGCATGCAGACCCGGTTGAGAATCCCTGCTCTATCAGGTAAAGCACATTTTGGGTTAAAGACAACGGAATGGAAAACATCTGGCTGAAAGCAATTGTGGAAGCAAGTTGCCTGATACGGTCAGGCCCCTGTCCCCGGACAGTCTCCCGTTCCTGTCACCCCCTTGCTTAAGATCCCCAAGCCATGCTGGTTTTCTGCGATCAACCAAGCTCTTCCTGCTGCCGGGACACTCTGTCCCAGATCACTGTTGGCATGTTAATGCTGACCAGCTTTCTATCAACAAAATTGATCTCAGCCAAATAACTTCCGGTCAGATCCCTGAGCATTCTGCTGTCACTATAACCCACAAATGATTGTATGAAGCTATGGTTCATCCACGTTAAGAAATTAGCAAAGTAGGGGCACCCGGGGGGCTAATTGGTTAGGCGCCCAACCCTCGATCTCTGCTCAAGTCATGGTCTCACAGTCGTGGGATCGATCCCCGTGACAGGCTCCACGCTGAACGTGGAGCCTGCTTGGGGTTCTCTCTCTCCCTCTCACTCTGCCCCCCTCCTGCTCATACTCCCCTCTCTCTCTCATTCAAAATAAAAAATAAAAAAGAAATTAGCAAAGAAAGGAGGTGAGCACGTAATTCAAACGCACAACCAAAATTTCTTTGCCGAAGGTTCTGAAACTTCCTGTGTTAATCCAGAAGTTTCTTCGAGAATGTAATCTAAATGAAATGAATATCAAAGTGCTCTAAGTTAGACCCCTCCGTGGCTTTTCTTTGCCACGGGCTGTAGGTTTTCTTACAGGTTTTTCTCATTGGCCCCATTTTCCAGCCCTTAATCACTTTCAGCACACTGCTCCAGAGAGCTCCCCCACTTTCACACGTTCACTTAACTTGTAGCGTTCCAGACTGGGTCTTTAATTACACACTTACAAATTCTGGCAGGAGTGGAACCATAATGACCTCATAGCATTAGTGCTATGCTGGCTCCTAAAGACAGTACCCCTCTGTTTCTATTGCGTGAGTTGCAGTTCTGGTTACTCTAGGCTACCAGGTTATCATGATTTTTATCCGTGTGATTGTTATTAATAATAATTACTATCCAGTTGCTCTGTGCCCAGTACTGTTCTAGAGGATTTTCACGAGTTATATTATGTAGTTGCCATAACAATGAATTTAAGCCTTGCGTCCAAGGCCTCAACTTTGAACTTGCGAGGCCACGATCAAGCTAGATCTGACTCAATAATCTATGAGCTTTCACTGTGTACTCATTCTGTCCTTATAACAATTTTCTAACGAGATTTTAATTGTTTGAAAATTAGGAAATACACATATCGTGGCCCAGGAATTCTTTGGTGATAGCAGCCTTCATTTGAAGGAGTCTAACACTGCCCAAATACAAAAGAGGATATTGGTTTCCTGTAGCAATAAATTGTTGACTTATATTCATTTTTTTTTCTTCTTCATCCATGGATTCAGCACCTGACCCATAATAGGAACTTCATAAATGCTTGCTGAATGCAAGGTAAGGCCTAAGGGGTTGATTTCTTTTCCTATATTAGGTGAAGGTAACTCGGCTCTTATGCATTAGCCTCTAATGTACTCATGGCTTTTTACAAGTGTGGTTTTTCTGACCAGTTAATAAATTCTTTTTTCTAGCGCCCCCCACCCCCATGTCTAGGCCTGGCCCTCCCCTGTCCCAATATGGTTCCCTGGTTCTCTTTGCCTCCAAAAACTTAACAGGGCAATTGGAAATTCTGAAGGGTAAAGCTCTTCCCTTATTCCTGATCTGAATAATCTGGGATAAAATCATGACTTCGATACAAGGCGGTACATATTGTTGTCTGGCATTTCTTTGTGACGCTGTCTTTAAGATTTTGGTTCTTTCTTCCACCTGATCACAGACTCTTGTTAGCGATGCGAGATGGGCTCTGCCTGTTTTGACAGATCTAAACATTCTGAACAAGAAACAAGGAGAAGAGACATGTAAAGCTATCCTGCACACCTTGGTCTCTTGTCCTGGAGGCGCTTAAACACCACATTACCCTCTGGCACGTAAGAGGCTTGAGACGGCTGGAAAAAAGATAAATATTATGATTCCTTCATATTATATAGAAGGCAGAGGCAAAAAAACACACAGCATGTTCGTCTCCTCCCAAGGATTCTTATTAGACTTTTGATTTAAGATGCGTCTGGAAAATTGGATGGACGACTCCAGACACAACAGTATATCTTGTCCTGTGCTAGCATTTAAATGGGAGAGATCGTGTGTTCGTGGCAGGCAGCCTGTAAGATGGCCCCGTGACTCCCACCTCCTGGTCTTTGTGTTCTCATGTGATGCTCTCATCTTGGACGTGGGCTGGACTTGACGAACAGCACACAGCACGTCTGCGATTAGGTCACAAACAACCGTGGCTTCCTTTTTCGGCGCTCTTTCTTAGACCACTGGCCATGGAGAAAGCCAGCTGTTATGTGGCATGGCAGCTTGACAGAGAAGCCCACAGGACAAGGGACTGAGGCTGGACAACTACATGAGTGAGATTGGAAACTTGAGATGAGCCTGTAAGTCACAGTTGACAGTTTGACTGTCACCTCATGAGAGACCCTGAGACAGGGGAACTTAACTCAGCCATGCCCAGATTGCCGCACAACGGTAACTATGAGATGGTAAATATCCGTCGTGTTAAGCCTCTAAGTTTTGGGATAATTTGTTGAACAGCAATAGAAAATTTATATATCAAGATGCAAAAGTGCCAAACTCCACTTGCATTTTCTGTCCCTTGTCCTTTGTGAGAAAATACTAACGCATTCTTTTGTGGCATTCACCACGGTCTAACCTGTATCATAGATATGTGTCATTTCTTCAGCTTGGCTACGAACTTCTGGGGAACAGACTCTCACTGCTCCTGACTTTTGAATTCGTCCAGGTCCCAGAAATGAACCTCACACATAGCAAATGCTGAATAAACACCTGATTAACAGATACATGAATAAATCTTGCCTTTAATGGCCGAGATACAGCTGGGTAACTTGAGGTTAGACAAAGCAATTTGACCTGCTAATCACTTCCTTGATTCTCCATGCATCTTAATATATTAATAACCGATTTTCTAGCATAATCTCTGCTGAGATTCCTCCTTCTACTGAAGAAGACACAATTAAAGCTTGAGTAAATGCTGTGGCTTCATTATTTCTTTATGATGTTGGGAATTTGTAACACGCAACTATAAATCAAAGCATCATTTCTATTTCTACCCTCAGAAAGATAGTTTGTGTAAAAGTGAGTAGTCATTTGAGAGTACATAGAAAACAAGCCTGTCTTCATCAGCGACGTGCAGAACTGTTCCTACAAGCAACAAAGCAGTATTTTCACTTGAAAATGCACTCGTATATTCTTGTTATATAGTTGTTTGCTATTATTTTTAAATACAAAACATGACTGATACACGGAGGAGAGGAGGGTCCCTGAGACTGACTTGGAGAAGGGCAAAGTGTGAGCCTGAGTGAGACACACTGCTGTCCCTTGTGTCACAGAATGTGCCACACTGGTTATGATGCAAATTGATAGAGATCAGGCTGGGTTTTGAAGGACTTGGACAGAAGCAGCGGGCTTTTTTTTTAAAGGCTGTTTATGTTAAAGGACATGTAAGGGGTGTTCTTTTTCTTCCATCATAAAAGGAAGAAATAGAGAAAGACACTTTAATTAAGTGAGGATTGTCAGAGGAAAGTGAAGACCATCATTGTCCTAGCAATCAGTAAAAAATGTCATATATATGTGTGTATATATATATATATGATTATTTATATATATTACCTACGTTATATATACATCTATACATATTCTATATACAATATATATGCTCTATATATTATTTTGGACTAAATATTACTAACTAAAGGAGCTGGAAATGCCACTAAAACTGTCCAGGATGAATATGCTCTCATTTGCTTCCTGATTCTTGCCTTTCCACTTAGACCATCACTGTCAATGATTTTGTTATCTGACTCAAACATGAGGAGAGTTCTGCTGGTGGCTTTAATTATTTTCTCATCAAAGCCACGTTGGACAGTTTCAGAAATTCCTTCCCTGCCCCCCCAGGCCACCTTAAAAGTCAAACGATTCTCATCCTCTTGTTTTGCTTCAGAAATGGCAGGAAGTGACTGGTTCGGCCGGCTTCAGTCAGGTTCCTCAGGAGCTGGAGGGTGGGTGGGTGGGTGGGGGAATGGGGGTGTGGGGGGAGCAGAGGTGCAAGGGCTCTCCCGAGTCTTCTCACATCCTTAACTCCACATGGTTGGTTCCTCCTGAGCCAAGATGCTCCCATTCAGATCAGGCTGGCTAGGGAAAAGGAAAGGCCCTTTGTTTCAACTGTTTCAAATGTCTTTCTCCAAGTGAATCTTTTGAGAGCTTCAAATGTTTCAATTTCATCTTGTGACTGAAGGAAGGGGACAGGGTGCATTGAGTGACCAAAGGGCATCTGGTACAAATGTTGTCAACCAATGGATACGGGACCAGCTCAGGGCCCTGCGTATTAGTCTCGCTTCTGCCATTAGAACTTCGTGGCTTTTGCATCTTTCCCTGGTTGGGAACTAGGGACTGGGATCGCAGGGTATAGAAAGACACTTTTGGTGACAAAAAGGACTTTGGAAACCATGTGCTGCCCCTCCCATCTCAAATGTATTGAGACGTGACTTCTCTTTTTCATGGTTGATTGATGAACGTGACTTCTCTTTTTCGTGGTTGATTGATGAATGCCAGAACTTTCTACGGAGCTGGTTCAGAACTCAGCCCACTGACCCCCTGCTTCTGCTTCTTTTCTACTTCTCAGTGGCTGGTCCAGGGATTTATGCATAACTCCCGTGCGCTGCCCTGTTGCCCCTGTCTGACTGCCAGCCACAGACTTGAGAGTTTCCTACAGCCTAAAGCCCTGTGAGATTTCCCAGCGGCTTTGAGAGTTTACCTGAGAAGTCTCTCTTCCTGGTTTTTGGGAGACTACATGTGAATCTCCTAAGATGAGCATCTTCCAGAGAGGCAAGCTTTTCAGGGAAGCCCCTTCCATGTCCGCGAGCTGACCGCCTGTCTCGTCACTGTCCTTCATGGATGAGTGCAGCCTGAGAGCCATCAGGCAGTTCTGGGACTGGGGGACTTGGGCACCCACTGTGATTGATCATTACTGCACCTGGGCCATTTCACGACACTGGAGATGGGTGGCAGTAGCCTTTATCACATTTCATTTCACTTGGCTTGAAGACAGACCCCGGCTGTCAGGGAGACGGAAGAGAATGCTGACCTATTTCACGAGGTTGACCTCATTCCCAGAGCCAAGGGGCTTGGGTCTTTTGGGTCTTCCGTTTCTAGCTTGCTCATCCATCTTGGATGCTAGATGGGCAAGAGGTCCACTGACCAAGGGCTAGCAGAGGCTTTCTAACCCCCCATCACTCTTAGATGGTCTGAATCTCCAGATTTAACGATTTTTTTTCCCCTGGAAGAATTCAATTTTGAAAACCTCCTGAATGCTTTTCTGCTGTTCCGGGTACAAAACTGAGGAATCATAACAACACAAAAATCAAAGCACACACTTCTGCAACAGGTATCATACCAGGCTCTGTGCTGAACACTTTACATATATTATGACATTCAGTCCTCACAGGAATCTGATGAGGTGGGATCAGGTGTGACCCTCATCTCACATCCGGAAAGTCACGTGAAAGTGCTTAGGACACTTGTCCAATAATCCAGATCTCATTAGTGGTGGACTCAGGTTTCAGGTCCCAGTGGTCCTTCTCCAGGGCCTGGCTTCTTAACCACCACCCAGGACTCAAGAAACTTGCAGCCTCCTTGAGAATGGCACTCAAGAAACTTCTAGTCTCGTCAGGGATGCAAATAGCTAACATGAGTATGAGATAAAGTTAAATAATTGCTACGTAGTGGTAAAGGCAATGCAACGCCAGAACACAGGGGAGAAAAATTTGCTCCTAACTTAAGGTGTTGTTAGCCGAGGCATGAACGGAGGGTGGCCAAAGACCCAAAGACCCAGAGGGGTGTGTTGTGTCTCAGAAATGGGAGTGCTCAGCACCCTGGGAGGGTGTGTGCCCCATGGAGCCCTAGGGTGGGAGAACAGCCTGCAATGTAATTTGGAACAGGGTCATGAGTCGGTTTGAATCCAAAGCAACCAGGTGGATTTTATCTGGCACACAATAGGAACCAGCTTTAAATTTTAGGGAGGAGTGCTATGAGCCACCCTGTGTTTTAGGTATTAGTAGATGGAACTCAGACAGGGAGGACTGTCAGGGTCCACGTGAGGGTGGGAGAGGCCAAAGTAGAGCAGAGCTGAGTAGAAATGGGTGCAAAGAGAGGCAGAGTCATGGCGCCCTGGAAGGCTTGGTGACTGCTTACATGCAAGGCGGGGTGGGGGGGGCGCTGGTACCCAGCTTGCCAGAGGCCCAGACAGGGTGACGCAGGGAGGAGAGGTTGTATGAGGTGCTTCGGAGCTGGGGACCGTGACAGGGACAACCTCGGTTCTTGGGCACGTGTGAATCTTGCAGATCACTTATATGGAAATACCCAGGAGAGCCCAATGTGGGATCCTGGAGCCCAGGAAGAGATTGGGTCTACAGTCATTAGCGTAGAGATGTTTGGCAAAATCCCCACAGTGGGTAGAGGGTCAAGGAAGGTTGTGGAGCAGGAGTGGTGAGCACCTTTCCCCAACGGGCGCCCGAGGAGGCCTTGGCGTCGGGGTGCCAGTGTCCGAGAGATGCTCCGAGAAGAAGGCTGAGTCAAGACATAGGAGGAGACACCTTCAAGAAAGAGAACTCTGACTATTTCCATTGCAAAAAGACTTATTATTATTATTTTTTGAGGCAAGTGTCAGAGAGGAGTCAACCAGCATGGAAAACAGAAATAAAGCAATTCTCCATCATCTCCCAACTCCAGTCAGACTGTTCAACACCATTTATTTCAAACAGATGAAGACACATGTCAGTGTAGCTGGGAGCAGTCAATTAAAGAGATTAAAGGCAGAAAAGCTACTGCAGCAAAAGTATTTAAGTTTCAGTTTCTTCTGCAGCTGTGTTTTCGCCACTTCTTAGCAATCAGAATTTCCTTACCCTCTGCTCTCTTGGGCTGCTGGGATTGAAGGAAGCTCTTTCTTTTGCTCCTGGGGGAGTGTTTTTTTCTTTAAAGAGATCCTAGGATCATAGATTTCCATTATTTTCAGTATTTATATTTTGCATACCTTCTAAGTGTGTGGATGCTTTACTCAGTTTAAATTACTTTAGCACGACCAGAGAACACATCCTGCTGTCCCCAGGTTAGAGTCGAGCAAATCAACGGTAAAGGGTTTCCTGAAATTAAATACCATAGGCTCCACAGTCTCAGAACAAGTGATTTCGTGTTCCACTGACCGCTTCAGACAAGTCACGTTTCAATATCTATTCTTCTTGAGTCATGATATCATAAACCTAGAGATTGAAAACTGGAAAGAACTGTGGGAATCACGTTCCACCCTTTCTTTTTACTGACCGAAGCTCATTCTGGCTGATGGGCTTACCCCAAGTCCCGTGGTTGGAGAATTTCTGGGCATCACCTATAAAAGCTCTCAGCTCCCAAGAGTCGAAATTTCTTCTCGCTTCGCCCACAGGCTCGGTCTTACTCCCTATGGGGAAACTTGACTTGGGCAGGGGAGCCTTGACAAACACACTGGCTGTCAGGTCTGGGATGACACATAGCTTGGGCCTCTTCCTGCGAGTAGGTCCCTGATTTCGGTGCCTCAGTTTCCATCTTGGTCCTATGTCCAGTATCTTAGTCCCTCCTGGACACCAGAACCTGCTTTACCCCCATCTCTGGCTGCCCCAATTCTATCTTTGGTTCTAGCCAGTGCCTGGGGTCCTGTCAGCTTCCCACAGGTTAGGTGCTTAGACCGCTTGTCTCCTAGCAACCAAACTTGGCCCACCTGTCAGGGGGGACTCAGGGCTCTCTCAGGACCCTTGTGTCCACATCCTCCAGAAACACTGCTGTTGGATGGCCTGGACTTCTGGTCCCTCTCGTGGCTGTTTGCTTCCCCCGCTGGGAGGCGCTGTCCTTGGGGTCCTGCCCCCCCACACCTGGTCTTCCCCATCCTGCTGCAGTTCCCTGGGCCATGTTCTGAGACGTTACATAGAATTAGTGCATCGCAAAGCTAGGGCCACTAACTTCTGAGCCGGCATTTTTGTTTTTTCATTAAGTCATCTTTCTCTTTCATTTCCTGCGTGATCTGGTTACCTGCCATTTACTAGCAGTGTAAATTTGGGCAAACTGTTCCACCTCTCTGGGCATCATTTTCATTGGATGAAAAATCAGGACGATCATATTAATTTCCAAGGGTCGCTAGGAGGATAAAAGAGCTTGCGGTAGGTAGCTGGCCCTCAAAAAAATGTTTCATCTGAAATGAAGGCTGTTGTTTTTTACCACTCATCTTTTTTTTTGCTACTGCTTACCTGCTTTCTCCCTGTGCTACATGGTGTAATAGGGAGTTTACAACAGGGCTAAGTACTACATTTGTGGATTATGCGCTGGCGCGGCCATATTGATTGAGCTCCATCTTGGCTTGTTACCAAAGGAAGTGCTCATTCATGCCTTCACTTACTAAGCCGCTCATCTAGGTAAGTAGTGGGGAGGCTCTTGAATGTTGGTATCCTGTCTTCAGGTTAGCTATACATGGACGTTGAAAAGCTACATCGTGAAATGGAATCTGTTGGCTCTATTTCCAAAGCCCCAAAGTCCCAAAGCGTTTCTCGGCCTGTGTTTTGTCTTTCACGAAAGAATGGGCAAAATGATACTCTTTTGTGAAAGTGTAAAGGCACTAATAAAAGCAACAAGTCCCATATGGGACAAAATCAAATGAGACCTTTTGATGGGAATATTTAACAAGAAGAA
This sequence comes from Lynx canadensis, assembly GCF_007474595.2. Lineage (NCBI taxonomy): Eukaryota > Metazoa > Chordata > Mammalia > Carnivora > Felidae > Lynx > Lynx canadensis. The sequence goes on from NC_044320.2 coordinate 75,457,056, forward strand.
GAAGCCTGTGCAGCACTTCCTCTCCTTGGGAATTTCTTAGGAGCTTCTCAAGCACTTGCTGGTGGCTGGCGACGCTGTGTATGTCATCTTGCTTAGTCCCCACAGGAGAGAGAACATTTTAAAGCTCATTTTGCAAAAAGGGGAAGCTAAGCCTCGAGGAGACTCAGAACCTTCCCTGGTGACACAGGAAGTAGGCAGGAGGCGGAGTTGGACTTGGAGCCAGGTGCATTTGCCCCGAAGGCCCACTCTGCGCCCTGCTCCGGCGCCGCCCCTTCAGGTCAGCAGACCCGTGAACACCAGACAGGGTCCGTGACACGAAGGCCAACAGCTGCCGATGATGCGACCACTGGTGACGCTGAAGCTCGTCTAGGTCAGTAACACTCAAGCGGGACACTGAAAATCATTTTAATGACCACCGTAACCCCATAATCAGATGCCCGGGGTTCCTTTTCCTCTTACAGGGTGATGCTTTAAGGGGATGAATATCAAAAACTCAGCTGGCATCCTGACAACTTCCCATTTTCCCTGGGGGCTCCTTCTGCCCCTGACCAGGACCTGAACACTTTTTAAAAGTCCAAGTCCTGTCCATGTGAGACTGACCCCCTGTGGTCCTTTCAGACCACAAAGTGCCCACGCCCCTCAGGCTCCCTGCAGTCGATCTGAAGTCATTCTAGGTGGGGTTCTGCAGACACAGCCGGACCTCATGGGAATCCTTGGTCAGTGGTAACAAGTGTGTTTCCAGGCCAGAGAAGCCAAGAGAAGGATAACTGTCTTTTGTTATCTTTCTGGTTTTCTGGCTCCAGGATTTTGGAGACGTACAAGTACAAAAAAGATGTGAGTCCTTTTTTTTCCCCCGCCAAGATCTACTATAAGCTATTTGTATATTTCCAACAAGGTACTTATTGAATATTTTGGTCAATAATGATTCCTTGTCGTCTTCCCTACCCTCTATATTTACTGACTCTCTGAAAGAGGAACAGGAATTAATAAACAGAGGCTCATTCATTCATTCATTCATTCTCCCATTTATTCCCTCAAGAGACACTGAGTGATGCATAGGAATCAGATACCATATTAACACTACATTTCCCATTTCACCCTGGCAACACTGGGTAGTGTGGTCTCTACCTTATAGCGGGGGCAAATCAGTTTCAGAAGCATTAAATAATTTGCCCCAAATCAGAATGCTCATGAAAGATAGAGCTGGGATTAAATGCTTGTTAGCAGACATGTTGACAGACGTTCCTTAGCAGGAGAGCAGAAACGAGGTAAGACCTAGTTCTGGGGCCCCTCTCTGAGTTGGATACATACATATATATCCGCCGTGCCACCATGGGCATGGCACTTAAACTTTCTGAGTCTCAGTCTCATCTGCACAATGAGATGGTAACAGCACCTGCCTCAGAGAGGCTCTGAGAGGACTGAGGGATGTACATGCAGCCCCAAGTACCGTGTCTATACAGGCAATGCTCACAAGTGGGTTTTTGTCATTATTTCAGATACCGAATCCAGAGGCTGGAAGAAAAGACTCAATCAGGGAAGCATTTGATTGTCTTTATTGCAGTCCTACCTAAGTAAATCTTATAAGTCAAATCAATCTTATTACCATCAAATCAATCCTGTCCAAAGGCCATGACTCCAACCCATGACCTATACCCGGAGGCTGAGTGAAAAGATGCAACAACATCTCATTGCTGAGTTGGGGCCCAGTTGATCAACTGCAAAGTGGTTAAAAGCGTTAAATCCACTTGTGTTTTAATGATGGTTCAGAACCACAGGGCCGTGATGGTATTCACAGCCGCGCCCTATGCTGGTCAGTCCCGCATACGAATGGAAGGGCTCACTCCGAAAGAAAGACGCCTGCCATGACGTGGCAGAGGGCTATTTCCAGTGCACATGTTCTCCCGTAGCAGAGGCCCCCAGGACACAGCAAAGTGGACGCAGCGACATTGTTGCTGCAAAATGACTCCATTTTGAGTAAACCGTATCGTTCTTGCCCCAAGATTGTGCCCCTGAACCCACCTCCTTGTCCAGAAACCCTGGAATAACCATCATCCGCAACGAAAGGATTTGGGAACACACGAGCAAGAAGAGTGTGTGTTCCGGCGACACATTCTGTGGATTCCTCGTGAACTGATGAGACCTGCTGAGTCCTTCTTGGAGCCAAGGGCCATACACGTCACGCGTCATAAAGCTCCTCCCTCGTAACTTGTTGCTGCATCACGAATAGAACCTTGGACACATGGAGGCGAAGATGTGCTGGCATCTCTCAGCTCTGCTTACCAGAGAAAGGGTGGCGGGATTTTTGAAGCTTCAGCAAGCAAACCATGGAGCCAGCTAGCCACGCCTTCCGGATGACAGTTGCCATCATAATGGTAATTGAAGCTTTTTCAGGGAGCAATTCCCAGTGCCGGCAGTGGCTTTACTGCTGTTAGGTTTTCCCGTCCTTCCTCTTGCCCCTCTCTTGGCTGGCTCAGCCAGGCTGTCAGGACCAATTCACAGCTATACACATAGGATCCGACCGTCGCACAACAGTGACAGCTTGACTTCAAAAGAGGATGAGGGGGTTTCTCCAGCGGTCCGGAGAGTGCCAGGAAAACCAGACCATCACTGGTATTTCAGGCAAACAGCTCTTCATTCTCCCCGAGCAGAAACCCTTTAAAAGGAACGTCTAAATCACCCAGCGTATTAAGGCATCGCATTCTTGCACAAATCGTAACAGACATTTTTTTCGTTGTGAAGAGACAGAGATGTTGCAAGGATGTCAAATCACATAAAGCCGCAGCCCAACACGGTATCAGAGCCGTAATCTGTGCTTGTCGCCTTGTGAGGCAGGAAGGCAAGTAGGCATTAATATAGCCCTTGAGTGAAGCGGAACCAAACACAGTTTATTCTTCGCCAGGATGAGCAGGTGAACGCCTTGCAAGAGTCCCTGCCATTCTTTCTGCCCTAGGTGTCTACTCCCCACCCCTCCTCATCTACGAGGCAGCCAGCAACACAGGCAGTGATCAAGAGCTGTATATATTAAGGGCTTTGGTCAAAGCCATACTGCTGAGAAATCAGTTGTGCTTGGACTGAGCAGTTCAGGCCAATGAAACGAGCAGCTTGTTACGTATTGATCGCAAACATGAAAATCACAACAACGGGGTTAGGAAGATAAGTGGACGCGGAGGCATTTCTGTAGTTAGCATGGAAGTCAATGTTTGTTCACTTGATCTTTCCTCAGACAGGAAGCTCCTGGGGAATGCTTTTACACAAGACACAAGACAATGGGATTTGCTGTTCATCATCGTTGCTACATAGGACTTCAGGTTAATTTATCTGGTCCCTAATCATGGAACAAAGGGATTGTGCTCTAAATATGTACCTGTCTGTCTGTCTATTTCCCTCTCTCTCTCTCTCTCTCTTATCTATGTATCAGCTATATCTATTTCTACACATACATCATTTAACCTTCCTACAGTTAATAAATACCAATGGCAACAGTGCTAATATAAATTAATAAATAATATAAGGATTATAATACATATAATATAAATTACAAACAATACAAGGATACTATAAAATAGAGTTTAAGGTAATCAAGTATATACACACACACTTTCATGTATACCCTCTTTCAGATACTACTCCAAGGACTATTCTCCGCTCTTCTCTTTCTCCAAGCCTACAGGCAATCCAGGGCACAAAGGGGCCCGAGAAGAGTGAGTAGTAAAGGGCGGTGTTGACACCCAAGTGGAAGAATCCAGCCAGGTGTGCTCTGGGTGGTCTATAACTTCTGACATGTGATCCTTGCCAGGTCTCTGCAGTGGACACCGGACAGCTTTTCACTGGGGGAAAAAGCCAGCGTTCCTAACAACATAAAGGTGCTCACTGTAGGTTTTTTGGATGAGCAACGGAGAGCTGCAGGAGAAGAAAGAGAGAGAAGAAGGCTGGTGGGGGAAAGGCAAGGTGAAAACCCTGATAGAGTCTGCTTCTGAGCCCTCAGAAGATGGGTGATGTTAACTGTCTCAAAAAGCAACTCACTCTCCATGGTTTTGTTATAACGGACACTCAATACAGACTTGCCAGATTCAGACATGGTGGTGAGACAAATGGAGCTCAACCTTTTAATTACTTAATTGCTGGCCATAAAGTGGCGGCTCACTGCCAAAAGGCTGATGCTTGTCTGCAGTAGGATGACATTTTTCCAAAGGTAAGTCTATTTAGTTTTTATTTGTCCCTCACTGGCAGTTGTGCACAGTTTGGACAAATCACCTCCAAGCCTAGCTATAAAATGAGAAGATATAAAGTTAAAAAAGTTAGCACAACTATTAAAAGCCCAAGTAACAGGTAAGAGATAATTTTGGATCTTAATGGCAAAGTTAATGGAAACTGTAGTTCAAAAAAGATGTACACAGAAATCTTGAGAGGCTCCAAGCTGATATGAAGTTACTTCATTTGATTTCTTTTTTTATGTTTATTCACTTATTTTGAAAGAGAGAGCTCGAGTGAGTTGGGGGGAAGGGCAGAGAGAGAGAGAGAGAGAGAGGGAGAGAAAGGATCCCAAGCAGGCTCTGCACTGTCAGCACAGAGCCAGACACGGGGCTCGATCCCACGAACCGTGAGATCATGACCTGAGCCGAAGCCAAGAGTGAGTCCGATGCTTAACCCAACTGAGCCACCCAGGTGCCCCTGAAATGTCATTTTAAAACACGAATAAAATTTAACTACTGAAAAAGTTGAATACAAAGAAAAAAAAATCCTATTATAAAAACGATGTTCGATATATTCTGTAGGGGCACCATATGGCCCGAGGTGCCCCAAAGAGCAAATCAGCACCTTGATATCCCAGAAGCCTCTTGCTGCCAACATGGTGTTTTAGCACGGAAGCCAAGCCGTGGCCTGCCCTTGCCCTTTCTGATTCTGATTTGTGACGCTCCCAACCTTGAGCTGAGCAGGCGGGGGGGGGGGGGGGGGGGGTCTGTTTTCCCGACCGTGACTCCGCAGCCTGACCCTGATCGGTGGGGCTGGCCTCGCTTCCCCTCGGCTGCATTTCCCCACCATTCATCTGGCTCCAGCTTGTTAACCTGACTCCCCGGCCCCGTCTGCTTCCTTTGCTTGAAGCTTCAATTTGATGATCATTATCCTGAATGCTACCCGACTCTGCTTAACCCCACCGAAGGAAAAAGGCAGGCAGTGCCCCGGGTCTTGCCTCATGGCATATGAAGGTTCATATTTTTTACGGTGAAAATTAAAAGCAGCCACTTTGGAGTAAATGCCTCTAATCATTTTGGATGTGAGCTGCAGAAATAGATATTCGGGAGCTGGGGCTTATGGCTGGGTCGATCAAGGTATGGGTGGACCGTGCATGGTCCCTCAGGGCGTGGCTATCCTACTTTCTAAGAAGCATAGCTTTGCCGGTACTGTGTTATTCTGGTGGGTCCACACTGGCAAATGAGAAATCATCTTATCCTTAGAGGAAGCCTCAAGCCTGAGATCCTTGAAGCAAGATTTCTAACACTTATGGGCACAATGGTTCATGGTCGAGGGGTTCGCTTTGGTGAAGGGGGTTCTGGAAGACACCTCCAGGGCGTGTTCACAGGGCGGACCCAACCTCCACTCCCCACGCAGAAGGGTGTGCCGGAGAGCACGGGTTCTTAAAGTATGGTCCAGAGACCCCCGGGATCCCCGACACCCTTCCAGGAGGGCTTTGAGGTAACAGCTATTTCCAAAATAATATTAAGACATTTCCCACTTCCCTCGGGAGTTATCCAATAGAGTTTTCTAGAGCCTATGTGATGATACTGCAACAGATTGAATACAGAGGATGTAACACTCTGTTAGCCAGACATCTAGGAGATTTGCAAGAAAATGGAAAACAACATCATTTCCATTAGTCTTTTGTTTTGAATGCTGATGTCATTTTTCATCAGGGAGACTAGTCTCGTCAACACGTCATGTTAATTTTTTTATTGTTCATCATGATTAATAAATGTATAAGTAACATTTTTCCCACGTTTACTTTCTAAAATGGTAAAGATTGATATATGTAACCACCACAAAGGCCTTTGGGGATCCTCAATAATCTTGGAGAGTGTCTAGGGGCCCCGGTAACAGAGACGAACGCTTGATCTGTTGGGAAATACATGGGCTTTCGAGCCAAGCAGACCCAGCTGTAAATCGAAACTCGTCCCTAAGGGTCTAGAACTTGGTGGCCGGTTTCCTACTTTCTTTGTGCGTCCTCTTCTCCCTGAATGAAGGAGACCCTGCGGATTAGCTGGCGAGCAGCGTGGCAGCAGTGGTGGCTGGCGGGCCCTCCGGGAGGGGGAGCTGTGGATGAGGTTGCAGCCCCGGCTGTGCCCACAGCCACCCCTCAGGTCCCTGAGCCACTGGCCGGAGAGGTGACCGAAGGCGTTTGCCGCTTGGCCCTCCGCCTCGAGCAAGGAGGAAGCTGCCTGGGGTGTGCCCCCAGGACCTGATCACGCACGAGGCTCCTTCCCCTGTCTTCTCGGTCTTGTCCTCTCCTGAAGATGCGTGATAATTAAAAGACGCCTCCTGCCCACTCCGTGCTCTGGGATACCAGATGGTAGGACATGGGCCGTTTCACTCACAAAGGGATCCGCCCTCGGGATGGCCACAATAAATGCCAGCTCGGCTGGCGCGTCCTCTTATCTGCAGGTGGAACAAAGCATCTGGCCGACACCTGCGATAGGTGGGGAGTCAGTGTGTGCGTGACGTCCCCCGCGTCTCTCCGCTCGGCTGCTGGCCCTCGGTTGCTCATCAGATCCCGTGCTTTCCCGGGGCAGGTACCAGGCGCTGACCTAATCAAGTGCCTGCCTGCACGGAAAGGCACAGCAGCCGTGAACCTGCGGGTCGGGAGCTCGGTGTGTGAGGCTGGGTTGCCGCATCATCCCTGGTTTCCCTCACTGTCTGTCTTTAAGACGGTGTCCTCAAGGTCTTTCTGAGGGCATTCCCATGTGGTACTCAGGCTGCCACCAGTCATCCTGGAGACAGGGTCTCCCAAGACCCTCACAAAACAGCTCAGCGCGTAGGCAGGCAAGCTGGGGAACGCAACGTTGGATAGGCAACGCAAGGCCCCATTACTCCAGGTTTGGAAGGCAATGCGCAAACATATCCGAGTTCTTTGTCGTTCAGGAAACCATTGCTTACCCGCCCAACCTGCAGAACTCTGGATCTTTTGCTTCATTGGTGGAAAACGGAAACCTCTCAGGATTTGGACGGACCGTGGATTTGGAGGCATGGGGGGAATCTGACGTGGCTGTGGATTTCCATCCGTCTTCCCGCCGCCCTCTGCTTCATCCCAACTCTGATCCCCAGGACCATCCAGCAGGGCTCCTTCCTCTGGCCTTGTCCCATGACCTCAAAGAGAAAATGACCCCATAGGGACTGTGTGTGCTTTGTGGTCCCTGAGTCATTAAGGTGACATCTCTCCAAGTGCGCTTTAATGATCACCAGCCCTCTTAGGACCCATCTCAGACAGGCTGTATCAGAACGATCATGGTGGGGAGACAGAAAGGGGAGCTGGATTTACAAGGCCCCAAGGTGGTTCTTAGATTACCCAAATTTAAGAATCATTGTGCAATTATATTATGTATTGTCATATTGTGACCTTGAGTTAGAGGAAGTGTTAAGAGCACACTTGCCTGAGCCTATAGAAGGGGTCTTATTTGAGCGTTTTCATAGAAGATTCCAGAGGAGTGTGTAGCTGATAACTGGGATTAGGAAGAAATTAATGGTTCGGGGCTGCACTGAGTTACAACTCAGTTATGACTAGGACATCAGAAACTGGAATTGGGGAAGCATGGGGAATCTAGGTCTGAACTAGATTTTTTTTTTCTTTTTTACCATTTCTTAGAGAGGGATGATACCAGGCAGGTCCGTCTTTGGGATGGGAAGCAAGATGGTGGCAGGTGAATCTAAAGAGGAGGAAGCAAATTTGAGGCAGCCCGTCAAGGGCTAGAGAATTTAAGGTCGAGGAAAGTTCTTGGCTACTCCCATTAGTTTCCTCAGGCTCTGAAACCTGTAATTTGGAAAGCTGACCTATGTGTTGGCTGTATTCTCTAAATTTATTTCCTCTTGATTTTCTTTCAGTGTTTATAGGTGTTTGAGACTTCCAGCCTGTCTGAACTGTGCCAAGGACAAAGCTACAGATGAAGTCTTATCCGTCCCTGAGTGTGAGCTTTTATGAGAGACTAGCATATGCATGGCACGTTGAGGACAGTGGGAAAATCCAACAGGATGGGAACAAACTAGAGACACCAAACCTCTTTGATGCCCCCCTCCCAGAGCCCTGGGTGTGCTGGGCTGCTCCTGTCTTGGCAGTTTTGTGCTCTGTATCCTTACAACCTCTCTAGGTTTCTCCCTCTCTCTTCTGTTCTCGTCTTCCCTCTGCCTCCCCAGCCCTCTGCCCAGGAGGAAGTCACCATCCTTCTGTCTGACCCACGGCGGTCAACTAGTCAAGCTCTCTCCTCCCTGGTGGATTGGCCGGCAAGGGCACTCGTGTTAGACAGCTGTGCGAACAGTTTCCTTCTCTAAGACAACTGGGATTACATATTTGGATTCCTGTCTGGGCCCTTATTCTAAGATCTCAGGGTCGAGTTTGATGTGTCTCTGCCAGAGGGTCCTATCAGGACATCCGCTATGGGAAATCCGAGTTCCCTGCTATGAAGTCAGGGGCAGAAGGCTGACTCCAATCTCACTCTGAATAAATCTGTTTCCTTGAGGTAACCCAAGACGACGACCCAGTAACTTACCAATTCTAGGAAGTCTTTGTTGGTGGTGGACAAAGGAAGGGGAAATGTAGCATTTGGTGGACTAAAATACTGCCATGAGGCATAATACAATTTTGAATTTATTATGAATTTCAACAGGTGCGTGAACTTTCATAGAAAGCTGTTACTGTTTCTATAAGGCCTCAAATACACCAAAACACTAGTTTTTTTCAGATCATAATATATGAGGGCAAGAAGACACTTAAAGACCCTCTTGTGAAAGGGTCACCCTGACAGCCCTTGCAATGAATTTGCCAACGCATTTTACTTGGCTTTCAAATTTCAGATATGAATGTCTTCGGATTGCCAGCAAGCCCTATTTCCTTACCACCTTGTCTTGTCACTCATTTCTAATTCTTTGTCTCCTCATGATGGTTGTGAATCTGATGCTGGATTTTTTTCCCAGCATCTTCATTTGAAAGATGAAGCCCAGAGAGGTGAAGTGATTTGCCTACGGCCATAGAGGCTACTCGTGTCCAAGCAAAGACTACAGCCTGCCCCCCACCCCTTCCCCTGCGTGTTCTTTCATTGCAGTGCTGACACTCCTTAACTTGTTTAACCCAAACGACAAAAACCAAATGTCTTCTGGAGTATTTTTCCACAGCACGCCATTTTGGACTGATAGGGAAATTTGCAAAGACCTAGAATGGTATCTGCAGAAAGACAGTGCTGGACCAAACCTAAGCAATATCTAAAAAAGGATGTTCAGCGACTGGTCAGATTTCATTTGCTCCCTAATCTGGTGAAGTAGGGACAGGGAGAGGGCTGTGGTGGCCCGTGGAAGTCATTGTCACCTTCCTTTCTGCAGCTGCTCTGGTGTGGGGTGGCTGGCCCAGTCTGTGGGCAGGAGGAGGTCAGCATCACTCCTGGGGAAACCTTTAGGCTTGAGGCAGCCCATTTTGAAGTGAGAGTGAAAGGTTTTCAGGAGGGAAGCAAAGTTCTATTCCTTCCATCCTTTCAAAAGGCACAAACAACTGGCGGGATATGAGGAGTTTTTTTTTTTCTATCTGTCTCTATCTATCTATCTATTATCTCTATCTATCATCTATCTATCTATCTATCTATCATCTATCATCTATATCTATCTATTTTTCTATCTATCATGTCTATCTATCTATCATCTATATCTATCTATTTATCTATCATGTCTGTCTATCTATCTATAGATATATATATCTATATAGATATATCTATATAGATATATATAGATATATATAGATATATCATAGATACATATATATATCTATATATATATCATACATACATAGATACATGTATATATCATATATATATATCTACCTACCTATCATCTATCTATCTATCTATCTATCTATTATCTCTATCATCTATCTATCTATCTATAGATATATATATCATCTATATAGATATATATAGATATATATATAGATATATATATAGATATATATAGATATATATAGATATATATAGATATATATAGATATATATAGATATATATATAGATATATATATAGATATATATAGATATATATATAGATATATATATAGATATATATAGATATATATATAATATAGATATATATATCTATATATAGATATATATAGATATATATCTATAGATATATATAGATGTATATAGATATATATATATAGATATATGTCGATATATCAATCATCTATATCTATCTATTTTTCTATTTATCTATCCTATCTATCTATCTATCTATCTATCATGTATGTACCTATCTTCTTGCTCTCTACATTCTCTGTCTGTTATGTTACTTGAAAAAGACTACACAGGTTTTCACTGAAATTTGAGGATAGTTTGGGTTGGCTTGATTTCAAATAATGCTGCAGCACACACATGGGGGATCCCCAAGGAGAAAATCACCCCCTAAATGGTTAGACGGGAGCCCCTCAGGGTGGTTCTCGCTCTTAGGGGAGTTCACACTCTTGGGGAGTTCATGCCGTTGGTGTCTATGTCGCAACATCTAGAACTGGGACCAAGGTGGTAGGGTTTTGCAAGGTGCACAGTGAGTCCTGGAGACCACTGATGAGTCAGGGGCTTATCTGAAAACTAGCTGACTATCATCATGGAACTTAAGATGCACACCTCGGCTTGAGAGAGGTGTGCGTGTGTGTGTGTGCATGTGTGTCTGTGTATGTGTGTGTCTATGTGTGTTCATATTTAAATGTGCATGGGTCTGTATGTGTGCATGCATCCATGTGTGCTTGTGTATCTATATATGCATACATGTATGCGTGCACACGTGTTTCTATGAGCATATGCTTGGATCTCTGTGTGCATGTGTGTCTATATATATGTGCATGTGTCTATGTGTACACACGTCTCCGTTTATATGCATGTGTGTCCGTGTGTGTGCATGCACATGTGTGGTAGGCTAGAACAGCAGGAAGGAGTCCCTAGAGATGAAAACGAAAGTTGTGTTTCATTAATGGCACAGCTCTGATAATGGCAAAGTCAAAGCCCACTAACTACAGTATTGATCACGCTGTCCCTGCCCATCCCATCGGCCACCTCTTACTTTCAGGTCACAGGTTTCCAAACCCAAGCTCACCCCTCGACAGACAGATATGCTCATTTTAGTGCCAGTGTGACGCTCAGAGATGGGAGCCGACAGCCTTTTGAACACAACTACGTGAAGGGCTCTGGCTTCCTTTGAACTGTTTCCTACAAACTTTTGCATGGAAATTACACAGGCGAGGCAAGAATCACTGTGGCCAGAGAAAGTTTAAATAGGACCAGCATTATTTATACACCTGCAGTGTCTGGCAAAGAATTTAAGTGGATGTCCACACAATTCGCCTCTTAAAAATATTTCAATTGGAACAAAGAGAATGATTGAGGCACAAAGTTAATTTTTGTTCTGAGTCAGCTAGAATCTGTCTTTGCTTCTCACTTTGTATGTGCAGACACAGGATGAGGTGAACCAATCGTGGAGAAATGATGGGGAAATACCAGTTCCTGAACAAAAAGACAGATTTTGAAAATTACCCTACCTTTCCTCTATCTGATACCATTCTATGGCTGGTAAGATGCAAACCACTCCCTACTGTAAATAAAGGTACCAATAGTAATTGTCAGAGGGTGGAAAATATATTCAAAGAGAGTTCTGAGTAGTTTTATGTTTTACTGACAAATGACACAAACGCAACTCAGCCCACTGTAACAGCTGGAAGATGCAAAGTAAATCCACACACATTTTTTAAAGCGTAATTTTAGTTCTGGAAGAACAGTTAAATGTCAATGATTTATTCAAAAAAGCCATGGCTGGAATGGGGCTGTGAACACACATATGTGCTTTCAGGATATGTTCTTCATTAAAGAAACTAACAAAACTGTTGCCGTCCCGCTTTCGTCTGCCATCTTAAAGTCAATATCCAAGAGTGAGGAAAGAAGGGGCATCTTCTAGCCTCACGCATGACTGTAAACCAGGTGAAACCCTTCTCCAGGCCCATCTTCTGTGCTGTTCTTGTTCTCTCCCCACTCCACTCCCCACCCCCCCGCCCCGGGGCTCTGGTGACATGACTCTCTTTCCTTCAGCCTGCGGATGCTCTCAGACTGATCCCCAATTGCCCTGAATTTTCCACAACATTGACTTCATCCCTTGCAATAGACCTTCCCCTTTATCCCAACAACATTTTTGCAGGGTATATGCCTAGTCAGAGTGATAAACCAGTGCAAACAAGGTATAGATTTGCTGCTGTGGATTTTCTCCAGCCAAACAGCATGTGCATTTCAAAAGAGGCCTTGAATTTTGTAAGAATTGAGTAATATCAAAAATCGTCAGCACTATATCAGGGTCAGTGGGAAAATAATTTGTGAAGGGAAGTTTTCTCCACTGTCCTTAAATCACACTCTTACGGTGCTGCATGCTTTCTTTCTAGACCTCAAGTAGGCAGGATGGACCCGACTGCAGTGTTGAAAAACCCTCCTGCATGGGTCTGTGACTTCACTTCCTTCTTCTTCAGCAAGAAGTGACCACCTTTGAGCACTGAGGGCCAGGTCACTCTCCCCTCAAAAACCTTTCCTGGTTCCCCATTATCAACCAAATGAATTCCAAACTCCTGTTCTGTCATACTAGATGTCCTCGTTCTAGAAGACTCAGCCTGTCCTGCTTTCCTGACCCCTTGTTGGCATCCCAGCACAAATCCTGTGCCCTCATGGCATCTCACCATTGATTTCTCAAACACCTGAACTTTTCTACTTTGTGGTCATGCCCTTCCTCAGCCTGGACCATCTCTCCCTCCGTTCTGTTTGCAATCTACCATATTCCTTTATGCAGATTTAGCTCAACTGCTCTCTTCTCCACGGAAATAGATCAGGAGCGCTTATGCGCCCAAGATGAGCTCCCATAACATCTATCACACTCTTCCTTGGTCATACTCCATGGAAGGAGATGCTTGTTGTAATTGAGAATCTTTCTCAGTGATTCCTAACTGCCCTTCCCTCACCCTCAGATTGCTTCATAAAGCTCCTCGGGTGATGTGTTACCTCCCCAAGGTGGAGAGGCTGCACATTTCTGCTTTGATTTCCCCGGGAGGGCTCATCAACCTAGCGCTTGTCATCTAAGACATCATAACTCTACCACTTCATAGGAAAGTAAAATATTACTCATAAATTGACCAATTAAACAATTAGCTCCCCTTATACATGCCTCCCTGATTAATAGCAACGTCTACTTTGGTGGGATCTCTTAGTCAGTCTTGATTTTTGAATGGCAAAGTGATTATAAAATGAAGGTGAGAGGGAATTTCACGAAGGTGATGAAGCGGATGCTGGGGAATTCTGAGTCACAGGCAAGATAAATGTGTGTCAGCAATTGAAGACTAGGTCACTGAGGCACAGAAAGTCAAAAATGATCATTAATGACATGATAGGTGCTTCGAGAGAGAACAACTTGAAGAGAACTGATTAAGAGATGCTTAAGGGAGAGCTGGTGAAATGTGTGTTTTTTGAGACTCTACAATCCTTCCATGAAAAAGTCAAAGAGGAAGTGAAGTGGATTCACTGTGAAGTGGATTCACTGTGAAATGTATCCTGCTGTTATGTGATTTGTTTGGGAAGATTATGCCCCCACCTTCCAACAACCATGTGTAACTTTGTTCTACAAAGTAGTGCATGGTCAGGGGCGCCTGGGTGGCACAGTCGGTTAAGCGTCCGACTTCAGCCAGGTCACGATCTCGCGGTCCGGGAGTTCGAGCCCCGCGTCAGGCTCTGGGCTGATGGCTCGGAGCCTGGAGCCTGCTTCCCATTCTGTGTCTCCCTCTCTTTCTGCCCCTCCCCCGTTCATGCTCTGTCTCTCTCTGTCCCAAAAAAATAAATAAAAAAAAGTTTAAAAAAAAAAAAAAGTAGTGCATGGTCTAAGTGTAAACTCCGTCTTATTAAATACAATGAAACAAATTTATTTTCATCGTGTTTAGTTTTATTTTGGACGATGAAGACCTAGTCGATATTTTAGATCTTCCTCTTTTTCATGAAGTTTGGCCCTCATTTATGAGGCCCGTTTGACTCTGTCCTTTTCTGGTCTCAAATGTCTTCAGAGAGTGAGTACCTCCTATAGCTACTTATGCAGATGTCCAAATACCTTACTGAGCAGTAACATCTTGCTGGCAAGAACCCTGTCTTCATTCTTATATTTATAGTACACAGTCAGTACTCAAGGGAGACCGAATGAAGGGGACACTAGTTTAAATGAATAGTGAATGTACAACTCGGGTTGGTTTTCCTTTGCTTGAAAGGGTGTTAAGAATGGGATTCTCTTGGGCTTCAGCAAAGCAGCTTAGTCTCATAACCTTGACTACAAAAGCAAGAAAAGGCTTACCCAGGTAAGCTCATGGCTACAATCTCAAGAGTTGAGAAAGGAGAGAAAATTCTAGTTCTTATTTATTTGCCAGGAAAAAGGAGAGAGCAACATGTTATGGCTGGTGTTTTAGGATGGTTCAATCTCTTTAAAGAATGCTTGTTTATCATTATCAACCCAACATCGATATTTCGGATTTTCACTTGCAACAAGTAGCCAGCTTGCCGACTTCTGACTGTGACTCCATTGCCAAGTGCCGTGTCCTCTGTCACTGGGGTGATTACTGCGTGTGGCAGAGCACGCCAAACTACTCCATGTGTCATAAACCCAGATGTTTTCTTAATATTTTACCAGGGAAAAATTCAAACAAAACCAAAGTGGAAAGACTAGCATAAGTGTCCACACATTCATCACGTAGCTTCAACTATTCTGAATATTTTGCCGTGTTTGCTTCCTCTGTTACCCTTTCTTCCTTAATAAGGATATTCCGTTCATTTATCGTTCCATCCTTACTTCCTTTTTCTTTTTTTTTTTTTTTGGTATTTATTTATTTATTTATTTAGAGAGGGCTCACAAGCAGGGGAGGGGCAGAGAGAGGGAGAGAGGGAATCCCAGATAGGCCCCGCACTGTCAGTGCAGAGCCCAATATGGGTCTTGAATCCACGAATCGTGAGATCACGACCTGAGCCAAAAGGAAGAGTCAGATACCTCACTGACTGAGCCACCTAGGTGTCCCTCCATCCTTACAACTGAAAAACCAAGATCAGTCATACTTTAGAAATCCCATGCTTTAGAATCTTCTGCTAGACTCCTTGTCATATTATTTAGCTTGATTACAGTTTTGCTCTTTTCTGGAGAGGAAGTGGTGATGTGTCCTTTGTATTACATCATTTTAGGAGACACACAATGTCGTGTCCTGCTTTCCATGATGCGAAGACAGTCTGATCTCTACATTATGAAGTTTCCCATCAATCTTTCATCAAATGGCTTCATCCATAATGATCCTTATGGAACCTATTTCCTTTTGGGTTTCAAAATGATATTTCTAATTCTATCATTCTTTTCAGGCTTATTAACTGAGATTCTTTTTGAACAAAACTTCTCTTCATCACACGGGGCCACTTGATTACCCTGAAATGCAGTTCTTATAAGAAAGGCAAGATAAACACTCAGTTCCTTATTTTTTTTATTAAAAACATTTTTTAATGTTTATTTATTTTTGAGAGAGAGAGAAAGATCATGAGTGGGGTAACGACAGTGAGAGAGGGAGACACAGAATCCAAAGCAGACTCCAGGCTCTGAGCTGTCAGCACAGAGCCCAATGTGGGGTTTGAACTCATGGACGGTGAGATCATGACCTGAGCCGAAGCCGGAAGCTTTAACCGACTGAGCCACCCAGGCTCCTACCACCCCCTTATTTTTAATTGCCAACATTTAGAGCAAGAAGTTATCTTAGTTATTCCCAAAATATTTTTCTCTCTTTTGGGCTTCTTCTCTTTTATCTGTGATTATCAATTCAAACATTTAAATTTTTTTTTTCAACGTTTATTTATTTTTGGGACAGAGAGAGACAGAGCATGAACGGGGGAGGGGCAGAGAGAGAGGGAGACACAGAATCGGAAACAGGCTCCAGGCTCTGAGCCATCAGCCCAGAGCCTGACGCGGGGCTCAAACTCACGGACCGCGAGATCGTGACCTGGCTGAAGTCGGACGCTTAACCGACTGCGCCACCCAGGCGCCCCGTCAAACATTTAAAAATATATATTAATGCAATTCAGTCAATTGCATTCATTATTATTTAAATTAAAATTATTTTATCTTTTGTCAATGGAAGTCCCTCCAGATTGGCCTTTGTTCCCATTTAATATGACCTGAGATTCCTAGGTAGCTTCTTTGACTTCTGGGACAACAGAGTACTCCAGGCTCATCTTATATATTTCCTCCCTCGACTGGGGATTGGCCATCCCTCCAGGGAATTCCCTTCAGTAGGAAATGATGTTTAGACGCCACAGTCAGGGCTTCACTTGGGTTGTCATTTCTCTTATTCCTTTTTAGAGGACATACACACAAAACATATACTTTTGAAAAAAATCATGAGCTCATCTTGATGTGTCAAGTAACATGCCTTTTACATATCTTCTTTCATTGTCTAGAAACAATGAAACTCTTTCCTTTTACACTTGATAGTCTTGCTTCCTAATAGCATTAATGTAATTCTTTTTTCATCATTCTGCACCATCTATAGGTTAGTTTCAAAAAGACTGGTACTAATACGACAACTACAAATTTGACTACTGATGTTTCAGATTTCTTTGTAGCTCTATTTTTCTTGAGACCATGTTCCAGTAACTGTAGTCAAAAATACTTTTTAAAGACATTTGAAATAAACCTTTTCCTCTATCCTCCAGATAGATTCATTCATATACTTATTTTTATTTTTTTAGGTACTTTTGTGTTATTTTATGCGATGTTATTTTCAAAGTCAAATCTGTATAACAAGGTACATGTATAAGCCATACACTTAAAATTTTATAGTTTCTAACAATATATGCGGGAAGTTGCTCCAATTAGAACATAGTTTTATTTTTCCTCTTCTATTTTTAAAGCTGATTATGCTCCATTGTGTAGCTATATCCTAATATATTCAACCAGTCCTTTACTGACGGACATTTGGGCTGATTCTAATTTTTGTTACTACTATAAGTAAATACTATAATGAATAAATTTCCTAAAGTTGTATCATAGTTTGGAGGCATCTCTTCAGGGTAGATTCTAGGAAAGATTCTGGGTCAAGGATGAGTGCAAGGACAAATTTGTTGGATGTTGTTAAGTCCCACCCTAGAGAGTTGTATCCTAGTTCACTCACCGTCAATGCCTGAGGGCTCCTGTTTCTCTACAGTCTCCCCAACAGAGAAGGCCATCAAACATTTGGGTTTTTGTCAGTGTTACAGGCAAGAAATGCTACCTCAGTGTGGTTTCTCTGGCTATAAGGGAGGCAAACCATTTTTTCAGGTACCTATGCCAACAAAGAATGTGGTCGGTCAACTTTTGAGTGTTTTAGACTAAAGCACTAATCAAACTTACCACGTAAGCTGCCAATGTGAAAACTCCAATCTATTTTTAGCTCTAAGAACTTGGTAGCAGGAAAAGAAAAAGATGAGAATGAATTCCAAGGTCCTTTTTTTTCCTATAATTATATTGGGGGGGGGGGAGCGGTCTGAGATAATCACATCTCTCAGTGTACCTGGCAATGCTCAAGGAAGAGACTCAGTGCAGTGGTCACCACCATGTCCTGGGGAAGCAACCAGTGGCTCCAGGTGGCTTAGGGCCAGAAGCTGGAGGGAGAAAACCACGCAGCATTTTGCAAATCAACACATGAGAAAGTGATTCAAACCCTAAGCCCAGGTGCAGAGCTCTGAGGATTCTAGTCCCCACCCCCACAGTCTGAACTTATTCACATATGGGTTCTAATGGAAGGAGAAGTTTCCAAAGACTCCATTTTACAGGTATTTGCAACATCGGGATCTCTGCGTTAGGAGAAAAAAATTCATTTGGTGTGAACTAGCCTGTATGTTGATGAGACAAAAATGCGGTGACTCCTTTGTGAAGAGTCTTCGTTGGGATCCTCTACCAGGAAGGCAAATGAGTCAGGGCAAAGACTAATTTCTTTTCCGATATTAAAATTATACTTACTATGAAGGCTTTTGACTGCTAATCATAAACTTCAGATTGAAATTGACAAATGAGATCATTAACCTAAACGTATTCAGTCGTGATTCCAAAACAAAAAAAAACACAAAAAAACAAAAACAAAAAAAAACCCATCAGTGGAACCCTAAGGCCAAGAAGTTAACCAGAGGAAGAAAGAGATTTTCTTTTTTTGTTTTTAAATATACCTCAACCAGAAGCCTCCACATGCTCACAAATGAGGTGTTAAATTTATCTCTTGACCTGCAGGCAACCTTACTGGAAATTGAGATAACCACAGGGCACTGTCCATTTGTCAAAATTTGGTTCTTTCCCTTAGCGTTTTTTCCCTGGGATCAAGGGTCACTTCAGAGGCCTTGTACAACGTGCACATAACAATTAGAACACAGAAACCAGCCCCTGGCGGGGACTTTGACTGTGAGACTTGTCAGACAGAGGAAAAGGGAAATATCAGATGTATGGGTTCTAGCAGGCACTAGAAACCCGAGGACATGTTTCCAAGTAACTGGAAATAGCAAGAACCAAGCAGAGATGAGAGTGAGTTGCCAGGGACTTAAAAATAGGCTTACAACCTCCCCTGGTTTCAACAGATATTTAATAAGCACTGGGACTAGAAGAGACTGGCAAAATAAAGGCATTCAGTAAATAATTGCTAAATGAGTAAACGGTTGTGAAACCCTGGAGTAGAATCTACAGGAGATGAAATCGAGCACTGACTTTGTTTTTCTCACATGTATGGCATATTCATGTTCCTTATTTCTTACTTGCCATTTGGTTTATTTCATTTTCCCTTGAAGTTTCGTACTAAAACACCCTTCTTTCAGTACATTTTCTGATGGAGTCCATGAGACAAACAGTATCCATTAGTCACTATGTAGTCTTTATCTTACATTTCTCTTTATTTTAAAAAGTCAATGTTATAATATATATATATATACACATAAATAATATACATATACATTCTGAGTAGCTTATAGGTCACTTGGAATGACACGCCATTGCAAGAAATCATTTTCCATCGGTATGAAGAAGGTAGGGTTAGTTTGTTGGGGCTGCCATAACTAAGTACCGTGAACTGCGTAGTTGAAACAACAGAAATTATTGCTTCACAGTTTTGGAGTTTACAAATTGGAAATCCAGGTGTTGTCGGGGCCATGTTTTCTCTGAAGGTACCAGGGGAAGGGACTGTTCCAGTCCTCTCTCCTAGCTTCTGGTAGTTCCTAGGTTTATGGCAGGGTAATTTCAACCTCCATATGGTGTTCTCCTTGTGTGCGTCTGGTCCGAGTTCTCCCTTTTTTGCACTACTAGGTATTTATCCAAAGGATACAAAAATGCTGATTCGAAGGGGCACAGGCACCCCAATGTTTATAGCAGCAGTATCGACAATAGCCAAATTAAGGAAAGAGCCCAATGTCCATCGACTGATGAATGGATAAAGAAGATGTGGTGTATATATACAATGGAGTATTACTCGGCAATCAAAAAGAATGAAATTTTGCCATTTGCAACAATGTGACCAGAACTAGAATGTATTATGCTGAGTGAAGTCAATCAGAGAAACACAAATATCATATGGTTTCACTCATATGTGAAATTTAAGAAACAAAACAGATGAACATAGGGGAAGGGAAGGAAAAATAAAATAAGATAAAAACAGAGAGGGAGGCAAACTGTAAAAGACTCTTAAATACAGACAACAAACTGAAGGCTGCTGGCGGGTGTTCGCTGGGGGGATGAGCTAAATGGGTGATGGGAATTAAGGAGGACACTTGTTGGGATGAGTACTGGGTGTTGGATGTAAGTGATGAGCCACTAAATTCCACTCCTGAAACCAATATAAACCAATACTACATGTTAACTGACTTGAATCTGAAAAGAAAAAAAAAGGTGGACCAGTCATATCAGTATAGGGCCCACCCTACTGAACTATCTTATCTGAACTAACATCTGCAGCAATCCTATTTTTAAACAAGTTGACCCTCTGAGGTAAAGGGGGTGGTTAGAACCTCAACCTATGTATTTTTGGGTGTCACAACTCAACTCATAGCAGAGATCTTAGTGGTGAGATCATTCATGGGAATGTATTAATGGCTATTAAATGCATGAGTATAGTCTCATGCATTTAATATAGTTGATTTAGTATAGTCTCATGCATTTAGTATAGTTGATAGATCTTAACCTGGAATTAACAGACCACGTTATCCTCTGTCATTGTCTTATGAGGTGGCCATGGCTGACGAAGCCCGTCAATATGGAAAAGTTAAGAGTTACAAATTGTTTTGTTTTGTTTCGTTTTTTTTATTCCAGAAGTAGGCTTTTGAGAGTGTGCCAATAAGAATAAAAGCTGTATCTTGGCCTAAAGAAAATGATCTCATTGGGATGCCTGAACTCATGATTAGAATGTAAAGCAGCAGGTTGGTTAACGTTAAATGACACTCGTGGGGGGTGTAGCTCAGTGGGAGGGCATTTGACTGCAAATGACACTCTTCTGACCCAACAATGAAAAGGATAAATGTTTAGATTGCCACCATTGTAAGGATTTAAAAGTAAGGAGATAATGGCTTCCTAAATGACAGGCTGTGGAGCTGGACAGACCCTTTCCCCTGTGAAACAGCCCTTTAACTGCTGAAAATGATGAAACAAGACAAAACAAACAAACAAAAACCTCTTCAAGTCTCTCAAAATTGTTGGAAGGGACTATATCAAATGGAGAAGCATCTAGTGAAGAAAATCTACGAAACGTCTGTCAGAACGGCAAGACGCTGTGTCATTTGAACCAGGAGATGCTCACATTAGCTCCTGCCTTCCCTCAGCTCAGTGTGGCAGGACTCTATTCTGGGTATGGCTCAGAAGAGGGGGGTCCCTCTCCTTGTGCCTCGCAGTCTGCATCTACAGTTTCGCCACAGAAGGGGCAAGTTGCTGACATCATTCTTCACCTCCGCCTCCAGCTTTGGACTGGAGAAGCTCTAGTCCACGTGGGTACAGCCAAGATGACAGGGCTCCCTCCCCCCTCTGATCCCACAACTGTAGGGTCAAAGCTCTAGTCCGGACAGAGCCGGCTGAGAATGCTGGGCTCCCCTGCCCAGGTTCTCTCAAAGGCCAGAAGACCCATGCGGTGAGGGACGAGCTGAGCAGACAAGGTACCATCCCTACCCAGAGCCCCAATAATACTGCCAGGGTGTCCTGAGAGTAGTGGGTCGCTGACCTCAGCCCTGCTTGGGCGCAGTGGCTCTGCTCTGGGGGAAGGGCAGGCCTGAAGAGCAGAAAACGCCAGTGTGGTGCCTGAACGGACTGTCTTTACCAGGAACAGAACATGTGGCAGTTCATGTAATACAGGTTATTATGCTAAAGCGTCTTCCTACAGAAGAATTGAAAATTTATCTAAAAGCAAAATGAAACAAAAAATGTGTTAGAAGAAAGAACCCTATTGATTAAAAATGAAGTGCAGTAATTCCCATGGCTCGCACTTGCACCTCCTACCGTGAAACACGGGGGTCCAGAGCTTTCCCCATTTATCCAGTTGCAGACCTAGCTCTTCCTTGCTACTACATCCCACGATATATTAAAACCAAATTGCTATAGAGGCGACAGGAGTGGAGTCACCTTCACTTTCACTTCATCAGTAATGGCTAGGACTTCGACAGCACGGAAGCTTCTTATTGAATCAGCAATTAGAAAAGAGCGAACACACATTGCAAGGATGTCAATCTGCCTGGCCGTTATTTGAATGAGTGCCTTTTCGGTTCAGAAGTATCCAGACCGTTAGATGGGATTTTTATAAAAAGACTTTAATCAGTGCTTTGTGAGGTGTGCTAATTGGCTTCTGGAGACAAGCGGCCACGACGAAAGATCAAGGCCAGAACTCCCTTTGCTGGGACTGTCAGGCTTCCTGCATCATGTGTGAAGGTCATACCTGGCGTGGGGATCTCTGGGGGCAGACTCCCGGGAGCCCCAGCAGACTCTCAAGGAGTGGTGATGCAATATGTTCCCTGATCGCTGTTGGGGGTCCCTAAGGATTCGAGAAGTTACTAAATTTGTCATCATGAATGTTTCAGCTCATGTGGGTGATTATTGGTTCTTCTCTAGTCCTAAAAAAGGATGAGCATTTCGATGTCTGACATGTCATTAAGCATAGGTGTTTTCTATTTCAGACAGTGGCTGCTCTGCGTTGAGAGTCTCTTTAACTACTCTTTGAACAAAACGGCTTAAAAAGAATTTTTAAACACTGTACTTATGAAATATCCAAGCAATTAATAGAAAGAATCAGGGCAGCACCCTGAATGTGAAGGCATGAAATACATTTTTGTTTCTATCACATTCACTACCAATTCTTTTCAGATTCTTTTTGTGGGAACTACAGAATGTTTCTCCTCTTGGCTCTTGGGTTAAACGCTGTATGCACATGAATGACGTTATGTACTTTCCAAAAGTTGAGAGTAAAGATGACCCAATTTTTAAACAAATATATAGCAAAATATACACATGAAAGCTAGAATTATGGATTTTTCGAAGCAATTTTCTTAGACCACTGTTCTATCTCCTCTCTTCTGTGGTGCTACGTTGCTTAACATTCTCTGGAATTGGCTTATTTCATTGACTTCTCTAGCAAATATTCATGGAGTATTTGTCATATGCTAGGTACTCTGTAGAAGCCACAGATAGACAGATGAAGCATGATTCTTGCCTTCAAGAAGCATATAGTTTAGTAAAAAAAAGGAAAAAGTAAGGTACGTGCCACTGGAGGTGTGTTCTACGGAAGGTCAGACACGGCTACACACGAAGGACATAATATCTGAACAAACTCTTAAAGGAAAGGATTTTGGCAGACTAAAAGGGAAAAGGGTCAGGGTCGAGGTCTCATGAATGGGAAGTGAATATCCCTAGTATAACTGGAAATGTAGAAAGACTTGGCCGGCCAGCAGGAAGAGTTTCCAACAGAATAGCCTTCCGTCAATAAAACCCATCTCTTAGTTTGTTTTTTCAATTAAATAATTTTTTAAGTTTATTTATTTATTGAGAGAGAGAGAGGGAGAGAGAGACAGAGAGAGAGAATGAGTAGCAAAGGGGCAGAGAGAGAGGGACAGAGAATCCCAAGCCTGACACGGGGCTCAAAGTCATGAATCATGAGATCATGACCTGAGCCAAGATCAAGAGTTGGACGCTTAACTGACTGAGCCACACAGGCACCCCACCCATCTCTTTCTTTGTAACCACAATTTTTGTTGACCCTATTGCAAATTTAAAGCCTCCTGATTGACCAGACTTAATTATGTGACTTTTTTAACATATTCCCCAAATCCTACCTACTCTCAAAAAAAAAAAAAAAAAAAAAGATACATATTGTTTGTTGTATTTACGACGCTCAAGAGAATTGTCACCAGTCATGATGGCAATTCTCAAACAGGAGTCCCTGGTGTCCTTTTAGCTGTGACAATAGCTCACTAAGCTTACCCATGGAATCTGTTCTGGAGGTGAGAAAAATCATTTGAAATTTATATGTTGGCGTATTTGTTAGAGAATCAGACTTCTTACCTTACAAACATGCTCTAGGTGGGCTGATAGGTGCTTTCAGAGGCACCTCGCTCACTCTCTTACTGGTGGCTTCGGCGGGTGTTCTGGACAGCCTGTATTTATTGTCATTATGCCTAACTCCCTGTCTACTAATTTGAAGGTAAATGTCTCCAAGGTGTCGTGGCATCTCACTGTTTTCAGGGATCTTTCTCCTTCAGGCAGAATAAACCCAACTCCTTTGCTCGTTCTAACCAGTGGTTCGGTTACACAAACAAAACAAAAACCACAGAATCCTCACCTGGAATTGCCACTTCTCATCCTGTCTTTGGGCTATTATTTTCTCCCTTGGTAAAAATATGTCAGCAGTTTCCATGATAAGTTACACGGCTACTATTTCTAGAACTTTTTTGTTCTGTCCCCGCAGCCCTTCTTACTCTAACCATGAGCTGACAAGTTAAACGCGGCCAACAAAATCATATGAAAGACCTAACGCACTTGATATCTTACAAATTTTTCCCAGTGCACCCTTCTTTTTCCGCCAGAAAAGTGAAGTGCTTTCCCAGAATGGGTTTGCTCATGCCTTTTGCTGCCTGTAGGGAAGACTTGACCCCAACCTGCTCTTCCAACCTTCGCCCACAACCCCAGATGGTCAACCCACTTGTCACCCCGCCAGGCACATAAAACAATTTGCTATTCCTGAAATGGGTCTTTGGGCCCTGTCTCTGACACATGCCGTTTCCTCCTTTTGAAAAGTGCTCCCCTCCAGGATTACACTGGCTGCAGGCATAGTCTGTGCATCCAAAAATGATGTGGTAATACCAAAGACGATTTGCAAGGGGTACTTGTGAGTCAGGGCTGGGAATTCTCGCTTGACTCCTCCCCTCACTAGTTATTTATTAAAATGCAAGACAACGTGAGGGAGTTTATGGGTCAGTATGGCTGGGAGTGCATCCACGGGCTGTCTCTGCAGCCAGATGGCCTTAATGTGAATCCTGGTTCTGTCCTTTTCTCTACCTGTGCCCTTAGGTGGGTTATTTTTCCACACCTCTGTTGCCTTTCAAGGGACATTGGCATAATAAGGTTACCTTCTCAATTGTCTCATCACACTCAGGTGTAAAATTGGGATAATGTGAGAATTTGAAAGGCCACTGGGAGGATTAAATGAAATTAATACGTTAACAGTGAGGACAATGTTCTAATTATTAGGAAGACAGGAAGCATTTCAGAAATGTTAACTATTTCATACTTATCATCTTAGCAGGTGTCAGGTTACCAATTCACCCAAAATATAATAAGTTACTTGTACCAAAAATATAAAATACCGAAACCAAACACATCTGCTCTTTCAAAGCCTAAGCTGAATGTCTCAGCGGCTCCCTTTAATTGGATTAAGTGACTTACTCTCCTTCTCCCTGTCCCTCTTCAGGTACTTAGTCAGGTCCCGTGGCTCTTTGCTGTGTGCCCCGAGGATCAAAACAGGTGCCCGAGACTTGGAGTATGGAACAGAAGCTCTGTGGGTGAGAGTCTGGGGAGGTAGGGTGAGTATCGGCACATTCGTTTACTCCACCTTGAGCCCCGCTCGGTGCTGGGTACATCTACCCGTCTCTCTCCCCACCTCTCGGACTCCCCCCTGGACAGTTTGTGAATTAATGAGACCGTGCGCCTAAAATCCTGAGTGATAAAGAAAGAGACGCTAACCAAAAAAAATCGCACGTGTTTCACCAGTGAAACTTCCCTCCAGAATACAAGCTCGTAAAGCTTGGTACGAGTTGGGCACTCAGCCAACCTTCTGTAACAAAACAATTTTCTCCAAATGAATGTTCCACCTTTAGGATGCTGTGTCAATGGAATCGATACCTAATTGAAATCTTCCAGAATCAAAGTTCTGACCTTCCAAATGCCCTCCCTCTCTCCTTCCTTTAATGGCCCCTCAGCAGTACTCTTGGCAACATTAAGAATCACCTGATTACCTTTATTGCTAAAAACTCTACAACAAACCACCTCAGCCATATCAGCCCAAATATATCACCCCTCCATAACTCAGTATCATATTTTATTCCGCTTCTCAAAACCTAGTAGCTGGCATTTTTATTCTTTGGAATATATTCACAATTGCTTTTAAAAAGTGGTTATCTGAAAATAAACGCTGCCACTTCGTGTAATAGTGTCATGTTCAAAGTGATCCTGTTCCAGGTCAATGACCGCCTCCATTCATCATGGCGTACTCTTGTTGTAGAGTGAAATACACGGCATTCTTTGAGTTCTTCTGCTAAAATATCACACCTCAGCATCAGGCAAGTAATTATTGCCTTTCTTGGCCAGTCGGGATGAGCCAGTGGGCAAAGTCATCTCCAAGTAAAACGTTATCAAAGTGCAAAGAATGACTCTTTTCTTTAATAGTAGTCTTCAGAATTTGCCTAATATTTACGTTATTGTTTGAGGAGCTTTATCATAGAATCGTGGCACAATTGGAAGACAAGATACAGGTCTCTTTCGGACCCTGATTGGACTTTTCCTGGTGCTTCACCTTCTGGATCTCAGCTTCCCACTTGGACGATGGGAATAAAAATACAGACATTAGCTGTGTGAAGAGCGAAGAGGCATGATAGAGGTAGAAAGGCTTTGATGAAAAGGTGTCATATAAGTGTTTATCACTGAACGTCTACTTAATGTGGATCTCTATTAAACATCCGGGAGGAAATCATATTTAGAAATTAAGACACCGTCAGGGGTGCCTGGGTGGCTCAATCCGTTAAGCATCCGACTTCAGCTCAGGTCATGATCTTGCGCTCGGTGAGTTGGAGCCCCGCGTCGGGCTCTGTCCTGACAGCTCAGAGCCTGAACCTGCTTCGGATTCTATGTCTCCCTCTCTCTCTGCCCCTCCCCCACTCATGCTCTGTCTCTCTCTGTCTCAAAACTAAATAAACGTTAAAAAGAAATTTAAGAAATTAAGACACCGTATTATTGATTCTAAATTATTTTCTTTTGCCTTGGCAGTAAAAATAAAGTCTATCTCATTTAAGGGGAAAATGCAAAGGAAAACAGTTTGGAATCAGTCATAAACCATAAAATATGAGAGCTGAGATCCCAAATACATCATATTCAGAGTAATTTTAATTTTTTTTCTTCTTGAAAAGAAACTAATCACCTTCTTATCAACGTGTCTAATAAATTTGGATTTTCTCATATCTGGCTTTATGGTTACCTGTATGTGCTCTATGTAGCTGATGCTCGATCCGTACGCATTTGTTTTTAGATATGAAACGCTCTTAAAGGATAACTGCTACCTTAATATTAGATATACCAAAAAAGATGAGCAGAGTAGTCATAAAATGGTTTCTGATGGAAATTAACACGATTTGTACTTATTCCGAATCTCGGACTTAGAGGTGGCCTAGTTTGAGTCTTTCGTGAATCACCTTCGTCTGTAGTAGTTTGTGGAGTATGTACTCTGTGAATAACTAGCTGGTACTTAGCACAGACCACTGCTAGCGATACCAGAGATACATCTGGAAAATCAATAGCGGGAAGTCTTCAAAGCTCACGGGTGGTGGTGAGAGACCTGGGCTCTTCCTTCTGGTGATTCAGTGGACCACGCTCAGTTTCTCTGTGTGTTTATGGGTTTATTATTTTTTACATGCTTATTTATTTTTGAGAGAGAGCACAAGCCTGTCGGGGAGGGGCAGAGAGAGAGGGAGACAGAAGACCCAAAGCAGGGTCCGTGCTGGGCTGCTGACAGCTGAGAACCCCGATGCGGGGCTTGAACTCACGAACCGGGAGATCATGGCCTGAGCCGAAGTCGGCCGCTTAACCGACTGAGCCACCCAGGCGCCCCTGTGGATATATGGGTTTACCCCCCACCTAATGACCCACAAGAAATGACTTAGTAGTTGCCTGAATGAATTGGAAACATTAAAAGCAACTGGGAGTGAATGAAATGAGAAAAACACAGCCCCTGAAAGTTCACATAAACTGTATGTTTTTGCTCCTGTCTGGATGTTGGCGCAAGAGGGAGAAGGCCCCAGAACTCAGATTTAATTTCCCGAGGGTTTTCTTTTTCTTCCAACATTTAGAAGGAACTTGACTTTTCTCAATAATTTTGACTATCAGAGGGGATGGTTTGTACCCTTTCACGTGCCATCACAGACACTGTGCAAACTTTTCTTTTTTTTTTTTTTAATTTTTTTTTTTCAACGTTTATTTATTTTTGGGACAGAGAGAGACAGAGCATGAACGGGGGAGGGGCAAAGAGAGAGGGAGACACAGAATCGGAAGCAGGCTCCAGGCTCTGGGCCATCATCAGCCCAGAGCCCGACGCGGGGCTCGAACTCACGGACCGCGAGATCGTGACCTGGCTGAAGTCGGACGCTTAACCGACTGCGCCACCCAGGCGCCCCTGTGCAAACTTTTCTTAATTAATCTCATGCTAAACTCGCATCGAAGGGGGCTGGGGTTAGGAAAGTAGCCAAATCCCCTTCCAGTAGTCCGTTGATAACACCGGCCTTTGGATTCTGATGTTGCTTCCCAAGATGCCACAACACAGCGCCAAGCACTGTCCCCTTAATTTAAGTGTGTGCCTAAATCTGATCATTCCTCAAGGAACAGGACGCTGGCAGATTCCCTCGGCGAGACTCTCATCATCACCAACCGAGCAAGAAGGCAACAGGTGGTTCTCCTGAGGACAGACGCTTTCCCTTTGAAGCATGATTGCGCATTTAGTTATGTTAGAACAGTAAGAGGAGGCGTACGAAATTTTTTTGAGCCGATATTAAGTGCCAGGCCTCAAGCCCGGTGCTTTTACATGTGTTACGCCACGGTACGTGCTCACAGTGCTCACTGTTAACACTTGAGCGACGTCTCCATCTCAGAGCGAGTAAATGGAGTCTCTGGGAGGTTAAGACATTGGCCCCCGTTTTCAGAAGTTGGCATTCAAGCTCGGAACCGAGGGGGTGGGTTCTCCTATGGCCTCCCATGGGGCTCTGCTGGGGAACCACCACAGGATGTCTGCGTAGCACTTTCTCAGGATGGAGGCTAAGGGGCGGGGCAGGGCCCACAAGAGTGTATTCTGCCTTGGTTGACACTGGGGCCAGAAACAAAACCGGAAGTGGAAGGCAGCAGCCCAAGTGTATTCTCATTCGACACGCACGCCCACATGAGGGTGAGTGAGTACCAGCGCCTGGGAAATTTGCTACGATGCCTGGGGGAACATTTGGAATAATCACGTCTCCTCTCCGGGCTTTGAAATTAAGCAGGAGTCAGCAGCCAGCACAGGACTTGGCCCACAGTAGGCACTCTATAGAAATAAATACTTGTGGAAAGAATGAGGAAGGCAGATGTTTGCGTTCCTGATTCTGCAAACCAAAAGGGAGCGTTTCCTTGAAACCCTCCTGGGATGGTGATTAGCCCTGTCCTGAAAAGCATATTATACACACACGCACACACACACGCGCGCGCGCGCGTGTGTGTGTGTGTGTGTGTGTGTGTATATATATATATATATGTTTGGTAATTTGGGGGAAGATATGAAGTACCCGACAGCATTTGATGATTAAAATAATTAGATACCACTTGAGTTCAGTATATTGCTATCTTACGTGCAGAGAAGCTGACAGATTGAATTGACCGAGAAGCATGGAGTGTCAGTGTCAGATAGGACCCCTGACTCCCACGCTGTACGCTCCTTCACTGACTTCGTAATTTTGTGCCTTGTAAAGAATCTCCAAAATTCTGCTCAACGATTAGCGTGATTAACTACAGGGGCTCACCGGGGTTAAGAGAATAACTTGCTTTGCTAATCAAGCTGAGGTGGGTGATTCAATGGTAACTGTCGGATTTTGTTGGTTTTATGTGACAGAAAGAGTATTCCCCACCAAGATTAATTCAGCAATATTGCATTCCATGTGATAAACATTGAGTTGGACAGTTTTCAAGCTGGAAAGGAGGATAGTGACCAATAACCATGCCTTATTTTACAGATGCGAAAACTGAGTCTCAGCCATGGTGACATGCCAATCACTTAGCTACTTAGCGGTGGAGTCGAGACTTGAATCCACTGACCCCAGTCCATTGACTTGCCGTATTCTATTCTCTCTACCTCTATAAGCAAATTTTTGTTGTGAGTACATGCAATGTCTACGTGGAGTTCTAAGAGAAATAGTAAAATACCCTTCAACTTAACAAATCGAACATTATCGATGTCTACGGGGCCCCTTCCCCCCTCCACCTCATTCCCACGGGCAACCACTTTCCCGAATTCCAAGTTCATCATTCTCTTGTTTTTCTCCATAGCAGGCTACCTCTCTTGATTCGCAATATTTCTTTTATTATGAGAGCCAAATGCACAGATGTTCCCTGAAGCACAATGGATGTTTTATAGCTCTAATATAAGATCAGAATTTTAAAGCCATAAAAATAGCCAATTAGGCTTCCAGATCAATCTCGCACTTGTACCCCATTAGTCACCGATTCACTCTCTTTGGCTTGGAGATGATATCGCTGCTTCTGACCATTAAGAACTCGCTTTTTGGCATTTCCACATCCTTTGATAATGTAAATGTATGAGGATAATGAGCTCCTTTGGGGGATTCTTTGTTTCCCTAAACTCATTGCACTATTTCATATCCTATTCGTTTTAATGCACTATTGTTTCAAAACCAGAAAACAACAACAGCAACAACAAAACTAGGCCCCCTTTTCTACCCAAGCACTAACACTGCTTATCGGGACAAACAAAAACTGTTATACTCAAACGTTGGCAGTTTTAATTCCTATTCCCAGATGAAGACAAAATCTGATTGGTACCATGGCAACATGTTGCCTCGAGTGTCAAATAGGTATTACTCGCATACAGTCTCGCTCACAAATTCTCTTTATAAGTGTTAGGAGAGGTGTGATCTTCTCCTGGAACTCACTAAATTAAAAAAGGCCGAAGAAAATCTAATTAGTGCTTCCAGAAGTGCCTTTCTGGGGTCTGATAATGTCAGATTACTGTTTCCCATTTTCCCCCCTGTGTCCATGAAGTACAGGTGCAGCATGTAGATGTCCTGGCAAGCAACAGGGAAGTGGAGAATCAAGGCAACTCCAGGGCATGCAGGCACAATAGACTCGGGAAGTTCTGGTGGTTTTCTTTGGACTTCTGATATTTCACGCTGAGTTTTCTTTCTTTCCTTCCTTCCTTCCTTCCTTCCTTCCTTCCTTCCTTCCTTCCTTCCTCTCTCTCCTTCCAAAACAGTGATGCATTCCTAACTAATCCCCTGAGTTATTTGGTAGTGCAGCCTTGCTGGTTATGTTGATACTTTGGTTGAATGTGGTCTGCTCTTTGCTGTCTGTACTGGCACATTGGAGTTAAATATTCCCCATGGAATTCCTCACTTCTTGAGTGCCTGCCATACACCAGGTATGATGCAGGGCGTTTGCCCTTCACGTTGTCTTAGCAGAGTCTCACTGACGCCTGCCCTATGAGGTAGGGCGTACTTTCCCCACTCCTCTGACGAGGACACAGATGCAGAGAGGGAAAGAAATGAGCCACAGCTCAAAGTTATTAGGTCATGATTCAAGATGCACAACAGTCCTTTGAATCTGAAGTTCCTCTCCATTATGCTGTTTGAGCAGGCAGTATGCATTTCTCTCTCATTCCCTGGGTGGTGGTAGAGGAACAAGTGTCATTGTCATTAGGCATCGTGACTTTCAAATATTGTGTTATAGTGTGACAAGCAGTCTGTGCCTGTAATCCCAAGTACATTTGTTTCTCTCTCACCAGGCATGTGTGTGCGTGTGCATATGCATGAGCATGTATGTGAGGAGGGGAGGGAGAGAGAGAGAAGGGTGAGAAATGAGGAAATCAAAAGAAATATGATCACATATGATGATTCACTTATTGCACTAATGCTTTTCATTGAACATGGATGCCTCTAACATGGCAGGAAAGGAAGTAAAAAGTGTACAAATTGGAAAAGAAGAAATAAAACTATCTTTGTTCACATGTGCCATGATTATAGAAAATCGGAAAGAATCAATGAGAAATACTTACTCCTAGAACTAATATGAGATTAGAGAAAGGATGCAAAATACCAGCTTAACAATAGATTGTTTTTCTATTGTGTTTTCCTATTTATTTATTTATTTATTTATTTATTTATTTATTTATGTTTATTTATTCGAGAGAGAGAGAGAGAGAGAGAGAGACAGAGTGTGAGCCAGGGAGGGGCAGGGGCAGAGAGAGAGGGAGACACAGAATCTGAAGCAGGCTCCAGGCTCTGAGCTGTCAGCACAGACCCCGACACGGGGCTCGAACCCACGAACTGTGAGATCATGACCTGAGCCGAAGTTGGATGCTTAACCGACTGAGCCACCCAGGCGACCCTGTGTTTTCCTATTTATTAATGAGTAAGTGAAATTTGAAATTAAAAACACAATACCATTTACATTAGCATTCTCTAAAATGAAATACTTAGGTATAAGTCTGATAAAATATGTACAAGATCTATATGAGAAAAACTATAAAACTCTGATGAAAGAAATCAAAGAACTTTATAAAAATGGAGAGATAGTCCATATTCATGGATGGGAAGCCTCAATATTGTCAAGATGTCAGTTCTTCACAACTTGATCTGTAAATTCAATGCAATCCCAGTCAAAGTTCTAGTAAGTAATTTTGTGACTATTCATAAACGAATTCTAAAGCTTATGTGTCAGGCAAAAGACCCAGAATAGCCAACACGATGCTGAAGGAGAAGAACAAAGTTGGAGGACTGACACCCCCCAACTTCAAGACTTACTATAAAGCTGCAGTAATCAGAACAGTGCGATATTGGTAAAAGATGGACAAACAGATTAAGAGAACAGAATAAAGAGTCCAGAAATATACCTATATAAATATAGTCGACTGATCTTTGACAAGAAAGCAAAAGCAATAGGGAAAATATAGCCTTTCCAACAGAAGGTCCTGGAAAAACCAGACATCCACATGCAAAGTAATGAATGTAGACACACCCTTTATAACCTTCAGAAAAATTAACTCGAAATCCATCACAGACCTAAATTAAAATGAAAAAGTGTGAAAACTCCTGGAAGACAACATCGGAGAAAATCTAGATGACCTTGGGTACGGTGATGACTCTTTAGATGCAACACCAAAGGCGTGGTTCACGAAAGGAAGGGTAAGTGGGACTTCATTAAAATGAAAACTTCTGCAAAAAACCCCCCATCAAGTGAACAAAATGACAAAGCACAAAATGAAATAAAATATTTGCAAATGATAGATCAGATAAAGGAAAATATACAAAGAATTCTTAAAACTCAACAATAATACGGCAACCCAAGTAAAAAAAAACAACACCTCACCGAAGAAGAAATACAGATAGCAATAAGCGTATGAAAAGATGCTACACACTGTATGTCATCAGGAAAATGCAAATCAAAACAGCAATGAGATTCCACCACAGACTATTAGTATGGCCAAAATCCAGAACACTGACAACATCAAATGCTGGGGAGGATGCGGAACAACAAGAATTCTCATTCATTGCTGCTGGGAATGCAGAATGGTAAAATGACCTTGGAAGAACAGGCTGGTGGTTTCTTACAAAACTAAACATACTCTCATCATATAATCTAGCAACTGCACTCCTTGGTGTTGAAAACATACGTCCACATAAAAACCCGCACACAGATGTGTATAGCAGCTTTATTCATAATCTCCTAAACTTGAAAGCAACTAAGATGTCCTTCAGTAGGCGATGGGATAAAACAAGCAAGCAAGCAAACAAACAAACAAAAACTAGAGCATACTTGGACAGTGGTATATTATTCAGTGCAAAAAGAAATGAGCCATCAAGCCATGAAAAGATATTGAGAAACCTTAAGTTCACATTACTAAGTGGAATAAACCAGTCTGAAAGGATATACACTGTATGATTCCAAATCCATGACATTCTGGAAAAGACAAAACCATGGGGAGAGTATAAAATCAGTGGTTGCCAGG
Source organism: Lynx canadensis (assembly GCF_007474595.2). Taxonomy (NCBI): domain Eukaryota; kingdom Metazoa; phylum Chordata; class Mammalia; order Carnivora; family Felidae; genus Lynx; species Lynx canadensis. The sequence continues at coordinate 75,490,835 of NC_044320.2, forward strand.
GGCTGGGGGGGTGGGGGGGGGCGGGAAGATGAACACAGGGAGCACAGAAGGTTTTTGAGGCAATGGAAATACTCGGTATAATTTTGTGATGACAGATACATGTCAGTGTTCATTTGTCCAAACCCATAGAATGTGCAGCAGCAACAGTGAACCCTAGTGCACGCCTGGCACTTTGGGTCATAAGGACGTGTCAATGTAGGTTTGTCCTTTTTAATAGATGTATCATCCTGGTGGGGGATGTTGATAACAGAGGAGCCTATACTTTGGGGTCTGAGGACACGTGGGAAAATCCATGCCTTCTCCCTATTTTTGCTGTGAACCTCAAACTGTTCTAAAAAATAAAATCTATTTAAAAAGGAAGAAAACATGGCCACCAATTTTAGAAAGCCTATGCTTTCCTAGGACTGGAGAAAATATCTGAAAATATTCAAATCGACACTTAGCATTTGAATGCTAATGAGCTTGTGGGAAAAAGATTAGTTTCGATGTCTAATGGAGTGAAGACGATGTGCTTAGAAAATGTAAAGACACGGCATAACATGTCCCCCCCCCCCATAAATATCTATTCTTTCAAGAAATCAAGTCTAAAAGCACTTTGTGCTAAAAATATAGGTCAGCGGACAGATCAGAGTCTAAGTGGCATTTGCTGGAAGATTTCTGAGGTCTCAACCCCTCTGGGACAACTCTGAGTTCAAGAGACCAGAGCACAACAAAAGTAGTCAGCATTGGCTCTGGAGGGCATGTGTAACCTAAGGCCGGCCAGAGAACTCTCAGGGGGAGAGCAAGCCAATATTTAACTTCAAGGTTAGGTGAAATGAGTTCACACTGGTCTACGAGAAAGAAAATGTGAGTTACGAAACCTCATTTCATAGCAAATTTAGAAAATTGCTAAGGGTGTTCTTCCCTTTCTCCTTTTGAGGCAGGAAAGAAGGAAGCGAGAAGATGGTCCAGGTGGACAGCTTGTGCCACGCCCTCCTTGTGCCAGACAGGAGATGGTGGTTCTTCAGGTTGTGTGTTTGATTCTAACACAACACTGCAATTTAGATCGTTAAATTCTTTTCCAGTCAGAGAAGCTAATGCTCGTTGTGGTTAAGTAACCCACGCAGGGCTACAAGGTGGGTGAACCCACAAAAGATCATTCATGATGGAATTTCTCCATGTTGAGGTCCTTCATCGATGGGGAAGAGCCCGGAACCCTGGGCTCGGGTTTAGCTCTACCTTTTGAGTATCACCCTTGGTACCTGTGTTAAGTACCAGGACAGGGAGGCAGGAACAGGATTCGAGAACAATCTTGCTTTGGTTCTGCTTCTCAAGTCTATTTTCTAACAGCTCCTTCAACACAGTCTTATGTTTATTCCTCTACCCTGAAACTCGTGCTCTTAGCCACTTTACTCATTTTAGTCTTCCCTGGAGTCTAGAGATTCCCTCCTTGCTACTACTCCTCTTTCTTCTCTTCTAATTCACATTTTTCTTTCTTAAGCTTTTCACTGTTATGTTTTGGGCTGTGTCACAATGATGTCACAATTGTCAAATCTGATGCTCTGTTCAGTTCTCACCTTGACTGGTCCCTCACGGGCATTTCTTCGGAGACACCTGCCTTGGCCACCATGTCCCTGGGCTCATCTGACCTTTCCATCTCTCTTATGTCCTCCTGCTTCACTGTCTTTTCTTCCATTCTAGACTCTTAAAAGGTGGTACCCCTAGGGTTCTGTTCTTGGCCTTTTCCTTCTCCACTGATCTCTCCCTAGGTGATCTCTTCTGTTTTTACTGCCTCAACTATCAACTTAGCTCAGGTTGATGTGTTTATAAAACCTTTCCCATCCTGTCCAGGTGGAGCGGGCCACTCCCTTCTTTGGGTGTCTCCCGTCTTCTGGGTCTACTTCTATCATGGTACCCATGTCAACATTTGCACTTAGTGGTTCGTATGTTGCTTACCATTACTAGCTTGGAAGCTCTTCACGGGTAAATGGTTTTAAGTCATTTTCGTTTCCTAGGATTCAGATCAGTGCCCGTCATGGAGAGGTGCTCAACAAATATTTGTTGAGTAAATGAATGTAATGATTAATGAAGATTCCCTTAGGTCCCACTCAAGACACTGCAACCTATCTATGGTTGAGAGATGTGTTGCTGGACCTCAAGAGCACAGAGTGGTTTTCAGGACCCTCGAGCTTCAGGATCAAGTTCATGTTGTTCCCCTACTGTTTCCTGGAGTTGGCCGTGTGACGATGCACGTGCCTCGTGCTCTGACTTCTGCTTCAGGGCCCGGCAGACCTGCCTCCTGAAAGACTGACACTCCACTCATTCTTTGAGATCTAACACTCCCACTTTCATGAAGTGGCATCCCTGATTTTGAAACAAATGTCTCCTTCTGTGTTCACAAAACATGTCAAAAAACGGGGTTTTGCTTCAAATGGTTTTTGCAGCTGCTTGACTTTTTACTTTTCTGGGTTGATTTTTTTTTTTTTTTTTTTTTTTACGTCTGCAAACTTTACAATCTGTGCATTTATTGACCCAGTCATTTATTCCTAAAGTCCAGATCCAAAATATCCGCTTCCATCACGGGAGCTACGTTTTAGATTTTTTTTTTTTTTCCATTTGCCTTTGACCTTAGTGTTCCAGCTAACAAAACTCGGGAAGTGGTCGCCTCTGTTGAAGCCTACCCACTGGAAAGTCCTACAGTTCAACCCCCCGCCAGAGAACTGGAGCCCCAGTAGAATCGTCCAAGGGGTTGAACTGGTAATATCATGGACGGTTAAAAAGTTTTGGAGTTCTGGAGCCTTGTTCATCTCGGAGACTCTGAGACTTTTTCTACAGCTGATGGAAAGCTGTGGAAATTTAGGCTCACAATGAAAGTGCTGACCAAACCTTAGGCAGGCAGCGCTCAGCAGGCCCTGTCCTTCTGCAATCAGCGGCTCATTGTGAGCTGAGGAGTGAGTTTCCACACGGTTTTGTGGTTTTATACGGAGGAGGAACGTTTACATACCAATTGAATCAGTTGCTTCTTTCTCCTCCTGCTTTTGCATCTGGCTCTGACAGCGTGCGGGGCTCTGGATCTCTCACACATAGACAGTCCTCTGCACGAGTGGGACGGTTTTTTTAAAAAAGTCTTTCTTGAATCATTCGACAGGAAATGAGCATAGTTCTTTACCCCGCTGACTCATCAGGACAATCTTAACTTACACGTCTAAGGAACGCTGTAAGACTCGGTCTAATTCCAATCCGCCAAATAAATGCAAAATATGTTTCTGGGCTGGAACGTACGCTTTTGGATGGCAAAAGTTTGTCGGCAAAGAACGGGCTTCGGAATTAAAACTAAGTGGTTGTGGGGGCTTCCCCCATCCACCCGCCGAATCAGAATCGCGCCAGAAAATCCTGATCCTCAGATTGTCTGTGGCTTCCTAGAAAATAAAGCGATCTGGGGAAATGCCCTAGTAGGCCGCTCGTGAATTCTGTACTAAGTTGACCTCGCTTTGTCCCTGCTCAGTGAGTACTTTGACTCTCCACAGTAGTGAGTTTTGTAGTGTTTAGAAATAATAATTACGGTATGTCGATATTCAGTCAAAGTAAACACCTGGTCTGAGTTCAGGCCAAGGGTCAGGCAAATGGAAAATAACCGTGGGCTTCTGTGTTCCTGAAGGTGTGAGGTGTTGAAATGCTCCTGGTATTTGGGGACGTTGGAGGTTGGCAACCAAAGCCATGAGAAAGGCAAAGGAAGAGCCGGTGTTTGGGAACCCTATTCGCTGCAGACAGCCCTGTGTTTATGTGTGCCTCTCTGATCCACCAGGGTTTGGCCTTTGCACCTCTTCTCCGGGTCTCTTCTCTCCATAGGCACATATGTGCAATTGTTATTATCCGTTGACCCCCACTCGGACCCCAGTCTGTGACCCTGTGCCTGAACATGCAAAACCGACTCCCATCTCACAGGGAAGGAGACAGGGCGAGAGGAGGAAGACTGAGTGGAAAAACACCAAGACTGGTGCTTGCTTATTGGAGATAATTAAGTAGAACCTAAAAATAGTCAGGCCCTTATTTCATATTATGTTCAAAATGATTCAAATTCAAAACCATTCGCAGCTGTGCCCGGCGCTGATCTACCATACAGAGTTGATTTCAAGCACTCGAATCAATGATAAGCAAATGAAGCTTCTCTCTTTCCTTCTAAGTATAACTTGGGGAGGTACCATGACTCAGAGGCTATTGAGTGCGAAACAAAGAGATCAATAATATCATTACCCCCACGACACCCACCATTTATCCCGCCAATACGCTTCAAGAGAATGGAGCAGGATGGCCAACACGTCATGTCAGCCTTGTAAGTCTCTCCCCACAAAGTTGTTGATAGCGTTTCAAATTCAACTCTGTATATGTATTGATTAAGCAGACTGGCAGTTTACTATTTTATTGATTTATCTGTGGAGAATCCCAAGTACCGAACAATGCGAAAACACAGGCTGAAAAGTCAGAGATAGAGGAAAATAGGTTGTATTTCTTTAAAAGCATATATGCAAGGATTTACCCTGCCACTAGAACATTCTTTCAAGTGTGAGAAATAACTCTTAATCGTGTGCTATAAATGGTATCAACGATCCCATGGCTTTGAGGAGACCATTATCACCAACCAGCGTTGCTGAACAGACAGGCATAGACAAAATCACCAGCCTCCCCCTTCTGGTTTTGTTCACATTTCTTTCTTTCTTTTGTTTTTTTTTTTCCTAAAAAAGAATGTGAAAAAATGTTAGGCATCGTTTGTGACCCAGCTTGGAGGCCATTCTTTTCATGACACCTTCCATGATTCTTCCTACGTGCCTTGACATCTTTTTTTGAACACAGTCAGCGGGCGTGGCATTTCTGCTTCCCCTGCATCATTGTCCGTAAGGGATCATTCTGGGTCACCCAAGGGTCTGAACGTGGCCGCAAATAGAACACGGAGTGTAATGGAGTTAAAATGGCTTCTTGGTTTTCCTTTTCCAGTACGTTGAAGTCTTTGAGACCAGGGGCTGTGCTATTTGTTTTTGTATCAATCACATCTAGCAGAGGGCTCTGCCACATAGCAGGTATTCATTTTTCATTTTATTCAACAAATATCCATCGATTGCTTTGTATGAGCCAAGCGCGGGCCAGGAAGGAATGTGTAATAGCCTTTGAGTGCAGGCATCATTGCTAAGGTTGCCCTTGTTTTTTGGCAGCCTCGACTGAGTTTGTCAGCACCTGGAAGGCAGGGCCTGCCGTCTTTTATTTATTTTTTCAATACCCGGCAGGGTTTTGCACTAAATGCTATTGGGTATATTGAGTGTATTTATAAAGCCAGAAGAGATCACAACTGTCCAGTGTAGAGGCTGCTGTGTTGTAATTTTTGTATCGTTTAACCCTTTACAAGTGTTCCTTGGTCAGATTTTTGTCATGTGTTTTGAGGAACTTAATGCCCGCTTTTCCTTACAATTTTGATTCCAATCAAAAGTTTCGGATGGTGCTGTTCTTAAATTTTTGTTTCATCAACAATGAACTGCTGCTGCTTCATAGAACTTTTATAAACTTTATGAGGGCGGATGCAATGGAGTAACAAGGAAAGAAATGAGGACACTTCTTGGAATTAAGACCTGCCTATTCCAATGGGCATGGTTAAGCGCTCTTCCCTAGATATCAAGAGATTTGCCCATTTTTCGGTCCCTGTTAACTGTCGCGCTCACTGACTTCCTGTGCTTATGGATCAGAAACTTGAGACACTGCAGAATTCTTCCGAAGGAGCGTACCTTAAAATGGCCAATGTGACAGTGTGTGTCAAAAGCCTTCAAACCCTGCCTGCCCTTAACTCCAGAATTTCCACTTTTAGGCATTTATCTTTGAGAAGTAATTGAGGCTATCTGCAAAGATTCACTATATTTGATAACTTATGATTTACTATAATTTGATAACTTACAATTTTAAAAACAGGGAATTCGCGGAAAAGAAGAAGATAACCCATGTTGGTAAATTATGTAGTTGTTAGAAGTGGTGTAGGAACAGGGCGCCTGAGTGGCTCAGTCAGTTAGGCGACCGACGTTGGCTCAGGTCACAATCTCGGGGTCTGTGGGTTCAAGCCCCGCGTCGGGCTCTGTGCTGACAGCTCGGAGCCTGGAGCCTCCTTCGGATTCTGTGTCTCCCTCTCTCTCTGTCCCTCCCCTGCTCATGCTCTGTTTCCCTCTGTCTCTCAATAACAAGTAAATGTTAGAAATTTTTTTTAAAAAAGAAATGGTGTAGGAACAATATACACATAGTTATGGACATATGTTCATGATGTGTTGTCAAAAAAAGAGGTTATAAAACAGTATCCATATTTTAATTCTATTGTAATGTAACATATACTAAAACGTGAAAGAAGTCTATAAGGAAAAGCAATAAAATATAATCATGAGTTATTTCTCAGTTGCAGGATTTTTATTACTTCTGCCCGGAAGACAGCTTTTATTTTCTCCTTTGTGTGTATTTGTGTTTTCTATTTTATCTTGAATGGCAGGTGTAATAGAGAATCAAAGTTAACATTTTAAAATTTCCAAATATGTAAAAATACAGTATTGGGGGGGTGCCTGGATGGCTCAGTTGGTTGAGTGACTATGGCTCAAGTCATGATCTCATGGCTCGTGGGTTTGAGCCCCACATCAGGCTCTCCGCGGTCAGCACAGAGCCCGCTTCGAATCCTCTGCCCCTTCTCTCTGCCCCTTCCCCGCTAGTGCTCTCTTTCTCTCTCACAAATAGATAAAAAAAATTTTTTTAATACAATATATGGGGGAGCTTATATTATGTCTTTCATCTATGTAAAATAACACTATGATTTTCCATGGAAACTTAAACCGCAGTCTGTATTGCCTAGTGCAGTTGAGAAACCAGTAAAAAAATAAGGTAGCTCCTGAGCACGGTAGTTACACGCTAAATTCTTTAGTCAAATACTTTTTGAGTGCTTTTCTATTTTTCGCCGTCATCTCTCCGTTCCTTGCTGTCACACAGCTTGCCCTCCACCAGGGGTGACGGAATAACAATAATCCACGTGAACGAAAAACAATTTCAACTGGCTATGGCGAAAATAACACGGAGTGAGGAGAGAGGGAGAGGCTATTGGTGGGGAAGGCGATGTGAGTTTTATTTATTTATTTATTTTTACTATACGAAATTTATTGTCAAAGAAATTGTGGTCACTATACACAATGGAGTACTATGTGGCAATGAGAAAGGATGAAATATGGCCCTTTGTAGCAACGTGGACGGAACTGGAGAGTGTGATGCGATGTGAGTTTTAGCAGCGACGCTTGAATGTGGTCCCGCGTGCAGAGGATGAGTCACGTGAGGATGAGAAGGAATGGCAAGGCGAAGGCCCCGCAAATGCCAACGTGGTGTGTCTAAGAAAGAGCAGGCTAGTGTCACCGGGCTTGGGTGAGTAGTGAACACTAGAAGGTGTGGAGGTGCCAAACCAGGGCACCTTGTCACATACACGTTAAAAAAAAAAAAAAAAAAAAAAAAAAAAAAAAAGGTTGAGCTTGTTTTAACTGCAACGAAGAATCACCAGAGTTTTAAAGAGCGAAGTAAAATGACAAAGAGATACAAAGATCACGATGGCTGCTATATGGCACATAGACCACGTGGAGATAGGGAGGAGGCCGGGAGAGCAGCTCCTGGGAGAAGTCTCGCTAGACTGTGGCTTGGAGGGGGGTGTGGTAGAGATAGAGGTGGTGTATGGGATCAGCTTGGGGGCGTATTTTGAAGGTGGATCAGATAGAATTTGCTGACCGGTTGGATAAAGAGGGGAGGAAACAGAGAAGCATCAGGGACACTTTTTAGCTTGATCGTTATCAGGAAATGCAAATAGAAATCACACTGAGATCCTACTCAGAGCTAGAATTGAGACCAACCCTGCCAAATTTTGGAGAGGGTTCAGAGGAATCTCAACACAACCGCACTGCGGTAGCAACGACTATAATTTGCTGCGACCACTTTGGAAAATACTTCGGCATCATCTACAAAAGCTCGCTGTGCCCGTACTCCAGGACTCGGCAAATTCACTCTTGGGTACTAGCCCAAGAGAAATATGCGTACGTGTGTAAAGGCATACAAAAACCATCCACAGTAACATTATTTATAACGCTTTCAAACTGAGAACAAACCATGCGTCCATCAACGACAGTAGAGTGGATAAATAAACTGAGGTTCATTCTTACGATGGATTATTTTAGAGCACGAGAGTGAGTTTCTGTTTGTGCTCTGTCTGTCTCTCTCTCTCTCTCTCAAAAATAAATAAACATTAAAAAAACATTTTAAAATAAGGGGCGCCTGGGTGGCTCAGTCGGTTGAGCGTCTGACTTCGGCTCAGGTCATGATCTCACAGTTGGTGAGTTCGAGCCCCGTGTCAGGCTCTGGGCTCATGGCTCAGAGCCTGGAGCCCGCTTCAGATTCTGTGTGTGTCTCTCTCTGCCCCTCCCGGACTCGTGCTCTGTCTCTTGCTCTCAAAAATAAATAAACATTAAAAAAAAAGAAAGAAAAAACAGAGCTTCTGTGATGCTGCTGATGTTCCTCTCTTGGTAGCAGTTTCTTATGATGGTTGTGTCCTTTCCTGTGCATGTGTTATACTTCAAAAATAATGTTTAAAAATTATAAAACAAAACCAGATATACAGCATAGGAAGCGAAGAAGAGGAGAGAGGGTAGACATATCTTTCAAGGAGTCTGTGAAGAGCGAGAAGGTACTATGGTAGATAAGGGCCAAGGTTTTCCTCTAATAAAGATGAGGGTTATTGCAGGATGCTGGCAAAAATCCAGTGAAAGTTGAAGTGATATGCAGGAGAGAGAGAGAGAGGCTAATTTCATGAAGAAGATGCTTGAGTGGGTGAGCGGGGACGGAATCCAGCACTGAAGAGGGGGGGCATGGATAGGTGCCCGCTCAGTTTATACTTGTAAATGGAGGGGCCCGGGGTAGACGGGCATAGAAGCTGGTAGAATGGTACAGTTAGAATGGAAAAGGAAACAGCTCCTGGTTGACTGCTTCTGTTTTCTCACTGAAATGAGAAGTGAGGCTAGCAGTTCAGAGTAACAGATGCGGAGTATTGGGAGTACGAGGACACAGGAGAAGGTAGGAAACGGCGAGTGTGGGGGCAGGACAGGGAATTTCTGGGAGAGATAAGGTAGGATTGCTGGACACTGCTGGGGGGCCACTTGAGGTCTGTGGCCATACACTGAAGGAGGACGTGTCAGTTGCCAGATCTTTTACATGAGCAATCTCCATGATCTAAAACCTGTGCATCGGTCTCATACGGTCCCCGTTCGGGCTTTAACAAGTTTGGTTACCCTTTCTCAGATGGAAGCCGGCAAAAGTAACACCACAGAATGGGGAATATATTACTCCTCACCTAAGGGTGGGGGCTGGGCCTGCAGAGATTTCCAGGACCCCCTGATCAGCTGGTTTCCCATGAAGCTCTGCTGAGAGGTAGCACTGGCAGGAGGTTGGAAGGTAGGAAGAGAGGAGACTTTTTTCTGGATTCCAGCTCAGATCGGCGTCCTATCCTTACTGGCTTCTAAAGCCCCTACCTCCTGTCCTCAGCATCGTTTGCTGTCGCCCTGCACAGCCTCACCAGGTCGGGGGTGGGGGGGTGGGGGGGCTTGCTGCATCCCTGCCCGGCCGCCTTCCAGGCTGGTCAATGTCAATGAAGGCAGTGGCCGTGCCCCGTCCCTTTGTCAGCCACACCCATCAGGTTGTGCCCTCCCCAGAGCTCTGAGCGCCTTTTCCTTCATTCCTCTAGCTCTAGGGTTGGGAGCTTCACCCCTTTGTTAGGAATCTCTTACTTTTATGACATCTGCCTTTTTGTCCTCTCAGCTTCTCAGCCTCCGTGGAGTAGACAGCCTGATTTCAATCTCTTCTTCCGGGATATCTAACGTGGTCTGCATTCCTGATTACTGTAACTGACAGATCATCTCAAAAAACAAAAAAGAAAAAAAAAAAACCCAAAACCCCAAAACCCAAAAAACCAAAACCACACCAAAAAACCGGCAGCCAACGTTCAGAGATACAATACTAAAACGCACAGAGTGTCTGGGGGGACGTTTGAAGCATGTGCACACGGCTCTTGGCAAGCATTGTGCAAAGGAGGGCAGACGGCTATGGGCACGCACACCACACTGCAGGGGGTGGGGGCAGTGGCCAGGGTGCGGCCCTCGGGACCCGCCACACTCAGCGCGGCACCCACCGCCTCTGGGGGGGCAGACAACAGGTGACAGGAGCGGCGTCCCGATGCTTTGAGACTCCGTGGTTGGGAAAGCACTCCCCTGCTCTGGGCTGCTCTGCTTTTCCTGAAACTGTCAGCATAGCTTGCACAGAAACACCTCTCTTTTGCACATGCACATTTCATCTAGTTTCTATGCTATCTAATTAGGCTAAGGGGTCACAAGAACGGGGAAGAAGTTCAACGAACAGCTTCAGAAACCCACAATGACTCCTGTGACGTGTTCAGCTCGACTCCAGGAGACAACTGCCCATGGACTGAAAGTAACCTGCTTGGCGTGAACATCCGATGCACTAAGGGCACTGGGAAGAACATTCCACAGAGGGGATGGGGTACTGCTTGTTCAGAGGTGGAGAGGAGAGCTTCTGCTTCTCAGACTTATAACGAGTAGCCCTCCTGGTGAGAGGGTGGACCCTGAGATTGAACGTAGGGAGCGAAGGTGCAATTGATCAGATATTCATGTGTCAGGTAGAGCGATGGGCTAGAGGCCCGAGAAGGCCCTTTTCCGACAGTTTCTGTGATGCCATCAGAACTGTCCTATGATGAACAATGACTCAAGCAGAGGCTCAGTGGGCCCTCAGTGGGGGCGGGTGAGCTAGACCCGGTCAAGCACTCCCCTCATTTAAAGTATCCCGTCGACAGAATAGAACATTCTAGCACACACCCAGATAAATTAGGTGCTTCTAAATATATTTTGTCACGCTGTTTATAATGTCACAGTATACACTTTTAATAAAACATGAACTTTTTTTAGGACAAGTTTTGTGGGGCTTCACACACCATCATGCACATAAGAGACATTCGATAAATGTGTTAATTAACTAATGAAAATAGCAACTGCAGAGCAGACAGATCTAAAGGGATGTGGGACACAGTCCCACTCACAGGCTGGCACTCTTGCCTGTGCCTCCCCTCCCCCGAAGGCAGAGGTAGAGCCAGGCACATGTGGAGACAGTCATCTGGCAGAGGAGGAGGGTTGAGGTAGCTGGGTTTCTCCTCTGACCTGCACCATGCGAAGGGAGCCGGGTGTGGCTCTACCTTTACCGCGAAGTTGAACGACTGGGCCTCCCACGATTTCGGTCTTGAAGGTCCTCATCAGGACGTGGCAAATGAGGTGTTTTTCACACTTCAGGGCTGTCTCAGTTGCCTCAGTTTTCTGGGGGCAGTGCTGGATGTTTGAGGACAGCCCCTTAACTTGTGACTTCCCCCGTGATCTCCCGGGAGGCAAGAGAGGAAATGAATCAGTAAGCACTTCTCCCAGCCCCCCTTTCCTCCCTCCTTTTCGCGAAGCCTTCGGGATAAACTGTTGGAAAAACGGGGCAACACGTGGGGTTTTGGATATGAAGAAACCAGGATCGAAGTAGGCGTCGGTGTCCTTCTTGCTCGACAAAGCTGTCCTGGACACATGGCCTGTGGGAGGGCATTTATTTGTCACTCACTCCGCACATCACAGCCAAGTGCACGTAGAGTGTAAAATGGGATCTTCTCATAATGACAAGTAAAGGTGGAAACTGGAAACGAAGAACCTCAGCCAGCTGGAAAAAGGGGAAACATTTGGGTTTGCGGATTGGCACCCACTTGCATCTAGTGAAGGCCTGAGTTCTCTTGGTTTGCCTAGATGGTTCCTTTCAAGGAATCGCTTTTTTGCACGATGCCTTCACTGGTGGCCACGCGCACCTGGCCGCCGGGGCTAGGCCACTGGGCCGCACCAGCCTGAGCTGTGGCTTACACACACACGCTCCCTGTCAAGAAAACATCGTGTGCCGTGACCCTGCACAGCATTCCCCGGGAGCACACCCTTGGACCCCACAGAGCATGGCATCGAGCTAGCAAAGACCTGGGGACGCTTGTTTGTACTTGAATCAATAGCTTCTCTGCCAACTATGGGAGGCTGGGTCCACACGCAACCAAAACCGAGCGTTCGGAGAATTGCACTCACAACACTAAAAGTGACTTAGAGACCCTCTAGCCTAGCTTGCCAAAAGGTCAGGTAGGGCAGCTTCTTTCTATAGAAGGTAGACAGTCAACCTTCTACCCCTGCTTGTACCACCTAGACACAATCAACGGCCCTGGATGGGTTTGAGATGTTGCTTAAAAAGAGGACAGGCAGGTGTTGGGCCACATCTCACATCTTTAACACCAGGAGCAGTGTCCTCAAATGGGGACTAATCGGTACACCATTGCCCATCTCGGCTTACCAGGCAGTCTTTCTACCTCTCTCTCTCTTTCTCCATCCCTGTCCTTCCTCCTTTCCCTCCCTCCTTCATTCTCTCCTTCCCACCTTCTTTCCTTCCTTCCTTCCTTCCTTCCTTCCTTCCTTCCTTCCCCCTCCCTCCCTTCCTCCCCCCCTCCCTCCCTTCCTTCCTTCCTTCCTTCCTCCCTCCCTCCCTTCCCCCCTCTCTCCCTTCCTCTAATCTCTCTAATCTCTCTGTCTCTTCCTCTCCTGGCAGGTGATATGGAATTGGACTGGAAAATCATAACAAGATGCATGCTGGAAACTCCAAGCACAGGATGCTGTCCTAAGTGGCCCCAGGCACTATATGCCATCTAAGCTATGCATGTACAAGTGGACCTTCTTGAGTATTTCTTATACTTCAGAGATAGATATTCCGAGGGAAATTCCAGTTTCTATGAAAAGCAGCAGTTCCATTTAAGGTGACAGTGCGGAGCGAAAAGACCGGATGTTCATGTTCAAACTTCTGCTCTACTCTGATTCCTGGTCTCAGGACAGGAGCCAAAGTGTCCTTCCCGGGACAGTGCAAACGGAGAAATAATTATACTGTACTTGCATGGCTCACCACTGAGCCTGTCAGCCTCCAGTATGATGAGGTATCTCTGACTTAATTATTCAATAAGTAAGGAATGCTGAGAAAGGAATTTTGACAGCTCACAGTGTTTCAGGGCTATGCCAACTTACATAAGGAGAATACAACCTTTAAGCATCAGTTTTAACATGTCGTATTTTTTGCTTGCCTTTCTTATTGGTTTTTAAAAGAGAGACCTTCGGAGAGTAGTAGATGGTTGAAATTGAGATTTCTATCCTAAAAAAATAATAATTCTAGACAGTCACGTACAAGAAGGACTTGCAGACGTAGGACCGCTCTCTACCCACTAAATAAGAATTTTTTTAAGATTTTAATTCCGAGCTCTTTGCAAATACTTCAGAGGGCTCGTGCCACTGATTATTTGCATTCACTACAGAATATTGTTTTTACCTATAAAATCCCAAGAATCTTCCACCATAAATACATATGAAAATATATGTCAGACTAGCTTCTATCACATTTGTGTTTCTTTTCCTAGAGGGGAAAAAGCTCTGTTCCTGTAATGTATTCGCATCATTTAATTTACAAGCTGGTTCATTTCAAGCGGGATCATCTATCAGCAGAGGGGTGAATTTGGGAGCTCTCTCTGACTACAGATTTCTCTTTAAAATGCAAAATGATTTAGATAGTGGGGCCTGCGCTCAACTTCATTTGCTGGAGGTTTTGTGCTTGTTGTTGGGTGTCAGGTATTTCCACTGTTTGGTCTTTTAACATAACTTTCTGCCCACCTCCCTTGTTTAAAAAAATGCAACACTAGGATCCCCCTCGAAGGCTAATGCCTTATCTCGTGCTCCATGATTTGCGTTGATCCTGGTGATCTTTTTTTTTTTTTTTATACAATTTTTTTTTTCAACGTTTATTTATTTTTGGGACAGAGAGAGACAGAGCATGAACGGGGGAGGGGCAGAGAGAGAGGGAGACACAGAATCGGAAACAGGTTCCAGGCTCCGAGCCATCAGCCCAGAGCCCGACGCGGGGCTCGAACTCCCGGACCGCGAGATCGTGACCTGGCTGAAGTCGGACGCTTAACCGACTGCGCCACCCAGACGCCCCGATCCTGGTGATCTTTGACTCAGCCAAGTCTTTTGACCACCTTGAGAGCGCTACAGAACATATTTCCCCTAGAGCTTTCCAAGTTTCACAGCATGGCTCGCCTTGGCCAAGGACGAGGTCTGGCTCTCAAAGCAAGCCTCATGCAAATGTGAGCTTAGTAGATGAGCTGGGGACACCAGGTGTCAGTGAAGAGCCACAACTCTGAGAAACAGAAATTTCGATTCCTATGTTGAGAATGAATAATGGGAGAAAAACTAAGGATTGCCTTTTCTCTACTTTTTTTTTTTCCCCTGTAAAACTCTCGAGCTGAAGTGATCTCATTTTCTTAGGCCCTCTCTCACCTCCTTCTTGCCCTAGTTCATCATCTTTAGGATCAAAGCTCCTCTATGATTTTCTAAATCTTTTAGAAAACTTGTAGGGACATCCAGTAATCTTGGGCCAGCGCAAGGCAGCTTGCAACCCTCCACCTTCGTGCCTGGGTTTCCCTCTTGTGTAACGACACTAAGAGATTGTCGAGTTGTTCTGGAGATAAGTACCAGATTCCTGGATAGAGATTTAGTTTGATGTTGCCCTTTATACCGATGTCCTCATTTACACACCATTTCCTAATGCATATAAACCTGGCCCTGTGAGGTTCCTGGACATTCACTGATATGGAGACGGAATAGAGCTCCGAGGAGTTTGGAGATCATCTAGTTTCATTTGGGACCTTTACATTTGAGAAGCGGGGGCCCCGAGACATTAAGTGACTTGCACGCGGTCTCCCAAAAAAGTGAGTTAACCCAAGCCAGATCGTCTTTCTGTAGCTTGTGGCCTTTCACCACTAAAGAGAGTCATCTGCAGCTAACTTACGCGTCTTGCTTTCTCATCTGTTTGCACACTAACACACCACGTTCTCTTTCCTCCAATGTGCTTTCTAGCATTTGAGAATCACACCCTATGGATCTCTTTGACCTTTTTCTCAAGCTTCTTGGACTGAAGCTCTTCTAATGCAGAGCCAGAGTGGCCCAGACATTCACAAAGAAATGGACCCCCGTCTACCAGTACCCTCTCCATTTTTCTTTTCCTCTAATATGCCCCCCCCCACCCCTTGCCAATTAAAGCGCTCAGTCCAAACTAACGTGCCCATTGCTATCAGAAGTTATCAGGACATTACAGAGATTCCCCACACCAGCCAGATCAAATCTGAAGTTAGAGCGTGGCCCAGAACAGGACGGCAACATGTATAGACGTGGAGGAAGTCACAGCAAAGGCGCTAATGAGATTGGAACAAAACAAGCACATTATAACATGTTCACTGTTCCACAGCATCTGTTTAGTTACAGAATTGACAAATTACCAGGACACCCCTCGTTTAGAAAGGGGCTACCTGGCCAACCTCCATCCAGCCATTTAGTCGCTTATGTGCTCACTGGTCTGTCTGAACCTTCTTGCTGCTAGAAAAGATTTGAGTATCAGATCCTAAGGAAACGTCAGGGCAGATCTGTTGTAAGTGTTAGTCTTACTGATGAGATTATCAAACAAGACAGCAAGACAAAAATATTAGTCTGATATTCGTTTCATAAAACTTAGTGTATAAACAATGTATTGTTAAATATTGACAACAGGTTTTTCCCAATGATTTGAAAACAATATTATGGCCACCTTTACCATTTCCTTTTAATCTCTCTGTCTCTCTGTTTCTTTTTTTTTTTTTTCTGTCTCTCTGTTTCTTACTGTCAAAAGGAAATTATGGAGATTACCCTAATATTCAAATATGTTATAAATATTATCAGAAAGAGAGAGAGAGCTAGGCCATCTTCCCCCCAAATTTTTGGAAATCATTCTACCATACAAGACAGAAAAACTCCGCTGACTGTTTTCATACTGACCACATGTCAAATCATACAAGCTCTTTCCCTACTCAGAGGGCAGCCGGAAGGCAAACCAGAACTATCTTTCTGTAAATTAGCCGTAACAAGTAATTGTGAAGCAGAAAATGTGCATCATTCACAAATTCTCTTGTCAAGTAGCAGACCTCTCACAGGGAGGCCCGTGGCCTCTGTCAACACAGCATATTAGAACAGTTCCTCGGATTGTGACAAAAGTAGCCAATCTTTCCCCAAATTCAGAAACCAAATTGCAAGCCCTTACCTTGGAGGGCCTGTAAGCTATGAGTCTGTACGATAATGCAGAGCTGCAGGACCAGCTGTGGAGCACTTTCCAGAAAGGTGGCTAGCAAATGCAGCATACTCACATCTGCACACTCATACACCATTTTCCAGTAAAACCTCCATCTGTCATTCTCCCCACTCTGCCGGCTTCGAATACCTAAGTATATGGTGTGGAAATATCTAGAAAGAAAACATGGAGAATAAGAAAGAAATGAGTGGCAATTCATAATTCAAACACCCGGGCTGTTTTTCTTTTCCGCAAATCACAACGTGCAAGGACACGTGAAACAATGACTTCGGTGGCTTGTTAATTTAACGTCCAAAGTTGGCCATTGAACAAGTACCCTTATTCTTCAAAGTTCACTTTGAGAAGTCACTGCAATCTTTGTGCTCGTGCAAGGTATTCCACTGACTTGCAAAATGAAGAGGGGGGTGAAATGTGTTGGAAACGCGGGTGTAGAAGGGGTTTGCTACTTTGACAATCTACACACATTCTTTCCGGTCAGTTTCCCTATGGGCTCAATGGTATTCAGGAGATGGATTTTTCCTAGGGCTCCACACAAGCCTGAAGTATTAAAGTGTATGTGCTTGTAAACCCTCCTGATGTCTTTTTTTTTTTTAATTTTTTTTTTCAACGTTTATTTATTTTTGGGACAGAGAGAGACAGAGCATGAACGGGGGAGGGGCAGAGAGAGAAGGAGACACAGAATCGGAAACAGGCTCCAGGCTCTGAGCCATCAGCCCAGAGCCTGACGCGGGGCTCGAACTCACGGACCGCGAGATCGTGACCTGGCTGAAGTCGGACGCTTAACCGACTGCGCCACCCAGGCGCCCCCCTCCTGATGTCTTTTTAAAAAACGTTTTATTGGGGCGCCTGGGTGGCTCGGTCGGTTAAGCGTCCGACCTCGCAAAGGTCAGGTCACGATCTCACGGTTCGTGAGCTCGAGCCCCACGTCGGGCTCTGGGCTGACAGCTCAGAGCCTGGAGCCTGCTTCGGATTCTGTTCGGATCCGGTGTCTCCCTCTCTCTCTGCCCCTCCTCTGCTCGTGCTCTGTCTCTCTCTGTCTTTCAAAAATAAATAAATGTCTAAAAAAAATTTAAAGAAAGTTTTATTATTGAAAATTTCAAACATGTACAAAAGGAGAAAAAAAATCGGGTATCGAGCCACCCGGATCAAGCCATTGTCGATACGTGTATGCACAACTCACACGTCATTTGTCATTTATACCTCCACTGACTCCCTGCCACCAGATTATCTGGAGGCAAATCCCAGGCATCATGTTATTTCATCTGTAAATATTTTATTAAAGATAATTTACATGCATAAATGCAATACCGCTATTACGTTACAAATAAGGATAATTTAGTATTGTCAAATACTTGGTTTTCACGTTTTGCTGATTATCATAATTTCTTTACAGTTTGTTTTAAATACAATCCGAATGAGACCCCTGTGTGATGATTATTTGACATGTATCGTAAGTCTCTTTTATGCCACGGATTCCTCTTCCATTGTTTTTTCATTTCCTGCATATTTTTCACTGTCTTGATCTTGATGATTGCATTCATGAGGTGTGGTTAACATAGCTGTCCTTTTTATTTTCTTCAGTGAGGTAGTTAGTGTTGATTAGATTCAAGTTTGATCGTTTTTAGCAGGTGAGGTTGAGTACTTTCTTGAGGAGACCCTGCTGTTCTCCTTTATGACACCATCATCCACTGTTGATCGTTTCCAAGATCTCTTCATTCATTAGGGTTGCGAAACGGTGATATCTGAGTCTATCACCCTTAAAAATTTTTTAAGTTTTTATTGAAATTCCAGTTAATGAACATACAGTGTAATCTTAGCTTTAGGTTTACAATATAGTAATTCAACACTTCCATACATAGCTGGGGCTCATCACAGCCAGTGCCCTTCTTACTCCCCATCACCTAATTAACCCATCCCCTCCAGTAACCATTAGTCTGCTCTCTATAGTTAAGAGTCTGTTTCTTGGTTTGCCCCTTTCTCTCTTTTGTTTCCCCTTTGCTCATTTTTTTGGGTTGTTTCTTAAGTTTCACATACGAGTGAAATCGTATAGTTTGTCTTTCTCTGACTGACTTACTTCACTTAGCATATTCTCTGGTTCCAGCCACATGGTTGCACATGGGAAGATCTCATGCTTTTTAATGGCTGAGTAATATTCCATTGTATAAACATACCACTGTTTCCTTATTCATTCATCAGTCAACGGACACTTGGGCTGTTTCCATAACTTGGCCATTGTAGATAATGCTGCTATGAACATTGGGGTGTAAGTATCCCTTTGAATCAGTAGTTTCGTATTCTTTGGGTAAATACCTAGTAATGCAATTGCTGCATCACAAGGTAGTTCTGTTTTTAGCTTTTTAAGGAACCTCCATATTATTTTCCAGAGTAGCTGTACCAGTTTGCAGTCCCACCGACAGTGCAAGAGAAGTCCTCTTTCTCCACATCCTTGCCAACACCCGTTGTTTCTTGTGTTGCTGACTTTAGCTATTCTGACAGGTGTGAGGTGATATCTCATTGTGGTTTTGATTTTTATTTCGCTGATGATGAGTGGTGTTGAGCATCTTTCCATGTGTCTATTGGCCATCTCCATGTCTTCTTTGGAGAAGTGGCTATTCGTGTCTTCTGCCCATTTTTTAAATTGGATTATGTGTTTTTTGGGTATTGACTTTTATAAGTTCTTTATATATTTTGGATACTAACCCTTTATCAGATACGTCATTTGCAAATATCTTCTCCCATTCTGTAGATTGCCTTTAGTTTTGCTGATGGTTTTCCTCGCTGTACAGAAGCTTTTTATTTTGATGAAGCCACAATAGTTTATTTTTGCTTTTGTTTCCTTTGCCTCAAGAGACATAGGTAGAAAGAAGTTGATATGGCCAATGGCAAAGAGATTAATTACTGCCTGTGTTCTCCTGTAGGATTTTTATTGTTTCACGCCTCACATTTAGGTCTTTAATCCATTTTGAATCTGTCTTTGTGTATGGTGTAAGAAAGTGGTCCAGTGTCATTCTTTTGGATGTTTCTGTCCAATTGTCCCAACACCAATTGTTGAAGAGACTGTCTTTTATCCCATTGCACATTCTTTCCTGATTTGTGGAAGATTAATTGACCATAT
This sequence comes from Lynx canadensis, assembly GCF_007474595.2. NCBI lineage: Eukaryota > Metazoa > Chordata > Mammalia > Carnivora > Felidae > Lynx > Lynx canadensis. The sequence continues at coordinate 75,510,249 of NC_044320.2, forward strand.
AGCTGTGGGTTTATTTCTGGGTTTTCTATTTTGTTCCATAGATCTATGTGTCTATTTTTGTGCCAGTACCGTACTGTCTTGACTACACCTTTGTAATATAACTTGAAGTCCAGAATCATGATGCCTTCTGTTTTGCTTTTCATTTTCAAGGTTGCCTTGGCTATTCATATCACTGTAATTTTGTTGTTGTTTGTTGTTGTTGTTGTTGGCTAGAATACTTCTCCAGCTGTTAGATCAATGTCTTTGCAGTATGTTTGGTTGACTGAAGCTTATTCTCTAGTAGATCACTTAAGAAGGGTGCATAGGGACAATAGTGTTTGAGTTCTTGCATATTTACAACAGCATGTGCCTATGAATCTTGCCTTGTGTGGGAATAAGTTTCCTAAAATCTCACAATTTGAAATGAAAATTGGTGCCCATTTTTAGAGTCGGTGAAAGAGCCTACCCAATGCAAAGATTCTCCGATACCAAGAGGGCAGGATGGGAGGGATACAGCAGCGAAGTACAAAAGCAGAACAGCTGGGACAACCTTTTCACTGGAGGGTCAGTTTGCTTGGCTGTAAAACCTATGCTTATTCCATACAAGATCCAAGATCTGCAATTTATTTATTTAAATCCATCAAATCTGTTAATTTCCTGTTTACTAGCATAAAGTGTTGTAATGGAAGTCTGATAAAAATCTGATACTCTTTCTCTTATAAACTACCTGAGCTTGTTGTTTGGATGTCCAAAGAATATTTTGTTTCCGTTTGAAAACCTATAGTTTTATTAAAATGTATCTTGATACTGAATATTCTGCACAAGTTTCTCTGGAATGTGGTACATATACTCTTCATTATGTAGTTTCAAGTCTTCTTGATTTACAGTATTGAGATTTATTTATTTATTCTCCATTACTTTGGTTTCCTTCTTTGAGGACTCCTATTTAGTTATATTGTATCTTCTTTATCTTCTGTATCAACCAACTTCCCTGAACTCTTTTAATCTCAAATTACTTAATGATTTCATTTTTTCCTCATTTTGACCTTCGATTTATCTGCTAACTATGGTGTTTGGATAGTGTCTTACTCCTTGTAGTTGAGTTTTCATTTTTCAGCTGCTTTTAAAAAAAATGAGAATTCTATATTGGGTTATGTCATCTTTCTTGTCAAATCTTAACTTCTTTCTATTTATTTCTGATGCTTTTCTAATTCGGATTTACATCTTTCATAGTTTTTATAATTCTGTTAATTTATTTCAACTCATTTTGAAATATTTGCTTAGGGTTTTTATCTGTTTTCCACATGTGTTTTTTTTCCTGGTATGCTTTCTTTATCTGCAGGAACATCATCATATTTCCTATTTTCATTTCCTTATAATAGTTTTGATCTTTTTCTCATTGCTAAGTTTAATGAGTCACTTTAGTTTTTATGTAGTTTTAGGAGAGCTCAATGGGCCAGGATAGTTTGGCTGGTTTCATAGCTCCAGAGCTCATTCCTCTGCTGTTCTCACGAAGGAAGAACTTGTCAACTTTCTGACATCAGCTGCCTTTGTTTCTGTGACCCTTCCTTTCCATCTGGGCCTTCTCGTTCATTTCTGGTGGCTGTCCTTGTCCTGCTCAGTTGGAATCTATTCCCAGCAGATTCTCCTTAGTGTGGAGCCTTGTCTTGGAAGGGTCTGTAGTCTGTGGGTAATGAGACTGCTCCAGTAGCATCACATTTAATTGCATTATGGTCCCCTTGGGCTCATCCTTGCACTGGATCATTGAGAACACACTTCTAGGCCTTTCTTCCTCTCCTGTAAGATTGGATATTCCAGTGAGCGGCTGTTGGGGATTTGGAGGTTCTCCTGTTCTTAAGGTCTTCCCTCTGCCTCTTCCTACATAGTTGCCGATACCACATGGCTCTTACGAACTGTCCCGAATTTGTCCCTTGGTAATGACGAGGGTATCTCAGCACTGAGCTTTATTGCGGGTATTGCAATAAAACGTCAGTTTTGCTCTGCTTATTTTAATGGGATCGTTTTGGTAGATTCAAAAACTATGCTGCCACTGCCACTGCATTTACAGAGCAAGAGCATTTTAAAACACAAAAGCAGATTTAATCATTCCCTGGGGCCTCGGCTTGCTCTCTATCAAGTATAAGATGAAGTCTGTAGAGCACTGCTTACAGGGACTTTCATGAACAGATCCCTGTGTTCTTACCACTCCACAGCTGCTGCTTGTGATTAGCCTGGTGCAATGCGCTGGCACCCCCTTTCTCAGATTTCCATGTGCTTTGCACAAGCTCATCCTTTTCTTGGAGTGCCTTTCTTGCTTCATGGACTGGCAAACTCATTTTTGAACTGACCAGATCTGTCCAGCGATCACCAATAATCACTCACTCTCCCGTGCTCTCCCTGTGTGTATTACTTCCTTAGGGCTTTAACAAAGTCCCACAAACTGGTAGCTTAAACCACAGAAATGTATTGTCTCCCAGTTCTGGAGGCTAGAAAGCCAAGATCAAGCTGTTGGTAGGGTTGGTTCCTTCTGAGACTGTGAAGAAGACTCTGTTGCCTGCCTCTCCCTTAGTTTCTGGTGGTTTCCTGGAACTCTGTGGTGTTCCTTGGATTGTGGATGCATCACCCCACTCTCTGCTTTCATCACATGGTGATGGTCTCCTCACATGGTCTCCTCCATGTCTCAGTCGGAATTTCTCCTTTTTATAAACGCGCAGTCGTATTGGATTAGGACCCACCCTAATGACCTCATCTTAACTTGATCATCTGCAAGACCTCATAGTGTTTTCAAATAAGATCACACGCTCACATAGAGGATGTCAGGACTTCAACATCTTCTAGGGGGACACAATTCAACCAATAGCACTCTTCTCTTGAATTTGATCTTGTTTACCCTATGACCTCTCCTCCTCTGTTCCAAATCTGCATCTCCCACTCCAGCCCTCCCCTGAAATCCAACCTGTATGCCCATCTGCTTTCCAGGTTTCCAATAGGCATATAAAAACAAATATATTCAACATGCTTGATTAGCTTTCCTTCTAAATTTGTGCCATCTCATACATAATAATGTATACTGCCATATATTCAGTCATCCAAGCTACAAGCCTAGGGGTCATATGAGCCTACTACCCCTCCCTTACCCCTTATATATGATAATAGACTATGTTCTGGAACGCTATCTCCTTAATGTATGTTCCCCTCTGTCTCCTAAAGTCTGAGTCTCTGGGTTTCTGTTTTGGTTCTGTAACCTACCACAGTATGACCTTAGATTTGACATCTTTCTGCCTCAGCCCTTCCATCTCCAAAGGCGGGAGAGAACAGCACCAATTGCATAGGCTGATCTGAGAAGTAAATGAAGTAAACACGAAGGTCTTAGCACAGAGCCTGGTAAATAGTAGGCATTCAGTAAATGTTAGTTCTTACTTTTAATCAACTTTGGATTCTCTAGTGGACCCGTCACCGTGCTTCTAGATGTATAAACTGAATCTAATTCTGCCATCTTTTTAAAAATCTTGTTTCATGTTTATTTATTTTGAGAGAGAGTGCGCGTGTGAGTCGGGGAGGGGCAGAGAGAGAGGAAGAGAGAATCCAAAGCAGGCTGCGTGCTGTCAGCACAGAGCCCGACACGGGGCTCAATCACACGAATGGTGAGATCATGACCTGAGGCAAAATCAAGAGTCGGAAGCTTGACCAACTGAGCCACCCAGGCACCCCCAAATTTTCGGTATCTTAAAAACCTCAGTGACTCCCCATTGCCTAGAAGATATACAGGGAACTCAAGCAGTGAAAGACAGTTAAGGCTTTTAGTTTATCCCTTCTAACCTAACTTTTGGCTTCTGTACCCTTCACCCCCCCCTTCCTATATCCTGTGTCCTGCCATATTCAATCACTTGCTGCCCCTTGGCTATAAATTCATGCCTCAATACCTTTGTTCCTATGTTTCTCTTGCCTGGAAAGTCTCTTCACACCCTTTAACACCCTGGAATTTCTATCGTTTTATGAGTCGAATATCATCATTCCCTCACCCTCTGTGACCACCCAGGAAGCCGTTCCACTGTTTGTACCCCAACTATATTTATGCAGACTTTTGACCAGAGTAAATACCATTATTTTGTATTTGTTCATTTGTGAGTTCATCTCACATCCCAAATATAAACCCCTGGAGAGAAAAGAATGTCACTGTTTTTGTGTCCCTACGTCTAGCTCAGTTTCTCATGATTAACAGGCACTCAATTTACTTCACGGCATTTTATTCCTTCAGTGAATATGTATTAAACACGTGCAATGTTTGTAATTTTGTATTTTTCTATAAGGGGGGGGTGGCAGCCACTGTCCAGTTTTGAGCAAAAGAGTGAGAAATCTGACTTACATTTTAACAAAATTGCTTATTGTGTGAAAAGGAGAGGGCAGGGGGGCAAGGGGGTAGAGAGGGACATCTGTGATCATCCGGGCGAGAGAAGACTCGGATTTTCACTAGACTGCCAATGGCATTGGTGGTAAAAAGGCGTCAGAACTGGATAACGGTGAAGAGGGCACCGACACCCTCTGCATGTTGAGTGAACAAATGAATGATTTCAATGCTCAACCTTCTTGCGATTATCACAGGAGGTTAAAATCCAGGACCCCCATGGCATTGACAAAGGCAGTAAAGCTCCCACAAATGCCTCCCGGAGTTCTTTCAATGCCAGTTTTCACCTGCGGAGGAGATTATGCATCCTCTAAGCTCTCCAGCCATGGACTAAAAAGCCACAAATGGATCTCCCTGATCCGTGGCCCATGGGGACTGAACTCTTCTAGCGCAATGAAACATTTGTTTTGTTTTGCTTTGTTTTGTTTGGTAGCACCGGGAGCTCTCAGTTAACCTGATGGCGGTGGTAGGTTTGTTCCTAAGGAACACAACGAACAGGTAATCTGGTCTTTGGGAGTTTCATATAATAGGACACAAAAATCTAATCTTCCGATAATGCACATACAGAGTTGAAATACCTACAAACCCAGAATAGTAAAAACAAAACAAAACAATTTTAAGGCCAAATGAGCTGTATATGTAAAGGCAGAAAGATGGGGATGGGGAAAGCCCTATGTCGTGATAATAAATGCCTTTGCATATGTAGTTCCCTTCACCTGGAAGTATTTTGCACATTCATGTTACGTTTTCTTGGAATGGCCTTCCCTCTTTTCTCCACTAAGGAAACTTAATGTTTGTGGTTGAAAACTCTGGTAATACATCTCCCTTCAGAATACCTTCCTCGGGGACCCGCAACCAAGAATCCTTCCCTGCACCTGACTTCGTGCCTACCTTTAATACTGCGGGTATCTCACTGTATTAAGATTATTTGCTTCTATGTTGGATTCCATTCAGCACTATTTTTGTTCATGCAAGCGTTCACAAATGTGTGCTCAATTGAATTGGGGGGGAGAAAACCTCAAATTGTATTTCTTTATGATCAGTTACTTCGATGAGATTGGTAAATAGCCTATGTCACATCAATTTTTGCTTCTGGTTGGAAGGACACAACAGTTTATGATATTTAACTAATAGTCCCCCTGTTATGAATATTATGTAGTATCGGGATAGTGTTCTACTTTCTCTAAATCAGCTGTGATAGCCATCAGGAGTGTCATGCCCATAACTTGGTCATGAGGAAATGTCAGCTTGGGTTTTTCTCAAGTCCGTGCTCTGAAAAATGGCGAGAATAAAAAGGCTTTGCAACCACAATCGGATTTCTTCCATCTTGCCAATGTGTTAATTGTATAACATACTTTGGTCATATGATTTTTTGTGACTTATTTTTCATCTGCTACCAGAAGGAGAGGTTGAAATAGAAGAGAAACATGTACTATGAGTCACACATCTTCCCATTTATTCCTCACAACACGGTAAGAAAAATTTGCCCCAGGTGAGTGGGGGATGAAAACATAAATTTGTGTTTCAATGTCATATTCTTTCCCCTCTGCCATTGCTACCTCCAATATGGGCTCTGTTGACTCCTGCCTTCCAGCTGTAAAATAAGCCCCCAAGAGAAGTCTTCAGCTTTTCAGCTTCTGCTCAACATTTGACCACCATCATGGAATTCCACATTGTACACCCGCAGCACATATGGCAGGAGCTTTGACTTCAGGGAGATCTGCTTCTATGATAATTTACTTCTCAGGACAGGAAATTCCATCCGTGTTGACAAAAAGCCCCAGATAGCCCTCTACTAACTGCTAATGTCACCTGTTCTAGAGACAAACCATCAGTGCAGAAAGCAAAGGAAGTCTGGTGACATTTATCACTCAATTCTAACAAATGGATAAAGATGTTGAGTTGTTTAAAGAAGCCAGGCTAGCCTTCATTATGTTTTTTATCTAGTAAACTACATAGGAGACTGAGAAGTACACACAGAGAAGTAGACCCAGGAGTCCCTTTTCTACAGAAGTTCAGAACAATGTGACTAAGGGCTTGTGTTCCAAGGAAAAGCAGTTGTATTCCTTGAAAACGAAACAAAATTGTCAAGTTTGCTCTTCCATGGTGGTGTTTTTTGTTTGCTTTAAAATTTTTTTTAGTGTTTATTTTTGAGAGAAAAAGAGAGAGAGAGAGCGAGCATGAATGCGGGAGGGGCAAAGAGAGACGGAAATGCAAAATCGGAAGCAGGCTCCAGACTCTGATCTGTCAGCGCAGAGCCCGACGTGGGGCTTGAACCTCCTGACAGGCTGCTGTGAGGGTTGAATGGAGGATGTGTCTTACACACGTGTCTGGTTCACGATAGGAAGGTTGCTGCTCTCCAAGGTTATTGATGCTCTGGATTCTTCTAGAATGTTCATCTTTTTGATGCTCTGAATTCTTCCAGAATGCTCATCTTTTTAACCCTAGTAACTGAAGGTAGTTTTTTGTCTTCAGCTCTTCTCGTTTTCCTTAGGCATTTTATTCTTGGGAGTATTTCCACCACATTGGATTTGGCCTTTGTCTGGTTTTCCAGAGGGGCAGATGAAAAAGAGTGCCACTCTACTGCAAAACGAGACAATTCCTAGACCTTCTGAGTATCAAAGGAATCCTGGTGGGGGTCCACAAGGGGAGTGGAGGGACTCACTAAGCTTTTTCTTCTTAGGATTTGGCTTTGCTGTGTTGATAAAAGAAAGGTATCTCTGAAAGGGGCAGTGGTGACCAGGGAAGTGCATAGTAATGAAAGCCTCAATACTTTTTAGATATTCATACACACGGCAGGGAGGATTCATAGAAAGCCATGTTTATAGTTAAAAATTTAGCCTAATTACCAAAGCGTTTCATGTAAGAGGTAAAAAAAAGTTTCAAAGCTTTAGCCTTGAGGATGAAACACGCCCTACGCATGAGAGAGCAGTGGCTTTAACTCCACAGCTCTCATTAGTGCTGATGGGAGATGTTCCCAATAAAAGCCCACTCTGAAATATCAACGTGTTCTGCCTGCTCCTCAAGGTAAATACGCTCGGATGACATTTGCCGCTCTTACTGTACGACTGATTCATCTTCTGGGAGGCTCACTCTTCTTATTTGTTGCCTGGGGAAGTGTGCTAAGAGAAGACACAGTTTTCCTTAACATCGCAAAAGGTCACCGGGAATTCTGCACCGGCTTTATCAACATAATGCCGGTCTACCAATAGCTGGATTTTGTAATTTCCTCAGCTTTCTTGAGGTTGTGCACAGCAACGCATCTACCTGACTCCCACCACGCTGCACCCCCAGGTGCCCACGTATAACCCAGCCCCTCTACAACACACATGGACACCAATTCACGTCCGGTGGTTTTCGGGGGATTCCCACTGAGCTGAAATGCTCAGCTCCTTCTCGTCAGTTTCCAAGTGCCAAGAGCAACCTGGGCTAGCGTCTCAGCCTCCCACATGGCCAACTCAGACCTAAACATAACGTGGCAAAAAGCAATCGACGTGGGGGTGGGGAGAGGGGAAAGTCCACACATTCGTCATGTCAAGCATTATAAATGCGTTCAATCTGACACGTAGCGTGACTGAGATCTTTCAGTCATCTGTGCGGAAAGGAGCCGTGTGTAACTGTTGTTTCAGACAGTTCATATCTGAATGAATACTTCAGTCCTTAAATAATGTTTGATCGAGTGCTCACTGCCGGTATGTCGCAAGCGGAATCAGAAGTCATGACTAGCTATGAGGGTACTGTGCCTACATATTCTAATACGGAATTATTTTTGTATCTCCCAGCACATTGAACGGTTTCGCTGCTAAGCGCTGTTATTTCTACCACCTGAAAAATGCAGAGCAAAATCTGTGCAGAAGAGTTTTAAAGAAACAACATGAATAAACAGTAATTCCAGCAAGTGGTAGTTTCCTGTGGCTTGGCTACAAAGCTTTACACTAGGAATGTATATACATTTACGGCACACGCAGACACACACACACACACACATACAGGTGTATATATACACACATGTACGCACATCTCAACACTAGACGCTGAGAAGTAACAAAATAGTATGGTTTCTTGTCTTAAGAAGCTGTTTCTTGGAGGGGCGCCTGGGTGGCTCAGTCGGTTAAGCATCCGACTTCGGCTCAGGTCATGATCTCATGGTGTGCGAGTTTGAGTCCCGTGTCGGGCTCTGTGCTGCCAGCTCGGAGCCTGGAGCCTGCTTCGGATTCCGGGTCTCCCTCTCTCTCTGCCCCTCCCCCTCTTGCACTCTGTCTCTCTCTCAAAAATAAATAAACATTAAAAAATTTTTTTAAAAGAAGAAGCTCTTTGGTGGATATGTTAAGCAATAAGGGCACACCACAGCACTTTTTTTTTTTTTTTAAACACCAGAATACCAGATCTCAATTTATGCTGAACAACAGTCAAGATGACTAAAAGTCCTGGCCTATATGCCCATGGTGGAAGAGTTTCCTAGTGGCGATTGTTTTAAAATCAGGTTCTATTTCCCATCCATCACCCAAAGGGGCGGGGGCGAAGGGGGAGCGGTGTGTGTGACAGGTGAAAGAATGAATTGGACGACCTTGCACTTGACAAACACTAGGGGTCACAGCTATCAGAGGACAGTCTGGGCTGCTCCTCCCCCCCCCCCCCTCCAGGGGACCAGGGTGAGGTGTCACCTCACACTACGGAGACACCTCCTCAACACCCACCCTGCTCTGTGCTGTCACCCAGCCCTGGGTGCGTCATCTCTCCCAAACCAAGGGGCGTGTTTGCAGCCGGCCTCTCAGATGCCTGACAAGAATATCCGCGGTAAGAAAGACGGGAGTGCGCTCAGGATCTCCCAGGAAACCCTTGACAGGGACAAGAATTCCAGAACCTTTTCTTCATTTCCTACACTTACTTTTTTTCCCCAAGGGCAACACTTGCCTCTCCAACTAAAGAGGGTTTGCATTTCTCTGCATATATTTGGCCCCCGAGCTGTGTTCCTGTCACCGCTATCTCCTGCTCAGAAAAGGAGAATTAACGTGGGTCCTCACAGAACAGCACGCAGGTACTACTGTGTGTTTTGGTACAGAACATCCTCGCAGGGCATCATCTTATACCCAGTAAAATCGCACTTACTTGGCATCTCAGAAAACTTCTTAATTATTTGTATTGTTCTGTGAAAGTAAACCTTACGTGTGAGACAGGGTTATTTTTGTGTTGTTTAAAAACAATTGTTTTTTAATGTTCGTTGATTTTTGAGAGAGACAGAGACAGAATGCGAGTGGGTTAGGGGCAGAGAGAGAAAGGGAGACACAGAATCGAAGCAGGTTCCAGGCTCTGAGCTGTCGGCACAGAGCCCGACGTGGGGCTCGAACTCACGGACCGCCAGATCATGACCTGAGCCCAAGTCGGAGGCTCAACAGACTGAGCCACCCGGGCGCCCCTGTGTTGTTTAATTTTCACACGTACCTCTCAGGTAGTTAATGTATAAATAGGCACTCTTCACGTATTTCCTCAAATCTAGAGTAGGAGAGAACAGAGTTGTTTTCTCTACAAAATAGTTTCCCCTAGAACGGGCATCCCAGCCAGGGCCTCTTGGGACACATGGTACATTCAGCTGAAACAGGAAAGAAAGCTGTTGAACTTGAAAGGAAGTTCCTTTACTCATTCTTAACACCTCCTACCCGGTGTTAGGCCCTCAGAATGATGCGTTTCTCCCCAAATGATTCTTAGAGTTCTAATATACTAATATTTTCATAGTAAAATATGTGTTAAAATGGAGAAGAGTGGCTTGGAGAAAATATAGCATGCTATTGACATGGTGTAACTTTTTTTTAAAAGTATGAAATTTATTGTCAAATTGGTTTCCATACAACACCCTACGTGGTATAGCTTCAATTCAAGCCTTCCAATGATTAAGAGACTACTGGCAGAAATTATTAACGATATTTAGAAGACACAGGGTAACAGAACATTGGTTCTCACTCTTCAGGAAATAGCGATTGTGATGGAATCAGAACCTTCATGTTAAGCTCTGCTGGACTGATTTTATGACAAGCGAAGAAAGTTCCAAGTGTGTGTGTGTGTGTGTGTGTGTGTGTGTTTTATTCTTTTTAAAATATAATGCTTTGCAGTTTTTATATCCTTGACTTTAGCAGACTTATGGACATGTATGGTTTTAGAAGTTAACTGAAAAATCCATAGGCCTGGGCATCTGATGAATCACATCCACTGAGTGGCCAAGTGGGAAGAAAAGAGAATGAGGGGGCCAACCGTGGACACCTTGTTATAGTTCAGGGTGTGCTGTGATCCTGGGTGGCTCTGGGGTCCTGTCTGGAGTGCCCTCAAGCAGACATACATTATAGGGATCGATTTTACCATCACCATTGAATTCTTATAGCTGTTTGGGTCCAAATGCAATCATGTCGCAATCTCATTAACATACTTCATTACTGTTTACATTGTTGTTATTATAACTTTATTATTTACTTATTCATTTATGCAGAATCTTGGCAGAATTCGATAACATAAAATATAGTGCTGTGGAAAGAGAGGGGAACAAAAGAACTGTGGGTCTGGATGGAGTGGGTCTGAAATATTTCAGTGTTTGTGCATAGGAGATCTTTGTGTCGTGAGCTGTCAGGTTTCACTTTCCACTGAGGTCATCGGTTGTGCCCCGTGTGGCAAGATGCTGAGATGAGAACATAAGATGTTTGCTGACTCCACACCTACAGTGGCTGGTTTAGTCTAGAGTTCATCACAGCCTCACCCCAAGCACCTAATTCCCGAGACGGGATTGCTAAAAGGCTCCAGAGGCCAGACTTTTGGAGACTGTGATGTCAATTCAGCAGGAAGAAAGCAGAGGACCTTCCTAAGACTGGAGAGTTCCCTTAATGGAGGTGCTGACATCACAGAGGTGGTGACAGTACAGAGTGGCTCGTGGGGATGAGTCAGGAAAGGGGGAACACCTTTCTTTAAAATGATGGACATAATTCTTTCCTTATCCCATTTGTTTGGCAATCTGTGTGCTCAACTGTTTTTAATACCCCAGGGATAATTGTCATAGGACAATTGGCAGTAAGAATTTGGCAAGTAAGATATGAGGAAACAATATGGTAAACGTGGCGGGGGGTGATCCTTTATCCAAATAATCTAACGGCACATAGAGTCCCGTTCAGGAATACTGCGGTCAAAGCTTCCAGGACCACCTACAAGCCAGTAACTATGGAAATTGTTCCTTGGGGATTGTGCCTACAAACAAAAAGTTTGGTGTTTCCAAAAGCAAAGTCCCCTTTGCTTATAGTAATGAATTCAGTGGCCCATTTATTCATTCATTCATTCAGCAAGTATTTATTGAGCACTAGTTCAGAGATAGGCACTTGTTTTAGCTCTGGGAATAGAGCAGGGAATGAAATATGTACTTGTATTCTAGTGGGGGAAGACAGACAACAAGCAAAATAAACAAGTAGAAGATAAAATATACAATTCACGTCAAGTGCCGAGGAAAAAATAAGCCAGGAAGGAGGGTAAGGAATGTTGGGGTGCTTGTCAATGTCAATACAGCCAGGGAAATTTACTAGAGAGATGAATCTGAGTCAAAATTCAAAGGATGGAAGAGAGGTAAGCCCTCTTCACTTAAAACCTGAAGAAGAAGATTCCAGGCAGAAAGGACAGGAGGTACAAGGAGCTAAGGTGGGCATATACCTAGTCCATTCCAGGAGCACCAGGTAGATAAAAATGAGCAAGGGGGGAGTAGTAGGAGATGGGATCAGAGAGGAAATGAAACAGCCTGATCACAAAGGGCCTGCTGGGGTCTGTACGGACCGTCTAAGTGAGAGGAGAAACAATCTGAGGGTCTGAACAGGTGACAGACGTGGTCTGGCCAACATTTCACAAGGATTTTCTGACAGCTGTGCTGAGACCAGGATGAAGGGAAGTAGGTAGAATCAGGGAGGTTACTGTAATAACCTTGGCAGGTGATGATAGTTGTGGGGACCTAGATAATAGCCGTGGAAAACGATGTGGCCTCTGGTGTTCATTTAGAAGTTGGGGCCAGTGGGAGTTGCTCTGATCAAACGTGGGTGCGAAAGAAAGAGGAAACAATGTTGGTTCCAAGATGTTTGCCCTGAGCTCCTGCCAAATGGAGTTGACATTTACCGAGCTGAGGAAACTGAGGTAAGTGACTTGCTAGATGATGATGAGCTTCAGACATGTTAATTCTGAAATGCTTCTTAAACATTCAAGCAGAGATCTTGAGTAGGCCACTGGGTGTGTCGGGAATTCAAGCCCAGTCTGAGGATGACTTGGGAGGCGTTACAGTATTTAAAGCTACAAGATGAGATCATCCTCCCTTGGAGTAAAGTTGTGCCAACCTTAATCATCTGCGTGCCTCCTCACTAGGCATGGGTTTCATGCCCCTCATGAGAGAGTTTTACTTCAAAAGGCACCATGCCTAAATACCTCAGGTGATCCTAGGGGCAGGGGATTCTCTCAGGGAAGTGTGAATGCCCAGGAAGTCACTCCTTTCTCAAGTCCTGGAGTGGGAAAGAAGTCTCCCTAAGCCAGGGGGTGGGGGGGGGCACAAGGGTTGTCTACCCAACAGACCACAGTGTTATTTCAAACTCCTAGAAGAAAGTTGGATAGTGTGGCTTTGAAATTAATGTGATGATAAATTGTCCATGATGTCTAAACCTAGATGCAATTTTGGTCATCTTTTTTCAATTGATATGCTGGTGAAAATGCCACAGTTATATTCAGAAAGTTCTTCCTTACGGAGTAGCCAGAAATGGCTGGGCTTCCCCTTAACTGGAAAGGGAAGAGAGAAAACACAGAGAATCCAAGGCACCATCATGGCAAGTGTGCGCTGGCATGTTGATGTCCTGCCCACGGTCCCTTGTCACCCCTGCCCTGGTACATGCTGAGGGTTTTCTCTCAACCCATACGCAAGGCAGCATGGAGGGGCTGAGGAGTTAGTGCCCACGGTCGGCTCTCTGCCAATGACAAGGCAGAGAGGTTGGTTGGATAAATACCCCAGCTGCTTCGCGGAATGTAATTCTGAAGGGTGTGTTCTCTACCGCCTCAAAGAGACCTTCGTGGCTCGTGTCCCAGCTGCCCACAGTGGTTACCTACTCATTCACGTACACTCTGATGACTGTTTTCCCTTCCCTTCCTGTCTGCTTCCCCACTCCTATTGGTACTTCCCGGAGTTGCCTTCAAATAAACCATTCACACTTAAGCCCCCCTCTTAATTACAACACCTCTTCAGAGCGGCACCCCCAATGAGGCACCTCCTCTGGACATCAGTCTTCCAAATATACTAGTGGCATCATATCAGTGACATGCCCACTAACCCCACAGTGGCTCCCGAGTTTCCTGTTGTGTCTCGATTATTCTGCCAAACACTCCACGTGGTCTCTGATCAGGTCCAACTTCGCAGCTCATCTCATTGTATGGCAGTGTCCATGTGACCCACGTGGACCTCCTTCACAGCCCTGCATGCCTCCTTCCTTCCTCCCTTGGTGTCTACCCACATTAGTTCTCCCTGAATGAAGTGCCCAATCAAATCTGAGGGCGACTCCCCCAGACTTAGCCCAAGCTCTCTCCAACTGCTGTTCCTACCACAGTGATTTGAAATTCTACTGAATTCTCTCAGCACCAAAAGTCTCGATCCCCAGTGATCCCTAATCCATGCCTGAAAGCCTAAGTTTTGTTTTGCGTGCTAACTCTGATCCACTGGAGGTCACTGTGTTGAGAAGGATTCTGAGCTGGTCTTTGAGGTCCTTGGCATTAATTAGTGGAATCTGCCATGTGATAAGCAATAGCTAATGCAACCGATATTTGCTCAAATTCCTTCTTGTGGTGTTTAGTTTTGACTCATTAAATTATAAGCCCCTCCAGCTGGTTATTCTGTGATATTTATATTCTTCCTCCTTTGAGCCTATCCAACTTATCAGTCTAAATGTAGATTCATTAATCTACATGAATTATGGGGTTCAAATTCGTATACATATACATACATGCATACATATGCATGCCTTTGACTTCGGCTCAGGTCATGATCTCACAGTCTGAGAGTTCGAGCCCCACATCGAGCTCTGTGCTGATAGCACAGAGCCTCCTTAGGATTCTCTCTGTCTCCCTCGCTCTCTGCCCCTCCCCAGCTCGTGTGCTCTGTGTCTCTCTCTCTCTCTCAAAAGAAATAAATAAACGTAAAAGAATTTTTTTTAAATAATAAAATAAAACCAGTTTTCTCATCTTTGAGCATTCTGAGACACAGACCTACCTGGGGTGCCATATCACATTTGGTTATCAACTAATGCTTCCTAGCCAATTTTCCTTAGAATCACAGAATGAATCCAGAGGGAATGGGCGTGTATGCTCATTCTTTCAGAATATAATTTGAGCTGTTCTGGTAATTTATGAACTGAAGTTGTACATTGTGCTTTGGACTCAATTCGGCAGGATCAGTGGTCAGTGAGACTTAATTTTGTGTTTTATATCAAAGGGAAAAATCCCACTGATGTCACACTTTATTTAGAGGATGGCTTGAGCCGACGAAAAAATAATGTTAGCAAAAATCCAACACATTCTTAGAGGCCTTGCCTGGACCTCTATTGTGGTTTATGGAAACGTGATTCATGATGATGTATTAACTATTAAAGCACACGTAAGGCTTAACTGAAATTTATAGGACAGCTTTACTTAATTTACTGTCTATCACATAATTTTTGGCATGCTGCATAAATAACAAAGGACTGCCTACATCCTTCTGTTGTTTTACCATAGCCCAGCATTAAAATTAAACTTGCTGACCTAAAAAAATAAAAAAAAAAAAAAGGAAGGTGCCATGCCACCCAGACTTGAATTTGCAACTTGGGTTTTGACTGGCAGCTGAGGGGCAGGACATGGAACCCGTCCGAGAGAGGTACGATGGTGTATGTGAGCAGTTTCGAGGTTCCCTTCTGTTACTCAGTTTTCTGGAAAGAATGCACGTGCTCAAGCAAAGGGAATTAACTTTCTGCCTAAAATACACAGGCATTAGGTTAGATGCTTTATATGTTTTCTTAGTCTTCTCAGATGCTTTATGAAGTGGTGTTGTTTACTCCCTTTGATCCAGAAAGGATCCTTGCCATAAGACGCTTGGGTCATTTAGGAACGTCATAAAGCCGGTGGGCAGTTGAGCGGACCGTGGACGCTATTTCTCCAAGACCCAATGCTATGGAGCCATAACGAGACCAGCTTCCATAGAATCCTACAATCACCAGACAACCTCAGGCTTCCAGTCCAGAAAAATGTGTCAGCTACCCGTGCCTAAATTGCGACTTGGTTTTCTTATATTAAAATGTATCGGGGTCAAAACTCACTAGTGTTTTAAATATAGAGTTGAGCCTGATATACTGTGTGGTTCAAAGCAGCCTGTGAGTTTCCAGAAGGCAGCGCTGGGATTCCTCCCACGGGTCCTTGACACTAAGCAATCTGCTTGTCAACGGCTACATGAGACAGTTCAATTGATTGATTGATTGATTGATCGATTGACTTTGTCACAAACAAGCATGGTTTTCTTGAGCCTGTTTTCAAAACCGCCTGTATAAATCCAAACTATCCAAAAATCCAACCATAGGGCTTGGCCTGGCTGAGGTGCTCCCAGACTTCAAGTGTTGAGGATTCCGTTTGCCTCCGCTCACTACCCTCTGCGTGCTTCCACGGCTCCAGGCCATGCACTGCGTGCACTGTAGCCACGGCTGAGTTCTTGGTGTCACACAGGATAACCGAATAGCACCTTGTCGGGGCCACAGTCTTTGGTCACCCTTGGGGTCGCCCTCGATGAGGGAGGACCGGGGGAGTCGCTGGATAAAGGCTCTCCTTTTCCCTCACCTGGATGCGCCCAGGTGCACTTGCCCACAATGGCGGTCAACTTGACAAAGTGCCCTGGGCTGGCAGTCCCTGCTTTTTTGTCTCCCACTCAGGCTCTCTGGGACCACCTCCCCGAATAAACCCCATGCATACTCGTTCTTGTCTCAGACTCTGCTCTCTGGGGGTCCAGGCGAAGATATTTACTATAAGTGAATCTACAGCTTTATTTTTCTCATCAGGGACTGTGTGGGAGTTGGGGACTAGGTAAGTGACAGTTGCCCAGACTAAAGATGCAAACTTTGTAACAAAATTTGGGAAAGAAATTAGCATTTTTAAAACCATCTTTTTTTTTTTTCATTTTTAAGAGCAGATCTCTTCTAAATCCATGTGACTTTCCATTTTTACAACATCTGATGAGAGTCGCGCATTTTCACTTATTGTTGCATTAAGTTTATTGTAAAGGCCACGCCAAACCAGCCTATTTCTGTAATCAAGTTTTTTTTTTCCTAGGCAGCTCAAGCAAGAGACAATACTGGAGACATACTGTTCATTATGAAAGGAAGATACTTCATATTGAATATGGCAGCATATGGCGGTAATCGAATGTCACTTGTTTGATTTTCTTAGAACACAGGGACAAAAATGCCCTGATTTTTCTATCAAGAATAAGAAAAACTTATCCGATTCTCAGAAGGATCACTGGATTCAGAGATGAGAAAAGCTAGCAAAGGTTTTCCTTTAGAAAACCTTCATCCAACGCATTGCATTGATGTCTCAGGTCATGTGACCCTTTCACAGTCACTCCCTTTGTACCTGCTGATTTACAGAAATACCCGTTTATTTTACTATTATCCCTTCTACCACATACACATTCCCTTTCTTATCTCCTCCCTTCTTTCCTCTCTTCCTTTTACTACCTTTGGTCTTTTCTTCACGTCAGTATTGAAAATAGGTTATGCCCTTCCTAGATGTTTTCACTCTTTTCCGGAATAAACTGAAAAAGAAGAATAAGGAAACACAGCATGGTATATTCCTAAGCAGCCTTCATTATACATTTCAGGACCTCAATTACTGATTGAGAGACATGGCCTCGGTTCATAAAATATCATAAAGAAATATCAAATTATATACAGGCCTCTTAAGGTAAAAGAGGAGTATGAGGAAAATGAGAAAACTAGTGAAACAAAAAGCATGATTTGATCAGTGGGGTATTCTAATTCAAGAGTCCAACTCGGGTTCCAGAAACTTCCATGTTGACATTTCTAGGAACTATAATTTCTTTTCTGTTGAAAGGCAAACCTTGGTGGTAGGAGACACTAAGACCCTTCTCAGTGATGAGATCACATTGACTCTGCATCCGCTATTTCCCACTGAAATCCCAAATTTATTGATTGTGGTCCCATTCGCTTTTGGGTAAGAGCTGGGCGTGAGGTAACTGCATCACACAGGAATGTTCGAGACCTAAATATAAAGCATGATACTTGGTATGTATGCAAAAAAGTGTCAACATTTCCATCAGTGGTCACTTGCAAATATAGGATTGGCTGCTTTATAGAGCTTAGCTATGAAATCGATATGTTCACTAGTTCATTTGTTTAATGACAGAATGAATATTCATTGTGAATCTGATGTATACACACCACTATGCTAGTCACGGAGAGATCTGAAAATGACTAGTAAATGGTTCTTGACCTCATGCTGTTTATAATTTAGTAATAGAGCACTGAAATGTACTCCTGAAAATTATAAATCAAGTATTTACATATACTCTGGAATCTCTCTCTCTCTCCTTCTCTGGTCTCCATTCCCTTCTTCCTGTAGTCAATCATTAAAACGAGTTCATGTTCATTCTCTTAATTGGTATTTGTTCTTAAAAAACTTTTCATGCAGAAATAATTTTAGACTCACATAGAAGTTGAAAAGATAGCACAAAGAATTCCCATGTGACCTTCCCTCATTTCCCCCAAAAGGCAACATCTTACATAACGTTAGTATAGTTATCAAACTAAGATGTTGATATTGACATTGGTGTAATACTCTTAGCTAAGCCACAGACCTTGTTTTGGGTTTTACCAGCTTTTGCAAGCATCCTGTTTTTCCTTTTTTGGTGTATAATTTTATAAAATTTTATGGTATGCATAGATTCACCTAACTACCATCACCATCGTCCTAAATAAACTCCCTTGTGTTAGCCATTTACAGTTACACTCAACATGAAACCTAACTCTGGCAACCACTGATCTGTCCTCCATAACTATACTTTACAGAAACGAAATCATTTTTCGATTCCTTCTCGTCCATCTAAATTGTTATGTGTGTCAGTGATTCATTTCTTTTTATTGATGAGTAGTACTCCATTTTATAAATGTACCATGGTCTGTTTGGGCATTTAACCTTTGAAGGACTTTTGGATTATCTTTAGGTTTTGGTGATTATGAATATACCTGCTGTAAATGTTCAAATACAGGGTTTATTGTGAATGTGAGTTTCCTTCTTGAATGACTAGAAGTGGGATTGCTGAGTCATATGGTAAATCTATGTGTAACATTCTAAGACATTGGCCTCCATTCTTGCAATTGTTCTGTTGGCATGCATGTGTGTATTAAGTGCCATTGTGCTAAAGATAGTTTACTTCTCTTTTTCACCCGGTACCATGTTTTTAAAATCCATAGGTATTGCTATGTGATTATCTAATTCACATAAAGATTATTTCCTTTAATTATTGCCTGGTATTGCGAGGAAGATCCCTACCTCAAAGAATACTATAATTCGTCATTTTGTAAAGCGAATGGTTCTTTGGAAACAAATATGCCCCATAAATAATTTGTTCAGTGAATTTAAGTTTCTACTTATTGGGTTTTCTTATTGTGTCTCTTTATTGCCTCTGGGCTTGCTTCATGGTTTTGCATATTGATGAAAACATTATCAGGTATTAATAGCAGCTGTCTAAGGTTGGGTCCTGGTTATGCATACAGTAGAGTCTCTATGTCATCTAAGAACTTTCCAGAGTTCATAGCAACAGAGCTAACCACCCACGCAGGGAGTAGCATCATAGACCCATGTTCCTTCTGTAGGCTACTATCAAGATCAAAACAGCTGATCTCAGGATCTATTCATCCTAAGCCTATGGCTGAAGGACCATGAAAATGATAGGAAGTAATCCAGGATTGGTATCATCATTAACAAAGCCCCCCCCCCCAAATTAACTATGGAACACAAGTACATGATTTTCACACAGGCCCAGAGGTCACACATCCTTAGTCCTGCACACACACACAAAAGTTCATTTTTTGGTGTAGCTTTCTTATATAAAAGGGGTAATTCTAGGAAGGACCTATGGGTTATCCACACCCATATATATATATGCATATATACATATGCATTCTCAAATAATCAGGCCATTACTCGCTTTATTACAAAAAAAACTTAAAAAATCTGGAAGACACAGGTATGGGGAGCTAGTGTTTTTGGTGCTTATGGGGAGTTGGGATTGGAGAAAGGGCCTGGGAGGTTGCTACAAGTATGATCAGCTCAAACTTGAATGAGCATCAGAATCAGCACGTGCTGAGAACTTACCCCAGAGTTTCTGATACACAGTAGATCAGAGATTGGAAACTAGAATCTGCTGATGCTGCTGGTCTGGGGACCACACGTTGGGAATCTCTGTTGTAGATGGAATGGGATAAAGATCCAGGGTTGATCTGCGGTTATGTCTGATTATACGTATGCTTGTGCCCATCTTTGTCATTTAATTTGTATCCTCTGACTCACCAAGAGTCCATAAAAGTATCTGTGAGGTGATTTACCCCATAGTTAGCCTCTGGTGCAGCCACCGCTGCTCCCTTACATGGCCACTTCATAGCGACGATCGAACACTTGAGTTTCAACATTCCAGGCCCTTCCCTTTCAGCCAGTCATCTCTGCTCAGGTAGTGCTGGCTGTGCTCACACCGTAGGGTTAAGGAGGAGATATTATTCTTTTTTGTCTCTTTCTTTTTTTCTTTATTAAAATATTACAGTGAGTGGTGTAATCAAGACAGCCAAGTAGGAAGCTCCAGGCCCTGGCTCCCCGAGGGAAACATTAAATAAACAATAAAGACTGACTAAAACAACTTTATAGGAGCTATGGAAATCTACAGCAACCAAGTGACCTCTCAATCAAGAAAAAGTCATACTAAAAATGGTAGGAAATTTCATGGCGTCTTTACTTACCCTTGCCCCACCCCCCTGCCTAGCACCACACAGTAAGTTTTGAGGGAAGCAGTGGCCCGATCTTCCCAGGTCCCTTCCCCAGGAATCAGGAAGAGCAGAAGCAGACAAGATCTGCAATGTTTTCACCTGTCCAGGAAGCCTGAAGGCTTGGGGTCTGTGTTGCCTAACCTGGAGCACAGATGGCTAAAAGTGGGGTAGCTCAAATTTCATGTCAGTGGAAGCCATAGAAGGCAGTGGTTATGGCTCAAGAAAACTGCAAGGAAACTACAGACCCACAGATGCTGCAGCAAGAGATTACTGATTAAGGAATACAGTAGAATAGTTAAGACTCTGAGAAGAAGCAGGGGTCCTAGGGAAATTAGGACATGTAAAAGCAGTCATGTGTACAGAATCAGACAAAAGTTCTCTCCCCCCCGCACCCCTCCTCTGTCTCTTTCTCTGGTCTGAGGAAAATACAGCCTTAGAAAAGATTTGAGGCCTTAAGTCTTCACATTGGTTTGTTAGTGAAGGCCTCTGATTAGTGGCTCCTGCATGGAGCCTGTCATCAATGACTGGGAGAAGTGGTTTGCTTTTTTTCAAATGCCAAGTTTCCAACAAAAACACAAGGCATACAAAGAAACAGAAAAACACAGCCCATTCAAGAGAACAAAATAAATTTCCAGAGACCATCTGTGATGACATACAGGCATTGGGCTTGCTAGATAAAGACTTTAAAACAACTGTCTTCTATATGCTCAAATGATGAAGGAAAGAAAATCATAAAAACGATACATGAACAAAATGAAAGTGTCAACAAGGAAACAGAAATTACCAAAAAATGAAACAGAAATTCTGGAGCTGAAAAGTAGAAGAACTGAACCGAAAAAATCACTAGAGAGATTCAGACAACAGACTCATATTGGTAGAAGAAAGGGTAAGCAAACTTGAAATCAGGTCATTTGAAACTATTAAGTCTAGGAGCAAAACCAAAAAAGACTGAAGAAAAGTAACAGAGCCTGAGGCACGTATAAGGCACTAAGTGGACCCACATATGCATTGTGAGAATTGACGAAGAAACAGAAGGAGAAAGGAACAGCGAGAACACTTGAAGAAAAATGGCCAGGGACTATCAAAATTTTGGAAAAGATATGTATATACACAGACAGGTTCAAGTACCTCCGACTAAATAAACACAAAGAAACCTACACTGACATATACTAAAACTGTCAAATTCAAAGACAAAGAGAATACTCAAACAGAAACAAACAAACAAAAAACTGACTTGTAAGATTTTCAGCATAGTTTTCAGGAGATCCCTTGCAGGCCACAGGCAGTGGAACGGTGTATTTAAAGTACTGAAAGAAAATAACCTATCATCTGGGAAAGCTATATCCAGCCACACTGTCCTTCAAAAATCAAGGAGAATTTACAATATCCCCAGGTAAACAAAAGATAAGCGAGTTCATTGCCTCTAGACCCAAATGAAAAAACATTAGGCAGTAACTTGAAGCCATATAGAAAGACAAAATTCTCTGGTAAAAGAAAATACATGGACATACGTAAAGGCCAGTATTATAGTAATTTAGTTTTTAACTCTACTTTTTATTCTTCTACAGGATTTAAAAACCAAAGCATAAAAATAAATATAACCTTTGTTAATGGGTACACAATATATAATGTAATTTATGACATCAATAACATAAAGTGGGAGGTTCGGTTGAGTAGTTTTTGTATGCAAAGTTAAGTTGGTATCAGTTTAAAATAGATTATTATAACTTTGCAGTATTACGTGTAATCCTCATGGTAAACACAAAGAAAATGTCTACAGATTATATACAAAAGGAAATAGGAAAGGAATCAAAACATGTCACTACAAAAAGTTAACTAAATACAAAAGAAGACAGAAATGAGGTTAAAGAAGGACAAAAAGTGGTTAGACATAGAGAAAACAAAAAGAGCAAAAAGGAATCCTTCCATATCAGTAATTATTTTCAGTGTAGGTGGATTAAAATCCTCTGAGCCAAAGGCATCGAGTGGCAGAGTGAATAAATAAAAATTAATTAATTAAAAAAAAAACCCGGATCCAACTACATGCTGTCTATAAGAGACTCACTTTACAGCTAAAGACACACACAGACTAAAAGTGAAAGAACAGGAAAAGATATCCCTTGAAAAGAGCAACCCAAAGAAAGCAGGGGTAACTAAACTAATGACATTCAAACTTTAAGTAAAAAACTATTACAAGAGTCAAAGAGGCACATTATACAGTGATAAGAGGGTGAACTCACCAAGAATATACAATAATTATAAATATATATGCACCAAACATGAGAGTTCCTAAATATATGCAGCAAACATTGACAGAACAGAAGAGAAAAAGAGACATTCCCACAATAGTTGGAGACTTCAATATTCCATCTTAAACAATAGAGTATAAGAGAAAAGATTAATAAGGAAATAGAGAACTTGAACAACATTATAACTCAATTACATTAACAGATACAGAATCCACCAAAGAGCCAGAATACACATTCTTCCCAAGTGCATGTTCTCCAAAATAGACCATATGTTAGGCCACAAAACAAGTCTCAATAAAGATAAAAAGATTAAAGTCATATAAAGCATATTTTCTGATCATCATGGAATAAAGTGAGAAATCACCAGAAGGAAAACTTGGAAATCCACAGATATGTGGGAAATTAGAAAATCTCTTCAGACAAATAAAATGAAAACACAACATACCAAAGCTTATTGGAACCAGCAAAAGTGGTCCTAAGAAGGCAATCTGTAGTTATACATGCTTACATTAAGAAAAGAAGATCTCAAATCAACGATCCAAATTTACATCATAAGGAACTAGGAAAAGAAGGACAAACTAAAGCCAAAGTTGGCAAAAGGAGAGGCACAATAAAGATTAGAGCAGAGATAAGTTAAAAAAAATAGAACACTAATAGAGAAAATCAATGAAACCAAGAGTTGGTTTTGGAAAGATTGACAAAATTGACAAACCCAGAGATAGACTGAGTTAAGGAAAGAGAGAAGACTCAAATTACTAAGATCATAAATAAAAGAAGGAACATTTGATTTCACAAAAATAAAAAGGATTGCAAGGCCATTCTATGAACAACTGCACACCAACAGTTGGGAAATATAAATGAAATGGATAAATTATTACAGTCACAGAACCTACTAAGACCAAATCATGAGAAAACAGAAAATCTGCACATGCCAGTTAATAGTAATGATATTGAGTCAGTAAAGAAAAACCTCACAAACAAGGAAACATCCAAGACCAGATGGCTTCACTGGTGAATCCTACCAAATGTTTCAAGAATTTATACCACTCTTTCTCAATCTCTTTCAAAAACGTGAAGAGAAGGGAATACTTTCAAGTTCATTGTACGAGGACATCCTTACCCTCCTATCAAAATCAGCCAGAGACACTATAAGAAAAGGAAACCATATCAATTTCTCCGATGAATATTGATGTAAAAAACCCTAACCCAAATAACAGCAAACTGAATTCAACAGTATATGAAAAAGATTATATGGCATGACCAAGTGGAATCTAATCCTCTCGTGCATGAATCGTTCAGTATATGAAAATTAGTCAATGAAATATGCCGCATTAATAAAATAAAGGATAGAAACCATATGAACATCTCAACTGATGCATAAATATCATTTGAAAAAATGCAACACCCTTTTATGATAAACAAACATTCAACAAAATAGCAGTAGAAGGAAAGTACCTCAACATAATAAAAATCACATAATACAAAGGCCACAGCTAACATCATAGTCAATGGTGAAAGACTGAAAGTTTCCTTCTAAGACCAGAAGCAAAACAAGGAAGCTTGCCTGTGCCATATCTATTCAAAATAGTACTGGAGGTCCTCATCAGAGCAATGAGTCAAGAAAAAGAAATACAAGCCTTTAAATCAGGAAGAAAGAGATAAAATTATCTCTGTTCGCAGGTGGCATGAAATCTTTAGATGGAACCCCTAAGGATCCTACAAAAAAAAAAAATCAGAACTAATAAACAAATTCAGCATAGGTACAGGATACAAAATCAGCATGCAACAATTCGTTGACTTTTTATATACTGAAAACGAACAGCCTGATACAGAAATTAAGAAACAATTCCACTTATAACAGAATCACAAACCACAAAACGCTTAGCGATGAATCTATCCAAAAAGATGAAGGACTTGTGCACTGTAAACTCTAAAATATTGCGAAATAAAGAAGACACAAGCGCCAAGCCATCTCGTGTTTATGGATTATTAGATTCAGCATTGTTAAAATGTCAGAACCACTCAGAATAATTTAAAGATTTAATTTTATCTCTATCAAAATCCCAATGATTTTTTTTTTTGCAGAAATAGGAAAATCCATTCTAAAATTTATATGGAATCCCAAGGGACCCTAAATAGGCAAAACAATCTTGGAAATGAAAAACAAAGTTAGAGGTCTGGCACGTCTTAATTTTAAAGCTTGCTACAAAGCTACAGTAATGAAAACAGTATAGTATGTATTCGTAGTATATGACAGATATATAGACCAATGTCATAGAACAGAGAGCCCAGAATGAACCCTTGCATTTATGGTCAAATGATTTTCAACAAGAGTGGCAGGGCCATTTGATGGTGAGAGGAGAGTATTTTCAACAAATGGTGTTGGGAAAATGGGATATCCACGTACGAAAAAGAATGAATTTAGACTCCTACCTTACACCATATGCAAAATTAAGTAAAAATGGACCAAAGACCTAAATGTAAGAAACTAAAACTAAAATACTCTTAGAAGAAAACAATGAGGCAAGGCTGCAGGACATCGAATTTAGCAATGATTTCTCAGATATGTTATAAAAAACACAGGTAACAACAAAAAGATAAATTGGACTTCATCCAGTTTAAAAACTTTTGTACATCAGAGGATACTATGAAGAGAGTGAAAAGGCCACCTACAGAATGAGAATGAATGTTTGCAAATCATATATCTGATAAGAGATTAACATCCACAGTCTATAGAGAACTTTTAAACTCAGCAGCAAAAACAAACAAACAAATTTCACTTAAAAATGCACAAATGACTCAGATATTTCTCCAGAGAAAGTATACAAATGGCCGATAAACACACAAAAAGATGCTCAACATCACTAATCATAAGGAAAATGCAGTCAGAATCACAATGCGATACTACTCTATACTCATTGGTATGGCTAGTATTGGGAAAAAAACTGAAAAATAACTGTTGGTAAGGATATAGAAAAATTGGAATCCTTGCGCATTTCCATTGGGGATTTAAAATGGTGCTGTGTGGAAAATAGTATGGCAGTTTCTCAAGAAATGAAAAATATAATTACCATATGATCCACTTGTTCTATTTCTGGGTGTATCTCCCAAATAATTGAAAGCAGAGACTCAAACAGATATTTTTTCACGCATGTTCATAGCAACATTATTTACAATAGTAAAACTTGTAAGTAATCCAAGTGTCCATCAATGTAAGAACAGATAAACAAAATGTAGTATATGCACACAATGGAATAGTATTCAACCATTAAAAAGTAGGGAAATATTAGGGCGCCTGGGTGGTTCGGCGGGTTAAGCATCTGACTTTGGCTCAGGTCATGATCTCGCGGTTTGTGAGTTTGAGCCCCACCTCGGGCTCTGTGCTGTCAGCTTCAGTCAGATCCCTGTCCCCCTCTCTCTCTGCCCCCCCTACCCCCTCAAAATAAATAAACACTAAAAAAAGTAGGGAAATATTGACATGTGTTACAACATGGGCGAATTACGCTAAGTGAAATAAACCAGTCACAAAAGGACAAATACTGTATTTTTCTTTTTTACATTTATTCACTTTTGAGAGACAGAGACACAGCATGAGTTGGGGAGGGGCAGCGAGAGGGGAAGACACAGAATCAGAGACGGGCTCCAGGCTCCGAGCTGTCAGCACAGAGCCCGACGCGGGGCTCGAACCCACAAACCGTGAGATCATGACCTGAGCCAAAGTCGGACGCCCAACCGACTGAGCCACCCAGGCTCCCCTGTATTTTTCTACTTGTACAAGGTACCTGGAGTAGTTAAATTCACAGAGACAGAAGTGGGACGGTGGCCACTTCTCTCCCAGCATTCAGGGACCGGGGAGAGGGGGAGAATGGGGAGTTAGTATTTAATGGGTATGGGGTTTCAGTTTGCGGTGCTGAAACTGTTCTGGAGATAGATGATGGTGATGGTTGCACAACAATATGAATATACTCGATGCCACAGAACTGCAGACTTAAAAACGGCTAACATAGGACATTTTAGATGTGTATGTTTTACCGAAATAACAAAGATCATAAAACGTGCAAGTTGTTCCCATGGACTCCAAATCTATTCAATATGCCTATGTCCCTGAGCATTCGTGTCTGAGCTAGCACTGTCGTCCTTTCCCCACCCTGCCATCTTGTTCCAGTTGGCAAGAGTGGCGAGTGGTTGAAGGAAGAAGCACTTCATGATGAGGTTGCTCATGCCCCCCCCCCCCCCCCCCCCCCGCCGGGGAGGAAGATGATGAACCCGACCATGGAGACTAATGGAATATGCCTGGATATGGATGATGGAGGGATATGGAGGCGAAGTTTCATGAAGTTTAGGATCTCAGTAGAAAGCTTAGAACAAGCATAACATGATGACTGCTGAACTCAGTCACTTTGGGTAGAAGAAAAGCCACCTTTCAAGGGCATTACATTAAGAGGATTTAAATGGCACTTAATTTACTGTGGACCATGGTATATATACTCACAGAACAGCATGTCTTTCCCAACCGTTTACTCTGACAGAATTCAGTACCAACACAAATGATAGTTGACTGCTTATCATGTAACAGATGCCTATCAAACCCTTATTTTCTCATTTAATTCTTGTCTCCTGCCTCTGTGGTAAAGACAATTATTTCCCTCATTTTTCAGGTCAGGAAACCGGATCTTAGTGAGATTGGGTAACAGTCAAGTCTGTTTGACCACAGTGTTTGTACTCTCCACCGCTCAGCTGTGTCGCCTCATGTACTTTGTGACAGGCTCCTCAGGAAGAAAAATATTATATGACAATTAAAAAATCACCAGTAATGTCTGATCTGGCTCAAAAAAATGATGATGATGATGGTAGTATAACCTTCACTTATAACCACACTCAATTCATATAAAACCTTTTACATACGTTCTGCCACTTGTTCCTGGAACTGGCTCTGTGATTGAATGATTTTTCCCATTTTCCAGATGGAGCCTGAGGCTAGGTAAGGTTAAATGAAAACCAGAAACTGGTTGAGCTCATATTTAAATCAAACCTCTGTCCTGTGCTTCTAGTATATTCCATTAGATCATGTTGCCTCGTGTGTTAGGGTGAGTGCACTTTTAGTTGTAAATGGGCCCAGACGTGGAAATTCAAAGCAATATTCCTGATAACAACATAAGGAGACTTGTCTTTGTGAGTGGATTGACAAAAGTCTTATCATCTTATAGTCACCTTTTGTACGGAACGTTGGGAAACCTTATTGCATCTTAGAGAAAGAGCAAGGGAAGGAGATCCGGTAGAAAGTCTAGGAAGCACAGGTTAATCAACGGAAATTAAATCTTTAGAATCTGTGGATTTTTAAATATATCGACTACGAATGCTACCATCCTGGGGCAGGAGCAGGGCTATGAGAAGGGTTTAGGAACCCAACTTTCCTGGTGGAAGAGAAAATAGCATACTTTTAAATCAGGATTATTATAAAGATTCCGCACATGTTCATTGAGGGTCGACTTTGTTATAGGCACTGATCTGGCCACGGGAGACAGAGCTGTGAACGAGAGGGTCTGGGACCCTTTTCTACAAGGTTGTTGTAGAGGAGAGGCCTTGAACTAATACATGAATGAGGTAATTCCAGGGGTGACAGTTTCTACTAAGAAAAGAAAACAAAGAGAGTATACGTGTGGTGGCTGAAACCGATTGAGCAGTTAACGAAGGGTTCTCTTCGGGGGAGTCACTGCAGCTAAAATCTGAATGAGATGGCCATGTTGGCTCCCAGAAGATCTGGGGAGGGGGCTCTAGGCAGGAGGGCGGTGAGTGCAGAGACCCAAGGTAAGCATGGGCTTGGCATGTTCAAAGAGTAGAAAGAAGGCCACGCAGTGGGACTGCCATGAGTGAAAGGTGATGGTGTTAGAGAGGGTCAGGCCGGGCAAGACTGAGCAGGCTTAGCAGGTGGCTGGTTCTTTTTTTTTTTTTTTTTTTTAATTTTTTAATCTTTATTTATTTTTGAGAGAGAGACAGCATGTGAGCAGGGGAGGAGCAGAGACAGAGAGAGAGGGAGACACAGAATCCGAAGCAGGCTCCAGGCTCCGAGCTGTCAGCACAGAGCCCGACGCGGGGCTGGAACTCATGGACCGTGAGATCGTGACCTGAGCCAAAGTCGGACGCTTGACTGACTGGGCCACCTAGGCATCCCAGCAGGTGGCTGTTCGGCGTGAACCCACTTCCGTGCTACCATGTGAAACCGGATCAGGTGGAGACTGCTGTGCTCATCGGGGAACAGATGACGGTGATGAGCTCAGAAGGCAGTAAATGGGTTGACACGTATTCTGGAAGCCATGCTGGTGGGACTTTCCCTAGGGCTGGATGTGAGGAGTAAGGCTATTGAGAAAATTTGAGATGCTATTCAAATGTTACGTCATTGCTGCTGGCACTCTCTGGGACACTGATGTCACGTTCTGGAAAAAATAGGCCGCCCAAAGCCAGGGCTGTCCCTTCCTTATTTACCGTGGACTGGTCCAGTAACGCCGTGCACCTCTCTCTTGAAGTCTGCGTGTGAAAAATTCAATCCATAAAAATTGGAATGTGAACCTTTCTAAGATTTGGTGGACACCATCACCACACTGTGCCGACATTTTGGTTGCAAAACTCTCTTATTTTCTCTGGGTCGAGTTAAGCATGTGAATTTGGCAACTGGCGTCTTATTCATTAGGGCTGTTAAGGGGAGGTGCACTTACTTTTCTCCATTTCAAATGTCACAAAAGTCAAAGTTATTACAGGGAACCTTTGTATTTACTCCGTTATTTTGCTGAGCTCCCTATCAAATATGGTTCTTTTTTTTTAATTTTTTTTTTTATGTTTGCTTGTTGTCGAGAGACAGAGAGAGACGGAGTCCGAGTGGGGGAGGGGCAGAGAGAGGGAGGGAGACACAGAATCCAAAGCAGGTTCCAGCCCGACGCGGGGCTCGAACTCACAAACCGAGATCATGACCTGAGCCGAAGTCAGACGCTCAACCGACTGAGCCACCCAGGTGCCATTGTCAAATATGGTTCTTTATGACTAAAGAATGTTAGTGAAGTCTGTGGCAATCATGGGAAAGATACTACCCTTCATTTATACATATATTTTTTGATATGAAATTTATTGTCAAATTGGTTTGTTAAAGGATGTAAATACTATTTGATTGCAAGGTGTCATTCAAAAATGGCTTCGGCAGCGTGCAGCCTTGAAGCAATTGAAACCTATAATGATCTTAATTACCATGCAGTGGGGAGGCCTATTTTAACTCCGGCTGACCTCTGTGCCCGTCTCTAGCAGGGCATTCATCATATATTGTTAGAAATTAAAGGGGAAACTGCTTCCCAAGTAGGGCTTGGGCAGTTTGTGTATTTTATAGGTACTGATTTCCCTTTCCTCCAGCACAGAGAGGCCTTCAAAGCCAGGAGTGGATTTTGAGCATATATTGTGCAAACATTTTATTTTTCTAAATGGGGGGGGGGGTGGGAATCTAGCAAAATCAGTAAAAGGGCCCTGATATAAAGGCCACTTTTAGCCAAACTGTGAAGTCAGTCAGGGTTCCTATCATTGCTCAGCTTGGGGCCTACTGACCTCAGGCCTAGGCCTGTGGACAAGCCAGTCAAAACCCTCTTGCCCGAAACGATCTGACATGTCTCCTATATGCTTTGGAGTGAACTCAGCCGAGTGAGTTTCTTCTCCTGGGGCTGCTGCCATGGTAGGTCTTGCCTTTTGCACAGTGGCCTCAAGTGTGCAGAAGCAAGTGACATGAGCTTCCTCTTTGCTCTGAAAGCACGTGGATAAAGAAATTGTGGTTTATATACACAATGGAATACTACTTGGCAATGAGAAAGAATGAAATCTGGCCTTTTGTAGCAACGTGGATGGAACGGGAGAGTGTTACGCTAAGTGAAATAAGTCAGACAGAGAAAGACAGATAGCATATGTTTTCACTTTTATGTGGATCCTGAGAAACTTATCAGAAGACCATGGGGGAGGGGAAGGAAAAAAAAAGTTAGAGAGGGAGGGAGCCAAACCATAAGAGACTCTTAAAAACTGAGACTAAACTGAGGGTTGATGGGGGGTGGGAGGGAGGGGAAAGTGGGTGATGGGCATTGAGGAGGGCACCTGTTGGGATGAGCACTGGCTGTTGTCTGGAAACCAATTTGACAATAAATTTCATTAAAAAAAAAAAAAGTCCTGCATTTGGCTGTTGTTCACATTCATTTTCTGGCCTCTATAGGCCTCCTCGTCCTTGAAAATTCAAACCGATTGAGCTCAGAAACTCAGAATTTTGCAGCTTACATCCGTAACCCCAATCTACCTAATTTCCACGACTTCCACACCCACTGAGGGTAGCATCGCGTCGGATATCTCAGGATCCAGAGGGACTTGGCTTAGACTCTCATTAAACGAATCACATCACTGGGAAACTCTTTTCATCTGCAGGAAGAAGACAACAAGGCCGACCTTGCTTGGTTCGTGTGAGATTGGAAGTAATGTATGTTAAGCTTCCATCACAGGGCCTGGAATAGTAACTATTAAACAGTGGTCCTCACTATCACCACCAATATCCCCTTCCCGGTGCCTATCAGTTTCCTGCCTGGACAATTGCAGTCTACCCCTGACAGGGATGCCCGCCTCCAGTTTTCTGACTTCCGTATTCATCTTCCTAAATATCACTCACATCAGGTCATTCTGGAACTCAGACAGTGGTTTCTGTTGACTGCAGGATGAAGCCCCAGATGGTTGGTCTGGTGTTCAAAATCGTACGCTACACAATTGGACTCAATCCACACTTCATCCTCTTCTCTTCTCTAAACCTTGGCACGTTTATGCCACCGATTTGAAATTTATCATGTTCTACCTTCCCTAATATTTTTTTTCCTTGTGAAAAAGCCTTAGCTCCTCAGCTATATGTGAATTTCTTAGAGAGGAATTACCATGTCTTACTCTTTTGTAAAAATTTCCCCATAGAAGCTATTTGTAGGGTGTCTCTTACATGGAAAGTTTCTCGAAATTGTTGCTGACAGTGATAAGATTGTCGAGAGACAGGGAGAGACAGAGTGCAAGTGGGGGAGGGGCAGAGAGAGAGAGGGAGACACAGAATCCAAAGCAGGTTCCAGGCCAGGAAGACAGGCGATTATGTGTAACAACGATGAGGAAAGCGAACAATATTTTAGTAACCGCTGCTTTTGTACTCTGTCACCTCTTCTTGAGTCCTTCTGAAATTAATTAGGAAAGAAAAAATAAGACTTAAGATTGAAATAAAAGAGGGTTTATAGAAAGCTTTTCATATAAAACCTTCAAAATTCTTTGTTTGAACACATTTTATTCATATTCACATTCAAGGAGAAAATTTTTCGTCTTAAAACAAACAGAAGGCCCCACAGAGTAAATCTTTTACTCACGCCTACACAGTAAATCACTGGGAGATGTGGGATCGGAATCAGATTTATCTACCTCCCTGCCTGGATACTCAACACAGAGATTGATGGAAGGAAGTTCTTAGGTCAGGAATTCCCTAGAACCAGATTCAAATGTTAGTGGAGTCTATGTAATCAAACCCAAGCATCAAACTCTAAATAGCTATGTAAGAAGATGTATAGGAAACATGCTCTTTAGACATGTTTTCCTTTATTGTTGTTCTCTGATTATAGCACAGCAGTACTAACATCTTGCAAATGGATTAGTCTTTGTGGCTGCTAACCAAACTATGGCTGAAATTATGCCCCATGTTTTCTTTATAACTAGGGTAATATTCAGTTGTTATTTTCCCTCAAATCTCTAATCTGCACTTACTTAGCATTTATTTTGTGGTATATAAATCTTGTGGTACATGAGAGATGTGGTATATATTCTGAGAGATACATAAAAAGAATAGAAGACTCTGTTTTAACTGCCAAGAATCATTCTTATTGCAGAAATAAGATGTACATTGGTCAATGACCCCACAGCATCATGTGCTGAGACAGGTGGTAAAATATTGATACAGGAGACCAAATTCAAGGCTTATAAAGTTTGATATCGCACGAGAAGCCTTCTTGAGGTTGTGAAAGGTAAAGGAACAGGTTTTCATGTGAAGCCTTGTTGACTTTGAATCCTGGTGCTGACTCTTCCCAATTATGTGATCTTAGAAAAGTTATCTCCTGTTCCCTACTCTCCGCCTCTTCCTGCAAATCAGGCATAAAAGTATCAACTCCGGGGCATTGCTTTCTAATACAAGATCTAACACATACCAGGAATTCAAAAAATGACAGGTTCCTTCTACATTGAGTTAAGCCATGGTGTAATGGGACTATAAAGCGATGAAGGCGAAAGTATTAAAGTTTAGTAAATCACTGAGCAAAAAAACTTCAAGGTCAGAGGAAAATGGCGTGGTTTTATAACAATGAGTACATATTTACTTGAGCTACAGAGCCCTGGGCAAGAACGACGGTGGATAGGAGCAGTGGTGTGGAAACTTTGGGGGATTTGGATTTGTAAATAGCAGAGGAGGTATCAGGTTATTGGGTAGGGTCCGTAACATTTCTATATTAAGATATAATTGAAAGCTCATGGGATTGACTCCTGTTTTTGGTCTCAGTTTGAGATTAGCTTGTTCTTCCCAGATTCTTCTATATTTTGTGCGGAGGAAGAGTGGAGTTGCCGCAAAAACGGAAAACAGATTTGTCCGAGCAAATTCATGGGTGAATATGAAAGAGAGAAGATAAGAAAATACTTCTGTAGCCTTAGGAGGAGATGGAATAGACTGATAAGCTGATGAGAGAAGAAGACAGATTCAAGAGATATTTAAATACTGTCATATTTATTTATTTAATTTTTTTTATATGTATTTATTTTTGAGAGAGTGAGGCAAAGTGAGAGTGGGGGAGGGGCAGAGAGAGAGGAAGACACAGGATCGGAAGCAGGCTCCAGGCTCTGAGCTGTCAGCACAGAGCCCGACACGGGGCTCGAACCCACAGACGTGAGATCGTGACCTGAGTCGAAGTTGGATGCTCAACCGACTGAGCCACCCAGGCGCCCCTAAATACTGTCACGTTTAAATGATAGTTTGGTTATAAAGGAAGATGGGGGGGGAGGTATCTAGAATGACTCCCAGGTGTCTACACAACTGGAAGGGGTGTTGTTGTCTTTCAGTGACAGAGAGAATTCTAGACGAGAAATAAGTTAGCTCGTGTGGCACGGCAGGCCAAAGGTTGAGTTTTACACGCGGAGACTGAGAAGTGTTTGAGCCATCCGAATGGAGAAGTCAGGTAGGCAGTTTAGTACTTGGACTTGAACTTAGAGCAGGGGTTCTTAACCAGGGGGTAATTTTGCTGCCCTCCTTCCTCAGGGGGAGGAAGTGTCCGTGTCTGGAGGCATTTTTATTTTCATAATTGGGAAACGAGTGCTACCAATGTCTACTAGGACGGCGGCCGGGAAGGTCACTACACATCTTACAATGCACAAAACAGCCCCCAGCGCCCCCCCACCCCCCACTGCCAACTAAAGAATTGGCCTCAAATGTCAACAATGTTAAGGTTGGTGGTTCTTTGAAAGATAGAAAAACGGAAGAAGAAATCCCCTAATTCTACGTATGAACTCAAAGTGCCAGGTTGCCTCCTGAGCTGTGTATGCAAAGGAACAAATGCCAAGCCTACGGTGAAGGTTTTGAGGACTGAACCAATATTTCAACCACCTTCCAAAATCAGACTAATCTCTGAGTGCTGCCTGCGCAGGACAGATGAAAACCAAAGGTTTTGAAAGCTGAACTGCCAACCTAAGAAGCTGAGATATATCAATTGTGGTCTGAATCCAACTGGATCTGTCTCAGAAGAACAATGAAGCAAACATTAACGTGTTACAGGGGATAATGACAGGATCAAGGACCCACCCAAATTACCTGAGCCTGAGAACCAAAAAAAAAAAAAAAGACAATTCTTAAGGCCAAAGACAACTGTTTTGTTTTAACTCTAAAACAAAAACATGAAAGCAGCTGTTTTAACCATGCTCTATAAGATAATGGTAAGTATGCTTAAATAAATGGAAAGGTAGGTTTTTTAGCAGTGAAATAAAAGTTATAAAAATGAATTAAATGGAAATATTAGAAATGAAAAATATAATTTCCGAAATAAAAAAAATAATTTCCTAGATATAACAGTGGAACAGTGGTGACAGAGGAATGAGTCAGTGAACTTGAAGCCAGATTGACAGAGATTATTTAATTTGAAGAACAAAGTTAAAAGAAAATAAAAAAAAAATGAGCAAAGTATCAGAAATGGGTGAAATTATGTCTAGCAGCCTAACACTGTGACCTGGCAATCCTATTAGGAGAAATAAAAATTTAGGCCTAGAAAAATACCTATGTGTAAACACTTAGAGTGGTTTGGCTCAAAATTGCCAAAACCTGGACACAACCCAAATGTTCTTCAACTGGTGAAAGCATAGGCAAATGGAGTTGGGATTGGCATTGACTACAGAGAAGTCAAATTCGTGAATATTGGGATGATGAAACTGGTCTATATCTTGATTGCAATGGTGGGTATAGGACTGTATGCATTTGTCAAAACTCATAGAACTGGATGCAAAAGAAATGAATTTTACCATATGCAATCAAAGAATAATAATATAATAAGCATTCACCACATTAATACATTAAAGAAGCAAGATCATCTGATTATCTCAATAAATGCAAAAAAAATAACTTCTTATAACACAACATCCATTTATGATTTAATGTACAATACTTTAACAAACTAGGATGATAAGAGAAAGTTCTTTCAATTTGGTTCTTTTTCAAGATTGCTTTGAG
This sequence comes from Lynx canadensis, assembly GCF_007474595.2. Taxonomy (NCBI): domain Eukaryota; kingdom Metazoa; phylum Chordata; class Mammalia; order Carnivora; family Felidae; genus Lynx; species Lynx canadensis. Next base: position 75,545,730 of record NC_044320.2, read on the forward strand.
GTCTTTTGTGGTTCTGTGCAAATTTTAGGGTTATTTGTTCTAGTTAACTGTGAAAAAATGCTGTTGGTATTTTGATAGGGATTGCATTAAATCTATAGACTTTGGTGGGCAGTATGGACATTTTAACATTTAGTCTCCCAATTCATGAGCATAGAGTATCTATTTGTTGGTGTTTTCTTCAATTTCTTTCACCAATGTTTCATACAGTTTTCAGAGTACAGGTCTTTCATTTCCTTGGTTAAGTTTATTCCTTGGTATTTTATTATTTTAGGTGTAATTATAAGTGATATTATTTTCTAAATTTCTGTTTCTGCTGGTTTATTATTAGTGTATTGAAGTGTAACAGATTTTTGTATATTGATATTGTATCCTGCAAGTTTACTGAATTCATTTATCACTTCTAGTAGCTTTTTGGTAAAGTCTTTAGGGTTTTCTCTGTATAGTATCATGCCATCTGTAAATAGTGAGTTTTACTTTTTCCTTACTAATTGGGATGACTTTTTTTTCTTTTCTTGTCCAATTGCTGTGGCTAGGATTCCAGCACTATGTTGAACAAAAGTGGTGACAATGGACATCCTTGTCTTGTTCCTGATTTTGGAAGAAAATCTCTGTTTTTCACCATTGGGCATGATGTTAGCTATGAATTTTTCATATATAGCCTTCATTATGTTGAGTTATATTCCCCCTAAACCTATTTTGGAGGTATCACAATCTCAGATTTTAAGATATACTACAAAGCTGTAGTAATCAAAACAGTATGGTAGTGGCACAGAAAAAGGACATGTAGACTAGTGGAACAGAATAGAGAGTCCAGAACTCCATAGTTAATCTACATCAAAGAGGCAAGAATGTGCAATGGGAAAGACAATCTCTTCAACAAATTGTGTTGGGAAAACTTGACAGCTACATACAAAAGAATGAAATGGGACCACTTTCTTACAGCATACACAAAAATAAACTCAAAATGGATAAAAGATGAAATGTAAGACCTGATACCATGAAATCCCTAGAAGAAAACATAGGCAATAATCTCTCTGACACTGGCCATAGAAACATTTTTCTAGATATGTCTCCATTGTCAAAGGGAAAAAAAGCAAATTAAACTATTGGAACTACAGCAAAATATAAAGCTTCTGCACAGTGAAGGAAATCATCAACAAAACTTAAAAACAACTCACTGAATGGGAGAAGATATTTGCAAATGACATATCCAAAATACATAAAGGGTTTAGTACCCAAAATATATAAAGAACTTATACAAGTCCATGAAAAAACAAATAATCCAATTAAAAATGGGTAGAAGACATGAATAGCCATTTTCCTCAAGAAGACATACCTATGGCCAACAGACACATGAAAAGATGCTTAGCTTCACTCATCATCAGAAAAATGCAGATAAAAACCACAACGAGATACCCCCTCATATGTGTCCAAATGGCTAACATCAAAAACACAAGAAACAAGTGTTGGTAAGGATGTGGAGAAAAAGGAACAATTGTGCACTGTTGGTTGGAATGCAAACTGGTGCAGCCACTGTGAAAACCACTATAGAGTTTCCTCAAAAGACTAGAAATGGAACTCTCATATGATCCAACAATTCCACTACTAGGTAGTCACCCAAAGGAAAAAAAAATACTAATTCAAAAAGATATATGCAGCTCTATGTTTATTGCAGCATTATTTATAATAGCCAAGATATGGAAAGCAACCCAACTGTCCATTGATAGTTGAATGAATAAAGATGTGGTATATATATACCATGGAATATTACTCAGCCATAAAGAAGAATGAAACCTTGCCATTTGCAATAACATGGATGCATCTAGAGGGTGTGATGCTAAGTGAAATAACTCAGAGAAAAATACCATATGATTTCACTCATATGTGGAATTTAAGGAACAAATGAACAACAAAAAAAAAGAGACAAACAGAAAAAAAGATTCTTGCATCTAGAGAACAAAGTGGTGGTTGCCAGAGGAGAGGTAAGTGCGGGTGGCTAAAAGAGATGATGGGGATTAAGAGTACACTTATCAAGATGAGCACCGAATAATGTATAGAATTGTTGAATCTCTACATTGTACACCTGAAACTAATAAAACTTTGCATGTGAATTATACCGGAATTTTAAAAAAATAAACAAAATTTAAAAAATATTATTTCTAAGAAAAAAGGAAGAGAGTTCTTAATCTCCTATGGTATGCACAAAACCCTTACAGAAAACATCATACTGAATGGTGAGACACTGAAACATTAAGAGAAATAAAAGTATGAGAGGAGAACTGTTTTCATGGTTTCATTTTCAATATTACTCTGGAGGTTGTAACAAGAAAGAGGGAAGAGACAAAATATCAGATATGAAGACCGGCAACGAAGAACAAAGCTGCTGTTTTGATAAATGGTATGATTGTTCCTGCGTTCTACCAGGAAAAAATCGAACATAAATGATTCGAGCATTAGTAAGCACGCATTGTATAAAATCAGTGTGCAAAAGTCAATTGTAAACATAATTTTAAAAGATAACATGTCCAGGAGCGCCTGGGGGGCTCAGGCGGTTAAGCGTCCAACTTCAGCTCAGGTCATGATCTCACAGTTCCTGGGTTTGAGCCCCGTGTTGGGTTCTGTGCTGACAGCTCAGAGCCTGGAGCCTGCTATGGATTCTGTGTCTCCCTCTCTCTCTGCCCCACCCCTGCTCGCACTCTGTCTCTCTCTCCCTCAAAATAAACAAACATTAAAAAAAAATAATAATAATGAAAAGATAACGTGTCCTGTAGCAAAGAAGTGCAAATTAAGACGTAAATGAGATACTATGCTACATTTATCTGATCGGCAAAACTTTAAAAGTCTGACTATATCATATTTGGCAAGATTATGGAGTAAAAGGAGCTCTTATTCTCTAATGGCAGGAGTATAAATTGATTTAAGAAAAACCTTAGGAAAATACACTGATGATATCAGGCAAATTTGGAAATGTTCATGTCTTATGGTCTGGCAATTTCAAGCAAAAGTATGTCCTAGAGAACCTTTGCAAATCTGTAAAAAGATGACATACATGTGAATGATCAGTCACATTGTTTTGAGCTGCAAATAACTTGAAACGACAAAATTTTCAGCAACAGCAGAATATAAATAAAGGATGATGATGATATCCATGCATATATGTACATTGTACCCCTATGTAGAGGTGGAGATGTAGGGGCACAGCAATATGCAAGAACAGAGAAGAGACTTAGAAACATCCTATTACGTGAAAAAAGCAATTTAAGAAAGAATATTTACAATAGGGTTCCATGTCTACAAAATTCAAAAACACACTGAACGAGGCAATCAATTGCTCAGAGAGAAAAGTAGGTAGCAAAACTATAGGGAATGAAAGAATAAAACACGGAACATTTAGAATAGTGATTATTACTGAGTAGAACAGAGCAGAAAGAATGAGAATGGGGAAAGTCAAGAGAGGATTTCAGATTATGGACAACAGACATATTTTTAGTAGGTGGTGGGCTCACAAATGTAAGCCGAATCATGTTTTATACCATTCATCTATTTTATAAATATTCTTGTGACCCTCTCAACACGTAATAACAAGCAAGGTAAAAAATCTAGGTAAGGAAGGACAAGTTTACGAGGAACTCAGAGAATAGCTAAAGGAGAAAAAACAGAGGGTGAGGTCGTGGAAGCCAAGGTCACTGTCAACAGTCTCAAACGCAGCTGAAAAGCCAAGAAAATGAGGACAAAAAAGTTTCCGTTGAGTACACTGTGGAAAACAGTAGGAAAGTTCCTCAAAAAATTAAAAAGAGAAATACCATATGATCTAATAATTCCACTGCTGGGTATTTAGCCAAAGAAAATAAAACCACTAACTTGAAAATATGTGCACCCCTATGTTTATTGCAGCATTATTTACAATAGTCAAGATATGGAAGCAACCTAGGTGTCCATCAACAAATGAATGGATAAGGAAGATGTGGTATGTATGTGTATATATGTGTGTGTGTGTATACATATACATATATACATACACACACTGGAATATTATGCAGCCATAAAAAGGATGACAGTGCCATTTGGGAACATGGATGGACCTGGATGGAGGGTATTATGCTAAATTAAATAATTCAGACAGAGAAAGACAAATACCATATGATTTCATTCATACGTGGGCTTGAAAGAAACAAAACAAATGAGTAAAAAACACAAACAAAAAGCAGAATCAGACCTATAAATATGGAGAATAAATTGATGGCTGCCAGAGGACAGGCAAGTAGGAGGTGGATAAAATGAGTGAAGGGGAGTGGAAGATACAGTCTTCCAGTTATGGAATGAATAGGTCATGGGCATAAAAGACACAGCACGGGGAATACGGTCAATGATATAGGCAATACACAACGATTGTAATAGCATCGTCCGGTGACAGGTGGTAGCTCAACTTGTGAGCATAGCACAACATATACATTTGTCAAATCGCTATGTTGTCCGTCCGAAACTAATGTAACATTGTGTTAACTCTACTTAAAGAAAAAAACTTTTAATACAGTGTATAATACATAAAAAAATTAAAAATAAAATAAAATCCAAATAAACCATTACTACTTTTGTGAAATGAAGCCCAACCAGTGCAAGGTTTTTTTTTTTTTTTTAATTTATTGATTTTGAGAGAGAGAGAGACAGAGAGTGTGAGCAGACGAGGGACAGAAAGAGAGGGAGACACAGAATCCGAAGCAGGCTCCAGGCTCTGAGCTGTCCTCACAGAGCCCGATGCGGGGCTCGAACCCATGAACCGTGAGATCAGGACCTGAGCCGAAGTCTGACCCCGGCGCTCCCCAGCCAGTGCAAGTTTTCATAGCACTTGTACAAAACCCAGAATGCTCCTCCTTCTCCTGTCCTTTCCCCAAACAACCAACATCTACTATGCAGAGCTGCTGACCCTGCATTTGCACATTTAGCAGTTGGCTATTTTTTGATATTAGGTAAGTGACTTGATTTAAACTGACCTCATATTTCTTCAACCATTCTGGGTAGTTCATTTAGGGCTAGGTAAGGACATTAACTCCTGCCTGTTATCGGGGCAACCTCTGAGCCCAAAGGGTGAGATACTGAGGTTAGATAGACATCAAGCAAGTGGTTTGGCTTTTCTTTTTCACTAAAGATATTCATTGTTTGAACCTACTGTTAGTTCTATTGCTTTTCACTGCTTTTCGATGGCTGTTTTTTGGGTCAATAGATAACATTTTCCAGCCTGCCTAGCTCGATAGAGCCCATGGCAGTGCAGGGGCCCCTGGGTTCTTAAGGCCGTGTGTTCTGTGAGAAATGGCACAAGGAAATTAAGTGGAGAAATGAGACAGGGCAGAGGGAGAAGTCAGTTTCACTTTCCCAGCAAGAAATTGGAGGAAAAAAAAAATCACAAAATCTGGTGTTAAGCCTCGCTTTAGTTTGCTTCCTCAATTAATGCTGCCTCCTTTTAATCACAATGCTTTGCTGAGAGGTATTGGTTATGGGTCCCACCATCATATAGACATGAATTTTATTTCTGCCACTGCCTAACTGGGACAAGCTAGAGGAAATTATCCCATCTTTTCAAGGGACTCTTCTTCATCTCTAAAATAAAAATAACATGCTTCCTAGGACTGTAAAAGATTAAGAGATGAAAAGAACTTTAGCCAATGTAGGTCCTTAATACTTTGTTACATTGCATTATGTGCGTTTCATAGCCTTTACCATGATACGCCTTGAATTTCACAGTTAGCTGTGCTTATGTTATCTCTTCCGGCAGACCGTAGGCTCCTGAAGAGAAAGATCATGCCTTATTCATCTTTGTAGACCAGTTGTACACATGGCAGTTTCTTGCCCACAAATTAATGTGGATTGGAGAATGATTATTTTCACATTTTTGTTCTTACAACAGAATAGGCTTTCGGAGCAGGGTACATGACCCGAGGGTACTAAGCTTTTGGTGGCCAGCTGTGCACCAAAAGAGTGGTTTATTTGATATGCAAAATGAACTTAGATACTTCTATCTCATGATATGTTACATCAGCGGCTAAGGCATAATGCTTTTGCTTTTCTGTAGTAAAACTACAAGGCAACAAAGAATCACAAATCGCGAAATGTCCTTTACTTCAGAGCATCGAGTAAAACTTTATGCATGTAGGTTTTACTTTTCTTTTGAATTTTTCCTAGAAAAAAAATCCCAGAAAAACTAGGCGAGTTCCTTTGATCTGACTTGATTATGATATTTTTTCCCAGTGTATTTCTGTCTTTTCACTGTCCCTCTGTAACATGGGATGTCACGATGACCTTAAGAGTTTTCCGTGGAAAAAAAATCAGATGCAGAGAGAACAAGCTGCCACGAAAAGAGAAAATGAACAAAAGTCAGGCAATTTACAATTTCTTGGTAGACACTCCTGTTCTGTTTTGATAATACGTACTGTGCTAGAACATCCTTATCCTACAACTTTCATAGTGAAACAAAATTTTCTTTTCCCCAAATGCTCTTTCATCTATACCGCCCTACTTGTTAATTTGTCACATCTGATATCAGAGAAACTTCTAACAACTCTTTTCCTGCAAAGTGGGAAGCACGATCTGGTATGCGACGCTGGTGGTGAGGTTAGGCGTCTGACACGGGAGCTGAGCCGCTCATTCCCAGGGAAACGCGCACTGTGTGTGGTCTCCTTTTTGGACTACAAACTATGTCAAGCTTTGTACGTTCATCTTTTCATCCCAAGAGGCCCGCGCAATGCTCGGCACATAGTAGCTTCTCAACACCTTTTCCAGAGGGTAAGCATAAATCCCATTTCCCAATTCTGCCATTTCTCAGTTCACAAGGAGGCAAAATTGCACTTTGCCTCCTCTCTGGTTTCGGGCCAGGCAACGGAGAGTTTCTGTCTGAGTTTGCAACAAACTGCTAAAGAGAACAGAGGAGAGGCACTGAAGTCAAAGTTGTTTTGTTTATGCCGTCATAGCCTTCTGTACTTTTCCCAGGTGATAATAGGTGCTCAGTAAACACTTGCTGGCATGAATAGAAGAACTTCTTTGGATTTTTAGTTTATGTGAGAACAACTATTTAGTGACGATCAGATATTTATAATAGTGCGTTTGGCTTTACCAGCCTCAGGATTATCTATTCTTTGTGGACCTATTTGTCACGATTCAGGTAAGGTGGGAAGAGATGGGCCAATGATTCAGGCTAGTTAGGTTAATTCTTTAAGAAGATGTTTACAAAACAGAAGATCATCCTGCCTGTCATTTAACTCCAAACCTAAATGTCAACCCTCCTGTCAGCAGAGACATAAACCCCAGCAAACAATCAAAACAACTTCGTATCAAGTCAGCTTGGTACAGGTTTTTGTCTGACCCTAATATTAGTTCTACTAAATGGGATCATTACTAGGTCCTTGTGAATAAATTCCATTCTGGTACTACGTTTTCAGGAAACGGTTTCCTATCTGTTTTGTTTCGTTTTGATACTTTTCCAGATTCTTCAGCTGTCTCTAGATTGTAGCCATTGTCTTCTGGCTCAGGGCCTTGTTGGTCTCTGGGGCCAGGATCCTGCTACTTCTTATGACCCTCTTTGCCACCCGCCGGCTCTGTCGTGCCAGGTGACTTCCATGCTTTCCTGACGTCATGCTTTTCCCCACCATCTGCTGCTCAGGTTGTCCCCGGCGGTTTCTGTCACCCACAGTCGTGGAGTGACCTCCAGACCCTGAACCCTTCATCATTGCATGGGCCCAGCTTGGACGTGATCAAGGTATGTCATGATCACTGGCTGGAAGGCTAGGGCTGACTCCCAACTAACTCTGAGCTGAGTTCTACCTCAACCTATTCCTTATCCGTAAAGATGGGACCGCCAAGCAACATGGAAATGCTGTGTGTAACATGAAGCCTGCTTCCGCAGATGTGGTATGAAATAGTTTTCCTAAGAGAAATGAAATGATGGGGGTATTTTAATTGATCAAAGCCTTGCTCAGAGAACTTAGACTTAAATTCCCAGACTCAACAAAGACACAACTCGAGGTTAGAAAAATGACGAGCAATTGCAGGGACGGGTTTTTTTTTTTTTTGTTTTTTGTTTTTTTTATTTATTTATCTGTGAACCCAATCTTTGAAAGGCATCTAGACACAATCGGACACATTCCAGGCTACCTGAGATGTAAGTAAGTGTCTTGGCCACTCGTTGCTACCATAGTATGCCAAGTAGTTCAGATAAATATTTGAAATGAGTGACTATGAAATCTTGCAGCAATGAGCCAGATAAAGACAACCTCACTTTTGTTTCTTGGTTTGTAACTTCCCAGAACAGACATCATCATATGCTCTGGCATAAGAGATTTTTGTCATCTCAGGGGGTCACGAAAGTGCCAGGAGCGATAGACCACGTGGATGGGAAGAGGGGAAGAGAGGGAGAGAAAATAAACTCTAATGTAATGTTTTAAGCACAATAAACTGTGTTTATTCTCTTCGGGTACTGCACCATTCTGTCCTGCATGTTATGGGAACAATAACTACCTTAGGGTGGAAGAATCTGACAGAACAAGGCCACAGATACTTTTCCAAGGACAACCTTAGGAAGTCTGTACAGGCAATCTCCTCAAGTCTGCACACGGGAAACTGGGGACCAAGAAGCTAAGTGAGAGCAAGGCACCCCAGAACTGGAATTCAGGTCTCCGGAGCTTTATGAGGACTCTCTGCGTGCCATGTTTTTAGTGACCCAGATGTGCATCTGGATCCCCGTGCCTTTGGGGAAATGTGTCAAGGTTTGTTGGCAAAACACCGTACTTCCGGGAGATCAAATGTTTCCGGTCCTACATCCTATGCAGGACTGGCTCAGGGAATGAAGTTTCAAGGACAGTTTGTCTTACGGAACACGGCCCCCGAAAGAAAGGACGTTCAAGCAGAAGAAAAATGTAAAGTGGTGCGACAAAGGACAGAAGGTGAGCGATGCTTAACGCGGACACGCTTTAAATGCAATAAGCAGATGCTTTGAACAAACACGATTCCAGAGAACTCCGATGCGCTGCGTGCACAGAGCATCGGCCACCATTGATGCTCGTCTTCCTGAAACCATCGTTTCATGGGAGGTGCGGGTTCCACATTCGATTGACCAAGTACCTCTCACATGGCAGGGAAGAGAGTTAAGGCCTTAACTATTACAAGCGAATCTAATCAACATCGGGGTATCTTTAACAAAGGCTACAGTCATCTCCACTCCCCTGCCTCCTTCCAGAAGCCGTATTTTTTTAAGCCAGAGAAAGTAAATGTTTATTAAAAGCCTTCCAGCCAGCGACGCCTTTCAATTAGCAGTCCCCTTAAGATCCTACATCCTTCAGCTATTCCCTTAAGAACGATTTTAGCTGCAATCTGCACTTAATATTGAATTTGCACCAGAGAAATTCATTAGATACAAAGAGGATGAGAATTCCTTTTATGCATCCATTCTTTTAATTCAGTCCAAGCTACTGTGCCTCCAAGTCACGTCAGATACACTTGGGGGTTGAGAGAGAGAGAATGGGCGTGGTGAGGCAGGACTGGAGGGGAGAACAAAGCGAAGAGAAGAGGACCTGGGACTTCAGCTAACCCTAGCTGCTGTTCAGACAGAAGGGAGAGTGGGACCAGAGGAAGGGGCAAAACACGAGAGAGAGAAAGGGGTAGCTGCAACACAGGGCAGCTGAGTTTTGGAAACCATCCTTCTAAATCAAAATTAGTGTGAGTTTTTGAAAAAAAAACGTTTATTTATTTATTTTGAGAGAGAGAGAGAGAGAGAGAGAGAGAGAGTGCACGAGCAGGGAAAAGGCAGAGAAAGGGGGAGAGAGAATCTTAAGCAGGCTCCAAGCTAGGCACAGGGCCCAATGTGGGGCTCGGTCTCATGCCCATGAGATCCCAACCTGAGCTGGAATCAGGAGCTGATGCTTAACCCATTGAGCCACTAAGGCTCCCCCAGTGTGATTTTCTTTTAAGGCCGTCTATACATGATCAATCTCCTAGGGACAGTTTCAGTTTTAAATAGATTTCTGCTACAACCAACTTTGCAAAAGGGAGTTTATCTAGACAAGCCACGACTTAAATCCTGACTCAAAGGCGGGTGTCGTGTCCTAGGTCCTACCACGTGTCAGAAATCATGGGCCTATGAGTGTGGCGCGGACTGGGTGAGGCTGGGGCTTGTGCGTGACTGTCGGCTCCTTCACAGCATGAGATTCAGGGCTGCTGGCCGTAGGAGCAAGGGCAGGAAAGATTCAGTGCTTGGGTGGGGAAGCTCCCTCCACAGATTTCCAAAAATAAGAAGAAATGCCCGTGAGCATGCTTTAGAAATTGTGAAGCATTAGCATGAGATCTCAGTGTTCCTTGGGAGGGTGTTCACGTACACAGGATTCATCTGGGGCTTTTCTGGGCTGCAAGGGCGTAATGAGGTGGTTTTGTAGAATAAGTGGTTCTTCCCCTTTGAAGGGGTTCTAGGCTCTTCCTCGGAACGGCACGGCCCAAGAGTGGGGTCCCCAGCAGCAAATCTCCCTCAGAGAGCAGGTCTCTTGTCCTTGCAAAGCTCCGTTGGTCTATTCTGCAACATTGCCCAGAAAATGCTCCTTGCTGACACTGACCAACGCTGGACAGGAAACTCAACCATTTACGGCATCTCCAAAAATCCCACTGGAGCCATTGGACTGTAAACTCCTGACATTTAGCACCTGGCTTACTCATCTCTGCGTCCTTGGAGCCCAGCGTAGAGCTAGGTACGTAACAGCTGGTCCATGAATGAGTGCTAAAGCTAATTGCTAATGAAATTAGTACCCGTCACTTAAAATAGGTCTCCCTGTCCCTTCCACTCAGGTATAATGTTGGCACATTGCTCTAACCTGGAATGGCTGTCACGAGAACACTTGAGAAGTGCATTTTTAGTCTTTTTTTTTTTTTTTTTTAATTTTTTTTTTTTCAACGTTTATTTATTTTTGGGACAGAGAGAGACAGAGCATGAACGGGGGAGGGGCAGAGAGAGAGGGAGACACAGAATCGGAAACAAGCTCCAGGCTCTGAGCCATCAGCCCAGAGCCCGACGCGGGGCTCGAACTCCCGGACCGCGAGATCGTGACCTGGCTGAAGTCGGACGCTTAACCGACTGCGCCACCCAGGTGCCCCAAGAAGTGCATTTTTAGTCTTAAAGATTATGTAATGAAGACTGTGCCATAAAATCACTCGGTTCAGGAATGGCTAATGCCGGCATTTTGTTCTCTTTCTCTCCTCTCCCGTCTTTCCCATCCCTACTGCTGGTCCCCCAGAACGTTTCTTCCACGTGGGCCTCTTGGACCTCCGAGCCTTCTCCACACTGAGCCGGCACCGCAGACGAACCTGCCTTCTCCTCTTCATGTAGTTTATCGCCTCCCTTCTATGGATGGGAGAACAGACGTCCAGAATACTAGAGGACTCTTCCAGCAGTTAGCTAGGGGGAGAGGGGGTTAGCCCCCAGACCTCGGCAGGTTGTTACCCATTGTGTTTGCCCTCCCAAGTCCCTTTTTATTGTTACTGTTTTTTTAGGGAACGAGTAGGAACACACAGATTAATAGAAAAGGCCAACTTTGCACAAGTGCGTATTTTCCTCTATAGCCGTGAGCCAAACAGGGGGAAAGTTGGCTGAGAAGCTCTTAATATTAAACAACGGAGGCTTGTTTCTAAATACCATCCTGGCTTCATGCTTACTGACATATAAAAATGCCTTCCTTTAATGTATCGATGTGGCGAGATTTGACCCTATGTGGATTTTTACCATGCTCCCCGGATCTAAACAACAATAATAATTAGTAGTAATAGTAGCACTTTAAAGGCAGAACACTCAACGCTAACAGGTAGATAGAATGGTTACAAACGCACCTCCTTAAAGACAAACAGTTTCACTTCAAGATCTTGTCGGAAATACTAACCAATGCTCCACTAACCTTTTTGTAATGAACACAGCAAAGGCAGACCTGGCCACGGAAGGTGCTTGTGTCAGCGTGGCAGGTTTCCAAGGGGCTGAATGTCGAACAAATGGTGCCCACCTGGCCTTCCTCAAGGTCAGTGCCCCAGAGATGTGGGCTTGAGGCCAAAAGGGCATCCCGGAGTATTTTCCACCCAAAGACGACCTATTCTGATCACCAGGTCTCCCGGGGTCAGCACCCGCAGGCCTGGGGTTGGGATGTCATTGAATGACCTCTGGTTCAGGGAATAACGTCCCTGACCTAAATCCAGGGTCTCAATCCGCAAGCTGCTGGCATAAGGTTGGCTCCTAATTTGACTCACATTTTAAATCTTAATTGCTGTAATAATTGGGTCTGCCAAGTTCACCAGTCGGCCAAGGCCTTGGAAGATTTTAACCAAAGGATGGGACTTCCATCTGGTGCTGGCTGAATCCCGAAATTACTGCGCTACTGTTCTTGCTCCTACTTTTCCAATTCATTTATCTGAGGACTGCCCACCTTTGGAGCTCACCTACAAATCATAAGTTGACGTCATGATTGGTGACCGTCGCTGACAAGGATTAGTCTGTTCGCCAGAAAGACAGAAAGCCCTGGGGATCCAGGGTTGACATGACCAGGCCAGAATGACTCAGAACTGTGCAGAAAAACTGAGCAAAATGCTGGCCTTCTATTCCAATTAGTCATTCCGCATTGACTGGTTCCTCAGAGGAATGGCATCCTCAGTCGGGTGCCCCAAGGATCAGAAGTTCCACCCGGGGATTCTTCCTGGAATCATTGGAGGCAGGGGGTACACAGCACATTTGCTTTTCTGTAGAGCAGTGGCGTTGAGAAGTGTGGAATTTAACCTCCTATTAACCTTTCTTTCTTTGATGAAGGCCGGCTTATGGGGCGTTTGACCAGATCGACTAAGTAGACACCCCCATCTAGTGGCTTCGATAGCACGATGTTTCCTCTCAGCCTCTTGGGCCAATTTTCTGCCCAAACATTATGCTGCTGCTCTGTAGCTTGTGCAGTTATTTCTACTGGAGCCACGGAGTGTTCAGGAAACGGCCAAGGGTACCGCCTCCAAAGCCCTGATGCCACTTTGATCTTTTTCCGAAGTAAATTTTAGCAAATTAGCCCTCCCTTCATTTCACCCATTACTCTAATAGCATCCTCAGGACGGGTTGGACACTAAGCTTGTACAAATCAATGTTACAGCTCCTTGCCAATTACTGTTTATCCTACCCTAAAATATTCCTCCTACTCATGATAGTAATGTTGTAAAAAGAACACAATGTATATAGCAATTTTATTTCGAAGAGTGAATTAGGAAATCTATCAAAGCACTAACAGACTGGGAAATGCATAATAATAACACTTTTTACTTCCATGGGTTCTATCCACCAAGGGAATTATGTATGCTTTATATAAAGCACAAGATTAAAACAGCAATTAAAATGCTATAAACCCAGAGAAAGGAAGGAGAATAATGTAACCAAACAACTGTGTCATGTGAAGTTCTTTAAGAAAAACTAATCAAACGCTCTGTCTTGTTTAAAGAATCTAAATGCAAAACTATCCTAAGGGACAAGACTGAGAGACTGCCACCTAACAACCACGACAAACCAGGTCTTGTGTCTTTCTTTTTGTCTTGACCCCATCTACAAACCGAAGATGATAGGAGGGATCTCGGGCTGCAGCTGGGTTTCGATCCTAGTGATCTAAACTTTATCAGAAAGATTTAAATTAATTCCAGAAGAGTAAAGCAAAAAAAAAATTTTTGCCTTCATTATATATATAAAAAAAAGATATTCAAGCTATTCGTGAAAAGAGAATACTTCCAAGGAAGATGCTGATGGGCATTAATTACACTGGTGATATAATAGCAGTAATCTTAGTATCCACTTTACATTCCAATCATCATCCTGTAAATTGCCTGCAGTTTACACAATTTAAAGACTTACTCTTCAAATCCCACCCAAAGTGGTAAACTGTGATTTTAGGATGGAGATCTCTGAGGTAGCAGGTTTAATCACAGTTTGGGGGTGTGTATCAGCTTGTTACGTACGCAGAGTAATTGTAACGCTGTTGTAATTGATCGTATAAATAAATGAAACAAATGTAAATTTGCGACTTAAAAGTCTCATGTAATGAAGCTTGAAAAAGACAAAGGTTTTATTGTAGATTGGCCAGGTATGAGTGATTTGCTGTTATCTTTAACTAACTTGAGGAAGTAGTTCAGTAATCTGTAACAACAGAAATATCCAAAGGTGGTCTCCTATTGTCACTAGAAAATCTCTATAATTTTTCCTCTCAACAACAACAACAAAACATAGAGTGGACCCGGGCAAAAACTTTATCGGATCCACATCTAAACACCAAAGAAGAGGTTGAGAAGTGGCTGCATTTGCAACCAAAAATCACAAGAGGCTCACGGCTAAAAGCCTTTTGGAATAATTATCCTCATTTGACCATGAAATTAAATTGTGCTAGAACAGGCTGTTTCGGAGAAAATCTAAACGAGAATCTACAGATTTAATTCAGTAGACGGTAGACCACTCTGGACCACAAAATGAGGAAAATCCAGGGCATTATTAACATAATCAACCATGGAAGCTTTCCCTGTGTTTGGTTATTTTTTTTTTAAGCCAAATTACAGAGACGTTTTTAGTTGTTTTACCCTCTACATAAATTTTCTGTTACCTTTCAGCATGCAAAAGATATCAGAAGAATTTTAAACCTACCTCGCTTCAATTCTTTAAGAACGATTATATGTCCCCAGGGATCCTTTCTCTACAACCCGTGGATATTAATGCTGAAATAGGATCCAGACTTCAGGTTATCTTCTCATGGTAAATGGAGGAATTTAAATCTTCTTTTCAGCTGCTACTTGTCTCTACTCAAACTGTGTATCACCGTTTAAGACCCTACAAATGAACTCACGTGATTCACCCCAAGCTCCAGCTTCTCCTCCCCGTCCAACCTCACCTTCAGCCCTTCCTGTCCCCTTCCATCTGGTTATACGGGGCTGATTTTAATTCCGGGAATGTCACCATTCTCTTGAGCTGGTTGACCCACGCTCACTTCTCACTGCCTCCCTATTTTGCTTGGTTAATTTCTTCTCCTTCCCTTGCTCCTAAAAGTCCTCCCCAAGCTCCTCCCCACCACCTGAGGCTCAATTAAGACCATCCACTTTGTGTTCTTCAACACCCTGGGTGTGTCTACCCCCTTCTGATTGTGTGGTCACTTGTCACTTTCCCCCACTACGTTGTAAGTGCCAGGCAGAGGGGAAAAAAGCTCTACCTTGCAGATGCTGTCAATACAGGGCCCAGGGTCCCCTGCATCCCTTTCACAATTTCAGACACATCAGCCGCCTGTGGGTTTTCAAAGCCAATTACATACACACACACACACACACACACACACACACACATATATATTTATTTATTTATTTGCCTATATATATATTTGCCAAAGGGCTGCCCTGAAGCAGTCAGAACTTGCTTTGCTGGCTTTCACACAGAGCAAGTAGTACCTGGGAAGTTGTAGAAATATGAACTGCCTTAAACAATAAGCAACTGTGTTGGGTATAAATACCCCACTTCCCTGGCCCCTGGCAGAGAGCTGCTGGGGTGATTTACATTGCCTCTAGCACTTTCTGCAGGATTGCCCCTAAGCTACCCTTTGTAGGTCTTTGCTTGACCTTTTTCTCTTCTCTGTCACATTACACCATCCTTCCCTCCCCCCCTCCGCCGCCGTCCTGCTCCATTTTTTTCCTGGGCACTCCAGAATAAACCCCTTCCCATGAGTCCAAGGTCTGCTTCTGGGGAACTCAACCTAAGAGCCTAGGGGCTCCCCATAAATGCTTGTTGAGTGAATAAATGCATCTTAATAACCGGTGCCCACCCGGAATCACTCCAAGTCACAATTTTGACCCTCTTATCTTACGGATTGAGGCTCAGAGAGTGTGACTTGTCCAAACCTTCTCAGTCAGCTGATGCAGAGCAGGTCTACCAACACGGGCGTTCTCCCCAGTAAATGATTCACCCTTTATTCTGTTCTTTGGAAAAGGTCCTTTGAAAAGACTAGTCACTTTTAGTTCTTTCAATGTTAACCATAATAATAACAACACTAATAAGAGCTTATATTTACTGAGTTCTTTTTTTAGTGTCTATTTATCTATTTTTTGAGAAACTATGTGTGGGGGGGAGGGGCAGAGAGAGAGGGCAACAGAGAATTCCAATCAGGGAGGCGGGGCTCGAACTCCCAACTGTGAGACCATGACCTGAGCCGAAATCAAGAGTCAGACCACTTAAGCAACTGAGCCACCCGGGCACCCTTAATATTTATGGAGTTCTTATCACATGTTAGAAAGTACACTAAGTGACTCATGCACATTATTTCATTTGAAACAGGAGTTATTATTTTCCCCATCTTACAGATGAGAAAACTTACAGGCTTAGAAAGAATAATGACCTTGCCTAAGGTCATACACCTGCTAATGGCACATCTGGGGCTTGAAACGTGGAAGTCTGACCCAAGAGCCCATTCTACCAAAAATCGTGCATGCTTTCTAACATCAAAAAAAAAAAAAAAAAAAAAAAAAAAGATGCCATTGTTCATAGCATCACTTTAGCTCCAAAGAAATATAACTTTAAAGTTCACACTTGTTGTGTTTCTAAGGGCTTTATTTTGAAATTATAGGATTGCAAAGTTTGGAGGCAATGATTCTTGATCTTTTTTTTAAGGGGGTAACCAAACCCTTTGAAACTCAGACTGTTTTGAAAGATGTCACACATACACATAGAGTATTAAATACGATTTCCAGGTGAATTAGACCCCCCCCCCCCGAATTCACAGAAATAAGTTAACAATCCCTGCTATAAGGTACATTCAGAACATAGCATCAGTAATAAAAAGCATCTAAATGATTAATGGCATATGCTGCTGAAGGAGCTAGCATACAAACGTCATTGGAGAGCCTGGCTCCTACCTTCTAGGTTTTAACGGGACAGTTCATAGTCAGGGCCATGCTAAGCAGCAAAGGTAACAATTTCTGACAGTTTTTTCATTGCAAGTTTATCGAGACAACTGTAGATTGTAAGTTGTCAGAAACAACACCGAGAAATTCTTCGTAGGCCTCCCCCACTTTTCCCCAATGGTAACCTTTCGCCAAAGCATAGGATCTCAACCAGGATACTGACATCGACCAATCCCCCAATCTAATTCATACTTCCCCGGTTTCACTTGGACGTACTTGTGTGCGTGTACCGAGTGCGATCTAATTTTATCATCCGTGTAGTTTCGTGTATACCTCAATGACAGTCAAGATGGTTACTGAGTCCGTCACTACAGATACTCACGCCGCCGCTCTTTTGTAACAGCTTCCACTTTCCTCCCACGTGCCCTTCCCGTTTCCGTTCTACACTCTTGGCAACCACTAAATCCGTCCTCCTCTTCTAAAATGCTGTCACATCAAAAATGTCATCTAAATGGAATCAAACGGTATGGAACATTTTGTGGCCAGCTCTCTTCACTCGGTTTCATCCACTGGAGACACATCCAGGTTGTTGGTGTATCCATAGCTCATTCTTCCATTGCTGAATAGCATTCATAGTCTGCGTGTCAGTATCCTATCGGTGCTGTGACACATTAGCACAAACTTCATGGCTTAACCCGAAACAAATATGTTATCTTATGGCCCTGTAGGTCAGAGTCCCACTGGATGAAAGTTAAGGTGTTGGCAGCACTGTGCTAGTTTCTGGAACTCCTTATCTTTTCTTTTCTTTTCTTTTCTTTTCTTTTCTTTTCTTTTCTTTTCTTTTCTCTTCTCTTCTCTTCTCTTCTCTTCTCTTCTCTTCTCTTCTCTTCTCTTCTCCTTTTCTTTTTTGTCTTTTCTTCTCTTTCTTTCTTTCCTTCCTTCCTTCCTTCCTTCCTTCCTTCCTTCCTTCCTTCCTTCTTTCTGTTTCTGGTCGTTCTAAGGAAGAATCCATTTTGTTGTCTTTTCCAGCTTCTCAAGTGTGCCTACTCTCCTTGGTTCATGATCCCCTACATCCAGTGGCAAGGCCAGCAAGAGTTTGTCAACTCCTTCTCACATTGTATGCCTCAGACCTCCTCTTTGTCTCCCTCTTCCAGTGCTAAGGACACTTCAGATTAAATTAGACCCACCCAGGGGTGCCTGGGTGGCTCAGTTGGTTAAGCGCCGACTTCGGCTCGGTCATGATCTCGCAGTTCCTGGGTTTGGGCCCAATGTTGGGCTCTGTGCGGACAGCTCAGAACCTGTAGCCTGCTTCGGATTCTGTGTCTCCCTCTCTCTCTGCCCCTCCCCTGCTCGCACTCTTTCTCTTTCTCTCCCTCTCAGAAATAAACATTAAAAAAAAAAAAAAAGGACACACCCAGAAGATCCACGATAATCTCCCCATCTTGAGGTTGGTTGATTAGCAATCTTAATTCCATCGGCACCCTTCATTCACCTTTGCCACATAACAATATACTCACAGGTTCTGGGGACTGCAGTGCAGACACAGTTTGGTCATCTGTTCAATTGTTGAGGAATATTTGGGCTGATTCCAGTTTTTCGTTATTTCAAATAAAGCTCTCATGAACATTCACACAGAGGATTTTCTGCTATTATAAGTTTTCATTTCTCTGGTATAATTGCTCAAGATTGATACCTTTTGTCTAATATCTAATTGGATTTTTCAACCTTTGAGTTTTGAGAGTTGTCTCTTCTAGATTCTAGTCCTTGGTTGGGTATGTGGTTTGCAAATATCTTCTCCCAGTCTGTAGCTTTTCTTTTCATCCCCTTAATAGGGTCTCCTGCAGAGCAAAAGCTTTACATTTGATGTTGCCCAGTTTATCAATTTTTGTTTTTTGGATGTTTTTGGTATCAAATCTAAAAACTCATTGAACCCATCGTCTAGTTTTAGATCCCAAAGACTTTGTCTTTTTTTCCCCTAAAAACTTTATAGCTTTAGGTTTTTATGTTTAAGTTTATGATCCATGTTGAGTTAATCTGTGTATATAGTATGAGGTTTAGGTTGAAGTTCATGGTTTCTTTTCCTTTTCTTTTACCTTCCTCCTTCTGCTCTCTTCCTTCCTGCCTTCCTGCCTTCCTGCCTTCCTGCCTTCCTGCCCTTCTTTCTCTCTTTCTTTCTCTCTCTTTCTCTTTTTTTCTTTCTTGCATATGGAAGCCCACTTACACCAGCACCAGCTGTCTCTTCTCCAAGGTTATCATTCCTCCACTGAATTGCCTTTGCACCCTTTGTTGAAAAGCAGTTGAGCACATTTGAGTCAATCCTGCCCTTCATACCATGTCATGTTTCCTTATATGTCCTTTCTGCCCTGTTTAAGGAGCTGATTTTCTTAGTGCCCATTATATTTGATCTTCTTCACTGTGTCTTTCTGCTTGCAAGTTGAACGGCTACCTACAGGAGATGCTGAGTAGCAGAGTACAATATTACCTCAATAAGCATTTCTTTAGACGAAACCAGCCTCCCATTTTTTTTCAATGTTTATAAACCATGGGAAGTTTATCTGCCCACACGCATAGCTTTCTGACAAAAATGCACACAGCTTTTATTTGTCTCTGTTTAGGAGTAGGTAAATATGCCCTACTTGAAACAAAACTGTGGCATCAGAAGTTTGTCTTCTCCAAACATCATCCACATCTCGTCTTTCTCATCCTCTCTTCACCCAGATCAGCCCCTCCCGCAGTCAGAAAAGAACTAAACTACTTATATGCATTTTTTTGATTGAATACATTGAGATCCATTTTTGCTTAAATGTTTATATCTGCCGTTCTTCTATACTTCCAAGTTTTTGCTATCTAATTCACGTAGTGTTATTTTTATTGGGAGGAGAGGTTTAAAGACATTTCATGAATCAACAAGCAAATCAGATTTTTTTTTCCCTTCAGTGATTTGACAGGGGTACTCAATTTGGTGGATTGGAAAGGCAGTCTTACCTGGAGTCTTACCAGGTTTATTTCTGACATTTCTAGTACTACTCCTAATGTTTACGTAGTGCTGTGTTTGTTATTAAGCAATTGTATACAGTATGTAAAGTTTAGTCCCCATGGTCATTGCAAGGTATCATTATACCCAATTTAGACCGGTAAAGTCTGTAAGGGACATACTCACAGTCCATATAAACTTGATTGAAGTCCTATGACTTCAAGTCCAGTATTCACTTTACTCTAACAAGCATCTCTTACTTTATTTATTTTTTTCTTTTTTTTCCAATATATGAAATTTATTGTCAAATTGGTTTCCATACAACACCCAGTGCTCATCCCAAAAGGTGCCCTCCTCCATACCCATCACCCACCCTCCCCTCCCTCCCACCCCCCATCAACCCTCAGTTTGTTCTCAGTTTTCAAGAGTCTCTTATGCTTTGGCTCTCTCCCACTCTAACCTCTTTTTTTTTTTCCTTCCCCTCCTCTATGGGTTTCTGTTAAGTTTCTCAGGATCCACATAAGAGTGAAACCATATGGTATCTGTCTTTCTCCGTATGGCTTATTTCACTTAGCATCACACTCTCCAGTTCCATCCACGTCGCTACAAAGGGCCATATTTCGTTCTTTCTCATTGCCACGTAGTACTCCATTGTGTATAGAAACCACAATGTCTTTATCCATTCATCAGTTGATGGACATTTAGGCTCTTTCCATAATTTGGCTATTGTTGAGAAGCATCTCTTACTTTAAAAGTAAGAGACGAGAAATGCCATAGCCTTCCTTTCTCCCCTCCTCTGGATTCCTTAGAACAACGAAGTGACCAGGAATCCTCACCTCAAGACAGGATGCCCCTTCTAGAACAACACTGTTCAACACCACTTTCTGCAATGGCAGAAAGTGTCCTGTATCTGTTCTGCCCAACACGGCAGCCACAAACCACATGTGGCTTTTGAATGATTGAAACGTGATTAATGCTAGGAGGAACTAGAATTTTAATGTTAATTAATTTGAATTGAAACCTGAATAGCTATATATGGCTAGTGGCTGTTGCCTAGGCTGTCCTAAGCTTCCCTCTCTCTTCCCACCTTCACTGGCTGAGCGCAATTTGGGTGCCTCTTTTCCCACCATCTCTGACCTTGGCCGATTCCCTAGCCTTCCAAAAACACAAATAAGTATTTTAAATATTTATTATCTTATGGAAGTGTTGCATAATCCCATTTTTATTATCTTTCCCGACATTATGAAACGTATTACTTCTGCCTCTTGTTATAAAGTGTCTTATAAGAAAAGTGAAAAACATCCTTCTGGACCTCACTTGATCCCTATTATTCTTAAAATTTAACATTCTTAAAATAGAATCGCTCTTTACTCTTAGCCTCATGATGTTCGGCCTTCTGTCGCCCCCTCCTTCTCACACCAAAGTGTCGCCTTCTTGATCCCTATTCCCCGGGAAACCCTTCTCCAATGGTGTGGACCATCTTTACAACGCCACTCCTTACCTCCTCTACCATGCCCATTATTGACTGAAGGCTTTGTCCACACACTTTCTCGTTGTCACAAGATCCATCACCGTTCAGATGTTTTAATCGCCTGTGAGGACAACACACGAGATTCCATTGCCTTACCTGCTCGATCCCCTTAACCTCAAGGGTTTCCACGGTCACTTCACCTTAGCTACTGTCTGCCAACTATCCCTGACCTGCTCATCATTCAATAGGATACCTAAGGGGCGCCTGGGTGGGTGGCTCAGCTGGCCAGGCATTGACTCAGGTCACGATCTCCCGGATCATCAGATTGAGCCCTGTGTCCGGCTCTGAGCTGACGGCTTGGAGCCTGCTTGGGCATCTCTCTCTCCCTCGGCCCCTTCCTGACTCGCTCTCGTTCTCTCTCTCAAAATAAATAAATACACGTTAAAAACAGTAAGCTGGATTTCTGCCTCCTATGCAGAGAGCTCTCTTGTTTCCACTCAGATAAAGCTACCGTCTCCACCGTCTGGCCTGTAGCGTCTTCTAAGCCCGATACTCATCTTTCAGCCTCCAGCTAGCCTTACTTCTCTCGCCGTGCAGCTTGGGGTCTGTCGTCTACCTTTTCAACCGCTCATTTGCCAATAATCCCCACTCCCTTCCTTTAGTGCTCTGTGCCGCACACGCACCTGGCTCGTTTGAATCGTTTGCCTCACCTTTCATACACGTGAGCTCTGACGCGTTGCTGGAAGAGGCAGCCTGCCAGCATATTGCTGTCTGCGAATTCAACATGCCGTTTCTCCCGCCTCGGTGGGGTCATCTGTACTGCCAGACTCCCCTGGGTCCTCCCTAGCCCCTCTCCGCCCCCTTCTCCAGGCAGGCCTCACTCTCCAGGGAGATCTCTCCATGGTGTCAGTGCCTTTGAGTGGATGGTACCTAAGTCTGGGTCTCTCGCACCGATCCGTCTCCCAGGGTCCTGGAGGACAGGTCCCCTTGAACGGCCCCCCGACACGTCAAACGGACTGTGTCCAAAACAGGATCCAGACTCCCCTCCATCCACCGAGCTGTTTCCCCCTACGTTCCCCATCTTAACAGATTATACCACCCACCATTTGGCACACACAACGGAATTTGAGTTGCCACGTTGACCTTCCCGGTCTTCACTCTTTGCCTTCAAATTACCACATTCTCGGGATTTTCTACTCCGTTGCTCCCAATGTGTGTTTTCTTCCCCACTTTTGCTGCAGTCCAGACCGTGGTCATTTCAACAGAAATCTCAGCCCCTCTTCTGGGCTCTCAATCAGACCGAGTCACTGAATTATCTCGAAAACACCCTCCTTCTAAGAAATAAAAATTATTATGTCCTTGACTGAAATTGTCTGACCATCTCCACTGCCTTCAGAATCAAGTTCACATTCGAAGCCCTTCTGGAGCACCTGACTCTGGGTTATCTCTCTAGTCTCACTGTCTGCTTCTCCCATTTATACTTTAATTCCACAGATGATAAGCCGGTCACGCCGGGCCTCTTTTAATTTCCTCATCTGTGATGCAGGCTCCCTCTTGCTCTCTTTGCATTCGGCGCCTCATGCTGCCAGGAATATCTTTACTCACCATTTTATCCTAGTGGGTACTTATTAGCACCTACTTATTAAAGTTAGCAGGGCCAGATGAACTCATTTTGAGCGCCATCCCAGAAAATAACCGACTGTTTGTTCTCCAAGATGTCAATGTAGTGAGAGATCAAATAAAGCTATTTGAGGCTGAAGAAAACTAAAGAGACAACTGGAGGCCACGTGTGGTCCTGGGCTGGATCCCGAATTAGAGGGGAAAAGACATACACAAGGGCTGGGCAACTGGAAACAGTGGAACACCGACTGTAGATTACATTCAAGTTTTCTATCAGTGTTCATTTTCTGAATCCAAAACTGGACACTGGCTATAACGTCTATTGTTATGTGATGCTGTGACATTGTTACTGCTATTAAAGGGCAAAAGAGCATGATATACTCAACTTCTTTTGTTTGTTTGTTTTTCGACGTTCATGTATTTTCGAGAGAGACGGAGAGAGAGCAGGCGTGCGTGCATGCAGCAAGCAGGGGAGGGTCAGAGAGCGAGGGAGACAGCAAGAGAGCCCAGTGAGGGGCTTGAACTCACGAACTGAAGTCATGACCTGAGCCAGAGTTGGATGCTTCATCCATTGGGCCACCCAGACGTCCCAACCCAACTTATTTTCAAATCACTCAGGAAAAATAAATTTCATACTCGCATATTCATGTGTATATATATGTATATGATGGTGTATGCATGGTGATAGATACATAGACAGACAGACAGACAGATAGATACACAGAGGCATACACGGACGGAAGAGAAAGTGATGAAACAAACGTGGCAATATATTAAACTTGGTGACTTTAGGCAAAGGGTCTAGGAGATCCATGTATCGTTCTGGTAACTTTTCTGTAGGCTTGAAATTATTTTACCAAAAAAAAAAAAAAGAAAAGAAAAGAAAAGTGAAAAAGGAAGTTCCAGGACTTTTGATTTCCAGTTTTGAATTGTTGTCAAGCAAATGTGAGAGCTTCCGTTCTCCTCATTATTTTGGGTCTATGAGAGCTAAAATTAAAAGATGTTACAGAAATTCTTACAGCATAAAATATTTCATTAAAAAAAATGCTGGGTACAAGCCAGAAGACTATATTGTAAGTATAATTAATCATATGCAACGTTTGGAAAAATTGTGAGAATATACAAAATGACGTTATCAACGGGTGATGGAAATGGTGGAATTGTATGTGATTTTCTTGTCTTCTTTCTTATTGTTTGTTTTTTTTTGTAAAATTTGAATGCAGTAAGTATGTGTAAATTGGTTAATAAAATTGAACATACATCTAAGGTGCTTTAACAGAAAAATAGAAAAGAAAGAGAATAAGTGCCTTCTCCCCACGGCCTTGGCTGATAGGATCTGGGAGCAAAGCACATTTAGACAGAGCTGTCTTTAAGAGCATCTCGGGTTACTTTATTATGTATATACCCAAGGAGTCTAAGTATGTCATTCTTAAAGAAAAAGTTATTCACCAAAATTTTATAGGCTTAAAATGTGTGACCAATTTTCAAGTCTCTTTTCCTTGTTTCCGTCCCTCTCCTGACAAAATGGCAACCTTGCCCTTCAGACACAATAGATGTATTGTGCCCTGTATCACAATAGATCATGACCAGATTATACACAGACACCTCATGCCAAATCTCTAAACTCCTAAATTCTAGATCTTACCATTGGAGGTCGTATAATGTAGGCTTTGTAAGGACAGGGACCCTACTTGTTTTAACCTCTGTTGACAACCCAGCACATATTAATTTTTAACAAATATTTTTTGCAGACATCACACCAGCTTGCTTTAATTGCACATTTTCTGCTTCTTCTCATCTGATTGTCAATTTTAATTTAGTACTGCAACTTGGTTTTAGTTAATAAAATTATAATTCAGTGTTACTCATTCATCAGATCTGATGGTTCCAGTCTGAATTCAGAGGCCCTTGTGAGTGTGGCCCCCAAGCACCTGGTACCTCTTTCTGTCACTGCATTTAGAAGGACTGCATTGCAGTGGCCTGTTTACTAGTCTGTACCAGCCCCCAGGCCCAACCCAGGAGAACATAAGCTCCTTGAAGCGCTTTACTCACATGTCTTGAATGTTGTGCGGCACAGAATAGGTTTTCAAAGAGTATTTTGTGTTGTTGATAAATCTAATTTGACATCTTTATTTTAAGCTGAAGAAATACAGACCTTGGGGGTTTAAGCGTCTTGTTCAGGACCACACAGCTAAATATCTATAAACAATAAGGACCTGGACTTCTTCACGACTAGCCTTTGCTCTTTCTTTTGCAAGATAGCTCTGTTTTTGCTTTTGAACTTCTGCATATATTCATAAACATGTAAATGTTTTTCTCCAAAAGAAAAGCTGTAGTGAGTGTGAAATTGCTAATTTTATGTCAGCCTTCTTGTTTGACTGCCCCCATCCTAAGGTCCCCTCTGATCCTGCCTGGTCGTAGGCCATTTCTTTATGTTTAAAACTGTTACTTTCGTCTTTTGATCTCACTAGGAGCTCAACTATGACCTTTTACGTATGCATAAGTGGTTCATTACTGTTCATGAACTCTCTAAATGTTCTCTGGAATGGGATTCCAGTGATGAGTTTCTGTGTGGTATCTGCATCTGTTTTCTCCATAAGGAGAAGGAAAAAAAAAAGTAGTGGCCAATTAGGCGGACGGATAAAGAAGTAAAAGACCTCCATCAATGGAACAGCTTGGTTATAACTTTAATAAATAATTATCACACAGATCTTTAACTGCGGCCCAACTTTTAATAATAGGATGCCACGTTTTAGCTGGTCATGTGGACATTCAGCCAATGACTCCATTTTGCAGTTTCCCTAGCAACAGCAGCTGAGGGTGGCCTATATGACTAACTTCTAAAGAGTGGAATGAAAATGGAAGTGATATGTGCACTATCTGGTTCAGGCCCTTAAAGGGAAAGGATCTACACCACCTTTCTCTCTTCCCCTGTGTGCCCGCTGGAATCCTGGCACATCAGTGGTAGACAGAGCTGGCCTCTTGAACTTGAGGTGCAGGAATGTCAGAGCAAGAAGATGTAAGGAGCCGGGATCCCTGATGATGGTTCCAGCCTTGGACCATTTATCTTCTTCTTGCGTGAGATAGAAATAAACTTCTGTCTTACCTATGTCACCATTATTTTGAATTTCTCTATTACCTCAGGCAAACTGATGGCCTATGAAATATATAATTTTCATTTAATGCTATTCTATCAAAGTCTTAATAGATTTGTGGAGTATGAAATTATAAAAATGGAATAAAACATTAACCAAAACCACTTGAACATAAAGTGACTACATATGACCAATAAATCTACCCATTTAAAAGCTCTCCGGAAGAGGCAGATAATTAGTATTTATACTCTGTTGAGCATTTTAATTATCTTTTTTCTGGCAATAAGCTTAGAAGACACAATTCTAACAAGAAGAAGCCTGAAACCCGGTGAGGGTCAAACAAATATATGCTTTAAATCAGTAAGTGCCTCTTCTTACCTGAACGATCCTGTATTACACATGCACGACTATTGCGTCTTATTTCGCACCACGCCTTCAGGCAAGTCACTGCTCCAGCGAAACTGAATTACTTACAATTCGATGCAAGAGTCACTGTGTCATCACGCTCTGGTACTTCTTTGTCAACGCTACTAGCACATAGTAGGTGCTCAATTTCGGTGTACAGAAAGAATGGATAAACATGTTTTCCACTGTGGAGTACCCGCCCCATTTCCAAATCTCCGTCTCATCAAACCTAACATGGGAGCCTCAAAACTCATCCCCTCCAAGAAATTTCCCCCAATGCCTTCAGCTGGAAAAGATCTCTTTCTCTGAATTTTCATAATACCTTTTCTGTGTCTCTCGAAAGTCTTGTATCACTACTTTCTATCACAGAAATTCATATTTATCTCCTCTCCCCTCCTGTGTAGAGCTTGAAAGCAGAGAAAGGACAGAACTCATGCCAGTCCTTCTCCATTTTTTGTATGGCTACCATGGTGTCTTATATTTAGCATTGGGAGTAGTGATACACATATTAATACCTAATATGAAATGTATATATTTTGTAGATATATGTATTTTTTTATGTTTATTTATTTTTGAGAGACAGAGAGACAGAGTGTGGATAGGGAAAGGGATAGAGAGAGAGAGGGAGACACAGAATCCAAAGCAGGCTCCAGGCTCTGAGCTGTCAGCATAAAGCCTGATCCCGGGCTCAAACCCACCAGCCATGAGATCATGACCTGAGCCGAAGTCAGATGCTCAACCGACTGAGCCACCCAGGTGTCCCAATTTTGTAGATATATTTTTATTGTGAATTATCTCAAGTGGTTTTGTTGACTAGGCATGGAGAGAGAGCAATGAACCAAAAGAAGATGAGAGAGATCTATTAATTTAATAATCTTTGACTTCTTAAACAGCAAAGGGATACCAGATTAAATGACGTTAATTATGGAAATGTGGTTGGGTAACATTTTCAAGTGGTTTTATATCAATATCCTCACTGGTATCCTGAGGGCTTCATCTTTCCCTTATAGCATTATGACAGAACCAGAAACAACGGCTGTAAAAACGCAGCTATTAAGTCACCAAAGCAGGTAGTCCAAGTGACAGAAGAATGTTAAGGAATGCTAGAAGAATACATTTGCCCATCCCTGAGTTACAGCTAAACAGATTGAACAGGCCTGGAAACAAATAGGAAGTGAGGGAACAAACATAAACGATACCAGGAAGTCATGGGGGTCAAGTGTCAGCAGCAAATTGCCCTTCTTGATGACATCTTTGAGGATTACCAATTATCCAGATGTTGCCCATCAATGTTCTAGCTGGAGAGATGCTCATTTGCGTCCAAAGCTCTTCCCAGGGCCCCCCACCCCACATCATCCAGCTAGTCCAGGGAAGACCACCACTTATGAGCCAAGATGGAGAGATTAGTGTGTGTTAGGGGGGATGGCGAGCATGGTTGTCTTGGAGTGACGATGGCACAAAGCAAAAACATGCACTTGGCCAACACAAAAATAGTTAGTTTGAAATTTACTGCCAAGAAGGGAATGCATTTTTCTGATCAAGAGTTTCTTAGAGAAGATGAATTTTAAATTAAATCTTTATGAAGATGGTAAAGAAGGCCTGGAAAGGAATCCTAAAGTGGGAAGAAAACTAGCAGGAATGAGCAAATCATGAGGTGGGAGACTCCTGATTGGTGGTGTGAAATAGTCATGATGATGAATGGGAAGAAATAAAATTGAAGGTGCAGTGAAGTAAGTTGATAGAAGGCTTTGAAGATTCTGTATGGGTCCAAATGTTCACATTCTTGTGTCCCAGTGTTCTGAGTTTGGGAGATTTTAATGAGTTAAAGTTTCAAGAAATCAAGCTTAGAGGTTGATGGGACATTCAAGATGTTAACCCAATGATAACTGTAATGGAGAGCTTAAATTCAGAACGGATTGATATTTTTCCCTGAATATTTTATTTCCCAAATAGTAATCCAGATTTGCCATATCAGGTTGATTATGATAGAATCAATGAATATCCTGAGCTCAGATTTCTTATGCAACACTGCAAAGTGCCCATTTATACAAAGAAACAAATAAAAATAGCTCACATTTAATATGTAAAGAATCTTTACAAAAAGCTTAAAATATGGTATTCCCTTAAAAAAATGGATAAATTTTTTCCAATTTCTTTCTAAGATAAAAATAAAAATCCGTAGCATTACTAAAATACTATAATTTTTAATAAACAAAACAGAAAAAGTGTTTTAATAACCAATAAACCATCTCTCATATTTTAGGCAGGTATAAGGATAAAACTTACGATTTATTTTACATTTTCTTTCCCAGAATGTAGCCAGTTCATCATGTCCAAAAAAAGAGAACTTGTAGTAATTTTATCTTACAAGAACTATTGAAAAAACTATTACAACTGAACATTTATAATTTCACATTTGTTCTTTCTTCTTCTAAAAGAATATATATTAAATCATTTGGATTTTAAAATATGACAGAAAAAAATGGCATTTGGTGACACTAATGGGCATACTTTCTGATCACAGTGGAATGGACTAGAATTCCACAACAGAAAGACAGGAAAATCTCTAAATACATAGATACTAAAAACAAACACACTATTGAATAATCCATGGGTCAAAGGAAGTTTCAAGGAAAATTAAAAAAAAATTGTAGAACTCAGATGGTAACTCATAAGTGGAATCTAAAAAACAAAACAAATGAAATTTTTTTAAGCATAAATCAGATCTATAAATACAGAGAACAAACTGATCATTGCCAGTGGGGAAAGGGTGGGAGGATGGGCAAAATGGGCAAAGGGAAGTGGAAGATATAGACTTCTCATTATAGAATGCATAAGTCATGGGGATGAAAGGCACAGCACAGGGAACATACTCAGTGGTACTGTTATAGCCCTGTATAGTGCCAGATGGTCATGAGCACATAGACTTGTCCAATCACTATGCGGTACCCCTGAAACTAATATAACATTGTATGTCAACTATACTGAAAAAAAAAAACTTTTTGATTATATATATATAATATGTATATGACTATGATTACATGTATGTGATAATATATATTATACATATAAATTTGATTATATATATGCATATATATGATTAAAAATGATGGGGCACCTGGGTGGCTCAGTCGGTTGAGCATCCAACTTTGGCTCAGGTCATGATCTCACAGCTCATGAGTTGGAGCCTTGTGGTGGGTTCTATGCTGACAGCTTAGAGCCTGGAGCCTGCTTCAATTCTGTGTGTTCCTCTCTTTCTGCCCCTACCTTGCTCATGCTCTCTGTCTCTCATAAATGAATAAATGTTAAAAAAATGAAAAAATGAAAATTCAATATTGTGGGGCTTAGTTAAAGCAGCACCAAGAGGGAAATTTATAGCACTAAAATCCTCATATGAGGCAAGAAAAAGTCTTGAAGCAATAATTTATGTCCCGTCTCAAGAACGTAGAAAAAGAAGAGCAAAATGAGCCCAAAGCAAGCAGAAGGAAGGAAAAAAAAAAGATTAGAGAAGAAATCAATGAAATTGAAAACAGAGAAACAACAAAGAAAATCAATGAAACAAAGGTGTTGTTGTTTTTTTTTTTTTTTTTTTTTTTTTTTTTTTTTTTTAAATTTTTTTTTTCAATGTTTATTTATTTTTGGGACAGAGAGAGACAGAGCATGAACGGGGGAGGGGCAGAGTGAGAGGGAGACACAGAATCGGAAGCAGGCTCCAGGCTCCGAGCCATCAGCCCGGAGCCCGACGCGGGGCTCGAACTCACGGACCGCGAGATCGTGACCTGGCTGAAGTCGGACGCTTAACCGACTGCGCCACCCAGGCGCCCCTGTTTTTTTTTTTTTTTTAAGATTCGTAGCATTGACCAGCTGCTGTCCAGACAGAAAAAAAAATGAGAGCTCTTTCCCTGAGATCAGGAACACGACAGGGATGTCCACTCTCACCGCTGTTGTTTAACATAGTGTTGGAAGTTCTAGCATCAGCAATCAGACAACAAAAGGAAATCAAAGGCATCAAAATTGGCAAAGATGAAGTCAAGCTTTCACTTTTTGCAGATGACATGACATTATACGTGGAAAATCCGATAGACTCCACCAAAAGTCTGCTAGAACTGATACATGAATTCAGCAAAGTTGCAGGATACAAAATCAATGTACAGAAATCAGTTGCATTCTTATACACTAACAATGAAGCAACAGAAAGACAAATAAAGAAACTGATCCCATTCACAGTTGCACCAAGAAGCATAAAATACCTAGGGATAAATCTAACCAAAGATGTAAAAGATCTGTATGCTGAAAACTATAGAAAGCTTATGAAGGAAATTGAAGAAGATATAAAGAAATGGAAAAACATTCCGTGCTCATGGATTGGAAGAATAAATATTGTCAAAAAGTCAATACTACCCAAAGCTATCTAGACATTCAATGCAATCCCAATCAAAATTGCACCAGCATTCTTCTCGAAACTAGAACAAGCAATCCTCAAATTCATATGGAACCACAAAAGGCCCTGAATAGCCAAAGTAATTTTGAAGAAGAAGACCAAAGCAGGAGGCATCACAATCCCAGATTTTAGCCTCTACTACAAAGCTGTCATCATCAAGACAGCATGGTATTGGCACAAAAACAGACACATAGACCAATGGAATAGAATAAAACCCCAGAACTAGGCCCACAAATGTATGGCCAACTAATCTTTGACAAAGCAGGACAGAACATCCAATGGAAAAAAGACAGCCTCTTTAACAAGGTGCTGGGAGAACTGGACAGCAACATGTAGAAGATTGAAACTAGACCACTTTTTCACACCATTCACAAAAATAAACTCAAAATAGATAAAGAACCTGAATGTGAGACAGGAAACAATCAAAACCCTAGAGGAGAAAGCAGGAAAAGACCTCTCTGACCTCAGTCATAGCAATTTCTCACTTGACACATCCCCAAACGCAAGGGAATCAAAAGCAAAAATGAACTACTGGGACCTTATGAAGATAAAAAGCTTCTGCACAGCAAAGGAAACAACCAACAAAACTAAAAGGCAACCAACAGAATGGGAAAAGATATTTGCAAATGACATATCAGACAAAGGGCTAGTATCCAAAATCTACAAAGAGCTCACCAAATGCCACACCCAAAAAACAAATAACCCAGTGAAGAAATGGGCAGAAAACATGAATAGACACTTCTCTAAAGAAGACATCCGGATGGCCAAGAGGCACATGAAAAGATGCTCAACGTCGCTCCTCATCAGGGAAATATAAATCAAAACCACACTCAGATATCACCTCACGCCAGTCAGAGTGGCCAAAACGAACAAATCAGGAGACTATAGATGCTGGAGAGGATGTGGAGAAACGGGAACCCTCTTGCACTGTTGGTGGGAATGCAAATTGGTGCAGCCACTCTGGAAAACAGTGTGGGGGTTCCTCAAAAAATTAAAAATAGATCTACCCTATGACCCAGCAATAGCACTGCTAGGAATTTACCCAAGGGATACAGGAGTACTGATGCAGAGGGGCACTTGTACCTCAATGTTTATAGCAGCACTCTCAACAATAGCCAAATTATGGAAAGAGCCTAAATGTCCATCAACTGATGAATGGATAAAGACATTGTGGTTTCTATACACAATGGAGTACTATGTGGCAATGAGAAAGAACGAAATATGGCCCTTTGGAGCAACGTGGATGGAACTGGAGAGTGTGATGCCAAGTGAAATAAGCCATACAGAGAAAGACAGATACCATATGGTTTCACTCTTATGTGGATCCTGAGAAACTTAACAGAAACCCATGGGGGAGGGGAAGGAAAAAAAAAAGAGGTTAGAGTGGGAGAGAGCCAAAGCATAAGAGACTCTTAAAAACTGAGAACAAACTGAGGGTTGATGGGGGGTGGGAGGGAGGGGAGGGTGGGTGATGGGTATGGAGGAGGGCACCTTTTGGGATGAGCACTGGGTGTTGTATGGAAACCAATTTGACAATAAATTTCATATATTGAAAAAAAACCAAATTTCCATGACTAGGAATGAAACAAGTGTAAACAAGCTGTGAGGTAGGTATATCCACACCATGAAATACTACTCAGCAATGAAAAAGGACAAACCATCGACACACGGAGCAACTTGGCTGCATCTCTACTTCATTGCAAAAAGCTTACTCCATTTATATTACTTTCTTGAAAACAGAACAGATTCGAGGCTGTCAGGTTTCACTTAGGGGGTGAGAGTGGAAAGAAGTGAGCAAGTTTATAAAGGGTAATATGAGAATCCTGGGCAGTGGAAACGTTCTTGATTGTATCCATGTTAATATCCTGCTTGTGATATTGGACTCAAGTTTTGCAAGATGCCCCCATTAGGGGAAACTGGGTAAAGAGTACAAGGATCTATCCTTCCATATTATTTATTACAACCGCATGTCAGTAGGTGATTTTTCTAAAAAAAAAAAAAAAAAAAAACAAACCCACAAACACTGAATTAAAAACACAATAGGAAAAACAGCAGTTGGAGGATACAGTGAGCATTTGCTTTGAAAAAAATTTTGCTCTGTCCTGAGTTTCAATATTCTCTGAGTATAAAATTCATTATTATTTGGTTCACTAGGAACAAGAGGCTGAAAGTTCTTTTACAAGTGAATTATAATGTCTAGTTTCATGCCAGAATGTACCTTCAGGATCTATTGTGGAAGCCTCTATTTTTAAGTTTGCTTTTTATTTTAAGCCCAAGATTCTTCAGTGAATTAAATGAGTTTTGCATCCTTTAATTTTCTTGGCAACAACCTTAGCTATTATTTTTTTAACTATTGGAAAATGGCAAAGCCTGAAATTAAGTCACTATGCGTAGTAGCCTTCACAAACAACAGGGCTCTTTCCCCGAGTCCTTAAAACCTCAGTTGCAGTCTTTGTGTGTGACTGAATCCTGCATGTCCCCCGGGTGGGGACACATTGCCCCTGATACTGACAGAATCCCTCAAAACTTAGAGCCTTGAGTGGAAGACAGGAAGGGAGAATATGTCTTGTGCAATGGAAACTTGGTCAGGTTCTAACAACAGTAAGTCAGGTACTCTTTTTCCTACTGATTTGGGTTAGCAGCGCTCACGGAAAGGCTCTTTGAACATTTTAGCTTGGCAGGCTTTTAGCAACCATGCTTCTACAGGGCTTGTAATTCCCACAAAGTCCCCACGAATGGCACTCTGTGTAAGGCCCTGAGGGAGAGCAGGGGCAGGAGAGGAGGGGGGTTGTCTGTTCCCCTCCTGGAGCAAGTCGACAACTTTTAGTGTGCAAAGAAAAGCCTTCTGGTGAGCACACTGTATCTGGCTGTGTCAGTATAGCAGGGTCTGGTGAGCCCACAGCACCTTTAGCATCCATTTCCAAGATCCTTTCTCCAACCCATTACATAAAAGATTTTCTTTAGCTCTGGGTTCCCTGACCGGAATCCTTACAAGTTGAAGCATCTTGGATGCTGAGAACTAGTATTTGGGGATTCCTGGTGCCTATTCCCATGAGCCCTACAGACCTCACAGATTTACCTAAAATCTCTAAAATGTAAATATGCTTGGATCTAAACTGATTTTCTAAATATGGCCTTGAACTTAATAGCCCAACACAAGATTGTCCTTTTGAAATCTCCAGTGACCAGTATCTGATCACTAGGTATACAGAGGGTATCCAAACTTTTGGCACTTTTAATGTGCCTATCTATATTTTGATTTTTTGGAAATATAAATTGGCTGCAAATGTTTGGTGATCTATATATATATATATATATATATATATATATGTATATATATATGTATACATACACATATATGTGTGTGTATATATATATTATATATAATATATATACATATATATATATTTTTTAATTTAAAATCTTTCCTGGGTTATTGGAGATTTGTTCAATAAACATTTTGAAATACCTTGTTTTGAAACTTAAGTTTCCCAGTATAACTTTCTCTTCTGTACTTCAATGATCTACAGAAAAGCAAAAATAACCAACCAGATTTTGTCTACTAGTTTCACATTGAATGGAAAGGGGATGAACTAGAACTAACTTACTTTACCAAGAATATGTAAAGCATGGGGGGAAAAACAAGGATGCTAAAAGTGAAAAACAATGTAAGTCAAGAAGTATCACAAAACTATGCTGTATTTTTGCAAGTGAATCAAACCCCCTAGACTAAACAACTTTGTTGGCTAAACTATAGTTTAAAGGACAATTTTTCTGGAGGGCATTAATTTGGTCCCAAGCAAAAACGACCTGTCAGGTCATTTCACGTATCTTTCCTTAGAACACAGAATCTAAATATTTTTCTATTTAGATATTCTAAACATAAATATTCTAAATAAATACCTAATTTGAATCTAATTCTTTTTAAACCTTGGTGCTTTCAAGAAAGGCTCTCCTATTTGAAGGGAGGTGGATACTAACCACATCTGAGGAAGTTCTCTATCATGTACATCCACTGAAGGAATAAACTCAAAAGCTCCGTGATCCCATGAAAAGAGGAAAAGAGAACAACGTCCCAGATGTCATCAGCTTTCGACTGAAGGCACGTTGCCAGAGAGGCGAGCAATCTGTTTCCTAGATGGCACTGGCGGCTGGCCTCATGCCCAGGGACCTGTGTCGCCCTGTGGTTGGAGGACTTCCCTCTTCAAGGGCACTCACGCCTGCCTCCCCATGGTTCACCACTCAAAGCACATCCTTACAATCCCATATCCCTGTGAAGTCAGAACACAGGGCCTCCTACCCAGGACTACGAAAACAAAGAGCCTGCCACTTGGCACGGTGCCTTTGAAAGACATCTATCCTATGCATTCACAGTAGGAGTGTGAAGGAATAAATGCCACCTACTGTCCACCAGTGGCCCTGGTGACCAGGAAGACTGAATACTTCCCCTGGGAGTCCTCTCTCTTCCTGGTTTCATAACTCCCATGTCTCCCTTCGCAGCCCACCTCCAGCCTCCCCAACATCTGACTTTTCCAGGCACTTCCACTGTGGTGTGGTGTGCCTCCTTTCTCTTTCTCTGTCGCTTCTATTCTCAGAACTAGAATCATTCATTTTGCAATTGTCATCCAGAGACAGGAGGTCCCGTGAAAAATCATTTTTCATTTGCTTTGGGGCACTTGGACAATACCTATGACAATTCTTTCTTCTTATGGGACGTACATGTGACTATTAGTCCCAAGCCAGCTATGGCAGGGCTCCATGCAGCCCCCCCAGAAGATAGATTCATACACACAACGGGTGAAGTATCAACAATGTTTGTAGAATTTCTGTGAGCCCCCTCTTGTTTCTATTAGAAAATAAATACATGCTTGCTTCTCAGTGTCCTGACTGAGGTGATGTCAACTGTCTTGAACAGGGTAAGAGAGGTGATAGCCCGACATCAAGGACAGCTGTTGGAGTGGGAGGAAGGGAGAAAAAGATTCAGAGCAATTGCCCCCATGTGCTCATAAATCCTGGCTATGGTTTGGCAGAGCTACACAAAGCCATCTGCACACTCCCCAACGCCAAGTGAACTATGTCAGTGCGTAGATCTGAACCACGTCTGATGGAGAGATAGAAGCAGTGAGTGTACTACAGAAATGAAGAATAAAAGGACAGAAAAACTCTTTGAGTGGGTTCCCTTCCTGTCTAAAAGGAGTCTGCAAGTCTTGCTCTAAATATACCATATATCTCTCTGTTCCTTCTTTTCTTCCTCTCTCTACTAGACTGATTCAATTCTTTATTCATTCACTCAAAACTGTATGTTACTACTTTTTTTTTTTATGAAATCAATTTTTCTCTCCATAAGTTTTAACTTTAGGGATTTTCCACTTCCCAATTTAGACCTCAGGAGCCTCTCCCTTCTCCTTCCTCACTGGAAAGATGAATGATGTCCATGTTACTGAGCAGCCAATAATTTTGTAGAATAAGATACTCAACTTTACTTCATGAGTGTGGGGGATAAGCTTAGGAATCCCCCAGGCTTACACCAATCGGTTAACAAGGCATAAAGAAATACAGAGCCATAAAATGCTCACACTGAGTTTGGGTAAACCAGATTTGCACCCCAAAAATAGGGGGGTGGCAAAGGCACCCTAAGAATAGGGAGGTGCGAAGGCGCCCCAAAATAGAAAGGGGGTGCAGAGCCCCTGGAATAGAGAGGGAGAGGCAAAGGCCTAAAATAGAAACGGTGCCAAGGTGCCCAATACACAGGTATATGAAATAAACAAGATTAGATGTTCAGGGTGAAAGCACCCTCAATTTAGTACTATAGCAGAAAGCTGCTTTCACAGGAGAATAGGTCCAGGTTAGGTAAATTGGTGAATTGGACTATTGACCCCTGCGCTGCAGGCAAAGCAGCCCAGAGCGAAGATGGTTAGCAAAAGAAAAGGTGCCTTATTAACCCTGAGGTTATTCCCCCTATCTGTCTCATCCCCAAGGCTGGCAAAGATAAACAGAGGTGCTGCCTCACGTCTGCTGTAAACAACCTTCTTCCCGACTGCCTGGCGCCCAGATTTTGTTTTATACTGACCAAAACCCCAAACACTGTATATCTTCAAAACCCCCTCTTCCCTCACATCCCCAAGTTAATGTTCCCAGTTTCTTTCTCTCTTTGTACACACCCATGATGTTTGTAAGCTTTCTGATCTGAATATACAGGGCAAGGACCCTTATTCGGGGCTCTTGTCTTTTCTTGGACCTTAGCCATCTCTCGTTTTTCATCCTGCATCCTGCTTTTTTGCTAGACAAGAGAGAACTTTAGACCCAGAGTCTATGACACATGGGCATGTGTGCCTATTTGACGTACTGATTAATTTTGGCCACCCAACTCAGCCAGGATCAGGAAGAGAAAGTGGGAGCTATGTTCAAAGATGCAGGAGGACCACAGCCTTACCAACCATTGTGAGGGACTGGCCTTCCACTCTGTGGGAGATGGGTTGTGATCTGACTTGTGTTTTAAAAGGATCCATCTGACTGCTACCTTGAAAATAGGATGAAGGCTGAGGGGACAGGGGGTGCAAAACAAGAAACTACAGCCAGTTAGATAGGAATAGCATTTGAGTTAGTAGCAGAGGGTTGAATTCTGGAATTTTTTTTATAACGAAGATACAGCCCGTAAGACTCCCTGATGGACTGGGTGTGGACTGTAAGTGAAAAAAAAAAAAAAAAGTTAAGGCTGATGCAATAGTTTAAAAGTATTGCCACAAATCCTTAACAATCCTCCCCTGAGAAGGTGTAGATGAATAATCTTCCCCTTTAGGGCCCGCTGGACTTAGTGACGTGCTTCAAATGGATGGAAACTGATGGAAGTGCTGACGCGTGATTCACAAGGCTAGGACATAAAATGTCCTGTTGTTTCCTTCTTTGCTCTCTCCCTCAGGCACTCATCCTGGGGGAAGCCAGCTATTATATCATGAGGACACTCAAGCGGCCTTATGGAGAGACCCATGTGTTAGGAACTGAGGCTTCTTGCCAACGGCCATATGAGTTCAGTCATCTTGGATGTGTGTTTTCCAGCCCCAGTCAAGCCTTCAGATGATGTAGCATGCTCACCCGATATCAGCAACCTCATGAGAGATTCAGAGCCAGAACTACATGGCTCCTGAATTTCCGACCCATGGAATTATGGGAAAAATAACCATTTGTTGTTTAAAAAACAAACCAATGAATCATTATAATTTAATAAAACTACAGTCACAAATATCCATAAGGCTTCAAGTTACATAACTTAGTAAGCTTATTGATGTAATTCCTGAATTTTCTCACGTAATAAATGAGAAAAGAAACTATAAAGAAATCTGCTACCTTGGCCATCGCCTCAGCATAACTCAAGCCTCCATATCTGTATTATTATTTTTTTAATGCTCAATAGGTCTCCAGTCATCAGTAAGAAAAAGGAGAAGAGAAGGCATATACTTTTATATCCACGAGTTTATCATATTCAACGTCTACTGTGATGTAGCCTTCACTGAGAAATCGTGGCAGAGTGGGTAGGATCGAGGGAAGGCTCTGTAGAATTACCATGTGGGTATCTTGTTTAAAATATTACCAAACGGCAAATTCCCTGCTATGTCCTCTTTCTCTTTCCTGATGATTTTCCAACCACATCAGCTGTGAAACAGGCTGGCCTCACATCAGACCTGAGGAGAATGGATGGGAGTTCCACACAGAACTTCAGGGAAAGCACGAGATGAAACTACAGTTCCCTTCATTGTTATTAGAGAACAACATGTGCTTTTGGGTGTGGAAGAAGAAGGACTTTGCTCATTATCATTTGGGGGGAGGTTATTTATAAAGAGAAGGTTTTGGAATGCATTTTTCAACTTGAGGAAAAGTTCACCAGCACTCTCTTCCGCGGATATGGCCAGGAATGGAAGCTTCCATTCCAGCATTCGTTCGCTGGATAATTTTAATCTAAGTCACAGCTGACATTTGGATAGCACTTTACAGTTTATAAAGCACTTTCAGAGGTATGAAGAGATTTGTCATCTACATCACAGCTCGTGAAGTGTGGATGTACAAAGTTGACAGATGGGATCCTGATTCTAAGGGAAGTTTGGAATCACTTCGGTCCACGGAGTGGTTGGTGGCAGAGCTGGTAGTCAGAAGTGGGTCATCTAACTTCAGGCCCACTTCTCCATAGCTACTTCTCCAAGTCACCCAGTTGTCATTAAAAACAAGGCACTTAGCCCCATTTTAGGGATATAGCAATGGCACAGCAAATGATGACTATCGTTCAAGGAACCAAAATGATACACTGCTCTAAGAAAGAACTGTGGCTAGAACTCTTTCACTGGAATTAGTTTGGGATATAGATCTCCCTGACTCCTTCCTCGCAGAAGAACCCCTTGGGTGCCTGGTCACTTCGCAGAGTTGACATTGGGATGTAGCGTCTATTGCCCAAGCCCTGGGGAGAAGTACTTGGCCACAGAAGGTATCCAGTGAGTTCCACAGTTACTTCCGGGGAATCATGCAGGGTTATCCAGGAACAAGCCGATTCACATCTGCTTGCCACCATGCAGTCTGATAGCTGTGTTTGATGTTCGGGATGTAAAGTTTTGAAAGTCTTTTCTTGAAGAAAATCATACTAGGAAGCTCATTTGAGGACTTTTTTGATGGAGCATGCCAAGGATATAAACAAGGGAAGTGATTTTTTAAAACTCCCTCTTCGTCAATCCCTCACTCCCCTCAAATCCAGAATGGGTCATAATGGGTTTCCCACCTGATGTCTAGTTAGCAAAACTTGACATCGGCTGTGAGGCTCACTATTTGATGGGAGTGCCATGTACAGTTTCTAAATTTTTATCCAAAATAAATATTTTTCTCATTCAAGTTTTCACTTTAGAGATTTCCCACTTCCCATCCTGGACTTCAAGAGTCCCTCCTCAGCCCTCTTCTACTCAGTACCTTCCTTTGTGTGAAGATACAAGACATCACATCTCTGAGCAGCTAATACTTTTCTAGAACAAAATAATCAACTTCACCAAATGGGCATTGCACACCTATTGGATGTACTACTTCATTTTGGTCACCCAACTCAGCTAAGATCGGAGGATGATTATTTATAATGAACCCAATAACTTTTCCCCCAAATTAAGAAGAGCTAATAATGAAATGCTCTTAGAAAAGTCATTGTCCAACTCATAAAGAGAGAAAAACAACCCCCCCCCAATTTCTATAATTATCCTAGAGAAGTATCAGGATTTTATTTTTCCACTGGGATCTATTATCAGTGGAAACATGAAACACCATGAAACACTGGTCTTTTCTCCCAGATCCAAAGCAGCAGGTAATGCAATTCTTCATATAGCACATTTTAACAAAACAATTAGTCAGAACTCGGAATAAAATCTTCTTAGACCAGTCTAGAACTTAGGAGATAGATTTTACTTTGATGTTCAACAGAGAGCAGGTGAATTTTTAGCCTTCAAACCTATATGTAATTATAATATTTTAATATATACAATGGTCATTATTGAGTCCTGTTTTCCAAACTTCTATTAATCGTATTAAAGCCATTGATACGAAATATTATCGTGAAATGGTCTCTGAATCATTTTTATTTTCATATCTAAAATAAAATATTTCCTAAAAATCCCAAATGTCTCACTAAGTCAAGTGCCCTTAAAAATGATTATGAATGCTAAAGTAAAGAATTGATACTTATACATATGCTCATTAAAAAAAAAAGAATAATCGAGTGATGTATAAGCTTAAGCTGTGCCTCTCTAAAGGAGAGTGTTATTTTCTTTTAAAAAATTTTTTTTAAAGGTTTATTTATTTTTGACAGAGAGAGAGAGAGACAGAGCATGAGCAGGGGAAGGACAGAGGGAGAGGGAGACACAGAATCCGAAGCAGGCTCCAGGCTCTGAGCTGTCAGCACAGAGCCTGATGCCGGGCTTGATCTCACAGACCGCGAGATCATGACCTGAACCGAAGTCGGACGCTCAATCGACGGAGCGACCCAGGCGCCTCAACATGGTGTCATTTTCAACGTCATGGAGAAATAGGGATACGTAGTACATACAACAGGAGACCTACAGGAAGAAAATTTTCTCCTGTTGTAATAATGTGGTTATTTACAAGCTGATTAATGGCCAGGAACTCACAACCAACTATTTGTGTTTAAGTAACAGGACACCCTGACTTAACAGAAGCTTACCTACTAGATTTGTCAATGTGCACAATTACTAAAAGCCAACCACACTCCCAGTTCCGTGGGTGGTGACTCGGTCCATACACAACAAACGCTATTTTGTGCCAGGTGGAAACAGAAACAATGACTGCAACACACATAAAAACACTTAAGGTAATTCTTAGGTTCAAAATACATCAGTGGGTCAGGGATATTGGAAAACTTTTCTACACTCTCCTGACACAGACCTTAATAAAATCACCTTTTTTTTTTTTTTTTTAAATTTCAAAAGTAGTCAGTCTTCTAATCAGGTAGTTTGTATTTGAATGAAACACAAAAATACATTACAAAGCTAAAGGGAAATGATTGGACCATCGTTAATGATACTGTTACTTTTAGAAATGTGATGTATCTCTCCAAAACTAGTTAAGAGAGCTTTGTCAACTTATGCTTTCATTACTATTGGCTCACATTAAAAAAAAACTTTTTTAGTGTTTATTTTTTTTTTGAGAGAGAGAGAGAGAGAGAGAGAGCAGGGAAGCGGCAGACAGAGAGGGAGACACAGAATCCGAAGCAGGCTCCAGGCTCTGAGCTGTCAGCACAGAGCCTGATGCGGGGCTCAAACTCACAAGCCATGAGATCATGACCTGAGCCGAAGTTGGATACTTAACTGACTGAGCCACCCAGGGGCCCCTACTATTGGCTCACATTTGAGAGAAGACCAAATGCATGGCTTTATTCTGCAAAAATTTACAAATACTTACATCTACTTGCATCTGCATCAAACCATTTCTCTGTACCCTTCCCAATGATAAGTATCTCAGGGGAAAATATCTCAAAAAGTGACACCACTCTGGAGGAAATGAATGTGACGTCATGACGAAGGCTGGCTGCTACTGGGCAATGACGTTGAGAGGAAGAGTGGTCCCCCGCACAGCACCCCGGCTTCCTCTCCTAGCATTTCAAGAGATGGCCCGATCAGAAAATAAAGGCTCTCAGACGGTGGCAGCTTTCGAACCCGTGAAACATGACACTTGGGTTGAAATGATAACCTGGCCAACCAACCTATAGAATTTGTTGCCCTTATCACTTATGATATATCAAAACACAGGAGAGCGGATAACAAATTGACCTTAACACAGCTGGCCCACTTAAACAGTGAGCAAAAGGGCACATCACAATGGAAACAACTGAAGTGATTTCTGCCAACTGGGGAGCAGAGCCACTGAAAGTGTCGTCACCTCAGCATCGTTTGCAAATTGACACACATGCAATGGTGGAGATGAATGGTGGAGGGTCAGTACCTGAGAACGTTCTAGAAGTGGGGAAGAGAACTGTGTTCAGGCCCTGCATTTCACACACACATTTGTGGTGAACGTCTTTCAAACTTCTGGGAGGTACTCCTCTACATGGCTTGCCTGTGTTCTCTAGGCAAAAGGAGACCACGGCTGAATGCCTTGACGTTTTGTGTTATTTTGCTGCCAGAGTTGATGTTCTTTGGTGTATGGAAAGGATTGATACAGTGGAATGGCTATGGTAAGACAAAAGAAAAATGAAATAATCATTGAGTCCTTTATCTTAGAAGGCGTGGACAAAATAGGCTCTTGAATAATAGAGAATTATTTCCCACTAACCACTGAAAGTCCATTTCTTTTGTTCCCCTGTCCTTCCTCCCTTCTTTCTCTTCCTTCCTTCCTTCCTTCCTTCCTTCCTTCCTTCCTTCCTTCTTCCCTCCCTTCTTTCTCTCCCTTCTCTCTCTTTCTTTCTTTCTTTCTTTCTTTCTTTCTTTCTTTCTTTCTTTCCTCCTTCCTCCCTTCCTTCCTTCTTCTCTTCATGTTCTAATTTGTTGTTCCTGATGTACTCATGGAGTAGCCTAATATCTCAAGAATTGTCCATAAAGGCTGAAGAACATTCGGAAATATTAAACAGGTCATTATATAATTAAATTTGTATGTATGTAGGTGTAGCTATAGAGAGAAGATCCAGCTATTGTTACAGAGGTGATGAAAATCATACTTTCTGATAGTAATTTATATAGTGAAATTAAAATATTTTGTAGGGATGTTTGGGTGGCCCAGTTGGTGAAGCACCTGACTCTTGATTTCGACTCAGGTCATGATCTCACGGTTCATGGGGTCGAGCCCCACATGGGGGTCTGTGAAGACAGTGGGAAGCCTGCTTGAGATTCTCTCTCCCTCTCTCTGCCCCTCCCCCACTTGTGCTTTCCTTCTTTCAAAATAAATAAACATTAAAACAATTAATAAAATATTTTGTAATATTCTATAAGATAATGGTATCATAGGTGACCCATTATAATATTTTGGTACGAGAGTGACTTCTGAATCTAAGCATTGCTTTAAAAATTTCATTGACACTCCTGGTTGGTACTTCTTTACTAGAATAAAGTTTCTACAAACTGAAATGAGTGAAAAAAAATCTAAAAACTACAATAA
Source organism: Lynx canadensis (assembly GCF_007474595.2). Taxonomy (NCBI): domain Eukaryota; kingdom Metazoa; phylum Chordata; class Mammalia; order Carnivora; family Felidae; genus Lynx; species Lynx canadensis. The sequence continues at coordinate 75,589,265 of NC_044320.2, forward strand.
CCTAAGAAAAGTTGTTAATCTGACAGTCTTGCCTTTAGAACAAAAACTGTGCCAAGATATTACTTGTAACACCAAATTTGGTGATTTTTTTTGAAAAAAGTCAAGAAAAATAGTATTTTTAGAACAATATAATGATCTGTGAGTTACATATGCTTTATCTGATTACTCAAATGCTTCTGATCCGTAGCCTAATACTTAGACTTGTGCATTAATAAATAAACTGAGTCACCATTGATTATTTTGATGACTTTCAGTCATAGATAAGCAGTAGAAACAGTATTTACAATTTTTTTTGTTTCGCTATCTGAGGGTATATTTACCAAGGTAGGAAGATGAACACATCAGAACATATTTCATTTAATAGTCTGTAAGATTAATTAATGACTTTACAATATTTAGACATGAGTATTCTTGCTCCCTAGCCCCTGGAAATGTTTCAGGCGATATGTGTGTGTAAGTATGTATATATACTTACAAAACAGTTATCAAATGGCGCATCATGAGTATACTGCTTCATTTCATTAGTCGAACCTTAGGATCGTGGCTTTATAAATGACGTAAACAAGTGATGGTATCTGAGAAATGTATATAACTGAACAACCATCATGTGGAACATGATCTGTCCACAGCTGATATTGACCTCCACGGGAGCTGAGTGAGTGTTCCCAAGGGCAGGATCTGGACATAAATCCTGGGACGCAGTCATTCTATGGAGCATTGCTCAATAATCCAACCTGGCTTTTATTGGCTTCTCCAAGAGTTGCCAGGCTCAGCTATGCACAGAGGCAGCAGATGAAACCTGGTCCTTGGGCTTAAATCCTCCATAAATAGTTACAAAAAACAAATGTTCCATGGTCATACTGCAGTTTACAGAGCTTTGCCTAAAATAGATTTATTTTGTCTATTGTCTGACTGGATTTCTTTTGTTCTTTCCTTTCCCGATTCAGACACTAGCTGTGGATGCCTCTCTGGGATTTGCGAGTAAAATAAAATTGCCTTTTTAAAAAAAGTTACTGCAAAATGGAAGAAGAGTCAATGATTTGTTTCTGCCTGGACATTTCAAAAACAGCAATTAATGCGTCCCGTATTTACCGAAGGAGTATAAACCGAATTTGTCTATAATCGCTTATTTAGAAAACAGCTCAGAAAAAGGGTTGAGTATTTCACAGTGGGACTCACAGAAATTGTGGCGTCCTCAGGAATGAAGAGGAAATAGCAATTGCGTGAGACTGTATCTTTACATCTCCATTTATAAATCGATGTGAAGAGTTGCACTATGGTTTCCTGGCATTCAGAAAGGCAGTGGAAAAAGGTAGAAAACGAGGAGTGATTCTCGATTTCTATGTGAAGCTAGTCACTGGTTATTACTATTGTTTTGGTTATTACTAGTCGTACACTTGCTGTCTATGCTATGACGACTTGAGCAAAGGACTTAGAAAGACAAGCAACCTTCTTGTGCATTTGTCAGACCGCTGGAATAATTTTGTCCCGAATCTGCTCTGTTAGAGGGACTCAAGTTTATTGCTGAGAAGCTTGATTTCTCCAGGTAAAAAGTACCTTCAGCTTTCTGATATTCATCACCAAACCGATGTCTTCAAAGAAGCTAAGCACTGAAGGTGTTCTGTTAAATACAATCTAGGAGATCCAGGAAAGTCTTTTAAACACCGTGTGAAGTATGATTCAGTTACTAGGGGTGCACAGTGTGGAGTGACTTTGAACTTCCTAGTACGGGAAATTGGTTTGTTTGTTTGTTTGTTTCTTTTAATGTTTATTTTTTAGAGAGAATGAGTGCGGGAGGGGAAGAGAAAGCAGGAGACAGACTCCCAAGCAGGCTGAGCTGTCAGCACAGAGCCTCTCACGGGGCTCAAACTCATGAACTGTGAGATCATGACTTGTGCCAAAACCAACAGTCAGACACTTAACCGACTGAGCCTCGGGCACCCCTACAGGAAACTGCTTTTGCCAATTTGCCAGAGGCCTTAAAAATCTTACTATTAACAGGGTAACAGCCTGGGTGGCTCAGTCGGTTGAGCGACCGACTTCGGTTCAAGTCCTGATCTCACTGCTTGTGAGTTCGAGCCCCACGTTGGGCTCTGGGCTGACAGCTCAGAGCCTGGAGCCTGCTTCAGATTCTGTGTTTCCCTCTCTCTCTGCCCCTTCCCCACTGATGCGCTGTCTCTCCCTGTCTCAGAAATAAACATTAAAAAATATTTTAAAAAATCTTACTATTAACCACACTGTTAAAGGACGCTTGGGAGAATTAATATGTAAATGAGCCATCCAAATGTTAGCACGAACAACCCTTGACATTCTAACAGGATGACCTAGAGGCTGGAGGAGGAGGACATCTCAGAAATGCCGGCCTGGGTGGGACGTTAGAGCCGGTGGCTCTCCAGTGAGGAGGGCGTACTTTGAGGAGAGTTTGTCAAAGGGAAGCACTTCACAATTTTACTGAGGATTACCCTGAACACCCTACACCCTCTGTACAGCCTGGCTCACTGTGACTGGTGTCCTTATCGGAAGAGGACACGAGGACACAGACACTCAGGTGTGATTTAGATGAATCAGTTTAAACTAGATCACCTTGGGATGAACCCAGTGAACTGATGGACACGTGGAATTTTCTGGGCTGAGCAAATCTGAGGAGTTGGAGCAGTACCCTGTTGAAATACCAAAAGACACGACAGAATATCAATGCTGCAGCTCTCACTGTGTCGAGGGGCATGCATTCCTTCTTAAGTTGACCTGGTTCTGCAGGAGGATCGTTGGGTCTAACATTGCTAAGGAGCCTTCCCTGACATTCTCTAGCTTGGTTACACCCACGCCAAAATGCTATTTATGCTACTCATGTAAATGAATATATTTATTATACAATATTTTGGAGGAGTCAAAGATACCCGGGTGATTTCAATTTTCTATCCCTGTATAATTAAAAATCGAATCTCATTATCATATTCTTATCTTCCCATCTTTAAACTGAATTCCTCTCTATTCAGTTTTTACTCATTTACAGTTTTTTTTTCAGATTGATTACTACAAAATCTATTCACTTTGTCCTCTGAAATAGTGGCATATAAGATAGCCATGTGATGCTCTATTTTCAAATTGCATGCTTGAAAAAACTATTTTTTAGGTATTTTATTCTAAGTATCTATAAAAATAGCAATATGAAATGATGAGTACTTTTACATTCAAAATTAAAATGATTTTCTTTAAACCTGAAACATCATGGGAGTCTTCCAAATATGTTGTAAAGATATTTCACTTTATAAGATTTTCTGCAAAATATGTGAACTTATAAAAGTTAAAGTAAGATTTTAGAATTGCAATATTCTAATATTTCCCCGGGAAACAAGATATAACTCGGATCAGTTTCAATACGGGAGCCCTATTTTTACCTCTAGCACACAATGGAGGAGCCTACTTTTTAAAAAAAATTTTTAATGTTTATTTATTTTTGAGAGAGAGACAGAGAGACAGAGCATGAGCAGGGGAGGGGCAGAGAGAGGAGGAGACACAGAATCCAAAGCAGGCTTCAGGCTCCGAGCTGTCAGCACAGAGCCCGACGCGGGGCTCGAACTCACACACCACAAGATCATGACCTGAGCCTAAGTCAGACGCTCAACCGACTGAGCCACCCAGGCGCCCCTGGAGGAGCCTACTTTTCCTGCAAATAGGCACTTGTTATAGGCAAATTTGCATCTCCCCCAAAGTCTTAGGTTGAAGTTCGAAACCCCCAGCATCGCAGAATGTGACCATACTTGGACACAGCACCTTAAAGAGGTGATTAAGGTAAAAGGAGGTCATTAGGATGGGCTGACGCCAACATGACTGGTGTCCTTATCAGACGAGGAAATGAGGACACAGACATTCACAGAGGGAAGACCATGCGAGGACACAGGGCAAAGCCAGCCATCTGCAAGCCAAGGAGAAGCCTCGGGAGAAACCAACCCTCCCCATGTCTTGATCCTTATCCTCCAGAACTCTTGAGAACACACATTTCTGTTTAAGCCACCCGTCTGCTGTATTTTGTTACAGCAGCGGTAGGAAACGAACACAGTGCTTGCCATATTATTAGTGACCGAGGCACTGACGTTATCTTGTTTTTCATGTTTCTGGATTCATGAGGCCCGTGACCATCATCTTTGTCTTCATCTGGTTTCTAGGAACCTGCACTTGTCAATGGCCCCGTGTCAGTCTGAAATTCTTATGCGTGAACATAGCGAAAGAAACGACTCTGGGCGAACCCACTTTGTTCCTGTATGGCTCATCCTCAGGGGCAAGAATTCAGAATTAGAGAGTGTTGCATATACCCTCTCCTTTGAGTTTCGCTAGATGACACTGACTCACAACAAATTTGCTAACAAAGCCATGATTAGTCAGTGCAGGCGTGACAACACACACACACACACACACACACACACACACACACACCCCTCTTTTTCTGTTCCTCTATTGCTTTCATTCTATTCTATTCCGATTACACTTGGGGGAAAAATTAAGCTAACTGATATGTAATCTTCCCTCCATTGAATGTGATTCTATCACCTCGGCACCCTCCTTAGAGACAGGGTCAGGCATTCGAAGGCATCCTCGTTGCAATTCGCTTAACTGGCCCGACATGGGCAGCGGTATTATTCATCAGAGAAGCTTATGTCCCATAGTTCGGCTATCTCCAGACATGATTCATTAATGGAGAAAAAGGAAGTCATTCTACGCCTAAGTACAATTTACCCGGAAACAGAATTCTTGGAATTCTTCTGTAAAGGACAGGATACAGTAAGTGTTCACCATCACGGTGCCTAAGCATAGGGATGTCAGCGGTTGGAAACTTGAAGAGAAGGAGGACATTTAAGCGTAACAAAGTACTTGTTGGGTTTGCTGATCTAGCGCGGCTCGGGGGGTAGTAGAGACAGAAGCTAAGGAAGAGGCAGCTTGACACGCAGGCACGGAAGACAGATTTGGTGAGAGATCCTGGAGGCAGCAAGGAGGCTGACAGATGGACAATTAACAGAAATCTGGAATGAAGTGCTAAGACCCTGTCAAATGTGTTCCAAAGCTGTAATCTAGGAAGCAGGCTTTGATCTACGACTGAGGGTTGTTATGAGCTCTGTGGCAAATGGAGGGCCCCATAAATTCTGCCGACGGTCTGCCTCTTTGCCACCGCTGGGCTGATTGGGCTGTCCCATGACTCAGCGGCTTTACCCAGCAGCCTCTGGAAGGTACCACTTACACCGTTCTAAACTTTATTCACTATCCAGTTGCTTGTTAATCTTGGGTTACTAACTCACTCCGAATATTTTTTTTTTAACAGCAAAAGGCATCAATTGTCGACTTGCTTTAATAGTGGAAGCCCTTGACGTCTTCTTGTAAGAAGATGGCCCTGCCACTTTAGTGGCCGCTTGGATGATAGAGAATGGCGTCATTTCTTATTCCTCGCTCTGTTATTTGCTTCTCTTAGGGTCTGTCCCTACGGAAACACCTCTGTAACCAACTCTCTTGCCCATTCCCTGCCACGTCCATGCTTTCACACGAGACCACACATTGAGTTCACATCTCTGTTTTGAGAAACTAGACGTACGCCTGGACAATGTCCTGACACCATATACGAAAACAGAATTTTGACTCACACAGCAAACTGCCCCCCCGGGAAACCAACCTTTTCCTGGCGACAAACCACCCAGGATACCAGTATGCTATCAGACTCCCAGGAAGCCAGATTGCTATCTCTAGTGACAATCCAGGAAGCGAAACAGTAATGTCTGTAACAGTCAGCTGGAAATGGCTAGGACTTGATCAAAAACTGAGGGCTTCCCTAATTTTTGTCCCTGCATCGAATTTAAGACCGACCAGAGAAAGCCACATACGCTCCCCTGCCAACCACTGAACGAATACCCCACTTCTAGCTAGCCCGGATGTAGCTTTCCCACACCAGCAGACTCCAGTTTGCACAACACAGCTCCCACTCCCCCGTCTGCCTTTGAGTCTTTGCCAAAACGCTGATCCCCTCCCCGCAGCAAAGCTCAAAAACCAGTCTGTGCTTCGCTCATTCGTTGGTCTTCATTTATCTCTACCATCTTTTCCTTCTCCACCTCTCTCTTTACTGTTTACTGCAGTGATTTCAAATTGCAGAAAGGGAAGCATTGCTAATGTTTTTCTTCTTGCGACACCTGTAATCGTATCTCATTGATTACACAGCCCCATCATTCGGTTCACAGCCTGGAACCAGAAGAAAGACCACCACGCATACACATGACTAAAAAAGTCCTAGAGCCGCAGAAACATAGGAAATTTATTTCAAACGTGTATGACTTCGTTTCGAGCAAGTTCACCCCGGGCTTCATTCAGAGGGAACTGACCCTTATTTCACACATAACTGCAACAATTGTGGCTCCTGGCCGTCCGACACCAGTCAGAACGGGGGCTGTAGCCCTGAATCACCAAATTCAAACAAGACGAAATAGCCGAAATGCATCGTGAGAACCCTGAGTCATCAAGGAAAGAGTTCCAGATCCCTCTGCTCTTGTACAAGTTGGACCACATGCGTTAGCACAAGTGCATCCCAAATGATGAAGCAAGGGACCTCGAATGTTTCTTCATGTATCTGGAAATTTATGTAGACCAGCTTATTCTCTGATGGGGCTGGATAAACTCCCTGACCTTCCGTGTCTTCATCTATAAAATGGGAATAGAATAATGGCCCGCTTACAGGGTTGTGGCGGGGACTTATGATTCACGATTTTCTGCCAGTAAGAACGAGTCATGCAGCGTTCGGCGCATAATAAGAGCTCAACAAATGTTGATGCTGCCGTTACTATTGTTGCCATTGGTGTTGTTGTTGTTGTTGATTGTTGCGTGTGTGAGTATTGCCTTCCTAATTAGGTCATCTCCTTTTTTGAAGGCAAGAATCATATACTAACATTCTTTTTATTTTCTGTACCGCTTAGGACAGGAACGTACTTTTTAAACTTTTTTTTTTTTTTAACGTTTATTTATTTTTGAGACAGAGAGAGACAGAGCATGAACAGGGGAGGGTCAGAGAGAGGGAGACACAGAATCTGAAACAGGCTCCAGGCTCTGAGCGGTCAGCACAGAGCCCGATGCGGGGCTCGAACTCACGGACTGCGAGATCATGACCTGAGCCGAAGTGGGCCGCTTAACCGACTGAGCCACCCAGGCGCCCCATGGGAACGTACTTTTTATAGGTATGCAGTAAATACCTGCTGAATTAAAACCCTAATTATATAATACAGTGAAGTTACATACCACGCATTACAGGATCTGTGATAGCACAATTAAAAGTATCAACATCACTTGCAAACTGCCTGTCCTTTACGGTGCGAAATCTCTTCAATACTTTACCTTGAGGCTACCACGGTTATCATCACGCTTATTTACTGTTATGACAGAAGTAAATTCCCTTTAAAAGTATTACTTTACAAAGTTCGTATCTGCCAGACCTCAATTAAAATGCAGAAAATATGACGTACTTTCTTTTTCTCAAAATGAAAACGAATGACTCTAATTTACGGAGCATCTTTGTACTCTGTTCACTCATTTTAATCTCACGAAGGTAAGAGAATAATGTACCCGTGATGGCAAAATCAGTAGACTCGTGTACTGTTTCGACAATGTCTTTTCATAATTATATATCATCCATTCGCTGACGTAGCAAACGTCCAATATAGGGCAGAGCCAACGCGATGTTTTCTTTCTCCAATTAATCTCTCTGTCTCATTTCCATTCATTGCCTTGCCTCCGCTTCTATTTCTCAGGGAGGATTTTTTTCCTAAATTAACATCATTTAAAAGAGGGGCACCTGGGTGGCTCAGTCGGTTGAGCGGTGGACTCTTGATTTCAGCTCTGGTCACGGTGTCATGGTTTGTGGGTTCGAGCCCCACGTCAGGCTCTGTGCTGACAGTGCAGAGCCTGCTTGGGACTCTCCCTTCCTCTCTCTTTGCCCCTCCCCCACTCGTGCTCTTTCTCTCTCTCTCTCTCTCTCAATTAAATAAACATTAAAAACATACAAGAGAAATAAGGGTGTCTCAGTTCATATGTAACTACAAACTATTCAGTGGGTCAACACATGTTTTACGAGACCACTCTTCTTCCCGTACGACAGGTATGTTCTGGTAGAAGAGACAATGCAAATGTGTCTTAAGCAAATGACTCTTAGATGAGTCTCTCATGCCAAGTTCAGAAAGCGATAAAAGGATCGCCTTTTGTCAATTATAAATTATAGTCATTATAAAAATGATGAAACTATTTCACAAAGACAGGAAAAAGTGAATAAAAAGAGGAAAATTCATGAGATCATCATACTATCAAAAACACCATTAATGGGTTAATTATAATTTAATGCCTGAAATCTCTTAGTTAATACTGCAACTAATTCTATCATCTATCTATCTATCTATCTATCTATCTATCTACCTATTTATCTATCATCTATCTATTATCTATCTATCTATCTATCTATCATCTATTTATCTATCATCTATCTATCTATGTATTATCTATCTATCTATCATCTATTATCTATCTATCTATCTATCTATCTATCTATCATCTATTTATCTATCATCTATCTATGTATAATCTATCTATCTATCTATCTATCTATGTATCATCTATCTAGCTAGCTAGCTATCAATCATTCATCATCATCATCTATTGCAAGGAATATGTTTCTGTTTATTAAGCCACTTCACCTTGGGACTTGTTTGTTTCAACAGCTAGTGTGCGTGACCCTAACTAATACAGGTTCTGTATCCTAGGGACAGTCACTTAAGTTTTTCTGGGTGCCACTATTTCAACTAGAAAGTGAGGATATTTCTACCGGGACTGTCGGGAAAAGAAAGTAGCCATTTCATAGAGACGTGCTTTGTAACCTGTACGTGTCACGTAAATATTAGTTACTAGTATTATTCTCCCTGTGTGCTCAAGGTGTATTTATTTGTAATACCTGATCGACACTGTATTCCTGCTATCCAGTAACCCACACATTTTTACACTCTGGTTTGAATAATCCCAATTCTATTTATTTTTGTCACAGCCCCTCGTTTGGCCCCACTGGTTCTCAGCTTCTCTTCCTTGCCCTCCTGTGCCCACTTCATATCCTCACATCCTTGTGCTCTGGTTGTGCTAAAACCTGCACAAGGCCTCCCTCCCCATCCCCTTCAAAGTTCTTCATCTTCTCTGTTCCAGCTGTTATTAAAATATCACCTCCTCAAAAAAAAATATCACCTCCTCTTTTTTGAATGTAATTTATTGCCAAATTGGTTTCCATACAACATCCAGTGCTCATCCCAACAGGTGCCCTCCTCGATGCCCATCACCCACTTTCCCCTCTCCCTCACCCCCCATCAACCCTCAGTTTATTCTCAGATTTTTTAAAGAGTCTCTTATGGTTTGCCTCCCTCCCTCTCTGTAACTTTTTTTTTCTCCCTTTCCTTCCTCCCCTGGTCTTCTGCTAAGTTTGTCAGGACGCACATATGAGTGAAAACATATGGTATCTGTCTTTCTCTGTATGACCTGTTTCACTTAGCGTAACACTCTCCAGTTCCATCCACGTTGCTACAAATGGCCAGATTTCATTCTTTCTCATTGCCAAGTAGTATTCCATTGTACATATAAACCATTCGTCAGTTGATGGGCATTTATTTAGGCTCTTTCCCTAATTTGGCTATTGTTGAAAGTGCTGCTATAAACATTGGGTTACAAGTGCCCTTATGCATCAGCACTCCTGTATCCCTTGGGCAAATTCCTAGTAGTGCTACTGCTGGGTCGAAGGGTAGTTCTATTTTTAATTTTCTGAGGAACTTCCACACTGCTTTCCAGAATGGCTGCACCAGTTTGCTTTCCCACCAACAGTGCAAGAGGGTTCCCGTGTCTCCACATCCTTGCCAGCATCTATAGTCTCCTGATTTGTTCATTTTAGCCACTCTGACCGGCATATCACCTCCTCTTTGATATGTTCTCCGCACGGTGGGAGAAGATATAGCGAAGTCATTTGGAAAATCATTGTTTGCACATGTAAGTCCCTTCACTCCTCTTGCTGGGACACTACCACACACAGAACATGCAACTTATCTCACAGGCATGGGATGTTGATGATATTTAGACACGGTATTAACTTCTTACTCTGTGCTTCCGACCTGGATTGAATAAGAGAAACTCAGAGAAAAAGGCATGTCTCTTTAAGAGGATCCAATGGCCCGGGGCGGGGAGGGATGAGGTGAAGTGGAGAGGGGGTCAGGGTAGAGGGTGGTTCTGGTGATAGAGACTCTCAAGTTTCCTGATCCTTTAATAGCAATATATGGCCACACCATCCAGAAAAGTCACAAAACCTTTCATTTCAGACCTTGTATTTGAGCAAATTTCTCCCCCCGCCTAGGGACACCCTGTATTTGACACTGGTTGGAACTGACCCTGGTCTTCAACTTTTTCAAGGGTGTATTGAATTTCTATCTTCTTTTGAAAGAGCTGAACACTCCCCCTTTCTCGATGTCTTGTCATTAGTAAATGTCATGGGCATCCTTTCTGCTCCATTATCCTATTTGTGAGCGAAATCTGTGGCCACCCTCGCTGTGGACCTTTAAGGCAGGCCCATCTGGTGCTGCGTGATGCAGTGGTGAGTACAGTAGGTGAGGCTACCTGAGTAGAGAGGCAGCTCATGAACGCAGGCTCCTGGAAACGCTGGGCTTGCTCCGTCCCTCTCTTCTGCCTTCACTCCTGACACCTTGGCCTCATAACTGCTCCCAGAGTTGCCTCATCAGACTAGACCATCCCGCTTGTAATTTTCCATGTCTTACTCTTAGCTTGAACAGGCTTTTTATACCCTCTCTAATTATATTCGCTCTTTCCTTGCCTGCATAACTCCCTCCATCCTTCAAACCCAGCTCTGGCCTTTGGCAGGTCCTGCTGGGATGGGCACACTTTGAGGTCAGCCTTGGGGCCATGTGGGGAACTATATCTCTGGACTAACTCGTCGCTGCCTCCAAATAGCATAGGGACAAAACTGGCTTTGGCCCTGAAATCGGCACACATCTAATGCATGTTTTGAAGCAAATGTAGAACTCCCGTGACACATATTTGCTAATCCTTATTCCCCGACATGTTGGAAAACAGCAGAGATGACAATGTGCCAGTGGTCCCTATGATGACAGATCTCTACATTCAGAATGTTTTTTCTAGAATTTTTTTTTTTCATGGAACGGAGAGGACCATCAGGATTAAGGTCCTGGAATATCATCCATCTGTCAGTACTGAAGCCCTGCTTGGTATAATACCCACTGCCTGATGGACCAAGGGTAGAAACTGGCTGACAGTGCACTATATGAACAAATGTCCTGTGGTGAGCACATAGTGATCAAAAGACATAATTTAAGACAATACAGACGGTCTATGGAATTCTGGGAAACAGCCGGAACCATCTGGCAGCTACCAGAAGGGACTTTTTGGGGAGGAGGGGGGAAAGGCTGTATATCACCAGGTCTCAAAATTATACCTTCAGAAACAAATGCAAACCATGCATGTTATATGTTGTGTGTATATATACCTATATTCTGACTATATTCGGTAGAGACAGAAGCCGTCATACACAGGAGGGATAACTAAGGATCACTTTTGTGCTTTGCAATTTGCACGCCAGTTAATTGCTTGTATAAAAGTTTCTGCCCTGATAACAACTTGTAGACCATGAGAATATCTTTCCTTTATGCGGTTTCTAGTTAAAATTACAAATCGCATGGGCATTCTAACATAGTTTCCTATACTAAGGTACTAATGGAGGCTGAAACCTTGACTTTAACAATTTACCTTAAGTACAGACAGAGAAGCACCCCTGTACATAAATGTACTGATTGTTCTAATTATGCCACAGAGGTTAGGGTCATTTGTTTATCCGCATATTTATTCATTCATCAAATATTTATTGAGGGCCTCTACATTTTGGGCCAGTGCTAGGTACTAGGGGACGCAACGGTAAAAAGTAGACAAAGTCCCTGCTCTCATGGAGATTGTATCATGGAAAGGAAAAAAAAAAGAATAATAAACCAAACATAAAGCCTGCCAGGTACTGATAAAGGCAAAGAAGAAATATAAAATAGGGTAAGGCGAATCAATGGTATAGGGATGCTGAGTTAGACCCAAATAAAGTGAGGGAGTGAGCTAGGATGACATAGGGGGGAAGAGCCTCCAACCGGCAGAATAATGAGTGCAAAGGTCCTGAGGTCAGATCATGCCTTGTATGTTCTTGAAATAGAAGGAGGCCAGAGGAATAGGACTGAGATAAAAAAGGGAGAGAGAGAGATAAAAGATAGCAAGCAAGGTCAGAAGACCGATTATGTGAAGTCTAGAAGTCCCATGCCTCAGCCATAGTGCATGTTCTGGACAGCAAAAAAAAAAAATAAAAGTAGCATGCTTTTACAAAACAGCTCATGTATGGAGGATTCTCTGGTCTTCAGCACACTGATAATTATTACCCTTCCAATGTCAATCGAGAAAATGTCCAGCGGCCCTAATGGGCCTTTGGTACATTTCTGCACACCTGAGTGTGGCTTAATGACGTCACTTGCTCAGGTGTTTGTTACAGCCGAACACTGCATTTCAGTCTGTAATAGAAAAGACATCGATTCTTGGGGCCCCTGGGTGGCTCAGTTGGTTAAGCGTCCGACTTCGGCTCAGGTCGTGATCTCGCGGTCCGTGAGTTCGAGCCCCGCGTCGGGCTCTGTGCTGACAGCTCAGAGCCTGGAGCCTATTTCAGATTCTGTGTCTCCCTCTCCCTGACCCTCCCCCGTTCATGCTCTGTCTCTCTGTCTCAAAAATAAATAAACATTAAAAAAAATTAAAAAAAAAAAAAGAAAAGACATCGATTCTTGAGTGTGGCTCCTCCGCTAAGTAACTTACGTCAAGCAACGAGCTGCCTGTGTTAAGTCACTCAACGAAGTACCCAGTGATGGTCTGGAAGGTAAAAGGGGAAACGAAATTCATGATTCGAACCAGCATGTGTCACACGATTCAATGGAAGATGGTAAAGATTAGGAAGACAATATCCATCTGTAAACGGCTTTCCCATCTTTGGGTGAAAGGGTGTTATATAAATAGCATCACAGTGATTACTTTACATATGCATTGTTTACATTTGCATACAATTTCAGTTTCAAAACCTTAAGGATTTATTTTTGTATTTATTTCTGCTTTTTTAAGCTAGAAAAGCGTCCCCGCCTGCCGGATCTGGCTGATCATAAGGACAAGGGCGAGGGAGAAGAACGGCATCAATCAAGCAAGGGAGACACAACACACGGGGCACGGGGCACAGGGCGCAGCCCACGGTGTCGCCTTGTGATGGGCTGTATTTCCCACATCGCCACTGTCGTCCACCTACAGTGGGACGCTGACACTCCCCCAGTGGACGTTGCACCACTGAAGCATTTAAAGCGGGAGCGTAACACAAATAATGTTGAGTTTTAAAGAGAGCACTCCAGGGTGAAGATGGACCAAAGGCAGGGAGACCAGTGGGGAGAGGAGTTGCTGGACTAAGGCAGGAAGGTCAGGGTCAGCAGAAGGGACAGATTCGAGGTAAGATAAAATGTGGATGCTGCAGGGCACAGAGCCTGAATCTGTGCAGGCACACGGGGAAAAGGGGAAACTGTGGAAGGTGTCTCCCACGTTCACGGTTCCTACTTTGGGAAGAAAGGAGTTAGGGTCCATTAGATGCCAGCTGCTTGGACCACAGTCATCTAAGGTTGGTCCTTCGGTGCATCCCATCTATCCCATCAGTGCCCCCTTGCCCATGACAGCTTCCTGACCCCATGTCCTTGCCTGCGTGGACTTTGAAATCTAACAGAGTTGGGTTACAATGCCAGCTCTACCGCTGTCTTAGCTCAAGCTGCCACGCCACAGACCACAGTCTGGGGGACTTCAACAGTAGGCATTTCTTTCTCACGGTTCTAGAGGCTGCGGAATCCAAGACCAAGGTGTTGGCAGATTTGGTTCTTGGTCGGATTCTCTTCCAGGCTCACAGACAGCGGACTTCTTGCTGTGCGTGCTCATGGAGAGACAAAGCTCTGATCTCTCTTCCTCCTCTTTTTTTTTTTTTTTTTATAAAAAAGTTTGGTTATTTTGAGAGGGAGAGAGAATGTGCAAACAGGGGAGGGGCAGAGAGAGGGGGAGAGAGAGAATCCCAAGCAGCCTCCACACTGTCAACACAGAGCCCAAGGAGGAGCTCGATCTCATGAAATCATGAGATCATGACCAGAGCAGAACTCAAGAGTCCGACGTTTAACCGACTGAGGCACCCAGGGCCCCTGTCTTCCTCTTCTTATAAGGACACTAATCCCATTGTAGGGGGTGTACCTTTGTGACCTCATCTGAACCTAGTCACCTCCCAAAGGCCCCACCTGCCAATACCATCACCCTGGGGGTTAGGGTTTCCACATAAGAATTTGGTGGGAGTCGGGGGAAATCCACAAACCTTCAGTCTGTAACAACCATCATTAACTACTTGGTAGCAGGCAACTTACCAAACTTTTGCCATTAGTTTAATGGGAAAATAATATCTCCTTCATGCACTTGTTGAGTGGATTAATTCTGGAAACTTGTATGAAGGACTTACCCAGACAAGAGGCTTAGTCGATGTCAGTGGCATTCTCTTTTTTTTTTTTTTCTTTTTTTCTTTTTTTTTTATTTTTTTTCAACGTTTATTTATTTTTGGGACAGAGAGAGACAGAGCATGAACGGGGGAGGGGCAGAGAGAGAGGGAGACACAGAATCGGAAACAGGCTCCAGGCTCTGAGCCATCAACCCAGAGCCTGACGTGGGGCTCGAACTCCCGGACCGCGAGATCGTGACCTGGCTGAAGTCGGACGCTTAACCGACTGCGCCACCCAGGCGCCCCCATTCTCTTTTGTTAAACATGTTTGCTTCCTTAATGAATTAATTTACCTATCGACAGCCTGCCTATTTATTAATGCTCACAAAATATTTACATGTGTGTTCTCCATTAATACTATGCAAAATCATACTCATTTTAAAACTTATCTGAGGCAGTTTTCAGAAGATATCTGGGAAATGTTGGTTTTGACCTTGTTTATCAAAGTTGCCCAAACTAGTGCTCTCACGATCTCTCATTTTAATAAAACTAATAACTCTCTCTCTTCCAGGACATGGATAAGGACTGATTACGATCTAAAAGGAGATACTCTGTATGAATATATTGTTTTACTTCTAAACCAAGTCTTCCCTTTTGCAGTAGAGAGAACTTAATATCACCAGTAATATCTCATATTCCACGGCAGTGACCATTTAGCCTCTTAATAACCAAAACCTATATTTAAATTCCTTGCATTTCCTGTCCCCCCATGGAGAGTCAATGTAGTATTTACAGAAGGAAATCTGCTCGGCTGCCTGTTTCCAAATCCCCTAGTTTCCAACCAATTTTATTTTCAAAGAAAGCGGGAGTCTTTATTTTGCATGTTTTGCATGAGCCTTGGGAGCAAATTTGAAAGGGTGCCAAGGGCCAGCTTCCATCCATTTTGAAAATCCTGACAGTTTTGTTTATATTACTCTTTGGAAAACAAAGGGTTGGCCTAGGTGCAAAGGAATTCAAAAATAGAAGATCCTTAGGCTAAACCTTGTTGGATCAACGCTTACACCTGTACAGGAAGACCATTCTTTTACCATAACAGAAAGAAGTAAGACCTGAGAAGTGTCCCTGACATTAGAAAACACATTTTGAGTTATCTTGAGTCACAGAATGTCAGACCTGGTTAGACCTACATGTGGTAAAACCTAGAAAGTTAGACCTTTAGAGAACTGTGAGACTTAGTGAACTTCCAAGGGAAGGAAACTTAATTTCAAACAAGCTTTCCCAAAGTCACACATCCAGTAACGGTCAGTATGAGAACCTAAGTACTCTGATGCCTGGTCCACTACCCTGTCCCCTGTCTCTTCCCTTCCCTCTCCTTTTTCCCCTTAAAGATAATCTGGTTTTCCTAGAGCCTCAACTCCCTAAGTATAATGTGAGAAATACTTTCATATTTCTATACCTTTTGGAGAAATAAATTCAACACTTCCACAGCAAAACAGACCTGTATTATTTATTGACTATTTTAATTGAGGTCACAACAGGTGGCGGAATAGAAATGAAACTCCAGGTGCGCCTGGGTGGCTCAGTTGATTAAGTAGCTCTTGATTTCAGCTCAGGTCATGATCTCGCGCTTCATGAGATCGAGCCCCGAGTCGGGCTCTGTGCTGACAGTGCGGACCCTGCTTGGGCTTCTCTCTCTCCCTCTCTCCCTGCTGCTCTCCTACTCATGCTCTCTCTCTCTCAAATAAATAAGCTTTTTAAGAAAATGAAACTTCATGAAGAATTTTGGGAGAAAACTGTAAAAGCAGGGAGATGCCCAATGAGGTGGAGAATTTTGGGTCTGTGGAATTGTCAGGCTCAAGAGTAAACAGGCATGAGGCAAATTATACGAATGCTTTTCCCCACTTTTCAGCAAGCATTCCCTGAGCACCAACTTTTGAGGCTATACTCTGGCAGGAGAGATAGACAGCAAACAAGATAAAGAAGGAAATAGAGAGAATCCCAGACACTGGTAAGTGCTAAGGACTCATGCTTCAGGATGTTTCATACATCTGTTGAGGACGTGTGTGTGGGTGTCGTGTGAAATTGTTCATAGGATGGTTCAGGCAGGCCTCCCTGGGATGCTGTTTGAAAAAGATCTGAAAAGGATAAGGTTCAATTAAGTTTAATAAGAATTTCTCTTTTCTAAATAATATAGTGTGTCAGAATTGAGAACTATTAATTAGTATAAGCCTCCAAATTCTACCCTAAAATGTGCCATACGAATGACCACGGAGGTGGATCGACAGGGCTCATGATTTACACCATTACAGTCCACAAGCCTTGAAGAAAGAAATCGCCACCTTCAACTCTGGATGTGTTTCACCCTCACGCACATCAGGGGGTCCTCACCGACTCAAGTGCCCAGGTGTGGCTACGGAGCTCTGGGCCAGCGAGGAGGATGGTGTCAGAGTCACCCTGAAAACGTCCCCACCTCGCCACTTCTCTAATACCTCCATTACCTTGGATGGACTCCACTAATTCACTGAAGCCCAGCGTCCCCACCCGCAGCAGAGGAGTAGGGATTAAATCAATTAGCATAATATTAGTAGCTACCATGCTTGTAGTGTTTATTAAATGCCTGACACAATGCTAAGCCCTTTAGATACGTGATCTACTTCAACGCTCGTGATTAAATCGTGTCATTGTCACCATTTCACGAATGCAGAAGCCAAGGGTTAGAAAAGCTAACAATTTTTCTGAAGGGTGGCCCGAACCCAGAATCCCGGAACTGAAGCCAAGGGTCACCACCAGGCCCATCCCCTGCCCAGGTGTCGTCTCGTGGGTGCCACCAAAGGGCGTCGAGCTCAGAAGGCGCTTGGTCAATGTTAACATCATCTTCTCCCACCACATTCACTGTGCTGTAGGATGTGGTGACTGAAGCCATTTCCAAGTGTGACAGTGTCCCTGTGAACAGACATAACGCACTTGCTGAACTTACATTCCCAGAGGCGGGCGACTATTTGCCACTCAAAAGGAACAGAATAGCCAAGCCAGGGAGCTGAGAGGAGCCCTCTTCATTGGCATAGGTGCCAATTAAAAAAAAATTGGGTTTCAGTGAGCTACTCAATGCTCTATTTGTTCAATGTGCATGACACTTTGCTCCACGATCTAGAAAAATAATGTAGGTAAAGACTGGAAAGGTCTGGAGTGACCCAAAACTTCCTGCTAAATCCTTTGTGCAAAGGGTCAGGGGAGGTGTTGAGTTTCCTGAAATCACTCTAAACTTCAGCTAAAAGTGAGCAGTCTGATGAGGGGAATGTGCTCCCATCAAATAAGGTGGAGAAGGGGGACGGAAAAAGGAGGTGGACAGAGAGGTTGATGGAGAGAGATGCTGCAGGAGGAAAGGACTGGGGTTTAGTTCACATAAGCAGCCCGCCCTTCTTCTGCCCACGGCGTAACTCCAGTTACGGGGCAGTCCAAGGAAGGTCTTCGGTCAGAGTCTGAAACCATGGGTCCCTCGGGCAAATCACTTTCTGTGCCCAGGAATCCATGTAAAGGATATCAGTGCTTCGAGGCAAGGGTCTGTCAACCACAGTCCAAATGCCTTTCCCATAAGATGTGGGCACAGCTACATGGAGGGGACTGACTGATGTGCACTGTACCCACCCTGGGTGACAGTCCTTTTAAAAACGTTAGGCATGTATGTCTCCTTAAGTAGAATAGGGAGAAACTTCTCTCTCTCTCTCTCTCCCAGAGAAGGCCAAAGAATGTTGCAAGGAGATTTCTTCGGGGGCAAAAATCACAATTGAATCTTGCCCCAGAACAAGTAATAATAACAGGGATGGGAGCAGAACTGTCCTGCTCCAGTGGAGCCTGCTGTCCGGGGACACTGCGGTGAGGTGGCCCTCCTGTGGTCGGCTCCCCAGGGGCTGTACCAGCACCGGGACGGCCTGGGGGGCTCAAGGTCTCTAGCAAGAGCGTCAAGCAGGGCAGGTAACACCTGGTGCGTTGTGACGGCGTCGTTCTTCTGTATCCTGAGATTTCAGTCTCGTGGTGATGAAGGCGTTTCATTCGCTGTCTGGCCCAAGAGAAGGTGGTGGTCTTCCATCCGGGCAATTCTAAACCAACGCATTCCACCATGGCTTGCCCCACTCCCCGGTGGCTGCGCATTTATTCACCAGCCTGCCCGGTCCCCGAGCTTTGGAGTTTGGGGTTCTTAGCGGACAGCGAGGGAGTGGCACGCACGCTGGAGGACCATTCCCCATAGGATGGTGGGTTTGATCATTCAAACAACGGTGAAACACAAATGATCATTAATTAAATAATAGTAATAATTGCCCACTATGGAGTGTTTACTCATGGCTAGACATCGGGCTAAGTGTTTTGCCCACGTCTGTCTCATTTTACCTACCCCAGCTCAGAGAGGTAAATGCATGACATATCCTGGCTTTGGGTTTGACACAAACAAGGCACAGGTGCCTTGCCCAGGGTCATCAGCTCAGGACTCGGGGTTGGAATTTGAACCAGACTGGTCTACTCCTGTTCAGAGGCTGTGGCCTGAACCATTCGTTGTACTGGCCACTCTTCATCTTGTAGGGCTCCCCTCCCCACTGGTGGCAGGGAAGGCTGGTGGCCAATGGAAGGGGCACCTCAGAGGAGAGAACAGAAATCGTAGGACAAGTATGACCTAAGAAATATTTGCATTTGTATTTTATTTTATTTATTTTATTTTATTTTATATTTTATTTTATTTTATTTTATTTTATTTTATTTTATTATTTTATTTTTTGACCTAAGAAATATTTTTAAAAGTCAAAAGGGCTCAAAAAAAAAAAACTCACACCAGAATACAAAAGTCAGTAGTTCCTTCTTTCTAAGCCCTCCATTTGAAAGTGACTTGTCCCTGTATGAATTCAATATTAATAAATACCTGAACACACCCTTAAAAGTTCCAAATGGAAACCCATGCATATTTGGTATACACATATAATATTGATTTTGTATATATTTGCATAAAAGCTTAAGTTTTCCCACTCGACGAAGAAAAGTAAGGGAGTGTCCATTCTGCAGACAAGTGGCTGGGATCATCTTCAGATTCCCATGAACAGAAATTCTTTCTTCTCCCATGAGATCTCTGACCTCTTTCTCTCTACCCCCTTCTTTTCCTTCTACTCCCCTCTTTCTTCCCTTTTATAAATCCCTATTCTTCTCTCTCTTTAGAAATATCTGCTTTTTTATACATTAAACAGTGGATATACATTTATTGAATGAACTCTTTTGATGCCGTTCTTTATTTTAAAATTTGTGAGTTGACTGCTTTCTCTAAAGAAGCCCCAGGAAACTCAAAGCAGTTATATATAGGCCCTGATTCTACCCACATTGGGTCAGTGTCCTACTTATGTTATGTAACCATGTCAACCGGTCATTGTTTATGCCACAGGGCTATCTCCGAAGTGAAATCCCTGTCCTCCTTGGTTCAGGTGACCCCATCTCTCTGGCCCAATGTCTTCTCTGAGACTTAGGCTCAAACACTGCCAGCATCTGGTGGGCATCTCAGACTCATTTCATCACCTCTACCACTAAAAACCATTCTTCCTTTGGCATTCTTTCTTCCAGTGGTTAAAATCATCTCGCAACTAGCCATGCAAACTAAAAATCTCAAATTTTCTTTTTCTTTAAAATTTTTTTTTTAATTTTTTCAACGTTTTTTATTTATTTTTGGGACAGAGAGAGACAGAGCATGAACGGGGGAGGGGCAGAGAGAGAGGGAGACACAGAATCGGAAACAGGCTCCAGGCTCTGAGCCATCAGCCCAGAGCCCGACGCGGGGCTCGAACTCACGGACCGCGAGATCGTGACCTGGCTGAAGTCGGACGCTTAACCGACTGCGCCACCCAGGCGCCCCTTTCTTTAAAATTTTTTTAATGTTTATTTACTTTTGAGAGACAGAGAGAGAGACAGAGCATGAGCAGGGGAGGGGCAGAGAGAAAGAGGGAGACACAGAATCCGAAGCAGGCTCCAGGCTCTGAGCTGTCAGCACAGAACCTGATGCAGGGCTTGAACCCATGAACTACAAGATCATGACCTGAGCCAAAGTCGGATGCCCAACCGACTGAGCCACCCAGGTGGCCCCAAATCTCAAATTGTCTTAAACTCCTCCTTCAACTAAAGTCCAACATCCCATGGATCACCAATTTCTGCTGATACTATTTCCTAAGTATTTCCTGAATTACTACCTCCTGTCCATCCCAACCTCCATGGCACTTGTTTCTGGTTTCTCAGACCACAGTTGACCATTGAACAGCATGGGTTTGAACTGCACTGGTCCCCTTACGTGTGAATTTTTGTCGGTAAACACAATACAAACTGTAAATGTATTTTCTCTCCTTTAAGATTTTCTCATAATAATTTCTTTTCTCTAGCTTATTTTATTGCAAGAATGCAGTATATAATACATATGATAAAATATGTGTTCATCAACTGTTTATATTATCAGTAAAGCTTCTGGTCAACAGCAGGCGATTAGTAGTTAAGTTTTGGGGGAGTCAAAATTATATGTGGATTTTCAGCTCCATGGAGGGTCCATGTCACTAACCCCCACATTATTCAAGGGGCAACTGTAATTGTCAACACAGTCCCCCAGTGGTTGCTCAGGCCCAGTCCAGTCTTCCTCAAATCCATTCCCTACACAGCCACCAGGGGGATTCATTCAACATGCAGTCTGGCCATGACACTCCTTGGCTTAAAATTTTTCAGTGCACCAACTATCTATGGAATAAAGTTAAGCTCATTAGTAAGATCCAGAGGGGCCATGCCTTTAGCAATGTAAGACTCTGTGAAGTCTCCATCTAATTTTGCTGACTGTCTTTTTCCTGAAATGTCTTTATCCTGCCCTTGTCCTACCCAACATCCCCCCCCACCTCCCTACCCCCAAACCCCACTTCACCCTCCAACTTCCCTGACCTATTGACCTTTTCACACTCTGCCTGGGCACAACACCTCCAGGAAGCCATGTCCCTTCCCCACCCACTGTTCCATGCACCCCTGGCATCCTGGACACATCTCCATCATTGCATTTCTCTATTATAATTATCTGCCTATATGTCTCTCTTACCATTCACCTGTAAGCTCATGAAGGGCAGAAAACATCCATCTTGCATGTTCTATCTCTAGCACCTAGGCTTTACCTGGCATGTAATAAAACTCACTTTTATCTCTCTGGCTCCCACTACAGGTAATAAGACTATCACAGCTTCACAAAATCAGAGCCACTCCTTCATCTCTTAAGGTTAAAATCTCCTATTCACGTAGACTTCGTTTAGTGGTTTACTTTACTGTTTAATTGTGAATCTTACTCTATAGTAAGAATATTACTATTATCATTAATGTGATTATTATTGTTTATTATTATACACCACTCTTAAAATTTGGCCATTCGTTTATCGCTAAGCATGTACTGATTGCTTTCTTTATGCTTAAACAACACTGTGACTGCTGAGAATCCAAAAGCGAAAGACTCGGTATCTGCCCTCATGACAATAAAGTATTTAATTATTAATTTGGTAACTTGGTAAAAATAAAAATCATTGGGGCATATGCTAGGAAATGTGGAGGAAATGATAGTGGTAGCTAATGAATGATAGGCAAATCATTTGAAAAAGGCTACATTCATTAAATGCTCATTATGCAGCTGGCTCTGTTTTAGGTACTTGATGTATTTTCTCTTCAGTTCTTACTATAGGCTCTGGGAAGAAAAATAACTTGCCTAAGTTAGCAAAGTTTAAAACCAGGTCTTATCAGATTTCAAAACCAGAACCAGAAGAGAAACAAAAAAAACCCAAAGCAATAACTACAAAACACCTGCACGGGTCAAAGTTTTCTCTAAAGAGCTCGTGAATGCAACAGTGGAGATGTGCAGGCACCTGATGGAAATGTCACGTTTATGCTCAAGCAAGTTGTGCAGAATAATTAAAAACCTAGTAGATGTGCTTGGTTTTAGCTTAAACTCTGCAAACTGCGCGGCAATGCTGTTTCTTTCATGGCATCCAGAAGCTCAACTTGGCTGTCGCGTATGACACTGGCTACTAGAGAATGTGTATCAGTGCTTCAGAAATACAATTTGCTGGTAGAGAAAATCTTTCAATATTGAGGACCCATGGGAACATGCAGTAGGAGGAGCCCTTGGTAATCAGGAAGCTTATAACCATTGAATAAGGCAATTGGAAGTGGTGGGAAGTCACTTGGAGCCTGGACTCCACTTCCTGGGGCAGGGACAACAGCATGGGGACCCATGGAGGGCAGGGGGCTGGGAGGAGGAAGGAGCACTTGATTTCAGGTAGCATGGGGTTCTCAGACTCATGGGGACAAGTTTGGCACACCTCTTCCTCAGCTTCCAGTAAAATCTGAGCCCCAGCACCAGAGAAAGGCTGTCCGGGAGCATTTCTGCTACCGATGTCTTTATCAAAGCGTGAGCATTCTTTTCTACCCCAGAAGGAATCACTTGTTCCATGAGATTATTTGCAATGCACTGAAAAGGGGCCATTTAGAGATCTTGCCTGGGAAAAGAAAAGAAGCACTTCAAGTTTGTACTTTGTCCTGTACTCACGTACAACCGATCCGTGACAACTGTGTGTAACGGAGAGCAGTCTACCAAAGGTGACCGGATTACACACACTGATTATTTGGTTGGAACGAGCCGTTCCAGTGTGTTTAAAATTCGTTCAGATCCATTCTTACGGGCGCCATGCAAGAGAAAAATAATTTTTCGTATTTGGAAAGGAAGAGAGGCTGTGAGAGCAGAGAGATCACACCTTATCTCCCTCCCCCCCACTCCACCCCGCCTTTCAACACAGAAGGAAGACTCAACTGAAAATTTTAATCTATATCAACTTAACAACTTCACTGCAGGAAACACTTTGACTTGTTGAAGAGAAAGATAAGACCAAGTGAAAGCAGTAGAGGAAAGACAAGGTCTGTACAAGAACGTAAGATGACCTTGGAGAGATCCCAGCCAAATACGATGTTGTGTCACCGAGACAGTAGCCCCTCCGCTCCTGGCTTTCATCTTCTCCGAATAAAAAGTGACTTTTGCCTGCATTAAAGTTCATCATAGATCTTTGAGAGAAGACACGCGGAACATGACGCAATCTAGGCAGTGCCTGAGAACAAACAAGACAGAGCCATGCCGGCCTTTTTTTCCCTTAGTGGTCAGTCTGAAAAAATATAAGGTGTTGAATAGAATTTTATTGGTACTTTAATTGCTGTTATAGAAAATAAACCCAGTAAAAACTAACATGGCAGCTACTAAAAAGCTGTGTATTTCTACCATCTATAGGATTAAATGGAATAAATCCATCGTCTTTGCGAAGAAGCATCCCAGGAAAATAACAAGGCGGTATGTTGCCATTGTTTTGCATTTGGCTTTCATGGTGGAGACAAGTTGAAGGGTAATGTTTTACTACCACTGAGCTGAGAAAGGAATAGAATATTTGTAAAGGAAGGGAAAAGTGTAGAAGAACAACTGAAACTTTCAGATCACCCCAACACTCCATTTTTTGCAAATCATTTTTGTACCGAAAACCTTAAGAAAGTCACTAACATCGGGTGGATTCACTTGACTTGTGTTTTTGCCACTCTCTATGCTTTTCTGTACCAGACTCTACTCGCTCTGGTCTTTGAAAATCCCCTGCCCGAATATAGTACAAGACAAGGCGAGCTGGAGGCATGAGCTCCAGAAATACCTTGCACATTACCTCATTTGGTGTCTGCTCTCTCAGATTCCGACTCACATTCATTCTCTACTGTATCTTCTGCCTCAGATCCAGCAGCTGGACGCATAAGCAAACTAAGTCTTGGGTCCTCAGCTTTCATATCACCTCAGAGACTTTGAGAGGGGTCTCTTCCTTCTGAGAAGGCTTTCCCATAGACCAAATGATTGGTGATCAGTAAGCAACACGCCTTCTGGCATAAACAACACGTGCCTTTACTTACATATGGCCCTCAAGGCAGCTCCCTCTGGGAATGGCCCAGTTTGGTGAGCAGTTTATGCGAAAGACTGGGGACTGGGGACTGAAAAATCTGACATATTTCAGATTATTTGCAGCAACTCCTGATTTTCCATCCGTGGCAAACTGGTCCACCTTGTACAGTCTCTCATGCTATAGCCCTTCTCCCAAGCCCACTACTCATGTATTCAGCAGGCGCTTAAATGTCTACCTTGTTCCAAGCTTAGGCAGTCAAAATACAATGATAAAACAATAATAGTCCCTGCTATCCAGGATGCATGGCTGAGATCCTTCAGTTTGGGGAAACCAGGAACATGAAAGGCAAATAGTTTATACAGTTTCGTATCTGCACTTTTAAAAAAAAACTTTTTTTAATGTTTATTTATTTTTGAGAGAGAGAGACAGAGTGTGAGTGTGGGAGGGGCAGAGAGAGAGGGAGACACAGAATCCGAAGCAGGCTCCAGGCTCCGAGCTGTCAGCACAGAGCCCAATGCAGGGCTCGAACCCACAAACCGTGAGATCACGACCCGAGCCAAAGTCGGACACTTAACCGACTGAGTCACCCAGGCGCCCCCTATGATGCCATATTTTCTAACTGGTGGCCCAAGCCAAACATCTATGAAGTCTCTAAAGGAAAAAAAGAAATGTTGCCCTCTTTATTTGAGAAGAAGTATATGGGACAAAAGTGTTAGAATAATGAATTCATGCTCATTCTGGTCCTCGTAGTCTACTGTATTAAAATCAAATCAAGGATAATGGACTTCCTTCATGGTTTAGAGATTTAGGTCTTGATTTTTTTTTTTTAACTCATTTTATGGATTTTTTTTTTAACTCATCAAGCTTCCAAATCATTAATAAGAAACAGCCACTTACTTTCTCCCAAAGCTGTAAGGGTCTATAGGACCCTTTCTTTCCTAGCTCCATAATTACTGATGTCATTCAATGGTATTTAACGTCTAAAGAGAGGTAATAGGTTGACAGTGGGAACGAAGACAACAGTCCATAGAAAACCTTGCAGAAGAGCCCGTTGCTACTTAAACACAATTTGAAATTCAAAATCCTCTTTAATATTCAGCAGCTGAAAGCTGTCTCTGACTCCACTTAATCTTGACCTTAAATGAATGTGGATCGTTTCCAGAGGTCTGGATGACACCAGAAAATGATAACATTGGTGGGAGCCAGTAACAGAAAAGGACCATATCTATTCCCACACCTATACCTATACCTACGTTAATACCTGTACCTATTCTTATTCTTATTCCTATAGCTTCTTGAGGATATATCTGGTTATCTGTAGGATCCTTAACACAGCCACAGTCTGCTCCATAAATATTGCGGAATCTATGAATATACAGTTCTCCCGGAATTAAGAATGAATTATGACGACCACAGAAAGTGGCATAATACCAATTTGCTGTCACCGTGCCCAAAACATGGTTTGCATTGTTTTAAGGGAAAGGATCCTTTATCATAATGGATCACCTAGTATGTACTAAGTCCTGCCTTCATTTCTATTTTAATTGAGCATTCTAAAATTGACATTCATAGTTGATATTACATTTTTTTCCATTTCAAACAACACGATCAGAAACCAAAGGATGTGTTTAGAATTAGAAAGTAAAAACAGTGCCATTACACCTATGAAACATCTTTTTAATTTAGGAGAATCCATAGACAGCTGGGTCAAGTAGAATGTACTAGATGAGTTGAGATGATGATTCTGGGTCAGGTCCATGCAAAGATACAGGTCTAGGTATCTTTACAGGAGTTAGGGCGCTCATCCAATGCTCTTAGAGAAAAATCTCTTATGAGGTTCTAAATTAGACATCCAAAGATACAGAATCAGGGCATCCAGGGCCAGAGTGTGAAAAAGCAAATAAAAAAAGGAGACATTCCTCAGGATCTATGGATTTCTCTACAATAAATGTGAGTCATTCTGTCATGTTATTGTTGGAAGAGAGATAATTTTGGTTTTACGTGTGGAAACCAACGTGCTGCATTCTTTCTGGGGGAGAAAAAAAAAAGGAGGTTCTTTGATTCACATGCAGTTATCCTTAAGCTGTCTCCAAAGTTCACACTTTTAAAATATCCAGAACTTTCTAGTCAAACCATCAGAAACCTAAGACACTTTCTCTGAAAGAATTGCGGAATTTTAAAATGACCTTGAAAATTCATATGAACTTCAATGTGATTTAGAATTTAGTGGATAAGAAACGCATCATGCAACTTGCCAATGCTAGAGAAAAGACAGAGTTAACTTTTCAGATAGTTTCCCTGATCCAGAAGATGTAAAGAAAAAATTAATAAGTAATTAATTGTTCCTTAGCTACTGAGTGTGTAGTTTCCCACTCACATTCTTACGCATTAGAATACCTCAAGTCAAATGGTGCTATTTAACGATGTGCAATTCCATGGACAAATGAAAGCAGCCAATATGGATATAAAGCAAGTATCATAAGAGTTGACACGTCAATTCTATAGAATCCCAAATCTAAATAGAACACTAAGTTTGATGGGGCTACATCATTGGCTAGCTGTAAACTAAGTCTATTTCACTTTGAATAAGTCTCCGTGGACATTTTCTGGTGCATCTTCAACTGATGCTGAGTATTTCTAGAGATGCCGGGCGGTTGGGAAGAACACGACTTATCATGAGAGAAGTCCCAAAGCTTAAAACTCAAAATGGCAATTTGAAGTTGTCAATTTATAAGCCACATGAGTAGCATCATGCACTTGGTCCACAAATGGATGGTCCACTGGGTGGACAGCCAATCATAAGAACCAGGAATTGAGAGACTCAACTGAAGTTGAGGTCACACGAGGTCAGGCCTAGGCAGCCATTTTGACTATGTGTAACTGGAGTGGACCAAGCTAGTTCACAGAAAGAACAATGATGTTGCCGTGAACAACCACAACCAAAGACACAAAAGCCCACGAGATTCTGGCACAAGCCCCCTGTCAAGGGGGAAAGGATTGTTGCTTTATCTCCCATGACTTCCCAATTTCAGATTTAGCTCTCTCATGGTATTGACTAGATTCACATCCTTGAATTGTATAACTTGCCCTTTTCATTAGCTTGAGTTGGTATCATTTTATTACAGCCAAACAATTCCTGACCAGAATACGGGCTTCCCAAAAGTGGGGGCATTGCGCCTGTTTTGGCCATGACTTAAGAACCACACTTAGCAACCAACAAAGACGTTGAATGAAATGACCAGAAGGAGAGAAACATAAATTGTGCCAAAGGATTCTGTGAAGGATAAGATAGTGAAGATAGAATTGGAGAAAGGCCTTCAACATTGAGTAGGACTTACACGACAAGAGAAGCTTTTAGGCAGGGGGAGTCACCAGCAAAGTGTTTTTCAGATTTGTGTTTAACCAACGTTTAGTGTGTACCTATGATCCAGCAATGATGCTAAGTGATTTCAGACATAATTAACAGAGGGGATCACTTTGCTCTCATGCCTCCGTTCCTTAACCACACCTTAAAAATCTTACCTTCCTTTGCCATTCTAGGGTCCCAGAGGGTCTGCCTCTATGTCTCCACTGAGACATGAGAGTAAAGTGGCGTCTGGGAAGGAATGGCTCACACGTCAGTATAGAATAATTTTGCTCACGGCCACCTACTGTGAAATTACAGCCTGCCTGCCTTGGTCATTGTAGCCCTTTATATATATTTCAAATTAACATGGACAGAAGTGAGTCTGGAAAAATTAGAGAAACAAAGAAATACAAGTGTAACTTATGTGAAGGAATATGAAGTTTAAAAACGTGCTGATACATATATCCACCTGTATGAGAACATCCGAATTATTTACATGCAGGTGCCCCTGTGGAAAAAAAAAAAAAAATATATATATATATATATATATATAAACCAAACCCTGAAGATAAATGAAGCAGAGTAAATATATGAGTACTTTGAGAAGTAAAAAGGCTCTATATAAACACAAGGCACTTTTATTGTTATGTATTATTTTGATACACAATAAAATATTCATCACTGAATGCGAGCCATGGAGGGGAAAGCTGTGCGCAATGCAATTTGATTTTCAAACCTGGCTGACAGGTCTGCTTATTCTGAGCTACGATGCTAGTGGTGGAAATCACACATATGTGTGGATGTCAAACAATAGAAATTAAGTTACAGAACAGAGGATGGATGCTTTTTGGTGGGGATGAATCAGCTTTTTAGAAAGCATACTTAGTATTGCATGCCAAGGAAAAGGAAAGATTACAAACATTATTGGAAACTGGCCCTCATATGAAGGATGATAAGTGTCCCAGGAAGAGACTTCCAGGATCTCTCCATTGGATCTTTGGTAGGGGTAAATAAGAAGGAAAAAAAAAAACAACCCAATGTTAGGTAGTCCCATTCTGATTACTCAAAGTATCCCAGTAGAGCTCTGTGGCCCTTAAGAGAAAGGATAAAACACAGTGCTTGTAGCTATGAACTACAGAAGAGACCAGGTCTTTCATCTGGCAGAAAAGGCAAGGTAAATGGAGGCATAAAGGAGATTGAGAGGTTCCAGCACCATAACCTTGAGTGGTTAGTAACATTTTGTGTTAAGAGAATATGGGACTTGGAGTTGGAGGGCCCAGGCTTCCCCTCAACTGTATCACTTGTGGGCTGTATGAGCCCAAGAAAGACATTTAATTTCTCGGCTTGGTTTCTTCATCAGAAAACTGATAATAATAATGGCTTTCACCCTAAGTTAGGAATTCTGAAACTCTAAAGAGCTAACAATGCTTGTAAAAGTACTTTCAAAATGGAGCACTTTCAAAATGGGTGTCATAAAACCCATCATTAAGTAAAAAATCCCTTGAGGAGTCCCAAGGCAAGTTTGGGGTGAAGCAATTTGGGAAGTAGTTTAAGTGGCAGGAAAAGGGGTCACACTCCCAGATGATTCCAGAAGCTTCTATCTCACAGCCCCTCCATCTTGCCACCTACACTGACCACTCAATAAACCTCAGGCTTCATTTGCCACTTGGAGGCACATTTTCATTTTCAGAACTCCCCTTGTTATTCTTATTAACCCAATTTCTCCTTTTGGCTTAAAAATATTGGTGAGGGGGTACAGGGAAGGAGGAAAAAGACAATAGCAATACTTGGGGCAATTTTCTTGGCCTGGTCTCTACAGAACGCCCTTGCCTTTCCCTTACCCTCCTTGCTTGGATTTTAGGCAATCCTCTCCAGACACAAAGATGTCTTATCTCTCTCTCTACAGGTCTGTACTGACCTCACCCTAGGGAATCTCTTCCCAGAAATCTGGAACACAGCGAATAAAGCAGGACCTCAATGGTGCTCTGGGCACTGGGTATGGCAGCTCTCATTATTCTTATGTTGCAAATGAAGAAGGTTGGAGCTAAAAGATTGAGTGGCCAATTCAAAGAACCACCCTCTGAGTCACTGTTGAAGCTGAAAATGGAATCCAAATCTCCTCAATCTGGACTCAAAATTCAACGGTCTTCTTGAGGTCCAGATACCCCCCAGAACCTTCATTAGTCTCAATGGTTTTCAGAGGAATTTGCTTTGTACACCCTGGTTTGAGGAACAGAGGAAAATTTACATGTCCAGTATTGGCGGGTAGGAGAAACCCTTTCAAGGAATGAAGATAAGGAAACCTTCTGTTCTAGAAGTCACAAAGTCGAGAGCTCATCAGTCCATTTGGACTGTCTGCAGGTACAACTGGCCACAAATAGATGGGACCAGCACATTCTTTCATCCCTTTTCAAAATTACGTTCTTGCCGTGACATACTGGGGAAACCCCACCATGTTTCTTTCTCGCACTCACCCTTGCTCTCTGTGCTTCCCTAATGACCTGCCTCAGATTTTGTCCCCTGCTACCGAGCACCAGGCAACAGAAGATTCTCATCCACACCAACCTGGCTCTGAGTCCTCTCACAGGCCCCAGTCTGTGTCTTCACTTCAACGGTATATGCCAGATGCTATCAGGTGCCCAGGACACCACAATGAACAAAGTGTATACAATCCCCAAATGAAAATATAAAAGGTAGAGACCATCAAAGGGGTAAAAGGATAAGGATGGAAGGGTCTGATCTGTGTGTGTGTGTGTGTGTGTGTGAGGGTCTGATTGTGTGTGTGTGTGCATGTGTGTGTGTGTGGAAAGGTCTGATCTGTGTGTGTGTGTGTGTGTGTGTGTGAGGGTCTGATCTGTGTGTGTGCGCATGTGTGTGTGTGTGAGGGTCTGATCTGTGTGTGTGTGTGTGCGTGTGTGTGTGTGGAAAGGTCTGATCTGTGTGTGTGTGTGTGTGTGTGTGTGTGAGGGTCTGATCTGTGTGTGTGTGTGTGTATGTGTGCGTGTGTGTGAGGGTCTGATTGTGTGTGTGTGCGTGTGTGTGTGGAAAGGTCTGATCTGTGTGTGTGTGTGTCTGATCTGTGTGTGTGTGTGCGTGTGTGTGTGGAAAAGTCTGGTGTGTGTGTGTGTGTGTGTGTGTGTGTGAGGGTCTGATCTGTGTGTGTGTGCATGTGTGTGTGTGTGAGGGTCTGATCTGTGTGTGTGTGTGTGTGTGAGGGTCTGATCTGTGTGTGTGTGTGTGTGTGTGTGTGTGTGGAAAGGTCTGATCTGTGTGTGTGTGTGTGTGTGTATGTGTGAGGGTCTGATCTGTGTGTGTGTGTGTGTATGTGTGCGTGTGTGTGAGGGTCTGATTGTGTGTGTGTGTGCGTGTGTGTGTGGAAAGGTCTGATCTGTGTGTGTGTGTGTCTGATCTGTGTGTGTGTGTGTGTGTGTGGAAAAGTCTGGTGTGTGTGTGTGTGTGTGTGTGTGTGTGAGGGTCTGATCTGTGTGTGTGTGCATGTGTGTGTGTGTGAGGGTCTGATCTGTGTGTGTGTGTGTGTGTGTGTGTGTGAGGGTCTGATCTGTGTGTGTGTGTGTGCGTGTGTGTGTGGAAAGGTCTGATCTGTGTGTGTGTGTGTGTGTGTATGTGTGAGGGTCTGATCTGTGTGTGTGTGTGTGTATGTGTGCGTGTGTGTGAGGGTCTGATTGTGTGTGTGTGTGCATGTGTGTGTGGAAAGGTCTGATCTGTGTGTGTGTGTGTCTGATCTGTGTGTGTGTGTGCGTGTGTGTGTGGAAAAGTCTGGTGTGTGTGTGTGTGTGTGTGTGTGAGGGTCTGATCTGTGTGTGTGTGCATGTGTGTGTGTGTGAGGGTCTGATCTGTGTGTGTGTGCATGTGTGTGTGTGTGGAAAGGTCTGATCTGTGTGTGTGTGTGAGGATCTGATCTGTGTGTGTGTGTGTGTGTGTGTGTTTGTGTGTGGAAAGGTCTGATCTGTGTGTGTGTGGGGGGGGTCTGATGTGTGTGTGTGTGCATGTGTGTGTGTGTGGAAAGGTCTGATCTGTGTGTGTGTGTGTGTGTGTGAGGATCTGATCTGTGTGTGTGTGTGTGTGTGTTTGTGTGTGGAAAGGTCTGATCTGTGTGTGTGTGTGAGGATCTGATCTGTGGGTGTGTGTATGTGTGCGTGTGTGTGAGGGTCTGATCTGTGTGTGTGTGTGCGTGTGTGTGTGGAAAGGTCTGATCTGTGTGTGTGTGTGTGTGTGTGTGAGGGTCTGATGTGTGTGTGTGTGTGTGTTTGTGGAAAGGTCTGATCTGTGTGTGTGTGTGAGGATCTGATCTGTGTGTGTGTGTGTGTTTGTGTGTGGAAAGGTCTGATCTGTGTGTGTGTGTGTGTTTGTGTGTGGAAAGGTCTGATCTGTGTGTGTGTGTGTGTGTGTGGAAAGGTCTGATCTGTGTGTGTGTGGGGGGGGTCTGATTGTGTGTGTGTGTGTGTGTGTGTGGAAAGGTCTGATCTGTGTGTGTGTGTGTGTGTTTGTGTGTGGAAAGGTCTGATCTGTGTGTGTGTGTGAGGATCTGATCTGTGGGTGTGTGTATGTGTGCGTGTGTGTGAGGGTCTGATCTGTGTGTGTGTGTGCGTGTGTGTGTGGAAAGGTCTGATCTGTGTGTGTGTGTGCATGTGTGTGAGGGTCTGATCTGTGTGTGTGTGTGTGTGTTTGTGGAAAGGTCTGATCTGTGTGTGTGTGTGAGGATCTGATCTGTGTGTGTGTGCGTGTGTGTGTGTGTGTGTGTGTGGAAAGGTCTGATCTGTGTGTGTGTGTGTGTGGGAGGATCTGATCTGTGTGTGCGTGTGTGTGTGTGTGAGGATGTGATCTGTGTGTGTGTGTGCATGTGTGTGTGTGTGTGTGGAAAGGTCTGATCTGTGTGTGTGTGTGAGGATCTGATCTGTGTGTGTGTGTGCGTGTGTGTGTGTGTGAGGATGTGATCTGTGTGTGTGTGTGCATGTGTGTGTGTGTGTGGAAACGTCTGATCTGTGTGTGTGTGTGTGTGCGCGTGTGCGCCCACGCACGTATGCACACATGCAAGCTCACTCTATGTGGTCAGCAAAGATGAGAGCTGAGTGGACGCCAGAGAAAGTAAGGGAGTAAGCC
Organism: Lynx canadensis; assembly: GCF_007474595.2. Taxonomy (NCBI): domain Eukaryota; kingdom Metazoa; phylum Chordata; class Mammalia; order Carnivora; family Felidae; genus Lynx; species Lynx canadensis. The sequence continues at coordinate 75,622,284 of NC_044320.2, forward strand.
ACGTGGCTAACTGGACCAAGAACATTCTAGGAAAACTCGCGCATTCTAAGCACACCGGTACAGAGAACAGGTGGTGGACACCGAGGCTGGAGAAGCATGAGGGAGGGCAGAGAGAAGAGAACTGTCAGAGGCTGGTTGCATGGAAGGCTGAGAAGTTTGTATAAGGCTTTGAGGATTTTGAATGCCATTTGGGAAACTCAAATTCCAAATGGAAAGCCACTGGGAGGTGGTTTTAAGTCCTCCGCCCCGCAAGTCGTTGGTTTTAAGCACAAATTAAAATGATCTGGCTTGAATACTGTGGCTACGGGGTGGAGAAGAGATAGCTGGACAGGGAGACAAGTCATGCTACCAGTGGTCCAGGAGACAAAGGATGATGGCTTGGACTTGGGTGTTTGAGGTCAAGACCATGAGAAGAGGCTGGGAGAGGCATTGTTAAGATCGAGCTAACCAGAGCCGATGACAGGTTGGGTGTATAGTGTGAGAGGAAGGGAGGAGCTAAGGAGGGCATGGTAACTCTGGGCCTGATCCAACAGGGACCTTCAGTCCCACCTCGAAAGGGGGGCACTCCTGGGGCAACAGGTCTCCATGAAAATTCAAGAGTTCTCTTTGGGACTTGGTAAGTTTGATGTGCCTGCTCAATACCCAAGTCGAGATGCCATTTAGGTATCAAGAGCAGGAGAAACGGGGCCAGCGAAAAGAGCTGAGAGGTGCAATTAGTGAGCTCAAGAACAAGGAAGAGCCGGGATTAATTAGCTGGGAGACACGTGGACCATTTATTTTAAGTTGCTGTGCACACTGTAGGATTTTTTTTTAATAGAGAAGAGTTTTTTTTCCTTACTCCAAAGAGAATATGAGGGTTTTAAAAATTATAACACCCAAAAAGGTAAGATAAGAATCAGAGTATTTAATATTCAGTTTCCAGCCACCGCCTATTTTGTCCTAAATGTTCATGCATGCACATGCGCATGTAATAATTATTGTTAGAATGTTTCTTGAGTGACTCTCACGTGTGCAGGCTGGCAGGCACCGGGCGTGCATTGGTGTGCACTGTCTCCCTTACTCCTCACCTCTGCGTGGCCGACAGATCCTGTAAGCATCCCCCTCCTAGCGTTGTTCTTGTGACAGAGGTGCATGTGCCTGGGACTCGGGGTTTTGGATTCCAGAGCCTGGCTTTTGCCTACTACATTCTCAACCTACACAGAATTGCCATTAGAAGGCGCATATTAAGCAGCAGGAGCCCCCATGCACTGCTGGTGGGAATGCAAAATGGCACACCCACGCTGGAAGACAGTTGAGTGGTTTCTTACAAAGCTAAACATACTCTTACCATACAATCCCGCAATCGGCTTCCTCGACATTTACCCACATGAATTTAAAACGTTTGTCCATGCACGTGGATGTTTATAGGAGCTTTATTCATAATAGCCCAAACTTGGAAGCGACCAACGAAAAGACAAGGAAGACGTGTAAATGTGTATTGCTAGGTGAAAAGGGCCAATCTTTAAAAGCTACATATTGTATGATTCCAACAATATATGTTCTGAGAGGCAAAACTAGCGACTGTACAGAGTACAGTGGTTGCCAGCGGTTTGTGGAGAGGGAGGGGTGAACAGGTGGAAGGTAGGGAATATTTAGGGCAGCGAAATTATTTTGGATGATACTATAATGGTTTTGTATGATACTAATTATTATGTATGATACCGTAACGTTTGTTAAACCTATAGAATGTAGAACGCTAAATGTGAATCTTAATATAAGTGCTGGGATTTGGACGATAATGTGTCAGTGTGGGTTCGGAGATGATAAAAGTGAGAGGGCTGCATGGGCAGGGCCTTCACAGACAGCTCTCTGGGGGCCTGGAGGGCAGAGAGGATGGAACCAAAGAGGATTATTTTTCCGGTTCCAAGATCCATGGAATTCGCCTTGCTCAGTTTTGGACTACGTTTTTGCTCTTTATTTTTATTGTTATTTTTTTTTTTTTTTAGTGTGTATTTTTGAGAGGGAGGGAGAGAGAGAGAAACAGAGCACGAGCAGGAAAGGGGCAGAGAGAGAGGGAGATACAGAATCCGAAGCAGGCTCCCGGCTCTGAGCTGTCAGCACAGAGCCCGATGTGGGGCTTGAACCCATGAACCGCGAGATCATGACCCGAGCCGAAGTCAGATGCTTAACTGACTGAGCCACCCAGGCGCCCCTGGACTATGGTTTCACCCCCTTCCTTCTTTCCTACTTCTCCCTTCTGGAATAGGAATGTCCATCCTATGCTTGATCCATCGTATTTTGGAAGCACACAGCTATCTGTTTTCACAGGTTCACAGCTGGAGAAGAATTTACCCTCAGAATGAATCATACCTCAAGCCTCACCCATATCTGACTTAGATGATATTTAGATGAGACTCTGGACTTCAGCCTTTACGTTGAAATGTGTAAAGACTTGGTGGGGGAGCTGTCGTGACGGGATGAATGCATTGCGCATGTGAGAAAGATGTGGATTGTGGAGGGTCAGGGGTGGAGTGTTTTGGACTGAATGTTTGTGTTCCCTCAAAATTTGTGTGTTGAAGTGCTAATTCCCAATGTGGCTGTTTTGAGAGATGGGGTCCCTAGGAAGTAATTATGGTTAAATGAGGTCATTAGAGTGGGGCCTCTGATAGGGTCTGATAGGACTCATGTCCTTAAAAGAGACAACAGAGGTGTGTGTGTGTGTGTGTGTGCGCGCATGCAAGTGCGCAAGTGCGTGTATGCACGCACGCACACACGTGCACACATGTGTGGATGAAAGACCGTGTAAGGTGAGAGCAGGTGGCGATCTGAGAGCCAGGAAAAAAGTCCTCACCAAGGATCAAGTCATCTGCACCTTGATCTTGGATTTCTCAGCTTCCATAACTGTGAGACAGAAATTTCTGCTGTTTGAACCGTGTGTAGTCTGTGGTGTTTTGTTAAGGCGGCCACGGGTGGACTCGTGCAGTGTCCAATATCTTTCATTCAGCTTCTAGGCTGTTTGAACTGTGTTTTTATATTTATTTTTAACATATATGTGGTGGCATTTGGAGATGGGGCCTTTGGGGGGGTCATCAAGGTTAGATGAGGTCATGAGGGTGGAGCCTCTGTGATGGGATTAGTGTCCTCATGGGAAGAGATGCCAGAGAGCTTGCTCTCTCTCTCTCTCTCTCTCTCTCTGTGAGCATACAAAGAAGAGATCATGTGATCACACAGCAAGATGGCTGCCACGAATGTGCCAAGAGAAGAGGCCTCAGAACGAAGTCTACCTTGCTGGAATGCTGATCTTGGACTTTCCAGCCTCTAGAACTATGAGAAAGAAAATGTTTGTTGTTCAAACCGCCCAGTCTGTGGTATCATGTCATGGCGGCTGAGAGGCCTATGGCATTCATTCCAATTTCCTCAAGTAACGGAGACCTTTATATAGAAATGTTTTGATAACACTTCCGATACTGTCCACAGAATAAGTTCCTGGAACTAAAACCTGAATGCAGGCTTCCCGTGCTGCTCTCTGCCAACCATCTTCTAGAACCGTTTCAGAATCTTCACGCCGTGCAGGCACACGTTCCTTCTCCTGCATGCTCGCCAAAGTTTTGAGTTATTATTTTTTTAATTATTACCATTTTGAAGTGATAGTGGCATCTCGCCAAATATTCTATTTGTATTCTTGGATCAACAGTTAAAACATTTTCATCTACTCAAAAACCCCCTTCCGTTTTGAATCACCGTCAAGTGACTAAGAGTCTAGACCACACTTCTCACTTCTTCCACCGTCTTGTTAAATGTCTCGTCTCATTTCCTCTCTCACGGGGGATCCACCAAGTCCTGAGGTCAGCCTGTCTCCCTCTAAAACTCGGAAGACAATCAGTGCGGACACAGTTGGGATGGAACCGAGGCAAAGCTCCTGCAGGTTGGTCCCCACCAGACCCTTTGTACTGATAACCTCATACACAGTAGAAGAAGGACACCAGGAGGTGCCGATATGGACTTCTACTCCCAGTGGAGGCTCTGAAGGGATGCATACCAACCCGGACAGGAACAAAGCTCCAGAAGCCTGTGGGGGACTGAGAAGAGATTCAAATGGGATTAAGTTGAAAGAAACTAAGAACAAAGCAAGTGTTTAATAAGTGAATAACTGAACGCGCCTAAGCTGCCTTCATCTTTTGGCGCTTAAAGCTGGCACTAACGAGTTGGGAATATAAAGAGGTTATTTATTTAATTAGTAATGTTTTAAGAAAAGGGCTAAAAGTTTACGACATAACGGATTTGCAAATGCATGACAGCCAAAATTTATTATTAATGCCAGCATTACTCTTGTTATCATACAAAGCTAGGAAGTTGAGATCAACTTTAGGGTTTAATCTACATCCTAGTTGTCATAATTATACACGGCTATAATGGCTATAATTTATTGAGCATCTCCTACGTGTCAGACGGTAATGACTTTATAAACACCATCTCATACGATTAAAATCTAGCTCTGGAACTCTGAAATACCAGAGTAGGCAGCATGGACACATATTTGCATCAAGTTCCTTAAGCGAACTATGAGAAATAAGGGAGCCCTTGGCTGAATGATCACAGCTCCCAAATTCTGTTATTAAGATTTTGAAAAGAAGAGAGTATAAAGTCAACGGAACCTCCGAAAAGGCCAGAAATTCCCTTTAGGCATGACACAGAATCCACACTCAGGGACACTGGCTGTCCTGGGAGTCTCCGGGGCCAGTCCCCGAAGGAACTGGGTTCCTGGGCAGAAGGGACTGCAGTGAACATAAAGGCTAGCGTTCGACGGCTTAAGAGAAAGAAGTCTATTCACTTCTGGTTAAAGTGCTCATGCTGCTTGCAGAGAAGGGAGAGCAGTAGCAGTACAAGGACACGAGGCAGACGCAGGGCAGGAAACCAGCCCCTAGGTGGGAATCTCAGCGCTCGGGTCAGAGACACCCAGGAAAGGTGTGTAAGCACCACGTGGGCAGGGACGCACAGGGCACACACGGAGGACAGATAGGGGAATATACAAGGAAATCTAACCGGGGCATGACAAGGTACTCAGTAAATCCTTGCAGAAAGAAAGAATGCGTAAATAAGTGGACAGGTTGGGGGTTCTAGGGAGCAAAAACATGATGAGCCCGAATCCATTGGAAACTCCAATCTTCTGGATACTCTTCGTCTGAGGTTAAACCAAAGCACCACTTTGGAATAAATTCCTTTTCTCGGTTATTGCTTCCTTTTTTTCAGCTGTCTGAGTCTGGGAACACGTCGTGGTCAGAAACGAAAGTCAGTGTGTTGTCTTGTGAAAGACTATTCAATAAAAGATTTCTTAGTTCCTATTTTCTTTCTTATTCTCTTTCTTTCTTTCTTTCTTTCTTTCTTTCTTTCTTTCTTCTTTTCTTCTTCCTTTCCTTTCTTCTCTTTGCCATCAGCTTCCAGAGTCTCAAAGCTAGTCCCTGCTGTGTGCCCTGAACTCTCCAATCCTGCCTCCTGGGTTCAGTGTCCCATGGGGAAAATAAGGGCTTATTTTCTTGTTATCGTCCTCTGTAGTGTGATGAGACTCCATCCGTCCCAGCCACCTAAAGTTTTAGTTTACTTTACCAGTTCCACCTGATCATGTTTACTCTTGCTGTTTTAACGCCTGGTTTTGATTTTCCCTCGCCCCAGGCTTACCCTTCCAGCCTCCAAACCCCCCAGAGCAAACAGCCTCCCAAGGGTGGGTCCTCCTTATCTCTCTGCTGTGCTAGGTACGTGTCTCCCTTGGGATGCTACTAACTGGCCCAAGATTCATCAGTATAAGTGAAAAAGCCCTTCCGCCCCAAGTCTTTAACGTTTTTTTTTCTTATTTTTTTTTATTTTTTTTTTTTGAGACAGGGAGAGACAGAGCATGAACAGGGGAGGGTCAGGGAGAGGGAGACACAGAATCCGAAACAGGCTCCAGGCTCCGAGCGGTCAGCACAGAGCCCGAGCGGGGCTCGAACTCACGGATTGCGAGATCATGACCTGAGCCGAAGTCGGCTGCTTAACCGACTGAGCCACCCAGGCGCCCCATCCAAGTCTTAAATACATTGTTTGTGCATCGGGGAACATAAAGATTACTTAGCATTTGAATGTTAGCGTTGATGTCCAATCCAATATCTTCCCTTCCACTTTTCGTTTTAAGACTCTATTTGTCTACAGCCGTTCTGGGTTCACAGCAATGCTGAGGGGAAGGTATGGAGATTTCCCATATGCCGCGTGGGCCCCCGTATGTATAGCCTCTCCTATTATCAACATTTGTGACAGCCAATGACTCTACTCTGACACCTTATAATTACCAAATGTCCATGGTTACTTAGGTTCACTCTTGGTGTTCGACATTCTAGGATGTATGTATAAGGACATGTGTCCACCGTTGTATCACGGAGAGTAGTCTCACTGCCCTGAAAGTCCTCCCACTCATCCCTCCCCCCACAGCATTCGGTGTTTGTGTTCTAGATTTCGGCCATTCTGAACGATGTATAGCGGCACCTCATTATTGTTTTCATTTGCATCTCCCCAATGACATATGGTGTCATCATTATAATGTGCCAGGAGGAGTCACGGCTGGATATATAAGTTTGGCAATTTTTCAAATTATTGAAGCAATGGGAAAGGATGAGTTTCTAAAGGAGAACACCCAGAGAGAGGAGAGTTTCAGGGAGGAAGGTTAGCAGAGCATCCACACACAGAGGCCCAGGAAGGCAGGGAGGAGGGTCAGGGGAAGGACAGTGCAGGAAGCGATGTGCTCCAATTTGTGGGGGTTGGAAGTCAGCATGAAGAGGCAGCTTGGTTTCCAAAGAGTCAGAGGCATTTCTCAACTGCTCTGGGCTGCAGGCAGTACGTCTTTTGCATATAAAAAAGCATCACATGGTATAGAGCTTGGGGTTTATTGATATTGATCTGTTGCCTTCCTTTTCTATCCGACACAATTTGAGCTCTCACCCGTGACCAAACAACAAGATACTTCGTGTATAAAGTGACACGAATTCATGACATCTCTACCTAACACGGAGCAGTGGAGCAAACAGCGCTTTGCAGGCTTCAGCGTCCTAAGAGTCTGTCGACATTTCACACATCGCCGTCACAATAAATTACATAATTGTAAAGAACCAAGACCACCAAAACAGAGGTCAAGTTATTACATTTTTCATATAGCACAATATTAAAAAATAAAACGTGCCAGCTGACCATGGAAATTGAAAAGATCAGCTTACATTTTATTCACCAAATGCGTCGGTAACTAGTAGAGTATAAGGAAATGTAAGATTTTGAAGGCGGACAGATTTAGGATTGAGTCTTAACTCCACCATTTACTAATTTGCTATTCGTATGAACCTAGATAAATTATTCATGTTCTCTGAATCTCATTTATTCACCCTTAAAATGCAATCAGAATAGCTTTGTTGCCAACATAATTGGGCGATATTTGAGGTTTTAATTCATGTTGTTTTTATTTTTTCTGTATCATGGCAGACTGCTGACTGGGCTCTGGAATTAATCCTCTACTTCTCCTTTTAATAACGGAACAACTCCTTCCACAGGAGTTTTAGCTAGGCTCGTGGCAGCTGGCTCCCAGCCCTGTCATGCCTGGCTTGCAGCTAGAGGTGGCCGTATCCCGTTCGGGGCAAAGGGAATGAGCAGAGGTGGTGTGTATAACTCCAGGTTATTACCTTAGCCATGCTCACCCTGAACTCTGCTTCCTGCTAGGGAACAGCAGTTCCTGGCCTGAACGCTGAACTTCGCGTAGCTGAACCAGCAGCCTTGGACCCAGAGATAGAAACCATACATTTAAAACAATTTTTTAAAATGTTTTATTTATTTTTAAGACAGAGAGAGACAGAGCATGAGCAGGGGAGGGGCAGAGAGAGAGGGAGACTCGGAATCCAAAGCAGGCTCCAGGCTCTGAGCTGTTAGCACAGAGCCCGACGCGGGGCTCGAACCCACAAACTGTGAGACCGTGACCTGAGCCGAAGTTGGACGCTTAACCAACTGAGCCATCCAGGTGCCCCAGAAACCATATGTTTTAGATGGTACCATTAACCTCTTGGTCCACAGCGGTATATCTGGCTGGGTAACCTACCTAGTTTTGAATTGCTTTCTGAAAGAGAGAGATAAAGCTCTATTTATTAAGCTACTAGATTTGGGTGGGGGGTGCTTTGCCTACTGATTAACTCTGATTTTCATCCTTCTTCCCCCAAGTCATGCCAGTTCGTATCATTGCCTCAGAGGAGGTTTGTGACCGAGTCTTTTCTTTTTCCCCCAAAGCTTAATTCCTTAGAATTTGGAGGATTTGGGGAGGAAGCAAAAATAACATAAAAAGGATTCTTTGGTAGGAAAAAAAAAAAAAAGGTGTCTTGCGAAAGCAGCAAGAAAGTAAGGTGTCAACTCCCTCTTCCCACCCTCAGCCAAGACTAAAAAATATTTCTCCTGGGATTGGGGGAAGAAAAGGAGACTTCGGGCAGCCCAAGATCATGACATTAGAGCCTGGTTTTTCATAGCCTTCTAGGGAGGAAAATAGGACCCCATAGTAGATGAGACAGACAGAACCCATACCACTGTAAGATTCGATGTCAGAGGACATGGTCATGAGCAGCACAGTCTATTGGACCTGGAAGGATATTTCAGACCATGGAAAGGAAAGATTAAGCTGACTCTATGTCAAACAGTACCCAGGCCAGAGGCCATATCCCCCTACTCCAGCACTTTGGTGATGCCTTAGAACTGGGACAGGGTACTACCATGGGGATTGAGGAAAGCCACACAGAGTGCGACAAGTTAATTTTCTACCAGCCCAGAAGCCTGACAGGGTCAGTGACATAAATCGTATGGAGCTATCGAAAAGAAAGTGATTATTTCTTTCACATTTAATTTTGACCAGATTTGACATACTAAACCTGGATAAAATGAATTAACACATATAATATGCGTTGTACCCTGTTCATTCCCTCTGGGCCTTATCATTGAGCACTGCTTTATGCTAATGAGCAAAGTATGAAAGCGTTTGGGATACATTCTCTGTGCCTTCATCCAAGGAACTCAGATCAGTGAAGGAGAGGGAAAAGGGTACAAAGTTTTCTAGAAAGCACCGGGGACTCAGAGAAGAAAGCAAAAACACCTCTGCCTTGGAGAGTTGAACGCTTCAAATCAGAGTGACATATGAACCAGACCTCGAAGCCGAAGGGTAAACAGAGGGGACAGAAGGAGAGGATGCATTCTCCGCCCTGAGGACACAGTGTTCAATAATACATAGGCGACAGGTGGCCACAAGGTTCTGGAGGCCAGCATCACCAGAGGGGCAGTGGGAACACCGTGACTGAAAACAGCATGGAACGAGAGAGAGAGATGGGCAGAGAGACGGTTAGCGGGGGGCTTGGTTTCCCCACAACCCTTACTCTCCTCCATGAAAACCTGCCCTCGCGCTTTCAAGATAAATAGGAATTGGCCCGATGGGAGGCGGGGAAGGACAGATACAAAGATCGAGAAGGAGAAAAGACCTGATGAGCAGCTGTGGTGGGGAGGAGCAGGGGAGCCAGAGACGGGGAAGGACGGAGGGATGGGTGGATGGATGGAGGGCAGGTGTGAACCATCGGTCCATCCAGGGCAGTGCCGGATGCTAGCCAATCAGTGCTGGTCACCCACAGGGTGAGGACAAGACTGGTGAGTCACACGGCTCGTGTTCACGGGGGGTCCACCCAAAGCGGGCTCCCTGTGCCAGCCACTTCGTCACCTTGCCTCTGGCCCAGTGGCTCAGGGGATTCCCTTCACACCTGCTTTTGCAAGGATCTTCAGCCTCGCCTGGACCGCACCGGAGGCAGGCTGCATAAACGATCATGCGGGTTAACATGAAGTGCTCATCAAGTAGACCGGGAGACACGAGGCCAGAAACCACTGGAAATCGGGGCCAGTGGTGGAAGGCATGCAGTCTTGCGGGGGGCCCCGCTTTAACAATATTCCCCATGCAAAAGGAAGGAGAAAGGGAAAGATAACAAAGCACCGCGTTCCTGTCTTTTCTATGTAGCTTGCTTGGGCTCCCCTTTGCTCCTGCCTGCACGTGGGGAGGTACAAGCTGACGTCTATGTCCCTCCACATCTTGTACACACCCCGACTCATCTTGTCCTTCAAAGACCACCCTGGGCCTCTAGGACTGACAGCACCTGTGTTTTATGATCCGGGTATGATGCCTACACCACCCAAGCGGCCTGCCGTGAGACAAGCTTTGGGGTTTGAAAACTAGACGACCACGATTTTATGCCAAAAGGCCTGAGCCTGGCTCGCCGCTGAGCCAGACTCCATATGAAAAGTCATAGCCGGAAGCCCAATCGGAGGCAATTTAATTAAAGTGAGTTGGTTATCTAGGCCCGGCAAGGCTTGCCAATTTGTCACTTGGCAACCAGCAGCCGTGCGCTTTTTCGATGGATTCTTTGTCCTCTGTCACCCAGGATCAGGCCGTGGATTGGTTTGACTTCCTTTCCCCTTCCTATTGCGTGGCGGTGTTTCATGCAAAGTTTGCCTTTGGGTTCTTTTTTTTTCTTTTTCTTCTTTTTGAAGTTTATTTATTTTTAGAGAGACAGAGACAGGGCGAGTGGTGGGGGAGGGGCACAGAGAGAGGAGAGAGAGAGAATCCCAAGCAGGCTCCACACTGCGAGTGCAGAGCCGACGCACGGCTTGAACTCACAACCGGGAGATCGTGACCCGAGCTGAAACCAAGAGCGGGACGCTAGCCAACTGAGCCACCCAGGTGCCCCAGGCGTTTATTTTTTCAAACACGGACAGTTTATAAAGAAAGGGAAAAGGAGGTAGGGGGATACTTGGGGCTGCGCTCTTATAAAAGCACCTGCAAAGGATTCTATGACAAATAAAATGAACGTACATTATTCAGTGAAGCGCTCCGATGAAAGTTGAACACACACGCACTGTTTGCCAGGTACAAAGTACTGTCCTAAGCACTCTATCTCCATTCCCTGATCGATTACAACAACCTATGAGGCAAATGTTCTTAGCAGCCACACTTACAGTAGAGGCAACTGTACTGATCGTGATGCCCCTCTCCCCAGAATTCAGGTCCGCCAGGAACCTCAGAAGGTCACCCTGTTGGAAATAGGGTCTTTGCAGACGTAAACTAAGGAAGGATGGAAAAGACAGCACCCTGGATTAGGGTGGGACCGTGCCAAGGTGGAGGCGGAGATGGGTGGAGATACCAAGGACAGGCCAAGGAACACCATCCACCGCCGGAAGCTGGGAGGGAGGCCAGCAGTGGGTTCTCCCTCAGAGCCCCCAGAAGGAACCAACCCAACCTTGAACCTTGAGAAAATAAATTTCTGTTGTTGGAAGCCACCCAGTTTACAACGTTTGTCGTGGAAGTCATAGGACACCAATGCAGCCACGAAAGCCCTTGCCCTTGCCCAAGGACACTCAGGTGGTAAGGGCAGAGCCAAGCAGTCTGGGTGTTTCCAATCACTCTGCTGTGCCGACTCCAGACTCCAGAGCCAAAGGGGTGTGTGGGCGTCCTGAGAGGTTCCTCAGAGCATCATACCTGCTTTCCACTGTATGTCTTTAATGCATTTGATTATTACCACCGTGGTGATAAGCCGTTCAATATCCCCATTTGCTACAATACTCTGTATTTGCTTCACCGGCTGCCCGATTACAATGCCTGTTAAAATAAATATGCTTCAATTACCTTAAAATCACTCAACATCACCAGCGTTCCTACTGATATAAAACCACTGGAGTGATACAAATTTTAACAAGAGTTTGAATTTGGAAGTAATAAGGTTTTGTGATATGTGTAATGTGGGGTGATTCCAGCAGAAGACATTTAGAAACGTCTGGTTCAGACCGCAAACATTTAAGTTCAGAGGCAGCCTTCAGACTTAGCCTTGAAGGTACAGAACTTCAGGTAACCTAACAAATCTATTCCTCTTCTGTCTTCATGAACCATTTTAGCTCGAAATTCACATTGTTTTTAAGGAAAGTATTTTCAAGACAGCTGTAAATGGACAAGGATGGAAAACAGTGTTGTTCCACAAACCTGACTTTGCCCTGCTTTACATTCAATAAGCACAATATCCAAACCTAGGGGATGGGCACAAGTCTGAAAGCATTTTCAGTTCTCGGGAGCCATTAAAATTACACCAGTGTGAAATTGAAGGCTGCATCTATATGGGTAATGAAGACTTCCCCATTCCTGGTCCGTGCAATTACATTTTGCTAATATCATCCTTGACCACAGTTTCCCAAATCCTGTGCTGTATTTACTCCGACTCCAGGGGGTTGATAATGGCATTGGCTCTGGTACACACCCATAAGCTCCTTCTGGCTGTGACACATGTTTGCTGCGTTTCCCAGTTAGGATCGTTTTTCCTATCTCACGTTTGTCTTTTCCTCTCTAAGTCCAGAAATGTGATAATCACAACCTCTGAAAGACTGTCTTCTGCACCTCAATTTCTTTTTCCGTGGTTTGTTCAGTGTGTTTGCAACAGGTGTAAGCTTATTGCATTTTTTTTAGTTCAACATTAAAGGAGGGTGTTTCAATGGGGTTAAGGAAACAAGGGGCTAACGCACCTGTGGAAAAAAGCCCATGAAAATGTGTGAGATTTTTGCAGGTTTCTCTTAAAGTCACAGTTTTGGCAATTGCACACTTTGGGGGCAATTCTCCCCCCCCCCCCCCCACACACACACATAAGCTCTATGACTGGGAAATCTGGCCCACCTCACTGTGGCAGGTATCGTGGCTCTTGGCTATGTAATCACATGTGCTTTGCATGCCCAGCCCTTCTCAAAGAATCTACTTCCTTCCCCCGGCTGCCTGCCCAGGGGGTGCAAGCACGAGGCCACGCCTCTGTCCCAGCCCAGCTGGCTAGACCAAGTACTGTCCCCTGATCAGAAAGGAGCCATCCATAGCCTGGCCAGCAACCTTGGCCGAATGAAAACAAATGATGGGATGGATCAGATTCTCCTGGGGGAAACTGGAATGGAACAAGAGACTAAGCGAGCAGCAAGACGGAGACCAGGAGACGGGAAGGGATCTAGATAAATTTCACTCGAGGCGGACCACGAGGAAAACTCTACGTGCTCCGGCTGCTGAGGTCAGTGAACGCACCTTACGTCCCGCCCTTTCTGGGGCCGGTGTCGTGGCTTTCTCTGTATGTCTGAGCCCTTATAATGAATTTCCCTTTCCAATTGAGTGACTTTAATTTACAATTAATTGCCTGGATCCAAACATGGAGTGACAAGCAACCCGTGAACAGAACTTCCTCCAAACCAGTCTGCCCAGCCCTCCCTATACCCACTTCCTCTCCCACAGATGCACTTTCCCTCCTTCCTGTCCGTGTTCCACTCCCCGTAGGCAGCAAAGACACAGCCAAACACGGCTTAAAAGATGCAGGCACAGAGACGGCCGCGGGAGACGAAGATCACACAGAGCCAGAACGCAGAGAAGGGGGGGAGATCAGAATGCACAACGTGGAGACCACCAGGCCCACGACAGGTGGCTGCGAGCTCACAGACACACCCTGGAGGATCCCGGTGACAGGGATTTTATGTGTCACGTTGACTGGGCCCACAGAGACCCAGGTTAAACATAATTTCTGGGGGGGCCTGTGAGGGTGTTTTGCATGAGAGTAGCACTTGAATCAGTAAACCCATAAAGTGGTGTGCCCTCTCCAACTTGGGTAAGCGTCCCCTAAGCCGCTGTGGGCCCACACGGAACACAAAGGTGGAGGAAGTCAACATTGGCTCCTTTGTACTTCCTGCTTGTCTGTGTGAGCTGGAAGATTGGTCTTCAGCTCTTGGACGGGGATTTATACCTTTGGCTCCCTGGACTCCCGGGAGGTCCACAGACTCAGGATGGGACCATACCCCTGGCTTTCCTGAGTGTCCAGCTTGCAGACCGCAGATTGTGGGACTTCTCAACCTCCATAATTACATGAGTCAACTCTGCACGCTAAATCTCTTCAAATATATATTATATATATATATATATATATATATATATATAGGTTCCTATTGGATCTGTTTTTCAAGAGAACCCTGACTACTACAATCTCTTAGCTCCTCACTGGAGATGCCTAAAATGAGATGGGAGGTGCAGAGGACAAAACAGATGCTCTCTTAAGACTCTGGAAAGCGACTCTACCCGAAGATTTTGGTCCGTTGTTATTATGGTTATTTTTTTTACTTGACTCATGACTAATGTTTTAAAATATAGGTTCGCATTTAACAGAATCCTCTTATGGGAAAAGTCAGGCTTCCAGAGGATCCTCTGTATGTTCCTAAAGATAACATTTGGTCACTCATCTGACGTTTCTAAATAAGCTCCGTGTGTATCTAATGTATTAGGGGGCTGACCACAGTTTTCACGTATCTTCTGTCTTTTTGACATTTAAGGGATAAAGTATCAACGTGACTGTGGAATATGACTCATCTTTGCCGTTTTCCAAGCCATCTGCAGGATATTGAGAGATGCACGGTTTCCAGGCTGTGAACATACAGCACGCTCCACATTCCAAACCATTGCTGGCAGCCGGGCGTTAATGGCCTCTTCCCAGCAGTGCACCCAGCTAATGGTCTCTTCCCGACTCTCGGTCAAGCATCGCTAATGACCAGCACATTGCCTGCCCACACCAGGAGTGAGAATTCCACTTCCATATTTGAAGAGAGCCATCCAGGGGCCCTCCTTTCAGCCACAAAAGCCAGGGGACTTGGATGCACAGCATAATAGGAAATGACTTTTGAGAGGTGAGATACGATCTGTGGTTGGGAAAGATGGGTCTGAAATGGGATTCAATTGTGAACCAACAATGCCTTTGTCAGGGAGACAGCAAACCGGAAAGGACACAACATCTTTCTTTTATGAACCCGTCCATCAGTTTGATTCTGATGTCAGTATCAAAGAAGCGTTCGTGAAACCCTCAGTCACACTAAATGGACCTGAAATGATAATTGGCCTCAAGGTTGGGGATCCACACATGAATATGCTGCAGTTAAGTATCTCCAGCTCTCTCAGCAATCCGCTCGTTACATATGTAGAGTGCTAGGGAATCTTCCAAATTGGATAAGTTGGGTCGGAATTTACAGGGTTTATAAGTATTTGTGTTCTGCAGGTGCAGCCCTGTCTCCATGTTCTTCTGCACTCATTTTTCACTCGGGTCTTCCTGGGCAGCGCTGGAAGCACACAAAATAGACTCATGAGATCGCACCCTTCTGCCAAGAGTAGGAATCAAAAGCTTCATGCTTCCTCTGCCTAAAAATATGAATTGGTATGATTGATCGGTCACCACCCGCCCCCCCCCCTTTTTCTGGTCATGGCTACTTCCGTTTCAACCCTGCCTTGGTCAGAGGGGGAAAGTAAACAAAGCCAAATCAAAGGGATTAAAAACAGCGTAAGTTAAATCAATGGTTCTTTCACAGCTAAATGAAATGGGAGAGCAGAAATTCTCTAACGGCGTCTTCATCTTGTTTGTTCCCCCCCACACACTGAACTCACGTGTATTAAATGAGTATTTTCATCATCCTGTCCCATTTTACTCATCACGTCCCCCTGCTTTCCCAATGTTCGGATGTCAAGCTAACCAGGTGTGAATAAGGAAGAGTTTGATTCATCCCTCGTCTCTGATGAGAAAATCCTTGCCTGTAATCCTCAACATCTTAATTTAAGTTTACGTACCTAGAAAGCCAGCGTTAATGAAGACAGCTATTACCTTTGATTAGGTAAATCCATCAATCAACAATATAGACTTTAGGACTGGAAGAAACCTCATTATCTTCCATTTCAAAGCCTTCATTTTTTTTTTAATATGAAATTTATTGGCAAATTGGTTTCCATACAACAGCCAGTGCTCATCCCAAAAGGTGCCCTCCTCAATGCCCATCACCCACTTTCCCCGCCCTCCCACCCCCCATCAACCCTCAGTTTACTCTCAGTTTTTAAGAGTCTCTTATGGTTTGGCTCCCTCCCTCTCTAACTTTTTTTTCCCTTCCCCTCCCCCATGGTCTTCTGATAAGTTTCTCAGGATCCACAAAAAAGTGAAAACATATGCTATCTATCTTTCTCTGTCTGACTTATTTCACTTAGCATAACACTCTCCAGTTCCATCCACGTTGCTACAAATGGCCAGGTTTCATTCTTTCTCATTGCCACGTAGTATTCCATTGTGTATATAAACCATAATTTCTTTATCCATTCATCAGTTGATGGACATTTAGGCTCTTTCCATAATTTGGCTATTGTTGAGAGTGCCGCTATAAACACTGGGGTACAAGTGCCCCTATGCATCAGCCCTCCTGGATCCCTTGGGTAAATTCCTAGCAGTGCTCTTACTGGGTCATAGGGTAGTTCTATTTTAATTTTTTGAGGAACCTCCACACTGTTTTCCAGAGTGGCTCCACCAGTTTGCATTCCCACCAACAGTGCAAGAGGGTTCCCGTTTCTTCATTTTTAAGAGGAGGAAACTGAGGCCGTAAAGAGGTCAGGCAACATGCCATGTTCCTCTTGGGTAAAATTGCTAAGGCTCAGCTGTGATCAGACTGGGCAGCTGCCAGCAGGAGGAGGGATGAACACAGAAGGTCCCACAGGGCGGGATAGTTGCCACCAGCCCAAGGAACGAGGACATAAAGGTGACCAATGGCGTGAGCTTTCCAAAAAAGCACTGTTTCCTTTTTAAAAGATTGTCTTCCATTCCAGGATGGTCACTCCTACTTTTTAGGATTAAAATATCTTTCCTTACATGTAACAATGTCTACCATAAAAGCAGTGATTTTAAAATGTCTTTACCAGGAGAAATAAGAGATTTCCCTCCCTGAAATTTTCGGTACTTTGGATTTTTTTTTCTAATTGCTTTATTTACTGCTCTATCATATCTAAAATTCTGGGAAACCACTGCCTTAAGCCATAACGAGTCACTGGAGATTTTTAAATCAGAGAGTAACATGATCGGAGAAGTAATTTGGGAAAATTAATTGTCCTTCAGTGGATAGTGTCAACTTTAGTGGGAAGAAAATGGAGTCAGGAAGCCCGCTTAGGAAACAATTGCTACACAATCAGCACAGAGTAAGAGGAAAAAGCAAGCTGGAGCCTGGAGGTGGCGGGGGGGGGGGGGGTGCGGTGTGCAGCAAAGGACGAAACAGAGAGAACAAAGATGACTACGAGGTTTCAAGCCCAGGTACACCAAAGGATAATGATTTACACAGGGGCTAGCCAAATCTGGAGAAGTTAGGGGTACAAACACACAAACAAACAAACTGATTAATTTGGCAACAGCTGTATTTGGTATGAAGATACAGTAGATGCAATATGGAGAGTGTTTGACTGGAATTTGGCAATGCAGGGCCCACATTCTATAGAGAGGTCAAGGGATTCCTATGGGAAACCCACAAAAATATAGTAGTCACAAGAACGGAGAATAGAGACACAAAGAGGACCAAGATATGCCGATGATGACAGACAGAGACAGAGAGAGAGGAAACCCAGGAAGAAAGGTGAGTTCAATATGAAAGAAATAGTGTTCAGTTCCTTCCTTCCTCCCTCCTTCTTTCCCTTCTTTTCAACCATCCATCCATCCATCCATCCATTCATTTACTGAGCACTTACTCTGTTCCTGGTCCTAAACCACACTCCAAATAAGCCACAGCTGCAGTGCAGGTGTGCAGAATCCATCAGATCCCAAGGAAGAGGAGGACACAAGTGAAGGATACACCTCACTTCTATCCTCTCCGTGTCTCCCAGCTCCCTCTTTCCTTTGCTCTTTTGCTTACAACCTCTGGGCTGCCCAGAAGCCGCGGTCAGACTGCTGAGCTGAAATCAACAAAATGTGGACAGTGAACGCCAAGGGTCAACCCGTCCAGAGTATACGGCGGGCTTCCACTGCTGCTTACATTACAGGCAGGACAGATTTAAGCAAGGACCATTAGGATCCTTATCCAGGACGGGGAGGCTCAGTTTGGGAACCTGGCCACAGACATCCGATAGCATGCTTCCTGTTGGGGACAGCAGCTGGTGCTCTGCGCCTTTGTGAAGATTTTATTCAATTCTCCGGGAAGAAAAATGCTTTCAGTGGCAAGATGTAGAAATTGCTGACTGAAGTGAAGTGATGCCTCTTTAACCAAACATCAGCCAAATGGAAGGGAGCCCCAAGATCAGGGTGTTCTCTTTTAAATAAATTTCTGGATCCAGAATCACATTTTAGAGACAGAAATAGAAAAGTGGGTGTGTATAGAAATACATACACACACATATACATATACATGTACACATATTATATATACATATATGTACACATGCATGCATAGAGACATTTCAACAAATATTAATGAGACACACAGAAGGAAAGAAATAAAATCATTACAACTGTGCAACTATGCTAAGTTACGAGGAATAGAGATATGGTTCTACTATACGAGATATAACAGGAGGGGGCCTACAATAAGGTGGATTCAAACTCCTCATTTCACAGACGGGCGTGAAAGCCTTATTAAATTCTTTAATTGGCTGTATGTTTTAAGTGATTTCTTCAGTTAAGTTATAAACAATAACACTACATTGATTTTCTTTTCCTTTGTGGAGATTTCAACTGTTGGGTCTAATGATTCCATTTATATTTCACACATGTGCCCGAGGCTTCTGAGAAATGAGAATACTGGTAATAAGTCAAACGAAAAACGCATAATAAATAAAGTACACTCTCACACAACTTTACATTAAAATTTGCCTTTATTAAAATTTGCCTTTCCTTGAAGGTTACCATTTCCCGTTGGTCCAGCCTCTTACAACGAAGAGTAGTTGTTTTTTTTTAAGCGGTTCTTTTTGATACCGACTATTTATAGCAAATTGTACTGAATAGGTTGTGAGATTTGCTGTATCAGAGCTACGTATGGCTTCGCCCTTCTATCGGTGACTCTCTGCTCCCACATGACAGGTGTGCTAAAACCAGTAATGGTATTAGGTGGTGGATGTGGAACCACTGACAGCCGTGCATAGGAGCACCAGTCTGCAGCAGAGGGGTGCACATTCTGATCGTGCCACACAGCACGAGGGTGCCTGGGCAGCACCGACTGTGGGCAGGTGCTGCGCCTCCGGCCCTCGCCTGGTCCTTCCGCCCTCTCTTCCAACTGCTTGTCTCCTCAAGGTTCTGTTTGCGCAGAAGTCCCACGGCAACGGTGAGGCAGCTCAGCCAGAGCCCGTTCAAGGCCCATTGGTTCAGGCAACTCATTTTGTTTCCCCATCTTAAGGAAGAGACATTAATGTTCTCCATCAAAAGTGGAGAAAGGTCGACAAGATGGCGGCATCATCATGGTGACTTTGCCCCCCCTTCACAGGAACAACTAACATTCAATCGTGAAGGAGAAGCCACTGAGAGGATCTTAACACATGGGAAGGGGAAGGGGTGGAGACTGAGGCAGCCCCTGTACCAGAGACCAAGATAGACCACACCAGAAGGTAAGGGGAGTGGCTACATGCTGACCACATTGCCCCTCGCCCAGGCCAGTGCAGCACCAGCCAGAGAGACTCTCCAGAGCCTCTAGTTCCTCCAGTGGGAAAAGAGAACCCGGGGGGAACAACCAGCATCCCCCCCAGCATTGCGGGTTGCTTTGTGGGAGCCCCTACTGGGATCTTGCCCCACAGGGATCGCGGGGGAACCTATGTAGCCCAGCGCCAGGGCTGTGTCTGTGACGGAGAGGTGGGGAGGGGGTTTGCAACAAGCATACAAATTTGGGCAGACCAAGCTCATACCTTGGGCAGTGCCCAAGGAATAATCCCAGCCAGAAGCTCTCCTCCTCTGCAGGGCTAACTCAGTCGTGCACTCTGACCAGGGAGCTCGGTGGGGTGCAGTTCTACCTGACTTGGATCCTCAAGCGAGGTTGGCCAGCCCTAGAGCCTCGTTTGCCCAAACTCAGGCAAGGTGCTGAGTCACAGCCCCATCAGCCGTGGAGAGTGTCTCCCATCCCCTCCTGACCAGAAAGGCTACCTGGAAACTGTGCAGCACAGTGGCACTGAAGCAGAGAGGCGTGTGAGCAGAGCCGACTGCCCTCCGGGAAAAGCCAGTATCTAGCATGGAATGTGCCAGGGCTATGCCCCGGCAGGTGGGTTAACTCATAGCCAAGGCTGAGCTCCCCGTCCCTCCCAACTGGAGCGCCTGTCTAGGAAACTGAAAGTCTGCCTGAAGCAGTCCTTCCCCTCCCCACCCAGGCAAGGAGGCTAAGACGTAGGCCCAGCTGCTGTGGCTCCAAGGCCCCATCTGACCAGAAGGGCCGATGAAAACACCTGAAAGCTGGGGTGTGGCTTGGCCCCAGTTAAGACAACAAGAACAAAAAGCTCTACCTTCTTTAGAGATGTTTCTCCCACTGTGTCCGCACCAGGAAATGAATTCATGGCCCCACTCGTTGCTGAATGTTGCCTCCAGCCTGACTGACCAGGGAACCTAATCAGAGCTCAAAGGAAGTATCATAGCCCATTCAACAGCCCCTTACATACAGTGGCACTTGAACAAAACCACAGCCTGGAGCTTCCCCTACCTGTGGAGCAAAACCAGGAGCCTCACCTGATCAGGGAATTCACTGCAAACTCTTGCCTGATCCAGGTTCCCATGCAAGTTGTACATGCCGTCTATCCCATCCTGCTGCTCTTCCAGGAAAGGGAAATTAATTCATAGCCCCACCTACTACGGAATATCGTACCCAGTCCAACCCTTTAGTAAACCTGGACAGAGAATCCAGGCAACCACAGAGCTCATCCTACAGTTTCACTTGGGTAGGAACCAAGCAAGCAGTCCAACCTATCCAACTGTTTTCAGCCAGTGGCGCATTACCAAATCCCCAACATCAGAGCTCAAACAGTTGCCTCACCCCAAAATCGACCACAGTAGCAGGTAACACCTGCCCAAGGACATTACCAGCAGACTCACCCAGAAACACAAACTAAGCTGACTGGTGAAGATGTGTCTGTTCCAAATCAAACCTGTAGAGTCTGGAAGAGGAGCCCCATTATTCAAATGCATAGATGAAGACTTTCTCAGATGAACAAACGAAAACCTAAAAGTGTTCATTACCACCAGACAGAGCTGACAAGAAATGCTAAAGGGAGTTCTTTGAGTGTAGGTAACAGGATTCTAATTAACATAATAAAACATAAACAGGTAGCATAAAACTATTAGTAATAGTGAATATACAGTCAAAGCTAGGTTCTGTAATTGATGATAGTGTTACATAATTCACTTGCAACCCTAGCGTGAAACTTAAAAAAAAATGAACATAGTGGAAAAAAAAAACCCCACAACTACACTAATCTCTTATTAAC
Source organism: Lynx canadensis (assembly GCF_007474595.2). Taxonomy (NCBI): domain Eukaryota; kingdom Metazoa; phylum Chordata; class Mammalia; order Carnivora; family Felidae; genus Lynx; species Lynx canadensis. Next base: position 75,643,579 of record NC_044320.2, read on the forward strand.
TACACAATATATAAAAATGTGTAAATTATAACAGCAATAACCTAAATTGTGAGGGGGAGAACAAGCAAAAATGTACAAATTTGCAAATTCTATTGAAGTTGCTATCAGCTTAAAATAGGGTGTTATAATTTTAAGATATTTATGAAAGCCTCGTGGTAACCATAAAAGACAAGCCTGTAGCAATTAAACAAAAGAACACGATAAAGAAGTCAAAGCATACTGATACAAAAAGCATCATAACACAAAAAAAGACAGCAGGATTTTAAAAAGGGAGCAAAGGATCTACAAAACAACCAGAATATAATTAATAAATGACAATAAGCCTTACCTATCAACAATTACTTTAAACATAAATGCATTAAATTCTCCTATCAAAAGACTGTAAAGCTGAATGGATACAACAATAATATCCAATGATATTCTGCCTACTAGAGACTCACTTTAGCCTTATACACACATAGACTAAAGGAGAAGGGATAGAAAGAGACATTTCAAGCAACGGTAACCAAAAGATTACTTTCGAAATATTACTGCTTGTGGACAATACACATGGTCCCCCAAGAGTTCTGATGGACATGGGCAATGAGATTCACGTACATTCTGCAGCCCGTGGATCAAGGAGTAATTTCGACTTTCAAGTCTTCGGATTTAAGAAATACATTTTGTAAGGCTATACCTGCCATGAACAGTGATTCCTCTGATGGATCTGGGCAGAATAAATTGAGAATCTTCTGAAGGATTTACCATACTAGATGCCATGAAGAACATTCCTGATTCAGGGGAAGACATCAAACTATCAACATTGATAGGAGTTTGGAAGAAGTTGATGGCAACTGTCACTGATGACTGTGAGGGGCTCAAGATCAGTAGAGGAAGCAACTGCAGATGTGTTCAAAATAGCAAGAGAACTAGACTTAGAAGTGGAGCCAGAAGATGTGATTGGATTGTTGCAATCTCATAGTAAAACTTTAAAGATGAAGAGTTACTTCTTATGGATGGGCAAAGAAACTGGTTTCCTGAGATGGAATCTACTCTTGGTGAAGATGCTGTGAGGACTGTTGAAGTGACAATCAAGGATTTAGAATATCACATGGACTTAGTTGACAAAGCATCAGTAGGGTTGGAGAGGATTGACTCCAATTTTGAAAGGAGTTCTACTGAGGCTGAAATGCTGTCAAACAGCGTCACGTGCTACAGAGAAATCGTTCGTGAAAGGAAGAGTCAATTGACGTGGCAAACTTCAACGTTGTCTTCTTTAAAGAAATTGTCCCAGCCACCTCCACCTTCAGAAATCACCTGATCAAGTCAGCAGTCATCAATGATGCAAGATCTTCCACCAGCAAAAAATCACCTCTCACTGAAAGCTCAGATGATTGTTAGCATTTTTAGCAACAGAGTATTTTTTACTTAAGGTATGTACATGCATTTTTAGACATAATGTTTTGAACATTTGACAGACTGAAGTATAGCATAAACATATAATTTTATGTACACTGGAAAAACAAAAAAATTAATTTGACTCACTTATTGCAATATTCAATTTATTCCATTGGAACCCAACCCACAGTATCTCTGAGGTATGGTATATGAAAGGCCAACAGGTATAAGAAAAGGAGCTGAACATCACTGGTCATTAGGGAAACGCAAGTCAAAACTACAGGGAGATATCACCTCATGCCTATTAGAATAGCCATCATTGCAAAGACAAGAGATAACAAATGTTGCTGTGGATGTGGCGAGAAGGGAACCCTTTGTGCACTGTTGTGCAAATTGGTGCAGCCACTGTGAAAAGCAGTATGGAGGATCCTCAAAAAATTAGAAATAGAGCAACCACATAATCCTGTAATTCTACTTTGGGGTATTTATCTAAAGGAAATGAGGACACAATCTGAAAAAAAAATACATGCCCCCTTCTTCGTTACAGCATTATTTACAATAGCAAAGACATTGGAAGCAACCTAAGTGTCCTTCAATGGATGAATGGATAAAGAAGTCGTGGTGTGTATGTATGTATATGTATGTATATGTGTGTATGTGTGTGTGTGTGTGTGTGTGTGTATAATATTATATATATGTATAGATATATTTTGTATATATACAATGGAATATTATTCAGCCTTAAAACGTGAAGAAATCCTACCATTTTGACAACATGGATCAACTTTGAAGACATCATGCTAAGTGATACAGTTTGACAATATGTTGGAATCTGGAAGGCATTTCGCTATGTGAAATAAGTCAGAAAAAGACACATATATGTGTGATCTCACTTAAAACAACAACTAAATGGAATCTTAAAACATCAACAACTAAATGCATGAACAAAGAGCTCAGATGTGTGGTTAGCAGAGGTAGGGGGAAGGGAGCGGGAGGAAGGGGAATTGGAAGAAGGTACTTAGAAGTCACAAACCTTTCAGTTATAAGATAAATACCTGAGATATAATACACAACATGATGAGTACAGTTAACAGCATCGTATGATATATAGAAAAGTTGTTAGCAGAGTAAATACTAAGAGTTTATCATAAGAAGAAACATTTTGGGGGGCGCCTGGGTGGCTCAGTGGGTTAAGCATTCAACTTCCCCCCAAATCATGATCTCGTGGCTTGTGAGTTCGAGCCCCGTGTTGGGCTCTGTGCCGACAGCTCAGAGCCTGGAGCCCGCTTCAGATTCTGTGTCTCCCTCTCTCTCTCTCTCTGCCCCTCCCTCACTCACGCTCTGTCTCTCTCTCTCTGTCTCTCAAAATAAATAAACATTAAAAAAATTAAAAAAAAAGAAAAACATTTTTTCTTCTTGCATTTCCTTTTCTTGTATCTATATGAGAAGATGGATGTTAGCTGAACCCAGTGTTGTAACCATTTCACGATACATGTAAATCACATCATCTCAACATGTGCCGAATAAGTAAAAATTCTCTCTGTGCACGAGGTAGGGGGACCATTACATCATTAACGTATAATAATAATGAGCTGATTCCCAAGAGTATGCAGGGGTAAGAGTGAGGCAGGTGTATAGGGGGCATTTTCCAAAGCAGCCGGATTGAAGGGGCAAGGTGATAAAAATCCTCACACGTCTTGCTCACATTCATTTTCATCTTGGAGGTGAGGGGCCACCAATAAAAGATGCCGAGTCGCACGACGAAAGTCACGTTTGTGTTTTAGAGAGCTCACACTGTCAGCAGTAGGGGTCTTCTAGCAAGATGCACGGAAAAGAAGGCGAGAGGGGGAGGTCCGTTCAATGGTGACTTTGGTTGCCCAGGCAAGAATGATGGGGCAGTGAGGAAGGTAGAGCTGGGAGCTATTCGGGAAGTGGGACTGGTCACCCTGGATGATTGATTAAACATCGGGAGTCCTAAGGAAGACGAAGGAATCTAGGAGGAATCTCTCAAACGTGAGTTGGGAAGACATAGTTTGCAACCAAGTGGGAGGCATCCCTCGTTCCCTACCCCCCACACAGCTGCCAATTCTTCCTGACTTTCAGAGTAAAAAAGTTTTATTCTGTGCGTGGACGATCATTTCATAGGTCATGGGCTGTGTAAAAGCCCTCCTTTGTTGTTTTTTTTTTAATTTTTTTAATGTTTATTTATTTCTGAGACAGAGAGAGACAGAGCATGAGTGGGGGAGGGGCAGAGAGAGATGAGGGGGACACAGAATCGGAAGCAGGCTCCAGGCTCTGAGCTGTCAGCACAGAGCCCGAAGCGGGGCTCGAACTCACAGACCGCGAGATCATGACCTAAGCCGAAGTCCGAAGCTTAACCACTGAGCCACCCAGGTGCCCCGCCCCCCTTTGTCTTTTAATTTCACACTTAACAAAATTCCTTCTTCAGCCTCCTTTATACACCCTGTCACCCTACTGGGTGTGCATTTTCTCTCTTCCATGAATTAAGGCAGCATTCCTATAGGGTCTGGGGAAAGATTTACACTCTTGCCTTAATTTTGAAGTTCCTTAAGCCATATTTCCTGCCTTTCCTATCTCACTTCATGAATCCTTGAATAAATTATATTTTGCTAACCGACCCTGATGGGTAACTCTGATGGGTTACCACTCTGATGGGTTACTCATCAGGGTATGTTGAAGTTATTGGCGGTATTTCGAAGAACTTTTTTTAATGTTGCTTTTTTGATTGTTTTGACTTCAGCATCCATGAGGACCATGGTCACTGACAGATGCAGAGTGGGTATCCACGGCAGAGGGCAGAGTTACCTGGTTTATGTGGAGACACAGGACTAGGACTTTGACCTTCTCCACTCTTGCCAACTCTGGTTACTACGGGCCTCCTGTTTTACTTCCCTTCTGACAAAACAAAACAAACTTCCTTACTTTAAAAAAGCAAATAGACTACGCTAAGCGAAATTAGTCAGAGAGAGACAGATATCATTATGACGTCGCTCATATGAGGACTTTAAGAGACAAAACAGGTGAACATGAGGGAAGGGAAGCAAAAGTAATATACCAACAGGGAGGGGGGACAAAACAGAAGAGACTCTTAAATATGGAGAACAAACAGAGGGTTACAGGAGGGAGTGTGGGAGGGGGGATGGGCTCAATGGGGAAGGGGCATTAAGGAATCTACTCCTGAAATCATTGTGGCACTATCTGCTAACTAATTTGGATGTAAATTTTAAAAATAAAATTAGGGGCGCCTGGGTGGCTCAGTCGGTTAAGCAGCCGACTTCGGCTCAGGTCATGATCTCGCGGTCCGTGAGTTCGAGCCCCGCGTCGGGCTGTGTGCTGACAGCTCAGAGCCTGGAGCCTGTTTCAGATTCTGTGTCTCCCTCTCTCTGACCCTCCCCTTTTCATGCTCTGTCTCTCTCTGTCTCAAAAACAAATAAATGTTAAAAAAAATTTAAAAAAAATAAAATTAAAAAAATTAAAAAAGAGAAGAAAAACAAACAAACAAAAAACCAAAAAAAGCAAATAGACCAAAACACTGGAGACATTATAACAATATATTCCACCTGGAGTGCCTAGTTTCACCTGTTGGTTGTGCCTTTTTCTAATGCTCTCTAGAGAATAACAACACTTGTCAACACTACACAGTGCAATGTCATTTATTCAAAACAACGAGTCACTGTGCCAGACCAAGTTTGATGTGAATATATTCATGTGGGAATTTGCTAAGAAGGTGATGGTTTCACGCAGAGTTCAGCCTTTGGTTCTCGCAGAATATGACCAAAAGGAAAACATGGATCTAGGACCTAGCGTCGTGGGTCCCTGCTAAACCCAACATCTGTCTCCATAGGAAGAGAATGGTTGCATAGACCTTTCTAGGCATAGAGTATCAGTACAGTCGTTTGTTGCAATCTACCATAATGGGGTCAATGATAGCAATGATCCTAGTTAGGCTACAAATGCAGACAAGGCTAAGAGGCAAAGAACACCATACAGTTCATTACGGAATCTATACCACCTAAAGTGCAATGTCTAAATATGACCTCGTGCCATTCAATTCATAGGCCTCTCTGTAAATTAAATGGTTTGACTTGTAGACTCCGTCATTGTCTTTTAAAAAAATGTAAGTTTTGAATTGAAACACTATACCATATCAAAATGAAAAAGAGCCAAATGAGGAAATGCGAGCCAATCAAGCTTGTGAAATCTGGAACACGCACAGTCACACGGCATGACCTATTGCATACGTCCGAAATGAGACAGATGCACTCACTTGTACAGGTTAAGGCAGCACAGGGAAAGAGCAAGAACAAGGGTGAAGGGTGTAGTAAGTTTTACACCATGTGTGGTCTAAGTATTTATAATACACTAATATTATATATTAATATCTACTAATAGGTTTTAAGTTATCACATTTAATTCATTAAGGTAATATTTTATACCATAATCAGGATGGGTATTGATCTTAATAGCATAAATGATAGCTCATCGATATCAGAAGGCCCCTAATTCTTATTTTTTAAAAGTGAGTGTGGAGCCCCTGCAGAGCTTCTGAAATCATATACAGTAAATGCCATTACTTGAAAATGATGCTTCTGGAGAATGAGAAAATACCGCAAAACGATATTTAAATAATCAAATCTAGCATTTTCCAAAAGCTACAGTTCCATATAGCACACTTTGGGAAGTGCTGTCCTGAAAAGATTTTGTAGCCCAAATCAATTGTGACGCATTGAGAATAGTTAAAAGTCAAAGACACAGTTGAGCGTGAATGAAGTCATAGGACAAAATCATGGAGACTGTTCCATAGTCTACATAAGGGCCAAATATCTTCCCTTGTAATTTTCCAGCCCAATAAATTGGTTTGGAAATTCTTGAACTGACATTTATGAAATGTTTCTACATTTTCACATAGAAAGGTAAACGTGCTTTCAGGACACACGTATGATGATTGTTTATTTGGACATTATCCATATTCTTCTAAGGCTTGCTAAATTAGACCCGAAACCTCCTTGGACAAAGTTGTTTGAGTTGTTAGTTTACTTAATATAGCAATAAGGGAGACAGTCTTTCGATTCCGCTAAATAAATACAAATAAGCTTCAATAATTTCTTTCTGCTGGTTCAATCACTTCTTTTAGTGGCATCCCTCGGTCCTTTGCTTTCTTTCTTTTTCCCCTGGCACACATGCAACCTTGCACAAGAAGTGAAGACAAGTTGACGGGAGGTCAAGTAGCTAACCTTACCACGTCCCACTCCACGTCCCCTGGTCTCTCCTCACACTGCAAATCTATTACGTTCCAATAGAAGGTCACAGTCCCTGTCCAAGTGCCCACAACACGAATCTAGCCTTCACCCTAAATGTCTTTCTCTCCCTTATCACTATATTAAGGAAACTAACAACTCACACAACTGTCCAAGGAGGTTTAGAGCGAAGGAAAACAACTATATTTTTCATTCCAACTACGTCAAAGAACGGAGAGGAATTTCAGATCCTTTCTAGAAATGCCATCATTTGCTTTCTAGAAATAATGGAATAAATGCCATCATTTGCTTTACCGTCCTATATTATATTACTTAAAGTGTCAATTTCCTTTTAAAAACACTGATGAATTTTATTTGCTCAAACTATATCCAGACTGGTGAGGATTTTGTCAGGTTTTCCAGGATAGAGAATTTGGTTCCAGAACTCCTGTTCATGAGGTGCAAACCTTTTATGAACCTAGAGCATTGCTGTTCCGATCTTTATCCTGTTTAAATCACACTTAGAAAACTCAGCCCCTAATCTCCTCCCTTCAAAAGGGAATTGTTGTTGTTTCAATGTTTAGCTAATTTCCTTTATTTATACTGCCTTTGCAGGGGTCAATATTGACCAACTCCAGATACTTACAGAATCGAAACAACTTTAGGCATGAATTGTCTTTCTTTCTTCCTGGGGGTGTGGGTGGGACGGAAGATGGGAAGCAGAGTAGAGACTCTAGGTGGAGGCATACTTGAACGAAGCTGAATTTAGCTTATATTTTAATTCGCTTACGTGGGTGCTCCTCAGAGAAGAGACTCCCATTTGGACTATAAAGTGCTAGCGGGGAGTACGAGGCCTCATTTTGCCTTGTAAATTTCCAGAGCGCCTCATTTATTTTTTTTTTTTTTTAAATTTTTTTTTTCAACGTTTTTTATTTATTTTGGGACAGAGAGAGACAGAGCATGAACGGGGGAGGGGCAGAGAGAGAGGGAGACACAGAATCGGAAACAGGCTCCAGGCTCTGAGCCATCAGCCCAGAGCCTGATGCGGGGCTCGAAACTCACGGACCGCGAGATCGTGACCTGGCTGAAGTCGGACGCTTAACCGACTGCGCCACCCAGGCGCCCCAGAGCGCCTCATTTATTACTGAACACAAAATGGCATCTTAAGTCCTTTCTCAAGAAGTGGATTAATAATACTACAAACACAAATCAGAGTACAACAGGAGTCCTCCGTGGAGACCTATGTAGTTACATGGAGATTTGAAGAAGTAAAGGGTTTAGGAGACTAAGAAAGAAATATTATCTGAGATACTTGGCCAGCATCACACCCAGGCTGCCATTGATAATTCTGAAAAGGATAGCACTCATAAAGACATGTGCATAGTGAACCTCATTGGTTTGGCCCATTGAATCTTATCTGTGGTAAAAGCATCGGTTTTTCTTTGAGCAACTAAGTATACAGTGTCACCCCACTGTATGCAGTGTCCCCCCAGGAAGGCGCTCTGTCCTCTCCCACACAAGACAGGGACATGAGATACAAGTTCAGCCAATCAGATGCTCTTTTCCAGGGATCTGAACATTGAGTAAAGATGATCTGACCTCATAATGTTGCCCTAAAATGACAGTCCCCCATATCCACTACCTTGATCCCTGAAGCCCTTTGGCTTCTGCTGTTTCAATGGCACAAATGACCTTATAGTCCTCAAATAAAAAGGAGCCCCTTCCTTAAAAACATAATTAGCCAGAATGAGGTAAATGAAATGGACAGAGAATCAAAATGTCCCTCAAGAACCAGACTTCCTTATACCTACGTATATAGTGAAGGTTCCATTCATTAACTCAGCTAAGCTGTGCCAGAGACTTTGTGTGGGGAACCGAGTGGTGCCAAGGACAAGTTCAGCCTTTATGGATTTTCATTTTAAGGAAACAAAAATCAGGACATAAACAAATTGATAACATAAGCACGGATTGCTGTAAATGTTATGAAGGGAAACAACAAAGTTCTATGTCAAAAAAGTAATATCAATGACCCACTTTGGATTCAGTGATCAGGGAAGCCTCTGTGAGACAAAGTGCCCTCACTAAAGAGACCATGGCAAAATGCCAAGAGCTTGGCATGAATAAGTTCTTAATACGGTATTTTCAAACTGTGGGTTCTGATGTATTCATGGGTTAAAAAAATCAATGTAGTGGGTTGTGGCATCTACGTATGTATGTATTTATTTATTTATTTGGAGAGAGAGCAAGAGAGTGAGCACATGTGAGCAGGGGGGAGTTGGAGAGACGGGGAGAAACAGAGCAACCCAAGCAGGCTCTGTGCAGTCAGTGCAGAGCCTGATGCAGGGCTCGATCTCACGAACTGTGAGATCACGACCTGAGCTGAAATCAAGAGTTGGGACACTTAACCGACTGAGCCACCCAGGTTCCCCTATGGCCATTATTTTTAAAGGTAGAATACAGTAGAGTGGAACAGAAGACATCAAAGAGCATTGCCCATAGTAAAGAAGAGTGTTTAATGAAAATTTTGTTTCTACGGGCTCACAGGAGTTTGAAAAATATGACCGAAAGAAACGTTCTGAGAAAGCAAGGATTACACAGACTACAACTGTAAGTACTAACACAAAAGTCTTAAGCAAGGATGGGCAGCTGGGCTAGAGGATGCCCCCGGCATCTCAGAGTTCCTAGGGTACTCAAGGAATTCTCTCTGGGATAGGAAAAAAGCAGGGTCCACAGACTCAGCCTTCTGGCACAAGTTAATTGTTGGTGAGAAGAATCTCCTCATTGCACAGTCAACAATTACAGAATGAAAAACCTGCTCTATGTCCAGTCATCTGTGTTTGGCAAGCCAGAGGTGGTCTGACATATTCTTCATGAAGCTGAAGGCTGGTGGTGATGGCTACAGTTGGCCAGTTTATGACCATTGGTGTTACCCAAATCCCAGCAGACAGAGAATAACCTGTCACTGGGAGGTCCTCAGGAGAAGGGGCTGTCCCATGTCTACAAAGGAACTGGGACATGAGCACACTCAAGTAGAGTATCTTCTCCCCACTGCCTACCAGTGCCATTGCGGGGGGGGGGGGGGGGGGGGCAGTGAGGAAAGTTATGGCTGGTGGGAGAAGGATCTTCCTGAGCTCAGTCAGAGAATGTGAATGACAACGGAAGGAGGGTCACTGAGAAGCAGTGTAAGCACCACCAATTTTAAAAAAGCAATTTCTCTAAGGAGATATAAACCTGCAGTGATGCCCACCTTGGCCTTCAGGCAGCAAACCAGGGCCTCCACGGGGTGAGGCAGAGAAACTACCACACATTATTTGCCAAGAGACTGGGAGGGGGTGCTAAGGGGAAGGAATGAACCCGTGGGCCTTTGTAGGATAGAGGAGTTTATTTCATTGGCTCTCTCAGAGCCAGAGATGGTCATTATTGTCATTTTATGCCTTTGTAATTTACCACGCTTGTACAGATGTTAGGTTGACAAAATCCACCTGCAACCGGGGTTCATCAAATACATCGTCTGCTTATCTGCTGTCATTGTGTGGTATTTCATCCATGGCTCGACAGGCAAGGAAAGTAAGAAAAAAACCTAAAAGATTCCAAACAACAGGGCTGGGCTTCATGTTGGTTGGACAGCTTTGCAAATCCTGGTGCTCAAAGGCCAGCTCATCTAATCTAATCTTGGTTGGCAATGATAATCAAATGAGCCGGACAGAAGGAACAACAGGTATGTCTTGGCAGGGGTGATAATTGAAGATAGGCTACAGATAAAGAGAGATCTGTCCATATTGGATTATTAGTAGCAATAATAGCTACGATTGATGTACTATATGCAAGGCACTGTATTAAATACTTTACATTTAATCTTCATAAGTGTCCTCTAAATTAATATCCTCATTTTAAGGTCATGATTAAAGATTAAAATTGAGGGGCGTCTGGGTGGCTCAGTTGGTTAAGCAACCAGCTTCGGCTCAGGTCATCTCATGGTTCATGGGTTTGAGCCCTGTGTCGGGCTCTGTGCTGACAGGTCAGAGCCTGGAGCCTGCTTCGGATTTGGTGTCTCCCTCTTCTCCCTGCCCCTCCCCTGCTTGTACTCTGTCTCTATCTCTCAATAAATACACTACTATGTGGATGGAACTGGAGGGTATTATGCTAAGCTAAATTAGTCAGTCAGAGAAAGACAAATATCATATGACTGCACTCATAGGAGGACTTTAAGAGACAAGACAGATGAACATAAGGGAAGGGAAGCAAAAATAATATACAACAGGGAGGGGGACAAAAACATGAGACTCTTAAATACGGAGAACAAACAGAGGGTTACTGGAGGGATTGTGGGGGGGATGGGCTAAATGGGTAAGGAGCATTAAGGAATCTACTCCTGATGCTAATGAACTTGGATGTAAATTTAAAAAATAAATTAAATAAAAAATAATAAATAAATAAACAAACAAACATTTTTTAAAAAGATGAACATTGAGATTAAGTAACTAGGTCAAGATCAACTAGTTAGTAAGTGGTAAGGCTAGAACCAGATACCGGGAATAGAGGACAAGGGTCTCAGCTCCTGGGGAAAGAGATGGGAAACCCAGGAGGCAGTCAGAGCCCAAGCCAAACTGTCTAGTGTTTAGGAGTAAAAGTGTGTAGAATTCAGTAGACGATTCCAGTGGGGAAGCCACGTGGGTCCATCGAGCTCTTTCTAGCCACACCAGGACCTTCACCACTTCCCAAGAGCTAATCTTGATGGGTATTGGCTCAGGGGCTATAGGTTTCAGTACATGAAGCTAGTTGTTGCTAAGAACACGGACACTGCTATATCTTTTAAGCATATTTTAAAATTTGGTGTTCTATCTCAAGAAAATTAAACATCCATGATCACTTTCACTGGTCTTGTAGTATTTGTATGGGATGTTGATGTCCAGGAAGCCTCGTGTGTTGTTTCCTTTCGCTTGTGGCATGTAGCTGAACGTCTCCAGAGTATTTGCCTTTGCTACGCTTAATCTCTAGTTTATTCTATTCGTTTGTGTCTACAAGCCAAGATTTGAGATCTGTAGTTTTCAAGTCTATAATGAATGTTTGACCTAGCAAATTAAGAACTCAGTCATCCGGAGGGAGTGATAGATGTCACATTAGATGCATACACTCAGACAATTTTCTAGGACTTCCTTTTTAAGCAATCAGTGGATTTGCTACGGGCACGTGCTCCAGCATTTTTTAAGAGGATGCACTTCCAGTCATTTTTCTGAGATTCTTAATTTCAGCAAAAACCCTTTGTTGCTTGCAAGTTAACTTTAAGATTCTAGTTTCTATAATTATCAGGACACTTATAGGGACCTACTTTAAAGAGTTGTTCTGCAATAAGGTAAAAAAATCAAATCGTTAAGCTTTTCTTTCATAACACATGCATTTTTTTCTAAGTTTATTTACTTATCTTGAGGGAGTGAAAGGGAGAGAGAGGAGAGAGAGGAGAGAGAGAGAGAGAGAGAGAGAGAGAGAGAGAGAGAGAGAATCCCAAGCAGGTTCCACACTGTTGGTGCAAAGCCCAAAGTGGGGTTCCATCTTACCACTGTGAGATCATTTCCTGAGCCGAAATCAAGAGTCAGACACTCAACCTACTAAGCCACTCAGGCGCCTCTCGTAACACATGTATTAAGTGACAATCATGTGCTAGCCATGGGGCAATGTGAGAACAGAAAGGAGAAATATACTCCCAGACTTTGGGAGTTCATGGTGTTGTAGGGATCCAAGGTAAACACATGCAAAAAAAAAAATGCTTAAGAGAAACAAAAAAGGAACTTTCAATTCTTCCCTTTCCTTAAAGCTCCCATAGAACAGAATACATACATAAAGTTTAAGCCTATTTCTATGCGCTTGTCACCAAAGCAAAAGAATTAGTGAAAGTTATAAGAAAGTAAAAGTTTCTGGAAGAGCTTACAAAGTTATCTAAAGTTCTGGAAGGGCCTCAAGTTTGGCCTTCTAAGAAGCATTTATTCCAGTGGGAATCAATACTCAGCTGGTTGGCTCGGAGAAGGGGTGGGGAGAGGCTGTTGGTTTGCAAGGCCCAGGGTCTGGGCATTTCCGGATTTGCCAGAAATGGACTGAGAGGAGAGCATCCCTCATTGTGCAGAGACACCCAGCCCCGTTTTCCGAGTCCATCCAAAACAGCCACAATATTCTAGTTTCCAGAGACTCTGGGTAAGCAGATCAGTTGTGAGGCAGCTTGAACAGACCACTGAGGCCCGGCCTCCACCCCTCCACGCCAGTCCACCCTCCTGTGCTGGGCACGGCTCTGCAGGAGCTATGAAATCCAAGCCCACGGGGGAGCCTGGCCAAGATGAATTGCTGCTGTCAGCAGGAGCTGCAAACCTCCAGAGTGAAGTGAGGAGAGCCCATTCTGCATGGGAAAAGAACAAAGACCCACGGCAAGACCACGAATGAACCAGCTACCATGTACTCCGTGGCGATACTACCCAGTAAACAGCAATGCTTTTGACAGGGGTCTCAGATATTACTGCCTTTTCCCGTAATTGCTTAACAATAATGGGAACCGAGCACCTGATTGCCTGGGGACTGGATTCCAGAAGCCCAAGCTCTGAGAGGGACACAGGACGCTCCTTCGCAGCAGGGTTCGTGCCGGAATAAAGGCCTCTAGAGAAAAACTAAAATAAAAACAAAATAAAAAATAAATAAAAAGGCATCGCTTCTAGAATTTGGGGTGTGATGGCTCTTACTGCCTCTAACACTATTGACTATCTCTCTGAACCTGGAGGTGTTTGGAATGCCAGCCTTCAGGTCTCAGAGGTGAGAACGATTCCTGCCGGACACCGAGGGCTCTTCAATAAACCACGGAATAATTCCAAGCAAAATGAGAGCGATGCTTCTTTTTTGCAGACCTGTGACAACATCTCAAAAGCTGCGGAATCATGCTCTGTTGTGTGTTCAGATTTATACTGACTTCAAAGACCACGCTGACTTGTCGTAAATGTCCCTCGTCACGAAAAACCGAAACGTTCTATGTAAAAGTTTGCATCACGAAGAAAAGTGAGATCTGCGAACCTACAAATGTTGAGACCATTTCAACATCAGTTTTCAAAAGTGATGTGAAATCTTTCTGTCTCTTATAACTTAAAGGCACTGGGTGCAATGATTTGGGTACCAGGTTTTACCCTTTACAGTGAATTCTGGTGGTGATTTGTGTTAGTTTTCATTACTCAAGAATCTACGCGGCACAAGTGTGTACGAGATGGCATGTCAGTCTATTCTGATATGTTTCAGAATATCAGGTACACTCCACCTTTAAGTCATTCTACTTCATGCTATGTTTTATGAAAAGTTTAGTTTCTTGATGAAAGCAGACAGAAAGCCTTCCTCTTCCTAGGGAAAACGTCCTTTGGTTTGAAAAGATAATAATCACACATCACACGATATAATCGGACCTCTTGCTACAAACATGGGCTTTCAAAATGCAGATGTGAATTCCAAAGTGAGCTCTAGAAGTTTAGAGCCAGGTGACGTCATGCAGATAATTACAGTCGACCAACACAGTCCCCTCATACGTTCTTTTTTTTTTTCATATAAATACACTACAATCCTGTAAATATATTTTCTCTTCCTGATGGTTTTCTCATAACATTTTCTTTTTCTCTAGCTTACTTTATTGTAAGCATACAGCATATAGTATATTTAACACAAAAATGTGTGTGAAGGGACGGTTATCGGTAAGGCTTCCCGCTCAACAGTAGGCTATTAGTCGTTATGTTTGGGGGGAGTCAAAAGTTCTACAGGGATTTTTGACTGTATAGGGATTTGGTGCCCTTAACCCCCATGTTATTCAAGGGTCAACTGTATACTTTCTTGGTTTTAGTTTTCTCATCTCTAGAATAAGTAATGTAATACGTAGCTTATTGGTTCTTGTGAGGAGTAAATGCAAACGTTTGCTGAGGGCTGACCCACAAGGCCTCCTCGCCAGTTCCTATTACCTTTTGAGAGAGAATGTTCTGAAAAGATCTGGTGAAAAATGAATGTGGAGCCGTTAGAAAATATCATCTATTACGTTCTTTGTTTTCGTCATTCAAGTTTTGAGTCGAGCTGTCTTGTGTATTATCTCTGCTCTCATTAATTCCCCCAACCCCCACCAAACGTAACTACTATCCTAAGATTTGTGTTTCGTTGTCGTTGCAAAACAGTCTTCTGAGACTCTAATACCTATATTTATATCTATGTATCTCTCATTTGTCCGTCCATCCATCCATCCATATTACCTCGTTTTGCCCTATGTTCTTTGATCTCTATTTTAAAAAGTTATCATGCTCCTTTAGATTTCTACAACTAGCTTGTATCTACAACTCATTCATTCACAGTTGTGGACGATTTATTTCTATTTCTGAGTAACATTCCATCGTTTAAATATGCCACAAAATATAGGGATATTTCTAAATTATAGACTCTGGGGCACCTGGGTGGCTCAGTGAGTTGAGTGTCCAACTTCGGCTCAGGTCATGATCTCGTGACCGGCGTAGGGCTCTGTGCTGACAACTCAGAGCCTGCAGCTTGCTTCGGATTCTGTGAGTCCCTCTCTCTCTGCACCTCCCCCGCTTGTACTCTGACTGTCTTTCTCTCAAAAAGAAAAATAAATAAATAAATAAATAACCATTAAAAAAAAACTGTCTAAATTATAGATTCAGGAAAGGAATGTCTAGGTCAAGCTCAATCTTATGAGATAATGCCAAATTCTTTTCTAATATTGTGATACCAATTTACACTCCCACTGGCAGTATGTAGCAGGTCTCATCAAACTCATCAAACTTTAGGTCTCTGGACTTAAAGTCTCCCCCAGTGATTCACCGGACTTCTTAATTTTTGCCAATCTAGACGTTATAAAATGGGCATCACTTTATAGTTTTAATTTAGATTATTTTTTCATCTGTTTATTAGCCATTAATTCATCTTTTCTGTGCACAGACTATCCATGTCTTTTGTGCGTAGTTCTTTGAATATTTTTTGGTCAAAGACACTTATTTATTTGCAATTCTAATGCTTTCCTGTTTCTTTGTACGGGAAATACATTATTCCAGATCAAGTCTTGTTCTCTTTATCTTTATGGTAATTTTATTAACAGAAATGAGTCATTTTCATGTTGTCAAACTCAACAACCTTTTATGGCTAACACTTTTTATTGCCTCATTTAAAAAAATACTTCCCTACCCTGGGTTCCTAAAGCTATCCCCTTAGATGGACTTATAAAATCTTCACCTTTAATATTTAATCCTTGTGGAATTATTTTTTATTGTATGGTACTAGGTAGGACCCAATTCCAACTTTTCTACCTTAATAAACAATTGATTTAGCCCCATTTATTGAATAGTTAGTTCTCCACAGGTACTTACAATGCTACCTGTAGCATAATCAAGCGACCACAAATATGTAGGTCTGGTTCTGGGCTCTCAATTCTGTTTTCCATAGTCTATTCATCTGTCCCTGCACCAACACCATAAACGTCCTCAATTACTATAGCATTATTGTAAGTCTTGATATCAGGTAGAGCATATGCCTTCTTAATTATAATTAGTTCTCCAGGAGAGTTTTGGCTACACTTGCCCCTGTGCCCTTCCATACACGCTTTAGAATCACTTTGTCAAGTTCCTGTGAATGTACTTTATGGATTTTGACTTGATTTTCTTTGATCAATCTATGGAGATTAATATGTGAGGAATTGATGATGCATGATTTTTTAATCTTGCTAGTCATGAACATGGTATATATCTTCACTTAATTAGTTCCCCTTTTAAAGAGTTCCAACAACTTATAAAATTTTTCCATGAAGGTCCTGCTTATTTTTGGTGTGTGTATATATATATATGTATATATGTATATATATGTGTGTATATATATATATATATATATATATATATTCATTCTTCTCTAAATGTTTTTGGGAGGAGGAAGATAATTTCCAATGCAGACAATCATGCCATTTACAAGAAAACAGTTTTGTTTCTGCCTTTTCATTCCTAATAATTATTTTTCTTATTTGATTTCATTAATCAATACCTCAAAAGCGATCTTGAATAAAATGAGCGTTAGTGGACATTTTCATCTCTTCGTTTTAAAGGAAATACTTCTGTCTCACCACAAAGAATAATGTTTGTTGTAGGTTGTTGGTAGATAGTCTTTATCAGTTTAAGGAAGTATTTTCTTGTCCTAGCTTCCAAGAGTTCATTTTTTTAAGTTATGCTTAGGTATTGAATTTTATCCATATTTTTTCTGCATCTAATAAGAGATTATGTAGTTTTTAATCTCTTTGTTTATGATGGTGAATTACATTTGTAGATTTCTTGAGGGTAAATTGTTCTTGCATTCTTAAGATTAAGCCATTCTGATCATGGTTGGGTTCACTTTGCTAGTATTTTGTGTAGTAATTTTACGTCTGTATCCATGAATGAGATTGGTCAGTAATTTTTCTTTTTTCTACTGATATTGCCTAGTTTTAATATCATATAATAAATTAGTGGGTGTTCCATTTTTTTTATTCTTTGGGAACAAAATTGAAGATTCAAATAATCCTTACCTTCTGCTTAATCCCAAAAAGCCTTATTATGCTATACGAGGATCTTCATTGTACCAGGTTAAATTATACAGTCTGTAAGTGTTTGGGCAAGTTATAACTTCAATAGTAAGCCATAAAGGGTTCCCTCCAATGTCGTAAGATCTGTAGGAGGAGCTCTGACACATCCTGTTGATGGAATACTTCTCAGGAGTTGAATGCAGGTTAACAGAAAAACAAATAAACTTGGCCTGGGCTTCAGGAGTTCTTTTTATAGTATACTCTAAACCTGAACCAGTTTAAGAGGTCAATGATACAGATGTTAGAATTTACAGTACAGAAAACATTAATTGACAGTAGAATCACAATTTACAATCCTTTTTTGGCTAAAGAAACATAGCCTGGAGAA
Organism: Lynx canadensis; assembly: GCF_007474595.2. Taxonomy (NCBI): domain Eukaryota; kingdom Metazoa; phylum Chordata; class Mammalia; order Carnivora; family Felidae; genus Lynx; species Lynx canadensis. The sequence continues at coordinate 75,661,157 of NC_044320.2, forward strand.
ATAATTGTTGGTATATTTTCTTCTTCTGTGTACAGCTCTAAAACACGCATCTGATAAATCAAAACTCTCTTCGACATCAAGTGAGATAACTGGTTTAATAAATGATGCATTGTTTTCCTACCAGTCCCAGATGCATGCATGAACCTCCTTTATGAAGTGAAATGGAAAGGTAGTTTCTCTTTCCCTTACTAAGACCTCCCCCAACTCCCTACCGATAAATAGGGAACTTCAGGGTCAATGAAACCCTGTCCCCTAACTCCCTGAACCTGAGACGTCTACAACAGATTACCATAGACATTACAGGGATGCAAAACCTCAAGTTCAATTGAGGGACCTGCCTGAATGACACCACGGCATTTTAAAATGAAAAACTGTCACACCTCAATATATTTTGGTAACGTCTAGGTGCTGGCATGACTCCAATCATTGACAGCTAGGCATTTGTGACAAATTAATTTTTTTCATTCATTTATTTACTCTCCATCAGCATGTATCAAATACTTACTGTAGTCAAGGTACAGAGCGAAGTACTACATAGGAAACATGAATAAAATATTCCATTAAGTAAGCATATATTAAGTACCTTTAAGTACAAGGCACTGTGTTAAGCACTGTGAAAATGAAGTTAAGGCAGCATCATTGTCTTGGCTGACCTTAGGGAAAAACATTACCCTCGATAGATTCATAATATTTTTATCCATAATATGCTACAAAAGCTTTTTAAAACCTGGCTGAATTATTTTTAATTACTTGATTTTTCTACTTTATTTTTCTGAGCTGACCCTGTATTGATAATGAGCTTTTATTGATTCAGCTCTGCCTACCAACGCAGCGAATACATATGTAATGGCAGCATGCATAAAAACGAGCCTGCAGCCGGGGGAAATGTTTGCCATTATTACATGGGAAATCTTCCGGTGGCTTGAGCTCACTATTAAGTGAAAGGTAGAAGTTTGAAAGAGACAGATAACCTTTAATCAGTTTGGACCTCTATCAGGACGGGACTCTGCCAAAGTGCGTTTAAACTGCCCCTTCGTTGCCACACCACGTGGCACACACAATGTCACGAGAGAAGAGAGTACATCAGAGGATGCACAAGACTGACAGACACTCGACAGGCTGCAAGACCAACCAAGCAGGCAGAAGACATTCCAGGGTGATGGCGAAGCAGGCAGTCAGCCTGATGCAGAGTAAGATGAAAAGAGCAAATTTCACCAGGAATCGCTTGACAATGACTACCAGAGAGACGCAAAGATAAAGAATCTTTCCTAATAGCAACAAAGAGTCTGGAAGAAGAAAATGAGAAATCACCCCTCAGGGTTTAGGACCAGGAATTGGGTAAGACGCCCAGAAAGGAATCAGCAGATCCTGAAAAAGTTTTCATCAATTTCTACGGAGAAAGAACTAGAAATTTCCTATCGTGACTCTACCGCATGGTCCTCGGTGTTCCGTGTACATTTCTACTTACTTAATGTATGATAAACAGTAGATTATCCTTATCCTACAGCGTGCGGTCATTTTCAGCAAATTACATTTTGGTGTTTTGCTCATCTTTTACTAAACGGCCCGCTTCAGCTATTGCCATAAGCTGATACAGAAACTGGGTGAGCACCATCCAACAATTTGACCCAAAGTCTGTTGCTGAGAAGGAAAAACAAACAACAAACAAACAAAGCAAAAACAGAAATGCGTGGCCCCTTCCGGAACGTTGCTTCAATGGGATTTCGTTCTGTTTGAATTGAATGAGGAGTGTCTACATTAGCCTCTGGATTTTTCAGGCCCAAAACAACATGGCATTGAGGAATGCTTGTGGGGAGCTGTTTTCCTTTGTCTGTAACGGAAACCAATAGGTTAATATTTGATCGAGCATGATAGGTGCCAGACACAACTATAAATGGCATTAGTTGACCTCAGGGGAAGAGGGTGCACAAATTTTGTCCAGCTTTATTGAGATACAATTGACATATAAGCACAAACATAGTTAAAGATAGAGAACTGATGTCCAAATTCTTTCACGCAGAATTATCCCATAAAACTGTATAACTGATAACTATTAAAAGAGAGAAACAGAGTTACTTCAAAAACTGAAATCAGGGGTGCCTGGGTGGCTCAGTCGGTCAAGCATCTGACTTGGCTCAGGTCATGATCTCACAGCTCGTGATTTTGAGCCCCGTGTCAGGCTCTGTGCTGACAGCTCGGAGCCTGGAGCCTGCTTCGGATTCTGTCTCCCTCTCTCTCTGCCCCTCCCCTGCTTGTGCTCTGTCTCTTTCTCTCTCAAAAATAAATTAACAATAAAAAAAAAATTGAAATCAACATAGTAACATACAACGGTAAAGGGCCAACTTGAGTCAGAACCGTTAGCACTCTCCCCCTTGGGACCTTCCTGGCAGGTACCTGTCAAAGGGGTCGTATCCCAAATCTTGATCTGGGAAACGTTCATTTTGACAAAGTACTTGGCTTAGAACCTGATTAACAAACCTCCAAGCCCAAATCAAGTTTGGGGAGGGACAATCAAATTTTCATCTTCTTCAAGTAGATATATAAATAGCAAAATGGTTAATATTTAAAGCTTCAGAGTAAATAACTGCAGACACACTGTGACTGATGTTTGGATGTTTTAGGGCCTTCTAACGATGTCTCTCATGAATTAATAATTTAAGAACCCAATTTGAATTCTCAAACATTTCCAGTTTTTCTTCCTTATAATTACTTACAAACTGCCATTTATTCATGGGAGAGAGATGAAAAATATCCCAAAGCTCTGATGATTGTCATAGAGAATGACTTAAATTAACCACATTAGTTAATCTGGATCACCCGTACGTGTGGCAGATTTATCAAAGAAACCGCCAACGACAAGACCAGAACCCTGGAAGGGAGGGAGTGAAGACACGAGACTCTAGAATAGGTGAAATCTGTGTTTCTTGACCTGGTGTCCAATACGAGGAGTTCATTGTTCAACCTTTGGGCAAATCAGTGGATCTTTCCATCACTAGCTGTGCAAAAACAAGTGCTACCAAAGATTCGGTACCCTTGGGCCCAAAACATTTGGGCCCGTGTCTAGAAAAAGAAACGTGGGCTTAAAGTCAGAAAAAGACACGGGGTTTAGTACTGACCTTGCCCTTTAAGGCTTACTGGGAAGGGTTGGCAAGAAGCCAGGCCACGCGCAGGCCCTCTCCGGGAAGGGGCCCCTCTGGCTGGTGGGCACGGCCCCGGGGAGCCACGAGTTGCGTGGTGAAGCGGTGCCCCCTGGTCCGCAGAGTGGAAGAGGCAGCTACGTCCAGCAACAGGTCCCAGGTGGCACAGGTCACCCACGTGTCGGACTTCAGGCCGCACTGGGCACTTCTGCAATGAACCTGGCTTTCCCCGGGAGCGCGCCTGCTGAGCACCCCATGGCAGGCACATGAGATAACTTTGCAAAGTCTGCAGTTAGGATGACCGCTCCTCACCCTGCCCTCCTTGCAAACCTACCTGAAAAGAGCTGTTTCTGCCAGGACGAGGCGGAAACTGCACAGGGTATTTTTGAAGAGCGGAGGCTCTGAAAGCAGACTGCGTGGGCTCACAGATCGGCCACGGGCTGGCAGGGCACCCTACATAACTAGGAGATCGACCGACCTCCCTGTGGCCAGCCTATTCATCTGCAGAATGGGAACGGGGAGGGCAGTGCCTGGCAGGCGGCTCTGAGGTTCAAGGGTGCGAACAGAGGCAAAGCCTTGAGCTCAGTGCCTTGCCCCTAGAAAGCGCTAGGAGAGAGGGTAGACAGATAACCTACCCAAACACCGCTCTCTTTCCCTGCCACGTTTCTCTCTCCAGCAGGTGTTCTGAGAACCCTCTTCCGAACCAAAAATACTCTCCGTGAAAGCGAATTTAGCTGATAAGTACTATTTATAATCAGGACGATGGCCCTCCAGCCGTCTGATCCGGCACATTCGCTTTTAGCACCGGAGCTCATTGGAGTGAGTTGACTTCCTGAGGTTACCCAGCCAGTTACTGCAGAGCCCTGACTACAAAGCTGGTTGCCTGTGAGCCGAGAGTGGACCTGTTTAGAAGATGTTCATTTAAAACACGCGAGGGAAAAGGGAAGAACGAGGAAAGCCAACGACGGTGCCAAGTCACAGGCTATGGGCAAGAACTGTCTTCGCTCCCTCTCTCTCCGATCTGCGATGTGCGTCCGTCCACTGGAAGGTTCATGCTGCTTATCAGCAGGGGGACTGATAAAAAGAGCAGCCTATTTGCACATAGCAGCACAGGCTTGTGGGGGAACGGAAGGAGGGGTCCACACACCATACTGGAGGGTTTTAAGGTTCCTTTCACAAAGCAAACAAACCATAGCAATGAGCAGCTTCACTCAATCCTTGCACCTAAAATAACATAATTAAAAATTCTCTCCCTTTGCTTCATGGTATTTTCTTGAGTGGTGAAGTGGCGTTTTCGAAAAAAAAATTTACGTGAGGAATCTTCACATCTCTACAACTCCGTGTGAAACTCAGAGCCTGGGCAGGATGGGGACGGGGTGAGGTGTAGACACCAGGACTGGTTTATTCAGATCTAATCACATTGACGGTATGAAATCCGTTTCTTTTTTTCCCTCCTCTTCTTCCTCTACCTAGGTATCTTCACTTGTGTGGCTGGACCCACTTAATGAGAAGAGAAGCAGGGATTAAGTTCCCATTTACTTAGCATTGTGTAGGGGCAGAGTCACTGTGTGTGTGTGTGTGTGTGTGTGTGTGTGTGTGTGTTGGGGGCAGTGAAATCTGTGTTTTGCAGGAGAATAGAGGGAGCCACAGAGGGAGGAGTAGGGATGGGGATAATGATGACGAGAGGAGAGGAATGATACCTGCTATGGCAGAACTCCAAATGTAATGGGGTTGACAAGAACGTAAAAGAAACATAAAAGAAACCTCCATACAAAGACAATACGATTTCATCCTGGGGAACAGAGTTCTTGGAATAATTAGGGCAGGGAAGATGGCTGGGGGAAAGTCTGGGGACAGAGAATGTGAGATTTTCCCAGCACCCTGAAGGAGAGCAGACTCAAGTCGGGGAGGGGAGTGCCATTGGTCCCGAGGTCCATGCACAAATGGCCCAGTGGGAGCAATGGGGGTGTTGGGCATATTACCTGGCTGAGGTCAAGTGGGCAGCCACTATCCCACCTCCTGCCTGGCCCCCAGGAGCTCTGCGTGACTACCCGTTAAATAATAACGAGCACACTTGCAAGCTGCAGGAAGATGCTGTCCTTACTACGGAGTCAGGGAGAGTCAAGAATGGGGGATAGCCAAGCACCAATGTATTTAGAGCTTGGCCTCCCCTCCCTTGCTGAGCACACTTCCAGAGAAGAATGACAAATGGTTTTGGAATTGGGAGAGTGTGAAATTTTTCTTCCAAGCCTGTATTCCTAGTTGCAATGCCATGAAGTTCACATTAAGCAGACTTGATTAAGCAGACTTGCTCCCATGGGGCTGGACGGCCTTCTACCCAACATGTGCCAGTGACTCTCTTGAATAGCTCAGTCCCCCTCTTGCAGAAATGGTCTGTCATGCTAATCCTTGGTATCTTTAGTATAATTTACCTTCTTTCCGTGATAACTGTATGGAATTGCCTTCACCACTTCCAATTTAAATCCATACCCCTGACCATGAGGGGAAAAAAGGGTCTCCAAAAAAGGCATTTTTTTTTTTTTACCAGAAAGTGACCTTTTTCCAAATCGTAAATATGTCAAAAAATAAAAAAATCAAATGCCTCCTTGAGTGGACAATCCGATTCTTTGGTGACTGATGTGCAGTTTGTGGGGCGGTTTCTCTTTTTCAGAGGTTGGAATTTTCTTTCTCATAGTTGTAAGGTTTGTCCCCACTTTCATTTCTGGCTCATAGCAGACACTCAGTAAATACCTATGACCCCAATACCCCAAATTCTTTTTTTTTAATTTTTAAATATTTATTCATTTTTTGAGAGACAGAGAGAGACAGAGCGTGAGCAGGGGAGGGGCAGAGAGAGAGAGAGAGAGAGAGAGAGAGAGAGAGACAGACTCTGAAACAGCCTCCAGGCTCTGAGCTGTCAGCACAGAGCCTGGCGGGGGGCTCAAACTCACAAACTGTGAGATCATGACCTGAGCCGAAGTTGGCTGCTCACCTGACTGAGCCACCCAGGCGCCCCCCGCCCGAGACCCCGAATTCTAATTGTGTGTTGTAGGACAAAGGAAATTTCACATCCTTCGTATGCGATTTACATGGGCCGTAAGAGGACATTGCACATGATGCTGTCATCATGAGATGCCCGAGAGACAAATCACTTACTTGAACTTTTGCATTTGGTGTTGTATCAAACGTATAAACTTTTATTGTGAGTTTACCCCTTGATCAAAATTATTGAATACACTATTTTGCAATAGAAAGGAAATTGAACAGTGTTGATGTCTCTTGGTCAAATGTGTCACTGGTTAATCTTTCAAAGAAGTTGGAGCACACATCTTTTGCCCAATATAACCCTGGGTTTCTTTTTCCTGAATTTGCTACTTCCAGGTTGCTGACATCTTAAGTACATTTGTTCATTTATTCCACAAGTCTTTATTGACCCTTTCAGCGTGAAAATAGGGTAGAAGGAACATTCCCTGCTTTTGAGTTTGAATCTAATTGTATGACAACAAGTGTGTGTCCAACAATCTAAGTATAAAACCAAATAAAACACCTGAAGGGCAACGTGGATGTTGTATGACACGAAACTTTTGAAAAGTGATCAGCCAGGCAGGAGAGCTCTTTGCTCCTTAAAAAAACAAATGTAACAAAAAAGAAAGGCTGGGCTAAAAGTCATCTCCTTTATTCAAGATGAGAAAGTCGATTATTGTTGCTGTTGTCTTCCTGTTTATGCTTTAGTCAAATACAAGAAACGATAGAATCCAGTGGGTGTTCTGGCCATGTGAACATTAATCAGAACACTTCTGGAAAGCCTTTCAGAGAACTGCCTCCATAGCCAGTTAGGGTGACTAGAAAGAGAATTACACTTAACGCACGTGACCCCAGGGAATGTTTAGCTAGGTCCCCAGTGTCCACACAACCAGCCTTCCAGCCCATCTCTAAGGTGGTCCTGTGGGAAGTTCTCTTGGAAGATTTTATTTACCTCTGAAAACATTAACACGTATCATTGATCATTCGTACCTTCCACTTTGTCACCTCTGTGACTATTAGAAAGTAAGAAAGCACAGAGAATATGCTTTTACACTTTTTTAAAGTGCTCTCCAGGTTGAATAGGTGTACACTTGAAATTCTAGTTTGACATTTACGTTCCAGAAATCATCCCCTCTCCACCCGCTCTTTCTCTATTTTGTGTTCCCTCAGATGGACAGTATTCATTTTCAAATTATCATTGCCATTGTGATTTGTTGCTCAAGAACTGTGAATTCACTTTGTGTACCTATGTCTCCCAGCAAATCAAAGGCTCCAGAAAGGCAGGGATCTTTCTGTCGCTTAAAATAAGGCCACATATCTTACAGTGAAGTGCTCTGTACGCAAATGTCAAATGAATGTTTGTTGGGACACAGATTTTCCCGACGGCTAGAAACTCCTCGATGAGACATTCCATCCAGTTCGGTGGTTCTTGATCTTGGCTACACGTTCGGGTTACTTGGAGAGTTACCTGTGCCTGGGTCCCCTCATCAAAGATGACGGGTTAATGAATCTGGGTATGGTCTGGACGTTGGGATTCCCCCAGTTCCCCGGGTGATCTATTTCCAGCCAGGACCGAGAATCAGTTCTCCAGATACACACTTACTCAAACTTCCCTGAGAAGAATAACCTGGAAACTTATTAACGGTACAGATGGCCACGCCTATCCTATCAACTTCATTCGTGGGTCTGAGATGGATTCTCCCCATACGTAACCTAAACATTCCTCTGGAGAAATGTTTGTCATCTGGGCATTTGGGGAGACATAAAACATGGCTTCCCTGAAAGTAACGAGGTGCACCATCGTTAAGTTATGATTGTTAGCGCTATGTTATTTGTCGCCCATCTTCAAGTCCCCTTTTCCCGGGGAATGCAGACACGAGGTGTGCTGAGACACAATCTGGGCGGCAAGGGAGGCGGGGGAGGAGGACAGCGTGGTATTAGTCCAAAGCCAAGTTACGGCTCTTGGAAGCAGGGGCAGAGGCTGGCAGGTGTTCACGTCTGCTGTATTATTACAGACAATGAGTCACCGCTGGTGCCACCTGTGACGCACACACACGCTGCATGCCTGTCCTTCTATCAAACACCCTGGTAGCTGTTCTATGCCAGGCTCCTTGCCCCATATTTTGCTGAGCCTGAAACTGTCTGAACTTTGCTACACAAGGAACAAGCATCTGGTGAGGTGGGCTCATCTGTCATCTCAAATGCCTGCAACTTCGGGAAACTGCCACCTCTGGTGGCCGCTCTGTTGGACCTTTTTAAAAAATAGTTTTTGCATCTGAATGTAGAGAAGGTCTCACTTCCCTCTTGGAATCCTCATCACGACATGACGATACATTTAAGTCTGTCCTTTGCTTAGAAGCAGAATTAGATCATACCCAAATGGAGGCACTCTTACACCAGTACGGGTAAACCGAGATCCCTGGGCGGGGCCTTGAACAAGCAGACCCCAGACCAAGGGCCTCCAGCCATAAATGCTGGAGGTTGTTTCCAGGTGAGCTGTGATAACAAAATGTCGGGGTGGGGGGGGAGCGATGCCTAGAGAGCCTTGCTGGTAAGTCAAAGGTTGAGCAGTGAACAGAATATGCATGAGAAGCATGCAGATTGCATCACTGGTAAATCTTGAAATGTTCATTGTGGGGTCTGGAATCGTTTGGAAGATTCATTCAAAGTCTGGGAAGGGGCCCCTTGGGCCACCCTACTCTGGTACCATAAATCATTTCCCTTCTCGTAAGGCCTTGAGCCAATCGGCTGTAATGACGTATCGAACGTTAGGTCCCACATGCCTTTGGCTGATTATATATTCACTAGATTTTAAAAGGCAAGTCCAAGCTATTGAGCACCCTTCAAATTTGGAACCGATCCCTTGTTAGGATTTCAGCCTTATGAGAATCTGAAGAGCTGTTGGCACTAGTCCCTTTCTCTTCACACTGTCTGCTTAAGTGAGAAAAATTCTTGAGCAATGACCGTTCTTTAATGCAGGTAATATTGAGCAAAAACTAATATCAAAGCCTCCATTTTGTAACTAAAAAAAAAAATGATCTCTCCGTTTTAGCAACCGAAGAACGATGCTCCATTTTAATATTAAGAGGTCATCTGATTTAATAACACATTTCCCAAACAACATAAATAGAGGCCTCATTTGGACAAGATATTGATTGGAAGCCGTCTCTTCCTATAACAGCTCGACTTATGTAGGCTGCGAGAGGCTGTACAAACTCAATGGGCAATTTCAGTACGTCTCCAGGGCCATCAGAGCATTGGCTTGCGATGCCTCATTTCACAGAACACTGGAAAATTCCAGAATCAGACCTAAAGCTTCCTTCCTTGAATCTCATGCTCACAAAGCTCCCAACAGCTCTCTGGCAAGCTCTCCTACAGACAGGGTAACAGGTGAAGCTGGGGGAAGCGGGGAGGCCACCCCACTGCACAGCATCTGTGTGCCCCGAGGGGATTACAAAAATTCTCTGGGTCTCAATTTTCCCAGGAGTGCCATGAGAAATATTTTAAATTACTCTGGAGTTCAGACAGGACAGGTATATACAAATGTAGCATAGTATTCTCCTAACTGTTCAGGTTAAACTAAGCTTGCATTATAACAGCATGGGCTCTGTCCCACACCAATTATTGGCACAGAAATGTCCCAATGACACGACAATTTTTCAGATGCATCGTCTCCTCAATTCAACTGCAGCCGCAAATATTTTTGAGTGCCTTTTATTTGCCTGCACCACCCTAGGCTCTGCAGAGATACGCTGCAAAGACGAAGTACTGATTGATCTTGATTTCCTTAAGACTTTCAACTAGGAGATAATACAGTCAACTTTATTCACTTGATTTACTTTAAGATTCACGTTTCATTATCTGTGCTGGAGCCAGTACCTATTCTATAAAAAAAAAGGGAGGGGGAATGCCGGGGTGGTTCAGTTGGTTGAGCATCTGACTCTTGATTTACGCTCAGGTCATGATCCCAAAGTCGTGGGATTGAGCCCTGCACTGGACTCCATGCTGAGCATGAAACCCGCTGTGGATACTTGTCCTATCTCTCCTGGCCCCTCTCCCCCACTTGTGCGCGCTCTCTCTCTCTCTCTCTCTCAAATAAAATAAAGAAAAAAGCAAACACCAACAGCAGCAACACAATCCCTAAAGAGATTCATATGATCTTCTGCTAAAAGGAAACGCTACTTAAATAAGTCACACCTCATTATCAGTTAACATAAGTTAAAAGGATATTTTAGTTAGATTCGGCTAGTCTACACTGTCAACTATGACTCAATACTGGAAGAGTCTGGAGCAACTGTTTACAAACATTTAGTTTGTCTTACTTTGTTACCTTATGCTTAACCTGGTTAGTCATTATTAAAACATGAAACACATCATTGTTTCTGCTGACATACGCCCCAGAAGTCAAGGAGGTGACCCTGTGTAGAGCTAATCATGCTGCAAGCAGCTTCTCTCCCTTATAACTTCCATTAAAAAAAAACGCTGTCATTTTTTTCGATAGTAAAAATCACACTAAATCCAACTACCGTGTCAACACATTGCAAATCTGAATTCAATTTACAAAGACATTTTTTAATTCCTTTTCTTAACTGAAGTATAGATAACATACAGTTGTATTACTTTCAGGTGTAGGATACAACGATGCAACAATTAGATGTTAAGATTTTTAACTCATTTCTAAAATGCTTGAAAGAGCTATGATCACTTCTGTTTCAAGAAACATTTCACGATGCCATTTTTACATTTAACTTCCTCGGCACATAGATCAACCATAAATGGTAGGTTTGCCAAAAGTTCTGCGTATTTTATTGTATTTGTAATAATTCTCCTGGCTACCTTATCCTTGCTATCTCTTGTTGGATGTATAAGAAGGGTCCAGGCTTAACCACATGCACTGTCTAACTGAGGTGCATCGACAGAAGCGAAGTCGTTAGGAATTGAGGACTCTGCAACCAGTCACTATGTTTGAGAGGTTCTACAACTGGCCAGCCACACAACCTCAGGAGAACAACCATTTCAAGCTTCAGTATCTTCTTCTGAAGGCTGACAGAAATGATAGCACCTACCTCGGAAGGATACTGGGAGCATTAAAGAACAACGCAAGTAACGATCTTCGTGCGATATTTGTCCCATAGTGAACCTCGGATAAACATTAGCGGTTAATACTATTACATAACTATTTTATGTATATTATCCAACACTAAATTGGCCATCGATCAAATTAGAGGAGTCTTTATCTATTTCTCCAATGTTAGTGATACATAGCTATGATCAAGGCAGTTGACATATGTTAGAGACCATCAAATTAAGAGTCCAAATACTTTGGCGCACGGATTCTGTAATTATTGACTCTGAAACTACACGCAGGTCATTGACATCTCTGAGTTTTGTTCCCTTCCCTGTGCAATGGGGACATAACTCACAGAAAGGTATGTGATAAAGAGAAAGTAACCATACGTGGAAGTATTTTGGAAATTGTACAGCACCTAAGAGATGTTACGTTATTACTAATGGGTGTTTCAGGTAAATGGAAATCATGATGAATTGAGGATGATACCCGACGATTATTTTGTGTTTACTATGAGGCAGACAGTGTGCTGAGCACTTCAGACGCACTACCTCCTGTGCCTAAGCGTAATGTGAAATTATATAAAGGGAATGTTGTAGTTTTGCAACCTATTAATAGGTGAATTGCTAACTTCTCTTCTTTTACCTTGTTATTATTGTCAAAATTCAAAGTCTAACCCACTGTAATTTTGGGAGATGCCTTTGACCTTCTGTCATTATGTGATTACCTCTAGCTCTACAATGGACCGTTTTATAATGCGGCATTAATATGTAAGGAGTAGTAAGTACTACAAACACATTTATTGCCTTAATCTTTGTTCTTATATTGAGATAAGTTTTTAATAGCTTCTTTATATGAGAGCTGAATACTTTCTTCATTTTCTTTTTAAAATTGCTTTACATCCTCTTTTCCAACTGTGTATAGCTGGTTCAAAGGCTAGATTATCAAACTGCTAAATTTAAGGTCAAATTGTATTTTTTTTTTTTTGGTTGACATCAGGGTACGAAATCTCTCCCACAGTGCAAAAGAGAGGGTTGAGATCCCTTGTTTAATTTACCCGAATGTCATAAAAGGACACTGGACTACCCACATTTATGAGTTGTGTGTTATATAATAAGGGTGCCCTTTCACCCTGTAAGGATTATTTATTTATTATGACAAATTATGATAAGTATATTTTTCTAACATTCTAACATTTCGAAAATAGGACGATAAAATACAAAACCCGCATGTTACTTCAATTTTCTAACTGATGACAAGTGTATTCAAAGTGAAACTCAGGGGCGCCTGGGTGGCTCAGTCGGTTGAGCGCCGACTTCGGCTCAGTCACGATCTCGCGGTCCGTGAGTTCGCGCCCCCGCATCGGGCCCCTGTGCTGACAGCCCGGAGCCTGTTTCGGATTCTGTGTCTCCCTCTCGCTGACCCTCCCCCGTTCATGCTCTGTCTCTCTCTGTCTCAAAATAAATAAATAAACGTTAAAAAAAAAAAAAAAGTGAAACTCAGGGCGCCTGGGCGGCTCAGTCGGGTCAATGTCCCACCTGCTCAGGTCGACATCTCAAGTTTCCTTGTTTTGAGCCCTGGGTCCGGCTCTGTGCTGACAGCTCGGAGCCTGGAGCCTGCTTGGGATTCTGTGTCTCCCTCTCTCCCTGCCCCTCCCCTGTTTGCGCTCTGTCTCTATCTCTCAAAATAAATAAACGTTGAAAAAAAATTTTTAAATGAAACTCACTTCTTAATTTATGTGAAGGCACCCACATGGGTGGTATCTATATACTTTAATATATATATATAGATATAATCCTCTGATCTAGGATTTATGATAGGATAATATAGAAGGAGTAATAGGAATGAGGACGCCGAAAGATAAGAGAGAGAGAGAGAGGAGAGGGAGAACAGAAGAGAGAAAGAGAAAAAAGAGAAAAAAGAGAAAAAAGAGAAAAAAGAGAAAGAAAAACAAGAAAATAAGAAAAGAAAAAGAAAGAGAAAAAGAAAAGGAGAAAAGACAAAGAGAAAGAGAAAAAGAAGAGAAAAAAGAAAAGAAAGAGAAAAGAAAAAGAGAGAAAAGAGAAAAAGAGAGAGAAAAGAGATAAACCCAAAGAGCGAAACCAAAATATATATATATGTATATTATATATATAAAGTATAATATAATTATATATATATTATATATATATATATATATATATATTATAATATAATATGTATTCTATTATATATTATATTTTAGGAGTCCTTCAATTCCTAATTAACATATCTATATTATTAATATATATATTAATATATTAATTATATAATATTATTTATATCTCTTATAATTTAATCCTCTTTATTAGTTCTGAGGTGTTCTTTTTAGGTGTTGTTATTGATTTGTGATCATTTATGCTAACCTCCATAGAAACATGACTGATGTTCAGGAAACTGCCTTTTGGATTAGACACAAAACTACAAGTTGTCCAGCTAAAGCAGATGAGGATTACCATCACGGTTGTGACCAGTCATTACTCTGATAAAAATCACTATATGGATAACACCAGATATTTCTGGTGTCCCAGGAACACGGATACTTCGAGTCATCAGCTAGGTGATATGTACAGGCAGAGTATTTTCGCTCTTTATTTTGGCTCCTGTATTAGAATCAAGGGCAGCCCTGACGGAGATGTCAAGTATTTCAGGGAAAACATATAAGGAGTGACTAGGGCCTGATAGAGTCAATGAGGCAAGACCTTTTGGTTTTCAGGAAAACACTTTATTTGGCCAGTGTAGATACTTTTAGGTGGGGCATCTGTTCTGACAGTCTCGGGATTCTTAGGACCACCGTAAAATAGATGGAGCTTTACGTGCCATTTCTTACTTCTTCCTACTTTTAATCAGGGATCTTAGTCTTAAAACTTCATTTTTTAAAAATTTAGCAGAAGCCAGTGCTTTCGTGTTACACAGATTCCATTTTCAAGTTTCAAATACAAAGCTCATAAGGAGCTTATTGTATCTACCATTGAGTTACATTAAAATTATCGCAACTGAACGCCTTTGGCCCATAAAAGTAACAAAAATCCACATTTTTGCAAGAAGGTCGTCAGTGGTGGTTGTGGCTCTGAAGATGCTTCTTCTGAATGTTACTAATACCCATAGTGATGTCTACTAACGGGAACATGGAGGGCCCACCCCATTAAAAGAGTCACCGAAGATCAGATTATAAGTATATAAAGGTGACTGAGACGGTGATTGGCATGTATCATCAAGGGTTGTGGCGGCCTCGGTGGCATCACAGAACACCTGAAACGGCAGTGCAAACTACCCGGCAAGGGCTCTCCTAGTGCGTTCATAACACAACAGATGATTAAAAGGAAATGCAGATTATTTCCCCTCCCCATACATCTTCTCTCTCTTCAGAGTTGCGTTACTAGGTACTTGTCTTGCTTCCACGAACCACACCAGGAATGGCGGTGGATGAGGCGGCTTAGAAGCCTTCCATTAGCTCTACCCTTCAGATACGTTCTAACTCTTCTTCTGGTGTCCAGTCCATCGCCTTCATTATGTGCCTGCCTGGGAAGCAGCAAGAAAGAGAGAGGACCACCCTTCTCTCCTTCCGTTTACGCTGTCCTAAACATTCTAACTAATTTTTCATCTTCGGATTCATCTTCATTCTTTTCATAGAAATCTAGATATTAACAGTTTTTCTCTTATTCATTCTTTCTTCAACAAATCCAACTGTTCCTTATTTTTTCCCAGCACTTACATTTAAGCAATTAATGAGTAGTTACTACTACTTAAGTAGTAGTAACTTAGTAACTTAAGTAACTACTTAAGTAGTTAAACCGTGTCTTTATCCCCATGTGACATTTGCCCTTATAGTCCCTTAACCTGGTTGAGGCTTTTTTTTAACTTTAAAAAAGAAAGCATATATATATATATTTTTTGGTAAGCTCTATGTCCAATGTGGGGCCGGAACTCACAACCCCAAGACCGAGAGTCACATGCTCTACCGACAGAGCTAGTCAGGTGCCCCAATGCAGCACTTTTAAGATGCTCTAATATGAGCTTTGAAAATGGATTCAGATCCTTAGTGAAAGCACCGCATTTTCATGTGGGGGTTAGCATATTTACTCTTAAGGAGTAGGAGGAAACTGCCTCTTATTTAAAAGATCATCATGTATCAGGTGCCATACTGTCCTCTGAACAGGCCTAAGAAGGCCTTTTGGGACCCAGAGATGGGGAATGCTTTGCCTCAGGCCACACACTCAGCAAGTGCAGAGCCCAGGGCAAGCACAGTTCTCTCCAGAACTAGCGACTGCCCTTTCGGCTTCACCTGCTGCTTCGCTGATGTCTCAAATGGCAGCATGAGGACACCACCCTCAGCGCTGAGAGCTGGAGAAGAGAAGCTTTGCGACAAGGTCTGGATAATTAGGGGTTGTGTCATTTGGTGCATTAAGCGGTGGAGAGCACACCCCTCGGCTGACTAGCTGGGAGAGATTTATAAACCTTGATTCCTAAGCCTACGGCCACAGATTTGGCACAGATTTGGAGGTTTGGGGTGCGGCTCTCAGTATTGATAAGATGTGAAAATGCCTCAAAGTGGTTTGATAGGTAACCTCTTTCGTGGTCAGTGGTCAGTGTCTCCAAAGTAGTCTTTACAGATTTGTTGGCATACTCAAAGAACTGTAAAACCCAGACACGTCCCCTGACATTTAGTGAAAATCTAAATATGTTTTTCTTTAATTTTAACCGCCGGGAAAGGATGCGAAAATTGACGCCATTTAAAATTTTACCTCCCATGTCATAAAAATATTTGCAATAGAAGCTAACTATCCAAGCAAGTTGATAGCCAAAATTATCCACTTGAAAAAATACGTGGAAATGTGGAACCATAAAGCCCTGAGTTGCCAAAGCACTCTTGAAAAATAACATAACCAGAGGCAACACCTTTCTTGATTTCAAACTATATTACAAAGCTATGATCATCAAAACACTGTGGTACTGGCATTAAAAACAGGACAACACAGATGAATGGAACTGAATAAAGAACCCAGAAATAAGGCCACACATATTGGTAAATTCACTTATGACAAAGAGCCAAAAATATACCGTGGGAAAAGGGCAGTTTCTTTAGTAAATGGTGTTAGGAAAACTGGACAGACACATGCCAAAGAATGAAATTGGACACCTATCTTATACAATACACAAAATTTAACTCAAAATACATTAAAGACTTGAATGTAATACCTGAAACCATAAAACTTCTAGAAGAAAGCATAGGAAATAAGATCCTTGGCATCAGTCTAGGTGATGACTTTTTGGATTTGACACCAAAAGCAAAGGCAATACAAGCAAAAATAAACAAGAGAGACTACATCAAACTAAAAAGCTTCTGCACAGCAAAGGAACCACCAACAAAAGGAAAAGGCGACCTACTGAATAGGAGAAATATTTGCAAATAATAAATCCAATAAGGGATTAGTATCCACAGTATGTAAAGAACTCATACAAATCAATAGCAAAAACCAAATAAGCTAACAATCTGATTAATAAATGGGCACAGGATCTGAATAAACATTTTTCCAAAGAAGACTTACAGATGGCCAATAGGTACATGAAAAGGTGTTCAACACCACTAATCATCAGAGAAACGCAAATCAAACCACACTGAGATATCACCTCCTACTTGCAGAATGGCTTTTATCACAAAGACAAGAAACAAGGAGTGTTGGTGAAGATGTTCTTTTTCTCAAGAAAGCCTGTGCACCACTGGTGGGAATGTAAATTGGTTCAGCCACTATAGAAAACAATATGGAGGTAACTCATAAAATTAAAAATAAAACCACTATATGACCCAGTAGTTCTACTTCTGAGTATTTATCTGGAGAAAATGAAAAAAAAAACTACCTTGAAGAAATATACACACCCCCGGGTTCATTGCAGCATTATTCACAACAGCCAAGACATGGAGGCAATCCAAATCCCACTGATAAACAAATGGACAAAGAAAATGGGACACACACACACACACACACACACACACACACACTGGAATACTATTCAACCATAAAAAGGAAAGAAATCTTGCCACTTGTGACAACAGAGAGGGATCTTGAAGGCATTATGCTAAGCGAAATAAGTCAAACAGAAAGACAAATCCTACGTGACGTCGCTTCTACGTGGGCTTAAAAAAAGCAAACTCACAGATACAGAGAAGAGATGTGTGGTTGCCAGAGGCCAGGAGGTGGTGCTAAATGGGGGAAAAGCATCAAAAAGTATAAAATTCCAGTTTTAAAATAAATAGAAATAAACACACAACATGTTGACTTAGTTGGTAATACTGTAGTACATGTTTGAAAGTTGCGAAGAGAAAAGATCTTAAATGTTCTCTTCACAAGAAAAAGAAATTCATAACTATGTACGTAGAGATATTAAAAGTTGTCCTCACAAGGAAAAGAAATTCATAACTATGTATGTGATGGATGTTAACTAGAATTATTGTGGTGATCATTTCATAATACTAACAAAAGTCAAATCATTGTATACCTGCACCTAACATAACGTTTTATGTCAACTGTATCTCAATAAAAAAATGCAAACATTGTTTTTTAAACTACTGGACATTTTTGATAATTCCCTTTTCCCCTTGAATTTTTATTTCCATTTCACTTATGTTATTGCCTTTTAGGCTAACATAATATATTTTCACTTTGAAAATTTAATGGATCTTGCTGTTAGACTTTTGTGAAACAAATACCACATTTTAAGTGCGAATGAAAAATATTTGGTGTAACTGTAGATCCCTAAAGTGTTAGAAAAACTTGTTTGTTTTAATTACATTATTATTAGTGTATAATTAGCCAAAAATATAGAGGGGGGAGACTTTTGAGAGAGAATAATTAAGAGTCAAACTTGATGGTAAATTCATCTAGTAATGAGACAGATAATACCTTTTTTAAATTAGATCATGTACTTGTATGTGAAAATTATTTATTGCTGGGATGGACAAGGGTCAGTATCAACTCTGTTCCTCTTTTCCCCTTTTTTCAGAACGAAGTACTAAAAGCTTTGTTCACATTAATGAGTAGGGATGGAAAGAGCTTCCTAGTAGTGGCCTCCTCAATTCTCTGTATTCTTTTCAAGTTATATGTTCCAAATCACAGCCATCCGTCAGGAAATATAATACTTAATATCACCTGAAAACTTGGGAGAGTGCCTGGTGGGGTGGCCAGCGTTCCTGACCAGAAGCACAGCGTCTGTACTTCAGCTAGCTCATACCCAGAGTCCCCAGATGCCAGCAGGGGACACAGCTCTGCACCTGCTCCAGTGGCCTGAGGGGACTGCCTCAGGGTTTCTAAGAAAAAGGACAGTGCTTCTAAGAAAAATGCAATGCTTCTGGTCTTTTCTTGCCTGGGGGCTGTTTTTTTCTGCAAACAGGCAGTCACTACAGGAGAGAACTCTTGCAACTTGCTTCTGGGGGGGTGCAGTAAGGAAGGGGGTACAGGAGCATGGCCCCCCAAAATGTGGCTCAGGGGCCCACAATGGGACCTGGGCCACCCCAGACAGCAGCTGTGGTTGGAGAACCCAGTCCCCGATGGGGTAGAGGTTAGGGCACAGCGGGTCTGGGACCTGTGGCGAGCGACCTAGGAGCTCTGTAAGAAGGAAGAAGGGAGGAAATGTGGGGTTGACGGAAAGACCTGGGGAGGAAAGGGGGATGGGAGGAAGCTAACAACAGAGAAACCCTGGATGGACGACTGAAAGGGGAAGAAGAAGTGTGGAAATAAAAAAAACAAAAAAAAAATCCGTAAGCTTAATCACCACAGAAGGGTTGGAGTTAAAAAGGAGCAAAAGGAGCATAAATAAATCAAGCTACCTGCCTCAGGCAACCAAGTGTGATGGCTTGTGGGGCAGGGTTGCAGTTCTAAACCGGTCCAATATACATACTCAGATTCTTTTCGTCTTAAGACCTCAAATCAAGGACCTTGCAAGAACCGGATTTAAAAAAATAAGAAAGAAAAGAAAAGAAACAACATGAAAGCATGGCCAAATCCTAAGGGTCACAGTGTGTGGTTCGCGGACGGGCTGAGTGAGTTCCGGGCGTCCCCAGGACGCTGCAGTCTTGAGCCCGACCGTGGCAATGAAGCACATGTCGTGATACAGAGAGTGAAATAAATGTTTTGGTTTCCCATTGCATGTAAAAGCGACGTTGACACTCTACTGTAGTCTGTTAAGTGTGCAACAGCATTAGGTCCCCCCAAAACCAAGGTACCTACCTTAATTTAAAAAGACTTTATTGGGGGGCGCCTGGGTGGCTCAGTCGGTTAAGCCTCCGAC
Source organism: Lynx canadensis (assembly GCF_007474595.2). NCBI lineage: Eukaryota > Metazoa > Chordata > Mammalia > Carnivora > Felidae > Lynx > Lynx canadensis. Next base: position 75,680,690 of record NC_044320.2, read on the forward strand.
TTCAGCTCAGGTCACGATATCACGGTCTGTGAGTTCGCAGCCCCGCATTGGGCTCTGTGCTGATGGCTCAGAGCCTGGAGCCTGCTTCCGATTCTGTGTCTCCCTCTCCTCTCTGCCCCCTCCCCCGTTTATGCTCTGTCTCTCTCTGTCTCAAAAATAAATAAACGTTAAAAAAAATTAAAAAAAAATCAGAAGATTTTATTGGTAAAAAAAAAAAAAAAAAAAGGCCAACCGTCATCTGAGCTTTCAGCGAGGTGTAATCACTGATCACAGACCAGGATGACAAATATAATAATGAGAAAGTTTAACGTATCGTGAGAATTACCAAAATGTGACACAGGAGCACGGAGTGAGCGACTGCTGTCGGAAAGAGGGCACCAGCCCACTCGCCAGTACAGGGTTGCTACAAACCTTCAATCCGTAAAAGTGGCAGTATCTGCGTGGGCAATAAACCGAACCACGATAGAACGAGGCATGCCCGCACCAACAGTGGTTTGCTTGCACACAAGCTCATCGGAGCCTTTTCACAAATACTTGTGACAAGAACGGGAGAGCCACAGACAGCCAACCTTCCTGGGCTCCATTCATGAACATGGTCCCGGAAAAGAGTTGATTTCAAAAGCTTCCCAATATAGATACAGGGCAAAGCCGATCTGTTTTAAGTAGACTGGGAATGTATTAGCCTAGCGATACACCTCCCTTGTCCAGGGAGACAAGGGAGTCCGCGATTCTCTCCAGAGCTGGAATTTTGATCTTGGTTCAGGAACATCCTTCTGACTAACAGAACCCAAGGTCTTTAAGAAATGAGAAATCTAGTTTTAATGAATTGAAATGGGACAGAAGCGCCTGCCGTGTAGATTTTCAGACTGTATGGATACCCATTTGCTGCTCTCCTTTTCCTAATATGAGATTCAAACTCATACAAACTCAGCATAGACTAACTACACCACAGTCAAGTGGGGGCAGAACAGAGACTTCATAATGAACAGGAAACCCAAATCCTGACAAATACGAATACTCATATGTCAGCTGTGACTTGGCAGATAATTTCCTAAGAAACCTCAGAACATTTGCATCTTTGAAAAAAGTTTTCAAAAGAAGATCATTAGCTGGTGGGCAAAACTCCATCTTTTTCAGATTATGCTAACCTCTGTTACTAGGGTGTATATCTAGATAAGCACATTCTGGGGGAAAACTGCTGAAATAACCTAAGTTAACCCGGAGTAGTCACAATTCCATTAAATCACAAGTTAACTCATCAGTGTAGGAGTCGAAGGCTTAGTAGAGCAGAGGGAGTAGTTCAAGGTTCCAGTCCTTCGTGTCTAAACTTGTACTTTGAAGTATAATTGGTGTTTAGATTTCCAGCTACCAATAAACATACCAGAAGAGATTTGTGTATCCTATCGCTTAGCATAGAGCTGGTACTCCATATGCGTATGTTGAATAAATAATAACTGACATTAATTGAACACTTACTTTAAGGACTTCAACTTGCATTATTTCATTCAACCTCCCTACTGCAAAGGAGGTACTATTATTATTATTATTATTACCATTTCATAGATGGGGAAACTGAGGCCTTGCAAAGTTAGGTAACATGCCCGCCTCCCACAATCACTAAGTATTGCCACTCAGCTTGTCACCTATCTGGGAAATGGCGGAATAAGGCTTTAAACCCTAGCAACTTGACCCTAGACCTACAATTCTTCAGCATTTCTCAACACTCTTTTGTAGATACCAACTCACTTGGCAATATGAGTAATTCAGTGGCAGTATTAAAAATAATAATGATAATAACTTCAAAAAACGCTCCCCCTTTTAAACTTAGAGGATTAATGACCAGATCTGTTGGACTACTGGTGCACTCAGCATGGGGCCTTATTCTTACTATCTGCTCTCTTCTTCTTTTTATTATTTGGCTTCTTTTAATCACTAAGGATTGCTTTGGACAAACTGTGGACTATTAAGAGGTTTCGAAGACTGGTGAAGTTGTTTGTCTTTTTTTTTTTTTAAGGGGAATGAGTAATTACCTTCTTGATAAATTCAATTCCTACTGTTACCAAGTAAAATTAGGAATAAATTAAATCAGACTGATTTCATGCTTAAGGCCAGAAGACAATCATGTGACTATGTCTCATGAAGCACCACTAAACAATTACAAAAGGTTAGTTGCAGGAGATGTTCTACAAATTTAATTCTGGTTGTACCTTAAATATACAGTCCTGTACATATCTATGAATCCACACTCGCGTATCTACTTCAATATCTGTATTGCTGAAACAAAATTAATAGCATTCCTTTCACAAATTGTTTTCAGACTTTTAAGAAAATTCTATCAGCACCAGGAAGAAGTTGTTTTGAATTTTGTCTCCATTGGAAAAGGTAAAAAACATACACACACTGAAGAAAGCTCTTAAGTTTCCAAGTAAACAGAGAAAATTCAATCTTTACAAGTTTGTCAGAGAGACAGTTCTTATAATTAATTTGGATTTAAAGAGAAAGGGAACTTTTACCAGTAAAAGGAAACAAACCTACTGACCATGTTTCATGGGAACTCCCTACAAATTCTGACCCATCGTATCATTTCCAACAGTTAGTGATCTGGTCTTACCTACCTCCATTTCTCTGTGCCTACCGTAGCTCTCTCTCTGTATATGTGCAGAATGAATAAACAGACAGAATTATCCAGGATCTGAGAAAACATAAAACGTCCCCCAAACACAGATAGAGAGAAAATGACAGCCTTGGGGTCCGTTGGAAATGCAGGTGTTTTTGCTAAATATAGACTTTTTTTAATGCCATTATCTCTTAAGTAAAATTCTTGCATCCCATTGTACCAGTTAAAGTAAGATTTTAATAGCTCAAAAACAAACAAACAAACACAGCACTAACCCTATCTAGCAAGGTCACCAAAGTCCCTTACTACTCGCAGGCCCGTGCTCTGAGAACTTTGAGAATTCCCCAATTCGATCAAACACCTTCAGTATGTAATTTCCCCCACGGTTCAGTTTTCCCATGTGTTTATTACTGTCTTAGTCCCTTCTGGCTGCTGTAACAAAATATCACAGGCCGGATAGTTTATACACAGCAGAAGGTTGTCTCTGCCAGCTCTGGGGTCCGGAAGTCCGAGATCAGGGGCCAGCATGGTCAGCTGAGGGCTCCCTTCTGGGTCGCATGCAGACTTTGCCCTGTGTCTTCACAGGGCCAAATGGCCCGAGGAGCTCTGTGGAGCCTTTTAATAAGGCACTAATCCCACTTACGAAGCTTCCACCCTTGTGACTTAAACATCTCCCAAGGGCCCTAGTTACTAATACCATCACCTTTGGGAGTCAGGGTTTCAACATATGAATCGGGGGGGTGGGGGGGACACAAACATTCAGACCATACCAACCATGTTTCTTTAGTTCCATCACTATCAATAGCAGCTCTTTTAATTTTTTTTGGTCCTGGACAGAGAGCTTCTGTCACTAGACGAGAGACCCACCCCCCAAGTCATGACACCAGAGTGCAATGCCAGGCACTCTAGAATCCTTAACAGAAACCTTGAGTAAATGATTCAGACCCTTGCTGTAGACTAGTAACAGTAAGCCACTGTCCTTCAAACTGTCAGTCACTAGGCTGAAATCGAGAATGTCAAATCCATGAACACCAAGGCTTCCTGAATTAAATTGTGCAGGACAGATGCACATTCTCTCAGACCTAAACAAACACTCTCTACAGATTAGGGACTGTGTTATATAAATGCCGGTCTTAAGAGAAGGAAAAAAAAAAGCACAACTAAGACGGGTTTATCTTTCATCATAATTACTTCTTTAGTATAATCATAGCTCATCTAATTGCTTCTTCCCTAGATACTGGCCACTTATTTGGTGACTACATAATTACTGATTATAAATATAACAGTCTATTATTTCATTACTATTATTATCTGAATCTAGGGAGCATAAGTAATTTCCTTCAAGAGAAGTAGGATATATTATGAAGCACATTTGAGGGTGAAAACAGTATATATACTGTGTGACAGAATTACCGTTGATTATCTCGGACAGATCACCCCGATTTGGATTTTTAAAGCCAAATCTTGTTTTCAAATTCTTACTGACATTGTCATCTCTCTGACTTAATGAAGCACTGTGTTAACATGAGCGGGGTCCACGTATCTGCACAAATCAGAAGAGCGGAGCTTTGAAATCGAAACCGTTACTTCTCTGCCCTTAGGAAAACACGAATCAGCCATTTGGTACGAGGGTCAAGCTTGTGCTCCTACTGCTATTTTACATTATTTTCAGAGGTGAAATAGTCTAGCGCCAGTGAGAATGAAGAACTTAGATTACTGGGTTTGCAATTTGTCTTTATTACAGTCTTCAGGGGGTATACAAGAACGTCTGGAACCTTAGAAGACTCTTCCTGATGTAACTATGAATCACTTCCCCAAAAGAAATATAAATGGTTTAGCAAGCGCCAACCGTTTTTGGATGACCAGTTTCATGCTTTGGCTCCTTTTATCACCCCATGGCTTTCTTGTGCCCTAAAGAGTTTGCAGGACTCACGATAACTTGGCAAAGATGCCGGGGTACTCAACATTTGATTAGCTTCTAGGTGGAATCAAACTCTTATACTTTCTTCTGGAAAATGTCTACCCGTCCGCTAATACACTAATAGACTGTCATTTAGCAACAGCCTTCATGTGGTATAGTTCTCCAAACTAGAACACATATTCTAAGAGGCACATCTTACCTAACTACAGACAGTGATAGCAAACCCTTAAGAGCCAGGAGTTTCTTGAATTCCAAATAATGATTAAATACATACAACTGTTTTTCATCAGAAGTTCACCTAGTTCCATTCTTATTACTCTAAATATGAGGACCAATGGCTATGGCAGCAAGAAGGCCTTTCATCAGCTTTCTCGATTGTCTTAATAGTAGTATTAAAGGTCGTTCCATTGTGGTGACTTTCTATGTGTCTGTCAGAAAATCCAGCGGATATGAAACAGCCGCATGAAGGGAGATGTGTGTACGATGCATGTGTAAGGACGGATAAAGCGATGGAAGGTGACATTTCTTTCTTCCTTCCTTCCTTCCTTCCTTCCTTCCTTCCTTCCTTCCTTTCTTTCTTTTTACATTTAATTTAATTTTTTGAGAGACAGAGAGGGACAGAGCATGAGTGTGGGAGGGGCAGAGAGAAGGAGACACAGAATCTGAAGCAGGTTCCAGGCTCCGAGCTGTCAGCACAGAGCCCGACGCGGGGCTTGAACCCATGAACCATGAGATCATAACCTGAGCCGAAGTCGGACACTCAACCGACTGAGCCACCAGGTGCCCCAGAAGGTGACTTTTCAATAGGAATTATTGTCTCAGTGCCACTAGGTAACAGTGGGTTTCTGAATCCAAACATACCAATACTGAAAAGAAAAAATTATTCCAGATTCCAGATACGTACTGATAGATGGGCTTTGGTTTTGAAATGGTTTTGCAAATGAGGTTGCCTCAAGCAGTTTAAAAACCGGATCCCCCATGTTTTCTCTAGCCCCTTTTCATCAAGCCAAGCTATTAAAAAAGAAATTTGCTTTGTGTCACTGCTTAACAACGCGATGTCCCCAGATCGGCTTATGTACCCAAACTGCCGTGTTTCTTATTTTTTATTTTATTTTTTTACAATTGTAAACGGGAATCTCAAATGGTATCAGGTTAATGAATGAGAATTCATGACTGGCATTCATATTCAATATTTAGATATTGATATCTATACCTTTCTGGAGTTAAGTAATTCTTCAGTTGCGTATTACTATGCCGTGACTAATGATCATCCTAGCCCTAAAAAAGGGTAAAACAGAAATACTCCTGAGAAAAATGACTTCTAGACCCTCAACACAACACACATGCATGACTAGAGGACAGAAGAGCTGAGGCTAACGCTGGAGAAATATGGTTTGGGGACCATGAACGTGAGTGACGTTTACTACATTATCACTGAGATGATCTTTCCCTATTTAACATTGTACTCATCAGTGAGCCCACCCCACGTGCCACAGACATTTGTATGTAGTTTGTTTCCAAAAAAAGCACCAATGTAATTATATAGATACACAGAAACAGATACACCCTAACTATAGGAAAAACACAGCAAGAAAATACAGTGGACCCTCAAACAAAGCAGAGGTGCGGGTGCTGACACCCCACGCAGTTGAAAATCCACTTACAACTGTGGACGCCCCAAAACTTAACTACTAATAGCCTACTGTTGACTGTATGCTTTCCCAGTATCATACATAGTTAATTAACCCACATTTTGTATGTTATATGTTTTATACACTGTATTCTCATAACAAGTTAGAGAAGGAAATGTTATTAAGTCATAGGAAGAGAAAATACATTTAAAGTACTGCATTGTACTTGTTGGGAAAAAAAACCCACCTATAGGTGGACTTGTGTGTTTGTTCAAGGGTCAATTGTACACAATTCCACTGTGAACATCAATGCTTGGAAATGTCCGGAAAGAGAGAAGTAATATTCTGCCAGTGGACAGCTTCAGTGGACCATGATTCCTATCAACACGGGAAGTCAAAGGGCAAAATAGCACAAATGTCCATCAGCGAGATGGCAGCACTAACAAAAACAGATTTCAATTCTCAAAAATATTTGTGAGGCGTCTGGTTTCAGCTTGGAAACCCGGAGACTGTTGCTCCTACCTTTGCAACCAGGAAAAGATTGAAGAAACAGCAGACCTATGGGCAAACTGAGGTTGGAGAGCAACCAACCATGATGAGATCTGGAGGAAGAAAGGTATTTACAGGGAGCAACAGAACCCAAGCCTTTGCTTAACCTGGGGCAGACTTCTGGACACCACGGAAGCTGGTAAGACGCTTAAGCTGAAAATGTTTGTAACAAATCACTAAAGGCTAATGGACTATCAAGAGGGGTCAGGTTCCTAGGGACGCAGAATAAGGAATGAGAATAAGTGGTGTCTCTCCATGAACCCAGCGGACAGTCAGACAAATTTGGTAAGAATCCCAAGAAAGTTTCCTTGAGAGAGGTGATGGGGGGAGAGAAGAATAACTGTCCCGAGTGTGTATATCCCTAACAAAGAGTCAAATTATGTGAGGCAAAAGCTATTAATGGAACCGAAAGAGAGATAGACAAATCTACACCTGTAGTTGAGACTTCTTTCCTCTCTCATGATTGAGAGAACAAATGGGCAGAAAATAATAGGGATACAGATGCCCTGAACAACACTCTCTTGCAACTTGACTTAAATGCACTTGTAGAACATTCCACCCAACTACTGCATGATGGACGTTCTTTTCAAGTGCATATTCTGGGGGCATAAAAGAGGCCTGACAATTTTAGAAGATAGAAATCATACCAAGTATGTTCTCATATCATAAGGGGATTAAACTCTAAATCAATAACAAAAAGATGTATGGAAAATCCCAAGCATTAAAAAGTTAACAGCACACCTGTAAAATAATCCATGATGAAAGAAGTGTTGAGGAATATTTTAGATAGTTTGAATTGATTAAAAAAATGAGAATATATCTTACAAATTTGTGGGCAAGCAGCCAAAGCAGCACTTACAGGTACGTGTTTGTAGCATTAATGCTTATATTAATAAGAAGGAAGTGCTCAAATCATTCACCTAAGCTTCCACCAAAAGAAACCAGAAAAAACAAAAAACCAACAAACATCAGTTCAAATCCAAGCAAGCAGAAGAAAGGCAATAATATTATTATTTATTAAATTTTATTACAGTGGAAATCAGTGACACTGAAAATAGAAAAAAATAATAAGAAAATCCATGAAACCAGGGTGCCTTGGGTGCTCAATGGGTGAAGCATCTGACTCTTGGTTTTGGGCTCAATTTACAATCTAATGGTTTGTGACATGGAAACCACCGGCAGCACAGAGCCTGCTTGGGATTTTCTCTCTCTCTCTCTCTCTGGCCTGCCTCCCCCATGCTCTCTCTCACTTTTTTTCAAAAATAAAAATAAATTTAAAAAAAAAATATATGAAACTAAAAGCTGGTTCCTAGAAAAGATTATAAAATTGATAAAACTCTAGTCGGATTGAACAAGAAAAAAGAAGAAAATGCAAATTACCAATATTGTGAATGTAGAGGGAATATCGGTATTGACCCCAGAGACATTAAGAGGAGAATGATGGGGTACTACAAAACAAACAATCCTATCCTCATAAATTTGGCAATTTACGTGGTGTCTGTGTTAAGGAGAATGAAAAGACAAGCCACAGACTAGAAGAAAATATTTGCCAATCACATATCTGATTTAAAAAACAAACAACCCTCCTTTCCAAAATACATAAAGAACTCTTAAACTTAAGCAATAAGAACGCAACAAGAAAGTTGACAGAAAGTTAGCAAAAGATCTGAGTAGACATTCATCAGAAAGAATTAAGGATGGCAGGTGAGCATACGCAAAAAAGATCAACGTCGTTAGCCATTTAGTCAATGCAAGTTAAAACCACAGTGAGACACCATTATACACCCATTAGAACAGATAAACAAAAGAACTGGCAATGTCAAATGCAGATGAGTGTATGAGAATGTTGCAGCCAGCCACACTGGAAAACTCATCTGGAGTCTCTTACAAGTTAAACACTCAATCATTCATTCATCATACAACTCAGCAAAACCTAGGTATTTACCCAAATTAATTGACAACTTATGTTTGTGCAAAAACCGATTAGCATCTTTATCAATAATTGTAGCTTTATTCACCATCTCCCCAAACTGGAAAACAACTCCCGGTCCTTCAGAAGTGAATGGGTAAACTGTGGTATACCCTTGCATACAATGGAATAGCATTGGCAATAAAACAGAATGAACAATTGATCCGTGCACCAACAGGAAATGAATCTTTTTGTTGCTGTTGTTATTTATGTTTTAAGAGAGAGCGTGCGAGGGGTAGAGGGGCAGAGAGAGTGGGAGACAAAGAATCCCAAGCAGGCTCCACACTGTCAGGGCAGAGCCCGAAGCAGGGCTCAAACTCATGAACCTGAAATCAAGGGTGCCACACTTGACTGACTGAGCCACCCAGTTGCCCCAGCAGAAATGAATCTGCAATGTATTCTTCTAGGTGAAAGAAGTTAGACCCAAGCAGCTATCTATCAAATGATTCCATTCTCCTGAAAAGGCAAGACTATAGGGACAGAAAAGCAATCCCTTGTCACCGGATGGGGGTGGAGTGAGTCGTTGAGTACAAAGGGGCAGCATGAAGGAATTTGGGGATATACAGAGCATCTTGTGTGATGCAATGGTAGCACATATGCAAACACTGAATTAAACAGACTTTGGACCAATATTGACCAATAACAAGAGCCCAAGACCAATATTGTGAGGGACTAGAAGAATATTGTGAGACAAACGAATGGTACACAGACACCACATTCTACTTCCTACCAACTCGAAGACAACCTCGCGTGCACACAAGGGTTGAACACATAAGGAAATATATCGTATGTAATGTCAGTCCGGGTCTCAACTTTGCAAATAAAGCCGCAAATAAGGAAACGCTAGAGCGAACCGGTGGGGCTGCATTGGAGTCCAATCATCATTATGAACTCATGTTTATTTGAACAGGTAAATAGATGATAAATGATATAGATAGATTAGATACATAGATCGATAGAGAAACATAAAGCATATATACATGCATTAGTACATATCCATGAACTTCCTGTGTGCTGAAAGGGACTAGAAGCAGTCTCCCAGGTAGCAACCAGCACATTTTTTGGTCTAAATCCTGGATTCTAAACAACATTCTCCAGTAAAAGGCATCAGGGCTCCTTAGAGATAATGCTAATTTTAGGACTGCAGCAGAGGAAATGCTAGATAGGCCTGTAGCATCTTGCTGTGCCAAAAAGTAAAAGAGGGCAGACCTACCACTCTCACTGCTCCCCACCAAAACAACAACAACAACAACAACAACAACAACAACAACAACGAAAATCAAAGAAAGCCATGGGTCATATGAAAAGAACCCAGACGCTAAACGGAAGATGTTCCCAGTGGCTAAAGCTGGAACAGTTTTAGCAGTAAAGCAAATAATGATAGTTCTGGATTCTAACACAAAGAATAAAAGAAATACCCACAAGTCCATGCAGATATAAGTAAGTGATGGAACAGAGAAGCAAATGTGGGAGCAGAGACATGTTCTCCTTTCAGAAGAACTCCCATCAGTACATGTAGAAAAAACCAGAAAGCCAGAAAATTGCCACCTATCACGATGGCAATAATTGCTGCAAGAAAGAAAATCCATTGATATACATTAAAGCCAGTGACCTGAAGGAAAAACAGGACATCTGCATAACCTCAAAATAGGTCCTCCAACGTATTCGTTACTGCAGTGGTTTCAACATATGTCTGCAAACTCTTTGACATTCCTTCCTCCAGGAGGCAAAAGCTAAATCCTCTTCTCTTGAGAATGGGCTGGACGTAACAACTTGCTTACAAGGAATATAGTACACAAAGGGGAAAACGGTAACTTATGATGGAGAAAGAAACCTGATAGACGCCATCTTAATCAAGGGATCAAGGGATCAAGGGATCAAGGGATCACTGGTAATAGGACATATTGATAGCAAGTACTCCCGAGATGATGCCGTGAGAAGGGGACATTGTCTCCCCAAATCCATCACGTCAGGTCAATCATGAGAAAATACCAGATGAAGCCAAAGTGAGGTGCATTCTACAAAATACGTGGCCAACACCCTTCAGGAGCCTCAAGATCATAAAACAAAGTAAAGATAAAGGGAAGAACTTTAAGCAATGAGAGAAGACTAAGAAAAAAAGAAAACAAGTTGTCATACCTACACTGGATCCTGGAATAGAAAAAGGACATTAACAGAAAAACATGGAAAATCTGAATTAAATTTGTAGCTTACTCAATAGCATTCACATTAATTATTGATTATATTGCATTAAATCATGTCTGCTACATTATTATACTATATTACAGTACATTATAATTATACTATATTATATATAGTATTATATACTATACTATATTATTATGCTAGATTAATTATACTCGATTATATATAAATTAATATAAATATGAATTATACCATATTTATACTATTAACTATAGTATATTAACCATACTATGTTAATGTCAACTTACTATACTGTTTATTATACTATATTACATAATTGTACTATATTAATATCAATTTTTAAATTTTGATAATTATATCATGGTTACATGAGATGTTAGGAGACTCTAGGTAGGTGGAATATACCAGAACTCGTTCTACTGTCTTCGTAATTGTTATGTCTAAAATCTCTTTTTAATCTTTTTGTTTGTTTGTTTTGAGAGAGAGACAGAATGTGAGCAGGGAAGGGACAGAGAGACGGAGACACAGAATCCGAAGCAGGCTCCAGGCTCTGAGCTGTCACCACAGAGCCTGACATGGGGCTCGACCTCATGAACCACGAGACCTGAGCGGAAGCCGGACGCTTAATCGACTGAGCCACCCAGGAGCCCCGAAAATCTCTTTTAACAAAAAATTTTAAATATATTTGTACGTTACTCAAGGAATTCTGATCTATACTGCACAGTAGACTGAAAAATTCACAGAAGTGGAATGTATCGTTAGTTGTAAGAAAACCTAAGAAGAATAACCCGTGCACACGGCATCACACAGGGCTTTGGTCCCCAGGCATGTGCTGAGGACTTGTGACCTGTCAGCGGTCATGCTGGGTGTAAGATACAACGGCGAACCATGTACAGCCTCAGTCCCAAGGAAATAATAAAATGTAGATATTTAAAATCAACAAAACCAAAAAAATTTCAATTCACTATAGAGTGATGGAAATCAAGAGAAGGAAGGAAGGAATCCAAGCTGCGGGAGATCAAAAAAGACTCCTGGAGGAGAGGACGGGACTTTCAGGCTGGCTGGGTCTCAAATTACCCAATGAATATGGGATTTCTCGTTGCTTCTCTGCCCTCCTCGCTTTCATGTACACCTCCCCTCCCTTAACAAATCAGTCTCCGAGTCCTCTTCCTTCTACCACCCAACTGCCTCTCGTTTCAAGTGTCTCCTCTCCCGCCTCCGCAGTCAAGTCCTCATCTCCCACTGGCACGAATCCAGCAGGCCCCTGATAGGCTTACCCGCCTCTCAACCTTCACGCTGGCACCCAGGTGACCTTCCTAATATGAAGATTCCTTATTCATTGCGCACACCTTTACCCGATGCCTGCTCCCTGTCAGTAGTGGGCCCTCAGCTCGCTTAAAACATTTCAATAAAGTCCCCAATAAGTGTTCCTAGAAGGATAAAATGAAGGCGGGCAGAGAAGAAGGGAAGGGAGCGACGGAAAAGATGATCTGAGGGAGGAGTATAAAAGGCAGACACGCGGGGAAGGAGGAAAGAGGCTTGTGGAATGGTCATCGGAGTGACCCACGCACAGGAGACATGTCGGGGGCCAGGAGATGACGCTGCGGAAGAGGTCAGGGCCAGAACGAGATGGATGGAGAGAAAGAAACAATCCCTTTAAACCCAGCTAATTAACGCTCACAAAGAAGGATGTGAAGAGTACAGATGCTTACTTGGCAACGAAGCCTGAACCCTAGAAGAACAACAACATCCGAAGGCAGAGTAAGGATGGTTAAGTAAGACTTGGTCCATTTCCTCAGAATTGCAAATCTGCTCTTTTTTTTAGACATAGTAGGTGCTTGACTCTATTCATAGAAGACTTGCCAATAGGACTCTAAGTCCAAATTTACTTTAAGGTTTTTATTCCATGGTTTCCTCAATGAATTTGCGCTGATAACATCAAGTATCAGCATCAACCATCCATATTACCCTTTAGTAAGTTTGTCATGGTCTGTGGCGGGTAGCTTCTCATCACATGAGAACACAGTGAATCTCTCTTTTGGAGACAAGGAAGTCTGGAGAGGGAGAAATAATTCTACCGAAACAGGATATTTTTCCACAGTCATCTTTAAAAAAAAAATGACTCCCAAATTCCTTTGGCCACATTGTCTTTCCTGAGCTAAGGAATGAGTGATCTCTTCAAGAGAGTAGGCAGGTAGTCTCATTAGAGCTATGAACTCTGAATAGTCATGTTCTCTACCGAAGACTTAGATACGACAGGCGCATATCCATCCAATTCATGCTCATTCACATACAGGTGTATGCACACATCCACCACTCCACGCAGCCGTTGCCTACACAGATAACCTCTGACGGGTTAATGATCAACAGACGCTGAAGACATCATGCCATCAATGGTCTTTGTAAAGAACCTTCTGACTCGTGAACCTTTTCAACGGCCCAATCTAAGATGATTTGGTTCATTAGAACCAGTGTTTAATTCACATAGACAGGTTTATAATCCATGTGTTGACATCAAGATATAGCTCATGCTGCGCATAATTATAATCATATTGTGTTTAAACATCACTGCACAAAGAGAAAAACTATAATCAAGGTCTTCTAAGAGACCACCGTATAGTTCTACTCTGTGCTAGAAGAGGAAGAAACTCTTCCGTAAAGGCTTCTGAAAAAAAATGTCTAATTTTCACTGAAAAGGAAACATGATCATATTTAAGTAAGGTGTTAGTAGTTTTCATTATAATATGATATTAATGGAAATGGCACAGGAGACAAGTTTTAAAAAAGGGTAGAGCCAGGCGACTTCCTACAATATTCCATTACACCAGCCACACTTCGCTGTTTATCACAATCCATTCTGTACTATTGCTGGGCATCCGGGAAGCTGAAACAAAGCTGTGTTATTACCTAGGCAACGAAAATAGATTCACACATTTTCTACTGAAAAATGTGGAGAATACCCTACCGCAAGCTAGCTGTGCCTTTGACATTTGCAGATCTGAATGCAAAGCTGAAACTTACTCCCTCGATCTTTACGAAAAGTTGATTAATAAAGCGATTTTAAAATTCAGTAAGCTGTAGGCTCTAGATTATTTTCTAATGATCAGAGCACAGCACAAAAACAGTAATTAGTTGGTAGAAATCCACAGAGGCATATCAGTCTGAAAATGTGAGAGATGATCTGTTCGGGGTCAAAACAATACCTCTCTCGCTAACACTGGAGAATCTTAGAACTGAAAGGACTTTGAGAAGTCATGCATATCAGCCCCAGCATACAGCAGGCACTCGCTCAATGCACGCTGAATGAGTGAATGAGGAGGTGGAGTGACCTCATGCTCCTGCCATTCGACAGCGTCGTTCTTGAATCATCTCAGAAAAATTAACCTGTCGTATTTTCAAGTTTCTAAGGTAGATATTTCAAATATTGCTTGGTAATTGCATTTAAGGCTATTATTGTCAGGATTTTTTCTACTGACAAACTCTAATATTCTATTCTATTATAGAAGACTCTGATTCCTTGATTTCTAGCTCATTCTGCTACACTTAAGCTCACTTTCCCTTGTCTACTCTTTCGGGGAAGATAAAGAACAGGCTCTCATTATCACGCATATTTCCCCAGCGTTCAGATAAATCCACTTTACCGCACCACATTCCACTAACAGAAGCAAATAAATGAACACTCTGAGCTGCTGCTCAGAAGAGTAAGATTGGATTACTCATTGGGGGAAACTGAGGCAGTTGGGGCCATGGTAATAGCCAGCAGCCTAAAGCAAGAGAGGGTACATTGGGGTGGCTATTTTCATATTTGTAGACCCAGAACTGTTAGAGATAACAGGGTGCATGAAGGTTTTTGTGTATTTCCTAGTCCGTATGTTATATATCAAGAAATGGGAGTCAAAGAAGTTGGATGGGTTGACTAAGGTCACGTGACTAGCGTCCAGATGCGTTTACACTACAGGTTTTCTGATGGTTAGCAGGGCTCTGTCCTCTACCACAGTAGGATATTTTATCGAGAGAACACGTGGCAGGGTCAGAGAAGAAGTCTCTGCTGGCTGGGGGTGAGGAGATCTGTTTCAGTAATAATACTAATAGTTATTTTGTAGAAAACACTGTTTGCCATGTGATAGGGACTGCACTATCTGCCTGATGTTCAATATCTTCTTTAACCTTCACAGCAACTCAGTGAATTAGGTGATATCACCATTTCCATGTTACTGATGAGGAAACTGAGGCACCGAATTTAAGCTGTTATCCCAAGATCACATAGTTGCTGGCATGAAACCGACTCAACTAGGTTATTTAACATCTCTCAGCTATTAATGTTAGTGAAGACAATGAGGGATTGAACTCTAAGGCCACAGAGTTTCAGAAATGGATGTAAAGAATAACATTCTCTGCCTTGTAGCACTTTTCCTGGGAGGCTCCAATGCCTCTTACCTCCGTCTCCATTTGTATGCCCACAGGCATGAGAATGTGTACAACCTCAGTAAAACCAAGGGGCGACGCAAAAATTGCCAACAATGTTTTTCCTTCTGAGAAATCACTGCTATTAAAGGGGGTTTGTTTTAATCCTTGATAGGACATATTTTAGAGCACCTTCATGGGGCAGTGGGTATCCCTAGATGAGCCAAGGCTGGTCCTGGCAGGGCACTGGTCTGTGGCTGCCTATGTACCTCTGGCCAGGGTAGCTGTGGAATCATCCTTTTTAAAAACTGGCTCTCCGGGGATAAAGAACAATAATGAGATAGGCAAGGCAAATCAGGACCATCTCAAAGTCCACAACTGCCATGCTCTAAAGCGAAATCCTCCGGGAAAAAAAAGCAACGTGACATTTATAACTTCAGAACAATGACATCTCTTCGGTTGGTGTCGGTGAACGGTACCTACGAGGAATGACAAAGAGAACGCATCTCTCCCCAGCAGGAGGGAATTTGCCAGGACTCACGGCCAGTTCCCTGTGATCCACAGAGCCAACACAAGTCAGGGAGAATAACTTTGAAAGCCAACAGGAGAGCCAGGCATGGGTTAGCTGTATGAGGAGCATGCCTAGTGGGAAGGATATTCCAAAGCGGGCATGTGCTCAGGTTCTGCCTGCAAGATGGAATGTGCTTGCGATGGGCCCCTGGGTGGGAACCCAATACGTACTAGATGCCCTCAATGGAAGAGTCAATCAAGGAGCAGTATGGTGTCTTATAGTTAAGAAGGGTAGACCGTTGACATTTATGAATTGAACATTTCTACCGCGGTTATTTGAAAAACTATTAGGCAATTACATCTGTGATTTTAGAATTTGGCTGAGCACAAATGATGCCTTGGATACACCGAGGTGGATGTTGGTGTGTAGAAGTGAGTTAGCCAGGAGCGCCTGGGCGGCCCAGTCGGTTAAGCATCAACTCTCGTATTCTGCTCAGGTCACGATCTCACGGTTTGTGAGATCAAGCCCCACATCCGGCTCCACGCTGACAGTATGGAGCCTCCTGGCGATTCTCTCTCTCCTTCTCCCTCTGCCCTTCCCACGTGTGTGCACTCTCTCCCTCTCTCAAATAAATAAATAAATAAAAAGTGAATTAGTAGGGACTGAGATAACTGATCAACACTTCCACGGCTCAACCCGTTACCATCATCCTTGTCTCCTGATTCTCATGAAACCACGGCTCACCATGATTTCCTTGTGACAAGACAAATAAGTAAAACGGCCATCCAGCGGGAGAAAATGTCCACAAATGTGAAAAGTATATCCAGCTGTGCCGTGAGCCTTATGAAGAGGAAACACACGATCGCCAATCACAAGAAAGTCGGATCAACGTCAGAAGCCCGCCCATATTTGGGAATCTGGACATTGACAAAGGTTTAGAGAGACAACCCTTGTGAATGTCTGGGGTCCGCCATAAATCGAATAGATTTCTTTCAGAAAGAATGGCCTCGCGCAGTGCTTCTAAAACCTGACAATCAGAATTAGCTGGGACTCTTTCCTACCTATGTGCACATACCCGATCTCCTGCACCAGCCCCCCAGCCCACGGGCAGGAGTCCCTAGGCACTCCGTGGAGCACGGGACTTTGCATTTAAACAGGTGTCTCTCGAGGCACTGGTTAAGGGTCGGCGCACAGAACGCAGAGCTCGCAGAGCCCTTTCCATTGCAGGCCCTGCCAGTCGTGAAGGGACCTCATCTGTCCACGTTGCAGTGTTAATCTCCATCTCAGGCTACTAAATTTATAGAAAACACACTTCTGAGCTCCTTGAAAAATGATGCAGTGCAAGCTTTATCTAGGAGAGATAAATATTAGTGGCTGTGCACAATCCGTTCTTAGGTTCTGACAATACAGATCTGTGTTTTGTGACAGGCCACCTGCATCTATGATTTGTCACAGGCCACCTGCATCTACTTTATTAGGTAACTTAGAAAGAGGATGTGTGCTTATCAAGTTTCGGAAAGGAGTCTTAACTCCCTCTCTGTCGTGTACGCAGAGAAAAAACATCTCGCGTTTTTATAGATATTAAGAATTTCATCCTATAGAGTGTAAAGGGGCTATTACATCACTTAACCTACCTCCCCTGGTTAGGAGGAAGGGGTCCTACACCCCCAAACATCTAAGTGTGCGCATCCCCTAAGACGTGTGGATGGCTCACATAATTGATATTTGCTTATTTTATTGTCTGTTTACTCACCATTTGGCTTAAATATTTGTACACACTGCTATGTTCTTTCCTATGTACAAGTGACTCAAAGGCAGATCATTTTTTTTTTTTTATAAACAGACGCTAAAATAAAGCTTAATCAGGCATAATGCTTTATTTCTATTCAGGCACTGCTGATGCTATTTCCACGACAAAGGCCTAGCCATGAAGAAGTTCTGAATAGGATGCTCTCTTCCTGGCCCTAGCATCCTGACAGAACTCTGAACATGTAGTATAGTGCTTAAAAAGACTCCTTGAGTCATTAAATGGCCAAACATAAATCGTGATTATTTTAGCAAGTATTTGCAATTACACAACTGGAGACTGAAAAACATGAGTCAACATTCATTGCTGGTCAAGGAGCGGCATCTCTTAACCATGGTTCCAAGCCTCTGGAAACTCAAGCTTACATTATTCTTGTATTATTCATAATCTGCCAAATTGACTCCATAGCAACAAAAATATTGAATACAAAACTACTTTCTGGCAAAGCCAATTTTTATTATAGCTTTGAGTTACAAAACCTAAGCTTCTCATAAAAAAGGTCTTAAAAGCCTCTTCAACCATCAGGTGAAATTATGGCTTTAAATCTCCTAATTACTCGCAACAGACTACCATCTCCTGGGTTTCCCGACGACTCTCATATAGACGGTAATAATGTTCAAGACATTGTGTTATCTTGGGTGTATTCTGAGCCAACGCAACACCAATCTATTACTCGTTACTTTGAATTATATTCTTTAGCATTAGTGTGTATGCAGTATAAAATTCTGAAGTGAAATGAAATTAATGAAATTAATTTCTTTCCTGCTTCCACTGAAAGAAACGTTCTCTTGGTCACCTGTCTGACTGTCTTCTCATCTGAAGAGGAACTTAATACTCTCAATGAGGTCCTGGAGAACAACCTGAGACAAGCAGGCCCTGTCACAGGACACTCGGTGGGAGATGTTTCTGGCACTGCTGAATCACTTCCCATCTCAAACCTCTTAAATAATAGACAATCCCTCATTATCTTTTTTTTTTTTTTTAACATTTATTTATTTTTGAGAGAGACAGAGACAGAGCACGAGCAGGGGAGGGCCATAGAGAGAGAGGGAGACACAGAACTCGAGGCAGGCTCCAAGCTCTGAGCTGTCAGCACAGAGCCCAAAGCGGGGCTTGAACCCAAGGGCCATGAGATCATGACCCGAGACGAAGTCAGACGCTTAACCAACTGAGCCACCCAGGCGCCCCTCCCTGAATTATCTTTAACTGGTGTACGATTCTCTTGTCAACTAGGAAATCTAACTCGCAGCCTCCACTCCAACTAGTTGATAAAACAGAGTTGGGTCAAAGCCCTAGGTCTTTGAGTCTCTCCCTACGTACTGCCCAATATGACAGGGAACCAGTCAGTCATAGATGGAGGGTAGTAGGAATTAACCTAAAATCACAGGATGAGTGTTGTATTATTTTTTCTGAGGAAGCTCTTCAATTCAACAAGCATTACTGTTGTATTCCAAGCATCATGGAGGGCACTGGCCCTCAGAGCCATATAGATATGGTCTCCATCCTACTTCTCTTGTGCAAGCAACATTCTTTTGTTCTTTGGGAAGAGTTCAATGCAGGGTGCGAAAAAAAGTCGGATTTAGCCTTTTTTTTAGGTGGACACAAATTCCACGTGCAGTGCTGCTTTTACTGTGAATAGCAAGTGACCTATAAAAGCCAGGACACCTTAGCACGATGGGTTGACGCAAGAAATCCAGGAGACGTTTTTTTCAGACATTTTTCTGACATGGGTAATGAAACTTCTCATTGGATTCAACATCCGTATTCGTAATCGGTCGTATTCCCTCACAAGGCAAGCATGTTCAGGAAAGGCGATTGTGCCGGGCCCCATGACCGTGTTCGTGCAACAAACATTTTGTTTTCACAATGCGCTTGGAACTGTGCTACGCAGTGCGTTGCAGGGATGAGGGAAACTATGGGGATAGAAGTCACCTCCTCTGCGAGGAAAGCAGAAAAAGCATTCGAAGAACGGTGGAGACAGTCCAGGAAGAGAGGACCGCACAGTTAAAGGCCTAAAGCACGACACGATATCACATGTTCTAAAGCTGTATATATTTTTAGATTGGGGTGGCATGATGTACGAGACAACGGAGAAGGGGAATACTTGGAAACAAGGCTGGAGAAGTCAGGAAGGGCCAGGCCATATTGAGAAAACAGCAACAGCAACACCACACATTTATCGAGCCCATGGGACATGCCGGGAATGGCCCTCAGCACACATGCATTGACCCTTGTAATCCTCACTGCGGCACATGGGGTAGGGGGTTAAGCTATCAGCTGAGCGCACAGGGGCAGCAACGCAGGACAACCGCGGGGGTCAGAATTTGCACCAACCCAAAGCCCGAAGTCCAGGAGAAGTTATGAAGTGAGCAGCCACAGTACCCAAGCAACAAAAGTATTTGCTCCGGCTGCAAAACTGTGCAGAGGCAACACGGGTATCTTTTCCTGCTGCCATGATGAATAAGCATCTTCCGCCATCAGAGGAAGAGAAAAACAATCAGACGGCACGTTGAAACCAAATCAAATCGCCCAACAAACACACAAAAACGGGGTCAACTCGTCTAGCACTAGCTTCCCAAATAAATGAAACCTTGAATATTCCCATAAATGGCCAATGCCCTAACAGAAGCCATTTTATTTCTGGCTTTTCCATTGCTGATGCCTGGAAATGTGTTCCAGACTTTGTGGATATGCTAATCATGCATGAAACTATTTTTTTTTTTATGAACAGAAAAACTGCCATCTTGATAAATTTGATAACTGTGTGTGTGTTTTAAATACCTGTGCTAATTTATTTTATTTCTTTAAAAGTTTATTTATTTTGAGAGAGAGAGAGAGAGAGAGAGAAAGAGAATGAGGAGGGGAGGGACAGAAGGGAGAGAGAGAGAAAGAATCCCAAGCAAGCTTCTCACTGTGAATGTGGAGCCTGATGTGGGGTTCCATCTCACGACTGTGAGATCATGACCTGAGCAGAAATCAAGAGTCAAACGCTTAACCAAGTGAGCCACCCAGGCATCCCAAATACCTGTGCTATTTTATTTTATTTTATTTTAATTGTTTTAATGTTTATTTATTTATGAGAGACAGAGCACAAGCGAGGAAGGGGCAGAGAGGGAGACACAGAATCCGAAGCAGGCTCCAGGCTCCAAGCTGTCAGCACAGAGCCCGACACAGGGCTTGAATTCACGAACTGTGAGATCGTGACCTGAGCCGCAGTCAGATGCTTAACTGACTGAGTCACCCAGGCGCCCCTACCTGTGCTGTTTTAAATTTGGCTAGCCCACTTGTAATGCTGTACAAGTTAGTTTCTTTCCTTTTCTATATGCTTTGGGCTCCAACTCTCTTTTTTAGTGTAAAAAGAGAGGAATTTTTTTTAAAAATCACATATATACATACACACATATATGTATGCATTGTATTCATATGAAGAAAATATGAAAGAAAATACTAGAAAACGTCATTGCCCATTCGGAGCACATGAGCAACCCTTTAGGTAGGCCAAGAATAGAAGTAAGACTTTTCGCCCCTGGTCTGACTTCTGAGCCTCGGAAATGTATTGCCTATTTAAAAACTAGAGTAAATTTTTAAACTGTTATAAGGTTGCCTATTATTATCATCATCTCCATTTTAGAGATGAGGTAACTGTGGCAGAGAAAAAACGAGTAACCACCCACGACCCTTGTCTTGCAAGTGAAGGGAACCCTTCAAGCATTTCCACGACGGCCATGTGCCTGTTACAAAGATCTCTGTCGGGAGAGAGGGGCTGACATGGACACCGGGAGGCCAGCCAGGGAGCAAAGAGCAGTTCAGCTGAGAGGCGGTGAGGGTCTGAACTCAGGAGGTATAGGTGGAGAATGGAGAAAGTAGCTTAGGGACAGGAGAAGGCCACATAAAAGGAACTGGTTGTCTGATTGACAGGTGCAGGAAGGGAGAGTGTACAGCAATTCCAGGGGCTGTGGCTGAACACAGAATGGATGGTAGGATCCCCAGGAGAGGCAGGGAAAGCAAAGCAACATTCAGATGAAGATTTCAGTCACATTAGGCAAGTGTGCAGAGGTGCACGTCAGGTCCGGGAATAAAGAATAGGGCGGCCTAAGGGCGCCTGGGTGGCTCAGTCAGTTAAGTGTCTGACTTCAACTCAGGTCATGATCTCGAAGTCAGTGAGTTCGAGTCCCGCGTCGGGCTCTGCGCTGACAGCTCAGAGCCTGGAGCCTGGACTCTTGTGATGACACTGTGCCTATCTGGATAATCTAGGATACCCGCCTACTTTAAAGTCAGCTGCTTGGCAACCTTAATTCCACCCGCATCGGTAAATCCTCTTTGCTTTGTAGCCTGACGTATTCACAGGTTCCAGGGATTAGGATGTGGACATCTTTGGGGGCCATTATTCGGCCGGCTGTGGTATTTTACTGTCCTATTCACCAGGCATAAGCCAAACCGGTATGATTACGAATATGCTGTAAACTTCGGCTGCTGTACATGAATATGAAGAATGCGAATATGAAGATGTATTGGGAGGAAGGCAAGTACTGTGTGTTTTGTGATAGTGTGAGACAATAGGTTACTTTCAGAACTCAAGATACATGCGACATCATTAAATGGCAGACTAATAAAAGTTAGACTAAGTTTAAGGGGATGTTGGCTCACTCTGATACTTCTTACAAGAATCCATATCGGTTAGGAGGAGAGTGAGAACTCCTTCCATCCAATGGCCCCTTTTTATTCAGGAGTTCGTGGCTGTGTAAATATCCCTATCCAAGGTCCAAAACTTAACTCTGGAATAGTAGACATTCCCATTGTGGTTCCACAATCTTAAGTTTTTATGTGATTGGAGAAACAGCCTGCCATCACTTGATCTGAAATCAATAAAGTTTAGTTGGATGGAACAGAGAGAAATGAATTGTTTTTGCACACCAGCGCTCCTGGGCACAGAGGAGGGAGGATTCCCGATCCCGAGCGCCCATTCAGTCATTATGGTTTTGTGAAAGGACCAGTGCTGATGCTGGACTCGTGTCCACCTGGTATTACGTGAGAAATGGGACGTGAAACACCAAAGACCTTGAGAAACTAATGAGTTGGTGCCCTTCTGTAACCCCGAACTGATAACTTTCATACCCGCTTTGGCATTTACTGTTCAGATTCAATCTTCACAAGGGGATGAAACCACTGATGGGCCTGATTGCCATTTTATCCACCCTCCCATCTTCCTCCTTCTAGCGTCCAGTCAAGGCGAGCTTGTTAGGATCCACCAGCAGCAGAAAGGCACCAAGAGCCACGGAGCCTTCCCCGGCACCAAGGTCGTGGGAAATAAGATGAGTTTGAGATTTTAAACTACAGATAAAACATTAGCAAATGGCAGCAGGTGTAAAAACTGTGGATCGTGTCGATTATTTCAACAAACACATGTTAAAAACCCGACTGCTTCCTCTTCAGGGTTTAGTATGCAACTCGTGCCTTGAAAGAAGAAAAAGTCGATCAAAAAACGTTTGTGAAGGCACGTGATTTAGAGCAAATAGATGACATGGGACAGGGGAGGAGACAACAGGGCGTCGCGTCTTCCCGTGGCTCTAATGACCTCAGAGCAACACTGCCAGAGTGACTTTCCTGACTCTATCTAGTAAAGCACAGAAAAGGAGGGGAGCATCGAGAAGTCGAAAAATGGGTGCATTTAAAAATCACTATAAAGTCATAACCCATCCTCCCGTCACGTAATCAAGAAGGAAACCGATCGAGGGGTTCATCATCTCCCCATTTCCACCCGATTCAGACCTTCTTGCTGCCTTTGGACAAGCTGTGTAAGACCTCTCTTTGATCCCTCCAACCGCATATCCCCCAGATGTCATATAGTTCGCTAAACACCACCTTCTCGGGCAGATTCACATCATTCCCCCACGTCATTGAGGACTCCCCGTGCTATTCTCTGCTTTATTTTCTTCTGCACGGCACTTACCATCATCGTACATACTATGTGCTTTAAGGCAGAGACTTCTGTGTACTTTTCATTTGTTAGCTTTTGCTGCTGTATCCACAACACTGGGTAGTGTTTGGCACATGATAGGTGCTTAAGACACACACACACACACACACACACACACACATATATTTTAATGTTTATTTATTTTTGAAAAGGAGAGATATACAGAGAGCGGGCCAGGCAGGAGCAGAGAGAGAGAGGGAGACACAGAGTCCGAAACAGCCTCCAGGCTCCGAGCTGTCAGCACAGGGCCCGACGCGGGGCTTGAACTCGTGAACAGCGAGATCGTGACCTGAGCCGAAGTCGGACGCTCAACCGACTGAGCCACGCAGGAGCCCCTTAAGCTGTAGTTTAAGGGGACATTAGCACACTCTGCTCATTCTTACAGTTTTAAGCGAGTAAATGAAATATCTATCTTGAAATATCTTGACATATCTTTAAAGACTCAGGCTAGATGCCTGTTCCTCCACCAACTGGCCAGCCTCCTCATGCTCTGTCATCACATTATCAAACACAGCTGGAACTTCTCTACAGATTCAGGGTCCAACTGTCCCTAAGCATTACCAGAGCACTGTGCACCACGGCAAAAGACAGGAAGATACCTTCTGTGGCCAAACACAACAGAAACATTTGGACTGGTTCATCAATTGTTGCAATACCGCACATATTGGGCCACGGTTTAGACCACACGAGCACTATTACTCCCTACCTTTCCCAGCTCATTTGCTTGATAGAGGTAGTCAAATCTACATTTTGCTGCAGGTATATGTTTTCCCTACACCCCATTAATTTTGTTTAAAGTAATGCCCCAGGTCATTTCTGAATACACCACACTTGACTCTGAGTGGGAAAGATATAAAAAGAGCAAAGGCAGGGCCGCCTGGGTGGCTCAGTCGGTTAAGCGTCCGACTTTGGCTCAGGTCATGATCTCGCGGTCCGTGAGTTCGAGTCCCGCGTCGGGCTCTGTGCTGACAGCTCAGAGCCTGGAGCCTGTTTCAGATTCTGTGTCTCCCTCTCTCTCTGACCCTCCCCCCATTCATGCTCTGTCTCTCTCTGTCTCAAAAATAAATAAACGTTAAAAAAATTTTTTTTTAAAGAGCAAAGGTAAAAAGTATCCCGACTCATTTTATTTGTACTTACGTAGTTACTTTCTCTCAGGACATTATAAGCATTGACATTCTATTTTTCCACAGATTTCTTCGACTCTCAACTACCATATTTTATGAGCTTTCAGATGAAGAGATGAAAATTTAGATCACTTCGAATTTGAAACGCCTCTTCCCTGACATTAAATATGACGCCAAAATTAATTGTAGACATTTAGAATTTAGTGTTTTGTAGATTATTTTCATTTTCTTTCTTTCTTCCTTCTTCTTTCTTTCTTTCTTTCTTTCTTTCTTTCTTTCTTTCCCTTCCTTCTTCCTTTTCTTCTTTCTTTCTTTCTTTCTTTCTTTCTTTCTTTCTTTCTTTCTTTCTTTCTTTCTTTCCCTTCCTTCTTCCTTTCATCTTTCTTTCTTCTTTCTTCTTTCTTTCTTTCTTTCTTTCTTTCTTTCTTTCTTTCCCTTCCTTCTCTCTTTCTTGACATATTTCACGGTATTTGCAAGTTTAATACTGCCAAAATTTTATATGAACTATTCAGGCAAAAATATCTTATTTGCTGGTACTGATGATTAATGTTTCATAACATTGGGGAAATTAAAAATATATAATTGTCATGAATACTAATGGTGCATAATATGTATGAAGGTCATTACACGGTCAAGGAAAGATCTTAAAATAGCTGGCATTTTGATTAGCCCTGATTCCTTTTTTGTCTTCCTGTACATGGGTTCATTAATACACCTCTAACATGTCATTAGCCTCACATTGAGACGTTCTTACAAATCAGCACTTTAATTTCAAATAAAGACCAGTTAAGCAACTTTGTCTCTTCATCCAAAAAGGAACTATTGGGGAAAACAAGCATGTTGAATTCTCATTGTCTCACCTTCTATGGGAGCTGACCATCTTCCTCCCAAGGGCCATCCTACTTCCTCTGTGCTACGAGCCCATAATTTCACAGATTTTGTCTTTTGACAAGAAATGAACACCGGGCCTTCATGAGAATTCAAAGGACAGATCCTGAACACCAGGCCTGAAGGACACTGGAGAGGCAGGGGTGAGTCAGGGAGTCACCTCCGGGGAATTGGAAAGCAGACCACAGCACTTTTTGGTGTGGAAGAATGAACATATATTAACTTGTGTTAGGAAGACTTGGAATAAAACACAAAGTAACTTAAAAAAACTGGCCATGCTGCTTATACATGGATCAGATTGGACTCAGTCTCATTCCCTTCCTCTCCCTCTCTCTGTAATCTTTAAATAAAAACGTGTGTTAGCACATGACCCATCGTCTCCTTCCCCCTTCCTCAGAGTCCGGCCATCACAGGAGCTGGTTCTGGAAGGATCTGTTTTGCCCACCGGCACTACCCTCAGGGCAAAAACAATTCCTGAACATATTCTGAGAACTTCTCTGTTCAGGGCATTGTGCTAGCAGCTGTGGAAAATATGCAGAGAAGAAGGTTCAACCTCTGCCCTCAAGGTGCTTTATTGGTTTAGGGGTCCACCAGTAAAACGTGCATAGTAGCTTGTCAGAGCCGGATCTCTGAACGTAAGGAAGTTATCTCTATTCCTGGGGCATCTGCCCCACCAAGCTGCAAGGGCTGAAAGTGTCCTGCCCACCAGGAAAGTGGAAGAGGGTCAGGGGAAGACAGGTGGAGAAAGCGGGGTAGGTCCCAATGTCTGTGGACGGCAGGAGGGTGCTGAGGGGTGGGGGCCCCAGGAGAGGATGCTTGTGTGCCCTGACAGAGAGGGTCATCGGTGTTCCATCCTCAGGGTGGGTTCCTGTGGGGCTGGTCTAAGCTGTGGCTTGGATAGAAGAGTGGACAGGGGTCTCAGCGTAGATCGCAGAAGAGGGCGAAGGAGCCCCCCCGAAGCAGTTGTGAGCGTGTGAGATGTGTGCATGCGTATGCCCACACGCACGTATGAATATTCATGCAGGTGTCAGTGTCTGGGCACTTCTTAGCTGGCTTTCTCATTCTATTTTAAAGGGCATTTAGGGGAGGAGCCTGGGTGGCTCAGTAGGGTAAGCGTCTGACTTCAGCTCAGGTCATGATCTCACGGTTGGTGAGTTCGAGCCCCATATCGGGCTCTGTGCTGACGGCCGAGAGTCTGGAGCCTGCTTTGGGTTCTGGGTCTCCCTCTCTCTCTCTGCCCCTCCCCTGCTCGTGCTCTGTTTCTCTCTGTTTCTCAACAATAAATAAATGTTAAAAAATAAATAAATAAATAAATAAATAGTGAGCCTTTATAGAGTATGTGTAATTACAGCTGACCCTTGAACAACCCAGGGGTTTGGGGCACTGACCCTCCCCACCCCCCCACCCCATGCAATCAAAAATCTGCATATTAACTTTTGGCTCCCCCCACCCCCGCCGTAACTTAACTACTCATAGTCTACTGTTAACCAGAAGCCTTACAAGTAACATAAATAGTTGATCAACACATATATTGTATGTAATAGACTGTATTCTTATAACGAAGCAGTAAAGTAAGCTAGAGTAAAGAAAACGTTCTTAAGGAAATCATAAGGAAGAGAAAATACATTCACAGTACTGTACTGTATTTATTGAAGAAAACCCAAAACGCTGTGTATAAGTGGATCCACATAGTTCAAACCCACATGGTTCAAGGGTCCACTGTATTTATAATAATGCTAATTGTTTAACATGGTTACCTGAGCCACGGAATCGAGACACAGAATCCACGGGGACACACGAGGATGAGTTGGAAGGTTACATCGAAGCGAAGTTCTAATTAGAACCACGTGGGGCATCTACAAAACCTGAGCTGTCCCTTTGGACATTTACTTGTTCCTTTGTTTCTCTGTTTTCTCTCTTGGGGCCATAGGGTCTTGAATGTCTCTTGCTGAGGCCCCTACCTAAACACAGCTTATTTTAATGGAAGAATCCGAAGGTCATTCACACTTAAGTTACAAACGGCTAACAATTAGTAAAAAGTCTTCTCTTCCAGGAGTTAAGTTTAAAGAATTAAGTTTTAGAAGTTCCGCCAGCTACATAGGTACTGGGGGGAGAGTGGATTTACGTTCATGAAGGAGCATTCCCGTATTGCTGAAATGACCACATAGATGCTCTTGCCTGGTGACAGGGAAGGCCGGGCCGAGGAATGCATATGAATATTCTAACCCTTTTGTACACTGTGAGACGAGTGGAAAAGATAAAGCATTACACAACATTATATATTTGTATAATATGTATTTCACACTTTGGGTGATTACATTTTTTAAATTGGGCCCGTGTTAATACACGCTATTAAGTTCAGATATTCTGGAATTTGGTTCATAATAACCATTTCTATGGACAGATATAATACAGTTGTATCAGGAAAAAAAAAACCTTCTAATGTGGATTTGGGACATTTCTAACTGAATAATTAGAATTTTAAAAGGGCACAAGAAGTCTAATTTTACACAGTAATGTCCACACGGTGCTCTTGAGACCCGACTGGTGAATGTGCTTTCTATGCATCTAGCTTGCTTTCAAGGTAGGGATTTTGGATAGCAGGTGGAAAGAATGATGCTTCTGGAATCAGACTTGGGTTTGAATCCTGACTTTAAAAATGATGATCATGGGGCGCCTGGTGGCTCAGTTGGTTGAGCATCTGACTCTTGATTTCGGCTCAGGTCATGATTCCAGGGTCGTGGGGTCCAGCCCTGAACCAGGCTCTGCACTGAGCGTGGAACCTGCTTAAGATCCTCTCTCTCTCCCTTTGCCCCTCTCCTCCACTCATGCTCTCTCTCTGTCTAAAATAAAAGAATAAAATAAATAATTTAAAAAGTGATGATCATAACAGTAATGTCACTTATTCAGTGTTTATTGTGCACCAAGCTTGGAGTAAAGCGTTTAAATACATTGTCTTATTTACTCTTTACAACATTTGTATTAAGAAAATCTTACTACCAGGGCGTCTGGGTGGCTCAGTCAGTTGAACGTCTGACTTCGGCTCAGGTCATGATCTCACGGTTCGTGAGTTCGAGCCTCACATCGGGCTCTGTGCTGACAGCTCAGAGCCTGGAGCCTGCTTCGGATTCTGTGTCTCCCTCTCTCTCTCTCTCTCTCTGCCCCTCTCCCACTTGCTCTGTCTCTCTCTCTCAAAAATAAAGAAAAACATTAAAAAAATTTTTTGAAAGAAGATACTATTACCTTCATTTTACAGAGGAAGTTGTGATTTTAAGAGCTCAAGAAGCACAGTTCCTTCAGCTACCATGTGACGGATGTGAGTAAGTGAACGCACTTACTTCAAAAGGTACTTCTTGCTCCCATGCCCAGTGCACAGCTTAGTGCAAAGACAAATAAGGCTTGCTGTGTATCCTTACAGCCCTTCCAGCCTCAACGGGGACCTGGTCCTGCACTCCTGTGACCGCAGTAGGCTGTGATAAATGTCACGGGAGGATGAGAAACAAGGTTATCCAGGACTTCGAGGAGAATGCTGGAAGACTTCAAATTAGGTTAAGGAGGGTTTCCTGGAGGGGGTGTTGCTCAAGACGACCTCCAAGAGACAAGTAGAAATGATTTAGACAAGGATGGCCAATTGGTAAGGAGATCGTGAGAAGAGATCTTTCTAGAGTCTTGAAAGCACGGTCAGATCAAAGGTGTGTGGTGGCTGGAAGAGCAGAGGGAGAGACTGGAGGGAGATCCGAGGACAGATTATTGAAGAATTTATCTGAAAAGGTGAGCAGGGTTTTAAGGAGGCTGGCAGGAACATGTTGGCTTTTAAGATCTTGGATATTTACCTTTGCCAGGCTCCCTTTTGTCACCTGGAAAACGGACAAGAGGATTTAGCAGCAATGACACGGGTGAGTACGTACAAAGCAGCAGGTGACACCTCCCCAGAGTAGTTGCTCAGTGACAAGGAGAGAGGAAGCAGGTGCTTGCAAACGCTGCCCAGGTGTTAACCCATCTGATCTGCCCTCCATCCTGAGGGAAGGGAACTGCTCTTCATCCCACTTTAGCCAATGGAGACAGGTGACGGGAGGGTCGAGCGCCGCTTCTCTGTCCTTTCCTGCCCCTCAAGACGGTGGCTGTGAAAGGCCCATCGCTGCCCAGCCCACAGCAGGTTATCAGGGCCACCAAGTCCCCTCAGGCCCTCAGGGAGAATCTGGGAGTCAGAATATCTGCCATGACGTGAGGAGGGAACCAATCAAATCCGCTGCGTTGAAAAACGTCCTTTGTGGATTTGAAGGAGTCCAAGCCTGTGTCTTATGTCGCAAAACAAAACAAAACAAAACAAAACAAAACAAAACATGTCTGCAGATGAAACAAATGTGTCTGTAAAGCAGAGACACGTGCGTCCAGTTTTATGGCGTCTGCGACGTACTTATGACTATAAGAAAGAGCATCGCCGCTGCTCTGCGTTCACGAATCTTCTGTCCAGCGTGTGGGCCCAACCAACACGGAAGCAACCGCCGTAACCAGCCCCAGGTGCTGGCAAGATCCCATGAAAGAGAGTCACCACTAAAGGAAAAGTATGGGACACGAGTCCTGCTTGAACCACGGAGCCATCCCACTGCTTTGCTGGTTGCTGACATGGGCCCAGAAAACACCCCTGCCTTTCCGTGAAATCACCCATAGGCTGTTGAAAAAAATCCACCCAATGGAATACAGCATATGGTACCTGCAAGCTGTTGTGTGCGGTCTTATTTTCAGAATTTTATTTATTTATTCAGAAACATTTAATAGATCCAATTATAAGAGAGATACTGTGATAAGCACTAGAAATATAGAGCTGAATGGAACACGGTTCCTTCCCTCAAGAAGTTCAGGGTCATGAAAAATATTGGGTTGGACCCCATGAAATTGCCGTTTTTGTTGGCAAATGCAGTCAAACACTGGTGATTTCATGCGGCTCAACCTAATATACCGTTGGTGACGGTGATGATAATGCATAACGCATATTTACAGGGAATTCGAGAAACGCAGAGTGAGGCACAAGAACTTCCATGAGAAGGTGAGGGAAGGCTCTGCCAGGAGCTGTGTGTCGCAAGATGAGCACACCCTGTGCACTCTCACCTTGGGACCGGCCCTAGGCCTTGTCATTGCCAAGAGCTGCGGCCAGCAAGCACCCTGAAATCTCATCCCCGAGCACCCCACTAACTCGCCATCCTCTCTTTTCCTCCCAGTTCACACCTGGAGAATGCCAGCTCCAACCCTTCTGGCACTTTTGAGCCACGGAACCTGCCACTTCCTCACTGTCCCTCCCCCTTTCTCCCTTTCTTTCCCAGTTCTCCTGCATGTCAACCAATTCAAACATGCCTTGCACCGCACACGTTTGCTGCATTGTCCTCACTTGAAGAAAACACCACATCCTGATGAAATCAAACTTTCCGCGACTTCAGGTCTGCACCCGTAGCTGGAGTGGAAAGATAACCACAGAGCTGGCCTCATTTTACATCCATGACCACACCCCTGCTGCTTCTAGACAATACCGTAGCTCCCTTGTGCACCTACCCTCTGCATTCCTAGATGGCTGTTACAACTTCTCCTTTTCACTCAGATCCATAGCACCTCCTTATCATCCTTACTCTGACTCAATTAGGTCGTTTAAAGAAGCAGTCGGAGGGGCGCCTGGGTGGCTCAGTCGGTTGGGCGGCTGACTTCGGCTCAGGTCATGATCTCGCGGTTTGTGAGTTCGAGCCCCGCGTTGGGCTCTGTGCTGACCTGCTCAGAGCCTGGAGCCTGTCTCGGATTCTGTGTTTCCCTCTCTCTCTGACCCTCCCCCGTTCATGCTCTGTCTCTCTCTGTCTCAAAAATAAATAAACGTTAAAAAAAAAAATTAAAAAAAAAAAAAAAAGAAGCAGTCGGAGAAAGAAACGTACCTACGCACATATCACCTCGCCACCGGAATCCATTGGCAATGTTACCCAGTCTGCTACCACGGTGACCTTCACGTAGCTCGAGCCAACTCCCGACTTGTGCCCTAGATTCATCCCCTCTCCAACGGCATCAGTTTCCCCTCTTCTGGATCATCCCCATCAGCTGTCATTTCTCATGGCTTAAACAAACAGAATCTTATCTTGCCTTCTTTTGACGCTCAAGTTTGCATCAAAATTGTTCTGAAGGGTCACATATATTTGATGCTTCTAATTCGTTCCTCTCCTCCCCTCTTAGTCACAGGCTTTCCTCCTTGCTAAACTACTCATATCAAGGACGACATGACTTCTTCGATCTTTGCTCAAAAGATACATCCTCACAGTATTAAAACTGCATGCTCCCCCAAAACCTCCTCGTGACTCTTCTCTTCATTCGTTTTTCTAACATATATTGCCTCATAGCATAAAATGTGTGCGCATGTGTGTATATACACATAAACGTAAATCATTTATTTTGTTTTTTGTCTCTCGTCTTGCCCACTAGGATTTCAGCTCTACGAGGACCGGGATCGTTGCTTGGTTCACTAACACTTCTCAGTGCTTTGAAATGCGTGGCATATAGTAGGCATTTGGTACATATTCATGGGTGGAAAGAGTACTTCCAAAAAAATTCTGAGGCATATGGTTTCCTCCTAGTTTTAGGAAGATAAGCATGCTATTAAGGAGTTAAAATAATGTTCTCAGCTACTAAAACAGACCGCATCCCATGTCATCCTCTATAGAAGACACTGCATTTCTTTACCATTATTCTTTTTTAAATTAATTTTTTTTCATTTTATTTTAGAGAGAGAGAGAGAGAGAGAACGCAAGAGGGCGAGAGAGAATCCCAAGCAGGCTCCACACTCAGCACAGAGCCCGACACGGGGCTCGATCCCACGACACTGGGACCACAACTTGAGCTGACATCAAGAGTCAGGTGCTCAGCTGAGCCCCCCAGGTGCCCCTCATCATTATTCTTTTAATCCTAAGAGAAAAAGAGTCCTTCAGTGCAAGAAACTTCACGAGTCAAGTTATGTACCTGTATCGTCCCATAACTAAGTAAACTCCATGGCCTATTTATAGACAAACGTTCCCAAGAAGTCACAGCTACGTAAGCCAGTTCCAGAAAATAAATTATAAGGGTTAATTTGAACATATAAAGCAATAGGTTCTAATTCGTATAGGTTCTGTTTACTAACCATAAACAAAGGTGAATCCCAATCTCTCACACAAATGGTTATATAAGTTATAATAATGCCATACAATTGCACCATGAGCCGGCATCATAAATATTTGCTAAGGAGCTCACAAAATTGGGAAAATGGCATTTATTTTGCTAAATGAAGAAGAAGAGGACGCGAAGCTCTAGGCACAGTGGGATCCAAATCATATAATAAATGCAAAAAAAAAAAAAAAAGCGAAGTTGGCTTTAGGTGGTACAGCTACGGATGATTTTTAAACTTTATTTTCACTTTTCTTGATGTTTAAATTTGCTTACAATAAGTGTATGGGAGATTGAAATAGAAGAGATGCAGTTTACATTTTCTTATACTTCCCTATATTTGGTTTGACTTTTATGCCATTTAAAAGCAATTAACAATTTCCCTGCTACTCATGCATGCACTAGATAAGCATTTTCGGCAGTCCCTTACATAAGCACTTACAAAAAGGATAACCTGAAGGGTCATTCTGGGACTGGAGTGCTCTCTGTCAGCTAGGAAATATTTACAGAAAACTTCAGGTCAGATTAGGCTAAGTTTGTCTCTACCCTCTGTTACGTGAAAGCTTCTTCCTCCCCTGCCTACTCCCCACAAAAATCTGTTGCAAGTCTGATCTTGGCCCCTCCATGAAAGAAAGGAATGGCTCCTAAATAGACTTAAAGCCCTCAAAGCAGATACTCTTGCCCAGTCTTACAGATTATGTTTTCCTCTTTAATACTCTTAGCTCACTGGTCCCAGCAGTCCCCAGTTTGGCCCTGAATTTGGTTCACTATTATCCAATGGGTACAAGGACAGTGATGCCCAGGAGACATTTCTGGGTGACATAACCCCAACTTTGTCCCTTACATATGATCTCTGCATGTGGAAATCCTGACACAGCCCCCTCCCTTGTTAGACTGATGATCACGGTCCATCTAGCCGAGACCTTGGCATAGCACCAGGTGTGCCGTCAAACTCAAAAGCTGTAGGCATCTTGGTGACCAACAGGAAAAAGGAAAACAGAAAGGGCACGAACCCTGGGTTGGTAAACCCAAATCCCGCACGAGAGCTATCTGATATATCTAAATCTCAGATGCATAAAAGCAAGGAATGTTAAGAATTTCCCAATTACCTTTCCCTTTTGTCTGGATCATACTGGTTTTCTGAATTATTCCAACTTCACTGTGACTGCATAAGTTCGACTTGCTTCTTACTACTTCTATTTTTAAACCTATTCATAAATATCTCTATAAATTATGTAGGATGTGAATCAATGTTTGCTTGATGGATTAAAAATAAAGCCAGTAAAGCTCATGACTTGCCCAAAGTCACCAAGTGTAGACGGTGGTTTGCTCTAGAATTCCATAGGATGACTGGGCCATGCTGTAGAAGGTACAAGAACAGACACTAACATCCAGAGTAGGGCTGGGAGAGGTGATCAGTGATGGAATGTTCAATAGGAATGTGGTGGTAACAGCATCAATTCTGACCAGACAGGAAACAAGAAGCCAGAGTGGGAAAGATTCCGCAGGGTACATATAACAGGAAAGGAAATTTGGGATCCTGGTGAGTCAGCATAAATCTGGACATTATCAACAGAAAGAAGCCAGTATGGCATCAGATGGAATGGGATAGTTGCAAGAGTAAGAACCAAGTCATCCTTGACGGATGAGGTGGTAAGTGACCTTAATTCTACTTGTCTTTGTTTCCCTGCAAATTGGGCAGAATGTGTACTTTACGTGGCATGTGCGTGAAGGCTTGTGAAGAAAGACCACCGAGCAAAAGACCAAATGTAGGCAAAGAGCCTGGGAAATGGATCTTGCGCCACATTCTAACACGCTGCAAGTTCAGGTTGAGCCAGCAAAAAACCTAAAACCTTCAGTCGGAGAGCAGTAAACAAGCCAACAGGTCACTTGGCTAACTGGTAGAGGGATGATTTAATTTTCCAGCACCCCTAGCAGGAGGTATGAGTTAAGACGACAGAACAATGAATTATCTGCGGGAACAGCATGCACCTTCAAACACAATGAAAAATGATTACATATATTCGCTGAGCGCCAATTTAGAAGAGGATGTGATGTTCCCCGGTGAAAATCTGCTCGGCATTTTACGGTCTGATACTACATTTAGAATGCCGGATATTCTGTTCGGCTCCATTGCTAGCACTCTTGTTAGAGGCCAGTTTCCCAGGGAAGTTTACAGAGACATGCCGTTGGTGTAGCCCTGAACTCCATGATGCGGGCCCTCTTATGGATGCGCCGCATCCCAGTGTAAGGCAGATGTACCAAGATTTCGACTCGCTGGACACTTCTAGTGTGCAGTCCGTTTCCTGTCTTTTCATTTTTTTTTAAAGGCTTTTTAACTTTCATTGAATTGTAAACCTGTATCCTTTAAAAAAAAATCAAATAGTAAGAGATTTACGTTGGGGAAAAGGTAACACGTGCTGTCTTCTTTTTTAGTGTGGATGCCTAATCCCATAACCCGGAGACAAACAGTTTCAATCCTTTTAGGTATCTCTTCAAACGCTTGTCTCCCATCTCTTTCTGTTTCTATTTGTTGCCCTGTGAATTTTAGACATGATTACAGACTTAACTACCCATTAAGGGAAAGATTTAACCTTTCTCTCCCACTCTACGTCTGTCTCCCCTTAACATCTCACTTTGTGATGACGTAAGCATCGTTTGCTGTTCAGTGAACTTTTTTTTTTTTTTTTTTTTAATTTTTGACACGGGGCTTGAACCCACGAACCACGAGATCATGACCTGAGCCGAAGTTGGACCCTTAACCCACTGAGCCACCCAGGCGCCCCATGCTGTTCAGTGAACTTGACTGCATATCCTTACAAATATTTATCCAACAATTTGAGTTTATTTGTCTTCTTATATATCTATTGCTAATTTCTTCCTAAGCATTCCAACAGATTTGCCAAAGTGTAGCAAGGTATTCTTCCAAATGCACAAAAACGATACGAAAACAAGGATTCCCTCCCACAATCATGCTTCCCAGCTCCAGCCAAAACTGGCTGCTCCTGGAGGCCACTTGCCTATGTCCAACACCCAGTCTCTCATATCTTGGGTCTTACTCATTCTGGAATAAGTTTGTTCGCTGAATCACATTTTCCAGCAGCTTCTCAAGATCGGTTGCTTGAGAGGTACTTTCGTGTGCGTGTCTGAAAGTGTCTTTATCTTACTCTCACACTTAATGAATAAATGGCTGAATGTAGAATCTTATACGGTAAATCATATTCCTCTCAGAATTTTAGCGTCTATCTCCACTGTTCCCTAAAAGCTAATGTTGACTTGAAGGTTAACTGATCTTTCCTGTGGGTGGTCCCATTTTTAACACTTTTAGGATTTACACGTTGTCCCTATTTTTCTACTATTTTACAATGGTTAGCATGGGTGTGTGCGTGGTTTCTTTTTAATTAGACTAGGTGTTTGATAGTCTCTTAATTTAGAAGTTTATATTATTCTTTGTAATTTTGTCTTTATTTAAGAAATAAATAATTTTTCTTTGTAATCATTTAAGAAATAAATAATATTTTCACTTAACTTTTTAATCTGTTCTTTTTCGTTTGCTTGTCTGTTTGTTTTTTTTGGAATGGCAGTTAGTTGTGTTAAACTTTTTGGAGCAATCATTTAAGATCTCTATCTTTTTTTCTCTTAAGGCCTTTACTTTCTATGAGATTTACTGTTGGTGGGAATGCACGTTGGTATAGCTCCTGTGGAAAACAACGCAGAAGTAGCTCAAAAAATTAAAAATAGAACTACCAGCAATAGATCCAGCAATTCCACCTATGGATATTTATCCAAAGACAAAGAAAACACTAACTTCAAAAGATACCTGCACCCCCATGTTTATTGCAGCACTACTTATAATAGCCAAGACATGAAAACAACCTAAAAGCCCATCAGTGGATGAATGGATAAAGAAAATGCGGTGTATACACACACATACATACATACAGTTGAATATTACTCAACCATAAAAAAAAAAAAGGAAATCCTGCTATTTGCCACAACAGGGATGGTCCCTGAAGACATTTGACTAAATGAAATAAGTCAGAGAGAGAAAAATGATCTCATTTACAAGCAGAACTTTAAAAAGAGAAGGAAGGGAGGGAGGGAGGGAGGGAGGAAGGAGGGAAGGGATGGGGGAGGGAGAGAGAGAAAGAGACTAAAGAAAAATAATGAAAAGAAAAACAAAACTCATAGAGTAAGACCTGATTTGTGGTTCCCAAAAGTGTGGGATGGGGGTGGGGAAATTTGGTGAAGGTGGTAAAAAGGTACAAGCCTCTAGTTATAAAATAAATTAAGTACCGGGGACGTAATGTACAACATAATGACTACAGTTAATACTATATATGCTACATTTGAAGGTTGCTAAGAGAAAAATTCCTAAATGTTCTCACCACAAGAGAAAAAAACAACAACCCTTTTTGATAACTATATGAGGTGATGGCTGTTAACTGAACTTATGGTGGTAATCATTTCACAGTATATGTATGTCAAGTCATTATGCTCTACACCTTAAACTCACACAGTGTGTATGTTAATTACGTATCTGTAAAACTGAAAAAAAAAAAAGAATTCTTTTTAATTGTTTTGGTTCCAGTTTTTCACAATGGGAATGTTCTTCTAATGTCTGCTGGGTTTTGCAATCTGCTCACATGAAGAGCATTTGTGATTTGGGGGCACCTGGGTGGCTCAGTCGGTTAAGAGGCCAACTTCGGCTCAGGTCATGATCTCACGGTTCGTGGGTTCAAGCCCCGCTTCCAACTCTGTGCCGACAGCTCAGAGCCTGAATCCTGCTTCAGATTCTGTGTCTCCCTCTCTCTCTGCCCCTCCCCAACTTGTGCATGTGCACGCGCACGCTCTCTCTCTCAGAAATAAATAAACATTAAAAAAAAAAAAGAGCATTTGTGATTTTGATTTCTCTGGGATTGTTCACTTTCTTCTGAGAAGAATTCTGAGGACTGCACAGCTGGTTGTAGACTCTTGGGGAGCACACTGGGAGGGGTGGGGATCTCGCAGATCAGTGGGCAGCACGACATTTGATCTCTGCTTTCATTCTTACATCTCAACTCTACTCTTCCTGGACCTGTTGACTCAAGTCAAAGACTCTCTGGATCGATTTCTCTAGAGAATCAATTTCTGGTCTGCAGACAGGGTAAGCAAGGAAACTCCTCTCTGTGGGGTAGAGAAGGGAGCTCAGGACACCCACGTGTTTAATCTGCCACGTGTGAACAAAAGTCTTCTTTGCCTAATCGTCACATGGGACACTACCAACATTTTCTGACCGTGTGAATATAAATTTCCAAGTGATCCCTCCCAGTCAATACATACCCCCAAATCTCCATTTAATTGACCTATTTTCCTCCTCAGTAAATAAGCCGCTTTTAATTAATTATAACTCCTTTCTACTAAAACATTTTAAGTGAGTTTAGGTTATTTGTAGCTGCGAATAACCTAATGGTGGGAACGAGTTTCTTATCTCTATTAAAGTGCAGTGTCCTTATGGAGAAGACTTTGGCCGCAGTGTACCTCCAGTGGAAAGATTTTCAGAGCATTTTGCCTCGTGCCACGAATATGAAAAGGATGCCATGAGGTCTGTGGTCTAAGGCAAGGCGAAGGGAACTGGTTAGCCATTTACTATCCAACATCTTACAAGGCTTGGTGAAATGTGATATCTGATGTCACTGATGTTAAGCATGTTTTTCTCAGGAATCTTTAATATTTTTAAATAGGAAAAGGTTCCCAAGTACTTAGAAATAACAGCTTTTGTCCGGTTTTAAGATTGCAATCCATATGATAGATCTCATACATAGAAAGCGTCACAACACAAGAATGATATAAACCTTTTTCATACAATTTTCTCAAAATCTCATTGGTGGAGAGACTCAAAACCCACAACTTGAACTGTCATATGTAGAAGAATATTGTTAAAATATTTTAAGAATTACAATTAAAAAAAATCTCTGGAAATAGTTGCTAAATTAGTAACAGGGCGTGAAAATAGATTTATACGTTCAAAAGTGTGTGGAGACCTGAACGGAAATGTTGCTGTCCTTCCCTGCGTACACAGGGAGAGGAATTCAATGTTCTTTCCTGTCATTAACAGCCCTAAGTGCAATCAATGGGCCATATACTCTCTCATCTGTGCCCAGGACTATAAGAAATGTCAATAGAAACCGTGTTGGAAGATACTCTAAACCAACATACTTTGTCAATTCCCCAAAACCTCTGAAGTGTCCGTATGTCTAATATCTTCATGAAGTAACAAGGCTGGTTTCCCTTTCCCCAAGTGGATTTGCACAAACTCCAGATAGCACCAAACCTAACGGTTAGTGGCAGAGGACATAGCTGATCTGTCTACACCCTGGCCTTGATCTCTGTTTCCAAGCTCAGAAGGGGAGCAGAACTGGGCCCCGAACAGTAGGGATTTGGCATTAAAACAATCCCTTCGAAGAGAGGAGCCGTTATTAATTTGAGCATGTTGTCCTTGTATCGCAACTCAGCGGAACATTCTCGGGATTCACCATGTGCAATAACGTATGAAGAAATCAGTGATTCGGCCTGCCCCACATCTCAGGTGTTTTATTTTTATCATTAAAGTGGATACTCCGCGGTGAAGGTGGCTCCTCTCCTAGCAACAGCAGTGATAATTTCCTCTTGGTCTTCTCTCTGGAAGGCTGAAGTGTTGGTACATACACTCTTTGAAGGTCGACAGGTCATAGAACAGTCTTTGAATATTTTCTCCCATTAAGGGTCCAATGCTTTCAAAAATAACTGGGTCTTTCTCCCTTACATCTTCCCTTGGGGCAACAACCTTCTGGTTGTTGCACTGAAAAGCACTGAAAGTGTTCATTTTTCTATGTTTGTTCCAGTAAAAAATTTTTCTGTAGCGCACTTGGGCCAAAATTCACATGCAAGCTGAGCAAGCACAGATAACCCACCTCATTCTAAAATCAGAAGACCCTTGAAAGGCCAATCTGATGCTACAATTTATGTCGCCATTAAAGTCAACTCAAGTGTGGACTTTGAGTGTTGATCATTCTAAGCGAAGGAAGCACACTGAGTTCAACCCCGGGTGACCCTGGACTCTCCCAAGGGTGCACCAGAAAAATGCCGGTCAAAATACATTCCCTGGAATAGACGCCTCTATTTCTTCAGCAGGTCAATCCCAAAGCCTTGGGTTGATACTTACAAAGAGCACGTACCACATTTCGATCCCTGAATGCACTGAACTTCCTGCAAAATAAATCAGTTGACTTCCCCCTTCACCCTGTCATCAATGATCTAGATGTGTCCAACTTTACAACTCACCAATATTAACAACTATTTTCACTCTTTGCTTCGAGGAGGACCGGGGCTGGATTTAGAATATAGTCACATGAAAGTTGGAGACATTCCATGAAGCAGGGGTCTACACTTTCTAAGTATTAAGGATTTAGGAATCCAAGTGACTGACCATTCATTTATCATGGCTTGGAGACAAAACAGAATTTTCAAAGCCTGTGTAAAGTTTCTCAATTTGTGCCTCACTGAAGGTTCTGTACAAAACCTGCCATTTTTCTGTGAGGAGAGATAAATTGTACCTAACAGAGACATCTTACTGGATTTCAAATCAGGCCCTAAAACCTTCTGGAGAGTCTTCTAAAAGTACATAATATTTATTACCTAGCTTTGAACAGAGTACAGAGATGTAAAAGAGAACAAAACTGTCAGAGCTACTACCCCATTAGCCTCTGGTGAATCTGAGATCTAGGGCCCTCTTTCATAAAGATAGTTGATGTGAAAACCACCTTATTCTATTAATATTCCCTTTTCTTGGAAAGTTTTCTAGCTAAGGTTAATGCAAAACTACTTCTTCCCCCCCATCGTAAGGGTGGGAATTATTTTCACTTAAGTAGGCTTCGCTGTTGTTAGAAGACATATACGATAAGATGGGCAATTTGCCATCATGGCAGGAGCCTTGAAATCCTTCGTATTTTGACCCAGCAATTACACTTCCGGGAATTTAATTTAAAGAAATATAGATGTCCCCATAAAATTACTCACAAGACTCTTCATCGTATTTTGACAATAGCAATAGTTGAGACATTATGGAAATGGTTAAATAAATTATGATAAATGCATTCACTGAATATTAATAACGCATTAAAATCATGTTTTTGAGAGCCATCTAATGATATGAGGAAATGCTCATAATGAAATGTTAGGGGAAAACAGGATACAAAAAAACCATTTACATCTTGGTTCCAATTCTATCTATGTATCGATCGCTCTCTCTTCGCAGCTCAACAAAAATATCGATAGTGAGTGGAGGGCAGAGAGTGATTTAAATTTTTTTTTCACACCTTTCTAAGTCTTTCCAGGAAGCACGTTATTATTCTTATACTTATGAAAAGCAACATCTAAATGTTTGTTGAGTGTATTCTCCGTGATAATTACCTATTTTTTTATCATGTAGCAATATGTACACTTAGGAAAGAGGATAACGCCTGAACTTTTATCAGCGTGGCATTCAGTGATCGCTTTGCGGTCATGTCATGAACTAGACGACAAGGAGAGACACCAGCTTGCCGCACAATGGCCAGCATGTCTTTTGCAGATGAAGGGGGTGATCGAAATTCACCTTGCATTCCTGTGGCTCATCCCTCATTTTCTGCTTCTTCTCTCACTGTCAGATCTGGTATTCGGCCAGATAAGTTTTTAAGGTCGGACACTGTCTTTTGAAAGGACTTGTGGATTTCATTTTGCAAACCAGAAATTTAGGTATAAATCTGAGATTTAATAAGACAGTGCCTAGTTTTGTTCGTTAACGATTCATATGCTGCTTTGTGAGATGGGCTGTCAATAGGCCATCCGAGCTGGGTTTGGGTACATTATAGCTTGAGAGGTGATAAGCAAAAAACAAAT
This sequence comes from Lynx canadensis, assembly GCF_007474595.2. Classification (NCBI taxonomy): domain Eukaryota; kingdom Metazoa; phylum Chordata; class Mammalia; order Carnivora; family Felidae; genus Lynx; species Lynx canadensis. The sequence goes on from NC_044320.2 coordinate 75,722,322, forward strand.
AAACAAATCAATCAAAGACATCCTCGCACAGACAAAAAGTACTAAGGTGTTACTATTATTAACTTCCTTTAAATACCGAAGGCAAGTTTAGTAATCACTAAATCAAACACTGTTATTTTCAACCAGGTATAAGTTGGCAAAGCTTCTGTTCCTTCAAGAGCTGAAATGTAATGGGGTCTACTGGAGTACAAAAACACTCAGGTAGTTGGGACACGTGATAAATATCACATGAGAGATAGTTACAATGGGCTGTGCAAGTCCTGAAGGAAAAAAAAAAAAAAAAAACAACCACCGACAACATTTCATCGTCTGGTAACGTCTAGACTGGGATTTCCAGGATGAAATGTTTTCTGAGGAGGCGCTTCCTGAGCAGGACAAAGGAAAAGGAAGAGAGCGCAGAGAGCACATCAAGGGCAGGGTTAGGTGATGTGAAGATGCGTGGCCTACTGCTGACCTGTGGCTGTCAGGGTAGGACGTGGGATAGGGTAGAGGGAGCATGAGTTGGCCTGAGGAGTGGGGGAGTTATGAAGGATCATACATGACTTGCTCAGTATGAGTGATATCCTTACTAAGATTATTCCATAATTGTTGGATGCTAAAATTATGTTTCATCTACATAGTCTGGAATAGCTAAATCTAACCCTCTATTAGCAACTTTCTCCCTCCTACTTCCTTCTTCAGCAACTCATACAGTATACGAAAACATACCAGCATCAGTCTGCAATAAATCTGCTGTGTTTAACTTATAAGCACAGATTTGAATATAAACTCAACCAAAACAAGAAGAGAAAGAAATGGCAGAAAAATGCAGTTTCAGCTACAGTTACCCAGAGTGTTTGGGTACAGTCACAAAAAGTGTTTGATGATGCAACTATTGCTCTGATTAATTTCACGACTCGGTTACATAAACCAATGACAATTTCACCAAGCAACCCACGAAATGGTGCCCCATCATCTTTGAGTTGTAAAGCACCATCGAGGTGAAGTGCAATCAATCCGAATTTCACAGATGAAAAAGCTGAGGCTTTATATGCTGACTCATCCAAGAATACATGGCCAGCGGCAGAACGGCCGATACCGGACCTGAGTCCCCAGGTTCATGATGCGGGTTCTTCCTACTGCCCACCACGGTGCACCGCTGGAAGGCAGGCACTTCCAAGATAAATAACAGGTCAATACGGTTTCCCCTTGTATGAGATTGTTACCAGTAAATAGCCACGGTTCCCAGTAAGAGTTTTGATAGGCAAGTGTCCCCAGACCGAGCCCCGCATGCTATGACAGGTGCTCGTTGGTTGTGCTGCAGGCAGTGCTTGTGTTTGCAGTAGGTCACACGGAACCAGGCTCACATCCTTCCCGATCCCAGTTTGCCGGCTGCTGCCGAGCTATGGCCCCAACCGAGCTGTAAATATTCCAAAGGGCAGACCTTGTGGCTTCTGCTGAAATGCTCTTGCCTGTTGACCACCATGTTCTCTCGTCATGCTGTTAGTTACCAAAAAACGACCCCCATGTCGCCAAGAAACCTTGAGGAACAGGATGTAATGCCTAAATTTAAACTTCCAATCCCAGAGGCTCCCCACCGCCCCATCCAGGCCTACGTCTTCTCTTCCTTTCTCTCATTCTCCTACTTTTTCAGACTCATCGTCTCTGTGCACCTGCCCCCAGCTCCCACCTCCCTGCGTTTTCTCCGACTCCACATAGCTTTGGGGCGGCTCTCTCTGACGATATTATAGCCTTTCCCCCTCGCTAGCACTTGGACAAAGGAAGTTCAATTGGAAAAGAGAACTCGTTGACTGAGGTACGTGAAAGAAACTATCAGATGGTTCAGTGGCAATTAGAATTCTTGAATGGGCCAAGCGTGTTATAAAGAAGTCTCAGAAATTCGAATGACATAGATAGCCAGCAAACCTGAGACCCAGGGTGAAGTACATGCCCGTTAGCCAAATAAATTAACCACTGCTCCTGGACAAAATCTAAATAGGACTATGTCTTAGAAGTCAAAAAAAAAAGCTCATGTTTCCTGAGCAGGGTTTTTTGAGTGCCATCTAATTAAGCCATGCGAGCCTTTGTCTTATCTGTACGTGTGGCTTCGATATTACCTTCCTTTCCAAGAATTAACGGGTTAATAGGAGGAAAGCAAATCATTAAGAAGGAAAGTCCATTCTCTACGAAGAACTCCTTCTGTGAGTCAAGCAAGTCTAGAACCCACCTGTGCAACATAAATCACCAATTTTAATGTAGCTGCACATCATTTTAATTTTCCCTTAAGTTAATTGGCCACTTCAAGGGTCTAGCTTTCGGTTTTAATTGTGAAAGGAAGAAAGAAGAAAAGAAAAACATTTAATTGTTTCAAGGGCAAATCGTAAATTATAATCCTCTCGATAATTACACTGGACAAAATTTGACATGGTTTGGTGGGGGCAGGAGAGGCCAGAAGATAAGTATTTTATGTAATTTACATTATCTGACCTGATTATTTAACAGTGACATAAAAAGGAGCGCCTGGGTGGCTCGGTCGGTGAAGCGTCCGACTCTTGATTTCTGTGAGATTGAGCCCCACGTTGGGCTCTGTGCTGACAGTGCAAAGCGTGCTTGGGATTCTCACTCTCCCTGTCTCTTTACTCCTCCCCCATTCACACTCACACTCTCTCTCTCAAAATAAACAGACATGGTGTTTTTTTGTTTTTTTTTTGTTTTTAATCAAACTGACATAGAAGAGAAAGGTCCACACTGCATCCTAGGTCCGGATATGAGAGACACTTCTGATAAAGGAGATAGGAGTCATCGGTTCCTGGGTCAACCAAAGCTATGATAATTCTTAGGAAAAGGAAGCTATGCCTCTGTGACAGATTTCCTTCTGAAATCCAAACCTCTTAAAATTCATATATCAGAACTCTCCTATGCAGAACATTCAGTGTTCATGTCTTAATGCTATAATGCGAACCAGGGTGCTTGAAAAGCGGCCTACTCCACCCCCCTCCTTTTTTTAGCAGGTTAGAGAAATGAGAAATGAGATCCCAAGGCCACTAGAAGTTCCAGCCCCAGCGCCTTCCTTACAGAACATCCACAGCCCTGTCCTCTAGAGTCAAAGAGAGCTATGACTCTACAAAGGGCAAAAGTCTTGACTCAGAAATGTAGTGGCATGGGGCTCCTGGGTGGCTCAGTCGGTTAAGCGTCCGACTTCGGCTCAGGTCATGATCTCGTGGTCTATGAGTCTGAGCCTCTCGCCGGGCTCTGCGCTGACAGCTCGGAGCGTGGAGCCTGCTTCGGATTCTGGGTCTCCCTGCCTGTGCCCCTCCCCTGCTTGCTCGCGCTCTCTCTCTCTCTCTCTCTCTCAAAAAGAAATAAACATTTAAAAAACGTAGTGGCTTTAGTTTTCTCGATTCAGGTCGTTCATTAGGCTATATTTCCCCCTTTGGGCACAATTTCTTATTTACGACAGGAAACTATAAAAAACACAAAATACAACCGAAGTACCAAAGGCTGATAATTTGTCCGGTGTCATCCCGTGTTGACAGAGATTCTTTCAGGGCCTAGACGTCAATGCTCTACTAAACACGACACTTCAAGACCAAATGCACAGGTTAAAGGGGAAAGGGGCGGGCGATCAATGCGCCTCCCGCCTCGTCTCAACGGGAGTCTCTCGGCAACGGGCGAAGCCCCTCCATTCTGAATCACGGCGTCCGGGACTTGAAGAAGCCACATATTCTGCTCCTGATGTATTGGAAACAATTTAGTTTGTCGTTCAAGAGTTTGGGGAATCTGCAAAGTCCATACGTTAGACTCTGGATCGTGAGGATCAGCAGAAAATAGGATGTTCCTCATAATTAAAAGACGAAAGAGGTTATTAGATCTCCTCTCCAACGGTCGCTAAAAACAGGAGAGATATTCCTCCCTTTCAGTTCCCTGCCTGCTCTTGAAGCTGATGTCGCCAACCACGCTAGGGCTTTCCCAGTCTCTTACTTATGATATTGTACCATTTGATAAGCTGCTTTATTTGGTTATTTTATGATCAGTAATTTTTCCAAATGAAGCTTCAGTCTCTTTTTAAACGAGCACAGATGTTAACTGAAGCCGTAAAGACGGGAAACGAGGCAGATACGAACTGGCTTTCTTACGTACCTGCTTCTCCCACTCACCGGGCACATATGCTGAAAAGTCGACGTGTGACTTGAAAGATTCCTCGAACCTACCTTAACGATAAGCATGACCACGCTTAATTCTGAGACCCATCAAATTAGATTGCCCTCGACTTTAATAAGATGCCCAACTTATTTTCAAAACCCGCATTTCAGTGTATCGGATCACGCGTAGCCGATCCTTCTCTGGAATGGCTATCTGTCGCTCAACCCCAACCTCTGCCGCTGTAGAAGGGAGGCTGGCGTGGACGTCCCCTCACCCAGAGGGCAGCTGTTTCAAAGGAACAGTGGAAGTGGTGGCTTTTGTCCCCTGCCAAGTGTCGGCCGTGGCTGCCATTCACACTGCCCACATCCTATCTTTGCCTGAAGACTTCACCTTGAGAAATTAAAAAGCAAAGACCTGCGTTGAAGATAGTCAGGGTTCCTGACCTGGATAGAAGACCAAAAATTATTTTAAGCCCTTTCTAAAAGACATAAAAAAGACATATTTCTCCCCAGAACTATTGTGTTGAATACAGTAGCCACGAGTAGCTATATATACTTAGTCAAAATTAAAAATTCCATTTCTCAGTCACAATTGCCACCTTTGCCACATTTCAAGGGCTCAACGGCCGCATGTTAGAAAGCACAGATAGAGGGGTGCCTGGGGGGCTCAGTTGGCTAAGCGTCCGACTCCTGATTTCCGCTCAGGTCGTGATCTCAAGGTTCATGGGTTCGAGCCCTGCATCGGGCTCTGTGCTGAGTGTGGAGCCTGCTTGGGGTTCTCTCCCACCCTCTCTCTCTCTGCCCCTCCTCTGTTCTCTCTCTTTCTCTCAAAATAAATAAATAAAGAAAGAAAGAAAGAAACATTTCTATCTGCGATTGGGAAGTGCTACTCTGGAAAATACGATACTTTGTAACAGAATGGTATTTATCATATTGGAAACTCATTTGCACCTCATTATAATTACTGCATGTTATTAACACTGTTTCAGAAAGTCTCCTTCATTATCCTCTTGGAAACCAGAGGCTCCTACTTCTCATCCCCAGCTCCCAGCTATTCTCCCTGGCAGTTGTCTCTGCTCAGCTCACGGCGGTTGTTTCGGAGGGCGCCCAGGGAAAGACCTGGCTTTTCCTTGGGAATTGCAATCTTGTTTTCAGAGTAGCTAAGGAATGCATCTTCCAGACCTCCTAGAACACTAGTGGTCAAGTCACTTTGTAGAAGGCAAAAGGCAGAGCAAAAACCAGCATAGCCTTACATCGCATTTCATGCCCTGCGGTGACTCGGGTTACAGTGTCGTTTCATTGTTCACCTTTGCAAAGCATGACATTGCTTCACAGCTTAGCCAACTCATAAAAATAAATCCAAGATAATATCTACATTGCCAACTAAGCTGAAAACATTTTTTTCCAAACCTAAATGAGTGATAATGTCTTTGTTTCACAAATCATCTGCTTGTGATAATGAGACTCTCTTCAAATCTCTTCATCAGGCTGCAGGAATGAACTATTCAGCCAACGTGTATTCATTCTGCACACACTTACAAACTGAGACTAAACTGAGGGTTGATGGGGGGGGTGGGAGGGAGGGGGAAGTGGGTGATGGGCATCGAGGAGGGCATCCGTTGGGATGAGCACTGGGTGTTGTACGGAAACCGATCTGACAATAAATTTCATATTAAAAAAATTGAAACAAAAAAATAGCTGAAAAGAAAAAAAAAGAAGTTTATGTGATGCAAACACAAATAGATGGCCTTATTCTTCAGGACTTCACAAGGGAAATGCACCTTCATGAGCATACACATAATTAAGTGAGTTTATTTCAAAATCCAGACTATTTAAATCTATTTCACACACACACACACACACACACACACACACACACACACACACACCTTAATGTTTATTTATTTTAGACAGAGAGAGACAGAGCACAAGCAGGGAAGGGACAGAGCAAGAAGGAGACACAGAATCGGAAGCAGGCTCCAGGCTCTGAGCTGTCAGCACAGAGCCTGACGCGAGGCTCAAACCATGAGATCATGACTTGAGCCGAAGTCAGGCACTTAACCAACTGAGCCACCCAGGTGCCCCTGTTTATATATTTTTTTAATGTTTATTTATTTTTGAGAGAGACAGAGACAGAGACAGTGTGTGAGTGGGGAAGGTGCAGAGAGAAGGGGGGACACAGAATCCAAAGCAGGCTCCTGGGTCTGAGCTGTCAGGACAGAGCCCGATGCGGGGCTCGAACCCACGAACCATGAGATCATGACCTGAGCCAAAAGTCGGAGGCTTAATCCACTGAGCCACCCAAGCACCCCTATTTCACGTTTTTAGATAGCAAACAAAATATCTTGAGTTAAAGTGTGTATGCATCACCACCAACTGAATAGTTGCTAAAATATTATGATCATTTTAAAGGGATGGAGGTGGCAGCTTACATTTTATGTAATCAATCAGCCACACAAAACGGCTATTAAATACTCTCTATGTGCCCTCAAATAATACCAGATATTCCTGGGGGGAGGGGTACTACAACACGAATCTAAAACCTGAGAACAAATAGTCTCGTTAGGAAAATTAAATTTAAAAAACTGTTTATGGCAATTATGGTGTCGGTGCTTTCAAAGGCACAGATTTAAAATCTTTTCAGAAAAAGGAGCAATCGGGGCGCCTGGGTGGCGCAGTCGGTTGAGCGTCCGACTTCAGCCAGGTCACGATCTCGCGGTCCGTGAGTTCGAGCCCCGCGTCAGGCTCTGGGCTGATGGCTCGGAGCCTGGAGCCTGTTTCCGATTCTGTGTCTCCCTCTCTCTCTGCCCCTCCCCCGTTCATGCTCTGTCTCTCTCTGTCCCAAAAATAAATAAACGTTGAAAAAAAAATTTAAAAAAAAAAAAAGAAAAGAAAAAGGAGCAATCAATGTATCCTGAAGTTACAAGAATGGCTTCCTGGACAAAGTCAGATGTCAAGGGAGCTGTTGCTTCTTTTTTTTTTTCCTATCAAGTTTATTTATTTTTTTAAATATGAAATTTTTTGTCAAATTGGTTTCCAGACAACACCCAGTGCTCATCCCAAAAGGTGCCCTCCTCAATACCCATCACCCACCCCCCCTCCCTCCCACCCCCCATTAACCCTCAGTTTATTCTCAGTTTTTAAGAGTCTCTTATGGTTTTTCTCCCTCCGTCTCTAACTTTCAAGGGAGCTTTAAAGGAAGAAGGAAGTAGAACGGATGATGGCGGGCAGCATATGAGTAGACTTAAAATTCAAAAATGCCAAAGGGACAGCCACAGGAATGAGTGGGTATATTCTCTGAAGAAGGCAGGGGAGGGGCTGAAGTTAAGCACATGTGTTGGAGGAAACGGAAAATAATGACAATAGTGAGGGTGGCCTAGCCACCAAGGGCCATAACTGGATGACAGAAATGCAGTTAATGTGTCTCATAAATGGCAGGACTCAAACAGGCAGCCAGGGAACCACACGTCACATTGTTTCCCAAAACATTTGGATTAGACGTCAACATCTAAACTTAAGGAGGTTTCACAGAAAAATCTGGCTTTCCCCATTCTTTTGAAAAACTGGAAGATGTAGAAACACTAGGCTAAAATCCATCATGGCGACAACTGCCTAGAGCTGAGTAGTAGCAGACGGCCATCTATAATTGGGGATCCCAGCACTCTTTTTAGTTGGGCTTGTGCTGTTCGTTTTCTCATCATAGGGTTAACAGGGAAGTGATTTTTTTTTTTATGCCTTTCTATCAAATCATGAAAATGAGAGACCAAGAGGTCTCTGGATTCCAAGGGATATGGAACAAAGCATAATTCCCAGGGGGCTTAAAGAGTATTACTAGACGCATAATATGCAAAGGCTATTATTTGGTCTTCTTTATACACACGCATTACCTGGCCCCATAGGTGTTTGGGTGTGTAACTCGTCTTGAAGAACACTGACCGGAAGAGATGCAAAATTAATGTGTTGTTTTACAAAGACTAATCCGATCGGTAACATGATCAGAAATATTAGAGACGACAGAAGGTGCAGTTGCGGAAACCAGCCAAGAGGTCTTCGCGATAATTCAGCCCTGGAATGATGAGGGTCTGAATTAGGGGGAAAGTAATAAAAAGCCAAAGGAAAAGGGTCAATTTGGTATAAATGACAGGTTGGCTATTGAAGACCAAAGTCAGAACAGAGTCAAAATCGCTGTAGAAAAATACTATAGGGATTTGCTTTTCCACTGAAGGTTAAGCTCCTACACTATAATGCTCTTTTCTGCCTTTGCTCGAAATTCCCATACTGCTTAGTGTACTGACCTGCTTGGAGAAGGAGGTCAAACTTGTTTGTAGAAATGAATGACAATGAAAAGCACATGAGTCCTAGAAGTAAGGGACCCCAAGCACATTCTTCCTTGTCACTCCTTCACAGTTTGACTACCGTATCACCAAATTCTAGGGAATGTGTTTTATATTTCAAAATGCCCCCGACGACCCCTAGTCTCTTTTAGTGGAAAATTCTAACCTCTTCTGTTCTGTGCCCTTCTATGAATAATGATTGCTACTCTTCCCGAAAGTGAACAAAATGCGGTTTCTACATTATAAAGATATTAACTCTTTTGAGAAAGATCCAAAATATACTAGGTCTTTTGAGAAAAAAAATCGAAATTTTATCAGATTTTTTTTTTTTTTTTTACATTTTAAATCATCGTTAAAAGGTAAAACAACCTGGAAGACTATTGGGCAGTGCCTACCGAAGCAGGACATACACAGACTCCATGACTCAGCAATTCCAACCCCAGTCATTGCCCAAGCATGCACATATGTTCACCAAAAGACATGCATGGGAATGGTTCCACCAGCACTTTCTCTAACGGCCCAGATAGGAAACAAATTTCAAGCATCCAGCAATAATTGGATGATGTGGTAAATTTGCAGGACATGGCAATGAGAATAAGTGAACCATGACACCACACAATGGCAGGGGTGAGTGTTCTGAGTTCAATGTTGAGTGAAAGAAGTCAGACAAAAAGGAGCATGCATCTGTGTGACTTTAAAAGACAGGCGAAACGGGGGCGCCTGGGGGGCTCTGGCGGTTAAGTGTCCAACTCCAGCTCAGGTCGTGATCTCACAGTTCGTGAGTTCAAGCCCCGCATGGGGCTGTCTGCAGTCAGCGCAAGACCCCACTTGAGATCCTCTGTCCCCCTCCCTCTCGGCTCGCCCCGCTCTCCAAAATGAAAACCAAAACCAAAACCAAAACAGGCAAAACTAATGCAGAGTGTTAGAAGGAACGCTAGTGGTCGCCCCTGAAGGGCTGCTGGCCAAGAGGAGGCGTGAACGGGGCTGTGATGCTCTGCTTCTCCATTGGGGTGCTGGTTACATGCATGGGCTCGTGCGGCGAGCACTCTCTGAGCTGCATGTCACGGCACATGTGTGTGCACGCATGTTAGACTTCATACATCCACGCAGGGAATGCTTGCTAAAAAAATAACACAAGGCGTCAACCCAAAGTCTCTAGCTTCCAAGTTCAGAGGGTTGGTAGGTTTACTCACTCAAACTGGGAACAATGAGACAAAAAAGAAGTTTATTGAATACCCAGAATTAATATACTTAGAGGTCCCACCACGTTTTAAAAAGTTCTCTTTATTTAAATCTCTGGAAGTCAACTCTCCAAAACTTTTTGTTTGTTTGTTTAATGTTTATTTATTTTTGAAGGGGAGAGAGAGAGAGCAAGCCCATGAGCAGGGGGAGGGGCAGAGAGAGAGGAAGACACAGAATCCAAAGCAGCTCCAGGCTCTGAGCTGTCAGCAGAGAGCCTGACGCAGGGCTCGAACTCACAAGCTGTGAGATCATGACCTGAGCCAAAGTTAGACGCTCAACCAGATGAGCCACCCAGGTGCCCCATCAACTCTCCAAATCTAAGTTGTGAAAAAAAAAATCCACCTGTGATGCACTTGAAACAAGAACTTTTAGAATATACTTGAGCATAAACTTTTTAATTGATATTTTAAAATACAGAAAACTTCCCATTTCGAATAAGCTCTTGGCCTTCTACGAGGACCCAGGAAGATCAGCTAGCTGTCTGACAACCTCGGGAGTGTAAGTGGGGCCCAGGGCAGGGAGGGTTGGGAGCAGGGGGAACGAGCCCTTAGTAGGAAAGGCGCAATCAGTCCCCAGTGTGAAGAGGGCGTGCACTCCACCCCTTCCATTTCTAGGAGAATGGCGACAACTTCTGCTTTTGAGAAAGATGGAGAAAGAAAGGAGAGGGCAGAGAGTCAGTTTTAATACCGTGAAATTCTCTAAGTAGGGCAGCAAACGGGCAGGATGAGAACAAGTGCTCGGGTGAGCAACCGTGAGTCCCTGCCCTGGGTCCCCTGTGATGGCAGAATGGCCACAGGGAGGAGAGGATAACTGGGTAACAGCTCCCCGGAAGCAGGAAGAGTCAGCAGGGGGATGCCAGAGGAAGAGAAAGGAAACACGCCTTTCCAGACAGCCGGGCTCGGGCTCCCGCCTACCGTCTCTGATGGAAGGGTGGAGCCAGGGAAGCATCTTTGAGGAGCGTTGAGCCAAGAAAGGGGTGCTGGGGGGCGCCTGGGTGGCGCAGTCGGTTAAGCGTCCGACTTCAGCCAGGTCACGATCTCGCGGTCCGTGAGTTCGAGCCCCGCGTCAGGCTCTGGGCTGATGGCTCGGAGCCTGGAGCCTGTTTCCGATTCTGTGTCTCCCTCTCTCTCTGCCCCTCCCCCGTTCATGCTCTGTCTCTCTCTGTCCCAAGAATAAATAAAAACGGAGGAAAAAAAAATTAAAAAAAAAAATTAAAAAAAAAAAAAAAAAAAAGAAAGGGGTGCTGGGCCAGCATGCCTGTTCTCCTAGCCTTGCTGGCTCGCCTCCTCCGAGGCCAGCCCCTGCTGAGTGTGTAAAGGCTTGAGACCCCCACCCCACATGCTCTCCTCATAGCTGATTGACCAACAACCGAATTGAGTCCAACCTATTTTCCTTTCTGGGAGCCCGTAATTGAGACTCGGGGATTCGAATCTCTGGCAAGTTGTTTGGGGGACTGTTCCTGATCGATCAGGAGGAAAGGGCCCAGAGGTGGCCGTCCTCCTGCGGAAAGAAGAGAATGAAGCAAAAGCAGCAGTGAGAGGGGCGGAAAGAGAGCCCCAGTCTATCCAGACACAGAGAATAATCAGAACCATCGCCCTCAGTTGCCCGGGTCCCCAAGTCCGGGGTCCCCCAGTCCTTCCCCAGCATCCCTCTCCTTCCATTCTGTGCGTTTCAGTAGGGTGCAGATTGGTGAGTCCCAACATTCCTTCGGGCACATGCATTTTGGGCCCCATTGAGGATGGGAGGGTCAGGAGAAGGGGAGCAAGGGAGAAATCAGACATCTCCACTCTTGAGCAGGGACCTCAGGCCAAAGCATTATCCTTCCTGATAACAGGGAGGAAGGGATTCCGGGTGGGGTGGGGGGGAGACCCCGCAGGAAGGCAGAGAAAGGGGAGTGGAGGCACAAGGGAGGAGGGAGGGACAAATCCAGGAACAGCTGGGCTGCCTGGCAGGGTGGTCCGTACTGCTGAGTCAAAATGCAATACTCACCATAGCACAGCATGAAAATTCACAAATGAATATCTGTAGTTCATCTGAAAGTTCTCTCAAGATGGCCTTATGGTTTTAACTTTATTTCTCCACCTGATGGAGATTATTCTCTCAGGAACGGGCCGAAGTCCGCCGGCCAAGGTGGCCAAGGTCCCACCTCAAGCGTCACGCAGGATGGCACTCGACCTGGGGCCAAAGGACAAGCACCCTGTGCCACCAGAGAGCCATTGCAGCAACGCTCAAACGGATATGTAATAGATCTGTCCCCTGCTACACACTTTCATGCCCACTTCATGGAAAGAAGAGAGAAAGAGAGAAAAAACGAGAGGAAACTGAAGAGTTGAAAACACCCGGATGGATGTATTTTCTAGTGCATCTATGGTGCCAAAATGGGGGTAACCCTCAGCGCCCTGATGAGCGCCCTGATGAGCACGGGCAGAGGACAGCCACCAGCACAGAGTGTTGGGCCGGGAGTTTGGGAACCTCTGCCCTCATCCTTGAGATGAAGCCCCTCGTTGAACTGAGATCTTCAGGTGCGGGCACGTGGGGCCCCAGCAACGAGAACATCCCTTAATAAGATAAGTGAACACGTTTCTCTGTGAGAGGAGGCATCATAATCTGAAGTTTCCGTAACGGTCTGTGAATGGCCCCAAATGCAAATATTTTTACGGACTTCCACGAAGGCCACATGCCTACATTTTCACCCTTTTCTTCCTAAGAGTTGAAATGGACTCCGGAATCTGCAACTGATGTTTCTTTATTAGAGTCTGCCGATGGAACTCGACTTTGAGACAATTACATTGGAAAAGATACTCTGTCAAGAGGGTACCAACCCAGAATAATCGAGAGAACATTCACTGTCAGGAAAGACTCCACCTTGTAAAATGGTCTAAAAAAGTAATATTTTGTCAATTTAATAAATAAAATAGAACATGAACTTCTTCAGTCAAGCCTTTCCCAATTTTTGCTAGCTTAAAAACCAACTGTTAGCTAACTGAAATGGAAAGGAATCAATGATTTGTAAATACATTAACTTTAATTATGCATAATTTGGTAAATTAAGGCCATGGCTTAATGGTGTACATATTCAATTAAGTAAAAAGGTTTCATTATTGTTTTTTATTGATGAGGATGATAGAAATAATAGCTAACCATTTCTGAGTACTCTTACTACACCAGGCACACTTTAAATTTATTAGCTCATAAAATGCTCCAACAAATCTTTTGAGAAACTGGATGTTTTCGTTCGGTATTTTCTCAAAGAAGATAATTGTACTAAAAGATTATTTTCTCTTTAATATGAGATTTATGTGTTCTAGGATCTTTATTTTGTAAACACAGCACTGGTACTGAGTATATTTTCCTCCGAGTAACATGGAATAAGAATTAGGGCTCAAACATACTTAAATAGCATTTCCTTCTTCTCCAAGTTCTTTCTCGTTGGCACAGTAGACCCTCCTGAGACAGACACGTGGTCAACATTACTGTTGTCTTCTCAAAGAAGATGGAACGCAGTATAAAACCAGACGGCCATATGGGGATTAGAATGTGGGTTTCCAGAATCCTGTCTCAATACAAAAAAATATACATATGGGCACCATTTACACTTTCACTCTCTACAATGCAGTGATTAAGTACAGAATTTGGGGGTGCCTGGGTGGCTCAGTAGATTAAGCCTCCAACTCATGGTTTTGGCTCAGGTCAGGATATCATGGTTCCTGAGTTCAAGCCCCACATCGGGTTCTGTGCTGACAGCATGGAGCCTCTTGGGATTCTCTGCCTCCCTGTCTCTCTCTCTGCCCATCCCCACTCATACTCTCTGTCTCTCTCTCTCTCTCTCTCTCTCTCAAAAATAAATAAAGGAACATATTTTTAAAAGTATAGAATTTGAAGACTTTAGTCAGAAGAGCTTCCTCCTTTCCTACTCAAGCGTGTACAAAAGCTAAACAAAGGAATCACCTCCCTCAACCCTACATTCCCACCGGAAAACTTTCCTATGGTTTCCCTCAGCACAGTGCCTAGCACATTATAGACTCTTAACACCACTTGTTGAATAAATGGATGAGCTGAATGCGAGCCTCGTTTCATAAGAGAAAACACTAATTGACAGTTATCTTTTATTAGATGCACCGCCCTTGCATTATGGAACGTGGCATCGATTCTTAGACATCGTGTTTTAGAAATATCTAGGAACTCTCTATCAGTTAGAGCATCCAAAAAAAGAAGACTTCATTTTTCTTTCTTATACTTTGTTCTAGAATATTCTCTGAATAATTTCCTGTGATTTAACATTCAAAACTTTTCTCTTCTCTCCACTTGGCCCAGATTCCTTCTCTTTCTCACCCTCCCTCCAAGCACACACTCTGGGATACCCCCTTATGGGGGGGATAAGCATAGAACGGTTATCTAAAAGCCCTGTTGAAGAATTCATTGGCTTCGAACTCCTCACCCATGGTACCTTTTTAACTAACTTACGAAGAGCTAGTAAACTTGCCTCAATGAGCTAGATGTCAGCAAAGAAATAATTGGTGAGGGGCGCCTGGGTGGCTCAGCTGGTTAAGCGTCTGACTTCGGCTCAGGTCATGATCTCGCAGTCTGTAAGTTCGAGCCCCATGTCGGGCTCTGTGCTGACAGCTCAGAGCCTGGAGCCTGTTTCAGATTCTGTGTCCCCCTCTCTCTCTGACCCTCCCCCATTCATGCTCTGTCTCTCTCTGTCTCAAAAATAAATAAACGTTAAAAAAAAATTTTTTTTAAATAAAGAAACAATTGGTGAGACAACCCTAATACAAACAAACAAGAAAGCATCTTTTGAACTGAGAAGCCATAAACAGAAACTTGCTTTGGAATCAGGCCCACCCCCTTTGTACCCATTTTAAGGCACAAGTAAGGGCCGGGTTTTAAAAACAGTGAGTCAGCCTCCTTCTTCCCATCTTTGCAAATATAGAAATCTGTGTCCCCACCCCCCTCCCCCAAATATTCTTTGATCTTCTACAATTTCCTCTGAAGTGTCTCTGCCTCTTATTACTCTTAGCTTTGGATTATTAGCTATTCAGATTATTTCAGGTACTTTATATTTTCTCTCTTCAATTACATAATCATCGCTTAAAGGGCTTGAGAAACCTTCTTTCTTCACATTCCTCTTTAATTTAACTAAATGCCTTGATCAGACTAGGTGCTCAAAATACCAGTTGATTGGATAATAATGGACAACTGGATAATCACCTAAAAAGTACATTTTAAGATCTCTAGGCAGAAGTTCAAAGGCCTGGAAGAAATTTCAGAAGTTCTCTTGTTTATCTCTTCCTTCTCCCCTCTCCTCCCCCCTTCTCTTCCAACCTATCCATCCCCTAGCCAACCCTCCAACTTTCTTTGGACCTTATATAAATCCTTCCAACCTTTTTCCTAGAAGATTCTCTGGATGTCTTCCCAGATGTTGACATGAGAGTCTAGCCTTAAAGATTATCGACATAAAATGCTCACGCTGTAAGTTCAGCTGCAGGACCTAAATACCTGTTCTCACAATTGTCTAGCATTATCTTTTCTTCTGTGGTTAAGGCTGCAGATTCCAGTTCTGTCCTCAGTAGAAACGACAGACACTTAATCATGCTATATCGCAATTAGCTCTCTATTCCTCAAAGACTGGTGTCTTTTCAATGTTTTCTTTCTTGTATTCTTCCTTGGAAATACCAGTTGTTATGAATTTAAAGCTATGATACATGGGAGAAGCACAAGGGCATTTTTGAAAAACTATTCTAGGAGTCAAAATTGCTCAGAACTAAGCTAAAGTGATTTAATAGGTTTTCTTATTTCTTTGTACAACTACTATTTTAAAATCCCACCAGTAATTAAAGAAGTATTATCAGTTCATTAAAACACATCAGATGTATTCACAGTAAAGGAGAACTTGTAATCCATTTATTATCAATGAATAAAAATTACCCAGGCCTATAGATGTGAATTACTCCAATTATTATTGTTTGATTATTGGCCAATATTTCTGATAATACAACCAGCAAAAGCTTTTACACTGTTCTTGGGAGCGTGCCTTTTATATTAAGTACACTATTACCCTACATACTACCGCTTACTAGAAACTCTCATATGCATAATACTTTGCTGGTGTGAGAAAGAAAATTAAGATATAAAATATTTTATGTTTTTAAAAAATTTTTAAATGTTCATTTATTGTTAGAGAGAGAGCACTCGCATGCGCGCACATGAGTGTGGGAGGGGCAGAGAGAGAGGGAGACACAGAATCTGAAGCAAGTTCCGGGCTCCAAGCTGTCAGCACAGACAGCCCGATGTAGGGCTTGAACCCACAAACCGTGAGGTCATGACCTGAGCTGAAGTCAGACGCTTTACCGACTGAGCCACCCAGGCAACCCATAGAATCTTTATTTTAAATGTATATATTTACAGAAAGCCTCAAAGCATTGGTTAAACTAAGGAGATATTTGAAGGGTAATTCATTCAGCTTCAATCCCCATAAGGGATAGGCAAGTGAATATTCGCAAATTTTAGGCTGCTCGCTCCGAAGAAAGTAAGATATGCCTGTTGCTCCCAAAACAATGCCTTCCTCACTTCAGGCAGAGCCAATAATATACCCCAGTTATAAAATAACAGTCCGTAATTATATTGTGATTTGTTTGCAGTAATGGCAACTCTTGATTGAGCACATTCAAAGAAAATCTGGAAGAAGAGTAAAATAAAAGATTTATGTCCAATCTCTTCTGTGAGGAGCCTTCCCACCTCCTAAGACAGGTGAGAAGAAGCAGCCAACAGCAGGGACATGAGCAGACCTGCCTGGTAGGTCTGGGGTCAAGGAGGTACTCAAAGAAGAGTATGAGGCTAGGCTCCCTTCTCTGGCTCAACCATCCCACTTCTTCTTCTTGACTATGAGGTTGTCAAAAGGAGTCGCCGAAGAACTGAAAACTGGTATTATTGACTCTGATGGGACAAGTGGCAAAACCTTAGTTGTGACTTTACTTTCGTGTCCTTTGAAAACTCAGCTGTCTGGCTAATACACCTGCCCTGGGCTTCCTCTCCCCAGCTTGCTTACATTATGGTGGTGCAGAAAGTCCTGGTTTCATTGGATTGTGTTTCTTGTTCTCAACTGATGTAAGAGAGCTAACATTACAAGAGATTGAAGATTGAAGCTACTGGTTCAGAGAAGAGTTTTAGAGGGTCTGCAGATTTCATTATTCCTATTCATTATTCATAAGACATGGAACAAATTATGTATGCATACATACATACATATTTGTTGGACACATGGCCCTATATATATGTGTGTCCGTATTTATCATGTCTATCTGTACTGATTCATAATGTACAACGTATTTCTTACTGTGCGGGCCATTTAAGAAAAAAACAAAAACGTGTTCTAGACCCCTGCCGCTAGGGTTTAAATACCAGTTTCTCTACCTACTAGTCCTGTGACTTCTAAGTTCTCTGCACCTCATATTCTTTGTCTCCTAATTAGGGCTTAGAGTGTAAGAATTATATGAGATAAAGGACCTGACGTACTCAGCGTGCTGCACATGAATATGCTATTTTAACAAAAAGTAGGAACTAATTTCACGAGATTTGCTTCATCTGCTGCAAGAGACTGCCAAGACAGGGTCACAGATATTATTACCCCCTTACAAATGAAGAAACTACAGCTGAGAGACTGTAACTTCTTCCGAATCACGCAGCTAGGAAACAGCGGTGGGAAAGCCAGAAGCCAGGTCTGTGACATTCTCTTCCACCTCATTGCCTGTCGGCCACCGAGCTAAGAGATGCCCAGGCAAATGGCCCATGCCAACATCCGGGAGGGATGAACACAGAATGGATGAGGGAAGGAAGGAACAAATGTGGATAACACTGGTGGACTGCCTTTTTTTCTGCCTTAAACCCTTTCCTAGGCTTTACGTGAAAGATGACGGCAGCGTAGACCTTTTCTCTTTTTAAATTTTGCTTTCTTTACCTCCACAGAGAAGATTCTGGCTCTTGCCATCTCCATAAACGGTTTCCCCAAACAGCAGAACTGTTTTTAGACCAACCCCACTTGTTTTGGAAAAGGGAAAGAAATGTCCCATCCCAAGTACCATCCAGCAATGTACCGTTCACCTGCGTTCTCTTCTAGAATTCATATGAACTGATCCGGCAGCTCCCATTTGGAGACAATCTTAATGCATAACAGATATCGATGTATTTGAGTACTGAGGGAAAAGGGTTTTTCTTTTTTTTTTTCTCTCTCTCCCTAATCAGTTGTTATAAGTAGTCTTTTACTTTCCTTTCAAATTCAGTAATGGGGGAAACTTATGAAAAAAAAAATTCTCTCTAGGAGAAAAACTTTTCCAAAGCATCTAAAGGGTTGAATTTGCGAGTCTCAAATCTCTGTAGCTATTGCAGACTTGCTCACATTCTAGGCCATCCATAACTGAAAAGGCTCCCACAATATTAACTTTGCTGCATCTCCCAGAATGTCAAAATATCTCTTATAAATCTTCATCTCCATTATTTGTGATTAAATATTCAGACAAAATTAAGTGCAACATAATTCTCCCTATCCATCTCTTCTTTTTAATTGATGACAGTTACCGAGGGGAGCAAACTATATCCACTATGTATCAAAATACCTAATCCAAGACCTTGACAACTTTGACTCGTAAACACATTCTCAGTTTTCCTGCGCCCCGGAGTGTTAAGTTATTATTCAGTAATCTTCAGGAGCAGCCCTTACAAGAATCTGCCACTCTTGAGTTTTTTGGTCAAGCATCCGAGTCTTGATTTTGGCTCAGGTCACGATCTCACACTTCGTAAGATCGAGCCCCACCTCAGGCTCTGCACTGACGGGCATGGAGCCTCCTTGAGATTCTCTCTCTCCCTCTCTCTGCCCCTCCCCTGCTCGCTCGCTCTCTCAGCCTCAAAATAAATAAACAAATACTTTTAGGGGCGCCTGGGTGGCTCAGCCGGTTGAGTGCCCGACTTCCGCTCAGGTCATGATCTCATGGCTCCTGAGTTCGAGCCCCACGTTGGAGTCTGTGCTGACAAGTCAGAGTCTGGACCCTGTTTCAGATTCTGTGTCTCCCTCTCTCTCTCTGCCCCTCCTTCCCCCCACACACTCTCCCCCTCTCTCTCTCTCTCTCTCAGATATAAATAAAATTTTTAAAAATTAAAAAAATAAACAAATGCTTAAAAAATATTTTTAAATTACTTTCACCCCTGTACTTAGCCTTCATGGTAGATCTCTAACATTTCTCTCTCCCCTATTCCGTCATCAACTTTCCCATAAATCTGTGGCTGTTTTCCAACAACCGTTCCCATTTTTATGACTATGAACTTGGAGAAATGGAAGGAGCAGGGCTGACAAACCCTTATCGCTCAGGCAACCATGCATTTTTCTCTTTCCTCCCACATTTTTCTCTTTCCATGTGTTTGGAACACCTTCACAAACACGCTTTTGAAAAGCATACTGGTCGTGCAATGGGACCTTTTCACCTTTCCAGGACCAGCCAGGTCATTTAGTCACTTCCCACCCGCAGACCTGAACCCACCCCAGCCAGGACCCAGCCCGACTGATCAGCATAGGCTCCCAGCCACCCTCACCACCACCAGTGGCTCCACATAAAGTCGTTATACTTTATAACATGCTGGGTGCTGCTGGGCCAGCCAGTTGGAGTAACTGAACTTCTGCCTTCTTCCTAGACCTTGATCTCTCCCGGGTTCCTCTGACTACGATTCTATTTTGATAGCATCCTGGATGTACCACTCCCACCTTCCACCGGAGTTTTCCCACTCGGGGCCCCTCGTGAGGCAGGTAGGCTCTCTCCACTCCCAGTAGCCACACCTCCTTGACGTTAATAATCTGCCACCTGCATTTCTGAGAAGTGGTTCTAGCACAGAGGTTAACAATACGCTCCTAGAGTCAGGTACATCTGGATGTGCAGTTCAACTTTGCCTGTTAATGATATGATCCTGGACAAGCCACGAACTTCTCTGTCAACCTCTTTGTGAAGCAGGCAAATCACAGTTTTGATTGGGCAGGTTATGAGACCCAAAGGGGGTCACGTGGGCAAAGCAGAGGGCCCGGCGACAGGAGGCACTCAACACCCTGAAGTCCCTGTTACTAGTCCCTGCCACAGTGCTCTGCCCACCTGCGAGGATGTCCAGCTGCTTGGACACGCCCCGGCTCAACCGATGACCCGGTGTTGTCACACGCTTCAGGCCCCCTGCTTCTCTACCCACTGAAACTGCTCTGCGGAGACAGACACATGATCGTTTCATCCCTAGAATGATTTTCAGGAAGCCACGCACAACGCCAAGCATTAGTAGCCTTTGTCCCGAAACTAACATCAGGAAGATGTTGGAAAACCTTTACAAATACGCTTTTGAAAAGCATACTAGTGGGGCGCCTGGGTGGCTCAGTCAGTTGGGCGTCTGACTTCGGCTCAGGTCATGATCTCGCGGTCCGTGAGTTCAAGCCCCGCATCGGGCTCTGTGCTGACAGCTCAGAGCCTGGAGCCTGTTTCAGATTCTGTGTCTCCCTCTCTCTCTGACCTTCCCCTGTTCATGCTCTGTCTCTCTCTGTCTCAAAAATGAATAAGGGTTAAAAAAAAAAAATTTAAAAAAAAAGAAAAGAAAAGCATACTAGTCGTGCAATGTGACTTACTCAACTCAACTCAATTCAGGGGAAGCGCAAGTGAGACATTGGACATAGCTGAAGTGGTCCAAGCTTCAAGGGAAGAGAACTCTTGTCTAGAAAGATAAAAGGATCTGGATCTTAAAAGAAAAGGTAAGATGCAAAAAAGGAATGGCTTCCCATTACACATGTAATTAGATGATGGGGGCTCCACTTTGTAACAAAGTAATGACACAAATGTTTCTACTTTGCTCCAAGACAGTAGAGAAGGCCTGTTAGACTGTGCTTAGAAGGATCGCAGAAAAATGATCTGTAGTAGAGAAAATGAAAACCTTCCAGCTTTTTTGTTTGCTTACTTTTTTCGAGGCTCTCTAAAGCAGGACTTCTCAAGTTTCATACACATACAAAACACCCGGAGATCTTGTTCATACACAAATTCGGTTCTAATCCACTAGATTTCAGGCGTGGCCCAAAGGTCTGCATTTCTGACAAGCAAGTGAGGATCAAAACCTGGCTAGAGGGGCGCCTGGGTGGCTCAGTGGGTTAAGTGTCTGACTTCGGCTCAGGTCATGATCTCACAGGTCTCTGGGTTCCAGCCCCGCATCGGGCCCTGTGCTGACAGCTCGGAGCCTGGAGCCTGTTTCGGATTCTGTGTCTCCCTCTCTCTCTGCCCCCTCCCCTGCTCATGCTCTGTCTCTCTCTGTCTCTCAAAAATAAATAATGTTAAAAAAAAAAAAAAAAAAAAAACAACCTGGGTATGGAACCTGCAGTGCACCAGGGGCACCACAAAGTCAACTCAGGTGCACACCGTCAGGGGCTGACTCCAACCTCCCTTTACCAAGGGGACCTGTGTACTCACACTTGCACACAAGCACGCAGGAGGAGTTCCGTGAACTCCCTCACAGCCGATTTGGGGTCCGGTCATCAGGCGATCCATACCGTGGGACCGGAGTCTAGAAACACTGTCCAGGGTAAAGGCGGAAGCAGGGTGCATAGACATCATAAACCAAGGCTCAGTTCCAAACAGGCTCATGAAAGACGGTTCCAGAGAATGTGCGGGACCCCTGGGCCAGGCTGCCCAGTCCCGTTCCTGCCACTCCAGGTGACTCAGCCTGGGGAGGGGAGCGTCCCTCTCAGGTCCTGGAGTTCATTGGCCTCCTTCACCACCGACTGCCCGCCTCGCTGGGTACTGGCCCACAGTACTACAGTATGCCACAAGAACGCAGTCCATCCCTGCACTGCCTGGCTTTCCAGGTGACTTCCTCAAATACCATCCAGGAAAACGTCCCTCAAGGTCACGAGGTGTGGCAGTGCGGGACCATTTCACTTTTCCTCTCCTCTTCCTTCCACTACCGCCGCCCCCCCCCCCACATCCTCTCTCAGATCTTTCTCAACCATATGCAAATATGTTTCAGATTCTCCTATTTAAAATGTGACATCAAAGAGGCAAAAAAAAAGAAAAGGAAAGAACAGGAACAGGAGAAAAAACCTTAAAGTTTCTCCCTTCCTAGGCCCTGGGTCCAGCCCCTCTTCCGGGCCTCAGGGTCAATTCTGTCCAGAGTTGCCCACACTCACCTCCCCCACCTCCACCCTGCGGATTCAGACCCGCATCCACAGACAACCCGTTTCTGCCCACCAGGCTGGGGCAAAACCGCTCTTACCCAGCCAGCAATGATCAATCGAACCGTTGCTAAATCCAGGGAACATTCTGCAGGGAAGCAATGAGTTAAGATCCAAGTAATTGAAGTCAAACTATTGTAGTTAGTGAAAACTGAAATCTTCCTTTAACTTCGCCTCACTTCAAAAGGAGGTGCAGTTCTGGGAATACAGCAGTTCTGCCCCCCCCCCCCACCCCGGGGCACCAGACTTACTACAGTGTTTGAGAGGATACAAAAATTCTTCTATTGGAATTTGCCCAGAGGGGGTAGGTCCCTCGAGGGCATCCCTCCTTTATCTTGGAAAATTCTTTTCTTGATTTAGAATATGGGCTCTCAGAATATAACGTGAGTAGCCAGCCTTGGAACTGGAAAGAAAAACATTTTTTTCTGAGATTTTTGGGTACTCTCTCCATTTTCAAAACCCAACAGATATTCGTTCCTTCTTGGGATTTTTCAGGGAAAAAAAAAAACTGTTTTGTCACAAAGTCAAGATTTCCCCACTCAAATTAAAAAATCTCCTGAGTTCAGCTGGAATATAAGAAGGTTTGTAGAAGCTTTCAGTTGATTCAGTGTGGTTGATGAAGGCTTCTGAGCCCATCACCGTTGCTGAGATGATCCCCGAAATAAAAGCTTAGCGTACATATCTCCCTAATTCGAGTCCTTAATCCACCCTCGTGACCAAGCACCGGTGTTCCCATATCCTGAAAATAAAGGTGTTTCTGCGTGAATAACACGTGATGCCTTTTGCACTCTGATTACCTGTGCTACTCATTTTTTGGACAGATTCTTTTCCATAATATTTCCCCCAAAAGAGAAATCGGGAATCTACTGGTTGTGCCGTTCAAACATCAAGAGTTGAAATGCCACGAATTGTACCTTTGGTTCAACTGTCAGCCAGAGAAAACCTCCCAGGGCCACATCAACTTTTAATTTGATAAGTTTTAAGTGAGCCGAAAGTATACACAGTCATCCAAGACAAGCTCAATCACTTTTGCTCTTCCTTGGTGACAAGAAGCAGGCCCCAGGCTCCCAGCAGTCAGCACGGAGCCTCACGCGGGGCTCGAACCCACATATGTGAGATCATGACCTGAGCCGAGGTTGGACGCTTAATGGACTGAGCCACCCAGGCACCCCTCGAATGGTTTAAAAGTGGACAAATCCCGGGGCACCGGGTGGCTCAGTCAGTTAAGGGTCCAACTCTTGATTTCAGCTCAGGTCATGATCTCAGGGTTTGTGAGTTTGAGCCCACCTGCCCCCTGCATCAGGCTCTGTACTGGCAGTATGGAGGCTGCTTCGGATTCTCTCTCCCTCTCTCTCTCTCTCTCTCTCTCTCTGCCCCTCCCCATTCCCTCAAAAATAAATAAGTCAACGTTTTTTAAAAATTAAAAAAAAAAAATAAAAGTGGAGAAATCCTGGGTTTCTCAACTGGTTTCTGACATTCTCCTGTGTTCCCACAGCATTCCACACAACCTACTAATAGAGGACTTCCCGTGTTGCACTGTTGTGACTGGTTTTCTAACGGGTTTACCCAACTGGATGACATTTTCCTGAGGCAAAGAAACCAAGTCCCGTTCATCTTTGAATCCTCTCTCTTTTTTTTAAAGGATTCCTGTCAAGATTTTTTGAAAACAGCAAGTTACTGCTTGGGTTTATACGTTTCAAGGAGAAAATAGATCGTATAAATCAAAGTATGCCTGAATTCTGTAATTGTGGCTAATTGATGGATTTATGTTATCTGACTAAGTGAATGAGTAAATGTCTAGAGAATAACATTTTATGAGATTTCAAGGGGGAGAACCAGAAGCAAGTTTAGCTTTAATTTACAGTGTTTTTCAGCAGTGAAGTAGGTGGAAGTGAAAATCTAATGGAAACTTACCACGGGATTTTCTTGGTTTTGAAAATATTTGGCTTGTTTATTTATGTACCTGTTCTCCCTTCCGTCTTCCGCCTCTCCTCTCTCCTTAGCAAAACACAATTTGACTTTTGAAATGCATCTGTTGAAAGGATGCCAGACGGTTTAAGTGGAGAAAGATCTGTTACAAGGTATTAGATCACCTGAAGGGTGTCGGGGCAGTCAAGGAACCCCGATGATCTGGGGGCCAGGAGCAGGGCAGCTGGAGACCTTACCACATCCTGAGACCTTTCTTCCAGCAACCTTGCCCTGGTGGCCACCTGCTGCTCAGCATTTAGGACGAAAGGAACAGAACCTCCCGGATCTCTGTCACTCCCCAGAAGAACAAACCACGTCCCCGCACACAGCCTGTGCCTGACCTGTGGTTGGGCTTCACCATTCCAAAGTACTACAAATACCTGGGTTCTTTAGCTGCAGGAAAGGCTGAACATTTTTCCTCCTCCCTCCCTCCTTTCTTTCCTTCTTTTTAATTTTTTTTTCAAAGCTTTCCAGTTTCTATCACATACAACACCGTAGGAAGGGAGCTGGAATGGGTGTCTGGTGACCCAATCTATAATTACCTGCTACATAAACAAAGGGATAAAAAGAGTCTCAACCCCGGGACCCCCGGGTGGCTCAGTGGGTTGAGCCTCTGAGTCTTGATCTCAGCTCAGGTCGTAATCTCTCAGTGCCTGAGATCAAGCTCCGTGTTGGGCTCTGTGCTGATAGCACGGAGCCTGCTTGAGATTCTCTCTCCCTCCGCCCCTCTCCAGCTCACGCTATCCCTTTTCCTCTCTCTCAAAATAAATAAATAAACTTTGAGAAAAAAAAAGGAATCTCAACCTCAGGGTCTGCTTCATGGATATGGAACCTGTGCTATAAATATAAATATAAACCTGCACTTGCATTCAAGAGACACACAGCAGATTTTATATATTGAACAAATGCAAACAGAGCCCGAAAATAAAGATGAATGTCTTTAATTGTAAGTGAAGCTGTTCATCTTTTTGTGTGCTAAAAACATTTCTTTCCTGTGACCCATCTACACGTGTCCTTTGTCCATTTTTGAGTGGTTACTGGCCACTTTTTCTTATTGATTGATGACAATTTTTGTTAGGAGAAACAAAACTCTGTCCAAAATACGTACTGTATGTTGCAAAGGTATTTATACAGTTTGTCATATGTCTTTTGACAGTTTGTGGCATGTGTGTGCATGTGTGTGTGTGAAAGGATATTTTACCACATTAAGGTGTATGTGTGTGTGTGTGTGTGTGTGTGTGTGTGTGTAAAAGGATGTTTTACCACATTAGGGTGTGTGTGTGTGTGTGTGTGTGAGAGAGAAAGGATGTTTTACCACATTAGGGTGTGTGTGTATGTGTGTGTAAGGATCTCTTACCACATTATGCTGTGTGTGTCTGTATGTGAAAGAATATTTTACCACATTAGGGTGTGTGTGTGTGCGCGTGTGTGTGTGTGTGTGTGTGTGTGTGTAAAAGGATGTTTTACCACATTAGGGTGTGTGTGTGTGTGTGTGTGTGTGTGTGTGTGAGAGAAAGGATGTTTTACCACATTAGGGTGTGTGTGTATGTGTGTGTAAGGATCTCTTACCACATTATGCTGTGTGTGTCTGTATGTGAAAGAATATTTTACCACATTAGGGTGTGTGTGTGTGCGTGTGTGTGTGTGTGTGTAAAAGGATGTTTTACCACATTCGTGTGTGTGTGTATGTGTGTGTAAGGATATTTTACCATATTATCGGGCATATCAATACATTGTAAAGAAATGAAAACCAGCAAATTAATATCGGTAAGCAAATAGTATTTCTCAGTTTCCACACACAATCTGTGGCCCTTTGAAAATCACTTGAACTGGATTTCTTTATTGGGTGACGTCAGGTATACTTATTTCTCCAGCAACACCACTTTCCAGGGAAATGACTTCATGCTAAAATGTATAATTTGTGAGGGAAATGTATCTTCACGGGATTAGCAGAGAAGGCGAGTGTGGCCATGAATGGCCGCTAACATGAGGTGGGGCCTGAGTAAATACTTCTAATGACTGTAATATTTCAAGCATGGGTAGATTCATTATTACTGAAGAAAATGATGGTGGTCTTGCATTACATTTAGAAACGTCACTTAGCTTTCCAGTTAAAGATAAGGATAAGGAAAATAGGTTGGATAGTGTTTGTCTCTGAGAAGAACACAGTAAAACCACAAATTTCCTTGTTCTCCAGATGCTGAAAACTCTTCTCAAGAGTTTCAACACTAGGATGTGCTAGAAGAAATGGTCACGAAAACGCATTTAGCTTTGAAAGTTTGTGGGAATGCTTCGAAAAGGATAAAAGCCAAACCAACCTACAACATCGTATCTCGTATCACTGATACCACCATGTCACCAATGTCATTAACAGCGGTGGGTTTTTAAGTCAGGTTGCAGCCCTGGGGTTCAGAACCCAACTGAGAGCCGCCTGGAGGAGGGAGCCTCTTTGTCCTGCCTTGGGAGGGATGCCTTCCGCTCTGCAGGAACCAGAGGCTGGGGAGAAAAAACAGAGGTGTGGCCTGTGCTGGAGTCTTAAGAGATAAGGAGAGGGGACTGCGGTGGAACAGGCAGTGACAGCAAGCAAGTAACCAAGGAGACAGGAGAAGGGTTCACATCTAGAGAAAGCGCGGTGGCCGGTGTGGGGAAGTGGACCCGGCCTCCCGAGCCACGCGGAGTAAGTCAGGGGAAGCATTTGGGAACCATGCACAACAGAGGATAGTAGCCCTGGGGAGGGAGGGGGGGAGGGAAGATGGGGCCCCATTAAAACATGAGAATTCGGGGCGCCTGGGTGGCTCAGTTGGTTAAGCGTCAGATTTCAGCTCAGGTCACGATCTCAGGGTCGGTGAGGGTCGGTGAGTTCGAGCCCCGCGTCGGGCTCTGGGCTGATGGCCCAGAGCCTGGAGCCTGCTTCCGATTCTGTGTCTCCCTCTCTCTCTGACCCTCCCCCGTTCATACTCTGTCTCTCTCTGTCTCAAAAATAAATAAACTTTAAAAAAATTTTTTTTTTTTAAAACATGAGAATTCATCTGATAGTGGCAAAAAAGGGGGGGGGGCTTTGAGGGATTGCTATAAATAAACACAAGCAGGTACAAAAGACGCGGTGCCATGATTACTCTTGCCGTTTGTTTTTGTTCAATCAGAGCTGTTAAATGTAAAATGCAGGTTAGGGTCTAAGAAAATGGTGCCAATTGTATCTCTTGCTCACTCCAGCTCCACAAGACAAAATAAGAAGGGGACCACCTGGAGTAGGAAACCTGGGCTGTCACTAGGAAGCCCCAGGGGATCTCCCCTGTGGGAGGGGCACTGCAGGAGCCAATTATGCAGAGACCAAGGTTTCTCAGGGGGTTTGTGGAAAGGGGCGGCCACGCAACCAGCAGGACCAAAGCTTCTACTTTCTTAAAGGGCCAGGCTCATCCTGGGTCTGCAGTGGGAGACAGCACAGTTTTCTCCATGGGCAGTCATCCCTAGATGTTCCCAAAGGGAACCTACAGGCAAACTTAACTCCGCAGTGTCTTTGCAGACCGGTAGGCTCTCGTGTTCTGGTGCCGACCCTCTGGGGTCAAAGTCAGCCCTGACTCTGCAGAAATCCCGTCCGTCCGTCCGTCCACAAGCCTGATGTCAGCTGCCAAATTCAATAGGGAGGGCGTCAGGCCTGCTAAAAGGGGTACCTTGGGTATCAAATGCATTTTTAATCCACGGATTACATTCACAAGTAAAACAGAACATAGAGAAATAAGGACTATACCTTTCATTGGAATGAAAATAAAATCCTCTAATAATTTGCTGACTTCCATTGTATGCATCTAATCAACAAATATGTATTAAATGACAATGTGCCCGACACCCATATTATATACTGGGGACACTGCAGAGAACACATCAGTTTCTGCTCCCGCAAAGTGCACATTCCAGAAAGGGCAGAACTTACAAACGAAGCTAACTGAGGCTGATAAAACCAAGCAATCTGAATAACTACCTTCTGAAATACACAAGTGTTGGGGAAGGTCATGGAAAAGACGTGACCGCCGATTGACCCATTGACCCCAACTGGGGCTCTGGAGACCCCTCACCCCACCCGACCCCTCTCCTCGGAACATGGGTTCTGCTTGCCTTTCCGGCTCCCAGAGGCTGTTCCAAGGACACAGCCTTGAGATAATGGTGTGGTGTTTGGAATGCCTTCACAGTGTGTACTTAACTGAACCCAGTGAAGGCCTCTATATAAACTTTTAAGCTTCCTCGGCGGGTGCAGAGACCCACTTATTTTGCTACGGCCCAAGACAAGCCTTGCATATGTCAGTTCCCTTTGCTTATGAAAACGGCCACCTACCAGTGGGGTCTGCCTCTTTCTTTCCCATTCCTCCCTGCCCTCCATTTTCCAGGGGCCAATGGCGAATTTCATCTGGGAAGCTCCAGAAGCTTGCAAACTAACGTCCAGGGAGATCCCCTAAATGGGGCCAGTATGTAAATACCAGGGGTTTTTACACACGCCTGCCCCACACCCTGCCTTTCCAGTCCTCTGCCATCCTGACAGTTCCTCTTCCTCTCCCTTCTCCAGGAGGCCCTCAGGTAACCACAGGAAAAGCCTCAGAGGACTGCAGGTTTAATTATTTCTTACACAGAAGGAAAGGGAGACAGCACTTTCCTGCAAGTCAGGGAATTTAGAGTCGAGTTCAGGTGAACCACATTCCTTTTTCTATTGTTTTTGTATCTTATCCTTATTTTTAATTTGGTAGATTTCAGAGCCTTCATATCTGTATCGGATTAAAACTTTGTTCTTCCTTTCAAGCACAGGGAAAAGTGATTCTTCAGCATTTCTCTGTTAATTACAAAAAAACCAGGCGGGGGGTGGGGGAAGGGGGCACACCCTGCCCGCTCACTAATTATCCCATTTTAAATTTTTTTTTTTTCAACGTTTATTTATTTTTGGGACAGAGAGAGACAGAGCATGAACGGGGGAGGGGCAGAGAGAGAGGGAGACACAGAATCGGAAACAGGCTCCAGGCTCCGAGCCATCAGCCCAGAGCCCGACGCGGGGCTCGAACTCACGGACCGCGAGATCGTGACCTGGCTGAAGTCGGACGCTTAACCGACTGTGCCACCCAGGCGCCCCACTAATTATCCCATTTTAAACAACAGACATGCATTTATGCTCAGGACAGAGAAGCAAACATCTCAATGCTTTTCCAGGCTAAGAGGTCTCAACAGATAGAATGACTGATGCTGTTTGATAAACTTAGTAAAGTTTTGGTGTCCTCAGCCAGTCTTACTAGAACTGTCTTTACATAGCATGTAAAATGTTCCATTTCTCAAATGTTTGTATACAATTTTAAGACCCAGAAAGGTGGAGATATGGAGACAAATTTGGGAACCTGTACTGAAATGAACGTTTATACATAATGCAAAGACATTTGATACTGACATCCAGGTATTTTTATATAGTATATATTAGACAAAGGAATAAAGAAAAATATCTGATTATATAATTTAGGCTAAAATTAACACATTCATCTTCTTTGTTGCTTTAGTTGAACTGATGAACCGATGAGAACAAAAATTTCAATTCATTATCTGCTTTTAAGAATTACAAAAATAGGGGTGAGTGACTCAGTCAGTTAAGCCTCCAGACTCTTGATTTAGACTCAGGTCATGATCTTGGTTTGTGGGTTCGAACCCCATATTGAGCTCTGCGCTGACAGTGTGGAGCCTGCTTGGGATTCCCTCTCTCTCCCTCTCTGCCTCTCCCCTGCTCACATTCTCCCTCTCTCTCAAAATAAATAAGTACACTTTAAAAGAGTACAAAAATAAAAATAAAGAAAAATTACAAAAATAATTCTGCTCAATCTTAGTTAACAGTATCACAGTTCAAATAAATATTTTGACAAGGCCTTTTAAAAGGTAGAGAAATCAATTTTCACCACTTATTTGTATACAATTTTCATTCAAGTCCATTGGAGGCAAAAGCCAAACTGAGCAGGAGTAAGTAAATCAGGATGCTACTACCCCAGGGTAATTGTTCAAGTCTCTGGCAGGACTCCAAAGTATTTCAGAAGGTGTGTGTGTGTGTGTGTGTATGCACACAAACTGTGCATTTTTTTTTCTGTTTTCAAGAGATAATTAATTATTGAGCAAGCTTATAAATTCATGAAAATCACTAATCCCAAAGGTACATTTAAAAAAAGACTAGTATAGGGGTGCCTGGGTGGCTCTGTAGGTTAAGTGTATGATTTCAGCTCAGGTCACACGATCTCACGGTTCCTGAGTTGGGGCCCTGCTTTGGGCTCTGTGCTGACAGCTCAGAGCCTGGAGCCTGCTTTGGATTCTTGTGTCTTCCTCTCTCTCTGCCCCTCCCCTGCTCACACTCTGTCTCTCTCTCTCTCTTTCTCTCTCTCAAAAATAAACATTAAAAAAAATTTTTTAAAGACAAATATTGTTCCAATAGGTTTTTTTTCATCCATATGAAACCAAACTCAGCATCTAGATATAGAGCAGACTAATTTTATAAAACTGCTTAAGCACATCCTTGGATTAATTGTAGTATTTTACTGTAACAAATTTTCTATTATTTTATCCATTTCTCATTTAAGAATTATTATGTAGTGTGTATAGATCTTAATCCATAAAGGTCTAGACAGCATAGATCTTAATCAGGAAACCACTCCAAAATTTTAGTTGATCTGTCACCTGGACAAGTGCATGGTACCTTCACTCCGTCTAGAATAACATTTTGTGGGGCGCCTGGGTGGCTCAGTCGGTTAAGCCGCCGACTTCGGCTCAGGTCGTGATCTCGCAGTCCGTGAGTTCGAGCCCCGCATTGGGCTCTGTGCTGACCGCTCAGAGCCTGGAGCCTGTTTCAGATTCTGTGTCTCCCTCTCTCTCTGCCCCTCCCCCGTTCATGCTCTGTCTCTCTCTGTCTCAAAAATAAATAAACGTTAAAAAAAATAGAATAACATTTTGTGTCCTGGTTCACTAACTTTGTTTCTCAGCTGAGGGGATTTGGGCACATGGTAGGTACTCAAAAGTTGTTAAGTGTGGGAATGTAAAGTGATACAACCACTTAGAAAACAGTTTGGCAGTTTCTTATAAAATTAAACATACTCTTTCCATAACACCCAGAAATTGTCCTCCTTGGTATTTATCCAAATGAGTTGCAAACATATCTACACTAAACCTGCACACAAATGTTTGTAGCAGCTTTATTCATAACTGTCAAACCTTGGAAGCAACTGAGATGGCCTTTAGTAAGTGAATGAATAATTGTGGTGAATCCGTAGCACAATTATTACTCAGTATTGAAAAGAAATGAGCCATCAAGCCATAGAAACATAGGAAGGAACCCTAAATGCATACTGTAAGTGAAAGAATCCAGTCTGAAAAGGCTACATACTGCATGATTTCAAATACATGACATTCTGGAAAAGACAAAACTAAGGATAAAGAAAAAAGATCAGTGGTTGCCAGGGGTTGGGTGTAGGCAGGGATGAAGAGGCGGACCACAGGGGATTTTCAGGGCAGTGAAACTATTTTGTAACATACTGTAATGGCGGTTAGCTATCATTATACATTTGCCAAAATCCGTAGAATTTACTAGATAAAGAGTAAACTCTAATGTAAAGTATGGACTTTCACTAATGATAATGTATTAGCATTGGTCCACAAATTATATCAAATGTACCATAGTATGGGGCACCTGGGTGGCTCAGTAGGTTGAGCGTCTGACTTCGGCTCAGGTCATGATCTCGCAGTCTGTGAGTTCCAGCCCCGCCTCGGGCTCTGTGCTGACAGCTCAGAGCCTGGAGCCTGCTTTAAATTCTGTCTCCCTCTCTCTCTGCCCCTCCCCCACTCAGGCTCTGTCTCTCACTCTCTCAAAAATAAACATTAAAAAAAAAGAGAAAAATGTACCATAGTAATATCCAATGTCAGTGTCAGGAAAACTGGAGGTGAGAAGCATCTGAGAACTTTGTACTTCCCATCTAATTTTTCTGTAAACCTAAAACTGCTTGAAAAAAATCTACTAACTAAACAATTAAAATTTTAAAAAAATTTGCTTAAATTTGTTAAATGAAGATACAAAGAAATAAAAGAAGTTGGTTGCGTCTCAAAAGCACCTTCCTCCGAGTAATCTTTACTGAGCCAAGTACCAAAGGTTCACCATGTCCTAATGGCGAATGGCCCGGTCCATTCAGGGAATGCTCACCTACAGAGGTCTTTCCAGGTTGGAGTTCTCCCACCTACAAAGCGAAGCTCATTTCCTAAACTAAGAAAGGTAAATCCTACTAAAAGCTAAAATAGCATCTAGGCCTAGGGAACTGAGGAAAAGGAAGGGAATTTATAACCAAAGCCCTCTTAGGCTCAGTGAGAAACCCATGAATGAATAGCAGTGGGGTCACCCTTGGCCCAGGAGGTTAACCAGCAGGCTCCTTCACTGGGAATCCCTAATTAACTTCTGTGGGGGAACTTCCCAGCTAGCTGGCGTTGACTGTAAAAGCCAACCCTCCTTCCAACAAGCACACATGTTAATGTGCTATTTTAAAAGTTCAGGGTACTTATTACTGAGTTGTCAAAGGCCCATTAATTATCCCCTATACTGTATTTAGCTTTCCTCTGGTAAATCTTTTTTAATTGCCCAGTCCGCATTTACAGAGCATCTTTATTTAACACGCTTCCAACTCTGTTTATGTTTATGCCTTTTCCAATAGCTCATTAAATAGAGTTCTTACCAGTACTATCAGAATCCTCAGTGAGAACCGTCCAAGTCTACTTAAGTGCTTTCCGTGCATTTCCTCATTATAGAATATTTGCAAGTTCCAAATATATTTCAAGTCTACCCTCATTCATATCTTTTCCCTGCCTCTGAAGAGTGGAGACTTCCTTCTCCGATAGTCCCCATATTTATACTATTTTACAGAAGACGACCATTTGGAAATACAGCCTTGAACTTGCTCCCTGAGCTGACACTTACCGACGGAATCAAGTCCAGATTCCCCAGGGAAGAACCGCAGTCCTGGTCAGTTTGGTCCTAAACTCGAAATTCATCTGTTGACATTCTTTCCCTGACACCTTCCATGTCAGTCCTTTACAGAACCCATCATGAACCACCTTTGTCCCTTCTTTTCTTTCTGCTTGGAATCCTCTGACATCTTACTCAAAGGTTACTCCCACGTGAAAGCTTCCGGGAAAGAAATCCTCTGTCTTCAATCCCTAAACATTTCTCCTCCCGCCATTGTTGATGATGTATCACCCTTCGAGGTATAAACAAATATAACCCTTGCAGGGCAGTGAACTCCCTTAAGTCAGGGAGTGCCTTTCGCGACTCTTGGTGCGCCCAGAGCCTGCACTCAGTGAATATTTCACAAACATATATTAAATGAACGAAAGCATTTTTACTCCAGACCATCTTGGTTTCATTAAACTACTTCTGCGCTTTCCAGCATGTCCTAAGCTATATAATCACATGATCAGGGGCACACATAGAAGCAAATCATGAGAAAAATAACCATGATTCTACATGATTCTTAGAACTTAATACTTGGGATAAAAAATCCAGTAGATCAGAACCCATTGAATGTCATGAGCCTTAAAAACACATTTGGAAATCACTTGGTCTCTCTGGAAAAACTACGTTTTGTAGAGATACCACTGAACTAAAAAGAAAAACCATAGTGCATATTTTTCATTGAATGCCTACCCTCACCACCACCCCCCCCCAAAAAAAAACTATTTAAAAAAAAACAGATGGAAGTCGGCAAGCCCTTCCAAAGCAAATTGTATCTACTTGGTGGGGAAGGGGGGGAAGGGGGGGTGCATTTTTTAAATAGGCAGAGGGGAATTTTTTTTTTTTTGGAAATAAACATTTGGAAACGCCTTTATAAAAGCTAGTTGGGTCTGATTCTGAAAATTTTGAATTGTGTGCACTTGAGAATGAATTTTCTAGCACTTGCACATGCTAGACTTGTATAGAGTTGGTCCTCTGAGACAAGGTTTAGGACTTGAATTTGAAGTTGTGTCACATAGACGTAAATCTTGCTGGTCTCAGAGAAAGTGATGTGACTGACAGAGAGGTTCTGCCTTGCATACTTGTAGCTGAATTCATAATTCGTGAACATATGTGGAGGAGAACTCTAGTATATGCAAAGCATGACTGCGTGCAAAATGAGGATATAAATACAGGTTAATTACATACTATTCACACGGGGCTGGAGCCTACTTAGTATTCTTTAGTGTCATGCATTTCCCAATGGAAAGAATATGTATTTTACTAGGAGGTTATCAAATCAAAGTGACATATTATGGATAAAATTGATCCACGGTCTCTGTGTTTGAAGTTTGGTGTGAAATATCAATCTCGGGAGTAGTTTATCAGAAACCTAGCCCAGGTCAATAAAGCATGAATATTGTTTCCCACGTGTATATTCAGTCAGGTCTATGAAAGGAGCTGATATGCCCCACAAAGAGTAGTAAGATGTAGCGGCAAAAGTACAAGATAGGGAAGCCAAAGTCATGATTCTAGACTGCTGATACTTGCTATTTAGCAGCTGCGTGCACTTGGGCAAGTCTGCTACCTCCCTGAACCTCAGTGAGTTCATCTTCAAATGAGAACAAGGGTAACACCTACCTTGAGAGGCTGGCGAGAAGACTGGATGATTTAATATGAGTAAATGTGCTTTGCAAGCTGGAACAGCACTTAACAAAGATTTAGTCCTTATTGTCATGATCAAATACTATTTATTAAACCACCAAATAAGCACAGCATGTCACTAGGCCTTAAGCAAAGCAGGAAGCAGGGAAGACAATGGGCTTTATTCACATTAGGGGTTTTATCTCCCAAAGAGTCAAGTTTTTACCAGCAGGTAATCTTATTTGCAAAATCCATTAAGTCAGCCCGCTTCTGCGGTGACACAACTCACTGCCCTTTCTATGGTCACTTCTAGTAAATTCTTAGTTAGTATTTTGAGCCATTTCACTTAGGATTTTCCTCTTCCCACTTCTCAACAATTGAGTCTTGACATTACCTAGAGCAGCTCTGCCCAACAGAAATATCATGCGAGCCACACACGTACTTTTAGTTTTCTGGTGGTCACATTTATAAAGTATAAAAAGCAACAGGTGAAATTAATTTAAACAACATATTTTATTGAACCCAATATATCCAAAATGTTATCGGCTCAACACGTAATCAATATGAAAATTATTAGTGAGATCTCCTTTTTTGCCCCCCCCCCCCCACAACCAAGTCCTCATAGTCCCCAGGGAATTTGGCCCTTGCAACACACATTTCACAGGCTCAACGTGCGACGTGCAGCTCAGGGCCACCATATTGAAAAGCTATGCAGGTCTCGAGCCTGGCAGGTGACCACACCTACTGATGGCGCAAACCTAGAAAAATTAACTTAGTCACTCTCCATGGAAACCCTTAAAGAACACTGATGGAAACAATCACATTCTAGCACATAGATGGGGGAAGGAGCCCTAGCAACACAAGCGACAGCATAGCAACACCAGCTGTTGTACGAAAGGGAAATTAGAAAACTACTACTCTGAAGAGAAGCATTTCTGGGAAGGTCCGCCTTTCTCTATTTTGTGTGGTATGAACTAAGGCAACTGGCAATACCTTTACACAACCATGCATTTGATAAGGCGCAGTTCTCGTTCTCTTTTCATTCTACAATACAGACACGGACGTATTTTGTCCTCAAGTTGAATGTCCTATTTCTCACTTAGGATGACAAACAGCAAAGCATGAAATCCTCCCATGATCTCGCTGGCCTTGTTGGTCTTGGGGTCACTGGGAGGGACTGAACTGCACGAAGCAGATTGGCCATCAGACATCTTCTCGTATTATTTTATAAAAATATCCTGCTAACTCCTGGCCAGGGCCTAGCCTTGCGGGCCTGGAGGCCTAGTTCCATTTTCTTCTCTTCCTCCCTCCGTTCTTCCTTCCCTTTGCAGAGGCAGAGGCTCCTTGGTCTATCAGACTAAAAGCTGGGGGTGAGAGATGCCCACAACCTGAACTCCCTCCCCACTGTCCGGACAGCCAGGGAGGGTGATGTCCTTTGCTCACCCTCGGGGCTGCTGCTT
Organism: Lynx canadensis; assembly: GCF_007474595.2. NCBI lineage: Eukaryota > Metazoa > Chordata > Mammalia > Carnivora > Felidae > Lynx > Lynx canadensis. Next base: position 75,758,300 of record NC_044320.2, read on the forward strand.
TTTCAGAAACTTCGGAACAGGAAGGAATAGCACAAACAGCCCAGCTCCACCTGTCTGAGCACAGACAGCAATCATTACCCCTTGGCAGGAACAGCCACCCTGTATCTCTCCCCTCTGTCTGCTTAACTCTGATGGCACTGCCTTCCTTAGTGTCTACCTATTTCCCCCTCTCACCACGCCTTGTCCCTTCCATCCCAAGGGCATGAGGACTTACAGAACTGTGAGAGATGGGTGGCCAATGTGCTGACTTAATTTCCTAGAGTTTGGTTGTGAACAACAAAACTATAAAGTAATGGATTTTTCATAAAGATTTTATCAAAACCTTTCACTTTCTTTGTCAATGGGAGATTTCACATCTTTGTTTATAGTATTGCCTATAAGGAGATCCCACTGTTACCATTTCCAAGTACCAGCCCTTGCTTTCCTAGTGGGTGAGCTGACTTTGGCGAGAAAGCCCGTTAACACATCTGGATCGACCATATTTTCCGTTGATATCCAGCACAGATGAATCTTCCTTCGCCACTTCAGTTGAAGGGGATTCCTCCCCTGTCTGCTTCGCAAACTTCAGTGTGCATACTAATCCCCGGGGGATCCTGTTCAACTATGGGTCGTGATTCACTAGGTGGGTCTAGGTGAGCCTGAGATTCTGCATTGCTGACACACTTCCAAGTGATGTGGCTGCACTGGCTACAGATCCTACCCTGTATTGTAAGGTGATAGCTCCACCCTTAGCACAACATCACAGACAGATTTGGTGCTATGAACATGACTTGCCTCCTTCCCTAGGAGAGCATATTCTTTTTTAAAATGTCTTCCTTACGATGATTTCAAACAGATGTTTGTGGAATCCACGATCGAAAGGCTATCACTGTGGTCACTTATTTTTTATCATTCTATTCTCAGCAACTGATTACAGTGACCAAGTCGTGATTTAGTTGATAGACTGCTAATGAATTTGCACATATCAATAGCAGTTGAGTGAGAACCTGTCATCCCAGCTCTGCGACCTCCCCTCATTGCCATCAGAACTAGACCTCCATGGGATGCCTGGGTGGCTCAGTCAGTTAAACATCAGACTCTTGATTTCAGCTCAGGTCATGATCTCATGGGAGCCCAAGTTCTTGAGGTCAAGCCCCGTGTCAGCACGGAGCCGGCTTGGGATTCTCTCTCTCCTCCCTCTCTCTCTGCCTCTCCCCACCCCTCTCTCAAAACAAATAAATAAACATTAAAAAAAAAAAAAGAACTAGACGTCCAGTCTGTACCCTTACTCTCAACATCTGACCAGGCAGAAATTGTATAATGAGAACATAAATGAAGCAAATTTCCCTTTAGTTTTTTGAAGCAGTTATATAGTTTGCCTTTGTGATGCCCTTGATTTCAGATTCTCACCTACCTTTACTATTAACAAGTTTGTTTCTGCACCTCACTTGGATTCCCAGGTTTCTCTTATGTTACCATGAGTGGTGATGTGCCTTGGCCACTGATTTCATACCTACTTCTGATTTGTGTTTTAAGCCAGGACTCTCGGGTCAAACACCTTCAGACTACAGACCCCACTGGTGCCCTCAATATCCAGTTAACCTCAACCTGACTATTTTCACAACTGGAGTTTTGCCCCTTTGTTCCTAGAACAAACTCCTCTAATGGATCTTGTCTGGTCTGCCTAGTGTTGACCAGGCAGTGTTGAAGTGTTGCTTTAAGCTTTGCTGTGATGAGTTTTAAAATGGTTGTCAGTACAATTTTCCCACTCACACTACCAGGGATCAAAATTTCAGCCTCTGGTTTTGGAACAAAATTTTCCATTTTTGTTCATTTCTCTCGGGGCCAAATTTCTCTCAGGGCTCATAAATGCATGCCTGATCTACAATACCCTCATCTCCTATGAGCAGATGAGAGAGTGGATCTCAATGATAGAGTCCAGGGTATTTGGTCATGCTTCCTTGACAGAAACTTCAGGTCTCCTCCCTCTTACTCATTTGATTCCAGCCTTATTTTAAAGGAGATAGAGAGGCATCTGTGTGGCTCAGTTGGCTAAGTGTCCCACTCCTGATTTTGGCACAGGTCATGATCTTGCAGTTCATGGGTTCGAGCCTCGCATCAGGCTCTGTGCTGACAGCATGGAGCCTGCCTGGGATTCTTTCTCTCTCTCTCTCTCTCTCTCCTTCTCCCCCTCTTTCTCTCTCTCAAAATAAATAAATAAACATTAAAAAAATAAAGTAGATAGATATTATGCCCCTAAGTAACTAATAACTATTGACTACTTTTCAGAAATATGAACACAGATAATATTTATGCTTTCATTAGAATAGTGTTACATTACCCGCTGCTGTGTAGAACTCAATTTTTCCAACCCAACCATCACCAAATCAAGAAAAATCCTATAGGATATATCTATGACTGCTACTCTTAATAGTAATATGTCCCCTGGAAATATGAAACCCTATGGGATATACTTCCTAATTTAGAGTAGAATAATGGATCCAAGTGCTGTAAATCTCTTTGGAGAGTCTTCTGAAACTGACCTACATTTACAAAAATAATTGGTATTAATTTTACTTTTGTAAAGCAGGAAATTAATTAATGAGCTGAAAAGGTACCAAAATAAAGAAACCTCTGCAAATCCTTTCCCCCGCTTTGCTAAAGAATCATTTATTTCTTCAGCGTTACCATTTCATCGATCCAGTGGCCGGGCCATAAACCAACGGTAGAAATAATGGAGGATCACTTTGTTACTGTTACAGCTACAGGGGCTACCTTTGTTTTGATTATTGGCTCTCTGTTACTGAAAAAAGACCTGAACTGTAAAGAATCCCCATATCTTTATTCACGACTGTCATCCGAAGTCCTACTGCTCTTTATATGGATGAAATCTCTCAGACTGGTGGTTCAGAAAGGTGACTTTGTCCGAGTGTACTTGGTAAGAAGCCAAATCAAAGTCATCCCAAGTCTTTTTAGACCCGTATTCACTGTAGATCCTATTTTTTCTATATATGCATGATTTTCTGTTTGACTAATCCTCACCCGCCCCACACACTGCCCACTGCTCTGTTTATATAAAAGGATTCCCCTGGCAGGAAAACAGGGCATGTGCATAAATTAAACAAAAGAAGTAGAACTGATTCAAACAGCCTACTTATGAATCATGAAGAAGAAAAAATAGTTTGACACACTTCGGATCATTTTAAAATAGATGCTTAAAATTTTTTTTTAAAAATTAAATATCTGAAATGTTGTCGTGGGGTTGAAAATTGTTCAGCTTCATGACAGAGAGCTAACATCCTAGAGATTCAGGCAATTCCTATCCAAGAAAGGTTAATGCATTGCTCTCTGAGTGACAGACCCCTATTCTTTAATGAGGACAGGCCTGGATATAGTGTCTGTTTAGAGTTTAAATTCAATTTCTACCATATTAAATCAGGGCCAGTGTAACCCAGGACAGGCTTTTAATTTAAAAGCCCACCTAGCTCTGACAACAGCCTTCTCGTTGACATAACGTATAGTTCTTTATAAGCCAGTGAAGCATTGTTTTTATTTGCTAATCATAGCACCCCAACTGTGCCTACCTCGCTACATGAAATGGAAACGGTAATTTTGGCTTCCCAGATCTATATGATAGATACCTTAGGTTTAGTGATATGGGAACACTTCCCACATCAGCGTCAAATACTTAGATACGGGTTTTTATGAATATGGTGTTATTGGATTGTAAGTAAAATTCAGAAATGACACAAAGTAAGTTACATTACACGAACACGCTTAAGATTCTGTCTACGTGTATGGATCATATCAGTTCCTAGATGTTAGACGCTGATATCGTCAACTCTGGAAAGTCCCTTGTAGGTAACCAGAGAAACACCATTAACGATGATGTCCTTGGAAGAACACATACAGATTTTGTGGTGCTGCTACTCTGGGGACTGGGTAAACAGGAAGAATTTATAGTAAAAGCAAGACCAGAATTTTGGACCTGGAAAGGAACCTTGAATATTATCTTTTGACCGATCACATCATATAGATAGAAAATTAAGGCTCGGGAGGAGGAAACCAAATGAAGATTTAAACTTTGCGGGGACCCAGGGAGATGCACTCTGCCAGCATGCTCACACACGTAGCCCAGAGCACTGAGGTGACCTGCCTGGGGTCTGGGCTATCAAGCAGCCAGTTCATCTCTTCTGACTCCTCACCTAGTCCACTGCCCCCAAAGGAGCTGCCTCTGGAAAGAAGATCCGTCACCGATATTCTACTGGGACCCATCATCTTAGGGTTGGAAAGGAAGTAATGCTGTCCTTCAGATCACTGCCTCTAGAACACCTCTGGACTGATTTATTTCCACTTGAACCCTTCTTTAGTTTCCTTGGCAACCGGTAATCTATATTAGTTCTGTGGATATACTAGACGTGAAATTACTGGTTTACGGCGGTAAGAAGTATGGCAGACACGGGAGTGGCACGAGTAATAGCAGAAGCTACAAACCTTCTTTGCATAGACAAACAGAAGCACCAGAAAGAGCAAAAGCATTCCATACATAAATATACCCTCAGGCAGTCAAGTGTAGGGAAGAAGAAAGTGAAAAAGTTTTATCCCAAAGCTTTCCCAGTCTGCCTTTTCCATCAGCAAGCACAGAAATGCCAAGCTGGGCTTCTGGATGCATCTTTCTCTGAGCAGAACTAGCACTTTATGGAATTTATCCCCACTTCCTTAATGCTGGCGATCTGGAAAAAAAAAAAAAAAAAAAGAGCTGGGGCAAGGAGGGATATCCTTTCTAGATAACCACACCCCTTCTGATTCGCTGCACCCTTAGAAACTCAAGAAGCAAACAGCCCCCTTCTCATAGAGAAGAAAGAATAATGCCTGGGCTTCATTCACAGGTCAGTAAATATTCACTGAGCATGGAACCTCCACAACCATTGGAGTAACTCCCCAAGGACAGGCCCGTGGTCTTCCTTCCTGACCGGCCATGCCACCAATTACCAACGACACCGGCATATAGCCGGAAGGAAGTCACTCGGTGGTGGTCAGAATTGTGCAACGCCATTCAACAGAATTTGTTCTTCCCTGACATCCTTCAACACATTACAACTATTTTATAAGATTACACCTGACAAGCACTTTCTCATGACTGGTACCACACTACACCTCGTGTCTGATAACACCTAAGACTAAAACTTCTAATTTCTGATCTTGCTTCCATGGGCCTAGTTAGGGTGTCATTCAAATTCTATAGCAAGTCAAGCAATGTGCTAATTGGATTAGCCAGTGAGTTCATACAAAGGGGAATCATTCTGTACCGGTTACCCAGTGGTTGGTGTTATTTAATATCACAGGTAAACGATTTCGCTCAAACTGTAAAGTATAGAACACGTTTAACAGCCAGATGTGTACTTGGATACGCAAACATTAAAGAATTTTTTGCAAGTGACTGAGCAAAGACCCTCAAAGCTACTGAGCCAAGGAGTTGTGGATACTGTTCAAAAATGATAGCATCCATTTGTATAGATACTTTTAACTACGCTATGCAGGAAGTCGGCAAATTTCATCAGAATGCAATAACCATAAAATCCGTTTTCACCCTTATAAGTAAACAGTATATGGTTCAAGTGAGTGGGAAAAAAATACAATTTTTGCACTAGTTATTGCAAAGATACTGAAATAAGTATATCTATCACATAGATTTATGCATAAATTATTCCAACACATAGAGAAGCCACAGTAAATGCACAGAGGACTGTCTGGTTGCGTGTGGATTTATATCTGTTAGGTAACTCAGAGATTTAAATAACAAGGCCAGCACTCAAGGATGTTACAGAGACTTGTGGTGCTCTAGGGAAGATAGCGGGTCCATAAACCAATGAACAGATCTCAAAGTAACATAACTGCAGTGTTCCAAGCGAACTCCTGCTTCTTCCGTCCACGAGAAAGCAAAGATCAGTCTACTATGTTTTGGAGCAGCATGTAATTAATGATGGAAACTGTCATGAAATCTCAGGGCTGGAGGATGATCTTTTAGTTCAGCCCTCTGCATGATACTTAAAAGTTTTTTCTGCTACAACTCTGCGTCCAGTTTTCCAAATGATGCTTAGACACTCCAATGTTGGAGAACTCGCTGCTGATAAGGAATCATACTTGATCTCTGGATGCCTTTGACTAGCTAAAAACTGCTTCCTTACATTGACTCAAAATCTGTCCATCTTACCCCAGAGGGCCCACACCCAAGTCCAGTGCCTGGCCCTCATTACAACCCTTCAGTACTTACCAGGGAGCTCTTAACTTCTCAGCCTTCTCTTCTACCTAAGGACCCTCAATCTCATCAATGATTTTCTCATGTGGCCTTTTTTCCCCTCCCACATCGGTACCGAATTCTAACCTAGAATCGGTGCAGAACTATATGACCTGGACAGAAAACACACTTAACATTCTCTGTCTCAATGTCCACATTTGCAAAATGAAAGGGCTACCTCAGAGATTACTCTGAGGATCAAAGCCCTCGGAAAATTAAAAAAAAGTGTTACAAAAACAGAAAGAACAAGTTTCCAAGGACAAGGAAACCTAAATTTGAATAACACGAAGACCACCGTATCCTAAGGAAAATCTCTTCCAAAGGTAGCCAGAAATAAACTTTTGCCAAGAGTTTACTTTAGCATAGGGGCGCCTGGATGGCTCAGTCAGTTAAGTGGTGGACTTCGGCTCTGGTCATGATCTCACGGTTTGTGAGTTCGGGCCCCGCGTTGGGCTCTGTGCTGATAGCTCGGAGCCCGGAGCCTGCTTTGGATTCTGTGTCTCCCTCTCTCTCTCTCTGCCTCTCCCCTGCTCCCACTCTCTCTCTCTCTCTGTCTCTCTCTCAAAACTTAATAAACATTTAAAAAAAATTAAAAAAAAAAAGAGTTTACTTTGGCATAAATCCAGGAACAATTTCAACCGATCTGTTTTTCTGAAAAAGCACTCCCCAACTTGTTGAGCCTATTTAGGCACTCCAATTACATCCAAACTTGATCCTTTTAAAATCAACGAATTTTAACAAATGAAAAAGACATGACTGAATCCAAAAGGAACTGATGACGTATCCTCTGAAACTGAACTACGCGCCATTCCTTCGGCTAAAACAATGTTTTAACGCTTTTGTAACAATCCCTCCCCTCCCTGGCTCTTATGATCCAGGATTCCTCCATGCTTTCAGAATAAAATCTAAATCCCCTTCATTGTCTACCCAAGGAATTCTCCTTCCTCCTCTCTAGCTACTATCTCTCATTCACTCTCTATTCAAAGGACACACTTAACCTGCCTTGTTCTCTCTTCCCCGCCCCACCCCTACCCCATGCCTTTACACAAAGTCAGAGCCAAGGCTCTGCAGCCATTGCCCTGCTTTATTCAGACAGCAGATTTTCTCCTCATTCAAACCTTTGCTCAAACATCCCCTCCTCCGGAGTCTCATCTGAATCACTAAGATGGTTTGAGGTTCCTGTTTCTTTCCTAGTACTTATTTCCTTGTATTGAAATTGTTTGTTTGTTTTTCTGTCTTCCTCACCAGACAATGGAATCCTTAAAAGATGATGTGTATTTTATTCATTTGGGGGTAATTAGTAACTAGAACAGTGCCTTGCGTAGAGTAAGTCCTCACTATATGCAGAATGAATAAGTTAATTAATATGCAGTAGAGGGAAACACAAATATACAGAAAAGTAAGCATTCAATGAACTGAGGAAAGGGCATCAATCTTGCCTGACCTATATCAGAATTCAGAACTAACTCCAAATCGATAAAGTACTTTTTCAGTGGTCAGAGGTGTAACCTGTATGCTATTTCCCTACCCATTCTTGATTGCTAGAACCTCTCTTATCATTTGCGAGGCACTTTCCACGCATTCACCTGCATCGCGCCATTTAATCATTAATGCCACTGCAAGACCCTGTTACCCAACTGGGATTTAATGCGGCAAGCTCAGCATGAGGAGCACTGGACTTAGAGTCAGACAAGCTGAGCCCCAGGCCCTATTCGGCGGGTTGACTACTGGTGTGTTATTGGACACATCTCTTACCCTGTCTAAACCGCAGCTCCCTCTCCCACTTTGCCATCCTCAGTGAAGGTCAAGTGTCATTGTTACACAATGTTGTCATTATTATCCAAGCTGGCATTTGGAGGCAGCGAACTGATCCAGAAAGAGCACAGACTTTGGGTATGGTGGGCCAGGCTTTGACTCCTAGCTATGTCACATAATAGCTGGGTAATTCTCTGAGCCACTTTTCTCATATTATAGAGATACTAATGATTTTTCTCTTAGGTTCTTGTAAAGCGTAGTTGAGATAAAGAATATAAAAACATTTGTAAATTTTTCAAGTGCTATATGAAATTATTATTATTCATGGTTGGCCAGATTTTTTTTTTAATTTTTTTTCAACGTTTTTATTTATTTTTGGGACAGAGAGAGACAGAGCATGAACGGGGGAGGGGCAGAGAGAGAGGGAGACACAGAATCGAAACAGGCTCCAGGCTCCGAGCCATCCGCCCAGAGCCTGACGCGGGGCTCGAACTCACGGACCGCGAGATCGTGACCTGGCTGAAGTCGGACGCTTAACCGACTGCGCCACCCAGGCGCCCCAATGGTTGGCCAGATTTAAGAACGACTTAGAACAGCATTGCTCAAAGTTCCCTGTGTGCCACAAGAGTGTTTAATAAGTATACCTTTGCAAAGTTATCGGTAACTACACATTAGCTTATTATTTTTTTTTTTTTTTGCATATCAGCTTATTAAAGGCTCTGAGAAGTCCTGCTGTAGAGAGATCTGTTTAATTCCATTTAAGCTGCCCTTTTCCAATTGCCCTTTTCCAATTTATTTGAATATGGAACACATGTCATACCTTGTGGAATAGCAAGCATGAGAAGAGTAGAAATGTTCTTTCACCAGGTCGTCACCACATGACTCTCATGATAGACATTCGGAAACAAAAACCAAAATAGTCAAAGACTAAAAACACTCCGCATTCTACCATCTACTCACTTACTGTATGCAATATGCCTGCTTGCTAGAAGACAACCAAAAAAGTACATACACGCATACACGGGAAAAACAGAGTTAGAATTTTGAGAGGAAGTCATAAATTCTGAAGGAAGAAGGCATCCAGATACAATTGATTATGGGTGCAAAGACTTAAAAACTGTTCCAGCTGGGCATTTGTGATTCCCACTGGCTAGACTGCACTCTTAGTAACTTCTGGACTCGTATGAAATGAACAAGAAAAAAAATACTTGTTCATTTGCACACACATTTCCTTTAAAGTCGTGATTGCTCTTTTCACATGGCAGCAAAAGCTCACTTCATTATTTCAAATGGCTCTTTCTCAGAATCAACTCTTGTGACTTTAAAAGCCGCCATTAATTTCCCATTAGTAAACTTTAATTAAAATGAATATGTATCATTGCTTTCAGCAGTTGCATTTGTAATAAATGTATAAATACATTCAAATCTTGCCCAAAATGTTTCAGATAGCTATTTCTGAACAAGCAAACACTTTGATGTTCTTTCAAAGGACTGTATCTACAGAAAGCTTTTAGAACCTTGCCCTTACCTAAAATAACTAAAATTTCATGGAAATACAAGGGACAGTTACCAACCTAGCTAAAATCTATTTTATTGATCTCAGAAAGTAGCATGTTAAAACATGAATGATGGCCCCTGAGCTTTGAACCATTCAGTACCTCGGTGTTTCTGCAACATTGGTGCATAATGCATTGAAAAGAAAAGCTAGAAGAAGCAGAGGGGTGTTCCTAATTTAAAGAATCCTAATGGTCTAAGATAATGATCTAATACAACAATCTGTGATGAACTGCCTTTCACCAGCTTATTATCAAAGATGGACCTACTGCCCAAAGTTGCATTCCAATACTCTACACTCGGAGAAGCTGAAACAATTTAGAATGCATCTGAGTGTTAAACTCCATGAATTTTCCGAGCCCTTTCCAGTTTCCTACATTAGGCTAAAGCTTGTTTAAACATACTTTATAAGGAGAAAACGAGGTTGAGTCTTAGACCATACTTCCATCAAGTTACCCCACTAACCCCCCGAATATCGTAACTAGAATCCAAGAACAGGTGGATTAGATCATTCAGACTTACATGTTAAACACAATATTCTGAAAATGTGGGCAAATATCTGAAAATACTTTCAACAATACTTCCTCCCAGGGAACCATGCAGTAGCAGAAAAAACCTCAAAACCCTGTAGAAATACTTGACAAAAGGAGTCTTGTGTAACCAGTTTCTCTAAGAGTTGGGTGGGTCACTGCATTTTTCAGACAGCCTGTGACTTTCCTTGTGCATTTGACCTTACCCTTCTTTCCCTCCGCCTCCTAGATCAGCTTTTCTGTATGGCCAGTTGACCCAGTGGCTGTGGTCTCACTGAGATGTATGTGGGCCCTTTTCTTTTCCTAATTATTTCTCACTTTCTGCATTTTATCTCCTGAGATAACTAAATGTCAATTTTCAACCGGGAAAATGTTTGGTTTCGACAGTCTAGTAAACATAATGATAATGAAAATTATTTTTCAGGTCACAGAATTTGATAATATATTTTTCATAAACTATCAATCTGGAGGAAGCATGGGCAGTTCTTCAGCTAATAAGAGAAGTGGCTGAATTATTTACATACATCTAGACATTTCAAAGGTGATCGAAAAGTAAGTGATTTCCAAATCCGGCACAAAGTTTGCAAAAGTCACCAAATGGAATGGTAAGCATGTAAGCTTCATTTTCCACATTATCAGATGGAAACTACTAATCATAGGCACCTCACCACTAAACAATTTCAGCGATCAATGTGAACATTTGGGTTCTTCAGCAAATCTGAATGGCTTCATATAATAATGGCTGCATATAAGGCTTCATAATGGTCATTCATGGAACATACAGCTATCACATTTAACTGACATTTCAAAGTCCTTTGAGTCCAAACTATGGAGCTTTCCAACACCGACGGGTCTGACTGCCTCTCATATACCACTTTTCCAGAAAGTATCCGTTTGGGGAAAAAAAAAAAAAGTTTCGCAATTCGAAAGTTTGCCGTCTATGGCAATGTTCATCCTGCTTCACAAAGCAACGACAGTCCCAGGAAAGGTTGCAAAATAACCACCCTTGCTCTTCTCCACGAAAACACTATCGTTCGCCGCAAAGAAAACAAGTTTTTCGTCCCATTCGACAAATCCTCTGGGTTGTTTCCACATGGGAAACATGTCCTCGGCACACTTAATGATTTATAAAGCCTTTATCACAAAGATAACTACAAATGAAACGGAAAAGGACACTGGCATACCAGCACGTAAGTCCCACATTGGTGCACTTACTAGGAAGTTTCCTCATTTTACTTACACTGCATACTTCTGAGCACTCTGTTTCATGATATTCCTAAATCTAGGCAGTGACCGCTCAAATGACGGCTCCCTGTGCCCAGAGAGTTTAGCTTTGTATTCCAGTGTCTAAGTGGAAGTGATATCTGTGTAAAAAGACTTGGTACATCAGATGACAAGTAGCAGAGCGACCAATGAAGATGCCAAGTCCGATTAAAGTTTACAAGACGCGCCACCCCTTTTCTAAGGTTTCTTAGTTATGTGAGAAATCAGAATGTGGGGTTATTGCAAGCTAAGCAGAAAAGACATCATAAAAGTGAACCTACTCATGGTTGGAGATAGATATAAATATAGATTATAGATATAGGTGTCAGTATTCTCCAAAAAAGGACAAGCCGTGTGCCCACTAAGCTTTTTACTTGGAGCACAGTACTTCTCCTACCAGTGAGCATTCCAATGTGGGTACTTCTGAGCAGTAAGAATTCCCATATAACTAGAATTAGCAACAGGGAACAAAAGAAGCCATCCAAATGGCAATATACCCCGCAAATTCAACATAATAAAAAAGGATTTTTAGAAGATGTGACAGGAATCCCCTCCCGGCCACTGAAACAGTATCACTAAAAATGGGGAGGGGGTAGCATATAAACAGAGAGAAGCTGGTGAAGCAGCGTGGGGACACAGAGGGGAGGGATGGGTTGATCAAAACCACTTTGCTGCCTGTCTCTTGCTTCTCACTTCCCTCCCACCTTAGGTTGTGATCACAAATCTTAAAAATGCAAAACCCGGTATAAGAAAGAGAAAAAGAAAAAAAAAAAAAAAAACCCCACAAACTGAAAGAGTGTGACTAGGGTTACTACCGCAGCAACCCTAAAGGATTTTCGTGCAAAAGCAAAGCAGTGAGGATGTTATGTGGTTAGCAATAGCAGTTCTCCCCCGTCCCCACCCCTGATACGGTACCTCCAGATCTGCCCGAGCTGCAAGATGTGGACCAGTGACTGCAGGAGCCAGATGCAGAACGAGCAGGACGCAGACCTGTGTTTGCCGCTGGCCCGGGTGGCCCCGCTACTGTTGCTGCCGCTGTTGGCGGCGGCGATGTTGCTCTTGCTGGCGTTGGACGCTTGCCTTTGCGGCGTGGAAGGACGAGCCTCGCCTTCCGCGGCTGCAGACCCACTGCTGGCCACAGTCTTGCAATCGGCTCCAGGCTGCGGGCAGCTGGAGGCGGCTGCGGTCGTGGCGCTGTCCTCGGTGCTGAAATCGTGCACGAACCAGCGGAAGCTGAACACTTGCACCGACAGCGAGCCGAGCACCACGAAGAAGAGCGTGAGCCCGAACCACCAGCGCTGGCCGCGCAAGTAGTAGTCCACGGCGAGCCAGATGTCCGTGCCCACGTCCGCGAAGTACACGGCCACGGCGGCCAGGATCCAGAGGCAGTCCCACAGCGAGTAGCGCCGCTGCTCCCTGCCCAGGCGCAGGCACAGCGCCGCCGAGCCCGCCCCGCTGCCGCCCGGGCCGCCAACGCCGCCGCCCGGGCCGCCCAAGCCCCCGGAGCCGCCGCCCGAGCCGCCGCTCCCGGCACAGCAGCAGCAGCAGCGCGAGCAGCCGCCGCCGTCCGGGCAGCAGCCGCCCCCGGCCGCCTCCTCGTCCTCGGCTCCCGACCCCGACGGCAAGCCCGGAGCCAATCCCTGCACCGAGCCCGAGTGGTCCGAGTTCTGCAGCGGGGTGAACGCCACGTCGCTGCTCTTCTTCATTTTCAGCCTCCCGTCTGACTTAGCGGCCATGATGCCTCCAAACCGGAGGAGAGCCCTCCTTTATCTGACACCTTTCCCCGCTGTCTCCTCCTCCCGCCACCTCCCCGCCTCGCCCCGGCTTCCCTCCCTGGCGGCGCGGCTCCCCCTCCTCCTGCTCCTGCGCCGGCTCGCCCGCCGCCGCCCGCCGCCCGCCGGGCTGGGCGCTGGGCCGGGCTAGCGGCGCGCCTGGGGCCGGCAGGAGCGCCGCCTGGCTGCCTGCGCGGAGCCAAGCTGCTCGCGGCGCCCCGCGCGCGCCCCTGCCAGCCGCCCGCGCTCCTCGCCGTCCCGGCCCCGCGGCTGCCGCCCGAGCCGCCGCCGCCGCCAGCAGCAGGAGCAGCAGCGGCCGCCGCGGCGCTCCTCGGACCTGCACATTCCTCTCCTCCCCTCGCGCGCGCTCCCTCCTCCCGCTTCCTCTCCTCCACCAGCTGACTCCGAGGGAGAGGATGACCTCATCCCTTCTCTTCCAGCTGCCGCCGCTCCCACCCCGGCTCGGGAGGGGCGAGGGAGGAGGAGGGCCCCGGAGGAGGGGCCGGGCCCGAGACTCGCGGCGGCGGTGGGGGTGGGCGGCCGGCCGGTCCCGGGGGCCGGGGGCAGCGGCCGAGAGGTCGACGAGGGACGGTCGAGGGCCCCCAGCTCACAGGATTTCGGGGGAACGCTGGGTGGATTTGAACGACACAGGGGGAGGGGCAGGAGGGCGCCGAGAGGAGGGGTCTCGGCGTCCAGCCCTCGCGGAGGTCGAGGAAGAGCGGGCAGGGGCGGCGGCGGCGGGGGCTCAGGGGGCGCAGGCCTCTTTGTATGCCGCTCTGATCTGCGGGTACCTGGACCAGGGCTGGGTGTGCAGCTGGGGCTGGCGACGGTTTGGGAGACGGGGTTTAACTCGGACACGAGGGCCCCGAATGCTGGCAGCGGCGGTGGGTGTGCCCGGCCTCGGGAGAGCTGAGAAGGGAGAGGGCGTGCGGGGCCCGCAGAGGCGCGGAGCGCAGCGCAGAACCGCCGGCCTGGAGTGCCGCGGCGAGGGGGCGGGTCCGCGGGGAGCCCCAGCCGGCGCCCTCGGGGGTGGGTGCGGGCCGGGCTTCTCCGGTGGACCCCGGCGCCAGGAGCCGGGAGGTGGGGAGGTGGCCCAGGCCCCCTCTGCGACCCAAGCCCACGTCGCCCGGCCAGCACGCCCCACGCGCTCTCCGCCGCCGGGCAGCAGCCGAGCCAGGGGGAGCGGCGGGCCTGGCGGCTGCCCTCCACCCACTCCTCCCTCGGGAGGGAAGCGCAGCACCCCTGGCGGCGGCTCCCGGCGCCGCGGGGAAGCGGGGCGGGGCCGGCAACCCCGGGAAACTGTGGCCCCGCCGGCAGGTAGGCAGCGGCGGAGCCGCGAGCGGGCGCCACCTCCCCTACTCCAAAAGGAGAATTACCTTCTCTTTTTAAAGCTGTAGGAGTTACGGACTTGAGGTGTGGTCCCCCAACTCCAGAAATGACTCGAGTGAATCAAATCTGTCATGGGAGTGGTTCGCCAAATGAGAAACGACGAGAATATAGGATATTTGGGGGCTTGAAAAAAAAAAAAAAAAAAGATCCTTAAAAACCCAACGCACGTAGGATCCTCATTTTGTTTTTAAAGCCAGAAAACTTAGTCTGATTTGTCTCGCTTAACTTTTGCCGTGTAAGTGACAGAGAGTGTAATTCTTTAATTACACTGTGACTCACATGTTTTAAGACCAGAGGGGAAGTGAGGCAACACGTGTTACACTGCCATTAAGAGCGCCACTTGTGGTCTTCTAAGTCTGGAGGCAAAACATAGCACCCTCCTCTCCTTCCCCGTTGTAGACACCAGGCTCCATTTGAACTAGTGTGTGCGCCATTCTTAATTAGTAGCATCATGAAGTAGAAATGCAGGGGAAAAAATTCTCTGCGCGTAGAAATAGCCACGCCGGACATCTGGTGGTGCTAGGGCTCATCGGCTGTTTTAGCACCAACCTGGACAAAGTGAAATTCGCCCCAGCCCTGGATGCGGCCTCCTTTATTCTTACAGGTGGCGGCCCTGGGCGCCGCCTTACTTGGCCTTTCCTGACTGTGTGGCAGGAGCCTGCAGGGCCACAGAGCCCCTGCCCCTTACATGGCATGTACAAATCCATTATGTCTAGCAAAAGTCATGGCCAAGTGGTGAATAAAGGTCAATGCAGTATCACGGAGCCAGACAGAATGCCAGGCAAAGGGCGTATTTTTAAATCTAACTTTCAACTCGGATCCTCCTGGAGTGAGAAAATCCTTTTTAGAATAACACTCTGGTACTATTTCCCCAAGATCCAAATCTAAGATTCCATCTCCAGGGCACTACAGCTCATCTTACTGTGTGCCAAACCACTGGGGAGAAGTATGATCTCTTAGGTGACCGGGTCCTAAGGGATGGAGTGTATTCTAGGTCAAATGCAGTGCCTTAAAATTGTTCCAGGGAAAAGAGCCTGCAGAGCATCTGAGCTTCTAAAGGCCGGGAGCCGACTGAAGGTTCCTTTAGAGCAGGGATGTTTCTTACTCGGTTGTATCCTGTGCACCTAGCACAGCACCTGCACAGACTATTTGCTCAGAAAATTACAGTTGAATGAATGCATGAGTTTATAGAAAGAACATTCCATAACTACATTCTGTACTCACTATGTTCCCATGGCAACATAGGAATTATGAGACTTACCCTGTTAGGTTCTAAGAAAGAAATAACTAGTGATGGTTTCCTTAATAATACATTTGCTCGAAACTGTCTAGACCCTTTTGAAAGTTTCTGTCTGGACCATCTCTGGAAATGTTAGTGGAAGTTGGTGGAAGGAGTGTACAAGTGGGTGATCAGAAGATGAGCATTCTGGCCCATCCTGGTTCTGCTGCTTACTGGCCCCAGGATCTGGGCAAATTGCTTAATACACAGGATTAAGAGGAGGATTAGATGAGATAATGCATATTACTGGGCTTTGTATACAATATTGTTCCCGAGAGTCTCTAATCCCATAAGTCTATTATTCACATCTCAGGATGCGGATTTTAATATCACCTGCTCTATCATAATCATGGCACTTGTCAAGACTGACGGACATAATGGTTAGGCGCTCAGGGTTTAGACTCAGACAGAGGCGCCCTTGGGCATGTTTTTTAACCTCTCTGGCTCTCATGTTTATCACTCGTAAAATAGGGATGATAATAGTCTCTAGTATCCAATGTTGTCGCCAGGAATAAATTAAATGATACATGTAAACTAACACCACATCCAGTGTCCGGAACATTCAAACACTAAATACACAACATTCTGTTAATATTCTTCATGTTTCTTCCACCCCCTCATGTTTTCCTTTTTTTTTTTTTTCCTTTTAATGTTTATTTATTTTTGAAAGAGAGACAGAGCATGAGCATGAGCATGAGCATGAGCAGGGAAGGGGCAGAGAGAAAAGGAGACACAGAATCCGAAGCAGGCTCCAGGCTCTGAGCTGTCAGCACAGAGCCCGACGCGGGGCTCGAACTCACAAAACCATGAAATCATGACCTGAGCATAAGTCAGACACTCAACTGACTGAGCCACCCAGGTGCCCCTTCCACTCCCTCGTGTTTCCTGGCTTAACTCTAAAATGTAATGTTCAGCTTGCCAACTCTCCCTAAAATCAGATTTCCTCAAAATACTGTCCTTGGACCAACTGCATCAGAATCCATTGGTTTTTGATGCAGGTTCCTGGCCTGTCTGTACTATAATCTCTCCTTCAATGATCTGATCTTCTACTGTATCTCAGAAGTTCACCTCCACTGTAATCTAAACCGTGACATTACTCAACGGCAGGCATCCCACTGCGGCTACTCCCTCCCAAATGGTTCACCCATTCCCTCAAGTACCCTTGGATTCCTTTCTGCTTCATTCTCATGCCCTTTAACCTGATCTTGCCCTCACTTTTCTCCTTACGTAGCAGAACTTCCATGGTCAGCCATCATCAGCTCTTTCTCAAACACGTCCTCATCCCTGTTGTCCCTCCCACTCCACAAAACACCGAGCCTGTCCAAACCCCGCTCTCCACCAACTGGAAGCCTAGGTCCCTCCAACCAGCTGCAGTCAGAGGAAGGGTGCAGCCAGGCTGACTGAGCTCATTTTGGGTCACAAAAAGCCTGCAGGGACCCCCCAGTCCTGCTCAGCCTCACACTGTGCCTTACTTGTCCCTTTTCTTTTCTACTCTTCTAAAGCATTATTTCTTTTTTTTTAGTTTTCCCTTCTCCAACTTTACCTCCTTCCTCATCCTTAATCTCAGCTGATGCTTCCCATTTAACTGAGAAAAAATGAAGCAATCAGAACAGAACCCACAAAACTCTCAGTACCTCCCAGCCTACCTACCGGCATTGGTACCAACATACTCAGCCTCCTGCCTGCACAAGGAGACCCCGCTTTCTCACCCTTCTCAATGCTCACGAGCACAGCTCAAGGATAATTTCAACAATCATTGGTTCTCCCTCTGCTGGGTCATTCCAGTTGGCACACAAGCATGCTCTCATGTATCCACGAGTTAGAAAACAAAGCAACCCCCCAAAAAAACGCAAAACATACACCCCCAATTTTTTAATTCCGGTACCCTTTTAGGTACCACTAAATCTCCCCAAAACCTTTCACACAGAGTTCCTCTAGAGTTACCTAACCTGGAACTCTTCAGTTCCTCTTCTCCTAACCTCTGGCACACTCTCAGATGAACCCAGGACAGCTCCAGAGAAACTGTTCTCACCAAGTGCACCCCATCTCTCTCTACTTTATTAAACATCCCACTTCTTATCTCACTCGGACCTTTCGGCAGCCTTGACCTAGTTGACCACTCCCTCCCTGCTCACTGAAATATATTATTCACTAGGCTTTCACTGTACCACACACTCTTGGTTTTTTCTTTCTCAAAGCCTGCCTCTCTGCTAATTCTGGGTCCTTTGCTAATTCTTTCTCATTTCCTCTATCTTTAAATAGGCTCAGTCCTCAAATCTTTCTCTGTGTACTCTTGCTCCCTCGATAATTTCACGAAATCTTATGTTTTAAAATACCATCTATATGGTGATGACTCCCCTATTTATTTCTCCAGGCTGGATATGCCCTGGACCCCAGAATACATCAAACAGCTTTCTCGACGTCTGTACTTGGATGCCTAATGGACATCTCAAATTTAAATAGTCTGAAATTGCACTTCGAGTCCTCCCACACCCCTCAAAATCTGTTCCTCCTTCCTTATTTCAGTTAATGGAAACTCTTTCCTTTTGTTTCTCAAACCAAAGAATTGTAGAGTCATTCTTGGCCACTTCCTTCTCTTAGACCCTATATCTAATCCGCCAGAAAATACTGTTGGCTCCACATTCAAAATCTATTTTTATTTGACCATTCCTTGCCATCTTCCCTGACGCCACTTTGATTACATTCACAGTTACCTCCCTCCTGGATTCCCGTCTCCCTCCTGGTCTTTCTGTGTCCTCCCTTGCTTCCCCTACGGTCAACATGGCAGTCAGAGGGATCCTTCAGATGAGCAAGCCGGGTCATGCTATTCATTGATTCACATCAGTGTCGGCTACATAACTTGTGGGGCCCAGCACAAAATGATAATGCAGGACCCTGGTCAGGGGCAAGGAAGCCAGTCTCCTTCCCCGTGAACCTCTGCTTCAACCCATAATGGATAAACAATCCTTAAGAGATTGCAGCCTTCACACTGGGACATGCTGAATACCTGGATCCTCGGTGGGCAAGAGACCCCTGCTGAAGGCTCCTAAAGCTGCCAGCCCGAGAAGGGGAGGGCTACCACCTTGCCTCACCCTGAAATGCCATGGAGCATACACCTGACCGCAACACTCCCCGCTTCATACCCGGGGTTCCACTAAAGGTGGGGGATAGCAATGGTACTGGGACACAGGTGAAAGTGTGGAGTGGGAGGTCAGGCAGGGCCAGAGCACCAGGAGGTGGTGAGTGGGTGGCAGAGAATCCATCCTAGGGAAGCAGGGAGGCCACTTGTGAGCTGAGGTTCCAAGTCTTTGGCACATGCTTCATTATCGGATCAGAATTCACTTACAAAACACAGATTCAAAGAACAAAAGGTGGCAAATGCAACGCATTAAAGTGCCCTTCTAAGCATGGAGCCCTGTGCACCTGCACTGGTCACACACTCACGAAGTCAGCCCTGACTCGTATTTGTCCAACATCTTCCCGTCTTTGACCGTATAAAAAGAAACATTTTCATATTGGCATGCAAAGCCCTACATAATCTGACTCCCGGGAGGCCAGTTTCCTTCTGACCCTACTCATCCATTCCCTCCCTCCACTCCATCTACACAGTTCTCCTTATGATGATACCTCAGATACACTTGTAAGGCCGCTTCCCAGATTCTTTGCATATGCTGTCCGTTCTTTCCGGGATACTTTTCTCCAAGTATACTTCTCTCCAAACCGTAAGGTTTGTTTCATTTTCTTTAAATCTGCGCTTCAAATCCTCATTCATGAGACCCTTCGCCACCAGTTCGGGCAACCTCATTTTTTATACAAGTCCTCTCTTCATTGTACTTACGCGCTTAGTCCCTTCATCTAGGCCAAGAGAAAGAGGCCTGACTCTTTGCCTGTCTACTTAAGGTTCCACCTTGTTCTATGGGAGGTAGCGTGGGGCACGGGATGACCTCCCATTCTGCAGAGAGCCCACACACTTACCAGTAGGTACTGAGCTTATCCTATAGGTTCCAATGTAGAAGCTCTATCAGAATAGGCATTAATGTTAACATTTGCCCCAAAGATTCATATTAGGTGGGGGTGGAAAGCAGATTTTGTTTGGGTCTTTGTTAGTATGTTTCTATTTTTTAAAGGTCTCTTTATTTATTTTCAGAGAGAGAGAGAAAGAGAGAGAATCCCAAGCAAGGTCCACACTGTCTGCACAGAGCCTGACATGGAGATCTGTCTCACAAATTGTGAGGTCATGACCTGAGTGGAGATCGAGTCAGACGTTTAACCAACTGAGTCACCCAGGCACCCCTATTTCTATTTTTTTAATATATAATCCAACTTCAGCGATGGAATATTCGGACTCGGGAGAAAGGTAGTTAGTAAAACATAGTCAGTATTAAATATTTTGATTCAACGTGTTTGACCTTGAAAAGATAGAGGTGAATTAAAGAAGACCCAGCCGTCCCCTATGGTCAGCCAGGAAAGTCAGTCATTCAACCCCAACCAAATTAAGGATTCCACTTGGGGTGTGGTATGAACTGAATATATGTCACCACTAGTCTATGGTATTTTGTTAGCGCAGCCTGAGTAAACTAAGACAGGGTGACTATCCATACTTATATTCCTCCCTTGTGTTTTTGTTTACCAATAAGAGCTTAATTTGGGAAAAAAAACAAAAAGCTAATCTTGCATTACCGAAGCAACTGAATGCTACTGAGACAGGTGTCTTGATGAATAAGCCAGTGGCATATGTCCTAGAACCCCTCTCTGGAGTCCATCCGGGAAACTACCAAATTGAAGATTCTTCACTTACACTATCAACCATAATTCTGAGAAGACTGTAGGGCTTCACATCCAGTCATTTCAAATGAGTGAAGAAATACCCTCTGGGGGTATTCTAAGAGTTGGTAGGAACCCATCATAATGGAGCTATTTTGCTCTTCCTTGTTGGCCAGCCAGAGACGCGTCTTATGTTCCGGCACACCCTTCACTGTACCATCCCAGATGTGGAGAGATCTCCTCTCTTCTCCAGACATCTGGGCCACACCCTTGTGCCACCACAAGACCCATTTTCCTAACTCTTGTCCATTCTTCAGGATTCCATTTAAATGAATAGAATAACACATAGTTAAGGTAAAAAAGAAAAGAAAAGAAATAAAAAGTTTACAACCAAGAGGAAATAAAATTATCTCATACCCTATGCTTTTCAAACACTTTTGCCTTATTAAGACCTCATGACACATTTTAAAAAGAATGCAGACAGGCATTTTACTACTATTTGAAAAAAATGAGACCTTGAGAGTTGGAAAGACTACTCGATATCATAGTTCTTATGGGATAAGTTAATAAGATGTATTTGCCCCTCAAAACTATAGGGACTCTTGAACCATTTAAAGTATAAGAGTAGCATGGCTAATTTTGCATTTTAGAATGAATAATCTAGTAGCAGAGTTGAGAATTAAAGAGAGATCTTATATAAGACCCTTTATGATTTATGAGATACCACTAATCTTCCATGTATATACTCTGTGCCCAGAGCCTAACACAGTGTCTGCCATATTAACAGGCATTTGGTAAATATTCTGGAAAAGGTTTCCTAGACAAATAATCTGCACCTCTTCTGAAGTCCAGGAGAACTATGCCCATGACTTTCCAAAAACTAAAACTCCAAAAGCATAAAGTCATCTAAAATGCTCAAAATTCAAAAAAAAAAATTAGAGCAGTACCATGGAATTTAAAGTTTAGAAGGAAGCTGGGGAAGGAACAGGTTAGTGTTAAGGGATACAAGCACCAAAAATGATCATTAGAGGAATCTGGAGGGTTGAATTGCCCCAATATTCTAATTTCCAAATGGGCAGAGCAACACAAGCTGATGAAAAGCAAATACAATGGGATGCAATTTAGGGTCTAAAATGAAGTGTACTTTTTTTGTTTATTTATTTTGAGACAGGCAGAGAGAAAGAGAGAGAGAGAGAGAGAGAGAGAGAGAGAGACAGAGAGAGAGAGAATCTTAAACAGGCTCTGTGTTCAGCACTGGGAGCCCAGCCCTACACCCTGGGGTCATGTCCTGAGCTGAAATCAAGAGTTGGACACTCAACCGACTGAGCCACCCAGGCACTCCTAAAATGAAATATCTTAATTGCTGGGGGCAAAGGGTTAGATTTGATGCAGAAAGAAAGAGGGAGCCCTGGCTTTCTTTCTATACTTCATAATAGCCTCTGACTGGCCAAGTGAGTTTTGTTTCTGAAGTATCTTAGTGAGTCATTTAAGTCTTAAAGTGCATTTTCCCATAAGAAAAAAAAACAACAAAAAACAAAAATGATGCTTAGGTGATTAAGTCCCCAAGCTAGCCAATAAGATTCTGTTTAACTCTGACATAGTTAAAATGTACATTTGCAATAAAAAAGCAGAAAACATGTAGTTTCCACTCTAGCACTTAGACAAATTTTAAAAGTATTATAGTCTTGACTAAGAAAGAGTTTTATTTATATTGGATTCTGGTGCTTGAGAGGAAAGTAGCAGAATCAAAAAGCACATGAACCCCTTGAGAAGAAAGGGCTTAATCCACCCCTGCTCCTGCCCTACCTTCTACCCTGGGAAGGTTGGGGAGCCATTTTCCAGTGGAGAAATTTGGTAGACGTTCTCTTGGCCAGGTGATCTAGATCAAAATCCACAGTGATAAGTCATGTTGATAGCAGGTACCCATAAAACAGGGGATGAGGGCACTTCTCCTCTGTGGTCTTCCCCCAAAGCTACAACTCGAATGTAATCATGAGGAAATCATCAGACAGATCCTAGTAGAGGGACATTCTACATGCCCAACAAGTACATACCAAAAATAAGCAAAGTTTGAGAAACTGTCACAGCCGAGAGGAAGCTAAGGAAATGAGGAGTAAGGGTGTCCTGGGTAGGATCCTGGAAGAGGCATAAGTGGATAAATCAGTGCAATTCAAATAAAGTTCAAAGTTTGGCTAGTACGAATGTATCAGTGTTGGTGTCTTAGTTGTGAACGAAGGTAACGCACCAATGTAAGGTGTTAACGGGGTAACCGAGTGAGAGGTATATAAAGGAAGTCTCGATGACATCTTTGTAACTTTTCTGTAAATCTAACACTAGACCCAAAAAAGTACATAGTCTCCCATACAAGGTATAAAAAGACAGTTTTATAAAAATGTTGAAGCAGACCCTCCCACTCTCAAGAGTGTTAGAAGATGTCAGCAAGGATTCTTTATTCTACTATCCACTTCTGTGATGCAGATACATCACTAGCATTTTTCTTAATATAGGACTTTAGGGAT
This sequence comes from Lynx canadensis, assembly GCF_007474595.2. NCBI lineage: Eukaryota > Metazoa > Chordata > Mammalia > Carnivora > Felidae > Lynx > Lynx canadensis. Next base: position 75,781,402 of record NC_044320.2, read on the forward strand.
ATAGAGGATAAGAAACAAAACTCATGTAAGACCAGGGGAGTACATGAGAAAGGAGAGGGACAAGATTTCTGTGAGGGCTCGGTTGGGATTTGGAAGAGAGCTAAGAGACACGAAAAGAACAAGAATGTTACAACAAACAGATGCAATTGCAAGGCTGAACAAGACGGGGCAAAACAGTGGAGTCACCATAGTGTGGGACAGCCAGACCGGGACTACCTTGAGTGCAGAGTGGGACCCAGTCACTTGGGCTCCCAAGTGATAGAGGAAAGTGAGATTCCACTTTTAAAAATTCACGTGGAGTCCCGCTCACCCTGAGACCTAGGCGGGGGGTGGGGGGGACCCCCAAAAACCAGAAGTTTGCAAAGGACCTAGACTATGAGATTTATTAGCTACTCTAAAAGCATTGCGGGAGGGGCAGGAGATAGTTGACTTATTGGAGACAGAGGCACTGGTGGACGCTACTTTTGCACTTTTCACCTGGCCAGCTAGCACAGGTGAGCAAGCTGTCCTCCTGGTGCCTTACTGAGACAGGCAGGGTGAACAGTCACGGCACAATCACCTTACCTTTCTCAAACCAGTGAGCTTGCCCTGCTGCCTATACTCTCCAGCTCCAAAGCCAGTGGGTGTGCACAACCCACACAGGGGGCGCCCCTTGATTGCCTGGCCCTGGTGGCCAAGGGGCTGGCATCCCTGAGTTCCGTGGGAATGTAACAATGAGAAAGACCGTCCTTAAGAGGCTGCCACCCCCAGGGCACCGTGCGGACAGCAAACTAAAACGCAACCCCAATATTCTTGTGAAAAAGGCATATTAGCCTGAAGTTTCAGCCTGAGGGACAGGCTTCAGGTTTCCCACACATCTAGAGGCTAAAAAGCCTCTCCCCCGGGGAGCATAGGCAGGGAGGCCCTCTCCCTGAACACCCCTTTGACCTCGCTACAGCTCAATGAGACCTCCAAGAAAGGCACTTATACACTTGCTTAGACCCCCAATTTTTTACAACTGTCACCCAAGGGACATCTCCTGACCTCCTGGTCTGTAGGCCAGCAGAAATGATGATCATAGCTCCACAAAACTATATATATTTGCATACTTTAAAAGCCACAACCTGAGGGTCTGGCTTGCCATCAGCCTGAAACTCAGCACTAAATGAGATCCTCCTCCTCCCCCCTTGGAACACTGGTGGGTCTTGGCCCAGCTTCAACAACAGGGACATATCAAGAATAAATCAGGTGGCTGAGACAAGCACAAAGGTTTGAGAGACAAATGAGGGTGAGGGCAAGATTGAATGAGAAGGATCATCATCTGCACAAGGTGACTCCTTCAAGACTGAGGGACGTAGCCATTTCACCTCACACATAGAAACAAACACAGAGAATCAAGCAAAATGAGGGAACAGAGAACAATATTCCAAATGAAAGAATAAGAACAAAGCTGAAGAAAGGCTTTAATGTTGTGGAGATAAGTAATCTACCTTGTATAGATTCAAAGTAATGGTCATAAAGATGCTTACCAGGCTTGGGAGAAGAATGGGTAAACACAGCAAGAATTTCAACAAAGAGATAGAAAACATAAGAAAGAACCAAACAGAGATCACAGAGCTGAAGAATAAATAGCCAAACTGAAAATACACTAGAGCGGCTCAACAGCAGACTAGATGAAACAGAATAGTGAATCAGCAAACTGGAAGCCAAAGCAATGGAACTCACCCAGCTAGAGCAGCAAAAAGAAAAAAAGAATTTTTAAAAATGAAGATAATTGAAGGGACCTATAGGATAACATCAAGTGGAATAATATTTGAATTATAGGGCTCCCACAAGGAGAAGAGAGAAAGAAAGGGGCAGACAATTTATTTAAAGAAATAATGGTTGAAAATTTCCCTAACCTGAGAAAGGAAACAGACATCCAAGTGCAGGAGGCCCAGAGATTTCCAAGTAAGATGAACACCAAGATACCCACATCAAGACAAGACATTATAGTTAAAATGTCAAAAGTCAAATATAGTAAGAGAATTTTAAAGTCAGTAAGAGAAAAACAAATTGTAACATATAAGGGAAACCCCATAAAGTCATCAACAGATTTCTCACCAGAAAATTTGCAGACCAGAAGGGAGTGGCATTACATAGGCAAAGTGAAGGGAAAAAAAAAAAAAAAACAAAACCCTTCAAACCAAGAACACGCTATCTGGCAAAATTATCATTCAACATTGAAAGAGAGATATAGAGTTTTCCAGATAAGCAAAAGCTAAAGGAGTTCATTACTACTAAATTTGCCTTACAAGAAATGTTAAAGAGATTTTTTTAAAGCTGAATAGAAACAGCACTAATTAATAAAAGAAAACATATGAAAGTAAAAACCTCTCTGGTAAAGGTAAATATATACTAAAGGAAATGGATTAATCACTTAAAAAGCATAAAGTATAAATATGGTTAAAAGACAAAGTAGTAAAATTAACAAAAACTGCAATGGTTAAGGATTACCCGAAATTAAAAAAATGTAAAATCTGACATCAAAAAAATAAAACATGGTGAAGGGAGTAACAAAGTAAAGTCTTGGAATGTGTTAAAATTTAAATTGCTATCAACTTAAAATAGACTGCTATATACATAGGATGATACATGTGAACCTCATGGGAAGCACAAAACAGAGACTTATAAAATACACAAATGAAAATGAGAAAGGAATCTAAACATAACACTAGGGAAAGTCATCAAACCACAAGGAAAGAGAGAAAGAGAATAAAGGAAAAAAGAGGAACTACAAAAACATCAAGAAGACAATTCATAAAATGGCAATAAGTACATACCTATCAGTCATCACTTTAAATGTAAATGGACTAAATTCTCCAATCAAAACACATAGATTGGCTGAATGGAAAAAAAATTTTTTTTTAAAAACAAGGCACATCCACATAAGGACACACACAGATTGGAAGTGAAGGGATGCAAAAATATATTTCACGTGAATGGAAACAAAAAGAGATCTGGAGAAGTTATATTCATACCAGACAAAATATACTTAAAAGACTGTAATAAAAGATAAGGAGGGGGCACTATATAATGATAAAGGGGCAAGTCCTACAAAAACAAGTAACATTTATAAATATACATGCACCTAACATAGAATAACCAAAATATGTAAAGCAAATATTAATTGATCATAATAGTAGGGGACATGGAAGCAACTTAAGTTTCCATCAATAGATGAAACACACACACACACACACACACACACACACACACACACATACCCAAATCAGCCATAAAATAATGAAACAAATCTAGACATTTGTAACAGCATGGATGGACCTTGAAGGAATTATGGTAAGTAAAATAAGTCAGACAACGACAAATACTGTAAGATCTCACTTATATGTGGAACCTAAAAAACAAAACAAACAAAACAAAACCTAGACTCATAGATACAAAGACTAGATTGGTGGTTACCACAGGTGTTGGGGTTTGAGGGTGGGGAATGGGTGAAGTGAATCAAGAAGTACAAACTTCCACTTATAAAATAAATAAGGAATGGGAATGTAATGTATTGCATGGAGGATGCAGTCAATAATACTGTACTAACTTTGTATGGTGACAGATGGTAACTACAATCATTGTGACGATTATGTCAAATAACTATGTTGTACGTCTAAAACCATATGATGTATTTCAATTATGTCTCAATAAAAGAGTAAAAATAATAAAATAATAAAATTTCTTGATGATCTTTGAAGAGGCCATAAAGAGGCCAAAGGATTTACTAACTGTGCCACGTTCAATATCATTCGTGGGCTGTGACAAAACCTCATACAGGAAAAAAAGACCCTCAGATTTTGAAAACAAGGCTACCTCAGAACTCAAAACAAACAAACAAACAAACAAACAAAGAAAACAAAACAAGCAAACAAAAAATGTCACCAGAAAACCACCTGAATTAAATAGGACTCTCTCATTTCTTTACTAAAATTTTAACATATTTGGAATCCTACTTCCATTGCATGAGTTCAGCTTACCTCTTCACTTTGAAGTCTTTTTCCCTGAGAAAGGTTTTTTTTCATTTCTTTTTTTTTAATGTCTATTTATTTATTTGGGGGGCAGAGAGGGGCAGAGAGACAGGGAGACCCGATCCCGAGCAAGCACCGCGTTATCAGCATAGAGCCCGATGCGGGGCTCGAACTCACAGAGCTGTGAGATCATGACCTGAGCCAAAATCAAGAGTCAGATGCTTAACAGACTGAGCCACGCTGGCTCCTTGAGAAGGAAAGATTTAATTTATGATGGTATCTAATGTGCTTCGGAAAGTTAAAAAATCGGCGGTCATGTGAGTCATGAGGAGCCTATACGGTGCATGTATAGATGTAGAGGGCCTTATTGACTGACAAATAGCTGTTCTACCAAGACAAGTCTCCAATACTAAGTGAATAGGCATTCTTGGGGAGCTGAGAACAAATTCCTGCAAGTCAAAAAAACCGTTGTTTCTAGTACATAGTATTTAACAGTGTTCCATACACGAACACTTTTTTAGCTTGGTGTCATCATACTGGACTGACACCAGGAGTCAGTCTAATGTGGGCTTGATAAGAGCACAGATACATACCAAAGTGAATATTATGTCTGACCACCTTTAGTTTTATCATTGCATAAAAGAAAAGAAGGAGGTCTTAAAAGCTGCAGGCAGTTCAGAAAAGTATTATTACAAAAGAAATAGAGTACAACTATCCTGGTGTAACCATGGAGCCCAAAGAAACATTTCATTTTTATTTCTACGAAATATAGGTGATAAACAATAATTGCTTAATCATCTTATTGTCTTTACTTTTTCCTTGCTTAAAAGTCTTACATTTATTTATATTAAGAACGTATGATATGAGTTATGAAAATTTAAATACCCAAGGTCTAAAATAAATTTCTGTGAATAAGGACAGAAATATGAAAATATTGTTATATTTCCTCACATATGTCATTTAATTAATCCTACTGTTAAATATTACTACTTGGGGCACCTGGGTGGCTCAGTTGATTAAGCATCCGACTTCGGCTCAGGTCATGATCTTGTGATTCATGAGTTTGAGGCTGCGTCAGGCTCTATGCTGACAGCTCAGAGCCTGGAGCCTGCTTCGGGTTCTGTATCTCCCCTTCTCTCTGCCCCTCCCCCATCTGCACTCTGTCTCTCTCTCTTTCTCTCTCAAAAATAAGTAAACATTAAAAAAAATTTAAAAAATACTGTTACCTAGTCCTATTGCTTTGTTTAAATAATAGCATCAATGTAACCAAAAGTAAATGATATAGGAAGACATAAGATTTTCTTTTTAATTTTTAGAGAAAGAGAGCACAGGGGAGGGGCAGAAAGAGCAGGAGAGAGAGAATCCCAAGCAGACTCCATGCTGTCGGCGTAGAGCCCAACACTGGGTTCTATCTCACGAACGGTGAGATCCTGATCTGAGCCAAAGTCAAGAGTCAGAGGCTTAACCCACAGAGCCACCCAAACACTCCCAGAAAAGCATAATTTTAAATGAACATCAATTTTCATACTTTGTATTAAAGCGTTAACATATGTATGTATTTTTCCCCCCAGTGAGTGTGCCCTTCCTTACATGAGACAGAAGGGACACACAGAAACACAAAGGAAAAGGCAACATGGGAAGACAGATGTTGGAGTGATGGGGCCACAAGCCAAAGATTGCCAGGAGCCACCAGAAGCTGGGAGAAGCTTCACCTCCTGTGGAGACATCTGAGGGGACATAGCCCTGCTGACCCTTTGATTTCAGACTTCTGTCCTCCACAGCATGAGGATCTATTTCTGTTATTTTAAGCCAGCCACTCTGTGATACATTGTTATTGCTGTGAAAGTAACGCACATATCTATCAAAAAGATGCAGGGTTGAGGTCATAATAACAGAATTATATTACCACCTGCCTTTTCAGATTCATCGTGCATTTGTTTTTGTTTCCCTCATTCCAGGCGTCAAAACCCGGAATTCATTTCCTTTTAGCCTCTTGCACTTACTGGTCCACACAGTGTGATGCACATTTGGCCAAATAGGGTTTTGCGTGTTTGCAAAGGAAAAGAAAAGGAAGTTGAAAAAAAAAAAAAAAAAAAGGAAAGGAGAGAGCACATTAAAGATGAAAAGAAAACTATCATTTTAACGGAAGGAGGAGCGCCAAGTGGCTGTGCGCCGGCTCATGAATGTAAACGGACGCAGTGCGCGTCACTGTGCTCAAAGCAGAGCCATGAAACAAACTGGAAATAAAGCGACTTCCTGGTTGCGTAAGTTTCTATACACAACATACGCTTTCAGAGCCAACCGTATTATGAGATACGGTATCCTTGTTTTATAGTAACAAGCTTTCCCAGATCTATTTTGCAGGTCCTTTAAGGTTGGGAAAAATGGTTTTACGTGAAGTAATCCCGATCTATGTTTTACAGGATGGTGAGAAATCTTACCTGTATTGGCAGTCATTTTGTATAAAAAAGTAACGTGCAAGATAGACTTCGCTGGTCAACTGAAAAGGGGGTAGGGTGGTCCTTGAACACACAGACTTCCTTTGTATGTATTGAGAGCATTTTTTAAAGTCTTCGTTTAGATTCCAGTTAGTTGACATACAGTGTAACAGTAATTTCAAGTGTACAATTTAGTGATTCAACGATTCCGTACATCACCTGGTGCTCATCACAATGAGTGCCCTCCTTAATCCCCATCCCTCATCCCCTCCACTGTCCTCCCCCCTGGTACCCAGCGGTTTGTTCTCTAAAGCTAAGAGTCTGCTTCTTGGTTCGCCAAGAGAGTCTTTTTAATATAAATACAAAACTGGAATTTTAATGAGGAAGTAACATCGATGGCCTTGAAAAAGAATTCTGACTTTGAAATAAGTCACTAAGCTGAATCTAACTCTTGATTCATGATTAAGCCAAAATAGAGATCAATTGAATTCAAATTCAACAAAATCAATCTCCTGAAAATGCTTTCTGCTTTTTGAGTCACTGTTCTGCACGGTTCTGAACACACAGAAGTTTAAATAGGGCTAACGATCAAAAGATAGTCTAATGAGACCAAAGAGTGCCTGCCCTGGGAGCCAGGAAAGATGGGTTCTAAACGCTGTTTAGACCAGGATCCCCCTTTGTGTCTCTGTAGCATTAGAGGATCTTGGCTAATGGAGAAAGAGGTCTGGATTACAGAAATACAGGAGATTTCTGTGATGTGACTTTTTCTAGCCAGCATCATGGGGAAGAGATTTTAATGGTCTCCGCCCTCAGCCAAGTGAATAGTTTGGCCAAGGCTTATATGCCAGAGACACATTCACCCACCATACTTCCTCATCCTTTCCTGGTCTAGACTGACTCTTTCTTTGCCTTCCCCGCAGAGGCCTCTCATTGCCACGACAACCCACACCCGATAACCAGCAACTCGAGAAACCGCAGTGTAGCTTATCCTCCCGACTCCGCTTTGGATATCTCATCCCATATTCTTCTCATGAGTTCTCGTCATCAGCGCCCAGAGCAGAAATGTTTACAGTGGCTCAGGGTTTATTTCATGCTTTGGAACCAAGGGAGGTTAACCCTAGTTATCTTAGCCCTGGATTCCCCCGTACTCAGAATCTAGGAGTCATACAAAGCCCGAACATAAAAAGGTGAAGTCACAATGATGTACAGCAAAGCAAGGTACAGGTATTTAATAAAGGAGGAACTACAGAAAAATTAAATTAAATTAATTAAATTAAATTTAAATTAATTAAATTTAAAATTAAATTAAATGCTAAAGCAAGCCTGGTGTTAAAGAACAGAGGAGTGGGGCGCCTGGGTGGCGCAGTCGGTTAAGCGTCCGACTTCAGCCAGGTCACGATCTCACGGTCCGGGAGTTCGAGCCCCGCGTCAGGCTCTGGGCTGATGGCTCGGAGCCTGGAGCCTGTTTCCAATTCTGTGTCTCCCTCTCTCTCTGCCCCTCCCCCGTTCATGCTCTGTCTCTCTCTGTCCCAAAAATAAATAAACGTTGAGAAAAAAAAATTAAAAAAAAAAAAAAAGAAAAAATAAAGAACAGAGGAGTAAGTACTAACCAGGCACATGCTGGCTCCACATCATAAAGCCCAGATCACCACCAACGCTGGCCAGAGCTCCTTCCTTACTAGCCCCTTCTCTGCCACTTACTATCCGGTTAACTTGAGCCATGTCCTCCAACCTTGTCGGTTTTTCTCCATTTATGTAACCACGAAGGAGGTGCCCTCGGTGTGTTTTGCATATCCGTGCCTCGTATTCATGCAGCACCTACTTGAGGGGAGTTTTCTGGGGAATCAGAAGTGATGCAGTATCTCTGTCTTGTGGGATCTATTCTTTCTAGAAGCAGGCATCTATCCTGTTGATCAGGAGCTGATCATCACGCGTGTAGTACAAATCACCACCAAGAGCGGTCAGTGACGTCATTAATTCAACAAACACTGAATGCATACTTTCTGATTGTCTGCAAATGTGAACTGTATAGAAGTCTGCCGGAAGTGTGCATAGTGGTAACTTAAGAGCCCAGAGTGTAGGGTCCAGCTGACCACGATTTCATTCTGGGTGGGAATTCTGGGTGCTTTCCCTTGGGAATGTTGCTTCTGTGAGCAACATTCTCTGAGCTCAGTTTCCTCACCTGAAAACGAATTGGAGATATTACAGCTTCCTTGTGTGATGGCTATGAAACTGTTATAAAAATTGGAGCCAATAATGGACACTAACTTGAAACACACACACACACACACACACACACACACACACACACACACGCACGCACATTAACCTGGACCTTAGTAGATGAGGATAAAAAGTGGAGGATATATGAATCATTCCTTCAAAAAGCTTTAAATCCAGCAGGGCAAACACATAAATACCAGTAACATAGGATGAAAAGTTTATTAGGTGATACATATAAGATAGAATAAGGATTCATAGCAGTATATAATTAGCCCTCTGGAGTCAGGGATGGCTTTGCAGAGGTGATGTTTGAGGAGGGTTCGTAAAGAATCACTAGGAATTCATCAGGCCCGCAGAGCGGGGAAGTGCATGCCACGCAGAGCACGCAGAATTTCTAAGAGTAAAGAGGCACGAATCGTATGCCATGTTTACTTAACTACGTGCAATTAGATTTCACAAGAAGATAAGTAGATAGGGACATATAAGAGAATTTTCAAAACCACGCAACTGAACGGAATAAAGCCAAGATGGCCAATGCAAAATGGGTCCACTAAGATCTTAATCACTGTAATACATATGTTTCTGGGATTGATATGCAAGAAAAATTCTGTTCCATAGGACTTGCTCCCCGCTACCCCTAATCGTCGTCTGGATTGGATCCCTGGGCTTCTGCCATTCAAAGAGAACATAGAATGCAGGTATCCTGAAGCGCCCAGAGACCCCATGCTCACCTCTTGTCTCCTCTCCTGAATCACTCTGGCGTCGGGAGCTCCCTTTGAAGTCTGAGAGGGTAACTGGGCTCTGTTCCCGCGGCTGCTGATTTCCTTTTTCCTAATTAAGTTTCCAAGCTCGTTGAAAAAGAGTATGATAGCAAACCGAGGTGATTCGTGCATGCCTCAGAAAATATGAAGGGGTGGAAGGCAGTGGAAATGGGAACTCTCTATTGTTTGTCTGATAGAACTGGAAGCAATTGGAAAACCCACTGGCTTTACACTTCAACGTAACTTCTTGATAAATCGTATGTCGACTTAAAATGCTCTCAATTAGTCTGATAAAAAGGTATGACTACATACAAAAATTAAAATGGGTAATGCTGGGATAATTCTCTTTTCTCTCATACTCAAGTTATACTACATTAAAAAAGAATACCCAAGCCCCCAAGTAAACAAAAACACCCAACACTCTTCTCGAATTATAATAGGTATTTAATGTTTTCATGGTTCTGCTGCTTCCAAAATGCTCTAGTGTATGTTATAGATAAATTCTGGAAGCATAAGAAACCACTTGTCAGGAAGAATAAAGATGTGACAGTCGTTTACATAAACTTAGAAGAATTTGAATTGAATTGACTTAAATTGAAGCATGACAAATTTTTTTTTAAGGTGATGATAAACAGACCTTAGTTAGTAAAACATCCACAACATACAGATATTATTTTGGACAATGGACAGATCTTTAGGAGTTGCAGAAATATGTTCAAAAGGTACAGAAGATTGGTGTGAATAACTAAACTAACAAACACAAAAAGCCTAGCAAAGTAAGTTCTCTATTCCAATGCAGTTTTTATTTTCTAAATTTAGAAAGGTGAGGTCTAACTGTCTGCTTCACGTAGGAACAAGAACAAAGAGAATTGTAGTCTCCCTTCGCAGAAGGCAGACTCTGATGGGACACTTGCTTCACTTAACCATGCAAGTGACACACAATGAATATTGAAGCCTCCCCAAGACCTCAAAAAGTTCCTGGACTTAATTACTGATCGAGTGTCACCTCGTGAATTTGACACAGAGTATGTTTTTGAAAAGGCAAGTTCTAAACAAAATTGGCATGTGCTTTATTCACACGGGTTCGGGTTCTGGTTGAGACCCAGATGTCATTGAGTCTGAGGGCACAGAGGTCAGTTGGACTTTGTTTTTCACAAGTTAGGATTAGGTTTCCTGCTTGGGTTGGGAGTGGGGGGGGGGAGTCAAATGACTACTCTGAATCAAGAAAATAGGTCGCCTACAGCTTTTTTTCATAGATGAGAGGGACAGGTACCAGAAATTCTTCATGGGGAGGAAGGGGACCTGGCCAGGGTGGGAGTGAGGGAAGTCAAGAATTGTTACTGCCGTGGTTCTAGAATCAACAGAGGGAACAGAAGATAAGCTCTAGACTCCTGAATCTTGTGCTGCACTTGAACCCTGAAAACAACCGCGTTAATAATCGAGTAGCTTACGCTCTGGAGCTACCTGCTCACACCAAAGTGTTCTTTGGGGATGTCATATTTCTAGCGTGTCAGAAACATAGGTATAAAGGCCTGTAAGAGACAAGGAATGTGAAAAAGAGGACAACAATCTTCACTCGGGAATACGGTATCGATTACCAGGAAGCCAGCCACAGATCAGAGTCCTCTGGGGAATCAGGGCAGAATTTCTTGCTCTTGGCCACCAACGAAAGGGCGTGTTAACTCTTAAAATAGGATTCGGCTGTGGTTGTGTTTTCCAAACAAGTAAATAAGTCAAATGAAACCACGAGTGAAATGGACTTGTATTTTGAAATGTTTAAGAACAGCAAACTCAAGTGCACTCACTACTTAGCTTGTGCTGAAAGCACACTGTAAAAATCATTGAAGGTGCCCATACCATACAACAAATTATTGACAAAATTTCACTGTTAAGAAACCTTGAGTAGTGTTCATTTTTTATTATGCCAGTAACAGCTGTAATATATTCAAAGTGGAGGTATTCAAGTGTGTATTGTTAGAAAAGGCTCAGTTGAACAAAACTCAATACCTTGCAGCATCCTACCCATCATCTGAATGTTACAGGCAACTGAGGTAACAACTTTCTTCTAGAGTTACGATGGCCAAAGGAGACAGGATAAAAGTCATCAGAGTTCACTCGATAAATACTGGTCAGTATAAAAATACTTTTTTATTCCTCTGTAGATCTTTTTACCCCAATGAATTTTAAAATATCCTAGTTGTTTCCTGACGTTTATGGATTTTTTGGAGTGATTTATTTACTAAAAATACCTCAGTTAAATATGTATACACATATGTGACTATGTATCTATCTACCTACCTATCTAGAATCTCCTGGATTAAATACCCGTATGAAGTGTTAGACATTTTTTTTTTTTACATTTATTTATTTTTGAGAGACAGAGCGTGAGCAGGGGAGGGGCAGAGAGAGAGGGAGACACAGAATCAGAAGCAGGCTTCAGGCTCTGAGCCATCAGCATAGAGCCTGACGCGGGGCTCGAACCCACCAACAGTGAGATCATGACCTGAGCCGAAGTCAGACACTTAATGATGGAGCCACCCAGGCGCCCCAAGTGCTAGACATTTTTTAATGTTTATTTTACTTATTTTGAGAGAGAGAGAGAGAGAGAGAAATAACAAGCAGAGGAGGGGCAGAGAGAGAGGGAGAGAGAGAGAATCCCAAGCAGGCTCCCTGCCCAGCCCAGAGCCCAATGTGGGTGGGACTCCAACCCACGAACCGTGAGATCATGACCTGAGCCGAAATCAAGAGTTGGATGCTTAACTGACTGAGCCCCCTGGATGCTCCTGAAGTGTCAGACATTTTAGAAAGCAGAAAGAAAAATGTCCTTTTTCTTTGTTAAAATTGGATACCCCATTCTTCAATGTGTGCCTTCTGTTCCCTTTTCAAATAAATCCTTTCTAGTTATTCATTCAATTGTTCTTCCCAGCGCTCCACTTACACAGGCAACTCGGGAATTACTCTCCCCTTGAGAAGACTAGAACTGTAATTCCCAAGCACAATCTCTAAAATTAGAGAGGGCAGTTGCCTCCGTCACTCCTTGATCAAAATCGAAACGAGGTGCTTGAATGAAGTTTAGAGGTCAAAATACACTCCCCATGTTGTTGACCCACGGGGGATGAGCACCCTGATGAGACAGACTGGTGTGGGAAGGCTGGCTCCTCTGCCTCCAGAAGTGATTCAGCCACAAAAGGAAAGCATTCTTTACCCCCAGTAGAAAACAAGAAGATTCGCTTGGCCATATTTACGCATGAAAATCAAATACGGTATTGAAGAGAATTAGTGTTCTGTACAATTAATGGAAAGGCATGGTAATGAAACAGAGCACATAGCTAGTCACAACAAAGTGGTTTAGGATGATGAATATTGGTACCAAATAACCAGACTACACTCCCAGGACTGGAGTTAAAATCCATTCCAGGTGCTACTGTAACAGTAAACGAGGAAATTATATTTCTGAAGAGCTAATATGATGTCGTGATTTGGCTACTTGGATTCTCTCAGGAATCACTGGAATTATTACTTTTCAGGGAACAAAGATAAACTGCTGAGAGGACCGTATGGTTTTCTGTGGGGAAATATGGGAGAGCCTCAGGAACGCGGTCAGTCAATAATCAGTACTGAATCTGATTTTTACAAACAAAAAGTTTTTGTTTCATTTCTGAAATTAGTGTCTTACAGCATACAGACTTTGTATTAAGCAAATAACTGCTGCGAAGACAAGACAAGTCAGGACAAACATTTGCTGTATAAGGAAACACCAAGAGAGCTCCGGCAATATCAGGGTCCAGATCTGACATTTGAAAAGCTCCCGTGGGTATGTAGAACTGAGACTTTTCAGGTTCATTTTTCTAGTTAATTTTCTCCAACCTCTATACTTCTTATTTCTGATCATAGCAAGAGGCAGATGCCAAATCTTATAAGAAAGGCTGTTCGCAGGGTATTTCTAGCCTGTCTGAAAATAGGAAGTGCTAGAAATTTCATAAGGAAGTCAGTTCTTGTTAGCTCTCTGATTCAATTTGTGCAGGCCAAAGTGATTTGGGTAATTACGGCCTGGAATAAAACAATAACATCCTAATTATTAGCAAAGGTAGCGCTAATCAATGTGAGGAGGCAGGGAAGTGTAATGAAACACCACTGGACCGTGGATTAAGAAACTGAGGTTTCCTTCTAAGACTGAAATTTGCCATGAGATCTTGGACAAACCATTTAACTTCTTTCTGGTTCCATTTTGTGATCTTTAAGATGAGGAGTAACCAGTAGTTCATATACTCGACTGCATATGATGCCTACTTTATTCACAATGAATATTATGTGGACATCAAAGAGGAAAAACTTCCATCAAAATGGAAGCACTCTTTGAAGAGAGCACAGTTGTCACATAGTACGCGTTCCATAGGTACTGCTTGAATGATTGGCCCTCAAACTCCTTTAGGAGGCAAAAGTGAGGAAGTCCACAGAGTATCGCGGCTCAATTATTTTTGAAAATTTGAATCAGGAGTTAAGGCCTTTCTGATCTAGAAACATCAACGAGGAAGAGAGGGAAACTTGGGGAAATTACCACCAAAGTGAAGTAGCCGTATGATCTTTCTTAGATAACTAGAAGTTTTCATCCATTGCCATGCTTCGGTTGCCAGAAACAGGAAGCATGATGCCAACTGATGTGAGCAAACTGAGTAATATATTGGTTAATGTAACTAAACTGTTGCAGAGCCAGCTTCAAGAGAGCTCTTCATTCAGGGGTCTCCAGGTTATTAATCTCGGGCTTTCTCTCTCTGCAGTTCCTCAGCATTGGCTTTCTGTGTGTGAGCTCACTATCTCTGGACCAGCTCTCTTCCTGGTAGTATCGTAGCTACAGTTCGGACCTTAAATCTAGAGCACGCTATGCAGGGAAGGAAACTATCTCTCCTCTGGTAGCCTCCAAGGAAGAAAGAGGCATCTTCCAGAGGCCCCTCAAGAAGCATCTCAGTCTTCTTGACCCAAACTGTAACACGCGGTTCATCCATAACAAATCCCCGGGGGATGGAACACAGCCACGGAGCTAAGACAAGTCTCACTCCTTCAGCGGGGGCATGAGGGCAATCCCACCCAAAGGACACAGCTAGGAATTTACAGAAAGAGAAGAAAAAAAGGCTTTCCGACCAATGTCCAGTCAGCGATTGACACTATTAATTTCATGCATTGCTATGTTTCTCCATACAGATCAAGTGAAAGATTTTTTGGAGAAAAAAATAGACAGATGATCGATTATTACTCCTTCACATCATCTGATTCAAAGCCACACGGGCCATGAGCTATTGAGTGCAAGGACAGGATCTCAGTTCAAAGAACTGTATAGGAGCTAACTTGTATCAAAAATGCGCACAGACCGCAAACTCACAGCACAAGTCTTTATTTACACATCATCCTAGCAAAGTACTTAGTATTGCACGCGGATGGGTTACACATTAAAGAGGTTTCAACTTACAATGTTTGAAACCAATGCATGGTTTTGTTAATGCTTCATAAATAATTAATTAGAGGACCCTCATAATTCCATGTGAAGAAAGCCGGGGAATAAAATGAGCATTTACTTGGACAAAAAGAGAGAAGTACGTGGGGAATAAATGCTGGGGAAACACAACAGTGGACTCACTGGCAGAGCTCCCTAACAAGGAGCTCATTACCCACACACTGCGTCCATCACCCGGTTGGGGGAGAGAGAAAACATGGCTGCCTCAGGTAGAGCCCAACGTCAATCCAAGAGGCAGCTAGCAAACAGGCACCCTAATTGTAAGGACTAATCCCCACTTTATCCGAAGCCCAATCAGCCTGCTCGTGCCCTGAAGATGAACTCAATTGCTACTTTTAGTCACACGGGAAAAAAATAACCAGTTGCTAAGACTTCATCCAGACCACGCAAGCAATAGATGCCTGCTGAAAACCTGTCTTTTGCTCCCAGTTTTATTAGGTGCCGTGAGACAGTCTAAGAGAAAGAGCTGAACGTGCGAAGAGCTTTGTTTTATTTTTTTTACAAATATTATATGTCTGGCATAAAATTCTACAGCGGAAATAAATACCTGGCTCCTTGAAGGTATTAGTCGGTCTCATTAGGGAGGAGAATGGCAGGTACTGACTGAGGGCTATGGGAATCGTGTTTAAATTCCAGGGACAATGTATACCTTCCTTTGAACACGTGGTTCAGGAAACTGAGAAAGGCTTGAACTGCATGGCGGCAGAATGCCAAAAGCACACACGGAAGCATTATGCCAGAGAAAGGGAGAAGCTTAGGGTCCCTGGAGGGGCTCACGTGTGCTCATGAGCGTTGGGTACACGTCGGTGATAATGAGTGACGAGGAGGAGACCTGGCGAAGCCCCACAACAATCCTGTTCCTCCTCTAGATGAGGGATAGCTATTAAGCAGGGTTTTGGCCTTCCGACCCAGGAGGGATTTAAAGCGTTGTTAAGGCTTCCTAAGAGACTTCACCCTATTTCAAGTGGGTGCAGATTTCAATGTTACGGTCTTATGGGCAACAGGACAGGTAACATCAGTGCCAGCACAGGAGACCCTGGCTTCTCAGCTGGCTCCTGGACTGGCCAGTGAGTGAGTTCCACAATGAAACCTTTCTGAGCCTCAGGTTTTCTGTCTGTACGGTAAGGATGTCAGTACACTGTCTGCAGGGTTTTCGAGCTTTTAAATGAAATGCATATAAAGTATCTGATGGGATATCTAGTGCAGGGTTGTTTGGAAAATGCTCATGCTCTTCCCTTTCCTCCTGTATTTCATTCAAACACAGATTATTTTCTGATTTTGAGCCACTTGTGCTGGGACGAGATGATTGAGAAGTAAAGCTGAAGATAAAGCAAAGCAAAGAGCCTAGGGGAGAGATTTATTATTTCATTTTTGGGGGGGATGGATTATTTGGATATTTGAAGACAAGAGAAAATCCCTGCTTTATGTCTCCTATAAATGAGAGAGTTCTTGAGCTATAGGCTTTCTTCCTGGGTCATAAACCTCGTGGATGACAGTCAGAAGAGGCGATCAGCGAGGATTTGAGGGCCACATCGAGGCAAGGAGGACGGCTAAAGAGGAACATTTCAGGTTTGAGCAGTGGTTCATACTTTGTAAGGCAGAGAGCACTCCTAGAAAAGTTAAAACTGATCATCACTATGAAGAAGGCCCCTTCAGTGTTGGATTCTTAGTAAAAATTCCTGAGTCTGCTTCGTCTGGTGCCAGGTCCCTCCAAAGGGCATTTTGATTCGTGCAGAAACAGATATTCGTCAGGAAGTCTAAAACTATCTTATATATTAATTGCATATATTATTTGGATTGGCCTAGGCTACAGACTAAATGTGTTCCCTCAAAATTCATTCTCTTGAACGCCAAGCCCCCAATGTGATGATATTTGGAGATAGAGTCTTGGGAGGTAGCGAAGGGTGGTCACAAGAGTAGCGACCTGATTTGATGGGATTAGTGCCCTCATAAGAAGAGACTCCAGAGAGTGTTCATTCCCTCTCCGCCCCCCACCTAACTGCCCCTTCTCTTCACCCCACCCCCGTCCCTCTCTTTCTTTCTCCGTGCATGTGCACTGAGGAAAAGCCATGAAAGGGCACAACAAGAAGGGAGCTGTCTACAAGCCCAAAGAGAGCCCTCACCAAAACTTGAATCAGCTGGCACTTTGATCTTGGACTTCCCAGCCTCCAGCACCGTGAAAAGGAAATTTCTCTTGTCTAAGCCATCAGTCTGTGGTATTTTGTTATAGCAGCTCAGGAAAACTAATATGGCCTACTTACTTGGAGAGCTACGCTAACAGAAGATCTCACTTTCTAAAATATATGCTATAAAATTTGAACTGTTCTGTCTCGTAGAAATGCAAAACCACCAGTTGTTCAAGGTCAATGATAGCCAAAGCCTTTAGCCTGACCTGATCCCATCCCGAATGACTTTCTAGCCCCATTTCTCCCTCCATCCCCGCTGTGTTCCAGGCAAACTGGGCTGCTCCTCCTCCCTTTCCTGTGGCATGTCCCGTGTCCCCTTGCTTCTTCTGTTCTCCATCAGTAGTGCCTTTCTCTCATAACTGGCAATGCCACGCCTACCTCCTTGCAAAAGCTCTTTCCTTTATAAAGCCCTTCCTTATATCCTTTTCCACGAGAAAGTAGCCCCCACCCGAAGGTAAAATGTCAGAAGGGAATGAACACTGATTTTGGAGTCAACCATTTGGGGTTGGCATCTCCAGTCTACCTTTTCTAGTCTAATGTTCCATGACGATAGGTTAATCTTTCAGTGAAAAAAGGTGTATGTAGCTTGAAAAAGGTTGAGTGATGCTCATGCCTTGGGTTGAGCACAGCATTTGGCAATTAGCAGGGGCTCAGAATAAATATAATGCTTTTCTTTGTTTTTTCCCCCTGAAGTCTTGCCTTGAAAAAAACATAGTTTGAGTGCTTACTTCCCACTTCCTAAACTCCTCCTTACAAGAATGCCGATGTACAAAGAGTAGATAGCAGCATCTGTGATACTTAACTCCATTCTCACCACCACCTGCCAAAAAACCCAAACCAAACCCAAACAAAACAAAACAAAACCAGAAAAACAAGACAAATCAAGGAGATCTGCTGGACAAATATTGTCCCTGAACTAAGAGACAGAAAGGGAAGAAAATAAAGGGTGGAGATAAACAGCTGAGTAGAAGTACCAGCCGAACAGGGCAGGGTGTCTATGACGGGGTCATGTGTCCCCAAGGTAATAAGGGAGCAGAGAGTCAGAAGCTGATTGGCAAAACAAGGAGAATGAAGCAAATGCAGAAAGAGAAGCTGAGAAACCAAGAGATAGGGGAGGCAGAGAGGCTGGTCCCTAAAGCCAACTTGGTGTCTGTTCTTCACTCATCCATTTATTTATCCAATTACTCTACAAATATTTACTAAGAGCCCACCATGGGCAAGTCTAGAGGGAAAGAGAAAATGAACAAATATGAAGGCATATAGAAGTTGAGGTGCTGATAAGTGCTACCAGCAAAGATCAAGCAGGGCGAGGCAGATAGGAACAAGGAACGGGTAAGTGTTATTTTCCAGCAGGTTTCAAGGAAGGCATCTGACATGGACATGACAAGTGACACTGAACAAAAGCCCAAATGGGGAAGCACTGAGCTGTGATATCTGGGAAGGAACATTCCCTTACTTCAACGCTTTGAGGCAAGAGGGCTCCTAGCATTTTGGCATTACGGCCAGGAGGATGACGAGGGTCAGACGGAGGGAGGGCTGGAGTCAGAGAGGAGAGAGAAATCATGGTCCGTGTGGGGTCAGATGGAGTCTTCCTGCACCCTCAGAGTCTGTTTTGGTTTCTCCCTGTGACCCCGGGATCTTGTAAGACCTGTCTGCTGCTTTCAAAAGGAGATTTTCTTGTTTTAATTGAACAGACTTGAATGGAGTTTGGATCCTCGAAAGAAAAGAGATTATCTCTTGATATCTCTAGAGGCATTTTTCAGTTTCTATTGTCCTAAGATTTGGTCTCAGTCTTTTCGTGACCTTGTGTCCCTCAGGTATGATCTTCACCAGTGTTTCTCAGCTTTGTTTGGTTCCCCCCCCCATAAAACAGGAAGTCTAGATGGGGCTGGAGTTGGGTGTTTCCCATTCTATGGAGAGTTAGGCTCTGATAAAACCCCAACTGTTTAGGCTCTGGAGAAGGTTTCTCCTGAGGGCAGGTGTTTACAAAAATAGAAGGCTCTGGCGTATTTCAAAACATTTCCTTTATTCCTCTACTTGCCAGAAGCATGGGGGAGTTTTTCTCCAATCTCTACTGTGACAAGCTGGTAGGGCTCCTGGAGATAAAACTCAAAAAAGTGTGTGGGGGGGGGGGGTTCCCTTATGACTAGGTCCTCCCAGAATTCTTAACTCTCACTCGGAGCCATTGGTAATCTCTCACTTATAGCTTAGATTTCCTACCCTGGCACTGGTTGGTCCTGGAGGTTTCTGCTCCCATGATCCTGGTCCACTAAGTTGTGGTTCTCTGTATTTCTAGTCTGTCTCTAGGGGCACAGGGTAGCGGTTTGCCCTGTGACCTCAGTTCTCTGGCAGATCTAAGAAAAGTAGTTGATTTCCAGTTTCTTCAGCTCTTTTTCTTCTGTGGATGGGAAAGAAATGAAATGGACAAATTTCTAGAAAGATACAAGCCACCAAAACTGACTCAAAAAGAAATAGAATATCTAAAATAAACTCGTAAAAAGTCAACAGATTGAGTCAGTAATCAAAAAATGTTAAAAAACAAAACAAACATACAAAAAAAAAAAAAAACCCAGACTAATGGCTTTACAGGTGAATTCTATCAAACACTTAAAGAAGAGTTAATACTAATATTTCTCAAACTCTTCCAAAAAATAGAAAGAACAATCTCTAACTCATTCTTGTGGTCAGTATTACCCTGATAACAAAATCAGACATTCATTTTTATGTTTATATATGTTTTAAAACTATGTATGCAAGCTCTCCCGTCCATATCAGACTGAAATTATCTCACCTTGGAGACCATATACTCAACCTCGTTTGCTTCTTCTGAGCACAATATTTTGGGGTGCAATGAATAACTGAAATCTAAAGAACATTTCTTTTGGTCATACATTTATATTCTGGCTTTTGTCTGTGTATGTAGGAAAGAAAATGTCAGAGACCCAAAAGGTAAAAATTAAATAAATACAAATAAAGAGCCCAGAGGACAGGTCTGTGATTTTATCTCATGGCTGCCCTCTTTGATATTTTTCAAAGCTCAAGTGTATACTGTATGCTTGATATATATATATATATATATATATATATATATATATATATACACACACATACATGCTGCTCTCTTCCAGAGACTTCCAAAACTCATCCCTAAAAGAATGTGAGAATATCTGAGAAAACTGGAGGAAGGTGAAAATTAGATTTATAATAATAATTAAAAATTAAATCCCTGTGTCAGTATTGGATAAAGTGTTTTACAGGGTGATATTTTGAGCAATAGGATGTGTAAGTTAAAATGTAGGGGTTTTGAAAGGGAAGGGGGATAAACTTAATAACAATAAACTAAATGAGCAAAAATGAGTCAGCATTTACAGAAATCCCTTAGGGCATCACTTCTCTAAGGTTAAAAATCTTAAAGATCAAAGACAAAAGTTAATTCAATTTATTCTTAAATCGATATTATTATTTCTTTCCCCCCCTTTCTTAAACTCTCTAATAAGTGTTGCCTTTGGGCAAGGACAAGTTGTTTTCTTTCACCGAAAAGCGCAAAAAGTTTTAAAAAAAATAACATTTATTTCCTACAAGTCCTAATCAGGCAGATTTTGATTTTTCTCATCCCAGTCTCCAGCCTGTTCTTTCTTTCACTCTGCTTCTCCTCCTTCTTCTGAACTTTTCTTACCTCCTTTCTCTCAAGCAAGTCACAGCTTGCCAGCTATTATCACCTTCTGAGACGGTCTCTGGCAAAAACGGTCCGATCCTTGGTAACTTAACGAGAATTCTCTGGGTGTTCTCAGGCCTCTGCCCATACCCATTGTGCCATCTGATTAGCCGGACCATACTCTGGCACATGCTGGGCTCTCAGAAAAGTAGGTCTCTACAGTGTGGTCTAATTAAGAGAGAAGAGAACACCTATGTTTCAATCCTGTCCCTGTGACTTTACCAGTTATGAGCCCTGATAAAATCACAATCCCACTAAGTTTCATCTTCCTCCTCTGAAAACTGGATACTAATGACATCTAACTCAGTGGGGGCTTTGACGACTAAAGGAGAGAAGACAGAGTTCTTGTGTGAGAGCATTTGCACACCTATGTAACAATGTGTATTTCATTATAACATCAGGCCCTTAACGGGTCCCCCCATCCCTAATTATTACTCTTCATTTCCAGTTTGAGAAGCAGAGGAAGTAATGATAATAATAATAATAATAATATCCTTGATAATGATGGTGGATACTGCTTTTGAAGAGCTTACTTGTCACCACATGTATGCCCTATATTTTACGTG
Organism: Lynx canadensis; assembly: GCF_007474595.2. NCBI lineage: Eukaryota > Metazoa > Chordata > Mammalia > Carnivora > Felidae > Lynx > Lynx canadensis. Next base: position 75,802,795 of record NC_044320.2, read on the forward strand.
TATTATTTCAGTAAGTCTTCACCAGAATCCAATGAGGTGAAGCTGAGTCTCAGAAACGTTAGGGTCACAAAGCCAGTGTATTGTCAACCTGAGATTTGGCCCTGTATCCTCTCTGACACCAAAGCCTATGTTCTCATAACCGTGTATGTAACCTGGTTCCCTTTCTCCCGGCTGCACTTCTGAGATCTACTTCGGTCCCTTGGCAGGAAAGCTGCACCCACCCTTCTTCATGCAGAGAGGAGAGTGGGAGTCTCCTATAAAGGACAATGACTAAAGAACACCCCTGTTCTGAAGAAGTGGGGGTGTCTGCACAGACAGGGATGGGGGTAATCACTGGTACTAGCTCATCGTGTCTTTTGGAACCATGTGTCTTGTCTTTAAGCTATCCCTGCTGAGAAAGCTGAAGGCAAGTGTGCCAAACTAGGGTAGCTGTCTTTTTTGGTCCCCTTATCACATTTCCCAATACCTTTTCTTCTGAAAGCATCTCTTTCTGTTTGCAGAGCTCCTTCCCATTTCTCAAGGTTCTAACGGAGCTATCAAACACAGCGTCCCGATCTCAACCTCCACCTGCAGTGTGTGCCCACGTGACCCAGGCTGGCTCTGTAACAGCAACCACTCCTTTTGGACACAGTTACTAATCCATGACTGGGGGCCTGACCAATCAGAGTCCATGTCCTGGAACCACATTTGGGCTGAGGACAGATGAAGTCTCTTTACACGAAAGATACCGAGTGACGTTGAAAAGTTGTAAATCTGAGGTTGACTTGCCTTTCTCCTTGCCAAAATAGAGCAAGCGCGTCTTCGGTAAGGGAGAATCAGAAGAAATTATGGGAAAGAGGAAAGAGACAGAAAGAGAGAAAAGCCGACAGTATCATTTGAGTTTCTAGAGTCAGTCTTGCCTGAGGCCAAATCTACCTCTAGGCTTCTGAGGAACCCAAACCAACAAATTTCTTTTTTTAGGGTTGTGTTAATTTGAGTTGAGGGTCTATCTCTTGCAATCAGAAGAATCTTGACCTAGATAGCTTAACAGAGTGAAGAAAGGTAAAAGGTCTAGAGGAAAATAAGGAATATATCAATAGATTAAGAATATACAAATTATCAAAGCAGACCATGATGAATGGATAAAGAAGATGGAATATTATTCAGCCATAAAAAGAATGGAATATTGCCATTTGCAAGGGCATGGATGGAGCTAGAGAGTATAATGCTAAGCAAAACAAGTCAGAGAAAGACAAATATCATATGATGTCACTCATATGTGGAATTTAAGAAACAGGGGGCGCCTGGGTGGCTCAGTCGGTTGAGCGTCCGACTTCAGCTCAGGTCACGATCTCACGGTCCGCGAGTTCGAGCCCTGCGTCAGGCTCTGGGCTGATGGCTCAGAGCCTGGAGCCTGCCTCCGATTCTGTGTCTCCCTCTCTCTCTGCCCCTCCCCCATTCATGCTGTGTCTGTCTCTGTCTCAAAAATAAATAAATGTTAAAAAAATTTTTTTTAAAAAAGAAACAAAGAAGCAAGAGAGAGAGAGAGAGAAACCAAAAAAACCAGACTCTTAGCTAGAGAGAACAAACTGAGGGTTACCAGAGGGGAGGTCAGGGAAGGGGTTGATTGGGATTAAGGAGTGCACTTGTGATGTATGGAATTGTTGAATCACTATATTGTACACCTGAAACTAATATAACTAATACGATGTTAACTCTCCTGGAATTAAAATTAAAAACTTAATTAAAAAGAATGTACAATTATAAGATATTTCCACTCCAAGACAAAACACAAATTTGTGTACAGACCTATTGTGAAAAAGGGACTGTATTTTCTCCCTGGACTTCTGCAATTGCTATTTAAAAAACAAAAAACAAACAAAGAAAAAAAAACAGCCATAAGCTATAAGGGAAAAATACTCAAGTGATAAAATATTTTAATATGCTGAACATTCAGATATAGATAAAGATATTCTTACCAGTAGCCTGAGGCTTGTAGAGAAATCCTGCTTAAGGGGTAGTTATCATTATCCCCGCACCCCATACCAGAAGTCCTAACGTAAAGCTTACAGACCATTTTAGAAAAGTTATTTAGCGGTGATCGTGGGGGTTATGAGGGCAAGTCTCAAAACTCTGAAGGTGAGTTTTGATCTCATTTAAAGTATAGTCCAAACAGCAGCTTAGTGAATCACGTCAAATTAGCCGCACGAGGCAATACAACACCAATTTGTACGTTTTAATTTTGTCTTCTTCTCCCACTGTGAAATGCTGTTAAAGAATGCTGTTAGAGCCTAATGATGCAGCTCTTGATGCTCTGGCCAGGTAAGACAGCAAGTCATGAGAGATTTGACTTTTTCTGAGAAAACCAGAGATTTTGGAGTAGATCAGACTTAAAGAAGAACACTCACTCCATCACCTTTGGGCTTTGGGCTGCATTTACTCCTCAAACGTATTTGAGATTTGGGGAAGCATGTGACAATTCCAGATTTCCATTTTGAATCCTTAGCACTGACTGTATTTTCTATCCTCAGGGGCTTCTTTGCTGACTTAGGCAGGTGTCTAGGCAGGTCAATGAATTTGGTCCCCTCGTTGGTCTTCACTTATTTCAGTGACAAAATTATACGATTGTTGTTAGGTCACCTGCACAGTTTTACTAAACTCGCTTTCTGGGAATACAAGTCCTAATCGTAATCCCAAAGAACGATACTTTTTATTCCTCTCACTTGTACAGGGCCAGCTCATTCTTCATTAACATTTCAGCATGGTTCTGGCATTTCATAAACATGAGTGGTTGTTTTCTTGGCCTAAGTGATCATGACAGGCTGGTTGATTTGTGTTCGTGAAACGTAAGGAATATATTCTACCACCATTCCAAGGAGAAATGCTGACATGTAATTCATTGATTTGACTTATGACAAAACACATGAAGAAAACAGTAGACTCAAGCATATTTAAGTGCATTTATAAACGTTCAGTGAAATTTGATTGAAATGTATGGCTTTCTGCATGCTAAGATTTTAGTAAACACTATTATATATACAGATACTGGTTTTCAAAGTTAAGACAGTCTGCTCTAATATTTTGAAATCACGAGGAGAAGACGATGTCTACATATTCTACATATTTTTCTCCCGTGACCTTTAAGCTGCTGAAGAAAGATGAGGATTTCTTTGAGATCGCAACCAGAAAGGGGAGGGTGGGTAATAAAAAGCTAAACAAAGCAAATCATCTGTCAACACTTCAGTTCTGGCAAAATCCTGACCAGTTAAACCACCCTGAAAACAATGGATTTCTGTAGATTCTATAGAGTTTTACAAATTGTACGCAACACCGTGTATGGGAATGAGAATTTTCCACAGCTTCGTTAATTTATATTTATTTGTATAAATTGCGTATATAGTTATTTCTCATAGGAACCACATGATGTAAATGCTATTACTGTTCTTATTGTACAGATAACTGAAGGAGAAAACAGCTTTCAAAAGTCACAAGCTCCAAGGTACAGAGCGTGACGATGGCCACAGTCCTCTCGCCACGAGGAGGAGAATTAGGATTGACTTTGGAGGACCACAGTGTGTAAGTTGTATATGAATATTTTAGAACGGTTTCCACTGAGTGCTGGATAGAGGGAAATATCAGAGAATCTTTGTTTTCCCCGAGGACGTCCCTGGTGGATGGAAAGAACATTGAAGCTGTGTTCAGAGGAGGTCGCAGCAGGAAAGATTTGAGCTGCCTGGCTACAGGGTTGTGGGCTCAAATGAACAAAGTATTCTAGTGACACAGGAGAACCCTGGTGGTAGGAGTGTGGGGTTTTTAATGTCAGTGAATATAATAAGCTGGAGGCATCCATGTCTAGAGCCTAGAGATTATGCAAGAAATTGTGTTCTGTTGGTCAGTCATGAGGGAGAGAAAGCCCGTGGGAAATAGATGTTACATATTCATCCGCATAAACCGAGAGATTTTTTTTCTTCACCAATTAAGATCCGGAAGCAGTCAGCACACTCTGCTCTAGGGGACAGATGGGCACATGTCCAATAAGCAAATCTCAGGGCACCGATCAAGGTGAGGGCCATGCCGGTGGAGGGATTGACGGGTAAAGTGAAGTGTCAAAGTACAGGAGGTTTAAATGCTGATGGGACAAGGGGATTTAAAGCCATGTGGTGTGGGGGCTCGGATTCCCCTCAAATCTCACATGCCTCACTCTTGGTGGTTTAACCGGTGTTACTGGGGAGCCAATACCCATTCATCAATCGCTAGATGCAAACAAAAACCTGGAATCCTGGAATGCAACCAGTGAGCTGGCTCTACTGAAACTTGCATTATTTGCAAGTTCTCTGATGTTCCAGATGTGAGGCTCATGTTCGGCTGCGGATTCAGTACATAGGAATCACAGTAAGATGAATTGAAAATGGGGCACAGAAACCATAAGAATACATGCTGCTTTATAGTCCTGAGTCTCAGAAAGATGGACGAAGAGCGGCTGAACATGAGACCGACCAGGCATGGTGTGACTTTTCCTCTCTTTCTTTTCTTTGTCTTCTCTTTTGAGGAAGGCAGGACCAAAATTAGCAACACGCTCAGCAAACAGCATCTACAGCTGCTAAGGAAAGAACAGCCTTAATTCAAATGCACTGTAGAGAGGACAGCTGCTCACATTGGTCTTTTCAGCCTTCCTCGTGCACATATATAGCAACATAGTCAGCGGCAGTATCTTTGACTAGAAAAGACACTGTTAGATATCTGGGATAGCTCCAGTTCAGTTACATTTTCCTTAAGGAGAACTTACCAAGTCCTTTTCTGTTATGCCCAAACTCAGTACTCTGGAGTTGTCCCAGTTTTCTTGTTTTGTTTTGTTTTTGTTTTAATGCGGACTGTCTCAGCCTTCAAAAGACAAAGAGGTCGGGGTATTAAAATACAGAGAAGTCAGGGGCCCCTGGGTGGCTCAGTCGGTTAAGCGCCCGACTCTTGGTTTCAGCTCAGGTCATGATCTTACGGTTTCATGAGTTCGAGCCCCATATCCGGCTCTGTGCTGACACTGCTTGGGATTCTCTGTCTCCTTCTCTCTCTGCCCTTCCCCCACTCACGCTGTCTCTGTATCTCTCGAAATAAAGAAATAAACTTAGATTTTTTTTTTTTTAATAAAAGTCAGAGCATTAAAAGTTGAGGTCTCGGCTGGTTCAGGTTTGTGACTGCACCAAATAAATGGATCCTAGGATGTTTCGTGTCTTCTTTCGGAATTAATATTCTCTTCTTTAAACGTGAGGAATCCACTTTCCAACTTGTCAACTGGCACATCTTAACTTCGAAATGGGGTCTCTAGAGGGATGTGGTCCCCCCACCCAGTCATGGTTTGACAAATGAGGTCAACAAACAGGCTTTGGGGACACCAAAGTTGTACAGCCTGCAGTGTTAGGGCCTGCAGAGGGTACCGGGTAATAAAGACACTCACCTTTCCCACCGGAATGTATTTACACTCAGACATGGGCATAACTGCTACACAAATAATGTATAATAGAAGGCAGCAAGGCAGAGTAGATTAAGGGCGCACACATGTGCACGTGCACACACACACACACACACACACATGCACGTGTTCTAAGGGGACAGAAAGAGGAAGAGTTTACACCCAAGAGAAGGAATCACCAAGTGTCTTGGAGGCAGACCTTAAAGAATTAGCAGGATTTTGACAGAGGAACGCCAGGGATAGCATGGGGGAGGAATCAACTTGGGAAGCCATAGAATCGTCTAGTTTGGATATAAAAGAAAAAGCCAAAAGGGAAGACAGAACCCTATATAAAGGGATCTGGATTTGAGTTTGAAGGGTTTTGAGACAGAAAGGAACACGGTTGGAACCGCAGTTTAAGAAAATATCCAACATACTCAGATAGTTTACTTTTTATTAGTGTTGCCCTGGGAACACAGAAAGACAGGTGACCAGAAAGGATAAAATAGAGTAAGTGCTTTGCATTTTGTCAGGTTGCTCAAACTCCTCCCCCTTTTCAGTCTGAAAGTGTGAGATGGCTTCTCACAGTTGGATAATAAAAGGATGGCAATGAATTTCAAATTAAAATCTTTCTTCTAGAGTACTATAAACATACCGACAAGAAAAAGGAAGCAGGATTCCATAGGCTGTCCTAATAATAATAATTAATACAATGGATCGTATTAATACAACGCAGTCGGGCAAAGGGTCAACTCTCTGGCTCTTCCCTGGCCTCCATCTACCACCTGCCATGTTCCTTATGTTCCTTCCCAGCCTTCCAATGGTTTGTCCACTGGAGTTTTGACATTTAAACGTATCTTTAGCGGGGTGGAAAGCCCTGCACTAGCCTTCCTTCATAATCTATTTTGGAAGATAGAGACTTCAAATGTGGTTGTCACGGTCAACATTGCTTGATAGGGGATAAAATCTTGAAGGCTTGGGGAACGGATTAGCAAGATGATTGGGAGAGAAACCAAGAAGAAAGCCCCAGAAACTTCTCACAGACCTGTGTGACTATCACAGCAATAGCATGGGAATTAAGGACCGAATGGGACTTGTGTCACTAGAGCAGATGTTAAAAGATCCGAACGATTAACTCAAAAGGACCAGTGTGAACTCTCTCCACCACCACAATACCTAACTTGCCAGTCCAAACCTTGTCCTTTTACCCGGCCTGCTCTTTTCCCTAGACTCAGGTAGCTGCTTCAGTAGTCAATACCTGGTTTCTTAAAAAAGGGAAAAAAAAAGTAGGTGACATAAATACCAAGCATTACAAAGATTTCCTTTAAATCCAAAAACGAAGAGAATGGTGGTGTCTGTGCGCATAAGGCTAATTTATGTAACATGACGAACTTGACCAACATTCATCTTTGGTCTTTCGCGGGGTCTGGATGGTCCCGAGACCAGGGACACGCGGAGGTTCAAATACGCTCCTTTCCCAGATAGTCGCCGCTTCCTGTACCTTTAGCACCACTAATATACTAATTATTAGTATACTAATATACTTTAATTTCATACTCAGTCACACTGCGTCCAGGTCTTTTGCCTCCTGGGAGTTAAGGACGATTTCAGTACCAGAGCCAGCTCCGCATTTTTATCGATAACAGAGGAAACTGAGATTTTTTTTTTTCTTGAATTTCAGGCATTTCAGTGTTCATAATGAACTTTCTGACAAGTAAATCAATGTAAACATAAGATTTGTTAGCACTTTAGCTAGGAAGCATCAGAAAAACAGGTTAAACTCAGGTAATATGCTAGAAAATGTGCCTACTGAAAGCCCCCTGTCTTTCTAGGACTAACCACTCCCCTACCATGGGGAAGAGAGCTTAAACTTGGTCTTCTTGACTTAGTAGAACCCATGAGTCACTTTGCCCTATGCTGATTCATGTTCACCTAAGCAGAGGGCAGGCTCTCTGTACATGGTTGTGAGGGGTAAGCTTTTCCTGCCTACCTGTAAAGCCAGCTCCCTCGGTAGCTTGTGCTCTCTCTCTCCCTCTTTTTTATTAAATTTTTTTTTTTTGAGAGACAGAGCATGAGCAGGAGCAGGGGAGGGGCACAGAGAGAGAGAGAGACAGAAGCCAAAGCAGGCTCCAGGCTCCCAGCTGTCAGCACAGAGCCCCATGAGGGGCTCGAACCCATGAACTGTGAGATCGTGACCTGAGCCGAAGTCAGACACCCAACCGACTGAGCCACCCGGGCGCCCTGCTTGTGCTCTCTTAAAGCTGGGTCACTTGTGCCAGAGAAGAGCCACCTGTCAGACAGGTACAGTGCTCAGACACGAATGATAGAGGATGCTTATTCTTTTCAGGTGTGTTTTGATTAAAACAAAAATGTCTATTGTAAGTAATGATTGTTCCAAAACAATGAGTCTTTTATCGTAGAGCTTCAAGCACCTGGTTCTTGGGGTTCAGGGGGTGGCGAGGAGGTAGGGTTCTCCATTAGTCCATAAATCATACCATCTTGGTCTGCTATTAAGCCCAGCCCCACTGGGATCCACAGACATTGTTGACTCATAGCCTCTTGTGAGGGGAATTATCTAGGAATGGGGTGACGCAAGGGACTGCTGTAATGGGCACTTTCCAGTTAAGCTCCAACTGTCATTGGCTCTTTGACCTCAAGATGGTAAGTTTGTCTCCCCAGCCTCAGTTTCCTAATCTGTAAGTTGAAGATAACAACAATCGTTTTTAACATAGCGATGACAGTGCAAATATATTAGTTACACATTCTCACAGGAGTGGAAGCTCTAACCCCCGCCCCTCTCCCACCACCATCCATTGTCAGAGGTCTGATAAGGGTCAGGACCTACGAGGCCACAGTTTGAGATAAAACAAGAGAAAGTCTCGTTTCTACTTGAAAACCTGTTTGGTGGGTCCCAAGCCTTTGGTGTCTCTAATTAAAAAAAAAAAAATTTAATAATTCTCTTCTAGGATTATAAAGGGGTTTGGCATGCCTCTCATTTGGAGAGAAGAGATCTCTTTCATTACCACTCCTTGCCCATTTTTAGGACAAGAAGGAACTGGGAAAAAGAGCCTAGGGAACAGGCTTCTTAGATGTACTTTTAATCCAGTGCGAGAGTGTGAACAGCTTTCCTCTCCTTTTCCACTGTGCACAGTGTTGCACAGAGAAGGATTCTGAGGCCATGATGGATTGGTCTTGGCAGTGGGTGTCTCGTGGGGCAGCAGAGCATACCGACCATGAATTTGCCCTCCCTGATCTAGTTAGATACCACCAGGCTCACCAGGGTAAGCGTCCAGGTAGAAATTTGAGGCCAAAGCTGTAGTTTAATAATAGAGCATACCCTTCTGCCTTCACCGCCCTAATGTGTTAATTTTCCCTATGAACGCGTTGCGCTGGGGCGATGTTGGCCCAGCCAGGATTTGGGATGCCGCCTTATTCCCAAATCCCTTTCCTTTAGAATGACAAATCTGGCATCACTCAGCAAATCGAAGTTCAGCGTGTTCAACGGAGGGCGGGTCCCTTGGGAGCCCCAAGCTGCAAAGGCAGCTGCACGACTAATTGGCACAGTTTTATTCAGGAGAGGAAAGCCTTGGGGGAGAGGCTTGTTCACAGGTCGGCTAAGCCGGCCTCACTCTAGGTACCACAAGTTGCAGCCTGGTGGACCACGTGATCCGCACATCCCATCTAGTTGCGGGAGAGAGAGGGGTCTGTCCGGGCCAGGCAGGCTCGCCTCAGAATAGGAGATCCTGGGCCACCTGGGTGGCTCAGCCCGTTAAACGCCGGGCTCTTGATTTCAGCTCAGGTCCTGATTTCACTGTTCCTGGGTTCGAGCCCCACATCGGGCTCTGAGCTGACAGCTGGGAGCCTGCTTGGGATTCAATATCTCTCTCTCTCTCTCTCTGCCCCTCCCCTGCTCACTCACGCTCTTTCTCTCTCAAAAATAAATAAACATTAAAAAAAAAAAAAAGAATAGGAGATCCTGAGGAGAGGCTCCAACTGGGCCTTTTGGACACTGGTGAATGAAATAGCATTTGCTTTTCCTTTCCCTCTCCTTTCCCAGGAAATGCAAAGCCATGCCTGGTGTGTTTTGGAGAGCTTTTTGTCACCAACGCTCACAGAAAGGAAGAATGTCCTAGACCAGAGGTCTTTTCCAAGGCAGGATTAAGGTATCAGGAATGCCGAAGCTAAAGACAGAGGTGAAAAAAAGTGTTCTTTCAATATTTATTAAGGATGCTAAGGAGAATAAGAAGGCCTTGGGGAAGACCTGAGGGCCAGTGTTGCCTGCGTTGAAAATTTCTAAAGTTTGTCAGAAACACAGTGTTTCTGAAGACACTCTCCTCAGATGAGGCAGTCGGCACAGTTGTGGGAATATTTTTGCAGTTAACCTATTTATGGGACACTTCCCCCAAATGCATTTTAAATTAGCTGGTGAGAGAGTCTTGATAACTGACATAAACAGAAAGGAAAAAGCCTTTCTCTTTTTCTCTCTGCTTTTTCGCTATGCACCTCCTCCTAGTAACACTGCCTCCGTTCTCCTCTACAGCTAACCACGCCACAGAGCTCTAGAAGGCAGCATCGTTTGGCTTCCAGGAATAGCCCTTTTCTGGGGAGGCACTACTATATAAGGTTCTTTCAAGCACATTGAACGGCGGCTACAGAGGAGGTCCCGTCAGGCTCTGGGATTCGGAGCTTCTGACATCTTGTAGACAGCTATAGTGGATGGTGGCTTCCATCTACGGCAGTGTCCACTGAGCTCCCGAAACCGGAACCATGGACATGTAATTCTGTTATCATTGGCTTATTCTATCTCTGAAGGCATGAAAGGAACCGGATAGATTTGAGCAGAAGCTGACCCAAACTTCAGCCACTGAGCCAGAGACCCCGGGTCGCACCAGAACTTAGAATGGGGTCCATCGGCCAGGGCTGAGCAAAAGGAAAATATGAGAGAGGAAAAGCTTTGTACACGTCTTGTAACTTTCATTTCTCCAAAGTAATCAGAGGGAGTCAAAGGATGAGTTGATTCAATCTGCCTAAAAACGTATCAGATGATGAAAAATGTAAGCAACTTAGATTGTTGTTCTTCTAGTTTAGGGACAGGGTCCAAATCCACCCCACAGTGCTCGCTTCCATCCGGACTCTGTTGGTCGGTGCAGTTGAGCAAAACTCAAGATAATAGAGGTGAGGGGGGATTTCTGACCTACTATGTGATCTAAAGATTTTCTTTTCTTTTTCTTTAATTTCGGTATAATTTACCGCACAGTGAAATGCATAGGTCTTAATTTTCCAGTTCCAAGAGTGAGTCATTGGAACCTCTGGTCCGTACCCAGTTGGCCAAAAGCACAGGCATTATCTGAAGTGTGTGTGGGTGGGGGGTGGGGGTGTAGTGTTGTCAGACTGAGCCCTTAACCAGTGAGATCTATACTACCTCCAGGTAGATGGTTCAGAATTGAATTAAATTGTAGGAGCCCCAACTGGTGTGGCAGACAATTGCTTCGTGCGGGGAAAGACCTCCACGTGTTTGATGACCCGAAGTGTTTTATGAATAGTAAGGGAGACACATAGGAAAGAAACACATAGAAGGGAAGACTGGGTTTTTTGCTGCATAGGAAGGAAAAAACTATGGTTTACATTTTAACTATCAATGTAGAAAGTTCCTTTGTCCTCCTTTCCATTAAATATCTCTCCAACAAGAGGCAGCCGCTGTTGTTATTTCTAACACCACAAATAAGTTTTACATGTTCTTTAACCTTCACATGGGTGCAATCTTGCAGCACGACCTCTTTGTATGCATGCTTGATTTGCACAGCACAATGTTTCTGAGGTGCGTGCGTGTAGCTGCCGTTGGTTCTTTCTATCATTGAGAAGACTTACATTGAATGAGTATGTTGTGATATGTTTCTCCATTCTCCTATTGATAGACATTTAGGTTATTTTCAGTTTCAGGAAATCATGAATAAAGCCACTATGGACGTCATTACCCAAGTCTCTTCTTGAAAAGATGGGCACATGGTTTCACTTTGTTGTAGCAAAGTTCTGTGTTTAAATTTGCAAGAATCTGGCAATTTGCTTTCCAAAATGTTCACACCATTGGACACTCACACCAGCAATATATAAGAGTTCCAATGAGCACATTTAGTGATTTTAGCCTTTTTAATTAGTCATTCTGGCGGGAAGGAGTGGTATCTCCTTGTGGTTTGAATCTGCCCATCCCTATCCCTGATGGCTAATGATATTGAGTACCTTTTGATATGCTTATTGGCCATTTAGAGATCTTCTCTACTCTGTTTTAGTCCTTTGCCATTTTTTATGGAGTTTCTTTTCTTGTACTTTTTAACTTAAGTACACTACAGTTTTTTACTTCTATGTCACTTTTACTTCATTTTACTTTTACTACTCTTTAAATATACTGTAGATACCAATCCTTTGTCAAATGCAATAATGGCAAATATGTTCTCCAGTCTGCTATCTGCCTTTTGATTTTTTAATAGTATCTTTTGTAAAGCAAAAGTCTTAATTTTGGTGCAGTCTAATTTATCCATTTCTTTGGATTTTTTTTCTTGTTTTCAGTGGTTTAAGAAATCCTTAACTACCTGAAGGTCACAAATATGTCATCTTATATTTACTTCTAGAAGCTCCATACTTTTTGATTTTATATTTAGGTCTATGCTTCTTATGGAATAATTTTTTTTCTTATTAAGGTGTGATGAAAGTGTCAAAGTTCACTTTTTTCCATGGAGTCAACCAGTTGTTCTAATTTTTTGAAAGGATATCCCTTTCCCCGTTGCATTGCTTTGATGCTTTTGTGGAAATAAATAAATTAACTATAAGGGACACTATTTATGGACTGTGTTCTGTTCCACCTACCTATTCATCGAATGTTTCACCAACGACACAGTCTACGGTTTATTGTAGCTTTCTGGCAAATCTTCAAATCAAGTAGTATAGGTCCTCTAACTATTCTTTTTCAATCTTACCTTGGTCTTTCTAGTTCTTTTGGTTTTCCATATACATTTTATAACCAGTTTATCAGTTTCTATAGAAGAAGTGCCAGTTGCTATTTTGATCGAAATTACGTTGAAACTATAGGTCAGTTTGGGGAAAATTGACACCTCAATAATATTGAAACTTCTAATCCATGAATATACTGTATCCTTCCATTTATCTGTATTTTCTTTAATTTCTCTCAGAGTGTTTTGTGGTTTTCAGGGTAGGGGTTTGCAGGTATCTGATCTTTTTCTATTTTACCTTCCCTGATGCTGTCATAAATGGTTTTATTTGAATTTCATTTGTCCATTGTTTCCCACTGGTGTGTTGAAATAAAATGAGTTTTGCATATTGATTTTATGTCTCATGACCTCAGTAAATTCAATTATTAAGTTTAATAAGTTTTTATTTTTTGCAATATTTCCTTGAGTTTTCTATATACACAATTACATCCCCAATGGAGACAATTTTACCTTTTCTTTCCAGTTCAGTCTTTATGTCATTTATTTCTTTTTACTTTTTTTTTAAGTTTTATTTATTTTTTGAGAGAGCACAAGTCAGGGAGGGGCAGAGAGAGGGGCACAGAAGAGCCAAAGCAGGCTCTGTGCTGACAACAGCAAGTCTGATATGGAACTTGAACTCACCATCTGTGAGATCACGACCTGAGCTGAAGTCCAACGCTCAGCCGACTGAGCCACCCAGGTGCCCCCATTTATTTCTTTTTATTATCTAATTGGACAGACTAGGAATTCTATTACATGTTGAACACAAGTGGTGAAAGAGGAATATCTTTGTCTTGTTCCTGAAATTAGGAGATGTGATGGTTAATTTTACGTGTTAACTCGACTGGGCCACAGAGTTCCCAGACATTTTGTCAAATATTATTTCAGGAATGTCTGTCAGGGTGTTTCTTGAGATTAACATTTGAATCAGTAGACCGAGTAAGGCATATTGCTCTCCATCATGTTGATGGGTCTCATCCAATCAGTCAAAGACCTGAGCAGAACAAAAAAGCTGACCCTTCTGTGAATAAGAAGGAACTCCTGCCTGACTGCTTTTTTGAGCTGGGACATTGACTTTTCTCACTTTTGGACTTGGACTGGAATTGCACCATCAGATCTCCCGGGTCTCTAGCTTGCATACTACAGATCTCAGGACTTCACCTCTATAATTGCATAAGCAATTCATATATATACATATATATTTTTATTAAGGTGGGATGAAAGTATGATAAAATATAAAACTCACATATATATGTGTGCATAGATGATATATAGATGTAGATATAGATATAGATATAGCTATAGATACAGATATAGATAGATATAGAGCGTCTTTAGAGAGCCCTGACTAATACAGGAGAAAAAATACAGTCTTTACCATTAGGTATAATATTAGCTCTAGGCTTTTATCATGTCCATCATCAAAATGATGAAGCGTATTTTATTTATAGTTTATTGAAAACTTGTATGATGAATGTAACTTTCAATCTATCAAATTTTTTTTCTCTTTAGATGATTACTTAATTTGTTTTCTTTATGAAATGTTAGAGTGGTGAATAACATGGATGTCACTGTTAAGCCTACCTTGCATTCCTTGGTAAAGCCCATTTAAATACGACGTATTATCCTTTTCCATATTGCCTGATTTAATTAGCTAATATTTATTAAAGGTTCTATATACCTAGGCTCATTATGAATGTTTGCCTTTAATTTCATTTTTGTAGTGTTCCTTGTCAGCTTTTTCTTTTAGGTTTTTGGTAAAATCATTAAATGAATTGGGAAACAATAACTTCTGTTTTCTGGAAGATTTTGTCTAAAATTTCTATTATTCAAGGTAGCTATTTTGGCTTGGAATTTTCTTTATGGAAAGGTTTCTAATTATAAATTAAGTGTATTTAGTAGATAGAGAACTACTCACATTTTCTATTTCTTTGTGTGTCAGTTTTGATAATTTTGTCTCTCAAGGAATTTGTCTATCCTATGTAACCCATAAAATTTAGTGGCATAAAGGTATATATGATTACTTTCCTTTTAATGATTGGTCAATGGCTATCTCTTCTATTTCATTGCTAATATTGGTAATTGGTAGTTATTTTTTTTTTCTTAAACAGCATTGCTAGAGATCTATCAATTTTAATAATTTTCAATTTCAATAGTTTTCAATTTCAATAATGTTTTCCTTTCAACCCATAATGGCTCTATTGATTTACTCTGTGGTTTCTTAATTTCATTGATTATTGCTTTCATTTTTATCATTTCCTTTCTTCTGCTAACTTTGGGTTTCATTTGCTCTGAATTTCCTAGTCTCTTAACATGCAAATGCCAGTCATTGACATGAAAAGTTTCTTCTTTTCTAATATTAACATTTTAAGAATATATATATTTTTTCTAAACACTGATGTTGCTATAGTACATAAATTTTAATTTCTTTAATATTACCACTCAAAGTGTTTTCTGATTTCCCTGTGATTTCTTCCTCAGAGGGCATTGCTTAATGTCTAATTCCATAGGGGAATTTTAAAACATCTTATTGTTAATGGATTGTAATGCATATTGTTTCATTCCCTCTAGATTTATTGAGGTTTTCAATGGCCCAAAATATGGCATATCTTGGTGACTGGTCCATGTGCACTTGAAAAGAATGTGTATTTTGGACTCAACCAACTGAGCCACCCAGGTGTCCTTCCATCTGAAATATTAAAGTGTGCTGATGACAAATTCTCACATCTTTCATTTATTTGAAAATGTCATTATTGTACCTTAATGCTTGAAGGATTTTTTCCCTGATAATAGAACAGAATTCTTGGTTGTTAATTAGTTTTTTCCTTTAACGTTTTAAAGATATCATTCCATTATCATCTGATTTACTTTTTTATGATTGGAAATCAGCTATAATTCTTATTGTTGATTATCTCTATGAATGTGTCATTTACTCTTACTACTTTAAAGAGTTTTTTTTTTTTAATTTATCTTTGTATTTGAGCAAACTGCTTAGGGTTCTTTCTGTCTGTCTGTCTGTCTGTCTCTCTTGTAATCATTTTTAGTTTCTTGGTTCTGTGGGTTTATAATTTTTACCAAAAATTAGAAATTTTCTGTTTTTTAAATCATTTTCAACTTGATACCTAATTGGGTTGTTTTCTTTTTATAGAGATACAAATGGCACCCAACATTATATGAGTTTCAGGTGTACAACATAATGATTCTATATTTGTATATATTGTGAAATGATCACAGTTCACATCCATCACCATACATAGTTGCTATAAGTGTTGCCAGCCTATACTGTAATCTAAGGTTCAGCAGATTTTTCCTCATTTCTGAAATATCTCTCTATGTAGAGCTAACCAAATCTGCCTGACCACATCAATATTAGGTATCTGTCCTCATTTATAGAAGCTGCCATTGTTTTGGGCTAAGCAAATAAAAGCATATTTCTTTCTGTAATTCAGCATATCAGGGCTCACTTTTATGCACAATTCCTTACTAGCCCTGTGAAAATCATGGTCATAATTTTATCTGGGTTTTTCTTGTTGCTACTGAGGGAATAAAGTCTTCTTATCCTTGTTCCAAATCCCAACCAGAAGCGCACCTTTAAGAGGTGAGTTGGGACAATGTCACATGGTACAGCATGAATACGAACAAGCAAAGGCAAGTTCAGAAAACTGGCCTCAGAAGGATGCAGAGAAAATTTCTCTGGTAATTTGATGATCGTCTTTTTTGGGGGGTGGGGGTGGGACATTAGCATCATTTGGATCTTCCTTGGGTGAAGGTCCAAACCCCCTCCATCTCATTTCTGTGGAAAATTGATGAGATAGATTGCTGCCAGTGAATATTGGTTAGAGATGCCAGAGGTGGCACTTTGGGACAGAGAACACAGTTCCTGACTTTGTGTGGGATTGCTTACGCTGGATTATCTATTTCTCAGTTCATCTTGTTTAGACTCCATATGTCCATTTTGAAATAGTTTCATCTCTTACAGTGTGACCAGTGATCTGGATTTATCTGTGGTCTCTTCACCCTTGAGAACAGGTGGCTTTTCACCTTTCCATGATCAAATGAGAAGGGTAAGATCAGGGGAAAGGAGTTTAAAATAAGAAAGATTAAATGTTCATCTGGGTCCAGCCCTATTGACCACAGAGAAAGATCACAGAGAATTTGGAACCCAAGCTTCACGTGGTGTTAAACTTTTTCTTTGCCTGGAGAATTCCATGAAGCCATCACCTTCAAAATATGTGGTGACTACAGACAACTTATTTGGGGAATTCTTTATTTGGGGAGGTTAGCCACATGTTTCTCCCTTATAATGGGATTGTTGTGAGAGGTACACAAGCTAATATCTAGAAGAACTACTGCCTATCAAGTCCTCTATGGAATAATAACTGCTTATTTTATTATTATTATAACCAATAGTATTTCTACAAGGAGAGAAATTGGTTGGGCCACATGCATTGGGAGATTGCTGACTTGTTAAAGGGGGAGAGAGAGAGAGAGAGAGAGAGAGAGAGAGAGAGAGAGCTGCCTTAGTGGCACAGACTTCTGGTCATAATGAGTTGTAGTGAGGCATCGAACATTGCTCTTGGATTTTGGTCACAAAGAGAATGGAAAAACAGAAGTAAATCTTTAAGCAGGGGATGGCGTGCAGTTCCAGTTTTTTGGGGTTTTTTTCTATAAAATGGCTTGCGGTTTTTTTCTTAGGCTGCACTATCTAGCCCGATCACAGTTGGGTGTTGCTACCTGTCACCAGGTGACTCTTGCCTGGGCTGGAGGTTGGGGGCATCCCTCCTGACTGTGTAAGGTAAAATAGGCTCTGTGGGCTTCAAATAGCCACAGGGAGCTTGATGATGGCAACTGGCTTTCTACCCCATTACATGTGAATAAAACGGCACCTCCCACCCTCTCCTTGGGTGCTGTAGAAGAATCCGCAGGGTGTACAATCCTGGAGCTTACGCCTTGTGTCCGGACTATGTGCTCTGTGAATGTCGTCAGAGGGGTCGTTGAAAACAATCCATATTTAAGGGTCTAGAGGAGAGTATCTTTAAAAGCCTTACTCTTTTTTATGCCCATTTTGTAGGCAGCCCATGTAGCGTGGGAATTAGTCTGGTGAGCCTTGTGGACACATTTGCCCCTTCGTGTGACAGTTTGCTTTTCTCACATATGGGGGAGATTAGAAGTCAGCATACTTGTTAAAAGGCCTTCTCCCCAGCTCCCTACACACCAGATTGTCTGGTGAGTTAGGAGCATCAGGCTTATTTATTCACTTCACAAACATAAGTGAGCTCTCTTCTGAGTTTCCTTCAGATATAGTGCCGTAATATCTAGTTCATAGCCAAAGAAAGGGACGGAAGCAAAGTAACATTGACTTGAAGAGCTTGCCCAAGTTCCTTCCCTGAATGCTGGCTGTAGCAGACACTTGGCATTTTCAGGCCATCTCAGCATGACTCAAGGGTCTGCTCGTCCGTACTCTGAGTATTTCATACTCTCAAAACACGAACTAACAAATATTATCCATCGTTATTACTACTGCTTTCAACACTATGAGAAACACGTTTTATTGCCTCCATTTGACAGACGTTGCTCTTGAGGTTGGACGACTTGCCTCAGTTTCCGAGATTACGAAGTGATAGAGATGAAATTCACAATTACAGAACCAAGTCACTTAACTACACATGCTGCCTCTTATCCTACCACTGAGTAACTTTCCAAGGATTACCTGTAATGGAACCAGGATTCAAATGAAAATCTTTCTGACTCTCCAGCCCCAGTCTATCTGCTTTGCCTCACCTTCTTTCCAGGTCCAGCAAGAAGATAAGAGGCAGAGTTATAAAGTTCGAAGGGCCAGGCGACTCTGCATAGATTGCTAACTCCTTCCCCAGGAAGCGGAAGCTAGGATAGCTAACACCTGGTTCACATTTTACATTTACAAAACATTTTCAAACGGTCAATGCTTTCAATGCTCACAGTAACCCTGAGAAGCAAGCATTCTTACTTCCACTCCCATTTGAGGAAACTGTAGTCCGAGACTCAAACCATTTGCCCAGAATCATTCTGTTCAACTCGAATCTGCCTCATTTGGCTTCAAACTCTTCATTTCCTCCAGCATACAATTTTACACACACACTTTACCCTTGAGAAAGTTGCGTTCTTCCTTCACTTTGAAACATCTCAAAGAATATCTGTGCCTTTTGTGCATGTGAAATTGGCACAACGACAATTTTTTTTTTTTTTTTTTTTAATTTTAGCATGCTCCTTTGGACTTTTCTTGCCAAAGCAGAACTTTGATCCTTGCCGGAGTTAGCTCATTATACCCTACATTGTACATAAGTGGGTAGTTACGGGTACATACGACACCGTTTATGACTAAAAATTAGTTTCTTTTTCTCTTACTTGAATTCTTTTGCTGGGACTGAGGGACACTGCTTCCCACGGCCTTTCACAAAAGATGGACAAACAGATCCATCTGTGTGTGTCTTTCCCCCAAGGTGGGGATGCACATACTGAGATTTGCTCCCATCACACTTCTAGGCTTTCTGGTATGAGCAGGAGTGGAATCCCAGGAGACCACTTTGGCTTCCATGCCTGGGTGATACGTTTCCTTCCTGACATAAAAGCGGCCCATGTCTCCTGAGATCTGTGCTGGATCTATTTTCTTTCAACTCTTTTAGCTTACTTAAAGGATACATTTGAATTGCTGATAACGAAGATAATATGATGCCATTTTTACTGGGGGAAAAAAAAGCAAAACAAAAACAAAAAAGAACAACAACAAACTCATCCAGGATCAAGATCAAGGCACTGAAAAGAGAATGGGGAAAACATTAATAATTCAAAGACAAAGAAAATAAGAAATGCATCTCCTAGAGAGAATGAAAGATGGAATGCCATTCTGCCTTTTTTTTTTTATTTATTTTTTTTTTTTTAGGACATGCTTCTGATTGGATAGAAAGTCTCTGTGTCTCTACTGGTTCTGAAGATGAAAATTTTAAGGTGAATTCAATCCCCCAAATCAGAAAATGGCAAGAGTTCAGGGTCAGCTGACACTTAAACACTGCCATCGATAAGAAAAACCATCCAGGTTACTGTTCTAAATATAACTTCGAAATTTGCTTTTAAAAGAAGGCATCAAAAAAACAAAATAAAGAAGGCATCATCTTCTCATTTTAAAGTAACATACTTAAATATAAATTCAAACAATTGTCGCATAGAAATAAAATGAATTTCAAATTTTTACTTTTATGATTATAATATAATAACAGTTACAAATTAAATATGGCTTGAGGCTCCTGGGTGGCCTGGTGGTTAAGCGTTGGACTTCGCCCCAGGTCATGATCTCACAGCCGGTGAGTTCGAGCCCCATGTTGGGCTCTGTGCTGACAGCTCAGAGCCCAGAGCCTGCTTCAGATTCTGTGTCTCCCTCTCTCTCTGGCCCTCCCCCACTCCTGCTCTCTCTCCTTCAAAACTAAATAAATATTTTTAAAAATTAAAAAAAAAAAAAAAAACAAATAAGGGGGGCCTGAGTGGCTCAGTCAGTTGAGCGTCCGGCTTCAGCTCAGGTCATGATCTCACAGCTCATGAGTTCGAGCCCCGCATCAGGACAGTTTAGAGCCTGGAGCCTGCTTCAGATTCTGTGTCTCCCTCTCTCTCTGCCCCCTAACCCACTAGCTTTCTGTCTCTGTCTCTCTCAAAAATAAATCAACGTTCAAAAATATTAAAAAAAAAAAAAACAAATAAATATGGCTTACTTCAGAGATCTAAATATGGCTTCATATATACTTTCAGTATCTGTATACGAATATGTAAGATTTCTATTCCATAAATATATAGATAACATTATCTTCCAATAAAATTTATTCTGGCACTTGAAGCGTTAGAGGAAAAATCATTTAAAAGAAGATAAATTCTGAAATATGAATATCGATTAAAATTTGTAACAACCATTCAATAAGTCCATAAAGCGTGGAAATGTAATGTATGAATTCATACTTACTGAGTTTTTGTTGGACCTAAACTTTGTGTTTCACACTGTTATCTGGCGCTAAGGATACAGAGCACAGAGTAGCAGTTTGAACCGGAATTTCGGTTTTTTTAAGTTAAAACAGTTAGTGGCAATTTAAACAGCAATTTCACACGATTTAACCTAAGAAGTAAAACATGCCCCTTGTCCTCATGGGATTCGGCCTGGGAAGGAAGACAGACTTATAAGCAGACAGGTGCAAGCACAGGGTGAAATATTAGAGGTGGCTTTTTAATGGTAGGTTTTATATATATTTAAAAGTAGGAGCAGAAGGGATTAGAACACTGGATAGGAGCGGAAGGAGGGGAGATAAGAAAGGGGTGTGTTGTTTTGTAAAGGTTAAGGTTGCCTATGAAGCAGAGAGCATCATTTGAATCTGGGGGTGGGGGTGGCAGGGTGTATTTCTTTGTGAGTTTTTTTTTTTTTTTTTAAGAGAAGAGAGGGAAGTTTTCATGTTGAGAGGGGAAAGGAGTCAGGAGGAAGGTTATGGAGAGTGACCCCAAAGATGCCGGACAGGAGGGTTTCTGGCGCTGTTTATTTGAATCGTGAGAGTCTACGTACCATGTACATGACTTAGTAAGTAGGAGGCGTGCAACAAATGTTTCTTGAACTGAAATAAAAACCCTGCTGGATTCTTCTAATTTCTGACAGCACATTGTTCTCCAGGGACAATAGCTGATGAGAGTCAATTCTGGGAAGAAATCTTGTCATTTCATTTCTAAACGCATCAGGTAAATAATGTCAGAAGGGAAAAAAGGAAAGAAGAGGAAAAACAGTATTTTGAAGGACTCTGAACGGAGCCCAAAGAACAGTTTGTGGTAGAGGCAGGAAAGGAAGCAGTCTTATAATCAGAGACGGTGAGTCATGCATAAGAAGGATTAATGAACGAAGACCTGGGTAAGGAAAAGTATTAAAGATAAAAAAAAAAAATCATGAAAATGAGAGAGGATTTTCGAAGCTCAAAGCATAGTATTCTAGAAAGGCAGCAAGAAAATTATTAGTCCTCGTTGACAGAAAGAATGTTGTTGTTAATTACCTTGTGAAATACAATGGCTGTCCCTTTTTCTTACAGAAAGCGAATCCATGTAATGTGTGAATGGAGAATTAGCAAACGGTTATACTAGGCTGGGCTCTGCTGAGAAGGTAAAATTTAGAAGGAAGTTCATAGTCAGGATGAGTGGTAGGGGCAAAGAGTCCTATTTTCCATGGCAGAGAAAGAAAGAAAGAGAGAGGGAGAGAACTGTAGAGTCAAGGAAAAAAGCCTTTCCAAAATTCTGAAGTTAAAACGGACAACTGTGAATTGATTTTTATATAATCTGTGATTCTTTTCCAAATATTCCAAGCCAATCTAATTCTGATTTCAGAAGTTTTTTTCCCCCGTGGAGTTCTCTCTGTAAAGGACAAAGCTTATACATTGTCTCCACGGTATAAAGAGTGCCAAGCCCAAGCCGTTAGGACCCCAGAGTGCCTCCATTTCAATTCTCCCTCCTCTTCAACTTGTGCCTTTCTCCAGCCTCCTGGGTGTTAAGACACCTCCATGGATCTCCATTTGAAAACCATTTCATAACTTAGCCTTTTTTAAAAAAAAAAAAAAGGTCCTTGTTTTTGAAAATTTTATTTACTCCACTAGGGGTCAAAATAGCCCTTCTAAGCCCTACTTCCCTCTTCCCCCGCAAACCTCACCTCTGCCACTTTTCCTGGTGACAGTCACCACATGGGCAGTAAGTGTGCCCCGAGCACCAGTAAGTGTGCACTGGGTTCTGGGTGTACCAAGTGCGTGACTGAATTACAGATGTTACTACTTCACGGAGGGCCACTGCTGTGCCCGGCTCGCTACGGCCCAAGGTCCTTCACCTGGTCACCAGTAGGGGAACTGATTACTAAAACTGTGAAACCCAAAACATCTAACTATTTGCCCGAAACTCCAGAGCTCAAAGCCAAAATGAGACCAAGTAAATCTGAATTATTCTTTAAGCAACGTGCAGACATTTTTACAAGAGCCTGGACTTCAACTAGCATGGATCCAGGTTCAGAGCCTGATCACAGACATCAGCAACCAAGAGAGTTTAGTGGATGTCACCTTTCTGGGTCTCAGTTCCACCGAATGTGCAAAGAAGACGGTACTCCTTATAGGCAGCAATGGTATGATATAGGTCAAATGCCTAGCATGGTTCCTGGTTCAGAGAAGCCACTCAATAAATAATAAGTAATTATTAATATTATTTGTATACGTTCCATATTTTCTCAACGTTTCTGGAATGTTAAAGTCCCCAAAAGACAGTCTCACTGCAACATCGAGGGTCAAGATGAAATGGCTTATGATGTGCAATTTATCAGAGTTAGTGTAATGTATACACCGGAGCCTCCTGCTTAAGAACACACTGAAGGCAATCGATACTTCTAGCACCAAAACTTCCCTGTCATAACATTCTACTTAAACAATCGATAGACAAATAGGAAGACCTTAATGATTTAGCATATTATTAGCATAATGCGGTGTCTACTTGGAAGGCGACTTTGAACTGCAGTTGGAAATTGGAAGCAAGTGATTTTTTTTAAAGGCCACTCTCCTTTTTTTGGCAACTCTCCATTGACAGCATGTTACTTTTGCTTTCTTTGTCAAGCACAGGAAAACAGGAAGCACAAAATCAATTTGGACTCGGGGTGGGGGTGGGAGGCAGCTGGCAGAGAAGCGGGCTGTTCCTTGCAGTAGAGTCTGGTCTACGTGAAGCGGTAAGAGATCACTCTGAGCTCGGCCCGAGTCTCCCTCTGAGCTGCTCCTTTGAGCATTTTTGAACACAGAAGAAGAAACATGTGGGGTTTCTGGTCCCCTGAGGAGCTGTTTTTTATTTTATTTTATTTTATTTTATTTTATTTTATTTTATTTTATTTTACTTTATTTTATTTTATTT
This sequence comes from Lynx canadensis, assembly GCF_007474595.2. Lineage (NCBI taxonomy): Eukaryota > Metazoa > Chordata > Mammalia > Carnivora > Felidae > Lynx > Lynx canadensis. The sequence continues at coordinate 75,826,123 of NC_044320.2, forward strand.
TATTTTAATTTTATTTTACTTTCCTTTTATTTTATTTTACTCTACTTTTATTTTATCTTATTATTTTATTTTATTTTATTATTATTGTTTTTTAATGCCTGCTGGGTGTATAAGACAGTGGAGTAAGATGGAGACAAGAAGACTGAGACCTGGACATAGACCCAGCTCTGCAATGAATTAGCCATGTGACCTTGATAAAATAACTGAATATCCCATGGCCTCTGCTTTTTTCATCCATGAGGACACTGAACCAGGAGGAGGAGTTTCACACTCAAATTCCAAGTAAGGAATGCATTGTGGGAAAGTCCTGGAGGCGACCCAGAGAGGCTGGTTGGGCTGTGGCCAACTGGGGATATCTTGGGCTCAATCCAAACACATTCAAATCCCATTAAAAAATAGTCATGCTCCAGAGAGAACGTTTGCTGGCTGCCAATTTGAGCCCTCTGGACCAGAGGATGTGGAAGGTCTTTCTTAGTTCTATGATTTGGGCCACCCTGGCACGGGAAAGTAACACCAACGGATGTTGAAGGATGTGCAACTACAGTGGTTTGCCAAGTAATGCTTAGCTATGCATTATATGAAAAACTCGAAGTGTGTAAAAAAATACTCTTGCTCTAGATATCCTGATTCTGAAACAAAAACTAAATGAATTCCAGTTTAATTAGAATTAAACCTAGGATTAATAAATGGCTTTCGGGAATTTTTAAACATACCAAAACATGTACTACTGTGAAAAAAATGTATTAGATGACAGACATTAGCTTCAGAATCATTTACCATATTCTATGTAACTAGATATATACACACCAGAAAGTGTTTCCCTTAATGGCCACTCAGCAGGGACTCAATCCATCTGTCTCCATTAAAAGAAAGAGGAAGGGTTTTATTTATAGAACAACTAAAAGTATCCATTGTTGCTTTATTATGCATTTTAAAATTATGAAGAAACACAGATGCTGCTTCCCAAACTTTTCAGCTCAAGTAGGACTTCTTTGATCATTTCCCAAGTCAAAGAGATCAGAACCTAGAAGGCACTGAGTGACCCAAATTATCACCCGATAGCCAAACCTCTCAATAAGCAAATCTCATCCACTTTGAAGGGCTCCTTGATTCTGCCACACAGGGTGTCATACAGACAGCGAGGACCACAGATCACCAGAGACAAAGTAGGATTTTTTTTGTTTTTGTTTAAACTTCTGGTTTTGAAGTAAATACAGGTTCATGGGAAATTGCAAAGATAGCACCCAGCCTCCGCCACGGGTTACCTGTTACACAGAGCCCAAGATCAAAACTAGAAAACTGACACAGGAACAAAGTATGTGGCTGGGTCTGCGGTGGGGTTGCGTGGGTAGGTTTGTGTAACCACACTGCAGTGAGATACACAAATGTCTCATCCCCGCTACGTTCTCCCTGCGGTTCCCTTTTGTATGCACACTCACCTCCCTGCCATTAATTTTTTCTCCATCTCTATATTTTGTAATTGTGACAATATTACACAAATGGAATCACATGGGAAATTGTACAGTGGCTTTTTTCCACTGGATTTCTCTCACTTGGCATGAGATCCTTGAGACTTATCCAGGTCGTTTCATTTCTTTTTATTTTTGGGCACTCCTTTGTATTGCAAGGAGTATTCCATGGTATGGGTTTGTTTAACCATTTGCCTATTTTAGAACATTTTTACTTTTTTCTTGGGTAAATGCCCAGAAGGGAAATTGCTGGGTCACGTGCTAGGTGTGTGTTTAGTTTTTTAACAGACATTCAAACTGATTTCCAACATGGCTGTATCATTTTACAGTCCTACCAGCAATGTCTGAGAGATAGGGCCTCTCTCCATCCTCATCAACATTTGGTATTGTCAGTATTTTTCAATCATAGTTGCTCTAACAGGTATGTATTGATATCTAATTGTAGTCTTTTTTAAAATGTTTATTTACTTTTCAGAGAGAGACAGACAGACAGAGAGAGCATGAGCGGGAGAGAGGTGGAGAGAGAGGGAGACACAGAATCCAAAGCAGGCTCCAGACTCTGAGCTGTCAGCACAGAGCCCAACGTGGGGCTCAAACTCACAAACTGCGAGATCATGACCTGAGCCTAAGTTGGACGCTTAACTGACTGAGCCACCCAGGCACCCTGTCTCGTTGTAGTCTTAATGGCTAGTGATGTTGAACATCTTTTATGGCCTCACTTTCTCTCCATATATCTTGTTCAGTTAAGTGTCCCTTCATGCTGTTTGCCCATTTTTTAATTAGATTTGTTTGTTCCTTGTTTTTTACCGTTACATTTTGAGAGTTCTTTATATAGTCTAGATATGATTCCTGTAACAGATATGTGGCTTGAAAATATTTTTTTTCACAATCTGTAGGTTATCTTTTCATCATCGTAACAGGGTCATTTGCAGAACAGAAGTTTTGAATTGATGAAGAAAAGTTTATCATCTTTTTTCCTTTCTGAATTATGTTTTTCATGCCTGAGGATTCTTAGTGAAACCCTAGGTCCTGAAGTTTTCCTTCTATGTTTTCTTCTAAACATATTGTAGTTCCATATTTTACATCTAAATATATGATCCATGTTGAGTTATTTTGGGTATAAGGCATTAGATATAGGTTGAAGTTTATGGGTTTTGTTTGTTTGTTTGTTTGTTTGCTTATAGATGTCAAATCTTCCAATGCCATTTGTTGAAAAGGATTTCCTTCCTCCATTGAATCACTTTTGCACTCCTGCTAAAAATAAGTTGGGCATATGTGTGGGAGACTATCTCTAATTCTACAATCTGTTCCATTGATGGAGGTATCTATCATTCCACAAATGCCACTCAGTCTTGATTACTCAAACTATAATAAATCTTAAAATTGGGTAGACTGCTCACAGGTTATTCTTTTTCAGAATTGCTTTTAGTTATTCTAGTTTCTTTGTCTTTCATTATATTATTTTGGAATAATCTTTTCTATATAAAAAAATTTCCCATGAATTCAATAGGAATGGCATTAAGCCAGTATATCAACTTAGAATTGATACCTGTATTAAGTAGAGTTTCCCATTGTATTGGAGGGGATTGTAAGTGGTATTGTAATTTTTTTTTTTTGAGAGAGAGAGAGAGAGAGAGAAAGTGGGAACAGAGGGGGGGGCAGAGGGAGAGGGAGAGAGAGAGAGAGAGAGAGAGAGAGAGAGAGAGAGACAATCTTAAACAAGCTCCATGCTCAGCACAAAGTCCAATGTGGGGCTTGATCCCACAACTCTGGGACCATGACCTGAGCTGAAATCAAGAGTCAGATGCCCAACTGACTGAGCCACCCAGCTGCCCCAGTGGTACTGTATTTTTACATTCCAATGTCCATGTATTCATTGCCAGTATAGAGACAGACATGCAATCGATACTTTTGTGTGGATCTTGAATTTTGTGACCTAGCTCAGTTCAATTATTAATCCTAAAAGTTTTTTCTTTCCTTTGGTAGATTTCCTGGGAAATTTTACATATATGATCATGCCATCTGTGAATAGGGAAGGTGCCCTCCCTTTCTTCCTAAGTTGTATGCCTTTATTTCTTCCTCTTGCCTTATTGAAGTGGCCAACACTTCTAATACTACATTCAATAATAACGATGACCCTGGGGTACCTGGGTGGCTCAGTCGGTTAAGCGTCTGACTTGGACTCAGGTCATGATCTCGCTGTCTGTCATTTTGAGACCTGAGTCGAGCTCTGTGCTGACAGCTCAGAGCCCCGAGCTTGCTTCAGATTCTGTCTCCCCCTCTCTCTGCCCCTCCCTGACTCATGCTCTGTCTCTCTTGCTCTCTCAAAGTTAAAAATAAACATGAAAAAGATTTTTTAAATAATAGTGATGACACTGGTGGTCAACCTTGCTTGGTACTTGTTTCTCCCTACTTAGGGGGAAAGCATTCAATTTTTCATCATCAAATATCGTGTTCGTTGTAGGTTTTCTTTTTTTGGATGTTTTTTGGCAGCGAAGAAGTTCTCATCTGTTCCTGGTTTTCTGATATCTTAATCATGAATGGGTGTTAACTTTTGTCAAATGATTTTCCTGAATCAATTGATAGAGTCATGTGATTTTTTTATGTTAAAATGGCAGACTGCATTATTAATCTTTAACCTTTGAACCAGCCTTACATTCTTCAAATAAATACCATTCATTAAGATATAAAATTCTTTCTACATATTGCTAAAATTATGTTCACTAATATTTTGTTAGGGATGTTTGTGTCTATGTTCATGAGTGCTATTGGTCTTTATTTTTATTTGTTTTGTACTGTCGTTGGTTTTAGTATCAGGATAACATGAAACACAAGCTTCATAAAATGAACTGGCAAATTCGATTTCTATTTTCTGGAAGATACTGTGTAGCACTGGAGCTAATTCTTTAAACCTTTCATAATTCTTCTTTAAATCCATTCTCCAGTGAAACTATCTGGCCTGGAGATGTCCTTTTTTGAAATGCTTTTCATTATACATACAATTTCTTGGATCGTGGCAAAGCTATTCAAGTTATCTAGTTCATACAGGGTGAGTTGTAGGACGTGTTTTTTGAAGAATTGGTCCACTGCATCTAAGTTGTCAAATTTATGTGTGTAGAGTTGTGCATAATATCCTCTTATTACACTTTTGGTGTAGAACTTACCCTGTACTTCATCTCTGGTGGAAGTTCTGACTCTCCACTCATCCCCCTCTGATGGCACCTCATTGCTAGCAGATGGGATGGAAGTTAGAGACCCCAATATGGCCTCCACTGACCCCTTGTGGAAGAAGGTGTCTTGTTACCACCCAGCAGAGGTGAAAATTTTGACTTCCTACTCATTCTCCTTTGACATCACACTCGTGGAGACGATTGGGGTATCTTTTTATAGCCTGGAGAGTGTGAATATCTAGGCTTTCTATTCAGTCTTTGGTAGGAAGTGTAGGGAAACAACACATTCCCCTCCCAGCCCCGTGGTATTGGCTACAGTAAAGTGGTTATTACCTAGAAGATTTTCTGTCTTTCTACTCTGCCTTTTTCCTGGTCATGTGACTAAAGAAAACAGGATTCTTATTTTATTTATTTTTATTTTTATTTTTAGTCTGTGCCCAATGGCATTTCTAGATTGCTGCCTTCTCCAGTATCTGGTCTGGGACACGTGAGGCAAAAGAAAAGTCAGAGAATTCATCTTCGTGTTGTTCCTCAGGTCTCGATGTCCCCAGTCAGTCTACCTTCTCTCACCTTTCAGAATCTTCTTATGTTTGTCATACGTATAATGTCTAGAGGGGGTGTTTTTGGTACTTGGTGGGAGGAATATAGAAGAGTATTTCTACTCATCTATCTGAAAGCAGACATTCCCCCAAATAAGACACATTTAGTCCAAACTTTTCACATTCTTTTGCTGGTTCTTCTTGAACCTTTAGGCATATTTCCCATATACTTTCTGACCAAATTATGTAAGGAAGGATATAATAAATTTAAGATAAAATTGTTTCCAACATAAAACCTGTGAAGAGCCCAAAATAAATCAGGAAAAGGAAATGCATTTCATTTTATTTCAATCAAGGCTTTATCCGGGCAGCCTAGCACCCAACAAAGTATACTTTCCAGTGTTTATATTGCTTCTACCTTAGAGCAGAAAGGCAGGAATTTAGGGAAAATTAGCTATTTTTGAAAATTGTTATGTGTCTTTGGGGGCTAAACTTATACCAGACAGCAACTTAAGGAACGAAAAGAAGTTAAAATACATTAAAATGTGTATTTTGACTGGATGATAGACTCTAAACATATCTCCATTTTTAAATAGCACAGGAGAACTTAAAAAGGCTTCCTTGGAAAAGGCAAATTCTCACATAGGTATTAACAGCCAACACATGACTAGATTTAAACTACCTGGCCCAGTCTGGGTGGTGGTAGCATGTGCCTCACCTGATGTCCTGTATCGGTGTCTTAATGACAAGGCATTTATATTTCTGCTTTCCTGGATTTCTAACTGAAAAGGAGATCGAAATCCAAATTCATGTTTTGGCAAAACAGTATCTCAATGATAATGAGCATACGTATTCATTTGTGGTTAGGCAGTTGAGTATCATTTAGATTAGGATTAAACTGAGAAGTCTACAATGTGATTTTCTACCTAAATTTACCCTCCTAGACACTGCTCTGCACAACGAGCTGGTTCTAGAACACAGACAGTATTTTGAAAAGCTTTAGGTCTAGACGTTCACTATTGTTCATTTTTCATTATTTATGCTTCATGTACCTAATTATTGCTCTCACTGCTTTGGATGTGTCTGAATTAATCAGATATTTCTAATACCAAGCCAATTACCAAAGTCATAATGAGATGCAACTGTGTACAATAAAATGCAACTTCTTCTCTTTTGATTTCGTGACAAAGTCAGCAAAAGCCCTCCGTATTTCTGTAGTTCACAAAACACTTGGTATCGAAGTTTATAATATCCATTGTTCTTAAGAATTACCTGTTAAACTGTTAAGACTCGCTCAAGATTTTTAACAGCACATCGTTAATAACTTAATTTGCTATAAGCAGATGACAATGATTCACTTCTTTGAAAAAACAGTAATAAGATTAAAGCTAGATAATTAAAAATTAGATAACAATGCACATGCTAACAAACACCAGCAGACCGCATTACTCCTATGGATGTAACACAGAGTAAGTATCAAAATATTTTCTTTTTTTCTTATAATATAAATAAATCATAAAATCTATAAGAGGTAAGCATATTACCGTTTGCAACTGGATCACACTGGGGCTCTTTTGACAACAGTATTACCTGGATCTAATGAATTCCCAGGCTTCAATTTCCAATTGCATTTCCTAATTAAGCAAGACAATGTGCAGAAATGGTCTGCTCTGTGCCTGATGCTGGGTCTTGTGATAAGTTTTACATGCACGGATCATCCAATTAAGCCCCACATCCCCCTCGGTTGCTATAGCTTAGAGAATCCAAGTTTTGTTGCAGTTGGGGTGAGTGTATTACATTTTTCCCCAAGTTCCTTCAGTGAGCAAGCTCCAAAGTGGGAAATAAAAATCAAGTTCTGCTGATTCCAGCTTTGCCTGTTCTGCTGCGTCCAGCCCAAGCTCTTCCGTTCGCTATAAAATGGAAACCGTTATGATGTCCTCTAACAGCAACAGAAATGCTTGGCTAGATCACTTCTCTTCCACAGCGATTCTAGAAAATGATTAACGAGCTGGTAGTTATTATGGGAGTTACTTTTTTACCAAAAGGAAAAATACACCACTTGTGATTTTTCGTGTAACCAGTAAGTATTCTGTCCTGTGTCGGAGCAGGTCTGAGCCAGAAGCCGCAGTGCCTTTTGCGTTCACGGATGCCTCTCTCGCAGTTAGCTTTTTCAAATGCTAGCCGAGGCCTTGCCCCCTTTACCCGTGCAACGTTTGCAAAGGCACAAGGACAACTGCCTCCACACTGAGCGTGTCCACCTGCCGGCTGAGGCATCCTGGTTCGCAAGGAGGAAATCCTCATCTGCGTGCAACCTAGGAGAAGCATGGGACAAACCTTTCATTCTCAGAGAAACACCCGACCCCGGGTAAAGCTGAGTCATAGGCGCCAGCCTCCTTTCTTTGTGAGATAAACCTGACAGTTTGGGTTAAAACCATTTCATAATCTCCTAGATCTGTAAGCCTTGCCAAGAGGGGTGTGCCTGACCAACTCTGTCCAGAGCTGGAGTTTCCATGATGGAAGAAACTTGTTCTAAACGCAAGAGCCTCTCAGCAGAAATCCCCTGGAAGAGGTGTTTGCAAAACCAAGAAAACCACGGCTCGAGGCATTAGCTGCTCTTACTTTTACAGTGTCCGGGCAGACGACGGGTCTCCTGCAGTGAAGACACGAACACCCTCGCCATCAAGTGCTGCTAATCCGTATTTTATTCTAAACAGTTCACAGGCTCAGATTAATCAGAGCCAATTATTGTCAGGAGAGAGAGGGAGAGAAGAGCCAACAAATTTGTATGTATTGAATGTCACTCTACCTATATTTACCGTTGAATCTTCACAGCATTCTTGTGAGGATTTGATTTTCTCTGGCCGGTGAGCACACGAGACTCCAAGAGGTAGATAGTTTGCCCGGATTCACAAATCTGGTAAATGGCACGTAAAACAGAGAGACTACACTAAGCATGTCTAGTTATTAAGTATCTACTACTGTGCTAGATGCTACATTTATTTTAGCTTTTATTTTTTCATTCAAGTATAATTAATATACAGTGATACGTTAGTTTTGGATGTGCAATAGTGATTCGACAATTTGTGCATTTCTCAGTGCTCATCGAGGTAAGTGTGCTCTTAGTCCCTCTGTTGATTTTACCCGTCCCCCCACTCACCTTCCCTCTTCTAACCACCAGTTTGTCCTCTGTGTTTGAGAGTCTGTTTTTTCATTTGTCTCTTTTATTCTTGTTCATTTTTTTTCTTAAATTCCACATATGAATGAAATCATATGATATTTGTCTTTCTCTGACTTACTTTACTTAGCATTTATACCTTCTAGGTCTATCCCTGTTGTCACAAATGGAAAAATGGCATTCTTTTTTGTGGCTGAGTAATATTCCATTGTATATGTATACGTACAATATATATGAATACACACACACACACACACACACACACACTACATCTTCTTTATCCATTCATCTATCTATGGGCACTTGGGTTGCTTCATCTCTGGGTTATTGTAAATAATGCTGCAATAAACATTGGGGTCCATATATGTTTTTGAATTAGTGTTTTTGTTTTCTTTGTGTAAATACTCAGTAGTGGAATTGTTAGATCATATGTCGTTCTGTTTTTAATTTTTTGAGGTACCTCCAGACTGTTTTCCACAGTGGAAAACCAATTTTCATCCTCACCAATAGTGCACTACATTTAGTCCTTACATGACTCTATAACTTAGGTGTTATTTCTCATATGACAGATAAGTAACTGAAGCCTCAAAAGGGCTTGATGGCTTTCCCAATGTCACATGGCTACCAAGTCAAAACTTTATGGGCTGCTCCAACTCATTCCAGAGCTCATGATGATCCCACCGGGTCCAGGGCTTTCTGCCCGGGTGACTTCAAGGCAGATGGCTTGCCACTGTGTCACAACACCTCCAGGCAGAAGTATTCATAATGAAAACACCAAATGTTGAAACGTTGAGCTCTGTCAAACAGCTCAGTTTAATTCACAAGCCACACATCCTCCATAAAAAAGTAAGAAAAGAATTCTGGGGTGTCTGGGTGGTTTAGTTGGTTGAGTGTCTGACTCTTGATTTCACCTCAGGTCACGATCTCATGGTTCTTGAGATCACACTCCGTGCTGGGCATGGATCCTGCTTGGAATTCTGTCTCTCTGCCCCCTTCCCCACACATGCTCACTCTCTCTCTCTCTCTCTCTCTCTCTCTCAAAAAAAAAAAAAAATTATGAGAAGTTTGCAAGCGAAATACCAGGTAGAGGAAATGAGAATCAGGGTATGACAGCGTATTGCCTCTCTGTGTTGATTTGTGGCTTTGAAGGCCATTTGTTATTCTAGAGAGAGAATGGAGTCCAAGGTTGGAGAAGCCCAGCCTGACCTGTAATCTGGGCTAGTCTCATTGGGCCAAATTTGCTCACCTACAAAATTATTTGATTAGATTTAATAGTAAAACTAAGACACCCTCTTGACTATTTATTTATTTATTTATTTATTTATTATTTTTTAAATGTGCATCCAAGTTAGTTAGCATCTAGTGCAATAATGATTTCAGGAGTAGAATCCAGCAATTTGTCACCTACGTATAACAAACACCCGGTGCCCATCCCAACAAGTGTCCTCCTTAATGCACCTTGCCCATTCAGCCCATTCCCCCACCCAAAACCCCTCCAGCAACCCTCAGTTTCTTCTATATATTTAAGAGTCTCTTATGGTTTCTCTCTGTATTGTTATATTGTTTTTGCTTCCCTTCCCTTATGTTCATCTATTTTGTATCTTAAATTCCACTTATGAGGGGAGTCATATATTTGTCTTTCTCTGACTGATTTCACTTAGCATAATACCCTCTAGTTCCATCCACATTGCTGCAAATGGCAAGATTTCATGCCTTTTGATTACCGAGTAATACTCCATTGTACATATATACCACATTTTCTTTAACCATTCATCAGTTGGTGGACATTTGGGCTCTTTCTGTACTTTGGCTATTGTTGAAAGTGCTGCTATAAACATTGGGGTGCACGTGCCCCTTCGGAACAGCACACTTGTATCCTCTGTATAAATACCTCGTAGTGCAATTGCTGGGTCGTAGGGTAGTTCTATTTTCACTTTTCTTTTTTTTTTTTTGAGGAACTTCCATACTGTTTTCCAGAGTGGCTGCACCAGTTTGCATTCCCACCAGCAGTGCAAGAGGGTTCCTCTTTCTCCACATCCTCGCCTCTTGACTTTTTTAAAAAGATTGTTAACAATAGCTAAAGAAGCAAATACTGTTGTAGTCATTTGTAACAAATCTCACTCTGAAATATATAATGTACAGCCTCCCCAATATTCCTTAATAAATTTACCACTCTCTTCCAAAAAAAAAGGGGGGGGGGTGCTAAGTTCCCTTCAAAACATTACAGCACCTTGAGAAAATCACTTTAGGATTTGTGTGTGTGTGTGTGTCATTATCCATAAAAACCAAATAAAAAATACAGGCATGATGGCTAAGGCTTATTATGTTCTAAAGGCATCAGGCAGGAAGTCCAAAGGCACTTTATCAGTTTGAAACACTTTTACTGTGATGATTTCTCATTTTATTTAAAGAATTTCAAAATTAAATTAAAAATTAAGTGGGGGCCTTGAATAGCTTCTGTTATGCCAAGGAATTGTCTGTGGTTGCCCAGACACTGCTACCAGGTGAAACAAGGGGTCTCTTCATGACAACCATACCTAATGCCCGCTTATCCTTGAGCACAGAAAGCTAAGCAATCAATATAAGAAGGAATGTATACAAGTGTATGCACATGTAGATACCACATTCAATCATTTCAGTAACATAAAATAAAAATTAATAGGCATCCTCTGTACGTATTAATTCAAAACATCCAAATGGGTAACAATGTGAAAAGTAACAGAAAAAAATGTAGTTGTTTGTTCTTATTTGTTTGCTTGTTTGTTTATTTCTGTGCTCTTATGGGAATTATTCACTTAATACAGTTGTTAAAGACATAAAGGCTACTTACTACAAGGTATACCTGAAGAACTTGGCAATAAAACAATTATGGATATCTTTTGATATAAAGTATAAAATCAAACTATAATGATTTGAATAAGAGAGCCACAGGTCATCTTGGGGAAGGATGATGGCTGTTATACTACCCTGGATTGATCACACCTGCCTGAATGTATGAATTGGTCTAAAAAGGAAACTTGGACCAGAAAGAAACAATGATCGTTATTTCAATGTTTATTTATTTTTGAGAGAGAGAGACAGAGAGAGAAAGAGAGAAAGAGTGAGCAGGGGAGGCGCAGAGAGAGAGGGAGACCCAAAATCGGAAGCAGGCTCCAGGTTCTGAGCCGTTAGTACAGAGCGTGATGCGGGGCTCGACCTCATGAACCAGAAGAAGTCTGATGCTTAACCGACTGAGCCACCCAGGTCCCGAGTGATGGCTATTTCAAAAGCTGTCTGCCACCAAGGTCACCATTCAAAGGATGTGTGGTATAATGGCAAATGTATATTTGCTCTTTGTCCCTGGTTCCTGACACAGAGCTAACTAAAACCCTAGCAATTTCTTGAGTGGGCAGGAGCTTCTATTGTCACTCATAACAAAATCCTTTCAACCATACCTGTGTTATGCTAATGGAGTGATTCTAGCAGGCTCCTAGATGGCTTCTGGATGGGCTGGTTGCCAGAAACACCAAGGTATGGTTAAAAGGCTGGAACTTTCAGTTCTCACTCCTACCCCCTGACTGCTGGGGAGGGGAAAGGAGCCAAAGGTTGAGTTCAATTACCAATGGTCAACGATTTAATCATCATGCCTATATAACAGAACCTTCATAGAAACCCCTTAGACAATGGGGTCCAGAGAGCTTCTGGGTTGCTGAACACACCAGGGTGACAGGATGGCATACCCAGGGAGGGCACAGAAGCTCTGTGCCTCGCTTGCTCACGCCATACTTTAACCTTGCATGTCTGCTGTTTGGCTGTTCCTGTGTTGTATCCTTTATAATAACCCAGTAAATGTGTTTTTTCTGAATTCTGTGAGCTATTCTAGCAAATTATCAAAGTTGTAGAGGTGTCATGAGAACCGCTGAATTTACAGCCAGGTTAGACAGAAGTGTAGAAGTCCCCTGCAGGGACTTGAACCTGCAACTTACATCTGAAATAAGGGCAGTCTTGTGGAACTGAGCTCGTTAACTTAGGCGGTCTGCATTCACTCTGGACAGTTTGCATATTAGTCTGTTTGAGCTGCCATAATGACATAGACTGGGTGGCTTAAATACTAAAGATTTCTTTTTTTATAGTTCTGGAGGCTGGGAGTTCAAGATCAAAGTGCCAGCATGGTCAATTCCTGGTGAGACCTCTCTCTCTGCCTTGTAGCAGCTTTTGTCTTCCTATGTCTTCACACAGCCTTATTCCACGCATGTGTGGAGATAGAGAGAAAGCCCCACCGGGGGTCAGGCTTCAACACAGAATTTGGGGAAACACAAACATTCATCCCATAACAATTATTGTCTGCGAATCGGAGGGTTGGTGTTGGAAAAGACACCAGGTTTTTGGCATCAAGAAAAAAGCCTCTCGGGATGCAAACAAAATTTGTCTTCAGGAAAAGGCTTATCGTTTGATTAGGAAAGCGTTGTCATGCTCCTTTTAGGTTCTGTAGGTTACTGCTCCAGGATTCAATCTTGAGAGACAGACTGAAATGAGAACCTGAGTTGCCCTTCAGCCCCCACTAAGATGGCCCATCCAATACCTCAGTCGCTCAGTTCCATGACCTAGCCCTGTAAGACTTTCTTCCCTCTGCCTCAGCCATGCTCTCTCAAAGTCATGCCCAGGACTTGTCACCACCTGACCTTGATCCACCCCAAGTATTCCACATTCTTCCCAATGGGAAGAGGTCTCCAAGGATGCCTCCCCCACATTCCAGTCATGTCCCAATCACCATGCCCCAAATCTTTCTTTGCTTCCTTCTTACTCAACTTCGATTTCATGTCCCTCCATTTCAGAGACAGCTTTGTCACGACCCTAAACTGCTTTTCCCCTTTTTGTTTTTTCATCATATCCATCTGCAATGATCTACAATTCCACCCAACCATTCCCTCACCAGGCAAAGATTAAACCTTCTTCTTAACAGAAAAGTGGAAGCCATCATTTGGAATATCCTTCAACATCCAAATTAATCCACCCTGCTGTGTCTAGAAACATCCATTTTCTTTCTTCCTGTTTTTCTCAGCTGTGCCCTTCCCCTATCCAGAGCTAACCCCTGTGCCAGTGTTTTGATCCTAAGGTAGCCGAAATTACTAATAATCCCCTCTGTCTAGTGTAATCACCCACATAGATCCACCCTATTATTGCCATTGGCGCTTAAAGTCCCCCAACTAAATCAGATACGTGATCAACAAAAACCTTTCTCTATCACACTTCCCTGTTCACACCCCAAACTTTTGCTTTTCTACTTCATAGAAAACCTCCTGAGTGACTGGTCCCTACTGATTGGTTCCATTCCTTCCTGTTCCCTTGGGGTCATTTCCCCTCCTAATGCCTTGTGGGGCACCTCCCTCTCCTGCTTATCGCCCTTTCTGGGCACACGCTCCTCTCCACGGCCATGAAATGCTAGTGCCTCTTGCAACTCGTGTTTTGACCCTTTGCTTTTTCCACATTGTACTCTTTTCCAAGGACAATCTCACCCACCCTCAACTACCTCTTCAAATCAACTGTTGAGAGAGCTCAGGTCTCTCTTCTGAGCTCTAGCCAGCATAACCAGCCACTATTAACAGGTTAATTGAGTATCTCAAATGCACCCAAACTCCACATGACCAGCACTGAACTCATGATTTTAGCCTCCAAGTCCTGCTTTTTCCCTAGAGTTTCTTATTTCAACGTGCATCCTTTCAGGTGCACGAGTCACATCTGTGGCTTTTCCTTCTTTTATTGCTAATATCCAATCCATCGCTGATTCTTCTTCATGTTCTTCCTCTCACGATTCTCCAATCCTTCCCCCTGTCCTTTCTTCAGTTGGGGGGCAGTTTTTAGTTCCAACATTTATCATCTTTGGATTGGACTGTTTTCTTCTGCAGACTCTGGCACACCTCCAGTACTTTCTCCATGCTACGACCAGAGTGGCTCTTTTTTCAAAATTTCTATCTGAGTTCTGACAATCCTCCGAGTTCCTGCATGGTCCGGCCTCTCCGCCTGTCTTTCCAGCCTCATCGTGGGCTTCATACAACTCCTCTCTGCACCCCTGCTCTCCAACTGCAGTGGACATCTTCTGTTATCCCAAGTGACCGAGCACCGACTCTGTCTGGAAGGCTGTGCTTCTGTCCACTCCTCCTTCTCTGCTGTCTTACCAGCCATGTCTCCTGATCAGTGTGAATGGGACTTCGCCTTCCTGATGCCCAGCCTAGGCTAGAAGCTGTCGTTTAATGCTCCCAAAGACCAAGTTTCTTTTCTTCAGAGCACTAACCTCACTTTGTGATTATATACTCATTTGTGTGATTATTTTATTTAATTTATAGTTGAGAATGTGGGCTGTATGTTTTTTTGGTCTCTGTTGTATCCCAAGACCTATCACAGTGTTCGGCACATGGTAGGCATTTAATAAACATTTTCTGAAAATGATAGTATGATTATATAAAAGGGGGAATTTTTTAGTTTGTTATTAGTTTTAATGAGAATGCTTCGACAGTCATTTTATTAAAACTTACATATGCCATCTTTTATTATTAAAGTAAGTGGTACTTCTCTTGTATCTAAACAGCAAGAGAGTATCTATACAGAGTCGTCAGAGTAATCTATAGGTATATTAGGGTCAAAAGCCAATGAACAACTAAATAAGCATTAAAATAACCATTCAGCTCAGAGCCTGAGGCCTGCTTTGGATTCTGTGTCTCCCTCTCTCTCTCTCTCTCTCTCTCTCTCTCTCTCTCTGCCTCTCCCCCATTCACGCTCTGTCTGTATGTCTCTCTCTCTCTCTCTGTCAAAAGCAAATAAACATTAAAAAAATAAAATAAAATAACCGTTCAGATTATGCAACAATATGAATAATTTTTAGAACAGAGCTAAGTGCAAAACTAGGATACATAATTGTACACCCATTTTTTTTTTTAAATAAGGGATTTTGCTATTTTTACATGTACGCTGGGAAAGGTAGTTTGGGAGTTTAAGAGAGAAGGTGGAGATCTCTTTTTTTAATGTTTACTTATTTTTGAGAGAGAGAGAAAACATGCACATATGAGAGGGAGGGGTAGAGAGAGAGGAAAACCTGGAAGTCAAAGCAGGCTCCATGCTGACAGCAGACAGCCCGATGCAGGGCTTGAACTCACAAACTGTGAGATCATGACTTTAGCAGAAGTCAGACACTTAACCAACTGAGCCACCCAGGTGCCCTGAGATCTCTTAATAGAGTAGGATAGTTGTTGCAACAACATGGCAGTGCAGAAATTGCCACGAAGGTATGGTCTATGATGGACCACGGCCAATAATCTTTGGGAGCAGTGACAGCTGGTCAGTCTGGTTAGCTTTTTTTTCACCCCTTTCCTGCTTTGAAATTCCCTTATGACACATATTTCCAGAAAACTAGCTAACCAGGACAGTTAAGTGTTCCACTTTTTCTGGGAACTAGAGACAAGGTTAGATACAGGTGTTGGGACTCAGTAATATGAGAGATAAAACAACATAGAGATAGCAGTAAGTTGGCAAGAAGCGGCTGGGGAGGGGATTCTAGGAGCAGGACTTTGGAACGACACATAATAAATGATAACTCGGACAAGAAATTCTCAGAAATATTTGAGAAATACTGAATTATGTTACAGTCACACCATATGGGAGCCATAAAGTATTTTGTTTGGATATTAAGAGTAAGGCATGATCCACGAGGATTATAAAACAGGATACTCACTTTACACAAACAGAAAGAACAGCCCAAGACTCAAACATTGGAAGCACCTTCGTGCGAAGCCACCAGACTCAAGGATGTTATTCCACTGGCAAGATAACCACAAATGTGGAGATAAATGCATCAGACTATCTTAGTCGGATGTCATTATATATTCAAATCACTTATTGATTTTCCCTTGATCTGACTCCCTGCTCGTTCAGTAAACTTCTGATTATATCTGACTTCCCACATAGAACTAACCAAGAGACATTGCCCTTCAGTGTTTATGACAGTTCATTTCTCACTGCAAATTAATAAATCGATGTTCTGATTTTATCCATTGACCTCATGCATGCGTTTATCTTAAAGATGAAACCACTCTCCATTTGCTGTTGGAATCAGTTTTCAAAGCTAACAAGGTGAACAACTAGCCTCTTTACTGTGAAAAGGCTACCAGGGAAATGTCATCCTTTGGGATTCTCTTCCCAAGTAATCTGCCTCTTTCCCACTGGTGCATTTTCTCCATTCGACCACCCTACAAACAAGCATCTGTGTTAAAAAACATTTATTATAGGGCCACTTAGGTGGCTCAGCTGGTTTAGCCTCTGACCTTGGCTCAGGTCATGATCTCATGGTTGGTGAGTTAGAGTCCTGTGTAGGGCTCCGTGCTGACAGCTCAGAGCCTGGAGCCTGCTTTGGATTCTGTCTGTCTATCTCTCTCTCAAAAATAAATAAATGTTAAAAAATTAAAAAAATATATTTATTATACGGGCACCTGGGTAGTTGGTTAAGTCTCCAGCTCTTGTTTCGGCTCAGGTCATGATCTCTTGATTTCAGCTCAGGTAATGATCATGGTTCATGACTCAAGGTTCATGAGTCCCATGTCGGGGTCTGCATTGACAGCACAGAACCTGGCTGGGATTCTCTCTCTGTCCCTGCCCTGCTTGTGCTCAATCTCTCTCTAAATATATAAACTTAATAAAAAGAAAAAAAAACATTTGGTATAGAAATAAGCATAAACATGAGCCCTTATTTTGAGAGTTTATAGTCTTTGGGGGAAGAAGAAATCTTCACAAATACCTTCATTCACTCAAAGTATTTATTGATTGAATAGTGCCATATGTTAACGATATAGAAAATAATTACTCAAATAAATAAAACTATTTTTCAAAAAGCAAAATAACTACATATAGGATTCAGAAAAATTAATTCCACTCTAGGTAGAGACATCGGAGCTACATGGAAGAGGGAAGCATTAAATTAGACGTGAAGGATACAAGAGGTTTCAATAGATTTTAGGAGAGTAGAAAGAGCAAAAGAGAGAGAAGAGGGGGAGTTCAGATACTCAAAGTAAAACAATACCACTTGTTATGAGTTGAATTGTCCCTCTTCCCTGCTCCCCCCCCCCACTTCTTACGTTGAAGTCCTAACCCCAGGAGCTGAATGTGAACTTATTTTGAAATAGCAGTGCTGCAGTCATATTTACTCAAGTTAGGATGAGATCAGTGGTGTGGGCGCCCGTCCAGTATAACTGGTGTCCTTGTAAGAAGGGGCAATTTGGACACAGAGAGGGAGGATGCCACGTGAACGTGAAAATTGCCTTCCATACACCAAGCAGAGAGGCCTGGAACATGCCTCCCCCATAGCCCTTAGAACGGACCAACCCTGCTGACACCTTGCTCTAGGACATCTAGCTGTACAACTGTGAGACAATCCATTTCTGTAGTTTAAGCCACCCAGTGTGCAGTCATTTGTTATGGCAGCCCCAGAGGACCGACATACCACTGCTGACATAAGAGTCCCAGATGTAAAACTCATAGAAAATAAGACTAGATGGGTAATGGAAGTGGGTTTTTTGTTGGTTTGTTTTGTTTTTTAAGAGTCATAAACATCGGGGCGCCTGGGTGGCGCAGTCGGTTAAGCGTCCGACTTCAGCCAGGTCACGATCTCGCGGTCCGTGAGTTCGAGCCCCGCGTCGGGCTCTGGGCGGATGGCTCAGAGCCTGGAGCCTGTTTCCGATTCTGTGTCTCCCTCTCTCTCTGCCCCTCCCCCGTTCATGCTCTGTCTCTCTCTGTCCCAAAAATAAATAAACGTTGAAAAAAAAAAAAATTTAAAAAAAAAAAAAGAGTCATAAACATCAAGCACGTTATCTTGAAAAGGTTGGGAAAGGGGCAGGAAAATAATTATTTACTAATTCGCTACCAGTTAACACGTATTGTTAAGTAACTTTATCTCATTTATTTCTCACAAGAAACCCTGGGAGAAAGGGTGATTAACACAGCTATGACCCGAGTACCAGTCGTCAGAAGTAATCAATAAATGTGCATTAAGTGAATAAGCAACCAATGGTACTTTGCCCTCGTTTGGGCTCAGCCACTATAAAGTCTTAGTATTGTGTTTTCGGCTTGGTAGGTTTCTCATAATATTTCTTGAGTAGGTTGCCAAAATGTCCTGACTCTCTCCACAGTTCCTATTAAATGTGAGAAATAATGAATGTTCTCACTAGTTGAAGGGTCAGTATCTCAAAGAGGAAGATTCATTTCCTCCTTCCGAGTAGCAAGTTCAGAAACAGAACAAATTATATTTTAACCTGAAAAATATATTTGCACAACCATGGTCCCTTACATGCCCTGCCTACACATCTTATCTTCGTTTTAAAGAAAATAAATGCTTTGGTTTCTAATTCATATCCCTCGCTAGGGCATGGAGAATAGAGCAGCGTGGCTAGTCGAAAGTACTATCTCCCATAGTCCTTTGCCTTTTCTAAGACTCCTTTATTTTTCTTAGGCTTGTTCGGCTAGAGACAATGATAATGTCGGGCTGCCCAGATTACTGTAAATCTGCTGCAATGAAACAAGAGGAGAAATCCCTCCCACCCAGGAAAGGAAAACCACTGACTCTACATCCTTTTCCAAGAAGCATCATGGAATCTTGTGTCCCAGTCCATGTAGCTCACCTATACGACGTACATTTCTCAACAGTGCTGAGGAAGGAGGTGTTCAAGAGAGAGTCACAGGTAAATAAGCACTCTTGAATAAAGAACCAACTTGAACCCAAGCTGAACCCTACCTACTCAAATTTAGGCCTAACTGTACCCTTAGAAAACTGATAGGGGTACCATCACATGAGAAACTAGAGTTTGGAAAAGAAACAAAGAGTTCACCTCAAAGGAAGAGGAAATTCAAGTGCTGGAAGCTAAGGATCCCTGAGAGGGAAGGACACCTCTAAGCCAGGCCTGCTGCCTCTTCTCCAGCCTGTCTCCAGGTGTGGTCACCAAATGCTCTGACTGAGTCCTAGTGAAAGAAGACCGCCACACGAGGAAGGCGTGAATGAAGGGATCTGCTATCGTCACCCTGGCATTGGCATACGTAGCCACCGTGGCCGAGGTGGACACGCTCTCTTCATGTTAGATCTCAGGGGACAACTTTTCCTGGGGACTCCCATGCCTGTCTGCGGGGTGCTCGCAGACGGGAGTGGTTCTGAAGGGCATGCGGGTGGTAGGTTGGACAAGTGCAGTTCGGTACTTGCCTGGACCTTGCTGCTCTCCCGCCACACTGGACTTTTGTTTATTCCTGGAATATGGCAGGGCTGTTTTTTCCCAAGAGCCTTTGCACCACTGCCTGCTCTGGAAGCCCGTTCTCTGGATCTTGGGTGGCTGTTCTTCCTGTCATTCAAGTTTCAATTCAAGTGTCAGTCTTTCAGAGCAGTTTTCCCCAGGTTCTCCACCCACTAGCCCGGCCCCATTGTACAAAAACTGTCTCACCTGGTAGTTGTTACATCACTTACTGACACATATGGCATTTTAAATGTGTGTCTACTATACGCGTGTTACTCTTACTTACTGTTGTATTTCATCATCTATCTCTCTCCCAGTGAATGTGAGCTCCAAGAAGACAAGACCCTGCCTGTTCCATCCCTTCTTGTGTCTAGTGCCTAAAACAGTATTTGGCAATGGATAAGCTCTGGATAAGCCCCTGTTGCCTGCGTGCATTCTTACCCTCAGATAGGTGTGCGGGAAAACCATGGAATACAAATGCATGGGTATGAACTTATCTTGCTGGTATCTGGGTATCAAGTGAGCATCTAGAATAATCTTGGGACTCAAGGTAAGCAGGAATTTTAAGGACAAGGCAGAGTCATTGGTGATGAGAGGAGCCCGGAATCAGGAGAGGAGACTCAGGCACATAGGCTCATTTGCATTCATCCTTCGGCCATTTCTTGCACTTGGACGATACACAATGACGGCGTGCACCCTCCCCTGTTGCAGGGGTCCAAGAGCAGCGGGACACGTAGCCTTGGCCAGACAGTACCTTTCGTCTCAGTCGAGTGGCACTAAGTAAGCACCTCCTCGGAGCACGCCTGCGCCTCCCTTGCTAACATTTCTTCGTGCAGCGGTTGCCATGGCACCGACCTGCCTGGTTGACGTCTAAATATAGTGATAAAAGATTTCATCTGCTCTCAACTACTAAAAGACAAATTTGAAGAGCAAAGAAAAATAAATGTTTCTGTGCCATTATTTTTTTCGGGGGGTGGGGGGAGAATACATTTTCATCTTTTTGGTTAAGACGGTGAGAAAGAGTGATTGATGGTTTTTATTTATATTTGAGGTTGTTTGTTGCATTACCCATTGATGTTGTGCTAAAGTTTGCTCTTTTAAAAGATCATAAGCTATTTGGGAAGTGGGGGGGTGATAAATAAACAACTGTGTTCTAGAATGACTCTTTTAGTAATTCTCAAGTAGGTATGACATACGTGGAAATTACTCAGGAGAAACACCTTGTGATGACTCAAAACATTTTAGGCAGAGAGGAGAAAATACATATTAAGGGGGGGGGAAGGGGGCGTTTGTTTACCTAAAGGCATAACCAAAAGAAAAAAGAAACACAATATTGTTTCATGGCCACAGATAAACTTCCTATGCATTATACGACCCTTCACTTTACAAGAGCCAAGATGACAATCCCTTGCAATGGTTGTATTTACTAAAAGGCCTTTGAATACAATATAAGAATTTGTTCCCTTTTCCAGAATAATGAGAACAACTTGAACTTTGAGAGAACTCACAAAATGTAAAGCTTTCAAGAAAAAAAAAAAATACAGTGTATGAAATCATAAAAGTACCCATTTGACTCTGGAGTCATAAACTGTTCATGTAAAGCAGACTGATTTATTTTAAAACCAGCCACTTTGAACAACATGTCAAACAAGTTGTCTCTTTCTCTAGGGAGATTCCTTCCCCTAGACGTGGTTTGCAAGGGAGCCCTGGGCTCAGAGTCAGAAGCGTGAGTGCTTCTGGCTGTGGAAGGGGGCTCTGTCTGCTCATCCCTCGTCCCTGGGCTCCCCCAGAGCTTGGCACACAGGAACGACCCCTGTAAGCCAGTGTGGTGCCTCTGGTGGATGCTGACAGAATCTGGACAGTTGTCCCTCTGAAGCTAGCATCCTGACAATAAAATGGAGCTTGGCCAAGCCTGAATCTGTGTTTTTCCAGCTCTAACGTTGGTGGACACCACACCAACCAGTAGGGACTAGTTTACTCAGGCTGTGTGCCCTGGGGAGCCCAACGCCAAAGCCTTGGAAATGACTGGTTTCTGAGGTAGCGAATCGGGCTGGGAGCCATGCTCATCAACAAGGCATGTGTGAAAACATCCTGAGAAGGTGCTGCCTGCCGTCAGGGCTGCCATGTCTTGAAGCAACACCCCTGTCTGCAGCAATACAAAGTCTGGAAGATTAAGCCATTGGGTGCCAGCCTTACTCACATCTATTGTTCCAAACACGGCCTTCCTAGTGCTCTTTTCACAGAGCAGCCCATTCAAGATGGCTGCCTCTGCAGTGAGCTAAGTGGGCACAGTGTTCACATGAGGGCCCTATGTTTGTGCTCCTTTCCAGACTCAGTAGGGTCTCCTCCATCTTCCTCACATGAACCAAGTGCTCAGCTGCCCCAAAGTTCTTTCTGTCATAGAAAAATTCTGAAAAATTTATTTCTACTAAGATGTCAGTCGTATAGTTCAGCATCAAGGAACACGAAGGAGTATTTTTTTGAATAGATACATGAAGAAATAGGATAATGCTGAATCCAAAGACGTAAACTGCTCACTCCCACCGTACCTGTTTCTCAAAATGTGCACATAGTCATTAAATTGTCCTATGTATGCAAATGTTGAGTGAAGGAATTAGTTATATTGACTTCAGCCAGAGGAAAGTCATGCAGGGCAAGAAGCATGAAGCCAATGGACTTGATAAAGAACAAAAACAGACGTTGGGGGATGTCTCAACAATCAGCATCTTCAACTCCCCTTATTTTTTTCTGTGATGTGTGAATTAGTGCATCATTAATGAAGCCAATAGTACCTCATTGATTCCCTCATGAATTTAAGATAATCGAGGTCCAAAAAAAAAGATAATGGGAGTTCTGTTTTGGAGGGCGGTATGGGGAGAGAAGAGGAAGAGGTAAGGTGAATATGAGCAATGGTTGAACTCCTTTCCAGACTCTTCTGCCAAATCTATCCAAATCCTCTGAGGGGGAGGTAATGGAGTTCCAGGAATTGTGTCCAACTTAAACTCCATCAGACTTGGGCTATGGTCCGTATTCTGGGCAAAGGTGAGGGTTTAGGAGGAACGTCTACCATAAATGCTCTGGGAGTCAAAAGGCCAATCAGGTCAAACACAATTGCTCTGATTTAGCCAGCTCTTCTCCGCGCGCCCCCCACCCCGACACCTGTGACGCAATCTCACAGGTAATTCTCACCCCTGTCTTGAGCCATCTCCCCACCTGTTAGGTTACATCCATTCAGGCTTCATTCCATTAGAAACTTGTTTCAAAAACCCTAGTTCATATCACTCATTGTCTCTAACTGCCATAATGTTCACAGTGCTGACAGAGGATGTTGTACAATTGATATACCTCCTTTTATATAATTCTCTGGCTCTTGTGTATACTTTTGTGCCCCCACTGCATTGCAAGTGTCCTTGAAGTCAGGGATCATTCCCACCTTCATTTAAAGAGCACACTCTAGGGGAGCCTAGGTGGCTCAGTCAACTTCAGTTGACTGAATTGTATGGTTAAGCATACAACTTCAGCTCAGGTCATGATCTCACAGCTCATGAATTCAAGCCCCACATCAGGATCTGTGCTGACAGCTCAGAGCCTAGAACCTGCTTCAGATTCTGTGTCTCCCTCTCTGCCTTCACCTCCCCCATTCGCACTCTGTTTATCTCTCTCAAAAATAAATAAACATTAAAAACATTAGAAAAAAAATAAAGAGCACACTCTAAAATCTCATGTCCCCAACCAACTGGAAGAAAAGATACTGAATGAAAGAACATGCAAATAGATATATGATTATAAATTGTAACAAGTGAAAAGAAAAAGAACCAAATATTATGAGCAAACCAATACTGACCAAAGCTTAGTAATCGAGGAGGAAATTGGTAGGAGATGATGTAGCACAATTAATCAGGGAGGTGTGCATGGAGAGTCTCAGAAGTCACTACCACAAATCTAATCTAAGATTTTATTCTAAGGACAAAGGAATCCAAAGAAAGGATTTAGGCAAGAGAGTGATATGATGTTATATTGCCGTCACATCTTTCTATGAAGCAATCAACCCAACTTTAGACACACAGCAAAGTTTGTTATTCTGGCCATGTGGAAGAAAGAACAGAGAGTAATCGTGGTTGAATGGGGTTAGCACTGCAATTACCTTTAGCTAGACATGTGCCATAGTGACCCTTTACTATTACGAAGGAACAAACACTAGAAAAAGCTACAATTTGCTGTGTTACATTCCTTTTTTTCCCTTTCCATTGGAAATTTTGTCAACTTAAGTAATGTGGTCAATTTACATAGATGCGAATTTAGAGTCCAATCACT
This sequence comes from Lynx canadensis, assembly GCF_007474595.2. Taxonomy (NCBI): domain Eukaryota; kingdom Metazoa; phylum Chordata; class Mammalia; order Carnivora; family Felidae; genus Lynx; species Lynx canadensis. The sequence goes on from NC_044320.2 coordinate 75,850,030, forward strand.
ATTCCTGAACAAATCTTATTTTGGAGAGAAGTTTTTTTGTCAAGGAGTGATTTTTAACATGTTTAGATTCTTTACTGAGTTGAAGCAACTTATGTCTCTCTCAGTTGAGGAAAAAAACCCAAACACATAAAAAGTACATTACCCTCTCCATATGCTCTTTGAAGTTGCTTCACTAAAATTGTATGGTATACATCATCAATATCTTGAAGTCTGTCCCCGAACCTGCTCAAACACACGGATCGGCTATGATGACTTCTTTCTTCATTCAGTCAACAAGTAGGTATTAAGCATGGATGTGACACCTAGGGGCCTGCTCTACAGGTTGTTGGAGCAAAATCCCAGGGAGGTTGCAATCCCAGAAATGCACATCTCCACTATCTCTTTGCCTTATTTATCCGGTCTCTTGTGGATGCTGGATGTGATTTCCATTGTTACTATGTTTGAATATAAAACTGAATGTTAAATTTAATATCCATTGACCTACAGCTGGTGTTCGGCTCACAAGGGGAAAGAATCTATCATTTTCTAAATGAGCTTTCAGTTCATGGAAAATCATTTTGAATGTTGATGTTTTCCATTTTCCTTTGCACCGTGCTAGTCTTTGGGGTGTAACAGACCTAATATTTGTGTTCTCGGTAGTTGGATTGTTATATAACTACCGTAATATTTTGACAGCATTTTATTTCAGTGGTAAAATATAGTTGTTGTTTTGTAGCATCTTTGAGACAAGACAGAGCCTTACAAGAAACAAGAATATTTTTTTTAAGATGGTCGATGCGATTTGAAAAATTAAAATCCCATTTTTCTTACTCTCATGAATGTTTTTCTTCTAATCCTATTGGAGCATTTTTCCTCCTTGAAAACTATGTGGGATTTAGGCATAAATGATAATTGCACCTTTTGGATATTGTCTTCATCTCACTAGCTCAAAACCGTATTTGGCCATTCACTGAATTAATTTATTTAATGAAATTATCTTCTCTTTCAGTATCTAGTAATTCCTGCACATTTTATTCTGTATTGAATGCTTTCACTAGTCCCCAAATAATGTTAATGAGCGTGTAACTGTTCCTTATAGCAAAGTGGTTAAAAGTGAGGTTTCTGGAGACAGTGGGTTGGGGTTGGGGTTAAGGTTTAGGGCTAGGATTAAGGTTCAAACCTTGGCTTTTTCGCCTTCTGTCTGTTCTTTATCACTTAGAGTAAGTTATTTAATGGTACCCGAGTTCCCTTGCTATAAAAAGGGAATATTAAGAGTGCTTGAGTTATGTCCTTGTTTTACAGACTAAATGCTTAAGACATACAAAGTGCTCAGAAGAACACCCGGCATAAAGGAAGAGCTCAATACAAGTAGTTTATTTCTATCAAATACAAATCTGACGGCAATGCTAGAACTAGTCAGGATTTCTTTAAGAGAAATGGTTCTTTCTAAGTGTCTGTAATGACTGAGAAAGAAGGGTGTGCAGTTGGGTGGGACCTCGTCCCCTGCTCCCAGCCTGCCTGTCCTGAGCTTTAGGGAGAGCAGCTGGGGTTCATCCCTGCCCCTCCCCTGCCCGTTCGGAAGGGCAGCTCTTACTTCCAGAGGCGCCCCGTTTATGTGGAAAGGCCCACTGAAGTGTCAGGAGGTTCCAGACTGGCAGAAGGAGACTACAATGTAAACCCATCCAGCTGCATTTAAAGCTTATGGAGTAGGGCGCCTGGGTGGCTCAGTGGGTTAAGTGTCAGACTTCGGCTCAGGTCATGAGCTCACTGTTCATGAGTTCGAGCCCCGCACTGGGCTCTCTGCTGTCAGCACAGAGCCGACTTCACATCGTCTATCCCCGCTCCCTCTCTGCCCCTCCCCCCTCTCTAAAATAAATAACCGTTACAAAAATCTTAAAGCTTATGGGCTTGGAAGATAAGGTTTTTCTGGGCTCCCTCCCTCCGATGGACAACAGGCTTTAAACTAAAACCCGTTTTCAGATTCCAGTCATGTCTTTCATCCAGCAACCACCAACCAGGCCGCCATGTCTGATGGAACAGGGATTTGGAAACTCATCCATAGGTACTGCAGCCAACCGAGATCCTAATGCCTCTAAAGGTAAGATGCCAAGGGCCAGTAACCTTACACCTTACACCCACATTCATTTCAAATCAACCAAAGAGCCCAAAGAAATTCAGAGCTAATCATGTATACACACACATAAACACTGAACGAAAGAGAGGAAGGAAGGAAGGAAGGAAGGAAGGAAGGAAGGAAGGAAGACAGAAAGAGAGGAAGGAAGGGGAAGAGAGAGGAAGGAAGGAAGGAAGGAAGGAAGGAAGGAAGGAAGGAAGGAAAATTTTTCTATCCTGACTCCTTATCCTGACAGTGCCCTCTGGGTTCTGTAGCTGTCCTTAGAATTGACCTCCTAAGGTTTGGGGTAGACTTGCATTTATTATCTGTTTATGGTAGGCTGGGGGTCAGGACTTCTGGAATAAACTGAGCTCCTTCTCAGGGGACAAAGGTGTCTATCAAGATAGGAAAAGGAGGAGAAAATAACGTTCGTGTCCCCCACAGTTTCATCTGCTAAGCTGGCATGAGTTGGTCTGTCTCTTATTCACTGTGCATTCCCTAGCCGCCCTTAATGTCACCTAATTCTAACCAGTTATAACATATCAGGAAAAGGACTGTGCTCAGGTGTGCAAACTATCTTTCTCAAAGGCAACATAGTACCTTCAAGAGAGAAATTCCTTTTTGAATTTAGAAGTATCTGTGACCCTCAGGGAAAGGTGACTACTTAACTCAAGAAGTGTCCTTCTGGGACTTGGATGCATCTAAAGAGCCCAACGTCATTTTCCAAATACCCTCTCAGGAGTCAGGGAGGCAGACACTTACCTTTGGAAGGAGTATGGTCTCACTTAGGCCAGTGGAGTTCTATTTTAATTAATGGCGCAGTGGACTCTTTCCTAAAGACTATGGCAACAGTTTTGAAGAATTCATCTACCTTCAGAAGTGAGGGGAAAGGAAGCAGGTACAGCTCAAGCACCGAAAATAGCTCCTGATGTAGATGGTAATTATCAGCTTTAGTTTTTGAATGAGAACACGGAGGCACCAAACTTAAATTATTCAGCGTTAGTGTTGAGGATTGCGTCTGTGTCTTATACTGAGCATGGATGTGGTTGAGGGCAGTGACAATGACACCCAACCCAACTAAATTCTGGGCAATGCTGGGGGCTGTCCTGGGTGTTTTATAGGTCCTGTCTTCCAAAAAGCTCTAGGAGTTAGTACAAAAGCTGTAGGAGGTTTTTCATGTTTGTTTTATAAATAAAAAAAAAAAGTGGCAGAGGCAGGATTGAACTGGGGCACCTCTCTGTGCAGTCTGTGTTCCCAGCAGCTGCTACTGCCCCAAGCCAAGTCACAGAGCTGCAGTGACCGGCCTTGGGTAAGTGAGCATGGAGGGAAAAGGAAAGAGGATGAAAGAAACATCTGGAAAGGGCAAAGAAGTGGTAGAACGAGAGAAAGAATGATGCCTTCGGCTAAGAAAACTAGAGGTTTGTGGGGAGCATGCTGAGAGCGAGTTGGAAGAGGCAGAATATGGAAACGGAGATTTTTCAGTAGCAGAAAAATTATCTGATTCCTGGAGGAAATAAGTTCCCTAGAAGAATACGTTTTTGTGTTCATGCAACATCCCTCTCCCAATTCGAAGAAAGGGAACGTAAGAAAAAGTCAGGAAACCTGCAAAAGTGTCGCCCACTTTTTCTCTTGTTGAGCAACCTTCTCCCAGTGAGAGCTGAAGACTCCAATGCCTGACCCCCGGGGGGCTGTCCAGCAGGGAAGGAAGCATGGCTTCTCTCTCGAAGCAGAACGCAGTATTCTCATAAAGTAAACACTCTGTTAATTGATACAGAACTACACTGAGTCTCCTGGGACCTCTTGACCTAGTTTATTTCCACTGTCAGGGAGAGACTGTGCTACGGCAAATCCAGGACCTTCCCACGATGATAAGTTTTACCATACGATTTGATGACACGTAAAATTCTTTGTCTACTACTTTGAGGTTGAATCTTACTGACGTTTAAAGCACTCGTATTAAGGACAACACTGTACATGGAGAAGATGTCATTGTCCAAGTTTCCAGCTGTGTATCTGACCGTGACACCTCCATGAGGGTCCCTCCCTGTGTGTGAGGGTGTTGGGGATGTGTGTGCATGTGCACGTGTGGACAGCTACCAGATGTGATAGGTGTGGAATTTTCCATGGGCTGGCATGATGGAATCGCATAGAGTTAAAGAAGGTAAAGTAAAGGAATAATGGTCCTTTTGAGTAGAACAAGTCCAGTCAATAAAATCTGACCCCACGGAAGTAACGAACATCTCTCCGCCTCAGTTATCCCACAGATAAGAGAGAGACAATGTCTACCTCATGGTATCTTGGCGAGAAGGACCAGCAAAGTGCCAACAAAAGCTCTAGTGCATAGGAAGTCCAAATGTTCACGTTTATCTTGTCATTATTCGCACCCTCTGAGATTTCTGGCTCCCCACACATACTTTAAAGGGAATGTTAAGTCCAGCATTACCGACTGCATTTCGGTTCTCAATAAAACTTAATTTTATTAAAGTGAATATTTATTTCACTAAAATAACAATTCTGCTTCTGGTAGAAGCACTGAGTGGGTTTTGTTCCTCCTTCTGTCGTCACTGTCAGCTGTTTGTTCTGACCTTTCTGTTCCTTTCAGTCACTGAGAAACTTTGAAACAGCAAAATTATTTCATTAAATAATAGAGTACATCCATTCAAACTAAGGTCTCACAACATTGGGAATTTGAGAAGCACATATAGGATATTTTATAGTGAAGCCCACTTACAAAAGGATGAGAAATCGGAGATCTGTAAAAGTTAGAAAATTTCCCCTGTTCCCATAACCCTGTCAACTGATTACCTGTCCTGAGTTTGGTCTCCTGTAATTCACTTGGATGTGTCTACATCATTTGTGTTCAGGTGATAAGTATTTATTAAGTGGTCCACTTTAAGTAATCTAAACTTAGAAGCAGATTAATAGAGCATTATTCAAGGTTTTTAGAGAGAGATAATTAAGGCAATTTCTTAGGGATCACTTTTCTTTTTTTAATGAAAATGTACCTAGCAAATTAAAACCTGCTCCGTGGTGCACTCCATTTCTGCTGTTGGCATTGTGCAGCATCGGGAATGATATAGCGTCTGGCAGCACGACTCACAGATTATATCTATAAATGATCCATAAGTCATGCGACATAAATAATTGTTATCTTCACTAGGGCAGTTTTTGGATATCCTAAGATAAATTATAGACTTTTCGAACTGAAAAGAAAAGTTGACACCATTTGTCCAACTCACTCATTTTACGGTTAAGGAAACAGAGATCTAGAAAAGCCGAATGCCTCACAAGTATAGATTTTACATTTCATGCTTAAGAAAAAGCACTGAAAGTAGTAGCAGGTACACTCCTCATAAGAGCTCATCGAGTGACAGCTGCCTGTTTTATGTAATTTCAAATACCATCGTCCAAAAGCAGGGCTTGACCTTTCAGTGTTTTGCCTCGAAATTGTGACACGTGTGATGAGGAGAAGTGGCTGCCCATAAAAACAGCACCCTCAGCCACTGAGGATCCATCTACATTTGGGAAGAATTTCTGGGAAGTTCTTCTGGACAACTTCTAGAAGAACTTCTGGAAAGTTCTGGAAAGTTCCTTGACTTGCTCTGTGTTCAAAAACTACCTGAGCAGACCAGATGGAAGAGAATAATTTTTTTAAATAATTTTTTATAAGTTTATTTATTTATTTTGAGAGAGAGAGAGAGGGAGAGGGAGAGAGGGCAAGCAGGGGAGGGGCAGAGAGAGAGGAAGACACAATCTGAAGCAGGCTCCAGGCTCCAAGCTGTCAGCACAGAGGCTGGTGTGGGGCTCAAATTCATGAACTGTGAGCTCCTGGCCGAAGTCAGATGCTTAACTGACCGAGCCACCCAGGCACCCTGAGAATAATTTTATCATAAGAAGTTACTCTGGTTAAATGCTATTCTAAGTACCAATAGTTTCATACTACTCAAAACATCACATTATTTTAAGATTAAAGCCAGAAACAAATGAAGAAAGAAATTCTCTGGTTGATGAGGCATCTAGGGACTTTACCACTGAGATTCCAGGAATAAAATCTTGTTTAATGGACAGGTCATGCCATGGCTCAAGGGGATAAGAACATCTTGCTCTGGGCTTAACCTGGCTTTGCAATGCCATTTTTTCCCTAATAACTTTCCCCCTGGCCCATCTTTTCCTCTTAAGAACAACCTTCACATCCAATGAAGAAAAGAATTTTAAATCTCCTTGGAGATCTGGGTATGGTAGGAAATTTCACTGAGTTAATAATTCTGGCTTTCTTCCACATTAATTCTATAGGCCTAACAAAAATTTCAGAGAAGAAAGCTCCATGACTGGAGTAGCAGGATAATTTTAAGTGAACAATCAAGAAGACGAGTGGAAAAGCAAGTTGATCTGGTTTAAAAATGTTTCTACTATAAATATAAATGTATAGAATACAGGTATTTATAGAGAAATATTTTACAATACCAGAAATTATTTCCAGTTCCCAATGCACATATCAAGAATGATGGACTCTCTATTTTATTTTAGTTTTGGTTTTATACAGTGGTTGTCAATTCTACTACTTCTCATTTATCATCCACACGTACATATAATATTCTTCTGGTTAAGAGGACAGAAAATATATTGTCCCTTATCTCAAACACCTGTGTTTGCTTTTGCCATTAATTAATTGAATGGCATAGATGCCAGGTTTAATATAATCACCACCACCTAGCTGCTCATATACCTTGAAAACCAATTCACTGATGTGATGAGTCTACTGATCTAATGAACCAGTTGGGTCCCTTGGTAAGTACACTCCACCAGAAGGGCAATGCCTCGATGATGGCATGGAACCTAATCAAAAAGAACTTAGAACTTAAATCCATATAGTTTTTTTTCAAAGAAGGGTAACCCAACTAAACCCAGATCAGGATTTTTAAAAGTGATGTCTGAAGAAAAAAAGGCATAAGTAAGCAAGACCTTCACACAGAGATGACACTTTACTCTCCCCCAATATCAGACAGCCTACTTCCCTGAAGGGAAGAGGTGATTTTCCACTCCTTGTCTTTGCTTATTCTGGCTTCCTCCCCAGCTGGGATAACTTTCCCTTCTCCAATCTCTTTAACTCGTGAAGATTATTTATGCTTGTTAAAAAAAATTTTTTTAATGTTTATTTTTAGCAGAGAGAGAGAGACAGAGAGAGAGAGACAGAGCCCGAGTGGGGGAGAGGCAGAGAGAGAGGGAGACACAGAATTCGAACCAGGCTTCAGGCTCTGAGCTGTCAGCACAGAGCCCGGCGTGGGGCTTGAACTCACAGACCGTGAGATCATGACCTGAGCTGAAGTCCAATGCTCAACAGACTGAGCCACCCAGGCGCCCCTTATTTATGCTTTTAAAGTTTACCTCAGTTGTCATCTCCTTCTGATGACTTTCCTTGTTCACCCTTGACTTTACCTGTAAACCCTATTGTTCTCCTATTTTCTGTAAATTCCAGCTGCCCCTGCATACCTCTCTTGGATCCCCTTCTCACTGTATCCTAAGTATGTCTTCTCATGTATGATTCACCCACTAGAGTTATAAATCTCAGTGTATGGTTCATAAACGAGTGCATCATAAACACCTATTGATTGATAGGTTGGGTTCATACCTGAGCTAAGTAATAACTGATAGCTAATAAAACATAATTTACTCACATGTGATTTAGTGATCTTCATTTTTGAATAGCTTTACAGGAAGATATGTAATCACACTAAAGTTTGAGACTAATGTATAAGACATTGTAACTCCATGAGGGCAAGAAAAATGACTTCTTCATCTATATTCCTAGAATCTTAGCATAGCAGCTAGCACCTGAAAAACGCTTGTGAAATAAATGAATATAAAGGCAAATGAGTCAAAGCAATCCAGAAAAGTAACATAAACAAAAGATTCTTTTAAAAGATAACCGAGATTGACAACATTTTGGAGAGGTAAAATGAGTGGCTTAAACAATGGACATTTATTTCTCATAGTTGTGAAGGCTAAAAGTCCAAGATCAAGTTTCCGGCCAATTTGGCTTCTGGTGAGAGCTCTCCTTCTGCCCTATGGACAGTTTATCTTCTTGCTTTGTCTTTAAATGACTTTCCCTTGGTTCCTGCACATGGAGAGAGAAAGAAAGTTCTCCGGTGTCTCTTATTTAAGGACACAAGTCCTATCAGCTCAGGTTCCATTCTTACAACGATTCAGAGGTCATCAAAACTGCCATTTCCACCACAAACCCAGAGGGCAGGACTGGTTCCTCCTCCATTTTGAAGGGTACAGCCACCTCTCTTATTTGAGGGAGAAAGTATACCCTTGCAGAGGGCCTCAGGGCAGGATCCTCACAGAAAGTCATGTGGGGGGGGGGGGCTGCCCCTAGAGCCCAAAGGAGCATGACCACCCTGAAGATCTGAAAGGTCAGGGCTTCTCTGCATCTTGTGGGTTAGGCTGCCACCCCTGTGAGCCTGGAGGGCAGACCAAAGAACCAAAGAGGATTATTTTTAAGCCTTAAAATCTAATGAAATTTGCCTGGTTAGGTTTTGGACTTGCTTGCTTGTCATCAAAGGGATGACAAAACTTACCCTTTGCCTCCTTTTGGAAAGGGAGTGTCTACAGTGTGCCCATCCACCATTATATTCTGGAAGGACATAACTTGTCTGGTTTCACAGTTTCACAGCTGGAGAAGAGTTCTGCCTCGAGATGGAGGACACCCAGAGTTGCACCCATATCTGATTTAGATGATATTAAGATGAGACTTTAGAGTTGATTAAGATGAGACTAAGATTTGGGGGCTATTGGAGTGGGATGAATGTGTTTTGCACGTGAGAAAGGCATGGATTTTGGAGGACTAAGGTGGAAGGTTTTGGACTGAATATTTGTGTCCCCTTAAAATCCATATTTTGAAGCACCAACCACCAGTGTGGCTGTATCTGGAAAGGGGGCTTTTAGGAAATAATTAAGGTTAAATGAGGTCATAATGGTGGGGTCTTGCTCCAATAGGATTCATGTCCTTGTAAGAAGAGACATCAGAGAGTTTGTTCTCTCTCTTTGCATGCTCACAGTGAGGAAAACCCATGAGAGCACACAGCAAGAAGGTGACCACCTACAAGCCAAGAAGAGAGCTCTGACCAGGAACTGAATCCACCAGCAGCTTAGTCTTGGGCTTCCTAACCTCTGGAACTGTTAGAAAATAAATTTCTACTGTGTAAGCCATTTAGTCTATAGTTTTCGTTATGGTAGCTTGAGATACACCAAACAACAAAGTTTGAGATATACCAAACAACAACAATCAACAACAACAACAACACCAGAACACTCAAATTACAAAAATCAGGAATAAGAAAGAGATGACTTTACAGAAACAAAAAGGATTATAAGAGATTATTATGAACAGCTATATGCCAACAAAGTGGAGAGCCTTAATGAAATTGACAAATTCCTAGAAAGACACAAAAGTATCAAGACCCAAGAAGTAGAAAATCTGAACAGCTATTTAATATGTGAAGATTGAGATATCAATATATTCTTTAAAACTACCCACAAAGAAAATCCCAGGTCCAGATGGCCTTACTAATTAATCATAGCAAATATCTAAAGAATTAACATCTATACTTCACAAACTTTTCCAAAAAATTAGAAGTGAAGGAATTATTTCTCAACCCATTCTAGAAGGCCAGTATTATCCTGATAATAAAGCCAGACAAAGATACCTCAAGAAAATGAAACTACAGTCTTCTTTATTAATATAGATTCAAAATTATCAACAGAATGCTATCTAACCATATCCAGCAATATATAAATAGAAGTGTATGCCATGACCAAGTGGGATTTATCACAGGAATGCAAACTTGGTTTAATATTTGAAAGACAATTAATGAAATACGCCATTTCAATAGAAGAAAAAGGGGGGGACCATATTATCAATTCAGTATATTTAAAAGAGGCATTTGACAAAATGCAACACCCTTTCTTCATTAAAAAAAAAAACAAACTCAATAAACTAGGAATAAATAGAAGGGAACTTCCTCAACCCGATAACAGATATCTATGAAAACCCCATAGCAAGCAGCATAGGTAATAGACCAAAAGTTTTCCCTTAAGATCAGGAACAAAATAAGGATGTCTGTTCTCACTAGTGCTAGTGTTCGGGGTTTAGTGTTGGGGGTTTAGTCCGCGCTATTTGGCAAGGAAAAAAAAAGTATCATCCAGATTGGAAAGGGAAAAGTAAAAATCTTTGTTTGCATAGGACGCAAAAGTATATGTGGAATTACAGAGAATCCAAGTTAAAGAACTATTAGAGGAGAAGAGTCAGGGAAACGGAAAACTAGACAGCACAAAGGGCCCATCTCTTCAAAAAAACATCAAAAAATCAAGCAAAAATTGTCTGATTCAACTCTGTCATGATTCTGGGAAATTGTCAAAGGTTCCCAGAAACCCAGCAAATGATGAATCAAGAGACAATTTAGAGCACTAAGAAAGCGTTGTGGCACTTTTATATTTGTGGCACTTTTGTTTTTGTGTTATTTTTATTTGTCTTTGTCACATTCTGTCCCTGCCTTATACACAATGTATAAAAATGTAATCTGTGACAATAACAACATAATAACAGCATAGGGGAGAGAACTATTTAGAAGCAGAGTTTTTGTATGCTGCTGAAGTTAAATTGAGATCAACTCAAACCAAATTGTTATCAATTAGGAGGTTGGTTGTAATCCCCACAGTAACTGCTCAGCAAATAATTACAAAATAAAGAGGTCAGATCACCAATCAAAAATCTTTCAGTCAAAAAAATGTCCCAGACCAGAGGGGAGGAGCCAAGATGGCAGAACAGCATGGAAGTTTTTTGTGTGTCTCGCGTCCACGAAATCCAGCCAGACCAACACTAAACCATCCTACACGCCTGGAAAACTGATCTGAGGATTAACACAACAATCTGCACAACCTGAACCACAGAATTCAGCAAGTAGGCGGTGCGGAGAGGTGAACTTGGGGAGCGAGAAGCCGCGAAAGATAGGGAACCACTTTTGTGGGTGGAGAGAGGACGGAGACTGGGGAGGGGGAGAGGATACGGGAAAAGCACCCCTCTCCAAAAGCAGCTGGAGAGAAAGTGGAAAATTGGAAACAGCCGCAGGGACTGAACTAAAAAGAGAGAAAGGAGAAAGGAGGGGTTTAAATTCCATTAAGACTATAAACAAGGCGGGTGCAGAGACCGTAACTCCGCAGCTCCCTACCTGGCGGTGCTCTGGTGGGAAGGGCGAATCCCCGGGAGCAGAGTGGGGTCCGGGAGGTGCTCGGGCCACACAGGGAGAAGCGGCTCCACTGCTGGAAGGACATTTGGCGGAGACTGTTGAAGCCACCTGGTCCCGGCAGACCCCGGAAAACGGCCACAGTCGCTGGTGCTGGAACAAGGTCGTGGAGGGTGAAGCCCGCTGCCAGGCATGTGTTGTGATTTTCCTTAATCCCCAAAACGCTGCTGCTATACCATCTTGCGAACTTTTTCTGGGGCGGGCTGGCACCTGGCTGCGGTCTTGGGGCACGGACAGCAGCAGGGTCCAGCGGGCGTTCCTGGGTGCAGCCGACATTCTGCCATTGCTCATTAGGCCAGTGCTCATTCAGCCATTGTTTGGTGAGATCCTCCCACAGAGGAGCAGAACAGGTCAAAGCCGCAGTCCTTCGGAAGCAAGGGGCCGGGGAAGACAGCCGTTTTGAGACAAAACTCGGGAGAAAGGTACTGCCTGGGGCTTGGTCACGGACAGTGAAAGAGCAGGGAGTGGACAGAAGCTGAAGACAGGACAGGTGCGCAATCGCTGATCGGGGAGAACAGACAGGGTAGCTGGAGGACGCCATTTTCACGCTCCGCGCACGCGCATACTTACAAGCGCCGCCACCATCCACCCCAGGAGGTTAGCAGCGGCATCTAGTGGAGAACAGAGCCGTTACACTGAGCCCCGCCCGACTGGACCCACCGCGCTCTTCAAGAACACAAGTCTCACCGACAGCTTAGTTTACGGACTATGAAGCGCTACTGACTTCTAGGGGAAAACGAAGTAATTTCAGTCCTACTTCAATCTGTCAGCAGGTCCATCTATTCAATTTTCTTTTTTTTTCTCTTTTACACTACTTTTTCTTGAATACAGAAAGAGAAAAAAATTCATTTTTATTTTGTTTTTATTAAAAATATTTTTCTTTAATTTTTTCTACTATATTCTTTACTTTCATGTAAATTTTTTCAAATTCTATTTTACTCCCATCATCTCATTTTAGTCTACTTCAGTGTATTCATTTTTTCAAATTCTCAAACGACTTCCTTTTTTCTTTCCCTTCTTTTTCTCTAATCTATCAAACCACTTTCAACACCAAGACCAAAACACAATTGGGACCTAGCATCATCTATTCGATTTGTGTGTGTTTGTGTGTTTAATTATTAATTAAAATTATTAATGTTTTTTAATTTTAATATTTTTACTTCAATTTTTCTACCTCATTGATTCCTTTTCTCCTTTCAAAATGACAAAATGAAGGAATTCACCCCAAAAGAAAGAGCACAAAGAAACGACAGCCAGGCATTTGACCAACACAGATACAAGCAAGATGTCTGAACCAGAATTTAGAATCACGATAATAAGAATACTAGCGGGAGTCGAAAATAGATTAGAATCCCTTTCTGCAGAGATAAAAGAAGGAAAAAAAATAGCCAGAATGAAATTAAAAATGCTATAACTGAGCTGCAATCATGGATGGATGCAGTGGTGGCAAGGACGGATGAGGCAGAACAGAGAATCAGCGACATAGAGGACAAATTATAGAGAAGAATGAAGCAGAAAAAAAGAGGGAGATTAACGCAAAAGAGCACAATTTAAGAATTAGAGAAATCAGTGACTCACTAAAAAGGAACATCAGAATCACAGGGGTCCCAGAAGAGGAAGAGAGAGAAATAGGAGTAGAAGGGTTATGTGAGCAAATCATAGCAGAAAACTTTCCTAACCTGGGAAAGACACAGACATCAAAATCCAGGAAGCACAGAGGATCCCCATTAGATTCAACAAAAACCAACCATCAACAAGGCATATCATACTCAAATTCACAAAATACTCAAGCAAGGAAAGAATCACGAAAGCAGCAAGGGAAAAAAAAAGTCCCTAACCTACAAGGGAAGACAGATCAGGTTTGCAGCAGAACTATCCACAGAAACTTGGCAGGCTAGAAAGGAGTGGCGGGATATATTCAATGTGCTGAATCAGAAAAATATGCAGCCAAGAATTCTTTATCCAGCAAGGCTGTCATTCAAAATAGAAGGAGAGATTAAAAAGTTTCCCAGACAAACAAAAATTAAAGGAGGTTGTGACCACTAAACCAGCCCTGCAACAAATTTTAAGGGAGACTCTCTGAGGGGAGAAAAGATGAAAAAGTATATATAAATAAATAAATACCAAAAGCAACAAAGATTAGAAAGGACCAGAGAACACCACCAGAAACTCCACCTCCAAAGCATCATAATGGCAATAAATTCCTCTTTCAGTACTCACTCTAAATGTCAATGGACTCAATGCTCCAATCAAAAGACATAGGGTAACAGAATGGATAAGAAAACAAGATACATCTATATGCTGTTTACAATAGAGCCACTTTAGACCTAAAAACACCTTCAGATTGAAAATAAAGGGATGGAGAACCATCTGTCATGCTAATGGTCAACAAAAGAAAGCCGGAGTAGCCATACTTATATCAGACAATTTACACTTTGAAATAAAGACTGTATCAAGAGATGCAGAAGGGCATTATGTCATAATCAAGGGGTCTATCGACCAAGAAGACCTAAAAATTGTAAACATTTATGTGCCAAATGTGAAGCACCCAAATATATAAATCAATTAATCACAAACATAAAGAAACTCATCGATAGTAATACCATAATAGTAGGAGACTTCAATACCCCACTCACAGCAATGGACAGATCATCTGATCAAAAAATCCAACAAGGAAACAATGGCTTTGAATGACACACTGGACCAGATGGACTTAACAGATATATTCAGAACATTTCATCCTAAAGCAGCAGAATATACATTCTTCTCCAGTGCACATGGAACATTCTCCAGAATAGACCATATACTGGGACACAAAGAAGCGCTCAACAAGTACAAAAAGATCAAGATCATACTGTGCATATTTTCAGACCACAACACTATGAAACTCGAAATCAACCACAAGAAAAAATTTGGAAAGGTAACAAATACTTGGAGACTGAAGAACATCCTATTAAAGAATGAATGGGCTAACCAAGCAGTTAAAGAGGAAATTAAAAAGTATATGGAAGCCAATGAAAATGATAACACCACAACCCAAAACCTCTGGGACACAGCAAAGGCAGTCATAAGAGGAGAGTATATAGCAATCCAGGCCTTCCTAAAGAAGGAAGAAAGATCTCAGATACACAACCTAACCTTACGCCTTAAGGAGCTGGAAAAAGAACAGCAAATAAAACCCAAACCAGCAGAAGACAGGAAATAATAAAGATTAGAGCAGAAATTAATGCTATCGAAACCAAAAAAAAAAAAAGCAAAAAACAAAACAAACAAAAAAAAAACAGTAGAACAGATCAATGAAACCAGAAGCTGGTTCTTTGAAAGAATTAACAAAATTGATAAACCACTAGCCAGTTTTATCAAAAAGAAAAAGAAAAGGACCAAAATAAATAAAATCAAGAATGAAAGAGGAGAGATCACAACCAATACACCAGAAATAAAAACAATAATAAGAGAATATTATGAGCAATTATATGCCAATAAAATGGGCAATCTGGAAGAAATGGACAAATTCCTAGAAACATATACACGACCAAAACTGAAATAGGAAGAAGTAGAAAATTTGAACAGACCCATAACAAGTAAGGAAATCAAATTAGTAATCAAAAATCTGCCAAAAAACAAGAGTGCAGAGCCAGATGGCTTTCCAGGGTAATTCTACCAAACATTTAAGGAAGAGTTAACACCTATTCTCTTGAAAGTGTTCCAAAAAATAGAAATGGAAGGAAAACTTCCAAACTCTTTCTAGGAAGCCAGCATTACCTTGATTCCAAAACCAGACAGAGACCCACTAAAAGGAGAACTATAGACCAATTTCCCTGATGAACATGGATGCAAAAATCCTCAACAAGATATTAGCCAACCGGACGCAACAATACATTAAAAGTTATTCATCACGACCAAGCAGGATTTATACCTGGGATGCAGGGCTGGTTCAATATCCGCGAAACAATTAACATGAATCATCACATCAATAAAAGAAAGGACAAGAACCATATGATCCTCTCAATAGATGCAAAGAAAGCGTTTGACAAAATACAGCACCCTTTCTTGATAAAAACTGTTAAGAAAGTAGAGATAGAAGGAGCATACCTCGAGATCATAAAAGCCATATGTGAATGACCCAATGCTAATATCATCCTCAATGGGGAAAAACTGAGAGCTTTCCCCCTAAGGTCAGGAACACAACAGGGATGTCCACTCTCTCCACTGTTATTCAACATAGTACTGGAAGTCTTAGCCTCTGCAATCAGACAACACAAAGAAATAAAAGGCATCCAAATCGGCCAGGAGGAGGTCAAACTTTCACTCTTCGCAGATGACATGACACTCTATATGGAAAACCCAAAAGATTCCACCAAAAAACTGCTAGAACTGATTCATGAATTCAGCAAAGTTGCAGGATATAAAATCAATGCACAGAAATCGGTTGCATTCCTATACACCAACAATGAAGTGACAGAGAAATCAAGGAATCGATCCCATTTACAGTGGCACAAAAAACCATAAAATACCTAGGAATAAATCTAACCGAAGAGGTGAAAAATCTATACACTGAAAACTATAGAAAACTTATGAAAGAAATTGAAGAAGACACAAAAAAATGGAAAAAGATTTCATGCTCCTGGATAGGAAGAACAAATATTGTTCCAATGTCAATACTACCCAAAGCAATCTACATATTCAATGCAATCCCTATCAAAGTAACACCAGCATTCTTCACAGAGCTAGAACAAATAATCCTAAAATTTGTATGGAAGCAGAAAAGACCCCGAATAGCCAAAGCAATCTTGAAAAAGAAAACCAAAGCAGGAGGCATCACAATCTCAGACTTCAAGGTATACTACAAAGTTGTAATCATCAAGACAGTATGGTACTCGCACAAGAACAGACACTCAGATCAATGGAACAGAATAGAAAACCCAGAAATGGACCCACAAACGTATGGCCAACTAATCTTTGGCAAAGCGGGAAAGAATATCCAATGGAATAGAGACAGTCTCTTCAGCAAGTGGTGCTGGGAAAACTAGACAGCAACATGCAGAAGAATGAACCTGGACCACTTTTTTACACCATACACAAAAATAAACTCAAGACGGATGAAAGACCTCAATGTAAGACAGGAAGCCATCAAAATCCTTGAGGAGAAAGCAGGCAAAAACCTCTTTTTTGGCCACAGCAACTTCTTACTCAACAAGTCTCCAGAGGCAAGGGAAACAAAAGCAATAATGAACTCCTGGGACCTCATCAAAATAAGAAGCTTCTGCACAGCGAAGAAAACAATCAGCAAAACTAAAAGGCAACTGACAGAATGGGAGAAGATATTTGCAAATGACATATCAGATAAAGGGTTAGTATCCAAAATCTATAAAGAACTTATCAAACTCAACACCCAAAAAACAAATAATCCAGTGAAGAAATGGGCAAAAGACATGAATAGACACTTCTCCAAAGAAGACATCCAGATTGGCCAACCGACACATGAAAAAATGCTCAACATCGCTCATCATCAGGGAAATACAAATCAAAACCACAATAAGATAACCACCTGACACCCGTCAGAATGGCTAACATTAACAACTCAGGCAACAACAGATGTTGGCGAGGATGTGGAGAAAGAGGATCTCTTTTGCATTGTTGGTGGGAATGCAAGCTGGTGCAGCCACTCTGGAAAACAGTATGGAGGTTCCTCAAATAACTAAAAAGAGAACTTCCCTACAACTCAGCAATTACACTACTAGGCATTAATCCATGGGATACAGGTGTGCTGTTTTGAAGGGACACATGCACCCCCATGTTTATAGGAGGACTATCAACAATAGCCAAAGGATGGAAAGAGCCCAAATGTCCATCGATGGGTGAATGGATAAAGAAGATGTGGTATATATACACACACACACACACACACACACACACACACACACACAATGGAGTATTACTCAGCAATCAAAAAGAATGAAATCTTGCCATTTGCAACTACGTGGATGGAACTAGAGGGTATTATGCTAAGCAAAATTAGTCAGAGAAAGACAAAGATCATATGACCTCACTCATAGGAGGACTTTAAGAGACAAAACAGAAGAACATAAGGGAAGGGAAACAAAAATAATATAAAAACAGGGAGGGGGACAAAACAGAAGAGACTCATAAATATGGAGAATAAACTGAGGGTTACTGGAGGTGTTGTGGCAGGGGGGATGGGCTAAATGGGTAAGGGGCATTAAGGAATCTACTCCTGAAATCATTGTGGCACTATATGCTAACTAATTGGGATGTAAGTTTTTAAAAATTAAAATTAAAATTAAAAAATGTCCCAGACCAAATGGCTTTACTGGTAAATTCTATCAACCATTTAAACAAGAATTAACACCAATCCACCGATCCTTCTTAAATTTTTCCAAAAACCAACAAATAAGCAAAACTAAAAGAGGCAGGAACAGCTTCTAACTCATGCTACAAGACAGTATTACCCTCATACCAAAGCCAAAGATAATACAAGAAGATTATAGATCAATATGCCTTATGAGATTCAAAAATCCTCAAAAAATGCTATAAGCTGAATCCAATATCATAGCAAAATGATTATACAACATGACCAAGTGGGATTTTTCCCCAGAAATTCAAAGATGATTCAACATAAAATCTATGTAATACACTACATAATTAACAGATGAAGAAAAAATTGATCATTTAAACTGATGAAGAAAAAAGCATTTGGTAAAATCCAGTACCCTTTCATAAAAAAAAAAACAACCCTCAGGAAACGAGGAATAGAGGAAATTTCCTCTATTTATGAATAACCAACAGCCAAGATCATGCTTGATGGTAAAATATTGAAAGCTTTTGCACTAAAATCAGGAATAAGACAAGGACACCTACATTTTTTAAAAATGTTTATTTATTTATTTTGAGAGAGAGACTGAGTCAGAGAGAGCAGGGGGAGAGTCAGAGAGGAAGAGAGAGAACCTCAGGCAGGCTCTGCACTGTCAGCACAGAGCCCAATGTGGGGCTCCATCCCATGAACCATGAGATCATGACCTGAGCTGAAATCAAGGGTTGGATGCTTAACCAACTGAGCCACTTAGGTACCCCAAGGACACCTACGTTTATCACTTCCATTCACGTTGTACTAGAGGTCATAGCCAGAAAAATCAAGAAAGAAAAAGAAATAAAAGCCATCCAAGTTGGAAAGGAAAAAATTAAACTATTTTTATTCACAGATGATATGAACCTTTATGTAAAAATCCCAAGTGAATTCATACCAAAACAAAAACAAAAACAAACCAAAAATACTACTCGAGAGGTACCTGGGTGGCTCAGTAGGTTAAGCGTCTGACTTCAGCTCAGGTCATGATCTCACGGTTCGTGAGTTCAAGCCCCATGTCAGGCTCTGTGCTGACAGCTTGGAGCCTGGAGCCTGCTTCAGATTCTGTGTCTCCTTCTCTCTCTGCCCCTCCCCAACTTGTGCTCTGTCTCTCTATGTCTCTCAAAAATAAATAAATAAATAAATAAATAAATAAATGTAAAAAAAGAAATAAAAAAAAATACTACTCAAACTAATAAATGAATTTGGCAAAGTGGCAGGATATAAAATCAACACACAAAAATCATTTACATTTCTATATACTGAGCATGAACAATACAAAAACGAAATTAAGAGAATAATTCCATTTATAAGAGCATGAAAAAGAGTAAAATACTTAAGAATAAACTTAACCTGGGTGCCTGGGTGCCTCAGTCGGTTAAGCCTCGAACTTCTGCTCAGGTCAAGATCTCGCGGTTTGTGAGTTTGAGCCCCACATCGGGCTCTGTGCTGACAGCTCAGAGCCTGGAGCCTGCTTCCGATTCTGTGTCTCCTCCTCTCTCTGCCCCTCCCCTGCTCATGCTTTGTCTCTCTCCGTCTCTCAAAAATACTAAATACACATTAAAACAATTTTAAAAAAAGAAAGTCCAGAATTAAATATATATTATATTCAAAAATTGTGTATAATTTATAATATGTAAACATGTATATATATAAAATATAAATATAAATATATAACCAGTTGATTGCATTTATATAAATATACAGAATATGTACATCCATAGAAATGGAAGGCTGACTGGCAGTTGCTAGGTGCTGTGGGTAGATGGGAATTGGATATGACTCCTTATGAGACACAGTGAAAAAAAATATTTTGGAACTAGACAGAGGTAGTAGTCACACAACACTGTGATGTACTAACTGCCATTAAATTGTACACTTTAAAAATCTTATGTGAATTTCAGCTTGATAAAAATCTACTAGAACAAATAAATAAGTTCATCAAGGTTGCAACATTCAAGATTCAACATATAAAAAATCGGTTGCATTTATATCCACCTATAATGAACAATCCAAAAATCAAATTAAGAAAACAATTATATTTGCTGCAGTATAGAAATTATAAAATACTTCAGAGTAAATCTAACAAAAGGAGTATAAAACTGATACGTTGAAAATTACAACATTTTATTGAAAAAATTAAAGTAAATCTAGGTAAATGGAAGGACAACCATGTCATGAATCAGAAAACTTAATACTGTTACGATGGCAGTACTCCCCAAAATGATGTAAAAATTTAACACAATCTCTATCGAAATCCCAGCTGGCTTGCGAAAAGTGGCAAGCTAATCTTAAAATTCCTATACAAATTCAGAGGACCCAGAATAGCCAAATAAATCCTGAAGAACAACAAAGTTAGAGAACTCATACTTCCTAAATTCAAACCTTACTACAGAGTTGCAGTAATCAGAACAGTGTGAAACCAGAATAAGAATAGACATAAAAATCAATGGAATGGAATTATGAGTCTGGGAATAAATCTTCACATTTACAATCAATTGATAATTGACAGGGCAAGACAATTCAATGAGAAAAGTCTTTTCAACAAATGGTGCTGGGACCGTGGGATATCGATATGCAAAATAATAAGGTTGAAACTCTACCTCATACCATATATAAAAATTAATTGAAATGGATAAAAGACCTAAATGTGAGAGCTAAAACCATAAAAGCTCTAAGAAGAAAACAATGATGTAAATCTCATGCTTTTGAAATGGATAATTATTTATTGTAATAAATAAAAAGCATAAGATACAAAAGCAAAAATTAATAAAGTTGGTATCATCAGAATTAAAAGATTTTATGCTATAAATGAAACCATTTAGATATGAAATGGTGACCCATAGAATAGGAGGAAATATTTTCAGTTCACTTATCTGAGAAGGGACTTATCTTCAGAATGTATAGAGGAATCTTACAAGTCAATTAAAAAAAAAGTCCAATTAAAAATAGACAAAGGAACTGAATAGACATTTCTCCAAAGGAAATATACAAATGGCCAATATGCATGTAAAAAGATACCCAACACCATTAGCCACCAGTGTAACTCAAAACTACAGTGAGGTACCCTTCACACTCGTTAGGGTGGGTAAAATAAAAAAAAAAAAAGATAATAAGTATTGGTGAAGATGTGGAGAAACTGGAATCCTTGCACACTTGTAGAAAATGTGAATTGATGTAGCCGGGGTGGATGCAGCCAGTGGAAAGCCATTGGTCAGAAGGCTTGATATAGTTACCCTTTAACTTGTTACCCTAAGCCAAGTCCTAGCTATATCCCCAAGAGAATTGGAAACATATGTCCACACGAAAACTTGTATATGAATCAATCAGAGCGAGTATCAACCAAGTGATGAGTGGATAAGTGAGATGTTGTGTGTCTGTATCACGGAAATGAAGTCCTCGCCCAGTGCTGCAACTGTAATTCAAGTAATTTCAACATAGGTGAAGCTCGAAAACATTGTGCTGCGGCAAAAAAAAAGCCAGACCGGAAGGCTCGTTATGCGGTTGTGAATGTGAATTACGCATTAGTGATGTGGGTGAGTTGACTAACTTTTCTAAGAAGCTCCAGTGTCCCAGACTCTGAGTTGTATACAGTGGAATGCAGACATACTATCCACATGCCGTCATAGGAGCCTATGACATCAGTCATGTATGTGATTGGAACAATTTTCAAAGAACACACAGGTTATGTTTTGAATGATTTGTACAACGAAAACCGACATCACAGCGGAGCTACACATTCTCATCTTGGAAACCAAAGATAAATCTTGGATAAACTGGAAACCAGCTAAGACCTCTTCCATTATATTGAAATTCCTGTTAAGTACAGGCAAGAGGGAACTGCGTCAATTTCAGGTGGCTGCGTCACTTGTCCCTTTAAGACATTTAAGTGTCCCCAAGAAAGAGCTTTTCTTGAAGAGAATCAAATTGTTGAAAAATAATATTTTCTTTAGTAGCCCATACCATAAAACTGAAAATTTCCTTCACAATCAACTTTGTGAGCCTCTATCAAAAAGGTAGAGATCTCTGCACATGTGCTCTGGTTCCAGCTTTGGACTTTACCAGATTCTAGCCCTTCCCACCGATTCCTGGGTTTGAGACCATAGAAATTGGTGGTAGCTAATATTTGAAGAGTGTTTGCCAGTTTAAACCGCATGTTTATGTCTCTTGGCTCACATGATCCTCTGACATAAGCATTGTTACAACTCTAATTCACACGCGTGGAAACTGATGCCCTGGCTGGCTAAGTGTCTTGGCCGCAGCTTGTGAGTATGGATCCCAGATCCAGGCTCAGACCCCAAAGTCTGCATTCCCTTCACAGTGGCCACACAGACTGGAATTCTGAACCTCCTGACCAGATGTCCCAGTTTCATTTTCAGTGCCCTCGGTCACGCTTCCATTGTCACTACCCATACTCTGTGAGCCCAAGCCCATGTAGACACAGGGTGAAAACGCCGTAAGATAAAGATCTAGTACTCATATGAGGGCTGTGGCAAAATGCCCTCTGCTTCAATTACACAAATTTCGTCCTGGAAAAGAACACGGCTGGAAAAGACAATGTGGTCGTTGCTAAATGGCTAAGGTATAAATTGTCTTTATGAGCGTACAAATGGGAAGCCTTGAAGCATTGTTCTGCCTCTGGCAAGAACCCTGTGGCTTTATTATTATTCTGTGCTGGTTCCTTTGCTCTTCATAACATCAGGTTCTCCCAGATGGGCATATTCTATTTTGGAGGCAATGAAATGCTGAAGCCGAAGCAACCCTGAACGCGTCCTCCGTTCTGGAACACCACCGAGGCGACACAAACCATTAGGATCTGCTCCCCAGACAGGCTGCCGGTCAGTACTGGGCCAGGTCACAATGGGCATCCTGACATCCGTGGCTTCATAGTGCCCCCTGTTTGTGGCCACACTGATATTAACCCTTGGTTACGCTGTTCCTGTCTCATCTTTGCTGTGGCTCTATTTGAGAGGTGAGATAAACACTAGATGAGGAGTCAGGAAATTCCGTGGCAGAACCCCTGCATAGCCTCCCTGCCACGCGGTCCAGACCCCATCGAGATTATCTTACTGTTTTATTTTTTAATGTTTATTTGTTTTTGAGAGAGAGACAAAGTGTGAGTGGGAGAGGGGCAGAGAGAGAGGGAGACACAGAATCTGTCAGCACAGAGCCCAATGCAGGGCTCGCGCTCACAAACTATGAATTCATGACCTGAGCCGAAACCAGAAGCCTAACTGACTGAGCCACCCAGGCGCCCCTTTCACTGCTTTTTTTTTAATTTCAGAGGAACATCAAGTCAGCAAGTATGTATCCAAATATTAAAGGCCACTAAAAATTGTATTTTTATTGGAAATGACAATATTAATGACGGCACCTTGAAGACAGGGGCCCCTTGTGAGAAAAATCCCGGAATAAACAAACAAACTGGAGCGAGTCTGAAGGATGATCACGCACCTAAATACTTAATGCATAAATGTGCCTTATTTTATGCCTGGTATTATTAGGCTGATATTGAACATGCTTGACGTTCCATCAGATTGAAGACTGTGTGTCGAAATTCTGGCTCTGAGTATATTCATTGCAAAGGGCTTTCAGGACAATTAGCTGATAGCTCCTATGGGGGCAGGCACAGAACCCAGAGCCATGCTCATTAAGCTCTTCCGACCTGAACACACCATGCAGTGAGACCCTCCCCTCTGTGTTTGTCACGAGAAAATCTGACATACTTAACAGATCAGGGGAACAGCCATGCCAAATTGACACGCCAGCTGTGAAAACCTTCGGGGTTGAATTATTATTATGACTCTGGTAGCGCTCTCTCTCTCTCGTTTTGTTTTGTTTTGTTTTTTCATGGCTTTGAATCATCACCGGCTTTCGTGGAGGGTCCCGTGCCAGCAGTTAATTACAAAGTTCCAGCCCTGAGTATGTGCCCGCTATTGAGATACACCAGCCAGTGAGTGCGGTCTTTAAAATCACTTTTAAGTAGGCTACTTGGCCCAACGGGTGCATCTTTCACAGGAGGAGGAAGCTGAAATTGGCAGGTGGGCCTGAAGGTTAATGTTCGCTGTGTGTTTCATCATCCCTACCAGTTTCAACACTTAACAACTGATAAAGAGGTTTTCTTTCTATGCTTACACAGAAAAACAACAAGATATTCTTAGATACAGGCTGCGAAACCTTCAAGGGGAGTCCCCCCAGCCCTTGCTCCTTTTCTTTATTGCCAGGACAAATGGATCAGAGCCTAATCTGCTTATGACCGACCGCAGTCCTTGCCCAGCGATTTTGATGTGATCAGAGGATTATCTTCGGGATCCTCACACAAATAGACGTTCATTTCGTTTTTAGCATGTTAACCCACGTGGCAGACATTTTTGCCCAAAGGCATTTCCGGAGTCTCGGTGTATTACCTCCTTGGGATTATACATCTGGAACATATAGCAGCCAGTTTGGAATTATGGTGATAATCTCTTGCATGCTCACAAAAAAGTAAAACAAAATGCATTGAAGTGGGGGCAGTGCTCAGCTTGATTTTCGCACCAAACGAACTCCGGCTCTCTCCCAGCTAGAAATAATGTTCCAATGAACAGATCATCCAATAAGAATACACAAGTGGTATGTTTTCTCATCGCAGCTAAAACCTTCAATGCTGAGACTTAGCAGCTAAAATAATTTGAAAACCGAGCACCAAGTCAAATCATGCTAAGTGCTTTATCGCTGAAAAGGATCAAACTCCTGCCCGCGTGGAACATGATGCTGGGTTCCTGTGTAATTCCTGTCGTCCAGAAATATGGAAGTGGGGGCAAAACACAAACATAAGAAATAAGAGAATGCAAATGATTTACTTGTTTACTTGATGGCAATGGATTTCCCATTCTGGACGTCCCTGATGTGTAGACCCACCATATTTAAGGTCCCTTTATTTCCATTTATTGGCAATGCTGTCTCACATCCCTGCTGCTCTCAGAAGAAGGGCTTTCAGGACCAACACCAGTGCACAAACACTCTGATCACAGCAAACTACAAAGGTCACCTCGGGGCTCCAGCTTTGGCAAGTTCGACGTGAGTTCCCAACTTTCTATTTTTTTTTTTTTTAAAGCACACGGCCATCGATAGATCCGCATTTGCTCCAAGAAGTATAGAGATACATAAAACATCTGTTTTCAAGCGGGTTTAATCATTCTCCGGGAAAATACCCAAAGAGAAAATGATGGTGCGGAGATGCTCTGCCTCTAGTGCTATTCCAGGATGATCTAGCACAATGCTTTCTGATTGAAATGGAATGTGTGCCACTTGCGCACTTTTATCATTTTCTAGTCCCTTCATTTCAAAGGTAAAAGAACGGAAAAATTAATTGTGACGATACATCCTATTTAACATTACCCTAAAATGTAATCATTCAACTTGTAGTCACTATAAGCACATTAATGAGTGCTTGTACGTTTTTTTCTTTCCAAGTGTTTGAAAGCCGCGGTGTAGTTTACAATTACAGCACAGGTTGACCTTCACCAACCACATTTTAAGTGGTTAATAGTCACATGTGATTATTTCATTGTGCAGTGGAGATCTAGGTTGCAAAGCGTACGTTTTGGACCTCGTGTGATACATGCGCTGAATCTCATCACGTGTACTTTATACATTATTCATCGCGGTGTTACATTTTTATTTTTTACTACATTTGTTTAATGTTTTGCTTCCTCGCGGTTTTATTTCCTTGTTTGCAAGGTTATCAAGCAGTGCCTTTATAAGAAGTGACAGGGTCTAATTGAAACAGGCCCTCTTACGTAAAGGGGGTGACTTCAGGACAGCTAAAGATGCTGTTTGCTTGGGGGTGTAATAAACACATCAAAGTATGAATTAAGATTTGTGGGAAAAGCCCAATGTCCATCGACTGACGAATGGATAAAGGAAATGTGGTGTATATACAAAGGAATACTACTTCGCGATGAGAAGGAATGAAATCTTGCCACTTGCCACAATGTGGATGGAACTGGAGGGTATTATGCTATGCAAAATAAGTCAGTCAGAGGAAGACAAATATCACATGATTTCACTCATATGTGGAATTTGAGAAACACAAAATTAGGGGAAGGGAAGGAAAATAAGGTAAAAATGGAGAGGGAAGCAAACCATGAAAGACTCTTAATTTTTTTTAATGTTTATTTATTTTGGAGAGAGAGAGACAGAGCATGAGTGGGAGAGGGGCAGAGAGAGAGGGAGACACAGAATCTGAAGCAGGCTCCAAGCTCTGAGCTGTCAGCACAGAGCCGGATGCAGGGCTCGAACTCATGAACCGCGAGATCATGACCTGAGCCGAAGTCAGACGCTTAACGGACTGAGCCACCCAGGCGCCCCAGAGACTCTTAAATACAGAGAACAAACTGAGGGTTACTGGAGGGGTGTTAGGTGGGGGGTATGGGCTAGGTGGGTATTGGGCATTAGGGAAGACACTTGTAGAGATGAACACTGGGTGTCAGATGTAAGACATGAATCACTGGGTTCTATTCCTGAAGCCAGGACTGCACTGTATGTTAACCAACTTGAATTTTAGAAAAAAAAAAAACAAAAAAACGAATGAGGTATGAAAACAAATATATGCAGTTCAATCACAAACTTGTGACTAATACAAACCCTGCAGAATAAAACCCTAGGCCCCTACTGTGGTTTTGTGTGCCTTTCAACAATTGAACCCTGCCTTGCGTTCTGGCTTCCTTGCTCTCCAGTGTCCCCAAACCGCCCCATGATCTAGTCATACTGATTTATTTGCAGTAATCATACACAAGCCTATAAGACAGGTGTTTTTACCACTATGTTACAGGTAACGAATATCAAGTCTGATGGGGTTAAATGACTTGCCCGAGCTCACATGTGTGCTAAGAGATAAAGCTGGGAAACAAATCTTCTGACATCTTTGCCGAGCACATCCCCCTCCACAGGAGACAAGAACGCTTAGACTCCGGACTTTTTGGGAAAGGGTGTCCTTTGCTGGTCAAATGACAGCTCGGGTAGCCAGACCAAGCTTGGGAACCGCTAATCATTAGCTCGCTGCTCTCTATGAGACAAGCACAATATTTTATTGCAAGCATTTGACTTGTGTTTTGCGGTAGAATACTGTACACGTTCACCAAATACATAGACGCAAAGAATTATGGTTTTGTTTCCATTTCAAACCGTACTAAGTGTTTAACTTCTGTTATTTCAAAGGCTGATCAGTCTCAGAGCTTGACAAGGTAATTTGAGGGAACGCTACAATTGATGCCTTTAAAACTACTGTTGTGGCTTTGGGTTTTCCTCCTGTTGTTTCCAAAACCCTGGTATTTTATGTGGGTGAATAAAAAGTTGTTTTCGTTTAGGAAATTGCTGGTGTTAAGGGAACGAGTCTCTTGGTTAGCAAATATCTTAAAGGAAAGATGGTGAAGTGACACATAGAAACCATTTCCTCACTTTCGAGATGACAGTGGCTTTATGATTGTCCAACCCGTTTGCCTTCATGCTTCCTCCTGATTCTTTCGGAGCCTACTTTATGCAACATGTCAACACTGATAAGGACTGACATCAGTAAATCAAGATGTAAAAAAATCAAAATGTGTGCATCCTATTTTACCAGGGCCTCCTGGTACTTTGTCATTGTCATCACTGAAGACAATAAAGAATCAGGAAGACGACCAAACTGTGATGTATAACCAACGGGTTCATTTTAAATTTTAAGAAGTGCCTGAATACAGACCACAAAAGCGTCATCAACTCTCTAGTAACCATGGGCGTGAGAAGGCTTGACATTAGAGATGAGATTCACTGGGAATGACAATGTGTGTCTCTGGTGTGGGGCAGGCGAGGCAGGGAGATACAACCGGCTTTGATGATACGAAGGGCAGGCTCGGGCAGATGTGAGACCTTATCTTGACCATATAGAGGGCATCATAAGGTTAGAGGCACAGTAATCAAGAAGCAGGAAGAAGTTACCACAAGAAGCAAACGGTATCCCTAATGATGGGCACAGTACAGAGAACATCTCTGAACAAGAAATGCAGAGTTCCTAGCGGGTTACCAGGAGGTCAGGTAAGAGAGAGCAGGGAGCCAGTCATTGTCCTAATGCCCTGTGGTGTAGCAGCCTCTGACTAGCATTCCATCAGTTCGTCAGTTTCAGGTGAGTAGGACTTCCTATACCTCCCAGTATCTTCAAAGAGGAAACAAATGAATAAAAGGCAAATTGTTAATTATTAGAACAAGTCTTGTTTGATAAATATGTGCAAGTTTATAATTACTGAATATATCCTAAAAATGGGTTTCTAAAATATATCTGGAAATAATTCTGTTTGTAAAAGCAACAACAAACAGAATGTTTAAGAATTAACATGATGTGCCGGGGCACCCGGGTGGCTCAGTCGGTTAAGCGTCTGACTTCGGCTCAGGTCGTGATCTCAGTCTGTGAGTTCGAGCCCCGCGTCGGGCTCTGTGCTGACAGCTCAGAATCTGGAGCCTGCTTCAGATTCTGTGTCTCCCTCTCTCTCTGGCCCTCCCCTGCTCATGCTCTGTCTCACTCTCTCTCTCAAAAATAAATAAACATTAAAAAAAATTTTTTTTAAGAATTAAAATGATGTGTTGGGACACCTGGGTGGCTAAGTCGGGTCAGCATCTGATTCTTGGTTTCTGCCTAGGTAATGATCTCGCAGTTCATGGGTTCGAGCCCTGTATCCAGCTCTGCTCTGATAGCACACATCCTGCTTGGGATTCTGTCTCCCTCACTCTCTGCTCCTCCCCTGTTCTCTCTCTCTCTCTCTCTCTCTCTCTCTCTTTCTCTCTCTCTCAAAAATAAATAAATAAACATTAAAAAAATGATGTGGAAACTCAAAACAGAAAATATCAAAGAACAAATATTTGACAAAATAGATGAACATACCATTTCTCCACTATATAAGTCAGCATTCTAAAATTACTGGTAATCTAAATTAATATAAAAGCTTAATGAAATTGCAACCAAAATCCAACCATGATTTTTTTTTAAGACTCGGACAGTAGCACGTGTCTGACCCAAGCATGGCCAGTCATGGGCTGAATGAACTATTCTAATGATTTTATTGAAGATTTGAATGAACAGATGCACATAGTAAGCCAGACGGTGGTGCAGACAAGTCCAGTTGGAGAAGAAAGTTATTACTTTCTGCAACAAATCTCTTCTGCTGGGAGCAGAGTACCAATGGAATAGAGCCTCAGAGAAGATCCTGACATTCTATTCCTGTTCCTATTTTTTGAGATTCTTTATGAAATTGCTTATTGTTTTCTTTTGATAGAAGTCCTCTTACTTGAGCTACTTTGACTGAGTTTTCATCATTTGATCAAACTAATCCCTTAGCTAGGTGATTATTTCTGGGTAATGACATTGTACTTTTTTGTTCATTGTGCTTTTACAATTTTCCTATTTGTCCAGTATTACCTTTATAATCAGGATTTAAAAAGAGGTCTCCAGTGGACCTAGAGGGAACTATGCTAAGTGAAATGAGTCAGACAGAGAAAGACAAATACCATACGATTTCTCTCGGGTGTAGAATCTCAAAACAGAACAACCGAGCAAACACAAAAGCAGAAACAGACCCACAAATGCAAAGAGAAAACTGGTGGCTGCCAGAGAGGAGGAGTGTGAAGGGATGGGGAAATGGGTGAAGGGGGGTGGGAGGTACAGGCTTCCAGTTACGGAATGAATAAGCGCCAGAGGGAAGTCACAGCGTGGGGAGCACAACCAATGGGATGATAATAGTGTCACCTGGTGACAGATGGCAGCTGCACTGGTGATGAGCCTAGCATAATGGATAGAGTTGTTGAATCGTGATGTCGTCCACCTGCAACCAATGTGACATTGGTACTTCAGTTAAACTAAAAAGGGCTGTTGAGAGTCATAGTCCTGGAGGAATTGGCTACTGGACATTCTGGCAGGGCTCTGAAGACGGTTGGCCCCGCCCTATTCTGGGAGCCACCTTTACACGATAGCCATCACCGATTTGTAAATGTGTACTGTGGTTTTGACAAGTGGAAGTGAAATACTTGAGGAAAGGACACCTTCTTTTAGCAATCACAGTGATGCTGGGTGGACTAGTGACATCTTTGTTAAGCAATTTAGCAAAGAGGGAGTTGGCACAGGGTTCGAGGTGCGGTTTCGGTGCATAAAATTAAGTCGGTCTCGTGAGAAATAGGGTAAAAGCAGAAGAGAGAAAGCAGCCACTGAGGTCAGAGATGGATCATGACTTGTTATATGTCTACAGGAAGTTGGAGCTTGAACTTGGGTGATTTAAGAATATACCAGGAGTATAGGGGCACCCGGGCGACTCAGTCAGTTGAGCGCCAGACTCTTGATTTCGACTCAGGTCATGATCTCAAGGGTCACGGGTTCGAGCCCCACATCAGGCTCCATGGTGGCAGTGCGGAACCGACTTGGGATTCTCTCTCTCCCTCTCTCTCTGGCCCTCCCCTGTTCGTGCTCTCTCTCTCTCTCTCAAAATAAAAAACCTCTTTTTTTTTTATTATTTTTTTTAAATTTTTTTTTCAACGTTTTTTTTATTTATTTTTGGGACAGAGAGAGACAGAGCGTGAACGGGGGAGGGGCAGAGAGAGAGGGAGACACAGAATCGGAAACAGGCTCCAGGCTCCGAGCCATCAGCCCAGAGCCCGACGCGGGGCTCGAACTCACGGACCGCGAGATCGTGACCTGGCTGAAGTCGGACGCTTAACCGACTGCGCCACCCAGGCGCCCCAAAACTTCTTTTTTTTTAAAGAATAATACCAGGAATACACAAAAGAGCGGCCTGGGAGCAGGGAGAAGGAATATGGAAGTGATATCATTATATGTGGGTAAAAAAACGCACACGTTTACTTACACTGATGATCGGTAGTTTTTGATTTGTCAACTTTACCTAATATCAAATATTAGCAGATAATTGTCTCTGTTATGTTCCATGGACAGCTGTAGTGATCACAGTTATCAATGAGACAGCCCTTGAATTTTGGTCCTGTCCCCACATTTAGTGGGGGACAGGAGAAACGATGGTGCAGAAAGCCATTAGAGTTAGGGCATTATATTTAGTATCATTTCATTCTGGAAAAAGCAGAAATAAATTCAAAGAGCTACAAGCTCACTATCTACAAAGGACTGAATGCACCTATTTCAATTAATCAGACAACTGATTAAGTAAATGTAATAATGATAGCACGTTTTGACATGACCGATTTTAGCAAAAACTGTACTAACCCATAATATAACTGAATATATACAGGCACATTAGACAAATCAGACACACCCAGAAATACTATAAGAGGAACGAGTTCTGAATTCTGTACCTCATTCTGTCCTTCAGGAGGCCCCCCAAATTTTGCTTAGAGTAAGAAAGTTTCTGCTTTGAGTGTAGATCTTTTGTCTTTAAATGATATATCATCTGAAATAATAATGTCAGTCCTGAATAACATATAATTTGGGGGTATCTATAAAAATAGTTATGCAACCTCTTCAAGCATATTTTACCACGGTGGTTAATTTTTTAAAGAGGAAAAAGTTTAAATCTATGAAACGATGTCACCCAAAGCATTGTTTAAAAAAGTATTCTACACACACACACACACACACACACACTGAAACACTGGGGAGGGGGGAAAGCTGTTCTCAGTCCAGTGGTCCCCTTGTTCAGCTGCTTACCAAGGACAGTTCACCTTGACTATTATGGAGCAGTGGTATCTCTTTGTTGAACCATCCAAGGAGCTTCACCTCCCTTCCAGTTGATCTGTCACTAACCTCACCACGAAGTCTGGCAGGGAAAGGCCAAGGCTTTGTTACTCCTCCTTATCCCTGGATAACCTCCAGGTCACAGATGACATTCAGCACGCTCTTGCGTAACGGGCATCTGTCTTCACCTGCCCAGGTCAACCACACACGGAGTGAAGGGGTTCAACTGATCAGGAGCAAATCACAAGAGCAACACAGGGATACCCAAGTGTCTTTGGTAGAAGAGCAGAATTCTGATATGCAAATGTGATGGCTTGTGGGTGTGGTTGTTCTTGTAGCACGATCTTTGTAGAAAGGTCAATAGAGAAACAGCAAGGTGGTGAACAGCAGCACGTCTTCATTTCTACCTGCAGGGATCCCTTTAAGTGAGGATTTCGATCACGGCCCTGGGGATGAGTGCCTTCATTGGGTCTCACGTTTCAACAGTAGTGGTTTACAGTTAGTGTGCTGGAGCGTACTGAGGGGCCCTAAAACCCTCACAGAGGGGCCTTCAAGTTTCTACCGGTGCGTACAATTTGTTTTTCTAAAAATGATGACACACTTCGAATGACTTTTGTCAGGCAGAGATGGAAGCTGAGGGATCATGGGATACAACCCAAAGCGGACTAAAACTGGCTGCAAATTGTGGGATGCATGAGAACAGCCTCTGACCGTATCTAAAACGGGGCCAAGTCAGGACTGTCAGCAGGTTCTATCAACACCGAGCCATGTGGGGTTTGGAGCACAGAGTGAAGAGTGTAATAACTGTACAAATAATTATTTTCCACTTTCTTGAATTTCTTTTTTAAAACTCGTGCTTGCTTTTCACATCCTTCAGTATTAAGACTGGAAATTCCCATAATGGAAGGTGTGTTGCAAACACAGGAAGGTGAGGAACCAGTTTGCTTATTGGATTGGGGCCCATCCTAAATGGCTTCATTTTAACTTAATTGCCTCATTAAGGGCCCCATCTCCCAAAAAGTCACATTCTGAGGTGCCAGGGGGTTAGGGCTTCAACATACGAATTTGGGGGAGACACAATTCAGCTCATTGCTATCATCTGGGCTGCAGATTTTTTGGACACCTTGGTCCTTTCTGCTGTCTGTCTCTTCATCCCCACTTTGTGGTCCAGACTGATTAATTTGAATACCCCCGTGGATGCACCACCAACATTCTAACTTCACAAATCTTCAATAGATCACAGTTAGTAGTAGCTCCCAGGTACACTTCAAGAACCCCACTCCAAAACTGCTGCACGTCAAAGGCGAACTTGCATATCCCCCCCATCAGGCATCCCAGTGGGAGGATGGCCGGAACTACTGAGGCCGGAACTTTTAGAAAGGATGGAATTGCCTGCGTTTAAGAAAATGCTCATAAAAGCGATCTGGGAGTGGCAGACGAGTCCCCAGAACGTGGTTTGGTGGGAGAAAAGGAAACTCAACTAGTTAAACCTTCAGTAAAATGGAGTAAACAGGAATCCGAGACGAAAGGTCAAGGGAGACTAGACAGACAGGGAGAGCACTGCGTTCCCAGCGGGAGGCTGGAGCTGGAGTTGGTGGAGAGAGTTTTTTCAGAACAGGTTCGGCCAAACACTCCATTTTAAGTGACTTGTGTTCTGTGACGTGAACTCCTTCCATATCTGCCGAGCTTCTGTAAAGTCTGCTTAGGTGACGCCTCTTTCCTGTGGCTTCTACATGTAGACGCCATGGGAAGTTAGTAAATCCACACCCGCTCTAGCAGGGAAGGAAAAAGGGCGGCATACACAAAGTGAAGGGCCCCCCCCATTAAATGCATGGCCCTCTGAAAAGCCCGCAGCCTAAAAGGACAGTCCCTGCTTTTAGCACTGTATCTGCAGAGGCAATGGGAGGAATGAGGCTTTCATGGCACCAGAAAGGGGATTCCAGGCAATGTCATCTGAATTCGGAAGGACAGTGTTACACAGAGGACTCTGATCAACCTTGTCTGTCTCTCCAGCTTTCACTGTTTTCCCTGCTCGAAAGCATTCT
Organism: Lynx canadensis; assembly: GCF_007474595.2. Taxonomy (NCBI): domain Eukaryota; kingdom Metazoa; phylum Chordata; class Mammalia; order Carnivora; family Felidae; genus Lynx; species Lynx canadensis. The sequence continues at coordinate 75,883,541 of NC_044320.2, forward strand.
CATTTTACCAGAACCCCACTTCCTGGTCTTATTGCCTTCTCTTTCCAATCTGAGCTTCATTAACTACTACCACATAAAATATTTCTCACTACTTTCTCTCTGCCTTCTAGTTGTGGGTTTTAAACATGTTTAATATTCCCCCTTAAAAAAATTATTTCTAGCACCCCTAGATCCTGCCGGTTACTACCCCATGTCTCGACTCCCTTTATTTTCATTATTTTGTAAAGTTTCTTTCTTTTGAGAGAGACAAAGACAGTGTGAGTGGGGGAGGGGTAGAGGGAGAGGGAGAGAGCAGGCCACATGCTGCCAGTGCAGAGCTCAATGCAGAGCTTGAACTCAAGGAACCGAGAGATCAGGACCTGAGCCAAAACCAAGAGTCGGATACTTAACCGGCTGAGCCACCCAGCACCCCCGCCCCCACTCGGCTCCCTTTAAAATCAAAAATCCTCAAAGAATTTTTCTTACCAGATGTGGTACCTCTCTACTTCCTGATCATTTCTTACTTCACTCTGACTTAGACTTTTGGTACCACCACTATATTGTAATTTCTTGTCAAGATCAACAATGATCCCCATCTTGCCAAATTGTATGGCCAGTTGCCAGACTCCAGTTTTCATGACTGTTTGGCACAGTTCATCATTCCCTCTAACTAAAGACAACTTTCACTTGGATTTCAGGATATCATGCTATTTCCTCCTGAATTCATTGTTCATCGCTTCTCTTCTTTATCGGCACCTCTCCATCTTCCTAAAGTCTAAATATTGGCATGGCTCGCATCTCAGACCTTAGCTATTTCCTGTTTTTATTTGTATAAATTCCCTAGGTTTCTTCAGCTAGTATATGGTTTTAAAATTTATCTAGACACTAAGATACTTCAAATTTACACTTTTATCCCGATTTTCTCCTGAGTATCAAAGGTGAATGTTATCTTCAACCGCCTTTCCAACATTCTCTACTTGAAAAATGGCATCCCAAATGCAACTGAATTCTTAATTTCCTTCCACCCACAAACCCCCTTCCCATCTTCCCTGTTTCAATTAAGGGCGATGTTGTGGGCCTAGCTGTTGAGGTCATATCCTAGCTATCAAATTCTTTGCATCCAAGCCCACATTCATTCTGAAAGCAGAGCCTACTGGCTTATCAACCCTGCTTTTAAAGTATTTCCTCCTATCCAAGCACTCTCCCAGTTTCCATACTACTATAAACAGGCACCAGCTCACAGCAAGAGTATTACAGTAGCAAATTTATGGCTCCCCTTTTGCCCCTTCCAGTGGATTCTTTAGGCAGCAGCCAGGGTAGTCTTTTTACATATAAACTAGATCATACCACTCTCTAGTTCACTAACTACCTACTGACTTCCTGTCACACTCCAAATTCCATTTAAGTTTCCAAATCTCTGCACAATCTAAAGCCTCTCCTTCTCCAAACTTACCTCTTACATCATTCCATTTTCTTTTCCACCATCTAGCAATACCTCAAGTGTACTTTCCTCTGCCTGGATACTCTTTCCCAGGTCTTCTCTGGAATCTCCTTTCATTTTATTAATGTCCATATTCAAACAAAACCCCTTAGCAAGGTCTTGTCTGATCAACCTGTCTGTGATAGGCCTCCTGATAAGTCCTCATGTAACTGTTTCTTTTCCTCCATGTGCTACTTGACATTATTTCATACCCTTATTTGTTTATTTTGTGTCTCACCTGCTAAAATGTAAACTCCATCCATACAACTCAAGGCCAAAAAATATATGTGTACAAACAATCCAACTGAAAGTGGGCAAAAGACGTGAACAGACATTTGTCCAAAGAAGACATCCAAATGGACAAGAGACACATGAAAAGATGCTCAACATCACTCATCGTCAGGGAAGTACAGATCAAAACCACAATGAGATATCACTTCACACCTGTCAGAGTGGCTAAATCAACAACACAGAAAACAACAGGTGTTGGCGAGGATGTGGAGAAAAAGGAATCCTTGTGCACTGTTGGTCGGAATGCAAACTGGTGCAGCCACTGTAGAAGAGAGTATGGAGGTTCCTCAAAAAATTAAAATAGAATTGGTGCTTGATCCAGTAATTCCCCTACTGGGCATTTACTCAAAGAATATAAAAACACTATTTTGAAAAGATATATTCATGCCTATGTTCATTGCAGCATTATTTACAATAGCTGAGTTATGGAAACGGCCCAAGTGTCCATCCATTGATGAATGGATAAAGAAGATATGATGAATACATATATATGAATATATATATGAATATATATATCGATGAATATATATGAATATAATATAATATGTGAATATATATGAATATATATATAGTATGGATGAATATATATATATATATATGGATGAATATTATTCATCCATGAAAAATAATAAAATCTTGCCATGGATGGAACTAGAGTGTGTTATGCTGAGTGAAATAAGTCGGTCAGAGAGAGAAAAATACCATATGATTTTGCTCGGATGTGGAATTTAAGAAAAAAGAAATGAACAAAGACAAAAAGGAGATAAGCCAAAAAGAAAAAAAAAGTACTGTTAACTATAGAAAATAAATTGGTGTTTGCCAATGGGGAGCTGGGTGGGGGGATGGGTGAAGTAAGTGAAGGGGATTAAAAAGACATTCACCACGATGAGCACTGAGTAATATATAGAATTATTAACACACTGTATTGTACACTTGAAACTAATATAACACTGTATGTTAGTAATACTGGAATTGAAAATTTTTTTAATACTATAAATAAATAGTTATAAAATAATAACTTAAAAAAATAAAATGTGAACTCCATGGGAACACTGTTTCCTCACCTCAACAAAGTCCTCAACAATGCATTCTTCTAGGGGTGCCTGGGTGGCTCAGTTGGTTAGGTGTCCAAGTCTTGATCTCAGGTCAGGTCTTTGTCTCAGGGCAATGTGTTCAAGCTCTGCATTGGACTCCATGCTGAGCGCAAAGCCTACTTAAAAAAAAATGCATTCTTCTAGCGCTCCACGTTGACTAAACCCAATTGAAGAAGGCAAGAGAGTTCATTGATGTGGTCTGTATAGGCCAAATTTACAGGTAAAGAATAATATGGAGAGGTGGAAGGTGGATCTCAAGGTACAAATGGAGGGTATCTAGTATAGTCAACCCTATGTCCCCTATGTGGTGGTCCTTTAGCCACCACGGTTATCTTTCTGTCCAGTGAAAAGTTTGGGGTTGACTCTACACATGGGACACACCTCAGGGACAGAGCTACACTGTCATCACAGAGTGATATCAATTTGATCATATTTCTCCCTAAAACTTAAAACATTAGCCATCACTAATGTACTTCATGGAAGTGAGTGGGATAAGGAGAGGACAGAAGACACAGGTAACATAAACGTCGCCATTATGCCCATTTCTATAGCTGCCCTTGAAGCCTCTGAAGGTAATCAGTGGTGGATGGAACAGGTCAGATATAGTCAACCGGCCAGAAGAGGGCTCTATAGGGGATGATCATTCACTGAGTCTCAGTGTCAGTCTTTCCTGTTTACAAATTGTGTGTTCAACAGTCACAACAACCAGATAAGTTTTGGTGAGACCACGTCCATTTTCTTGAGCCTATCCATGTCCTCCACCCTGCCATCATGCCCACTCTGCACATAGGCCTACTGACTAGAGAGTTTATCAAAGAGGCTATGGTGTGCACTCACCTGCCATATGAATATTTCCACATCCCAGGACAACTCCCTAAATTTCATCTGTGTACCCCTCCTTCACACCACCTTTTCAACAACCATCCAGTCCTGTTTTTTCTTCAGTCCATGTCCGGCCTGCCAGCCCATTAACCAATGCTCATGAATCAGTGTCGATTTGTACTTAAGGCCATCTCTCATTTCACACAATGCTTTTAATCAGCAATAATGGCGTCTCGGATAAACCTGATTGGCTGTGCAAAGCTTCACGCAACATTTTCAATTTGAGGTTGGAGCCGCTGAGATTTCTCTCCGTGGCTGCCTTCAGGGCCACCCCAGAGCGGAGCAGAAGTGCAGCAGACACAGAAGGAGACGAGGCCTGTGCTTTTTCCTCTTCGGTTAATTGGTCATTGGGAAATCCCATGAGGCCAGGGAATTGGGCTGAGAGGGAAAATGGCAGATGATTAGGAACAAGTATCCTGGGAGTCTGAGTTCTTGCCGGCACTATTTACTTGTGTTGTTTTATAATGGAATGTTTGGAGTGTGTCAATTTTTCTGAATAAATAGGCTATATAACACCCATTTCACGACAGTTAGTTCTTTCATACATCATGATTAAGCATGCATTATCTACCAGGGACAGTAGTTATCTATGAGATTCTTTTCAGAAGGAGAATAATTCTCAGTACAAAAGAGAGTGACTTTACTCCAAAGCCCCAGGGACTTGCACTGATTCCCCTTCTGGGTCTTGCAACAGACTCTCTCAGCTCATGGGGCTTTTGGGGACGTAGGGCCCACAGGGCAGGGCAGTGGGACCTGCTGCTGAGCCTTTAAAATTTTCATTTTTGCTTGGTTGGTTGGTTTTCCCACAGGCTTCACTCAAGATTATCAGTCTTATTGGTTACAGAGATAAGTAGGTCAAAGTAGCGTGCCCAAATATGGATGTGTTGCCTCTAAAAGCCAAAAAGGGCCACCAAACATTGTATTTCTTTATATATTGTATGCAGTGCAAGACGTACCACTGTATCTCTCACTGTAGGAGAGATCTCACAAAGACCCCTGAACCCCAGAATCTTCACTGGTATGGCAGGTCCCTGAATCACTTACCCCTTGACACACATAAAACTGGCAAGGGCATCACAGAGATGTCCTACTTCTTTCTTACTGGGTCTGGTTATTTTAATTTCATCAATTTAATGGGTATTTCTGATGTTCTGTTGGTTATCAATACAATCCAGTTTCCTCCAGACCAATGTTGTCCAATAGAAACACAAAATAAACAGCAAGGGCTAGCTACACTTGACACTTAATATTTTCTAGTAACCCTCCCCCCCCTTAAAGAGTAAACATACACAGATGAAATGTGTTTAATATTTTATTTAGCCCAGTGCATCAACATGTTATTCCAAAATGTGACCACTATAAAAAATATCAATAACGTTGAAATGTTTTTTCATACTCAGTCTTGGAAATCTGGTATGTATTTTACTCTCACAGCACATCTGTAATTGTCCCAGCTACATTATTAGTGGTCAACCATGTGGCTAATGGCTACCAAATCGGCCAGCACAGCCTTAGGCAATATGATGACAATGGGCAGAGTTGTTGATGAAGGTCTTCCTTCTATCTTTGCCACATTCTGAGATCTACTGATATCAGTGGGGAAAATACAGTGTTTGATAGTAAATAGGTATCAGGGGCTGTGTTTATTTCTGCAATAAAGACATAACATCTGGAATCACAGATGCGGTTGCATCATCACCTGATAAGGTTTGCAGCACTACAGAATCTTTCCCCATGATCCATCTGCTTTTGTATTGTCTAAAAAGGTAAATTAAATGGAAATATGGTAGGAATAACTACTCCTGCACCTCTCAATTTGTTGATGGTAGGAAAAACTACGTGGTTTCCTTAGGAATGTGGTGTTGCCTTTGGTTTACTATCTTGTAAGCTATCTTGATACTAATCATGTCTCTTCTCATTATATATTTGGGGATTGGGGAAGTAACCACAGGATGGGTCTACACTCCTAATGGGCTCTCTCTGGGATGAACTCAAGCCAACACTCCATCCATCATGTGACTTCCATAAGCTCCCACTTTGACCAGCGTACTACAGGGGTATTTCCAGTTTCCGGGTATTAGCAACAATTTAAACCCAGTACTAATAATCCTTAGAAAATCTATGTTTTTCTTTTTTCCTAGGGCAGTCACCCTGATAAATGGCCGAGGTCCCTCTAGAGAAGGTTTGTGAGAAGAATCACCATATACAGAGTCCTGTCTCAGTCGGGTCTCCAATCTAAAAACTGACTTAGGTCTGAGAACTAAATAGTCATGAGTCTCCACAACCAATTCATTGTGAGCCACAGAGAGGGAGCCACATTGGAGGGGGTAACACAGACCCCGGGTTCCCTGTCTTTCCTCCCCCCAATCTCTTCTCAATGCTTCCTATCTGTGGAGGCCAACGGGAACCCAGAGTGCAGGTAAACACACTGAAGCAGCCCGTACAGGTCAACCTTCCAGAACACACAGCAGGGCAGAGAAGGGTGGACAGCACACCTGAAGAGGAACACAGAGGATTTCTAGAATAGGCCCCAACACACACAGACACATATGTGCACTGGTGTATGTTCTTTTTAATACAAATTAATTTCATATTGCTGCTTTTACACAGGGTGCATCTCAGAGACCATTCTGTATCGACGCACAGGAAAGTTTCATCCTTTTAACTACTGCACATTAGTATCCATATTATGGATACATTACAATTTACTGGCCCCCTGTATGAATAAAATTGGTCCCAAGCTTTGGCCATTGCAAATAGTGCTCCCATGAATATCTGTATAAACATGTCGTTTTACACATGTGAAGGTATGTGTGTAAAGTAAATATCCAGGGCGTTTTAATTTATAATTTTGATAACAACTCACAAAGTGCATTTCACACTTAATTCTCTCATTCTTTAGAGCAGAGCTTCTCAATGAGTATGGCACAGCATGTTGTATGGTGGCTTCTAGGTGTATCACCAACCACAGGGCAGAAGCAGGGGATCACCTATATACTGCATTTGGAATGTAAATATTATTTTCTATGTGGCTAGTGGTGTGAAAAGACACCGTGTTAGATATCTATTACCTAATATGAGCAGAGATGAAATCATTACATTTACGTGATATCAGCTCCCTTTTCTCTTTCACACCACCCAAACTCCAACGATTATATGATTGCATTAGTTTTCCCTTTAGGTATTTGCTGATGGATATGGCAGATTGGTCCTACCTGCTGTCCTTCTAGCTGTTTCCCTGTGTTGCAGTGACTGAAAAGCTGAAGCCTCCGTTTTTCAGACTTTTATGTGGTCACCACTCGAGGCGTGATTTAGATTTGACAAAGCAAATGCGCTCTCATGCGCGCCGGGAGGCAGAGGTGAGATGGAAATTTCACTTCTGCTGTTTGTGTTGGCAAGCGTGGTGGTGTTGCATGGATTTCTGCAGCAGCCCGGTGTCTGGTGACCACTGCCACAGATGTCATGAAGAGGGACATGGGGTGTTTATTCACGTGTGGTGGGGACCACAGCATAGGCCTGGGCTTGGACCTGGGAACAATAGATCTGCTCAGGGTGGCTTTTTCCCCAAGGTGGTTTCTTAGTTATAGGTGGCGATGTGGCTCAGGGGTCAATGGGTTCCTGATCAGTTCTCTTTTTCTCCATGCCATTTAATACACTGCCATACACCTTTGTTTCGGATTCCATTCCAGTTTATTGCCCTTGGCTTCATCGAGTTTTTGAATTCACAACAATCCATCTGGGCGAAAGTTTCGTTGTTCTCTTCCAACATTTTTCTAAGTGTTTTTCATCTTCAGTTTGTTTTCTCTATTCCTTTGCTCTTTTCCTTAAAAAAAGAATCTCTTGGTGCTTTGTATTCAAAGTAGAGTTTTGAAGAAGAACATTTTTCTTGGGCCAGTGGTAGTGGGCAGTTCTGAGGAGGAAGGGGCCAGGGCTTTCAAGCTGAAGGCTCTTAGGAAATCTCCCTGGTGCACAACAAAGTTCCTTATGACACGGACTTGTGTGAGTGGATGAGGTGTCCCGGCCAGAGTGGTCAGGGGCGCCATAGCTGCTTCTCACACAGAGACGCTCCTCTCTCGCCTCAACAACATACTGCTTCCTGCAAATATGGCGTCTGCCTCATTTCTTCTTCAATCCTGCTTGTCAAAATGAATTTCGGGAAGACCCCACAGCCAGTTTGTGTGCCAAGTTCTCATTGCTTTGAACAACAAATATATTTGTTTCAGCTATTTCTCTTAGAATATGACACTTGCTTTGGAAAACTGAGTGGAGATCGGTGCTCCGGGCATTTTGTTCGAGCCCCCCAGGCTCAGGCATCTTCTCTCTCTAGCTCTGCTGGTCTCCCTTTCTGCTTATGGTCATCCTTCCTTAATTATTGTGGTTTGAGCTTACAGAGCTCTTCCGTTTCAATTGAATATGGAGGTTCTCTTTTTCTTTGTTGTTATTAGCAATTTATGCCATTGAGACGAGGGAGCCATGTCTGTGTGTGTCCGTTTTAGTATTGGGATGCTAGGTTGGGAAATCCTGGTTGTGCTGTGACTGAGGCAGACGACATGGTGCAGACACTAAAAATCTGAGACGGAGAGAGTGAGAAGGTAATGGGACCATGTTCTGGGGAGGCAGAGAAGAAGGATCTAGGACAAGTCTAGGACCATGCTGTCCCATGCCTTTTCCACATAAAGCATGACAGAATTTGTGCAGCGTGTTGGAACAAATGCACAACGCTGCTTACCTAGATAGCAGCAGCCTAAAGACTTTCACGCCACGCTTCCTGGAAACCAAAGAGATCAGTATCTCAACACCCTGTGACCATCCTCAGTACAACAATCTGTTCCCGTGAGGAGGCACTGAAGGGGCAGTGGGTTAGATTTGGTGAGAAATGCAACACAGCATTCTCTAATTGGGGACCTAAGCAGAATAACAAAAGTAGTAAAATAGATGAATTTTAGAACAGAGAAGGGATGTGAGATGTTTAGTAACAATTACAGGATTAGCCGAATCTGATTCAAGGACTCCACAAATATTGTGAAAAACCTGATCACTCTACATACACTTCTTACGCAGTAATTGTAAAATGACATGGAGAATCAATGTCTTCATCCTGGGTTGATTCTGCCGTGGACACATGGGTGAACGTGCAGGTGACACAAAAGGGAACAGGTGAAAGGGAGAAGCAGGAAGTTCAACCCTTTATTGCCAACCACTACACCATTCGAGGAGCGCCAAAGACCAGACGAACAAGGACAGATCTGGCATCAAATCCACTTTCTCTCTAATAATTCCTAGTCACTAGACATCAATGGACACAACCAGTCATTGTTTTGAGCGAATTCTCATCACATTTTCCATTATACGATTATTATTAAAGTGATATTTTATACATCATGCTTACCTTCTTAGTTTTTTAATTTTTCTCAGTATGCAGGGATTGATTTCCATCCTCTAATTGCTGTAATGTAAGATTTTCAAATCTGAATGGTCTTAAAATGGTTAACCTACATTAAATGAAACATTTTCAAGTAAACATTAGAATTTTTGTTCACAATGATCCAAAACATTAGGCCAAAGGTAAAAACAAGTATCTCTGTCATCTAATATTAAATTCATAGTAAAAAGTATGAAACTCTGTAATAGCTGATTAACCAATAAACCAGAATTAATTACTCATCTATGACAGAGCCATTGTTTCAATTGCACATTATTTTGAGAGTTAGAAGGAGTGGGTTGTAATCTTTTTTTGAGTTTACAAGTTCTGTTTTATTTTTTTAACTATATTTTCTTTTTTTTTAAATATGAGATTTATTGTCAAATTGGTTTCCATACAACACCCAGTGCTCATTCCAACAGGTGCCTTCCTCAATACCCATCACTGCCCCCCTCCCCGCCCTCCCACCCTGGGTTGTAATTTTTAAAAGAGGTCTTACTAAGAAATGCCAGAAAACATAGTATAACCCTTTTCTTATTTGTCATAAAAGTTATTACAGTTGAAAAATTTGTTTACTATTAAGTTACAGATACTAAACTGATGTTTAACCAGCAAACATTGTGTTCATTCCTATATCAGTAATACTTTACACACTATTTGAACTAATGTTAAGTGAGTCCATGTATATTCTTCATACATATTATAAGAAGAGGCCTTCCATTATTTTTTGAATGCTGACTGAAGTTTGCACATTCTATAGCAGCAGAAGAAAATAGCCATCTGGCCAGATAATGCAAACGTCTCTCGCAGCCATATACTTAGAGGAACCTACATGTACAAACCAGATTCCATGTTAAGGGCTTCCATTTTATACTCTCCATGACACTGTGCAATAGTTACTATGATCTCCATATTTACAGATGAAAGAAATTGAGACTTCGAGAAGTTCAAGAACGTGTCTGAGGTTAAAGAGCCAGGATTCAAATACAGTTTTGTTCCGCTACAGAATAATGGTTCTCGTAAATTCTTATTCTGATAGTTGATGTGGCAGCCGTGAAAATGTGCCACCCACATATCCTGCAGAAAGCTGTGTCGTTGCCTGATGGCCTTGCTGCTGCCCCCCTCAGATCTGTCCCTTTGTTCCTTAGAATCTCCTCCAAGGGGCAATTTGGGGTCTCGTGAGCTCTCTAGCAGCCTGGCCAAAAATTTCTGGGAACGACACTACAGTCCAAGATGCTTCCTAGCCAATCCCCTTCCTTCCCTCTCTCCTTCCACAGGTGTCAGACCTGAAGTGTGGGCTGAAAGCAATCCCACTTTTTTCCTGCTCCTTCTTTCAATAAATTTCTTGCATAGATAATCCTGTTTTTTTGCATGCTTTCTGGAAGACACAAATTAACAGGACATGTACTGGGAGTGGACAAAAAAATAGTAAATAAGATGAGAATTTGACAAGCTTCCTCACTGTCTCAACATAATTGTATATAATCTACATTCCTTATTTCCCTCTTAGAATAATGGTATGTGAGGCTTGAGACAATCAGTCTCACATGGTCCTCACATGGGATCTCACATGGCCCTAACCCGTCTATGAAGTTCTCAATGAACAACGCACTCTCATACTTTATGCTTTGTTAAATGATACATATTTCCTAGTAGTAGGGCACATTTAAGGGTCATTTTCTTTTCTCTCATTGTGATTTTCAGTGAGACGTTCTACCCAAGGTTACACAGACCATAATGCTAATGATCTCAACTGAGTAGATTTCCTTGATCATTGATATATGCAAAACAGAACAATGGATTAGTGATGAGTCCTGCCCAAAGGCAACAGGTTTTACTCATTTAGGGAACCTAATACAAATATATGTATATAATTTATTTCTCTCTGAGTGTCACTCCTAAGGGATCCTTTGGAGATAGGAATCTTTCTTTTATACCTAAAATTGATCAGATAGTAAATAGAGGAAATTTTTCCTTAAGTGGCCCTTGAAAAACATTCACCTCGATCTCTATACAGGTTGAGACCAGTTGGGGAAAAAAAACAACGAAACAGCAGGAGCCAGGGGATACATCTAGGATTGAATTTTTGAGAATTTTGATAAAGGAAGCTGGAACTAGATTCGCAAGAATTTATTAATATGGGGACACTTTCTTGGGACACGAGGGTTAATACCCTGGCAAGGACCAAGGGAATGGACAAAATCACCATTGGAGTGGCCTTTGGAAGCCTGGTAAAGGTGATGTCCAATGTCAAGCAAAGGGAGGACACCTTCGGTGCCCTGTCAGATGGAAGAAGAAATAAAAGGCTCAGGGAGGTACATCTGGGATTGAGCTTGAGCAGAATAAGAGAACATGAGGCGGCTTCTTGGGCAGGTAACCCATGGATACCCACCATGGATTTATGAGTGCCCTCCCCCCAGCTCACACTGATGGCCATGGACGAGTGCAGGTTCCCGCATGACTAATGCAGAAGAAGAAATGGCCAAGCTTGGCTTCTGGACAGGCCCCTTATGCATGTGGAGACGAGCTTGAACTGATGGAGACTTCACCACTACCACAGACAGGAGCCTCGAAAGAGAGAGGAGAGGGGAAAAAAAAGAACCGGCAAGGAGTGCTCCTCGTCATTCATCTTGAGTGGAAGGAGAGGGAGTCCAAGGTAAAATCGTATCCAGGCAACTAGGAGGTGGCCAGTGGCCTGGCCCGTAAGGGAAAGGAAAGGGAATGGCAGGTCTGAGGATAGAGACACACAGACAGACATACAAGAGGGAGCACAAAGAGTAAAGATTTTAACTTAACACCCTGCAGAAAACAGCCACCAGAGAAGAGTCACTGAACAACCAAGTAGACAAAATGACACAGTTACTTGGCTGCAGCCAGACTTTGTCATGGGTACCTTGGAATCGGCATAAGTAGCACCATGAACACATAAACAGGGTGGCTATTGTGTGGGTAAAGATGGAGGCTGGTTATGGACCCAAAGGCATGGGCTCCCACTCACCAACGCTGAGCTAGCTACTGCCACCTCTCAATGTCCACTTGTGAGCAACAGAGACCAAAGCTAAGTCCCTGATATGAAATAATTAAATAAATATGAAATCATGGCCACCTGAACAAACCATCTATCCTACTTTGGAAGGGCAGGAATTTATCCTCAAACAGAGACCTATTTCGGGTATGGGTTTGGGTTCCTGGTGCTAATCTTCAGTCAACACCCCTGTCTGGTGCTGCTGACGTGAGTCCTGATTCACAGGCACAGAAGCCCACACGACACAGCCTTCACTGAGGGCGCCTGTGGTCATAGGACCACTAGTCATATCATATACTGCACTGCTTGGAAGCAGCGAGCTTCACAGAGTACTGGAACAATCTTCTAAAAGTCAGCTAAATGCCAGCTCCAAGGCAACACTTTGAAAGGATGAGGCGACATTCCTCACGGCGTGATACACGCATTAAATCAGAAGCTTCTATATATTTGTTTCCCAATAGGAAGAATACGTAGGTGTACTCACCATCTCTCCCCACGACCCACTGGGGAGTGTCGTGCTTCCCATTTCAATAACTGTGCTGGAGGTTCTAGTCCCCAGAGGCTCATATCCTTACAAGGGGGCACAACCCGGCTCTATTGAACTGCAAGGATGACTGATGCCAAGGAGCTTTGGACTCCTGGTGCTCAGGGTCCAGTAGGCAAAAAAAAAAAAAAGGAGTCATCATTGTGGCAGGAGTCACCAACCCTGATCTGCAGGAGGAGGAAGGCTGCTTTTCCACATGGGAGTAGGGCCATGAACTTGCATGCCGCTGGATTTCCCCGTGGTAACTACGAACGGGCCCAGACAACAACTTTGGCTGAAAACGGGATGATGCCAAGGGCTCAGAACCTTGAAGAAGGAAAGTTTTGGTGACATCACCAGGGAAGCCACCAGGACCTGTCCAGGTGATGGTGGAGGGTGAGAAAAACTCAGGATGGTTCCTGCAGGATGATAAGGATGAGAACTAGTTGTAGCTCCCAGACCAATGGTAGCCATGGGGGGTGTAGTTCCTCCTACTTTGCTCTGGCTTCTACATTTCCCTTTAAGAAAAGAGGCCCGTAGCACCATGGAGAAGTTAGTTCCAAACTTACACGGAGAAGTCAATCTGTGTGGGGCAAAGTTTAAACTTGGACGGGCATGAAAATGCAACACTCAGGACTCCTACTACAGGGGACACAGTTGCCTGATGACCCCAGCTGCTGGATTCACCAGTGAGCTCTGAAGCCACGCTTCTGCTAGACGCTCTAGCTGTGACTGGGTGTGGTGCAGGAGCAAGGCCATCCCACTACGTTGAGGTGTGGGAAGATGTCCAGCGGCAACCAGCTTGAGGATTCGTATTGACATGGCCCAATCTTTCTCAGAACTCTGCTGTAGTTCAAGTCTCTTTGGGCCCAGGGCTTTCCTCCCTACCTCCTCCCTGCAATGCGGTCTGAAGGCTTTCGTCACTTTCGCCTGTTCCTCCCTTAAAAATTCTCTCGTAATGGGGAAACTGGGTGGCTCAGTTGGTTAAGCATCTGACCTTTGGTTCAGGTCGTGATCTCAGGGTTCGTGAGTTTGGGCCCCGTGAAGGGCTCTGTGCTGACAGTATGGAGCCTGCTTGGGATTCTCTGTCTCCCTCTCTCTCTGTCCTTCCTCCCACTCACTCTCTTTCTCTCAAAAATACATAAATATTAAAAAAAGAAACTCTCTTGCACCGCTGATGCCATTTGGGGTCTGCTTCTTAGAGGACCCAAACTAAAGCAACAGAATCAAAATGTTATCTGCTCTTTTTTCTCCTTCTGCATGTTAATGTTATACTGTACAAACTCGTTGACCGTATCTAAGGTACATCTTAAATGTAATTATTCATAAATCAAAGTACTAGTTTGGGTGGAAACATATAAAGATATTTAGCAAACTGTAGATGATCATTTGGTTTGTCAGAGCATATAAAGACAGTAGATTCCCAGCAGATTTGTAAAGGATACCCAAGGGATTGTCAAAATTGTCTCGTGTTGGTCAGGGTTTTATTTTTTAAGGGTATATTCAGTCATTTTAATTTAGTCAATCTAGATGACTTTTCTTTTAAAATTCACCAATAAAACATTGTGATGGAAGTCAACGTTGCTTCCAATAATTATCCTTAAATACATAGAATCTGTAGTTCAAGTGACTTCTCCCGACTGCCAAAGCATATACATAAGTAATTCCTGAAAAATTCTTTTATTTATTATTTTATTTATTTTAATTATTAAATTTAATTTACTTAATTTAATAAATTAATAAATTTAATTAAATTTATTTAATTATTAAATTATTTTAATTTAATTATAATCATTAAATTATTATAAAATAATAATTTATTTTAATTATTTTATTTGTTATTATCTCTAACTCCTTTTCCCTCAAAAGGTGGGAACTATGATATAGGTGTTCCCACATAAATAGTCCATAGTTGAAAAAAAAAAAAAAAGAAAGCTAAAACAAAAACAAGAAACAGTTGAGAGCCATTCTATTAGACCAGGAGCAGATTGATCCAATAAAATGGGAGGATAAAAATTTTATAATATTACTTTAGTGTTAGCTGCAAAGTTTGTTCTTAGGGTTTCTTCCCAATATTACCAGTGATCTTCATATCATTTTATTTAACTTCCGTTTTTATTATATATGCTGTTTAAAGGATTTCTGGCCTTATCTTTATATCAGCAGACCTATTTGTTTTGTGAATTGTTTATGGCCTTGTGAATACAGTGTCTATGCTATTTTAAGCTGTTGACTTAATTGTTAATAGAGAAATTGCTGTGCCTTCGTAAGTACTTTATCCATTTTGTGATTTTTTCAGATCTGAGCTTTCAATAAAGCAGCATACACTTTACTGCAGTGTCAGTCCAAACATCAATATCCAGGAACCATCAACAAAGAAATGAAAAAAGGAAAAGCTCACCAATTTTTTAAAATCTTCACTTAAGGGGCGCCTGGGTGGCTCAGTCGGTTAGGTGTCCGACTTCGACTCAGGTCACGATCTCGCGGTCCGTGAGTTCTAGCCCCGCGTCGGGCTCTGGGCTGATGGCTCGGAGCCTGGAGCCTGCTTCCGATTCTGTGTCTCCCTCTCTCTCTGCCCCTCTCCCGTTCATGCTCTGTCTCTGTCTCAAAAATAAATAAATGTTAAAATATATATATATATATATATAAATTAAAAAATTAAAAATAAAATAAAATCTTCACTTAAATATTACTAACAAGATATTTTGAAGACTTTTTTTTTAAATCACCATTCTTCACTTATTACACTATTGTTTCAAGTGGATTATTTTTAATTGTTTTTGTTAAAGAAATTGCATGCTAAGTGGGCTAGGACATATGAATGTGCATTCATAATATTGTCTTCTGGAGTTTCTACTAACCTCTCCTTTCCTAAATATGCCCTTATGCTGATGCTGAAATACCGAAGTTTTATTTTAAAAGAATGAGGAAGAATGATCCTGTTCCTCAAATGAAAGATGTCTTGATCTGTTCCAGCTGCGGATTGCACCTCTGTATGGACTCTGGCCAAGTAAAGCACGGCTTTCAAAAAAGAACTTAGTGGGAAAAAATTAAGTGGGAAACAACTTTAATGCTATTATTAACGCAAACACTGAGAAAGAAGCCTTAATAATAGCTACATATTACTTCCTGCATCCAGAATTAATATTGGGAAATTATCTTTCTTGAGATATAATAACGAGCCCATCATGTTTTCTGGCCCCCAACCCCCACACAGATATCTTTACTGTGAGGATGTAGGGGCTGAGTCGCCCCATCGAGTGTCCTTTTCTGACTTTACGTACTGTCATTTTTCAATTTTTCAAAGACCCAACATGGAATATTAATATTCTAGTTCAGGTTTATGTTTAAAACATAACACGCCCCTTCAGTTCGGTGAGTTGTAGGTTACTTGCCTGCTGTAGAGCTTTAGGAGTATAAAGAAGAAAATTCACCGTGAAGAATTTCTACTTTCTTCCAAATGAGAAGTAGGCAGTGTGGCCGGTTAGAGAGGTAATCACTGTCACCTCCCATTAATGTGGCCTGGGAAAGGGCTCCACCTTTCCGATCACGAAGCATTAACACTTTTCATGCAGGAGAGTAATTATAATTAGCATGTAGCGTGTTTTCTAGGTGATAAGTATGGTTAGATAGCACACGATCCTCAGGCAGAGTGTCAGAAATATTTTCACGAGGCTCACGGAGACTCATCGTAGAAGTGAATGCCATGAAGCCCCTCCCTATGCAATTTCACCGATGTCCTGGCTGTGACGCAGGCTGGCCAGCCAGCTCTGAGTAGTATTGTTGACCTTCTCCCAAACGGACATGCAAAGCCGGTCTCCGTGGGCCACGGTGTATACACCAGTGTGGACACGGATGGCCTCATCTGCAGTGCTGCACCTTATTTGGTCAAAATTACCTCAGGTTGTTCTAAACACTTCTTTTTCTTTTTTATCTGCTTTTTGGCATTGCATTTTAAAAACGGTCAGTAAATAACAGCCATTTGCGATGAAAAGAACTTACAGATGTACAAAGTGTGTTTAGCAAGAAATGTTATTGGTCTAAAATAGTAAACAGAAATGATATTGAAATCCCTAACCTCCAGACTAGAGATGTGACCATGAATGCTTGAAATCAAGTGTGTTAGAGAACCTTCTGCAAGGTTGGCCTGCTTAGCCAATGAGGTCCCCGACATGAGAAAGAACTGGGGGAGACCCTTGGATGGGCAGGCGCCCTGCCACATTTTCCCACCCAGGCACATGGTATCTAGAAACGGAGCCCTTACCTCATGTCCTTGAGCCAAAGCCACGAGAAGAAGAAGGCTTATGTGCAAACTCATTTTTAATGTAACAAAAATAAAATGAAATGAAATACAAAGTGACTTGTTTACCATTACTTTTAGTGATTACAAATACTTTTTAAAAAAATAAACGCTAGACGGGTGCCTGGGTGGCTCAGTCGGTTGAGCGTCTGGCTTCAGCTCAGGTCATGATCTCGCGGTTCCTGAGTTCGAGCCCCGAGTCGGGCTCTGTGCTGAGAGCTCTGGGCTCTGGGCTCAGAGCCTGCAGCCTGCTTCTGATTCTGTGTCGCTGTCTCTCTCTGTCCCTACCCTGCTCATGCTCTGTCTCTCTCTCTCTCCTTCAAAAATAAACTTAAAAAAAATTTTTTTTAATAAAAATAAACACTAGATTGTGTGTGCCTAGTTTTCTTAGGGAGTCTGGCTTCATGTGGCATACACTGCTTATTTGGGGCGACTTCCTTTAAGTATCAGTCAAAAAATGCAAAGTCATTTTTAAATCACAGTTAATCTGCTGACTGTCAGATTAGAAACCGCACAGAAATGTTATTTTATATGCGTCGCATTTTGTTCACTTTCCTCTATTTTAATATCTATTTGGAGGATCCTGGTTTAACTAAAATTTATCTCTTTCTTTTTCTTCCTCTCTCCCTCGAATCTAACAGCTTCCTTGCCTAAGGTCTTTTAAGTTCATTTATATTTGTAAACAGAAGGTTTAGATGTAAATGCAAGTATGATTTTGCATTTTATAAAGGCCAACGGCAATAATGAAATTAAGCATTATGTAAATGTGTCGAGCAAGTGACATATACTTTTTCTCTCACAGTTTACTTTGGAAATTTTCAGATCTATAGAAAATGGAAAGACATACAGTAGTAGTATACTACAGTAAATACCTGTGTATTTTTACGAAGATTTACTAATTGTAACATTTTATAACATGTTCTTTATCTTTTTTTCCAGATGGATAAGTACACAGGTACACACACACACACACACACACGTATATACCTACATACATCCATACAAACATACATGCAGACTTTTTTGCTAACAGTTTAAATATAAATGGTAAACATCATGACACTTTACCTCTAAATATCTAAGTTTTTAGATATCTCCTGACACTTTCCAGCATAAACACAGTATCATTTTCATACTCAAGATTATTTGGCGTTGGTACAATATTACCTAAAATGCGGTGCATACATAAAATTTTGCAATGATCCCCAAATAGCCTTTATAAGTCTTTGTTTTGTAAAAATCCAGTATCAAAAAAAGTTTTTCGTAAGTGGGGGTGGGGGCACCTTGGAGGCTCAGTCAGTTAAAGCATCTGACTCCTGATTTTGGCTCAGGTCATGATCTCATGTTTTGTGAGTTCGAGCCCAGCATCAGGCTCCGTGCTGATAATGAGGAGCCTGCTTGGGATTCTCTCTCTCCCTCTCTCTCTGCCCCTCCCTTGCTCTCTCTCTCTCTCTCAGATAAATAAACTTAAAAAAAAAAGAAAGAAAGAAAACTTAAAATCCGGTATCCAGTCAGAGACCATTTGGTTGCTTTTGTCTTTTTTAATCTAAAATGGTCCTTTCCACCATTTTGTGTCTTTGGTGATTTTTGCAGTCCGGTTTTACAGCCTGTCCCACAATCTGGATTTATCTGATTCCTCCCCTTGCCCCACCCCCCATGATTCGATTCAGGTTAGCATTTTTGCCAAGGAGGCACGTACTCATTTGCCCTATGATTGGTAACATCAAGTTTGATCACTTAAGAGTCTTATCAGACCAGTCCATCGTAAAGCACTGCAATTAATGAACAAATTGTGGTAGGACGCTTTGAACACGCATGAGCATCCGGTTCTACAACAGCTTTTCATTCCATGGGTGTGTCACGTCCAGGGATAAGCTTGTAAGAAACAAGGCTTTCCTATTTTCGTTCCACTAACTGGATACATAGATGCAAAGCCATGGGGAGGGTGGGGCTAAGCAGTGACGAACCCTGGGCTCCTTAAATCACCCGGTTGAGGAAAGGCACCTACTGACCGGGACCCCCCTGCTGGGACAGTGCACGAGAAATAAGGCTCTACGTTGTGAAGACTAACATTTTTGGTCTATTTAAAAATTGTAGCTAGAGTTACTTAGAAACCATACACGTAGTTCAACACTGTCATTACTTATTTTTGCCTCATTTCAAAGTGCTGGTTTTCATTTGGGTTTCATACTTGGGTTTGATGGCCATCATAGCCGGGAAAGACACTTCACAAAATTATACGCAAATCCCAAGGGAGGAAGTGCATCCTTGTTTGTACTAACTGGATTTTGATACTGGTTTTTCAACGCTATTCACCCACAGCAAAGGTTTTTTGTTGAAATTCAGCTGGTAATTATGTCAAATCGGTTGTTCTTGAAAACTAACAGAGGTGTTCAATTTACGTTTTAGCAAATAGAATGAATACCCACTGCAATTTTTTTTGAAGTTTTTATAGAGGTTAGAAAACTGTTCCCAAGTTTTTAAGTCTATATTCACAAATATTTTTATGAGTAGTACGAACATTGTTTTTAGCAACTAATATGATAATGCAGAAAATATTTCCAGAGAGCCAATTTAAAATTTTTCTTTCTATGGTATGGGTTTCTTTTGAAAAGTAGTAAAATATTATGCATTTAAAAAAAATCACTTTAATCATTAGACAGTGATTGGATGCATTTAATTTTTTTTTAATTTTTTTTTCCAACGTTTATTTATTTTTGGGACAGAGACAGAGCATGAACGGGGGAGGGGCAGAGAGAGAGGGAGACACAGAATCGGAAACAGGCTCCAGGCTCTGAGCCATCAGCCCAGAGCCTGACTCGGGGCTCGAACTCCAGGACCGCGAGATCGTGACCTGGCTGAAGTCAGACGCTTAACCGACTGCGCCACCCAGGCGCCCCATCATTTAATATTTTTAAAAATTGGTGCTTAGTAACAATACTAATCGGCAAATTATAGAAAATGTATGCAAATTTGGAATGCCATTTTTTATGTTAGAAAAAAGTAACATGTTTAAGTTCAGCAACTCTTTATAACTACTTTGCCATGAAATAATAAGAAATCACGCATTTAAAACACTTAATGATCACTCCCTGTTTTGTTACAGAATATTGCCAACATTCTATCATGTTTTAAAGGTCTTATTTGAAAATTTGACTCTGTGGATATAGATGTTGGCCTGTGGAACTTTGTGCATTCCTGGTTACAATTTCTTTGCTACAATAACTTGCCTATGAATAATTCAGTGAATAAATATTACGAGAGGTTTTAGCTCTGTAACCTTACCCTGCTATCCTTTTTTATTCCGGTCAAAGCCACTGCTTCATTAGTGATTACACTTCGACATCTTTTCCATAACATATAATTTTCTATTAAAAGGATCATTCTCTTCTTATATCTTCTTGGGTACCTCTCTCCTTTAGTGAGCCCCACAAAAAGTGGTTTTCTTGCATTTTATACATGACTCAAAGGTTATTAAATAACACAGCTATAACACGTCAGAAACCTTTGTATAGTTCCAACTAACTATAGTTAGCATTTGTCCAAACCTGCGTAACTCATTCTAATACGTGCTTTTTCCATTTTAAGGAATATTTTCTTTGCCTACCGCACCAATAACAGTATCTATTTACTCACGAAGGAATACACTTGCCTTTGCCTTTGTATTGTTATCCATTTGTGACCCAGCCGCTTTTATTGCTATGATAGGAAGGGTGGACGTTTCTCCAATAGCATGTGGCTGTACGTTTTCAATTAGTAATATCTCAACCCTTTAAAGCTTTAGCATAAAGTTGGGCTAAGTTTTATACAATACGGATTGTGTATGAAATAATTTGACCTGGTCAAAATATGTATTTGTTTTTCATGACCTATGTGTTCAGTTTTTGAATGTTTTGCCCATTTTTATGCCATACTACTTTTTGCTGGAATCTGAGGACACCACACGTGCTTTAAGAAATTTCTTATTGGGGCGCCTGGGTGGCGCAGTCGGTTGAGCGTCCGACTTCAGCCAGGTCACGATCTCGCGGTCCGTGAGTTCGAGCCCCGCGTCCGGCTCTGGGCTGATGGCTCGGAGCCTGGAGCCTGTTTCCGATTCTGTGTCTCCCTCTCTCTCTGCCCGTCCCCCGTTCATGCTCTGTCTCTCTCTGTCCCGAAAATAAATAAACGTTGAAAAAAAAATTTTTTTTTTAAAAAAGAAATTTCTTATCATTATGGATAGTGAGTGCAAACCCATATTCTGAACAGTCTTTTTGGTAATGTAGTCTGTTTTTTGTTTTGGGGGTTTTTAGGGGTCTTTTTTTCGGTTTTGTGTTTTTTTTTTTCTTTCTTTCTGGTTTTTTGTTTGTTTGGCATGGATTCCTGTCAGATTTCCATTTGTCCTTCCCTATAGCATGGCCACAAAACACGAGGTAGAGGAGAATTTCTCATTGTGCTGACACTATTTATCTTTGGCCCATGGTCTCTTGTAGGATTCTCTTCTAGGTGCCTGTCCATTTTGTGAAAGTTCATTTACTGAAAGTACACAGTCAAATGCCTAATTTCTTCTGACCTCGAATATCTTATGAAACCCAAACACCAAACATTTCTTATTGTTTACACTAAAAACAAAGAGAAAAAAAATCAAGATTCTAGTATTTGCTTCCCATAACACATTGGATCATGTTACACTCGTTTGGTTGTATATACCCCTCCCGGGGGATGGAGCCATATTACCGGCAAATATAATAGCAGAGACTTCTAAACGTTTCCTACGGCAACAGTGAGAATCCATTTTCGACTGGATTTACACCCACAGCCACACCCACACCCATAAACGAATGTTTTCGTAGAATAAGACTGTATATGATGTGCTCTACGATGTTTATTAATTCATTCCATTACAGTGGCTTTGATCTCAAGTTCGAAAAAGACCACGTTACCATGTTCGGCACGCCATGGTCGCGAGGCGTGCAGCAGCCAAACACACGTGTTTTGGAGTCAGACTGGCACTTGGAAACCCCAGCTTGGTCATTATGTAGCCTCACGACCCTCTGGAGCTTGTTTGAAGCTTCCTCTTCCGGCTTGTTTCATGTGTAAAACGGGGATGATTACAGTTACCTTATGAGGGTTAGGACAATGAAAGGAAATCATGTACGTAAGGTCTGTAGCTCCATTCCTGGCCCAGGATGGGCACTCAGTAAACATAGGTGATCATTGTTAGTGGTAGTGTTATCGTTGCAATATTCCTGGCTTTCTAGTTAAAAAAAAAAAAAAAAAGAAAGATGGGTGGGTAAAGAGAAGCCAAAATTGGTACTATCGGGGTGGGGGTGGGGGAGAGAGAACCTTACTAAGGATGCAGGCCTAGTGGAAAGACAGAAGACACAAATGTCAGTGTGGACTCTGATTCTAATCTCTTAAACTGTGCCTTCACGGGGCTGTCCATTGCAGGGCGGTGACATTCTGGATTCTGCCACCACTTCTGGAATGCCAGGCAGCTGCACGTGCGTTCTCTCCTTCATCCGATGATAACCCTGTAAAATGTATAAGCAGCCCCATTTCACCAAGGAGGGAAGGAAGTCTCCAAGACATTAGGTTGCGGCCTACAAAAGTGGAAGGTGGCGCACGCCCTCAGGTCCTGGAATTGTAAAATCCTTTGCCCTTTCACCTTTTTCTTTCTGGACCTGGCATAAAGCAGCCAGCCTAGACGGTGGCCAACTATTCCATTCGAGTCGTAATGCCTCCAGACACAAGGGGTCCTGTGTGTCCGTTTTCCCAAATTCCAAAGTAGTCGAAGATAGTTATCCTACAAGAAGCCTAGCTGGGGCGCAGCAGCTGGAAAATCTGTCTCCTGAAGAATTCAGAAAGGCTTCTGATCAAAGAAGACAAGAGAGGAGACCTGGGGACTCCCGGGGGTGGGCACAAACTCAGGCTGGAGCCGCCATGTTGCATTGCCTCCCAGGGATCTGCTACAATGTCCTGCCCCGTGGTATTTATTTCCGTGCCATCTCAGGCCTCTCCTGTTTCCGTACCTTCTTCAGCTTTCAGCAGTCTTGCCAAATTGCATTCGCAAGTTCTCTGCCTTGTTTCTGGTCTTCAAGCTGGAGCCCCGTTGCATAGACAAGTTGTTACATCCATGGAACTTTTAAAGCTTTCCCACAGGTTTGAGTTTCTGTTAAATGCAACCTTTACCCAAAATGATGTGCTTTCAGATTTTGCAATCCTTTGCCACATCAATATCTTATATTGACCTGATCTGTTAACAATTCTGCAAATCTAAGTGTGGCTAATTGGTGTTTTGTTATAATTAGTCAAGTTATTCTGAGATCTTATCTCCCAGGAGATAAGAGAGAGGGAGAGAGCATCTTTACAGTGATTTATTTGTACAGTTCTCTTATTTGGACAAGTGGCTAATCTATCAGTTCACCACTCACAGTGGGACCTCTTCTACCCTGTTACAGTGTGACACAGGTGGCCATTTGTTCTTTTTATTCTTAGGAAAACCCCATCTTTTTCTAGAACTATTCAGCCCACTGTAAATTTCCAATGTCTTGCCATCTCTTCAAAGGCAAATACATATCAATGCTTTATAAACAGATATCTATTTGATAAAAAATTAAATCCCTACATGCATCAATATCCAATTAAGCCTTATTAGAATAAATGTCCTATGATATTTCCTTCGATTGCATTAAAAGTAGCTCTTATATACTTCAGTTTTCACTTTTCTCTCTTTGAATATCATTATGAATCTATGGCGTCTCATAGACAAAGATGCAACTTGTTATAATTAATGACAGTAACTTGACGTAACTCAAATATTTACATCTTGACTACGAATGGCAGGTTTCAGATGGCATTTTGTCCTTTAAACATTACCCCAGACATTTTGTTAAAGTATCTTTGCTTGTTAACAATAATAAGATAATTCCTGCTACCTCTGGATTCTTTCTCAAAATGCTCAACAGGGAATCAGTTACTCTCAGAGAGACCAGCTTCCTTTATCTGAAAAAATAGTCCTGGAGAAAAGTGTATATTCGTGGTTTCACCTGAGTATTGCTGTTGGTCGGGGGATTAGGCCACTTTACTGAGAAGGTCATAACATCTTTTTCAGAAAGAAATATATATTAGGATCCAAGTTCATAGGACTGTGACTTTAATTTCCAAATTAAAGTTACAAAGTTATATTTTCAAAGATTTGGTTTCAAGACAAAAATTGCAGCTTACTACATCACTTAGATTTTTAACCCCCTACCTATGAAATCATGAGTTTCATCTGCATGAAGGTCTACTACATTGACTAGAGAAATTACCTCCCTTTCATTGTCGATAAAAAGTATAATAGGGGCACCTGGGTGGCTCATTGGGGTAAGTGTCCAACTCTTGATCTCAGCTCAGGTCACGATGTCATGGCTCATGGGATGGAGCCCTTGTAGGGCTCCGCTCTCACAGCGCGGAGCCTGCTTGGGATTCTCTCTCTCCCTCTCTCTGCCCCTCCCTCACTCTCTCTCTCTCTAAATAAATAAATAAATAAAGTTAAAAATATATATCATCGAAGAGTGAAATGCACAGTATTACCCAAAAGCGTTGACCTGTCAGTGATATGTTACCTATATCTATTTAAATGTAACAATTTGATATGCAATGTTGAAAGTATCTTATGTAGCTTTAATTCCTCTCTCCAAATATAAGCCATGTGATAGAAAAGAAACTTCACCTATAGCACTCTGCTCTCAATATGCAACTGTAAAATGACAAAAAACCCAAACAGAATAGAAAGGCAGTATTAACAAGAATCTTTCCATACTAGAACTCAAAGCATATTTGGTTGTTGGCATTGTTTCTAAAATAGGATGATATCTGAGCAGTTTTGCTTCCTTTCAACACTGTTACGTGTAACATCACAAAGCCCAGTCTCTGGAAAATGATTCAGAGCAGATACACGGAATTACCAAGGAGTCTGCCAAGATTCGCTGGCATTTGGGACTTGGCAGAGTGTTGGAAAATAAATTTTCTTAGACAATTCTGGTTTTCGCTACATACCCAAATGTCTGAGAAGTAGTTCCAAATGTTCCTCTGACCACAGGTTTTCCTCCACGTCTCTTTTTCTTTCTTTCTTTCTTTCTTTCTTTCTTTCTTTCTTTCTTTCTTTCTTTCTTTCTTCTTTTTCTTTTTAAAGTAGACTCCACAGCCAGCACAGAGCCCAACGAGGGGCCTGGACTCCTGACCTGGAGATCAAAACCTAAACTGAGATCCGGAGTTGGACGCTTACCTGACAGAGCCTTCCAGGCGCCCCTCCACATCTCTTGATTACGCCTTTTCATCTGCCCGAGTTAAAACAGCACATCACACAAACTTGGGGAGAGATCGAATGCCGTGCCTCCTTATGTTGTTTCAGCCAAACTTTTCCAATTCTCTTGAGAAAGCTAACATATGTTTAAGTGAATGCTTCTAAAAGGAAACCTGCCAAACATGGGTCATTTTTTAAAGACTTTATTTATTTATTTATTTATTTAGGAGTAGTTACGCGTTCCCAGAAATCTTGAGACAAAGTACAGAGGTTCCCCATATGCCCCTTGCTCCCCAAACATCCCTTGCCTCCCCCACTATCAACATCCCCCACCAGATGGTATATTTTACAATTGACAAACCTTCATCGACACATATTCATCACCCAACTCTCACCGGTTACGTTAGGGTCTTGGTGTTGTTTATTCTAGGAGTTCGGACAACTGTATAATGCCATGTGTCTAACATTATAGTCTCCTGCGGGGTAGTTTCACGGCCTTAAACCTCCTCTGTGCTGCACCTATTCATCCCTTTCTCCCCTCCAGCGCCTGGCAACCACATTTCACTGCCTCTATCCTTTTCCTTTTTCCAGAATGTCAAATGGTTGGAATCATACAGGACGTAGCCTTTCAGATTAGTAACAAGGCTTTCATTTACTAACACGCATGTAAGTTTCCTCTGTGTCTTTCCATGGTTCGATAGGTCATTTCTTTTCAGTGTGGAATAACAATTCCATCATCTGGATGTGCCGCAGTTCATTTATCAATCCCCCTGCTGAAGGAAACCTTAGCTTCTCCCATGTTTTTGGAATTACAAATAAAGCTGTGATAAACGTCTCTGCAGGGTTTGACGTGTACGTAAGTTTGAACTCCTTTGCTTGGGTACCAGGCAGCACAACTGCTGAATCCTATGATGCGTGAGAACGTGTTCAGTCTTGGGGTGCCCCGGGTGGCTCAGTCTGTTGAGCATCCGACTCTTGATTTTGGCTCCGTTCAGGGTCCTAGGATCGTAGGATCAAGGCCTGTGTTGGGCTCCACACTGAACGTGAAGTCTGCTTAAGATTTTCCCTCTCTCTCCCCCACCCCCTCTCCCCAACTTGTGCTCTCTCTCTAAAATAAAATAATAAAAGAAAATAAAAGTGTTCAGTTTTGCAGGAAACCACCACACTGTCTTCCAAGGTGGCTGTACCATTTTGCATTCCCACCAGCAACGAATGGGAGTGCCTGTACCTCCGCGTCCGCACCAGCATTTGTGGTTTGGGATTTGGGCCATTCTAACAGGTGTATAATGGCATCTCATAGTTATTTTAGTTTGAATTTCCCTGATGACATATGATGTGGAGCAGATTTTCATATGCTTATTGGCCATCTGTATATCTTCTTTCGTGAGGTGTCTGTTAAGGTCTTTGGCACATTTTTTTTTTTTTAATTTTTTTTTTCAACGTTTATTTATTTTTGGGACAGAGAGAGACAGAGCATGAACGGGGGAGGGGCAGAGAGAGAGGGAGACACAGAATCGGAAACAGGCTCCAGGCTCTGAGCCGTCAGCCCAGAGCCTGACGCGGGGCTCGAACTCACGGACCGCGAGATCGTGACCTGGCCGAAGTCGGACGCTTAACCGACTGCGCCACCCAGGCGCCCCATGGCACATTTTTTAATTGGGTTCGTGTCACGGGTATTTCTCAGTTACCCCCTACTCCTCTTGGGTGGGAAGGATGGCTGGAGCTGACTGGAACCCATTTCCTTTCTGCCAGGTCAGTTAGGCTCTGACGAAACACCAACATGCAGGCCCTGGATAAGTAGTTTCTCCTAAGGGTTGATCTTGTTAGGGACAACTGTGAGAACCTGGTCAAGCTCCTGGAGGCAAAACTCGTGACATTTCTCCCTCCCTTCCTACCCCTCCCACCCCTGTGACTAAACTCCCCTTGGAGTTTTTAGCTCTGAGACTCGTCCAGTCTGAGCCCTCAGTAAGTCCTCAAGTACATTTAGCTTTTCCCACTCTGCTCCATTGCCGGTGGAGATTTCTGCCCCTGAGTTTCTGCTCTGAAAAGTTGCAAATCTCTGTTTTTGCCTATTGGTCTCTCTAAGATTGGGGGGGGGGGGCAGTCTTTTTGCCTGTGACCTCATCACTTCTCTCAGAGGTCTAAGAAATATTATTTATTTTTCAGTCTGTTCGACTTTTTACTGGGACAGAGTGGTGGCTCCCAAACTCCCTACATGTGGAACCGGAAATTGGAATTCCCTGGGTGGTTTATCAAACCATTGATTTTCTACCCAGCACATTCTCCCTCATTCCGACACAGTCACAACAACTGGAGGATGTGGCCCGTGACATTGTGACTTATAAAAAACATATATTGGGTTATTCAGGTGACCAAAATATATATATATATATATTTTTAATTTTTTTTAATGTGTATTTATTTCTGAGACAGAGAGAGACAGAGTGTGAGCGGGGGAGGGGCAGAGAGAGAGGGAGACACAGAATCTGAAGCAGGCTCCAGGCTCTGAGCCGTCAGCACAGAGCCCGACGCGGGGCTCGAACTCACAAACCACGAGATCATGACCTGAGCTGAAGTCGGTTGCTCAACCGACTGAGCCACCTAGGCACCCCCAAAATATATTTTTTATATGTATTTGATCTTCATCAGTTCCTCACTCAGAACTCCCCAAACCCCTGGACTTGCCTGTGAGGAAGGCAATAGAGATGTCTTTTATCATGCTGACGCAGGTGACTTCTGGACTTCTCCCAAGGGCTGAGGCTTGTTTCCAGGAGGATCACCCAACAGTGTGATTACAAATCCCCGGACCTCCAGGGAGGGGAGAGGGGCTGGAAGTTGAATCAGCCAATGGCCACTTAGTCAATCATGACTATGTAAGGAAGCCTCCATAAAAATCTAGAAGGACCGGGCTCCCAGAGCTTCAGAGCTGGCGAACTCAATGGTAATGCAAGAAGGATGGCCTTCCTGGAGACAGCACGGAAGCTTAGTGGCTTTTTCCCAAACCTCACCCTATGTATCCCCTCTTCTGGCCATTGATTTGTATCCTTTGTCATATCTTTTAATAGACGGGTGAACTTAAGCAGTTCCCTGAGTTCTGTGAGCCACGCTAGCACCTTAAAAGTACCTAAGGAGGAGGTCACTGGAACCTGCAATCTGTAGTTGGTAGGGTCAGAAGCACAGGTTCTGGGGCTTGAGACTGGCATCCAAAGTGGGGGGGGGGGGGTTGGGGACAGTCTTAGGCTACTGAACCCTTAACCTGTGGAATCGGATGCTCTCTCTGAATGGATAGTGTCAGAGCTTAGCTGAATCCTCAGACACTTGCAGGTGCCCAAGAATTGCTTGGTGTTGTGTGTGGGGGAACCCTCCCTCTATGCCAGAATTGGCCCTAATAGTTTCCTCTTCTTTTTATCACGGGGTGACTATCTACGTCTAAGCTTTGAAGAAATCATTATTCGCAGGTGTCAATCATTATTTGAAAAAACCATTATTCACCTGTCTATAGCAGGCAATGCAGAGGGAATTGTGTTGTGCAAAGGTTTTTCCCCTCCAGATCACATCAGATAACATTCGCTGGGCTCAAAGCACTGTGTATCCCACGATCATATTTAAGTGTCAAAATGAGTGGTAAAGACATTTACATTAGCAGCGTTCAGAGAAAGGTAAAAAGGGCATGTGCAGCACAGAGAGGGGCTCTGGAAGAAGCAGGGCTTGCAAGGGCCCTGAGAGACAAATGCATTCTACATACAGAGAGAGGACAACAGGCATTAAAGACTCCGGGAGTAGCATTGACAATGAGCATGGCACGCCAGCGAGGCTCTGGGAAGCTGGTTGGATTAAAGGGAAGAGTTGAGTGGGGAAGAAAGTATAGGTGATGTCAGAAGTATGGGACGAATTATGGAGGTCTAGGTAGGATGAGTAAGGGAGTTAACAGCCATCAGGTACTTTTCTGGGGACCGGTCCTTCTGCTGAGGGTGCCACAACTCAGTTCTGTCTCACCCCACCCTGTGAGGGAGGCGGGTTGGATGAGGAAACCGCTTGCCTGACGCCATCCAGCTCAGTTGTGATCTCACACATGGAAATTTGTTTTTCATTTTGAGTATACACAAGCTTATGTTCATTAGGACATAGAAAATACTGAACATTTTATGATGTATACAGTAAAGTTAATATTTTATAAAACGATTTGATTAAGTAGGTCCCAACTAACTTGTGTGAATAGTGAACTCGCTAATTTGAAAAAAATCACGTAAAAAATTTTATTTAGGCCCTTGATATAAGGTGTCTTGAAAGCTCTTGGTAGTCCCGGACAATTAGGTAAATTTAGGCTGCAATTGGAGATTTGCTCTTCTAATGGAAACTATATTTTTTTCTAGCCAAATCAAAGAAATATTGGGATCTAATTAATAAGAGTGATGGGACTTTCAGTGGAATTATAACCTTTCTTTGAGTGCTTGCTGACCCAGTTATAGGTAAATACGCGAGACAAGGTAGAGGTTTGTCCCTCCTTCATGCCAATCTCACCAGGAACCAACTATCCAGTGGGAACACAAGAAAGACGGTATGTTGACTTCCTGGAAACATTATGATGCTTCCTCAGAAAATACACCTCTAACATTCTAATGGAAATAATAATTCAAGGAAGCTACCCCCCAAAATCAAAACAAATGAAAAGCCAACCCTGCCACAGACTCAGGCAGGTGAACTTGGTGAAACTATCAGCAGTTTTGGTCTATGTAACCTCCAGTGGTCAATCACATTAGAGTCGTCTGCCTTGACATCTCACACACATATGGGCTACAGGCAGTATGGCTAATTGGAGGGCACCAACAGTCCAGACGAGCGTATGTGGCTAGATGGGTTATTGGCTAACTTTCCCATTTGACACTTAATTTATTAGTCAGTAAGACGGGTAGCCTATGGCAGCAATATAGTTTTCATCATGGTCTATTGACTTAGATCTTTATTCCAGAAGATAAAAGGTGTATGAAGATGCATCCACTCTATTGATTGCTAATTCGAAATTAATTCGGTGTTCCTGGATGTGTCAAAGACTGCTAGTTGCCTGATATAATTCTCCTTACATTCCTTGATTTTGCTTGTGGCAGAATACGCCCAACTAAATGCTTACATTTCCTGGCCTCCTCTGTAAGTTGGGGGCTGGCAAAAGGACACAGTCCTGGCTAAAGAGATATAATTGCCAGCCACTAGGGGAGAGAAGGTGTTGCTACTGGGCGAGCAGATTCGTGGGCATAAACCACCTCTTTCCTTTTTCCTATTCCCTTCCTCTTGATTGAAGCAAGAGAAACCTGGCATCGGTATCGTTCTTCAGACACGAGACTGTGGTTCTCACTCTTCAGGTTGTAGAGCCAAGAACTAGAAAGGGGTTGAGTATCCAATGACCCCAGGGAGCTACCACACAATACTCAAGCCACCAAACTGGGGACTTACAGTTTGTGAGCAAAAAATAACCTCCTCTTTGGGCGAAGTCAAAATCCATTCTGCACAGCATCGCTGGACACATTGAGGACACTGTCTACATTTAGGACAATTGGGACGGTTATCCATTAAAAGCATGACTTACAGCCTTCGCATTTTTTTAATATATGGTGGTATGATAGCACAAACAGATGCATCATGACGAATCTGAAAGAAGCCAGACAAAAGCAACAACTTCTAAAAATGAAAACATGTAAGAAGCCAGATTTTAGGTAGTTTCACTAAGAATTCTATGGGGCTACCATAGAGTCGAATGGCAGCCAGTGTCCATCACTGACCCGATTTGATGGAAATCCCAATAGGGAAAGTGAGTCTTTACGTTAGATGGTAAACAATTAGGTCTCCGATTTTCAAAATACGCATGGCCACAAAAAGGAAATATCTCTTCTTTGGATAGAAAATAACATTATCTGCCAAAATCCTGGAGGTGAATGCCAAGAACTAGATGAGTCAAAATTTGCTGGCAAAAATAAATGTAGGAGTTTCAAAATTAATCACATTTTTGAAACATGCTTGTGATACACACTTACTGTTTGCGGTCCCTAGAAGCTATAGTGGCTATACCACTGAAGCCTAGACTCGCAGAGAGTACTTGAACATACAAAGTTAGATTCTAACGTCAAAGGGGCATGATCATCTCGGTATTTCACCCTGGATTCTTTGCGATATAGTTTGCTCACATGGGAGAGCACCTCCCCAGGGTAACCAATGTATACAAGCAGGCTTAGTGTGTGTTCCACCGGAACGAAATCACAATCTCAGGAGACAGAAACTGACCAAAATTCTCTGGTGTGAATGAACAGTTTAAAAGGTATGCTTAGATTACAACGGAAGCGCCTTTTGCTAACATCTATCCACATATCCCTTTCCGCTCCCATGTTCCTGGACCTTTGCAATAATGTGATACTGTCTCAAAGGCCTTTTAGCTATTGAATCAATCCTTTGTCTAATCGTCTTCTTACACCGGTATTCGATAGGCAAGCCTGAATTAAAGCAGAGGAGCTCCGAACTGAAATAGAGTTCCCGAAGAGGAAAAAAGAACTTCCCGTGTCACATCTGCAAAAACTTGCAGCTAGCGTTTTGTCTTTTGTATGTGAAGTGATTGCAAGATAATCCTCCTGGAAAACGGGATTCTATTCCCCCCTTTATTCCTCACCTTTGGAAGCACATTAACATGCATAATGAAATAGCTGGTGAGGACTCATTCATACAGCAAATTTCCTCGGGGCTGAGAAGAATCAAGACAGTATGGGGGATTCAAAGTATATGTCCTTACTCATGGTGTATTCCGATCACCGTCGGAGTTTTTCTTTTCCTTGTTATTCTTAAATATTTTTATTATATTTTGACCTTAGTGGTCTAACTAGATAACTCAAACAATATTTCATTTCAGAGTGTCACATTTCACCAAAAAAACAACTTGGAAAACCAACCTGATTTCTTAGTCTCTTCTATTTTTTTCAACATTCGCTATTTAATTCAGTGTTGGATTATGATTATAGATACATTGGAATGTTTTTCTAAATACTAAGGAGGTTCAACAAGTATTTTGATTTATTTTTTATAATATTCAGGAAGGATGAGACGAGGTGTGAACGCTGAAGTTGTATAAGATGAATGCCTTCAAGCAGTGGCATATGTTGAGGTCATAAACCAGTCTGCATTTGGACTCCACTCTTAGCAATCTAAATCACTTATAAATTGAAAAAAGAAACCCAAATACATGGAAATAATATTTTTGAGGGGAAGGAAGAATTCGTTCTTTCATATCTAAAAATGTAAAGTGCAGGCTGTTATCAAGTGTGAAGTTCGGGAAAGTAAAACGAGCAGTTTGAAAATTGCAACCGTTTTCTCCATCCTTCTTCTCCCTGCCTGATTTGTTATTCAAAAGTGCACCCGTGTAAGGAAGGCCATTGAGATTTCCCACGTTTGGAAATCTGTCATCAACCAACCAAGGATATAACCCAAATCTCCTAGTTTATATGATTCCTGAAATGTCTATAGCTCTTTGGGACTAAATACACACACACACACACACACACACACACACACACACGCTTTGAGAAAAAGGGGTTTATTTGAATAAGCTTAAATAATACTACGTAAAGCTACTAGTGAACCCAGTGTTTTTGGTTTTCTCAAAGAGAGAGCTAAGATTTCATTTAAAAATCATAATAACGGGGGTGCCTGGGTGTCTCAGTCGGTTAAATGTCTGACTCTTGGTGCCAGCTCAGGTCATGAGCTCACGGTTTGTGAGTTGAAGCCCCCCATCAGGATCGGCACTGACAGTGTGGAGCCTGCTTGGGATTCTCTCTCTCCTTCTTTCTCTACCCTTACCTCTCTCTCTCTCTCTCTCAAAATAAATAAACTTTAAAAAAAATCATAATACTAAAGATTAGACACATACGAATTAAACTATAGCATTGAATACAGTTCTATTTTAAGATGTTGGTTTTGTTTCATTATTATAGAAATTAAATTCTGCTTTGAAAATGATCACATGTGTTACTTCTGCAGAATAATATGGAATTAATCTAAAGTAATGAGGCAAGTTAAAATAGTACCTCCTCATTAAATGTCCCTAATATATTTAACATACCACACAGATGCGGTCAGCCTACAGGTAATTATGTTACATTTCAAAACACTGTACCTTTTTTGAAACTCTGCCGCAGCGCGCCGGGCTCCCGCAGCGCGCCGGGCTCCACTGGTCCAACTCTGAACACATCAGCCTATGATTAAAGCACGAACAAATTGGAAATGCTAAAGACAAAACACTGTAACACACCAATAGATTTAAAACGAATGGGTTTTTTGCAGCTTGTGAATATTTTTCTGTGCATTTAATTCGTATCGATTCCCTTCATTTCTTGAACATACATGGATACAGTTCAAATCATCCTATCACGTTTGAGGCCTTTAAGAATCTTTTATAGATGACAATAAAAAGAATCTTTTATAGATGAAGAAACTCCAGCATGGGGACTCTGAGGGAGCTGCCCGTGGGCACAGCGCCCATTGGAGGCGAGCAAGGATGAGAACTCAGGGGCCCTGAGTTCCGGTCAAGGGCTGTCACCTCCACTGCTAGGAGAGGTACTTAGGCCTTTTAAACACTGCCACTGTCAGTGATGAACTGTGTTTTCAGAAGCTTCCATGCTCTGTTGAAAGTTCCACTAAGCACATCATTGCTTGTCGGTTGTCAGGACGCTCGTAACTAAGTAAGGTGACATATCATTGCTTGTGGAGGAAGACAGGCTGTGCATCTTCAAGGAGAACCAGAAGCCCCATCAGTTACTGCAGCCTCTAAATACTCAGCATTCGGGTTGCATGAGCTCATAGGGCCACGGAGAATGATTTGGAGTTGATTTTAGGTCTCAGTAGCTGAGAACAAGCACGCAAAAGTGTACGGAAGGAAACCCAAACTCGGGTAACAACTTTATCTTATCACCAGCAAGTGTATATGAGAGGAGACGAAAAGCCGTGTTTTTCCTGGAGGTGTTTTTCTTCAGCAGCAACAGAACCGGAAAACAGTGCAAGGTCAATTAGTAATCAAGCAACTTGTAAAGGACAAAAAGAAAATATGGGGAGACCCACTCATCTTAGGGTGAGTGCTGTGGAACTGCTACCAATATTCTATCACATTCCAATAAAGAGGATGATATTTTTCCTTTTTTTTATTCCTGAGGCAAACAGAATAATTATTTGCACCAATTAGATTTCTTAGTTACATTAATTTGGAGGTCAATACATGAGGGAAAAAGTACTTGTTAAGTTAAATCTGCAAAGATTTTACACCATGTGTTTCCCTTACGAATTCATGTTATTTTTTTTTGTTTTGATGTTTTCTATTTTTTTATGTTTATGTATTTATTTTGAGAGAGGGGACAGCACACGCAGGTGAGCAGGGAGACAGAATCCCAAGCGTCTCCGTGCTGTCAGTGCAGAGCTCCGCTCGAGGCTCCAACCCATAAACCATGAAATCATGACCTGAGCCAAAATCAAGAGTCAAATGCTTAACCGACTGGGCCACCCAGGTGACCCTGTATTTTTGCTTTTTAATCTGTCAGTCTAACAGAACTGTTTTGGATTCCATAAGATGGTAAATTCTGAAGCACTACTTTCTTTATGCCTGACCTGCCTGTCGTTCCAGCAGCCTCGTGGTGGGTGTTTCCGTCCAAGGGTCTTCACTCACCTCCGCTTACCATCTTGATGGACAAACTCTGAGCTTTGCTATCATCTGAGTCCTCAAATCTCTGACATTCGTCAACCATAAGATTTGAGTCTCTCTCTCCAGGTCAAACACAGTCTTCCCAGGACTTCGGCTCATTCACACCAGTAACCTCCTTAAGCTTTATTTTTTCTTTTCAGTTAGCCACCTAGTTCATAATGGCAGTTACTGCAATATTCCCGTCACCCTCATTTCCCTTTCTCATTTTTCCCTCTGCTCTGCCTTTTTCATCAATTATTATCAAAACTGAAGCATAACTTTTTGGTGCCTACATTTGGCTTTCCTTTTTTGTGAATTACCTGTTCATGCCGGTTAGCCATTTGCCTATGGGGGTTTCTGTCTTTCTTATCTGGTTAATATCTCATCTGCTATATGAATTGCATTCGTTTAATCTTTATATTAATATTTTATTTGCATGAATTGCAAGCATTCTCTCCCAAGGCCTATATTTTCATTCAAATATAGTGTGTTTTATTTTACAGAATATTAAATTATTTTACAGAATTTTAAATATTAATATGGTTAAATTTTTAAATCTCTGCATCTCGGTTAAGATATCTTCTTTCCTGTGAAATAAAAGCATTCACTTTTATTTTATTCTGATGCTTCTGAAGTTTTATTTTTCACATTTTGATGTTTCACAGAACCGGAGTTTATTTTTGTTAGGAAGGAATCAGATTTTATCTTCTTCAGTATTTGCCAGTTAGTTATCCCACTCATTAAAATTTCATACACAATCACTAATATGTGATGCCACTCTGTTATATTCCTGTATATATTTCTGGGACCTTTATTTTGCCTTGTTCCATATGATTTCACCTGTGTCTATACTACAAGATCTTAATCACTAAGCTTTATAATGCACATTGGTATCTGATATTATCTTGGCTTTTCTTGGTCTTCTGTCATTTCACATGAATTCATGAATTGGCCAAATTCTCTGAAAACAAAAAAGGTAAAGGGAAAGGAAGAAAAGAAGGAGAGAGGGAGAAAGGGAGGGAAAGAGGAAAATAGAGATAGATACGTGCATAGATTTGGTGGTATTTTACTAAAATGTAAACAAATTATTTAGATTAACATGACTATTATCTAATCTAGGAGTATGGTATTGCTCTCCATATATTTAAGCACAATTTTCTATTTCTCAATGGCTTTCTTTTCTTCTCCACATTTTGTTGGATTTATCCTCATAGCTTGATGATGTTTTCTCTTGATTTATTATATTTTCTAATTACTGGTTGCTGACAGATGGGAATACAGTTGATCTTTATATACCAATCTTAAACCCAACATGATTTCTAAAACCTTTTCTTTCCTTCTTTTTTCTTTAAAGAGAGAGAGAGAGAAAGGGTGTGAATGGGGGAGGGGCAGAGAGAGGGAGAGAGAGAATCTCAAGCAGGCTCCACACCATCAGTGCAGAGCCCAATGCAGGGCTCAGTCTCACGACTGTAAGACCATGACCTAAGCCAAAATCAAGAGTCAGATGCTTAGTCGGCTGAGCCACCCAGGCGCCCCAAACCCAACACAATTTCTAAATCTTACTTGTTCATATGTAATTCTTTTGGATTTTCTATGTAGATTTCTATGTCTATAAATAAAGACAATTCTATTCAGATGCATATTCTTTTAATTTTTTCTTTTATTATTGTATACTATCAATTTTTTGGTAGATACCCTTATCAAATTGAGAAAGTTCTTCCCTGTATTCTTAGTTTTCTAAGATTTTTTTCTTTAGCACTAGTGACTGGTTAATTTCATCCAGATGGCTGCGGCACCTTTGAGACAGTTATGCAAAGATAAGAGAAGGCTCTGTTTGACACTGATGTTCTAGTAACTCAAGAACCTCAGTTGCCCTCACTGTCAACCAAATGAGACACAGGATTGTTCTAACTGCTACAGACAGAATGCTAAATTCTCTCAATGCTGCCTTTTACTCCTATAGCACAATGGCCTACTCATCCTGGGAGATAGAATTCTTTAGATCTCCAAAAACTCAATACGGGAAGCTACAACCAATATTCTCCTTGAACCCAGAGCTTCTCAGCTTTCTCTCTCTACCTACAGAACAATCTGTCAGGAGTAAGGAGCCTCCGACAGATTGTCTTACATACAGATTCTCCCTTTGTCATTTAATCTCCAAAGGATATCGTGAAATCCATTCCTTTTTCCTACATCTTCTCAAAAGAGAAATTTAGAAATGAGCGGGACAGAGGTGAGTTATCAGCTGGGGTATGACAAAAGTGATGGGTGTCCCATCAGCACATTCTTGTCCTACAAATATGTGGGGATGGCTTTTCATCTGGTCATGCAATATCTTCAACAGGTTTTTCTAATGTTAAACCATGCTGGTTTCCTGGAATAGAGCCAACTTGTTTGTAACACATTGGCACCATTCCTAAAGTCAGTTGGTAAATATTTCATTTAGGATTTTACACTCAGGTTTATATAAATGTATATATGTTTCATAGATACTTAGAAAGAGATATATGGGCGCCTGGGTGGCTCAGTCGGTTGAGCGTCCGACTTCGGCTCAGGTCATAATCTCACAGTCTGTGAGTTCAAGCCCCGCATTGGGCTCTGTGCTGATGGCTCAGAGCCTGGAGCCTGCTTCTGATTCTGTGTCTCCCTCTCTCTCTGCCCCTTCCCTGCTCATGCTCTGTCTCTCTCTGTCTCAAAAATAAATAAAAACATTAAGAAAAAAAATTTTTTAAAAAGAAAAAATAAGAGATATAAATACATATGTTGTATATACGTTATATAAAACTTTAATACACACATATATTTTATGTAAATTAATATAGTTTCTCCCATTTATTTTCTTCCCAGAAGCATGTCTATTTTATTAATTCCTTCACAGACCTAGCTTTTGATTTTATTGATGCTATTTATCATTTCTGAGATTTTAAAAATTATTTTCTGCTCTTTTCTTTATTATCTCCTTCCTCCACCTTTCTTAAAGTTTATGGGTTTTGTTTCCCTATCTTCTTGAATTGTATGATGAGGTCATTCATTTTTAATATTTCTCCCTTTGAATATATACACCTATTTCCTTCAAAGGAAATCTTGCTGCATCTAAAAAGATTTGTTATATGTAGTGTGTTTTTTTTGTTGTTTAGTTCTTAAGACTTTATACGGTCATTTGTGTTGTGGATTCATAAATTATTTATGCACGCTTTTAAATATCCATACATGAGTTTTAGAAGTACAATAAAACCTTGGATTGTGAGTAACTTGTTCTGCGAGTGTTCCAAAAGATGAGCAAACATTTCTAATAAATTTGAACTTGATAAACAAGAGGTGTCTTGCAATAGAAGTAGTACATGGTGCTGGATGTCACATGATCACCACTGGGCAAATAGTTCTCTCTCTCTCTCTCTCTCGCTGCAGAATTGTGGGTGATGACCTCCCATGCTCGGATGCTCGGTCTCAGGTCGTGGTGTTTGGTGGAAATCAGTGAGTTTTCAGTATGTTGGAAGGTGCCCACAACTGACACTAGGGTATTTTTTGTCACTTGAAAGCACCTATGGACAGTCCTTTGCTTTTCCGCACAAGAGCAAGCTTAGGAATGCTTTGCATCATTCTAGGTCAGGCTGCCTGCCGATATAGACCCTTTCTTCTGCTGCCTTATTGCCACTTACATTAAGTACAGCATATGACAAGAGTTTACTAAGACTGTACAGTCACCATCCATGTGAGTGTATACAATGGCCCCTATGCAGAAAAAGGTTGAAAAGAAAGGTGGTAAGAAGGAGATGATTACAAGGGAATTTAAGAAGGAAATCATCGAGAAGTATGAATGAGGAATGTGAGTGGCCGAAATTGCAAGCTTTTAAAAGAAGTCTACGTCTGCAGAGGAGGAGGAGAAAAAGGCAGAGGAATCCCTCACTTCAAATGAGATTAGGGAGATGTGTAAAATGTGGAAAACAGTGCAAAATTTTGTAGAAAAGCATCACCCGAACAAGCCTGTAGCAATGCGAGCCATGAGTCTGTTTATGGACAGGGCAATGTCACGTTTCCACGAAATCCTCAAAAGGAGGCAAAAGCAAGTGTCATTGGATAGGTTCCTTGTTAAAACTGCATGAAAAGAAAAAGATTCCATTGAGCCAATAGATAGCAGTGATTCCGTTAGTGATAGTGAAAGTTGTCCTACACAATAACACTCTTCTCTCTTGTCTCCCTCACACCAGCTACGAAAGTTTTCAAAGGTAAGCGCTGGTTAATTTGTTTATTTTTCTTTATAGTTTGTATTTTATTATTTTGTATTATATTACAGTTTTGTAGTCATTTTTATACGAATATTTTTGGGTTGTGGAACAAATCATCTGAGCTTCCATTATTTCTTATGGGGAAATTCGCTTTGATATACAAGTGCTTTGGATCACAAGCATAATTTGTCTGTAGAACGAATTATGCTCGCAAGCCAAAGCTTTACTGTATTCTCTTTTCATTTTTGTTTTTGTCTTGCTTTTCATTGCAAATTCCATTGGATTTTTGTAAGAATGTGTTCAGCATTGTGATTTCCTCTGCTCTATCTTCCAGACACGTTGTCTAAATTTCAGTGAGTACAATTTTATTTGTTATAATTCTGTTCGGTCTAGGTTTAAACCTACCTATTTCTAAAATACTGCTCAATTTATTCACTGAGGCATTCATTCTTTATCTTATAATCACTTCAAGGGTAATTACTTTATAACATCAGAGTGTTCATTTTCAGGAGGGTTAATTTTGGTGTGTATTATATCTACTTTCTCCTATCATGACCCACTTTCTTTATGTGGTGTGTAAGGGATTTTATGGGCTCTCGACTTCACCTGGGCTATGTTCCCCTATGGAAATCTAACGTGCTGGATTCTGGGAAATCCTGCATATCTGGGGGTGTGAACACCTTCCTATTGAACTGCTTAGCAATGCATTTCTCCTGAAACCTGATGGGAATCTGTTTTCAGATTAACTTTGTGGCTCATTTACATAGTCAACTAATATTTAACAAGGAAACCAAGAATACTCAATGGGAAAAAGACAGTCTTTTCAATAGAGGGTGCTAGAATAATTGGATATTCACGTGTAAAAATATGAAACTGAACCCATATTATATGCCACTCACAAAAATTGACTTGAA
This sequence comes from Lynx canadensis, assembly GCF_007474595.2. Lineage (NCBI taxonomy): Eukaryota > Metazoa > Chordata > Mammalia > Carnivora > Felidae > Lynx > Lynx canadensis. Next base: position 75,923,646 of record NC_044320.2, read on the forward strand.
GTGTATTACACACTTAGATGTAAGACCTGAGATCAGAAAACTGTGAAAAGAGAACAGGAATAAAGCCACTTGACATTGGTCTTAATAACGGTTTTTTGGATCTGATATCTGAAAACACAAACAACCAAATAAAAAATAAACAAGTGGGACTACATCAAACAAAAAAGCTTCTGCACAGCAAAAGAAATGACCAACAAAGTGAAAAGACAACTTATGGAAAGGGGAAAAAATATTTGCAAACCATATCTGTGGTTAACATGTAAAATATATAAAGAACGCATACAGTTCAATAGCAAAAGGTCGAATAAGCCAGTTACAAAAATGGGCAAAGGCCCTGAATAGATATTTGTCCAAAGAAGAGATGTGAAAAACCAATGAGTACGTGCAAAGATGCTCAACATCACAAGTCGTTAGGGAGATGCAAATTAAAACCACAATGAGATATCACCTCATGCTTGATAGAATGGCCATCACCAAAAAAATAAAAGATATAAAATGTTGGTGAGGATGTGGAGAAAAATGAAGCCCTTGTGTACTATTGGAGGGATTATAAATTGGTACCGCCCCTATGGAAAAAATGGATCCTTAAACCATTAAAAATAAACTTACAATAAAACAATAAAAATAAACCCAGCAGTTCTTCTTCTGGGACTATATCCAAGAAAATGCAAACACTAATTTGAAAAGATATCTGCACCCTCATGTTTATTATTTATAATAGCCTAGATATGGAAACAAATATCCATCAATGGATGAATAGATAAAGAAGTTGTTATATCTATCTATCTATCTATCTATCATCTATATCTATCTAATGGAATACTATTCAGTAATATTTTTAGAAATGAGGAAGTCCTACCCTTTGGGACACCATGGATGGACACTGAAGATGTGGTAAGGAAAATAAGTCAGGCAGAGAAAGACAAATATGGAATGATTTCACTTATCCATGAAATCTTTAAAAAAACAAAACCAAAACCAGAATCATAGCAAAAGAGATCAGATTTGTGGTCACCAAAGGTAAAGGGCTATGGGAGGGGGAATTGTAGGAAGGTAGTCAAAAGGTGCAAACTTCCAGTAAGAAGAAAAACAAGCACCAAGGCATGAGGACTTCAGCTAACACTGCCATTGGATATACGGGAAAGTCATCAAGAAAGCAGATCCTAAAAGTTCTCAACGCAAGGAGAATTTGTTTTCTTCTTTCTTTTGTTTCTATTGTACCTATATGAGATGGTGGGTGTTCGCGAAACCTATGGTGCTCTTCAATTTCACACTATGTCTAAATCAAGCCCTCATGCTGCACACCTTAAACTTATACAGTGATGTATGTCAACTATACCTCAAGAAAACTGAAAAAAATATCTGGGCTCTGATTCCATGCCTATTTCCAAGGATGACTACAGAATCCCAGGACCTCACCATCACGAAATGCTTAGCTGACTCCTTAACTAGGCTTATTTAATATATATTTTTAAGTTTATTCATTTATTTTTGATAGAGAACACGTGCAAGCTGGGAGTAAAGGCAGAGAGAAAGAGAGAGAGAGAGAGGGAGAGAGAGAGAGAGAGAGAGAGAGAGAATCCCAAGCAGGTTCCACATTATTAGCACAGAGCCTGACGTGGGGCTTGATCCCACAACCCTGGGATCATGACCTCAGCCAAAATCAAGATTCAAATACTTAATCGACTGAGCAACCCAGGCACCCCAACTAAGGATTATTTAAACAAAAGTAGGAAAATACCTGGATTTCTTAATTTTCCTCCTGAAATTTTAGTTTACAGGTAAAGCGTTTTCATTTAGTAACACAAAACAGCCCAGGATTCTAGCTTTGAGCTCAGGAGCTCCCTTTCAGGGTGGGTCTTTTCAGTTTTTAAGCCAAATGAAAGGCCAGGTGGTCTTTTTCACAGGGACATTGCATACATCAAAGTAACTACATGAAAACTACAGCTTAGAAGTTTAATGAAAAACACAGTTGCTCCTTGAACAAGTTTGAAATTGCATGGGTCCATTTATACTCAGATTTTTTATAGTACAGTATTGTAAATGTATTTTCTCTTCCTTATGATTTCTTGATAACATTTTCTTTTCTCTAACTTACTTTATTGTAAGAATACAGGTTATAAGACATATAACATACAAAATATTTGTTAATCAACTGTTCTTGTTATTGGTAAGGTTTCTCATCAATAGTAGGCTATTAGTAGTTAAGTTATGGGGAAGTCAAAATTATACATAGATTTTCAGTTGCGTAGGGGTTAGCACACCAATGCCTGCATGCTCCGAGGGACAACTGTATTCATAAATGATACTAAAATACTGCATTTAAACTAGCAACTGACAGCGGCTGACGAGAGACAAGGAAATGTATGTTATTCAAAGTTAACTGAAGCCACATAAAAGAGAAAGAATTTACAAAGGGCTTATTCTCAGAGAAGGCAAAACCTTCAAATTCCCATAAGAAAACAAAAGGAAAAGAATGCACATGAATACAATGTGTGTATGTGGACAGAAATAGAGAAACAGACGACGAGTATATTTTAGATATCAAATGTATGTTTCCTCTCTATTCCACTAAGAGGGTAACTTGATATGTCCCAAAGGAAATTCACCTCGAGTCCACTGTCTGTACTGTGTTCCAGTTTTCCACATGCTGCCTCCAGGGAAGGAAGAGAGTAAGTCCTTCCCAGAAGATACTCAGTTACATTTCTTTAAGAGGGCGAGGGAGGAATAATTGTATAATATATGAAGAGTGCAGAACAATCAACTCTTTCGTATTTTGAGCAAAACAGTGCCAGTTGCCAGTGACAGGTGGGCTTCTGAAGATCCTCAGGGTATCCACTTTTAGGAGAACAGCCAGACTATTCCTTACAAGGTGGCGTTGTCCTCTCAAGCCTGACGTTCTACCTTAAGGAAGTAGGGATAGAAGGAACATACCTCAAGATCATAAAGGCCATACATGAAAGACCCAGAGCTAATATCATCCAATGGGGAAAAACGGAGAGCTTTCCCCCTAAGGTCAGGAACACAACAGGGATGTCCACTGTCACCACTGTTGTTCAACATAGTGTTGGAAGTCCTGGCCTCAGCAATCGGACAACAAAAAGAATAAAAACATTCAAATTGGCAAGGAAGAAGTCTAACATTCACTCTTTGTGGACAATACGGAATGTTAGCAGTCTAACATTCACTCTTTGCAGACTCTACATGGAAAACACAAAAGACTCCTCAAAAAGACTACAAGTACTGATACACGAATTCAGCAAAGTTGCAGGATATAAAATCAACATAACAGAAATCGGGTATTTCTACATGCCAATAATGAAGCAGCAGAAAAAGAAATCAAGGAATCAATCCCATTTACAACTGCACCAACAACCATAAAATACCTAGGAATAAACTCAACCAAAGAGATACAAGTTCTATTTTCTGAAAAACTATAGAAATCTTATGAAAGAAATTGAAGAAGACACAAAGAAATGAAAAAACGCTCCATGCTCATGGGTTGGAAGAACAAATATTGTTAAAATGTCGATACTACCCAAAGCAATTTACATATTCAATGCAATCCCTATCAAAATAACACCAGCCTTCTTCACAGAGCTAGAACAAACAATCCTAAAATTTGTATGGAACCAGAAAAGACCCCAAATAGCCAAAGCGATCTTGAAAAAGAAAACCAAAGCAGGAGGCATCACAATCCCAGACTTCAAGCTATACTACAAAACTGTAATTATCAAGACAGTATGGTACGGACACAAGAACAGACACATAAATCAATGGAACAGAATAGAGAACCCAGAAATGGACCCACAAATGTATGGCTAACGAATCTTTGACAAAACAGGAAATAATATCCAACAGAAAAAAGACAGTCTCTTCAGCAAGTAGTGCTGGGAAAACTGGACAGCAGTAAGTAGAAGGCTAAGCCTGGACTACTTTCTTACCCCATAAACCCAAATGGATGAAAGATGTAAATGTAAGGAAACTATCATAACCCTAGAGGAGAAAACAGTCAGCAACCTTTTTAAACTTGGCTGCAGCAAATTCTTACTTAACATGTCTCTAGAGGGAAGGGAAACAAAAGCAAAAATAAACTACTGGGACCTCATCAAGATAAAAAGCTTCTACACAGTGAAGGAAACAATCAGCAAAGGCAACTGACAGAATGGGAGAAGATATTTGCAAGCGACATATCAGATAAAGGGTTGGTATCCAAATTTTATATAGAACTTATTAAATTCAACATCCCCAAAACAAATAATCCTGTGAAGAAATGGGCAAAAGATATGAACAGACACTTTTCAAAAGAAGACATCCAGATGGCCGACAGACATATGAGAAGATGCTCAACATCTCTCATCATCAGGGAAATGCAAATCAAACCACAATGAGATACCACCTCCCACTTGTCAGAATGTTAAAATGAACAACTCAGGAAACAACAGATGTTGACGAGGATGTGGAGAAAGCCCTTTTGCATGGCTGGTGGGAATGCCAACTGGTGCAGCCACTCTGGAGAACAGTACGGAGATTCCCCCAAAAATTAAAAATAGAACTACCCTATGAGCCAGCAATTGCACTACTAGGTGTTTATACAAAGGATACAAAAATGTTGATTGAAAGGGACACATGCACCCCAGTGTTTATAGCAGCACTATCGACAATAGCCAAATTATAGAAAGAGGCCAAATGCCCATCGACTGACAGATGGACAAAGAAGATGTGGTGTGTATACACACACACACACACACACACACACACACACACACACTGGAATATTACTCGATCAAAAAGAATGCAATCTTGTCATTTGCAACATCATGGATGGACCTAGAGTGTGTTATGCTAAGCAAAATGAATCAGAGAAAGATAAATACCACATGATTTCACTCATATTTGAAATTTAAGAAACAAAACAGATGAACGTAGGGGAAGGGAAGCGAAAATAAGATAAAAAGAGAGAAGGAGGCAAACCAAAAGAGACTCTTAAATAAAGAGAACAAACAAGGTTGCTGGAGGGGAAATGGATGGGGGGATGGGCTAAATGGGTGATGGGCATTAAGGAGGGCACTTACTAGGATGAGCACTGGGTGTTATACATAAGTGATGAATCACTAAATGCTACTCCTGAAATAATTATTACACTATATGTTAACTAATTTGGATTTAAAATTAATTAATTAACTAATTAATTAATTTAATTTTTTTTAAAAGCTTGAGGTTCTAAGGGAAAAGGTGTCAGATCTTAAAGGATTGGAGGGAGAAGGGAAGGAAGCAGAGGAAGATGAATCAAGGTTCTAGACTGTAGCCTCTGCCCATGCTGACTTTGAATTTCAGGCTTAGCTTCCCTGCCCTCAAAGGGCAGCAGAACATGGGCTCAAGGGCAAGATAGAGGCAAACGGACACTATGCCAGGCTCTGAGACAGGGACAGGATTGTGCCAGGCTCTGAGACAGGGACAGGATTGTGCCAGGCTCTGAGACAGGGACAGGATTGGAGGACGTGGCCCAGCCACACTCCACCGAAGTCAGTAGCCTCTTCTGCTCTCACCATTCCACCACAGTGACGGTTGTTAGTGATGGTTGATCTCCAGGCACAGTGATGCCAAATACGTGGGAGAGAAATTTCCTAACCAACCTCACTCTCTCACTGGCATGGGCTGGGCCTTGATACAGGAAGCACTGCTCCCTAATTTGCCTGGTCTGTAGCAAAGAACTCTGAGGTCAGGGTGGATTTTACCTGGAGGATGAGGCACCTGGCCCCTTGCACTTCATGCCACAAAGTCAGTGCATACTTATATACCACTTTTTTTTTTTTAATTTTTTTTTCAACGTTTTTTATTTATTTTTGGGACAGAGAGAGACAGAGCATGAACGGGGGAGGGGCAGAGAGAGAGGGAGACACAGAATCGGAAACAGGCTCCAGGCTCCGAGCCGTCAGCCCAGAGCCTGACGCGGGGCTCGAACTCACGGACCGCAAGATCGTGACCTGGCTGAAGTCGGACGCTTAACCGACTGCGCCACCCAGGCGCCCCTATATACCACTTTTTAATGCACATGGAATTTTCAGCTCATTACCTTACTTGTTAGGAGAAGTCCAGACAAACAATGTGGCAAAGATGATCCCATTTTGTAGATAAAGAAAATCAGATGTAGTGATGTGAGGTGACTTCCCAAGGCAACACAGCTATTCAGCAGTACCCAGGCAGAGTGTTTTAAACCAGCCCCTGATGGCACGTCACTTTTCAGTGTCAGCTCCCAAGCTTTTCAGTCAACAGCCGCCATTCTCCATGTAGACAACCCAACTTGCCAGAGAGCTTCAGTCTCACAAATACTGATCTAACCTGTGTGAGTAACTACTAAGCTGCCTCTTTTCTGGTGAAGCAATGATCCAACATGATTGCTGCTCAGACGATAGAAAAATGAGCTCTCTACAAATTCGGTGAGAGCCCGCGGTGAAGCCAATGGCAAGCCATAGGACAGTCACTCTGGGCAGAGCTTCCTCAGCCTTCAGGGGACGGGACTTGCTCCCACGTGGCCTGTCCATTCGGTGTCCCTTCAGTCTGCCCTGCACCCCAAAGCCCTACAGACCCAAAGGTCTACAGTCTAGACCTTCACCAGGTCACCTCCCTTGGCAACAACTTCAAGGGCTCTCTAGTATTGACAGCAAATTTTAAGTTTTTAGAATAACTCGCCTCATGTTGTTGGCTGAGGCCAAGCTTTATTATTTATTTTTTTTTGAAGTTTAATTTAAAAGAAACATTAGCACAGAAGAGAAATAACAAGTCTTCATATTTTCAGAAGCATAAGTCTCTAAATTTTGTTTAAGATCAAGAACAATTAGGGGCGCCTGGGTGGCGCAGTCGGTTAAGCGTCCGACTTCAGCCAGGTCACGATCTCGCGGTCCGTGAGTTCGAGCCCCGCATCGGGCTCTGGGCTGATGGCTCAGAGCCTGGAGCCTGTTTCCGATTCTGTGTCTCCCTCTCTCTCTGCCCCTCCCCCGTTCATGCTCTGTCTCTCTCTGTCCCAAAAATAAATAAATGTTGAAAAAAAAATTTAAAAAAACAAAAACAAACAAACAAAAAAAAAAGATCAAGAACAATTATACCCCTATATAGAGAGCAACAGCCCAGACAGGACTTATTTCTTTTCCTCCAGTTGTATTCCATTATAATTGACACATAATATTGTATTAGTTGAATGTAAACAATATAACTATATATATATATATATATATGAACATGATTAATTCCATAAGCTTAATTAATATCCACCACTTCAAATAGTTACTGAATTTTTTCATCTGATGAGAACTATTTTTTTGAATGCATTTTATTCTTATTATTTCTTTAAGCAATCTCTGCATTCAAGGTGGGGCTCACACTCATGACCCCGAGATTGAGAATTGCACGCTTCACTGACTGAGCCAGCCAGGTGCCCCTGTGATGAAAACTTTTAAGATCTACTTCTTAGCAACTTTTTTTTTTCTTTTAAAATTTTTTTTTAAAGTTTATTTATTTTGGGGAGACAGAGTGAGAGCAGGGGAGGGGCAGAGAGAGAGGGAGACACAGAATCCGAAGCAGGCTCCAGGCTCCAAGCCGTCAGCACAGAGCCCGACAGGGGGCTCGAACCCACGAACTGTGAGATCACGCCCTGAGCCGAAGTCAGAGGCTCAACCGACTGAGCCACCCAGGCGCCCATGCTTCTTTAGCAACTTTCAAATGCACAATGTAATATTAGTAACTACGGTCACCATGTTGCACATTGTATCCCCAGGACTTGTTTATCTTACAACTGGCAGTTTGAACCTTTTGACCCCTTTCACTCATTCCCCACTTCCTCCACCTCCGCTCCAGAGAACCGCCAATCTGTTTTCTGTTTCTATGAATCCAGTTTTTTTTTTAAATTTTGCATATAAATGAGATCACACAGCATTTCTCTATTCGAGTGTTTCGCTTAGCATTAATGCCCTCAAGGTTCATCCATGTTGTCCCATGGCTCTATAACCAAATTTATACTATTTAATGAACAATAAAGTATAGTTTAGGTAATCACACTGTTGTAAAAATAATTTTCAGAATTTTAAATGGAAGCAAGGAAAAATATAACTTATTTCACAACTATGGTGACATTTTAAATATGATATGTTGATAACATTGATATTTTAAACATTAAAGAGTTATCTAAAAATAAAGGGAAAAGGTCAACAGTGTTACAGGTGAATGGGCTGGAAAGTAATTGTACAGTTGCAAATAGGAAAATCTTTTCTTATGACAAGATACTCAGCCTCACTTATAATAAAAATAAATCAAAATTACATGCAGATATTTTTACCATAAAACTTCTGGTTTTTATGTTTTAATATTGTGTTGGCAAAGGGGCCCATGTCTTATCTTTCCAAAAAGATTGAGCCCATGGAAGACAGGACCGTGTTTTACCGCAACAGCATCTTGATAAATGTCTGATTAACCAATATCTAAGATAATGGTTTCGAGCTAATGCTGTGGATGCTACTGATGATAATTTGTTCTCTTCAAAGTTGCCTCAGCCTTCGGTACGTTGAGGGGTGCCGGTGGGGAAGAAAACAGTTACATTCTCTGCCTTGACGTGATTCTATTGCTCTGGAACAGTACATTCAGTCATCTTCCTGTCTGGGTATAATTTTGAAAAAAAAAAAAAAAGAAGAAGAAGAAGAAGAAAGAAAACAGTGGCAGTTCACAATTGAGGGGGAAAAAAACAGTGGCAAGCCTATTGTGTGGTTTGCTGTCTTTCTCCCGCATAATCTGGTACTTTAAGAAAGAGCTCTTTGAATTCTGCAACCATGTACCTAATTCCCGGCATTACATTGTCTCTTTTCAGGATATCTTAGATTGGTAAGAATCACAAAGTGATTTTTGATCAACCCAGATGAGACAAGAGTTTAAAACAAAGCAAGTTTTCAATCAGAGAGGAGCATGACGTGAGGTGGCTGGCTGGGGGAGGAGGTCTGAGCTGGAGGGGGACGAGATAAGGACAAGCCCAAATGCCACCAATTACTGTGGTTCACAGGTGACGGGGAAAAAATGTCTCCAAGGTATTTATTTTTAAAGTCTCTTGCAGCTCTCTTCATAAGCTTTTCATACTGAATGATCTAACGCAAGGGCTCAATTCCAAATATTATGACACTTGGTGCAGTCATTACTTAAAATACTTCTAAAATGCCAAAAAGAGCATAATGCTAATGAGCAAAAGACAATTTTGCCTAGTCTTGACAAAGTTAGAATAAAAAAGATCTCCAGCCCCACAGAACTAATATGCCTAATGCAGAGGGACAGTACCTGGAAGGGTATACATCTGGAGGAGAAAAGGAATGTCTTGATTTTCTGTGAATTATAAAGTGAATAAAACCCATAAAAGGCAGGACACATTTTCAGTGTAGCTAGCCAATTTCATCTTGCTCAGTTTTGTTCAAGAGTAGGTACAAACTTTAAATATGCCGCTAGTTAAAATGCTTAGCATTAAAAACTACCAACCCATACATTTGGGGGGCTATAGTCAACAATTCAAGGTTTGTAAGCAAAAGTTATACTCCTGATTAATTTTATGTATAGCTTTAGAATGGAGTTAAGTGTCATTTAGTTTCCCCCGTCATTTGTTAGTTTCAATACCTTGTGTGACTATGGTCTGACATGCAGACAGGGAAATAGCGATCGGCATGGCAGTCTCGGTAGGCTGGGTTCAGGACACCTTTTATACCATTTCTAGAGGTGTAGACTATGCTGAAGGGATTTTTGAGCTCCAGAATCCCTCCCCCATGAGTGCCAAAAGGGAAGTCCTTGAGGCTCCATTCTTGGTTTCTTTATGATGGATCCTGTCCAATATATGAGATTCCTTTTGGGGGGGGGGGAATATAACCTCAAAATTTACATTTGCCTGAAAAAAATTTTTTTTCCAGAACAACTCAAAGGCAAAACACAATGCTAGGAGTGGATAGAGGAGGAGTAGTCTGGAGTTGAAAGGAGAAAAATGACTGGCAGATTAGAAATGGTCTATTTCCAATACGTCCCTGCTGATGCGGGAGCTGAGATTGGTGATAAAGCTAATGGGGTGGCCTGTTGTGTCCAGGCATGGCGCCATTATGAGCAGACCTAAAAACGAATAATCTTGGTGATTATGAAACATTCCCTTTCAGGGATCCTGTTTTATGCATCTCCAAAGTGACGCAAACATGTTTCTTATTGAAACTTTCCGACGACTCTGCGTGCCAAAGCTGAGACTGAAATTAAAAGAGGGATCCCTGTCCTCACAAGGGTGCAGAACTCAGAGCATAAAGAGAATGTATATGACAGGGCAGAATTTGATAGGTGAAAATAGAAGTGGAGGAACATACCACAGATGACAAGAATCAAAGGAGAGCCCCAGAGGAAAATCAAAGGAGAGCCGGGATCTGCCTGGGAACGTCTGGCAAAGCTTTCCAAAGGAAGGGAACTCTGCTCGTTGATGCATGCGATATGCACGGATTGTCTACACCATGCCAGGAATGAGTGTGGTGCCGGGGGTGACGTGAAGGACAGAGACACGTAAGAACGGCAACAGTACCATGTGGTAAGGGAAATGATACAGATACGGGCAGGTAGATTCTTTAAGCTCCATGAGTCTTGCCTTGTCTAGCCCCAGGTGGTGGGGCAGCTAGTAATGGCTTTCCAAAGAGGAATACTAGAGCTGGGTACAAAAAGTGTGCCCTGGGGAGGGTGGGGGTGGGAGTGGGGGGAAGACAGAAACCAGAAATGCCAATGCACATCACCTATTCCGAGCCGAGCCACAAAGGAAGTAACACAGACATTGAGAAGTAGTGTTGGGAAGGTTGGGATTTGGGTGACTGGGTGATGAAAGGTACACAGTTGAGAAAATGTAAATCAGTTGGAGGATGCCAAGTGAGAAGCTGTGCATGCCGGGGCAGAGGGTGAAAGTGTGTCACAGGGGAGAAGAGTGAGCAGGGCGGTGTGTCCTAGAGATGAGGTGGTAAGAAGGTGAGAGCTTTGAAAGCCACGTGAAGAAGCCTGGTCTTATTCGCTATCTCCGGGGTGGCCACGTGATCAGTGGTACCATTGAGAGTGGCATCTCGCCACAGAATGAAGGATGGTAGGAAAAGGAACCAGGTCAGAAGACAGCTTGGCTAGCCGGGAGCTGGTAAGATACTAGCACAGTTTGGCTGAGGGGTACTGCCGGGCCACTCCAGGCTGGCAGTCAAGGGCTCGGATACTCACGAGATCTGCTCCTGCATGTGGGGGGGAGGGAAGAACCCATGGTGCCTGGGGTTTCCAGCCTGTGTGTCTGGCAAGACTGTAGTAAGGAGGAGATCCCCAGGAAAACATTGTGATTCTGGTCACACACATAAACCACGGTGCATACGGAATGCAGAAGGGTAGTCAGACTGGAAGATGGGAGAACTCCGTGCAAAGGTCAAGCTTAAGTCATGGGAAGCAAAGAAGCTGCTATTGAAAAACCTCTCCCGAGTCCTTCCCTTTGGCATCTTTCTATTCCAAATGGATAGCCCCTGGCATCAGATCTCCCTCCGAGTTCTACCAGCCCTACCTGGTCAATTATGAAACTGTTGTATCATTTTTCCTTAGAGCCGTGTTGTCTCATATTGTTATATGTGGCTCACGAGCATTTGAGATGTGGTTAGTCTGAATTAAGATGTACCATAAATACAAGAATTTGCACTCTGTATACAAGTGAGTGTTAAATAGCTCAATACCATTTAATAGGACCGTATGTTGAAGTGACCATTTGGATGTATTGAGTCAAATAAAATATATTATTAAATTAATTTTACCCGTATACCTTAAGAACTACAAAATTGTAAAACACCAACGCGGCTTGTGTTACATTTACGTTGGATAATGCTTCCTAAAGCATCATTTTCACATAGCGGGTATGAAATCAAAGTGGGATATAAACTATTGGGACAGCTGACAAACTAGAACATTTATAACCACATCTCTTTGAGCACAGTGACTCCTCGTCTCCTTCCATTGATCTATGTTACTCTGGTATGTAAATTCCACCCGAATGAAGTGTGTGGACTTTTTTTTTTAAGTGAATTCTTTTTTTTTTTAACGTTTATTTATTTTTGAGACAGAGAGAGAGACAGAGCATGAACAGGGGAGGGTCAGAGAGAGGGAGACACAGAATCAGAAACAGGCTCCAGGCTCTGAGCTGTCAGCACAGAGCCCGACGCGGGGCTCAAACACACGGACCGCGAGATCATGACCTGAGCCGAAGTCGGCTGCCCAACCAACTGAGCCACCCAGGCGCCCCATGAAGTGTGTGGACTTTGATAATGACATCACCCAAGCAGCTCTCTACCAAGGGTATCAACTGTCTGAGTCTTCTTTTCCTAGTAAGTGCTCGACACAAACATGGTCAGGCAACAACTTGCTGGTAAACTACCTCTCAGAAACGAAAGAAAACAAAACAAACACACAGAGAAATACTCCTTGATTTGAGAATTTTTTTTCGTGATATAGATGCTTCCCTTAAAGCCAACTTACTGACACCCGTATTTTATCAACTTGTTTGCAAAATTCCTGCATATTTGCCAGTGGGATCTTGTGAGACAGTTTGAACAGGCTCTTCTCTTCAAGTTCTTTCAAATACAAGCCATTTGTTGAGCCAAAGGATCAACCGTGACTCTAGAGCAGTGCCACCCGATAGAACTTTCTGCAGTGATGGAAATGCTTTATGTTTATCCATACTAGGGGGCTACTGAGCACTTGACCTGTGGCTAGTACAATGGAAAACAGAATTTTTAATTTAAATTCAATTTAACCTTAATTAATTTAAATGTAAGTAGCCACATGTGGCTTAGTGGCTATTGTATTAAACAGCCCAGGTCTGGAGATGCACAGGGCAGATGGAAAGTTCTGTGTGTGTGTGTGTGTGTACGCGCAAACATAAAATGTATATGTATATCAAATAACCATGCTATGAACTTTGAATATATGTGATTTTATTTTTCAATTATACCTCAGTAAACTTGAGAAAAATGAACAAGAAACTTACACAAGCCTAGTTTCTAACTTGAGCAAACAAGGCTGGGGAAAAGGGGTCGGGATTGAACAGCTTTGCTCGTATCTAAAACACATTGATCTTTCCTCCTGGGAAAAGGAGCACAGAAACTGCTCTCAATATTTTTTGTCGCTGTAATTTTTTTCATAAAACTCTGGTGAATACTCCCTCAATTTCAATTAATACAATTTGTGAAGGTGATCCCTGCAACCATTCATATTATAAAAACCACACAGTTTTAAGGTTATTAAGTAAGAACTATTAAGATTTCCATAAGGAGGACTTTCCCCATCTTGGTTGCTGAACATAAATGCATTCCATGGTTGCTCACGAAGTTCTTTGAGCACCAAGGGAGAACTCAGTTATTACATAATCATCATTTTGGTTCTTTAGAAAACATTAGACTACTGGTTTGGGCCCAATGAAGAGAACCATGTGGAATTTCATGCTCTATATTCAGGTTAAGAACCTTCATCAGACAAAACATGTCTTTCCCTCTAGGTGATGAGGTTCAGAAGCAAAAAAGAAAATCTCATGCCTTATCGTAAGAAACATCTGACAAAAGCCAGAGGCATTATATTTGTCTTTGTCACATAAGGTTCGTCAATTTCATTTCCATTGTTCTGGATTCCAGATGAACTCACTACCTTGTTGATTAATCAGAAAGACATTGATCAAACAAACAAATAATCAGGCAAACAACAGGATCAAGCTTATAAATATAGAGAACAAAACTGGTGGTTGCCGGAGGGATCAGGGGTGCAGGGACGGGCAGAATGGGTGAAGGGGAGGGGATGTTCGGGCTTTCAGTTACGGAACGAATAAGTCAGGAGGGTGAAAGGCACAGCACAGGGAACCCATCAACGGTACGGTAATAGTGTGTGGTGACGGATGGCGGCCGCACTGAGCACAGCACAATGTGTATAAACTTATCGAATCACTATGTTGTACGCCTGAAAGTAACTTAACATTGTGTTTCAACTATTATGCAGTTAAAAACAGAATTAACTTCAGGGCACCTGGGGGGCTCAGGCTGTTAAGTGTCTGACTCTTGGTTTCTCTTGGTTTCGGCCCAGATCATGATCTCACAGTTCATGGGTTTGAGCCCCGTGTCCAGCCCCATGTTGGGCTCCATGCTGATGGTGTGGGGCCTGCTTGGGGTTCTCTCTCTCTCTCTCTCTCTGTCCCTCCCCTGCTCTCTCTCTCTCTCTCTCTCTCTGTTGCTCTCTCTCTTTCTCTATCTAAATAAATAAATAAACTTAAAAAAATTTTTTTTAATAAATCAATTTTAAAAAGCTATTGATCGGGGCACCTGGGTGGCTCAGTCAGCTGAGTGTCTGACTTCAGCTCTGGTCATGATCTTGCAGTTCGTGGGTTCAAGCCACTGCATGCTCTGTGCTGACAGCTCAGAGCCTGGAGCCTGCTTCAGATTCTGGGTCTCCCTCTCTCTCTGCCCCTCCCCCACTCACGCTCTGTCTCTGTCTCTCAAAAATAAATAAATAAATAAATAAATAAATAAATAAATAAATAAAACAGTTATTGATCAATGAAACTTGAATTTAGATAGCTATCTAAATTAATTTTAGTTCCTAAAGCTCATTTTACTGCTCTTCAAAAAACCTAATACTCAATGACTGATTAGCTTTTCTAAGGTCATCCTATGAAAAACTATATAATCATTTCTTAATGGTTTCATTAATCCCCAATTGGCAAAAAAAATATTAGTAGATCAGTAGGACTTTGAACTGAATTAACAATACTGAATGTGCATATACTTAAAGATTTTAACAACAGTTGTGATATCATCATTTTTCTTATATTCTGAAAAAGGTTACTCACAGAAACCTTCACACATCTCAGATTTAAATACTGGAGAATTCTGCTTATTTCTGCCTCAGAGCTTGCAGGTACTATAGGAGTAGAAAGGCAAGGCTAAATCTACACGACTTTAAAGTTGACCTCAAAAGGCAAGCCCAGTAGTTCCAAGAATAAGTAAGTGCACATAACAATTGCACTTGTTTAGGGGTGCCTGGGTGGCTCAGTCAGTTAAGCATCTGACTTTGGTTCAGGTCACGATGTCACGGTTCGTGGGTTCGAGCCCTCCATCGGGCTCTGTGCTGACAGCTTGGAGCCTCGAGCCTGCTTCGGATTCTGTGTGCGTGTGTCTCTCTCTCTGCCCCTGCCCCACTTGTGCTCTGTCTCTCTCTTTCTCAAAAATAAATAAACATTAAAAAAATTTAAGTAAAAAACAAAAAAAAAAGAATTGCATTTGTTTAAAGAAATGCAGATTCCAGGATTTAGGGTCCAGTAACCTGTATTTGAACAAGTACCTTCAAATGATTCTGAGTCTACTTGTTGAAAATCCTTTGAAATCTGAGACTTGGAAACCACCTTACGTATTACCAATAGCTTTTTATCTGTCTACTCAGAGAGTATATTTGTACATTCGATTGCTTAACTTCTAAGCCCAAGCATCACTCCATAAATAGTATTTAATGGACTCCACAATGCAGATCATTCTGGACACTTATTACTTGGTAATGTAAAATAAATTTTGGTCCTCAATGTCCAGAACTCGCAGGAATTTGTTTACTTGAAAAAAAAAAGTCAATGATCTGTGAAGAACCCTAATTGCTGGTCAATACAAGAAGGATAGGACAAAGTTATAAATCCAGTAATTAGCTCATTCTTTCCATCACTTCTATTTCTCACTATGGGTAAGAACTCTGCTGCTAAAGAAACGAGCTTAAAAAGTGTCTCACTCTCTCTCCAGTAACTATGTGTGAATCGAACTAAAATAATACATATCATCATTAAAATCTAAGATGTCCAGGGGCGCAAATCTCTGCCCACCAGGGGAGTGTTCTTCTACAGATGATTTTCCCGGGTGTGATAGGACTAATCTGAATTTAAAATATAATTTAATTTAAAACAATTATTTGGGGTCATGAAGACAGCCTCTGTGGGGCAAGAGAAATTTAAGGCAAAACATGCTTGGTAAAGAAAAATACATGCTTGATAGAGAAAGGAGAAGAAACTAGAGGCGACAGTTAAGTATTCACAGACACTATTATTTCTCAACACTGTTTCTCAAAATATCTGTCAACTATATACTGACAATATCTATAAATTAATTATGATTTCTCCATGAATCAGGAGTGTTCTCAAATATTCACAGATGACATTGAATTAATAAGCAAGAGCTTCACCACTTTGTCGGGACTCCACTTCCTAAAATTTGTGGGGCCACGTCTTTGAGATTCAAGTGCCCATAATAACAGATCGAGTGGATGACGCCCTGTTTGTTCTGTGTTCAACCCACATCCAGGATGTGTGTGTCCGTAAGCCTGGGGAATGTTCCTTGCTTTTAAGCTCAGGTGGACTCCAAACGATCTTTTCCTTAAAAATGTGCTAGAAATGAGAGAAAATGTAAAGGAGAAAGCATGAGAGCAAGTCTTCTGATACAAGGACCAAGGACTGAACACTAGAAAGTCTAGAAAAAGTCGTATTAGCAGGTTCCATTCATACCTATGGCAACAGTTTACAGGTCACTGCCATACTTGTATTGCTTTTCTTGCTGAAAGGATTTGAAATTTGAGCATTCTTAGATATTTAAACTTTTCTGGATAGTTGTATATTGTTGTCAAGTTATTTTAACTCTTTTCTTTAAGAACTGTTTGTGGAAGGGCGTGAATTATCCCTAAACTCAACTTCCATAAATGTTAAACTGGGGGAAAAACCCCACCACTGCACTTAGAAACCCTTTGTGCCTATGAAACATTATTATTGATTGTATTAATTTTTATGCAACTTGTTGCCTTGGTACCCAAGCACAGTTCTGCTGAAGTTAGTATTTTAAAACCGTCCAAGGAAATGTGGTACCATTGGCCCCTCAATCAACTCGCTCTCCTAGAAAATATTTGTGCGAATATCAAGTAATGCCAAGTCTTTCCCATGGCTTTCTCTCCCCACCAAAAACACAACCCAAGACTTTTATCTTCTCCTGATTATAATTCCCAACCTAAAGACGGTTGGTTTAACTGAAGTTTTAACAAACTGTTAGGAAAAGGGAGTTGAAAGACAGTGAATCTTGACAACATACTGAAAACTCTGATGTGGGTCAACTTTTAAAGCACAGGGAGCTTGATTATTCTTAAGATCAAGCGACTCATCCTTTCCTTTATTGGTCAATTCAGTGAGCAAAGGATAAATGAAAATAAACTTCATTAATATACCCAAACCAATTAGCTATCTATTACTAACTACTAGCTGACCTATTAAAGACTGCTCTCACAGTTCCATTCAAAGAACCAATTCACTGTGAATATAATATGTTTCCATGAATAATCTGCCATTAAATCTTTAGAACATAAAGATTTTGATGAGTTTTAATTTAATCAGAAATTATTAAGAATTCTGTAATAGGTTTTGGGCTTATATGTTGACACTAACGTTCATCATTCACCGAGAAAGTTTAGTTACAAAGGACTCTTCCAAAAGAGCATAAATTGCTTCAGATTTCTGGTCCAATACATAAGGAGCTTAGAAGTCTCATCCATTTAGCAATAAGCAAAGGCTAAACGAACTGAAAAATAAACTCTTGTTAGATGCATCCCCAGAAATTGGAAAGACAGAAAGGCAGATACAGAGAGTCCCAATTTATCAGAGCAGAAACTCACCAAGAGAAAGCTCTGTGGGAACCGTGCCAGGGCCTCAACTGTCATGGGTAAATTGTTGGAGGCTCAGTATGGACAAACCCGGAGGTGCTGGGTTCCAGTCATGGTAAAGGGAGGCCGACGCTTTTGTGAGTTTTACCTCCAAGAGCTCTCTCAGGTTTTTACAGTGAAGATCTGAGAAAAATCCTCATCCACATTACACGAGGCAGCAAATGTACAGCAGTAAATTCATGTGCACCTTTCAACAAAAACTTTCAAAGCATACGAAAAGGCACAAAATAGTTTGAGGAAATTCAAAAGAATCAGAACCAAAGTCAGTTACGACAGGAGTGTTGAAATTATCAGACTGAAAACATTTTTTGAACCGATGATTACAATGCTAAGGGCTTTAGTAGGAGAGCAGACAACATACAAGAACATATGCATCATATAAGCAGAAATGGAAATTCTGTGAAAGACTAGAAAAAAAATAGCAGAGATCAAAAACACTATCAAAAACAAAGAATGGCTTTGATGGTCTTATTAGCAGACCAGACTCAGCTAAGGAAGGAATCACTGAGCTTAAAGATATATCAACAGAAACTTTCAAAACCAAAAAAGCAAAGAGAAAAGAGACTGGCAAACATAAAACGGAAAATCCAAGAACTATGAGACAACAAAAAAGAGGGCAATATACCTCTAGTGGGAATACAAGAAGGAGAAGAAAGAGAGGAAAGAGAAGAATAAATATTTGAAGCAATAATGACGGAACTTTTTTTTCCAAATTAATGCTAGACACCAAACCCATGGTGTCAAACCATGGGCCCAGGAGGCTCAGAGAACACCCAGCAGGATAAACATCAAAACAAACAAACAAACAAACAAACAAACAAGCTGCACTTAGGCATGCCATATTCAAACCTCAGAAAATCAAAGAAAAAGAAAAAAATCCTGAAAGAAACCAGTGGGAAAACACATCTTACCTACAAAAGAACAAAAGTATTACTTCTAACTTCTCCCCAGAAACCATTCAAGCAAGAAAAGGGTAGAACAAAATATTTAAAGTATTGAGAGAAAACATCCACCAACCCAGAATTCTATACCTGGAAAAATTACCCTTCAAAAGTGAGGGAGAAATACTTTCTGAGAAAATAAAAATTGAAAAAATTTGAGGGGCTCAGTCACTTAAACATCCAGCTTTGACTCGGGTCATGATCTCATGGTTCATGAGTTTGAGCCTTGCCTCGAGCTCTGTGCTAACAGCTCAGAGCCTGGAGCCTGCAAAGAGAATAAGTAGAGGTAAATAAAGTAAAGGTAAATAAAAGCTTTAATTTTTCTTTTTCATAATTGATCTAACAGAGTACACTTTATTCAAAATAGTAATAGTAACAACATGTTTGGTTATATGTAATGATCAAGTGGGATTCATCTCAGGCACGCAAGGCTGGGATAAACTGAAAATCAATGAATTTAATCCATCACATCAACAGGCTAAAAAAGAAAAACTACACGATCATAACAGCAGATGTGAAAAGAGAAAAAAAGCATATAACAAATCCCACACCCATCCATGATAAAAAATTTTCAGCCAAGTAGCAATAGAAATGAACGCTCTCAACTTGATAAAGAATAGCAACCAAAAACCTACGATTAGCATCATACAACATGGGGAGAAACTCGAAGCTTTCCCACAGGTCCAAGGCAAAGATTTCACCCCTCACCACTATTTTTCAACATCATATAGAAGTTCTAGCTAATGCAAGTAGATAAGAAAAGGAAATAAAAGGTATACAGACTGGGAAAGGAGAAACAAAACTGTTTTGTTCATAGATGACATAATTATCTATGTAGCAAATCTAAAAGAATCAACAAAACAACTCCGAAACCAATGAGTGGGTGTCACAAGGCTGTAGGATTCAAAGGTAATATACAAAAGTCAATCACTTTCCTATATGCCAGCAAGAGACAAGTAGAATTTGAAATTAAAAACATATTCCCATTTATACTAGTACCCCCAAAATGAAATACTTAGATACAAATCTAACAAAATACATATAAGATCTATATGAGGAAAACAACAAAGAAGATCTAAATCAGTGGAGAGAGATTCCCCGCTCACAAACAGAAAGCTCAATGTTTTCAAGTTGCTAGTTCTCTCCCTCTTGATCGATAGATTCAATGCAATTCCAGTCATAATCCCAACAAGTTATTTTGTGGTTATCAACCAACTGCTTCTAAAGTTAATATGAAGAGGCAAAAAACCCAGAGGAGCCAACAAAATATTGAAGGTGAGGGACAAGGTTATGGGACTGACATTACCAGACTTGAAGACTCACTATAAAGCTCCACAGTCAAGACAGTGCAGCACTGGTGAAACAAGAGAGAAATAGATTGATGGAACAGAATATAAAGCCCAGAAGTAGACTGATATCTAGTCGACTGATGTTGGTCAAAGGAACAAAGGCCACAAAGGGAGCACAGATAGTCTCTTCAACAATATGCTGAAACAAGTGAATCCACATGCAGAAAAAAAAAATCTAGACACACACCTTACCCTCTTCACAAAAATGAACTTAAAATAAACCACAAACCTAAATATAAATTGCAAAACCATCAAACTCCTAGAAGATGACATGGAAGAAAATGCAGATGACCTTGGGGATGGCAATGACTTTTTAGACGCAATAAGAACAGTCATATCCCTGAAAGAAATCATTGATAAATTGGACTTCATTAAAGTTTAAAAAATCACTGCTCTATACACGACAATGTCAAGAGAATGAGAAGAAAAGCCACAGAATGGGAGAAAAGGTTTGCCAAAAAATATATCTAATAAAGGACTGTTACCCAAATGTACAAAGAACTCTTAAAACTCAGCAATAAGAAAGTAAACAACTCGATTAACAATGGGCCAAAGACCTTTAACGGACACGGCACAAAATAATACATACAGATGGCAAATAAGCATATGAAAATATGCTCCACATCATACGTCACCAGGGAAATGCCAACTGAGACAACAATGAGATAGTACCTCACACCTATCGCAATGGCTAAAATCCCAAACACTGATAACTCCAGATGCTGGTGAGGATGTCGGGCCACAGAAGCACTCATTCATTGCTGGAGGGTGTACAAAATGGTACCGTCACTCTGGAAGACAGTGTGGAAGTTTCTTACAAAACTAAACCTACTCTTGCCATATGTTCCCGCATTTGCGCTCGTGGTTTTTACCCAAGGGAATTGAAAACGTCTGTCTCCACAAAAACCTGCACAGAGATGTTTATAGCAGCTTTATGTGCAGTTGCCAAAATCTGGCGGCCACCGAGATGTCCTCCAATGAGTGAATGGATATCTCACTGTGGTACGTCTAGACGATGGAATAGTATTCAGTGCGTAAGAGAAATGAGCTATCAAGCCATGAAAAGACATCGAGGAAACTCAAATGCGTATGACTAAGTGAGAAGCCAATCTGCAACAGCTAGATACCATATGATTCCAATTATATAACATTCTGGCAAAGGAAAATCTGCAGAGATGGTTAAAAGAGCGCCCGCTGCTGGGAACCAGGCCAAGGAGTGGTTGGGGGAGAACAGGAAGGGCACAGGGCATTTGTAGGGCAGTGAAACTATTCTACGTGATACTGCAATGGTGGATGCCTGCCATTACGTTTGTCCAAACCTATAGAATGTGCAACCCCCAGAGTGACCCCTGATGTAAACTATGGACTTTGGACATTGTGACATCATTGTAGCTTTGCTTAATTGTACCGAATGTACTATGGTGGTGTGGGATGTCCACATTGGGGAATATTGCACATGTAGGAAAAGGGAGTAAGGAGAACTCTCTGTACTTTCCACTTAGTTTGGCTGTGAACCTAAAGCTGCTTTAAAAAAATAAAGTTAATAAATGTAAAAAAAAAAAAAAAAGAAAAATGAACCCTTTCATAAACCTAAACCTATTTGGACCCATTAAAGAAGGATTAGGTAAATACTTTACGTAGCCATTGAAGGCAAGCTTGTTTTTTGTTTTTGTTTTTTACCTTTTTAAAAAATTTCAATTGCAGGGGCACCTGAGTGACTCAGTTGGTTGGGGGTCCGACTTCGGATCTCACGGTTTGTGGGTTTGAGCCCTGCGTCCGGCTCCGTGCTGACAGCTCCCAGCCTGGAGTCTGCTTCGGATTCTGTGTCTCCCTCTCTCTCTCTGCCTCTTCCCTGCTTGTGCTTTGTTTCTCTTTCTCCCAAAAATAAATAAATATTTAAAAAAATTTTTTAAAGAGGTCATGTATTTGGCGTAGGACCTTGGCAGTTTTTGTTGTAAAGGTGTATGATAAATAATCACAAGGGGGCACAACATGTCGGGTAGCTCATCCTGTGGACAAGTCCTTTATAACAGGCAGACTTTAGATTATGGAACAGGCAGCCTGTCTCACCATGAAATTAGTTTCATTTATTCATTATGTTAATCACTAATTCTTACTGAGGTTTTAACGATCACAGCGGGTTTTTGGAGATGTCTTTCTATCAGCTAGGAGAGAACTTATTGACCACGTTCTTCAGCTTCCATTATGACATTTGTCACCCAGTAAACCATGCAATCCTATAGCCTGGAGTACATACCTTCCCAGCCGCCACTGGCCGCACCAGGACCTCCGCGTCCCCTGTGCCTCGTTAGCTGGCGGTGAGTGTGGCAATGGTCCAGGCCCTGCCATCAGTCTGCCACCAGTTTCTTATTTGCAAAACGTAGATAAGAGTAATTACCGCATGTGTACTGCGAGGAGTAAATGTATGCAATGGTACTCTACCTACTTATACTTACAAAATGTGGTCTTCCTCCTGTTCGGTTCCAATCGGGCAATTTATATAAAGGCAAGATCAGGTTTGAACAAGAGCCTCTACAAAAAGACTTACCAACAACCAATCCTGGTACCACACGGTCTTCTTCTCATGTTCTTCCCAATTTCAGGATAAAAACGAACATCTAGCCTTCAGTTCAGAAATTGGCTCAAAAGCTCCCAAGTGAGTGTGAAGCCAGTTTCAAAGTGAGAATATCCACTCAACGGCAGTGTCTTCAGGCTCCCGAACTGTTACCAGGTCCAGGTACAACCTGGGAGGCAAAGGTTGGAGAAGAAAGAAAAGAAAGAAAGGGAAGAAAGATTACAGGCCAATATCTACGATAAACCTCAGCAAAATATGAGCAAACTGAATCCAACAAGACATTGAAAGGATCATACACCATGAGCAGGTGGGATTTATTCCAGGGATGTAAGGAGGATGCAATAGCCACAGAACAATCAATGGGATAGACTTGAATAAGGTGAAGGACAAAAATCATGCGATCATCTCAATAGATGTAGAAAAAGCATTTGACAAAATTCAATATCCATTTATGATAGAAACTCAGTAAAAGGGGTATAGAGGGAATGCACCTCAACATAATAAAGGCCATGTATGACAAACCCACAGCTAATATCATGCTCAAGAGTGACGAGTTGAAATTGTTTTTCTCTAAGGAATGATTAGGAACAAAACAAGTGTGCCACTGTCCCTACTTTTATTCAGCATAGTACTGGAAGTGTTAGTTACAGAAATTAGGCAAGAAAAAGAAATAAAATTATACAAATTTGAAAGAAGGAAGGAAAACGGCCACTATTTGCAGATGATATGACGGTGTATATAGAAAACTCTAGACTCTGCCAAAAAACTGTAAGAACTAATAAATGAATTCGCTAAAGTTGCAGGATACAATATTTACAGACAAAAATTTGTTCTGTTTCTATAAGCTAATAATGAACTATAAGAAAGAAAAATCAGGGCGCCTGGGTGGCTCAGTCAGTCAATCATCCGACTTTGGCTCGGGTCGCGGTCTCACAGTTCGTGGGTTCGAGCCCCGCGTCGGGCTCTAGGCTGATAGCTCAGAGCCTGGAGCTGCTTCAGATTCTGTGTCTCCCTCTCTCTCTCTGCTCCTCCCCCACTTGCACTCTGTCTCTCTCTTAAAAAAAAAAAAGAAACACAAAAAAAGAAAGAGAAATCAAGAAAACGGTCTCATTTACAATCCACCAAAAAGAATAAAGTACCTAAGAAATTTAATCAAAGAAGTGAGAGACCTGTACACTGAAAACCATAAGACATCGATGAAAGAATCTGAAATAGAAACAGATAAATGGGAAGATATTCTATAATTATGGATTAAATAAATTAATATTGTTAAGGTGTCCACACTCCTCAAGGAAATATATATATTCAACGCATTCCTTATCAAAATTCTAATGACATTTTTCACAGAACAAGAAGATATAATTCTAAAATGTATATGGAACCACAAAAGACCCCAAATAGCCAAAACAATTCTTGAGAAAGAAGAACATAGCTGGAGGTATCATGCTCCCTGATTTCAAACTATACTACAAAGCTCTAGCAATCAAGACAGTATGGTATTGCCATACAGACACCCTGATGAACAGGACAGAATAGAGACCTCAGATATAAACCCATGCATATATGGTCAATTAGTTTTTGACAAAGGAGGCAAAAATATACACTGGGGAAAGGCCAGTCTCTTCAATAAATGATGTTGAAAAAACTGAACAGCTACCCTCACAAAAACCAAAACTGTATAACTATCTTACACTGTATACAAAAATTAACTCAAAGTGGAGTAAATACCTGACTGTAAGACCTGAACCCACAACATTTCTAGAAGAAAATACAGGCAAGAAGCTTCCTGACATTGGTCTTAGCGATGGTGTTTTTTGGATCTGAGTCCAAAGACAAGGGAAACAAATGCAAAATAAACAAAGGAGATCTCATCTTCTGCACAGAAGAAAGAGAAAGAAAGAAAGAAAGAAAGAAAGAAAGAAAGAAAGAAAGAAAGAGTAAATCATATGTCCAATAAGAGGTTAATAACCAAAATATTAAAAAAAGTCCTAGAACAAAATTTTTTAAAGAAGCAAACAATCTGATAAAATACAGGCAAGGATCTGAACAGACATTTTTCTGAAGAAGACATACAGATGGCCAACAACACAGGAAAATATGCTCAACATCACTAACTATCAAGGAAATGCAAATCGAGCCAGAATGTGATATCACCTCACCCCTGTCAAAATGGCTAGTAGCAAAAAGAGAAGCGTTGGTGAGGATGCGCAGAAAGGGGAGCCCCAGTGCATTGTTGGTAGGAATGCAAATTGGGGCAGTCACTATGGAAGATAGTATGGAGTTTCCTCAAAAAATTAAAACTAGGGCTGCCAGGTGATGTAGCAATTCCACTACTAGATATCTATTCAAAGAAAACAAAAACACTAATTCAAAAAGACACGTGCCTGTTCATTGCAGCATATTTACCATAGTCAAGATAAACAACCTAACTGTCCATTGATAGATGAATTGATAAAGAAGACGTGTTATATATATAATGGAATATTACTCAGCCATCAAAAAGGATGAAATCTTGCCATTTGCAATGACATGGATGGACCTTGAGAGCATTACGCTAAGTGAACTAAGTCAGTCAAACAGAGCAAGACAAATACTGTGATGATCTCACTTATATGTGGAACCCAAACCACAAAACAAACAAACAAAACAAAACCCAGAGAACAGATTGGTGGTTTCCAGAGGGGAGGAAGATTGGGTGTGGCAAAACAGGTGAGGGGTATTGAGAAGTACAAACTTTCAGTTATAAAATAAATTATTCACGGGGATGTGATGTGAAGCATAGGGAATATAGTGAATAATACTGTAATAACTTCGTAAGGTGACAGATGGTGACTGGACTCCTTGGGTGTCCATTTTGCAATGTATACAAGTGTCAAACCACTCAAATACTTTGAATTGACATAGTAGGTCAATTGGATCTCAATAAAAGATAATCAGATACATGGGGAAAATTTTTCAAAAGAAGTACAAAGTGAGAATTTCAAATCCTGATTCCAAAACTTGCTATAAAGCTAAGTAATCATGGCAGCATGGTCTTGGCATAAGGATGGACATATGGAAGAAAACTGAGATCCCAGGAATAAACTCTAGCATTTATGGTCAGAGATTTTTAACCAAAGTGTCAAGAAAATTCAGTGGGAGAGGAACAGTTTCTTCAACAAATGGTACTGGGGCAACTGCTTCACACTATACAAAAAAATTAACTCAAAAAGGATTCCAAGCCTACATGTGAGATCTAAAAGTATACAACTCTTAAGACACAGGAATAAATCTTCATGATGTTGGGTCAAGCGATTATTTCTGAGGCTTGACGCAAAAAGTACAAGTGATATAAGAAGAAAATCAACAAATAAAATTTTCAAATCAGTAAGAGATGAAATGCTTTTTGCACTTTAAGACACTCCATCAAGAAAGAGAGAAGACAGCTCACCACTTGGGAGAAAAATATCCCTCAAGGAACATATATATTCAAAATATATTTTTTAATAAAACCCCTACAACTAATAATAAAAAGGCAACCTGGTTCTTAAAATCGATCATAGAATTGGAATAGACAAAAAAAGAAAAGTCCTAACAGATTTGGTAACTGATGTTCATTAATGACCCTGAAAATAACAGTGGCGTAGAAGGATGGGAGTAGAAATAAATCTATTTTAGAGGGATTCATAGAACATGGGAGGTGCTGTTACTGCATTTATTCAGTAACACATATAAAATGGTTACTACTGTACGATGAGCTCTTTTAAGTATTTTGTAAAACTTAGACCATTTAATCTAGCTTCATAAGTATCATTATCATCCCAACTAAGGAAACTGAGGCACAGAGTAGTCAAGCACTTGTGCAGGGTACAAGGTACTAAATATAAAATTTTAACAACTGTTTATACGTTTGAATAATACATACCGTGTCTTACTAGTTAGTAAGACTATTACGGAATTTTGCACTCTTGGGATTAGATGAAAATTCAACTTTGATCCAATGTTAACATTGGAAATTGCCCCATTTTCAGAGTAGTTATGAAAATGTCACATAAGCAGGTATCGAAAGGAGGGAAAAATAAAATGTACAGCTCTGTTGACTTATTTTCAAAGCCTCGTTGACACTGTCTGTCCTCACCCTTATTTTTACCTGGTGAAATGTTGTGGTGCTTTCTCTCTGTGGAGTATTCTTTGCCCAGTTCCCCGTTTCTCTGTTAGGAGAGAACCCACGGCCTCAGTCGAAGTTCACCTTGTGTTTTGTAGGTTCCTCTTCTCTGTGAAAGACTTCAAGGGTTGGTGAGTGCAACCTTGTTCCTGTCTCCCCCAGGCAGGATGCAACCTGCAACAAATCATGAAGGAGACTGGACCCATTAACAGGGCTGTAGACACTTAAGTATATTAACGGTTTCAAGTTGTGGAATACCACGCATCCCCTATAACAAATATTGTGCTAACTAGTTACAACTAGTACTTATTTCCTGCCCACAATAGCCCTGCAAGCCAAGTCCTGTTAAGCCCATCTTCCAAGTGAGGAAATTGAGGTTCAAGGACATTAATATCTACACCCTAGTCAACGTGATGCCCCCCCCCTTGCTCGCCAGCCAGCCAACCTTCGTAAAGTTACTGTTCATATGAGTAGTCGGCGGTATCTGTAGAATTATTTGAGCAAACATGAGTTCTTTATTGATTTTGTGACTGGCTAGGCTTTAAAAACATGGGCGAGACTAGTGAGACAAGACAGCAAAGGTCTGTAGCATATTTTGTAGTTGGGGGAACAGAATGCTCTCAAGGTGTGTCACCTGCAGGTTTGTATGCTATGGAATATTGGTGGGAAGACCCATGAGCTAACACACTAGCATTAACGGCTATTAGAAATCTGTCTGCTGCTGGACTTAGGTTGGTTAATATTTGTAAAATGAGCAGAACTAAATATTATTTTGAGCTGTTTCAATTAAATTCCACTAAATTTCGTTTCTTAAAATGGGGCCTCAGAAAAGGTGACTCACAAAAGATGTCCACCTGTCCTGGATGCCAGCAGTGACAAAATAAAAGGGCTGAAGTGAGTGCAATCATTCGCGTCAAAGAGAACACTGTGTGCCTGGTTTCCATGGAGTCCGCCACCAGGATTTCGGCCTGAGGCCTTTGCCTTTCTGCAGGACGCTGATGGAAAATACGGGCATCCCGCCCTTTCCTTTGTACTTGGACCATTAACCACTGTCGGTTTATGCAACATTGAAAGGAAGTTGCGCAGAGTAGGGTGGTTTCCCTCTGTGCTGGTTGTTGCTGTTGATGCTGTTGTTGTTTATAGACAGATCATAGGAACTTGTTGAAGAGATGTATTTAACTATTCTATCCAATTAAGGACCTTTTTTTTTTTTTTTTTTTTTTTTTAATTAAAAGCTCTGGGAAAGCCAATTTGTTAGACATTAAGTGGTTCACAAGATGTAAGTTTCTTCCCAATGCAACCAGCCATCTGGACACTTTGGATCTTACACCACAGGAAGAAACCAAGGCAAGGCTGAGGTATTATTAAAGAGAGTCCAGGTCTTTAGACATAAGTCGGACATATGCACCGAACAGAAAGCCACCCATAGGCCACCCTCGTCTCCCCTTTACAGGAATGCTCTGATGCAGTGGTGGAGTTCGAAAAATTGCAGAGATGACATCATAACTTCCAGGAAGATCCACAGATTTTTGTAAGTGCTTCAATTGCTTTTGCTGCCCCTGGAGCATGGGACTCCAAATGTCTCTGAACTATCATTATTCCCCCCCCCCCCCCCGATTCAATGTCATCACGTCCACCAAGAAGACAAAGCGTCTCCGGGATAGTAGCGATGAGTCCATTAATTCCAGACATCTCCTAAAAGATCTGGCAATGTGGCCAAAGACTGGACAATGTTTAGGGGCAGTTAGCTCCAGTAAGGCATTCCCTCTTTAAATCTTTGGTGACAGAGATTTGGAATCACATACTGAATATATTCTAACATCCTCCCTAATCCCTGAAATTTCAAGACTGGAAATTCTGATAATGTCATTGAAGTTTCCATGACTACTTTTAAGGTTGTACTGCTCGCTTTTGTGCAAAAAGTTATCTGATACTTTAAAGTCTGTTTTTATAATTTGGGAATAATCCATGCATTGAATAATTAACAGACTGTTAATCATACCATTATGATCAATTAAACATTTGTATGTATCACATCCAGTTGCGGATCTCATTTTTAGCCCATTTTTTAAAAAGATAAAAGTTTGGTCATCCCACTCATGGTGACCCCACTGTGGTGGTCACATAACAGTGGTCACAAGTCTTTTGAAAACTTGTTCTCAGAATTTCCATCCCCTATAAAGCAGTGGAATGTAGGCTTCCCAATATTCCCCTACTCTCTGATGTTACCAAAGTGTTTGCAATCAAGAGTAGAGCTGAAAATAAAACACTTGTTAACCATTTGCACTCCAGAAAGGAACGGTTACTGAAGCCTCTGACTGTCGGCCACTGCTGTCACCAGCATTGACATAGAGCTGTCCCTGCTCTCACGACAAGATCAAGAATTTAAAAATGCACTATGGTGTGGTTACTATCGTGGTAATTATCATTTTTATTTTCATATTTAAGAGCAATGTTACATACATTTTCTCATTTCATCTCTGCCATTAGTTCAGAGATGGACAATACTATTCACATTTTATAGAGGAAACATCAGTCTTGGAGAGAGGTAATAATTTACCCAAGGCCACTTGGCCAACAAGTTCTAGAGCTGAGAGCGGCTCATTCTTACCACCATCGCCACGACTTTTAGGGAGAATGATAGCTCCCTTACGAGAATAAAAGTGTTGTTCATTGCTTCGTTCTGCCTAGCCAACCTTCTCTGGTTGCAAAAATTCTGACTACACAGCTGACCACTGTTTGCTGATTGGCGATCTCATGCTCTGTGAGTCAGAGTTCCATCACTCGAGAACCCTGAAAGTGTTTTGGAAACTTAAGGAAGGATTATAAAAATAACAAAGTAGCTTTTACAATACAGATGGCAAACACAAAAGTAACTTTGCAAACCCATACATGAGTGTAAATGGACTAATGTAGACAGAAAAGATTTTCAGAGTAGATGCTCTGCGTTCTCTCACATGAATGCAATTCTTATTTAAAGGTAAGCGTGACTTCATTACCATGCCTTCGGCAGAACCATTAAAGGCCTTGTTTCTCCCAGGGCTAGACTCAGCTCTCAATATCACGCTGGACTTTTCAGGGGAAAAACGTATATGAAATATCTTGGCTTAGGAAGAAAGTTAATCTTGCAAATCAAAAGACTTTTTTTTCATCTTTTTTAAAGTAGGCCTCACACCCAGCATGGAGCCCGACGCCGAGCCCCGTGCAGGGCTTGAACTCACGACTCTGAGATCACGACCTGCACGGAGATCAAGAGTTGGACGCTTAACTTACTGAGCCACCCAGGTGCCCCCGTGACTATTTTTTTTTTCTTAATTTGACTTGCCAAAGTCATGGTTTTCACTTAGTAATTTTCACCGCATACATGCACAACAGAGATACATTTCCAACCAAACTTCCCTCCTGCTCACTAATTTTAAGATGTTCTTAGATAAACGGATTTTTTAATGTTTTACTATTTTAGTTAAATTCATCAGAGTTTTGGCCTCCAGCTAGCTGTTAATTGTTTCACTCCATTGCTACAGATTTCCTCCTTACCACTCAGAACACATCAAACTTGTTTTCTAATTGAGTTTGCAAACATTTTATCCGGTTTACCCCTTCTTCTCATCTTTATTGTCTTACAGATGTTTTCCCCTTTATCATGCAGTGACTTGCTCCCCATCCGAATTAAGTCTATTCTGTTCACCAGGACGTTGTTATTATCCCCCAGTAAAAAACCAGGATACGCTGAGTCCTCCCCCCTTCTTCAGAAGTGAAAGCTCTAGGTCACATAAAATCTTTGTTGATAAGGACCATCAGAAAGGCTAGTGACAGTGTAGCATCCGTGGTCAATTCTTTCTACCTAGAATGTATGTTCCACGAAACATCAACTTCATGAGGTTGCAGGCTGGTTGCTCTGGTTTTGTATAGTACTTGAAAACTGATAAAACATCGCAATCCAGAAAGCAAAACTTCAAATTAAAAAAAAAAAATTGCTAGTGTTGCAAGAATACTAATGTTGTGGGAAGATCCCATATAAACGCGGATGCAAGGTATCTCTCTTCTCATAGATCTTTTTTAAAAATTTTTTTTTCAACGTTTATTTTTGGGACAGAGAGAGACAGAGCATGAACGGGGGAGGGGCAGAGAGAGAGGGAGACACAGAATCAGAAACAGGCTCCAGGCTCTGAGCCATCAGCCCAGAGCCCGACGCGGGGCTCGAACTCCCGGACCGCGAGATCGTGACCTGGCTGAAGTCGGACGCTTAACCGACTGCGCCACCCAGGCGCCCCTCTTCTCATAGATCTTGAACCAGGAGAAGTACGGCCTTCTATTTCTCAGTGGCCGGTGAGGTGCCTCTCCAAGTACAAATGTGGAGTAAATACAGCCCCAGGGAGACGAAAGTGAAATACATGATCGCAGTTGGCCGAACTGTCTCCCCGGCAGGGTGATTCAGTGGAGAGAACTGAAGTGGACATTTCTGACCAGAGAGCTATGAGGCTGGTGAAATCCGATCGTGTCTCCTGTCCCTTCTGTTTCATGAAATTCTCAGGCTTCCTGCATTTCACACAACCAACAGACCATGAAATAACCTGCAGCCATTTGGGAGAGTTTCTGCACCCTGAGGGAGGGACCCAGCCCCGCTCACAATCCCTCTCTCGTGTCCGAGGGGGCTTGGCAGTGGGGCGTCACTGAGAAAGTGTTTCGCAGGAGAACGAGAGAAGCTTCTGGCCAACACACCACTCTGGGCTAAGGCCACCTACGTGGAGGGGCTCTTCCCCGTCAGCCGCGTCCCTCACCTCAGAAGAGGAGAGCCTTTTCTGGCCACACAGGAACCCACCAAATTTCCATATGTAGCGAGGGCTCTGCCAGATGGACTTGATCTTCTGTTTCACCAGGGACTGGTGGGCGTCAGGGGCAGACACAGACTGACGGAGATTTCAGGACGAGGGCCCCGCCGAAGTCTGTGACTGTAGGCTTTTAGCCATGGGGATATTTAGCCCCGTTCTTCTTTCTCGATAAAATATTAGGCTCAGTTTAAAGCTATCCAGAACTCAAGGACAAAGAAATCCCAGCTGGAGAACGGTATGATTAACTTTAATTGCCGGTCACGTAGCACTCAGTCCTTCATCACATACTTATGGGACCCTACTATGTACCAGGCAGTAGTCTAGGCCCCAAGGATTCTGTGCTACCCAGGTCAAAAATCACTGCTTTTCTGGAGTCCATGTGATAGTGGGAGAGAGAGCCAATAAACGAACAAACCAGTAAAAGTGCACTCTCTACGAAGAATATGGGGCAGGGTAGTGGGCTTACGGAGTGACCGTGGCAGGGGATGAGAGGAAAGGGCCACTGGAAGCAGCCAGGGAAGACTCTTGTGTGCAGGCGACACAGGGCCAGCGTCTGGTGAGTAAAAAGACTGAGGCCACGGGAGGACCACAGGTGCAGCTCCAAGTGGATGACTCAAAGATCCTGAAACCGGGCCCAGTAAATACCATGGTGTTGACCATCTGCTCCATAGAATAGCCCATCAGATATGTTACCAAGTTAAAATACACGTATATACCATCCTGGGAAGTTTTAATTTTAAAGTCCATGAAGACACAAACTGCCTGAATCCAAAGTACACCAAAACCTTCTCACAAATGGCCCCTTTCTTGCTGTTGGATTTCCACAATATAATCTACAAAGACCGTCTCTTAGCAGCTTCCAAGGAACCCATCAGCTGCTCCAAGAAGAACACCTTGTCTTGGCCTGCCTGAGGACAAGGGGAAGGCTATGGTTTCTTCCTCTTGGGCCATCGGACACCCAGGTTCTCTTACATTCTCGAGCTTCTGCACACTCTCCAACCGACCTACACCCCTAAAATCCACCTCTGCTTGGCCGGGATAAATGTTGTTGAACGTCTGTCAACATCAAGGGCGTCCAGACGTAACGATTCGTTACCCTTCTAATTTAGGAGGGCTTGCAAAGTTGAACACATTTGGAAGGGGAAAAAGATCACACCAACACTCTAAATGGACTCCAAGTTAATTTTTCAAATGAAAAAAAATGTTAAGTTTTTTAAGTATTTACTTTGGAAGCTTTTTAAATTTCTAATTGTGGCGGATCATTCAAGACTCCATTGTTTGCAAGCATGCGTGACTACAGGGCCAATGAGCTGACTGAGCGCTGTGTACTAAACAGAAGAGGCTGGCCCTGATAAGCCCTTAAAATCTCATGGTGGTAACATGTGCAAACGTTAATCCACATCACGGTAAAATGTCCTGGATAAAATCATCCTTACACTCGATATTTTCGGTTGCTTTTCGTGAAGGATACATTTTAAGAAGTAGCATAGACTAAGCATGAAAGGATGAAAGGTTGGGGGGTGGGGAAAACTTCTATTTTTACTCAAAGGCAGAGTAAAGGAAATAGATGTGACACAGATAAAGAAAGGAGCTCTGAGGAAACTGTGCGATACAGTTATTTCCTCCCTCTTCCCATACGAGTATATTTTCATCTTCCAGCATCAGGCACATAAATTTCCAAAGCTTCCAATGCTTCAATCCCTGGAGTATCGTAAGTCCTTGCTAAATATTTATAAAATCAGTGGAAGGGGGAAAGCAAGAAAGACCCTCCATAAACAGTGCCTGTGTTTGAAATTGTATAGAGAGATGATCGGGACCCAGTAACACCTCTTACCCCAATGGGTCTCAAATAAATGGAGAAGACACAGATACCAGATATGAGCTTTATGCTTGGTAAAACGGAATGAAGAGTATGCCTTAGCTTTGGTGCCAGAATGAGATAGGAACCTGGGACTCCCCGTGGGACCTCTCTTCCACAGTGTAGACCCTTCTGAGCCAGCCACCAAGATGACTGCTGTCTGTCTCTCCTTACTGAGTCAAGAGAGCAAGGACTGACCGAGGTAAGGCGAGAGCTGTTTCTATATAGCACACTCAAGGCCAGGTCCCTAATTTCCAACTTACAGGGAAGGCAGCAAAAAAAAATTGAGCCCATGCAGGGGCCAGAAAGGAAGAAGGACTGCCCACTGGGAGGCCAGACCTCTTAACAGGAAGCAGAGAATGTCATTCTCTCAACATATCACCCATCAATTGGGTGAATAATCCTTACTCATGCGGGAAGGATTTTGTAGAGTAGAAAATGCAAACATGGCCTCATGGACACGATGGGACCAGGGATACAGGTCTTCATAGTACCAGCTACATTTAAATCAGGATTTAAAACAAGGTGGGAGTGGAGGGAGGAAAGAGTATTTCTAATTTTAAGCTCAACAGCCTGAATGGTTCATCAACAAATGGATAAACAAACCGTGGTACATCTATACAATGGAATACGATTCAACAGTAAAAACAAATAACTTAAATAACTATGACACATGCAACCCTGTGAATGGCACTCCAAAGCATCACACTAGGTGAAAGAATCCAGACACAAAAGGCTTCGAATTATACGATGCCATTTATAAGACATTCACTAAAAGGCGACACTATAGGCACAGACACCAATCAGTAATTGTCAGGATCATGAAAGGAGCAGGAGAAGACAGAGTCTAATGGGACACAGGGAACATTTCGGGCTGATAGAAATATTCTACATCTCAGTTGTGGTGGTGTTGACACAACTATATGCATCTGTCAAATTTTATCAATGTGTTCACCCCGAAAGAGTAAATTTAGAAAGGATAGTCTTTTCAACAAACGGTACAAAGAAATGAATCTGGATACAGACCCAACACCCTACCCCAAAAAAATGAATTCAAAATGGATTATGAACCTAAATGTAAAATGCAAGACTATGAAATTTGTAGAAGATAAAAACGGAGAAAATATAGATGCTCTTGGGTTGGAGCATGTCGTTTTAGGTGCAACACTGAAGGCACGATCCGTGAAAGAATTCATTGATAAGTTGGAGTCTGTTAAAATTAAAAGCTTCTGTTCTGTGGAAGAATGTAAAAAACTAAATTCGTGAATGAATGAATGAATGAATGAATCTCTTTAAAAAATAAGTCTTGGGGCACCTGGGTGGCTCAGTTGGTTAAGCCTTCGATTTCGGCTCAGGTCATGATCTCACGGGTTTGTGAGTTTGAGCCCCGCATCAGGCTCTGTGCTAACAACTCAGAGCCTGGAGCCTGCCTCGAGTTCTGTGTCTCCCTCTCTCTCTGCCCCTCCCTTACTCTTACTCTGTCTCTCTCTCTCTCTCTCAAAAAAAAAAAAAAAAAAAAAGCAGGGACGCCTGGGTGGCTCAGTCGGTTAAGCCTCCGACTTCGGCTCAGGTCATGATCTTACGGTTCGTGGGTTTGAGCCCCATGTTGGGCTCTGTGCTGACAGCTCAGAGCCTGGAACCTGCTTCAGATTCTGTGTCTCCCTCTTTCTCTGCTCCTCCCCTGCTCGCACTCTGTCTCTCAAAAGTAAATAAATGCTAAAAAATAAGTCTTGAGTGTCAGAGACGACATTGTTCACACCAACCAAATCATCTCTGAGACGAAAGGGAATTTTTTGAGTTGCAGGCAAAGTACAGGTCCCGCTCAGCAGCTGAGACACGGGTCGGTCAGGAGGCCAGCAGAGACAAGCAGAGTCTCTCGCTTAAGGTGGAAGTGAGTTTACAAAGGCAACGAGGAAACAAACATCACCAACTGTGTCTCGATTGTTAGATAAAGGAGACTGATCATCAGGAGACTGATGACGAATTCAGGGGAAAAAAATGTGTGTTTTAGGAGGAGTAGTAATATGACATAGACCGGGTGGATTTCGAGGTGGATTTGCAACAACATAAATGGTATTCCCAACTTATATTCTGTAATTTTAACTGTTCTATTCTCACTACAGAATTTGTCCGCTAAATCATAGGTTGATTCCTCATTTATCATTTTCTGCGCAGACTTTTTTTATATATCCTTTCAAAATTCCCTGGTCCTTCTGCAAACAGTCTCAGTAAGCAGCCATACGGTCTGAGTCTATGTGCTTTGAGGACTCTGTTGGTTGTCACAGAATGCAGGTCCTTGTCATTAGAATCCACTTGCAGTGGGAAGTATAGACACATGCTTTGTGTAAAAGGGCAGCCTTTGAAAAGAAATGAATCCAGGGGCGCCTGGGTGGCGCAGTCGGTTAAGCGTCCGACTTCAGCCAGGTCACGATCTCGCGGTCCGTGAGTTCGAGCCCCGCGTCGGGCTCTGGGCTGATGGCTCAGAGCCTGGAGCCTGTTTCTGATTCTGTGTCTCCCTCTCTCTCTGCCCCTCCCCCGTTCATGCTCTGTCTCTCTCTGTCCCAAAAATAAATTAAAACGTTGAAAAAAAAAATTAAAAAAAAAAAAGAAAAGAAATGAATCCAGAAACGTAAACAGAGCAGAGATTTGGCCACTGTAAAGAAATTAACTTTGTTTACAAACACTTGGAAACTTTGTGTAATTTTGAAAGAAAGATACGATTTGGCTGGTGGTCTGTCCTGTGGGCGATTTAGAGAGAACAATTGTTTATTCTCAAAAGTCGGAATATTCACAGAGATTCCTCCCTAGTGGAATGATGTTCACAGATGGGCCAGAATCGATACTATTAAGGGATCATGTTCACTGTGTTATTTCCAGATGAATAGGGCAGGGTGAATGGCTACACGTTTCAAGAAACCTCAGGCCAAGCCGGTTAGAGGAAGCCCAGGGAATTAAAAAGGAATCAGAAACAATGTATTCACATTTGAGACTAGATTGTTTCCAGCGGTTTCAGGTGCTGTCTGGGTAAGTGGCATGCCGGGTCTGGGATCCCCAGCAGGGTCACCACCGGGCGAGGTCACTCCAGGGCTCCCAGCGCTGGCACCGGCTGCAGTCTCCTTGTTACTTTCCTTAAGTTTATTTTAAATTAAAATCATGGACTGATCGGTGCTTGTTCTTGAGACTTCAAAGCAAGTTTTTTAAACTTCACGGGTCACACATGGTCTCTGTTATAGGAGCGCCTGGGTGGCTCAGTTGGTTAAGCGTCAGCTTCGGCTCATGTCATGATCTCACGGTTCATGAGTTCGAGCCCCGCGTCGGGCTCTGGGCTGACAGCTCAGAGCCTGGACGCTGTTTCAGATTCTGTGTCTCCCTCTCTCTCTGCCCCTCCCCTGTTCATGCTCTGTCTCTCTCTGTCAAAAAAAATGAATAAACATTAAAAAAAATGTTTTAATGGTGTCTGTTACATGCTTCTTTTTTTCAATTTATTTATTTGTTTGTTTAACTGCCCTTTTAAAACTCTACAACCTATTCTCAGCCCTCAGGCTACACAAAACAGGTTGCAGGCCGCTGTTGAAACTATGCCAACCCCTGCTTAAAATCATTACATTTTAATGGAGATATAACTTAGGGCATCTCACTGAGTGCATTTGCAGAGGTATTACACTTTTGGGGGCCAATGAAACCCCAGTGGTTTAGGTTGTGGGTCTTTGACCATGTGATCGATCCAGACATGGGACTTCCCTGTCTCTGCAAGGGAAGCACATTTTCAGAAGCTCTGAAACAACTGATAAGGACAAAGTGAAGTGAGGAAAAGCAGCATGATCCAACTAGAACAGGCCTGGATGGCTGTTTCGAAGCGCGTTTAGATTCATATACGAACAGCATTTGGAGTGTATTTTCCCAGGAATGAACATACAGGTGGTTGTCAAGGACTCCCTAAACACGCGAACGTGCTGGTACATCGGGAAGCTTCTATCTGCAATGCTGGAGAGCCGGGGTCAAGAGGGGGAGACTAGCACACTCCCCGCGGCCTTCCCAACCCCCCAAACAAGGGAAACGAACAGATTCACACAACAGTTGCCATTGGAAGGAACAGAGCAGCCAATGCGAGGCTCACTGTGTTCTTCCCTAAGACAAAGAACCGATTCCAGCCTATGGAAGAAGGAAACTCAGCAAATGGTGAAGAGGACTACAGAAAAGTGAATATATCCAGGTAATTTCACCTCAACAGGTGTCCGACTCATTATAATAGAGAAAAATATCCTATCAGAAGTCTCCATGCATAACATGTAAATAGAGTTGTAATGGTAACTGTTTATTGGGTGCCCACCATAAGGCAGTCACTGTTCTACACAATCAGTGTGATTCTTAACCCCACTCTGCAGATGAGGAGACAGGGAGAAAGACAACTTGTTAAGCCTCTGTCCCCCAAATGGAAAATGGTCAAGACGCTATTTGAGCCCTAACCATTGTTCTTACTACCCACAAAAGCCACACGGCTGGATAGGATTTTGAGTAGTTGGAGGCATATATTTTTATCCAAAAGTGTTAACAATGTGATTGGTAGCTTGGCCATGATTGAATTCATTTGGATAATTTATAGGAGGAAAGAGATACTTGTTAATTACAAAGACTTTTTTTTTTTTTTTTTTGGCCTGTGAATCTCAAAATACCTTTCCTTGTCATCTAATGGTAACTCCACAAGGCTATCTCTCTCTCTTTTTTTTTTAATGTTTATTTATTTTTGAGAAAGCACAAGCAGGGGAGGGGCAGAGAGAAGGGGACAGAGGATCAGAAGTAGGCTGTGCACTGACACCCGTGGACCAGATGTGGGGCTGGAACTCATGAACTAACCGTGAGATCATGACCTAAGTGGAAGTTGGACGCTGAACCGACTGAGCCAGCCAGCTGCCCCCATAATGCTATCTAAGGGTAGCTTTTAAGAGAATTCATCAAGGGGCGCCCGGGTGGCTCAGTGGTTAGGCCTCCAACTTCAACTCAGGTCATGATCTCACAGTTTGTGGGTTCAAGCCCCGTGTCGGGCTCTGTGCTGACAGTTCAGAGCCTGGAGCCTGCTTCAGATTCTGTGTCTCCCTCTCTCTCTGCCCCTCCCCTGCTTGCATTCTCTCTGTCTCAAAAACTAAGCACTAAAAACATTTTTTGAACAATAAAAGAAATCATCCAAATAAATCGGATTTCTTAAGATTAATAAAATTTAAGCAACAGAAGTAGAAGTATAGTTGCTTTAACCCATCAGCATGTTAAAAACGCTGAAATGATTGCAACTTGAAAACCGGCCTAAAATATTGAGGAAACTTAAAATCCGAAGAGGAGAAACACAACCTTACACAGTACAAAGAGTTTAGCGATCAGGTTGAAAGACGATTTCCGAAAACTTACTCTTTCTCCTTGTGGCAACATTTAATATAGTTACATTGAGAGCTTCAGGTGTTTTTATACAGTTTTTCAGAAATGTCACTTATGTTTTTTACCACCTATGCTGACAAGCACTGGCGATAAAGATCACTATTGCTTAAAAAGATGACATTTAGCACTTTATGCTAAAGATCACACCATGGTAGAATGCACGTCGAAATGGCTTACTTTTCTTAAACATTTGATTGAGTTTTTTCACCCTACGTGACAGTCCTCCGTGTCAGCTTTATAGGAAAAATGTCTATATTTCTGCAATCACCCTGCTTTATACAGTAAGGGTCATCAGAAGATTTACAGGGAAAACCCAAGGCCAATATTTCAAATGCGAAAGACCTATGGATATTAAGACAGAAAGTCAGATTTTGAAAGACGGGTGATTTGATGGAAGATGGAAAAGGGAACTTCACACGCCGA
Organism: Lynx canadensis; assembly: GCF_007474595.2. Classification (NCBI taxonomy): domain Eukaryota; kingdom Metazoa; phylum Chordata; class Mammalia; order Carnivora; family Felidae; genus Lynx; species Lynx canadensis. The sequence continues at coordinate 75,962,973 of NC_044320.2, forward strand.
CTGGAGGAAAGAAAGAAAAGACACCGTGCATTCGAGAAGGGCTGAGCTCGCTTTGGCCTCAGGATAGAACTGTAGAAAATTAGTTCAAGATCAGGGAACAGGAAGGTGGGGCAAGGCTGCCTCCATAAAAGAGTAAGCAATCGGGTCTGTATCCCATGGGGAACCACGTACCTCTGGGAGTGGAGGCCTCAGGAGCTCAGGCACCAGACGTAAATGGCCTGGCTTTGAATCTCAGGTCTATGCCAGCCCACGTAGTAGCAAGTGGACAAGTTCCTTAATCTGCCTTAGTGTCCTCGTTTTACTGCAGGCATCAGTGTATGTCTCTTCGATTATATACTAAATAAGATAATTCAGGCAAATCTTCTAGAACAAGACCTGTTGTGCGATAACAGCCAGTAAGTGACCGAGTCGGCTCCAATTTGTAAAGAACAAGCAACCATTTTCTTTTTTATTATTATTATTTTTTTAAATGTTTATTTCTTTTTGAGCGAGAAAGGGAGACAGAATCCGGAGCAGGCTCCAGGCTCTGAGCTGTCAGCACAGCGCCCAGCGCGGGGCTCGAACTCGCGAACTGTGAGATCGTGACCTGAGCCGAAGCCGGACGCCCAACCGACTGAGCCACCCAGGCGCCCCCACCCTGTTATTTGAGTCTGTGATTAACAAAAGGCTCTTGCGGCACACGCAAGGCAGAGCCCAGGCTGATGGGGCAGGTGTTGTGCTGTGATTGAGAACCCTCGACTCTTCCAGACGGGCCCCAGCCCAGCACCCCTTGCGATCACAGGGGCAGGCGGACGCGGGGTCAGAACCTCTGCAATGTGGCGTGATGTAGCCTCCTCTCAGAGCCCGTTCCCCCTGGCAGCAGAGTGTGTGACCAATGCCCGAATACGTTCTGAGACCCTTGGGGCAGGACTAGCCCTCACTCTGGTTCCCAGAACTAGCCCGGGAGCACCCCCCCCCCCGGGGGCAAACTTTGCGAGGCTTGTTGCACCATTGCGTGAACGCAAGGAGCCACACCCCACGAGCATGGGGGGGGGGGGGGACGCTGGCGGGCTGAGGAGCACCCTTTGCTGACACCTGTCCTTAGGACCCTCGTGTATGAGGTTCAGGAAGCTGTGAGGCCCCCACGGGTAGCCTGCAAAGATCTATGGCATTTCCAGAATCCACGGCCTGGGAGGGCCGGGGAGACCGCTGAAGAGCTGACACCCACAGGCAGTGCGTGTCTTTACCCACGGCAGTCCTCAGGTTGGAAGGTCCGGAGGACCCGGGAGCTCCTAGCACGGGGGGCCAGCCTCAGAGGGCAACAGAGCCCTGGCCCGGCTGGGGATCGTTTTCCTCTGCACGCGTGAGACCCTGTCAGGAGTATGTGGAAGGGGATTTTAATCAACGTTCAGCCAGAACAACTCTGGAAGAAGCAGGGGACTTATTGTCTGACACAGTATGGAACTTTTTCTGTATCTTTGTACTGCCAGGCTTGAGAGAATTTAGAGCGAGCTATTTTGGGCACTGTGATTACACTGATAGAGCCACCCCTTTCGTGAAATTAACTGCGAGAGGTTGCACGGATTTGTGCTCAGGAGTCTACAGAGCTGGTCTCCCTTGAACTCTGGACCGTGGGGAAGCCTTGTTCTGTTTCTGGGCTCAGGAAATCTGGCACGATGTCCAAGGCCCCAAAGTAACCAATATGGCCTGCCTTGATCTGTCCCCACCTCCACGTGTCGTGAAAAAGATATGACAGCAGCCAATCGCAAAATCCCCTGGGCCGCAGAATCTCTAAACATCAGAAAACACAAATGGAAATCTGCGCGTGCTGTCAAATGCAACATTTTTTTTTTTTTAAATTGTAAATGATGTGACAGCCTTAGTCTCAGCAACATGTAGCAGTGGAATTTCTAATTCAGTGGTTGCCAAACGCCAGCCCAGTGCCTACTACGTGCCAGACAACATTAAGAATCACTCCGGGCATTTCTTGTATACAAACAAGCAAAGGAACCAAAAAGCTGTGGATTCCCCCTCCAGACAGTCTGGCGCATGAAGTCCGCGGGGAGCCCCGGGGGTCTGCATCTTAAACAACCGGCCCGGCTCATTCTGATGTAGGAGGACGTTTGGGAATAATATCTTGATCACGAGCACACGGGGGAGAAAACTCTTCCTTGAGCTGTCTTGCAAACTCTTTTAAAAAATGTATTCAGAGGCAGCAGATGTGATGCGAAAGGAATTTAAAAATCTCTTCATGTGCAGGCCCTGACCACCTGACCGTGGATACCACCGAGGGAAACCAAAAGAACCTCTTCATGTGTTAACACAAAACCGAAAACGCCATGCGATCGGAAACCAGATGAATTGGGGCAAAGAATGTGACTTCTTAGCATTTCCTTCCTTTTTGCATTGGAAATGGAAAGGACAGCTTGGAACTTAACAGCAAGTGGACAGCGCCTTAAGTATCAAAAAGCCCAAACCACAAGCTCAAGCGTGAACTGAGAGTTTGGATACACAGACAACAGGCAGGGTACGTAGGTCAGGAGAAGTGTGGCTCACGACCCCCAGCTGTCGGCCCCGTAGCCAACCACAACCAGGACTTGCCCAACGACGGCTAGCTTCCTTCATTTTTGTTCCTTCTTGCAACTCAGGATCAACCAGAAACAGCCCAGTGTGCACCCCAAACCAATCGCGTAGCATGCCAACTTCTAGTCAGCCCCCTGCGGCCTCCCCAGGTCAAAAGTCCCCAATCAGGGCAAACCCAGAGCTTCTTTTTTTCCACCGTAAAGCTTCCCCGCTCCACTGCCTGGTGTTAAAGGCAAGCCAGGCGGCCGGCTGGCTCCCTCACTAGAGCGGGCCCTGAATAAACAGCCTCTGCTTTTCTCCTTTGGATGATCTTCGCCTATGCCCACGTCATCATCAAAGCAATATAAAATAACAAGCCCCAAACCACTCCCGCTGTTGTTCGTACCACAAAACTCAAGTCAAAGGGGGGGGGGGGGGGGGGTTGGTGAGAAATTTTTAAGTTAGGCAATCTGCTGAAATTGTAAACGTCTGTGAAACATTCAGATGGCTGTGTCAGGCTTAAAGCTGACTTCTCCACGACCACCAGTTTCATTGCTAAAATTAAGGACGCCAGGCATCATCGATTCTGACAGGGGGATTGGCAGTAAAATAAATTAGCGAGTCATAAAAATCAGGACAATGGGGAGATGGGTAGTAAAATAACTTAGAAAGTTTTGCGGAAGTTAATAAAAAAGGGAACCTCATTTCAGAGGGAGTGGGGAGGCCGGCAGGGGGAGCTCTAACACCCTACCACTCTTGGTCAACTGCAGACCCAACAGGAAGATGTACCTCCCATGACCACACTATCGGGTAGGAGGAAGAAAGGTTTTCCCCCAGCCAGTGACAGACTGTCAACTCAGTACCAAAAAACCATTGTCCTTCAAACTCCCCGGTTATTCCAAGGGACTTTTTTGTTTATAACAGCCTTCCTCACCACCCCCACCCCTTTCCTCTATAAAAGAACATTCTCCTTTGTTCTGCTGACTTGCCGATGGCCCCTGCCAATGATTTTGCTATAACTCACTTGTCCCGTATTGGAATTCTCTGCTATTTCCAAACAAACACATTTTTGCTGCTAAAATAACTGCCAGTTTTACTTTTAAGGTTAACAGTTTACCAAAATGGACACTTTAGGAGTTTCTCCTGAGTCTTCTTTTCTCAATGGAGGATCCAGTGTAACATCAGTAACATGTGCATAATTTCAAGGAGTTGGATGGCGTGTTCACGGATTCTACGTTAGCCAGATACCTCGGGGAAGATACTGCTGGAGTTTCATCAACCAATTTTAAAGTTGCCGAATATTCTGAGGAAATCCTTGCATGTTCTCAGTGCGCTCTGACCCACGACTTCTGGGCTTGTCATTTCACCATACGTTTGCAGCCTCCTGAGGCTTTCTGAGGAACCAGTCCCTTTGCATTAACTGTGACATTTGGCTAAGCAAGACACTGCTCAAATCTCTTTCCTGAGAATCTTCCTGGGCGAAAACAGAATCACAACAACTGTTGGGAAAAAAAGGAAAGATGGATTTCCCAGAATATTTCAGGTTTCTTAGCCTTCCTATTAATTCCCATTATTCCTAAATACATATAGTTTGGAATAAGGAGGCAATGATTTTATTGTGCCTGGGTTGGCCCAGTCACTGTGCTCAAGGATACTAAGGTGAAGAAGATGAAAAGTCCTGCTCTCAAGGAGTTCATTGTCAAGTGTCAAGAAATAGACTAATACAACAAGAACATTTTTGAGCTATTAGTTCCTGACATCTCCTTTCATTTGCTTTCTCTCCTGCCTCTCCTTTCAAGCAGCAGATCAGAATCTCTATCCCCTAAATTTTGGTGGGGAGGAAGATCGAAGTTCCTCAAGAATCTATCCTTTTTGGATGTTGGTAGGTAAGATACTCCCCGTTCACTTTCAATTATTCATTTATTTATCCATACTAATTTTTTAAAAAAGAATATAAATTCGGTGATTCAAAACAATTGAATGGCACGAACAGACATTCCTACCCTCATTTCCCATTCTCTGCATTCCTGTCTCTGTCCTACCACTGGCAACCATTTAAAACATTTTAATACATCTCTTGTCTATCCAACATAGGCAAATTCACAGAGACAGAAGTTAGATTAGAGGTTACTAGGAGCTGGGGAAGGGCAGGGAAGGGAGAGATTGTTTAATGGCGTGAAATTAAATAAAGGAAATCTCATTTAAAATGGAGTTGGGAGGGGCGCCTGGGTGGCTCAGTCGGTTGAGCTTTTGACTTCAGCTCAGGTCATGATCTCACGGTTCGTGAGTTAGAGCCCTGAGTAGGACTCTGTGCTGACAGCTCAGAGCCTGCTTCAGATTCTGCGTCTCCCTCTCTCTCTCTGTCCCTCCCCTGCTCATGCTTTGTCTCTTTCTCTCTCTCAAAAATAAATAAACATTAAAAACTTTAAAAAAAAAAAAACAATAAAATAAAATGGAGTTGGGAGGGGCAGCTGGGGGCCTCAGTCCATTCAGTGTCCAACTCCTGATTTTGGCTCAGGTCATGATCCCAGGGTCATGGGATCAAGTCCTGGGTAGGGCTCTGTGCTGAGAGCATGGAGCCTGCTTGAGATTCTCTCTCCCTTTGCCCCTCTCCCCCACTCTCTCTCTAATAAATAAATAAATAATCAATGTCGTTAAAAAAATAAAAAATAAAAATAAAAAATTTTGAAATGGAGTCAGGAGGCCAGAAGGGGGAACTCTCATATGCTTGTCCCTCCCAGACTCCCTCAGGAAGAAGCCTACTTTACTACCTCAGAAGGAGGAAGGGAGAATTTCTCCTGACCTAGCAACAAGCTCAGCCAATAAAAAATACCACAACTCAGCCAATGAGAAACCATCACTACCCTGAACTCTCATTTTCCTCCAATGGATTTCATTCAAGCAGCCCCTCCCAACTTCCTTGTCTTTTCTATAAAGTAATCTTCCTTTCCTTCGATATCTCAACTTTCTTATGGTTTTCCATAGCTTACATGTCCTGAATTGTAATCTCTGCTATTCCTAGAGAAACCCATTTTGCCAGTAAAATAACTGGCTTTTACTTTTGTTCAAAAAAAGTTTTTAATGTTTTATTTATTTTTGAGAGAGAGACAGAGTATGAGTAGGAGAGGGGCAGAGAGATAGGGAGACACAGAATCCAAAGCAGGCTCCAGGCTCCGAGCTGTCAGCACAGAGCCCAACGTGGGGCTCGAACTCGTGAACTGTGAGAGCACGACCTGAGCAAAAGTCAAACACTTAACGGACTGAACCACCCAGGCGCCCCTGGCTGTTTCCCTTTTAAGGTCAACAGAGGGGTACAGAATTTTATTTGCAGTGATGAAAAAGTTCTAGAAGTGGGTAAAGGTGATGGTCGTACAACACTGTGAATGTACTGAATACCATTGCACTATACATCTAGAAATGGTTAACTTGGTAAATTTTATGTTATGCATATTTTACCACAGAAACACATATGAACAGTGTAAAGAATGACTATGAAATCAACATTCAGGCAACCATCATAAAAAGGCCCATAAAAGACCACTGCCAATGGTCTGGAAGTCCCTCCTCAACCAAGCCCCCACTCTCAGAGGTTAGTCTCCCTGACTTTTTGGTAATCATTTCCAGACTTTCATAAACACAACTATATATATTAATGAATTAAGCATTACATATGAAATGTTTGCTGGTTTTCAAAATTGATACAACTGGAATTACGTTTACATATTTGTGCTTCTTGTTGATTTTGCTCATTATGTTTACGAAATTCACCCATGTTATTGATGTATCTGTAGTTCGTTCAGTTTTATTACTGTTTTATGGCCCAACACATGCTCAGCATTTAGGATGTTCCGTGTATATCTGAAGCAAGCGTGTATTTGGCATTTGTTGGATGCAGTATTTCTGTGTTTCTTAGGTCTTTTGTTGATCATGTCCCTTAAGCCCTTATCTTTTCAATTACCAAGAGAGTTAGGTGCTAAAGTCTCCCGATGCTACGATATATATATCTATTTTTACTTGTGCTTATGTTTAGTTTTGTTTCATATAATTTGAGCCTATATTACTGGTGACATATTAATTTTTTTACTGTTTATTTATTTTTTGAGAGAGCACCAGCAGGGGAGGGAGTGAGAGATGGGGACAGAGGATCTGAAATGGACTCTGTGCGGATAGCAGAGAGCACGAAATGGGGCTCAGACTCATGAACCTGTGAGATCATGACCTGAGCCAAGTCGGATGCTTAACTGACTGAGCCACCCAGGCGCCCTGGGACATATTAATTAAAACTTATAATATCTTCCTGGTGTGTTAAAATTTTTAATCTCACATATACTTATTTGGAAGTTTTATCATTTTTTTTCTCTCTCTCAGTGGCTACACTAGAAGTTCAAACACACAAACTTAATCTAATACCTCTATCTTCCTTCTAGAAAACACAGGGCTTTAGAATACAGTGCTTCACTCACCCCCTCCCCAACATATAGACTTACGTGTTACGTCTTGTTTCCAATTTACATCCTATTTCATTTTATCTTTAACTCAGTATCACTATATGCATGTAATCAATGTTATTTTAGATTTGCTGACCTATCGGCCACTTCCTGTGACTGTCGTTCCTCCTTACGTGTCAGTCCTGCTATATAGGGTCATGTTTCTTCTGCCTCAAGTACCCGCTTCAGAAGTTCCATTGGTGAAGGACTAGGGGCCAACTCTCAGAATTTGTGTGTGTATGTGTGTGTGTTGTGTTTGAAAATATGTTTATTTTGGCCTCATCCTAGAACTATATTTCCCCTGGTTCAAGAAGTCTAGATTGCCATTATTTTGCAGAATTCTGAGGATATCCCTCCATTCTCTGATTTGCTTTGTTATTCTTGAGACATCATCCATGAGTTCATCTTCTGTTTCCTTGAAGGTAAACTCTTCTCTCAGGCTCCTTTTTGAATGTTCTGAATGTTTTTCGTAGTAGGAAGTTTTTACTGTTTTTCCTCGATGCGAATTTCTTTTAATGTATTCTGTTTAAGATGTACTGATCTTCTGGAAAGTGAAGTATCTGTGAAGTGGTATCTTTAAACTTTTCTGGAAACTTCTCGACCATTATCGCTTCAAGTATTGCCTCTATAACATTCTTTGTGTTCTCTTGAGAAATCTGAGTCGACATCTTAGAGCTCATTTTATTCTGAAAGTCTGTTAACCTCTCGTTCATACATATCATCTCTTCGTTCTTCTCCACTACATTCCAGAAAATTCCTTCTGGTCTATATACTCCAGTTAACAAATTCTCTTTTCACCTGAGCCCACATTGCTGTTAAACCCACACACTGAGACTTAAATTTTAGGCATTGCATTTTTTAAATTCCACAAGTCTTATTTTTTTTTCAATATGCTAGGTTAATTTTATATTTTCCATTTAGGCAGAAACTCTCAAACCTGTTGCTTATTTTTAAATATAGCACTCTAGATGTTTTTATAATCGGCATCAACAATCCCAGTGTCTGAAGGCCTTGCAGTTCTAGGTCTGCCATCTGTTATTAGTTATGACTCCTCAGTGTTTCTTTATTTTTATATAAATCTCTGGTTTTACTGTGCACCGTCCATTTTCTTTGACAAATTATTTGTGGAGATTCGACACTTCCTGAAAGTGACATTCTCTATGCAGCTTCGGCTTGACCTCAGCCCCACCACCCTTTAGCCACCAGACTTCATGTATGTGCCTCCTTGAGCAGTCATAAATTAAAAATATAGCTTTTTACTTCCTAGGAGGGTGTGCACTCTCTGTAAGTGGATTTTTTTTGTTGGCAGTTTCTAAAATTTGCCACCGCTTGGCCCTTCAAGTTCCTGTTTTATCTGCTTTGGGCAGATTTTCACTATATCATGCTTTTATTGGAATTGGAGACTGTATGTTTCCTTCTATTTGTTAATTTGAGTAAGAACAGAGGGGAAAGATTCTTTTCTCTGCTATCACCATGTTGTTATCAGTAGCAATATGTCTTCTATAAAAGCCAAAATGTGTAAATGAGCTTACACTGGTTGTGCTACAAAAGGAGAAAGGGAAAGAGTTTTTGAGAAGTGACAGGGTAAGGAGGAGAGATTTTCCTCGACCAGAAAGAAAGATCTGTGGGCCCACGCCACGGGACCCCTATGGGATTTGTCAGCATTGTGTAAGGAGAGACCCCCAAGGAAATGCAAGGAGATGTGTAAGGAGAGACCCCCCCCAGGAAAGAGCCACCCAGCAGCCTAGGAAGGGGGGGACCTGGGACACTCAGGTTTCCAGCCTTGCCCCAAATTCTAGCCCTTCGTGAGTGGCCCAGAAGCAGAGAGAGAACGTTCCTCAGCAGGGACAATGGCAGACAGGGAGAAGTATTTTCTTCCAAACAGAGCGTTAGCTTGCAGGATTCTGTTGCCCCTTGGGTAGGAGAACGTGCCACAATTATGCTTAAGAAGAATTTCTCTCGGGGCGCCTGGGTGGCGCAGTCGGTTAAGCGTCCGACTTCAGCCAGGTCACGATCTCGCGGTCCGTGAGTTCGAGCCCCGCATCGGGCTCTGGGCTGATGGCTCAGAGCCTGGAGCCTGTTTCCGATTCTGTGTCTCCCTCTCTCTCTGCCCCTCCCCCGTTCATGCTCTGTCTCTCTCTGTCCCAAAAATAAAAAAATAAACTAAAAAAAAAAAAAAAAAAAGAAGAATTTCTCTACCAGTCAGTGTAATGGAGACTTGAAATCAGACATTCCACTGATGTAGAGAAAATAAAAAGCGTCCCGTCTGTCACACTTCTGCGCTTGTAAACTAGGACACATGCCCACCATGAAAATAATTACCATCAGAGAGGAAGGACAAAGTCAGATGGGCACAGAGGATGGGATGATTTAATGCTGACTGATGCTGAGAACTTCAAGCTTGGGCTGAGAAAATGAGTAGGAGTCTTGCAGCAGGCAAGGAGGGAAGTTACCTTTCAAGCAAACAAAACAACAGAGGTAAAGGCCCAGAGGATGGTGAATCTGCAAGGTTTCCATCAGTCGATAGGGCTGAGCTTGCAAATGTTAATGTTTACTTTATACTCGTTTGTTTACACATTTGTAAACTCGGTCATCAGTTTAACTGGTACTCAGCCGTCTCTGCCACAGAGGCCGGGAGAGAGCCCAGGGAGCTGATGTTCCACTCCTAGGACTTCAGACTCCTTGTGGTAGAGAGTCAAGATTAATTTCTGAACTTGAGAGTCTTTGCTTACTATGCTTTATTCCCACTGCTTGAGGGAATTACAATGAACCTCCTTTTAAAAAACACCATCACGAAGGGGGCCCTACTTTGCTGTGCTTCTCTGCTCCTAGTAGGTTTAAAATGCAACAATTCAAAAGTATTATCAGTGCTGATAACTGTGAAAGAAATCTAACCCTGGCGGGCTTTCTGGAAAGCCTCTCTCCCTATTAAAGAACAATTAACTTAGCTCTCCAAGATACTGTATTACCTAGAGTCACAAAGAAGTTGCATTCTCCTTTGATATAACAAACGCATCACTTAAATATTCACCTGAGTCAGCTCGACGAGCTTATATGAAAACACATTAGACCCCGAAGGCCACCCACATCATCATGGAGCATTATTATAGTTTGCTGCTTAAAATATAAGATTTATCCCATCAGATAGAAGTGTTCTTCACTCCCTCCTGACTTTATCCAAGAAACAGGAAAACGTGAGAAAATGCCAGGATCGTGCTAGACAATTGCGGTGCCCCATGAAATGAGCCACACTCTGGTTTTGGCCCCTGTTTTTGTACTTGTTTTCCATTCTCCAACCTTTCCAAGAAATACACATGGCAGGCTTCTGGATTAGGGGCTTACATCATTCTCGCCACAGGCAACAGACACTTCCTTCCACAAAACCTTTAAGAATCTGTTTGCCTTCTTTGTGCTAGGTACGCTGGTAATTTTTTGCCTTTTCAGCAAACTCAGAAATAAATATGGTTTCTCTCCCCTTTTCCCAGTTTTCAGGATGTACCTACCCATCAGGTAAAGGGGTTAGACTGAGGGAGCTGAGTGGACCATGTCCGGGAGAATGAGCACCTATGAGAAGTAAACAAGAATCGACACAAAATGGATCAAATCAGTATTCACACCACCTCTGCTCTCTGGAGAAGGTTGTAAATATGCAGCTGGATAGAATTGGGACACATCCCAGCTCCCATCTGTGTGGTGGGGGCAAAGAGGCAGGATCACGTTCAGTATTACAATATATTGTCATAGAAAAGTTTGTAAAAAGAGAGGAGTCGGGTGTGATTATTTGTAAGTACTTATTCCGTGCAAATATGAGCTGAATCAGGTATCGTGTAACATTCTGATCACTTAAAAGGTGTATTGTAATTTCAGGCAGGGATGATTCATGCATTTAATAGACACGGAGCACTTACTATGAGTCAGGCAGCGTGCCAAGAACTAAATATACAGAGGAGCACAGAATGATCTCTACCTCCAGTGAGCTTGCAATTTAGCAACGAGCGGTACTGATCTACGTTTAATTATGCATTATTCCCTCAGTTCCCCACTATGACAGAAGCCCCTCTGAGGGCAGGGAAAATGACTGAGCTGTTTGCCCGTTTATCCCCAGTGCCTGACTGTGTGTAGCACAAACAAGCACTTAACGACTCTGCTTAATCAATGAGTGTGTTTATTCACCATCTGCCTGGTGCTGCGCACAAGGGCAATAGTGTTAGGAAGGGACTACAGGTGGTTCATCACACTTTCCCGTCAGCCTGTGGAACCTATCAACTATTCTTACCCCTAAGATGGCCTGTTGACCACGTTAGGGGGGCAAAAAAAAACCCTGCTTTTAACTTCAAATCACCAAAGCTCTATTCTTGATGTATTTTCAAACTTTGATGCAAAACGTACTATTTCTAAGGACTAGATTAGTCCTTAGTCACAGGTTGGTAAAAAGTAAACGACGACAAAAACTGCTTCTATTTACTGAAATAGTATTTACTGATCACTATATACCAGGACCACTGAGGGTTTATAAGATGATTTTAGGTAGCATATAGACTAACCTAAAATTTCTGTTAGATATAAATTCATTTTAAAGTGTTTTTTTTTTATTTTTTTTAACGTTTATTTATTTTTGAGACAGAGAGAAACAGAGCATGAACGGGGGAGGGGCAGAGAGAGAGAGGGAGACACAGAATCGGAAGCAGGCTCCAGGCTCCGAGCCGTCAGCCCAGAGCCAGACGCGGGGCTTGAACTCACGGACCGCGAGATCGTGACCTGAGCTGAAGTCGGACGCTTAACCGACTGAGCCACCCAGGCGCCCCTAACGTGTTTTAGGAAAAAGCGTGACAACGTCAATGATTTCATGGACATTATGAACATAGTTTAGACCGGGGCTAAGTTCTCCCCAACGCCAAGCAACCTGATTTAAAAAGAGGTTAAAGGAGAACAAAGTGACATGTATAATGGTACAGGTGGCACCTGCAGATGACAAGAACACGAAGGCGGTGCGAGATCTGTTTGGGAGCATCTGTGTGATCTCATGGATACCTAAACACGTGTGGAGGAAGACCAGTTGGAACAGGGCCGCCATGTGTATGGGGGTGGGGGGCTGTGGAGTAAAGACCGCTGGGTTCAAATTCCGCCGTCCTATGTATTGCATTCTCTGAGCTCAGGCAAACCTCTCTAAGTCTCAGCTCCCTCGTCTGCAAAATGCGATTAATACTATCCACTTCACCTTGGCAGAATCTAGATTCCAACACAGGTCCCTTTGATATCGACGCCAGGCCGTAGCCTCTCCTACACTGGCAGATGGGTTTTGTCTCCTGTGACAATCGGAAGGGTTAAAAGAAGCTGCCTGTGCCACCGAGTTCACAAGTATTTGAGGCTGAGGAAAGCGACATATGGGTAGAAGACGTCCACCTTCATATGTGTCTCCTGCATGGCACTCACTGACTGTCCACCACGGCCCCAGTGACCAGCTCTCAAAAGACCAAGTCAATGAGAATCAGCGTGACGTGCAGTGACAATGTGATTTAACCCAATCAGTTGTTTTCATGGCCCATTTTCTTCTTTATATTATCACCAATACCGAGAGAGACATACCATTATCTAAGAATAGGACTTCCACTTTAAAACTAATGTACATTGTATAAAGTGTTTTACAGTAATTAAATGTTACGTACCTCTTCAGGTACCTTCTACTAAGGCCACCTAAACAGTTCAGTAAACAACAGGTGTCAGACTTTCTGAAAAAAGAATGAGAAGAATATTTTTAAAACTTTTAATCCCACTATACACACAGTATTATACTAGTTTCAGATACACAATATAGTGATTCAACAATTCCATACATTCTCCAGTGCTCATCATACTAAGTGTATTCTTATCTCCCTCACCCATGTCGCCCATTAGAAGAAACAACGTGTGTCCCTACCCCAGCTGCCATAGGCTGATCTTGGTTGGCTGTCGGCTGATCCTTCTCCCAACCGTTGAAGTTCTCAAAAGCGAAGGACGTGTCCAGTTCAAGTCGACCCTCCCCAGGTGTTTGCTCCAGTAGAAGGAAGGGGCAAACACACCATCACCACCAGATCAAAAGCCTTTTGGAGGCATGGTGGAACGCTGGCCCCGGGAGGCCACAGGCTCCGTCTCTCCCGCACTGTAGCCACTTTGTGCGAACACCTCTCGTGCGGTCCTGCCATCATCTTGGTACTCATCAAACCATCTGCCCTGGGAAGAGAGAAGATAATTCATAGGAGAGAATTTAAAAATTTTTTTTTCAACGTTTTTATTTATTTTTGGGACAGAGAGAGACAGAGCATGAACGGGGGAGGGGCAGAGAGAGAGGGAGACACAGAATCGGAAACAGGCTCCAGGCTCCGAGCCATCAGCCCAGAGCCCGACGTGGGGCTCGAACTCACGGACTGCGAGATCATGACCTGAGCCGAAGTCGGCCGATTAACCGACTGCGCCACCCAGGCGCCCCACATAGGAGAGAATTTAAAGAAGGCACATTACTTAGTGCTGAAAATAAAATACGGAAAGGATTTAAAGAGGCCTTCCGGGAGGAGCGCAGACATTTTAAAAAGCATTTAAGATTCCAAGCCGCACCGAATGATCTTGAGGAGCGTGACTTCAGCAAACCTTTGTCCTACGCTCTAGTTGCAAGGTTACATTGATTCATCCTAAAATGTGAGATTTTAGGAAGGTCCTATGGTAACTTTACATATATTCTAATATATCATAAAATCTGTAAAATTTCTCCTTTGAGACCCCCTTAGTGGAAGCCTTTATTTCTCTCCTTTCATGTGACTGGAGAAAAGCACTCTTTAAGAGAAATCTAACACAAGCCGTGCATGTAAAAACAGTAAAAATAAAAAAGGTGAAATTCATATTTATCACTTTTCTAAATGTTTATTTATTTTTGAGAGTGAGATAGAGCATGAGTGGGGGGAGGGCCAGAGAGAGAGGGAGACACAGAATCCGAAACAGGTTCCGGGCTCTGAGCGGTCAGCTGTCTGCTCAGAGCCTGATGCGGGGCTCGAAGCCACGAACCGTGAGATCATGACCTGAGCCGAAGTCGGACGCTCAACCGACTGAGCCACTCGGGCGCCCCTAATATTTATCATTTTAAGAAATATGAAAGACGTGACTGCTTGTTCCCCTTCGCACCCCAACTCATCTGATGAACTTTTCTGGAGGTGCTTCAAGTCACGAGGTCCATCCCAGATGGGATTAATGCTCTTATAAACGAGGCCCTAGAGAGATCCCTTGCTCCTTCCACCCTGCAAGAACATAGCAAGTAGACAATGTGCAACTTGGGGAGGGCCGTTGTCAGAACCCCACCCTGTGGGCGTCCTGATCACGGGCTTCCAGCTTCCACCTGATCTCAGCTGTGAGATCAGAAGCTCTGACCACCCAGTGGAACCCATTCCTTGGTAGAAGTGAGCTACATGCTGGGGTTGGACACTCCCTGATTGTCTCCCAAGTGAAGACAGGTGTGTAAACCTTAGCGGGCCCACAACAGAATAAACACCCTCTATGTTTGCTTGTTTCTATTCCCCGATAAAGCCCTAAATAATTTCCTCTCCAGAGGACTTTCTCTTCTTCAAAGTAGAAGGAGACTTGAGTTTAAAGGGCAAAGCTATGCTGGCAAAAGTAGCAAAACCTGGGTTTTCTAAACACTCCAAATCTCAGTAGAATTTCTGACAAATCAGTTTTCTAATGAACTGAGTAATTTGCACAGGGACCTCTTCCTTGGAGGGTAATGCATAAAATCTCGCTGACAAAATGAGAACAGGAGATTGAGAGACACTAAATTAAAATTCCCCAAAATGTCCAAGGGACCAAGAGACCCCACTCTTTGACTGTGACCCCACTCGTTGACTCGTCTATGCCTTGCGCACATCACTTAATCTCCGCGGGCGACATTTTTCTCATCTGTCGATGAGCTACAATGTTATTATGGGTTCTTCACCTATAAAGGAATAACAGCAAGAAAATGTCCCTCTTTTCTCATTTATGTAATTGAGAGCCCTCAGTATGAATGAACAGGGAAACTGTTAATACTCTTACAGTTCAGTTGATCAGAGGGCAATGGTGTATCTGTGTGCAGTATTTAATATGATGTGGTTTAATGCAGTAAAACATTTTAGTGCCTTCATTTGTATTATTTTGTTCCTTACAAATCCAATTTCCAAGGCTTGTAATTATTCTAAAATGCTGGCAGGCCCTAAAGAAACAAGTCACTTCCACCTTGACTTTTACTCCTTTGTATTGCCGGTAAGAATAATTTCAGCTCTGAGGAGTATAGGACTATGATCATCTGTTCTGGATGATTCTTGATTTTTAAAATGTGACACATTTGTGAAAATAAAAATCTTTTATTTGCTCCTCGTGTTCTTCCGTAGTTACCATAGCATATAGAGCAATACAATTATGTTATATAATATTAAATGTATCGTCATATGATACCAAATACCTAGATGTGATAGAGAACCAAATGTTGTATGGCCAATAGAGTAGCCACTAACCAGCTGTGACTACTGAGCACTTGAAATGTAGCCAGTATAACCCAGGAGCTGAATTTTTTAATCTTATTTGATTTTAATTAATTTATATGTATTAGATGTATGTAGCAGGTGGCTACCATCTTGGACAATGCATATCTAGATTTTTAAAGATAAAAGTTAGTAGATTATTTGGAGACTTCTAAATACTTGCCATATGACCTAGAAATAAAAGTGAGCTTTTCTACTTCATTTGCATGTATGGCTCTGTATCTAAAGATTTCTTTAATTCAAAACTGCTTCTATCACCATAACATTTATCATCATGGAGCTTCTAATAACCGTGAGACACTTTTGCAGTTACTTTATGTACACTGTGTGAAGCCTTCAAACAGCCCTGCAAAATAGGTGTTATTATCGCTAGTTTACATAAGAATAAACTGAAGCTTCCGGAGCTAGTCAGGGAAGGAGTTATAATTCAAAGCCAGTTCTGAAAAACTTCAATCATTGCTCTTTTCGTTCCCCATTAATAATAAAAAAAAATTCTTGCAAAAAATAAAAATATAGGGTCTCTCTCCGGAGCTTGAATGTTATACAATGGCAATAACTACTGTGATGCACATGCATTTTAAATGGATGTGTATTAAGAAAACAAACAAACAGCAGATCACAGAAGTGTTCCACATTTTGTTCATACAGAATGCAACTCCTTATTAAGTTTCAAAAGAACCGATATTTCCTGGAATCTGACTATCGTAAGGTAAAGTCCACTCAGTCAACCGACGCGTTTCTCTGTTTCTGAAAGCGTGTCCAACACTTTAGGAGACGGTGACGCCAAAACACCTGGTAAGCTCAGAGCACACCCAGCTCTCTGGCTTCACTTAGTACCACATCCCACCTGCCTTAGCCTAGCATTAAGCGGGAGCTCCTTCAAACAAGGATGCTTCGCTTTTTTATCTCTATATATCCAGGACTTGGCACGGGGTCCGACACCCGGAAGGCAGGCAATGTTTCTGCATGCATAAATGGATGAACAGATGGATAAACACAATGCATGAGTTCTTCAGAGTCAAGGAACCTGCAATCACAATGACATCTACTTTCACCTGAGCTCTCATATAGGTCTCTACCATGGCCCTTAGGACATAAAAAACAAAAACAGAAACAAAATCAACAAAGAATAGAAAGGACCAGAGAACATCACCAGAAATACCACCTCTATAGGTAACACAATGGCAATAAGACAAACCTTTCAATAATCACTCTAAATACAAATGGACTAAATGCTCCAATTAAAAGACCCAAGTTACTAGAATGTATAAAAAATAATCCATCGATATGCTACCTATAATAGATTCATTTTAGACCTAAAGAAACCTCAGATGGAAAGTAAGGGGATGCAGAACCATCTATCGTGCTACCCTCAGCCACTGTTACTGTTCCTATACGGGTGAACATGCCAATTTGATAGCACCCGCCATCTATCGTGCTAATGGACGTCAAAAGAAAGCTGGAGTAGCCATATTTATATCCAACAAACTATATTTTAGACCAAAGACAGTAACAAGAGATGAAGAAGGGCATTATGTCATAATTAAGGGGTCTATCAATCAAGAAGATCTAACAATTGTAAATATTTATGCCCCCAACTTGAAACACCCAAACATATAAATCAATTAATAACAAACATAAAGAAACTCATTTATAATAATACAATAATAGTAGGGGACTTGAACAGTTCACTTACAACAATGGACACATCATCTAAGCAGAAAATCAACAAGGAAACAATGGCTTTGAATGACACACTGGACTGGACGGACTTAACAGTTGTATTTAAAACATTTCATCCTAGGGGCGCCTGGGTGGCGCAGTCGGTTAAGCGTCCGACTTCAGCCAGGTCACGATCTCGCGCTCCGTGAGTTCGAGCCCCGCGTCAGGCTCTGGGCTGATGGCTCGGAGCCTGGAGCCTGTTTCCGATTCTGTGTCTCCCTCTCTCTCTGCCCCTCCCCCGTTCATGCTCTGTCTCTCTCTGTCCCAAAAATAAATAAAAAACGTTGAAAAAAAAAATTAAAAAAAAAAATAAAACATTTCATCCTAAAGCAGCAGAATACATATTCTTTTCGAGAGCACATGGAACATTCTCCAGAACAGACCACAAACTGGGTCACAAATCAGCCCCCAACAAGTACAAAAAGACTGAGATCATACCATGTATACTTTCAGATCACAACGCTATGAAACTTGAAGTCAACCGTAAGAGAAAAATTTGGAAAGCCCTCAAATACTTGGGGATTACAGAACATACTACTAAATACTGAATGGGTTTACCAGGCAATTAAAAAAGAAATTAAAAAAAAAAACATATGGAAGACAAGGAAAATGAAAAACTGTTAGTCCAAATCCTTTGGAATGCAGCAAAGGCAGTCCTAAGAGGAAAATATATTGCAATTCAGGCCTATCTCAAGAGCAAGAAAGGTCCCAAATGCACAACCTAACCTTACACCTAATGGACCTAGAAAAGGAACAGAAAATAAAATAAGGCCTAAAGCCAGCAGAAGAAGGGAAATAATAAGGATTAGAGCATAAATAAATGATATGGAACCAAAAAAACCCAATAGAACAGATCAATGAAACTCAGAGGTGGTTCTTTGAAAGAATTAACAAAATTGACAAACCCCTAGCCAGACTTATCAAAAAGAAAAGAGAAAGGACCCAAAGAGATAAAATCACAAATGAAAGAGGAGAGATCATAACCAACAACACAGAAATACAAATAATTATAAGAAAATACTATGGACAATTATATGCCAAAAAATCTAGGCAATCTGGAAGAAATAGACAGGTTTCTAGAAACCCATAAACTACCAAAATCCAAAAGTGATCTAGGAAGAAATAGAAGATTTGAACAGACCCATAACTAGCAATGAAACTGAATCAGTCATCAAAACATCTCTCAACAAACAAGAGTCCAGGGTCAGGTGGCTTTCCAGGGGAATTCTACCAAACATTTAAGGAAGAGTTCACACCTATTCTCTTGAAGGTGTTACAAAAAATAGAAATGGAAGGAAAACTTCCAAACTCATGCTATGAAGCCAGGTATTAACTTGATTCCAAAACCAAAGACCCCGCTAAAAAGGAGAAGCACAGGTCACTAGTTCCAATGAACATGGATGCAAAAATTATCAACGAGATACTAGCAAATTGAATTCAACCATACATTAAAATAATTATTCACCAGGATCAAGTAGGATTTATTTCTGGGCTAAAGAACTAGTTCAACGTTCACAAATCAATCAATGTGATACACCACTTTAGTAAAAGAAAGGCTAAGGACCATATGATCCTGTTAATAGATGCAGAAAAAGCATCGGCCAAAATACAGCATCCATTCTTGATAAAAACCCGCAACAAAGTAGGGACAGAGGGAACATGCCTCAATGTCATAAAGGCCATACACAAGAGACCCATGGCTAATATCATCCTCAGTGGGGAAAAACTGAGAGCCCTTCCCCTATGGTCAGGAACAAGACAGGGATGTCCACTCACCATTACTATTTAACATAGTACTAGAAGTCTTAGCCTCACCAATCAGACAACAACAACAACAACGACAACAAAGAGGCATCAAAATTGGCAAGGAAGAAGTCAAACTTTCACTATTGGCAGATGCCATGATACTTTATGTAGAAAACCTGAAATACCCCAAAAAACCTGCTAGAACTACTACATGAATTCAGCAGTTTCAGGATATAAAATCAACCTGCAACAGAATCTGAAGCAGGCTCCAGGTTCTGAGCTGTCAGCACAGAACTCACAGGGCTCAAACTCACAGACTACAAGATCATGACCTGAGCTGAAGGCAGACGCTTAACCGACTGAGCCACCCAGGTGCCCCAACCTGTTCCATTTCTATGTACCAATAATAAATCAGCGGAAAAAGAAATCAAGGAATTGATCCCATTTGCAACTGCACCAAAAAAATTAGATACCTAGAAATAAACCTAACCAAATAGGTAAAATAATATACTCTCAAAGCTGTAGAACACTTGTGAAAGAAATTGAGGAGGACACAAAGAAATGGAAAAGCATCCCATGCTGATGGATTGGAAAAACAAACATTGTTAAAATGTCTATACTACCCAAAGCAATCTACACATTTCATGCATTCCTTATCAAAATACCACCAGAATTTTTCACAGAGCTAGAACAAATAATCCTAAAATCTGTATGGAACCACAAGAGACCCTGAATAGCCAAAGCAATCCTTAAAAAGAGAAAACAAAAATGAAGGGATCAAGATTCCAGATTTCAAGCTATGCTACTGGCACAAAAACAATATCATGGAACAGAATAGAAAACCCAGAAATAAGCACAACTATATGGTCAACTAACCTTTGACAAAGCAGCAAAGAATATCCAGTAAGAAAAAAAGATGGTCTCTTCAACAAATGGTGTTGGGAAAACTGGACAGCATCATGGACAAGAATGAACCTGGACCATTTGCTTATACCATACAGAAAAAGAAATTCAGAATGGATGAAAGACCTAAATGTGAGACAGGAAACCATCAATATCCTAGAGAAGAACACAGGCAGGAACATCTTTGACGTCGGCAGGAGCAACTTCTTACTAGACACATTGCTGAAGGCCAAGGGCAACAAGAATAAACATGAACTATTGGGACGACATCAAAATAAAAATCTTCTGAACAATGAAGGAAACAATCAACAAAACGAAAAGGCAGCCTACAGAATGGGAGAAGATATTTGCAAACTGCATATCTGTTAAAGGGTTAGTATCCAAAATCTACAAAGAATTTAGCAAACTCAACACCCCAAAAAACAAATAATCCAGTTAAGAAACGGGCAGAAGACATGAATAGGCATTTTTCCAAATAAGACATTCAGATGGCTAACAGACAAATGAAAAGATGCTCAACATCACTCATCAAGAGGGAAATACAAATCAAAACCCTGATGAGATACCACCTCACACTTGTCAGAATGGCTAAAACTAACAACACAAGAAACAACAGGTCTTGGTGAGGACGCGGAGAAAGGGGAACCTTCATGCACTGTTGGTGGGAATGAAAACTGGTGCAGCCACTGGAAAACACTATGGAGGTTTCTCAAGAAACTAAAACTAGAACTACCCTACAACTAGCACTATTAGATGTTCGCCCAAGGGATAAAAAAATTCAGATTCAAAAGGGCACATACACCTCAATGTTTATAGCAGCATTATCAACAATAGCCAAACTATGGAGAGAGCCCAGATGGCCACTGACTTATAAATGGACAAAGAAGATGCGGTATACATACACAATGGAATATTACTTGGCCATCAAAATGAACGAAATCTTGCCATTTGCAATGACATGGATGGAGCTAGAGTGTATCATGCTAAGCGAAATAAGTCAGAGAAAGACAAACACCATAGGATTTCACTTATCTGTGGAATTTGAGAAACAAAACAGATGACCATATGGGAAGGTGGGGAAGAGAAGGGAGGGAAACAAAGCACAAGAGACTTAATGATACAGAACAAACTGGGTTGAAGGAGGGAGGTGGGTGGGAGATGGGCTTGATGGGTGATGGGTATTATTTAGGAGAGCACTTGTTGAGATGAGCACTGGGCGTTGCATGTAAGTGATGAATCACTGAAAGCTACTCCTGAAACCAATATTGCACTATACAGTGCAATATTAACTAAAATTTAATTAAAGTAAATAAATAAAAATTTGAAAACCGAGGATCAGAGAGTGGAAGTGATACACCTATACATGGCCTGTGAGTTACAGACCCGCCCTTGCAACTTGATTCCCCTAATTTATATTATCCCTACACCACATCACAATAATGCTTTAGAGTTCACTGCCCATATACCAAACTTCATTTGAGCTTAAATGGTTCCGATGAGCTCAGAGGACCAGGTATCATTCCTGTTTTACAGATGAAGGAATTGAACCTCAGGGAAAGTTGAGAGTAGCACCCAGGTTTGCAGAACCAGCGGGAACAGAGCAAGTTGAGAAACAAATCAAGAGCCTCTTTTCTAAATCCTAATCCAGTGTTTCTTTCCGTTGCATATTCCAGAAGAGAAAAATATTAAATAGAACAAATAAAGAGAGAATTTCTAGTGCTGATAAGGAACAGCGTGCTGAGGAGGGAAGGCCTTCAGCTCTGTATTAAAGGAGGGACTGATGAGACCAGGCGGATGGGCAGGGCCAGGGGCGGAACTTGCTGATGACCCGGCTGAAATGAATTGGACAGAGGGGAACAATATTTTGCATAATGAGGAATTAAGAAACAGCACTTCTTGATTGCCATCTTCCTCTTCAGACTTGACAACAACACTCTCAAGGAACCGTCCATTACCTGTTTAAATTGACAAAGGAGATCACTTTGATCCTTTAGCATACAATGCACTACACGGTGATTTTATTCGTAGACTTTCCAAACGTTCAAAAGTTGGGTACAAAACTATGCACCAAATTATACCAGAAGAGAAATGAAAGCGCGAGTATTCAGAGTATTCAGAGCAGTAGAAGCAGAGGAAAAGAGAAGATTCCCTATCAGGGACACAAACTCTCTAAATTCTTTAAAAGTATTTCAAGGCCAAGAGCAAAACTAAATAAATTCACTTAAATGTATTTCACTGCATCATCTATAGAAGATTGATATATTTAAATCATGATGTAAAGGCACAATAATCATCGCTCTTGGTGGTGAAAATCTAGAAATTATCAGGGATTGCTGCATTTGTCAATGCAATTAAATAAAGAAAAAAGAAATAAGGAAGAAGGGGGAATGAAAAGTAGTAAGTGCTGGAAAGGAAGAAACAGAATTATCATTATGTATAAGGTGACTTTCTGAATTAAGAACCCCAAGAAGTTGCAGAATATAGTGAGAGATGAAAAAAAAAGTTACAAAATAAATATGTAAAAGTCCATTACATTTCTATTGACCAGAAAGGAAGAGCTGAGAAGCATAACTCAACAAAAGCTACCATGTTGCATTGCTATAAAAATTTAAGAACGTAGGGATAAATCTAAAAACAGCTGTAGTGTAATTTATAGAAATATTATCCGAATTTCAAGAATAACAGCCAAGAAGACATAAATAAAGAGCTATTCTATACTCGCGAGAGTGCAGAAATTATAGAGATGTCAGTTTCTCTCAAGCTAATCTAAAATCTGAATATAATTAAATCAAACCCACCACAGAGTTTTACAAGAAAATTGACAAGCGAATGATAAAATGTGTACGGATGTGTGAGGCCCAAGAATATCCTGACGCTCCTGAATCAGAGTAAGGTAAGTGATTCATCCTTCCAATTACCAACATTTATTATAAATCTATACTAATTAAGACAATACAGAATCGGTGCTGGCATAGATAAATTTGACTGATGGAATGGGAGAAAGGCCTTGGGCTTGACCTACACATCTACACAAACTCATTGCAGGAAGTCTGTGCTTTGCTCTTGGTGCAGAAGTGTTATGAAGGACGACTCGCTGGGAACACCATCGTCATCAGTGAAGAAAATGATGACTGTTCACTTGCTAAACATTTTTGCCAAAACATCGAAACCTCCCTTACTGTTGGTTAGAAACGGATAGGAAAATGGAAAAAAAAAAATCAACACTAATATTTAGTACACTGTATGAAAACATTAGAAACAGAGAATTACAAGGTGTATTTCTTTGTTATAAAACAAAAAAAAAACGCCTTATCGAGAGTGCTCTGCATGGTGCTTGCCTTCTTTCTCTCGTCATATAACTTACAATAAACGGCGCGTGTCTTTTCTACGCCCTGGCAAACTGCCTAACTCCTATCTAAGTTTCCATCAGCTTCCCATGTTCTACCCTCTGTGCTTCCAATGTCATAAAATATCTGAGAGTTCCTCTCGTGGTAAGTTTTTACCAACATCACCTCCTCCGGAACATGTTCAACCTTTCTGTCACCCTGATTTATGGTCCCAAGTCCCTTCAGCTGCTCATCTAAAGTCTCTGACGGTGACAGGGCCAACATTCCTGTAGGCAGATAGTTCTTCTTTAACTCCATGTATGTTTGCTTTGAACGTCCATCCCAGCATTACCACTGGTATTGCTTTGATGTGCTTGTATCTGGGAACTGCCCATTTTTAGGAAATGTCAGATGTGTATGTCACTGGGAGACGAGGAGTCAGTACAGCTACAGGCTCTGCTGTCTGTGCCCGAACGGTGTAACAGACTGTGACAGACAGGAAGTGACTGGTGTTGGATCAGGACCCACGTCCCTTACGTACACGGTGATTTGTGGACTGAAGAGCTGGCAGTGAAGGGTGTAGTTGATGTCATTACACTTAGATTACCATGGTAACTGAAATTTCAACTATGTTGCTTAGGGACTTGTGTTGTTGAAGTCACTGTCACTGAGGGGCGCCTGGGTGGCTCAGTCGGTTAAGGGTCCAACCTTGGCTCAGGTCATGATCTCGCGGTCTGTGAGTTCAGGCCCCGCACTGGGCTCTGTGCTGACAGGTTCTGTGCCTCCTTCTCTCTCTGCGCCCCCCACCCCTCTCTCAAGAGTAAATAAACATTAAAAATCAATCAATCAATCAGTCATTCACTTTCAGTGATAATTGTGCATACAGAAGCCATGCAAAGCAAAAACTGCCTATATCCGAAAGGTGGCTTTGTAGAACACACAGGAAAAGGTAGAACAGATGATAAATCATTATGGTACAACTGCTTATCCACGTGGGAAAAAGCAAAGTGAATTATATCTTTCTGTCATACACAGAAATCAACTACAGGTGGATTAAATATCTAAATCTTAAAGACAAGATTTTATATATGTGTATCTTTATATAAATATATATATAGATACACATATATATGACCATCTATTTATCAATTATCTATCTATCTATCTATCTATCTATAGAATACCCCATGAGTAGTGAAGTCTTTCTTAAGATATAAAATCTGATCACTAGAAAAAAATACCCTATTGCTAAGTTGAAAGACATTAAAATTAGGAATTTCAGTTCATCAAAATATACCACACCCTGAACAAGATACTGTGGTAGTAACTGCTCGTTGCTGCCCCTTCGTCAAGCACTGCAAGCTGGAGCCACATTTCTCAGATGGCTTTGCAGCCGGAGCTAACCGTGTAACTAATTTCTCATGTGACCGGAAGTAGTGGGGGCAGTTTCTACCTCACCTGCTTCAAGGACGCTGTTGTCAGGGATTTTCTCTCTTCTCTGTGCCGGGACCAGCCCTGACCACTCGGAAGAGGAAGAGATCAAGGTTGTGGCATAATGACAAAATGCAAGGACCCTGGGTCCCCAGTGACTGGCTAGAGAAGATCCATCGTAACTGCTCACTTTGGCACCTGCTGCCTTAGGGTGCAAAAAGCTTCTATCTTTTTAAAACCCTTTTTGAGCAGTTTAAAAAAAATGTTTTTAATGTTTTTATTTTTGAGACAGAGAGACAGAGCATGCGTGGGGCGGGGCAGAGAGAGAGAGAGGGAGACAAAGAATCCGAAGCAGGCTCCAGGCTCCGAGCTGTCAGCACAGACAGCTCATGTGCTGTTAGCTTATGGCTCCAACCCATGAGCCGTAAGATCGTGACCTGAGGCAAAGTTGGACGCTTAACCAACCAAGCCACCCAGGTGCCCTGAGCATTTTTTAAACAAGACCTCCTTTGCCTTTACCGTAAATATTATGGACAAGAACATGTATTTCTACAGAAGAGGAAATTCAAGAGGAGGGAAGGGAGGGGAAGGGAAGGGAAGGGAAGGGAAGGGAAGGGAAGGGAAGGGAAGGGAAGGGAAGGGAAGGGAAGGGAAGAAAGAGGGAGGGAGGGAGGAAAGAAGAAAGGGGGGGAGACACAATGAGGGGGGGAGGAAGGGAGGGAGGGAAGGAGGGAAGAAGGAAGAAAGGAAGGAAGGAAGGAAAGAAGGAAGGAAGGAAATTGGGGGGGAGAAATTGGGGGGGGAAGGGAGGGAGGAAGGAAGGAAAGAAGGGAGGGAGGGTGAAAGAGAGAGACTGAGAGGGAGGAAGGGAGGCAGGAAAGAAGGAAGCAAGCTAACTCACACTTCGTAAGAATCAGGGAAATGCGAATTAAGACCACAGTGAGGTAACTTATACATTGTACCTTATTACTGTACAAATTCAGTGTACCAGGTATCTGTGAGACTATGACACAAAAGAAATTCTTATATACTGTCGGGAAAGCTTAATAAAATCACTTTTTGAAAAACTGGCCTATTTTAAAAGCTGACTATAATCATAGTTTTTGACCCAGCAGTTAACTTTGCTCTGGAGCAGGATTTCTCAGCCTCAGCAATATTGAGACGTCGGACCTGACAATTCTTTGCTGTAGGGCTGTCCTGTGCATGGTAGGACGGTTAGCGGCATCCTAGGCCTCCACTTACCAGGTACTGGTAGCCCCTCCTTCCCAGCGTGACAACCAAAACCACTCTCCTGAAATTGCCACATGCCCCTAGGGAGGCACAATCAACCCCACGGGGGAATCACCGCCCTGGAGGACCTCTTGCTTCCGTGCACAAGAGTGCTCGCGTCAGTCTGCGACAGCCAGCCTGGAAACAACGCAGCCATTAACAGGAGATGAGCGAATTCATTATGTGTCACCAGGCAATAGGATATTACAGTCACGAAAAAATTATCTACAGCACCACACAAGAAAGTGAATGAATCTTAGAAACACGATCTTGAGTGAAAAAAAAAAAAAAAAATCAAACCACGTAAGACCTCATACGGCACAACACAATTTATACAAAGCGCAAAAACTATCCAAAGTATTTTCAAGGATGGCTACGCGATTAATGGAGTAAAAGCAAAGATGAACAAACCGAGAAATGATAAACAAAAAAACTCGGGGTGTCTACTCTGGGGGATGAGGAGGGGTGCTGAGATACAAGCAGAACAACGGTATTGGGAACGCTCTACGATTCACTTTGCGTGGCTTTATAAGACACGCATTTTTCAAGAGAAGAAAGGAAAACATAGCCTAAGTACCCCATCATGGCATGTTTCTTCTTTTAATGAAAAGAGTGTGCAGAACACAGGAAGGATAGTTTAAATACTTTAAAAAGAATGTTGAAGTAATTACAGGCAAACCTCATTTTATCGTCCTTTGCTTTTTGCACTTTGCAGACACCACAGTTTTTACAAACGGAAGGTTTCTAGCAACCGTGCACGGAGCACATGTATCTGCGCCATTTCCCAACAGCACTCGCTCCCTTCTCGTCTCTGTGTCATGTTTTGGTAATGCTCACAATAGTTCAAATTTTTTCATTATTATTATATGCACCACGGTGATCTGTGATCAGCAGCTACTACTCAGTGACACTTCCAATGATGGTTAGCACTTTTTAGCACTATTTTTTAGTTAAGGTACATACATTGTTTTCTTAGACATAATGCTATATTATAGCAGCCTTGATAAACTACAGTGTAGTGTAGACAAGAACTTTTCTCTGCATTGGTAAGCCCAAAAATTCAGTTGACTCACTGTCTTGCAGTATTTGCTTTATTGCAGTCTTCTGGAACAGAACCTGCGATATCTTGGAGGTATGCCTGCCCCTTCGACCTCCCTAAATGCAGTTTCAAGTAGTCTAATCCCATCGGTCGGAACAAACCATCAAGATTTCCAAATACCACCAAAACAAAGCTCTCACCCCTAGCCTACCCCATTTTCATCTTTTCTTGGGAGAACTCCACGTTCTTCTGAACTATGCTAAGTACTCCTGACATATGTTCAACAGCACTCCGAGGGTCACTTCTGGACTCTGCTTCATATTTTATTACACTTGTTTATTTCATATGTGTCTGCCCCTACTAGGCCCTGTCTGGGGGGCAGAGACCCCCCTGCATCTTCTTCCCGTTTTCACACCCAGCCTCTGGCAAAGTGCCTGGCACATAGCAGCCCCTCAGCAAAGAACTCTTACATAGAAAGGAGTGCTTGTAGGGGCGCCTGGGTGGCTCAGTCTGTTCAGCGTCCAACTTCGGCTCAGGTCATGATCTCAGGTTCGTGAGCTCAAGCCTCACATCGGGCTCTGTGCGGACAGCTCAGAGCCTGGAGCCTGCTTCCGATTCTGTGTCTCCCTCTCTCTCTGCCCCTCCCCCCACTTGTGCTCTCTCTCTCTCTCTCTTTCTCTCAAAAATAAATAAACATTAAAAAAAAAATTTTAAAGTGCTTGTTAGTGATTGCTTTGAGCACCACATGAATCAGAAACTCCTAAACTACTTATATAAATAAAAATATTTATATATAATAAAATTATAGTTATTTAATATATGTTATATATTTATATATGTCATATATTTAGATTTACTTAATACATGTTATATATTTATATTTATATATAATATATATTGTATATGTTATATATTTATATTATACTTATATATAAAATATATATATATTTTTTTAAAAGCATATTTCTGATAATGCAATACCTACTGGATGAGAATCTCTGGGGTGAGCCCAGGAGTCTATTTTCTTTGTTATAAGATACTCCAATAATTCCTAAATATTCTGGAGTTTTATAAAGTTGGCTGAAAAGGTAGGGCTTTCCCGAAGCTTTGCATTATTCTATTTGACATTAGGTATCTACAGATATAACTGTATTCAGGTTGAAAGAATAATGTGGTAAGTAGCTTCTCTTTTTAAAAACGGGCAGGGGGAAGAAAAAAAAAAAAGCCTCGAGGATGTAGCCGAAGTCGGTCCCAAACCTGCACAGGTTTTGTTGATTAATGTTTCACTGGGGAAAAAAAAAAGTTGATTTTGGAAATCTGTTGCGTCCTCTGTCCAAAGCATTTTCCGCGTCAGTAATTTAGCTCCTTCAACATGTTCAAAATCACAATGTTTCTCCCGTGTTTCCTTCTGTCACTTCTATTTGTAGACCATGTCAACTAGCATCGGTAATGACCTGGCCGCCTTCATGTGGCCGACTTGCCCCTTTAGGTAAGCCCCTGACTGCTTCCTTTCACCCGCGACAGCCCCCTGTGACTGCCGTACGGGGACCTTCCACAGCACCCAACCTTCAACACCTGCCACAGTCCCTCAACATTGGCCCTTTCAGTATTCGGGGCTTCCTTCCCTCCTCTCCAAGGCGAGCCTCAGAATAATGTTCGGAAACGAGAGGCTGGAGCAGGTAGGGATTTCTGCCAACTGCTCTGTTTGGCCCACACCCCAGCCTCCAGTCTCACCTCTCGGTAGCTGTCCTGCGAATCCCCGATCTGTGCGCAGTGGAGCCTTGGCGTGAAGGCAGGACAGTGCCAGTTTCCACCCGCCACGAAAATAATGCAAAAGTCATACCCCTCTGCCACGACACCGTGTAGAGAAGGCAGTATACTATGTCTCCCTATTCAATTTCTTATTTCTGCCTCTTTCTAATAATTTCCCCCATGTGATCCCCAACTCAGTTTACCACGTGTCCATTTTCTTTCTATACACAGCTACCTTCTCTTTTCTTCTTCCTTTCTCTTTGGTTTGCATTCAGAATAAACAGGCTTCTTTCTTGCAAAGGCCTTTTTAAGCTCTCCTCATTCCTTTTCAAGGGTTTTGCTCAAAACCGTTTCACTGATTTTGATTCTTCCATTCAATCAATGGTCATCAATTAAACTTCCATACTATGAAGCACTGTACCAGTAAAGAGAGGAAAGACGAATACAATATAACACCAGGCTTCAAAAAACTCAAAGTCAAGCAGAAGGCAAAAAAAGTAGTATAGAAATAAAGTTAATCAATGGTTTAGGCACCAGAAGTTAAGACGTGTGGTCGTATTCTAGCAGTAGGTTCCAGAGACAAGCACGAAAATTTGAATTGAATGGCCCTTCCAGAGTTAGTGGCGTTAATGAAGTAGAATTGGCGAAGCTTAGTTAAAAGATGTGGAGGGGGCAGAAGGCAGGGAGAAAAAGGAGGAATCAAAAACGATTCTCGGGTCACTGGTTTGCCGAAGAGGGTGCGGTGGGGAACCCAGGAGAAACACTTCCGCAGGAAACGTGGCAGATGCAGTTCTGAACGGTGCCTAGTAGGTTTGCCAATTTTATGTGCGGGCACAGACACTCAATAGAGCTTTTGTCTTTCCTTCATAGTAACACAGCAGCGAGCTTTTTAGGTCCTAGAATAAGCCTAACCTGACAAAACTTCACTTCACTGTGATTTCTTAAAAGCAAATTATTTTCTCATCTCGATTTTACATGATCTGTACACGTACCTTTTTCTTTTGGCTCCCTTTGATGCTACTTTTAATGCATTTTGAAAACAAACTTCTTACCAAGACAACGAATCTTACCTGGACCTGTCCCATCGTGACTAATCAGAACTTTCTTTTATTACTATTACTACTTCAAAAAATTACCACCTACTTTTTTATATGCAAAGTCCTACACTATACCTTGTGAGACATACACAAGCGGGGGATATAATTTTTGCCCTCCTCAATGAGACAGTCGACATAAATCTGAAGAAGACTTTTTAAATGTACCATAACATTTCAGTCTACCATTGGTAGCGATAATAAAAGTTCCTATAGTCTTCACGATACACAAAGCCTTCTGTTGTTCATACATTTAATCCTCAGAATAACCCATGAAGTAAGTACTACTCATTGTCTTATTTTACAGTTCAAGGGACAGAGACATACAGAGTTCAACTACTTGCCCAAGGTCAGCGCCTAGTGAGGGACTCAGCCAGGACTCAGCCCCAGGCAGTCTGCCTCCAGAATGTGTGCTCTCCACCATCGGGATACGCCTCTCAGTAGCTATAGTATCTAAATAAACTATGCATCGCAATATCTACATGTGCATACACATACAAATGAAGTTTTAAAATCAACTATTAACTAAAGTATACGAATTAAAAGCCACAACACTCAATGCACACATCCACGCAAAAAATTAAACACTAACAGCACCCCAAGACACCCCACCACCGTCATAATCTTCCCCCAGTGATAACCACTATCCCGGCTTTTAACTAGTTTTGCCAGGTCTCGGACCACAAACAGAATCATCTGGTATGTTCTCTTTCTGCCTGGCTTGTCCCACTCAACCTTTGAGGAACACATCCATATTGCTTCGTTTAACAGCACTGTGTTCCTTTTCATTACCGAACGTCATTCCATATTATTCACGCATTCTACTACTTATGGATAATGGTTGTGTCTGGGTTTGAGGCATTAAAAATGACGCTGCTCAGAACATTCTTGTGTGTGCCTTTTTGCGTATGGACGTGTACCTGTCTGGTGGGGAACTGCTGGGTTATAGAGCAGTTGTAGACAGTCTACTTTTCCAAAACGCTCATAGCACTTCACATTGGGCATGCTCCGTGCGTGGGAGGTCAAGGTGCCGCACAGCCTACTCCTACTTGGTATCATCATTCTTTTTACTTTTGAGCCATCTGACTGTGCACAGTGACACTTCATTATGGTTTTCATTGTATTTTCCTGATTACTAACAACGTTGGGGACATTTTTCATTTTATTGACTATTTGGATATCCTCTTTTTAGAAAAGACATATTCATGTGTCATGCTTATGTTTTAAAGTGGGCTATCTGTTTTCTTGTTGATCTGCTGGTGTTCTGTATAAAGTTTGGAAACAAGTCCTTTGCTAGGATATGTGTTACAATTACCTCCTCCCACTTGCTGAATGGCCTTTTTACTCTCTTTATTGTGCCTTAAGAAAAAGAAGTCTTTATTAAAATGGTGTGAATTTATCTTTTTTCCTTTACGCTTAGTGCTTTCTCTGTTTTGCCTTTAAAATCTTAGTCTATATGCATACACTCACGTACCTAGCACACGATGCCTCCGGAGCCAAAAGATGGAAGCAATACAACTCATACTAATGAATGGATAAACTAATGAATGTTGTATATACACACAATGGAATATTATTCCGCCTTTAAAAAAAAAAGGAAATTCTGACACCTGCTACAACACAGATAAACCTTGAAGACAGTGTGCTAAGTAACATAAGCCAGTCACAAAAAGACAAATACTTTGTGATACCACTTTGATGAGATACATAAAAGAATCAAATTCATACAGACAGAAAGTAGCACAGTGGTTGCCGGGGGGCCGGGTAGGGGGAAAGAGAGGAGAATGGGATTTATCGCTTCACGGGTCTAGTTTGGGTCCTGCAAGAGGAAAAGAGTTCTGGAGCAGGATGGTCGTGATGGTGGCACAACAGTGTGAACAAATGCACTCAATGCCATTTTAAAATTGTTTACGCTGTGGTCGGGCACCTGGATGGCTCAGTCAGGTAAGCGACCAACTCTTGATTTCTGCTGAGGTCATACATCTCAGGGATGTGAGATCAAGACCTATCTGGAACCTGCTTAAGATTCTCTTGCTCTTCTCGGCCCCTCCCCAACTCGTTTGCACACACTCCCCCTGTCTCCTCCCTCCCCCCAAATTGTTAAAGTGGTAAATTTCACATTATGTCTATTTTACCACCGTTAAAAATATTTTTAAAAATCCTAGCCTACCCCCCCCCCAAGATCACAGAGAACTTTTCTCTCATATTATCTTCCAGATACTTGATTGTTTTGCCTTTCTTATTTAGACCTACATTTGCACAAAATTGATTTTGGGGCTCAATGGAAAAGAGGGCTCAGAATTTCCTTTTGTCTATGAAGATATCCAGTTTATTGCCTTTCCCTGATGCTGCCCATCAAGACATGTGGATCTTCTGGCTCTCTTCTGTTTCTTCGTTCTATTTGTCTTGCGTGTACCAATCAATGCTGTCTTGATTACTTTAACTTTACAATAAATCTCAGTATCTGGTAGTGTGAGCCCTCCAGCTTTGTTTTTCGCAAGATTAGTAATCTTCAGGATTATTTTGGGTGTATCTGACTCTTTGCACTTCCACGTAAATTTTACAATTAGATTGCCAAGTTCCATAACAAAAAGCTATGGGCTTTTGATTGGTTTGTAATTCTAAAATTGAAACTTCCAATCCAGGAGCATAGTATAATGTATGACTTTTTAAAACTTCCCAATATTATTTTGTCATTTTCTCAGGGGAGGTCTTGCCTTGGCCACCTGGGTGCCTGCTGTGGATGGAATACGCATGAGAGCAGGGCTCTGCATGGCCCCAGGACTGTGCCCCATCCTGCTAGCCTGCTTTAACCACCACTGCCATTGGAGCCATCTGTCTCGGGTTGGGGGAAGGGGGGGTGTCTCAAGGTTCTAGTCCCTGCTGCCAACAGAGGGGACCTCTAGAATGTATACTTAAATTGGCTCCTCCTCTCTCCTTCTCTCCTTCTCTCCATTCATTCCTTCGCTGTGTTTCCTGGGATCACCTCCCCCATTAACCTCCCACAGGACCTGTCCCAGGCGCTGCTTTGGGAAAACTCACATGAAGGTCCCACTTTTCAAGTGGAAGTTTGTGAAGGCCTATCTCAAGGCTAGGTCCAGACAGAATCCCGGCCCTTTGAGACCTTCTAAATCCCCACATAGCATCTAGGGCTCTCCGAGGCCCCTTTCTGGTTGGTTTCTTGCTTCTAAGCTTAGAAAACTGTACTGAATATCAAGCCTCCCCCTGCCCCTTCTTTCTCTCCAGGATCTTGGACCTTCACGCCCTATCTGCCTTCGCTGCTGCCCAGTGCCTTTAAAACCAGTGTTATAAGGTATTTATCAAATGTTTCTAGCTGTCAGCAGGATAGTTACTTTGTTACAAAGCTGACCATCCCAGCTGGCTGCAGAATCTTGGTTGTTTTGTTTTTGGCTTGTGTTTGTTTCTAATAGAAAATACTAGGAGTTACTTACGGTTGCCCTGTTCCCGGTTAAGCCCACCTCCACTCAGCTCCAGACGGTACGACCCACACTGGGAAGAGACTGTACCTCCCTCTACTTCCTAACTGGTAATCAAATGAGCCCCTCTGGAATTTTCTGTGTGTCTTTTTAGTTAAAAAAAAAAAAATTAGAGGAGGGATGATAGGTAAGAATCGATAAGGATCTTTCTATTACCTGCCCACGTTGAAACTTGACTTTGTTATTTTTGCATCGAGGAAGCCACCGACTCCCTGAATCTCCCCTGGTGCCAAGGAGGTTGATAAGTACGTTAGACTCTGTCTCCGCACCAGGCTTCCTGCCTGTGTACCTGTAGATCTCGTAAACCACCACTGAAATGTCAGAAATCTGCTATTCTCTCTCTCGTTTCTATTTTCTCTTCGAATGTAGGAGACACCCAGAAAAACAATCAGAATGTCGTCTAATCTAGTTGACGTGCATTTCTCTGTGGTGTTTTGGACACAGTTCTCTTTCTTATGCGGACCCCTGTTCAAACACACTCTCAGCTATTCCCAGAACTACTGTTGTGAAATAATTATTGTTAGCAATTACGCACTTTCATTAACCACTATACTCTCACAGATATTAGGAAAAGTTGTGTAAAAAAAAAAAAAGAAAAAGTCCTCTCTCTTAATTAGATGAAAGCGGCAACTTTCCCCCCTGAAGTCTGGCTGTTCTAATCACGGCTGGCCACTCATACTGCATGGAGATCACTACTGGCATAATGGAGATTTTTCTAGCGCTCTTGAGAGAGAGAAAAATACACAGATCTTAGAGAGATACAAATTTAAATATAATTTTTTTCAAAAGGGGCCAGTGAGGTAACCAGCAAATTGTAATCCACTAAACTTGACCTTAGAATTAAGACCATTTCTGAGACCCCGGTAGAAGTCACTAATTAGAAAAGAGACTGCTCTTGCTGATGTGACTGCTGTGAATAATATCTTGGACACAACGGATACTTTTTATTCCAAGTCCTAGAACGCTTTATAACTGGTACTCGGTGCAATTGAACAGTTGCATTTATAGAAATTCACATTAACATTTTCCAAAGAACTCAGACATGAAAATCCAACAAGTAAGAAAACAAGGTAAGTGAGAAACATTGCCTGTTTCCATCGTGCCTGACCTTTAAAAAGACAAATGTGGTATATTGGGAAATGGTGTAAGCAGAGAAGATAAATCAGTTTCTTTGTGGAGTCTTACATATTCCAAAATACCCCAGAGTGAAACCCAGCTGAGCTTAAGCAGAAAATTAGAACACTTCTCATGAATTTAGGACAACCAAAGAAATCTTTTAAAACACCCTACAAAGAAGATCTGGTCTTACAACCTGGATAACCGCCTGAACTGAATTAAGCCAAACTAACGATAGAATTCGTCACGAAAACCTACGTGGGCAAGCAGCATCAGAAGTCTTTAGAGGGAAGCCACGCTTCTGTTTCCTGAGAATTTTTTCAGTATTTCAGATGAAGAGTGAACTTGTTTACAACTTAAAAAAAAAAAATGACGTTTAAAATATTAAAACACATCTAAAGTAAAACAAAATTAATCGTTAAAGGTCTAAAAAAGGACATATCAAAAGTTATTTAGGACAGAGATCATATCCGTGGAGCACGAAGAACAACACTCAGCCCTCCCTCAACCATTGTGCAGTGTGCATATTTTACCACCAATGTACCCATTGCCCCATGACAAAATCACATATCTGGACTGCTCCCTGCACACACCTCAAATATTTCACACTGTGTTCCCAGGAACTGCTATAAATTGATTAAGTGGAAAACATAGGCACCCCCCCCCAAAAAAAATCACTGGCCATCTAAAATTCGAAGTTAAATATACCACGTATTCAGAACAAAATGGATGTCCTAGTCGAGCACTAACTTTTATTCTCAACCTACATCAAAAAGAGTTATGTAGCTTGAATTAGAAATTGAAAGAAAAAAGAGGGGCCTAGGCGGCTCAGTCAGTTAAGTGTCAGACTTCAGCTCAGGTCACAATCTCACGGTTTGTGGGTTCGAGCCCCACACTGGGCTCTGTGCTGACAGCTCGGAGCCTGGAGCCTGCTTTGGGTCCTGTGTGTGTGTGTGTTTCTCTGCCCCTCCCTCACTCACAATCTGTCTCTCTCTCTTTCTCTCAAAAATAAACATTAAAAAAAATTTTTTTAAAGAAATTGAAACATATAATCCTACCCAGAAAGACAGACATTTTGCTGAAATCTTTACTATTGACTCTAATTGTACAGTATTACATAATTCACTAAGCCATTGCTGTAGTTCTGCAGCAAAGGCATGTAGATATTTTAAATACTAAATTTATCACAATAGATTCTAACTCCAAACTTTTTCATGATCCTAAGACAGTACAAAATTCTTCCACTAACTTAATGCAAAGGGAGAATTTAAGGAATGCTTAGTAAACATGTTGCGTAGACACACGTTAAACTATCGTGTGTCTTAAACAATTCTTAGCAAGTGAAGCTCTCAGAGAATCCTTTGTTCGGTCTCTATCCTTGGGCATGAAAGTCCAGTCTCAGTGTTGTTGATTTAAAGGCAGGGCCATATGTTCTAGCTAAAAGGCATGCATTGTTGTAAAAATGTAGAAGGCTAACAAATTATCTCTGTTCTAAGAGAGGGACACCCCACACAGGGAGGTGAAATCCTGAGGGAGTGAAACAGTACGCTGAAAATGTGAGTTAGAAGAAACTTTATAATTACCTCAAATACTTGAAAAACACAAGGCTGGGTTTCTAGCTACGGAGAGTACACGGAATGGAAGAGATCATTTTACTTGAACATGTTCAAGGCCAAGTATTACTAATCAATCATTCTGGCTGCAATTAACCGTTCTTAAAGCACCAGGTTTCAAGTAATTATTAGTATACCTATCACCATGATTTGGCTGAAGGCACCAGAAGAGTTAACTTGTTGGTTTAGGTTATCCATAAATACTGGGCATTTCTGCCCCAATTTTCTTAATGTTCTTTTCACTACAGTTGATGCTCAGTGTTTCTTTCTGACAATTAGGAGCTTCAGCTGCTTGGGAGCCTTACGCACTCTGACAAAAGTCTGCCGTGAGCACCGAAGAGCTTGCTGGTCTGTCGGGCACAGCTGTCATCTGGGTCATTTCATAGCTACACTACACCCTTCCACCGTTTTGAGGGGAGGGAGGCTTTGTTTCACTTGTGTTGTCACTGTCATCACTTTCATCCCTCTCCTCCTTATATTTACCTATGCTTATTGTCATTTCGAACACTCCCCCATCTTTCAAGGAATGCATGGGACACACATCCCTGTCACACCTCAGCACTCTCTGGGCTTATAAACTTGTGGCCCACGTCGTAAGACTTCACATCATCTCATCGGTGACACGAAAACCCCTCAAATTTTCACCTGTAGGTTGAGGGTTCCCCCCCCCCAAACATCATTTTAGGCCAGAGTCTGTGCCAGACATTTGTTAACGATGATGTATCAGCCCCAACCCCAAGCATTAACATCTCCGTCAACAGTAACCTTAAGATTCTCTTTCAAGAAATCTTGGCACGCCTGGGTGGCTCAGTCGGTTAAGCATCCAATTCTTGGTTTCAGCTCCAGTCATGATCTCATGGTTCATGGCATTGAACCCCACATTGGGCTCCTCGGTGACAGCAGGGAGCC
This sequence comes from Lynx canadensis, assembly GCF_007474595.2. Lineage (NCBI taxonomy): Eukaryota > Metazoa > Chordata > Mammalia > Carnivora > Felidae > Lynx > Lynx canadensis. The sequence continues at coordinate 75,999,958 of NC_044320.2, forward strand.
TGCTTGGGATTGTCTCTCTCAGCCTCTCTCTCTCTGCTTCTTCCCCCCTCATGCTTGCTCTCTCTCTCTTGAAAATAAATAATTAATTAATAATAAATAAATAAATAAATAAATAAATAAAACATTAAAAGAAAGAAAGAAATCGTGGATCCTTTAGCCTCTACTCACTTCAGTCAGCATAGAGTCAAACATCTATCTATCTATCTATCTATATGTTTCTATATATCCCATGAAGAATATATATATATATTCTTCTATTATATATACATAATATATATATAATATATATATTATATATATATTATATATATATATTCTTCATGGGATATATATAATTGTTCTTCATGGGATATATATAATTTCTTTTTTTAACTATTAATATTTATTGATTTTTGAGAGTGAGCACAAGCTGGAGGAGGGCGTGGGCAGACAGCGAGGGACAGAGAGAAAATCCCAAGCAGGCTCCACACTGTCCACGCAGTGCCCAATGCGGGGATCCATCACATGAACCATGAGAGCGTGACCTGGGCCAAAATCAAGAATCAGACGCTTAACCGACTGAGCCATCCAGGCACCCCTATTCCTCAGCCACAAAGATATGTTAAAAATGTCACATGGCTGGAGAGGGGGCTAAAAAACATCCCTCCGATGTGATTTTTCACAGGAAGTTTAGGAGAGGGAAAGCGAAGGCGTGGTAGGACGTGTGTTCCTTCAGCAGAAGTTAAGAGGGAGGAAGTGATACCTAAGGACCAAGTAAAATGAGATGCCTCAGGTGTGGCCACCCTGAGGGCCCTCTTCATATCTGAGCGTGACATCCAGGAACTAAGGTATCCACATGAAGTAGGGATGGGAGCAGAATGAGAATTCTGAACTGACCAATTTCTGACCAAAATAAACCAAGCTTTATATTGGAAGTGACTGAGCTTCTTTTGAGTTAAAACAATTAAGATTTCGATCATCCGTGGAAATAGGGGCTTGGATTATCTTGAAGTCAGGTTTGTGGAGATATGATTTACATGTAGCAAAATTCACTCTTTTAAGCTATATAGTTTGATGAGTGTTGAGAAATATTTGTAAGTCCTATAACTACCACCACCATCAAGATAGAGAATATTTTTATCACTCCAAAAGGAAAGGTATGATTTTAATAAGCTATGGAGCATGAAAAAAGTTGTATTTTTGCAACCCTCAGAGTTTTGATTGTGAAGATTCAAATCCATGACATGATGATAAAAACAATGCATGGGGAATAACCTAGATGCTCTCTAGAAAGATCATCTCATACACACACCTGCCTGAATTTTGAATGAATATGTGAAGGAATTGGAGCCAATTAACTGTTTGTAAAATATATTTAGCACAGTTCTGTAATTTGCATCTCGATTCCATTTGAAGGATTGCCTCTTAATATTTTATCATGCCAAGAAGTTTTTCATTCCCTTGGTGGCCCATTTCTTGATTACCCAAGGTATCAGGTATGTGGTGATGAGGCAGCCTTTTCACACAGCTACTGGAATGGGGTGTTTTAAATATTTAGGCAGCAGAAGTTTATTTGCAGAACTGATGGTCCTTCACCATCAGACTTACATTGTGTCTATACATTCATAGGGTCATGGAGGCCCAGTGCACGGTTCAGGAAGAAAGGACCACCACTAACCCAACCTAGGATGTCAAGATTGAACCAAAGAAGTAACACTGACCAAATAAAGTCAGCCCCAGAAGTACATATGGAAAGAAACAGGCTGCTGCCTTATCCCACAGTCCGTAGTCCGAGCCATGGTCTGCCCTCGCACTGAACATACCCCCGTCCCCGGAATGCACTACCTGTGTACTGGGCATCTCGGTCTCCTCTCCTCAATCTCACATGTTGTGAGTGCAGGGCTCACGTGTTTTTCTGTTCTGAACCCCTAGCTCCTAGTACATGTGAATATTTACTGAACAGCACTGCATAAAGGAATGCCTGTTCATCCACCCATCCGTCAAAAAGTGCTGTGTACTGGTCTCCCCTGCTTGGCCAAAGAACTGCTCAAGTCCGAGCCATCTAGAATGGGCTGTGGCTGCTCCACACCCAGAACTGTGCCTTAAACCCAGGCTGCCTTCCCAGGCTCTGTTTGCTCTCAACTTTACTTTGAATCCCCAGCTTATTTCAGGGTCCACCCATTTCTGGCCATTTGGCTTTTTCTCCTGGATCTGTATGCGTAGGAGTGGATGAGAGAATTTGGCCGTCTAGACTTTGATCCTAGAATGTCCAGGGAGCTCCAGCAGTCCCAGGAAGTGACTGAAGAAGGGAAGGGGGTCAGGGAATTGGCATGGTCAAGCCCTCCCTGCTGGACTTGTGCTAAAACATCTCCTAGTTGAGCTCATTTGAAATGCCGCCTCGGGGCGCCTGGGTGGCGCAGTCGGTTAAGCGTCCGACTTCAGCCAGGTCACGATCTCGCGGTCCGTGAGTTCGAGCCCCGCGCCGGGCTCTGGGCTGATGGCTCGGAGCCTGGAGCCTGTTTCCGATTCTGTGTCTCCCTCTCTCTGTGGCCCTCCCCCATTCATGCTCTGTCTCTCTCTGTCCCAAAAATAAATAAACGTTGAAATGCCGCCTCATCTTCCTTGTGCAGTATAGCCCAGTGGTGTTATTCTCTTTTGATGCAAACCATCCTGGAGGGCTCAATATGAGGCCCCCAAATTCCCCATTTGCCAAACAAGAGAGGTACATAAAAATATCATTCTTCCAGCTGTATCCCTAATGTTCCAGACTTCCATTCTCCTCCCAGGGTACTTTCTTCAAATTTTCTTTTTTTTTTTAATTTTTTTTTTTCAACGTTTATTTATTTATGGGACAGAGAGAGACAGAGCATGAACGGGGGAGGGGCAGAGAGAGAGGGAGACACAGAATCGGAAACAGGCTCCAGGCTCTGAGCCATCAGCCCAGAGCCCGACGCGGGGCTCGAACTCACGGACCGCGAGATCGTGACCTGGCTGAAGTCGGACGCTTAACCGACTGCGCCACCCAGGCGCCCCTCTTCAAATTTTCATTGGGTGGTGGTTTTGGGGACCTACCCTAGAGAGACATGTCTCTGTACAAATGTGGTAGATGGACACACACACATACACATACACACACACACACACACACACACACACACACACACAGATTCTATGCCTTGGGTTGGGAATAAACACATGAATATTTCAGTGAAATGCATGGGACCCTAAGTCTTAAGTAGGTTCCTAGCTGGAAGATGGTATACCCAGGCCTTTCCAAATAGTTAGCTCTCCAATCTAGAGATAGCTGGGCCAAATGGTCTCTGGACCAGCTGGTCTCCCGACTCTCCCCAGCTAACAAATGACCCTGGGGCCATGACCTCTCAGTGCCCTTTTCTCCATTCTGGGAGACAAACTCTCAAAACATCTCGGGTCCACCAATCTTGGGTGTCATAAACAAATAATCACAGAGTCTAAGGAAAATGCTTGGAAGGCCATGAACTCTGCATTTGTAACCCCATCCCTGTCAAAGTGCAATATTTTTAGTGAATGTAAGTTGTTTTTTTTTTTTCCCTGAAGACTTTCCAATCAGAAAAAATGAAACGTAATTATCTATGTTTGGGGGCACTTCCTGGTGCCATGTTGTTAGTCATCATGCTCAAATGTTCCCAGGTAATACTGAATGGCTTTGCCCTTCCAAGGCCTTCTGCAGTCTGCCCCGTGGGAGGCAGCTCCTCTCTGCACGAACGAGGCACCCGCAGTGTTGATGAGCACTGAAGGCTGCCTGTACCACCTCAGGGCTATGAGCACTGGCTCTGGTACCTGCAGAGATCTCCAGGCAGCACAGCTGACCCTCCCCAAGATAACCCCCCTCCTGACCCCCGGCTGAAGCTTTAATTTGATTTAATTAATGGACTGTTTTAGTGCTTTCTCTCAGGCCACCCAGAATTAAGCTTTCTCAGCACTCACCATGGTGTGATCATGTTGATACAAACTGCCCAAAGAAATCCGATCTCAGAAACAGATGGTAAATGAGATTCAGTGTTAAACATGTGCAGACAGGTCAGTCTGCATTGACCACGTACATCGGCGGTTCAGCACTGAATCCTCATGTGCCTCTTGATCGAAAATATTTATCTTATTGCTGAAAAAGAAATACCTTTGAGCTGTAGAGAGAAGTGCCCAGGTGGGAAAGAAGTGGGATTGCTTCATATTTTATAGAAGGTTTCCAGGAAGGCCTCACTGAGAAGGTTCCTTGGACCGGAAACCTGACCAGAGGTGTAGGAGCTGGCCACGTAGAGGCCTGGGGAAGGCACAGGCCGGCAGACAGGACAGAATGGCAGAGTCCTAAGGGCTCAGGAGACGGCTTGCCTGGCCCCATCAAGGAACGCTGATGCCGGAGTTGGGGGGAGGGTAAGCAGGCTTTGTAGGCATCGTGGCAACTCTGGCTTTACTCTTAGTAGGTAGGCAAACCATGGAGTGTCATAGGCAAAAGAGTGACCTAATCCGATTGATATTTTAAGAAGGCCACTCTGACTGCGGGGTTGAGAATAATAGCCTGTCCTAACCCCAAACTGTTCTTTGTGTTTGACCTCCCATCATCATGATGCCAGCTGAATGGTATGAAGGAAGCAGAGGGAAAGACAAGTTGAGGGGAGAGAACAAAGAGATTAATTTAGAGCGTGCTGAGTGCCTCCGATGTCACAAATACCAGATTCATACCCTCCTGATGGAAACCCCATGGGTGATCACATGTCTCCTTTGGCTGGAATGGTCCCAATTGATACTGATTGTTCTCATGCACGAGTAGAGCCTTGGATGGGGAATATATGGCGATTACGCTAATAATATTCGTTCCATTTCACAGACAGACTGAGGCTGAGAAAACTTGTGTAACTTGCCCCAGTTCACCAAGCCTGTGATTGAGGCCAAGGTTTGGAAGCCAGACTTTGCATCTCGGCACGTCAGATGTCTCATCAGTGAAAGGCCACGTTTTCCCCTCGAGCACGGGTCTGGTGGAAAACGCTAAAGCATTAAAGAAAGCTTGCTTCTTTTTCCAAACTTAGCTCAGCTCTTAGCATCCAAATCTTGCTGTAGGTTGCACGTGTTCAGAAAGACACTTACTTTCTCACTACTGAAAGTCTGGTAAATACAAATATTTTAAAGGAAACACATTTCTATTATGATGGTACTTCCATACATTCTCAGATAATTATTTCCTGATTGGAAGTAAACCACTAAACACACCTCCTGCTGGCTTACCAAAACCTAGCGTCACATATTTCTTCAGCCACAGTGGTGGCCCCAAATCTCTCCTCCTATTATCATGGGTCTCTCCTGAAGAAAACCCGGAGCCAGATCCTGTGAACAGGCCGTGAGCCGAGTCAGCATTCTTTTCAGCCCGGGGCATGCCGACCAGGCCATTTATAAAGATGGTTAAGAACAACGAAGCAATGGCGATGAGCAGCCCTTGGTCCCTTTCCCCACAAACATGGCAGATGGTGAGCAAATGGGAGGAAGGTGTGGAAGTCATGCGTGTGAACAGGCTCCGCTTGGCAGTGCTGGTCCCCAGGAGGAGACTGCTCTGATCCCAGCAGCAATCCAGCTCAGCCCCCAAAGAATAGTGATTTATAGACTAATAGTCTCAAAAAAAAAAAAAAAAACCCTTTTCTTTTGAAAACATTCCAGTAATCTTTTGAAAAGAAGAGGCAAAGTCACAAAATTAATTGGCTCAGAGTGTAAGTGCCAACTGCACGGAAAAGCACTCTTCTTGTGCTACTAAATTAAAAAAATATATAACCCTCAAGTGTCCCTAGGACTCTATCCAGCCTGGCAAACCTAAGTATTAATAGCTTCATTTTAAAAAGAAGTTCCTCTGCGATCATTCTTTGTGCTCTTCCCTGGGCCAGCTTCGGAATATTTTGACAGATGAACAGACAATCCCAAAATATTGAAGGTCAACCCCTCCGTAGTCCTCCTTTCAAACCCAAACCAGAGAAGCATCAATTCAGTGGTTTGATTCTGCTGTAGCTTTCCTTGATGTCACAAGAATAGTAAATGAACCTCTTGGCACCAAGAATGACTTTCCAAAAGCAATACTCAGCATGCCTGGACTGCGGCTTGCTCACCAGTAGGTTTTGATCTCTAGTTAAACCTGAACATTAAGGTGTCACTGTTTTTTCACTTTCTTATTTGAATGATTTTCCCCTAAATGAGCAAATAATCAATCTGGGAAAGGGGCAGCCGGATGGGTTTGTCAGAACTGGAGAAAAAGGACTGGATTGGATCAGCTCTGGGTATTATGTATTATGTTATATTGTTTTGTCGGAGAAAATGCTGTAGATGTGGTTGGTGTGCTTCGGCTAAGAAATTACCCCCTTAAACGGGAAATGCTAATGGATAAAGTTTCATTAGAGAGTTTGGGAAAGGGATGAACAGAATGATGCTGGGAGACATGCTGAGTCTTTACTGCTGCTAAAGTTAAATGAACCCAAAATCAATAGTTCATTTAAAGCACAATGGAGTTTCTTTTGTATCTTGGGTTTTTTAAAAACCCCTACAACTGCTTTCTACTTTTTTTTTTTTTTTTACAAGTAACAAACTGTGCATTTGTCAAATAGGAAGCGATTGGAAGAAATACAAAATAGGTGTCTAATAGAGTTTAAATAAAGTCCATTTTTTTTAATGCAGCTCCTTAAAACACCATAAATTGAGAAATAGCTAATATAGTAGGCCAATAGATTTCTTGTGTTTCTTATTGGGACCATGGATTTCAAAGTCCTTCTATACATCATTTTCAAAAAGCAGAATGGGTTCTTGATAGCTGTTAGCAACAGGGTGAAGAGTACAGGGGGGCTGTAGGATTCTAAATTTTTTGTTCCCCAACTGCAAGACAGCTCTAATTTTTCCTCATAGATACTTTGTATTTCTAACATTCCTACATCAGTTAGAAATGATTCATGTGACAGAACATGATGAGTCTTTTTTTTTCATATTTCTTATTCAATTTATTTAAACTAACAAAAGGAGTTCCCCATTTCTCCCTCCCCTATCCCCACCTCTTGCAACCACCAATATGTTCTCCATCTATGAGCTTGGGGGTTTTTTTGTTTGGTTTTTGTTTTTAGATTTCACATATAAAAGAGATCATGGAGTATTTGCCTTTCTCTGTCTGACTTACTTCACTTGCCAAAATGCCCTCGAGGTTCATCCATGTCACAAATCAAGATTTTATTTTTTTAATGGTTGAATCATGTTTCATTATATATGTAAATATGTATATTAAATACATAAATACCAAAATCATATATGTTATACCAAATAGTTATATCATTATATAAGTGTAATTATGCTATATATACCAAAACTATATATATTATACCCTGGTATGATACATGGGACATATAATTATATACCATAGATATAGTATAATTCGTATACTATACTACTATATACAATGACAAATTAGACAATTACTAATATATTATATAATATATAATATACAAATTATATACAACTACTAACACTATACAGTACTATACAAATTACTATACTATTACTATACTATACTACTATAGTAAATTACTATTCCTATACTATTACTCTAACATACAAATAGTATACAATGTTTGTATACATAATTATATTTTCATAATTATAATATAAAAATTATTTGGTATGATATCAGTACAGACATACAGTATATACTTTATCCATTCATCCATCGATGGTTACTTAGGTTCTTTCCATATTTTGGCTATTGTAAATAATGCTGCAATAAACTTTGTGGTCCTTATGGTTTTTTTTTTTCAAATTAGCATTTTCATTTGCTTTGGATAAATCCCCAGAAGTGAAATAGCCGGATCAAACGATGGTTCTATTTTTAATCTTTTGAGGAAACTCCATACTATTTTCCACAGTGGCTATGCCAATCTACACCACCACCAATGGTGCACAAGGGCTCTCTTTTCTCCACATCCTCACCAGGACTTGTTATTTCTTGTCTTTTTGATAATAGCCACTCAACAGACGTGAAGTGATATCTCATTGGGTTTTGTTTGCATTTCCCTGATGATTACGACTTGAAATCTTTTCGGGTATTTGTTGGTTATCTGAATGTTCCTTTTTTTTTTTTTTTTTTTTTTTTGAGTATAGTTGACACAAAATGTTACCTTAGCTTCAGGTGCACAGTACCTAGTGATTTGACAAGTTTGTACATTACATTGTGGTCACAAGTGCAGCTACTACCTGTCCAGTACATCACTTCTCTCGAAAAGTACGTACTTAGATTTGCCCATTTTTTAATCGGATTATTTGGGTTTTTTCTTATTAAATTATATGAGTTCTTTATCTATTTTAGATTGTTAGCCCTTCAACAAATATATGGTTCTGCCATTACTTCCAAATACTTTCTCCCATTCAGGACGTTGCTTTTTCATTTTGTTGCTGGTTTCCTTTGCCACGCAGAAGCTTTTTAGTTTGATGTAGTTCCACTGATTTACGTCGGTTTTTGTTAGTTTTTGCTTTCAGTGTCAGATTAAAAAAAAATCATGAAGACCTATGCTAAGGAGCTTACTTCCTACATTTTCTTCTAGGAGTTTTATGGTTTTAAGTTCTATGTTCAAGCCTTTAATCTGTTTTGAGTTAAAATTCATGCACGGTGTTAGATAGTGGTCCAGTTTCATTCTTCCGAATGTGACTGTCCGGTCTTCCCAACATATTTATTAAAGAGATTGTCCTTTCCCTACTGTATATTCTTGGCTCCTTTGTCATAAATTAATTGACCATATATATGTGGGTTTATTTCTGGGCTCTCTATTCCGTTTCATTGACAGATGGGTCTGCTTTTATGCCAATGCCATACTCGTTTGCTTTATGATGTAGTTCGAAATCAGGGAATGTAACACCTCCAGATTTGTTCTTCTTTCTCAAGATTGCTTTGGCACTGGAATATCTTTCAATTTATTTGTGTCTTCTTCAATTTATTTCATTAATGTGTTGTAGTTTTCAATATATAGGTCTTTCACCTCCTTGGTTAAATTTATTCCTATGTATTTTGTTCTTTTTGATGCAATTGTAAGTGGGATCGCTTTCCTAATTTCTCTTCCTGATAGTTTGTGGTTAGTATCAAAAAATGCAGCAGAATTTTGTGTATTGACTTTGTATCCTGCAACTTTACCTAATTCATTTGTTAGTTCTGACAGTCTTTTGATAGAATCTTTAGGGCTTTCTAGATATATGTCAGTTGCAAACAATGACAGTTTTACTTCTTCCTTTCCAATTTGGATGCCTTTTATTTCTTTTTCTTGCCTAACTGCTCTGGCTAGGACTTCTAGTACTACGTTAAATAAAAATGGTGAGGGTGGGCACCCTTGTCTTGTTCCTGATCTTCCAGCTTTTCACCACCGAGGATGATGTTAGCCGTGTGCTTGTCTCAGATGGCCTTTATTATGTTGAAGCACCTTCCCTCTAAACCCACTTTTTTGAGAATTTTTATCACAAATGGGTGTTGAATTTTGTCCAATATTTTCCCTGCATCTATTGAGATGATCATATGATTTTTATCTTTCATTTTGGCAACGTGGTATATAGTATTAACTGATTTGCGGATGTTGAGCCATCCTTGCACCCATGAAATCAACACCACTTGATCATGGTGTATGATCCTTCTAATGTGTTACTGAATTCAGTTTGCTAATACATTGTTAAGTGTTTCTGCATCTATGTTCATCAGGGGTATTGACCTGTAATTTCTTAAGACCCTTTTATCTTTTCCATTTCAGTCTTTTAGATACCCCTGGACACCAGTGCCACCCCACATGACTGTAGGGCAACTAAAACTGTCAGGATCTGGAGATTCATGTATTAAATGAGATCTTCTATGAGCAAATGCCTTTGCAAACAGTCAAACTATATACAAATATAAAGGATTAGTATTAAATACTTCTCCTTTCATTAAGCTGGCATTATCCTAAGTCTTTTATTTTGCTATATCTGAATTAATCTACAAGTATTCCTGTGGCATACAGCTTCTGTGTCCTGTGCCAAACATCAACCTAACAGGGATCGAGAATATAAAACGGAGCCCCTGCTGGGAGATAAGGCTAATCAATATGAACTTGGTATAGGAAGAGCAGACTCTCCTTGCAGGCTAAAGTGGAGGGGCAGGGATGGTGACTTCTCTTAGGGGGTGTGGTGGGTTCAAAGCATCAGTGAGCTACGGAGTGAGGACTCCTGAGGGGAGTTGAAGAGAAGAAACTGATGAGAAGGCAGAAAGAGGGGAGTTATCAGAGCTAAAATAAGAACTGAAACCACAAAACTGAGCAACTTCTGGGGAATGGGAGCCCTTCCTGAATCATGTTTTTGTCCTCCGGATCTTGGTACTCGTGGCACACGTTTGGCACTTTCTACCTGTTTGCATACATCTGTTTACCTTTACTTGTGTGGAACGGCTAAACAGACCACGGATGGGTATTAGAGATGATGAGGTGGCGAATCATCTACTGGAACACTGGGGCTCAAGGCAAGGGAGAGGACGGGGCTGAAGACGAAGAAGAAGTACACCTCTCTGTAGAGTTAACAACAAAAGTTAGAGAGAGCCTCAAAAGGGCGGGGAGGAATCAAGCATTTAAATCCATATGTTCAAGGAAAAAGGACCAAATGGAACCAGTGATAGGAACAGAAAAAAAAAATAGAGAAAACAGTGAAGTGAAGGTTGGTTTCATGCGACAGAGGTCAGGGTTGGAGAGGTGTTTAAGAACAATGATGGTAATAGCTAGTGGTTATTGAATGATTACTATGTGCCAGGAACAAAGCGCTATAAGCACATTACCCTGAAAACTAAGTGCATTATTTCATGTACCCCAAATCATCCCGTGACGTAGGTGCTATTTTTATCTCCTTTCATAGATGAAGTCGTTCCAGCTAAGAGAAGTTAAGTATATTGCCCAGGGTGACACAGCTAAACACATCACCAAACCAAGACTAACTCAAGTGTGCCTGGTTCCAGAGCCTCTAGAAATCTCCGCCTCTTTAAATATGAAATCAACAGTGTCAAATACAGTGGAGAGATCTAGGACACCAAGAACACACACACACACACACACACACACGAGTCACTGAACTTGGAACACAATGGCCATCAGAATCCATTGAGAAATAACATTTTCACTACAGCAGTGGAGGCAAAAAATAAGATGGCTCTCAGAGAGATGCAGGGAATGGATGGAAAGACAATTAAAGCAACGTGTCAGTTCACTTTTAGGCAAAACAAAACAAAACTGAGTAAGGGAACTCAGGTGCTCCTAAATCCATGACTGCTTATGTTTGTTCACATAGTATAGCCAAGAAGAAAGCCACACTAAGGTGGCTAGCAAAAGAGTTTACAGAAAGATGAGCTGATGACACACACACATCCTTGCATATACATTTCACCTCTGAATGGCCACACAAGCGTTAATCTTAAAGCCTAATATTCTAAATCACGAGTAGGCAAACTATGGCCTACGGGCCAAATCTGCCAGCACCTCTTTTTATACAGGAGCTGAGAATGCTTTTTTTACTTTTCTTAATGGTTAAAAAAAATTGAAAGCAGAATAGTATTTCTTGACAAATGAAACTTACATGGAATTCCAATTTCAGTGTCCACAAATAAAGTTCTCTTGGCATGCAGCCACACCATTAGTTTACATATTATCTACAGCAGCTGCCTCACAACCGTGGCAAGGCTGGGCAGTTTGGAGAGACTTTATGGCCCAGGCAGCATAATATATTTAGTGCCTGGCCCTTTCCAGATAAAGGTTGCCCATCTCTGTTCTAAATCATCTCAACAGTTTTAATTTTTAATACGTATCGCGAAGGAAAGGAAATTATATACCTGGCAAAGGTGCCTTATTGGTTCTTACAGTGGGTATCTCTTTCCACGGACCTCCATTGTTTTCATTCTCGGCAATCCAGGAGTCAACAGTGAGACAAAACACCTCACACGTGTCTATGTTTTCAAGGCTAATTTCTTCCAGACACCACCCGGGATCCTGTTCACTGTTGTCATGTCCAAAGCGTATTTTATAGATTTCACCAATATCTTTAAGATCAATCTGCAACACAAAGGAAAAAAAGGGGAAGTGAAAGTCCCCACATTTCTGATTCGATTTTTCAAATCAAAAATCCATATTCAGTTTTGAACTCACTATTTTCCCCACACATACTCCTTACTCATTTTCCTTAGAACTATTTACTTGTAACACTGTAAAATGCTGTTACGTATGGCAAAGCGTGAGCCCGTTGACCATGGAGAAACCAACAGATTAAATCCAGTTAGCATTCACGACATCTTTTTTTTTTTTTTAACAATTCATTGTTATTACCTTGCAAAATAAATGTTTTCTTGTGATCACTGATATACACGACTTACTCGGTAGTTAGGCCTGAAGAAGAGAATCTATTTCTCTGGTGTCTACAAGATATTGGATATTCCCATTAGGGAGGGATCCTGAGGAAAAGAAACCATATATATATGCTTCTGGATTTACACTAGGGCTCACCACGTAGCCCTGAAACAGTGGTACCGGAGAGACGACAACATAGCCAACAGTGTAGGTAACGTGATTAACAAGTAATTCCGCCTTATATTCCTCTGCACCTCACCAAACAACTAATTAGCCGACATGGTAACTATCATCAAGTATCATCCACTGTTCAGAAGGAACAATATTTTTCTTTTCATATGAAAAAAAAATTGATCGATTATTCTACCACATCAGTTTTCTATTGCAAACAATGACCTTCAATGCCTCTCACTCCTACGGGTCAGAAACCCAGGCACTGTGTGGCTCAACTGTGTTCTCTGCTCAGGGCCTCATGAGATGAACCCAAGGTATGGGTTGATCTAGGCTCTTCTCTGGAGACTCAGAGGAGGATTCTGCTTCTAAGCTCATCCAGGTTGGTGGCAGAATCCAGTTCCCTGTGGATTTAGAACCGAGGTTCCTCTTCCTTGACATGTAACCCTTCATCTCCAAGCCAACAAATTTGCTTTTAGGGGCTCATGCGATTTAGATTAGGCCCACCTAGATTCATCAGGCTCATCTCCCTATTTTAAGGTACTTAAGTTACATACCATGAAACACTGTAATTAGAAACAATTTCATTTGCTTCTGGTATTCTGTCTCCCTCCACCTAACTTCTTTTCTCCCCTTTGGTATTAGTATTACCATAAACATTCACATGGCCACAGGAAGTTACTCCTCCAGAGTTTATGCAGACCTACCACATGTTTTTTTCTACTAAAATATTTTTTACTGGTAATATAATTTCGGGTTGCTGTATGGGTGATAATTGTTGTGAATAAATTCTGTCCTGCAGCCAAAATTCCTTTTGGTCAGGATGCACAAGAGTTCAACAGAGTTGAGCTAAATAATTGGGCACCTCCTATTATTCTGGAACAAAGTGGTTGTAAAAATACTCTCATGTAGAAAATCCTAAAATCCTAATATTGGTGCTCAGTATAGATAACTAGCCTCCTACAGAGTTACAGTTGCAGATGGTGGAAAGAAGGAGAGAAAATAGAGGGCACATCTCAAAATCTGTTCAAAGGCAAATTTGTGTGGTGGCTCAAACCCTGGTTTTTGAAGTGAAATCTGGAGTTGAAAGTTCCCCTGCCCTTGCTGGTTGTGTAAATGGCAGCAAGTATGTCCACTTTTCTAAGCTTCCGAGTCCCCATCTGAACACTATAATAGTGCAAACCTTATAAAGTCTACACTAGCACTCAGTAAGTATTAGCAGCCATTGTTTTATCAATCAGAGTTGTGTACTAATTAGAAAATTCCTAAATTTACCTAATGTAAAGACAAGATTAATCTAAAGACAGGGTCCAGCATTCACAGTAGGAAATTAAAATTAGTATTTGGGCATCACATATAAAATTGAAATGAATAAAGCCTATGTCTTTCCCTGATGGTAAAAATAGGTCATTGTAAACAAAAACCAAATGGTGGCGTCATCTAGAAACTAAATCATTATTCACACACGATGTGTGCATGGGTTAGCCAATACAATCAGAACCGAATGACCGTACCACAGTCTGGCTAGTGCTATAGATTGTTCCCAAATTACTTCTAACATGTTAGCCAAACGGATTTGGAACTCTTTGTTCTGGCTTAACGTAGTCAACCTGGGTCACCTCAACTTTAGTAAAGTTCAAATGCAATATGCCAAGAAATTATTCTTGCACGTAACTGTTTTTAGTTTTCTCCATTTAACTTCCACACTTGAAAACGCACACAAAGTTATTCTATAATGTAGGATGGCTTTTCATCATACAGATGGACCCCATCATGGCTCAGTTATTCTCCAGAAAGGGAATTATGCTTAAAGTCATATGTGGTCACAGATTAAAATAAAAATTTTTTCAACCTGAGGACCAAAAAAGGCATATGGATTGCTAGATACAGGGTCAGAAAGAGAAAGGCAGAAGAAATATAGCCCATTCCCATCGCTGTAATGTCACATATTGAAAATCATAAGGATATCAATAAACGACTACATAACCAGAACATGAAGATCTAAAAAAATGTTATCTGAAATGTCTGATTTGGGTACTTGAAAATGGATTAAGTCTATATTGAGTTTAAGTAAGAAAATAAAGCACTTTGTATACCCACATTTTAAAAAAAATTATTCTGTTTATCATACATACTACTCCCAAGAATATTTTAAACTAGACTAAGTAAATTAAACCATTTTAAACATTTAACAAATTTGTATTACAAACACACACTGCTCTAAGCGAGCATATAAACAGGGAAAAAAAAAAAACAGCTCTCACATTCCTGTGAACCACTAATTCAATACGTTCAAGGTGAGAAATAAAGCAAGAAAAGTATGAGATGGTTTAGTACAGGTGGGGCAGGTAGCAAGGAACCTGGACCTTGAGGAATAAGCAGCGTGTCTATGAAGGAGAGAAGACAGAAAATGGTATGAGCGAAACCAAGGAGAGTGAACGTACTGCTTGCATCTGAGATTACTGTTCTGAAATTTTACAACTCTAGGTTTTATTCCCTCCCTTTGAACACAGTCTAGTACCCTTCCAGGTATGCATAGGTACTTAGCAAATGCAGATGTCATTGCCAGGAAGCGGCCCAGGAGCAGCTACTTGGGCTGGAGGACAGAGCACCACACCTAAGCACACAGAGGGACGCCCTGCAAACCCAAGTACCGAGACCTCCTGGCACTGGGATCTTGAGGAAGTTCCATCTTCTCTCTCAACTTCAGTTCCCTCGTTTACAAAATGGAGTAATTAAGAATCACTTTAGTGAGAGACTGCGAAGATAAAGGACGCATTAATTAGTGAAAACTTGTCAAATAAACACACACTAGGTCCTTAACAAAGAATGGTGATCTTAGTAATTATTATTATTCTTAACTAAAGGGGGATGGAAGGAAGTAGGTGAAAAATACAGCAGGGAGAAGGCCACTAAAGTGCATATGCTTCAAACCTGCAGGCATTCTTTTTCCGTGCCTTTGACCTTCCAGCACTGAGCCGGGCAGATGGGAGAAGGAGATAAATGGAGTAAGGTCAGCCCTCTCCCCCCATCAGGTCCTCAGCAGCCAGCGGAATCCCCAGGGCTGGTGGGCATGGGATCCCTGACCACGGGGTAGGCCTAATAGATCAGGGGGCTAGTTCTCAGAAGCAGAGCATGAGAGGAAAAGCACAGAGCTTGTCATCGGAAAACCAGGCCCAAGGCTGAGGGCTCTCATGTCAGTCATTTCATATCCCCGAGTCTCAAGTTTCTCTTTGTAAAAAGAGGGCTTTTGTAAGGACCAAATTAGATAATCTTGTGAAAACACATTGTAATTCATAGACCGCCAGCCCATGCAGGTCTCAGGACAGAGAAGAGAATTGAGAGGTGTGGAGAGGTCTCTAAAGAATAACCAGGACTTGTACTGTACCTTGTGTTCAGACCACCCCTTTTCTTGGAGCTCCCATGATTGAAATAGTTGGGAAAATTAGGTAGTAATTTGAGGGGTACTCAAGAAAGAATTTGAGGATTATCACAAAAAAAGGCCATTTTCATTTGTCAATGAAAATGGAAATAGTCACGCAAAAAATAGCAGAAAAGATTCTCAAAGCCAAGAAATGAACTTGAATAAAATACATTCCTTTTGCAAATTGCACAATACAATGCATATCCTCCCTTTCCAAAGATGAAGGCTTTTGAACGCTAAAAGTTGTATAGCCTATTAGAGAATGTTCAGATACAGAACTTTGAAGGAATAACCTGTATTTTCTAGAAAAACAACATGACTGGGGGATCTGTGAAATAGTCATACAAAAAGTTTATGGAAGAAACATATTCCCTCTTCAGATATCTAGTGTTGGGTTTTTTTGTTTGTTTGCAGAAAAAAATTTGTAGCAAATTAAAAAAAAATTTTTCTTTGAGTAGAATTGACACAAAATGTTACATTTGTTTCAGGTGTACAACATAGTGATTCAACTCCTCTATATGTTATGCTGTGCTCACCACAAATATAGCTACCATCAGGTATCTACTTTTAGATGTAGATCTTAATCCAGACATTTTTGCATATGGAATTACTGACCAGTTGGATTTTTCTAACTTGGAGATGCTAAATCTCTTCGTGCAAACGTCAGTATTTTTTTCAATAAATGGCAAAGGAATTCTTTTTACAAAAATTCTATTCTGGAAGACAATTCCATGGCCTGCAAAGTCTGTATTCTCTGTTTAAGAACACTTCCATAGTTTGGAAAAAGCATACTGGAACACAAATTAGCTGTGTGATCGCTGAAATCCCATCTGGTGGCATTTCCCCCTCCCCCCCCCCCCACCCCATGTCTCAATTTATACAGACATCTCATTTTACGTATTTATTGTCTTTCAAAAAGAACATTATGGCTTAAAAGCTCCGGACAGGAATGTCCAAGTGTAGACTGGAAACCTGGGCTCTAATATGTTAGAAACACTGAACATTATCAGGGTAAATTTTTAAGAGAAAGTAAGTCACGCCGCTAAAAATAAACATACAAAAACCAAAAGCATAAACAACTTGTTACATTATACAACAGGAAAATAAAAACTAAGATGCTTTTCTCCTCTGCCAGTCTTAGGCAAACGTTCCGGATGTTAATCAGTCCCCGTGCACCCCCCAAAGAGATAGGAAGTCCTGATAGGCCCATAATTATTCATTGGCTATCATTGGCGAGTACTTTTCCAGAAGCACTGCCCTCTGGCGTTTTCTGTATGCCAATGTCATTCCCCTTGAAAGAGCTGCAAAAGAAACGTTTCCTGACTCAATGAGTAAATAATAGATTTTTTTAAAGGGGGGAACATTGTGTCCTAAAATGTTTAGGCTTCCTTCTGAAACCAGACAAGAGTGCCTGAATTGAAGAATGCCTTATTTTTTTATTGTTGGTGCCAGTCACAAGTCAAGTTCAAAAGCCCTGGTCTCACCAGTCTTAAAAGATTTAAAGCACCTCATTATCTCAGATGTGACCAGGTTTTCCCAGTACCCAGTCCCTGACACTGACCTCATCTTTCAGGGTAAACAGCTTCTCATACAACTGGCTACCCAGAGTCTCTAAAGATTTGGAAGCTACTAGCTCTAAGCTAACTGTGGGTACATTATGCACTCTAGTCTTAATTTCTTGAGAAAACTTCAGTATTTGGTATTTTTTGGTTGTTGAGTTTATCTTCTCCACTGGACTCAACTTTGTGAGGACCTAAGCTCTCTTTTCCTTTCTGTATCCTTAGTATGTATAAGCATGTGGCATGTAAAAATGCATATAACATTTGTTGAATAAATAATTTAATTTTTGATATTTTTAAATTTTCATATGTTTCTTTCATTCTTTTTGCTATCAAAATTCTGCTGGATGAAAAAAATTGATGTTAATTTGCAAAACTATGATAATTTGCTATGACATACTCCTAGTAAATAGCCAAGCCCCAGGAACTAGAGAAAAGTTCTTAATCGTACCTCCCAGTTGTTGCTTTTTATTTACGTTTTTAATTTGTTTTAATGTTTATTTATTTTTAAGAGACAGACAGAAACAGAGCATGAGCAGGGGAGGGACAGAGAGAGAAGGAGACACAGAATCCTAAGCAGGCTCCAGGCTCTGAGCTGTCAGCACAGAGTCCGGCGGGGGGGCTTGAACGCACAAAGTGCAAGATCATGACCTGAGCCGAAGTTGGACACTTAACCGACTGAACCACCCAGGCGCCCCCTGCCCCCATTGTTGCTTTTAAAAAAATTTAGTAATGACATGCAATCCAACTAGTGCTGCCCAAATGAATGGGAAACAAATGGCTTTTACCTTATTATACCATCTGTATTTTTGAGAGTGAGTGAATTCTGTTGGGAAACAAATGCTGTCATCTTTACAAAAAGGGTTGTGTGATTAAGGCTAAAACCATTGTCCCATATCATGGATCTTTGACTTATTCCCACACACCAGAGATTTTTTTTTCTGGATTTTTTTCATAACTTTTGATACATCTTGGACAAATATAAACAGATTGTGATCAGTTCTGTATTCTGGTTCCACCTTCACCAGTGCCAGAGTAGCTGACATTGACTACTACTCAGCCACAAAAAGGAAAAAAAACTACCAGTACAGGCCACAACTTGGGTGGATCTCAAGGGGCACTGTGCTAAATGAAAAACAAAAGCCTAATGTAGCGGTATGATTCCAATTATATAACGTCCTCAAGATGACAAGGTAATAGAGATTGAAAACAGAACAGTGTTGGTTAAGAATGGTGCATGAGCGGCAGTGGGGTCTGGGAGTGTAAAGGGAGACCTTTGGGGGGGATGAAATGATTCCGTGTCATGACTGTGGTGGTGGTTACGTGAATCTACACGCCTGATAAAACGACACGTAACTATCCACACGGATTGTATAAATGCTGAAATCTTGGTTTGAAATTGAACTGTAACTTGTAAGATGAATCCACGGGAAGGAAAGTGGGTGCATGGGGTCTCTGTGAACTTTCTTTGCAACTTCCTGTGACTCTATAATTATATAATAATAAAAAGGTCAACAAATACGTACTTACTAGCATTTTGTTATGATTAGCAAGACCATCTAGAGGCCTCGTCTCTTAGGAGATAAGAGAATTTGTCCACATTTATTTCTCCTCTAGGCATTTGGCTAATTTGCCATTTTTGGAGCGCACAGTGACCTACTGCTTTAATTCTGATGTCAGCAGGTGAAGGCAGACCTTCTTCAGCTCAGCGTAATATCTACTTTTTCCTGGATTATTTGAATTACAATTCTCTGTATTTTTTCCTCCCTTCCCACACAGACAGAAATACATACGTTTTCGTACTTATAAATAATACATAATTAAAATAAGTAACAAAATACTCATATATTCGATATATCCATAAGATAAATTAAATGTGCAGTTTTAATTTTAGTACGTTTGCATCTATATAAGATATAAACAATTTGAAAAATGTAAGAGAGTTTGAATTTACTCACAATTTAAATTAAATTGTTAATGATTCATTTTTTTTTCCAATTTCTTTCTTTTATATTCCAGGTAATAAAAACGATGCTATGAATGACATCAACATTATCCAAAATCACAGTGGATATACTGAAAAATGATTCCTGCAACCAAATATGCTACTATCTGGGTAATTTTTTTCTGTTGCATTTTGCAGATTGTTTAATTCTTTTATTGAAGTGAATTTATTAAAATTTCACACGGCACAGGGCTTTATAGGAATCCCATTTATTAACACTCCTTATTTATTAAAATCGGTAAATAATTAAACATACACTATTATATACACCCTTCTTTGTATTATAACTACATTTTGTGCATTTTATACCCACTTTTCTCTTTTGAATATAATTACTAATTCATAGCTGTTCACAGTCTCCACTTTTTTCAATTAACTATTATGATTATTATCACTATTATGAAGATGGTACTTGAAGCTTAGCTAGTGCAGGCCCCTTTTAAATTTGTTCTTCTGTCCTTCGGCACTGCCCTTGACATTTCTGAAGTTATCATTGGGATTCCAGACAACAAAAGGATACTCCAGACCAATTCTGGGGTGTTTTTGGTTTTGTTTTGGCTCAAAGACATGGAATCAATTTTGTACGCAGGTATTCTGGTTCTTTTTAGTAGCGTGCATTTAGAGACAAAACACATTAGAGACAAAACACAGATGTGGGACATCTGAGAGCTTCAGGTGGTGGAAATGTGGCTGCTGTAGGGACAATTCGTGGAGACAGACCAGAAAATATGCATCTTTTTAAGGTCATGAGTTCGTACTAACATTTCCAATTGAATACATCAAGTTATGCTCCCTACCTTTCCTAGGGTCTGAAATTTTATCAACCACCGAGGCTGCCTCTGCTGATACTTTCATCCCCACAACCAACATAGGAAGTTAATACCTGTACCCCCTTTCTACAAATCAGAAGGCAGAGTTTGGGAAAGTATTAAATTGGCCTCTGTTATACAGTAAAGCAGAATATGGAATCAAATCCATAAATAATAGAATTTCTTTAAAATTTTCTTAATGTTTATTTTTGAGACAGAGAGAGAGAGAGAGACCGTGGGTGAGTGGGGGAGGGGAAGAGAGAGAGACAGACAGACAGACAGACAGACAGAATCCGAAACAGACTCCAGGCTCTGAGCTGTCAGCACAGAGCCCGACGCGAGGCTCGAATCCATGAACCGTGAGATCATGACCTGAGCCGAGGTCGGATGCTGAACCGACTGAGCCATCCAGGTGCCCCAATAATATAATTTCTTTGAGACGTAGAAGTCTACTGAAATTGGTGTCCATATGTTTATGTAAAATTTTTTTGTATGGTTTGGCAGCATCTATTTTTTTGGACAGACATCTACAGGGTTATCTTAGTATTCCAAAAAGCTGCTACGGTGTGTCTGATGGGGGTCCCTTTCTACTGGTTTTGTGTATAATCTGAAGAGCTCTTTCATTTATATAGGATAATCTTTCCATAGCTGTACAAAGTCTGTTCCATCATTTTTTATGGCCATTATTACCTATTCTCTTGTTTCTTTTTCCAAAACACCTTGGTTTACTTTCTGTTCGTGATCCTCTCCCCCTGCCTTCTTTTCTCCACTTTCTCTCGTTTCATTCTAGGGGATCGCTGCTGGCATGCCCCACACCACCGATTCGATCGTGGGGGGTGTTATCTCGCACTCCTCCAGTTTACATGTGAACTGTCACTCTACTGTTGCATTGTTTGTCTTGAAGACATTGCCGGCTCTACGTCTCATCTTGCTGTTTCCTCTTGTGGATTCCTGGAGACCATGGCTTCTCTTCCTCTTGTGAGGACACCAATCTCCCAAACGTGTTCTGGGCCCTGCAGTAGGGCACTGCACCGTCCTGATTCCACCGCATCCCAGCCTTCCTTCTAACCTCCAAGCCCCTGAGCACAGACTGCTCCCTGCAGGCCCCCAGCCCCATCTCCAGGGCTCTGCTCCTAGAGACTCCACCTCACAGAATGCAGTCTGTCACTGCCAATTTCCTCCTACATTTTTTTTTTTTTTTGCTCGAGTCTCCTGGGATTTGCAGTATCTACCTCGTTCTGAGATCCTGGCAGAAAACATCCTATGGCTTCAAGACAAAGCAGAACAAATAGTAATTTGCCTCTCAAAGGAGTTCCCCAGGGGGGAAAACCAGTAGCTGGCTTGTCCAGTGGGCGTTCACCCGAAGACTCTGCAGGGTTACTACCCCAGGCCTCATGACCTTTCCCCGGGCAGCTGCTCTCCTGAAGCAAAGCTGAGCCTGGCATTCTGACTCAGCTCCACATAGATGCCCTTCTGCATCAAGAGGTCTATTGCTATCCTTAGTTTTTGGTGCTGAAATGTCTCAGGGCTACTGAATCTTCATGCATTTGTGGGGAGATAGATGCCATTCTGAACAGAAAGTCTCAACCTAAATAAATCTGAGGGATTTTTATAAAATAGCATGTCTTAGTGTTGATAGAAGTGAGAGGACAGGAAATCTCCTGTCAGAACAGGCCATCATTAACGTACAGCTTATTTCAGCTACAGTTTGCATTTTTGCAAAGACGCTGTTTATTGAATCCATTTCACAGTTGAGGAAATTGAGCTAAAGTAGCTAGTCCAAGGTTGCACAGGAAGCATGCAAATTAAGAATGCAGGCCTCCAGCACACATTTGGTTCAAAACTGTCTGACCAAGGCAGCTTAAAATGACCTTGGTATGAGAAAGTGATCTCAGCAATTGTTAACACATTGCATCTTTGCAATGTTCAAAATGGTTGAGTTTTTATTTCTATGTGTTTTTTTTTTCTTATTTTATAGAGAAACTCAGGTTGTAAGCATTTGGGTTGGTCAAGCTTTATGACAGGAAATATAAGCTCTATAAGGAACTGTCACATGTCCCAATGATGAAAAGGGTTTCATGGTTCTTTTGTGAAAATAAAATAAAATAGGCCACATAGTAATTATGACCTTTTCTGCAAGTAGAATTCTATAATACTACAACCCAAGTCTAATAAATTAAAATGAAGAGTGTATATTGGTTTTAGAGAAAAATCTTTTACTTTATGTCTGTATGAACATCTGCAGAATTAACAGATGTAATAATAAGGGTTTCTAGAGTCATTTAACAACAACAACCACCAAAATGTTTTCCTATATAAGTGAGAAAATCATTTAGAAAATTGGCTGTGACTTACTACACTTTCTCTGTAGTAAACACAGTTTTATTTTGCACATGACACACACACATACACAGAATATACTCTATTTGTCAGAATCACTGATCTTTCTGGGTAGTTTTCAAATCCTTCTGCCATTAATAGGACACTACTCCGTGTAGTCTCATTCCCTACCACTTCCTGCCACATAAGTTCCTTTCTAGGCTGACTCTTTCCTCACCAGCTTCCAAAGGCCAGAGGTCTTGCCCTTCTACCAATCCCCTAGCCCAGCATATGTGTCCAGTTCTCTCTTCCACCTTTCCAAGCCCTGGGCAAAATTCCAACCTGACCCCACCTTTTCCAAAAGCATTCCAACTCTAATTTGTATCAAGCTCCTTTGTTTCTGATTTCTCCCAGCTCTTAATCATTCATACATTCATTCATTCATTCAGTCAGTCAGTCAGTCAGTCATTCAAATGTGTTATTGAGAGCTTATTACATACCAGGCACTGTCCTAGGTACTCGGGAGAGACAGTAATGAATAAAATAGGGTACCAACCCTTGTAGACCTAATGGGGTGAGAGAGACAACAGACACAAATGAGAAAAAATCAATGAGGTGCTCAGTCCCCTACACAGATGAATGGGTGGCCATTCTACATAGGATGTCCAGGGAAGGCCTCTCTGAGAAAGTGATGTTCAGGCAGAGGTGCGGATGATGTCAAGATATTGGTTGGTGGATATCAGGAGGGAAAGCATCGCATGTGGAAGGAACAGCTACCATGATCTATTAAAAGTCCTAAAGTGGGAATGAGTTGGGATTGTTCAAGCTTTGAGCAGAAAGAAGTTAAATGGGCTTTTGCAGCCAGGAGAAGCACAGAATGGGTGAAGGACAAAGAGGCAGATAGGTACCATTTGTCAGGAGTGGGACTGTAAGCAGGACATTACCTGATCTGATTTGTGGCTTAAAAAAATTTCACTGACTGCTCTGCAAAGGAAAGACTGCACGGAGTAAAAGAAGAAGCAAAGGGACCGTGTAAGAGACCAATGCTTCATCTGAGTGACAGAACATGGGGACCTCGACTAGGGTGTTGGAAATGGAAATGAAAAGGGATTCTGAACATATCTGGAGGTGCATTCTATTCCCCATATTTTATCTGACCACATCCTTAATTTCTTGGGCTGAAAGTCTACCTTTATATTTCCAGGTGAGACAGTATTCTCACTGAAATCCCATCACAGTTTGGTACTTGCACCTCTCTCCTGGTTTGTGTTCGCATTATCCATCTGACACAAGCAGGGAGTCTATCCCTTCATTCCTGTCTTCTTCCTGGCTTTTAATGGCCCTTAGCATTTCCCACATGTCTCTAGTTGTACAAGGCCTTAGCTTTATGAAGACATATTTTGAAAGCTCCTGCATGTCCCGAATTGCAATTCTCTGCTATTCTCGAATAAACTCCTTTGTGCTGGGGGAAAAAAAAGGAAAGAGAAGAAAGAAAAAGGAAAGCTCCTATTTGTTTCTATGTGTTCTATGCATTTTAGAATAGCTTTCAAAATTTTAGTTCATCAGCTAAATCTCTATGTAGTTACAGTGACTTTATTAAATACGCCTTTCTCTCTTTGGTATTGCTTATAATTGGAGAGTAAGGGTTTTATTTTTAAGAATCTATCTTTCTTTGCAAGTGAAATCCCCCAAGGTTTCACATTTATACCTGTGAAAGACAGAGTTAAGACTCAGCAGCCATTTCAAAGCTAGTAGACAAGAAATCTGTAACACGCAGACAAGGTTATGGTCAAATTAAGATATATCAGTATGCTACAGGTTCATAGCCATGTTGTATTAAAATTTCAGAAGTAATAATCCCATTAGCAGCTAAGGCAAACTGTTCATGTCTAGACATAAGTTAATCCCCATTATAATAATTACCTACAACTGAGCCAAATATGAACTATTGTTCTGGAAAATATTAACATTAGCAAATAGAACTTCAAAGCAGGCATCTGTTTTTTAAATTTACAATATCAGAACTAGTACTCTTCATTCTCTCCCTCCCTCTCTCTCTCTCTCACTCACTGCCACCCATCCCTCCCCACACACATTTATATTATTGTGAAAATACTACAAGAATTAAAGGGCTGGGGAGCAGTTTGCAATGTTATCTAGTCTATTCATCTTGAGAATAAGAGGTCTACAAATGGACCATCCTGGTCCATGAAGAAGATTCCAGACTTCCTTGGAAATCTACTTCAATATTCACATCTTACGTTAGAAATATTGTTATCAAACTACATTGTCTGGAGTATAACAAATCAATACTGGACATATTCATAGTCTAGGATATCAAGAGTGAACTTTTATTGAGTTGGTGTGGAAATTAAATAATGGTCAATAGATTATTTTTTATTTAACTTAATAAAAGTAAAAGGAGAGAGTTTCTAATTAGTTTTTAACAGCTTTATTTATAGTTGATATACAAAAACTGTATATATTTAATGTACATAATTTGATGGGTTTGGACATAGGCATATACCCATGAAACCATCACTAAAATCAAAGTGATAAACACGTCCATCACCTCCAAAATCCCCTTTGAAGAAGAGAGTTTTAAGGCTTGATTTTAACTTGAGAACTAGACAATAAGCTTTTCTAAAACTTTGAGACATTCAACAAATATGTCCCAGAATATTTTGAAAATAGTTCTCCCATAAACCAACAGTCTTATAAAAGAATAATTTGGCCATAAAGGAGAGAATTCTGTGGTTGTGGGTTAGGGGAGAGAGGGGTGTGTATGTTTACCAAATTACCTACATTACAAAAGAAAGGCTGGCCTTAGGCATTATTTCCACTGTTTTTAAAGGGCCCATGGGCATCACCATTTTGTGATCATGGTAAACCTCTCCAACGTCCGCTTAACAAAGTAAAAATTCTACCAAATGAAAGAGCGTTAAGTAACCAGCACACCTGAGAGAGAGAGAGCTTTGAAAACACAAGAACCAGGGCTCTTACCTCATGGGGCAAACTGGGAAACTAAATTCCACATTCATGACTCCCACCAACAGACAGAGTCCCATTACGGGGCCTATTGGCCACAGAACTTACATGGTGAGTTCTGAGCAAACACACCAGGTTTTATGTGCTAATGATCATCCATCACGCACCTTGTTCTCCATAGGGAAACCACCATCTACTACATGCTATATGGGCACCAAAGCCATCACTCTGAGTGCCGTTACTCTGAGTTATTTGGGGGTTGATTTGTTTGCATTGTTGCTTTTGTTTTGTTTTGTTTGCTTTTGGTTTATTTTGAGTGCCCACTCATTCTAGGTTGGTGTCACTTAAAAGCTTTCTTCCTTCTTCGTATTCCATGAACTTCTTGGAGAATTTCATACTCCATTTTTCAGAATTACAATGATAAGAATCTGGGGGTTTTCATTTAAAATGAATCCAGTCTTGTAATCAAAATCGAAGTCAGGATTCAAGATGTTTATCTGGTCTAATAAACCAGTGATGAGAACATGTTGAGAAAAGGAGATTGTCTGCCAAACACTTCACATATGTTATCTTAAATCCTTACAGCAACTCTAGGAGATACACATAATTGTCTCCATTTTAAAAAGAGGAAACTGGGCTTCAGAGAGGTGATGTCTTTTGCCCAAAGCTCCGTGGCCCTTAAATTTCAAGCAGGAATTTTAACTCAAGATGCTTGGATTTTATAGTGCATATACTTCCCACCGCATAGCACCCCAAAACAGCTGGACAATCCTATCTCAAGAGGTGAACCTGATCCACATAGGAACACAAGACAAAACAAAACAAAGCAGAAACAGTATACCTGGTGAAACACAGGAGTAAATCAATCTTTCCTCCTTTCTTCCTTCCCCCTTCACTTCCTGTATTATCACCCCCTGTGTGGATATAGTCTGCGCTTTATCGAGTAAATGTGTGCGGATGTCATATGTATGAGCGCATGTGTGTGACTGTACCTCTGAGGACCAGCTCCCAAATGTTCTACAGTATTTTCCAGGGGACTAAGTAATATTAATCATGTGTAAGAGCAAACACATGCGTGAGAGCAAACAATTAAACAATGTTACAGATGATTAAACAACAGATGATTAAATTAAAACGTCCTTTACATCTGCTGAAATGGAATGTTTTTGTCATTTTACTCTAAGTGTAAGAGAGTGGACAGCATCCGTTCCAATACCCCTGTGCTCTCCAGGCAGCGGCCTGGTTTTACCATGGCACTGCATTTCCATTTGCATTTGGAGCAAAGGTTAACCATTTCTGTAAATGCTGACACTACACTTTGGTACAGTTAAACAGTACAGCACAGACATGGTAACACAAAAAAATAGACTGAATGAGTACAGGAGAAGCCACTCTGACTTGGGCCGGAAGAGACTGAGCTTGTTGAGGAGTAAAGACGGAGAAGTATTCAGGGCGCATCCAGCACTGAGTCAGCACATCCCTAACGTGTACAGGAAGGCCGTTCGTGAAACTCAGTCCCCCCAAATAGGGTGACAAACCTAAGGCCTGGAGCTCTTTTCTCAGCATTCTAAGATGCAGCCAATTAGCTCTGTCCCCGAGGCCAGGTAAAGAAGAGTGAAATATATTCCACAGGAACAAGGTAGATACCGATTTGATCGCCCACCATCAGTAGACTTAGGAAACTGCTGGAAACAATTTAGGTACACAATCACCCCGTGATCCACAGGGATCCATTCCAAGACTCCTAGATTTCAGTGGATGCCTGAAACCGCAGGTAATGCTGAACCCGGTACAGATTATGTTTTTTCCTATACATACACACCTATGATCATTTAATTTATAAATTAGAGACTGTAAGAGAGTAACAACAATAACTCGTAATAAAATAGAACAATTGGGGCGCCTGGGTGGCGCAGTCGGTTAAGCGTCCGACTTCAGCCAGGTCACGATCTCGCGGTGCGTGAGTTTGAGCCCCGCGTCAGGCTCTGGGCTGACAGCTCAGAGCCTGGAGCCTGTTTTGGATTCTGTGTCTCCCTCTCTCTCTGCCCCTCCCCCGTTCATGCTCTGTCTCTCTCTGTCCCAAAAATAAATAAACGTTGAAAAAAAAATTTAAAAAAAAAATAAATAAATAAAATAAAATAAAATAGAACAATTGTAACAACATACTGTCACCAAAGTTACGTGAATATGGTCTCTCTCTCTCTAAATAACTTATTGCACTGTACTCAATTCTTCTTCTTGTGATAATGTGAGATGATAAAATGCCTACATGACGAGATGTAGCGAGGGGACTGACGTAGGCACTGTGACGCAGCACTGCTACTGACCTGATGACAAGTCAGGAGGACCATCTGCTTTCTGACCACGGTCGGCCATGGATAACTGAGGCCGCAGAAAGCAGAACTGTGGATAAGGGGGGTGGGGACGACTGTAATTAGAGGTCAACGCATAAGTCTTCACCTTCATGCTCAAACCGTGACTTACTTTCCTGGCCTTCAAGCTAGAGGAGTTGGGACTAGATTTCCCCTTCATAGCTTCTCACCATCACCACAATAAGACTCTCAGAGAAAACAAGAAAAAAACCCTAAATTTTGACTTGTGGCACAGAAGTGTTGATACCAATAAAATCTGTTGGCCAGATGGATTAGTAAGAATGACTTCCCACAGGCATTTAAGCAACTGAACTAACTATAGCTTGAGTCTTTGGAGAATTATCGAAAATATCATTTCTAGGTCCTTTACTCTCTAATTCAACAGACAAATGGTAGATAGGTAACAGATAGGAGATAGATGATAGATGATAGATGATAGATAGATAGACAGACAGACAGACAGATATAGGTAAATAAATGTAAAAGAAGGAGAAGTGAAGGAGGAAGGAGGAAGTGAAGTACCTAGAATCATGTAAATGAGAATCTACTCTTATGCTTGAGATGTAAAATTAACATATACTTAAGAGACAAAGGAAAACCAATGGAAGTGAAGACTTAAATAGCTTTATGGATGTTTCCAAGGTGGATTACTGAGCAGCCACGCATGAGGATGAGACATGTGAGCATGAGTCTGTGTTATTATGTTGTTGGAGCCGATATATCTGGCAGAAAATATGTGCATTTTATAAGGAAATAAAAACCTGGTGAATGTACACATGTCTCATGCTATTGATGACATCTGTAAGTTTTTCTCTTGGTCTTGCTAAAACTCAGTTGTGCCCACTCTGTAATTTACAGACAAGTTTCAGACACGAGGATACAAACTGTTCTTGAAACTGACTCCACAAATCTTGGTGTTTTACAAAATGTTTTTATGCAATTATAACTGAGCTCCCTCTCCAAGACTGCAATTCAGGTCTCTGGTGAGGAAGGCTCAGAAGCTAAGTCTTGCTGGATTCTGTGAACAGAGCAAATATGTCGCAAGTGAGCTTTCCATTTGGGTTAGCTATGCAATCGTGAGTTCAATGAAAAACCTCAAGATCAAATTATAAACCTGGATCAGTTGAAACCTGGAAACTTTAGTGTTCCCCACCCCTAACTTTTTGAATTCCTGGCTTCTACCGATTTTTTTAAACAATGGCTGGAGATATCTGAGGTTTGGAGTATGTGTTTAGAACGCACTATCCCTTTGACCCACTTCACAGATATCGGAGGGTCTGAGTCTGGCTGGTGCCCAGTGCTGAGGAAGCAGCAACGTATAAGGCCCATATAACCCCTTCTGTCAGACACACACTACATGTCACACACGGATTCAGGTCTCTAAAATGTTAGTGTCAGATGTGGGGGGAACTACAAGAGAGCCAGCAAATGTTGTGGAGATACAGCAAATGTTGCCTTAAACTAGTCCAGACTGTAAGGAGTGTTGATGATAATCTGCTGAAGGTGGGTCTGGGGACCATCAAGTACAGGCAAAAGGCAGGCAGGAGGGCCCTGCACCGAGGACACCGTTGAAGTGTAGGCGTGCAAAGGCAAGGTCAGGCTTTGGTTGGAAGGAGCAACGATTGCACAGAAAACCGTACTTCTGCACATCACAGCAGAGCAAAAGGGACAAAACCTTGTATATTATTTGCTTGTCAAATCAGGGGAGTTCTCCCTTCTCTAAGCTAGGCCTCATTTTGGTTCTTTTAAAACAAACAAGGAGGGGCGCCTGGGTGGCGCAGTCGGTTAAGCGTCCGACTTCAGCCAGGTCACGATCTCGCGGTCCGTGAGTTCGAGCCCCGCGTCGGGCTCCGGGCGGATGGCTCGGAGCCTGGAGCCTGTTTCCGATTCTGTGTCTCCCTCTCTCTCTGCCCCTCCCCCGTTCATGCTCTGTCTCTCTCTGTCCCAAAAATAAAATAAACGTTAAAAAAAAAAAAAAATTTAAAACAAACAAGGAAAGGGGCATTTCAGGGTAGCGAGAGACCTAGAGACAATGGGACGAGGATTTACTCTCTCCCTTCACTCTCTACACAAAACCACATTTCACGACATTCAAAGCTTCCCACTATTATGTCCCCCAGATTCCTATGTTGAAATGCAAACCCTCCAGTGTGATGGCACTAGGAGGAGGGCCTCTGAGGGGGCATACAGTCAGGAAGGTAGAACCCGCACGAGTGGGGTTAGTGCCTTACGAAAGCAACCCCAGAGCTTTCTCATCCTTCTTCTCCCACGTGAGGACACAACGAGAAGTTGCAAGTCAGCAACCTGGAGACCTGGAATAGGTCCCTCACCCAAGCCCAGCCATACTGGCGCCAGACCTCAGGCCTCCAGAACTAGAAGTAAATTTCTGTTGTGTATAAGCCACCTTATAGCAGCCCAAATGGATTAAGACAAACACCCTGGGCTTCATCGTCTACATGTCTATTTCAGCCTTTGTTCACGCAGGTACACAGATTTGAACCTCTTGACCGGTGGGGTAAGAAGCAAAGAGGCCTCTGCTTCAAAGCCAGAGGGATGGGACTGCGACTTTCTGCGACTGGCAGACAGAAGTTGTGAATTTTCTCTGCCATGGCGGACAGATCCCTCTCTTTTCTCTAGCAGCAACATTAAACCCTAAGCAGCAAAGTGTTTGAACAGGGATTTTCCACAGGAACAGCGCAAGCATTACATGTGTCCTCTGTTGCAATAATACGAAATTTATTTTTTTCTAAAGAAGGAACACATGGATTGGTGGGATGTACTTGGGAACAATAGTTAACAGTCGATTTCCTTCCAACTGGTTTCCAATAGAAGGGAAAAAAATAAATCAGTCTATGGTGAGTTTTAAGAGGCTTCATGCCTGTGAAAAGGATTCGAACGTTCCTGGGAACACTGCAATCATTCGATAGTAATAATTGTAGCAATAGTTATACTAATGGCAAAAGGCAAAAGACAGAATAATGAGACTTTAAAAAAAATCTATTTAGAAAGTGATCAGCTACTATCTGTAAGGAAATAATTGTGCAAAATATAGGATTAAGTATTACAAATACTCAGAAAACATCCTTTCTGGAAACCCTTATGTTGACATTCAAACAATCATCTCAGTGATTGCCTTACAAGCAGGGCGTTCCAGCATAAAAGTCATGTTAAAACATTGCTTAGTATCTTTCTTATCCCAAGATAATTATAAGTTCACGCTGATGCCAAATGTAAATTTTGTTTATTTCTCTCTGAAAACTGTGGCAGGGATCTTAACAGCATTCAATGGAGCATATGGTCAGATGTGTGCATTATTTTGAAAGGTTACTCACATATGTGCTCAAACACATATGTACGTTCTGTTTAGAACGGTGATAGTGCTCACTGGTCTCAGCTTTCGTCAGTTTATTTCACTTTCAGATGAGCTTTTGCACCGCACCCTCAGCAGTATTGACTTATTAAAATGCTACCGTTTGCCAACTGGAATACTGTCAAACGTTTTCCAGCTTTCTCTTTCGCACGGCAATTCAGAAGAAAATGCTCCCGCTGCCACACTGCATCACAAATGACTCTCTCTTTCCCACCTTAAGTAATAGAAGCTGAAGTTGCCACTTAATTTTCAGCATCGACCTAAGCCACTGCAAATGACCTGCGCGCAGTTCTCCGCATCAAGGTCTGCAGCATAGTTTGCTCTAGGAGAGAGGGCTATTTTTCCCTAGCAAGGCCACCAAACAAAATAGACTTTTCTTTCTTTTACAGTACAATGGCTGTGAAAGGAACAGTCATCTTTATGTATAGCATGCCTTTCTGGCGTAAGGTTGAAATAAATACAGAGAATATGCTTGAATTTAAGGCTTTTACGAACAACACGGTCCCCTACGACTTACATCCTGCGTGAATCTGTCTTGTACATAATTCAAATGCCACGAGTGGACACCGTATCTTCCACTGAACCCCTATGGCTGATACTATCTTACCAGACTGTTTTGATGTCCTGTGAAAATGTGGCCTCCTCACGGAGCACATTCATAACTTACACTGGTCCTGATCCAAGTTCTGCATTGCAGAATGAAGAAATAGAAAGGATGAGGAAGAATATGAGTTGTTTATTTACGATACCATGCGTGTTAACAAGCTGTGAGTACTTCTAAACTTCAGAAGGATCTCCAAGTTAAGAAAAGCAAGTTTGATCTCGTTAGATCCACGTTCTTTCTAGGTAAGGGCAAAAAAGACGTAAACGTGATTGCCCAGAGTTTAAAAATAAAGACAGAAAGATGTAGGTAAACTCTTAAGAAATGAAGGTTAGAGTGCTAAGTCAAATCATTTGTATAAATTGAAAACTATTCAAATATTGGGGTGCCTGGGTGGCTCCGTTGGTTGAGCATCCGACTTTGGCTCAGGTCACGATCTCACGATTCGTGAGTTCGAGCCCCGCGTCGGGCTCTGTGCTGACAGCTCAGAGCCTGGAGCCTGTTTCAGATTCTGTGTCCCCCTCTCTCTCCACCCACCCCTGCTTGTGCTCTGTCTCTCTCTTTCAAAAATGAATAAACAGAAATAAATAAATAAATAAGTAAATAAACTATTCAAATATTTGCTAGAACTAGAGCGTTTAGCCCCAAAGATGGCTTCTCTTCCTCATTAGCATTATAAAATGATAGTCATTAGTTTTTATGCCATAGGACAGATAATATTGACTGATAGAACTTACAGACTTTAGTGGACTCTGCGAAGTTGATCTAGGTTGAATGGGGTGTGGCCATGAAGGACTATTCTGATAACACAACAGAGCTTTCAGGTAGAAAAGAAGGAGAAATAGATAAGCAATGTTTCTGCATCAGATCCTCCTAAGCTCTGGAGGTTGGTGCCCATGGAGGAGTAAGATTTTTAAGAAAGAAATGGTAAAAGAATGAATCAAAATGAAAAATGAAGGAGAGCCTTGCTCACATCTTCCGGATTTATGAAGAATCTTACTGATGAAAAAAATGATTGGTAATGACCAACTAGGTGTCTTAATCCATGATAGAATGAAGCGTTCTCAGGTCAGGATTATGACCCTCCTATAAGTTATGAACCTCAGTATGAAATCAAAACCATTCAAAACAGGCTGATTACAAATCTGTAGAGGATGTGATGGATGCAGACGTGCCCACCTTCACACTCTTGGCAGCTACAGGATGCTGGATAAAGCAATGACATCTTCTTCCGTTCACTCTAGGAATCCCAAAAGAACTTGCAGAGACCCGTGGGCAAGTCAGTCTAGTTAGTGGAAAGCATCTGAGTCCAGTTTACTGAAGGCAAGGGCCTTCTGAAGGATTACTAAGTGGCCAACATTTTGCTACTCCTGAATCTGGGAGACAGAGAACTTTATTGTACCTAAATGAACTCCATATCCTGGAAGTTCCTTTTTATGTGGTTGTTGAAGAAGGCGTTTTTAGGGGTGATGACGGTTAATTTATATGGCACTTTGACAAGCCATGATACCCAGATACCTGGTCAAATATTATTCTGGATGTATCTGTGGAGGTGTTTTGGATGAGATTCAAATTTAAAGAATGGACTTGGAGTAAAGCAAACTGTCCTCTGTCCTCCAGAATATGGGTGGGCCTTGCCTAGTCAGCTGAAGGCCCGAACAGAGCAAAATATTATCTCCTCAAAGCAAGAAAGAATTCTGCCAGCAGACTGCCTTTGTGCTTGGACAGCAACACTGGCTCTTTTCTGGGTCTCCAGCTTGCTGGCTCACCCTGCAGATGTCAGACATCCATCCCCATGAGCCAATTCCTTAAAACTCTCTCTGTCTCTCTCTCCCACTCCCTCTCCCTCCCTTCCTCATGAATACACATCATGTTGGTTCAGTTTCTCTGGAGAACCCTAATACAAGTGCACTATATCCAGGTACCTCTCTAAGTTAAGGGATAAGCTCAACTCCAAACAAACGAAAAGACCAGTATCAGAAACACACATCCATACATCATATAGTTATACTCAGGCAGTCAAAAGAATGAGTGGATTTAATGAGATGGCCGAGGCACATTTTAGCAATGTAATTCTCTAGCCACGTAACTACCATGATTACTTCTGACTAAAAAGAGGAAAATCTCCTCCCCTAACATTAGTAGAAGATTCAGTTCATTAGATTTTGCTCTTTGAAGGACAAGTGACAATTTTCCGCCATGTTCTTTGAGATCTGTCAAAGTATCTCAGTCTTGGGGCACCGGGGTGGCTCAGTCAGTTAAGCATCCAACTCTTGGTTTCGGATCAGGTCAGGCTCCTGAGTTTGAACCCCGCCTTGGGCTCTGTGAGGACAGTGTGCACAGGCTGCTTGCGATTCACTCTCTCCCCTCTCTCTCTGCTCCCACTCCACTCATTCTCATTCTCTCTCCCTCTCCCTCTCCCTCTCCCTCTATCTCTCTCTCTCCCTCTCTCTCTCTCTCTCTCTCTCTCTCTCTCTCTCTCTCTCACACACACACACACACACACACACACACACACACTAAATAAACTTAAAAAAACAAAAAACAAAGTAGCTCAGTCTCTAACCCAGTGGGCAAAGCACAGCATAATAAAGACCTGGCAAAGTCTGACACAAGGTTGTATGTGCATTGCTCTTTCAAGTACCTGTTCATTTGCAGCCTACATTATGACAGATGGAGAAATTTTAATTAAATGACATACACAGAATACCTCAAACAAGCTTGGCCCCTTGCAGGTGGCCAATAAATACCAATTCTGACACCATATCATGCAAATAAGAATGAGACCTCTCTGCCAACAAGGAACTGTTCATTTTTCTCTCAGAAACCTAATTCTGTGGCAAATCTGACCTTAAAGACAAAGGTAACTTAAATGGATGCACTCCAGCTTATTTCCAGCACACCCAGCATTCAGTAACCTTAACAACAGTATTTTCTCAGGGTGATGAGACCATCCATCTCCTCTGGAGATACTAAACGTTCTTCCTCACCCATCACCGGCAAAACATTTTAAAACAAGGAATATTTTTAGAGAAAATACAGGGAGGGAAATGTACAGGAATATATGAGCCATTCTTGGAATTTCGATGCTGGCCAATACTCTGTCTTTAAAAATATCACCAAATAATTGTAAGCTTGATTATATATAAATTATGAGTTCTTAAGGCACATGAGTTCACGTATAGCAAGGTGTAGAACTTTAGGAATTGTGTTCACGAAACAAACGTGGGAGTGAAAAAAATGAGAAATCTATTTGAAATTTTAAACCAGCGCCACTGCTTGCCAAAAAAACCAGTTTTAAGTCTCTGCTAAGATGTAGCCAGGGAAACCCTGTAATGAGAGATGGCTTTTTGTAGTTTTTAACCAGCCGAACCTAAGATAAATGTCGATGATTATACATTGAAAGGATGTCCATCTTGAAGCTTTCCAGTTGACGCTATGTTAAGGAAAAACAAACAAAGACAGTGCATTCATTATCTTCTTCTATTTTTGTATTAGACACAGACACTCTGCACAAGAGCAGAATAGTCTCCACTCAGAAGAATCAGTGTTTGTCTTTTAGCACCTAACACACATCCTGGAGGCTGCTGGCACACAACCCTTGATGAGGTACTCATGAGGACCCATCATTCACAAAGTTTCAGATGCCTTATGTAACGGCTGGATTCTCTAGCAGCCTGGAAATCATTGACAACATTCATCTGCCTTCTGTGGCACCTGCAGACATGAAAAAAATCGAGGGAAATGAAAAACATTTCCACTACATGAACATGCAGCTGGTGTCATTGCCAGGGACGTCATAACTAACGTATGGACAAAACGCCAAGGGTCCAGCCAGGTTGCCTGTATTTTCCAGTTGTATAAACTCAGTCACTTTCTTGAAAAAAGTTCAATTAATTTGGCACAGTTTCATGAGGTGTCATAGAAAACAGGTAAAGCTATTCGGCATAAGAGGATTCAAGTCATAAGTGTAAAAGTTCCATGGTTTTATGTCTTGTTGTTGTTGTTGTTGTTGTTGTTGTTGTTTTCATTAAGATTTTTTTCAGGCTCACAACAAAATTGAGGAGGAAGGTACAGAGATTTCCCTGGTACCCTTTGCCCCAACACATGCAGAGCCTCCCCCATTCTCAATATCCCCCATCAGAATGGTCCATTTATTACAACCAGTGACCCTCCATTGACTTGTCACACTCACCCCAAATCCATAGTTTACATTACAGTCCACTCTTGGTGTTGTGTATGCTATGGGTTTGGAAAAATGTATAATGGCATGTACCCATCACACGACATCATACAGAGTATTTTCACTGCCTTAAAATCCTCTGTGCTCATTCCTTCCTTCTCTTCACCCAAACCCTGGCAACCACCGATCTTCTGTTTCCATAGTTTTGCCTTTTCCAAGGTGTCATATCGTTGGAATTCTACAGTATGCAGCCTTCTCAGATTGGCTTCTTTCACTTAGTAAGATGCATTTAAGCTTCCTCCATATCTTTTCATGGCTTGATAGCTCATTTCCTTTTAGTGCTGAATAATATTCCATCGTCTAAATGCACCACCTGTTGTTTATCCATTCACCTACTGAAGGGCATCTAGGTTGCTTCTAAGTTTTGGCAATTATGAATAAAGTTACTATAAACATCTACGTGCAGGTTTTTGTGTATACTTAAGTTTTTAACTCCTTTGGGTAAGTACTGAAAATTGCAAATGCTGGAGTATATGGTACGAGTATGTTTAGTTTTGTAAGAAACTGCTAAACTGTCTTCTGAAGTGGCTTACTATTTTGCATTCCCACCAGCAATGTATGAGAGTATTCCCTCTGCTTCTGTTTTCTGAAAGAAATTGTAGAGAATTTGTATCATTTCTTCTTTAAATGTTAGGTAGAACTCACCAGTGAACCCATCTGGACATGATGCTTTCTGTTTTTGGAAGGTTATTAATTGATTAAATTTCTTTAATAGACACAATCTATTCAGGTTGTCTATTTCTTTTTGCATAGTTTTGGTAAACTGTATCTTCCATGGAATTGGTCCACTTCATCTTCATCCATCATTGGTTTTATTTTATTTTTGTACCTCTACTGGAAAAGTTGAAGACACCATATATTCATATAACATCCCTTTTCTTAAATAAATGGTAGCATACATGTTTTTCTCCACTTTTTATCCCACTATATAACATATTCTGGAAATCATTTCACAATAGTATATGGAAATAAACCTCATTCCTTTAGATAGAAGCAATTATTTTAGGAAAATTATTCAATGACATCCTTTTCTGAATAGCATTTGGGGGATGATACTGTGTAATTCCATTATTTGTTACATATTTTTCTGGGTCTTTAGTTTTCTTAAGTGAGTCATTATAGTTACATCAAATTCATTAACTCTTAAAGGGTCAGGGTAAATTTCATGGTCCTTAGGAGGCCTCTCATAACCATCAGTGTCACAGGGCAGAATTCATCATCTCAATTTTCTATTTTTACCTATGATATCTGTCTTATCAATAGTCCAAAAATCTGCTCATGTGTTTCTCTCTAATCTCCTCCATGAGATAATAAGGAACATATTTATATAGACTCCCAGTGCATATATCACATTGATTCTCAAAGTAGCTATGAAAACTAATTTGAAAACTGAATTACGATTAGACTAAAAAATAAGCCAAAGTTTTTGGTGAGATTTTTGAAAATAATGCGTTGTAGTTTGGGTTGCCTGGTAAGTTTAAGAAAATGTAGGGAATATTCAGCAAAAGGATAATTGCTGCAGAGTTTGGGGTTGCTCATACTCTATTTGAGAGGCACAAAGAAGGACAGAGAAAAAGAATGAACCATGAATTCAAAGAGAGGCAAATTTCTTGTCTCCCTTAAGCTTAGTAAGCTACCTTGTTTTTATAGAACAACACTTCCAGCACACCCTGATCCCAGTTGAAAGGTCCACTAGTCAACAGCTATAAAAGATTTTGCTTTAGCAAGTCCCAAGAGAGAACTGTAGATCCTTTCCCTGAGCGCCTAAAACATTTTTTATCTATACTGCTTAATGGGGCACTAAGTCATAAAATTTCTGGCATCTTCCCTGTTTCATGTGCACATGTCCCCTCTCTTCAATGTGATTGTTCCTTATTTTATAGTTCTATACCTATCAGAGGTCTAAGCACAGTGTTGAAAACATTGTGTGAGCTCTATAAACACTTGCTGAACTACACTGAAATGAATGATATCCTTTGAAGACCCTATCTTCTAAGGAAGAAACAATTTGATCTTTCTAAAATGCTTTTTGAAAAGCTGGATGAAACATTTTTCTTAGATTTTACCTTATCCTTCCTAAGAACTTACTAGTCTCCTGACTCCAAATGTATATTTGAAGGTATTTCTCATTTTTTCTCATTAAAATGCCTATATTCTTTTTTTTATTGATTTACAATCTTTCAATATAATTTATTGTCAAACTGGCTTACATACAACACCCAGTGTTCATCCCATCAAGTGCCCTCCTCAATGCCCATCACCCATTTTCCCCTCTCCCCCACCCCCCTTTCACCCTCAGTTTGTTCTCTGTATTTAAAAGTCTCTTGTGGTTTGCCTCCCTCCCTGTCTGTTTGTAACCATTTTTTCCCCTTCCCTTCCCCTAAGGCCTTCTTTTAAGTTTCTCAAGATCCACAGAGGCATGAAAACATATGGTATCTGTCCTTCTCTGACTGACTTTCTTCACTCAGCATTAATACCTTCCAGTTCCATCCATGTTGCTGCAAATGTAAAATGCCTATATTCTTAATGTCTAATACTTTCTATTGAATATCATGATTAAGCAGTCTATTTGAAATTCAAAAATTAGATTCCCTTACTGATGATAGGTTGGTTTCATCTAAATTAGGACATACTAAAAAAGTCCCAGCTGTTGTTTAATACTGTCAGAGAAGAAAACATAATAAATATTATTCCAAGGCTATTCTACCTTTATTATTTAGAAGTTCTTTCTTAAATATTACTTTAATTTCTTTTATTACAGTCTAGGATATTTATTCTCTTCTCATAGAAGATGGAGTATATTGACTTAATGTTTCTGAGTAATATCTTTTTGCCCAGCTGGTTATTGAGCCTTTATACATTTTAAATTTTTATACAGAATTTTTAGCTCTTCATTGATGACTATCCAAAAACCAATCTTATAAATAGGAAATAAATAAATCTATAGATCTAGATAGATAGATAGATGTATATATGTGTACAAGTATGTGTGTACATATACACACACATAAACACATGTAGTTTGAGCTTAGAGATGTAGAGAATTGGAAGAAATGGGGTCATTCTCACCTTACAACAGAAAAAAAAAACTGGGTAAGCTGTAAATTAATGACCTTTTCAGAGAACTAGGATCCAGGATAGAAAACTAACCCAAAATTAGAGAGAGAGAGAGGTGAGGGGGTTGCAGGGAGACATAGGACCCAAATATTTGCTTATCTGGGGCAGATGCCAACAAATCTCATATAAGTCAATACAATAATTCACCTAGAAATTTTCAACAAATTGCCAAGGGCTAGGTGTGAACTATCACAAAAGTTTGAACCTACTTACAGACTATTCCTCTAGCAACCCCACCAGGCATTTACAGGAAAGATTAGGTAGAATTTTAAGAAAGAATCCCTCCTGGTATGGCTAGAAGGGGAAACAGCAGTCACTGCTGAAACTCTGCCCAGACCTATTTTTCCTATCTCTCCTTTGGAACAGAAAATATAATCTGCAGAAGGAAAAGGAACAAAAACAGTCACCTGAGGACACGGGTGGAAACCCACTGCAGCTTGGGCCAAGAAACATGAAGTAAACAAACCTCTGGCCCTGGGGGAGGAGGAGGAATATGCAATAGACTCACTACATCTGGAGAAGAGTGGGAACACTTGTGAAGGTCATAACCCCAGACCCATGTTCATAATGCCCAGCCAAGACTGAGGCTTAATCAGAATATCAGAGAACATACATACCTCTCTCCCACCCTCTCATCACCACATTAACAAATGTAACATTTGGGAAAGAAACATTGAGAAAAACTCTCTGACAAATTAGGGTACATCCTAAACACAGGTGTTATTAAAGGAATATGAAGACTATAATACACTAAGTATAACCGTAGCAACAAAAGTCTTTAATCTCAGCCCAACTATTGATTACATTAGCACATACTCTTACACTAAATGCTGAACGTAGGAAGGTATGCTTATCTCTAAGCATGAACAATACTGGCCCCAGCATCTTCTATTCTATACAACATATGTAGCTTCCAACAAAAAAATTACAAGGCATGTAAAATGACAGGAAAACCACAATCTGAAAAGACTAAGCAATAATCAAAACCAGACCCAGATATGACACAGACATTGAAACTATCAGACAAATAATTTAATGTAATTATGATAAATATATTAAGTCTCTAATAGAAGATGCAGACAATATACAAGATTAGATAGAACAATTAGAAACTATAAGAAAGAGCTAAAGCAAATTCTAGAAATCAAAAACATAGTTATAGACATGAAAACAAAGTTTTTGACAACTTCATCAGTAGATTCAACATGGCATAGGAAAGAATCAATGAATTTTTAGGTAAGGTGATATAAACACAAAGAAAAAAATGGGAAAAAAATAGAACAGAGAACCCAACAGCTGTAGGACAATATTAAACTAACAGTCTTACAGTTTAACAATTGGAATCCCAGAAGGAGAAGAAGCAGAACAGGGCCTGAGAAATATTTGAAATAGGTAATAGTCAAAACTTTTCAAAACTAGATATAGAAACCAAACCATAGATCCAAAAAGCTCACCAGGGAGGATAAATACTAACACACACACACACACACACACACACACACACACACACACAACACCACCACCACCACCAGCACCAGGCACATTATATTCAAAGTGATGTAAACCGAAACAGACAAAATCTTGAAGGCAGTCAGAGAAAAAAAAGACACATGAACAGCAGAAAGGATAAGAATTACAGCAGACTTTTTGTCATAATATACACAAGCAAAAAAGCAATGGAGTACTAAAGAGGTACTAAAAGTACTTAAGGAAAAAACCCTGGTAATGAAGAATTCTATACCCAGTGAAAACATCATTTTATTTATTTATTTATTTTTTCAACGTTTATTTATTTTTGGGACAGAGAGAGACAGAGCATGAACGGGCGAGGGGCAGAGAGAGAGGGAGACACAGAATCGGAAACAGGCTCCAGGCTCTGAGCCATCAGCACAGAGCCCGACGCGGGGCTCGAACTCACGGACCGCGAGATCATGACCTGGCTGAAGTCGGACGCTTAACCGACTGCGCCACCCAGGCGCCCCGAAAACATCATTTTAAAATGAAGGAGAAACAAAGACTTTTTCAGAGGAACAAAAACTGAGGGAATTCTTTGTTTAATAAGCCTACATAGCAGGCAGTGTTGAAG
Source organism: Lynx canadensis (assembly GCF_007474595.2). NCBI lineage: Eukaryota > Metazoa > Chordata > Mammalia > Carnivora > Felidae > Lynx > Lynx canadensis. Next base: position 76,041,384 of record NC_044320.2, read on the forward strand.
GGAATTCTTCAGATTATGAAAAGCCAGAAGCTTTGATCTACACAGAGAAATAATGTCAGAAAAGAATAAAGGTAAAATAAAAAGTTCTTTTTTCTCATTTTCATTCTCTAAAAAGTAACTATTTATGTTTAAAGCAAAATCAGTAATTATATGTTGTCTATTTATACATATGTAAAAGTAAAATCTATGATAGTAATGGTACAAGAAACAGGAGGTAGAAATTAGGACAATTCTGTTATAAGATCCTTACTTTCTACATGAAGTGGTATATTATTTGAAGGGAGACTCAGGTTATTTTAAAATGGATATTTGTAAACCATGGGACAACTGCTAAGTTGACAAAAGAAAGACAGAAAAATAAAAATGAAGTATAAATAATATCTACTACACTATGTTAACTTAGATTTAAAAAAAAGAAGTATAAATAATATCAATAGAGGAGTTAAAACTGATTTACTTTCAAAGTTCAATTAAATCCAGAGAAGGCAGAAAGAGGAAGGAAGGAAGGAAGGAAGGAAGGAAGGAAGGAAGGAAGGGTAAGAAATAGAAGACAATTGGCAAAATGGCATATTTTATTCCAATTACAGAAATTATCCTTTAAATATAAATGGTCTAGGGGCGCCTGGGTGGCTCAGTCGGTTAAGCGTCCGACTTCAGCCAGGTCACGATCTCGCGGTCCGTGGGTTCAAGCCCCGCGTCAGGCTCTGGGCTGATGGCTCAGAGCCTGGAGCCTGTTTCCGATTCTGTGTCTCCCTCTCTCTCTGCCCCTCCCCCGTTCATGCTCTGTCTCTCTCTGTCTCAAAAATAAATAAACGTTAAAAAAAAAATTAAAAAAAAAAAAATATAAATGGTCTAAACATATCTAAATGACAGAGATTATCAGAGAGTAAAAAAGCAAGACTTGACTATATACTGTTTATAAGAAACCCACTTTATTTTTTAAAGTTTATTTATTTTGAGAGAGAGAGAGAGAGAGAGCATGCGCACAAGTAGGGGAGGGGCAGAAAGAAAGAGGGAGAGAGAGAATCCCAAGCAGGCTCCAGACTCAGCACACAGCCCAATGTGGGGCTCGATCTTACTAACACAAGATCATGATCTGAGCCAACATTAAGAATCAGACGCTTAACCAGCTGAGCCACCCAGGTGCCCCAAAACCCACTTTAATTATAAATATGTAGATATATTACAAATATCTATAAATTTTAAAGAGAAACTAAACATTTTTGGCATGGTATTTGGGAACGAATGTCTCCATTAATGTATTTGAATGAATTTGTTTCAGATAGTGAGAGATTTATTTATTTTTTTATTTTTTTTAATGTTTATTTATTTTTGAGACAGAGACAGACAGAGCATGAACAGGGGAAGGTCAGAGAGAGAGGGAGGCACAGAATCTGAAGCAGGCTCCAGGCTCTGAGCTGTCAGCACAGAGCCCGATACGGGGCTCGAACTCATGAGCCGTGAGATCATGACCTGAGCCGAAGTTGGACGCTCAACCGACTGAGCCACCCAGAAGCCCAGATTTATTTCTTTTTTAATTAAAATTAAAAGTTATCAAATTTACATAGCATTAAAATTAATCATTTCATAGCTTCCTATCATTTTATTTTTATATAACAGTAGCAAATAATATCACCAAGGTCTTGCTGAATTCCATCATAAAAAAAACTTTTCTAATCAACTAGCATAATCTCAAAATGGGCAAAGGCATTTATTTTAATAACCTTATTATTTATAGATTTTGCTAATGTAGGGAAAATCAAGCCCAAAAAATACTGAATAAAATAACTGTATGGAAAGCATTAATCATTTTTGCTACCATAGGTCTTTAAAAAAAAAAGAGATATACAAAATATTGTAAAGCTAAGATTGTGTATGTTAAAAGACCATGGGGATAAAAATAGAAACTACTATATAGATACCTAAGTGTTACGTGATATTGTGAAGCCAGGAGAAGAACAACCTTATAATTTACTTTTACTCCCTTAAATGACAACCAAAAAGATGAAGAATGTTTCCTGTATATATGTTGGTAATTAAAATATTCAAGAAACAAATCACTTCATATTCATGCAACTCAACATACAGTAAGAATTTTAATACCCCCAAAATAAATCATGTCAGCATGATGATCTTTTTCCTCTGTTGTCTTATGCCTGAAAATCGCTTGAGCTATAAACTCAATTTACTAATTGGCCTAATCTGCATGATACAATTTGTGACTTTTTCAATAATAAAATTTCAGGGAACAAAACAACGGAATATTACTCAGCCATAAAATGAATTACAACTTGCCATTTGCAACGACATGGATGGATCTAGAAGGTATAATGTTAAGTGAAATAAATTAGAGAAATACAAATACTATATGATTTCATTCATATGTGGAACTCAAGAAACAACAACAAAAAAATACGAACCAAGGAAAAAAAGACAAAAAACCAGACCCTTACATACAGAGGATAAACTGGTGGTTACCAGAGGAAATGTTGGTTGGGGGATGGCTGAAATAGTGAAGGAAATTAAGAGTACACTTATTGTGATGAGCACTGAGTAATGTATAGAACTGTTGAATCATACTGTATACCTAAAACTAATATAACACTGCATATTAATTATACTTCCTTTTTTTTGAGAAAGATTGCATGAACACAAGTGGGGGAGGGGCAGAGGGAGAGGGAGAGAGAGCATCTTAATTAGGCTCCACACTCAGCACGGAGCTGGACATGGGGCTCAAACCCACAACCACAAGATCATGACCTGGGCCCAAATCGAGAGTCGGACACTCAACTGACTGAGCCACCAGGCACCCCTGTAACTGTATTTTTAAAAAAGAAATAATTTTTTTTTTCAAAATTCCAGGGAACAAATGGGTAACAGAGCCAACAGTATGAAAGAAATGCAATGACTTCAGTTTCCTTTAAAAAAAAAATCACCATAACACAAAATCGTATAATAAAAACCACAAGATTTATGGGGAGAAAAGAAGTTGGGAACCAACAACCAAAAACTTTGTCAGTGACATAAAAACAGGATAGACACCTCACGAAAATGGTAGGAAGTTTTACAAATGCTGATGGTTAAGAAATTCATAAATATTGCAATATATGTAGCACCAAACATCAGGCTTACTTGCGGAGGAGATGGTGGAAAAAACTGCAGCTTGTGAGTTTTTGTCAAGTAACGTAATAGGATTATCAGAAATTGGAAGACAATTTTTAACACCAGATGTGGAGAGATGTGACTTACCCCACACACAGTGAGGTGAGAAAGCCGGTAGGTGTTTAAAGTGTATATGTGCAGTTTTTATAGTCCTTTTGTGGCCTGGTTCGGCTGGGTAGAATTTACCGCACGCACCTAGTGTTTCTTGTGGATGAAATGTGCATAATAACCAAATGTGAAATTCCAATTAAAATCAAATTTTTCCTTAATATATCAATCATGTTGGCACAACTTCACATTTCCAAAACACGTGTTAGAACTAAACTGCTTATACTTCATTTCTATCTTTTTTAAAAGTTTATTTATATATCTTGAGAGAGAGAGAGAGAGAGCGTGTGCAAGTGGGAGAGAGGCAGAGAGGGAGGGAGAGAGGGACAGAGGGAGAGAAAATCCCAAGCAGGCTCTATGCCATCAGTGCGGAGCCTGCTGTGGGGCTTGAATTCATGAACCGTGAGATCATGACCTGGGCCCAAGTTGAATGCTTAACCGACTGAGCCACCCAGGTGCCCCTACTTTATTTCTATCTTAGTATTTGTTATTTTATTTGTTATTTATTTATTTAATTTTTTTTAATGTTTATTTATTTTTGAGAGAGAGACAGACAGAGTGTGAGCAGGGGAGTGGCAGAGAGAGGGGGAGACAGAATCTGAAGCAGGCTCCAGGCTCCGAGCTGTCAGCACAGAGCCTGACGTGGGGCTCAAACCCACGAACAGCGAGATCGTGACCCGAGCAGAAGTCAGATGCTCAACCCACTGAGCCACCCAGGTGCCCATGTTACTATATGTATTTCTTATCCTCGTTTCTAGTATCAAAGACCATGACATAGTGTCCTTCTCCTTAACACAACCAATGCCTCCAACTGTATCCTTGCTAACAGATAGATAGATCCCTTTGTCTTTTAAGAGCTCTGACTCTCACATGCCATTGTTCCTCTGCAATCTTATATGCAAAGATGCCTCTCTCTTGTCATCTTCTTCCAGTTCAAAAGTGGACAATTCTGCTTTTTAAGAGTCCCATTCTCTATCCTGTTGTGACTTCTATCAAACCACCCATTGTTCTTCATCTAAGAAACTCAAAAGGAAAGTGGCTCTTTATCTAGAGCCACCATTTCTCTTCACACCATGAGAGACTCTTTTCACTCCCTGTAATCTTTCTCAGTACCATCAGTAAAACAGCTCTCCTCCAAAACACTCCTCCTTGTTGGCAAATTCATCATCTTCTTTCCGTTTTCACCCTCCCTTCCCCGGAAACATCTGACTGTCGATCACTGTTTTAGTTTTCTAGGGCTGCCGCAGCAAAGCACCACAAACTGGGTGGCTTAAAACACCAGAAATGTCTTAGTGCACCTTATGGAGGCTAGGGTCTGAAATCAAGGCTTTGACAAGGTCATGCTCTCTCCGAGACTCTAAACAGAGTATTTCCTTGCCTCTCTATATTCTGGTAGCGGCCATTGGCCCTTGGCATCCTATGACTTACAGCTGTACCATTCCACTCTTTGCTTCTGTCATCACACGGTGTTCTCCCTGTGTCTCTCTGCTCCTCCCTTTTTAAGACACCAGTCATATTGCATCAAAGGTGAGCCCTTCACCTCATGATAATTTATATCTTAATTATATCTGCAAAGACCCTATTTCCAAATAAGGTTACATTCACAGGTACCAAGACAGGATTTCAATATCTTTGGCGGGGCAGGGGATGGGGGGAGACACTCATAACAGTCACCTATTCTTTCCTGAAACCCTTTTGTCCATTTCTTTCCAAATACAATAAAAATATTTCAAAATTTCTGAGTGTTTTCTATGTGCCCTCCTTTATGCTGAACATCTTATACTGATTTTATGTACCTCATATAATCCTCACAAGTCTCTTAGGTGCGATTATTTTTGCCCATTTTATAGACCATAAAATTTTAAATGACTTCCTACAGATAAGGTGGTCAAGAAGCTAGAATTTGAATCTAGGAGATCTGATCCTAGCACCAACCCCTCTCATGACACTACCCAGCCACCTGCCCAATAATTCCTTCACCAGCTACCTGGGATAACAAGGGGAGAGGGATAATTAGGACTTCATTGACGATCCTAGAAAATATGTCTGAAATAGAGTGATGGGTGAAAATCCCAAACCACAGGAGAGAATTTTAAAAGGTGTGCAAAGAAGAGGAGAAAGGTCAGTCATTTAAGAGCAGATTAAAGGTTATTTTTATAATAGGGAAGATGTAAGCACATTGATAGATTGAAGGCAAAGATTAAGTAGAGTCATTCTGAAGATGCAAGGAAGAATAAGGATGGCTGATGGAATACAATCACGAAAAATGGAAGAGGCTGTGATCAAGACCACAGATGTGTTGGTCTTTGCGAAGAAGAGAATTTCACCAGGTCAAGAGAGAGGCATCAGAGAAAGGGACTTTTCTTTCATGTGTCTAGGTTTACTAAATAGCTGACATCTAGCTCGGAGTAGACATTAGCTAACGCCCTTTTAGTTTTCATCCACAAAGGTTTTTGGCTTCTAAGGAACAGGCCACGCCATATTCTTTTGGTAATCCTCCAATTACTATGTAATGTTTGCTATCTGATGTCAATAGTCTTTTTGTTTTAACATTTAGCCTTTTCTGAGAAAATCTGGTCCTTCTGAAAAGTGGTTATCTGCTTTCTGTAGATTATTCTGTATTGGGGTTTTGGTTTCTGTACTTTATTTAAGCAAAGCAACTCTACTGGCCTTTTTGGATAAGAATTCGTATGTGAAAACTTGGTGCTCCAAACGTAGACATCATTAGAAAATACTTTCAACTACTTGACAGAGGAAAAAGATCAAGTTAAATTGTCTTTAGGACCTGTCGTCTACAGGAAAGCCAATTATGTCAGCACGGCACTGCTGAAGGTTGCAATTCCTAAACTGCCAAATGGAGTCAGTGTGAAATGTTACCAAACTCCAGATTTTAAGAAGAAAGAAAGAAAGAAAGAAAGAAAGAAAGAAAGAAAGAAAGAAAGAAAGAAAGAAAGAAAAAGAGGGAGGGAGGGAGGAAGGAAGGCAAGAAGGCAGGAAGGCAGGAAGGCAGGAAGGCAGGAAGGCAGGAAGGCAGGAAGGAAGGAAGCAAGGTAGGTAGGAAGGAAGGAAGAAAGGCTCTTTCCATGATTTGGCTATCGTTGAAAGTGCTACTACAAACATTGGGGTACAAGTGCCCCTATGCATCCGTACTCCTGTATCCCTTGGGTAAATTCCTAGCAGTGCTATTGCTGGGTCATAGGGTAGATCTATTTTTAATTTTTTGAGGAACCTCCACACTGTTTTCCAGAGTGGCTGCGCCAGTTTGCATTCCCACCAACAGTGCAAGAGGGTTCCCGTGTCTCCACCTCCTCACCAGCACCTATAGTCTCCTGATTTGTTCATTTTAGTCACTCTGACTGGCGTGAGGTGGTATCTCAGTATCATACAGAGAAAGACGGATACCATATGTTTTCACTCTTATGTGGATCCTGAGAAACTTAACAGAAGACCATGGGGGAGGGGAAGAAAAAAAAAAGAGAGGGACGGAACCAAATCATAAGAGACTCTTAAAAACTGAAAATAAACTGAGGGTTGATGGGGGGGGGGGTGGGAGGGCAGGGTGGGTGGGTGATGGGCATTGAGGAGGGCACCTGTTGGGATGAGCCCTGGGTGTTGTATGGAAACTAATTTGACAATACATTTCCTATTAAAAATAAAAAGAAAAGAAAAAGAAAAAGAAAACAATTTAAAAAAGGAAGGAAGGAAGGAAGGAAGGAAGGAAGGAAGGAAGGAAGGAAGGAAGGAAGGAGGAAGGTAGACAGGGAGGGAGGATGAATGGACAAGAGGAGGAGAGAAAAGAATAGAAAATTACAAAGAAGTAAGTCATACCCAGTTGTGCCAAAATCAAAATGACATGCTAGCATCCATTGAGCTAGTGCCTAATAATTTGTAGCTCCACATGAATATCTAACCTTTCACCACTGAAAAGGCCCAAGATGAACATCCCTCCTATTACTTCCATAGTCACTGCCTTACTCTAGCCGAGCCAACCTAGTCTTGGCTCCCTCTCCTTCTTCCTCCTACTCCAGCCTCCAGACACGTTTCTACGCAGACCCTCCCATGCCGGCAATAGCCACCTACCAACCATCTGCCGAGCTGCCTTCCTGCCCTCATTCATCTGAAAATTTTTCTTAAATCTCACCCCATCAGGAAAACAACCTCAATTTGTGGGCAGGAACATAGAGTCTGCCTTAGGAGTATAAAGTCAAGTGTTTCTATAAATCGTTTTAATTTTTAACTCTTTAAATATGTACAATAACATTCTGAGGTATTATTGTACCCATTTTACAAAGGAGGAAATTAAAGCTTAGAAATGTTGAGTGGTTTATCCATATTTCCTTAGACAGTAAAGGTCAGAGTTGGAGCTCAAATATAAGTCTTCTAATTCCTGCTGATATAAATTATTCTTAAAAGGCAAAAATGTATGATGCATTCTATTCGAGGAACATAAGGGATATTCAAATAATTGTGTAAGTGCCCTATGAGCTCATAATAAACATTAATTCTGTTCATCTACAAAATTAATTGACTTCATCCAACAGTAAACTAGAAGCAGGAAACCACTTTCTAGGAGCAAAGGGCTCAGCTACCAACCTTACCCAAGCAACACAGAATGCTATTAGTGTTTCAACTTGCAAAAATGCAATAAAAAGCTCAGTTAAATCTCTAGGCAGGTTTATAAGTAAATAATAAACATACAAGATACATGGGACGCCTTTATGATGCCTCCAAGGTGCAAATGATCACAAGGGAAAATCAACGAGTGCCTCAAGAGAAAGCAGCAAATATTAAACAAATTTCAGCAAAGTCATTTTTATTAAATTTTCATGCTGTCAAAAGACATCCACAAGTATCTAGTCTATGTCAGTCAACGGGTAAGATTCAAGAATTAGCAACTAAATGAGGTCCAGTTCCTGTGGTCTAGAAATTCCAGTCTTCAAACTTCCTGCTATAACAGACTATGCTCTGATTTTTGTTTTTGGTCATTTTTTGAGGATGGCTCATTTCCTTCAGGCTGGTTCTCTGTGACATTACAGGTGCTCCCACAGGGCTGACTCCACAGTCTATGGAAGGTAGCTACCAAAATTACTACAAAGCTTGACATCACTTTGCAAGCCCTCCTTTGATGCTCGAATCCTCTACTCTATGTAGCGCCTACCATTAAATTCTCCTTCAACACCTATGATTGGGTCAAGGAAACATTATAGCTGCCCCATGTTGCCAAACACAACGTGAACCAGTTACACAACAAAAAGATTTTCGCTGTTCTGACAATAATGAGATGGTCAAGGGGTGCCTGGTGGCTCAGTTGGTTAGCATCCAGCTCTTGATTTCGGCTCAGGTCATGATTTCACAGTTCGTGGGTTTAAGCCCCACTTTAGGCTCCATGCTGAAAGTGTAAAAGGTGCTTGGGTTCTCTCTCTCTCTCTCTCTCTCTCTCTCTCTCTCTCAATCTCTCTCTCCCTTCCTCTCAAAATAAATACATAAACTTAAAAAAATGAGATGGTCAATGTCTTAACACCACTTGGCTGGTGGCTCTTAAGTTGCACGGATTTAGTCACATGACATTATAGGCTCAAAGTCACAGGCTCAAAGTTTACATTGGGACAGATCCTACTTATCTTCAGCAGATAATAAAAATCACAGCCACAAATAGATTATTTCATAGAGGAATAGAAATTTCAATAAAGTAGAACAAAATACGATAAAGATTTTTTAAAAAGGGACAGTGCAGGACTTCTGGAATGGTGTATTGAGGCCCTCCGTAAAAGCAATGGCAAAAATTATTGAAATCAAATTTTCAAGAACTCTGGAAATTAATCAAAGACTTTCAACAATCTGAAAAGTATTTGTTCAATAAAAATTGTGGACCTTGTTAAGAACAGAAGGGTTTATGTGTTGTAACTTGATCTACTTCCATTTTTCTCTCCTGCTCTACAATATCCTTAAAACCCAGCAAACTTGCAACCATGGTAGCTGTGAAAAACAACAGGAAGGCAGTCTACATCCTGCTACAACACAGTCAAACTACTGAAAGCCAAAACAAAGAGAGAATCTTGAAAACCACAAAAGAAAACAACTCATCATGCACAAGGAATCCTCTACCAAATTACTAGCTGACTCCTCAGAAATCATGATGGCCAGAAAGCAGTAAGATGACATACTCAAAGAGCTGAGAGAAAAAACAACAACAACAACTGCCGACAAGGAATTCTAGATGCAAATTAAGACATTCCCAGATAAAGAAAAACTGAGAGAATGCATCATTAGCAGAACTACCCTACAAGAAATACTAAAAGGAACGTGTCAGGCTGAATTGAAAGGACACCAGAAGTAATTCAAATCCATACCATCAAAAAAGTTAATAAAAGATAGCCCACAAAATGGAAGAAAATATTTATGTCATATATGTGGTAAGAGCTTCATATCCAGACTATATAAAGAACTCTTAAACTCATTAGTAAAAAGATAAATAATCCAATTAAAATGAGCTAAGTATTTGAAAGGACATTTCTCCAATGGAGATATAGAAATGCCTAACAAGCACATGAAAAGATACTCAACATAATTAGTCATTAGGGAGATATATATCAAAACCACAACGAGATACCACTTCACATCCACTAGGATAGCTAGAATCAAAAGACAGACAATTAACAAATTTCTGTTGGAAGGTGGAAAAATAGGAACCCTCATACATTGCTGGTGAGAATGTAAAATTGGGTCAGCCACTCTGGAAAAGCTTATCCCTTTCTACAAATGTTAAACACTGAGTTTCCATATGATACAGCAATTCTACTCCTAGGTACCTACCCTAGAGAAATTTTCAGTTGATCCTTGAACAATGAGGGGTGAGGGTGCCAACCTCCCACACCGTGGAAAATCTGCATATAACTTTTGACTCCCTCAAAAGCTTAACCGCTAATAGCCTGCTGTTGACCAGAAGCCTTAACTGATACCGTAAATGGTCGATTAATATATATGTTGTATGTCATACACATTATATACTGTATTCTCACAATAGCGAAAAGAAAATGTTAAGAAAATCATAAAAAGAAAGTATATTTATAGTATTGTACTGTAAAAAATCTACATATAAGTGCATCTGCACAGTTGAAACCAGTGTTGTTCAAGAGTCAATTGTACAGCATGTATCCATATAAAAATTTATACACGGATGTTCACAGATTATTCATAATAATTATCCATATTAATAGCTAAAAGCAGAAACAATCCAAGTGTCTATTAGCCAATGGGTGAATAAATAAAATGTTATATATTCATATAATGGAGTACTGCATAGATACTGGATAATACTGGATAATATATATAATACTGGATAATAATGGGTAGATACTCAATTCCTAAGGCTAGAGACTAGAGAGTTGCTGTTAATGGGTCTGGGCTTTCTTTTGGGGGGAGGTGAAAATATTCTAAAATGGGAATGTGATGATAGCTGCACAACTCTATGAATATACTAAAATCATGAGTTGTATACATTAAATGGATGGATGTTATGGTATGTAAATTACATCTCAATAAGGTATTTTAACAAAAAGGTAGGAAATGAAGATAACTTGCACAGATCCACAGTCGCATACTGCAACTTGGAAAGAGGTATTAAAATTTTTTAACTAAAAGATATTAAGCACTGTGTATGGCAGAAATAAATACCATGATTTGGGGTGTGTAGGACTTATTTAATAACAAGTAAAATTTACCAATTGCTTACTATGCCTTGCCAGGCACTGTGTTATACAAATTAGACACTTTTACAAAGTGTCAGCACTTTGTCAGAATGGGTCAAGAGTAATCCCATCTCGAGGGGACTGGGCGGCTCAGTCCGTTAAGCATCTGACTCTTGATCTCGGCTCAGGTCATGATCTCACAGTTCGTGAGTTCAAGCCCCGTGTCGGGTTTTGCACTGACAATGCGGAGCCTGCTTCTCTCTCTTTCTCTCTCTGCCCCTACCCTGCACAAGCTCTGTCTCTCTCTCTCTCTCTCTCTCTCTCTCTCTCTCAAATAAATAAAAAATCTTACAAAAAAAGAGTAATCCCATCTCTCAGAATTTGTCGTAAGGAAATAAACAGCTTTGGTTGGATAAAAAAAAAAAGAAACTAAGGTAAAAAATATATTCATTATGACATTATTTATAATAATAAAAACCTTGAAGCCATTTAAATGTCCAACAACAGCAACAACTATAGCATATGGCAAATTTCATATAGTCAATATTTAATAAAGATTATAGTTCAGAAGACTGTGTAGTCCCTTACATAAATAAGGGGCTACAGAATTACTTGCTACCATATTAAGAGTAAACATCTATTGAGTCCTTTAGGTACTGCCCTAAACACTTTTAAAAAGTTTTTTTAATGCTTATTTATTTTTGAGAAAGAGAGAGAGACAGAGCATGAGCGGGGACGGGAAGAGAGAGAGGGAGACACAGAATCAGAAGCAGGATCCAGGCTCTGAGCTGTCAACACAGTGCCTGACGTGTGGCTCAAACACGAACCATGAGATCATGACCTGACCTGAAGTCGGACGCTTAACCAAATGAGCCACCCAGGTGCCCCCAAACACGTTACGTATATGAATTCATTTTAAGCCTCATGATAACCCCTTGAGGTAAGAGTTATTGAGGCACACAGTAGTTATCAAGGTCACCGTGTCAGTAAATGGTAAAGTCAACATTTGAATCTTGGCCATTTGCCTCCACAGACCATGTCTTAGCCATGAGGCCGCACCTCCTTTTTATCATAGCATTATATTCCATGGATATGGATAAGGACTAGAAAAGATACTCAACAACGGAAATACTGCTTGATGATCGCATTAGGAATAAAGTATTCCACTCTAATTTTAAAAATTTTTTGAAGTTCATGTACTTTGTTACCTTTATAGTAAAAAAAAATGGTGAAGAAACAAAAAATCTTATATTCTTGTTATTACACCCTCTACTATTTATCCCTCTACTCCTATTACCTCTTGGGATAAAAGATTTCATGTCTACCAAGAAAATGTAATGCAAATACAGAATCAAAACAAGAATGGTCTATTCCACCTTAGAGAATGTATATCATAATATATCTTAGCAAGCAAGTTGTAGCATATCAATTTTACCTTGAATATATCTGCACTGTTAGAGTTCAATAGCTGGTATTTCCCAGATGCCAAAATAATAGGACCTGAACGTGTCGCCTCCCCATGGACATAAAGGGATACTGTTGCTGTGGTACCAGCATTTTCAAGATCCCCAGTGACAACGGTCACCTTCCAATCTCCTTCTGCAAAGAAAAAAGGAAATGAGAAAAATTGTGGAAGAAAACCATATTAATATTAGGAAATGAGGAGTTCTACATAATCTACTTAGTTATGAGATGAATAATTTGTGAAATCAAGAAGTATTACAGCAATTGCTAATCATGGACTCCCTTTTGGAAACTAGCATGTGGAAAAGCCTTAGAAATAATAGAGCATTTTAATCGCAAAGCAAATAAGCAGTGAGCTTTGTAGGACAGCAGACATTTCAGGGAAAAACGTTAAACTGGAAACATTTAGTACCAGGTGCTTGGCTGGAAGATTTAGGAGTTTATCACCGTCCAACCTTTGGGTGGTAATTGATGACAGACATATTGACAACCCAGCATTAAGGCAGTATCTGTACTAGGGAATAGCCTTGGCAAGCTGGGCTTGGCGATTCTAGCAGAATTGTGGTGAGGAGGTGGAAAACCTAAAAATAAAGTAAAAGGAGCTAAAGTTTTTTTTCAAGAAAAATTCCAACCCCTAAGGGGTGGAAGGAACCAACAAGGAAGGAGTAAAATATTGTACGTAGGGCCTAGCAGAATTGGGAGGGGGAAGTTGAAGAAAAGACAAGTTTGAAGCAGAGGAACACCAGGAGTCGTGTTAAGCTGAACGGGTCATTGAGCTTTCTGCCAGGGCAATGCTGGAAGCACAGGAAGGCTGAGACAAGCAGAGCACGACAGAAAATATCTTTTTAAAAGGACTACCAATTGTTCTACGATAGATTTAGTTGGGAAAACAAATCGAGATAGTATTTATTTCATCATCCGGTGCGCTTTAGAAAACGACATCATCAACCCCAAAGCAGTGAAACCCTCCCATGCGAGCTCAATACCACGTAGTCAAGCGAAACAGAGGACAGAGTCCTCCTGTCCCCTAGAACTCTACGTAGGGCACGCATCCCGACTCATCACAACAGATCCTGGATCGTAAGGCCAATTTAAAGGTGTCTTTATTGTTACTTTCAAAGCCTCCATAAGTACATCCCGCCTTGTGAGTATTTATTACATTTGCAAAAGATGGTGAAGACCCACCACCATTCTGAATATCTGAGTTCTCAGGAAGTCCCCCACTCAGAGGTTATCTTCCCTTTTAATACATAACGCCACTCTCCCCGGCCCCTAATCCATCCACAAAGATCACTGGAACGTCTCTAGTCAGTTTGACAAAACTTGCATCAGGTAGATTTTGCGTAATGTTGCATTTGTTAATAAAGATGGAATTTAATTAGGCCTCATTACCAAAATGCCAAGGGTGGGGCGCCTGGGTGGCGCAGTCGGTTAAGCGTCCGACTTCAGCCAGGTCACGATCTCGCGGTCTGTGAGTTCGAGCCCCGCGTCGGGCTCTGGGCTGATGGCTCAGAGCCTGGAGCCTGTTTCCGATTCTGTGTCTCCCTCTCTCTCTGCCCCTCCCCCGTTCATGCTCTGTCTCTCTCTGTCCCAAAAATAAATAAACGTTGAAAAAAAAAATTAACAAAATGCCAAGGGAGAGGCACAAGTCCCAGGGTGCACCCTGCGACTTCCACCCTGTGGCAAGTTTGCTTTGAGGAATTTCAGTTCATTTTCAGTGGGAAAACAGAAAACACGAACATTTCAAACTATGATCTCATTGAGAATCTCATCACGATATTAATTCTTATAGAAGGCTTTCCACCTGTGCTTTGATGCATAATTCAAGAAGTTAAAGTATCTCTTTTCCTGTTTTTAGATCTTCTTTCCTATCTCATCCTTATCTCCTTCCCCTGCCATCTGGGCCCACCCTGGGCTTTTTGTATCATGCTATCATGGGGAGAGGGACACAGAGGAGTTTGCGTGTCGGCTTGGATATCTTGTTTACTAAAACAGAGACAAGTAACAATGAGCCATTGATTTATATAATACTCCTGTATTCTTCCCTTTTGAAATTACCAGGTCACCACGACATGAGCTTTAAAAGTGGAGTGAGCAATGAAACGTCTTCTGCAGTGATATTTTTAAACTATCATTATTCTGGGCAGGATTGTCTTTACCACCACTGGAAAAAACTTTAACTACTTTCCAGTATTTTCTAGAGTACGCTTTTTAAAATCTGATCATTTAATTTCTCTAAGAACGTCTCACTACTAAAATACAAAATAGTTAGAAACATTTGTAGAAAATCACAGAGAGAAACAATCTGAGTCTATATTTAAACTAAAAACTCCACTGTCCTGTGAAAGTTTATTTCTGTCAGAGCTAAAAATATGTTTATAGTTTTTATATCTCTTATCACGCGTCACAATTACAAGGTTTTTGTTCTCTAATTTTCTATTGTGAAACTCTTTTTACCAAAAAATCAAAAGAACATGAGTTCAGATATTCGAAGTGTCTCTTTTATTTCTCTCCTTAGAGCTGCTGTGTGTCCAACCCCAAGGAGTCATACCCCAAAATACTGTTAACCCCTTCAGAAAATCACTTCTATTAACTCAAAGCTCCCAAAGGAAGCAAGAAAATTCCACGTAACTGAAATCTAAATATTTATCTTGTATTTACCAATGTTTCGAAAGGTTTTAAAAAGATTGTTGACTGTGCGCTAAGCCATCGCTGAGCATCTGTCTCAGGCTGCCCCATTTTACTCTCTTTTCAGTGGCTCTCAACACTTAAATTTGGAAAAGATACTATAATAGTCACCTCCACTTGAAGAAATCCTACTACAGAAAAAAAGAAAATTTTTCTTGGATGCTGCATCCTAGGAGGATTATTTTTCTTTTGTGTTAGAAATGTTTAAAAGCAGTCTAGATATACTCCATGATCTCTAAATAACCCAACAATGAATTTAAATTTCTTGTCAACAATAAAGTAAGTGTAAACAGGGGCTTCCACATTAACAATGAAAAGCATGTGTTCTGTCATTTGCTATTCTTACATAGTTAAATGCAATCAGTATAGATAAAACTGAACCAGAAAATCCTGAACTTCAGGATCTGACGGTATGCCAACAACTGGAATTCAACTAGTAGTTGTTGACCAGCTGACTTACAAGTAGGAAGTGTCCATATTATGTTCAAGCATTGTGACAGATATTCAAAAGGCTCTCTAAGGGTCATGTGAGTCAAAGTACTAAACCAGACTTGACAGTTGGTAGATCTTAACTAATACCAAATTTAGTGATTATTCATTGGCAAGCCATAGGCTAAGCATTCTTCCTTTGAAGAGATCCCAGACCAGGGGTTGGCAAATTATTGCCCACTGGCCAAATCAGCCCACAACCTGTTTTTGTAATTAGTTTCACTGGAACACAGCCATGCCCATTTGTTTATGTATTTTCCATGGGTGCTCTGGTGCTATAACAGCAGAGCTGGGTAGCTGCAACAGAGACCATATGGTCTGCAAAGCCTAAGATGCCTATTATCCGGCCCCTTATCATAAAAGTTTGCCGAGTCCTGCCCTGCACGATCGATATAACTCAAAAATGTCCTCTCCAGCCTGCGTTAGGACATGTGCTGGTTCAGACTAAACATGCGAAATTTAAACAATGCAAGCACAGCTATCAAACTCCATCGATTTCCCAGTTTACATCCCAGGCTCCAGTCATGCCTCCACCACTCCATAAATACCAGGTTTATTTACAATAGGCAATCTACACAGAATATGCCTGATCTCACTGCATTATTTAAAGGCCTTACCGATATCGCCCAACCCACTTGCTCTTTTGCAAAATGCCCATTTTACCTCTCTACTAAGAGGTGGAGTCCATTTTCCCTGCTTGAGTTCGGGCTGCCCTTGACCATTATAATGCAGCAAAGTGACATTCTGGGCCTTCTGCGTCTAGACTGATCTGGGTCTGTCAGGACACTCTCTTAGGACAGTCCCTCCTACATCCCAGGAGTTGTGTTGTGAAAACCTAAGGCACCTGGGAAGGTGCCTTACGGAGGAAGGTAACTCCGGCTGAGCTCCCAGTGTCATCAACCGGTGGAATGGGTGACCCATCTTGGAAGTCTGGCTAGCCATAGCTTCAGATGTCTGTGCAAATGAAGTACTATTGGACTAAAGTCACCAAAGTTTCTGAGCTAAAATCACCTGGCTGAGCCACATCGACCCACTGAAAGGTAAAAGACGGTAATCAATTACTGTTTTGAGCCACTAAGCTTCAGGGTGGTTTCGTATGAAGCAGTGGAAAATTGGAAGAGCGGCTGAAAGCATTTCCTAGTTAAGAGCTCTCTGTTATCTTTTCTCTTATAAATACCATTAGTGTTTCTACCAGGAGGTCTTATTCTTAGCATGTATGCAGGGGGGTTTGACTGATGCACCTCCTTCATTTCCTAGGAAAAGGGGAAAAAATAGATTGCAAGTCTACTGTTAACTGTTTCCTTTCCAAAGTTTTCTCATTAATTGGAGGTTTATTTTCAGGAAGGCACGAGGGAGTTATTTTGGGGAGCAAAATCCCTGCAGCTAGTGAAGTGCAAGAGCCCTTCTTGAGATCTTAACAATTTATATTTACCTTATTCTGTGTATTCTGTTACAGAGGCTACACGCATTTGCCTTTGTAGCTCGGAAAATTGACCCTGTTGTTGAATATAGAAACATCTGTGTCTAGACACATTTCAGTTACTTGGCAACTACCCTACCGAATACTCAAAGAAACGTAAGGAGACTGCATGTGAATTAAGCTCTGACCATGCAATTGTTAGCTCGGCATATTGAGGAAAAAACTCCTCTTAGCTGCCAACCTAAGTCATCCTAATGCACAGTAAAAACCACGGGCCAGGCATGCTTTGTCTGATGAAGCACCGGACAGCAAGCATATTCCTGTGACGCTTGCCTTAAGAGAGCAGGACACAAAAAGATGCAGTGAGCGTGACAGAGCCTTATTCCCCTCTGCAGATCGCAGCCTCCCACTGCTCTGATTACAATCACAGGTAGACTGAGACAGCCTACGAAGAACAATAGCACGATGCATCACGAAGCGTGTGCTCGGCTCGCGCTTGGTGGAGAGGCTGAGCCTGTGGCAAGGAAGCAGGGAGGAGAACTGCAGAGGACTCGGGAACAAAAGCCCTAAAGGGAACCAGATCCCCCCTCTCACACAGCCCCGCGAGGCTCTCCCAGACCCTAGGTGACGAATCTAAGTCCCTAGACTCTACTCGCAGTCCCTTTTCTCCTCGAGAGAGGTCACGGCAAACGAAACTTTCTCCATCCTTACATCCGTGGCAGTATTTTAACATTGTTATGGACTGGCACGCTTGTCAAATGCTTAACTCTACTCTGTTCATACTGTTGCTACCCCCTGCCCACCGCAGCCTCTGGCCTCTCTGAAATCTCTCTCCCACAGCCACTTTCCCTTACCCCATCCCTCAGCTATCTCGAAGGGCTTTGTCCTACCTCCAGGCCTTCACCTGCAAGTCACTTCCTGCAAGAAGCATTCCCAGACACCCCTCCCAGTCACTAGAACGAACCCTTCTCTCCGTATCTCTATCAGACCCTATGCAAACTTCAACTCTGAGATCTATAAGTAAGCGCCATCTCTCTGGCCCTCCTACCCCTATGCACCCACCCAGATTGTAAGCCCCTCGAAGGACAAGTTTGGGTCTTACATGTCTCTGTAAACCCAGCGCCTAGTACAACCCTTGGCCCAGAGCAGGCTCTCAAACAAAACGAAAGAGTGAACGATTCAGAAAATATTTGGAGATCCGTTAAGAAATAGTTTGAAAGGCAAAGACTGCACGTGTGAGAAAGGATATGCAAGGTATTAAGAACGCTTTAGCACAATATATAACTATTTCTCAACAAAGAATAAGTTCTTCTGATTAGGACTTCTGTCATTAGGGTATTTTTTTTGTACAAAGGACAAGGACATTGCTATTTGCCTCATAATTGGTCTTGTTATTAGCACAAAGATAATAGAAACAATATTGACCTTATATCACCCAAATTTTGAAGGGCATGTAAATATATTTCAATGAGATTTGGCAAGGATATTATAAATAAGACAAATTGTTACTTTATCCTAATTTTCGATAATTTTATCTCCAAACAATTCTATGTCTATAAACTCACAAATCCTTCAAAATACAACCTCATAAGAGGATCATGAGATTTTTTTTTGAATTTTTTTAGTACTTGACAAATATTTTTATTCTTCCAAGAGACAAATATCATTAATCCTATTATACATACAAAGCAATAGAGAAACTATGTGCTCACTGGCACAGGAATTAGGATAAATTCGATACAGAATTAGAAACAGTTATGCTTCCTAGAATAAAATGATTTCAAACAATACTCCGTTCTCTTCACTTCAAGTCTGGGAAAAAAGCATAAAACACTATCAGAAATGAATCTGTGATATATGCCACATTGATATTGGTGTAGGGTACATGGTTTGTCATTTCTGTGGTCTTGTTCGTTACTTATTGCTGCGTGATGGGGTGAAGGACACCCCAGTTTACAGGGCTGAATACAGAAGACTCAGTGACTAGAGACAGTTGATGGCCGTGGGGGATACTGGAGGCTCCAGCCCAAGTGCTCCGGAGTCGGACTGCCACTGGATCCTCACGACCTTTGATCCCTCTTACCACAAGGGAAAATGCAGGTTAAACATTACCACGTACTGGGGTTGTGAGGGATACGGGCTCTGGTTACACGTTTTATAGATGTTATTTTATCTAATCCTTACAGCAACCCTAATGGTTTCTGTTATGGCCTCTATTTTATAAGAAACAACTGAGGCACAGAGAAATCCAGGGACCTCCTCAAGCCAGGCAGTGAGTAAGCAGCGCGGTCAAAATTCAGAACCTACACCTGTAACCACGGTGCTCCGTAGCCTCCCCGCGGGTTGGAACTTGTCACGTGTCACTGTTAAGTTAGGATGACCGCTGTTCACTGCAGCGTGCTGTGAATCCTCTGCCTCTCTCTGTCTGGTATGTCCAATTCCACATCAACTCTTGAGTCTTGACAGGCGGAATAGCATAATGGCTAAGTGTCAGGCTCCTCCAGGGTGCCTCAGGGTCCCTGTGGCCATCCTCAACCTGGACTCCAGATTCTCCTCGGTGGGTATTTCTGCCTTGTCCTTATCCCCAATTCCCTTCAAATTCCCCCACTGACCATCCACCTTACCCTGGCTAGACACCTTAGCTTGCCCCTCTTTGGATATCTGCTAACAGCGCTCAAGTACTTCATGCTCTGGCTTCCAAGCAACCTATTAGGTCTAAACCCACCTTCAGAACCACATCACTGGCGTCATTAGGATCGCGACTCACGGTCCTCAGTGGCAGAACGCATGTCTTGACTCACATCTGCACTCTACGTGAGCCACCCTCCCTCAGTTCTACAGCTGTAGTTATCTTTTGCTGTGGAACAAACCATCGAAAACTGAATGGCTTGAAACAACAATTATTTCTTTGGCCAATGAATCTGCAATGTGGGCCAGACTTGGCAGGGTAAGTTCATCTGTGCTCCACATGGCATTGACAGGGGTGGCTCAACAGCAGACAGAAGGATCTGTGTTCAAGACTGCTCTTTCACGTGAGTGGCAAGGTGGTGCTGGCCGGGAGCTCAGCCAGGCAGGGCTCAGGGTAACAGCCTTTGTGTCTCTCCATGTAGACCTGTCCATGTGTTCTGGGCTTCTTTACAGCATGACGGCTGGGCTACAAGAACAAACACCCCCCAAGAGAGAGCCGGGCGGAAGCACTAACACATCTTTTGACCTACTTACTAGTAAAAAACAGAAATGTCACAAATGTCACATAGCATAACTTGCATTCCATGCTATTAGTTGAGGCAGTCTCAAAGGTCTAACTGGGTTGACTGCACCTTTTTGTGGGGAATAGGCAAGGTTCTGGGAGAGTCCGTGGGGCAGGAAAAGTAGCTACAGCATTTTAGCAAATAGAGTCTTTCACATCTACCTCTCAGACTTGCCCATCCCAACGCTCCTCAGCCCCCTTTTCCAATAAAACCACTATTCTCTAGGTCAGTGTTCTCAACTGGGGGTAATTTCTCCCCCCAGGAAATATTTGCTGAAGCCTGGAGACATTTTTCATGGTCACAACAGGGGGCTGAAGGTTATTAGCATCCAGTGGGCAGAGGTTCGGGGATGCTGCTGAACATCCTTGACAGTTTCCCCACAATGAAGAATTATCCAGCCCAAAATGTCAATAGTTACAAGGTTTAAAAACCTTGCCTCAGATTAAGAGCAATTTGATTATTCCTATTTTACCCCAAACTGCACTATGCTTTTTGTGAATGATCTCCAACTATAAATTGGTTGAGAGTAGGCTCTCTGTGGTAATGTTTCTGCATAACTGTTGGATATTCTGAAGATGCTGAGATCATATTATTGTTTTAGTGTCAAATCCATTATATTCAATTACTGTGTTGATTTATGGGTATTTTGTCTCAGTCAGGAAAAGATACGAACCTACCTTCTAGAATCAATGCAGCATGAATGACTATTCAAACACTGGCCATTTCCTGTCAGGACAAAATGAGGCCAAAGCCAAGCAGGGGGCATGGGAAACACTGCATCGTTTCCTTCATTGCTCACTTAACTCTTCCTGGCAGACCCACGTCAAAGGTTCTGGGCACCAAACAGTAAGTCACAGCAAATATCTAGCCTCGGCTGAGAATTCCTGCGACTTCACCTTCTTCCTTTTGGTTCCAAACTTGTCCCCACATTGACTTCTCTTTTCCCATTTAGCCCTGCTGGAATTTGTTAACCAGGTTTCAGGCTACCTATATTGGCACTGATGAGGCAATCCCAGAAATGGTTTCCCTGGCATCTCAGCTGCAAACATCATGGGCACTTATCTGAAACACTGACCCCTCAGGCCCACCCAGGTTCTCAGGTGCCCACAGCGCATCTTTCTATCCGGAAAATGAGACTGACCAAACAGGTAGAAGGTTCTGACAGAGGAGCTCAGGTGGTTACTTCTTTATCCACACAACTACCAAAAACTGTGCCATAAGTGATCAGAGCAGGGAGCAATTCAAAGCCATCTACACTTGACTTGGAATGTGTGATGATGTTATAAAATAGTTTATATTCTTAATTATGGTTAGGTGAATCCAATAATTAAATTTCAGTTTTAGTGTCACTCTTTGGGTAGAGTTTAGCACTAGTTTAGCACTAGTTTAGCACTAGTTTAGCTAGTGTTTAGCAGACACTCTTTGGGTAGACAGACCTGAAAGCATGTACAGAAAATAGAATTGAGAGGACAGACAACATATTGGAATAATCTTTACCCCAGATAATCTGTCAAGCTGTTAATACTCATGCTGCAAAAAGTTGGCATTGCCTGTAAATAAATGAGTGCTCCCAGAGTCTTATACTCCCTCAAGTCAGAAACCCTTGAGAGCCTGTAGGTAGCTCAGCCATTTAAAGTGAAGCAGTTTCGTGTGTATAATGCTTAAGAGCTGAATGCCAATACCAGTTCTTTTCATTTACTGTTTGACTTAAGACAAGCTTCTGATACTTCTGAGCCAGTGTCTTGGGACGGTATTTGTAAAGCTCTGTCACTATAATACCACTAAATTCTGGATAAATTGAAAAAAAAAAAAAACCTTTTTAGTACACTACTTCATACCCAAGAAAGTAAGAAAAATTCCCCACTGTCAAATAAAATAAGAAGAAGAAGAAGAAGAAGAAGAAGAAGAAGAAGAAGAAGAATAGTAGTAGTAAAGAGGCCATCAGCAGAAATTTAGTGGCAAGTCACCAGCAACTGCTAGGTCTGGAGTTGCGCTTAGGGTAAATGTCAACACCCCAGGCCTGGGGCGGGGGGCTGGAGCTACACAAGGCTGGGAGCTGGACCTGAGACTTCTGAGGTAAGCCAAAAGAGTCTACGCCCTTAGTGAAAGGTTGGGCTCCAAGTAATCACAAGCAAAGGAGGCCCAGCAGAAGCCTGATCTGTCTCTACAAAGGCTCTAGGTGAAGAAAGATTAATAAAGATAAAACAATAATAACAATAACATCCCCGAGAATTGACAACATCCTTTCACATGTGTCTGGAATAAGGTTAAAGGCTAAAGGTCTAAAAATATAGCCTAATCAACTAGAAACACAACACAACAAAATAAATCCAAAGACACAGATGACATCTACGCATACATAAACACACACATTCTGAATGACTCGGGACAGTTAGAAGTTCCTTTAAAAAGAACAGTACGGACTCTGGAATCAAACTATTTGGATTCAAGCTCTAAATTTGCTATTTGCCACCTGTGTCACCTTATGTGAGTTCAAAAAAAAAAAAAAAAAACCCAAAACTTGTGTACCCTTTACTTTCACCATCTGTAAATGGAACAATGATACTGTCTACCTCCTGGGTTATTGTGAGGATTAAATAAATAGATCTAAAACACGGAGACCCGACATAGTAAAACCTATGAGTTCACTATTAATGTTGCCATCTGCTTCTATTCCACATTGTAGCACAGACATAGATAGCATCTTAGGACAAGAAAACGTATCGTCATTCACACGTAATGTGGCTGCCTTCACAGATCATTCAAAAAGTGTGTGAAAATTTATTTGAGTTATGATTAATATATTTATTATTTATTAATATATGTATATATTATCAAATTGTTTATTATATTGTAAATTAATATACATTTATTAGAATTACTAAGAGGGCTTACCATAATGGCTAACTATAAGCATTATATAAGAGGCATTGATAACAGATGAAAAATTCAATCCTGCAAGGTACAAAACATATTATTCATGAGCAAGTTCAGTCTAACTCAGAAATGCAGCTTGACTGTGATAAATTATTTTACCTATATGAATTACAAATATTTATGTTTATAAGGCATCAGGTTTGGGAAACATGTCTTAGATAATTGTGGGAATTTATTAAATATGGCCTGGAGTTAATGATGGCACATAATTGTATTTACTGTGAACCACCTTGAAGTGAAATGAAATTAACTCAGTTGATTCCTTCTTGTCCTTTCTACCACTAAACCGAACTAGGATCTTGGGCTATTTTTCTCCCACTGCAGCTACACGGAAGGGCATGAATTACACAAACACGCTTCATGGACTTTCCAAGCCTAAGCCTCATGTTTGCTCTTCGCCACAATGTAATGCTGCCTCATCAGATTAGACTACGTAACTTCCCAAGGTTCTTTCCACGCCATAAACCAGCTGATTCATACAACCGTAAAACTACTGATGTATTTCTAGAATCATATCCCAAGAAATATTAAAGATCGCATTCTTCAGAATTCAAAAATGAAAGAAAATAAAAGACCATTCACAGACAAATGATGATAGTGTCCCAAGAACTAAGGTCTGTGATTAATCTGCATTTGTACTATAAAAAATACATTTTAATTCGACCACAAAAATAAGCTAAAACCACAGAAATAAAGAAAACATTTTGTATAGTTTATTTAATCAAAATTAATTTTTAGCAAAGTTTTAAAAGTGTATCTACCAACCTCCTAGGTAAACATGTCTGCTACTTAAGCAACCTCATTCCATTTGGTATCACTGATGTTGATTACATGGATACTATTATTAACAAAGGACTTTCAACATTTTCAACCTTATTTAAAACCTTCAGTTCAAAACTATTAGCCTATGTTATTCATATATAGTGAAGTCACCACCAAGTCCTGAGATTAATGGATAATTTTTCTACTGAGAGTGCGATTTCAAGTTTTATCACTTCCAGACTTACCATAAAACACAGAACTTCTGAGGCCCCTTAAAGTTACTAACAGATTCTAGAACAGTAGTAAAATTACACCCATATTAACAGTCTGACACCTACACAGCTTACCCTCTCTACATAATTAGAAAACAAAAAGCAAAATATTAACCAAAATACAATTTCTAATACAATAAATGCAAACGCCATCTACGGACATAGTGTTTGCATCTTAGTGGCCATCCTACAAGACTTTACGACTATAATAATGTTAGCATTACCCCTTGCCTCATTTCAAATTGCCACACAGAACAAACAGTTTGGGAAACATGAAGGTTTGTTCACTGAGTATGCATATTAGTAATTTGTATTTATCCATATCATTCAGACCAGCTTTAAAATGTCAATATATTAATAACACAACTGCAGGTTGATTTGAAGAAGATCTAATAGAAAAAGCTAATCTCAGAAGACTTAAAAAGAAAACTGAGAACCAATATGCAAAATTAGTTTTAAAAAAGGACAATTAATAGAAATTAATCATTTGGAAAATGATTATTTCATCCATACATTTAAACTTTTGAAGGGAAAAAGCATTTGGGGCTAAAGTTACTTATCTTAGTTTCTTTATAAATCAAACCATAATATAATGCCTGTTCCTATATTCATTTTAAATATTTTTGGATCAATAGTTTAAACTCAATAAGAACATACTAAAAATCGTACAAGGCAGGTAATCTTGAAACAGAAATAGATCATTTCAGATGATTAGAAGATGAAAAGTGGCAACAACATTTACCATTTGCTTCCTCTTGTATTTTAGGTTGATGATTTATTTGCAAAATTTATTCTGCAAAAATAAAAGTGAAGTACAGTTAATAATAGATTTGTCTGATGATATTGTAAGTGGGAGAAAATGAAGGGTGAGTTAACTCTTTAATGGTAGCCAAATCCTTAGGTTGATTTGTAACTTACATAGGGCATATAATGTTGCCAAGACACATCTTTACATGTGCTTTTATTTTCACTGTGAGAAATAACTATACATCTGATACAAAGGTAAACTATCAAAAGGGACATTCTGGAGACAACTGAGGAATGTTCCATGATATCCAGTTGTATCAAGATCATCTTGTAATATTCCATTGTATGTATGTATGTATGTATGTATGTATGTATGTATATGTGTGTATATGTATATATACATATATATCACATCTTCTTTATCCATTCATCAGTTGATGGACACTTGGGCTATTTTCATAAAGACAGAGAGAGGCAAACCAAGAAACAGACTCTTAACTAGAGAGAACAAAGTGATGCTTGCCAAAGGGGTGCTGGGGAGGGAATGAGTTAAATGGGTGATGGCGATTAAGGAGGGTATGTGGGATGAGCATTGAGTGTTGTGTATGTAAGTGATGAATCACTGAATTCTACTCCTGAAACCAATATTACACTGTATATTAACTGACTGGAATTTAAATAAAAACTTTTCAAATAATCATCTTGTATTTTCTTCTCCTGAAGATTTCATTAATCCTCACCTTGAAGACAGAGTTCAATTTCTGAATGAATTACGCCCTGAGACATAAAGGGAAGCCATCTAAGGAAAAGAAAGAAAAAACAAAGAAGAAAACAAGAAAGAAAATTAATTTTTTTCTCAATTTTTCCAATAAGCTCAATTCTATACTAATTTTGAACATGAAAAGGTAACTATTAAAAAAAACAGCTTTTTATAAAGTCAAACAATCCAATCTACCGTGTACTCCTGATGGTGGTAAGAACGATATCATAACCGCGGCTTGAAGAATAGAACATGTAAATTGCTAAACCTGCTAACCACCTACTTCTCCGGGTTTATCAGTGCTCAGTCACAACACTCGTAAACGCACCTGGGGCTCCAGCAGAGAACTGCCCCACCAAGCTGTGATGAAGGCAAGGGCTAGTCTAAGACTGAACCTGATACCTGGGCTAGGCTAGAAAGGGTGGCCCACCCATTGGCCCAGAAAAAGAAGTTCCCTCATTTTCATACATCTTCTATGGAGGTCTCTATCTTGCTTTCACATGACTTCCTCTAATATCTTTTCCTCAGTGTCTTAAAGAAGAATGGTATTACCTTAAAACTTGATGAAAATATTACCACTTTGGAAAATGTGCTTACGCTAAATAATAGCTCATCCTGACAACTTCCCTCTAAATCAGCCAAACTTCTGTGTTAGAAGCTCCATGTCGTTGAAAAAGCCAAGGCTAAACTCAGAAAACCAACGTTATCATTTTCTGGCTTTGTGACATTACCCTCTTAAAGCTTCATTTCCTTGACTAAGTTATCTGTCTCACAGAGCTGCTGTGAAGCTGAAGTCAACAGTCACGTAAACATACTTTATGGACTATTAAGTGGTACATAAATGTTACTATTATATCATAATAAGCACAGTTATTGTTATCTCACAAACATACTTCCATTCCTTCCATCCGTCTATTCAATAAGTGTTTAGAAAGTGCCTTCTGTGCACCAGGTCCTTTGCTAAGTGCTGGGGACACAGGAAGAACAACAGAGACAGGGAGCCTGAGCTGAAGGAATCTCAGTGTGAAATGTGGAAACAGACATGTAAAGGTATCGATGTACAAAGAGTTGTAGGTGGATGTATAGAAATACTTGCAGATATTGTAGGAAGAGAAAAGGAGGCTGACCAAGCCTGAATGGCAACAATAGGGAAGTACAAAGGAATGAAGAACAAACAAACGTCAACAAAGAGGTGATACTTGATCCGAAGGGCGGAGGGTAAGGAGAGGTCTGACAGGCAAACCAGAGATTGGGAAGGGCATCACAGGGAGAAAAACAGCATCGGCAAAGGTACACAGACAAGGTTCCACACGGCTGAAGCACAGGAGGCTGCTGGGAAGGACACGGGGGCAAAGGGGAGTGGACCCCGTGTGAGGGTCACTGAAGGGGAGGTCACTGGAGCTGCGAGTGTCGAGTGATGCAGAGGTGGGGCTGCGGGACTCACTCCACCACTCTGGTCTTGAAATCACCAGATGATGCTAACAGGCAGGGTAAAAAGGTGGACTGTGTTCCCCTCAGCTCTCAGGACAGCTCATCTCTCTGTTTTCCCAAAGCTTTGAGAGCTCCTATTTCCTTCTGACCACTTTCGTTCACAGTGTTCTTTCTTTCCCTTTTCTGAAATCTAATAACACGTATAACTTACTTTATGTGTTTATTTAGCCCCTGATTATGCAATTTTGCTTTCTTTTGGTTTATGTATCCTGTCTTTGCAGCAAGATGGTTGTCTCCACAGTTTCCCCGATAAGCCAGAACAAAGGAGGTCAACTTTACGTTGAAGAACATAGTCTTTGGATTTCACACACGGTCAGACTGCCTGGCTCCACACTGCTTAGCCACTGATTAGCAATCCTCATCTCTGTGAGCCTCGATTTCCTCATTTGTAAACTGTAGATAATAATGGTGGCTACACAATAGGGATACAAGATTAGATACATAAATTGATCACGGTATCTGATGTGTGACAAATGGCCACCAAATATCTGTCACTACTGTATCTTCTCACTGCCAAACCCAGTACTTTGTACTTAGTTGGGGTTACAGTTCCATTTGGGGTGACTGCCATGCCCCTGCTTTGCAAATATGTCATAAAGAAGTAGACCGTGAACACTAACCTTTACACCAGAAGTCCTGCCTCTCACCGTAGCTGACTGGGGCAGAAAGGGACACCTGATCCATGCTTACTCAATCGGTCTTCATATTTTCACACAAGAGACACAGAAACTGTCATCAGAAGGCACGGACAACGGAGGCTTCACAGCATCTGTATGTTAAGGCGAGGTGGCATTTTGGAGCCCAAGCCAAAGATACGGCAGAGAAAAGCCTGCGCACAGAGAGAAGAAGCTGGTGTAGAGAGGCAGAACAAAGATGTTCAGTGAAGAGACGCTGTGGAAATGCAAACAGAGGGACTGGCTCTCTGATGACTTTCTAATTTACAATGTCTAGCTTTACTTCTTATTGATGGCTTCCACGAGAATCACCTTCCAAGTTGCCCTTTCTAAAATTAACTTCAGTGAACTCCTCATCCTTGCAGCAAACCAGGCTTTATCGACTGACCAACTGAAATTTTCAAAGTCATACTCTCAACTTGTCTTTCGTTTCGTCCGTGCATGGAAGGTCCCTAGTATGGCTTCTCTCTTTTTTTTTTTTTTTTTTAGAAGATACACAGCTAAAGCAAGGTTGTGGCCCCGAAAGCTACTGAGACTTTTGAGTACTGGAAATCTACTAATCTGTGTATATGCTAATTCCCTCTGGTTTGTTCCAGGTATGAATTTCTTAACTTGAAATCACCAAGACTATGAACTCTTAATTCCCATCAGTCACCATAATTTCTGTGATGCTAACGGTTTTATAGCATCATTAGATACTGACTCATGAACTCTGTCTAATTAACAGAACAAGATAAATCTTAGTTGCTGTGGATGATGCTTATTTGCAGCACAGGCATATTTTCTTCTGAAAAATGGCTCTACCTAGCTGCCTAGGTCTGTGTCCACACCCATCCCTTAATTTCTATCCCAGAATGGGCCACAAAAGAAACTGAGAGGATTAACCAAGACTAGTTGTTGAGGACTGTGAACCATGTGTTTGCATTAGCATGTGAAAATTCCCCCCAATCCAGTGAACAGAGGAAAATATTGGAGCAGTATGGCTTGAGGAGCATGATGATATTAAAGGAATGGAACAAAAGGTAAGCAGGAGGAGCCTGCTTGCCCAAGAACAAACACCACACACGTTTTGCAGCCACCAGCAGAAGCATGCTTAAATACCCCCAGACCACCAGGGGCTTCCCTTTCGCTGGCTAGCTAGAAAATACAAACACAGAAACAAAAGAAATTTCTCTAGCCTTTTAAGGTTAAAGTGGACAACCACGGAATATGTATGAGTGATGTCGCCCTTAAATATGGGGGCTGTTTTTGGGGGGAAGGGGCATAAAAAGGTGACATAGAGGAGATTTTGTCTGAGATATATTTTAGATATGGCCACCATTCACTCACATCGAAAATGGCAGAAGAAATACTAAATGCTTGTAAGAAGGTTCTACGTCTCCACCCCCATCCCGAAAAATGAGCAGGACTTATCCCTGAGCCTCATTCTGTCAGTTTCCCACCATCACCACTTGTCACTTCCATTCTGAAGAATGGCTCGAACTGACAAAAAGAGCCCGGAAATCTGCAGCAGCACAAATACATGCTCAGAATAGCAAGAAATGATTAATAGTGGCCTCTTTCAGGGGAAAAAAAATCAGTAAAGTTAAGTGATTGCTCACTGTCTCGTGATAATTTTTATTATTTTCTCCCTATAAAAATAGTATTTTACATTTCTGTATTTTGTCAAAATTTCAGTGTCCTTTCTTATCGATCATTTCCCCTATTTCCCAGAAAGGGAAAATAAAACTCTTAGTACATAAGCTGAATTATTTTCAAAATAAACAAATACATAAACAATTTTTACTGAAACACCTGAGGATGTTACAAAGGAAACTGATATAAAGAGGAAGAGACCTCTAAAGTTTCTTCCACTGCTTTTTATTAGTCCTCCCTCCCTTCTTGCCACTCCTTTTTCCCTCCCTCCTCTCTTCTCTCAGTTCCTTCCTTCCTTCCTTCCTTCCTTCCTTCCTTCCTTCCTTCCAGTATTGGCCAAGTCTGTGCTTGGTGCAAGAAACCATGTTGGACAATAAAAACAAATGTATGAGAAGCTTAAGAAGCTTATCATCAAGTACCTGAGACAAACACATTTGTAAACAATGACAGTAGATGACACTGTGTGGTAAGTATTGCACAGAGGTCTAAGTAAAGCTCTAAAGAACTGTAAAGAGAAACACTTCTGGTTGGGCAAGCAGAGAATGCTTCGTGGCATGGACAGCATTGTATACTGAGCCTTGAAGGATAAGGATTTCACCAAGCAGAGGAAAGAATAAAATGAGCTAAGACATGTGCGGTAAGAGAGTATTAATGTCCCTGGAGAATGTCTAGGGAAGAGAGCAAAATGCACTTTATTGGGGAGAATTAGGAGAGAAGACTAGAAAGGTTGTTGGGGAGACAGGAGAGGTCAACTCATTTTACACGTGGCACTACAAACTAACACCTTAACACGTAGCTGGCCTGGGTGTAACACTTCCCTTGTCCACTATGGTGATGTGAAGAAGTGTGCCCTTTAAACTGGGCTGCCCTGAGTCCCTTCCTGACCCTCTCCACAAACTCAATCCTGCTCTGTCTATAACTTAGTTTATGATTCATTCACAAATTCTTCAAATTTAGCACACACTTCCTGAGCACCTACAACATTCTGGGATAAGTCTGTCCTATGGACACTGAAGGTGTTGATGACCCCCTTCTAAGGGCATGGACCTTCATGTGTGATTTCCTCGGAAGACACGCCAGAAAATAAACACCAGAACTGGCACAGGCAGCTAAGCACGGAAGATGCTTTGTGAATGATCATGACGGAATGGTAGACAGGGGATCATCAACCTTGCTTCCGTTTAAGAGCCTCTTGCGTCTAATGCAGCCCTGCCAATGCCTGAGCCACAGAGATGAAACCGCAGAGATTGCGCCCCTCTCTGCCAGACGGTGAAGACACAAAAGTCCCAGTTGTGGTTAATCAACCAGTAACGTGAGAGTTTTTCAAGACCGAGATATCCTGAGACAAATAAGCGGTTTATTGACAAAAATATCTATACCTGTGGAATATTACACTTCTGGGCTCACTTTAAGAATCACTCTTGGGGCGCCTGGGTGGCTCAGTCGGTGAAGCGGCCGACTTCGGCTCAGGTCACCATCTCTCGGTCCGTGAGTTCGAGCCCTGCATCTGGTTCTGTGCTGACCGCTCAGAGCCTGGAGCCCACTTCGGATTCTGTGTCTCCCTCTCTCTCTGCCCCTCCCCCGTTCATGCTCTGTCTCTGTCTCAAAAATAAATAAACGTTAAAAAAAAAAAGAATCACTCTTTGGTATTGTATTAATACTTCAAAATATATATTAAGTGATAATTTTGTTTATACATGTCTTATACATACGTAGACCTTTTAGATTCCATGTTCTAATGCCCAATTCTTCATTTAAGGTGATTTGCCTTAGGGCTTATAGTGTCTTCATTAATGCATGCCCTTTGGTTCAGTTCAGTAGGTATGTAACTTTAAGCTATTGTATTTCAGGATATATGGTAGGGATTGAATAGAAACATAAGACATAAGTCTGACCTGAAGAAAGTGTTGTGAGAGCCAGAAGTCACATAGACATAAATACACAAATACAACGACAGAAAGTGAGTGCTGAGTTAACATTATGTACTTTGGTAAAAATAGGGAAGGGAGGGACAGTTGGCCCAGCCTGAAGCTTTAGGAGAGACCCCCTGGTACAGGGGACACAACCTCCTGTTGATTCACGAGTAAACAGAGTGAGAGCCCACAAGACTCCAGGCACCAGGAGAGGACCAGAAGTTGGGCAAACTCAGGTGGCACAGCACCAGCTGAGAGGAACACCCAGGGCCGACCAGGAGCGGAGAAGCACGGAGTCTCCCCCAGGGTGCGCGAGGCTGGCGCGAGCTGCAAAGGGTGCTGTCTCCAGGGTGTGACAAAGGCCTCCTTACCCCCTCGGCTCAAATGCCTGCCTCGCATGCCTGCAGGGCTCACGGTTATTTTAATGGAGCAACAGACCCTGTTTTCAACAATCAGACGATGTTCAGGATTCCAAAATGGTGGGTGTGGGCCTTGAGTGGAGGGAGCATTCCATTTACAGAAAGTACCCAGGATTTGCTGATAGTCTAGTCTACCCAGAGAGGAGAGCTTTTGCAGTCTTCTTTTCTTCCACTTTTACATAAAGGAAATGATCTCAACCTTCCTAAAAAAAAAAAAAAAAGAAGAAGAAAGAAAAAAAAACCTGACTGGAAATGAGGCTAGAACACTTTAAAAGTGTTAGCTGCGATACCAACTCTGAGGAACACTGCGCAGCATCCTGTCCTTATTCCTTAGGATAATACGCCTCAGGGTCACTCCACCTATCTGACCACAATTTGCTTCTGAGAGGACAAAGCAGGTCACGCTGTTCTGCCTTGGCAAGTCAAGTTAGAGAGTTTTTCAAAATATCATTTATTTGTATTTAACATTTCAATTTTCCTCCATAAATCACCTTCTATTTAGAACTGCCCTTAGGTGGGTCTTTATTTCACCTAACCTGCTCCCACAAGCTAATGCCAATTTCATTTCCGAAGCCAGTGAGGAGTAATGAAGGCAACGCTGAGAGGTTCTTGGCCCTCATTGTCCTCAGGCTGAAGAACTCTGCCATTAACCATTTGTGAATCTAGACCCACCTAGGTCAAGTGGGTTGTCCAATATATTGGTAAATAACATTGTTTCTATTAAAAGGTAGATACTAACTTCTTTTCGGTGATGTCAATATTAAAAGTCTAT
Organism: Lynx canadensis; assembly: GCF_007474595.2. Classification (NCBI taxonomy): domain Eukaryota; kingdom Metazoa; phylum Chordata; class Mammalia; order Carnivora; family Felidae; genus Lynx; species Lynx canadensis. Next base: position 76,074,036 of record NC_044320.2, read on the forward strand.
ACACATGCATGCACACACATGTATAAGTCTGGTAACATACAGAAAAATCTGGAAACCTCTAATTTAATGCTAATAAATCTTGTGGTGGATAGTACATCGTGAGAGCCACTCAAATAGTGTACTTGATTCAACAGGGCCCCCAAATACTCATGTCCATACAGAAGCTCAGAACGGACCTTATGTGAGGATAGGCTCTTTGCAGATGCAATAAATTAAGGCGAGGTCATACTGGAGCAGGGTGAGCCCTCGTCGAATGGCTGAGTCCCCATAAGAAGAGAAGTGACACAGAGACACATACATAAAGAAAACGAACGGCCACGTGACCGCAGAGGCAGAGATTAGAGGGACGCAGCTCTCCACCAAGGCTACCAACCGGTCACCGGGAGCTACAAGAGGCACGGAAAGTTCATTCCCCAGAGACTGCAGGGGGAGCACGACCCCGCTGATACCTGAATTTCAGACTTCTGGCGCCCAGAACGAGGAGAGAACAAATTCCTCTTGTTTTAAGCCACCAAGCTTGTGGGGATTTATTGCGGCGGTCATAGGAAACTAATACAAATAGTAAATTAGAGTATTTCCTTCAGTTCATGGTCAGATGATTTAGACACAAATTTTGCTCGCCCCAAACCCAAACCGCCAACCCTTGTGCGGAAAGGGCAGGAATTCAGCGGTGTGTACGCTTATCTATGCGAAATGCACAAAAAGCAGAAAAATAAAATCCTCAGGTTTAGAAATAAAACAAAACCATAAGGATGTGGGTGTCGAGTTGAAGAGGAGAAAAGAAAAAAGAAAAGGAAACGCAAATGCTCGCAGGGAACTCATTAGCCGTCATGAATGCACCCGGCACCCCACGGCGGCCGGCTCCCCATCAGGCCTGAGAGGAGGCCGGGCAGTCCCGAGAGAGAAGAGGTCCGTCCAGCTCCTGCATGCAGCGTGGGTCTCCCGTCCTATCAGAGCGGCCTTCCAGACTCACACCTGCCTTGCTGACAATGAGCTGTCCTTGACCTTTCACATGCAGAGAGAGGCTCTGAAGGCACAGAAGCGACTGCCCGGCAGCTGCCGCGAGGTCCTCTTCTGTTGCAGAAAGGAGCCTGCTGGGCCCGGGTTCTATTCTTGGTGCCGCTACTGTTCTGCTTCTTGGAGAATTAAGAAAACAGGATCTGCCTCATCTTTTCACACCGACAGACAGGAGGGAGTGATTTTCGCAACTCACTTTCCTCATCAGGGTGTTGTGCGAATGGGCATCGGCTACCATTTTCTCAGGACCTACTACTGTGAGCGGGACACCAGGCACCATCAGTCGGCTGTGTCGGAACGGTGCGTATCTGTTGTGTCACTTCTGGTCAGTTCGCCTCAATCCGGTGAAACTACATTTAGCCATCACTCGCGTTTCTTCGTTCCAGACAAGGATGTATTAGCTTAGTGCAGACATGACCTAAGGTGGTGCAGGGAGTGATGGTGGCTAGGGGCTGGCAACACTGACGACAGGGTACGTACCTGCAGGCCTGAACGGTGTGATGAACACATCTAGATAACCCCGAGAAGAGTTCACATTCAAAAAAGAATCAGGGGCGCCCGGGTGGCTCAGTCGGTTACTGCAGCTCAGGTCACGATCTCACGTCTGCGGGTTCGAGCCCCACGTCGGGCTCTGTGCTGACGGCTCGGAGCCTGGAGCCCGTTTCGGATTCTGTGTCTCTCTCTCTGTCTCCCTCCAAAAAATATTTAAGACTTTTCAATAAAAATAAAAATAAATCAACTGTATTAATGTGCCAAAGTATACTAGAACCCAAGAAGAATATCGTAGATGAATCACTCCCTAGCTTTTGTGATGTGAGGAATAAAATACAGCTTCCCTTCTGCCCGTGATGCCTGTATGCTGCAGGTGGGAGAGGTTGGGAGGTGACACTCAGTCCCTTCCAGCGTATTTGTCACTCAGCAAATGGCGGTTCTGTGTTTATGCTACGTTCTGAAAAAGCACTGGGAGAAGGAGAAGTGTTTCTGGTGGGGCCAGTTAGGTCATGCTGGCAGGAGAGTTTAAATAGGAACTTAAAGGAAGAATGGGCCTTCCTGAGTGAAAGCCAGCAAACTCCAAGGGACAGAAGCAAAATGGAACAGAACTTGTTCCAGCAACGAGAGATGGTCTAATATCACCGAGATCTGGCAAGAGGACAGTTATGAAAACAAATGGGGGAGGGTGGGAATGGAGTCAAAGCCTTCAATTGGAAAGGTCATGAGGCTGTTTTGGTTTGTTTGTTGGTAGGTAATAGAGACTATTGACGATTTTTGAACAGGGGAATGACGTCATTGAAACACTGTCTTAGGAACAACATCATCCTTGCATTTTTTCTGTTTCTTGAAAACTTTCAGGACAAAACTGTTGCAAGAAGTACTTAAGAAAATTCTAAAACAGAGCAGGAGAAAAATGAAAGAGGAAAAGATAAGCTAAAGTCAGAATGATGCTTGTGTCAGAGCCGGATTAGCTAGAAAGTGCCTCAGCAGAGTCAGAGTCCTAAGAGAGTGGCCAGCAGGGAGGACCAGAAGAGAAGGAATCAAGACAGTCCAGAACCTACCGCAACAGTCTAGTCAAGGGCACAACTGGAATAAAGGAAGCGATAACAGAAAAGGAGGGGTATGTTAAACAGGCCCTGTGAAAAGGAACTGACTGAATTCAACGACTACAAAGGCCCAAGAGAGGGACAGCCCGCTGTGGTTCCCACTACTCCTGCTCAGTTAGTCGCCCCCACTCATCTCTGGCTTGCGGTTTTTAGTGGCACGCATTTAAGATTTTTTAGTTGAATTGACTCACTGTCTTCTGCTCTGTTTTTGGCTTCGCAATTCAAGTTGCAGTTGTTCTGATGTCTCCGAATCTGTATGCCTGAACCTGAAAGCCATTCTTTGTCTATATTTTTTTTTGCCTCGTTTCCTGTTGATTATCTACGATCTGTTGAAAGAAGGCCGTAGGGCCCCAAAATTGAGGATTCAAAATTGCAAAACAGAACCCCAGGTTTCTTCCTCCATGTCCACAATAGATTGGAGTTTTGTGTAGAACCCTATCGTAATTCAATCCCGTTCCTGGGTCTGGGGGCCACCCTCTTCCCTGTGGTGAGAACCAAGCATCAATACCCAGCTGGGAGCTTCTGGAGAGAGAGGACTCAAGGGTCTAGAGAGCAAGGCTTGAACCTGGAGGCAGTAGGACCGGGTCAGAAATGGCTATCAAAGGACGGGGAGTGGGTGGGGATGAGACCGATGGTACTTAAGGATACAAACTTGCAGGAAGCAGTAAGCAAGCCACAGAGACCTAATGCACAGTGTGATGAATACAGACAATATTGTACGGTAATGCTGTAACGTAATCAACATTGTTCCAAAGGCAATCATAGTACAATATACAAAAGTATCAAAATATCACATTGTATACCTTAAACTTACACAATGTTACATGTCATGGGGCTCAAGGGAAAGCCTAAGTTGTCTAGACTTTAATCTCTGTCTTTCACAGGTTCAATTCTGAGAGTTCTTGCCACAATTCTTGCTAAGTTCCCTTATGAAATTGGTATAACACTACAATTTTAGGTAATGGAAGTAAAGTAAAGCCAACATTTAAACAAACATTCCCATGATGGAGGTAAAAATTTCCAGGATTAAACTTTTGATCCTCGTGTGATATACAGAGCACACCGAAATAGTAAGAAACGACGATAAGATTTCTTTGCGATGCTTAGCGATAGGTCATTCAAACAATCAACGAGTAAAGATGATGTGGAATACTGGGTAAGCGACACAAACCCCCGCACCTGAACGCACACCGGCTCACGCACACACAGCATTACCCACATCGCAGCACACTCTTTGAGGTACCAGAGGGACCAGCACTACCTTTCACAGGTGAAGACGGGCTCGGGTGCGGCACCAGGCTTTCTGGCCACGACCTTGTCACAACACCAGTACTGGGATTTGTCACTGGCCTCAGCGCAGCAGCACTTTCTGAAGTTTGCCGAGAGACACTGCTTCCACTTGCCACGTATCGATCTGGTGCAGGAGGCAGAGAAAAGCCCCACGGAAATAACACGAGTCCCCACACGGCAAATGCGGGCAGTAAGAGGCCGAGGATGGCCAGCAGCAGCCCGGTTCTTTAGAAGAGATAATGTTACCACAGTTAGCATCCAAAGGGGAAAGAAGGAAAGAAGAATAAGCAAGTTACTTTTATCTATCAAAATAAAATTCTGTGTTTTTTTTTCTCTTCTGCAGTTTTATTTTACCCATTTGTGGTAGTTTCTAATGTAAGACATAAACCCTTCTACAAAGGCTTCTGGTTTGTGGCTTTTCTCTTACTCAGATTCCTGCTCCTGTGACACAGTTTAGTAGGTGGTCAGATTGAAAACCATGAGCCCTAATATGCAAAACCAGTTTTGTTTCCATGAATGTTGACATATTTGGAGACACGTAGAAACAAATTTTCCCTTCCTTCCTTCCTTCCTTCCTTCCTTCCTTCCTTCCTTCCTTCCCTCCTTCCTTCCTCCTTTCCTCTCTTCCTTCCTTCCTCCTTTCCTCTCTCTTCCTTCCTTCCTTCCCTCCTTCCTTCTTCCCTTCCTCTTTCTCTTCCTTCCTTCCTCCTTCCTCCCTCCCCCCCTTCCTTCATTCCTTCCTTCCCTCCCTCCTTCCTTTCTCCCTCCCTCCCTCCTTTCCTTCCTTCCTTCCCTCCTTCCTTCCTCCCCTCCTCTTTCTTCCTCCCTCCCTCCCTCCCTTCCTCTTCCTTCCTTCCTCCCTCCCTCTCTCTCTTCCTTCCTTCCTTTCTCCCTCCCTCTTTTCCTTCCCTCCTTCCTTCCTCCCTTCCTCTCTCTTCCTTCCTTCCTCCATCCCTCCCTTCCTTCTCTCCTTCCTTCCTTTATCCCTCCCTCCTTTCCTTCCTTCCTTCCCTCCTTCCTTCCTCCCTTCCTCTCTCTCTTCCTTCCCTCCTTCCTTCCCTCCCTCCTTCCTTTTTTCCATGCTTCAACACATCCTCTCCTGTACTTTCCTCTGTAAATAATATATAGAGCACGTTCTCGGGCTTGTTGTGGAAGGGCATCCTGGAATCTTCATTCCTAAACAGAGTCACTTTGTCGTGTCAAACGCTCACTGACGTTTCTAGAGAGCGGTAGGACCTAAAGGACGTGCTATTCTGGTTGGAATCAAAAGAACTCCTTCACACATTACTTCTTCATAGATTCTTGTTGAGAAAAACCACCTAAAATTACCCGAGGAAAGGGTCATGAATTTAATCAAGTCTGCAATGATCCCAGAAATGACAGCTGACTACTAGCCACTGTTACCCTACTTTGTGGTAACAATACAAATCCCGTACTGCTTTGTGTTTCCTATAGGGGTTACGCGGTCTTACCAGCTGCCACACTGTTACCAGTTTGAATTTCAATGTTATATTTGAAGACCTACTGCCTGGCTGTTAACTCTTGATGCCGTATTTGTTATTAATGGCAATCTTTAGGCCAAACTCACAACATTACTAGTCCAAGGGTGTTTCTGTAAACCAGACTACGATTGTGCGTGTTCTCGGGTGCGCCTGGACAGCCTTCTTGTGCCTCAATCCCCAGTGAGCCTTTACGAGGGACATTTCACAATACACGTCACCGGTTGCAGGAGATGTGCTTGAAGCCCCGCCCACTGTCTTCTAGGTCCCTTTCTGGTCCCCTGCTGCTTTGGTACATAACTCAGGCATGCTGACGGCTTTCTTCCTCAACCCCCTGTCTCACTGCCTCTTTGCCTGAGGGCTTCCCCCTTGTGGGAAAGGCTTGAGGGGTGTCCTGCAGAGTTTCTCAAGGTCCCTAGCAAGAAGGAATTCTAGGTCATTAATGTCCCTATCTTGACTTTTCTCTCTTTCCAGCCCCATTTTGTCTACTCCTTCATTCCAAAGGTACTCACTGCGACTGTCCCCCAAATAAATCCCCTGTACCCCAGTCTTTGTGTTATGGTCTGCTTTGGAGCAAATCCAAACTATAATCCATCAAGGTCCAGGAAGATTGCCTGACTCAGCTTTCTGGTTACTTCTTGTCTCTTAAACTAACTTTGGTTCTGAAGGTAGAATTAAATTAGGTCTGTTACATATGTTGCTGTCTCTTGGTTATCCACTGGACCCTCTGCAGAGAAGATGACAATACCAGCACCATCAGTGGCTAAAGATGTGAGCTGTGGCTCATGTAAAACCACTCTGGTAATAAACCAGGAGACTGTTGTCACAGCTTCTGAACTGCAAAACTCTTGACATCATTTGGCATTCCCCATTCCATTCCATTCATTGAGGAAAACAACAGAAAAATATGAAATCTAAAATGAGCCAGGGAAGAAAAATACTTTCGTATCTCTGATGCTGAACTTCAAAACATACCACTAAACCCACATTTTTCCCCTGAAGTACACGCTGATGGCAATTGTACCTCCTGTCTGATTTTAATTTCATCCATAATGCGCCCTTCCCATTCTCTCGTAAATGCTACATACAGTGAGGGACTGAAGATCCATCGTGAAGACGGCTTGTGAAATCAGCGCACGCAGCCCGACGTGACGCAGCACACAGAGAGACCGACTAGCTGGCACCCGGGAGAGATGGGCTTCACCATCACCAAGTGATGTTGATCACAAAAGGGGAGGGTGGAACAGTCTAGGACTGATGGGAAGCTAGGAGGATCCTGTAGGGGGTAACTTCACTGATCACTCGGTGTAACGATAACCTCATGCTATCTAAAACTTTGTTTCTGCTTTTCTCCTCAAAATTAATTCACTTGTGATGGCAAAAATCAGGCACAATTTTGTTCATTCCCTTCTCCAAAGCAGATCCAGCCTTCGTCTGCATCCTGACGAAAGTGTCTCCGTAATCTGCAGTGACAACAGAAGGCTTAGGTGATCTTTAAGATCTCTGATGTTTCGAAATAATTCATGAACTTCAACTACAAAAAAGTGTGAGAAATAGCACTCTCAAACTGGTCTGGGAGTCTTTTTTTTTTAAAAAATACATCCTAGGGTGACATATTCCCTATTTTTAGTTTCAGACCCCAAGTAGTACTTTCTTTCTATATACAACAAAATAACATTAAAAATTAACTGGGTTGATTACATATCTTATTGCCCCCTCCTCAAACATCTAATATACAAAAAGACTCATGCTTATATATATATATAGGACAAAAGGAAATAGTGAAGGGCTTAAAGTGTGAAAATAATACACTTGGTTCCATTCAAGATGTTTTGAAGAAAGGCTATTGTGTTATTATGTGAAATGTACTATAATGCCCCTTCTATGACCCGATCTTTTAGATTAAGGCTTTGTACTTTCGGTCCCAACAGGGCATGTTCATATATATTTTTCCCTGGTATTGTCTCATTTTTTTCCCTTATGCTATCACTAATTTTTTTTTTTTGAGAAAGAGTATGTACATGCGCGCGCGCGCGCACACACACACACACACACACACACACACATACACACACGAGTGGGGGAGGAGTAAAGGGAGTGGGAGAGAATCTTAAGCAGGCTCCACACTCAGCGTGGAGCCCAACACAGGATTCAATCTCATGACCTTGGGGTCATGACCTGAGCCAAAATCAACAATCGGACACTCAACTGACTGAGGCACCCAGGTGCCCAAACTATTACTAATTTTTAATGTCATTTTCTTTGTTCTATTATTCATGACTAGTAGAGTGTGTCCCGTTTTTCTTTCAAGATCTTCTAAAACAAAGCACATTGGGAAGTTGGTCAGGAAATCTTATGTCAACGATGTCCTACAATGAAAACTTGAAGGGTGTGACGCACCTTTCAATTTTCAATTATAAATGTCCACCTTCAGGGAGCTTGCTAAAGTCATGGGAAAGTTACTTGTGTGGACTCACCTGTTCTCTTTGAAATTTTACTAGCATGTTAGATTTGTCCAGAAGTCTAAGCCCAGAGTCTCCCCTCTCCTCAAAGACACAGGAAAACTTCAGACTCTGTTTCTGCTTGCTTCAATTGCCCAGTATGGACATCATCATGGTATCTCACTACTGGTAAAGCAAAGGGAAGAGACACAAAAAGCAATCCATTACCTGTAAACTCGTACAAAGAGAACCCAGATCCATGGGTCAGACCACAGTAAAAAACAGTATACGAGAATTCTTCTAATCTGGATTTTCTGCATCTACTGAGAGATTTAAAAGCTTTTTTCAATTACTAACTTAAATTATGAATGGGCATTTTTATACCATGAACAAATGCCCAGAAGAGAGAGAGAAATAAAAGATTTTTTTAAGACTGTTCTACATATGACATAGGAGGACATTTCAGGAGGACTTATACATATGACATAGGAGGACTTAGTATTTTAGTGGCAAGGGTGACAATGTTATTGTACATGATGCTTGAAGTTTAAAATGATAAAAGTTTAAATGAGGAAATATATCAAAAATGACATGATGGCCCCAGAGGAGGCCCAGACCTGACATTATATCTTTCTTAGAGCTTCAGTCCCTGTGACTATAGTTGGACCATAAGAACCTCTTTGAGATTCCATTTCATCCCAGATCCACCAGTGACCCATGCTATGATACAGAAAAACTCACTTCTCAATGGGTAAAACAACCCTCTGTTAGAACTAGAAACAATATTCTGTAACTAAATAGTTCAGAGAGAAACTCAAGCAACTCTAAAACAACTTGTGCATGCAATATATGCCACTGAGAATCAGTAACACACATGGAAAAATAGCTTGTCCTTCTCTCACTACAGGAAGCTCACAGACAATCCCATCGGCTTGCATTTGAGACAACCACGCGTTTGCTGCAAAATCGAGAGTCTCCTTGCTCTTCACATGTTGCATGGTCACCTGGATTTAGAAGAAACAACGACCAACTTGTGTGACTTCCAATTTCTCATAGAATTTCAAAGTGCACCCCAGGGATTGCTAAAATGTACTTCGCAGTCTCATGTTTGTTGTCGCTGGTAGTGGCTGTTGCTTATGATTTTCCAGTGACTATGCGAAGTGATTCATTTTATTTTTTTTAATTTTTTTTTCAACGTTTATTTATTTTCGGGACAGAGAGAGACAGAGCATGAACGGGGGAGGGGCAGAGAGAGAGGGAGACACAGAATCGGAAACAGGCTCCAGGCTCTGAGCCATCAGCCCAGAGCCCGACGCGGGGCTCGAACTCACGGACCTTGAGATCGTGACCTGGCTGAAGTCGGACGCTTAACCGACTGCGCCACCCAGGCGCCCCGTGAAGTGATTCATTTTAATTATCTCTTTTAACCATCACCAACTAGATTGGAGAAATACTTATAATTTTATAGGTCAGAAAATGGAGGCTCGGAGATTTGAAATGGGCTGTCTGATTCAAAGTTCTCAATTTCACTATAGCAGTTGCTAAAGAAGCAATCCAGAGGAGGGAAACTCCCAAAGAGATTTGGTGCTCATTTTAGTCACCGAAGCAGGCACACAGCAGAATTTTGAAAATTTCTAATGTCTCTTAAACGTGTTTCAATAGGTGTAGGTTACAAATAGCCCTCAGCTGCTGCAGCCAAAGCGTCTTACTTCCCCGAGTGCAGGGAGTTGTCTCTGCCTCCTTGCCATTTCACAAGACGGCTCCCTTCCCTTTGTTTTACCCTTCACATCTCAGCCAAGGACTGACCTCCAGGAGGAATGTCACAATCGCCTGCCTTTCCTCCGGTCACATGGATGAAGTGCCGCCCTCCGAGCTCACTGCCATAACCCACTGGCTGCCATTTTGGCTCCCCTCAAAACCTGTTTTTCAGCTGTTTCAAGACAGAGCAGTCTAAAACAGAAATCTGATCACTGTGTATACTGCTCCCAACTTTTTCAGTCATCCTGCCTATAGCATAAAATCCAAAATCCTCAGCATCATGAGCAGTTCATAATCAGGCCTTGCTGACCTTGAGAGAGACTTCTCCCTCACACACAAAATCCAGTCATACTAATAGGTTATGGTTCCACAACTGGCCCCATTCCTTCTCACCCCAGAGTTTCCACACACACTTGTATCTCTACATAGAACAGCTTTCATCTGGCTGAATCACCTGCTGAATTCACCTGCTGAATCTGCCCATCCTTCTTTACATGGCTCAGACATAACATCTTCTAAGAAGCCTTCTGTGAGCCCCTGGCCTGGGTTAAGCGACCCTACTGTGATGCATGGCAACCTACCCATTCATAACTATGATTTAACACCTAATATTTGACTGACTTGACCTACTCATCTTGATTCTTCCACAAGCTCTCACAAGGCAGTCCTTGTTTTTTCAATGAATGATTAAACAACGAAGCGAAAATAGGTATTTGTCAACAAAAGTAATTAAAACTAAATCAGTTTTATTTAATGCCTGATTGTCTCTACTGCTCCAGACAAGAGGCCATTCAAAGAACACTGGATTCGGAGAAAGAAAAACTGGGACCAAAGTCTAGATCTACCATTTTCCAACTGTTTGACCATGAGCAATTCACATAACCACTTTGAGTATCCGTTTTTTCATCCATAAAATAGTTTTACATGGTTGTTGTGAAGATTAGATGAGATTATATGTAAAAAATGTGCAAAACTTTTTATAAACTGCACAAAAAACTCTTATTTACATTAGCCAAATTTATATATGAAGACACCAATAAATATAAAGGCAATTACTATAACACATTCCCCTAAATTTGGAAATGTCCCTCTCTCTGAACTATCTCATGCTTTATTTTTCTAGCAATTAGATGGAAAATTCAGGAATACTAAGAGATAAAGACCAGTCATAAAGAGTCACATGCTTTTTAACCCAAATCAGATACGATACTCAAAATTATTTTTGCCATCTGTCTGAAGTTTTCATTTCTATTTTTTTTAATTTTTTTTAACGCTTATTTACTACTACTGACAGTCAGAGAGACACAGAGCATGACCAGGGGAGAGGTAGAGAGAGGGGGGAAACACAGAATCTGAAGTAGGCTCCAGGCTCTGAGCTGTCAGCACAGAGCCCGACACGGGGCTCGAACTTACAAATTGTGAGGTCGTGACCTGAGCTGAAGTCGGTCGCCTAATCAACTGAGCTACCCAGGCGCCCCATGTCTGAAGTTCTTAAAGTTCAGTTGCCCCAGTGGTCCTGAAACTCAGAGGCTGGGTTGCTGACTTGGCAATTAGACAGACAGGAGTGGTAGATGAATAGAAGAAGAGAAACCCACATCCCACAGCTGAGGCTCCATATTATAAGCCATCTTGTTGCTAAAGTCCTAGCAAATGAGAAATGATGTTTAATCTTTTTATTTCCCTTCCTTGATCCCCTTATCATATTTTTTCTTTACTGGGGGCAAAAAGAGATGCTACTTCCTAAACTACATAGAGGAAAATACTCCTCAAAAGAGCAAGCAAACACAATTCCTAAACAAAAAAAGAGCTGACCAAGGGGCACAAGGGAGTTTCCAGACTAGATAGATATGCTTGCATGCAGACAACCTCAAGAAGTGGCACACAGGGGGCGCCTGGGTGGCGCAGTCGGTTGAGCGTCCGACTTCAGCCAGGTCACGATCTCGCGCTCCGTGAGTTCGAGCCCCGCGTCAGGCTCTGGGCTGATGGCTCGGAGCCTGGAGCCTGCTTCCGATTCTGTGTCTCCTTCTCTCTCTGCCCCTCCCCCTCTCATGCTCTGTCTCTCTCTGTCCCAAAAATAAATAAACGTTGAAAAAAATAAAAGAAGTGGCACACAGACCCTTGGCCTCCTCGCAGTGACATTTCTTAGAGTGATGCTCACAGCACTGCACTGGCCATGGCTGGGAGTTTGACAACAACAAAAATGCCTCTACGATCAAGGAGAGTATATAGACTATCTGTGAAGTATAGACCAAAATATTTAAATAACACCAGACTACATTAAAGCATCATATCAATAAACACTTTTCTTTCAATAAACACTCATTAAAAGAAATTAAGTTCTATGGGGATGCAGGCTAATGTGAAGATTAGAATGAGAATAATTTCAGATGGAACCTAGTGGATGCTTCAGATAAATGAGGGTCATAAGCAGGCAAAAGGGAGTCTTCTGGATTCTGCATTTGAAGCCTTCCCCACGAAGCAAAAGGTTTTTACAAGATCATTCTACCTCAAACTACAACAGGCTCTTCCTCTACACTAAACTCTCTGCGGAACCGGCAAGAAGTCTCTGGTTTCTGAGGCTCTGGGACCATCCCTCATCCTTAGAAGTATACTGACTGTTGAGAGAGTCTTAATCATTTTACTTAATTGAGTGCAATTGCACTAACTCCACTGAAAAGCCTCCGGGTGAGGGTTCTGAATGAGTTTCATTTACCTTCAGAGTAGTGATGCCACGAAAATAACAAACAACAAATCTAAGTTAATTTGTTTTGTTTTGTTGGTTTTTTTAAATGTTTATTTTTTTGAGAGAGAGAGAGAATATGCGTGGGGAGGGGAGACACAGATTCAAGTAGGCTCCAGGCTCTGAGCTGTCAGCCCAGAGCTCCACGCGGGGCTTGAACCCATGAACCATAAGATCATGACCTGAGCCAAAGTCCGATGCTGAACCGACTGAGCCGCCCAGGTGCTCCTGTTTTGTTTTGTTTTGTTTATACAACACAGAGATACGGCAGTGGTTCTCAACCAGGTGAGATTTTGTCCTCCCAGGGGACATGTGGCAGCATTTGGAGACATTTTTGGTTGTCACAATTGAGAGGATGCAACTTCTACCTAGTGGGTAACAGTTGTTGAACATTCTACAATGCGCAGGACGGACCCCACAACAAATCATCCAGCTCTAAATGTCAAAGTGCTAAGGTCAAAAATCCTGAGATAGAAAGATACCTAGTTGATAATAGATAATCCAATAATTGAACAGAATGATATAGGTAAAGAAAGAGAGACACATACATCTATGGATCTTATTGTGTTCATGTCTGTTTTTGTCACAATTGTTTTTGATTATTAAAGTAATAAAGTAATACAATATTTTTTGAATTATTGAAGTATTGAAGTGAGTAACAAATGCCAATTATTAAAGTATAAAGGTCAAAATTCTTGGAAGATCACAAGGCATGAATTCAGTCACATCGCAGCTGATGGCAGGACACATGAAGGACATATGCCAAGTGGGACAAACCCAAGCTTGGATCACAGGACCTCCATTTATGTCCTGGCCCTGCTACTTACTAGGTGGCTACACAGCCCCGGGTAGAAGCCCTACACGACCTGTGGTCTTCCTCATTTGCAAAACTGGAGTACTTCTATCTTCCCGGGTTGGAGACTGAATGTTTTAGAGCCAGAGTGCTTTATGTAATAAAGTGAGATAAAATTACCTTGTAGAAAAGAGAAATAGAAAGTTATTTCCCACAGCACAGTTTTCGCAAGTGTGGGTTACTATATCCAGGAATACTGAAACACACACTCATCCTGAACATCTGACTTGCCCAGGTGGCGGTAAGCATCAGACCACTTCTTTTCAGATCCATGTGCTTAGCTATGTGATATTGGGAATGGCTTACTGTAGATTCAAAAACCTCAATATCCTCCATTGAGATAATAATATTATCTACACTGTTACGGTATAATCACTAAAAGTCTAAAAGTGATGATTGATACTCTTACTGCTCAATAAATGCTTGGAGGTGGTCGTGGCACTAGGAGGAAGAGGACGAGGATTATTACAATTAATCACACATACTAGATTTCAGAATTCTTAACCTTTATTTGGGGTTATTTGTGGTTCCTCCTAACGTCCTCCTAGAGATTGCACAAGGAAAACTTCAGCTCAGTTCTTTATTATCAAAAAGAGATTTCTTTTTTTTTTAATGTTAACATTTATTTATTTTCAAGAGACAGAGAGAGACAGAAGGCGAACAGAAGAGGGGCAGAGAGAGAGGGCAGAGAGAGAGGGAGAGACAGAATCCGAAGCAGGCTCGAGGCTCAGAGCTGTCAGCACAGAGCCTGACGCGGGCCTTGAACTCAGAAACCGGGAGATCGTGATGTGAGCTGAAGTCGCATTTGACCAACTGAGCCACCCAGGCCCCCCCAAAAGAGATTTCTATTCTAAATCCTTGGCTCCTGCTCTACGTGGCAGAGCTGACTAGATTATCTGGGAAGACAGACAGAGGCCTCCTTAACTCCTCCTCCCCTAAGCCAATCTAAGGTAGCTTCTCCTGCTTCCTCTCTTCAGGGCCCTGCCTTGAATTCTCTAGCCCATCAGTCAAGAGGTCTAAACAAAAGGCAAAATCCCTAACTTCAAGAGTGAAAATTCTGAAGCTCTCCTCTCACCGCCCCACCCCCCCATCCTACCCCTCCAGGAAAGCTCTCTAGTACCTCTAGTCTCCTGGATTCCTATCTGGATAATCCCTGCATGTTTTCTCTGAGGTGGTTCCCATTCAGATCCTCTGTAACACCAGGCAAATGCCCTCCTTCCTCTCCACGGGTTTCCTCTTCCACTAATGTCACACCTATTTGGCCCTTCAGAGATGGCCCAGTAGCCTTTTCCCCATCTGGCCTTCATGCCTATCTTTAATGCCAACCAGGACACCCAGTAGAGTAGGAGTCGGATCCAGGTGGGGCAGAGGTAGGGCCACCACTGTGACTGGGTCACACTGGATGACAAGGGCAGGGGGAGAAGCCACCCCCCCCCCCCAAGCTCTACATCATTCTTTCTTGCCTGTCAGGATTGAAATCAAATGCCATTCATAACCAACAAAAATTACCACCATCTATAATTACATTTCCCTTTTTTTTTAATTTTTTTTAAATGTTTTATTTATTTTTGAGACAGAGACAGACAGAGCATGAGCAGGGGAGGGGCAGAGAGAGAAGGAGACACAGAATCAGAAGCAGGCTCCAGGCTCTGAGCTGTCGGCACAGAGCCCGACGCAGGGTTCAAACTCACAAACTGTGGGATCGTGACCTGAGATGAAGTTGGATGCTTAACTGACTGAGCCACCCAGACACCTCTATTTAATTTGAGAGAGAGAGAGAATGAAGGAGAGGCAAAGAGAGAGGGAGAGAGAGAATACCAAGCAGGCTCTGCGCTGTCAGTGCAGAGCCCAACGTAGGGCTCAAACTCACAAACCATGAGATCATGACCTGAGCTGAAGTCGGATGCTCAACCGACTGAGCCACCCAGGCGCCCCATACATTTCACTTTGTTTTATGAAATACTCTTCACATATGTTATGTAACCCCAAATTTAATCTTATCTTTTCTTGGAGGAGAAATGACATACAACCAATGTCAACCCTTTCTGAGAACTCCACTTGTGGCTAGTTGTCTGCTGGACCCTGGATATAAAATAAGGATGTATCAGGATGAGAGAAGTTGCGAAAAATGCTTTTAGAAATCCTACTCTGAAGTGTCATAAACCTTTGTTCTATAAAACAAAACACAAAAATGTGTAATACCTCTACTCTTATTATGTATCCAATGTAGACCATGCTTCTTGAAAAAATAATAAAAGCAAACAGTCACCGATATACTTTGGGGGCACTTAAAGTGTTCATAGTACTATACCAGATCTGGCCCTGGGGACAGGGCAGCATGTACTGTCGGTCATTAGTATTTCCTTTTTGGAGTTGGAAACATGAAAACATAATAAGGTCTAAACGTGTTGTTGTCAGAGAAGAACTCTTAAGCGTTCTTGCCAACCAGCCTCCAACTTAAGCCTGACTCTGAGCCTCCTTATGTCTGGTATTGTTCCTTGTGATAACACCCTATTTGTTACACGGACGGTCCAAGGAGGACGGACTATGGTATTTACAACTGACTGGGGGACTATCAAATACATGAATTATCTTTGGTTCAAATAAGCTGGCACAACTTTTAGGATGTTTCTATAAACTGCTGGAGCCTTTTGAGATTAAACATTTGACTGGAGATTTTGTGAGAACAGCTTCCTGCTGTTCACTGAACTAGAAAATCCTCAAAAACAACCATTTCTCTTACTGCATTTTAGAACTTGCTCTTTCTCTTCTGTGGCTCTTTTCTAGAACCCTGAAGTGAAGAACTAACTAAAAATGACAAAGAACTGGAATTATTTATAGGATGATTTCAACTTTAAGAAAACAAAGCAAGAAAGCAATTTCTTACCTGGTTTAGCTAATCTCAAAATTGCCTGGAGCTTGTTATCAAGTAGGTTATCGTATCATATCAAGGAGTAGTAGTATAAAAATAACAACAAATGCACCAAAACCTATGACCCACTTCAATTCAAAGGCACAGAAGAACCAAGAAGTATCCAGAGAGTTGCTACTCTATTTGAGCCAATTTATCCAAGGCACATATATAGCACATACTGCAGAAGTAGCCCGGACATGTGAAGAGAGAGCGGTGGGCCAAGAGTCAGGAGGAGGGCCTCTGGCCTTGACTGGGCGATTAACTCTATGAGAGCTGGCCAAGCCTCCGAAACCGTCCAGGCTTTGTTTTCTCATCTGCCCCTTACACCCGTCAAGGCTCAGCCAGATAAGATTACCTCCCACTCCTTAAACACCAAGCAAGCTTGTATGATTTCGCTTCAATTCACACTTACAATCTACAAAGGGTTTCACATATATTATAAATATCTGTTACATAAACCCAAAGTGAGTTTTAGTCATTCATTCATCCCACAAATATTTATCCCACATCTACTAGAATGTAGGTACCATTCAAGTAGTTGGGGTTATAACACTGAATAACACAAAGTTCCTGTTCTCATGTTTTGCTCAGTTTCTGGTGAACGGACAGTAAACAAATAAATTTTAAAAATAAGATTAAGTAATGTGTTATACAGAAAATGAACCAGGCTCATAGGATTGAGGGAAACTGGGGGCTTACCTTGGACTGTGCCAAAAGGCCACTCTGAGGCAGAAGAGCCGTGTGGCGTAAACGTAATGTAATGAGCAAGGGTAGGGCGGTGGGAAAGGTGGCCAAAAAGGGAGGCAACAGTCAGATTAAATGGGGAACACAGGACCTGACTGATGTTTCTAAAAGCACTCTGGCTGCTCTTGGGAAACTGGGTATCAGGGGAAAAAGGGAAGAAGCTGGAAGGCTACTTTAGGAGATTTCTGAAGTGAAGAGGAAACAAAATATGGCACCAATGGACTAAAGGGATGATAGTAAGATGCAGAAAAAGAGACAAATTCAAGATATGTTTTAGCGACAGAGCAAGAGGGGATTTTTTCAGGCACTGGATTCTGAAAGCTAAAGAAATAAAACAATCTAGGAAAGCATATAGATTTCTGGTTTGGATAACTAGGTAGACGCTGACATCATCTACTCACACAAGTAAGTTGAGGAAGAAGCAAGCTGGGTGGGGAATGAAAGGTTCTGATGGTCCTGTCTCATTTTTTCACTTGATATTCACAGCTTGCGAGGGAGGGTAACTATTTCTGAGCCCTATTTTACAACAGGGAAAACTTAGAGAAAAGACGAACAAAAGACTTTTTATAAATTAAACATCTATCAGGCCTTTGGACTCTACATCTAAGATTTCTTACATCAATTTTAAATAGTCAAAGCCAATTCCAGGGAAGAAAATACAGAAACCCCAAGATTCAAAAAATAATTATTAGTTTTACACAATAGTATTTCCTAAAATAAATTCTTATCTTTTTCTCCACATTCAAAATTAATTACTATGTGATTATCTTCAGTTATAGCCATCCTATTTTAGGGCTGAGCTATCTATCTGTTACCTGGAATCAATTCAGTGACCTGGATTAATACTTTACATCAGCATTCTGGAAGCTGACGGGCACAATTGGTTAAAGTGTATTAACATGGCTGATACAGCAAGCCAGACCTCCCTCCAGAAAGGTGACCAAAGTATGATCAAGGAAAAAGAATACGTTCATACTCTGATACAAAAATCCACCACTAAACTAACAGCCCCAAACTGCTAGAGCATCATGGAATGGGAGAGCCAATCCCTCTAAAAATCTACATGTTACATGAAAAAGCATGTTTTCACCCATTTTAACTTGGACACCAGGAATAATTTCAACAAACGCTTGCCGGAAGCACTGGCTTCCCTTAAACAATAGCATCCCTTAAGTGCTCTCATGGTTCATCACCAGAAACTATTGGCTATAAACAGTGCATCTTTATGGACGGGGGAAAACCCTCATGGCATACACCCTAATAAAGACAGACTTTCAGATTTCTCAGTCCACTAAAGACAGCCTTTGATCATGACAGAACCAACTATTTTCTTGTTGAAAACAGTATTTCCTTTTGACTTTCAGACTGGGGCATCATCTACTATACTTCTGTCTCTACTAAAAAGATCCAAAGCCCCGACTTTTGCTTTTGCTCTGATACAGAGTTGCCAAATGTGAGTACTATAAAAAAAAAGTCAGTATAGCAGAGAAAAAAATGCACTTATATTAAGCTTCAAAACCAAACCTTATGTTGGGATAAGTGTGGGAAAAGAAAAAGGGTGAGTTCCCCAAAATATTTTTTCCATGGGAACATACACTCATTTCCATTTAAAACAAATAAATTAACCAAGTGCTTAAGGCATGACGGTATCTTTATCATGTAAAATCTTCAGCATTTGTCTTAATTTCATAAATGAACAGAAACAATTTTAGGAATGGCCTCAACAGAAACTAAAGTTCATTTGCTGAGCTCTCCCTGCTGACTTACAGTCGCAGATATTAGTCGTTTCACAAGAAAACATTAACATAAAAATTCACTTTTGGTTTCTTAGAAACCTAAAATTCCTGGATTCCTTTAAGAAATTTCAACTAAGTAGTTAAATATGTGCCCTAAAAATAGCTGACTGGAACAGACACACGGCGGTATTTACAATGTCTTAGTTAACACATCAGAATTCAACACTGAGGTTAGAACACCTCAGTCAGGTTACCCAACCTTTCTGCTCAGAACCTGAGACAGGGGAGAAATCAATTTAGCTCCTTCAATAAATCTTTTGGAAGACAAACGCAGGGAGCGAAGCATTTTCACTGAGATATAACAATTAAAATGAAAACTCTAAAAAGAACCAAACCACAATCTGGTTTATAGCTGGGTTAATCGTGCAACAAACCTTTTAAAGGCCCGCTACGACATCTTTGTCACACTGGCATGCTCACACTCCTCGCACAGTCCCTTGCACATAGTGGGTGCTCTAACAGTACTTGATGAAGGACTTTGAATATGAGTACAATTGTGTGTGCCTTTATGCATCTCTGTTATTATCTGTTTTAACGCCAAAGTCCAAAAGAGAGACCTGTCACTCTCTTCCTTCCACTCGGACACACTGATACAAAAGAAAAATTACCGTGGTCCTGATCTGTCCAAAAGTATAGAGTTAAGTTGACTAGGACTATACTAGTCCTGACAAGGAAAAGGGAAAAGCCCTTTAAGAAAAGGGAAATATTGATTAAGAGGAATATGTAGATGATACAAAGATTACTAAACTGTTCCACTGGGCCATGCATGCAGATGAATAAAACTGTGGGTTGCATAGGGATAAACTTCCAGTGCAATCGTGAAATAGAAAACAGATAATATGGGGCGCCTGGGTGGCGCAGTCGGTTAAGCGTCCGACTTCAGCCAGGTCACGATCTCGCGGTCCATGAGTTCGAGCCCCGCGTTGGGCTCCGGGCTGATGGCTCGGAGCCTGGAGCCTGTTTCCGATTCTGTGTCTCCCTCTCTCTCTGCCCCTCCCCCGTTCATGCTCTGTCTCTCTCTGTCCCAAAAATAAATAAACGTTGAAAAAAAAAAATTAAAAAAAAAAAAGAAAAGAAAACAGATAATAGGGAGAGTTTAATTATCAGACAGAAGATGGTTGTCATGCACACAGAATTCTTTGTACATGCGTGAGTAGGAAGGCAAGACATGATGATGAAAGATGTGTATTGATCCACCGACTCCACCTAAATTATGCCAGCCAACTTGTGTCTGACAAAATCGAGGCTATCCAAAGACCCTTGAAATACAAACTACTTCAGCTTTGCAAATAGACACTTTCCCTCTCATTGGGGAAAAGCCGTTTTACATATATATGTAGTTATTTTTCATGAGACTCCACATGCAGCGCGGATACCTGAAATAGGCAATCTCCAAATAAATTTCCGCTCACCATCTCTCCCTGCTCTGCCCTTACTCATACCTCTCCACTGTCCAAGGGCTTCCTGTTCACAAAGCCTTCCTGGTTCCTCAAGGGACACATATGTATCTTTCTTATTTGAAATCTATGGCTGTTCAGGTCTTTATACTACCCTCTAATCACTATATGGATGTTACGTGATTTTGTTTCTCCACCCAGGTTGAAAGCAGAACCTATGGTTTATTCTAGTTTTGTAACATCGCAATGACTAGCACCAGGCCTATTGGTGAGCTCATCATTTTCTCTTAGATATGCCTTCAGAATCCCATAATTCACCTAGCTGCTTCTAGGTTTAAAGCAGTTCCTTGGGGTCTCACTTTGATCACCTCTCCCAGAATTCTCTGTGGGTTGGAGATTTCCAAAGAGTGGATTAGCACATTAGCTAGTCATTTTCTAAATTATATAAATTATAGACCCCTATGTATTGTTAACTATGACTAGACTCATACAAATATAAGCCACACATCTCCGTGTGTAACTGTTACATCACTGAGTCAAAGATGGCCTCTGGATATTGATTCCTAGATTGTTTATTTCTTTACTTGCAGGCTGAGGCTCATTAGCTCAAAAGCTGCTGGTGGCAAACTCAAATTTCATAAGTTTAAAAATAGCCCAGGGGCACTTGGATGGCTCAGTCAGTTAAGCGTCTGACTCTTGCAGTTTGTGGGTTCATACCCCGCTAGGGCTCTGTGCTGACAGCTCAAAGCCTGGAGCCTGCTGCAGTGTCTGGGTCTCCCTCTCTCTCTGCCCCTCCCCTGCTCATGCTCTGCCCCCCTCTCAAAAATAAATAAGCATTAAAAAAAATTTTTTTAAAGCCCAAACGATTTTTTACCCGCCCCCCCCCCCACACACACACAAAGATAGCCCAAACAAACAAGTCTTTAGCCATTTAGACCCGGCCTGATTTACACACCCCCCAAAAACCTCACCCAACGGCTGTTCCCTATTGATAATATAGGGCCTCGAGGTTACGAGGCCCCAAGCTGCTGCTGCTGTCCTTTGGAGCTTTGTGGCAGAGACTCCCCACTATGCTGGGAAACCGAGGCACGTAAACCTCCTCTCCTCAGATCTTGCTCTCCCCTGGGGGTCCCTTTGCCACCCCGCCTTCCCTTCTGAGTAGCAACCCACGCCTTAGCGCCTGTCTGCACAGACTCCTGCCATGAGGGACTCTCCCCAGATGCAAACTCGTCAAGGCCTCCCACAATAAAATGAGTGTGTCCCACTTCTGCTGCCTCCTGGTCATGTCTTTCTCCTCAATTGTCCCCCAAATGCCTCAAGTCTCTACAGCAATGCACAATATTCATTTCAAGAAATGTTAATAGATTTTACCTGAAAAATATGGTCCCATGGTGAATTTAGCTTGGAAAGGCTGTTAAACAGTTTTCTTTACCAGAGGGCATCTCCGAGCCTTCACTGTATTTACATGCACTGCAAATCTCCAAGAGAGGAATGAGAAACTCAGTGTTTCACAAACTCATTTCACCACAGAACTACTTACGGGGGGCATCTTGTGAAAGCAGAGGCAGGGCCAGGCTCTCACCCCAGAAGTCGGCCCTGGGCTGACGTACATAGGCTTGAGAGGGGCAAATACCTTCTCTGGGTGTCCCGCACAGATACTAAATGTCGTTGCCCACTAAAAGAAACCAGGGCTGGAGAGAAGAAAGCATTAGATGAGCCTGAAATATCTTTCTGTGCCAGAAAGCAAAGAAGTACTCAGAGTACGGATGGTGACAGGCAAGGAAATAGGAGATAGGAGCTTGAAGGGTCTCCCATTGGATGAATGGAGAATGATTTTAGCATCAAAATAAAGGATGATAAAAAAACAGTTTAAACCCATCAAACAAAATAACAGTCCATTAAATTCATGCTGGTACAAATTAAATAAAATTTTTAAATGGGGGAGAAAGGAAAGTTGTACCTTGTAGTAGAATGCCACATAATGAACGACAGAATCAGAAAAATCCCCATCTGGCAAGCATTATAGCAATAATTGATTCTGGCAAGAATCTCCCATAGATGTTAAATTAGTGGGTGAAAAATTTATGAGAACAAAGTGTCTCCCCACAGAATACTATTAATTAATCATTAATTAATAAGTACAAAATACACAGAATTTTACATTGAAGAACTGCGATAGACACCAATCTGACCACCTGGTCCAAGTGAGCATCCCCAGGAAAGGGAAGAAATGGTACTGTGTCCCTGGAGATATGAGGCACTGAACAGAACACACCATCCCTTCTTGGCACTTCTGCCCCGAATGAGAAGCTTGAACCTAATCATGACAAACACAAATTGAAAGGCGTTTTGCAAAGTAATAGGCCTGTACTCTTCAAATATATCAAGGTTACGACAGACAAGGACAGACAGAAGAATCCTTCCACGCTGAAGGAGATTAGGGAATCAGGACAACTAAACACAACTCACTATCCTGGACTGAATCCCTGTTTGGGGGAAACAAACCTTGAAAACTTAAGGGGCGCCAGGCAGCATGTCTGTAACCATCTCTCAAATGACTAAAAACTACACACAGACACACACACAGATATTTCAACAGAGAACGATAAAGCAAATGGGGTGTATTGTTAACGGGGCTCTGAGTAAAGTCAGTTTTTATTCCATTCTTGTAATATTTTCATACATAGGAAGTTAATTTAAAGTGGAAAACATGTTTAAATTAAGTCACAGGACGAGTTCCCTCATTCCACATCACTTTGGTGATTCAATCAGGTCTAGTCACTCAATTCGTGTGCTGATTTGACGGATTCGCTCTTCACAGAAACCTGTGCCACCAACCCAAGGGTGGGCGATGCCTCCTTTGGTTCCAAGGACCGAGCACACCCTCCTCCGAGCGCCCTTCCTGGGGCTGCCTCCCCCCAGCTGGAGGATCACTACTGCTGCACCTCTGAACAGCCTTCTCACTTCGAGGCCCAGAGACAGCAAAGCTCCACCAGCGACGACAGGCCAACTTAGCTCACGGGAGCTCCTTCCTAAAACGTCTGACTTCCCTTTCCCAGTAATTCACAAGGACAGATTTCATAATCGTGTGAGACTGTGCAGGTTCCGTGGAGGTTTGCATCCTCTTAAAGGGTTCCTTTCTGTGTGTCCTCTGAAACCACTGAATGCTGCTGAACAGAGAAACTTTACAGCCAACATACAGCCTCTTCCCATTCTCTACAGCATTTAGCGCAATGGAGGGCATATATTAGGTACTCAGAAAATACGTCTTGTCCAACTGACTGGAACATACTTACTTGTTACTGTACTATAAGAATACTAGTTTTCATCATATTAGTTATGTGTTAAGAAATGCAACAACGAACATTTCAGCAGATTTGACATTTTCTCATTTACTTTCAAAATACAATCAAGGATACATAACAAAAATCACAGATAAGATTAAGAAACGTTTTATTTTAACTTTATTTATTTTGAAACAGAGAGAGAGTGTGTGTGTGTGTGTGTGTGTGGGTGGGCAGGGGAGGGGCACAAGAGAGGGAGAGAGAGAGAGAATCTCAAGCAGGCTCCCTGCTATCAGCAAGGAACCTTACACAGGACTCAATCTCACAAACCGGGAGACATGACCGGGCCAAAATCAAGAATCCGATGCTAACTGATTGAGCCACCCAGGCACCCCAAGAAACATTTTAAATGGAAAAATGATAGACTTGCTAGATTCTAACAAACTTATTAAAAATTTTAAACCTCAAGCTTGTTAAAATAATATATCATGTACTATAAATGAATCAGTGACAGACATAGTATTTAAAGCTAGAAAGCAGAGATGTTATAGAAATCGAACCACGGCATCTCCACAATAATTATGCTTCCATACAGAAACCTTATGGCTTCTAAAAATTTAATTGCCATCTATTTTTGAAAACAAACTTAAGGCCCAATGATATTGCTTAAGATCTCGGTAATATTATGTATCAACTATACTCAAATAGAATTTTTTTTAATTTAAAAAATATCTCCATTCTTGTAGTGTAACATACAATAATACCTTTACATACAATAATACCTTTACTAAGTCATCTCAGCCAAATTATTTCACTTTATGGAGCCTCAGTTTTCTCTTCTATAAAAAAAGGACATTAATGGTACCTAAATCAAAGAGTTGCTTAGGCAACAAAAATATGGTTGTATCTGTAAAGCAGTTAGCATATGGTAAGAACTTAGCATACACATTATTACTGCTGTCATTATTGCCATGATTAACTAAAAAAGAAAAAAGAAAAAAGAAAAGACAGAATCCCAAAGTAATACATAGCATGATTCAATTTCATTAAAGGAACAAAATATAGATAAATGTGTGAGTATGTGTGCGTGTGTGTGTGTGTGTGTGTGTGTGTGTGTATAATATTCGTACATTCATATGTTCAAGTATGTAATATATACATTTATATATAATCACATGAGTATGTGTATGTGGAGAGAAAGTGAGTTCAAGAGAGGGATTCATAGAAAAAAGACTGGAAGAAAATGAACAACCCCAGTGGTCATCTAATGATCAATGAGTAACAAATCATTTTTTTCTTATATACTACTGTATTCTTCAGATCTTCCATGAACACAGATTGCCTTTGTAAATACAATTATAAAAATACTATTTTTAAAAACCTCACAAAGATGAGCCATATTTGTTTAGAATGTTATAAACAAAAAAAAATTTGTTCACATTATTTACAACAATTGGAAAATATGCTATCTTTCTCATTGTTTTATAAAGTCTGCTTCCTTCTTTTCATAATCGAGTAAATATTAAGCACAAAATAAAAACCATTACCCTCTGTAAGCTCCGCTCGGGCTGCTCGCTAGTCCCATCATGTCCTAGCCTGATCTTATAGATCTTTCCAACGCTTCTTATTTCAACCTGAATGAAATGCAAAGAAGAAACAATTAGCAGAATGTTCAAATTAAGCATATTAAAAATTTTGTTTTCTTCTTCTTATTAAATGCATCTTTTCTTCCTAATAACTGGAAGGCTCCCAGGGACCCCCTCAGAGTCTAGCGATGAAGTCTTCTCAAGAAGCCACTGGTGGACTCCACAGACAGAATATGAAGCAGAAACATCACGAGACTTGACTAAAAATACGCAGAAGGAGTCAGATGAAAGAATAAGATAAAGAACATACATATGCTCAGCTCTCTGATTACCACACACTTCTCATTGGAAGCCAACATCTTCTGAGCCGAGCCCAAAGATGGGCTCTTATTTTAAAAAGAAAAAAAGAAAAAAAGCAACTTTCATCAAAGCTAAATATAGCTATTTCTACACACTCAAGGAAATGTACCAGTGAGTCTAGAACTTGCTTTTACTCTGAAAATCCTCTCTTGTTTGACTTGCAAGCTAAGACGTAGATGTTCAAAGTTCAAGGATAAGAAACAAAGCTGCCCACAGTGTATGTATACTTGGTTAGTTTCTGACATGGCCCAAGAGTATTTGTTAATCCAGGTAGCATTGTAGAGAATCAGCTTTGGGATCATTTTGAGTTCAACTGGTATCCTGGCTATTGTAACCTGAATAAAATATGGTATCGTATATCTCTGGATCTCAATTTCTTTATTTGTTGGACAGACATAATGTCTCCTGCATGCAATTTTCAAGTTAACTAAATAAATGTGTAACGTAAGCATTGTGCAAGTCTACAGGTATCCAAAGATTAAAATGATGGCACAGTCTCTAACTCTGAGGAATTTACAGCCTAGTAAGAGAGACAGATTTGTAAGCAGACATTTTCAGCACAACAACATATGTCCAGGACACTTAACTGTGAGGATTAAAAAAGGCAATATACCACCTTGCTGGTTAATAGCTTAAATAATAGCCACTGCCATTATTTCTACTACAGGTGCTCATCTACCTCCACAGACTAGAGATATGAATAGAAGTAGGCACTTGCATATTATACTTGACTTCTATCATTGCCCATCTATGAACTAGACCCCAAAAGAGCTGGGACAGTCAAGTGATCCAGAAGCCATCAGCATTCCTCTTCCATGCCCATTTCCCACACTCAGAAATTCTCTCTCTTAAGGGTCCACCACCACCACCGCTTTCCCCCATAAACTGCAGCAGCTAGACCGGCCCTGAGGCAGTTGCACTGACTGGGCACTGACTGGCACTGACTGGGAGGGAGGAAAAGAGGCTGTTAATCCCCCACTTTCTCATTCCCAGAGCTGGTCTCAGTGGCAAACGCAGAAGCTAGCTCTTCCCACCAGAGGAAGTAAGAAGCTATCCCAAACTGTCGGCCTACTTTCTCTCTGAAAGTTAAGCTGGCCATTAAGTAAACTTTCACTGCCCCAAGAATCTACTAGCACATAAGTGTAAACCTTCTGTTTCCATAAATTCTAAGTGAAAACATAAAGGACTATACGACTTCATGACTGCCTTCCTGTTACTTCCGGAGAATGCAACTGCCATGCAATGACCTCGGCTACGCGCCAGCCAGGGGGCAAGTGCTAGGTATGTACGGTCTCTTCCAATCTGTACATAGCTCTGTGAAGAGTAAGGCCCTTTAAGGACACCAAGAGGTGAAGTGATGTATCTAAAGACGTACAGCTGGATACACGGGTCCAAAAGTAAAACTCAGTCCCAAGCCTGTCTGATCAGAAATGTCACACTGTTCTAAAAAAAAAAAAAAAAAAAAAAAAAAAAAAAAAAAGCCATGTGTTCACTTTGGAATTGGAAGGAAGGAAAAGAGAATAAAAGACTAATTCAGAGGCTGCAGATGATGCCAGTGAAAAAGAACAAGGGAGTCAATACCCACAAAAGTGAGAATGAAGAGGAATGAGCTGGCTCGTCCTAACTTGAGGTTCTCAGACTACCAAGAGTCCCCATCACTCCTTAAACCCTAGACTACATCTCAAACATTAGTGTATACACAGATTACCTGGGGATCTTGTTAAAATACAGATTCCGATTCAGTGGATGTGGTGTGGGGCCTGAGATTCTGCGTGTCTAACGAGCTTCCGGGTGAAGCCCATGCTGCTGGTCCGGGTCCACAAGGCCTTAGACTCCTAGGGAGCTTTCGTATCCATCCCTGAGTCTCTGCCCCTGAGGCAGCAGCTTGGAGCTGGTTAAGTCCCTGCTCGCACTTCACAGTAAATAGAAGCTAGGAGGAAACATGCTGATGCTGCAATACCTGTAGTAGAGTACTTCCTATTTACCAGGGGCAGAGCCCGAGACGCACATTCCCAAACATTTCTTTAAAGCTAGTAGTATTACCTCGCTCCCACTCTTTACTAAGAAGGAAACTGAAGATTGATGAGGTGAAGCGATCTGTCCCAGGTCACAGAACTAACGAGTGGTCAATATGGCTCTGAACCTGGCTTCCATGACTCCAACGCCTCTATTCTTAATCAATTTACTACATTCCTTAGGGGTCAACGGAATTTTTTAAATGTATATGTATTTTCTCTTTCTCTTATAAATTTCAGACCACTGTGAAATTTGGGGGGAAAGCCAGATATCATTGCCTCCATTCTGTATGTAAAAATAATGCTGGCCTGGAGAAGAATAATTATGACATGGTCAAGGTCACACCGTGAATATACGGTAAGCTAGGACTCAAATCCCGCTCACCAGATTTGCAGTCTAGTGCTATAACTGGGCTACTCAGCCTTGGTTTCACTTTAGAATCACTTGGGGAGCCTCTGAAAGCTTCAGTGCTCAGGCCGCTCCCTAAACAAAACAATCCAGAAGCTCTGGAGGTGGAGGCGGGCATCAGCGGTTTTTAAAGCTCCTAGGTGATTCCAAAGTGCCATCAAGACTGAGAATCTATACCATCCATTCTAAAATTGGAATCTGGGAACATTTTTCCAGAAAAACCAATCACAGATTTACCAGCACATAAGTTCATATGTCACAGGTACATGATGAGCAATGATAGGCTTGTGTGGGGTAGCCTAGGGATCTAACCACACAAGCCTTCTGAGTTCTAAACAATCATCCTCAAATAATCTTTTGAAATGCGTATGTTGTATAAGGTACGACTGCCTGTGCATTGAGCCCATGTGCTCTTTCATGACTGCATGACTTCTAGGTCCTGTGGCCTCAAGCAACCTTGGCTTCCTGGTGACTTGAGTTGGCCTCAATCATTCTGTATGCTCTACCCAGCCTTAGGATACAAAAGGAATATTCTCCAGGAGAACAACTGCTGTTTAACAGTGCACTCTGTGGGGGTGGGGGCGAATTAGTGATGTGGAATGTAATCGTCCCAACTGAAGTTTGTCCAAAGCCCTGAGGAACTAGGAGAGGCAACCAGTGACACTCAAAACAACAGCCCATTGAACAGCCCATTGAACAAAAGAACAGCCCCTTGTTCTCTGATGCCAAGAGAGATACTCCGATGGGCACAGGCAGAGCTTCAAAATATGGCCTCTGAAGATGCCAAGAAAAGAATCTCACATCCATACTGTTCAGCTGAGTGACATCTCAAAGTATACGCAAGTTACAAAAAATGGGTTTTCATTACCAGAAGAATTTCTAAATGGCTTATAACCTGGTTATAATTTGAGTTGAGGCTGATGGTTTATGGGGCCAATTTCAAGGCAATGGTCTAAAACTAACTGCTTTAAAGAAACCAATTTTCAAAAGAAGAAAGAAAGAAAGAAAGAAAGAAAGAAAGAAAGAAAGAAAGAAAGAAAGAAAGAAAAAGAAAGAAAAGGAACCAATTTTCTTCTACAACTTTCTTTGCTTATATAACATATGTCAGGAAAAAAATGTTTCCTCCGATGATTCCAGTAGGCTTTAGGATAACTCGTGGGGATTTTCACAGACCAGAGATTTTATACAGGACACCCCCATAGCCACCCCCCCCCACACGCAGTCACACCCTTCTGTATTACAGAAATAAATTTAGGATGTTGAAAAGGCAATATTACCGCCAATCTTGTTTACCTGAAACTCATCCTCCCGTCTTGGAAGGAAAAGCTCCTCTGGGCTGTCCTTGCGAAGACTTATCGGTCCAGTGACTCCTTCATCTCCATACACCCAGAGTGTGACATTGGCTTGAGTCCCTCTATTTCCCGTCAGCACTAACACCTTCCATTCATCTTCTGAGAGAAGAGACTTACTGCTTTGGGAAGGTCTGATTTCTTCTATGGGGGGAAGAAAGGCATTAGCGGCAGATCAGATGCAACATCAGGCTGACAGAATCCTTTGTCACCTGAAGCCCAAGGACATCAAAACCAGGCAGGGGAGGGCAGGGCAGGGAGGTACTGAACTGCCACACCTCCAGGGAGTTGATTTGTGCTGGTCTGCTCACAGCAAGGTTCTGGTCAACTGCGACTGAACTACTGAAGGAGATTGAATTAGAACAATAAACATCTGACACACCCGGCCATTTTTCACCTGTCCTCAACACTACAACCCGGGCGTGTGCCAGAATTTGCAGTTCTGTCTCCACAGATTTGTCATAAAGCTGCCCGCCTGGCTTACGGACTTTCAGACAGAACTACTACAATGTAAAGAAACCAAAAAAACACAAAAAAACAAAAAAAAAAGTGGAATTAACACCCGTTTTCAAGTCAGGTGTAAAAATGGCAAATGGAGGGGAGAGGAAATTCTTCCGAAATATTTCTAGGGGAAAAAATAATGCCCCACTAGAGAAAGGAATGAAAGGATTTAAAGCTAAAGGTGGAACTTGCACACGTGCTCAGCGCAGGTTAGTCTGTGAGGACAGGGACTCGGCAGCCCCCGTCAGCCAGCACTTCCCAGACGGCCGCTCCATGTTGGTAAGAGATGCTTAGGAATGGAGGCCCCAGCCGAAGCCACCGTCTCTTCTGCCTGTCGCCTCATCCAAGGAGATGCCGGGGCACGCAGAGCTGACAGCATCTGCCCGGCCACTCTGCCCTGGTGGCTGGACTGCCCCCAGCAGCACACGAATTCTTGACTGACACGTCCGTGTAGAAATATCCCAGACTTAGGTAAGGGGATCAACTTTCTCACGACGAGCGGTTAAAGTGCCTTGAAGCCGTCACTTCCCTGACTCTTCCTCCCTTTAATCCTGTGGTTTGAAGCTACAGGCAACCCTCAGCAGCACCTCGGATCTCATCAACACAGCATCAACAGTGATGACCAAACCCGGCAAATAACGCCAGTAGTCCCCCATTATCTGTAGTTCTGTCCTCCCCGGGTGTCAGTTACCTGCGGTCAGTTAAGGTCAGGAAGCAGATGTCTGGTCATGTGGTCGACAGTAGCCTAATGCTAGGTCAGTGTCTGTGACGCGCACCTCACCTCATCACAAGAAGGGCGAGTACGGTACAAGAAGGTATCTTGAGAGAGACGACATTCGCACAACTTTATTCATTATACTAAATTTTCATGATTATTCTGTTTTATAATTATTGTTAATATCTTACCGTACCTCGTTTCTAAATTAAACTTCAGCATCATAGGTATTGTGGATAGAAAAAAATCACATGTATAGGGTTGAGTACTACCCGGGGTTTCAGGCATTGCCGGGGGTCCTGGAACATATCCCCTGCAGATGAGGAGGGGCTAATTATTTCCTTCTGTAACAAACAAATTTTAAAATAAAAACTACACCCCAAAAATTGTACACGCTAAGAAAGAACTGGCCTTCATTTTCTAAAGTTGCCGCCTCTTTACTCTCCTGGGTAATTTCCGTCATTGTAACAGCAGGCATTTCTCCTTCAATCGTAATAATAATTAGCATCTATTAAGCTCCTACAATAAGCTAGGCTCTGTGTTGGATGCTTCATATTCATTTCTCACTCCATGAGGCAAGTCAAATTATGATACTCATTTTAAGATGGGGAAAAGAGGCAGAGGCTTATATGCCCTAATCATACAGTAAGTAAAGGATGGAATGTCTACCTCCAAAGCCTCTGTACTCCAAGCTGGATGGGTGTATCTAAACACATTTCACCAAGACACATTTTATTCTGTGCTAAGGACGGTCCTAAAAACTTAACGTTTATTACTATGTCAACCTTACTCAAACCTCACACTAGTTCTATGAGGTCCTGTCCCCTATCAAACAAGTGGACAAACTGGGACTCAGAGGTTAAGTATTTGGCCCAGATTGATACAGGCAGTAGCAAAACAGAACTGGCAAACTAGGTTTGAATCCCATGCCAGGCTGGATGCAATGTCAAAGGTCACTGACCCGGAAAAGAGCACAAAACTTGGTCCAACAAAATTTTATGACACAATCTAATTTTCAAAATGTAAATATTGTATGTGAACACCTAACTGCCTTGCCTGCTGCTTCTGGTCAACCATGATCAGGAACCTCACACACACACTGGAATTTTCTCAGATGCTAGATGAGGGGGCAATCAGATCTCTACTGATGAAAACTCCATAGCACATCTATGAGTGCCAGAGAATAATCAGTGATCTAGGTTAGGAGGATAAACTATTTAGGATGCTAATCCTTTACTCAGTATTTCATGAATGTCCGAGTCATCTAAAAAGATCATTTTTACTCAATTACAGAAAATTTTATTTAGTTCCTATTATTTGCTGGGCACTGTGTCAGATTCATTGCTCTCTAAAAATTAATCGCACAGATGAAGTGTTTGAAAGATAAATGAAATAAATGAGAGTCTCACCTCAAAGATACACACTACCTGGTAGGGAAGACAAACATATAAATATTTGGATTTCAAACATGTAGACGCATTCTCAGACAACAAAAGAAGTACTACGAAGTTTAGATACAGCAGACTTAACTGTGGAGGGGTGGGCAGTAAAAGCCTCATGGAGAAAGATACGAGGTGAAGCAGAATTTTGTAGAAAGAGGAAGGGAAGGACTTCCCCAATACATACATGCCCAATATGTACAAAGGCTTCAAATAGCAGGCATAAAGAAGAGCTGCCCACGGTGATAAGTGGTTAAACATGACATCCCATGAGACATTATGGGAGAAAAGGAGAAACAGTGAGATCATGAAAGGCATTGAGCAACTTGGAAGGGAGCTGGCACACCTTTGTGCAGGCAATAGGGAACCAGTCAAGATTCTAAAGTGTGGTGGTGATACGATCTGAGTGTTAGAAAGATCAATGTGGGGGCGCCTAGGTGACTCACTTGGTTAAGCGACTGACCCTTGATTCTGCCTCAGGTCATGATCTCATGGTTCATGAGATCGAGCCCCACATTGGGCTCTGGGCTGAGGGTGTGGAGCCTGCTTGGGATTCTCTGTCTCACTCTTTCTCTGCCCCCCCCCCATCTCTCAATTTCTCTCTAAAAATAAAGGAAAGATTAGCGTGAAATGCAGGGAGGCCAGTGAACAAACAATGAACACTGAATAGTGTGTAAACAGAGCCTGGAACAGGGCCAATAGACCACCTTTACTTGCTTTTAGTTTTTTTGGGTATTCATATGCAAGTACATACACATTCATGCACATGTGTGCATGCTTGTAGTTTATCTGCTTCCATCTGAAAAAAAAATAGTGTTCTCTAAAATCTCTTCTTCATTCTCTAACGTTTTCACAAACATAACACATTTGCACGAACATGCATATCATTGGCATGCACTTATGTCATAAAAGCTGATGACTTAATATGGTAGAATCTGTCATATAGAATAATGTATCAAAGTTGTGCTATCAATTAAATATGAATTCCATCTAATGCCCTGATCTTCTGGAAATAAACCAAAGTCCATTAGTCTCAGACCATAAACGTATCCATTTGAGAACCATAAAAGCATTTGCTATTGTTGACTAGAGGTTTAAAATATTCTAAGCTGGGAGAATATTTGATGGTGACTCTGAATTAACTGACAGACTCTTTCAGGGTCTCCCTGAATAAAATCTACAGTGCCTAAAATGTACCCAAATGACTAAAAATGTACTTCATAGGGGTGACAGAACACTTTAATTAAGCACCACTCAGGTTGACTCGGCCCAAAGGAAAAACAAACAAACCCTAAGCTACCATTGCTGGTCTCTTAAAGCTCTAGAGAAAAGAAAAAAAATACAGAAATAAAATAACAAATTAGCTGATTCTAATAGTCCATGGATTGAACAAAGTTAAGGTCCACTTGGAGCACCTGGGTGGCTCGGTCGGTTGAGCATCCGACTTCAGCTCAGGTCATGATCTCACAGTTCGTGGGTTTGAGCCTTGCATCAGATTCTGTGATGACAGCTCAGAGCCTGGTGCCTGCTTTCGATTCTGTGTCTCCATTTCTCTCTGCCCCTCCTGCAATCATGCTCTGTCTCTCAAAAAAATAAACATTTAAAAAATTTTGTTTAAAGTTAAGTTTCACTAAAAGCATGAATCACCATCAGAGTGTGGGCATAAAAAAACAAATTGTGTAAATTTTTGTGTACTTTTTCAAGACAGTGTTTGAAAAAAGTTGATTTATACTAAAATGTAGGGGTGCCTGGATGGCTGAGTCCTTTAATTGTCCAATTCTTGATTTTGGCTCAGGTCATGATCTCAGAGTTCATGGGATCAAGCCCCACCTTGAGCTCTATGCTGACAGCACAGAGCCTGCTTGGGATTCTTTGTCTCTCTCTCTCTGCCCCTCCCTCACATGTGCACACACACTCCCTCCCTTTCTCTCTCAAAATAAGTACATAAACATTGAAAAAAATAACTATTTATATACTAAAATGTAAAGCCCACTAATGCCCATTAATATCTGATACACAGTATCAGAAAAATGGCTATTTAACTGCAAAATCATCTGGAAAAAAAATAAGGTAAAGTCGTCTCTCCATAGGTATCTTACTATATAAAAATATCTATTTCTACAAACTTAACATGAACCGTATTATTTTATTCACAAATTTCTCAGTTTCTTGACTTAAGGCATTTATATAAAGCACAGAAAGCATAAAGCTGGTAGGGAGAGCTAACATCAAATAATCAAAACTATCTCAGCACGTTAGAATGTTGGACTGATATCAAAAAAAATAAAAATTAACTGGTATCAAGGTAAAGGTCCACATTTTGGTTCAAAACATCACTTATATATTTTTCAGTGAAAGGATCTGAATACAATATCCTGAATGATCTTAATGAATACCAAAAGTCCAATAGCAATGCCCTACAACATGTATTCCAAGCCAAGACCATACTAACAGACGTATGAGGTCCACATTAAAGGAACGCCATTATTCTAATCATTCAGATTATATGAAAAGACAGGCTCCTACATGGAGAAAAACACTTTAAAAGAAATATCCATAAAGGTAAATAATTAGAAAACATATATTAGGAGGAACTATTAAAAATATATATTTCAAATAGAAGAGAATATACTAAAAAGAAACTAAAAATCCACTTTTTAGTGTGTGTGTGTGTGTGTGTGTGTGTGTGTGTGCGTGTGAAGGATATACTAAGAAGAAATGAGAATATACTAAGTAAAAACATCAAGGTTTATTTTATAGGACAGGATGTTGACTTTTTATATGCCAAAAGAATTTATAAGGAGTAGGTTTTCTGTTCAACATAGAGAGGTACTTTCAACTGATTAGGATTGCTTAAAACTGTGTGCCTTATTTCTGCATTCTTCATATGAACTTTTATGTTATTTTTGCCAGGTGAAAAGTCCCTTCAAATCCTCATTCTTTTTTTTTTTTTTTAATCTTTATTTTTGAAACAGAGAGACAGAGAAGCAGACCCCAGGCTCTGAGCTGTCAGCACAGAGCCCGATGTGCTTGAATTCACAAACTGTGAGATCATGACCTGAGCCGAAGTTGGACACTTAACCAACTGAGCCACCGAGGTTCCCCCTTCATATCTTCATTCTGTGATAAATGAAAACTTACACTACCTCTACACTGTAACTTACTACAATAGCATGAGCACAAAAGAATAAACTTATACTTCAGTCTGGATGTTGCTATTTTTTTAATATTAAAAAAAACCTCTAAGATCACAACAGGAAGAACAGTTAATATAAGCTATTACCTTGTCTATTTATAAGAATTATTCTAAAGAAATAACACAAAATACAGAGGAGCATCCGTTGCCAGCTATACTTGAAAAAAATTGAAAAATAATACCCAATAGTAAGGGAGTAGGTAAATATGGTATGGAATATCTATACAATGGATTATTTGCAGCTATTAAATTATTTTATAAAATTATTTAATGTTATAAAAATACTCATAATGCTTACTATATTCTATTAGCTGAGAAGCAGATTACAAAACTGTGTACTCAACATAACCTATATATGTGTGCATGCATTTAGGACAGTAATAAGATGATATAATTTTAACTTTTTCCTTTATGCCTTATGTGTTCTACATTTTTTTCAGAATAAACTTAGTTTACTGTGACTGCTTTTAAGGAAGACTTAAACTTGGTAACAGATTTCACATTTTCTTTGCCGAAATATTACTTGTTTGTTTTTTAAAGTGTTGGCATCTAAAGAGGTTTAAAGAAAGTATATGCAGGGCGCCTGAGTGGCTCAGTTGGTTAAGCTTCTGACTTTGGCTCAGGTCATGATCTCTCTGCTTGTGAGTCTGAGCCCTGCATCGGGCTGTGCCAACAGCTCAGAGCCTGGAGCCTGCTTCAGATTCTGTGTCTCCCTCTCTTTCTGCCCCTCCCCCATTCAGGCTCTCTCGAAAATAAATAAATATTAATTTTTTTTTAATTTTAAAACAAGAAAGTAAATGCTATGGCTGAGACTTTGGCACAGATTAGGCCTTGCTCAGTAACAGCAGTGAGACGCCAGCGGCTGACTAAGGACTGCTGTGGCCGCACATACTGCAATGCTCAAATTCTCATGGACAGAATGGGTGGGTTGCCCTCAATTTGGAGGGAAGACTTCTTTTTTTTTTTTTTTTATGAAATTTATTGACAAATTGGTTTCCATACAACACCCAGTGCTCATCCCAAAAGGTGCCCTCCTCAATACCCATCACCCACCCTCCCCTCCCTCCCACCCCCCATCAACCCTCAGTTTGTTCTCAGTTTTTAACAGTCTCTTATGCTTTGGCTCTCTCCCACTCTAATCTCTTTTTTTTTTTTTCCTTCCCCTCCCCCATGGGTTCCTGTTAAGTTTCTCAGGATCCACATAAGAGTGAAACCATATGGTATCTGTCTTTCTCTGTATGGCTTATTTCACTTAGCATTACACTCTCCAGTTCCATCCACGTTGCTACAAAGGGCCATATTTCATTTTTTCTCATTGCCACATAGTACTCCATTGTGTATATATACCACAATTTCTTTATCCATTCATCAGTTGATGGACATTTAGGCTCTTTCCATAATTTGGCTATTGTTGAGAGTGCTGCTATGAACATTGGGGTACAAGTGCCCCTATGCATCAGTACTCCTGTATCCCTTGGATAAATTCCTAGCAGTGCTATTGCTGGGTCATAGGGTAGGTCTATTTTTAATTTTCTGAGGAACCTCCACACTGCTTTCCAGAGCGGCTGCACCAATTTGCATTCCCACCAACAGTGCAAGAGGGTTCCCGTTTCTCCACATCCTCTCCAGCATCTATAGTCTCCTGATTGGTTCATTTTGGCCACTCTGACTGGCGTGAGGTGATACCTGAGTGTGGTTTTGATTTGTATTTCCCTGATAAGGAGCGACGCTGAACATCTTTTCATGTGCCTGTTGGCCATCTGGATGTCTTCTTTAGAGAAGTGTCTATTCATGTTTTCTGCCCATTTCTTCACTGGGTTATTTGTTTTTCGGGTGTGGAGTTTGGTGAGCTCTTTATAGATTTTAGATACTAGCCCTTTGTCCGATATGTCATTTGCAAATATCTTTTCCCATTCCGTTGGTTGCCTTTTAGTTTTGTTGGTTGTTTCCTTTGCTGTGCAGAAGCTTTTTATCTTCATAAGGTCCCAGTAATTCACTTTTGCTTTTAATTCCCTTGCCTTTGGGGATGTGTCGAGTAAGAGATTGCTACGGCTGAGGTCAGAGAGATCTTTTCCTGCTTTCTCCTCTAAGGTTTTGATGGTTTCCTGTCTCACATTTAGGTCCTTTATCCATTTTGAGTTTATTTTTGTAAATGGTGTGAGAAAGTGGTCTAGTTTCAACCTTCTTCAACCACATTTATCTTCCTGAGCCTCAGTTTTCTCATTCATAAAAATAAGTCACATTGAAGATTTCTAAGGACAATTTCAGTTCAGAACATCCAATTGTAAAGCTTCTCTTTTTGGTTCAAATGTTTTTAGACGCAATGTTTCCAAACTTATGTGGAAGCAATTTATATTCCCAAATATTTTAATAACTACTAAAATACAAATTTCCAAAGTGCTTATGGAAGAAGTGATATGGTGCCTTAGATTTGCTATAATCCAAGGGGGGCAACGTGGGACACAATGTGAAGGATCATAACTAAAACAAGACTGGTCATATGGTGGTAATTGTTGAATCTGGGCAGTGGGTACGTGGGAAGTCATTATTCCACTCTATTTTTGTGTATATTTGAAAGTTACCGTAACTTTTAAACTTCTTTTTAAAAAAAGTAAAATTCCTTCCTCAAAACGTCCCCCTTCCCTAACAAAACTAATATTAAAATTCAACTTAGCCCTAAAGGAAAATCTTGCAAATTTAATGGCCTTACACCTCTATTTACTACAAAAAAAGTACTATCTATTGAATATGTAGTTTTAGAAGTTCTAAATCTCTGTCTCTCTCTGATGTAGATGAGAAAAACATCCATTTTCTTTTTAATAAGCAAGCGTCTTGAATACAGAGGACAGGTTTATTTCATCTATAATACCTAATCCTCAAACTCTTTAAAACTTGCCCTATCCTGGAGTAGACTGACAACCATAATCTCATTCTTCAGGAGCAGATAGTTGCTTTTGATACCTTTAAAACATGAAATAACTTTGCTGAATTATTTTCCAACTAACATATATTTTAATATGAATGGCTAATGTAACCCAAATCCATCTAGCATGACAGCTAAATTGCAAAACCAAAAGGAAGGTATTTCTGGCAAGAAACACCTTTTAAGTACTACGGATGTTTGAGAGGTAGAAAGAAGACAGTTGTGATTTCATTACTCAGTAATGAATGGGAACCTTCTAGGTAATAGTCATACATGAAGATATTTTTTCCTATTAAAGTCATCGACGTATAAAAGCCATTTCTACTACAATCCGCGAAGGCAGCATTCAAACAAATCACGGGGATTTTGCAAACGGCATTTGCATTAGGAGAGCTTTACCATCTGAATTTCCAGGATTTCATGTCCAGTGTCTGTGCCATGTCAGTGACTTAAATAGCGCATTAACAAATGAAGTTCAGTCTCCCTTTTCTCAGTTTTTGGCCCACTCTCCATTTCTCCTATATCACCATTAACTACAACAAAGGACTTACACCTACCTAACCCATTCCCCCCACCTCCATTCTGGTAACCATCAGTTTATTCTCTACAGTTAAGAGTCCTTTTCTTGTTTTCCCTCTCTCTCCTTTTTTCCCCTTTACTCATTTGTTTTGTTTCTAAAATTCCACACATGAGTGAAGTCATATGGTATTTGTCTTTCTCTGACTGTCTTATTTTTCTTAGCATAATAGTCTCTAGCTCCATCCAGGTTGTTGCAAATGGCAAGATTTCATTCTTTTTGATGGCTGAGTAGTATTGTAATATTCCATTGTGTGTATGTGTGGATACACATATGCTCTTTATCCTCCTTTATGCACTCATCAGTTGATGGACAATAGGGCTGTTCCTATAATTTGGTTATTGTAGATAACGCTGCTATAAACATTGGGGTGCATGTATCCCTTTGAATTAGTATTTTTGTATTCTTTGGGTAAATACCTAGTAGTGCAATTGCTGTATCACAGGGTAGTTCTACTTTTAAGTTTTTGAGGAACCTCCATACGCTTTTCCAGAGTGGTCACACCAGTTTGCATTCCCACCAATAGTGCAAGAGGGTTCCCCTCTCTCCTTGCCAATACCTGCTTCTTGTGTTGTTGATTTTAGCCATTCTGACAGGTGTAAGATGATACCTCATTGTAGTTTTGATTTGTATTTCCCTGATGATGAGTTACGTTGATCATATTTTCGTGTGTGTGTTGGCCATCTGTATGTCTTCTTTGGAAAAACGTTCATGTATTCTGCCCACTCTTTCATTGTATAGTTTATGTTTGGAGTGTTGAGTTCTACAAATTCTTTATATATTTTGGATACTAGCCCTTTATCAGAGGAGTGCACTTGTTGTGATGAATACCAGGTGGGGTATGGACATGTTGAATCAATATATTGTACATCTGAAACTAATATCGTACTGTATGTTAACTAACTGGAATTTAAATAAAAACTTCAAACAAACAAAAAAAGGACTTGCAAGTCTTTTTATAAATGAATTAATAACTGAAATTTTGTTTTGTGTCTAGCATGCCCTGAATGTTTCCCACATCCCATGTATCAGTTTTTAACTTTATATTTTTGTGTGATTGTTTAATATTTATCTGGCTCGATGAAGTGTAAACTCCAAGAAGTCAGAGACTGAGTCTGTTTTGTCTATCACTGTATTTCCTTACATCTGACATTTGGTAAGCACAAAATTCCTATTTGATAATTCATTACATGAAAGAATGACTTGAAAAAGTGTATATTTATCATGAGGTCTAATTTCATCATTTTTGAAAATTACTCAATCTTTCTAGCTTTATTCTAAAACTTATACCTCCCAATCCTTAAAAATTTAACAATGGTATCAAATAAGGGGTTAATATCCAAAATATACAAAGAACTGATACCACTCAAAAACAGAAAAACAATCTGATTACAAAATGGACAGAAGAATAAATAGACATTTTTCCAAAAAATATTCAAATGGCTAACACGTATATGAAAAGATGGTCAATATCACTAATCATCAGGAAAATTCAAATCAAGACCAATGAGATATCACCTCATACGAGTAAGAATGGCTATCATCAAGAAAACAAGAGATTAAGTGTTGATGAGGATATGGAGAAAAGGGAGCCCTTGTGCACCACTGGTGTTTAAGCTGGTAGCACCACAATGGCAAACAGCATGGAGATTCCTCAAAAAATTAAAATAGAACTACCATATGATCCAGCAACTCCACTTCTGAGTATGTATCCAAAGGAAATGAAAACAGGATACTGAAGAGATATATGCACTTCCATGTTTATTGCAGCATTATTCATAGTACCCAAGATATGGAAACAATCTAAGTGCCCAGCAGCATTTCAACGGGTAAGGAAGATGTGAAAGCCATAAGAAGGAAATCCTTCCGTTTGCGACAACATGGATAGACCTTGAGAAAATTACGCCAAGTGAGATAAGTCAGACAAAGATAAATACTTTCTGAGATCCTGTATATGTGGAAACTAAAAAAAAGCTCAAGTTATAAAAACAGAAAGTAAAATGGTAGTTACCAAGGGCTTGGAGTTCAGGGGTGGGAACAGAAGAGATGTTCAAGGATACAAATTTGCAACTAGTATGTAAATAAGACATAAAGATCTAAGGTATAGTGACTATAGGTGACAATATTGTATTATAAACACTAAAATTATGAATACACTAGATCTCAATTATTCTCATTACAAAAAAGAAATATATAATTACACAATGTGATGGAGGTGCACTGTTGCATATTGCATGTATTATATATCTATTGCATAGTGCGATATATAAAAATATTAAATCAACATATGGTACACCTTAAATTTAAAAACGTTTAACAACGGTAACATTTCAAAGATGTTTTCGCCAGAAGAGACAAATATTCATAAGATATATAGAAGTTTTCCTCTTCAGCATTTTGTTACTCATAAAAAAAGTATCTATTTCTAGGGATTTCAGCTAGTATGTTATTTTCAACCAAGTCAAATTTTACTTGAGGTGGCCATCCCAGATTTAGGTGCCATTACTTCCTGACACAAGATTGAGTTTTCCTTCTGTGAAAAATTTTAACTAAGCACATGTTTCTCATGCAGTGTGAGATTTGTCACACTGTTCCAGGGATTCATGATACGACACGGAAATATAAAACTGGGCCTGTTCCAACAGCAAGAATCGAAAGGCTAATTTCTCTTCCCTCTGCTTGATGTGATAGCATCATAAGGTTGTCAGCAAGAGACATCTATTTTCTGTTACTCTCTGAAAGAAAAGAGAGCACACCCAATTACTAATTTTCAAAAAGCACTTTTTAAAAGGTAACACTGCAATTTATCTGACTCTCAAGATGGGATTAAAAAAAAAAAAAAAGGGCCAGAGACATCAGTCCAGTATTTCATTTTACCCAAAGATTACTAGCTTCTGATGCACAGAATTTGTCAGATATCATTCATTATACTTCCCAATCAGAGAGAAAGTAATACATTTAAGGGCAAGAAAGAAACTAAAAATTCAAAACTCTGAGGCCTACAGTACTTTATTCATGCCTCAGTTTCTTTATCAGTGAAACAGAAGAGATTATTTTTATTGTTACCTAGACTTTGGTGAGCATTTGCCGTTATTCACAAAATATATGCATAAAATATTTGGTATGTGATAGCCCAGTACAATGTCATAATTTAATAATTTCTTCTTACCAAGTCATTGTTATGGATGAATATTAAATTCAAGATAAAGAAATGAACACATTTTCACATATATGTATTCTTTGCAATATAAAACCAAAACATAAAAAAAGCAAGATAACAGCTCAAAAGCAAGTTCATGTGCAATAATGTAACCTATATTTTAAAAATAACATGATGCTCTTCCTGAGGTGGCCACAAAGAAGCAGTGTAGACAAACAACCCAAAAGAAGGGGGGAAAAGCTGTTGCTTACTTGCAGTTGAAGAAAGTAAGGAACACTTGGCCTCAAATGCTGCTGGTGTTTCTTGCCGATTTTTTGTCTCATGGATCTTTTCCTCCTCTTGGCTGGGTGTTGCTGACATACCCATTGGGTTTTCTCTGCCAACTGAAATTAAGATTTTAAAAGATGCCATCCTCTCAAAATCACTTGTTTTTTCTCAGAAAACTCACCATATGTTCAGCTATGCAAGTTTCAGTTTTGCTATTGTCTCCATTTCAATGCCTAGTCAAATCTTTTCACTCTGCATTACATACTTACCAGAAAATGACTTTTTATTCTTAGCAGCAGGCTGTGCATGAATGGTATTCCTATAAAATTTATTCACTGATTTGTAAATCCGAGCAATAATTTAACACCACAGTATGAATCAAATAACTTATTCAAGATGTTTTTCTTATGGATTCTAAACAGAAACTCCTTTGACAATTTGGTACTTTGCCTTCCTCAGAAGGGGAAACTGACTAAAACAGGATTCAAATAATACTTCCTGTTACCTTACTAAAATATGAAAGTCATAGAAATATATCAAATAAATATATATGTATATGTGTACATACGTATATATAAACATATGCACACACACATATAAATGAAGAAAACATTAGCTATTTTTCTGCCTTTTATTTAGAAGCAAGTGTTCTGGTATTTTGTTCAGGAATAGGTATCTCTAGTCTACCTGAATAATAACTCCAATTTTATAGCATATGTTCCTAAGTGCTATTTGTGTTTAGGATTTCAAAGCTTGAGTTGTTTGTGTTTCATTTTTAGGCCATCAGCCATAGATGAGACCTCATCAGCAACAAAAAATTATACAGATGTCTGATTCTACACATTAATAAATAATAGCAGCTACTTCTTAATACCACAATTACAGCCAACAATTTAAGATGACCCGTAAGACATATGCTAGCATGAGAAGGCGCAATGCTCTCGTAAGTACGGTTAACAGAAATCAGCAACACTAAAACACATGGAGTCATGGCACTGACTACCCAACACTGGTATCTGAAGAACTGCCCGTGATTATATTGTCATAAATAACCTTATAATTATTTGATATCATATGATATAATTTCAGGCAATAATCGTCTTTTAAACACCAAACTCTGTAAAACATAAGGTTTTCCATATGGTTTATTTACAATGCAATGCTTAGACGCTGGAGATTGATGCTAACAAAGGAACTTTAAAATATTAAAAAGAAGATCAGAAATAACTAGAAATATGTCCACTGAGGGTAAATGGACACTTACAGAAAAGAAACAAAAAAGATTCCTAAATATAATATACATAGCATCCATTTTCTTATGGTCCATTAAGGGACCCATAATTAAGGGACTACATTATTTACAAATAATGTAGAAATCCAAGATTTACAAAGAGAAAATAAACTCTCCCCCAGTCACTGACATAAGCATAAGAATAAATCAATGCACAACACGCGGCTTTGACATTGATGAGGTCACAGCCCAGGAGGAGAACACATGAACAATGACCTCTGCTATATATTGCCGAGTGCTGTAATGTACAACGCATGCACAGGTGCCTCGCACAGAAAGGGCTGTACAACAGTGAGCCTAAGCAGACTCTGAAACAGGAATAAGCATTTCTTACCTCTATTCTCCCACACTGGCTTTTCAAGATTCTACCTCATCCTCAAAACGAATGTCAAATTTTTATAAACACAACAGTTGTCTTAATAGCAGGAAACCTAGGATCTAGACGACATTTTCCGGATAGGTCATCTAGGATGGTCCTGTCCTTCTGTACAGAACACTGCTCATGTTGCCTTGGGGCCACGTGGGTCACAGCTGGAGGTCCAAAACCCAGGTACCAAACAGCCACCCAGTGGATTCACAGCCTACTCTGAATTGCGGTAACTCTTACCGGTGTGCTCTCTCTGTCTCACGTTCACAATTTCAACAGGAGTGTGGAAATTTATCAAACATAAAATCAAACCTGTGATAAAGGTGAAAGAAACAGGACAGTCTAGCCGGCAATCATACCAGAAGGTATGTATTATTGATAGCTGGGATTGACTGATTAATTTGCTCACTTCAGATAGCATCTCAGTATACCCAACAGTTTGGTAGCATCAAGATCAACCAGACAGAAAGGCTCTAACTACAGAAAGTGAACTAGTAAAAACATTTTGGTTCACTGAATACCAGCTATTTAAAAAAGGCAAAATAGGGGTACCTGGGTGGCTCAGCTGATTAAGTGTCCTACTTCAGCTCAGGTCACAATCTCGCGGTTCACGAGTTCCAGCCCGCATCGGCCTCTGTGCTGACAGCTCAGAGTCCGGAGCCTGCTTTGGATTCCGTGTCTCCCTCTCTCTCTCTCTCTCTCTCTCTGCCTTTCCCCAGCTCATGGTCTGTCTCTCTCTTTCTCTCTCTCAAAAATAAACAAACCTTAAAATTTGTTTAAATAAATAAAACAAAAAAGGCAAAATACACTAAAACACAATAGCAATGTGTCATGCTGTTATGGCATATAT
This sequence comes from Lynx canadensis, assembly GCF_007474595.2. Lineage (NCBI taxonomy): Eukaryota > Metazoa > Chordata > Mammalia > Carnivora > Felidae > Lynx > Lynx canadensis. The sequence goes on from NC_044320.2 coordinate 76,118,372, forward strand.
ATTTTAATCTATAAAATATATTTTATTATATGAAATATGTTTTTGCCATATTCTTCTACATAAGATCATAATGTACACATTCAGAATCTGATGATCAGGTATATGACAGTATTCACTTGTATTCTGAAACTTGAATGATCTTAGATTAGTATGAAGTGAAAATGAATTTTCCAAACATACTCTAATAAAAACTTCCATAAGACTTGAACCTGAAGGAGATTCCTCATATTATAATAAAAAATTAACATCTGAACCATATCTTCAGTCCTGAATTTTTTTTCAAGTTACTGATACCCAAGCCTCATGGTTTGAATACAGAAGGTGGCTAATACCATCAAACCAGACTGGAATTTGAGTAAGAAGTGGCAAACTTTAGGCATAATCTAAGTCTCAGTTATGATACTTATAAAACTGGAATATACCCAGTTCACTGTTACTTAAGTGTTCTAAAAAAGAAACAGTGTATTAAGGTTAATGGAGGGGTGCCCGGGTGGCCCAGTCGGCTGAGTATCTGAGTCTTGATTTCAGCACAGGTCATGACCCCTGGGTTGTTGGATCAAGCTGATCCCACGCTGAGCATGGAGCCTGCTTAAGATTCTCTCTCTTTCTCCCTCTGCCCCTCTCCCCCACTGGCATGCTCAAGAAGGAAAGGAAAGGAAAGGAAAGGAAAGGAAAGGAAAGGAAAGGAAAGGAAAGGAAAGGAAAGGAAAGGAAAGGAAAGGAAAGGACAAGGAAATGTAAAAGGAAAAAAGGAAAGGAAAGGAAAGGAAAGGAAAAAGGAAAGGAAAGGAAAGGAAAAGGAAAAAGGAAAGGAAAGGAAAGGAAAGGAAAAAGGAAAGGGAAGGAAAGGAAAAAAGGAAAGGAAAGGAAAGGAATAAACAGGGAAAGGAAAGAAAAAAGGAAAAGGAAAGGAAAAGGAAAGGAAACAAGGAAAAGGAAAGGAAAGAAGAAAAAAGGGAAAAAAGGAAAGGAAAAAGGAAAGGAAAGGAAAGGAAAGGAAAGGAAAGGAAAGGAAAGGAAAGGAAAAAGGAAAGGAGGAAAGGAAAGGAAAGGAAAAAGGAAAGGAAAGGAAAGGAAAGGAAAGGAAAAGGAAAGGAGGAAAGGAAAGGAAAAGGAAAGGAAAAGGAAAGGAAAGGAAAGAAAGGAAAGGAAAGGAAAGGAAAGGCGAAAGGAAAGGAAGTTAGCTAATAGAAAGTCACAAGTTATACTGATCCAACATTCCCTAAGAAACTCCAAGAACACTGTGTTGTTATTATATGGAATTATAAGCGTGGGGTTTATTGTCTGGAACAATGGGATTGAACACACTTCCAAATAATCCATTGAGAACCTTCTCCATGGGCTCAGTGTAATAACTGACTATGTAAGCATATGAAATCAAACCTCTTCACACTTTCTCCTATGTATAGAGTTCATAGTACTGTGAATGTAAATTCATGATCAAGAGAATAAATATGTTTTGCTGCACAAGCCAACTATTTCAACTAAATGGCAGTAGGAACAATGACTTTTTATTATAAATCCTCAAGACACCATTAATTAAACCAAATTCTAACCAAATTGTAGACAAAGAAACCAAGTTACAGAGAAGTTATATGATTTGTCCTAAGTGATTACACGAGGGAATGAGAAGATAACTCCCCAAGAATCCATCAACTCTAAGTTATAAAAAACACACCATGATGAATCAGATCAGAAACTAATGAAATTGAAAACAGGACATCAATAGAGAAAATCAATGTACCAAACTCTGATTCTTTGAAATGATCAATAAAATTAGTAAGTCTCTTGTCAGACTAAGAAAAAAAAAAAGATGAAAGAACACAAATTACTAACATTAGAAATGAAACAGATGACATCACTACAGATCCTATGGACATTAAAATGTTATAAAGGAATACTATCAACAATTCTATGATCTCAAGTTTGATAACCTAGATGAAATGGACTAATTCCTGGAAATCTGACAATTTGCCAAAACTCACACAAGAAGAAATAGAAAAACTGGATGGTCTTAAATCTATTAAAGAGACTAAATCAATATTTAATAATCTTCTAAAACAGAAAACACCTGGCTCAAACAAATTCACTGGTGAATTTTACACCAAAAAATTTAAAGGAGAAATTACACCAATTCTCTACAATCTCTTACAGTGGATAGAAAAAAAAAAAGGAAATATTTCCTAAATCATTCTACGAGGTCAGGATTGCCCTAATACCAAAAACCAAACAAAGACATCACAAGACAAAACTACAGACCAATGCTTCTGATGAACATAGATGAAAAAATCCTCAACAAAATATTAGCAAATTGAATCCAACAATTTATAAAAAAAAGATTAATAGAACAAGTCCAAGTGGGATCTATCCCAGGTATGCAAGACTGGTTCAACATTCAAAAATCAACTAATGTGAAAGACAGATACCATATGTTTTCACTCTTATGTGGATCCTGAGAAACTTAACAGAAGACCATGGGGGAGGGGAAGGGAAAAAAAAGAAGTTAGAGAGGGAGAGAGCTAAAGCATAAGAGACTCTTAAAAACTGAGAACAAACTGAGGGTTGATGGGGGTGGGAGGGAGGGGAGGGTGGGTGATGGGTATTGAGGAGGGCACCTTTTGGGATGAGAACTGGGTGTTGTATGGAAACCAATTTGACAATAAATTTCATATTAAAAAAAAAGCTCCATTAATACCTATAAAAGCTGCAACTACATTTTATGGAACTATATAAATAAGTGTGGAAACCTTAAAAAAAAAAGAAACAAAAATCAACTAATGTAAGGATTTGTAAGTCACTGAAAATATTCTTTAGATATTATATTGATGGATATATGTCATTATACATTTGTCCAAACCCAGAGAATGTACAATACCAAGAGGGAACCAAAATGTTAACTATGAACTCTAAGTAATTATGATGTGTTAATGTGGGTTCATCAATTGTAATAAACATACCATCTGGTGGAGAATGTTGATGGGGGAGGCTATGCATGTGGTAGGCAGGAAGTATATGGAAAATCTCTATACCTTACCCACAATTTTTCTGTAAACCTTAAACCGTTCTTAAAGAAAAACTGTTAAGAAAATATGGCTGAAAACAATTCACCATGAGAAGCTCTTTGTTTCTTTATAATCATAACCACAGGGGCGCCTCGGTGGCTCAGCCGGTTAAGCGCCAACTTCAGCTCAGATCATCATCTCAGGATTCATGGGTTCGAGCCCCACGTTGGGCTCTGTGCTGACAGCTCAGAGCCTAGAGCCTGCTTCGGATCCTGTGTCTCCCTCTTCTCTGTCCCTCCCCTGCTTGTGCTCTATCTCTCTCTCTCTCTCTCTCTCTCTCTCTCCTTCAAAAATAAATATGAAAAAAAATAATCATCATCATAACCACAAACACTTGTATAGTGCTTACTGAGTACCAGGCACAATGATAAGCATCCTACAGATGTTAACTCATGTAATTCACACACCAGCACTGTGAGGCACTCCTCATCCTTATTTTACAGAGAATGGACGTTTGGTACAAGTGCTATGAGAGCGCACAGCTAGCAAGAGGCCTAACCGGGATGTGAACAACTGGTAGTGCATCTCAGAGCCTGTGAGCCTCCCTACCCTGCTTTACTTTCAAACCTCTAGCTGTTTGGTAGGTGAATCAGTCAACAAGAGCGTCATCGTAGGGCAGAGCAATGACCTCCATATGATTGTGAGCCCTGCCAGACCAACCAGTATATAAATACACGTCCTTCAAGCACACGGGCTTCTAAGGAGGCCAGGGCCCAGCATTCAGGGGTACATGCTTGGGGACAACAGGTACCTTCCCCACAGGAAGGTCTTCACATAAGTCTCCTGAAATGTAACCTTACTATGATCTTCCTAAAATGATCTCTTCCCCTGTACAAGTCCCTGATTACTAGGAGTACCTGAAAATTTCAACTCTACCTTCTATGAAGAAACGTTAATGTTTTAAAAAAAAAAAAAAAAGGCATGGAGATGGGCTTCTCTATATCTGTACTGAAATACAAACAAGACTCAACAGTTTTAAGGGGGTATTTGTTGTTATGCTTGGTATACAGCAGGCTCAATCTATCACATATGGGATATATGAATCCCAGATTCTGTGAAATATATATATTCTAGTCAGAATATATTACTTTTAAGTAAACATTCTGCTGCTCACCACAAAACTCTAAGGAGCACCTGGGTGTCTCAGTCGGTAAAGCGTCCAGACTTCAGCTCAGGTCATCACCTCGTGGTTTGTGAGTTTGAGCCTGGCCTCGGGCTCTGTGCTGATAGCTCGGATAGCTATCAGATCCTGAAGCCTGCTTCAGATTATGTGTCCATCTGTCTCTCTCTCTCTCTCTGCCCCTTCCCCACCCTCGCTTGTTTTCTCTCTCAAAAATAAATATTTAAAAATTTTAAAAAACTCTCTAAGAGAGTTGCTTAACACTTTTTGAGTCATGGTTCCCTCTGAAAACCTAAAGGTCATGAATGAGCTTGTTCCCACCTTAAATGCACACTTATGTGTATTTGTCTACAAATTATTTACTCAAAATATGTTTACTCAATTTCAAAAGGTTCACAGACTCACACTAAAAGTTCTTACTGTAACTCAATGTTTTTATTCTTATTTACATATGACAAAACAGAGGTTAAGCCAGATGAAAAGATATATAGGGCAATGTCTGGGAGGGCCCAGAGTGCAGGAGCTTCTGTCCCCACTGAGTGGGGTGCCTCACCCTCCCAGTACATGTATGTGTTCATTAACCTGGAAGCTCCCCAAACCCCATACTATTGGGATTTTAGGGAGGCTTTCTCATATAGGCATGATCAATTATTAACTCCATTTCTAGCTCCTCTCCTGTCTCTGAAGAATGGGGAAATGAAGTTAAAAACACCAAAGATTCTAATCCTGACAGGCTCTTTCTGGTGACCAGCTCCCACCCAGGAGCCATCCAGGGACCCACCCAGAGTTGCCTCATTAGAACAAAAGACACTCTTAGTGCTCTCAGGACTTCAGAATTTACAAGGGTTCTAGGAGTTCTGTGCAGGAACCAGAGTGGGGGGAGGGGGGGCGGGGAGTGGCAGAGACCAATATATTTTCTATTATCTCACACTATTCTCTAAATTTTTTGTCATACCTTTGTTTATCTGATATGGCAGCAAATTCAGTACCACCCAGAAAAGTAAGGGAAAATGTGGGTAAAAGTAAAGACAAATAGCCCACAAAACAGATTTTTCAATGGTACATACGAGTATAGCAAACATGAGCCTTTGTGCGGCAGCCATTCTTTGTGCTTTCTTTTGTTAAAATGTGCATAGTCTAATGATTAATTAGAGTCCAAATCAATCCTGCAAAGGAACTGTTGCAATGAATTCTGCAGCTACATTTTTCATTATAGTCCTGGGTCGGGAAAATACAAACTTGACGTGGAAGCCAAAAGGCAAGTGGTACACACAAGGATTTCTTCAACACTGTGGTTCTTGTCTTATGAAAACGAGGAAGTATTACTAGAAAGGCATTTTGAATAAATGTTAGTGCTTCCATACCTTGCCTCAGAATTCCTAGGATTCATGATGCTTCAATAAACTTTCCAAAGCAATATAACCAGCATTAACACAGGAAGTTGCCCCAGTATATTCAGAAATAATATCATGGTCGGCTTCTGGGAAGATGGCGGCGTAGGAAGACTCTGGGCTCACCGCGTCCTGCGGCTCACTTAGATTCCACCCACACCTGCCTAAATAACCCAGAAAATCGCCAGGAGACTAGCAGAACAGATTCTCGGGAGCCAAGCGTAGACAAAAGGCCCACGGAAGAGGGGCCCCTCCCGAAGCGGATCTCCGAAGGAAAAGCGAGCTGAGCCTGCCCCTCCCGCCCCTGTGCACCCTGCCGATCCACCCCAGCTAATACGCCAGATCCCCAGCACCACAAGCCTGGCAGTGTGCAAGTAGCCCAGACGGGCCACGCCACCCCACAGTGAATCCCGCCCCTAGGAGGGGGGAAGAGAAGGCACACACCAGTCTGACGGTGGCCCCAGCGGTGGGCCGGGGGCAGACATCAGGTCTGACTGCGCCCCGCCCACCAGTGCAAGTTATTCAAGACAGCACAGGGGAAGTGCCCCACAGTCCCGCACCACTCTAGGGACTATCCAAAATGACAAAACGGAAGAATTCCCCTCAAAAGAATCTCCAGGAAATAACGACAGCTAATGAACTGATCAAAAATGATTTAAACAATATAACAGAAAGTGAATTTAGAATAATAGTCATAAAATTAATCACTGGGCTTGAAAACAGTATAAAGGACAGCACAGAATCTACTTTTACTAAGAGACTAAGGAACAGCCAGGAGGAGCTAAAAAAGGCTATTAATGAGATGCAAAATAAAATGGAGATGACCATGGCTCGGATTAAAGGGGCAGAGGAGAGAATAGGTGAACTAGAAGATAAAATTATGGAAAAAGAAGAAGCTGAGAATAAGAGAGATAAAAAAAAATCCAGGAGTATGAGGAGAAAATTAGAGAACTAAGTGATGCACTAAAGAGAAATAATCTACACATAATTGGTATTCCAGACGAGGAAGAGAGAGGGAAAGGTGCTGAAGGGGTACTTGAAGAAATAATAGCTGAGAACTTCCCTGATCTGGGGAAGGAAAAAGGCACTGAAATCCAAGAGGCACAGAGAACTCCCTTCAGACATAACTTGAATCGATCTTCTGCACGACATATCATAGTGAAACTGGCAAAATACAAGGATAAAGAGAAAATTCTGAAAGCAGCGAGGGATAAACGTGCTCTAACACATAAAGGGAGACCATTAAGACTAGTGACGGATCTCTCTACTGAAACTTGGCAGGCCAGAAAGGAATGGCAGGAAATCTTCAATGTGATGAATAGAAAAAATACGCAGCCGAGAATCCTCTATCCAGCAAATCTGTCATTTAGAATACAAGGAGAGATAAAGGTCTTCCCAAACAAACAAAAACTGAAGGAATTCATCACCACTAAACCAGCCCTACAAGAGATCCTAAAAGGGATCCTGTGAGACAAAGCACCAGAGATATCACTACAAGCATGAAACCTACGGACATCACAGTGACTCTAAACCCGTATCTTTCTATAATAACACTGAATGTAAATGGATTAAATGCACCAACCAAAAGACATAGGGTATCAGAATGGATAAAAAAACAAGACCCATCTATTTGCTGTCTACAAGAGACTCATTTTAGACCTGAGGACACTTTCAGATTGAAAGTGAGGGGATAGAGAACTATTTATCACGCCACTGGAAGTCAAAAGAAAGCTGGAGTAGCCATACTTATATCAGACAAACTAGACTTTAAATTAAAGGCTGTAACAAGAGATAAAGAAGGGCATTATATAATAATTACAGGGTCTATCCATCAAGAAGAACTAACAATTATAAATGTCTATGCGCCGAATACGGGAGCCCCCCAAAATATAAAACAATTACTCACAAACATAAGCAACCTTATTGACAAGAATGTGGTAATTGCAGGTGACTTTAATACCCCACTTACAACAATGGATAGATCATCTAGACACACAGTCAATAAAGAAACAAGGGCCCTGAATGATACATTGGATCAGATGGATTTGACAGATATATTTAGAACTCTGCATCCCAAAGCAACAGAATATACTTTCTTCTCGAGTGCACATGGAACATTCTCCAAGATAGATCATATACTGGGTCACAAAACAGCCCTTCATAAGTATACAAGAATTGAGATCATACCATGCATACTTTCAGACCACAATGCTATGAAGCTTGAAATCAACCACAGGAAAAAGTCTGGAAAACCTCCAAAAGCATGGAGGTTAAAGAACACCCTACTAAAGAATGAATGGGTCAACCAGGCAATTAGAGAAGAAATTAAAAAATATATAGAAACAAACGAAAATGAAAATACAACAATCCAAAAGCTCTGGGATGCAGCGAAGGCAGTCCTGAGAGGAAAATACATTGCAATCCAGGCCTATCTCAAGAAACAAGAAAATTCCCAAATACAAAATCTAACAGCACACCTAAAGGAAATAGAAGCAGAGCAGAAAAGACACCCCAAACCCAGCAGAAGAAGAGAAATAATAAAGATCAGAGCAGAAATAAACAATATAGAATCTAAAAAAACTGTAGAGTAGATCAATGAAACCAAGAGTCGATTTTTTGAAAAAACAAACAAAATTGATAAACCTCTAGCCAGACTTCTCAAAAAGAAAAGGGAGATGACCCAAATAGATAAAATCATGAATGAAAATGGAATGATTACAACCAATCCCTCAGAGATACAAGCAACTATCAGGGAATACTATGAAAAATTATATGCCAACAATCTGGACAACCTGGAAGAAATGGACAAATTGCTAAGCACCCACACACTTCCAAAACTCAATCAGGAGGAAATAGAAAGCTTGAACAGACCCATAACCAGCGAAGAAATGGAATCAGTTATCAAAAATCTCCCAACAAATAAGAGTCCAGGACCAGATGGCTTCCCTGGGGAATTCTACCAGACATTTAAAGCAGAGATAATACCTATCCTTCTCAAGCTATTCCAAAAAATAGAATGGGAAGGAAAACTTCCAGACTCATTCTATGAAGCCAGTATTACTTTGATTCCTAAACCAGACAGAGACCCAGTAAAAAAAGAGAACTACAGGCCAATATCCCTGATGAATATGGATGCCAAAATTCTCAATAAGATACTAGCAAATTGAATTCAACAGCTTATAAAAAAAACTATTCACCATGATCAAGTGGGATTCATTCCTGGGATGCAGGGCTGGTTCAACATTCGCAAATCAATCAACGTGATACATCACATTAATAAAAGAAAAGATAAGAACCATATATGATCCTGCCAATCAATGCAGAAAAAGCATTTGACAAAATTCAGCATCCTTTCTTAATAAAAACCCTCAAGAAAGTCGGAATAGAAGGAACATACTTAAACATCATAAAAGCCATTTATGAAAAACCTACAGCTAATATCATCCTCAATGGGAAAAAACTGAGAGCTTTCCTCCTGAGATCAGGAACACGACAGGGATGTCCATTCTCACCGCTGTTGTTTAACATAATGTTGGAAGTGCTAGCATCTGCAATCAGACAACAAAAGGAACTCAAAGGCATCAAAATTGGCAAAGATGAAGTCAAGGTTTCACTTTTTGCAGATGACATGATATTATACATGGAAAAGCAACAGACTCCACCAAAAGTCTGCTAGAACTGATACATGAATTCAGCAAAGTTGCAGGATACAAAATCAATGTACAGAAATCAGCTGCATTCTTATACACTAATAATGAAGCAACAGAAAGACTAATAAAGAAACGAATCCCATCACAGAAATAATATCATTAGGGTTAGCATTTCTGGGAATAGTCTACTTCTATACAAATGTTGACAATTTATGATACTGGTGATGAGATTCCCTGGATCAATGAGAATTTCTTGGTCAATCTGGGCATCTACAACAGTGGGGAGAGAGAACTACTTAGGCAAACTTTCAGTATCAACTTTTTCCCAGATTCTGTGAATACTAATAGGTAACATACAGAATATAGAACACACTGCCTCAAGATAACGTGAACCCTGAAGATTTTAGCCAAGGCCACAAAAGGTCAGCTAACTTGTACTAATGTTCTAAGGATTCCTGCTTGAAGGCCATATCAACACGCGTCTTCATACATATTAATACCACTTCCTACAAAATGGGTTCTCTGCCTTTAATTCTATTAATTGCTTCTTCCTACTGAATCTCTGAGAGAGAGAATCTTACCCCTCACTTGTCCACGTCTCTATCCTGGCTCTCGAATTCTCATACAATGACAAGATACATAATGAGTGATACATAATGTACTGGGCTATAACATCACATCAATGCAAAGTGGTATTACAGTCACTTTTACAGGTTGAAAATAATCAGTGAGAAGGTATGAGGCTAAGAATTTTAAGTTTCCGGGGCTCCTGGGTGGCTCAGTCAGTTAAGGTCCAACTTCAGCTCAGGTCATGATCTCACAGTTTGTGGGTTCGAGCCTCGCGTCAGGCTCTGTGCTGACGGCTCAGAGCCTGAAGCCTGCTTCCATTCTGTGTCTCCCTCTCTCTCTCTCTTCCCCTCCCCTGCTCACATTCTGTCTCCCTCTCTCTGTCAGAAATAAACATTAAAAAAAATTTAGAAAAAAAAAGAATTTTAAGTTTCCTTTTAATTTGAAAATCCAGAATCCTTGGAACAAGCCCTTCAGGGGTAGCAATCTTGATAGAGCTGAAGTCGATAACTCTACACTATGTTTGAAAATCCTCCATTCATTGTTTTTAAGTGGAAGAGGTACTTGCAATAAAAGTCCAGCATTCACTTAGAACTTCCGTAATCTAGTCAACAGACAAAATTCCATGATTTTCTCCACGGGTTAATCCAGATAGGAACAGCTTGTTGATCACAGGAATTTGCATCTAGTAAGAATGACTTGTAAGATCTCAGGCTGCTAAGTGACAGCCCAAAGTAGGGCAAGAGGAACCCTTCGGTATATCCAGGATAGACAGGAGCCCGTAGGCAATACCCCACAGGGTTAATGAGAGCCAAACAGGCTTCTCATTTCTGAGACTGCTAGAGTCACCATGGGGCATTCAGATTTAAAAGAAGTCTATTGTCACTGAAATTGAATGCACAATTCCACTTCTGGTAATTTATGCTAAGAAAAAATTTCAGATCAGTGCAAAAATAGGTATGTACATGAATGATCATCCCAACATTGTTTATAAGAATAAAAAATTAAGCCACAAAATATCCAACATTAAAGGACTGGTTAAATAATTTGTAGTAAAGGCATTAATAAAAATCATTTGAAAATATGGTATAAATCTGAGTATTGATGACAACGATATCTTTAAGTAAAAAAGCAGAAAAAATTGTTATATATATATATATATATATATACAGAAGCGTATATATATATTATATATATTATATGTATATATTATATATATATTGACAGAAGCCCTATATCTTGCTAAAAATATACTTTCAGTATACTTAGAGAAAGTAAATACATCCAACACACACTTTCACAGAAAAAAATCATGAAAAAATATACATAAAAATGTAAATAGTTTTTATCTCAGATAGATTTCTACATGAGTATATTTTCAAAATTTTCCACAATTACATGCATTATCCATATAATAAAAATAATAAAGGGGAAAAAGAAATTATATAAACAGATTACCGATGTCTATCAACCAGGTTAATCAGTGTAGCATCAGAAGAATTAGTGTCAGCCCTACTGGCTATAAGCTCTTAAAGTTCATTTACAATCAATGCGTTTTCAAACACATTATCAAATATAAAAGTGAAGTTTCAAAAGACCACAAGAAATAATATATCTATTTTCCAAAGTGAGACTAAACTATATAACCCATGTTTCTCAGTGTGTGGCATAAAATAACCGACTACAAATGTTAGGTACTATTACTGAAACAAGGACTTTCCTGTGCATTTACTTGCTTCACCCCACCAGCTTCACTGGGGAGACAGGGAAGGTATTACTGTTGTCCCAGTTACACAGACACAGCTGCCTAAAGTTAGTCGGCTTACCTAAGAGCATACAGCTGGCAAACAGAGAGAAGAAATCATCCGTGCTCTAGTGAGAGAACTACGCTGTAATGCCTGCAAAAAGGAACGACTTCTTTTCTACCGGTACCAATATCTTAGGTTGAGAGACACGGACTTTAATTCTCTCTCATGTGTTGCCACAAATTATTTGTGCTCGTACTCATCTTTTTTTCCAATTATTGCTACCTCTGCCCTCTCGTCTCTTCCTCACTGTTCCCCCCTTTCTTCCTGTGCTCTTCCGGCACGGTCGGTGTCCCCTACTAGCTGTTTCACACTACTTTTTCTTCCACTCCAGCCTGTACGCTCCTGCTTTCCCTCAAGTCATCTGTTTCCCTGCAGAGGGCCAGAGACAGATGGCAAACCCATTTTGTTGAGTAGGAGTGCCACTCTGTGCCAGTCTTTGGAAAAACAGAGGGTGGAGGGAGTGGCGATGTGGATGACAGTAAGTTAAGGTGTACTAGTCCAACAATTTGCAAAACTTGAAATATGGCAACTAAAGGCTGAGAAGGAATTGACGCAGACAGCACAAAGAACAGGGCCAGATATATCATCATGTTAAGTCAAGCTCTTACTTAAACTATCTTCAACAGGATATTTTATATATATATATATATATATATATATATATATATATATAAAGAAGATATATATAAAGAAGATTATATATATATATATAATCATAACACATATACGACACATATATGGTAATGTATCTTATAGGGAGATACACATGTAGACTTTGAGAAGCAAAGAGAAGTTAAATAAGAGTCAGACTGACTAAGAAAATCATCTAGATTAAGCCAAAGTCCATGGGACTACATCAGGCAAAAATTAGACAGCAAACTAAATTTGCAGATAATTTAAGAACACAATGGAGTTACCTCACTGGCCTTTGTGTTCCAGCAAATACATTCTAAGCTTAAACTGTTTAAATAAAGTCCTCAGATCCCCACTTCAATTAGCTAGGGAATCTGAACTTAGATAGGAGAGAAACCAGTTTCAAAACATTCACATTTCTGTCCTATCCTTGTACTTTTTCCCCCAAATCCTATTTTTAATTCAAATCCCATTTGTAATGATCTTTTTTCTATCTCATTTTATACAGTGAGCATTAAAAATTAATAGCAATGAAACTGAGAATATTTCTAACAGATCCATTTCCTCACAGTGCATATGGAGATACCATTAAATAACAAAATACACATACACACACACACACAAACACACACACGTGCAAATGTACAAACAAATTTTAAAACTACAAAGGAGCTTAATATAGCAAAAACTCTGTATCTAACATTAACTATCTGAAAATTTGGGTTAAGTGATCTTCATAATTTTTTTCACTGCTTCTAGAATAACAGCAACTTACAAAAAAGGCTAATTAGCAGAGATCTGCTTAGTAAAAATGTGATGAAATTATCAGACACGAAACTATCACAAAGCAAACCAAAATGGAAACATTTCAAAGTAAACGTACATTTGACGACGTGTGGATAGAAGAAAACATTCCCATTCTTGGTATAAATAACTGGTTTTGCCTGTCCGTCTGACTCAAGTCCAACAAATAACCCCGGGCTTTTCGTAGATTCCAGGCTTACAGATGCATTTTCCAAGTTCTTCTTAATTTTAAAATGACAGTCAGTATCTCCTGTACCCTGTGATCAATATAACATGATTTCATGAATGTAAGCAAATACCAAAGGGCAGAATTTAAAACCAGTCATTTGACAAGAATATAATTTGCTTCATTTTCCAACCTCGGGATGAATACAGAACCTTTCGCATATCCTGAGCTATGCACCTCACCTTGTTCCATAGATCCAGAAATGAGACCGTGTGTTTGGCTGAGGCAAGGGCGTATGCCCTAGACAAAAGGCTCCAAGTAACCAAGGAGCTTCAATGAAGGAGAGTGCATTGTATGCTGTGTTTCATTTCAGAGTTACTAAACTATTGGTAAACAGAGAGTACTAAGATGTGAAACTTTCCTTCTGAAAAATACTCTAAGATAATGAAAAAAAGGGCTATTCTCACCGTAAGTCCATTTACACCTAAACATAAACCAATTTTCTGTGCTATTCCACATTTTCTGAATTGAGTTTTTACCAGTAAACAGAGTTCACATAAATTACTCAAAGACTGCATGGCAAAACATTCAAGAATTAGGTGCTTAGGCATAATCTACATACCCTTCAGATCATCAAAATCATCTCTCACCTTTTTAAAGGCACGTATCATGTCCTATTAGAAAATATTTCACCTTTTTCACCATTTAGTGCTTTAAAAAGTTTTCTTATAAGATTTAGGAGTTCTAGAAAATAAGTTTTGTGAAAATGAATCAAAACTTGTAATGCAACTATTTTATTTGTAAACGATAACTGTATTCTGATCTCTACCTTCAAATGTGAACTTCTTTTAGATGAGAAACAAGTTGCCTGTGGTCTATTTCTCTCTCACAATATAAATATGGCTTAAGCAACTTCTGTCTTCTGTTCTTGTTATGGGTACAATAAAATTCTGGCTTTGATTTGTTCATAGCCAAGTAGAGCACATGACCACACATACAAATAATAATAATAATAATAATAATAATGGTAATGATAATAATAATAATAATAATAAATGTATAAGGGCCAACAGGATAGAGATGGACTCCTTGGGTGTAGGGAGAAGAAAAGGAACTAAACTGAGGAGAATCAGGAAGGGATTCCTAGAAAAGGTGAAGCCGAGTTAAGTGTCAAATAAGAACTAAGCTAAGTGGAGGAAAGTGAGGGGTGGTAGGTAGTGGATTTCAGGCGCAGGGCAACATGAACAAAGCTAAGAGGCCAAAAGCAGTATGGTGTATAGATGAACAACTTCTTGATGTTCTCGAGCAAGAGAGAGGAAGGTGAATTCAGAAAGTAGTATCAGCTTGTATGCAACATAGAAAGTCGAGCCTGATCTCAGACTGTGGCAGCCACTGAGGAGTGATACGGGCACATCTCAAATTATCCTCAGGAAATTTCTTTAATGCCCCTTTAATGACTCTCTAATACTCATTATCTACCCAATAAGTTACATCACGCTCTGCAGTTTTCTAGCAATGATAAACAGAATCTCAATTCTCTCCTGCTCTTCAAGTACACACCCCTGGAGGTCCCTTTTATTATCTTTTAGAATAGACTTTTTAAAAAATGTTTATCTATTTTGGGGAGAGAGTGAGTGGCGTAGGGGCAGAGAGAGAGAAGGGGACAAAGGATCTGAAGTGGCTCCACGCTGAAAGCAGCAAGCCCAAAGCAGGACTTGAACTCATGAACCACGGGATCATGACCTGAGCCAAGGTCTGATGTTTAACTGACTAAGCCACCCAGGCTCCCCTTTAGAATAGACTTTATATTTTAAAACAGTTTTAGATTTACAGAAAAAATTGAGAGACAGTACAGAGCTCCCCATATATCTAAATCTACTTTTTCCTATTAACATATTGCATTACTAGGACACATTTCTTATAATTAATGAACCAATGCTGATACATTATTAAGTAACACTTCACTGATATTTCCTTAATTTTTAACTAATATCCTTTTTCTGTCCAGAATCCCACCCAGGATACATTTATATTTGGTCACCATGTCTCTAGACTCCTTTTTTGCTGTGGGAGTTTCTTATATTTTCCTTGTTTTTGATGACTTTGACAGCTTTGAGGAATACTGTTCAGGTATTTTGTAGGATGCCTCACTATTGGAATACGTCCGATGTCTTCCTCATGTTTAGACTAGAGTTTTGAGATACTGGGAAGAAGACCACAGGAAAAGGTGCCATTTTCATCACATCAAATCAAGGGTGCAAATTTCCAACGTGAGTTATCTCTGTTGAGGTTGACCTTGATCACATGGCTAGGTGTTGGTCAGGT
The DNA here is from genome assembly GCF_007474595.2 of Lynx canadensis. Classification (NCBI taxonomy): domain Eukaryota; kingdom Metazoa; phylum Chordata; class Mammalia; order Carnivora; family Felidae; genus Lynx; species Lynx canadensis. The sequence goes on from NC_044320.2 coordinate 76,133,898, forward strand.
TTTCTACTGCAAAGTCACTGTTTTTACACCTGCTCCCCACCCCCCCACCACCGCCCTTCCCATACTCTATTCTTTGGGAGGAAGTCACTGTGTGCAGCCCGTACTTAAGGGAAAGAATTGTGCTTCACCTCCTTGCAGGCAGAGTATTTTATGTAACTTATCTGGAATTCTACATAAGAGATTTGTCTCTTTCCCTCATTTATTTATTTATTAAATCATTTATGTATATTATTATGGGCTCATAATATTTATTTTATACTCTAGGATATAATCCCACACTACTTTGTTTCTCAAACTGTTCCAGCTTTGGCCATTGAGATCTTTCAGTTCTTCATAAGTGAAGTGTCTCTTAAAGTGTCTCTGAAAGTGTGTGTGTGTGTGTGTGTGTGTGTGTATGTGCGTGTGTGCTTGTGTGTATGTGTGTTGGCTGATCTCAGGGTTCATGAGTTCGAGCCCCAATTCCAGTAAAAACATGAGCCCCGCTTCAGGTGAGCCCTGATTCTCTTTCTCCCTGCCCCTTGCTCACTTGCATTCTCTCCCCCTCTGTCTCTCACACACAATAAATAAATAAATAAATAAATAAATAAATAAATAAATAATTCTGTTTAGACACATGAAAAGATGTTCAACATCACCCATCATCAGAGAAATACAAATCAAAACCACATTGAGATACCACCTCACACCTATCAGAATGGCTAAAATTAACAACTCAGGAAACAAAATACGTTGATGAGGATGTGGAAAAAGGGCAAACACTTTTTCACAGTTGGTGGGAATGCAAACTGGTGCAGCCACTCTGGAAAACAGTATGGAGGTTCCTCAAAAAACTAAAAATAGAGGGGCGCCTGGGTGGCGCAGTCGGTTAAGCGTCCGACTTCAGCCAGGTCACGATCTCGCGGTCCGTGAGTTCGAGCCCCGCGTCAGGCTCTGGGCTGATGGCTCAGAGCCTGGAGCCTATTTCAGATTCTGTGTCTCCCTCTCTCTCTGCCCCTCCCCCGTTCATGCTCTGTCTCTCTCTGTCCCAAAAATAAATAAACGTTGAAAAAAAAAAATTAAAAAAAAAAAACAACTAAAAATAGAACTACCCTACGACCCAGCAAGTGCACTACTAGGTATTTATTCAAAAGACACAAAAATGCTAATTCACAGGGGCACACAGGCCCCAATGTTTATAGCAGCACTAGCGACAATAGCCAAATTATGGAAAAAGCCCAAATGCCCATCAACTGACGAACAGATAAAGAAGATGTAGTAGAAATTTGTAGAAATTTGTAGAAATCAAAAAGAATGAAACCTTGCCATTTGCAACCATGTATGGAACTAGAGTGTGTTATGCTAAGCGAAATAAGTCAGAGAAAAACAGGTATCATATAATTGCACTCATATGTGGAATGTAAGAAACAAAACAGATGACCATACGAGAAGGGAAAGGAAAAATAAGATAAAAACAGATGGGGAGGCAAACCATAAGAGACTCCTAAATACAGAGAACAAACTGAGGGTTGCTGGAGGGGAAGTGGGTGCAGGGGTGGGCTAAATGGGTGACGGGCATTAAGAAGGACACTCGTTGCAATGAGCAGGGGGTGTTAAATGTAAGTGATGAATCACTAAATTCTATTCCTGAAAGCATTACTACACTATCTGTTAACTAACTTGGATTTAAATTTTAAAAATAAATAAATAAATAATCTCATTAGAGTGAGCAGGAAAAAAAAAAAAATCTCTGTTTTATCCCTAACCCAAATACAAACGGATTAATGGAATGCAGATAGGAAATAAAAGAAACTATGTGGGTTCTGGATGCAAAAGGGTCCTGTTGTATTTTGTGTGTCTTCCTACATATCCACAACATATACCAATGGGACAAAGTCTTGTTAGAGTGTTGATGCTCTGACCGCCGCTGCAACAGCATGTGATGTGCCTTTGCCTCTATCTGGTTTCTTTCTAGAAGGACACTTCCTACTCATCACCCCCAAGTGATATTTTAACTTCTTATTCATTACTGAGCACCTACCAAATGTCAAACCTTGTTGAAGAGTTTGGGGTATTTTAATAAACGAAGCAAATAAGAATCTCTTCCTTATGGTGCCCACATTCTACAAATTAATATACATTCTATACATTGTACTATTATTAATGGTTCTCATCAGCTTTCTCTTTTCCAGGATGACTCACTCAACAATTTATTCTTGTCTTAAAGTCTGTTGCTTGTGAGGGGAAGAAAATCTTTGTTGCTGTCCTCAAGCCCCTCTGCGTATTCTTGAAATCTCTTTCATGCTATAAACATCAAAACTAATGCATAGACTATGGTCTATAATAAACAGCAAAATGTAAGATCGTTTTCTGGAAAATTCAAACAAAATAGCTAATCTTACAATTTTAATAAAATTCTTCAAAAATTTTTTGATTAAGTAAAAACAACTTTAATTCCCAGTTTCCAGTTCTGCATGTAAGAAGCTTAGAAGTTACTACTCTGTCTTAACAAATAAAAAGCTAAACAGATTGAAAAATCACCAACTCCTTTTAGAACCGTCAGAGGAGTGAGGATACAGGTAATTGCTGCCCCCAAGAGTAGAGAGACAGACAGGCAAATACAGGGAGTCACAGCTTACCAGAGCAAAGACTCAAAAGCAGGAACTAATGAGGAAACCATGCCTGGGTAGGAAAACTTGAACTATAATTGATGAATTGCTCCATTGAGCCTCAGTGAGGACAAGTCTCAGAGTTAAAACTCCAAGGAATTCCAGTCAGAAACAGGCCCCTGTACTTTGTGACTTTATCTCCAAGATGTCAACCAGGGTCCTACAGTGAATATCAAAGAACTCCCTTGTGATTCTGGCAGGGGGAGGGAAAAACGAACCATTTTTAAATACACACACCACTTTGTTCTTCTTAACAAGAACTGCCCACAGGAAAAAAACAATTATAGCCTCAACTTTTGGGGTGTTATCAGACCCTTAAAGACCTGGGGAAAGGGAAATATCCAACTTCCGCCCACTCTACCTATCCCAGAACTGAGAAGCACTTGTTAAGTTCATATTCTAGGGACATAGGCTCACTAAAATCACATGATCTATTATCATCTACATAAAAGTCTTTTACTGAATTTTATACTTTTCAATCCACTGCTCTAGCATCGTGTACCCAGCCCAGCCCATTTGTACACCTATACCACTTCTTAAAAATATGAATTATCTTTAACTTTGTAGTTATGTACATCTAAAGGAAAGAGGCAAAATTAAATAAATTTGCCATGAGAGAATCTGTCCCAGTTTCTGCAAACGAAATTCTTGCCCATGAACAAGGATCCTCCTAGTGTGGGTGTATCCATGTGTGTACGTGCCTTTTGTTTGTATCCTGTTTAGTTTATTTTTCCTCCAACTCTTAACATCTCTTTTTCCTTTACACTGATTCTAGGTGATGAATTCCACCCATGTTTTGAGGCTTGTTTTCTTCTCTGTTTCTTTATTTTTTTAATATTTACTTTTAAGAGAGAGAGAGAGAGAGAGAGAGAGAGCGCGCGCGCGCGCGTGAGCAGGGGAGGGGCAGAGAGACAGGGAGACACAGAATCGGAAGCAGGCTACAGGCTCTGGGCTGTCAGCACAGAGCCCGATGCGGGGCTCGAACTCACAAACCATGAGATCCTGACCTAAGCCGAGATAGGATGCTTAACGGACTGAGCCAGCCAGGCGCCCCTGAGGCTTGTTTTCTTCTTTAAATTAATAGCATTACAAATGTCCCTAGTGAAATGCATGTTTGTTGCTAACTTGAATCTTCACCACATCAGGTGATTTATTCCTACACCATAAAAATTTCATAGTAACAGAAACATTTATTATAGAATCAGCAGCATACTTGATGATAAGTATGTCTGCCTATGAGAAATGTTTTCAGGGGTGCCTGGGTGGCTCAGTCGGTTGAGCTTCCAACCCTGGATTTTGGCTCAGGTCCTGATCCCAGGATCGTGGGATCCACCCTTGTGTTAGGCTCTGCACTGAACATGCAGCCTGCTTAAGATTCTCTCTGACCCTCTATGCCCCCCCCACCTCTCTCTCTAAAATAAAAGAAAAAAAAGAAATGTTCTCAAATATACAATGGCAGATACATTGGAAACATTAATGCTCTTATTCAATTCCATTTATACAATGAACATTTGTTGACTAGGACCGAGGCACTATTAGGTTTTTAAGGTATAATATGAGTATGTGTTACCATTTACCTTTGAGTTCATTTTAAGCCCCTTTAGAGGCTGTGAGCATGCCTTACAACAGCCTCTAAATACATGCAAAGGAGAATAATTAAGATGATTATTACCATTCTGTTTTCAAGAGTAATGTCATTGCAGCCTAATGATTTCTGGTCAGATACAGTAAAAGTGAAAAATAATATGCCTGATTCTTATGCATTAATACAGTACCTTATGAGCAAAAAAGCTATCCATTTTGACTAAAAAGATCTATTTACCAAAATTTTAGATGAAGAATTTTAGTCAGACAACCACATCAGTGAGTCACTAAATAAGTTATAAAGAGAACACTATGATGGGAACAGCAGAAAGTAAAATACAAATGCTGAAAGTTCTGGGGAGGCTCTTCTCCACAAAAGTTCCAAAGTAAAGTTTAAACATCAATGTTGTTTAAGTGGTAAACACATAGGGGCGCCTGGGTGGCTCAGTCGGTTGGGCGTCCGACTTTGGCTCAGGTCACGATCTCGCGGTATGTGAGTTCGAGCCCCGCGTCGGGCTCTGTGCTGACAGCTCAGAGCCTGGAGCCTGTTTCCGATTCTGTGTCTCCCTCTGTCTCTGACCCTCCCCCGTTCATGCTCTGTCTCTCTCTGTCCCAAAAATAAAAAACGTTGAAAAAAAAAATTTAAAAAGGGGCGCCTGGGTGGCTCAGTCGGTTAGGCGGTCGACCTTGGCTCAGGTCACGATCTCGCGGTATGTGAGTTCGAGCCCCGCGTCGGGCTCTGTGCTGACAGCTCAGAGCCTGGAGCCCGTTTCCGATTCTGTGTCTCCCTCTCTCTCTGACCCTCCCCCGTTCATGCTCTGTCTCTCTCTGTCTCAAAAATAAAGAAATGTTAAAAAAAATTTTTTTTAAATAAATAAATAAATAAATAAATGGTAAACACCATCACATAGTAACCTGAGTTCTCCAACCTTCAGTTGTTTACATGAGGCTGGTATACACAAAACAAATAGACACGTGGGGTCCACAGGAGGAGCCCTCACTAACCTTGGTGTCCCCTGACAGTGTTGGTGGGGGGAGACCATAGCCAAGGGGCCAATCCCAATGAGAAGCTAGAATAGGATTGATCTAGACTGTGCCTGATGGATAAAAGACTTAAATTTAGAATAGAAACTCTTCAATCCTGGCCAATCTTTTAGTAACTACCTAAAGGGAGTGATTCATTCATTTACATAGATCAGTGTGGGGTAAGACCTACTATTGTTGTTTTCTTATCTTATTATTTGTCTTGCTATATGAGTTTAGGGGTAAAAGGATGTCATTACAAATATAAGACAGTTAGTCCAGCCTCTGCTACACAAATGACACTCAAAAATATTAGTCTTTCTCCTTTCTGCTTTCTTTGCTGATCCTGTTACAATTATCAGGAAGTTCACCCTTGGCAAGAATAGTGGCACATTTTTCTAGAATTTACATAGCATTCAGGAGCCTGTGGCTTCATGGAAAGTCTCTTTAAAATTTCAAACCTTTTGGGGCACTTGGGTGGCTCGGTCGGTTAAGCATCCAACTTCGGCTCAGGTCATGATCTTGCAGTCTGTGAGTTCAAGCCCCGCATCAGGCTCTGTGCTGACAGCTCGGAACCTGGAGCCTGTTTCAGATTCTGTGTCTCCCTCTCTCTCTGCCCCTCCCTCACTCATGCTCTGTCTCTCTTGCTCTCAAAAATAAATAAAACATTTAAAAAATTTCTTTTTAATTTCAAATCTTTTAACAATAACTTTCCAATGCAATAATTTTTCCAAGAATAAGCTTGAAATTTCTAACAGGAACACCAGGAAGGTAAAGACCTCTACCACATGTTTGAGCTTTGATTTTAGGAGGCAAGTGAACAAAAGTAACAGATCTATAAGTTTGTCATAGGTTAGGAAGACTCCAAAATCTTACCTTAACTGGAGATTTTTACCGATGTTTTAAAAAAAGAAAATAGTAACGAGATTTCCTCTGCAGCCTTCAAGGGTTACACACACCTCACCCTTTGTGTGCTAGCAGTGGTTGGGGAGCCGTGTTTGAGATTGAGCTGGTACACACTGGGAGGGCCATGCTCGTGTTTTAAACATTGGAATACTTCCATTTGAGATGGTAACTAGCTGTGGTCTGAGCCCCTAGTTCCTCCTGGTGCGCTGGCTGTTCCAGCAGGAGACAGCCTCTGGAGGTCCTGGCCCACTGCTGGGATTGGGGGCAGGGGGCAGGGACTAGAGCCTAGAAGAAGAGACGGCACCCTGAGCAGGGACTAGAGCCTAGCAAAACAGATGGCACCCCGCGCAGAGACTAGATCCTAGCAGAAGGGACGGCACCCTGATAACACGGCCAGCAGTGCCTCACCCCCATCGTGGACCCCCAAGGCTCCTTTGCTCCCTGCTCTTCCTTCCAGACCCCCTCCCCCTTACTAGTTTCTTTTCCATCTACCTCCTGCTTCACAGGCATGTGTGGTCTCACAGGAACATGACCTAGGAGGAAGGTCCTTAAACCTCCGGTCAAATGACATGCAATCAAGGTATCATTCCCAAAACGCCTAGAGAATCTCTGTGTTATGCTCTACTATGGCCCGAATTTCTTCTTTTAATGTTCTAAATATCAAATTCCACGTAATCAAACCAATTATGTTCCTTCACCTTTGTCAATATATCTCACTGGGTTCCCCACTTTGGCTCTGTCCAAGCCAAACAAAACAAATGCCTCTGTTTTTTTCAAGTTAGGAAAGATCTTTAAGAAGAAGGGATACTTGGATTTGAAACCCGAACACATGATTGCCTGCCTCAGTTCTAAAGTACGTAGGAAATTCTGAACTTAGCTTTTTATCCTGAGAAGTCTATCAGGAAGGGAAAAGAAAGCACAGGCTGAAAGGACACAATTTTAGATTCACTCACTCACCTAAGCTGTCAATAAGATGGGTTCTAGGAAAATTGCTAAAGAAGGAAACTTTATTTTTGCGTTGGGAACCACTTCCCCTCTATGTATATGGACCCTGTTCTCCTCATGGGAGTCATTCCAGCTCTCCCATCTTGGTATCATGAATCCTCCCAAAAAAGGGGGGGGGCTTAGAAGGTAACCTGACCTAGACTGATTCTTGGCTCTGACACCAGCTGCTGGGCTCTGGGAAAGTTGTGTGGCCAGGCTCACATTCAGCTTCTTCATCGGAAGAATGAGCATGCCAACAGTTTCTCTGTGACAGAATACTTCTACATATTAATCTGCAAGTTTCCGCCCGTCTGCCTGTGCTCACCAAATTCTTTCAACTGAATACCCAGGACTTCTTCCAGTTCCCTCAGCCTCATCACATAGAGATGAGTCACTCAGCACAAACAAGAAGAACAAGAAGAAAACAACAGTAAGTACTTAGTGTAGGGCAGAAAGATTCAAGATTCTGCTACACTCTTGCAGAGGAAATGTGCTCACGTGCAGGGACAAGAGAAGCAGCATACTGGGAAAGAGGGGGAAGAGACAGGGCTCACACAGACTGGAGAGGGAGGAATGGGAGAACCATGAAAACCACCATCCAACTTGAGTATGACACAACAGCTAATTGGAAGGTGACTGACAGATGAGCTATCCCCTCGGTTGATATCTAGAGAAGACACAAATTTCCAATGTTGGTTCATCTACTTTAAAGTGACATTTATCTTTGCCACCACAAACTCCCCAGAAATTTAAAAACACACATACCCCAAAACATGTGTCATGCAGTGATACATATCTGTCTCATGGTTCTGAACACTCCCATGAGCCCCCAAAGCAAAGACTCGTATACTTTGTGGACGCTGGTGATACGAAAGGAAAGCTACCTCCTGATGTTCCTCCAGTAGGATGACTGAGCATTAGATGAAATCATACTCTCAGTCTGGCCATAGTAGTAATGTTACCTGTTTCGGTTTCTTTTTTTTTTTAAGTTAATTTATATATTTTGAAAGACAGAGAGAGAGCGCACATGCACAAGTGGAGGAGGGGCACAGAGAAAAGGAGAGAGAATCCCAAGAAGGCTCTGCATTGTCAATACAGAGCCCAACGTACGGCTCAAACCCACGAACCATGAGGTCATGACCTGAGTCTAAATCAAGAGTCAGACACTCAACCAAATGAGCCACCCAGGTGCCCCAAAAGTAACGTTACCCGTTTTTAATCTTAATTGGTTCACTTACCAGTTTGCCATAGCATGGCACCATGGATTCTTCTGTGAAATTTCACAGTGTTCTTGTGAGTCAATCAAGGACACTAATTAAATATGTGCATGCATGTGCTTTTCTCTTTGCACTCTGAACACCACTGCAGCTCACCAGACACAGACTTGCCAGTCTGCAGCAGAGACAGGGGCCCACACAATGATGAATAGTCTAAGCCTTCCTCCTTCTCACCCCCAGAAGCTCATGCAAACACTACCATATAACTGATGCCATACTGGTAAGGAGAAAAGGGACAGGAAGCACCCCTGGGTTTATCTTAAAGATACAATTTAAACTAAATTGTTTCAAAAAAGAACAGAGGAACAAAGCATTAGCAGTCAAGTTAAATGTGTAATCTTACATGACCCTCAACCCATAGAAGAATTATGATATATGAAAGGTGTTATGTTAGTTGCCTTCTATGTCCCCTCCTAAGTCAGGATGTTAAAGAAGATCCCCTAATATTTAGACTTTAAAATTACTTCCTTACTCAAAGTGCAGGGTTTCCACTGGTGGAAATTCAGGCACCAAAAGAAGCAGTAGGGAAATATTGTTGAGCTGGGACTTTCTGGAGCCTTGGTTCTCAATGTATGGTTTATAGACCAACATCATCAACAACAGCTGAGAGCTTATTAGAAACACAGACACACAGGTCCCACCACAGTTTATCTGAATTAGAATGTGCTTTACGATACAATTCCCAGGTGATTTGTGTGCACATTACATTTCAGAAGCAATGTCTAAAGGGTCAGACAGAATCCCTCTCTAATCATATAAAGCATGTGGCTGCCCTCCCAACTTTTCAATAAGTCAAGAGGACCACCATATATAACATCCAATTTCTAAAACGTTTATGGGTTAAAGCTAAAAAAACAAAATACTCAGAAAGAGCCATTCTCATATCTATCATTGGCAAACGTATTAAACATTCGCTGAGAAAAATACAAGCATATGCTTACTGTTCCATCACACTGGCCATCCTTAATCCTCAGATACATCCCTGCATTTTTCACACTTTCAAACATGCAAATACCAGAGCTGATTTTATGCACTTTCCAGTAGGATTTCTCAGACTGGCTTCCCACTCCAGTGCAGCTCCCATCAGGCTGGAGACACAGGGCTTGGCACAGACTCGTAGCAAGTAGAACCACAGCACTGTTCAGGAACACGCCCTTCAGGATGACATACAGAACAGAAGGCAGTAAATAACAAGCTCATGTTTTGCTAAAAGAAGATGGCAAGAGAGCCCATTCTTTTACAGAAGTTATAGTGATCAGAATCTTACCAGAAACTTGTTGGCTAAAAATGAGCAAAATAAGGAATAATTTAACTACTATGCAAAACTATACAAAATTAAGGGAGGTTCTCTGACTGGCTCATTATAATATACAACTATTATTATTCATTGAGAATAAAGGATCAGTATTTAATGCCACAGAGATTTAAAAAAGATAAAAAACCACAAATACTTCTCTTAAGAAATTTATAATCAATATAAACAAATAATTATAATATTAATACAAAGCAGAATAAAAACAGTGTACTACAAGTGTACCTGAATTATAGGATGCACCTTATTAGGTGCATATTAGGTCAATGTACATATGTAGGAATGAATGAATAAAAAGAGATATCAAATACAACTAAAGTATTTTTAAGTAATCCTAGGCAACCAATAACTTAAGAAGATGTAAAAAAATCTTGCAAGTTTATTAGAATACACTAATACTGTGCAGAAATAGATAAAATACATAAACACACAAGTCACTGAAGACAAAATACAAATGGCAAATAAACATTAAAAAAAAAAGGCAGTTCACCCTAGCTTATTACTCTAAAAATTGTCAAAAGTTTTTTTAAAGACCATACTCAACACCAAGTTCAACAAGATGGATCCTCTCCTACACTGCAAAAGGAATTGGGTAGTAAAGAAATTAAGGAAAAAAAGAAACAAACAAAAACAGACTCTTAAATACAGAGAACAAACCAGTGGTTGCCAGAGGAGTGGGGGATGGGAGAATGGGTGAAATAGATAAAGGGAATTAAAAGCACACTTTCTCTGATGAGCACTGAGAAATGTATAGAATTGTTGAATCATTATATTGCACACCTGAAACTCATGTAACACTGTATGTTAATTATATTTCAATTAAAAAAGAGAAAGAAATTAACTTTGCTCACACAGGTCTGGCCTTTGCCTTTGGATTCTGAAAGGTAATTTCTAAACCTTTGGATTGTTATGCTTGATAGGAGTTTTTTGTTTGCTTGATGGTCTTGAACCAGTCACATAGTAAAAATCTGAATTAGGGTGGCAGTTTTGAGTCACAAGATGTCAGCTGACCTCCTCTGAGGCTGGAGACTGAGATCAGCAACATGGACTCTTTGTCTGATTGAACCCCAATCAAGACTGCACACCAAGGCTCATGGGAGCTTTCTGAATGGCAGTACTCCACGCATATTGTCACATATCAATGCTGAGAAACAAATGCTGTCCTCACTCTATAGGGACAGGACAACTAGAAGTTGCACCATTTGGTACTTTCTATGTGTCTCTTCCCTTAGATGATTTTAACCTGTATCCTTTTTCTGTAATAAACCATAACCATGAGTGTGACAACTTCCAGTGAGTTCTGAGCTATTTTACTAAATTATCAAAACTTGATAGTGGTCTCAAGGACCCTGGAACTCTGAAGTGTGTGTCAGATGTGAGGGTAGTCATATGAGCTGTCCCCTTTTAACTTCACAGTTGGTTTAATGTTCACAGGATTTAAAATTAGTACATTTCTGGAAAGAAAGCTGGCAGTATGTTCCCATAGTCTTAAAGGCTTCATATTCTGACCCTTAAATTCAATTTCAAATCATTTAAGCTAAGCAAATAACCAAATATGTCAAAGTATGTCAAAGTATATTTTGCAGTAACATATGCAGAGGTGGTAAAATGAAGAGATTAAGATTAAACACCCAGGGGCATGTGGATGGCTCAGACAGTTAAGTGCCCAATTCTTGGTTTTGGTCAGGTCATGATCTTACCATTCAAGGGTTTGAGCCCCACATCAAACTCTGCACTGAGAGTGGGAGCTGCATGGGATTCTCTCTCTCTCTGCCCTTTTCCTGTTTTCTCACTCTCTCTCTCTCTCTCTCAAAAATAAATAAACTTAGAAAAATTAAAAATCCAATGAGAGAGAGAGATTGATACATAAACAAACATATACATATACCTTATGTTTGGGTATAAAAATCATGTTGTTTTGGGAAAAATAATATTGTCATGAAGTGTTTATTATATAGTAAGCATAAAAAGTTTTGAAGACAAATTGACTTTGATTTGAATCACGATCCACCATTTATCCACTAGTTATGCTACGCTAGTCAGATTTTAACTTCTCAGAAAATCTTTTCTTCTATTTAAAATACAAATAATAGTATCTGTCACTATTTTTAGGATGATTAAATATAATTTTGTATGCGGTAAAGCTCTCAGTAAAGTGCTTGGCACAAAACAGGCAAAATGGTAGGTATTGTTTTATTATGAGAACAATATTTTTAAGATAAACTCAGAAGCACATACTATAAAGAAAGAAGCATAAAATGATCACACATATACAACACTCAAAGAGTGTAAATGTTCTAATTGTTAGAAAAGTTAAATATATACATTTGATTCCCAAATGTAAGAGTCTCTAAATTTGTACTAAGAATTCCCACATTTGTGGTTTTCACCTACAAATTCAATTGAATAAAGGATGTCACTCCTATCAGTTCCAGTGCTGCTAAAGCTATGATCCCTATTGCCTTCCACAGTCTGGGTAAACAGAATGGCAATAGGCATCAATGCCACCTAGTGGGAAAGAGATCTGATTACTCCATTCTGACTCCAGAGCTTTCCTCAATAGAGCGAAATAAAGTAGGTATTTAGCAATATAAACTTTAATGACTTTCCACCATTTTACCTTGACAAAAACCACAAATTCTTTTGAAAGGTCTGCGTAGCCTGCTGATGATTCAGCAGCTATTTTGCCATGACGATCAAAAATAACCGTTTGACCAGGAACCAATGCTGACTCAAGAAGTGCACAACGGTTGGGCTGATAAAGCACTCGCAGCTCAGTGCAGGCTCCACCACTAGCCTAAAAGAAAAAGAAACAAACAAGCAAGCAAACTCTGAATTAGCAATAGAAAACAATTAAATTTGAAATGTTTGCACATTCTATGTATGTACAGGTCTATTCCCCTCTACAGACTCCTCATATTATCTATCACGTGCTTTTGTCATTTAATTGTTTTGATTTTCCAGGCTGATTTCCAGGGTCTTATTCCAAGAACTTTCTGTTGATTTCTCAGAACTCATGGAAGAGTACCAGGTAACAACAAAAAAAACTTCAGCAGCAGGAGAATTTAATGAGTTACTGTATTCTGTTGTTTATTTTTCATTTCTTCATTTGTGTTCTCCTAACTCAAGACTCTTTTGGACCAAAAGCTGAAATTAACGGGCACGCATTATTAGGTTTTGTTTACAAAAAAATTAAGCAAATCGAGGAGGTTATGCTACAGGGAAACATTCCTGGCTCAAACTACTATTTGAGATTTTACCCCATTTCCCCTCAGTGCCTTGGGGAGGCATTGGGCCTGAAAAGGAAGGACACATGGGTGTCCTTGAAAGGCTTGGCCCATGGCACTCACTAAAGCTACCAAACTCAGCAAAGTGCTCTTGTGTAAGTATGGTAGGTAAGCAACAGGGCTATTCATCTCCAAGAAGCCATGTGATGTTTGATGAGTACATCAGCAGTTACTGGTGTGGACTGAAGCCAAAAGGGCTGTTACTGGATATTCCCAGACCCCCATACCAGGAAAAGTCTTGTGTGTAACAAGATGAGTCTCGTCGTAACTAAGATGGAAACTCTCACCAACCTAATGGGTTAGGGGCTTGGAAGTAAATTTAATTTGAGTTTAGAAAAATAAATTTCTCAAACTCTTGATCTAATTAAGTAGATTTCATACTTACTACATTCTTATTTATAAGCACTTACTATGACCAGGATCTGTGCTGAGCAGAACGTGCTACAAAGTACAGCACAGGATGACGTGCTAAGTCCAGAGCAGAGGAGAAAAGACTTTGTAAAGAAAATTTGACGGATTATCATTTAGCCTGAATTTCAAGCCTACAAATTATATACGTTTTTTTCAATAATTACTATTTTCCCTTAAGTTAAATAACACGCTACGAGTCAAAAATCATGTAATATTATATAGCATTACATGAAAAGCTGTAGCATGAGTGCTAGAATCAGAATGCCAGTGTTCAATTCCTGCTTCCACATTTACTGCCTATGTGACCTTGAGCCACTCACTTCATCCTCCTACACATCAGATTCCTCTTCTGTTAAACAGGGATAATAACGGATTCTCTCACAGGGCAGATATAAAGATTAAGCGTTATAACACATATTAAACATTTTACAACAGTGCATGACAGCTATCCCATGCGGTCTCATTTTTCAAAATAAATAACATGCATATATTTTTTAAAACAGCTTTATATATTAAAAGCTACTTTTCAAACCTAAACTAAGCAATACCAAGCATCCTTAGGTGACGTTATTAGTATTTCTTCCCCAATAATATGCTCCTTGAAGGGACCTTTGAGAAATCAGATCGTCCCCTTTTGGAGGCTTATTAATACTTTGAATGTTATCAGAAAAGTGGTCTAGTTTTCTTGTCTAAATTTTAATTGCTGAAATTAGGACCATTTATGCAACAGAATATCAAAAGTTAGTTAGACAAAACAGAATAATGAAAAGGGTGAAAGGGAAAGCCAAAGGAAATACAATTTGATGATCTTATAAAAATAAATTATATATGGATACAACACTGTTGATAAACAGCAAATAAACAAAATCACTACACACCATTCCAGTGACAGTGCTGTTGTCAACAGCAAGAGAAAGATGCCTGATTACATGACTCTGGAAAATGCACATATTTCCTTTGTTGAAAATAACATCAAAGAGACCTGGAAAACATTTTAGGTATTAGCAAGTAGTAATTCATGCTTTTAAAGTATTTTTTCTTATTCAATTATACACTGAAACCTCCTGATAAGACATTTTATGATACCTCTCAGTTAAATATTTTTAATTAGTCAAAAGACAGAATGCCACTAACCTTTGATTGTCTACAAGTTGCTTGGCAATTTGGTGGAATTTCCATGGACAATCCCTAATGCCTTTCCATGTTAATCAGTAAGCCCTGATACAACCCCAAAGAATAACACCTGACAGAACTGATTCCAGGAAGATAAATTATCCTGGTGCAAAAAAAAAAAAAAATCCATTCCATAAATCTCAGGGACTTGAGGTAAAATAAAATAACACATTATAATATAATAATGCATTACAAATACACATGACTTGAGCATTAGTGACTGCTTTGTAGGATTACGATGATTAAGATAATGGCATCATATATCTGGTTGTTTTCAGTTTTCAATACACTGTTTTTTTAAGTAGGCTTCACACCCAGTACAGAGCCCAATGTGGGGCTTGATCTCATGACCCCAAGATCAAGACCTGAGCTGAGATCAAGAGTCGGATGCTCAACTGACTGAGCCACCCAGGCACCCCAGGTTCTCAATATACTTTTATATACCTTTTTATCTTAAAATGTATGTTTCTTCAAGGCATGAATTTTTGTCTACTCTGTATACATCCATATAACTGCACTTAGAACAGTGTGTAGAACATAGTAATTTCTCAAGAAATATTCTTTAGTCAATTAAATCATATATAGATATACACACACATATGCATATATATGTATGTGTGTGTGTGTGTGTATAAGTATATATTAACAGATCCAGAGAGAAACTGACAGACTACAATAATGTAAGGAACTTTAACACCTGACTTATAACAATGAATATATCTAAACAAAGAAATCAATAAGGAAACATTGACTTTAAACAATATGTTAAACTAGATGGACTTAAAAGACATACACAGAACATTCTATTCAAGATCAGCAGAATACATATTCTTCTCAAGTGTACATGAAACATCCTCTAGGGCAGATCATATGTTAGGCCAAAAACAAGTCTCAGTAAATTCAAGAATATCAAAATCATATCAAGAATCTTCTCTGACTACAATGATACAAAACTAAGAAACCAAGTACAAGAAGAAAACAGAAATCCACAAAAATGTGATGATTAAAGAACATGTGGGTCACCTGGGTGGCTCAGTCAGTTAAGTGACTGACTCTTGATTTCAGCTCAGGTCATTCATGATCTCATGGTTCTCATGATCTCACGATCTCATATCTCATGAGATCTCATGATCTCACTGTATGCTAACTAACTGGAATTTACATAATTTTTTTTTTAAAAAAGAGGGAAGATCATAGCAGTGCAGGCCTAAATCAAAAAACAAGAAATATCTCCAACAATCTAACTTCATGTTAGAATCTAGATGTAAGACTCTAGTTCTGGTTCTGGCAATAAAGAGTTCAATAATTCATTCAACCACTATTTACTGACCACTTACTACGTGCATGCAATATTTTAAGCTGTAACCTAGATAAAAATTCTCAATGTTCTTATCTGTCCAACATTCTTATCTCTACAAACAAGAGGTGGGGCTCCTGAGTGGCTCAGTTAAGGAGAGAACTTTTGATTTCAGCCCAGGTCATGATCTCCACTTCATGAGATTGAGCCCCCTAGGGGGCTCCACACTGACAGTGCACAGACCTTGTTTCTGATTCTCTCTCTCCCTCTCCGCCTGCCCTTCCTCCACTTGCATTTGCTCTCCCTCAAGTAAATAAACTTTAAAAAATAAAAACAAGGGGGCGCCTGGGTGGCTCAGTCGGTTGAGCGTCCGACTTCAGCTCAGGTCACGATCTCGCGGTCCGTGAGTTCGAGCCCCGCGTCGGGCTCTGGGCTGATGGCTCAGAGCCTGGAGCCTGTTTCCGATTCTGTGTCTCCCTCTCTCTCTGCCCCTCCCCCGTTCATGCTCTGTCTCTCTCTGTCTCAAAAATAAATAAACATTAAAAAAAAATTTTTTTTAATAAATAAATAAATAAATAAATAAATAAAAACAAGAAGTAAGTCTATATAATCTTAAGTTCCTGGCTAATTCTAACATCCACTGGATCTAGTCACACTAATGTCACCAAAACAAACTCTAATTGCCAAAATCCAACAGAAGCGCTTCAGTCCTTATTTGGCTTTGCCTCTCTACTCCATCTGACCTGCAGGCACCTTTTGAAACTTCACAATCGCCCTCCTCACTAACTTCCTTCTCAATTGCCCTTTTCATGCACAGGGTTCTGTCCTCAGCTGATTAACCTTCTCACTTTTCACTGGCTCCCTGGGAAGTTTCTTTTGATAATCCATAAAGTGATAAATGCCAAGTAAAATCTAAACCACCCCCTCAACATCAGCTCATATATATTACTTCCTGTTAAACATAAACAACTGGGTATGTCACAGACACTTCAAACTCCATACATACAAACGAGAGCTCACAATTTCCCCTACATTCCTAGCTTCCAAATGTACTCCTCCTAAATCTTCTGTATCTCCGCTTTAGTTGGCGATCCCATCAACAATTTAATCACCCAACTCAGAAACCTGAGAGTAACCTTTGCCCTTAATACTCCTTTACCAATAAATGATGAAAGCCTGCCAATCTTATCTCCTAGAAATTCCTCAAAGCATCCCCTCTACTCTACCAATATTCCCACTGAAGTATTTTAGGTCCTCATCATCTTCTGCTTGACATGTTACAAGAGGCTTCTAACTGGTCACTCCTTCTCTAATCTCCCTGCACATCCTGAAATCTTACTTCCACTTAGCTATCAAAGTATTTCTATTCTACTTCAAATCCATTAACAGCTATGTCCCACCCATAGGAGGGAATAAAAGAAGTTGCCTTCAGACATACACTGGCCCTTCTCTCTCAGATATTTGTATAGGGGCCACAGACTAGTCATGGAAGGGGATGGTTTGACTTACACATTGCAGTAGACACCTTTTGATGACCAGCAGACTACTTTTAACACAATATTCTTGTGGTATTGGGATAAAGGGTTTAAAACATGCTTTACGGTCTCTAGAGTAAAACATCAGATTTAGCACTCTCTATTGCAACACTCAAAAAGATACAGGAGTGCTGATTCATAGGGGCACGAACCCCAAAGTTTATAGCAGCACTTTCAACAATAGCCAAATTAAGGAAAGAGCCCGAATGTCCATTGACTGATGAATGATAAAGAAGATTTGGTTTGTATATTTGAAGGAATACTACTTGGCTATGAGAAAGAATGATCCCGCCATTTGCAACAACGTGGACGGAACTGGAGGGTATTATGCTAAGTGAAATAAGTCAGTCAGAGAAAGACAGATACCATATGTTTCCACTCTTATGTGGATCCTGAGAAACTTAACAGAAGACCATGGGGGAAGGGAAGGGAAGAAAATAGTTGCAAACAGAGACGGAGGCAAGCCATAAGATACTCTTAAATACAGAGAACAAACAGAGGGTTGATGGGGGAGAAGGGAAAATGGGTGATGGGCACTGAGGAGGGCACTTGCTGGGATGAGCACTGGGTGTTGCATTAAGCAATGAATCATGGGAATCTACCCCCAAAACCAAGAACACACTGTATACACTCTATGTTAGCTGACTTGACAATAAATTATATTTAAAAAAATTCATCTTGGATCTACAATTGGATTCTGAGTTAAGAAATTCAGCAATTTACAAAACAAAATAGCCCTGATTTGCTGAAGACTGGTATAAGTGTTAGTCTCACCTCTATGTATCAACTCAGAGAGAGTTACACGAGGTCAGAGAGCAAAGTGGGCAGCCATATCCAAACCATGAACACGCACTTCTGACATCCAGAGTTCTCTTCTTCCTCTACATCGCCTTTCCCTAATCTTTCTGAATTCAGAGACTTAGGTTCACTTTAAAGGAGACTGAATAAGACAACATCCATCCTAGAGCACATTCTTTTTCAATTTAAAGCCAAGGAAGTCCTTCCAAGTCCTCTCCCTAAAATAGAAGAGCAAAACCAATGGCTTTTTGATCTCAGAGAAATGCACTTAGGATATGGTAAGAGCTGGAGCAGAAGACAAAGTGGCCAACGTGTATCCACTGCTATACTCTTCAAATTGTAAGTATTTTTTAATTTGCTTTATTAGTACCTAGTAGCAGACAACCAGACAAACAAAAAAATTACAGCTAATCACCACCTAGTGAATCACCACATTCACTAGAAATAGGGCTTAAAAATGAGTAGATCAACTGCTAACAATAATCTAAGAGAAGAATTCTAGTAGTACCTACACAGAATCCTACCTACACAGACAGAATACGAAAGATAATACAAAGAAGGAGTAAGTTCTAGAAAAGGCTGTATTTTTTGTTATTCCCAAAAAAAGTAGAGAATAAACGGCACAAGAACTTTCGTTTAAGGGGAAGAGGAAAATTAGCCTCCTTGGTATACCATGTAAACTATTTGATAAAGAAACAACGAAAAACTACAGAAAATCTTCTCTTCAAAGTCCTGAGAAGATTCAATCTATCTCTCCTATGAAACAATACTCCTTAAATTCCTACATCCCAATTAATTGTAACTGAAACTGGAAATTATCAAGCATGCATTACAGGTATAGTTACCATACAATTGTCCAACCAGGATACTTTTGAGAGTAAAATGGGATGCCAATCAGACGGAATACAGATTCAAACAAGAACATGCAAACGAGAGTGTGTGGTCCTTTTAACTTATGCAATGCTTTACACAAGAAAAAGACCTTAGCCTTACATTTTAAAATTGGATAATAAGTGTGTGTTTGTAAGTTTCAAGCGTATATTAAAGTTAAAGCATCCATTTTTTATTATTAATTCTGCCTTAATGACAAAGTGTAATGAGTCTAAGACCCTCATGCACCACTGATGAGAGTATATACAACTGATATAACTGATATATTTAAAGGGCTGATATAACTCTTCCGAAAAGAGATGGGGCAATCTATAAAAAGAGGCTTAAAAATCTTGGGTGAAAGGAGAAACCAAAGGACAATCAAAATAAATCCTGAAACAAATGAACATGGAAACACAGCACACCAAAACTTATGGGACGCAGCAAAAGCTGTTCTAAGAGGGTTAGGTGTAGCAATATGTGCCCACATTTTAGAAAAGAAAGATCTTAGGGCACCTTGATGGCTCAGTTGATTAAGCGACCAACTTTTGATTTTAGCTCTGGTCATGATCTCCAGGTTCATGAGATAAAGCCTCGAGTCAGACTCTGCAACTGACATCATGGAACCTGCCAACATGGAAGCCTAGAGCCAGAAGAAGGTAGATCAAATTAAAGACTGGAGAAGAAATAAATGGTATAGAAACAAACAAACAAACAACAGTATAACACATCGATGAACCTAACGGTTATTTCTTCAAAATAATTATAAAATTAATAAACTCCTACCCAGACTTATCAAAAAGAAAAGAGAAGGAACCCAAATAGATAAAATCATGAATGAAAGGGGAAAGACCACAGCCAATACCACAGAAATACAAACAATTATAAGAAAATATTATGAAAAATTATATGCCAACAAACTGGGCAACCGGGAAGAAATGGATGAACTCCTAGAAACATACAAACTACCAAAAGTGAAAACAGAAAGAAATAGAAACTTTGAATAGACCCACAATCAGAAAAGAAATTGAAACAGTAACCAAAAATCTCCCAAGAAACAAAATTTGAGGGCCAGAGGCTTCTCAGGGGAATTCTACCAGACATTTAAAGAAGTGTTAATACCTATTCTTCTTAATCTGTTCTAAAAAACAGAAACATAAGGAAAACCTTCAAACTCATTTTATGAAGCCAGCATTACCATGTCTCCAAAACCAAAGACCCCACTAAAAAGAAGAATGACAGGGCAATATCCCTGAGAAACATGGAGGCAAAAATTCTCAAAAAGATACTATCAAATCAAATTTGACAGTACATTAAAAGAATTGTTCACCACAATCAAGTGGGATTTATTTCTGGGCTGCCAGGCTAGTTCAGTATTTACAAATCAATCAGTGTGATACACCACATTAATAAAAGAAAGGATAAGAACCATATGATCCTCTCAATAGAGCAGAAAAAGCATTTGACAAAATACAGCATCCATTCTTGATAAAAACCCTCCACAAAGTAGGGACAGGGAGAACATACCACAACATCACAA
The DNA here is from genome assembly GCF_007474595.2 of Lynx canadensis. Lineage (NCBI taxonomy): Eukaryota > Metazoa > Chordata > Mammalia > Carnivora > Felidae > Lynx > Lynx canadensis. Next base: position 76,154,540 of record NC_044320.2, read on the forward strand.
AGGCCATATACGAAAAACAGACAATATCATCCTCAAAGGGGAAAAACTGAGAGCCTTTCCCCTACAGTCAGGAACAAAACAACAATGTCCATTCTCACCATTACTATTTAACATAGTACTGGAAGTCTTAGCTTCAGCAATTAGACAACAAAAAGAAATAAGACGCATCCAAATTGGCAAGGAAGAAGTTAAACTTTCACTATTTGCAGACAACATGATACTCTATGTAGGAAACCCAAAAGACCCAAGTAATTGATAGAACTAATTCAGCAAAGTTGCAGGATATAAAATCAATGTGCAAAAATCTGTTGCATTTCTATACACCAATAACAAAGCATCAGAAAAAGAAATCAAGCAATCAATCCCATGTGCAACTGCACCAAAACAATTAGATACCCAGGAATGAACCTAACCAGAGAGATAAAGGATCAGTACTCTGAAAACTACGGAAGACTTATGAAAGAAATTGAAAAGAACACAATGAAATGGAAAAGCACTCATGCTCATGGATTAAAAGAACAAACATTGTTAAAATGTCTATACTACTCAAAGCAATCTACACATTTAATGCAATCCTTATCAAAATAACACCACCATTTTTCACAGAGCTAGAATGAACAATCCTACAATTTGTATGGAACCACAAAAGGTTCCACAAAAGGCTACTTGGGAGTAGCCAAAGCAATCCTGAAAAAGAAAACCACAACTGGAGACATCACAATTCCAGACTTCAAGCTATATTATAAAGCTGTAGTCATCAAGACACCATGGTACTGGCACAAAAACAGACACACAGATCAATGGAACAGAAGAGAAAACACAGAAATGGACCCACAACTATATGGTCAACTAACCTTTGACAAAGCAGGGAAGAATATCCAATGAAAAACGACAGTCTGTTCAACAAATGGTATTAGGAAAACCGGACAGCAATATGCAAAAGAACAAAACTGGACCACTTTCTTACACCATACACAAAAATAAATTCAAAATGGATGAGAAACCCAATGTGAGACAGGAAACCATCAAATCCTAGAGAAGAACACAGGCAGCAACCTCTTTGACCTCGGCTAGAGCCACTTCTTACCAGACACGTCACCAGAGGCAAGGGAAACAAAAGCAAAAATGAACTAATGGGACTTCATCAAGATAAAAAGCTTCTGCACTGTGGAGGAAACAACAAAACAAAAAGTCAGCCTACAGAATGGGAGAAGATATTTTCAAATAACATATCTGATAAAGGTTTAATATCCAAAATCTATAAAGAACTTATCAAACCCAACACCTGAAAAACAAATTATCCAGTGAAGAAATAGGCAGAAGACATGAATAGACACTTTTCCAAAGAAGACACGCAGGTGGCTAATAGACACATGAAATGACATTCAACATCACTCGTCATCAGGGAAATACAAATCAAAAGCATAATGAGAGGGGCAGCTGGGGGGCTCAGTAGGTTAAGCATCTGACTCTTATTTCATCTCAGGTCATGATCTCACAGCAATGAGACTGAGCCCAGCATCAGGCTTTGTGATGTGCATGGAGCCTGCTTGGGATTGTCTCTTTTCTCTTCTCTTCTCTTCCCTTCTCTTCTCTTCTCTTCTCTTCTCTTCTCTTCTCTTCTCCTCTCTTCTCTCTCTCTCTCTCTCTCTGTCCTTCCCCTGCTTGCTTTCTCTCTCTCTCAAAATAAATAAATAATCATTAAAAAAAAAAAAAACACCATGAGATACTGCTTCACACCTGTTAGAATGGCTAAAATTAACAACACAGGAAGCAAGATGTGTTGGCAAGGTTGTAGAGAAAGGGGAATCCTCTTGCACTGTTGGTGGGAACGCTGACTGGTGTAGCCACTCTGGAGAACAGTATGGAGGCTCCTCAAAAAGTTAAAAAGAGAACTACCCTATGATCCAGGAATTAACTGCACTACTAGGTATGTACCCAAAGTTACAAAACTACAGTTTCAAAGGGGTATATGCACCCCCAATGTTTACAGCAGCATCAACAACAGCCAAACTATGGAGAGAGACCAAATGTCCACCAACTGATGAATGGATAAAGAACATGAGGTATATGTATAGAATGGAATATTACTCAACCATCAAAAATAATTGCAACAACTAGATGTATTAGGCCAAGTGAAATAAGTCAGTCAGAGAAAGCCAAATACCATATGATTTCACTCATATGGAATTTAAGAAAGCAAGCAGATGAACATATGGGGGTAGGGGTAAAGAAAGAGGGAAACAAACCATGAGAGACTCTGAAAGACAGAATGAACTGAGGGGTGATGGAGGGAGGTGGGTGGGAGATGGGCTAGATGGGTGATGGGTATTAAGGAGGGCACTTGTTATGATGACCACTGGGTGTTGTATGTAAGTAAATAATCACTGAATTCTACTCCTGGAACCAATATTGCACTGTATGTTAACTAACTAGAATTTAAATAACAATTTGAAAAAGAAAGAATAAATGAAATAGGAAACAAAAACAATAGGAAAGATTAACTAAGATCTTGAAATAAGGAGTTGGGTTTTTTGAAAAGATAAACAAATTGTCAAATCTTTGGCTGGATTAACCAAGAAAAAAAAAAAGGAGACTCAAATAGGTAAAATTATAAATGAAAAAGAAGACATTACAACTGAAACCACTGAAATACAAAGTGTCATAAAACAATTTTATACCCACAAATTGGAAAACTTAGAAAAAATGGATAAGGTCTTAAAAACATACACTCTAAGAATGAGTCATGAAAAAAAAAAAGAAAGAAAATTTGAAGACACCAATAACAATTAAGGAGTTGAATCAGTAATCAAGAATCTCCCAACAAAGAAATGCCCAGGATCTAATGGTTTCACAGGTAAAATTACCAAATATTTAAAGAACAATTAACACCAATATTTCTCAAACATTTTCAAAAAAAAAAATTGAAGAGGAGGGAACACTCCCAAACTCATTTTACTAGGCCAGCATTACCCTGTTACCAAGGCCAGATAAGGACACAACAACAACAACAACAACAACAACCACAACAACAACATAAAAGAAAACTACAGGCCAATATTATAGATAAATACAAATGCAAAAATTCTCAACAAAACAGTAGGAAACTCAATCTGAAGTCACATTAAGAACATTATACACCATGATCAAGTGGGATTTATCCCTGGGATGCAAACTGTTTCAAAATACTCAAATCAAGAGAGTGACACACTACATTAATTGAATGAAAGACAAAAATCATACAATCATCTATAGATACAGAAAAAACATTTGAGAAAATTCAGTATCATTTCATGAAAAAAAATCTCTCAAAAAGTGGGGATGGGAGAACCTTACCTCTACATAATAAAGACCATGTATGACAAGCCCACAGCTAACATCATAGTCAGTGGTGAAAAACTAAAACAAGTCTAAGATCAGAAGAAGGCAAGGGTGCCCACTGTCACCAGTACGTATCAGCAGAGTACTGGAAGCCTAGCCTGAGCAAACAGGCAACAAAAAGAAATAAAAAGAATCCAAATTCAGAAGGAAGAAGTAAAACTGTTTCTACTTGCAGGTGATATGAGAGTCTCCACCAAACATTGTTAGAACTAATAAAACAAATTCAGTAAAGTTGCAGGATACAAAATCAATGCACAAAAATCAGCTGAGTTTCTATACACTCACAGCAAACTGTCTGAAAAACAAATGAAGAAAAAATTTAAAATAGCATCAAAAACAAGAAAATTCTTAGGAATAAATTTAACCTAGAAAGTGAAAGATTTATACACCAAAACTGTAAGTGATTAAAAAAATTAAAAAGACATGAATATAAATATATCCCATATTCATGAATCATAAACTGTTAAAATGTCCGTACTACCTGAAGCCATTTCTTGTTTCAACACAATCCCTATTAAAATTCCAATGGTATTTTCATAGAAATAGAAAAAAGAATCTTAAAATTTATAAGGAACTGCAAAGACTGTAAATAGCCAAAATAATCTTGAGAAAGAACAAAGTAATCTTGAGAAAAAAAAAATCATACATCCTAATATTAAACTACATTAGGGCTACAGTAATCAAAGCAGTTTGGTACTGGCATTAAAACAGACACCTAAACCCATGGAACAGAATAGAGAACCAAGAAATGAGCCCACACATACACCGTCAACTAATACTTGACAAGAGAGTCAAGGAAACTCAATGCAGAAAGGATAGTCTCTTCAATAAGTGGTTCTGGAAAACTGGATGTCCACATACTGTTGAAGAACAGTATAAATAGCTCCTTAATGTTGGTCTTGGCAATGATTTTTTGGATATGGCATCAAAAGTACAAGCCACAAAATAAAAAGCAACAAGTGGTACTACATCAAACTAAAAGACTTCCACACAGCAAAGGAAACAATCAACAAAATAAAAAGGCAACCTACAGAACGGGAGAAAATATTTGCAAACCGTATCTCTGATGAGGGATTTATTTCCAAAATATATAAGGAACTCAACGCAATGGCAAAAAAAAAAAAACCCAAAAAACAAATAAAACCACACACACACACACACACACACACACACACACACACACACACGATTAACAACAAAAAACACTTCCATTTAAAAATGTCTTGGGGCACCTGGGTGGCTCAGTCGGTTAAGCATCCGACTTCGGCTCAGGTCATGTTCTCACGGTTCATGAGTTCGAGCCCCGCGTCAGGCTGTGTGCTGACAGCTCAGAGCCTGGAGCCTGTCTTCGGATTCTGTGTCTCCCTCTCTCTCTGTCCCTCCCCTGCTCATGCTCTGTCTCTCTCTGTCTCAAAAATAAATAAACGTTAAAAAAAATTTAAAAATGGATAGAACATTGGAACAGATACTTTTCCAAAGAAGACATACAAATGGCCGAAAGTACAAGAAAAGGTACTCAACACCATCTCAGAAATGTAAATCAGAACCACAATGAGATACCACTTTACATCAAATTAGGATGGCTATTATCAGAAGGACAAGAGATGACAAATGCCTGCAAGGACCTGGAGGAAAGGTAGCGCTGATGTACTGTTGGTGGGAAGGTGAATTGGTGCAGCTACTGTGGCAAACACTATGGAGTTTCCTCAGGACATTAAAAATAGAATTACTATATGATCCAGCAATATACTTTTTTACAATAAATAAGTATTTTGTTGGGGCAGAGGCTGAAAACTCGCAACTCCTACAGAACAGCTCCTACCTGTGGACATTTTTTTTTTTAATGATTTACGGTCAGGTTAGCTAACATACAATGTAGTCTTGGCTTCAGGAGTAGATTCCCATGATTCATCACTTACATGAGCACCCAGTGCTCATCTCAACAAGTGCCCTCCTCAATGCCCATCACCCATTTTTCCCACCCCCTCAAACCCCCACTCCCATCAACCCTCAGTTTGTTCTCTGTATTTAAGAGTCTCTTACGGTTTGCCTCTCTCTCTGTTTATAACTTGTTTTTCCTTCCCTTCCCCTGTGGTCTTATGTTTCTCAAATTCCACATACGCGTGAAAACGTATCTGTCTTTCTCTGACTTATTTCACTTAGCACAATACCCTCCAGTTCCATTCACATTGTTGCAAATGGCAACATTTCATTCTTCCTCATTGCCAAATAGTATTACATTGTATATACATACCACATCTTTATTCATTCATCAGTTGATGGAGATTTGAGCTCTTTCCATAATTTGGCTATTGTTGATAGAACAGCTAATACGTGCACCTACAAATCAGCACTCCTGTATCCTCTGGATAAACTCCTAGTAGTGCTATTGCTGGGTCATAGGGTAATTCTATTTTTAACTTTTTGAGAAACCTCCACACTGTTTTCCAGAGTGGATGCACCAGTTTGCATTCCCACCAACAGTGCAAGAGGGTTCCCCTTTCTCCACATCCTTGTCAACATCTGGTGTTTCCTGAATTGTTAATTTTAGCCATTCTGACAGATGTGAGGTATGTCATTGTGGTTTTGATTTGTATTTCCCTGATGATGAGCGATGTTGAGCATCTTTTCGTGTGTCTGTTGGCCATCTGGAGATCTTCTTTGGAAAAGTGTCTATTCATGTCTTCTGCCAATTTCTTCACTACATTATTTGTTTTTCGGTTGTTGAGTTTGGTTAAGTTCTTTATAGATTTTGGATACTAACCCATTATCTGATATGTCTTTTGCAAATATCTTCTCCCATTCTGTCAGTTGCCTTTTACTTTTGTTGATTGTTTCCTTTGCTGTGCAGAAGCTTTTTATCTTGATGACGTCCCAATAGTTCATTTTCCAGCAATATACTTTTGCGTATATATCCAAAGAATACGAAATCATTATCTTAAAGAGGTATCTGTACTCCTATGTTCATTCACAGTAGCCAGGAAATGGAAAAAAATCTAAGTGTCATTCAACAGATGAATGGATAAGAAAATATATACAGATGTAGATGAATATTTTTCAGCCACAAAAAAGAATGAAATCCTGACATTTGTAACAACATGGATGGACCTTGAGGGTATTATGCTAAGTAAAGGAAGTCATACAGAAAAAATCAGATACCATATGGTTTCACTTATATTGAGAACCAAATTTTTTTTTTTTTGTAAATCTGACACTGAACTGTGGAGAACAAACTGAGGGTTGCTGGAGGGGAGGTGGTTGGGGCATGGATTAAATGGGTGATGGGTATGAAGGAAGGCATTTGTGATGAGCACTGGGTATTGTATGAAAGTGACGAATCACTAAATTGTACACCTGAAACTGATATTACACTGTATGTTAGCTGGAATTTAAATAAAGACTTGAAACAAAAAAAAAAAAAAAAAAAAAAAAAAAAAGCTGAACTGAGAGAAACGGAGAGCAGACTGGAGGCTGCTAGGCCGAGAGGTGGGGGAAATGAGGAGATGCTGGCCAGTGTACAAATTTCAAGTTATAAGATGAATGAGTTCTGAGGGTGTAATATACAGCATAGTGACTATTACCAACAATACTGTGTCAAATACCTGAAAGTTGTTCAGAGATTGGATCTTGACTGTTCTCACAACAACAAAAACAATTGTAATTATAGGCCATTAACACAAATGTGTAAACTAACCCTACTGTGGTAATAATCATTTTGCAATATATACATTTATAAAATCATCATGTTGTGTATCTAAACTTACACACTGTTTTACGTAAATTATGTCTCAATAACTCTGAAGAGTAAAAAGAATTAGTAAAATCAAAAGTTGAAAAGACTCCTCACTCCTCCCATAGTAGATACACCAATCTCATTGGAATGTAAACTCTAAGCAGGCACGGGTTTTGTTTGTTTGATTCCTGTAATGTTTCCAACATCCAGACCAGTACTTCAGTGTGTGTCTATGTATGTATGTATGTGTTTACATTTAATAAGTCTCTCCTGTGAACAGAATTTATAATTTCTGAAAAAGAAAAAAAAACTAGAAATCTCACTTAAATTACAGTTAGAGTTATCTGCCATGAGTAAGCAAAGTTTAGTGTAAGAATAGAAATACTTAGTTTTAAGAAAATATATTTATTCAAGTAACCTTTATTAACTCTACATCTAATATGAAAAGCTGTATCATGAATCCAGAAGACGCCAGAGAAATGTAGTAATATTTAATTTTTAAATCATTTTTAATAGGGTTCTTAGTAAAATTAGAAATATGTGACTTTTTCTATCACTCTAAAGGACAAGTATTTAAAAATCAATAACCACATTACATATAAGGGGGAATCTACTTTCCCCATGCTAACTCTCACACTCCCCTACACTCCATACCATGGAATAGAGCGCCTCTGGAGCTTTGAAAGAAGCTAGTATTACAGTCTAGGCCCTTTCTGTTCCCAAAGGAGCCACCCTCAGGGAAGGTCCTTTCTGCTGTGCTCTTTGTCACTTGTAAGAGTTAATATCCTCACTTGACTCCATCAGCAGTAAGTAATGCTGAGATCTCAATTTCCATGTGTCTGCGTTCTGCGTCTTATTCTGTAATTGATTCTGTACACAGGAAGGGAAAAAGGTGGTATTACTTATCAACTCCTCTTCAAATACCCAATTCTTAATAAACAGTAAAGACATTCCATTAATATTAGTTACAAAATGAGAACGTCAGTATTACCAACCTTATTTTGCCTTCTTAAGGATGTTCTTGCCAGCTGAAAAGTGCTTGAAATCAAAACAGATCTAACTATTGGGAAGTAGATTAAGTTTATTATATTTGTAATACCTGAAAAAACTCTTTAAAGTAGTAAAATTCAAAAGAAATACCTGACAAATAGGCACCTATTAAATACTGAATAAAACATAAAAGCTGCAGATTTCTTTATTTTTATGTATATGTTATTTATAATAGAAAGGGGGTTATTTATAATAGAAACCAAAACCTTCATAATAACACTAACAAGGCAACGCAGGCAACTACGTGAAGAGAGAAAATAGTTTAAAAATATATATGAAGTTCTGAAAAACTAAGTGTAGGACAAATTCCTAAAGGAAAAGTCTGAACACTGAAGATAAGAATTTCTTCAAGTTAATATATAGATTTAATGTGATTTTAACAAATCTTCCTTCAGGATTTCTTTTGGGATGATGAAAAAATTTAATGTTAATTTGAAGGAAAAACCACATAGATCAACTCCGATAAATGTTTTATGCTGTAGTTGGAGTATTTTTTAAGAGCACGTGCAAATCAGGGAGGGGCAGAGAGGTTCCAACGCAGGCTGCATGGTAACAGCAGAGAGCCCCATACAGGGCTCAAACTCAGGAACCCTGAGATCACAACCCACCCCTGTAGTTTGAGTATTAAAATGTCAAGTCATGGGGCACCTGGGTGGCTCAGTTGGTTAAGCATCCGACTTAGGCTCAGGTCATGGTCTCACAATTTGTGGGTTCGAGCCCACATGGGACTCCCTCCTGATAGCTCAGAGCCTGGAGCCTGCTTTTAATTCTGTGTGTGTGTGTGTCTCTCTCTGCCCCTCCCTCCACTCACGCTGTGTGTCTGTCAGAAATAAACATTAAACATACATACATAAATACAACTCAAGTCTTTGAAATTTCAAAGTACCTCTCGCTTTCAGCTCAGGTGTGGTTGCTAGAAGCTGCTCGGAAGGGAAAGGAGCATTACCTGGTTTCTCCCGGTTTCCCTCGTCACCTCCACTCACCAGGTGAAGTTAGTATGTGATTTATCGCTCATACGAATCACTGTGGATGCAGAATTGCAGGCCCAGCTGGTTGGTCGTTGCCATTCCTCCACCAAACAATGCAGGAATCAAAATAATGACTCTAGTGTCTGTCGCGCTAGATTAGCATTCTCGCACTACCATCAACAGCTTCCTGATATTGAAGAATCCTGTCAAGGCGAGGCCTTGTTGCACCGGGCAGCCATCCGGGGCAGCTGGGTGGCGCCTGCTTACGCGTTCTACCTGTGCCTCGTCTAAGATCCCTGGAACCCCAGGAATCCACTCCTCAGGTTCGAGAGAGGTTAGGGACTGAAGTCGCCTCTGACCTTCCTATGGTCCAGGGCTTCTAGTCCACTCTCTCGCCATCGGACAGACAGACAGCCTGCAGGAAGACACCTGTGTGTCGCATAGACAAGTAGTCCCCACGCAGCAGGAAGCTGTTAGCCAGCCAGCCACACGCCCATGAGTTCAGCCGTGAGGACACAGCAAGCCTCGCTGACTTCAAGTAGTTTACCGGACCCGGCACAGCAGGCAGCACAACGTGCAGGTCCATACCGATTCCCCTGACCCCCGAGCCCCATCAGGCCAATGCAGAGTAGGGCGACGTAGCTGCCACCGCACACTGTGACGCGGGATCACACCCGAGGAACGTCGAGCTGGGCAAAGCCCCACGCTTATTAGGAACTGCTGGCAAACCCGCCCAATCTTTGACCACAGAGAGGGATCATCTGAACGAGAAAACAAATGTTCTCTGAGGAAAGCCGGAAGACCTTACTATCCCCGAAGGTCTTCAGGAAAGGAGATGTTCTTTGTCTTGCAATATCTCTTTACACAGATATTCTTTTTTTTTTTTTTTTTTTTTTTTGGGGGGGGGGGGGGACAGAGAGAGACAGAGCATGAACGGGGGAGGGGCAGAGAGAGAGAGGGAGACGCAGAATCGGAAACAGGCTCCAGGCTCCGAGCCGTCAGCCCGGAGCCCGACGCGGGGCTCGAACTCACGCACCGCGAGATCGTGACCTGGCTGAAGTCGGACGCTGAACCGACTGCGCCACCCAGGCGCCCCTACACAGATATTCTTAAAGTGGCCACGGATAGCTTTGCGCAGGAGACCCAGATCACACAGAAATGTGAGAGACACAGGGAGAAACTGTCCCCTGACAACACGCTGTCTTCATGTACACACCTCCAAAACTTCCCGGAGAACGCTGGATCTTCCACTCCAGTAGGGAACAGCAAGAAGACGAAGTGCTAGGAGAAGGTGCTAGAGCCACTCCCTCCAACCCACTGCAGTCCTGAGGCCCTTTACAGAAAGCCAGTTCAAGTCGTGACATGAAGTGTGCATTCCTGGCTCAGTTTGCCACTCCGCTTCTTCCTGTTAAACCTGTTTGTTTCTAATGCGCTCCCATCAACCAGACTGGCAAGTGAAACAATGCCTTTGTGAGAACTGGAAAGAGCTGTCCTTTTACCAAAACACATTATTGCCTTTTTTGTTAGAAATTGTTAAGAAGCGTACAAATCCGTAACAACTACAAACGTAAAGTTTACCTCTGCCGTCGTGCAGCGCACAGGGGCTCATGATGTTAGTCAACCGCAGTAAAATAACATAACATAAAACGCACCATTTTAACCATTTTGAAGTGTACGATTCAGTGGTACATTCACAGTGTTGTGCAAATAATCACCCCAAAAGAAACCTCTGGCCATTAAGCTGTCAATCTCTCTTCCCCTCACTTCCAGCAGCCTTCGATCCACTTTCTGTCTCTATAAATTTGCCCATTCTGATATTTCATATAAATGAAATCATTCAATATTTGATCTTTTAGGTCTGGCTTTTCGCTTAGCATGTTTTCACAGTCCATTCATGTTGTAGCATAAATCAGTACTTCATTCCTTGTACAGCTGAATAATGTTCCATTGTATGGATATCACATTTGTTCACTCATCAGGTGATGGATATTTGGGTTGTTTCCGTCTTTTGGCTGTTGCAAATAGTGCTGTAAACATTCGTGTACACATTTTTATTTTCAGTTCTCTTAGAGTGGAAACGCTAGGTCACATCGTAATTCTATGTTTAACTTACTAATTGCCAAATCATTTTCCAAAGCAGTTGAATCATTCTGCATTCCCACTGGCAACGTATGAAGGTTCTGATTTCTCCATATCCTCACAAGCACTTATGTTCTGTTGTTTGTTTGGAATTTCCAGATGATAATTTTATAATAACAATTACAGTTTTTCATTTTTTATTCAAGTATAATTAATATACAGTGTTATATTAGTTTCAGGTGTATACTATTCAACAATCCCATACATTTCTCAGTGTTCAAGGTAAGTGTACTCTTGATCCCCTTTATCTATCACACCATCCCCCATCCACCTCCCCTCTGGCAATCACCAATTTGTTCTCTATATCTAAGATTGTGTGTGTGTGTGTGTGTGTGTGTGTGTGTGTGTGTGTGTGTGCATGTGTATTACCTCTTCTTTATGCATTCATCATAAATAATGCTGCAATAAATATAGGGGTGAATATACCTTTTCAAATTAGTGTTTTCATTTTCTCTGAGTAAACACCCAGTAGTAAAATTACTTGATTATATGGTAATTCTATTTTTAATTTTTTTAAGAAATCTTTATACTGTTTTCCACAGTGGCTGTCACAATTTGCATTCCCACCAACAGTGCACAAGGGTTCCTTTTTCTCCACATACTCACCAACAGTTGTTATTTCTCATGTTTTTTATTTTTGCCTGTTGACAGGTGTAAAGTGACACCTTATTGTGGTTTTAATTTGCATTTCCCTGGTGATTAGTGATGTTGAGCATCTTTTCATATGCATATGAAAAGCCATCTGTATATCTTTCATAGCCATCTGTATATCTTCTGTGGCAAAATATCTATTCAGGTCCTTTGCCCATTTTTAATCAAATTATTTGAGGTTTTGGTTTTGAAGTTGTGTAAGTTCTTTATATATTTTGGATATTAATCCCTTATCAGATATATCATTTGCAAGTATCTTTCCCCATTCAGTAGGCTGCCTTTTTGTTTTGTTGATGGTTTTTTTCTGTGCAAAAGCTTTTTATTTTGGTGTAGTCCCAGTAGTTTAATTTTGCTTTTGTTTCCCTTGCCAAAGGAGACATAACTAGAAAAATGTTTCTATGGCTGATGTCAAAGAAATTACTGCCTATATTTTCTTCTAGCAATTTTGTGGTTTCAAGTCTCATATTTAGGTCTTTCTTTTCTGTTATTTTTATTATAGCCATCCTAGTGGGTATGAAGTACTATCTCACTGTAGTTTTGATTTGCACTTTTCTAATACTAATGACAGTGGACATCTTTTTATGCATTTTTTGGCCATTTGTAGATCTTCTTTGATTAAATGTCTATTCAGTTTCTGTGCTCATTTTTAGTTTTTTTTTATCATGTTGTTGACTTTTAAGAACTTTTTATATATTCTGGGTACTAGAGCATGATCAGATACATGATTTGCAAATATCTTCCCCCATTTTGGGGGTCACCTTTCCATCTCTTAATAGTATCCTGTGATGCATAAGAGTTTTTAATTTGATGATGTCCAACTTACCTATTTTTTCTTTGTTGCTTGTGCTTCTGATGTCATATCCAAGAAACCACTGACTATTCCAACGATATGCAGACATACACATATATTTCCTTCAAAGAGTTTTATAGTCTTAGATCTTATGTCTTTGGTCCATTTGACTTAAATTTTGGATGTGGTGTGAGGTAAAGGTCCACCTCCATTCTTTTGTATTTGGATATCCAGTTGTCCCAGCACTATTGTTGAACAGGCTATTATTTCCCCAATTGAAGGTCTTGGCACCCTTGTCAAAAACCAATGACCATACATGTACAGGTTTATTTCTAGGCTCCCAATTCTACTTGCATTGTGTATAATTTAAGTTTTCTGTATATTATGATGGTTTGACATCTTAAAATTTGTTTCTGGCTGGGAGAGACTGCGTCACTCTGGGCTAAATTCTTAGAGATAGTAAAAGACCCAGACTACAGCAGACCTGTAATATTCAAACTAACCAATCCAGAGTCATACTTCCTCTTTCGGGCCCACGTATCCCAGGAGGCAATGTTCCTCTGTCTTAATCATCCCAGGGCCAAGTACCAGGCAACTAGAGACCACCTCTAGAGTCCAAAACTCAGTGACGCTATTCAAATTAGCCAATCCTAAACTGTTCACCCTGCCCTTCCTTGCCTTTCCCGTGGAAATCCGAATAAAGGTCATGGCCTAAGTGCTCCCTCTCTCCTATCTTCTGTCTTCTGAATTCCCTGGTGTTTTTCTGTGGTCCTGCATGATACATTATGCCTCCTGTCTTTAGGATCTGTGAGTATAATGAAACTTGTGTTTCTGAGCCTCTCCTGTGTCTTCTGCACCTGACTGGTCATCCCATAAACTATATAAAACACATTGTTCTATATGTCAATATTTATGCCGGTACCATACTATTTTGATTACTGTAGCTTTATAGTAATTTGTCAGATCAGGAAATGTGAGTCTTCCAATTTTGTTCTTTTTCAGTACTGTTTTGGCTATTCAGGGTTCCTGATAAATTTATATTAATTCCATATAAATTTTGGATTAGTTTTTCCATTTCTGTAGAAAAGGCATTTTGACAGGGATTGAATCGAATCTGTAGATAATTTGGGGAAGTACGGTCATCTTCACAATATTAAGTCTTCCAATCCATGAACATAGGATATTGTTCTACTTATTTAGGTCTTCCTTAATTTCTTTCAAAAATGTTTTATGGGTTTCAGTGTAGAAAAAAACTGAATATACAGGACTTCCTAATCCACCAGTAAAAAATGTAGAAATGAATCAGCAATGCAAGAAAGATGATGAGAATTCAGATTAGAGAGAGGAGAGATGCTGCCATAACTTAGTGTGAGGGGAAGGCGGAATCCATCATAGTGTCTAGGGTGAGAATATACTGACACATCTTTCTTACAGGTGGGTAACTCTGGGTCAGGGTCTCTCATGAGATTACACTCAAGTTGTTGATTGGGGCTGTTGTCATTTGAAGGCTTGACTGGGGCTGGAGGATACTCTCATGAGATGGATCACTCAACATGGCTGTTGGTAAGAAGCTTATGTTCCTTTCCAAGTTGGAAACCCTCTCCATAGGGTTGCTTGGATGTCCTAAAGACATGGCAGTTGGCATCCTCCAGAGTGAGTGATCCAAAAAGAATACCAGGAAAAATCTACAATGCCTTTTATGACCTTGCTTCAAAAGTCACACACAATCACTTCTAACATATTTTTTTTGGTTTATTTATTTTGAAAGAGAAAGCTTGGGAGAGGCAAAGAGAGAGGGGGAGAGAGAATCCCAAGCAGGCTCAATGCTGTCAGCACAGAGCCCAACATAGGGCTCGATCCTATGAACCACGAGATCATGACTTGAGCTGAAATCAAAAGTTGGACACTCTACTGACTGAGCCGCCCAGGCCATATTCTATTTGTTAGAAGAAAGTCCCTTAGTCCATCCCATATTCAAGGGGAGAAGAGTGGGCCCACATCTTGAAGAAGTCCGTGTCAAGTAATTTGTGGACAGATTTTTAAAACTCCTACACTGAAGAATGTAGTCACCTCTTCCATATGCACTAGTCTAACACAGAACCAAATAACCACTCCAAAAACAAAAATCAAAAATCCATCATCAAAACCTGGTACAGTAGTTCCTCCTTATCCATAGAGGATACATTGCAAAACCTCCAGTGGATGCCTAAACCTGCAGATGGTACCAAACCCTATATATTCCATGGTTTTCCTTTGCATAAATGTCTATAATAAAGTTTAATTTATGAATTAGGAGCAGTAAGAGATTAACAATAGCTAATAATAAAGTAGGAAAATTATAATAATATACTATAATAAAAGTTATGTGAATGTGGTCTCTTTCTCTCTCTCAAAATATCTTACTGTATTGTACTCGCCTTTCTTCAGGTGATGATGTGAGATGATAAAATGCCTACATGATGAAATGAAGTGTGGTAAATGACGTAGGCATTGTGACATAGTGTCATGCTACTACTGACTTTCTGACGACATGTCAGAAGAAGGATCATCTGCTTCCACATCACAGTTGACTGCAAGTAACTGAAACTGTGAAAAGCGAAACCAGGGATAAGGGGAGACTACTGAACAACTATTGACCTCGATTCTTAGAGACAATGCAGAAGACAATAATGGCTATTAGAAACTTACAGTGGAACGATATATTTTACAGTTTTAAAATTCATGCTTACTCCTGTTAGACTATAAGTCAAATCTCATTTAGGTTATGAATTTTTTTCTTCAAAACTATAAAGTGAGAAAACTATGGAAAGCTGTATTTTATAGTAAATCTTTTGAAATTTGGGGGTAGGGGAAGTTTGTGAAAGTGGCCCTGACATAAAGTAACTATCAAGGGTTTGGAATTAAAAACTGAATTGCTTTGGTTGTCTGGCCCTTCTTTTTGGTTCTAAGATATCACAGTAAAGACAAGAAGACTTGTTTATGATTGTCATTCTCAATGTTGACATTCTCAATGTCATTCTCAATAGTATTGTTTTTAATACCTATTTCAAAGATCTTCCCATGCTGTGTCATGCTTTTAGGTCCAGTATTGCCAATAAATGGTTTAGCAGCTCTCAGAGAAATGAGCATCTAACTCTCTGCGTATGGAAATAGCTAAATTTACAATCAGCTTGATGACTAAACAAAAGTTATTGTTTCATGGTGATAAAAACAACATTGTTTTGTAGAGTGAAAAGTATAAGCAAACTTATCTCAGAGACAAGTTCTTAAAATATTTTCCTGAAAAGATGTCCATGGGTCAGCACTGTTCATCACAACATTCATGATTCATGATTCATGATTCATGAGTGTGAATTTATAGGATACTGAGCATAACATCAGGAAATAATGCTGCAAGTAATTATCACACATAAAAGACCTCCTGTTGCATGGGGCGCCTGGGTGGCGCAGTTGGTTAAGCGTCCGACTTCAGCCAGGTCACAATCTCGCGGTCCGTGAGTTCGAGCCCCGCGTCGGGCTCTGGGCTGATGGCTCGGAGCCTGGAGCCTGTTTCCGATTCTGTGTCTCTCCCTCTCTCTCTGCCCCTCCCCCGTTCATGCTCTGTCTCTCTCTGTCCCAAAAAAATAAATAAAAAACCGTTGAAAAAAAAAATTTTTAAAGAAAAAAAAAAAAAAAAGACCTCCTGTTGCAAAAATGTCAGTTATGCCAAGGAAAATTACTCATACTATCCTGTACCTCCCATGTTGAGGACTGCTCATTCTACTTTATATATTAAGGGACGAGCATATTAAGATGCTAGAAATGCTTTGGGGTAAAAAGTTTCTCTTTTTCATATCTACCAGTTAGTGTGGTCTGCACAGGAACCCACATATTTGACTATAGGGCAAGAACTCAGTTGGAGCTGTCGGAGCATCAATTCTTTCTGTATGGCTGTCTGGGCTTTCTTGTAGCAGGAGGACTGGCTTCCAAGAGGAATTAACCCAAGAGATAAAGGTAGAAGATACAGATTTTGCAAGTTACAGTGTTGCCCCATCTGCACTGTATTAGTCAAAATGTGTAGAAAGGCTTGATCCAGTAAAGGGTAAGTAAGGAAATGAATTCCACTTCTTGATGTGGAAGTGGCAAGGTCCCTTTACAGATTAGGTTGTATGATGAGTGTGAGAAGACAATCCTCCCTACATCTGTCGTTCTCCTGCAGAGGCCGGCCCTCTGAATAAAGACACTTACAAAACGTTTATATAAGGAAACAATCTGTCATAATAAAGCTTCGAGATCTCTCCCCCTCCACTTCCTTTCCCTTACCTCTCTTCTCCTCTTCTCTCATCTCTCTCCCTCCCTCTCTTCCTCTCTCTCTCTCTCTCTCTCTCTCTGCCCCAGGAGAATAAAAAGGTAAAGGCCTTTCCTTCCCTTCCCTGGAGATTTGTTTATATTCCAGAATAAAAAAAAGGTGTTGTCTGTCTCCTTTCTCTCTGTCTCTGTCTCTCTCTCTTTTTCTGAAAGGAAGGATGGGCAACCCTATATGAGACCAGAGTTTCCTGACTTGGGGATTTCTCCCCTTTAACGCACCCACCCACATATGCGGGGTCCGTCAAGCCTTCACCTCGAATGCTGGGGATTCAGACTTGGGGAACCAACCAAGATGCTGCTCTGGCTGCTGCACTTGCTGTGGGAAATGAATGGTCTTGGTCTCTGACTGCGCTCTCATGTTTTCTGCAAATAGGGCAAAACTTAGATCCTTCACAGTTTCTGATTTAACAACGGCAGATACTTTTGCGACCACGTTTGGAAACACAATATACTATATTCGATAAGGAAAAAACCACCAGCCCCAGGGACCTGGATCTAAAGGGCCACTTTGAATGATCTAAGTAGGCAAATCATTCCAAATGGGAACCAACAGGTAAAGAAAATGTCTAAGGGATAGATTAATTTTGGAAAGAGAAGCTACTAGGAAGTATTCTTAGCCTTCCACGTATTTTCATAGAGGAGAAAACTGGATGATTCCTTGGGATCTCTAATATAAGGTAGAGGAGGTTACATTTTGAGGAAAAATCTCCAGCACATCTTAGAGGCTATTAAACAACATGGTTTCTAACAAAGTACAGCAAAGTCATATTCATAGACGCAGCTGGAAAATTTTGCTTAAATACTAAATTTGTTTCAAAAAGAGTTAGAGGCTTGGGTTTATAGTCAAAGATCTAACATTATCAGTTTGCCCCTTCTTCATTAGTTCTTATGGTCATAGCATCACTAAACATCAAATCTAGACTTTCTTTGCCTAGTTTTTCCTCTGTATCTTTATGATGGCACTAGCTACCAAGAAAAAAGAAAAACCAAATCATTATTAGAATCGTATGTGTTTGTCCTCGTTTTTATGTTGTGACCCTCTGGAATTCAGAATACTGTCTTAGTTATTTCTGTGGCCCTCAAGTTATTTAACACAGTGTTTTGAACAGAATAGTCACTCAATATTTAGTAGAACCAACCTAATTCCTTAATGGCCATACCATTCAAGAGCTCAATTTTGTGAACAATTAATGTTAATTGCCTACATTTTATTCTTCAATTAATAGCAAATATAAGTTTTTTCATGATGTACTGTTCCGCAAAATGACATCATCTGCCCGGATTTAAAGCGTGTCACGAGTGATTATTTGTATTAATGTAAGTTGTGAATTGTTTAAATGGCCTAATACTGGTGTAAAGCCATGTGAAAAGAAGCAAAACCATAAATTAAACTGCCTTCCTCTAGTTCCCAAAACTGCCACAGCACCAGTTGCTTTGCCAAATGACTTTACCGCATTTGTCAGTCTTCTCTCCAAGTGCATCAACTGTGCCATCTGGATGCAGACGGACAAACCCTCCAGTGAGCTTGTTGTAGAATTGAAGAGTATTTCCTTTCATAAACTTCCATCTTTCTGCAGCCCACTTAATATGAAAACAAAACAAAGCAAAAACATCAACATGAGAAGACAAAGAGAACATTATATACTGGGTTTTTTTTAACACATCAAATAGCAATTTGGACACTATTGATACCAAATAATTTAAGGCCAAAAGTAAAATCTTACTGTTTCTTTTCTACTAAGTTCTAGCTTCTGCCCTGAAGGTATAAAGGAAAGAGAAAATCATTAATTTCAGCAGAGTCATACTTTCCTCAATCATCGTAAGAGAACCTTCCCAGAAATGTGTATATATGACACTCACGCCCAAAAATGATACTGTTATCCCTGGCATACAGTTCTCTGGCAATTTTACCATCATCTTCCCCTTGATCCAGCCATCTATGGAAAGAAAAATATATCAGGAATATTGTGGCTTTACACTTACACTGAGCACTGGCAATTATGAAACCAAGTCAGAAATAACGTGTTAACAGGAACCGGAAAAAGTCATAGGTATCTTGTTGGCACATGCAGAGCAGAAAATGGAAAAGGAAATGCATGAAGTGACTAAGAAAGTGCAAGGGAGGGAGGAGAGGCTGCCATCAGATTATGGGAGAGGTACCTGCTTTCCCTAATGCACAGGTCAGTCGGTCAGTTAGCTGGTCAAGGTCACAGATCTTACACCCCCTGCACCAGTTATTAAATTCCTGGTTTTAAGCCATCAACTACATTTCAAACTACAGTCAGTTATTTCATAAACACCTATTATTGGTTCCATAGGGAAAGAGGCAGGAGAGTGCTGAAAGAAAGAGCAAATCTATCACCACTTTGGAAGAATAACCCAAGAATCAAGGCCTAGTGACAGTAAGTCAGCAAAGCCGTCATTGTATAAAAAGCCACGTGCAACATTTATTTTGTACATTTATTAAAACCAAGCTTAATTTGTGACCTAGTCCACAGGGGATCAGTTTTCTTGCCAGGGACTTTCATTCTCATATGAGAAATCATATTTTTTTAAATCTTTCCAGGTAAACCAAGGAAGATTTAATCATATTTTTTAAATCTACCTTAATTTACTGAGAAAGATTTAAACTTACATCAAGAATGATGATAAACATATTGTATATCTTTATAAATAGAAGCAGATGCCCCTAAAATTAATCTTCAAAAAAGTTACCCAGCAAAGCATTAGTGACCAGGAATAAGTGGATAAGCTATCCATTGCTCCAAAATACATGAACTTGGAACTAATATGAAATGAATCTGATGAATGTAAAAGCAAACCTACACACCTGTGACAGAAGAAGGCATATTCGCGGTCTGTTGTGGGATCCTTGATTACAACATCATCAAGAAACCAGCCATTTCCTAAACACAGATTAAAAGAAAGAAAAGTGTAAATATGTATGGCCTAGGTATTACTTGAAGTTTTGGAAAGATGTCCTGGCTTCCAAATATATGCGAAGGCTTTATGTACTGTAAAGCTTTAATACTTCAAATAAAGCAAAATATAAGAAAAGCTATAATAAGCATTTAAAAATATTTCTTATACATGTAACAAAAGCACAACATGTTTTTAGGTTTCATGTTTTATGATATCTACCTCAATACTATTTTCCAAGAAGTTTGAAAACAGACCAATTCAACAATTTCTCTTGATTTCATAAACTGTATTTATATCCCTGGACCTAAGATCTTCCAAAAAATATATACCTAATGAGCTAGCAATACTTTGTATTTCTAAAACATACACATAAAGTTAATTAAAGTTCAAATTTGAATCAAGTATATATTTTGCTAATCCAGAAAATGAACTTTTAGATACTCTGTTGAAGCACACAGACTGAGCCGGTATACATGAAGACAGTCATTTCCGTTTAAATATTTGATTTTATATTAATTTGAAAACTGGAGTTAGTTAAGACATAATTTAATTTTACTTATAGATAAAATGGAATATTTTAACCAGTCACAGTAGTTTCCTCTATACAAAAGAGTCAGCTCAAAATCTATACTCTTCTAATCAAATATCCTTGAGTTTATGAGTTAATAACTAATAACTAGAGGATGAAACTTTTTTTTAGTGTGTTTATTTTTGAGAAAGACAGAGACAGAGACAGAGCGTGAGCAGGGGAGGGGCAGAGCGAGAGGGAGACACAGAATCCGAAGCAGGCTCCAGGCTCTGAGCTGTCAGCACAGAGCCTGATGTGGGGCTCGAACTCACAGAGTTGTGGGATCACGATCGGAATCAAAGTTGGACGCCTAACCAAGTTGAGCCACCAGATGCCCCTAGGATGAAACTCTTTTAACAAAGCATTCAAGGGCCTTCATTGCCTGGCTTCGGCTTACTCTTTAACTTCATCCCATATTATATACTCCCATCATGGAACCATGCCAAATTGCTCATAGTTCCCAGATCAGCATGCATCAAAACCACCAGGAGGGATTAGAAAAACACAGATTGCTGGGCCTCACACCAAGTTTCTGATGCAGTAGCCCTGCGATTAGCAACCTAAGGTGACTGTCCCGGTCTGCCCTGGAAAGAGGGGTTTCCCAGGATGTTCCTATACTGGGAAACAGTGTTTCCACTAAACATTAAACAGTGTTTAGTTTCAGTGCTAAAACCAGGAGAATCCCAGGCAAACCAGAATTATTGGTCATCACATAAAAGAAACCAAGAATGGAATTTTTAATGAGATCCCAGGCAATGCCGATGATCCAGGAACCACTTTGAAAACCACTGTCATAGATAATGGGTATTCATAATTTACACATGGTGCTCCATCACCCATGCCATTGCGTATGCCTAAAATGCCATCCCCAAAGTGCTTTATTTCATTTTTTTATTTAAAAAAAATAGAATTACTTGTCTCCTTTAAGGAAAATTAAAATGTTACCAGAATTCTGAAATGGGTTTTAAGAGCTACTGAGGAGTCTCTAAAGAAAACTCTTGGAGATGACAAGGTACTGATTTTTAAAATACTTTGTAAGTTTATAGGTTTAATTAATAATCAGTATAAATATATTTTTTAATGTTGGTTTATTTTTGAGAGAATAAGAGAGAGCATGAGCTGAGGACGGACAGAGAGAGAGAGGGAGACACAGAATTGGAAGCAGGCTCCAGGCTCCGAGCTGTCAGCACACAGCCCAACGCAAGGCTTGAACCCACAAACTACGAGATCATGACCTGAGCCAAAGTCAGACACTTAACCGACTAAGCCACCCAGATACCCCAATTAGTAATTAGTTTAAAAGTACCTATATAAAAACATATTATCTCCAAGAACAGTCAAGTGGAGGCAAGATCAACTGAAAGACAATGTAAACATGAAATAAGTATCACTGTAATTCACTGAAATTTAGGAGTGGTTTTCTATACACCATACACAGACTTGTGGGTTAATTAAAATTTTACGAAATTAGATAAGAAAAAAGGTTAAACTTCAAATATTATATTTCTTTGTATAACACTAAAGATTTACTTTTGGCCATGTTTTCCAAGTTCTTTATATGGTGAGTGGTTTTTTAGTGTATCCTTTTAGAAATAATGTTATGAGACTCCGAGTGCTATTTAATCTTCTTTTTAGCAGGCTGCACCCTCCACCCCCATTGATGTGCAGCATAAGCTATATGTGTGTGCACACATTCAACTTCTGACCCAACAGGTCTAAGTGGGCACTGACTCACTGCAGACACCTAGGTAAACGCTGACTTCCTCCTCCTGCCCGCTGATACCTTCCCCATAAAAGTAAGGCATTTGCTGTGTCACTGACTCTGAGGACAGTAATATCCCTGGGGTGACCCTCTGTTTCCATAGAGAGGGGAAGCATGAGGCTCAGTCACACCCTTTGCTGCTGCAGAGTAAGGACAGAAGCTCGCAAAAAGGAAGGAGAGGCTGAAGAGTACCAACTAGGCCCAACTGCACCACCCTGCTCTGCCTGGTTGGTGTGGACAGGAGTATAAGCTTAGGTCACTGGGCCTCACTGATGACTAGGGCACAGGGGGAGCAGAATGTCATCCACCCCATACTGTCCTACCTCATTCCACCTCCTGATGCTAGGCAGGGGAGGACACTCAGACACGACGAGAATTCACTGACACCAGGGGTGGGAGACAGTGGAGTGCTGACTAGCCCCAGCTTGCACTGCTTTCTCCTACTTGCAAACGACAGGGCTGTCTACGGATAAAGTTCCAAACAATCTACAAATAATAATAAATAATAATAATAGTGAATGATAATAATAATAAAAAATCCCAGAAGTAAAAAGTGAGTTGAGTGACATCTTGGATACAAGACAAATCACCACACAAAAATAAATCACATTTCTGTATACTAACAATTAACAAATGGAAACTGAGATTCAGACACGATGCCACTTAAAATCACTGTGGAGATTAAATATTTAGGATAAACTTAACAAAACACGTACAGAATTTGTATGCTGAAAATTTTTTAATGCTGAGGAAAGAAATCAAAGAATGCTTAAACAAATGAAGAGATATACCCATACTACATTCATGGATTGGAAGTCCCAATATAGTGAAAGCATCAATTCTTGCCAAATTAATTTCTAGGTTTGATATAATTCCCTTCAAAACCCAAGCAAGTTTTCTTGTAGATATGGATAAACTTTTCTAAAACTTATATAGAAAAGGAAAGGTCTTAAAATAGCTAAAACAATCTTTAAAATATTAAAATAGGAGGAATTACTGTAACTGATGTTAAGGCCTATTAAATAGCTGTCAAGACAGTATGGTATTGGCAGGACAGACACACATATCAACAGAACAGAGCAGAGAAACCAGAAATAATCCCACATAAACATGCCCAATTGCTTTATGACAAAGGTGTAAAAACAATTCAGTGGAGGCAGGATAGGCTTTTCAACAAATTGTGTTGGAGTAACTGGACTTTCATAGCTAAAATAAATTAACTTCAACCTACATCTTACACTTTATACAAAATCGGAAAATAAATCATAGAATTAAAAATGAAATGTAAAACTATAAAGCTAGAAATAAATAAGGGAAAAAAAAGTTTGTGTATAGGACTATTCAAAGAGTTCTTCAACTTAACCCCCAAATTATAATCCATAAAAAAAAGAATAAACTGGGCCTTATCAAGACTAAAAATTTGCTCTGCAAATGACCTTATAAGAAGATGGAGTGACAAGCTACAAACTGAGAAAAAATATTTGCAAACCATAAATCCAAAGGACCAGCATCTACAATATATATACAAAAAAAAAAAAAAACTTTTAAATTTTAACACTAAAAAAAAAATCCATTACAAAATAGACAAACAACATAAAGACATTTCACCAAAGAGGATATAAGCACATAAAAAATGCTCAACATTATCTTTATAAAAATACAAATTAAAATGAAACTGGTAAGTCACTACACACCCACCAGAATGGCACAGGGGGAAAAAAAGGCAGCAAAAACACCCAATACCAACACGGATGCTGAGAAAATGGATCACACATGTACTGCTGGTGTGAATATAGAATGGTATTGCCACTATGAAAGTTTGCCAATTTATTACTAAACTAAACATGCAATTCCATATGACCCAATCAACTGCATTCTTGGGCACTGATCGCAGACAAATGAAAAGTCACGTTCACGTAAAAATCTGTACACATACAGTCACGGCAATTTTATTCATCACAGCTCCAAACTGCAAGCAACCTAGATGTTCTTCAATGGGCAAATGGTTAAACTGAGGGAAAGCCATTCCATGGAACACTACTCAGCAATAAAAAGGAACAAACTGCTGACACATAACATACACCTCGAATGAATCTCTAGGAAACTATACAGAGTAAAAGAGCCAATCCCAACAGAATGCATAACACATGATTTCATTACTATAACTGTCTTGAAATGAGAAATTATAGGTATGTGGCACAGAATAGTGGTTGCTGAGGGTTAAGAATGGGAAATGTAAGGAAGAAACTGAGGAAGACAAGTGGATGTGGCTACAAAAATGAGACATGACAGGTCATTGTAGTGATGGCACTCTTCTGTGTCTTGACTGTATAAGTATCAATATGCTGACAACGATGGTGTAGTATACCTTTGCAAGATGTTACCACTGAGGAGAACCGGGTAAAGGACACAGAGAATCTCTCTGTATTATTTTGTATAACTACATGTCAATCTATAATTATCTCAAAATAAAAAATTTAAATCATCCCCATCTCTCCCCAACTCTCTTATTTCTTCACTTGTGATGCTTCACTTGGTTTTGGAGTAAACAATGATGTATCCCCTTACACCAGTTAGAATCGCTAAAATCAAAATGACAAGAAAAAACAAGTGTTGCCAAGGATGTGGAGAAAAACGAACCCTCGTGCACTGTTGGTGAGAATGTAAACTGGTGCAGCCACTATGGAAAACAGTGCAGAAGTTCCTCAAAAAGTTAAAAATAGAAATACCATACAATGTAATAATTCCACTACTAGATATTTGCACAAAGAATATCAAAACATCAATTTGAAAAGATATATGTACCCCTATTGTTCACAGCACTATTTACAATAGCCAAGGTATGGAACTAACCTAAGTGTATATCAATAGACAAATGGATAAGGAAAATGTGGTATGTATATGTACACACACACACACACACACACACACACACACACACACACAGGAATATTATACAGCCATAAAAAAGGACAAGATTGTGCCATTTGAGACAACATGAATGGACCTAGAGAGTATTATGCTAAGTGAAACAAGTCAGACTGAGAAAGACAAATACCGTATTATTCTACTCATAAGTGGAATTCAAAAAATGAATAAAACAAAAAGCAGAATCCGACCTATACGTACAGAAAACAAACTGGTCATTACCAGAAGGAGTGTATTGGGCTAAACGGGTGAAGAAGAGAGGAGGTAACAGGCTTCCAGTTATGGAACGAATATGTCACAGGAATAAAAGATACAGTATAAGGAATATAGTCAATGATAGTGATATAATGGGATAGATATGGTAGTTTTGCTTATGGTGAACATAGTATAATCTATAACTTGTCAAATCACCATGTTGTATACCTGAAACTAATAAAACACTGTGTCAATTATACTAAAAAAATGTTTTAATTAAAAATGTAGTTTATAATTAACTTTTTTAACTTTGTTTTCTGAATAATAAAAATTTATTTTGAGTCATTTTGAATTGCTTTTTTAATATCCATTGATCATTTTTCTAGTGACATTCACGAAACTGCCTAGTAACACTCACTAAAGTATATTTAAAAATTATCCTCATGCATTTTAATGTGAGAGTCTTCCTTGTTAATCTATTTCAAAATGCTACATTCTATTAAACCCTTTAAATTTTTCCAAGTTAGTAACATAGTAATTTTAACAGATTTATTGAGAAATAATTTACATACATAACGTTCACCTGTTTAAATGAGTTCTGAGGTTGTGTGGTTGGTAATACATCTATAGTTGTCATATCATAACCCAAATTCAGTACCATTTCATCAACCCCAAAGGAAAGTCTGTACCTATTCACTACCACTACCAACCATCCATCCCCTCCCCTCTGCTAGACTTAGGCAACCACTAACCTACTTCCTCATTTTGAGAAGATCTGCCCATTGTGGAGATTTCACACAAACGGAATCATGTAATACGTGGCCTTTTGTGACTAGCTTATTTCAGATAGAAATAGAAAAAGGAAGTCAGCTATCTAATGATTTACTTTAGGTTAATTGTACTACCTGAGTCTGTGATGGCTCTTAATCAAAATCAGTAGGTGTATCTGTATTATTATCCCCATCTCTCCCCAACTCACTTATTTCCTCATTTGATTTTGGAATAAACCATAGTCTTTCTATAAGACACCACTGCAGCAGATTCTCTCCATTGTAGTCTTAGATCTTATGTAAAATGAATCTCACAGCAGATTGTTTTTGCTAACCAAATGGACAGACCTGGTGCACTTTGGCTCATCAAACAAAATTCTCAACTCCTTCTACAGCCAACACACCAGAGACACAGCTAGGACCTAAACTAAATATATGGAAGCACGAAACCTTCACCTCCCTCACCAAAAAATAAATAAATAAATAAATAAATAAATAAATAAATACCTCTTAAACAAAACAAAAACAAAAACATCCCACACATAATGCTACTGCAGTATCAACACCAAGAAATGGATTACAAAACTAGCTGAGATCAATCACTGGTAATTAATCTGTAAAGAACAAATAGGTTCACTTAATCTGAAACAGGACCTATAAATCACACTTTCTTGGCTAGAACTTCTATTACCTCTCTATATGGTTTTCAGACAAGGCAAGTCTAATAAGTCAGATGGGAATATACTGCTTATTGTTGATGCTAATTATTATATATAAATATTACATATATATTAAATATATATTTTTTGCTGCCACTCTAAGATCTTTTATATCTTGTATTTTCTATTTAAGAAAACAAGACTCAAGTTATCATATATTGATTTAATTTCTAGTCACTTTATAAATTCTATTTTTTTTTTTATTTTCAGTTGATACTCCTCGCATTTTAATGGACATGTCTATCACCTGTAGGCAATAATTTTGCCTTCTCCTTTCTAAAATTATAATTGTTTTAGAAAACATAATGCTTTCCAAGAATGCCTATATTCATAATGAGGAAATCTTTGTTGTTCCACTTCATTGAATTCCATTGTTTATTAAGTAATTGTCTTGAGTTACATTCTTTTAAAATACTTTTTCTGTTCCAAATTTTCAAAGAACTTTTAATAATAGTATTATTGGGCTGTTAACAATTTTTCTACTTCACCCTTCTGAAGTGATGTTATTTAATTAATAGATTTTCTAATGAACTATCTTTCAAATTTTGGGCATGAACCCTATTTAGTTGTTATGTATTATTCCTTTATTATACTTCTTGATTCATTTTGTACACATTTAACTTAGGATATCCTCACATACATTTATCAGTAAGGCTGAACTACAACTGTTCTTCTGGAGAATAAACACCATGGGACACAGGACATGGCGTAACTACGAAAATCCTCAGGAGCAACATGTCACTTTTATTAGAATATGTAGGGGAAAGGGAAATGAGAAATTTAACTGTCTAATTAAAATACTGTCTTAGTCTGCTTGGACTGCTATAGCAAAATACCACAACTTGGCTAGCTTATAAACAACAGAAATTAATTTCTCATAGTTCTGGAGGCTGGGTAGTCCAAGATCAAGGCACCAGCATAGCCACCTGATGAGGGCTCTCTTCGTGGTTTATAGCTAGCGCCTTCTTGCTGTGTCCTCACGAGGGGAAAGGCACTAGGGTTCTCTCTCTAGAGCCACTTTTATAAGAGCATTCCTAAAGGCTCCACCTCCCCCAGGCTCCACCTACTAATATCATTGCGTAAGGCCTTAAGATTTCAACATTTTAACGGGGAGGGGGTCACAAACATTCAAACCACAGCAAATATTTTTAAACAAATGTGGAAAAATTATGAAATAAAAATATTTGCTTACATTTACATTATAAAACATGAATATGGTAAACAAAAAGAGAATTCTTTTAGAATAGATCCTCTGAGGTCTGCAGGCATTCTTGCCCATACTGGGAACGTAACAGAGGATAATGCAAGAAGCATTAAATCATAGTTCTATATTCCGTACATTTTCAGGTTTCAGTATCATTAAGTCTGCGCACAAGTTTCCAATTCCACAATCTGGAACATTTTATACAGCACTGAAAATGTCCGCTTCATGGACATTTCAGAGAAAGTGCTGATAAATCCAAATAGAAACACAGGTGTTGGAAAGAGATTAGCCTTCTAAAAAAATTTATTATTATTGATTACCATTATTTTCTACTTTTTCTTTGGTCAATATTGAGTCAAATCTGCTTCTTGGGTAATTCATAATTTCTTAGGCTACATTTCTTGAGTCAATTTGTCTTAAATAATCATCCAGTTCATGCGGAGCTTCAAATTTATTTATCCAAAACTACATAATAGTCTCAAAACTTTTATCCAATATGTGTTTGTATTGTATTCACTATATCTTATTTTGACATGTATTTTCTTCACATTTTCATTGCACTTCTCAGTGTCATCTTCCTATGTGAGTGCTCATGTTTTTTTCCCGTAGAAATCCATTCATATACATGACATCAATTCTGTTTTACTATTTTCAATCTTTGATTTCTATTTTTGTCTTCATATTTTCTTTCTCTCATTTTTCTCGATTTTTCTTTCTTGCATACCTTATTTTTTCCCTGACTTGATTATCGAGATATAACTGACTTGGAATATTGTGCAAATTTAAGGTAAACAGCCTATTGACTTAAAACATATACATATATATATATATGTATGTATGTATATATATTGCTAAATAATTACCAACATAAGGTTGGTTAACACATCCTTCACATCACACACATACATTTTTTGTTATTGTTATGGTGAGAATATTTAAAATCTAGTCTCAGAGAAACTTCCAATTATATAACACAGTATTATTAACTAGAGTTACCATATTAGATCCCCAGAACTTACTCCTCTTATAACTGGAAGTTTGTGCCCTTTGATCAACATCTCTTTTTCCCCACCACCCAGCCCCTAGGAACTACCAATCTACTGTTTCTATGACTTCAGCTTTTTTATATTCCACATATAAGTGAGATCATACAGTATTTGTCTTTCTCTGACATTTTTCACTCAGCATAATGTCCTCAAAGTTTGTTCACATTGTCACAAATGGCAGGATTTTCTTTTTAGGGCAGAATAATATTCACTGTATGTATTGACCACAACTCTTTACCTATTTATTCATCTGCTGATGGACACATAGGTGGGATCCATGTATTTATTGGCTATTGTCAATAAAGCTGCAATAAAGATAGGAGTATATCTACGTTTATGAGATCATAAATTCATTTCCTTTGAATATATACTCAGAAGTGGGATTGCTGGATCATATGGTAGTTCTATTTTCATTTTGTGAGGAACCTCTACACTGCTTTCCATAATACCTATACCGATTAACATTTTCATAACAGTGCATAAAGGTCCCCTATACATCCTTTCCAGCCTTCTAACAGGTGTAAGGTAGTATGTCAGCACGGTTTTGATTTGCACTTCCCTGATGATTACTGATGCTGAGCACCTTTTCATGTACTTGTTGCCCATCTGTGTGACTTCTCTGGAAAAGTGGCTTTTCAGATCTTCTGCCCATTCTTTAACTGCATTCTTTGGGTTGGGGGATGGGGCTGTGGGTGTTTGTGTTTTTGTTTTCTTGCTATTAAGTTATACAAGTTCTCGGTATATTTTAGATATTAACCACTTAGCAAATATATGATTTACAAATATTTTCTTCCATTCTGTAGGTTGTCTTTTTTCTTTCTTTTTTTTTTTGATGATTTCCGTAACTGTGCAGAAGCTTATTTTGATGTTGTCTACTTGTTTATTTTTGCATTGGATGCCTTTGCTTTTGGTGTCAAATCTAAAAACTCTTTGCCAAGAATGATGTCAAGGAGCTTAAGACCTATATTTTCTTCTAGAAGTTTTATAGTCTCAGGTCTTACATTCAGGTATTTAATCCATTTTGAGTTAATTTTTGGTGGGGGGTGTAACATAGTGCTGCAGTTTTATTCTTCTGCATGTGGCAGTCCGATTTTCCCAAAACCATTTATTGAAGAAACTATCCTTTCCACATTGTACATTCTTGCCTCCTTTGTTGTAAATTAGTTAAACATATAAGTGTGGGTTTATTGCTGGGCTCTCTATTCTGTTTCATGTATGTCAACACCATAATTTTTTGATTACTAGAGTTTTGTATTATAGTTTAAAATCAGGAAGTGTGATGTTCTTTCTCAAGATTACTTGGTTCTTTATTCTTTCTCAAGATTACTTTGGCTATTCAGAGTCTTTCATGGTTCCAAACAAGCTTTAGGATTCTTTGTTCTACTCTGTAAAAAATGCCATTGTAATTTTCATAGAGATTGCACTGAATCTGTAGACTGTTTTGAACAGTGTGAACATTTTAACATTAACAGTATGGACAATTAATTCTTCCAATCCATGAACATAGACTATCTTTCCATTTATTTGTGTCCTCTTCAATTTCTTTCAATGTCTTATGATTTTCAGCACACAGGTCTTTCACCTCATTGATCAAATTAATTCCTAGATATTTTATTCTTTTTGATGCAAATGTAAATGAGATTTTTTTTTTTAATTTCCCTTTCTGAAAGCTTCTTTTTTTAATGTTTATTTGAGAGAGACAGAATGTGACCAGGGACGGGGGAGGGGCGGAGAGAGAGGGAGACCTAGAACTCAAAGCGAGCTGCAAGTTCCACACTGTCAGCACACAGCCCAACTGAGGGCTCAATCTCACATACTGTGAGATCATGACCTGAGCCAAAGTCGGACACTTAACCGACTGAGCCACCCAGGTGTGCCAGAAAGTTTCTTATTAGTTGTACAGAAATGCAACAGAATTTCATATATGGATTTCATATCCTGCAACTTTACTGAATTTATCAGTTAACAAATTTTTGGTGGAGTGTTTTGTGGTTTCTATATATAGCATTATGATATCTGCAAATAATGACATTTTATTTCTTCCTTTCCAATTTAGATGCCTTTTATTTATTTTCCTGCCTAGTTGATCTGGCTAGGACTTTTAATACTTGTTGAATAAAAGTGGTGAAAGTAGATTTTTTTCAGGTATCTCCATTAATTTAATAAGTATTAATTAGGACATCTCCACATTAACTGCACATAGTTTCTGTGGGTGCCTGAGTGGCTCAGTTAGTTGAATGTCCCACTCTTGATTTCAGCGTGGGTCATGATCCCAGGGTCATGGGATCAAGCCCCACGTCAGGCTATATGCTAAGCATGGAGACTGCTTAAGGTTCTCTCTTTCTCTGTCTCTCTTCCTCTGCCCCTCTTCCTTGCTCACACTCTCACTCTCTCTAAAATAAAAAATTAAAAATTAATAAAAAATAAAGAAGAAAACACTGTCTATATTAAGCATTATACACATACATCATTTTACCATGCTTCACTTTTTATTATGTTTCACAGATACTACGCTTTTTATAAATTAAAGGTTTGTGGCAACCCCACATTGGGCAAGACTCCTGGCACCATTTTTCCAACAGTTTTTGCACATTTTTTGTCTCTGTGTAACATTTTGATACTTCTCACAATATTTCAAATTTTTATTATTACTGTATTTGTTACAGTGATATCTTATCAGTGATTTTTTACATTTACTGTAATTATTTTGGAGTACTATTAACCATGCCCATATCACATGACACATTTGATAAAGGTGTGTGTTCTGTTCCACCAACTGACCATTCCTCTCTCTCTCTCCCTCTCCTTGGGCAGCCTCCCTATTCCCTGAGACACACAACACTGAAATTAGGCCAATGAATAACTCTACAACAGCCTCTAAGTGTCCGAGTAAGAGGAAAAGCCAGCATCTCTCACTTTAAATCAAAAGCTAGAAATGACTAACCTTAGTGAGGAAGGTATGTCCAAAGCCAAGACAGGCCCAGAGCTAGGCCTCTTGCAGCCAAACAGCCAAGTTGTGAAGGCAAAGGAAAAGGTCTTGAAGGGCATTACAAGTGTTACTCCGGTGAACACATAAATGACGCCTAAGAGAGCAAAGAAAGAGCCTTGTGGCCTACGTGAAGAAAGTTTAGTAGTTTAGATAAGAAGATCAAACCAGCCGCACGACTCCCTGAAAGCAGAGCCTAATCCAGAGCAATCCCAGTCCTCACTCTCTTCCATTCTGTGAAGCCGAGAGAGGTGAGGAAGCGGCAGAAGCAGGGTCTGAAGCATGAGGTTTAAGGAAAGAAGCTGTCGGCATGACACGGAGTGCGAGGTGGAGCAGCCAGCGGGGTCGCGGAAGCTGCCCCAAGTTGCACAGAGGACCAGGCCAAGACCACCAGCGAAGATGGCTACACCAGCGATTGCGGTGCAGATCAAACAGCCTTATGCTGAAAGAAGATGCCATTTAGGACTTTCACAGCTAGGGAGGAGGTGCCAATGCCAGGCTCAGAGCTCCAAAGGGCAGGCCGACTTTCCACTGAGGGGCTAATGTGGCTGGTGACTTTAAGCTGAAGCAAATGCTCATTTACTATTCTGAAAATTCTAGCGCCCTTCACAATTGTGTTCAATCTATTCCACCTGTGCTCTAGAAATGGCACAACAAAGCCCGGATGACAGCACGTTTGTATGTCACAGGGTTTACGGAATTTGTTTTTAACCCCACTGTTGAGACCTACTGCTCAGAAAAAGATTCCCTCGAAAACATTACTGCCCCTTGGCAATGTCCCCGGTCACCCAAGAGCCCTGATGGAGATGTACAATGAGATTAATGTTGTTTTCATGCCAGCTAAAACAACATCCATTCTGCAGCCATGAACCAAGGGGCAATTTCAACTTGTAAGTCTTATTACTTCATTTTATTTTTTTTACATGTTTTGCATATATTTTCATCACATTTGCATGTTATTTTAATCAAAATAAGAGTATTTCATTTTACTTACAGTTTTCTAACAATTCTTTTTGTTTCTGAGATGTTGACTTTTATCATTTTTAATGCATTTATTGATATGATCATAACATTTTTTCCTTTAAACACATTTTTTTAATTTGAAAAAATTGTTTTACAGTATTAAGGAATTATTCATTTTTATTTTTATTATTTTAAAAATACATGTCATAAGGCTCTAGCTGCCATAGATAGTGATTCCTCTGAAAATCTGGGCAAAGTAAATGGGAAACCTTCTGGAAAGGATTCACCATTCTAGATGCCATTAAGAGCACTTGTAATTCATGGGAAGAGGTCAAAATATCAGCATTAATAGGAGTTTGGAAGAAACTGATTCCAATCCTCGTGGATGACTCTGAAGGAGGGGTTCAAGACTTAGTGGAGGGAGTAAATGCAGATGTGGTGGGAAGAGCAAGAGAACTAGAACTAGAAGTAGAGCCTGAAGGCAAGACTGAACTGTTGCAATATCACGACAAAACTTTTACAGATGAGGAGATGCTTTTTGTGGATGAGCAAAGAAAGTGGTTTCTTGAGATGGAATCTACTCCTGGTGAGGATGCTGTCAAGACTGGTGAAATGACTACACAGGATTTAGAATATTACATAAAGTTAGTTGATAAAGCAGCAACAGGGTTTGAAAGAACTGGCTTCCATTTTGAAAGAAGTTCTACTGGGGGTAAAATGCTATCTCACAGCATTGCATCCTACAGAGAAATCATTTGTGACAGAGTCAACTGATGTGGCAAACTCCCTTGTCTTCCTTTTTTCAATTGTCATAGCTGCCCCAGCCTTCAGCAGCCATCAACAGCAGCCTCATCAGCAGCCTGATTAGTCAGCGGCCGTCAACACTGAGACAAGACCCTACACCAGCAAAAACTATTACAACTCACTGAAAGCTCAGATAACACCTAGCATTTTTTCGCAATAAGGTATTGCTTAATTAAGGTACACATATTTTTTAGACATAATGCTGCTGTACACTTAAAAGACCACATACTTTTTATAGGCTCTAGGAACCCAAAACATTCGTTTGATTCACGTTACTGTGATAGTCATGTGATTGCAGCAGTCTGAAGATTGCACTGTCTCCAACTCACACCTGTACTTCCTCAAAAAGAATTCGCCGATCCATTTTAGATAATTTATTAAGCAACTTCCTCAAAAACATTGCGTGGCTTCCACTACACAGAGATTAGGAATTTAGAAAAGCAAACCCACGGGGCACCTGGGTGGCTCAGTCGGTTAAGCGTCCGACTTCGCCTCAGGTCACGATCTCACAGTCTGTGGGTCCCAGCCCCGCGTCCGGCTCTGTGCTGACAGCTCACAGCCTGGAGTCTGCTTCGGATTCTGTGTCTCCCTCTCTCTCTGCCCCCCCCCCCCACTCGCACTCTGTGTCTCTCTCAAAAACTAAATAATAAACATTAAAAAAAATAAAAAAAAAAAACCTACTGCCGCACACCCAAAAGAGCATAATACAATTTCAACACGCTTTGTGATAACTTAAGTCTCACATATAAAGAAGCATAGCAGTTTGTAAACATGCAATACACATATTCATACAGTGTAGTTTACAGTCTTAACAGAAGGAAGAATTATATTCACATAATGTAGGGTACTTAAACAAATATGTCTTTGTTTTGGTGCGTTACCCTTCCAACATTTCTTCCTGTGGTTAAACTTCTCTCTGCTACAAAATGCTACCACATTTTTGAAAAATTTTATCATTTTTAATCAAATAATATCTTTTTATTCTACAGAGGCTCCCTCTGAGATGTTATTCAAAGGACTGGAAGTTAAGAAAATTATGAGACCATTTGATTACTAGTAAATTTTAACCACTGAGATCTTCACCCTTGATTATGACAAGAAACAGTATTTTATCAAGTTACTCAACAAGTGTTGCCAAATTTCACTGCAACATAAGTCTACTAGAATTTATTAAGTAACTTCAGTGTTCTTCACCTCTTAAAAACAAAGGACTCTAGGGGTATCTGGGTGGCTCAGTCAGGTAAGCACCAGACTTCGGCTCAGGTCATGATCTCATGGTTCGTGGGTTTGAGCCCTGCGTCAGGCTCTGTGCTGACGGCTCAGAGCCTAGAGTCTGCTTTGGATTCTGTGTCTCCCTCCCTTTCTGCCCCTCCCCTGCTCGCACTCGGTCTCTCCCTCTTAAAAATAAACATTAAAAAAATTTCTTTAAAACAAATCACTCTCTGAAGGAGATTCTTTTTTTTTTTTTTTTTTTTTTTTTTTAATTTTTTTTTTTCAACGTTTATTTATTTTTGGGACAGAGAGAGACAGAGCACGAACGGGGGAGGGGCAGAGAGAGAGGGAGACACAGAATCGGAAACAGGCTCCAGGCTCCGAGCCATCAGCCCGGAGCCCGACGCGGGGCTCGAACTCACGGACCACGAGATCGTGACCTGGCTGAAGTCGGACACTCAACCGACTGCGCCACCCAGGCGCCCCTCTGAAGGAGATTCTAATTAAGACTTTCTGAGAGACAAAATTTGTAATAGCAATAGTGAAATAGTAGTTGGAGACTATTTCAGAAAGTATCCTTAGCATGTTATTACTTCTTGAATTATAAAACGGATGTAAGTTAAAAATAACAGTATTTTTAAGCTGTAGTCAAGACAGTATGGTATTGGCACACAGACACCTAGATCAATGGAACAGAATAAAAAATCCAGAAATGGACCCACAACTATATGGTCTAGTCATCTTCAACAAAGCAGGAAATATCCAATAGAAAAAAGACAGTCTCTTCAACAAACGGTGTTAGTAAAAGTGGATGGTGACAGGCAGAAGAATGAAACTGGACCACTTTCTTACATCAGATACAAAAATATATTCAAAATGGATGAAAGACATAAACTGAAACAGGAAACCATCAAAATCCTAAAGGAGCATCAAAATCCTAGTCCTTGGCACATAAATTTCTTACTAGACATGTCACAATTGTGATTACTGGGACCTCATTAAGATAAAAATCTTCTGCACAGTGAAGGAAACAATCAACAAAACCAAATGGCAGCCTATGGAATGGGAGAAGATATCTGCAAATGACGTATCTGATCTGATCATACAGATCCAAAATCTATAAAGAATTTATCGAACTCAACCCCCAAAAAACAAACAACCCAGTTAAGAAATGGGCAGAAGACATGAATAGACACTTTTCTTTTTTTATTAATTTATTTTTTTCTTTCAATATATGAAATTTATTGCCAAATTGGTTTCCATACAACACCCAGTGCTCATCCCAAAAGGTGCCCTCCTCAATGCCCATCACCCACCCCCCCACACCCCCCATCAACCCTGTTTGTTCTCAGTTTTTAAGAGTCTCTTATGCTTTGGCTCTCTCCCACTCTAACCTCTTTTTTTTTTTTCCTTCCCCTCCTCCATGGGTTTCTGTTAAGTTTCTCAGGATCCACATAAGAGTCACTTTTCTTTTTTTAAATATTCATGTTTATTTTTGAGAGAGAGAACATGAGCAGGGGAGGGGCAGAAAGAGGGAGACACAGGATCCAAAGTGGGCTCTGCGCACTGACAGTAGCAAGCCCAACGTGGGACTCAAATTCACGAACCGCAAGATCAAGACCTGAGGCAAAATCAGGAACTCAACCAACTGAGCTACCCAGGTGCCCCAAAAGACACTTTTCCAAAGAAGACATCCAGATGGCTAACAGACACAGGAAAATATGCTCCACATCACTCATCATCAGGGAAATACAAACCAAAACCACAATGAGATACCATCTCACACCTGTCAGAATGGCTAACATTAACAACACTGGAAACAACAGATGTTGGCGAGGAGGCAGAGAAAGGGGAACCTTCTTGCACTGCTGGTGGGAATGTAAACTGATGCAGCCACTCTGGAGAACAGTATGGACGTGTCTCAAAAAACTAAAAATAGGGGAATACCCTACAACCTGACAATTGCACTATTAGGTATTTACCCAAAGGATACAAAAATATAAATTTGAAGGGGTACATGCATCCCAATGTTTACAGCAGCATTATCAACAATAGCCAAACTATGGAGAGAGCCTAAATGTCCACTGACTAACGAATAGATAAAGAATATGTGGGGTGTGTGTGTGTGTGTGTGCGCGCGCGTGCACACACACACATATAAATGCAATGGAGTATTACTCATCCATCAAAAAGAATGAAATCTTGCCATTTGTAATGACGTGGATGGAGCCAAAATATTTTATTTAGCATAAATAAATAATAACAGTTAAATCAATCGGAGAAAGATAAATACCATATGACTTCACTCATATGTGGAATTTAAGAAACAAAACAGATGAACATATGGGAAGGGTGGGGGGAAGAGAAGAAAGGGAAACAAACCCTGAGAGACTCTTAACCATAGAGAACAAAATGAGGGTTGCTGCAGGGGAGACGCGTGAAGGGATGGGTTAGATGGGTGCTGGGTATTAAGGAGGGCACCTGTGATGAGCACTGGGTGTTTAATCAGTGAATTCCACTCCTGAAACCAATATAGCACTGTACAATAACGAACTAAAATTTAAATAAAAACAAATACAGTAACAACTACACCTTAACCACCTGCGGTCAGGGACTTGGTAGATACTGAAGTTCTATTTTCCTACAGAATTAGCACCACACTATACAGCCAAATATCCAAGGTGGTAGAACAGAGATGGACATGTGGAGGAGACACTTTTCCATTCCTAAAACAAGGACAGCAATTTGCATGTACCAAAGACTTGAGAAAGTTGGCTGAATGAATCCAAGGGAAGTAGCCAAATGTACTAAAGAGGTAAATGTTGGCTACTTCTAATCCTTCTTAGCCTAGCAATTTCCATCACCACCAACTCCCACAAGTGCTCTTAGATAAATACCGCTGACCGTAAAAATAAAGAGGTGGAGAGGAGTGAAAGGAGCAAGATTATAAGAGGAGTTTTTGGTTTCCTTCTTACAATATACATACCGAAAATGCGGAAATGAAAGAAAATGGACTAATCTTACAAAACAACATATTGAATTGGTATTTAAAATGTGATTCAAATCTAAATATTGGACCAGAAACTACCTCTGAAGACTATCCATCCCAAGATCGGGGTGGTGCTCCTGAGACCTTTAACTTTTAAATCATACAGCTGAAGCATAAAGTTGTTTGTTGTACACAACAAATATTTGGAGTAAGTCTGTTAGTGTTTCTCTATGAAGAACTCTTTGTAAACATGTTTTGTTATTTAGTGTGGAACCTCTACTTGAACAATTCTGAACTGTACAAACTCATGGAGCTTCTGCTCTTAGTGGGTTTCTTACTTTTGTGTGGAATCTCATATACTGCACTGTCCTGTAAGTAAAGATTAAATCCCACACTTTTCTTTAAAAAATAAAAATAAAATTAAGAAATAAAATGTAATTTAAGAAATTCTAGTGACTATCTATTGACAATTCACTGTCAAATGTATACTGCTTTTCCATTCATAAACAACCTCACAGAATCCTCACAATAACCATATGAGGTATTCATCTCATTTTACAGAGGATGAATGGAAACTCAGAGAGGTCAAGTGATTCGCTCAAGATCAAAAAATCAACAAATGACAGGGCCCGAATTCAAATCTACGTTGCTGGCTAACATTCTAATATTCTCTTCATTATGTCACAGCAACGGTATATCGGTTACTTAGATTCCATTTAGATAAACTAAGAAAATCAGAATTTGGAGGAAAAAAAGACAGGACTTTCAACTAGAATTAGGAAGCAAAGTGTTGTCCCAAACTTGTTAGGATTTAAAATCATCTTGCTAGCTCTTGGTAGACTTAAGGGCAGGCATTCCACGTTGGTCACCCTTGTATTTACTACAGAAAGTATTCAGCACAGTACTTTGCACATAGCAGATCCACCAAAAATATTTACAAAATTGGATCAGCTGACATGTAAGTGTTAGCTTGGGCACACGAACACGTCCTATTAACGACATACTAGAGCACAGTCTAACAAATCGGCCTTAGAGCCATCTGACTCCTGGCAGAAGTGTAATGCTACAACATAGTGTTGACTATGGACTGGGCCCAGATTATAAAATTAGCCATCAACTGAAAGAAAATAAACTGCAAAAGATTTGAGTCTTGTCAAAATATGAACAAATTACATCCAGGAGAGAAGACAACACTACAGGTATGTTTTTACTGTCTGAGAACATCAGCCGCATGTTTAATTTATCAATCTTATTCACCGTTCTTTTTGTTTTCACAGACTATATGAATGATGTTTCAGTTTCATGCAACCTCCTTTGAACCAGCTTTTTCACCTTGCTGATTCTCTCACTAATTATTTAAACACACTTTCAGCATATTCGTAAGAAAACTTTGTCTAGACACTTTGAAAATCACGCATTGCTACCTTTTAGTAAAAGAGTTTACCCTCTTATTTGATGCTTTTTAATTTTTGATCCTTTTTGTGGTATGTACACTTTAGTGCTCCTATCTTTTGGTAAAGACTCCGTTTGTCTTATGGTTCTCTTTTTTCACAGCAACAGAAAATGTACTTATTGGGAAGACGTAGGTCATCTCACAGAACTGACGGGAAGACGGAGGAAGAAGCATAAGCAAAGTGGCAGCGAAAAACACAGCTGAGAACCTGCTACCGACACAGCCTCCTTAACATGTGACATGCGCCTGCTGGCACTAATGCTGGCACCCCATGGACTGTCACTGCCGGCAGGCACCGCTGCTCGGCCCACAAGTACCATCCCAGAGCTAGAATGCGGCCACGTGCCACAGTACGTGAGTCCCACATTCTGCCAACATTCATGCATCACTCCTTCCAGCATTCTAGGCAGAGCATCCACTTGGACAAGCCTATGGCATTAAAAATAAGGCACACCTACTTAAAATTTAAAGAACATTTGGGTTCAATACTTTAATTTCAGATAGCCAATACTTAAAGATGAATTTATTATAAGTTTCCTACAATTATTATCCAAATTTGCACAGAGTTGTACGTGACTAGAAAGGAATCAAACCTTACATATCACTAATGTAAGCTCTTACCCGGGCCAAGTCCATCATGGCCTATGACAATCTTATATAGATCCCCAAGGTGCACAGCTTCTAGGGAGAAGGTGTCAGTCTGTAACAAATCAAAAAAGGATAACTATATCTGGACGATGAGTCTGATTTGTTACACGATTATAAATTAAGATACACTAAAAATTGTGAAAAGAATCAGGTGCAGTTAGTAAACACACAAATCTAATTTAACTATGTAAAGATAAAACAATATTAACTTGTAGAACCTATCCCCCACACGTCTTTTTGTTGCCAATATTTCATTATGAAAACACAAATTTGGGGACTCTCTACAAATACAGGTTTCAAATAATAATAATATAAAAGTAATAATTATAAAATATACTAAAAGTTGTCATTCCTTTGAATACAACCAACTCTTACCTGTCCCAGGATGGAATTTTTTAAGCAATGTTTATGGACCATTGACAAATATAGTGTTTCTACAGTGATTTTAGGATATTGATACAAATATTATTGGAAATCTATAACATGTATCTGAAGTCCCAATGGGCTGCTACAATAAAAATTATTCATGTTT
Source organism: Lynx canadensis (assembly GCF_007474595.2). Lineage (NCBI taxonomy): Eukaryota > Metazoa > Chordata > Mammalia > Carnivora > Felidae > Lynx > Lynx canadensis. The sequence continues at coordinate 76,195,300 of NC_044320.2, forward strand.
GTGCTCTAAAGGTTTATATATTCAGAACATGGATACAAGTAAGGAGTACAGAGTTCTTTTGATAAAATCTAAGATAATTACATATAGGTTAAAATGCAAGAAAAATATATGATGCAGCATATCAGTTGAAAATAACCCAGAAACAAAAAATAACGTTTTCATTAGATAGTAAGTTATACATATTGAAATATTTTCACACTAAAATTTTACTTTATCCTTAGAAGTCATTCTCTAAGAAAGTTGTTATCTAACAGTAAACCTCATTTAACATTATAAAAGTAGATTTAAAAATCAGACAATAGGAAATGACTTCACCAAGATGAGGGACTAGAGAAAACCAAGCCCTCCCTCCCCAATGGAGATACCATTTTAACAATAACATATGGGCTAGAATACTTCTGTGCAAATTCTGGACACCAGATGGGAAGCTTCAGTACCCACTCCAATGCATAATAAAAAAGGGACTCCATCAAAAGAGGTAGGGAAGTTTGTGACTTCTTGCATGCTCATAGCCTTCCCCTTACTTGGCATAGTGCATTATAACTATGGGAGGAAACCTTTCATACCCTGTATCCTCTTGGGACAGAAACAAAAGAGTAGACAAAGCATACAAAACTCTGGCTTCCCTGAGGGCTGCCCAAAGAACCAATTCTCTCTCACTTAACTCAAGTACTAATGGCAGCAGACTTTGGAAGTCAATGAAAACAGAGAAGAGTACTGTGGCATGTCAGAGCTACAAAGGTTGTGAAGTATAGCAGGATGGAGTGCAAGAGAATATGAGCACAGGAGGAGAAAAAGGAGCAAGCAGCTTAGGAAAATTAAGAGTTAAAAACATGTAAACAAGCCCAAAAAAGATACAGTCCAAAGAAGCATGAGAGTCCGTGGAAATTCAGCCAGGCTCATGGGTGAGGGTCTTCCCTTCACAATGCAGTCCATTAAGCCTAGGTAAGATAGTTTTTCAAATGCCAAATCTCAAGAAAAGGTCACAGGGCATGTAAAGAGGGAAACATAGCCCAGGCAAAAGAACAAAACAAATTCCAGAAACCAAACAAAGAAATAAAGATCTCTGAAAGTTTTTTTATTTCAAGTTTTTATTTAAATTCTAGTTAGTTAACAAATTTTACATACAAGTAAAGTCATATGATATTTGTCTTTCTCTGAAAGACTTGTTTCACTTAGCATAATATATTGACAACTCCATCCACGTCATTACAAATGGCAAGATTTCATTCTTTTTGATGGCTGAATAATACTCCATCATATATACATGTCCATCAGTTGATGGATATTTGGTCTCTCTCCATAGTCTGGCTATTGTTGATAATGCTTCCATAAACATTGGGGTGTATATACCCCTTCAGATAAGTACTTTTGTATCCTTTTGGTAAATACCTAATAGTACAATTGCGGAGTCTCAGGGTACTTCCATTTTTAAAATTTTCAGAAACCTCCATACTGTTTTCCAGAGTGGCTGCATCAGGTTGCATTCCTACCAACAGTGCAAGATGGTTCCCCTTTCGCCACATTCTTGCCAACATCTGTTGCTTTCTGTGTTGTTAACTGTAGTCATTCTGACAAGTGTGAGGTGGTATCTCATCGTGGTTTTGATTTGTATTTCCCTGATGACGAGCAATGTTGAGCATCTTTGCATGTGTCTATTACCATCTGGATGTCTTCTTTGGAAAAGCATCTGTTTATGTCTTCTGCCTATTTCTTACCTGTATTATTTGTTTTTTGGGTGTCGAGTTTGGTAACTTCTTTACAGATGATGGATACTAACCCTTTATCAGATATGTATTTTGCAAATACCTTCTCCCATTCCGTAGGCTGCCTTTTAGTTTTATTGATTGTTCCCTTCACTGTGTAGAAGCTTTTTACCTTGATGAAGTTCCAATAGTTTGCGTTTGCTTTCGTTTCCCTCGCCTTCGGCGACATGTCTAGTAAGAAGTTGCTCTGGCCGAGGTCAACTGCTGCCTGGATTTTGATAGTTTCCTGTCTCACATTTACGTCTTTCATCAATTTTGAATATATTTTTGTGTATGGTGTCAGAAAGTGGTCCAGTTTCATTCTTCTGCATGTTGCTTTGAAGAGACTGTCTTTCTTCCATCGGATATTCCTTTCTGGTTTGTCGAAGATTAGTTGACCATATAGTTGTGGATCCATTTCTGGGATTTCTATTCTTGCTATTTGCAAATCTTGCCATTTGCAGCAACGTGGATGGAGGTATAGTATATTATACCAAGCAAAACGAGTCAGTCAAAGAAAGACAAATATCATATGATCTCACTCATACACAGAATTAAGAAACAAAACAGATGACTATAGGGGAAGAAAAAAAGAGAGAGAGGAAAGCAAACCATAAGAGACTCTTAACTATAGAGAACAAACAGTGTCGAGGGGAGATTGGTGGGGGCAATGGGCTAAATGGAGGATGAGAATTAAGGAGGGCACTTGTGATGAGCACCAATGAATCACTAAATTCTACTCCTAAAACTAAAAAGAAAAAAAAATTACTTTATGATTCCAATTATTTCAGATATCTACAGTAGTCAAATTTATAGAAACAGAAATTAGAATGGTGGTTTCCAAGGGTTGAGGGGAGGGATAAATATGGAATTGTTTAATGAGTACAGAGTTTCAGTTCTACAGGATGAAAACTTTCTGGAGACCTACTGTGCAACAATGTGAATACATTTACAACTAGTGAACTGTGAACTTAAAAACAGTTAAGATGGTAACTTTTATTTATTTTTTACCACACGTAAAAAAATCAAAGGACTTTATCACTTACTTGTCCTCTTAAAAAACTGAAGGAGCTCTTTGATCGAAACAGTTGTCTGGATCCTGAATCTCCCTTTTCCCCATAGACAGAAATGTAGACATTTGCTACCGTTCCAGCGTTCCAAAGCTCACCTGTTGCCACGTGCACTTCGTATGCTGTCACTGGCAACAAAAGAAAAATAAACTTCATATGCCAAGAATTACTCATATGAGAGAAAAATTACTTCCACCTAATGTAGAGTTCAGTTCCAGTTAAAATGCAGTAACACACCGTATGCAGTCCTTCCCACTGAAAACAGCTATAAACTCTTGACAAATGCAAGAAGCAGCCATATGAAGATGCTGAAGACTAAAACGTAGCAGGAGGATTCAGGAAGAAGACCAGAATTTGATGTACCAAGTGGCAGTATATTTGTCATTTTTTGCCCTCTGGCATCTCCCATCCTGGACTCAGTTCACGAAAAACCTGGAAATAAGCACTGGAGTTCAGATGAAGAAACCCAGGAGAGCCCTCGTGCTCAGGCTTAACACACAGGAAAGAAAGTTCCTAAGACACACAGACAGTAGAGATTTTGCACTATTTGATTTTCTCTTTCATTCCTTCATTCTCTCACATGCCAGTGCTTGAGCACAGCAGCACACAGGAAGCAACACTCTGAGGGAGAACTTTTGCCTGTTCAGAAGATCTGGGCTTCGGCAGAGGGAGGCCAAATTCCACTGCTTTCTTTGCTCTCTGTCCTACCAGTGCATGGCCCTGGACATAGGAAGAGTGCATAAATGCACATCCAAACAGGAAAACTAAAATACCAGCTAACCAACCAAAACTAGAAGCCAGGGAACTCGAAAGTACCAAAGAGCGTCATGGAAGAAAAGCAAACCCCAAAAGCTCTTTATTAACTCTCAGGCTCACACCTAAGCTAAAGATGCAGGACCCTGATCCTATCCTCTTCAGCATCCCAGAGACCTTGAGATCTAAACTAACAGATAAACCTCCACCTAGGACCCAGATTCACCAGTGAATAGCATACATATAGGGCAGATATGAATAGCACTACAAAGGCTTTTAAAACTAAACTGACATTGGAACCACAGCCCACAGATGACAGGTGGAAACTAACCAGGGGGTCAACGGCCTGTCGAGGCAAAAATATAAACATTCTCCATAGGATTTAAACGGCACCCAGGAGGGGCCAAGATGGCAGAGCTGCATGGAAGGTGTTTTTGGCTCTCTCGTCCCTGAAACGCAGCTAGATCAACACCAACCAATCTCGCACACCTAGAAAACTGATTTGAGGATTAACACAACAATCAGCACAACTTGAACCACAGAACTCAGCAGGTACGCAGCATGGAGAAGTGAACTGGGGGAGAGAAAAGCCGCAGAGGGCAGGGAAGTGTTTTTGCTTGCAGAGAGAGGACGGAGACAGGGGGGAGAGTACAGGAAAAGCATTCCCCCCTTGAAAACAGCTGGAGAGAAAGAGAAAGACTGGAAAGAGCCTCAAGGGACTGAGGAAAAAAGGGAGAAAGGAAAAGGGAGAGGGCTTAAATTCTTAACATTAAGATGCTACAAACAGGGGAATGCAGAGTCTGAAACTCTGCAGCTCGACACCTGCCAGAGCTCCGGTGGGAAGGGGAAATCCCCAGGAGCAGATAGAAAGATCTGAGGGGTCCACAGGCCACATGGGGAGAGGCAGTTCCCCTGCTGGAAGGACATTTGGTAGAGGCCGTGTGGCCTCCCCACAGGCAAAAGGGCCCAGCAGATCCCAGAGAACAGCCACGTTCACTGGTGTTGGAACAAGGATGTAAAGGGTGAAGCCTGGTGCCAGAAGTGTGCTGTGATTCACCGTAACCCCTGGAATGCCGCTGCCATACAACTGCACGAAATTGTTCTGGGGCGGGCTGGCACCTGGCCACGATCTCTGCACATCTGCAGCACAGTCACCCAAACATTCCTGGAGGTGGGCCGCACCCAACCATTGCTCAGCAAGACCCTCCCTCAGGGGGTCTGAGTGGGTCAAAGCTTCAGGGCCCTCAGAAGTGAGGGGTTTGGAGGGGCGCCTGGGTGGCGCAGTCGGTTAAGCGTCCGACTTCAGCCAGGTCACGATCTCGCGGTCCGTGAGTTCAAGCCCCGCGTCAGGCTCTGGGCTGATGGCTCAGAGCCTGGAGCCTGTTTCCCATTCTGTGTCTCCCTCTCTCTCTGGCCCTCCCCCGTTCATGCTCTGTCTCTCTCTCTGTCCCAAAAATAAATAAACGTTGAAAAAAAAAAAAAAAAAGAAGTGAGGGGTTTGGAAACACAGCCCCACTGAGACATAACTCGGGAGAGAGGTGCCACCTGGCAGGCTGTGTAGATCACAGACTGTGTAGAAGCAGGGAGTGGACCCAAGCTAGAGACAAAGGAGGGATGCTTGACTGCCTGTCGGCGAAAGCACAGAGTTTTGATACTGGAGACTGGGTAGCTGGGTAATGGCCATTTTCACCCCTTCTACCCATGCGTATACACGCCTACACAAGCCATAACAATCCATCAGGAAACTAAGCAGCACCTTTTAGTGGAGAACGGAGCTATTACACCAAGCCCCGCCCAACAGGGCCAAGCATGCTCTAGAAGAACACCACAAGTCGCTCTGCCTGCATAGTTTACAGACTATAAAGAGCTTCATTGTTTGACTTATAAGGGAAGTTTGATGTAATTTCATTCATATTTCATTCTGTTCACTGGTTCATCTATTCAGTTTTTCTTTTTCATTTGTTTTTTATTCTTAAATACAGAAAGAAAGAATTTATTTTTATTTTCCGTTTTTACAAAGAAGATTTTCTTTAATTTTTTTCTACTACATTTTTTACTTCTTAATTTTTTATTAGTTTATTTTTAATGTTTATTTATGAGATGGGGCGCCTGGGTGGCTCAGTCGGTTAAGCGTCTGACTTCAGCTCAGGTCATGATCTCGCCATCCGTGGGTTTGGGCCGCACGTCGGGCTCTGTGCTGACAGCTCAGAGCCCCGGAGCCTGCTTCGGATTCTGTGTTTCCCTCTCTCTCTGCCCCTCCCCTACTCACACTCTGTCTGTCTCTGAAAAATGAATAAACCTTAAAAAAAATTTATGAGAGACAGAGCACAAGCAGGGAAGGGGCAGAGAGAGGGAGACAAAGAATTTGAAGCAGGCTCCAGGCTCTGAGCTGTCAGCACAGAGCCCGATGCAGGGCTCAAACTTAGGAACTACAAGATAATGACCTGACCCGAAGTCAGATGCTTAACCAACTGAGTCACCCAGGCGCCCCTTTATTTGTTAAATTTTTCAAATTCTATTTTATTTTTCTCATTTAATTTTATTCTATTTTCCTATATTCATTTCTTTAAATTTTCAAACTATTTTTTCTTTTCTTTCCCTTTTCTCTCTATTCTATCAAACTTCTTTCAACAACCAGACCAAAACCCACCTAAGATCTTGCATCCTTTATTTGATTTTTTTGTTTTTAATTTTTTAATTTTTATATTTTTATTTTATTAATTTTTTCTTCCTCCAAACTGATGAAATGAAGGAATTCACCCCAAAAGAAAAAACAGCCAGTGACTTAACACAGATACAAGCAAGATATCTTAACCAGAATTTAGAATCATGATAATAAAAATAATAGCTGGGGCTTGAAAAAAATCATAGAATCCCTTTCTGAGGAGATGAAAGAAGTAAAATCTAGTCAGGATGAAGTTAAAAAACACTACAAATGAGATGCAATCTTGAATGGCTGCCATGGCAGCAAGGATGGCTGACACAGAGTAGCAAGTCAGCAACATAGAGAACAAATTTATGGAAAATAATGAAGCAGAAAAAAAGAGGGAGACTAAGGCAAAAGAGCATGATATAAGAATTAGAGAACTCAGTGACTCATTAAAAATGTGTAACATCCAAGTCATAGGGTCCCAGAAGATGAAGAGAGAAAAAAGGGAATAGAAGGTTTATGTGAGCAAATCATAGCAGAAAACTTTCCTAACCTGGGGAAAGGCACAGACATCAAAATCCAGGAAGCACAGAGAACTCCCATTAGATTCAACAAAAGCAACCATCAACAAAGCATATCACAGTCAAATTCATAAAATACTCAGGCAAGGAGAGAATCATGAAAGCAGCAAGGAAAAAACAGTCCTTAACCTACAAGGGAAGTCAGATAAGGTTTGCAACAGACATATCCATAGAAACTTGGCCAGCCAGAAAGGAGTGGCAGGATATATTCAATGTGCTGAATCGGAAAAATATGCAGCCAAGAATTCTTTATCCAGCAAGACTGTCATTCAAAATAGAAGGAGAGATTCAAACTTTCCCAGACAAAAACTAAAGGATTTCATGACCACTTACCAGCCCTGCAAGAAATTTTAAGGGGGACTCTCTGAGGGAAGAAAACACGAAAAAAACAAAACAAAAAAGACCAAAAGCAAGACTAGAAAGGACCAGGGAATGCCACAAGAAACCAACCCAACAAGCAATATAATGGTAATAAATTCACATCTTTCAGTATGTCAATGGACTAAACATTCCAATCAAAAGACACAGGGTAACCGGATGAATAAGAAAACAATATCCATCTATATGATGTTTATAAGAGACATAAAGACAACTTGAGATTGAAAGTAAGGGGATGGAGAACCATCTATCATGCTAATGGTCGCCAAAAGAAAGCTGGAGTAGCCATACTTATATCAGACAATCTAGATTTTATACTAAAGACAGTAACAGGAGCTGAAGAAGGGCATTAGATCATAATTAAGGGGTCTACCCACCAAGAATATCTAACAATTGTTAGTACATTAAAAGAATTATTCACAATGATCAAGTGGGATTTATACCTGGGATGCAGGGCTGGTTCAATATTCACAAAACAATCAATGTAATACATCACATCAATAAAGGAAAGGACAAGAACCATGTGATCCTCTCAATAGACACAGAGAAAGCATTTGACAAAATACAGCATCCTTTCTTAATAAAAACCTTCAAGAAAGTAGGGACAGAAGGATCATACCTCAAGATCATAAAAGCCATATTTAAAAGACCCACCACTAATACCATCCTCAATGGAGAAAAACTGAGAGCTTTCCCACTAAAGTCAGGAACACGACAGGGATGTCCACTTTCACCACTGTTATTCAACATAGTACTGGAAGTCCTAGCCTCAGCAATCAGACAACACAAAGAAATAAAAGGCATCCAAATTGGCAAGGAGGAAGTCAAACTCACTCTTCATAGATGACATGATACTCTATATGGAAAACCCAAAAGATTCCACCAAAAACCTCCTAGAACAGATCCATGAATTCAGCAAAGTTGCAGGATATAAAATCAATGCACAGAAATCAGTTGCATTCCTATACACCAATAATGAAACAACAGAAAGAGAAATCAAGGAATTGATCCCATTTACTATTACACCAAAAACCATAAAATACCTAGGAATAAACCTAACCAAAGAGGTGAAATACCTATACACTGAAAACTATAGAAAGCTTACCAAAGAAATTGAAGAACACACACACACACACACACACGGAAAGGGGCGCTTGGGTGGCTCAGCTGGTTAAGCATCCAACTTCAGCTCAGGTCATGATATCATGGATTGTGGATTCGAGCCCCCCGTCAGGCTCTGTGTTGACAGCCTGCTTCGTATTCTTTATCTCCCCCTCTCTCTGTCCCTCCCCTGCTCTCACTCTATCTTGCTCTCTCTCAAAAATAAATAAAAATACTTTTTAAAAATTTTAAATAAAATAAAGTAACTATGATTAATATGCTAAAGACTCTTAACAGATTATATACATAACATGCAAGGACAAATGGGCAGTGCAAGTAGAAAGATGGGATTCCAAAGAATGAACCAGAAAAAAAATGCCATCAATAAAAAAAAATTATAACAGAAGCAAAGAATGCCTTTGATGGACTTGTTAGTAAATGTTACACTGATGAGGAAAGAAACTCTGAGCTTCAGAGGTAAATCAATAGAACCCTCCCAAACCGAAAGGCAGAGGGAACAAGAACTGAAAAACAAGGATTCTGTGACAACAAAAAGTGTAATATATACATAACAGGTATTATCAGGAGAAAAAAGAAAGGAACAAAAGAAATATTTGAAATAATAATGACTGAAAATTTCCTCAAATTTGTATCAGATACCAAGCCAAAGATCCAGGAAGCTCAGAGAGCATGAAGTAGGATAAATACCAAAATAAAAATGTTTTTACCTACTTTAGGTATATCACTTTCAAACTAAAAAAAAACAAAGATAAACTAAAATATCCTGAAGAAATACAGAGAAAAAAAACCTTACTTACAAAGGAACAAAGACAAGAATTACATCTGACTTTTCAGCAACCATGCAAGCAAGAGTAGAATGAAATATTAAGTGTTGAAAAAACACCACCAAGTTAGAATTCTGTGCCCTGTAAAATTATCTACCAAAATGGAAGAAAAAATACAAACTTTCTCAAAGAAAAATTGAGAAAATCTGTCGCCGGAGACCTGCCTTGCAGGAAATGTTAAAAGAAGTTTTTAAAAGAGAAGGAAAACAATATAGCTCGGAAGTTCAGATCTATATAAAGGAAGAGCATCGAAGAAGCAGTAAGTAAAGATAAAACAAAAACTCTTATGTTTCTTAATCATAATTCATTTAACAGGTAAGTTCATTTAAAATAATAATAGCACCAGAGTGCCTGCGTAGCTCAGCCAATTAAGTATCTGACTCTTGATTTCAACTCGGGTCCAGATCTAACAGTCATGAGATCAGGCCCCACATTTGGCTCCACACTGGGCGTGTAGCCTGCTTAAGACTATCTATCTCCCTCATCCCCTGCCCCTCCCCCTCTCAAAAACATAATAATAATGGCCTCAATGCATTTAATTATGTATGTTTATGAATGAATAGGTAATATATGCTTCTGAGTGCTTATATATAAAAAATAATACGAGATAGAAGAATTCAATTATTTTGTTATAATAAGGTACACTATCCATGAAAAGGTATTGTGTTATTTGAAAATGGACTTGTATTAGTTGTAAATGTACATTTGAAACTCTAGAGCAACCACTAAATAAAATTTCTTTAAAAAGTATAACTGATATGCTGAGAAAGGAGAAAAAAATGGAATAATTTTCTCAACCGAATGTTCCATTAAAATCACAAATGGCAAAATGAGTGAAAGACAAAAACAAGAACAAAGAATAAAAGAAACAAATAGAAAACAGTAGCAAATATGTTATATATTAATCCAATTATATCAACAATCTCTTTGAACATCAATGGACTAAATGAACCAATTAAAAGACATTGTCAGAGTAGGTTAAAAAATAAGATCCAACTATATTTTTTCAATAAGAAACCTACTTTTGATATAAAGATATACATAGATTAAAAGTAAATGGATGGATGGGGCGCCTGGGTGGCTCAGCTGGTTAAGCGTCCAACTTCAGCTCAAGTCATGATCTCACAGTTCGTGAGTTCGAGCCCCGCGTCAGGCTCTGTGCTGACAGCTGGAGCCTGCTTCAGATTCTGTGTCTCCCTCTCTCTTTGCCCCTCCCCACTCATGCTCTGTCTGTCTTAAAAATAAATAAAACGTTAAAAAAAAAAAAAAAGTAAGTGGATGGAGGGGGCAGTAAAGATGGCGAAGGAGTAGGGAGACCCTAGCTTGTCTCACCCCTCATACACAGCAAGATAGTTGTCAAATCATTCTGAACACCCAAGAAATCAATCAGAAGTCTAAGAGAACAAAAACTGCAAGTTTACAAGTAAAAAAGTGACAACTTTCTGGTATGTAGGAGGTGCCAGCAAAAGCCCAGGAGACCCTCCCCCAGAGGAACAGAGTGGGTCTTCTCCATGGGAGTCCCTAAAATTTAGAGTTTTAAAAAAAATTTCTTAAATGTGTATCTATTTTTGAGAGAGAGAGAGAGAGAAAAAAGCATTAGTGGGAGAGGAGCAGAGAGTGAGGGATGCGAAACTCAGTTGCATGCCTGGGATAAAAAAGCCTGGATACCTGCAGGGTGAATGCAGGGTTCTAACAGAAACTGGGGACACAAGAGGGGTGACTGATTGCTCTTCCATGAGGGTCTGTGAAGACTGGGGGGTGTGATCTTTCAGCAGTGGGGCTGGGGGAGTGTTGCCATATTCATCCAGCCCATCAGCACTGAAAGACTTCAGGGAGCAAAACAGCACCACCTAGTGAAACCCGAACCAATTACTTGTAGCAAGCCCCGCCCTCTACCCCCTGGAGATGCATTTCCACTGAAACAAGTCAACCTGAGTCAGTGCAGCAAGCCCTTTCCCCAGAAAAGAAGCACAAACCCCTTGCTAGCATCAAGTCTGCTGACCAAAGAGCGCCACAAAATTTCAGCTCTAGGGGAAATAGGATCTAACTTTCTGATTACATTTATTCTTTATTTTTTTATTACTTGCATTTATTTCCTTATTTTTTTAATTCATTTTTTGGTTACTTTTATTTTTATATATATGTTTATATTTTTTTGTTTGCTTATTTTATTTTATTTTATTTTATTTTATTTTATTTTATTTTATTTTAGGGTCTAGATTCTTTTAAGCAGACCAAAATATACCTAGGATCTAGATTTTTGGGTTTTGTTCTGTTTTGTTCTTTTGGTTTTTGTTGTTTTTTGTTTTTTTCTTTCTTCTTTTCTTTTCTGGACAAAATTACAAGATGGGGAAATTCGCCCCAAAAGAACAGGAGGTAGAACTCACAGCCAGAGATTTAATCAATACAGATATAAGATGTCTAAGCAAGAACTTAGAACAATGATTACAAGGATACTAGCTGGGCTTGAAAAAAGCATAAAAGATACCAGAGAATCCCACTCTGCAGAGATAAAAGAACTAAAATCTAGTCAGGTAGTCAGATGGAAATGAAAAAATACTACAACCAAGATGCAAACCCCAATAGATGCCATGAAAATGAGATGGATGAGGCAGAGGAGCAAACTAGTGATACAGAAGATAAAATTACTGAAAATAATGAAGCTGAAAAGAAGAGGGAAATAAAAATCATGGATCGTGAAGACAGATGTAGGGAATTCAGCGACTTATTAAAATGTGATAACATTTTTATCATAGGAGTCCCAGAAGATAAAAAGAGTGAAAAGGGAGCAGAAAGTTTACTCAAACAATCTATAGCTGAAAACATTCCTAATCTGGGGAAGACACAGACATCAAAAACCAAAAAGCACAGAGAACTTCTATTAAAGTCAACCAAAGCTGACCATTGCTAAAGTATATCATAGTCAAATGCACAAAATACATGGACAAGGATAGAATCTTGAAAGCAGCAAGAGAAAAAAAAATGTCCTTAACCTACAAGGGAAAGACAGATGAGGTTCACAGAAGATCTGTCCACAGAAACTTGGGAGGGCAGAAGGAAGTAGCAGGATATATTCAACATGCTGAATGAGGGAAATGTGCAGCCAAGAATTCTTTATCCAGCAAGGCTGTCATTCAGAATAGAAGGTAAAGAGTTTCCCAGACAACCAAAAACTAAAGGAGTTTGTGACCACTAAACAAGCCCTGCAAGAAATTTTAAGGGGGACTCCTTAAGTAGAGAGGAGAAAAAAAAAGCCTAGAAAGGATCAGAGAGCATCACCAGATACACCAACTTTACAGGCAACACAATAGCACTTAATTCATATCTTACAATAATCACTCTGAATGTAAATGGACTAAATGCTCCAATCAAAAGACACAGACTATCAGAATTGATTACAACAAAAACAAACAAAAACAAAACAACAACAACAACAAAACAAGATCCATCTATATACTGCCTACAAGAGACTCATTTGAGACTGAAAAAAACCTCCAGATGGAAAGTGAGTGGATGGAGAACCTTCTATCATCCTACTGGAGGAGCCAGAATAGCCACACTACTACCAGACAAACTAGATTTTAAACCAAAGACTGTAACAAAAGATAAAGAAAGGAATTATATCCTAACTATGGGCTCTCTCCATCAGGATGACCTAACAATTATAAATATTCATGGCCCTACTTGGAAGAAACTATATAAATCAATTCATCACAAGCATAAAGAAACTCATTAACAATACAATAATACTGACAGACGATAACACCCTATTTACAGCAATGGACAGATCATCTAAGCAGAAAATCAACAATGAAACGATGCGTTTGAATGACACATTGGACCAGGACTTAACAGATACTTTCAGAATGCTTCATCCTAAAGCAGCAGAATATATATGCTTTTCGAGAACACATGAAACATGCTCCAGAACAGACCACAAACTGGGTCACAAATCAGTCCTCAACAAGTATAAAAAGATGTAAGATCATACCATGCATGTTTTCAGATCATAAAGCAATGAAACTTGAAGTCAACCACTACAAAAAATTTGGAAAGCCCTCAAATACATGGAAGTTAAAGAATATTCTACTAATGAATGAATGTTAACCAGGCGATTAAAGAAGAAATTTAAAAAATACATGGAAGCAAATGAAAATGAATAAACAACAGTACAAACCCTTTGGGATGCAGCAAAGGCAGTCCTAAAAGGAAAATCTATTGAAATTCAGGCCTATCTCAAAAAGCATTTCAGAAAGATCCCAAATACACAACCTAACCTTACACCTAAAGGAGACAAAAAAGGAACTGCAAATAAAACCTAAAGACAGCAGAAGAAGAGAGATATAAAGATTAAAGGAGAAATAAAAATATAGAAAAAAAACCACAACAGAATAAGATCAATGAAACACTGTTTTAAATTCTTGAAATAATAAATAAAATTAATTGATAAACCCTTAGCCAGACTTATCAAAAAGAAACGAGAAAGGACTCAATTAAATAAAATTATGAATGAAAAAGGAGAGATCATAACCAATACTACAAAAATACAAAAAATTATAACAGAATATTATGAAAAATTATATGCCAACACACTGGGCAATCTGGAAGAAATGGGTAACTTCCTAGAAACATTCAAACTACCAAAACTGAAACAGAAAGAAATAGAAAATTTGAACAACCCATAACCAGCAAAGAAATTGAAACAGTAATCAAAAATCTCCCAACAGGGGTGCCTAGGTAGCTCAATCGGTAAGCGTCAGATTTCAGCTCAGGTCATGATCTCATGGTTCATGAGTTCAAGCCCTGCGTCAGGCTCTGTGCTGACAGCTCAGAGCCTGGAGGCTGCTTTGGATTCTGCATCTCTCTCTCTCTCTCTCTCTCTCTCTCTCTCTCTCTCTCTCTCAAAAACAAATAAAACATTAAAAAAAAATTTTTTTAAATCTCCCAACAAACAAAAGTTGAGAGCCAGATAACTTCCCAGGGGAATTCTACCAAACATTTAAAGAAGAGTTAATACCTATTCTTCTCAAAGTGTCCCACAAAATAACAATGGAAGGAAAACTTCCAAACTCATTCTATGAGGCCAACATTACCTTGATTCCGAAACCAAAGATCTAATTAAAAGGAGAATTACAGGCCAATATCCCTGATGAACATGGAGGCAAAAATTCTCAATGAAGTACTAGCAAACTGAATTCAATAGTACATTAAAAGAATTATTCACCATGATCAAGTGGGATTTATTCCTAGGCTTACCAGGCTGGTTCAATATTTGCTAATCAATCAACATGATACACTACTTTAATAAAAGAAAGGATAAGAACCATCAGTTCTTGTCAATAGATGCAGAAAAAGCATTTAACAAAATACAGCATCCATTCTTCATAAAAATCTTCAACAAAGTAGGAACAGAGAGAACATTCCTCAACATCATAAAGGCCATATACAAAAGACTCACAGCTAGTATCATCCTCAGTGGGGAGTATGAGTCTTTAACCTACAGTTAAGAACAAGACAAGGATGTTGATTCTCACCATGACTACTTAACATAGTACTGTAAGTCTTAGCTCAGCCATCAGACAATGAAAAGAAATAAGAGACATCCAAATCACCAAGGAGGGGTCAAACTTTCACTGTTTGCAGACAACATGATACTCTACGTAGAAAACCCGAAAGACTTCACCAAAAAATTGCCAGAAGTAATACATGAATTCAGCAAAGCTGCAAGATATAAAATCAATGTGCAGAAATGTGTTGCATTTCTATACACCAATAATGAAGCAGCAGAAAAAGAAATCAAGCAATCAATCCCATTTGCAATTGCACCAAAATAATTAGACACCCAGGAATGAACCTAACCAGAGAGATAAAGGATCTATTCTCTGAAAACTATAGAAGACTTATTAAAGAAATTGAAAAGAACACAAAGAAATGGAAAAGCATTCCATGCTCATGGATTAAAAGAACAAACATTGTTAAAGTGTCTATACTACCCAAACAATCTACACATTTAATGCAATCCCTATCAACATACCACCAGCATTTTTCACAGAGCTAGAACAAACAACCCTAAAATCTGTACAGACTCACAAAAGACCCCGAGTAGCCAAAGAAATCCTGAAAAGAAAAACAAAGGCATCACAATTCTGGATTTCAAGCTATATTACAAAACTGTAGTCATCAATACAATATAGTACTGGCACAAAAATAGACACATAGATCAATGGAACAAAATCCAGAAATGGACCCGCAACTATATGGCCAATTAATTTTCAACAAAGAAGGAAAGAATATCCAATGGAAAAAAAGACAGTCTCTTCAACAAATGGTGCTGGGAAAACTGGATGGTGATATGTGGAAGAATGAAACTGGAACCACTCTCTTACATCATACACAAAAATAAATTCAAAATGGATGAAAGATGTAAATGTGACACAGGAAACTATCAAAATCCTAGAGTAGAACACAGGCAGCAATCTCTTTCTCCTTAGCCAGAGCAACTTCTTACTAGACATGGCACTGAAGGCACAGGAAACAAAAGCAAACATGAACTATCAGGACTTCATCAAGATAAAAAGCTTCTACACAGTGAAGGAAACAATCAACAAAACTAAAAGGCAGCCTACATAATGAGAGAACAGACTTGCAAATGACATCTGATCTGATCATACAGATCGAAAATCTATAAAGAACTTAGCAAACTCAACACCCAAAAAACAAACAACCCAATTAAGAAATGGGCAGAAGACATGAATAGACACTTTTCCAAAGAAGACATCCAGATGCCTAATCGACACATGAAAAGATGTTCAACATCACTTGTCATCAGGGAAATATAAATCAAAATCACAAAGAGATACGACCTCACATTTGTCAGAATGGCTAAAATTAACAACACAGGAAACAACAGATGTTGGCAAGGATGCGGAGAAACAGGAAACCTCTTGCACCAATGATGGGAATGTAAACTTATGCAGCCACACTGTAAAATAGTATCAATGTGTCTCAAAAAAGCCACAAACAGGAGACTACCCTACAACCCAGCAACTGCACTATTAGGTATTTATCCAAAGGATACAAAAATATAGATTTGAAGGCCACCCCAATGTTTATAGCAGCATTATCAACAACAGCCAAACTATGGAGAGAGCCCAAATGTCCATTGACTGATGAATGGAAAAAGAAGATGTGTGTGTGTGTGTGTGTGTGTGTGTGTGTGTGTAATGAAATATTACTCAGCCACCAAAAAGAATGAAACCTTGCCATTTGCAATAATGTAGATGGAGATAGAATGTATTATGCCAAGCAAAATAAGCCAATCAGAGAAAGACAAATACCATATAATTTCACTCATATGTGGAATTTAAGAAACAAAACAGATGAACATATTGGGGAGGGGGGAGGAGAGAGGGAAAGAAACTACAAGGGACTCTTTACAATAGAGAACAAACTAAGGGTTGATGGAGGAAGGCAGGTGGGAGATGGGTAGATGAGTGATGGGTATTAAGGAGGGCACTTTTGTAATGAGCACTGGGTGTTGTATGTAAGTGGTGAATCAGTGAATTGTACTCCTGAAACCAATACTGTACTGTGTTAACTAAAATTTAAATTAAAAAATATATGGCTTGGGTCATGATCTCACGACTCATGAGTTTGAGTCCTGCATTGGGCTCTGCGCCGACAGCTCAGAGCATGGAGCCTGCTTCAGATTCTGTGTCTCCCTCTCTCTCTGCCCCTCCCCTGCTCACGCTCAGCCTCTCTCTCTCTCTCTCTCTCTCTCTCTCTCAAAAATAAATTAAAAAGGAAGGAAGGAAGGAAGGAAGGAAGGAAGGAAGGAAGGAAGGAAGGAAGGAAGAAAAGAAAGAAGGAATAAATAAAGTAAATGGGTAGGGAAAATGCATCATGTTAAATTACTCAAAAGAAAGCAGGGTAACTATATTAATTTCAGTCAGGGCAGGTATCAAAGCAAGGAAATAAGAAGGGTATTACATAATGATAAAAAGGTCAGTTCTCCAAGAAGATATGATAATCCTTCATATGTATGTGCCTAACAACAGAGCATCGAAACACGTGAGGCAAAAACTGATAAAAGTGCAAAGAAAAATAGATAAATCTGCTATCACAGTTGGAGACTTCAACACCCCTCTGTCAGAAATGGACAGAATAAGCAGGCAGAAAATCAATAAAGACATAAGTGAATTCAATAACACTGTTATCAACTGTTTATAATTCACATCTGTAGATTACTTCATCCAAAAACAGCAGAACACATATTCTCCCCACACTTACATGGGATATTCACCCAGATAGGTCACAGTCTGAGCAATAAAACAAACCTGTTATGAACAGATTTAAAAGAACAGAAATCATACACTGTCTTCTCTCAGACTATAGTGGAATTAAACTAGTAATTAGTAACAAATAGATAACTGAAAAATTCCATAATACGTGGAGATGAAATAATACACTTCTAAATAACACATGGGTCAAAGAAGTAATCCGAAGCTAAATTTTAAAATATTTTGAACCTGAGGTGCCTGGGCTCAGCTGGCTAAGTGACCAACTCTTGGTTTCAGCTCAGGTCACGATCTCACGGTTCCTGAATTCGAGCCCCATGTCCTGCTCTATGTCAGCAGTGCATAAGCTACTTGAAATTCTCTCTCTCCCTCTCTTTCTGCCCCTGCCCTGTTTGCACTCTCTCTCTCTCAAAAGAAATAAATAAACATTAATTTTAAAAAAATTGACTTTAAAAAAATAAAAAAATAAAGATAAATAAAATATGTTGAACGTAATTAAAATAAAAACATACTTATCAAAAACTGTGGGATGGAGCAAATGCAATGCTGAGGGATTCAGAGCATTAAATGTATACATTAGAAAAGAAGAAAAGTCTAAAATCAATCACTATGTGTCCACCCTGGGAAACTAGAAAAAAGAAGGGCAAATTAAATCCAAAGTAGACAAGAAGAAATAAGGCTTAGAGCAGAAATCAATGAAATTGAAAATAAGAAATCAAGAAAGAAACTCAATGAAACGAAAAGTTGGTTCTTTGAAAAGATTGATAAAATGAGAAGCCTCCTGCCAGGCTAACTGAGAAAAAAAAAGAGAGAGAGGACACAAATTACTATTATCAGAAATTAAAGAGGGACTGTCACTACAGTTCCCATGGAAAATTAAATTGATTCTAAAGGAATGCTATGAACAACTCTACGTTCACACTTTTGACAATGTAGGTAAAGTAGACCAATTTGCTGAAACACACCATGTGCCATAATTCACCCAAGAAGAAATAAAATTTCAGTTTTGTAAGATGAAAAAAGTCCTAGAGATCTGCACAATGTGAATATACTTCACATTCCTGAAATGTACACCTAAAAATGTTAAGAAAGTAAGTTTTATTATGTTTTTGTTATAACTGAAAATCAGAATTAAAAATAAATATCTCACACAGCCTGGGGAAGTCCACTTTTACTCTGATTACCTTAGCAACCCTTATCCACTAATAATTCCAAAACTATAAAACATATTTTTTCAGGTGCATATGATAGTATACCGGTTAACCAGGCCAACAGTTTTAGACGCCTTTTCACCTTCAATGATAAATATTGCCCTAAATATGGACTCAAAGATACTGAACATAGCAAAAAAGACACTAATCCAGCCTTTCCTTATTTATACCACCTAGAACTGATGTATCTGTCTCTACAGAAAGCTGCTACTTGTCTGTAATGACAGCATTTCATACCCAGCACCAATCTTTGCTGGAGTATTAAACAAAAATATGGCTAAGATCAGCTATCATTTGTTGTATCTACCAATGAGATTTAGATAATTAAAGGCTCACCAAGTTTATTAATAGCAGATGAGAGGGTACAGATAGCCCAGAGATAACATATAAGAGATTTCTCCAAGCCATGTGAAGAAACTTGGGGGAGGAGGGGATATTTATTAACAAACCATAAGTATCAAGTACTACAAACAAAGCAAGGGAAGTCAGTATGTATTTGAAGAATATGCCTCCTAGGAACACAATTTTATAATTAAAATAAGAGACAAAAAAGCAAAAAATGACCCCTGCATCATGACTAGCATGGGTAGGAACAGGGCACCTGACCAATGTCTCCTACTTGGTGAAGCAAAAAGGTTGATGAGGAAGAATGTGGCGAATACTTACAAACAGTGATAAAAATGCTTATGAACAGTGAGAACAATGCTCATACAAGCCTTCACTTTTCAGCAAATGGAATTATTCATATATTTTCAAAAATATCTTAACTTCAGGGGCGCCTGGGTGGCGCAGTCGGTTAAGCGTCCGACTTCAGCCAGGTCACGATCTCGCGGTCCGTGAGTTCGAGCCCCGCGTCAGGCTCTGGGCTGATGGCTCAGAGCCTGGAGCCTGTTTCCGATGCTGTGTCTCCCTCTCTCTCTGCCCCTCCCCCGTTCATGCTCTGTCTCTCTCTGTCCCAAAAATAAATAAACGTTGAAAAAAAATTTAAAAAAAAAAAAAAATATCTTAACTTCAAAAACTTAAACTAAGAGTTTATTACACCTTAGTTAAAAACCACAAAGGAATGAGGGTGCCTGGGTGCTTCAGTCAGTTAAGTGTCTGACTTCCGTTCAGGTCATGATCTCACAGTTTGTGGGTTGGAACCCCACATTGGGCTCTGTCTGTGCTGACACTCAGAGCCTGGAGCCTGCTTTGGATTCTGTGTCTCCCTGTCTCTGCCCCTTCCCCAGCTCGCTCCCTCTCTCTCTCTCTCTCTCTCTCTCTCAAAAATAAGTAAACATTTAAAAACATTAAAAAATATTAAAAAAGGAATCAACAGCCTCTGCAAATGTTTTACTTACCTACATTTCCTAAAAATGTTACCCAAGTTATTATGTGCCTAAGCCTAATGATAGATTATATGACATTATGGAAGCCTCACATGCTCTCTCTCTTTCTGTCTCTCTCTCTCTCTCAAAAATAAGTAAACATTTAAAATCATTAAAAAATTGGGGTGCCTGGGTGGCTCAGTCAGTTGAGTATCTGACTTCGGCTCAGGTCATGATCTCACAGTTGGTGAGTTCGAGGCCTGTATCGGGCTCTGTGCTGACAGCTCAGAGCCTGGAGCCTGCTTCGGATTCGGTGTCTCCCTCTTTCTCTCTGCTCCTCCCATGTTCACACTCTGTCTCTCTCTCTCTCTCTCTCTCTCTCTAAGAATAAACATTAAAAAAAATTTTTTAATAAAAACATTAAAAAATATTTAAAAAAGAATCAACAGCCTCTGCAAATGTTTTTACTTACCTACGTTTCCTAAAAACGTTACCCAAGTTATTATGTGCCTAAGCCTAATGATAGATATGACATTATGGAACTCTTCTTAATCTTCACATAGTATTTGTGACAATTTATTGCTTTAGAAAACTAAGATACCACATTTTGGACAGAAAATATTCTGGATTGGAAAAAAACTTATTTTTATAAATTACCCACTTAATAATTCTTACTTACCATTTTCCTATTCTCTTCCCAAACAAGGGCCAGCAGACACAAGAGCAAAAAGCTCTTAGAGCCAGAGTCACCTTCGATCATGCAGCGACTCTCTAACCCTGAGCAGAGCCTATTATTCAGCCATGGTTACACAAGGCTTGAACACACCTCTGCTCTTGGTCAAATGCTTAAAAGGTCATTGAGTAGTTCTGTTTTCATTCCTTCATTAGCAGCAAATTTTTCAAAAGTAAGGTAGGATTGTCGGGGAAACTATACATTGACTTGCATTTCTTAGCCCTGGAATAACTATTGGGCTCTCAGCTTTCTCATGACCTCCTAAAAATTAATTTCTTGCTTTGATTAAGAGGCATTTCATTTGACCCCCCTCCGGGGTTAACTGTTGACAAAAACATATTCCTGAATGCCAGTACACGAAGCAACTAAACCATATTTAGATGCATCTATATCACACCATCAGTGATAACTGGTATGAAATGAGCAGCTGTTTAATCACTCATTTGTCCGTTGATTCATTTATGCAACATGTATTTATCAAGTTCCCTGTCCTTCAGCATTTAGGCAAACAAGTTTTATCTGTGCTGCCTGCAGTTGGATAGTTGGATCTTCCCTACCTGGAAGCATGGGTCGTCCTTTGTTTAAAACAGGAAATTCTCGACAGATTTCCCCATCCTCTTGATCTCGTGCTAACCATCGCTGAACAGGTATATAAAACTTTTTTCCAGAATTCATGTTCCACAATTGTATCTACAGTAGAAACAGTATTTCTTGTGAAAAATGTAAGAATACTTTATCAAAGAGTCAAATAAAAGTTTTCATCCAAGCCTGACACTTAGCTCATAGAAGACCGTTATTTTTTTTAAATATTTTTTTTCAACGTTTATTTATTTTTGGGACAGAGAGAGACAGAGCATGAACGGGGGAGGGGCAGAGAGAGAGGGAGACACAGAATCGGAAACAGGCTCCAGGCTCCGAGCCATCAGCCCAGAGCCTGACGCGGGGCTCGAACTCACGGACCGCGAGATCGTGACCTGGCTGAAGTCGGACGCTTAACCGACTGTGCCACCCAGGCGCCCCAACCGTTATTTTTTTTAATAAAAGAAGTTGTTAAATACTTGACAAGAAAAGTGCTAATTTCTTCTTTTATTGCCAAATCAAGTAAAATGGCATTTCTTTTCTTTACTTTGAAATTTTTCTGGTTTTCATTTCTCTACATTGAAATTCTAAACATGCCAATTTCCTCCCAAATTTCCTAAGTGTCATCAATATTTTCCTATTTAGAAAGAGATATTTATAATTTTTAAAAACCTATTACTTTCCTATACCAATCTCTTAGTAATACATTTTTTATTTCAAAATGGTATTATAAAATGTTAGCATGAGCTTAGATTTCATGTACTACAGATTCAAACTAATATAGTTTCCTCTGTGGGTCCTCAGCAATGAATAAAATTTAGGCAATAATTATTAATTTGGGTACCTATTATGCCATATTATATCTATTCCACTTATCCTGGAGTTAAACAAAGATGTTAATAAATTCTGTTAGGATCAGATGAATACCAAAAATCATCAAAATGTAGAAATTATGAATCTTGATTCTAGAATCTAGCCTTTCGTGAGTAGGTCTTATATTATTCTTTTAAAAGTTTCAGTGACTGTTATTTTATCTCTTAAATTAAACTTATAGTCTTTAAAATGCCTTAATCAGAGATTTTCTACTTTAATGTGTTTAAGAAATCAGGTTCTTATAAAATTAGATTTTTGATTCCTAAATTTACTAATTCTGTGGATCTTGGTACGGCCCAAAAATTTGCATTCATAAATTCACACCACATGTGAACTTGGTACAATCATACTTTTAAAAAGGCTTCCCGAGAATTACACAGAATTACCATTGGTTTGCAAGGCTGCTGACATCACGATTTAATTTGGTCAGTTTAAGTAAAGCCCAAGGAAAATCACTTGAGAAATACAAAATGACCACCATTTGAAACTTTTTATTCTGTAATCTTCTTAACTAAACTTGAAAGAACAAAGATTAAAGTCCTAAAAGCTAATGTGACTATTTTACAGGCTGTGGAAATAGTGTATCATTATTGCTGTAATGGAGTAGATGTTTTTTTTGTTTTGTTTTGTTTTGTTTTTAATTTTTTTTTTCAACGTTTATTTATTTTTGGGACAGAGAGAGACAGAGCATGAACGGGCGAGGGGCAGAGAGAGAGGGAGACACAGAATCGGAAACAGGCTCCAGGCTCTGAGCCATCAGCCCAGAGCCTGACGCGGGGCTCGAACTCACGGAACGCAAGATCGTGACCTGGCTGAAGTCGGACGCTTAACCGACTGCGCCACCCAGGCGCCCCTGGAGTAGATGTTTTAATTCAAATCCCTTTGAGTTATAGGTACAAGTTGGCCTACTTTAAATTTTAAACTTTAAACTTCTAAACTATAAGAATTGAACCCAAAATTCCCAGCCCGTTTTCTAGCAACTTAATTTGGCAAAATTAGTATAAAGGTTTTATCTACCTAGAATAAAACTTTAAATCAAGAACATCTCTCTTCCTTGCCAGTACTCAAAGACAGGTGATATAAACCTCAGGCAAACAAGCTGCCTTGCAATGACAGTAACTGCCATAGAAAGGCAACAGGAACGTTCAGCCTGACTTTTTGTCTTTCCTATGCAATACTATAAAATCTTTTCAGATCACTTAATCATTGTTTCAACATCCAAGCTATATATATATATATATATATATATATATATATGTATATGTATATACATATACACACACACACACACACACATACGTGGGTGTATATAAGCAATATATAAACACATATATATAATGATTATAATACTGCTTGTTGGTTATCAATCAGATGAGATGGCAGGAGGATTAATGTTAATTTTCGTAAATTAGCTTAGCTTACTAGAAGACAAAAAAATAAAAGATATTATCATATATGATCACTGAAGTGTCAATTTGAATATCATACTTCAAACACTCTAGAACATAAAAGAGAATAATTTCATATAGAAGCAAGGCATTAATTTTGAACTTTGAAATCTAACTTCTATATTCATACTTTCATTAAGTGAGTTTTCTTTTTTCAATTTCCTTCATGGCCTCTGATGGCTTTAATATAAAGATGCCATTATTAACAACCATATATATCTGCTAACAGAATAAAAGTATTTTGAAGGGATTCCTCATCTTCTACAAATTTTTCAATAATTTTCTCACATATTATAAAACTGTAGAACAAGTTTGCCAAGAATATCAGGAGTTTGACTAGGTGCTCTTTACATTTTGAAAACTTGCTTATTACCTAAGTTTATTTATTTTGAAATGGCAAATTTTTCCATACCCCAAAATGGAAAACAAGCAAGATTTTTAATGGCCACTGTTAAAGATGTCCACTTTTTGGCAATTATGGCAATAAGTAAAATGTTTAATTCTGAGCAATGTAGAAAATTTATGCCCGTTTTTGCTAACGAAATGTATTCAGGTGGCATTATTTGTTTAGCATGAAAAAACCTAATTCGAGAACTGGCATTCAAGTCTAGCAGATTATTACTTCACCAACACAAATGGTCTATTTTTACAACATTCACTTAGTCACCTTTTTATCACTAGTGCAACTACATCAAGGAGCAATATAATTCCCAAAACACCATGTTGTACACCTGAAACTAATGTAACATTGTATTTCAACTGTACTCAATAAAAAATAATAAAATAATAGCTGATGCTAAAAAAGAGAAGCAGCAACAGCAAGTCCCAAGTATCCAGAGTCCCAAGTACTTTCTTTTCTTTGCAAAAAGGTAAAGGGATTATTTAGTTGAGGGACTTCCCTCAAGAAATTAGGAGTTAAATTATTAATCAGGGTATATGATACTATTGTTTTAAGAAATATACTGACTAAAAAAGATTCGAGGTTTGACTCAATCAACTCATAACAGGTGTGAAATTAATGCCTCTTTGAGGTTGAATTCCTGAACAGAATTTGCAGAGGAGTTTTGCAAAGGATGTGAGTCTTGATATGCCTTTACCTCTTTACAGTGCCAGGAAGGGGACAGTCCAGAGTTAGTATGACCAATACGAATCTTAAAGAGTGTTCCAATATCTCCAACCATGATCTAGGAAAGAACCAATAAAATGTCTTTCAATGTAATTCAACAAAACCCATTTAAAAATTGCTCATATTAGGACATTATATGTCAATAAAGGGGTCAATCCATGAAGAAATAATTATAAACATGTATACACTTCATGACAAAGTGCCAAAACATGAAACAAAAATTGACAGAACTGAATAGAGAAATAATCTACAATAATAGTTGAAGACTTCAATATCTCACTTCAAATCATGCATAGAATAACAAGACAGAAGATCAATAAGGAAATTAAGTCCTTGGACAACATTATACACCAACTAGATCTAACAGATATTTATAGAATATTCCACTCAGTAACAGCAGAATATAGTTCTCTCAAGTGCACATGGAATATTCATTCTCCAGAACAGACTATATGTTATACGACAAAAAAAGTTTTGCAAATTAAATAAGACTGAAGTCATAGAGGGAAGAGTTTCTAACTACAATGGAATGAAATTATAAATCACTAGAAGAAGGAAAAATGAACAAGCCATAATTATATGTAAATTAAAAACCACACTCTTAAGTACCCGATGAGTCAAAGAAACTGCAAGGGAAATTAAAAAATAACTTGAGATGAATGAAAAACAATAATAACACAAAAAAATATATGGAATAAAGTGAAAGCAGAGCTCAGAGGGAAATTTAGGCCGCAATTTCTTAAAATTTGAATGTACTTAAAGAAGGAAATCATTTCAGATGGGTGCCCACCAGCTAAATTGGCAAGCTTACTGTGAAAAAAAAATTATTTGGAGATTCTGACCTAATAAATCCAGAGACTTTAAGCAAAAAGAAGAAGAAGGGAAAGCGGAAGAGGGGAAGGAGAAAGAAGGAGGACAAAGGGGAGAGAGGAAAGGGAAAAAGAGGTGGGAGGAGAAAACAGGGAAAAGAGGAAGAGGAAGAAGGAAGATCTCAAATAATCTAGCTTTACAATGTAAGAGAACTAGAAAAAGAAAATTAAATGCACAACTAGCAAAAGAAATGAAGTAAATATTAGAATGAAGATAAAACAGGGGCATCTGGGTGGCTCAGTCGGTTGAGCGTCCGACTTCAGCTCAGGTCATGATCTCACAGTTCGTGAGTTCAAGCCCCGCGTCAGGCTCTGTGCTGACAGCTCGGAGCCTGGAGCCTGCTTCGGATTCTGTGTCTCCCTCTCTCTCTACCCCAACCCACTCGCATTCTGTCTCTTGTCTCTCTCAAAAATAAATAAACATTAAAAAAAATTTAGAATGAAGATAAAACAGAAAATAAAATCAATGAAACCAAAAGCTCATTCTTTAAGAACACCAAAATTGACAAATATTTTTTCTTTAGAAAAAAGAAAGAATACTCAAATTGCTAAAATTAGAAATGAATAGAGACATTACTACTAACCGTACAGAAAGAAAAAGGATTACTGAGGGGCACCTGGGTGGCTCAGTCGGTTAAGCATCCAACTTCGGCTCAGGTCATGGTCTCACGGTTCGGTTCGTGAATTCAACGTTCACGAGCCGCGTTGGGCTCCATGCCGACAGCTGAGAGCCTGGAGCCTGCTTCAGATTCTCTGTCCCCCTCTCTCTAACCCTCCCCCACTCGTGCTCTATCTCTCTTTCTCTCCCAAAAGTAAACAAACATTAAAAAAAAATTTTTTTTTAAGAAAAAGGATTACTGAAAAAAAGAACATCTTGGGCACCTGGGTGGCTTGGTAGGTTGAGCATCCTACTTCAGCTCAGGTCATGATCTCACAGTTCGTTAAGTTCGAGACCCACATCAGGCTCACTGCTGTCTGTGCAGAGCCTGCTTTGGATCCTCTGTCCTGCTCTCTCTGCCCCTCCCCTGCTTGCCCTCTCTCTCAAAAATAAATAGACTTCAAAAAAATTTTAAAAAGAAGAACATCATGAATAATTGTATGCCAAAAAATTAGATAACCTGTATGAAATGGACAAATCTTAGAAACACACAAACTATCAAAACTGACTCAGGGAAAAACAGATACTCAATAAGCCCATAAAAAGTAAAGAGACTGGGATGTCTGGGTGGCTCAGTCAGTCAAGCATCTGACTTCAGCTCAGACCATGATCTCATGGATCATGAATTCAAGCCCCACATCAGGCTCTCTGCTGTCAGTGCAGAGCCACTTCAGATCCTCTGTCCCCCTCTCTCTAGGCCCCTCCCCAACTCATGCATGAGCTCACTCTCTCTCTCAAAATAAATAAACATATTTTTTAAAAAGTAAAGAGACTAAATCAGTTATCAAAAACCTCCCAATAAAAAAAGTCCCAGAATAGATGGCTTCACTGGTAAATTCTACCAAATACTTTTTTTATCATTAATATGTAATGTTCTTTTTGACTGAGGTATAACTGTCATATGACATTATATTACATTCAGGTACACAACGCAATGATGTATTATTTGTATAATCTATGAAATGGTCACCCCAATAAGTCTAGTTACCATCTGTCACCATGCAAAGTTTTGTGATTTTTTTCCTGTGATGAGAAATTTTAAGATTTACTTAGCAACTTTCAAATGTGCAATCCAACATTACTGACTACAGTCACTGCTATAACATTACATCCCCCTTACTTATTTCATGGCTGGAAGTTGTACCTCTTGACACTCTTCACCCATTTTACCCAATCCTCAACTCCCTTCCCCTCTGGAAACTACCAATCTCTTCTGGGTATCTATTTGTTTTGTTTTGTTTTGTTTTCTTGTTGTTTTTTTTAAGATTCTGCATATAAGTGAAATCATACAGTATTTGTCTTTTTCTGACTTATTTCACTTAGTATAATACCCTCAAGGTATACTTATATTGTCTCAAATGGCAAGATCTCACTCTTTTTATGACTGAGTAGTATTCCATTATGTATTTACACCACACCTTTATCCATTCATCCATCCATCTATCCAACCAAACACTTGCTTGTTTCCATATCTTTGATATTGTAAATAATGCTGCAATGAACACAAGAGTACATTTATTTTTTTGAGTTAGTATTTTCATTTTCGTTGGATAAATACTCAGAAGTGGAATTGCTGGATTGTATGGTATTTCTATATTTAATTTTTTGAGAAATCTCCACAGTATTCTCCACAGTGATTGCACCAATTTACATGACCACCAACAGTGCACAAGGGTTCTCTTTTCTCCACTTCGCTGTCAACACATTATTTCTTGTCTTTTTGATGGTAGCCATTCTAAATGTGGGAGATGATATCTCATGGGTTTGATTTGCATTTTCCTCACAATTAGTTGGTTACATTGAGCATCTTCTCATGTGCCTCTTGGACATCTATTTATGTTCTTTGGGAATATGTCTATTCAGATCTTCTCCCATTTTTTAAATCAGATTGTATCTATTCTGTTATTGAGCTACAGGAGTTCATTATGTATTTTGGATATTAACACCTTATTAGATATATGACTTGGAAATACCTTCTATTCAGTAGGTTGCCTTTTCATTTTGTTGATGATTTCTTTCACTATACAGAAGAGTTCAGTTTGATATACTCCTACTGGTTTATTTTTGCTTAGTTGCCCTTGTCTTTGGAGTCAAATCCAAAAAAGTCATCAGCAAGACTGGTGTCAAAAAGCTTACTACATATTTTTTCTTCAGTTTTACAGTTTCAGATCTTACATTCAAGAGTTTAATTGATTTTGCTAATTTCTGTATATGGTGTAATACAGTGGTCAGGTTTCATTCTTTTGCATGTGGCTGTCCAGTTTCCCCAGCACATTTGTTACATATTCTTGCCCCCTATACCAAAAATGACTATATGTGCGTGGGTTTATTTTTGAGCTCTCTGTTCTGATCCGTCTGTTTTTATGTTGACAGCATACTGTTTTGATTACTACAGGTTTGTAGTATATTCAAATGTGGGATTGTGATACCTCCAGCTTTCTTCTTCTTCCTCAAGACTGTTTTGGTTACTTGGGATCTTTTGGGGTTTCATACAAACAATAGGATTATTTGATCTATTTCTGTGAAAAATGCCATAAATTTTCAGAGGGATAGCATTTAATATATAAATTGCTTTGGCTAATATGGACATTTTAATAATATTAAGTCTTCTAATCCATGAGCATGAAATATTTATTTGTGTCTTCTTCAATATCTTTCATCAATGTCTTCTAGTTTTTGGTGCCCAGAAATTTCACCTCCTTGGTTAAATTTATTCCTAGGTATTTTATTCTTGTTGATGCAAATGTAACTGGGATTGTTTTCTTGGGTTCTCCTTCTTGTACTTTATTGTTAGTATATAAAAACAAAATAGATTTTTGTATACTGGTTTTGTGCCCTGAAACTACTGAATATGCTTATTAGTTCTCACAATTTTTGGTAGATTCTTTGGGATTTCCTATATACATAAACATGTAATCCACAAATAGTGAGAGCAGCTTTGGCTAATATGGGCATTTTAATAATATTAAGTCTTCTAATCCATAAGCATGAAATATTTATTTGTGTCTTCTTCAATATCTTTCATCAATGTCTTCTAGTTTTTGGTGCACAGAAATTTCACCTCCTTGGTTAAATTTATTCCTAGGTATTTTATTCTTGTTGATGCAAATGTAACTGGGATTGTCTTCTTAGGGTCTCCTTCTTATACTTTATTGTTAGTACATAAAAACAAAATAGATTTTTGTATACTGGTTTTGTGCCCTGAAACTACTGAATATGCTTATTAGTTCTCACAATTTTTGGTAGATTACTTGGGGTTTCCTGTATATAAAAACATGTAATCCACACAGAGTTTTCTTTTTCCTTTCCAGTATTCTATTTCTTCATGATTCAGTCTTAGAAGGCTGTATATTCTAGGAATTTATCCATTTCTTATATATTGTCCAATTTGTTGGCGTATAATTGTTCACAGTAATCTCCAATGAGCCTTTGTTTCTCTTTGGTATTAGTTGTAACTTTTGCTCTTTCATTTCTGATTTTATTTGAGCCCTCTATCTTTTTCTCAGAACGTCTCACCAATGTTTGTCAATTTTATCTTGTCAAAGAACAAGCTCTTTGTCTCACTGATCTTTTGTATTGTCATTTTCAGTCTCTACTTCATATATTTGGCCTCTGATCTTTATTATCTCCTTTCTCTTACTGAGTTTGGGCTTTGTTTATTCTTCTTTCTAGATTCTTTAGGTGCAAAGTTAAATTGTTTATGTGGGATTTTTCTTGTTTCCTAAGATAGGCCTGCATGGCTAGAAACTTACCCATTAGAATGGAACTGGAGAGTGTGATGCTAAGTGAAATAAGCCATACAGAGAAAGACAGATACCATATGTTTTCACTCTTATGTGGATCCTGAGAAACTTAACAGAAACCCATGGAGGAAGGGAAGGAAAAAAAAAAAGAGGTTAGAGTGGGAGAGAGCCAAAGCATAAGAGACTGTTAAAAACTGAGAACAAACTGAGGGTTGATGGGGGGTGGGAGGGAGGGGAGGGTGGGTGATGGGTATTGAGGAGGGCACCTTTTGGGATGAGCACTGGGTGTTGTATGGAAACCAATTTGACAATAAATTTCATATATTGAAAAAAAAAAAGAAACTTACCCATTAGAACTGCTATTGCTACATGCCATAGATTTGGGTATGTTGTATGTCCATTTTCATTTGTTTCAAGGTATTTTTTTATTTTTCCTTTCACTGACCCGCTGCTTATTTAGTAATTTGTTTTTCAATCTCCACATATTTGTGATTTTCCCAGACTTTTGTCTTCTAGTTGATTTCTCATTTCATATCATTGTGGTAAGTGAAGATCTTGATATGATTTCAATCTTTTTAGATTTATTGAGACTTTTTCGGTGGCCTGACATGTTATCTATCCTGCAGAATGTTCCATATGCACTCGAGGAGAATGTGTTATCTTGCTGCATTAGGATGAAATGTTCTGTACTTATCTATTAAGTCCATCTGGGCTCATGTATCATTTAAGGCCAGTATTTCCTTATTGATTTTCTGTCTGAAAAATCTAAACATTGATATAAGTGGGGAACTAAAGTCATCTATCTACTATTATTATACTGCTGTCAATTTCTCCCTTCAGGTGTTAGTATTTGCTTTACATATTTAGGTGCTCTTATATTGGGTGTGTGAATCTTTACCAATGCATCTCCCCTTGGATTGATCCCTTTATCATTACATAATGCTCATCTTCATCTTTTATCAGAGTCTTTGTTTAAAGTCTATTTTGCCTGATATCATATTTACCTCAGCTTTCTTTTGGTTTCCATTTGCAGGAAATATCTTTTTCTATCCCTTCACTTTTAGTCTGTGTGTGTTTAGAACTGAAGTGAGTCTCTTGTAGGCAGCATATAGATAGGTCTTTTTTTTTTTTTTTTACCCATTCAGCCACCCTATGTTTTCTGATTAGAGCATTTAGTCCATTTCCATTTAAAGTAATTATTGATAGATATGCCATTTTGTTCATTGTCTTCCGGCTATTTCCATAATTCTTCTCTCTCCCTTTCTTCTCCAGATCTTCCCTTGTGGTATGATGACTCTCTTAATTTCTTTTCTCATTATCTTTTGTGTATTTATAATAGATTTTTTTTTTTGCTTTGTGGTTACCATAGGGCTCACATAACAGCCTACATATATAAACGTCTATTTTAAGTTGACAGCAATTTAAATCTAAATGCGTTCTAAAACTGCATTTTTACTTCCCTTCCCATGTTTTGTTTTTGATGTCACATTCTACATCCATTTTGTGTCCCTTATCTAATTATTGTATAGTTATTTTTACTGCTTTTGTCTTCTAATCTTTATACTAGTTTTATAAGTAATTAATCTGTTACATATACTACCTGTACCTGTGAGATTTTCACTTTCATATGTTTTCTTATTAGTAACGACCACCCTTTCTTTTCAGTTTAAAGAAGCCCCTTTAACATTTCCTGTAAGGCCAGTTTAGTGGAGATGAACTCCTTTAGCTTTGCTTATCTGAAAAACTCATGATCTCTCCTCAATTCTAAAAGATAATTTTCCAGTTCACGTTCTCGGTTATAAGTTTTTTCCCTTCGGCACTTTAAATAATCATGCCACTCCCTTCTGGACAGCAAAATTTTTGCTGACAAATCTGCTGAAGAACTTATGAGGGTTCCCTTGTATGGGGAAAGTTGTTTTGTTCTTTCTTTTGAAATATATTCCTCTGTTTCTTCATTTTGCTTGATTCTCAGTGTTTATCTCTGCATATGAGGTAAAACGGCTACCTCTCTCAATCTTGAGGGAGCGCCCTTATATAGGAGTTGAACTGATCATTCAACCTTACCCTAGTACTTGGTTATCTCTTGGACCTTTGTGATTGTCTAAGCAACTTGATTATTCCTTATAGGTCCCAGTTATTGAGGTTGTCCTAAGACCTGTCAGTGCTCCAAGAAGAGGGATCTCAGTCAACTCATACTTGTAGGCTGATTAAAAACCAGACCTTCAGGCAACAACCTTTAAAGCCTGTAAAACAGAGATAACATCAAGACAGCAAAGTAGGAAGATCCTAAGCTCACTTCTTCCCGTGGTCACAACAAAACAACTCTCTCTCTCTAAAAATGGGCTAAAGACTAGTAGAACAGCTAGAAATTCATAAAGAAAAAGCCACGTCAAGATGAATAGAAATGGCAGAGACACAGTCTGGTCAACCCACACCCCCCACTGGGAGACCGAGATATAGGAGGAATATCACAAATATGGAAGTGCTCCCTGAGGAGTGAGAGGATCAAGCCCCACATCGGGCACCACTGCCCTGGGGACCTGTACTAGGAAAACAAGCTGCCCCTATAATGTCTAGCTTTGAAAATCAATGGGGGGTAACTCTGGGGAAGCTGGAAGGTTATAGAAAACCAAGACTGTGCTCTTAAAATACTGATGCACAATCTCACTTGCTCCAAGACTCAGCACAAAGGCAGCAGTGTGAAAGCACCTAGGCCATAAGTGAAAGATATTTACTGACTAATTTTAGGGCATGTGCCACAGAGGTAGGAATCTGTAGGAACTTTCTCCAGAAAGAGCGGCACTGATTGGTGATATTTTTCTTATACTTCTTCGACCTAGGCAATCCAGACCTTATGGGCACTGTTTCTGACACTTTTCATCTACCTTGCTAGCACCACTTGCGTCCCTTGCATTCCCCTGCAGACTCACTCCACCCACACTCTAACCCCTGGCAGACACCCCTCCAAAGTAGCTTCTGCCCCACCACACCTGACAGGCAGCCTCAGCTGGCACCGGAACCCTTACAAAGATGCTCCCACTTACCAGCATGCCCAAAGCAGCTGTGGTCAGGCCTCTCAGTCACCCAAGCCAAAGGCCAGCCCAATCGACCAGTGTGCCCACAGCAGTCATGCCCCAGCCATGCAGAAGGGCAGACAGCCCATAGAGGAGACACCCCTGGGGCACCTCCTTCTGGTGACTAGGAAGGACTGAACTTCTCAGCCCCACAGGGCACCTTCCAAATAAGGCTGCTCCTTCACAACCAGGAAACATAGCTCATCTACATAATATATAGAAACACAGAGGCAAAATGAGGAGACAGAGGAATATGCCCAAGTAAAATAACAAGATAAAACCTCATAAAAAGAGCTAAACAGGGGCGCCTGGGTGGCTCAGTCGGTTAAGCGTCCGACTTCAGCTCAGGTCACGATCTCGCGGTCCGTGAGTTCGAGCCCCGCGTCGGGCTCTGGGCTGATGGCTCAGAGCCTGGAGCCTGTTTCCGATTCTGTGTCTCCCTCTCTCTCTGCCCCTCCCCCGTTCATGCTCTGTCTCTCTCTGTCCCAAAAATGAATAAACGTAAAAAAAAAAAAAAATTAAAAAAAAAAAAAAAAAAAAAGAGCTAAACAAAATAGAGATAAGCAATCTACCTGATAAAGAGTTCCAAGTAATGGTCATAAAGATGCTCATTAAACTCAGGAGAAAAATGGATGAACACAGAACTTCAATAGTAATATAGAAAACATAGAAAGGAACAAATCAGAGCTAAAGAATACAATAACTAAAAGGAAAAATACACTAGAGGGAATCAAAAGCAAATTAGATGATACAGAATATCAAATAAGTGTTCTGAAAGACAGCGTAGTAGAAATCACCCAACTTGAACAGCAAAAAGAAAAAGAGAATTTTTAAAAGATGAAGCTATTTTAAGGGACCTCTGGGAAAACATCAAGTGTACTAGCATTTGCACTATAGATGTCTCAGAAAGAGAGAGAGAGAGGCAGAAGACTTGCTTGAAGAAATAATAGTTGAAAATTTCCTTAATCTGAGGAAGGAAACAGACACCCAGGTCCAAGAAACACAGGGAGCCCCAAGCAAGATGAATCCAAAGAGGTCCCCACTAAGATACGTAATACTTAAAATGTCAAAAAATTAAAGATAAAGAGAATCTTAAAAGCAGCAAGAGAAAAGAAACTGTCAGCTGAACGCTTGACAGAAACTTTGCAGGTCAGAAGGGAGTAGATTGATACATTGAAAGTGCTGAAAGGAAAAAGCCTACAATCAAGAATACTCTACTTGGCAAAATTATCATTCAGAATGGAAGGAGAGATAAGATTTTCCCAGATAAACAAAAGGTAAAAAAAATTCATCACAACTAAACCAGCCTTATAAAAAGAGTTAAAGGGATTTCTTTAAGCAGAAAAGCAAAGCAAACGTATAATAAAAGTATTTGGTCAACCACTTATAAAGCCAGTATAAAGGTTAAAAGAAAACAGTAGTGAAAATCAACTATGTGTGTGTGTGTGTGTGTGTGTGAGTGTGTATACGCACACACAACTATATATCTACTGTATATATATATAAATCAACTATACATTTATAATAACTGGTGACGGTTGAGGGAACGTAGCACTTTAAGAAAGTGTTTGAACTTAGGTGAGCATAAACTTAAAATAGACTGCTATATGTTTAGGGTGTTACATATAAACTTCATGGTAATTAGAAACCAAAAACCCATATGAGATATACAAAAAATAAATAGAAGGGAATCCAAATATAGCACTAAAGAAAGTCATCAAATCACAAGGAAAGAAAGCAAGAAAAGAAGAAAGGAACAGAGAAGAACTACAAACACAACCAGGAAACAATGGGCAAAATGGCAATAAGTACACTCCTATCCATAATTACTTTAAATGTAAGTGGACTAAATTATACTCCAATCAACAGACCCTGTTGTTGGGTAACCAACATTTTTCACAAAACTAGAATAATACTAAAATTTGTACTGAACCACTAAAGACCCTGAATATCCAAAGCAATCTTGGGAAAGAAAAACAAAGCTAGAGGTATCTTAATCCAAGATTTCAAGATATACTATAAAGCTGTAATAATCAAAACAGTGTGGTACTGGCACAAAAACAGACGTACAGATCATTAGAACAGGAGAGAGCACAGAAATAAATCCACATTTATTTGTCAATTAATCTACAACAAAGGAGGCAAGAATATAAAAGCAAAAGACAGTCTCTTCAACAAATAGTAGGAAAACTGGACAGCTACATGCAAAAAAATGAAATTAGACCACTTTCTTACACCATACACAAAAATAAACTCAAAATGGATTAGGGACTTAAATGTGAGACCTGAATCCGCAAAACTCCTAAGAAGAAAATATAGGCAGTAATTTCTCTGACATCAGCCATAGGAAAATTTTTTCTAGGTATGTGTCCTCACACAAGAAAGACAAAGGCAAAAATAAACTATTGGAACTACACCAAAATAAAAAATGTTTGCACAGCAAAGGAAGCTATCAATAAAACAAAAAGAAAACCTACTGAATGGGAGAAGATATTTACAAGTGATATATCTGATAAGGCATTAATATTCAAAATATATAAAGAATTCACACAACTCAACACCAAAACAAAAAAAAAGCAAATAATCTGATTTAATAAAAAATGGTCAGAAAACCTAAATAGACATTTTTCCAAAGACATCTACTGATGGCCAACAGTATACATGAAAAAAATGTTCAACATCACTAGTCATCAGAAAAATGCAAATTAAAACCACAATGAAATATCACTTTACAACTGTCAGAATGACTAAAATCAAAAACACAGGGGCGCCTGGGTAGCTCAGTCAGCTGAGCATCCAACTCTTGATTTCAGCTCAGGTCATGATTCCAGGGTTGTAGGATAGAGAAGTGTGGAGCCTAACTGGGATTCATATTCTCTGTCTCTCTCTCTCTCTCTCCCTCTCTCTCTCTCTCTCTCTTTTCTCTCTCTCTCTCTCACACCCTCTGCATCTCTCCCCTGCTCACACACACTCTCTCTAAAAATAAAAAGATAAAATTAAAAAAATAAAAACAGAAATAACAAGTGTTAGCAAGAATAAGGGAAAAAAAAAACCCTCGTGCACTAATGACAGGAACGTAAATTGGGGCAGCTACTGTGGAAAACAGTATGGAGGTCTGTCAAAAATAAAAAATAGAATTACTATACAATCCAGTAATTCCACTACTAGGTATTTATCCAATTATATCAAAACACTAATCTGAAAAGATATATGCACCCCTACATTTACTGTAGCATTATTTACAATAGCCAAGATATGGAAGCAGCCCAGTGTCCATCAGTAGATGAATGGATAGAGTAGAGGTGATATATATATATACCGTGGAATATTACTCAGCCACAAACAGGAATGAGATCTTACTATTTGCAAAAACATGGATGGACCTAAAGGGAATAATGATAAGTGAAATAAGGGTCTTGTTGAAACAAGACAACAAATTTGTTGAAACAAATGAAACAAAGAAAAAAAGAGACAAACAGAAAAAGAGACTCTTAAATACAGAGAACAAACTAGTTGCCAATGGGGAGGTGGGCAGGGGAGGAATGAAACAGATACAGGATATCAAGAGTACGGTTATTTAATGAGCACTGAGTAATTTGTAGAACTGTTGTCATTATACTGTACACCTAAAACTAATATGATACTGTATGTTAATTATACTTGTTAAAAATTTAAAAATAAAATAAACTTTAAAAAGACATAGGTAGCTAAATGGATTTAAAAAAAAAAACAAGACCCATCTATATGCTGCCTACAAAGGACTCACATACAAAGTGAAGGGATGAAAAAAGCTATCCCATGCAAATGGAAACAATGAGAAAGCTAAACTAGCAATACTTAGACAAAACAGGCTTTAAAAGAAAGACTAACAAGAGATAAAGAAGGGCATTACATAAAGATAAAGGGATCAATCCAGCAAGAGGATGTAGAAAACAAATGAACAAACAGAACAGAATTGTAAGTATGGAGAACAAACTGGTGGTTGCTGGAGGGGTGGGGTGCGGGGAGTGGGTGAAACAGGTGAAGGGGATTAAGAGCCACAAACTTCCAGTTAGAAAATAAATAAGTCACAGGGATGTAAAGTGCAACCTAGGGAATACAGTCAACAATACTGCAATAATTTTGTGTGGTGACGGGTGGTAATTAGACCTGTCGTGGTGATCCTCTCATAATGTACATAAATGTTGAATCACTTGTTGTACCCCTGAAACGAATATAATGTTATATGTCAACTATATTTCAATGAAAAATGTCTTACATATGAAAATGATACATGAATAAATAAGCATAATGCAAAAATACCCAGTCTTACGGAACAACAATCGTTAGCCCCTTTGGCCTCTAGACCAGGCCATCCGGAGGTATCTCCTTGGCAAGAGGTGCAAAGACCAAGGTCCATGGAGTGTGTAAGCTCCTTCCTGGGAGGTATAGGTGAGCTGTAATGAGGCCAAGGAAGAGCACAGAGATGACAGCTCCTGACTTGCATTCCCTGGGAGCAACTGCACAGCACCTACATGTGTGGTAAAGCGGAAGCCTGCCCCTCAGGCTGAAGCTCTGTGACCCGTAAATCCGCTTTTTTCACAGGAAGACTGTTTCAGTCTGCTGTCTCATGCCCTGAGGGTACAGAATTAACTCTCTGATTGTTTCACCCAGGGAGCCCAGAAATGCATACCCTCCTGGCCACCAGAGCCTGCAACCTCTGGCTTTAGTGGGGCTGCAGAAAAACTGTGGGGCCAGGGATGCCTACTGGTGCGAGTGGGGCTGTGGGAGAGTGTGGGGGCAAGGCATGCCTCTTGGCTCTAGCAAAATAAAGTGAGTGAAGAAATGCACCTGCCAGGGCCTCCACCCCGGGAGAGAGTCCCAACAGGCCCCTGTAACTCTGGCAGGTGCTCTAAGATTAGCAAATGAATCTCCTTCACACAGGGTGTAGGTGCTTTTCAAACTGCTGCTTTTGCACTGGGTTATGGGGTGAATGAATCTGTACACAAGCCCCAGACCACAGAACCTCAGTTCCCTACAGCCCTTTGGGTCTCCCAGATGTAGGTTCCGTTGGTCTTCAGAGCCAGACATTTTGGGGACTTGTCTCTCTTGTGCAGGTCCCAAGGGTTGGGGTGCCTGATGTGGGGCACAAACCCCTCACTTTTCAGGAAGAAGCTCCACATTTGTGAGATCCCTCCCGATGTGGGTCACCGCACCAGGGATGGGGTTTTTGGCAAGACTGCATGTCTGCCTCTCTTACCCATCTCGGTGTTGCCCTTTTATCTGTTGTTGTGGAGGAGCTGTTGGGCTAGTTTTCAGCTCTTTTTCAGAGGGAACTGTTCTATATGTAGCTGTGGATTTGGTGTATTTGTGAGAGGAGGTGAGGTCAGTGTCTTCCTATACCGCCATCTTAAGCCACTACTTTTGTTGTTGTTGTTGTTTATTTATTCTGAGAGCGAGAGAGAGGGTGAGAGTGTGTGAGCATGCAGGGGAGGGGCAGAGAGACAGGGAGAGAGAATCCCAAGCAGGCTCTGCACTGTCAGCACCAGAGGTGGATGCAGGGCTCAATCTCAGAAACCCGTGAGATCATGACCTGAGCTAAAAGTGAGAGTCGGACACTTAACCGACTGAGCCGCCACGGTGCCCCAACCCCTGCTGCTATTTTAAGAAGAATGAACACTAATTCATCTCAAAGTCTTCCCAAAAAATAGAAGAGGTGGGAACACTTTGTAACTCATTCTACAAGGTCAGCATCACCCTAATACCAAAGTCAGACAAATCCATGACAAGAAAACTACAAATACATTCCCTTGTAAATCTAGAGGCAAAAATCTTCAACAAATACTATCCAATTGAATCTAAGAGCATATTAAAAAGTTTACACATCATAACCAACTAGGACTTATCCCAGGAATTCAGAGTGATTCAACATACAAATATTAATACATCACATAAATAGAAGGAAGTAGAAAAGTTATCTCAATTGATGCAAAAAAAAAATTGTCAGAATCCAACACGCTTTCATGATAAAAATACTCAACAAAATAGGAATAGAAGAAAACTTCCTGAACATAATAAACGACATTTATGAAAAACCTACAGAAAATATTAGACTCAATGGTGAAAGACAAATCAGGAACAAGACAAGGATGCCAGTTTTTGTGACTTCTATTCAACCTTATACTGGAAGTTCTAGCTAGAGCAGTTAGTCAAGAAAATGTCAAGAAAATATTTATATAGCATCAAAATGAATAACCTTCTTAGGAATAACCTTAACCAAGGTGGTGCAAGACTTACCCAAGAAAAACTACAAAATGTTGCTGAAAGAAATTAAAGAAGACCCAAATAAATGTAAAGATATCATGTTCATGGATTGAAAGGCTTAATGTTGATAAAATGTAAATATTACCCAAAGTGATCTACAGATTCAATGTAATTCCTACCAAAACCCCAATGGCTTCCTTTGTAGAAACTGAAAAGCTCATCCTAAAATTCCTATGGAATTTGTGGCAAGGGGCCACAAATTGTCAAAGCAATCTTGAAAAATAAGAACAGATTGAAGGACTCATACTTTCTGATTTCAAAACTTACTACCAAGCTACAGTAATGAAAACTGTGTGGTACAGGCATAAAGACAGACATATAGATCAATGGAATAGAATTTAAAGTCCAGAAATAAACCCTCTACATCTATGATCAGTTGATTTTCAATAGGGGTATAAGACTAGTCAATGAGGAAAGAACAAATAGTGCTAGGACGGCAAGATATAGACGTGCAAAAGAATGGAACCAGATTTTACCTCACACCTTATAAAAAATTTAATTCAAAATTAATCAAAGAATATAGAAAAAAACATACGGATACATCTTCATGACCTTGATTTTGTCGATGGTTTCTTAAATATGACACCAAAAACATAAGCAACAAAAGAAAAAATACATAAATTAGACATCATCAAAATTTAAAATTCTTATGCATTAAAAAATACTACCAAAAGAGTGGAGACAACCTATAAAATAAGGGAAAGTATTTGCAAATCCTATTTCTGATGAGGGTCTAGTATTCAGAATATATAAAGAACTCTTACAAGTCAACAACAAAAAGAAAAACAACCCAATTAAAGATGAACTAAGGATATAAATAGGTATTTTTCCAAAGAAGATATACAACTAGCATACAAGTACATAAAGTGATATTCAATATCACTTAGTACAAAAATGTAAATCAGGGGCGCCTGGGTGGCGCAGTCGGTTAAGCGTCCGACTTCAGCCAGGTCACGATCTCGCGGTCTGTGAGTTCGAGCCCCGCGTCAGGCTCTGGGCTGATGGCTCAGAGCCTGGAGCCTGTTTCCGATTCTGTGTCTCCCTCTCTCTCTGCCCCTCCCCCGTTCATGCTCTGTCTCTCTCTGTCCCAAAAATAAATAAACGTTGAAAAAAAAAAAAATGTAAATCAAAATGACAATGAGATCCTACTTCACACCCACCCAAAAAGTTTAGCTAGAATTGTTTTAATCAACAACAACAAACATTAGTGAAAATGTAGAGAGTGAAACCACCTTTGGTGGTGAAAATGTAAGATAATAGAGTCACTGTGGAAAACAGTTTGGCTGTTCCTCAAAACATTAAACACAGAATTACCATAAGACCCAGAAGTTCCACTTTTAAATATATACTCAAATGAAAACAAGTGTTCAATAAAAAAATTACTTACACACGAATGTTCACAGCAGCACTATTCACAATAGCCAAAGGGTACAAATAACCCAAATATCCACCAACAGATGAATGGATAAACAAAATGTGGTATTTCCATACAATTAAATATTATTCAGCCATAAAAAGGAAAGAAGTACTAATACATGCAAGGATGAACCTTGAAAACATTATGCTAAGTGAAAGAGGCCAGACACAAAGGCCATACGTGATTCCATTTACACGGAATATCCAGAACTGGCAAATCCTTAAAGACAGAGAGTACATTAGAGGTTGCTAGGGGTTGGGGGAAAAGGGACTGGAGACTGCATAGTGAGGTTTCCTTGGGGGTGACTAAAATGTTCTGGAACTAGATAGTAGTGATGGTGGAACAACACTGTGAATATACATGCCACTGAATGACATGCTTTTAAATGGTTAAAATGGTGGATTTTATTTTGTGGGATTTTACCACAATAAAAAATATCTACGCAAGAAAACAATAGGAAATAAGGGAAAACACAATTTACCTAAGAACACTTACAAGAAACCAATTTATCAGAATGAATGAAAACTATGATCAAAATCAACAACAAGATCCTAAAATTAATGAAGATGTTACCTCTACTAACGAGATATACATCTATCAATCCTAGGGCTCATGGAAGAAGAACACAGGGTGCCTAGCTGGCTCAGTCGGTTAAGCATCCAACTTTTGAGTTTGGCTCACGCCATAATCTCATGGTTCATGACATTAAGCCCCTCATCGGGCTCCGCACTGACAGCATGGAGCCTGCTTGGGATTCTCTCTCCCCCCTCTCTCTGCCCCCTCCCCAACTCATTCTCTCTCTATCTCTCTCTCTTTCAAAATAATAAACAAAAACAAACAAACAAAAAAAAGAGCAAGATAACAGAAAAGACCTGAAATGTAGGTAGCAGTGCTCAGAAAATAAGAAGCATCAAACTATGAAAATGATCTCCTGTGGGAGAAGAAAATGGGAATGAAGAGTTATAGGTGCACCTTTGTTAGTACAGAATTCTGAATGACTTAACCCTATACACCATGCGAAGGTATACCTTGATTAAAGGTACATATGAACTAATAGCAAAACAAACAACAAAAAAAACAACTTAGACTCTTTTGTATATCTTTAGTCACTTCTAAAACTATTTCTTACAGATGCAAAATAATGTCAGTGTTCATTTTTTACTTGCAGTGCCCATCAACACAAGAAAGAGTTTCAATACTGATTCATATAGAAAATATGGAAAGGATAGTTCAAACTAAACTATTAGTTTGGTTCCAGATGATTCAGCCTCTCCTATGACACATGTCGGCTGAGTACACTGATTTGAGTAAACCAAACACCTAGGATCACATGGAGGTGAGTATACTACAAAGATTTAAGATACGTAAGGATACCCTTTTCTGATTGTGGTTTTATTCTCTATTTCTACATGATTCAAAACAATCCCTCTATGCATCCAATCATTCATTCAACAGATACTATTAAATACCTATAAAGTGCAAGGTACTTGACTCATTTCGAGTCTTTCCTATGGTTGCTAATCTTTCTGACTTTAGTTTAACAACTGGTCTGATACTGGTCTCCCCTGCTACCTCTATTTCTCCCTAATCTTGATCTCAATGTGTCTAGCCATGACCTAATAATTTGATTACAACATCTTTGCTCTCCTTTATTTGATAATTGTATTTTTTCCTTCATGACTTTGACTTTGAGCCTTATCTCTTAGAGCCTCAGCCAGAAAGGGATAAGCCCTTGCCCCTGACAGCCACAAGTAGAGAAACAATAAAGGTTGACCATCTAGTATCTCTCTCCAGCTACTGTCTCTTACTGTATTGCAGTTTTACTTGTGTCTAATCTGCTTAAACAAAACTGCCATGAATTACCTTTGATTGGCCTTCTACAGGACCCATGGTGTTATAACAGAAAGCACCAGTTTGATAGACTGCATTCATTCCAAAGTACCAACTTGCTGTATCATTTGCATTAATAGGTTTTACTCATTTTTATTACTTACAGTAAATATGTCTTCATGGCCATCCTGAAATTGAGCTCCATCTGTTCCACAAAGATATATAGGCGCTGAACTTCTATGTTGTCCATACAGTATAATATAAACCTGTGAGCTGGTCCCTGAATTTGGCAGGTCACTGGTGATTATGGAAACTTTCCAGTTACTACCTATAGAAGCACAAATAACACACAACACTAAGGCAACTTATAAAAAGAGCAGATAATCATAAAGCCAGGAAAATTCTGAACAGACATAACTTACTCTACTCCATCTCCTTCGGAAAAGTACTATAACACAAGATTTAGATTTGGTTTTTAAAATATTCAATAAAACTATCATGTCCTACACCGTATCTGTGAGGATATTTCCTAGAAGATCTTTAATAATAAAATTAGAGAG
The DNA here is from genome assembly GCF_007474595.2 of Lynx canadensis. NCBI lineage: Eukaryota > Metazoa > Chordata > Mammalia > Carnivora > Felidae > Lynx > Lynx canadensis. The sequence continues at coordinate 76,238,451 of NC_044320.2, forward strand.
ATACAATTATCCTGCCATACTTGGTCATGCCTGGACTCCAAGAGAGTTACTACATAGCTTCTCTTAAGTCCCCTGCATTTTGAAAAAATATTTCTAATACTGTCAGCTCTGACATGTAATATGTGCACTCAGAATTACATCTTTTAAGATCTTTTGAGTTTAGGTATTTTCCAAAGTAAAAAAAAATGTAATAATTTATATAAGCATAAAATAATATAATCATATTTAGGCAATCATAAATTCATAAACTTATATATCATAAAATCATATATATTCATAAATGATAAAATTTATAAAATCATAAAAGGTTTAAATTAGAAGGAATTTAAGAAGTCATCTGGCTGGGGCGCCTGGGTGGCTCAGTCGGTTGAGCGTCCGACTTCAGCTCAGGTCATGATCTCGCGGTCTGTGAGTTCGAGCCCCACGTCAGGCTCTGGGCTGATGGCTCAGAGCCTGGAGCCTGCTTCTGATTCTGTGTCTCCCTCTCTCTCTGCCCCTCCCCTGTTCATGCTCTGTCTCTCTCTGTCTCAAAAATAAATAAAGGTTAAAGAAAAAAAAAAAAAGTCTTCTGGCAATTTCTTCAATTATTGTTTTAAGTATCCTTAATTAACAGACGAAGTAACTGAGTTCCACAAATGTTAAATAAATTTTATATCCCAGCAACAAATAAGCACAGTGCTAGAAAATATATGGCTATGATGAATATAACTAAGATTAACGAAACACTATAGCTACATTGATAGTGGTGTGATATTACTAACTAGAATTTTAATTTAATTAGGTTTCTTTGGAATAAACATCAAGTGTTAATCAATAAGAAAATTGAAATAATGAGAAATTAGGGAATACACTCAAGATTATATAAAAGAAGTAAGAATGTGAGGCAATAAACTTCAGAACCCTGGATTTAAATTACAATTACTCTTTGGACTATGATTTTCTCTCTCCCATATTTAAATTAAAGTTATTTCCCATCTTATTCAAATAGTAATCAAATTCCAAATTTAAGTTTTACTTACATAGTACAATAAATGTATGCTAAGTTAATGCATGTGTTTAAAAATCTATTTTGAAACAGGAAATTCTACTTTATTTCTCCAACACATGACAAAATTCCAAGTTAGGCTACCAACTCATCTTGGCGGACAATCAGTAAATAACCTCATTTTTAAAAATTGAAAGAGGATAACAGGCTATCTTTAACAATGGCAAAAGCAGTTAAAATGCAATTACAAACTACATAACTGGGAAAATTCTAGCTATTTCCTACAGAATAACTAGTATATTAGTGCTTGTTTGAATAAAATGAAATAAAGCTCTTCAGCTTCTGCTCTCTTAGAAATGCACCAAAAGAGTTCAGGGAAGAATCAATACTTGCTAAATGTACAAGGACCAAATCAATAGGGAAAGAAATTGCATTTTCCAACAACTAAGATGGAAAAGGATAAAAAGTATAGGAATAGATATAAAAAAGAATATAATGAAATATGATGTCAGGTTACCATAGGTCCTTGCACCTCTTTAAATCATTAAAACCTTAACCTTGGAAGGGAATGTTGTAAAAACTGGAGTAGAATGTAAGGATCATGAACCAAGATTCATCTTTACTTTTATAAATTATACTCCAATCAATCAATAGCCAACAAGTCACTGAGTCACGACTAGGTGTCCAGTGTCATGGGGAGGAGTAGATGGAAAACATAAAATGATGTCTTTGTCCTCTGTCATTCTGTAACCTATATGAGGTACTAAGGCCAACATACTAAAAGGGAAAAAAATCAGAACTTTTTTTTTAATGTATTTTCTTTTTTAGTTTATTTTTAGAGAAACAGAGAACACACAAGCAGGTGAAAGGGGCAGAGGGGGAGAGACGGACAATCTTAAGCAGCCTCCACATTCAGTGAGGAACTCGATCCCAGGACCCTGGGATCATGACCTGAGCCAGAATTAAGAGTCGGAGACACCCAGTGTCCCAGAACTTTCTTAATATAAGATTTTGGATAAGAGAGGCCAGATCATAGAAAAGCTAACAAAATAAATATGAAAAATAATTTTTGAAGCTGTTCCAAAAAAACAGAAATGGAAGGAAAACTTCTAAACTCATTCTGTGAGCCAGCATTACCCTGATTCCAAAACCAAAGACCTCACTAAAAAGGAGAATTATGGACTAATTTCCCTGAGGAACATGGAGGCAAAAATTCTCAACAAGATACTAGCAAGTTGAATCCAACAATACATTAAAAGAATTATTCACCACAATCAAGTGGGATTCATTCCTGGGCTCTAGGGCTGGTGCAGTATCTGCAAATCATCACATTAATAAAAGAAAGGATACGAACCACACGATCCTCTCAAATAGATGTAGAAAAAGCATTTGACAAAATGCAGCATGCTTTATTGATAAAAACCCTCAAGAAAGGAGGGACAGAAGGAACATACCTCAACTTCATAAAGGCCATATATTAAAGACCCACAGTTAGTATCATCCTCAATGGGAGAAAACTGAGACCCTCCCCCTTAGATCAGGAACAAAAAAGGGATGTCCCCTCTCACCAGTGCTGTTCAACATAATACTGGAAGTCCTAGCCTCAGCAATCGGACAACAAAAAGAAATAAGAGGCATCCAAATCGGCAAGGAAGAAGTCAAACTTTCATTCTTCACAGATGACATGATACTTCGGGAAAACCTGAAGACTCCACCAAAAAACTACTGGAACTGATACATGAATTCAGCAAAGTCACAGGATACAAAATCAACCCACAGAAATCTGCTGCATACACCACTAATGAAGCAGCAGAAAGAGAAATCAAGGAACCAATCCCATTTACAACTGCACCAAAAACCATAATTTTAAAAAGAACTGGCAAGAAAAAATAGTTCAAAGTAAACAAAGAAGGTGCAAAACCTCATGCTGTAATCTCTGTTAAGTAGAAGCCAAGAGAAGAGTGAAACAGAAGATTTTAGGAATTTGGAGGACACCTAACCCAGCTTGCCCAGCAACATTATGGGAGAAAGAAGGTGAGGAGATAAAATTCTAAAAAAACCTTCTTAATCTTCATATCCCATTAGACCCTAATTTGAAACAGAGTAGGTTGAAGGGGTGAGTAAATGGACTGGAGAAAAACAGGATGCAGGGAATGGACAAAGAGCTTGATCAAAGACTCAAACACCGTATCAAATATAGAACAACTCTACAATGTGAATAGTCCTATATATTCAAAAAAATAATAAACTTGTAGTTAATTTCTTTTCACAAAGAACTGCAGGCCCAGATGGTGAATTTTATACCAAACCTTTAAGAAAAAAAAATACCAATCCTACACAAACCCCTTGAAACAGTTCCCAACTCATCATGTGAGATAAGCATTACTTCGATACCAAAGACAAAGGCATAATAAGAAAACTACAGAGCAATAACCCTCATGATTATAAATGAAAATATTCTCAACAAAATACTAGGAAATCAAGTTAACCCCCATCTGCAGGTTTATCCCAAGAACTGAAAGCTTTTAAACATTTGGAAATCAATCAATGTAATTCATCACATTAACAGAATAGGAGAACATGTACCTGATCACCTCAACAGACCCAAAAACAAGCATCTGGCAAAATTAAACTCCCATTCATGATAGAAACTTGTTATTGCAAACGAAAGAAATGAGAAACATGTTACTGAAAACTGGAGTAAAGGGTAGTCTTGTTAGCCGTGAAAGTGGCAGAGGACATGGCTGAATTGTGCTCTATTATTCAGGGGCGCAAACAGAACTTGCAATGATGAACTTGGAGATTTAGGTGAGATTTCCAATCAACATGCAGAAACCGGGGTAGCCTGGTTTCTCCTTGCTGCTTATGGTAAAATTCAGGAGGAAAGAGATAAATTAAGGCAGGAACTGTTAAGGAAAAGGGAACATGCGCTTAATAATTTAGAAAATTCTCAACGAATCTAAATATCTGTTCTGAAAACAGAGCCAAGGACATGGCAGGAAAACTGTTTGCTAAAGAGATCAGGCATGCGATTTATGGATTCAATCAACTCTCTCATCAGAAGCCAGGAGAAAAACTTAGTTATCCAGGAAGACTCTATAGAGTACTCTTGCGCCTAATGATGGGGATTCCCATGACATCCATGGAAGACCAACAAGATTTTCAAGAATTTTATTCCAGCAGATTAAAAGGACAGAGATGTAATGAAATAAAAGAAGAATGACTCTGAGGGCCAAAGTGAGTAGAGTAACTGCTCTGGGGCAAGGCTGCCATCCTGCTGGCCAAGAAGATGGGGCTGTTCCCCTAGTAAGACTGAGGGAACAAAGCAGTACACCATAGGGGTTATTCTCAGGACTTCCAAATGAATGAAATTTGCCCTTCTGGGTTAGACTTCTTGGGACATATGACCCCTCTCTTCCTTCTAATTTCTCCCTTCGGGATTGGGAGTGTCGTTTTTATCTATGCCTGTCCCGCCATTGTATTTTATTATTTTTTAATGTGTATTTATTTTTGAGAGAGCAGGAGTGCAAGTGGGTGACAGAAAGAAAGAGAAGGGGACAGAGAATCGGAAGCAGACTCTGTGCTGACAGCAGACAGCCCCACATGGGGCTCGAACTCAGGAACCGTGAGACCATGACCTGAGCTGAAGTCAGACAGCTAACCGACTGAGACACCCCCCATCACTGTATTTTAGAAGCAGATAACTTGTTTTCTAGTTTCACAGGTCTGTGGATGGAGAGTAATTTTGGCTGAGAATGGATTATACCCAGTGTCTCACCCATACCTGATCCAGATGACATAAAAGATGAAATTTTCAACTTTTTGAGATGATTATATTTAGATGAGTATTTTATACTTAAAGTTGATTCTGGAATCGTTAAGACTTTAAGGACTGTTAGAGTGTGGTAAATGCATTACCCACATGAGAAGGACATAAATTTTCCAGTGCCAGAGGAGAACTGTTGTAGGTTGAACTGCGTCCCCAAAAAGATATGTTCAAGTCCTTACATCTGGTATCTATGAATGTGATCTTATTTGGAAACAGTCATTATAGATACAACCAAGATGAAGTCACGCTTGAGTAGGGTAGACTTCGTTAATTATAACTGGTGCTTTTATAAAAAGAGGAAAAGAGACAAAGAGACACAGGGAAGAATACCAGGCAAAGACTGGAAATACAGTTGCAAATGAAAGAATGCCAAGGACTGCCGGCAGCCACCAAAAACTAAGAACAGGCAAGGAGGACTTTTTCCCCCAAAGCTCTCAGCAACACCATGACACCACCAACATCCTGATTTCAGACTTCTAACATCCAGAACTGTGAAAGAATAAACTCACGTTTTCAAGCCACACTGTCTCCTATAATTTGTTACGCTAGCCCTCAGAAACTAATACAAAAAGTGACAACATAAGCGAATTCTGTTATATAAATAAATATAATTCTGCAATTAAAAGGCACAAAATACGGATACAAAAAGCTGGGTGAATATCAAGCTTTATGCTGATCAGAATCTTGGTCACAAAAGAATATACACTATCTGATTCCACATAAAAGTTTTTAAGACAAACTTAGGTAACAAAAAGCAAATGAATTCTCTTCTGGGGCCAGGAGTGGTGCAATTACCTGCAAAGAGCACGAAGCAACTATTTGGAATGATGTAATTATCCCAGACCTTGAGTGAAGTGGCAGTTACACAAGTAAGTTCAACTGTCAAAACAAATTACACTGGAGACTTAAAATGTGTGCCTTTTGTTTATGTAAATTATACCTCAATACAATTGATTGTTTTAAATGTCAAATAAACAAAAACTTGTAAAAGCCATACTTAAATTGGTAACGTTGGGAAAACAGCCACACAGATGAAAAAGAACTAATTTCTTTCACTTGCAAAGATCTCATACAATCAATAAAACTAAGCTAAACATGAATTTCACAATAGGAAAATGGACAATATGAATGAGTAATTCATTAAAACACACACACACACACAAAGCAGCAAAGACAGAAAATATGCTTACCCTCCCTTACAATTAAAGATAGGCAAATCAAAACAAGACATTGTTTTTCACCTATCAGATTGGCATAAATCTTAAGTTTTAGAATATCTAGTGGCGTAAGAGTGGGCCTTCTCATACTGTTTGGCATCAGTGTACTTTCCTGAACCCTTTTTGAAGGGCAATTTGGCAACATGTATGAAAATTTACAACACATGCCCTGTCACTTAAGAGTTTTACTGCTATAATTTACTGTACAAATATACTCACAAAGATGACAAACTATGTGTACTAAGGATATTCTTCAAGATTCCTTGGAATAGTTAATATTTGGACAAACCACGTAGCTTATAATACACAGGACAAATCACAAAAAAAGCTGCAATGAAATGCTACACAGTACAATGATTTTAAAAGAATGACTAAAGCAATACATGGCACAATTTTACATGGAATCTCAATTTTACAAATAAAAAGGATATCATAGATATATAGATACAGATGGTGACATATGCGTTTAAAATTAGGGGGAAAATTGAAGACCTCTTTGAGTAGCTTTTAGAAGTTGGACCTGGGGAAAGGTTAACTTTTCACTTTATATTTGCCTACACAATTAGATTTCTATCATACTATTTTCACCCTTTTAAATGGGCAAATATGAAAAGGGAAAAAATAGAACTTTAAATGATGAATTGCATACTATACATGAAGAGCTCTTTAGAAACATCAGAATACAGGGAAATTGTGTCTAAATTCTTCAGAGACAAAATAAGGTTTTCTGTGGTTACAAAAATCCTCTCTAGAATTATTCTTTTATGCTTCCAGAATTTCTTACAATCAACTTGCCAACTGTTCTGCCCAGTAAACTATAAGCGACTCACAGACCAAAAATTCTTTGATGACCTACCAGCAATGTCAAACAGGAAGGACAGAACCATTCCTAGAAGTCAGTATGTTGGAACTTCAAATGCCACAGTAAATTATGTGTCTGTGGCCACAAAATAGCATGACTTTTCAATTAATTTGAATAATACCATTGTGAGGGGTGGAAAATAAGAGGAGGAGACTTTTGAAGTCACAGAAGTATACTGAGATCTACACTTTGAAACTCAGTTTTAGATAAGGTAACAACTCCTCTGTCTCAGTTTCTTTATTCAAAAAATGGAAATTATACACTCACTTGATTTTTATGAGAACTATATCAGATAAATTTGTACAGCACATGGTACAGTGTCTGATACATACTAGTCACTTAATAAAGGAAAGTTATTACCATTGTAATTGTCACTGAATTACCTTTTCTATCAACTAGACCATGCATTCTCAATGGGGGCAATATCACTCTCAAAGGAGGAAAACTGGTTCTTAAAGGACAAAAAGCTTAACTATTACAATAGTTTGTGGCTCTTCTAAAACTCAACTTTTTCCAACAAAATATTATTCCTTCATATTTAATTTCTTTCTTAAAAATAATGAGGGGTTCCTGGCTAGCTCAGTTGGTAGAGCATGTGACTCTTGATCTCGGGGCTGTGAGTTCAGGCCCCATGTTGGGTGTAGACATTACTTAGAAATAAAATCTTTTTTTCAAAAGGCAATAATGAAAAGAAAGTTGGGAAAGAATGAATTAGGCTAACGACTTGCTTAAGAATTACATACAAATACTGTTATCAGCTTTGTAAATTTCAAAGAATCAAATGTTTATACAAATTAAAATTAATATCCTGAAGTATAAAACTACAGAAATAGTGCCTGTTCCCATCTACAAGCCTGAATGATTACAATTCATATATGCAGCAATAAAAAGAAACATAAAAGAAAGGGGATCGGCCTTCAGGACATAGTTATGTAGACAGCAGGGTCTATAAGGAAATTTACATTGGTGGGTGTTAGCCAAATATAAATCACAAATACTTGGAATTAAACCATTGGAAATCTTATTCCAAGCAAAGCAACAAGCAAAGAGTGTTTAATCTCAGCTACTATTGTTTGAAGAAGATTGATTGTATGAAATCAGAAGTAGCCATAAAATAAATAACTTCTGAGTAGTAAGAGATATAGGACTAATAGAAAAGAACTGTTTCTTCAATCATGCCACAAAAGGCTTTCTTTTTGCTTTCTCCCTCCTAAAGTAGCAAAATACCAATTTGAAAGCCGAAGACAAAAATGGACTGCTTTAAAAATGGACAGGATCATCGTGTACGGTCCTCTGTTGCACTCTTTTGCACACTAAGTTGAACTGACTGCTGAGTTCTCCGATGGTCTCTATTTTCATCAAGGACTACAAGGACCAAGACCTACTTCAATGGCTCTGTAGTCAGCAGTGAGGGAAAATTCCAAGCTAGGTACTCTGGGCTTTGGTTTCTAGCTATGGTTTGAACAGAGTATGACGAGGGGAGAAATAAAAGAACATAGAGTAACTAAAGCCATTTTAAAAGAGAACAAAGTTGGAAAAATCACACTATCTGGTTCCAAAAATTACTATGAAGCCATAGTAATCAAGACAGTATATTTGGGCATACAAATAGGAACAAAGATCAGTGAAATAAAACAGGGAATACAGAAAATACTCCCAAATATATATGGTTGACTGATTTTCAACAAAAGACTATCCTTTCCAATTCAAAGTATTTCAATGGGAAAAGTATTCCCTTTTAAACAAAAGGTGATGGCGATGCAGGGCTGGTTCAACATTCGCAAATCAATCAACGTGATACATCACATTAACAAAAAAAAAAGAGAAGAACCATATGATCCTGTCAATCGATGCAGAAAAGGCCTTTGACAAAATCCAGCACCCTTTCTTAATAAAAACCCTTGAGAAAGTTGGGATAGAAGGAACATACTTAAAGATCATAAAAGCCATTTATGAAAAGCCCACAGCTAACATCATCCTCAACGGGGAAAAACTGAGAGCTTTTTCCCTGAGATCAGGAACACGACAGGGATGCCCACTCTCACTGCTGTTGTTTAACATAGTGCTGGAAGTTCTAGCATCAGCAATCAGACAACAAAAGGAAATCAAAGGCATCAAAATTGGCAAAGATGAAGTCAAGCTTTCGCTTTTTGCAGATGACATGATATTATACATGGAAAATCCGATAGACTCCACCAAAAGTCTGCTAGAACTGATACATGAATTCAGCAAAGTTGCAGGATACAAAATCAATGTCCAGAAATCAGTTGCATTCTTATACACTAACAATGAAGCAACAGAAAGACAAATAAAGAAAATGATCCCATTCACAATTGCACCAAGAAGCATAAAATACCTAGGAATAAATCTAACCAAAGATGTAAAGGATCTGTATGCTGAAAACTATAGAAAGCTTATGAAGGTAACTGAAGAAGATTTAAAGAAATGGAAAGACATTCCCTGCTCATGGATTGGAAAAATAAATATTGTCAAAATGTCAATACTACCCAAAGCTATCTACACATTCAATGCAATCCCAATCAAAATTGCACCAGCATTCTTCTCGAAATTAGAACAAGCAATCCTAAAATTCATATGGAACCACAAAAGGCCCCGAATAGCCAAAGGAATTTTGAAGAAGAAGACCAAAGCAGGAGGCATCACAATCCCAGACTTTAGCCTCTACTACAAAGCTGTCATCATCAAGACAGCATGGTATTGGCACAAAAACAGACACACAGACCAATGGAATAGAATAGAAACCCCAGAACTAGACCCACAAACGTATGGCCAACTCATCTTTGACAAAGCAGGAAAGAACATCCAATGGAAAAAAGACAGCCTCTTTAACAAATGGTGCTGGGAGAACTGGACAGCAACATGCAGAAGGTTGAAACTAGACCACTTTCTCACACCATTTACAAAAATAAACTCAAAATGGATAAAGGACCTAAATGTGAGACAGGAAACCATCAGAACCTTAGAGGAGAAAGCAGGAAAAGACCTCTCTGACCTCAGCCGTAGCAATCTCTTACTCGACACATCCCCAAAGGCAAGGGAATTAAAAGCAAAAGTGAATTACTGGGACCTTATGAAGATAAAAAGCTTCTGCACAGCAAAGGAAACAACCAACAAAACTAAAAGGCAACCAACGGAATGGGAAAAGATATTTGCAAATGACATATCGGACAAAGGGCTAGTATCTAAAATCTATAAAGAGCTCACCAAACTCCACACCCGAAAAACAAATAACCCAGTGAAGAAATGGGCAGAAAACATGAATAGACACTTCTCTAAAGAAGACATCCAGATGGCCAATAGGCACATGAAAAGATGTTCAGCATCGCTCCTTATCAGGGAAATACAAATCAAAACCACACTCAGGTATCACCTCACGCCAGTCAGAGTGGCCAAAATGAACAAATCAGGAGACTATAGATGCTGGAGAAACGGGAACCCTCTTGCACTGTTGGTGGGAATGCAAATTGGTGCAGCCGCTCTGGAAAGCAGTGTGGAGGTTCCTCAGAAAATTAAAAATAGACCTACCCTATGACCCAGCAATAGCACTGCTAGGAATTTATCCAAGGGATACAGGAGTACGGATGCATAGGGGCACTTGTACCCCAATGTTCATAGCAGCACTCTCAACAATAGCCAAATTATGGAAAGAGCCTAAATGCCCATCAACTGATGAATGGATAAAGAAATTGTGGTATAAATACACAATGGAATACTATGTGGCAATGAGAAAAAATGAAATATGGCCTTTTGTAGCAACGTGGATGGAACTGGAGAGTGTAATGCTAAGTGAAATAAGCCATACAGAGAAAGACAGATACCATATGGTTTCACTCTTATGTGGATCCTGAGAAACTTAACAGAAACCCATGGAGGAGGGGAAGGGAAAAAAAAAAAAAAAGAGGTTAGAGTGGGAGAGAGCCAAAGCATAAGAGACTCTTAAAAACTGAGAACAAACTGAGGGTTGATGGGGGGTGGGAGGGAGGGGAGGGTGGGTGATGGGTATTGAGGAGGGCACCTTTTGGGATGAGCACTGGGTGTTGTATGGAAACCAATTTGTCAATAAATTTCATAAAAAAATAAAATAAAATAAACAAAAGGTGATGGAATAATTGGGTATCCATATGAAACAAAATGAGCCCTGCCCCTTACTTCCTACCATATGCAAAAAAATAACTTTAAATGGGTCAAACAGACCCAACATAAGAACTAAAACTAAAAAATTCCTAAAACACAGAAGTAAATCCCATGACTGGGGCCAGGCAGAGGTCTCCCAGATAGAGTTTGAAAGACATAAACCACAAAAAGAAAATAACTGAACTTTACCAAAATTAAAAACTTTTGCTTATTGAAAGTCTCACCATTTAAAAAAAAAAAAGGAAGAAAAGGCCAGCTATAGACTGAGAGAAAATATCTGTAAAACCAATATCTGAATATGTTGTGCCCAGAATACACGACTAGGACTACAAGCGCCCAACAGAAGAGTTGAAAAGACACTGTACCACAAAAGACAGGTCAACGGCAAACATTAATAGTCACTAGAGAAATGCAAATTAAAACCACAAAGAGACATCACTAAACACACACTGAAATGAAAGGACCGATAATACCCAGTACAAAGAAGAATACAGAGCAACTGGAATTCTCATACACTGCTGGTGTGGGATATGAAAAGGTACAGCCGCTTGTGAAAACAGTTGGCAATTTCTGATAAAGTTAAACATACAACCTAGCAATTTCACTTCTAGATATTTGCCTAGGAGAAATAAAAGCATTCCCTGTAAAAGGGCTTATATATGAATGTTTACATAACTTATGTTCATAATAGCTAAAAACTAGAAATAATACAAATAAATGTCCTTTAACTGGTGAATGGATAAACGAACATATAATGGCATAACACTCAGGAATGAAGAAAAACTGCTGATTCAGGTTAACAACATTAATGAATCTCAAAAGCATTTTGCTAAGTGATAGAAGCAGACATCAAAGATTACATTCCATATGATACTGTTAACACAGCAGTCTAGAAAAAATATGAAACTTACGGAAAATAAATCAGTGGTTTCCAAGGAGACTGACTGCAAGGGGGCATGAAAAACCTTTCTGGGGTGATGTACATATTCTAGATCTTGACTGTACTGGTTACAGGACTGCATATTTGTCAAAACCATTAAAACATAGGCAAAATTGGAGGGTTTATTAAATGTAAGTTATACCTGAATAAAGCGGGATTTTTTTTTAGAAAAGAGAGAAAAAAGGAAAACAGGAAAGAAAAATTGAGGGACTAATTCAGAGATTCATCATCTTCAGATGATATTCATAGTGGGAAATCTAAAATGAAAGGACAAAGAAACAGTTATAAAACAAATCTCCGGAACTGAAGAATATGGGGTACTGAATGCTTAGTATAGCAAATGAAAAATATACTTACACCAATGTGCATCTTTGTGAAATTTCAGAATACCAGAATAAACAGAAGGTCCTAAAAGCTTTTTGGAAAGAGAGTCAAATAGATTGAAGCAGAAATGAGAATGGCTTAGCACTTTTCACATTGGGTTGGAAGATAAAGACAAACGAAGAAAGCTTTCAAAATCTTATTTCCAACCTATAATGCTGTATCACTTTTGTCAGTTAAATATGAGAACAGAATAAAGGTAGCTTCATATATTTAAGATCTCCCAAAATTTTACCTTCTGTGCATTCTTCCCTATAAACTATCAGAGAATTTGTTCTATCAAAACTAATACCTAAACTAATAGTAGGATGTGGGTTTCAAGAAATAGGACATTCAATATAGAGAGGGAAAGATTCCCAGGATGTTGCTGAAGAAAAGCTTCAGAATGATAGGTGTGGAGAGCAAACATTTCGTCTTGGATGAAAAGAGATGGGGTAGGGTATGAAGGAACTTTAAGAAGAATGCCTCCAAGACAACTAATGTCCCCAAGGAGGGAAAAATAGAATAAAAGAACTGACACACACATCTATGTTGATAACAGATTAACAGCCCTGGAGAAGGGCTGTAATGAATGCGTGATAATCAATTTTTAACTTCAGGGAAAACAAGAAGTAGTCAAGAAAGGAAATACAGTCAAAGCACATAAAGCGCCTCAATTTAGAAGCAATATTTACATGGCAATTAAAATTAAAACTCTGAATAGTGATTTTTTTTAATGTTTATTTATTTTTGACAGAGAGAGACAGAGCATGAGCAGGGGAAGGGCAAAGAACGAGGGAGACACAGAATCTGAACCAGGCTCCAGGCTCTAAGCTGTAAGTATAGAGCCCACTGCGGGGCTCGAACCCATGAACCGGAGATCATTACCTGAGCCAAAGTTGGATGCTTAACCAACTGAGCCACCCAGGTGCCCTGATTTTTAAAAATTATAACATTATTGGGAGGAACAGGGACAGAAGTAGAAGGTGGGAGATCAATAAACAAAATCTAAAATTGAAAAAAATCAGTATTTTCAGAAATAAATAACAGAAGAAAGAGTTAAAAGTTTTAAAAAGTAGATGCCTCTATGGAGTCGGAATTAGTTATGTAAAAGGTCAGAAAGTGGTCTATTATTTTTTATTTTGAGGCTTGTATTTCCTTTTTTTTTTTTAATGTTTATTTTCAAGAGACAGAGAGAGAGAGAGAGAGAAGAGAGAAGCAGAGAGAGAGGGAGACACAGAATCCGAAGCAGGCTCCAGGCTCCGAGCTGTCAGCACAGAGCCCGACGCAGGGCTCGAACTCACGGACTGTGAGATCGTGACCTGAGCCAAAGTCGGCCACTTAACCGACTGCGCCACCCAGGCATCTCTTGAGCCTTGTACTTCTGACTTTTCAAAACTAATTATACATGTATAACTTTAATGAAAAAATAAAAATATAAAAGGAAGGATTCACCATTCAAAGAACTGGCCGGATAATCGGCCAGTGCAGGCCTACTATGTGGTTTTGGCTCTTAATGCCCTACAGAAACTAGTGGACCAGCTGTCTGCAGATACCTGCCAACTAGGCAGTCCCGGAGGATCCCATTCCTATCTCATTCAAGACCACTCAAGGGTTAAGTCAGTGCTATCAAGATGTTCCATATCACTCCACATACTTCATATCAATTAGACACTTTGTGTTAACCCAGCTTAGCCCAGGTCAAAGCCTATGCTAGAATTACACCTGCTGGACCGCCAACAAGGTGTATCAGGCTGATTCCAATAATAACCTTTTGAAGGAATAGAGTGGCAGCCTGAAACCACACAGTGCTATACTATATCGTAACTTCCAGAAGGGTGGAAAGAGGGAGCATAAGTTCAATGAAATATAGGCCAGAGCTCAGTATGCACATCAGTGTGAAATAATGAGTGAATAGAGAGAAAGTAAGCAAAGCCATGAAATAACAAATCTACAGAGCTTTCTGTTGGTCCAAGTCATTCTATTTTTTTGACAGAATTCCCACTGCCTTACATTTAAACGCGAGTATTCCCAATATCATATAAATGAGGTGGAATTATTCCTTTGAATTTTCTACACCACATTCATAAGAATACATGGGATATTTTTTGCACATAAGTATGCATGTGTGTGTATGTGTACTCCTTTATGTGAATATATAGAATTAAATGTCACTTATTTCTTATTAGCCATTTTCAGTCTTAATGTAATAAAATTCCTGCAATGTGCAAGTCATGTTTCTCCATGAATCTAACATCCTAATTTATTTGGTTATACTGATTCACCTTTAGCTTTAAGCACTCTTATTTATGTAGTAGTCTATAGATTCCAGCAATCCATCAATACTACTCTGACAGGAGAGACATCGCCAAGATGATGGAGTAGGAGACCCCGTCTCCATCCTCCCACAAAGATCAACAATTAGACAGCTATCCAAGCAAAAACAACTCTGGGAGAGCTCAGGAATCCACTTGAGCAACTTCAGCAACAGAGTGAACCAAACACCTGAAAATAACCACACAAAAAGGAAAATACAGCTTCATTTGGTCTATGTCACCTCATCACCCAGGACACCACCGCCCAGCACCAATAGGAAACGCCACAGCGACAAAGAATTTCCCTCACCAGGAAAGGGAGAGCAGGGTGAACAAACAGCTCCCCCAGCCCTTTGGGGCACCACCTGAAAGACCCACTTTGGTTTCACCCCACCTAGAGACTGGTAAGGCTGAGACGTACAGAGATGGCGAGGAACAAGGACTAAGAACAGGGGCTCCCAGTACAAGCCTTGTGGCCCAAGTGCGACCACGGTTCCGACGGACCTGCTCCCCAGAGGATCTCGGCAGCTTTCACCACTGAAGAGATCAATGGCCAGCACAGCCCCCACAGGCCCCCTCCAGATTTCACCAGTTCTGCCCCTCAGGCACTTGTATCTAAACGTACCAGCCACCTGATCCCTTCCCCGCTGCCTCCCACCCACCCCTCCTGAAGACTGGGATCCACACCAGCAGCTAACGCACAGGCCTGTAAAGCTGTGCGAGCGCAAGATGCCAGTCTAGACGTCTGTGGCTGACCTCCACCGCGCACGCCGAGGGCCAGCATCTCTGGCTACGTCCCTGCTCTCAAAGAGCCTGCCTCTCGTCACCAGGCCCTACTGCCACACGTAGGCCCATGGCAAGTTCTTGGTGCCATGGCACTGCACGCGGACCGCCAAGGCCCCCACAGCTATCTGTAGGCCCAGATTCAGTCTGATCTCTAGTCACCAGCCTGAGCCACTGGGCTCACCCGTGGCTAGCCAGAGGTGCCAGCTGTGCACCTGAATGCTACCAGCCCAACCCTCACCATGGCCTCCACTGCCACGTGCATGCCTGTGGGAATACCCTGCAGCCACGGGGTGCACGCCAACGGACAGACCCACTGACGACTGCGGGCCTCATTCCAACCCAATTTCCTGTCACTGGCCTGCACCGCCGGGCTCACTGTGCTTCTACATGCTCTCAGCCTGACTCCTGACAACGAGCCTCCACTGCTGGGCAACCAAGGTGAGACCCAGCGGCCACAGTAGTGCGTGCCAGCAGCCAGGGTCCACCTAGCTATTTGATAAAACACACACACACACACACACACTCTCTCTCCCTCAGAAATAAAATTTTCTAAAGTGCATTTTTAAAAGTCATGGACACTAATGGCTCTTCTGAAAAAAAGAACTAACATGTGATAGTTCGGGAAGAAAAATTAGGAGAATCATGGGCTCACCTTGCTCTATGGACAAACTAAGATAACAGCTCTATCTGTACAACTAACTCTGAAAATGACCTGTAGCAGAACAGACCTTCCACAGTTAGTTGTGGAGAAAAGGCCACACCAAAAAAGGTATGAGGGGCAAAGACACAGTTGGGAACTAAACTCCTGGCAGGACTATCCACAAACAGGAGGGACGCCCCAAAAGCACAGAGAAGCAAAAGGATCAGACCCCACACTAAGCACCCCAGGCACTGGGGACCTGCACTGGAAGGATGAAAACCAGTAGGGCTTAACTTTGGGAGTTTTAAAAATCAGGGGTGCCTGGGTGGCTCGGTCACTTGTTCGTGATCTCACAGTGGGGTGGGTTCGAGCCCCGCGTCGGGCTCTGTGCTGACAGCTCGGAGCCTGGAGCCTGCTTCGGATTCCGTGTCTCCCTCTCTCTCTGCCCTTCCACTCGTGCTCTGCCTCTCAAAAATAAATAAACGTTAAAAAAAATTTTTTTAATAAATAAATAAACTCAGTAGGGCTTAACTCCAACAACTCTACAAATTAGTGAGCTTAATGTCAAAAGAGCTAGAGGACAACAGGAAACGGAGTCTCTACTCTTAAATATCCAGCTAATAAATAACTCAGCCTTAGACACAGCAAAGCAGCAGCATTTTGAAAATCACCTGAGGTCTATGTGAAGGTTTACCGACTAATCTTGGAATATGTGCTGCAGGGGTAGGGATCTTCAAGAGATTTTTCCAGAAACAAAAGTGCTGCCAGACGCCGTTTCTCTTTCCCACCCCCAGTCTAGATAGCCAGATGTTTGTGGGAGCCAGTGCTAACACGCTCCTATCTACTTTGTTAGCACCACATGCCCTACCCCAGTGTTCCCTTGCGGACCGCCCCACCCAACCTACCTGCCTTAGCAGCATCCCTCCAAAGCAGCTCCTGCCCAGCCATACCACGTGAGGATCCCTGGCAGGAACCAAGAAAACGGGGAGGGGATAGATAACCCCAGACACCAGTGAGCCCTGCGGTTCTCATAGCCCAGCCTCCTGGCTGGCTGCCAAGAGAGCAAGTCCTGTCCTTCGGTGCACCTGCAGCTGAGGTGGGAAGCAAACTGCAGACAGCTAGTCTTACTGCTGGTCCCATCCACCAAAGAGCCTAGAGTGACGTCAGACAGGCCTCTCAACAGCACGAGGACCCTGCCCGGTGCACCCACAGTGGGCAAAATGGGTCACTGCAACTGAGTTAGGCTGAAGGCAACAGTGGCTCAGTCACAAGAGTAGCATGCATGCAACCCACACAGGACACCAACAGAGCCTGATTCTAGAGACCAGGAAGGACTGTGCTAACAGATAACTCATGACCTCTTCTACACAAGACCACTACTCTCAAGACGAGCAGATGTAGCTGATCTGTTCAATACACAGAAACAGAGTTAGACAAAATGAGGAGACAAAGAAATGTGTCACAAATTAAAGAACAAGACAAAAATCCCAGCAAAAGAGCTAAATGAAACAAGGATAAGCAATATGCCTAAGAAAAAATTCAGAGTAATTGTCGTAAAAATACTCACTGGACTTGAGAAAAGAGTGGATCTCAATGAGGACTTCAACAATGAGCTAGAAAGAACGAGTCAGACCTGAAGAGTTCAAGAAGTGAAATTTGAAAGTACACTAGAGGTGATTAAAAGCAGACTAAAGGATGCAGAAAGATAAATTAGTAATCTGCAAGACAGGGCGATAGAAAGCAACTAAGCTGAACAGCAAAAAGAAAAAAGAATAATAAAAAATTAGAATAGGTTAAGGGAGACCAGTGACATCATCAAGCATAATAACATTTACATTATGGGACCCTCAGAAGGAGAAGAACAAAGGGACAGAAAACTTATTTGAAGAAATAGCTGAAAACTTCCCTCATCTAAGAAAGGTAACAGTCATCCAAGTCCAAGAAGCACAGAAGCCCCTAACAAGATGAACCCAAGGAGGGCCACACCAAGATATGTAATAATTAAACTGACAAAAAATAATGATAGAAAATGTTTAATGTGGCAAGAAGAAAGAAACAGTTACATACAAGGAAATCCCATAAGGTTATCAGCAGATTTTTCAGCAGAAACTCTGCAGGCCAGCAGGAAGTGGCATGATACATTTTAAGTGCTAAAAGGAAGAAACCTCTAACCAAAAATACCCTATCCAGCAAGGCTACCATTCATAATGGGCAAGACAAACAAGTTAAAAGGAGTTCATCACCATTAAACCAGCCTTATAAGAAATGTTAAAGGGAATGCTTTCAATGGTAAGCAAAGACCATAATTTGAAGAAAATTATGAAAAGAAAAAATTCCACAAATATAAACTATAGTAAAGGTAGTAAATTAATCATTTATAAAACCAGTATGAAGGTTAGAATACAAAAGCAGTATAATCGATTATGATTGTATCTAAAAAAAATCAGTCAAGGGATACATAAAAAGATGTAAAATATATGGAGGAATAACACGGAGGAATAAAAACTTAATGCTTTTAGAATGTGTTCAAACTTAAGCAACCCTCAACTTAATACAGACTGCTATACACATAAGATATTATATGAGAACCCAGTGGTAACAACAAATCAAAACCTATAATACATAAAAAATAAAGACAAAGAAAGCCAAACATAACACTAAACAAAGCCATCAAACCAAAGGGAATACAGAAAAAAGAAAGAAACAAAGAAACAAAAAAAGAACTACAAAATAATCAGAACACTAACAAAATAGCAATACCATTTGACATACCCATCATTAAATTTTTTTTATGCTTATTTATTTTGAGAGAGACAGACAGCAGGGGAGGAGCAGAGGGAGAGGGAGACAGAGAATCCCAAGCAGTCTCTGTGCTGCCAACTGAGATCCCAAAGGGGGGCTTGAACCCACGAACCACGAGACCATGACCCGAGCCGAAACCAAGAGTCAGACGCTTAGCCAACTGAGCTACCCAGCACCCCAAATTGCTTTAAACGGACTAAATGCTCCATTCAAAAGACATAGTGTGACTAAATGGATTAAAAAAAAAAAACTCATCTAATATGTTGCCTATGAGAGACTCACTTCAGACCTAAAGACACACACAGACAGAAAAACATGTATTGCATAAACGGAAGCAAAAAAAGCCTGGGGGAGCAATGCTTATTAAACAAAATGAAGTTTAAAGCAAAGACTGTAGCAATAGACAAAGAGAGCACTACACAAGGATAAATCAACTGAACAAGAGGATATAACAACTGTGAATATCTATGCACCCAACACAAAATGCCTAAACACATAAAGCAAACATTAAGAGATATCAAAAGAGAAATTGACAGTAATAAAATCATAATGGGGGACTTTAACACCCCACTTACATCAATGGATAGATCATCCAGACAGAAATTCAACAAAGAAACAGTGGCTTTGAATGACACATTAAACCAGATGGGCCTAACAAATATGTACAGAACATTCCATCCAAAGCCAGCAGAATACACTGGTAACACTGTAACCCGTGTAATACACTGGTAACTTTTCAAGTGTGCACAGACCATTAACCAGGATAGATAACATATTAGGCCACAAAACAAGTCTCAAAAAATTTAAGAATACTAAAATTATATCAAACATTTATTCTGACCACAATAGCATGAAACTAGAAATCAATTATAAGAAAAAATCTGAAAAGAACACAAATACATGGAGACTAAACAACATGCAACTAAACAATAAGATCATAGAGGAAACCAAAAATGCATGGAGACAAATGAAAATGAAAAGATAATGATCCAAAATCTTTTGGACAAAGCAAAAGCAGGTCTGAAAGAAAAGTTTATAGTGATACAGGCTTATCTCAAGAAACAAGAAAAATATCAAATAAACAACCTACTCTTACACCAGAGGAGCTAGAAAAAGAAGAATAGTCAAATCTAGTAGAGGGAAAAAATACTAAAGATAAAAGCAAAACTGAATGAAATAGAGACTAACAGAATAACAGAAAAAAAAAATCAATGAAACTAAGAGCTGGCTATTTTACAAGATCAAGAAAATTGATAAACCTTTAGCTGGATTCATCATAAAAACAGACAGACACATAGAGAAAAGACTCAAATAAACTCAAAAATGGAAAAATAACAACCAACACCACAAAAATACAAAGAATTATAAGAAAATATTATGAAAACTTAGATGCCAACAAATTGGACAACCTAGAAGGATAAATTACTAGAAACGTATAATCTCCCAAAACTAAATCAGAGAGAAATATAAAATTTGAAGGGACCAATTACTAGTAATGACATTGAATCAATAATCAAAAATCTCCCAACAAAGCCCAGCACCAGATGGTTTCATAGGCGGAGTCTACCAAACGTTTAAAAAATAGTTAATACCTATTCTTTTCTATTCCAAAAGATAGAGGAGAAAAAGTTCCCAGTTTGTTCTACAAGGTCACCATTATCCTGATACCAAAGCCAGACAAAAGCACTACAAAAAAACAACAACAAAAAACAAAAACAAAACTACAGGCTAGTATCTCTGATAAACGTAGATGCAAAAATCCTCACCAAATATTAGCAAACCAAATTCAACAATATATTTTTAAAAAGTATTTACAACAATCAAATGGGATTTATTCCAGCGATAAAAGAATGGCCCAATATTCACGAATACATCACACTAACAAGAAGAAAGAAAAATAACATTTGATCATCTCAATAGATGCATAAAAAACATCTGATAAAATACAACAACTGTTCATAATTAAAAAAAAAAAAAAAACTCTCAGGGCACCTGAGTGGCTCAGTCGGTTAGGCATCTGACTTCAAGCTCAGGTCATGATCTCGCAGTCCGTGAGTTCGAGCCCCGCTTCTGGCTCTATGCAGACACCTGAGAGCCTGAAGCCTGCTTATGATTCTGTGTCTCCCACTCTCTCTGCCCCTCCCCCACTCATGCTCTGTCTCTCTCAGTTTCAAAAATGAATAAATGTTAAAAATTTTTTTTTTAATTTTAAAAAAGCTCTCAACAAAGTGGGTTTAGAGGGAACATACCTCAACATAATAAAGACCACATATGACAAACCCACAGCTAACATCATAATCAATGGTGTAAACATGAAATTTTTTCCTCTAAGATCAGGAATAAGACAATAAAGTCCACTCGCACCACTTTTATTCAACATAGTACTGAAAGTTCTAGCTGCAGCAGTCAGACAAGAAAAAGAAATAAAAGATATCCAAATAAGTAAATAATAGGTAAATCTGTAACTATTTGCAGATGACGTGATACTATATTTAGAATACCCCAGTCTCCAACAAAAAACTATTGAACTGGTGAATGAATTCACTGAAGTTTCAAAATACAAAACTAATATACAAAAATCAGTTGCATTTCTATACACTAGTAACAAAGTAGCAGAAGGAGAAATCAAGAAAACAATCTCATTTACAACTGTACCAAAAAAAAAAAAAAAAAAAAACCTAAGAATAAATTTAACCAAGGAGCTGAAAGACCTATTCTTTGAAAAGTATAGAACACTGAACACAGAAATGAAAGAAAACAAATGGAAAGATACTCCATCCTCACGAATTGGAAGAATTAATATTGGTAAAATGTCCATGCTACTGAAAGCAATCTATAGATTCAATGCAATCCCGATCAAAATACCAACAGCATTTTTCACAGAACGAGAACAATACTAAAATTTGTATGGAACTACAGAAGACCTCAAATAACCAAAGCAGTCTTGAGAAAGAACAACGTTGGAGGTATCTCAATCCCAGATTTCAAGATATACTACAAGCTACAGTAATCAGAACAGTATGGTACTGACACGAAAACAGACACATAGATCAGTACAACAGAATAGAGAGAGCAGAAATAAACCCACACCTATATGATCAATTAATCTACAACAAAGGAGGCAATAATATACCGTCGGGAAAAGACAGTCTTAAATAAATGGTGTTAGAAAATTGGAGAGCTACATACAAAGGAATGGAACTAAACCACTTTCTTACACAGTACATAGCAATAAACTAAAAATGTATTAAAGACCTAAACGTGAGACCTGCAACCATAAAATTCCTTTAAAACAAAACAACAACCAAAAAAAGGCATTCATCTCTTGGACATCGCTGCTACCAACATTTTTCTAGCTATGTCTTCTCAGGCAAAGGAAACAGCAGCAAAAAACTATTGGGACCATACCAAAATAAAAAGGTTTTGCACAGCAAAGGAAACCATCAACACAACAAAAAAAGGCAATACAGTGAATTGAAGAAGATACTTGCGAATGACATATCTAATGAGGGGTTAATATCCAAAACATATAAAGAACTTACAACTCAACACCAAAAAAATAAATAATCTGATTAAAAATGGGCAGAGAACCTTAATAGTTATTTTTCCAAAGATGACCAACAGATACTTGAAAAATATTCAACATCACTAATCATCATGGAAATGCAAATTAAAACCACAATGAAACATCACCTCGTGCCTGTCAGAATGGCTAGTATTAAAAAAAGAAGAAGTAAGTTTTAGCAAGGACGTGGCGAAAAGGGAACCTTCGAGTGGCGAAGGGAACATGGCGAAAAGGGAACCCCCATCTACTGGTGGAGATGTCAATTGGTGCAGCTGCTGTGGAAAACATTACAGAGGTTCTCAAAAACATTAAAAATAGAAATACCATATAACCCAGTAATGCCACCAAAGGAAACAAAAAGAGTAATTCAAAAAGATATATGCACCCCTATGTCTATTGCAGCATTATTTACAATAGTCAAGATACGGAAATAATCCAAATGTCCAACAACAGATGAATGGATAAAGGAGTGGTATACACATACACAGAATATTATTCAGCCATAAAAAAGAATGAGACCTGGCCATGTGCAACAACATGGATGCACCTGGGAGGCACTACACTAAGTGAAATAAGTTAGGGAAAAACAAAATACCCTATGGTTTCATTTATATGTAGAATCTAAAAAACAAAACAAGCCAAAACAGCAGAAACAGACCCGTAAACACACAAAAAAACTGGTGGTTGCCAGAGGGCAGGGGGGAGGGGGAGGGGCAAAATGGGATGGGAGCGGTAGGTACAGGCTTCCAGTTATGGAATGAATAAGTCACAGGGATAAAAGGTACGGCACAGGGAATACAGTTGGTGGTATTGTAATCGTGTTATATGGTGACAGATGGTAGCTACAACTTCTAGAGAGCATAGCATATAGAGTTGTCAAATCACTATGTCGTGTGCCTGAAACTAATATAACATTGTGTGTTAGCTATACCTCAATTTTTTAAAAGGGTAACAAAATTTAAATTGTAAATAAAAAACAGACCAGCTAAAATGTATTAAGCACATTGTAACGTTTTTACAATCATTCCCTGAAGTGATCCTCTCACAACAATCTTGTAAGGTAGCTACGTCATAAAACCCTTAAAGTGGTGGTCCCATTTTACAGATGAGAAAACTAACAAAATGAGTGTCACAAACATGAAACATGGCTTTGAAACCTCAATATAAACCCTGAAAACGGGACATGTGCTTTATGTCACTGAAAGATGAAGATATCTGAAAACTTCATGTAGAAATCACTGAACCAATGACTCATTAACTTAGTTTCAACTTGAGTTCGGATTTGGGGCTGTCCCCACTCTCTCAAAACTCACCTTTCCTTGGGATCAACTCTGACGATTCTTGCACAGGTTGCATTTTTAATATCGCCTCTACTTTTGAACTTCAGCTCCTTGCTACTAACAGAATATTTCCTCTAATTCTGATTCTTGATATGCCCTCTGGGTTTAAGACTTGTGGGGGAGGGGAGTTGCACAAATGGATCCTCAGTTTTCCTTGAAGCAGAAGCAAACTGCCCAGAGAGTGTCCCAGTCTTGGATGCACTCCCTTTGGCCTTGCAAGCCTCCTTCTGAGTGCTGCAACGGAGCTGCTGGCAAAGCATAGCACAGCTGACATCTTGTGGGCATAAACAGTAATTACACCGTTCCACCTGGATTCCAAGATTCTGAACTTGGCTGTATTCTCCAAAACACAATAGGCTAGCACTTCATTTTTAAAGCAAAAGCCAAGTTGGTGTAACATTCTTAAATTTCTTCTGAAGTTTCATTTAGTCTTCTACCTCTCAATGCAAGTCTCGTGTAAAAAAAGTTTAATCATTTGAATGTTAAAAGAAAAAAATCACTTTCACGGACCTTTTTAATGACTTAATATTGCTTCATAAAATACAAACAACTCAGTTCTATCCCTCAGCCTCTTTGCATATCTCCCTACATGTGTGGATCTGAAGATAAGGGGTAAAGAAATAGCATTCTGTAACCATCCAACACACATTTACTAGGTGCTTACCATGTTCCACGCAACATGCTAGAACTGGGAGAGAAACATAAGATGCGATTCCAAATCTCAGAATTCAATGCATATCAACCCATTTATCTTAAATAAGAACATTATCCAGTCGTGCATTACCAATTCATGTATGTCACTCTCAACTTCTTTTTCCCAATATCATCTGGGCCCAGCCGGTAGTGTTATTATAGTAATGTAACGTATGTAGTAAAACCGCTAAAAATCATATGCTACATGCCATATTTTCCCAAAAGTTCCCAGCTATTGTGATTTCCCCAATTTCCTTGATACATCTAAATATCATTCTCTTTCTGAATTAAAGAGAAAAATAATTTCCTTCTCTCTCTTCTTTGGGGAGAGCACTAAATAATTTTTTAAACATTTCACCACTCTTTCCTCATATAAAAAGAACAAAGGTGTAGTAAAAGTAGCAGATTTTCAAGCACAAAGGTCTGGGTTCAAATTCTGGCATGATACTGTGCACCACTGATGAAAATACTTTACCTGCCTGCTCTAGATTCTCTCACCTATAAAAAGGGAATTGCAAAGCCAAACTCACAGTCTTTATGAGGAAGGATTACATTTAATAAATCTGTAAGACTACCACAGACACTACTATAAAGTACGCACAAAATGAATTCTTCTCCCCTATTATTTCTCCACAATTTCAGCCCTTTTATGTCAACAAAATTCTCACTGGTCATTACCGAAGCTAACGTAACACCACAGCTTTCACTTTTCAATGGGAAAAGCATTATCACTTAATGTAAAAAAAGCATACTCTATGTAGAGGCAGTCTTTATCTGGTGAAATAAATAGCAACTCATATTTTTTATGGATTTATGACTCACGCTGAACTGATATTTTTTTATGTAATTAGTTACCTTTAATTACTCAATGCCAAATTTATTTTAGCACCTCCATATGTGGCTCCAAAAAACATTAACTGTTCTACTCTGAGTCAGTTTCAGACAAGAAACATAGACTCCAATGATTTATAAGACTTGTTTCTATACCATCATATAATCATTAGGTGTAAGGAATTTTACTTAAAAGGTTCCCTGGATAAATTCCAGGCAAAATACCCCATGTATTCAAAACAAGCAATTTATAGTCTAATCAAATTTATTTATCCTTCTAGACATGTTTTTATTCATATCTAATTAAATTTCTTATTTATGCAGCTCGACATAAAAAAAAATGTCAAATTCTTCACAGCAGTTCTTCAATGCTGAGAATTTTAAAGTCACCTTTCTCTTTTCTTTTCCAAGTTAAAATCATTCCAGCTCCTTTAATTTTTCTTCACAGAGCATACTTTAAGTTTTTCCTTGTTTTTTTTTTTTCTGATTTACTTGGATTTCTTGACATTTTACTAATGTATAAAAGATTATAATTTCAGGGTGCCTGGGTGGCTCAGTTGGTTGAGCATCTGACTTCGGCTCAGGTCATGATCTCACGGTCCATGGGTTCAAGCCCCATGTCAGGCTCTGTGCCGACAGCTCAAAGCCTGGAGCCTGTTTCAGATTCTGTGTCTCCCTCTCTCTCTCTGCCCCTCCCCTGCTCATGCTCTGTCTCTCTCTGTCTCACAAATAAATAAAAACATTAAAATATATATATTATAATTTCTAGGCAAAGTAATAAAGAAGAAGCATAGTAGTAAAGAATCTTTTTCTCATCATGAGAACAAGCGATTAATTCTGTCCCAGTGAAATGCTCACAAGTTCATTAGGTAGATGTTCCCAGGAAATTAGATTCAAGACATTGGCACAAGAAACTTACAAGAATGTTGTATAAACCTTACAATCATACCTTTATTAAATCAGTAGTTAAAATTAATAAAGGAAGTACATTTGAGGCTAAGACTATTCCATTTATTCACCAATATATTTTATTCACCAATATACATTTTACAAAAAAAACAGACAATATAAACAGAGAAAAAAGATATAATTCCTGTCCTTAGGACATTTGTGATGTCCTAGAAGAAAACCCACAGTTACAGGAAATTATGTACACTCAGGGAAAACACACACAGAAAATTCAAAAATACCAATAAAAACTGAGTCTGTTATTTTTGGAAAAATAAAGAACAGTGGAATACTTAAAGTCAAACAAGATTATCCAACTTCAAGCTTTCTAGAGTAAGCTCATTTTAAAGAAGTGGGAAATTTTAGAGGTTATCTAGTCTATATCCATCCCTTGTGTTTCATCATATTATGAGGGGGGAAAAGGCGGCGCTGATATTAAAATTATAAATCTTCTTGTTCATCAGTGCTTTCAAGATCAGTCAAATTGGTTTTCCTCTTCCCAAATGAAAAGATCTTCATCCTCAAATACATAAAATATTTCTAATATATTTCTGTTGCTAATATTTAAAGGTGTCTCAACTTTGTAAAATAGGCAGGCTTGACCACACATTTCAAAGAAATGATAGTTGATATTTTCTCTTACTGCTTGGTTGAGATTTGTTCTTGAGTTCTGGAATCTGTTATTTAATAAGTTGTTATTCTCATCAACTACTTGAAAGATTTCATTCGTCTGACTGCTGGGGTCCTGTGTATTTGAATTCACAATATCTACAACCAACAATGATGGGTGCAAGAAGTTCACACAAAACGTTTTCTTTAAATATAATTGAAATTTCTTCAAATTATTTTCTTCCTCTAAGTCCAAGGAGCTAATCCTTTTTAATTTTCTTAATTTCCTTTTATCCATCAAGTCAAATGTATTATTAAAATAAAACCGATTAAAGGTATCATCAATGGCATTATCAATAAATGCTTTTCTACCACTTGCTTTATCGTTCTTATCTCTAAACACGGTTTTGTTCGACTGTAGCAAATATGGGTGTATTTTCATCCACAAATGGAGACCCAGGAAATTTTCAATATCAGAATCTTTGCAATATGCAAATCCTCGGTCTTCTTCATTTATAGGTTGTATGGTAACAGTTAGTATTGGGCAATGCTGACCACAAAGAGCATAGAGTTTATCCAGAGAGTCCCCTTCCTGAAGTGCACCATGAATTACATTATTACCAGGCAATGGTTGGTTTTTAATAGTATCATCAGAGACAGGATGGACTTTGCTACCAGCTGACGTGAAGACCTGAGTGACTGATGTACATACTCTTTCTGACTTATGACTAGCTTTCTCCTCTGCATGATCATTGGGCATTCTCTCCTTGGCACAAGTTCTATTTTGAACATCTAGCAAATCCTCACAAAAAGGCTCAGGGTCACTACAATGAGGCATGTTGAAATAACTGCATTTCAGTTCAAGGGGCTGAGTCAGTTCCTCCAATTCTGAAGAGGATAGCTCAGCCATGTTTGGTCCTGGGGCCAAATTTCCAAAATGTGAATATGGTACATCAGTGCTGTTATTAAGTAGAGTATCCACTGATGTGGTGTCTGCATTGCCACATAAGCCAGAATTTTCAGGAGATGATACTCTCAACAAATGATTTTCTTTCAGAAGCCACTTGCCTTTATCAATCAGTACTCCTTCCTCCAGATCTCTGACAAGTCTGTGATGATCATTTTGTTTTGTACCACGTCCTACAATGTCTCCCCCATGATAATTGGCCCTCACACCATTAAAGTCACATTTAAGTTGGCCTTCTTCTGGAAATTTCTGCAACACAGATGAAATGCTAGATACCTGTTCAGAAGAGCCAAATGAGTGACCTTCAGAATCATAAAGACCTACTTTCCTAGCACACTGAAATTCCATAGAATTATAAGGACAAACCTGAGATCTGTGTGTAGACCCAGGAAAAAAAGATGGTTTAATAATCTCCCCTTTAGCATAAAGTTTTTCAATTGTTCTTTTAACAAACCCTTTATTGTATTCTTTCTCTTGGGCGATCTCCTCACAACTGCCATTGGGGCCATGACTGGATGGCTGTTCATTCTCACTGTCCTGTCTAAAGTCTGACCAATCAGAAGTCACTGGTCTTGTGAAGCAATTTTTAAAATCAAGAGAGGACTCTGAATAACTTCCAATTTCCATGCTTCTCACCATCATTTTTACTCTCATTTTCGTTTCTCCTTCATTGAGTTCCTTTTCACTATTTTGCTTAGAATCATAGCAAAAAACTAAAGATGGTGGTGTTTCCAGCCTCCTACTGACCGTCTCACCAATCACACCACTTCTTTTTTCTTCTTCTGTAATGTTCCTGCGAGAGACTCCCACCAATTCCAAATTTTTACTAGCCTCGAATTCTTTTTGGATCAACTCTTCAGTGGCCTGTTCTTCTGCATGTATCTTTGTGTTAAAGATATCAGTGTCTCGGTTTTCTAATTCTTCAAAAGATTCCAATTCTGAAACGCTTCTTTCACTGGATGTCAAGCTATTGGTTATTGAGCCTGGTTCTTCAGACGTCTTTGAGTCTTCCTTATCAGAGGATGCATATGCATTTCGACCCTGAAATTTCTTCAATGAATAATTTTTAAATTCAGCCAGAGAGCTATGTTCCTCATCAAATTCTGGTTCGGTTTCATTTAGGGGAAAGCCACGGTGGCTTAAATTGCTGATATTTTGGTGTGACACCAATGTATTAAAGCCATGTTTACAGCCAGGGTCTGCCAAAGTAGTTAGGTCTTTCTGAACTTCATCGACTCTTTGTAATTCTTCAGTCAATTCCAAATTATCAGTACATGTGTTTTCTTTGGAATTTAAAAAGTCATTGGTATTGTTGTCTTTTGGGGGAATGTAGGCCTCATCAATTGGGCAAGCTGCTTCATAAACACGGTTTTCCTCATAAGCACAAGCCTTATCAGAAGACAGAGCATGAGTAAGTGAACAGACCTTTCCTAGGAGACAAGCCTTATTCATGGAGGTCTGATCTACGGTATGGCCATCAATAGGTGAAAAAACGTCACTGAGGTTACAAGCCTCTTTTGGAGGATAAGACTTATTCCCAGTGCACATCTCACATGTAGAGTAAGTCACCTCTGAAACACAGACTTCAGAGGCATGGTCCTCACTGGCAGAGTAGCCTCCATCTATAGAGGAGAGTTTCTGTGTTTTTTCATTCTCAGTGCACTCAGGAACTCTCTGAATGTTGGGTGTGGAACAATTTGCAGGAAGTCCTATTGGAACCGTATCTTGTTCTTTCTCAGCAAGTCCAAGGTGATTTGTGGTGGCCTCCACTAAACTGGCAACAGCAGCCTCCAAGTCATCAGCTTCCTCTGTGATGGCAGTATGCTTTAGGACTTCTAATAATGCAAGTATTTCTGAAGTTCTGGTGGTAGTCTTGTGAGCATCACTTTGGCAGAAGCTATTTATACTTCCCTTTAAGGTTAGCACCAGAAGCCAAGCTAGAAGGACATTGGTATATGACTTCGATATTGGGGAAGGAAAGGGAGTATCTGTAAGTGAACCTGGCATTTGAATAACTCCATTCTGAGTCTTAGGAATACTAGGAAGTAAAGCTTGCAGTTGGCGAAGCAACAGGACTGGTAAGAGGTCTTTTGAAGTGTCTTCTACAAGATCTACTTGAATAGCAGCCTCCACACTGTGTCTTTTTGTAGCTAGGTTTATTTCTTGGTAAACAAGGCTTACCTCTGGTCCTAAGTTTTTAGCACATACCTGGATTTTAGTATTACGATCATCAATAGCTGACTGTGACACAGCACAATTTTCATTCAAGGGAAGTAAGCAAGCATCATTCAGAGATTCAACCTGGCTGTCACAGGGATCTTCAGTAAGTTCTTCACTGGTATCTTTGTCAAAAGATTTACCTATTTTTTTACCTAGATTATTTCCTGCCAAACCAGCATTTTTACTTACGTGTTTATTACTTTCCCTAACAGAATTATTTCCTTTTCCAGAACTTGAGTGGGAATTCGTTTCTGCAAAACTACCATTGTTACAACTTACCACACTCCTTTCC
The DNA here is from genome assembly GCF_007474595.2 of Lynx canadensis. NCBI lineage: Eukaryota > Metazoa > Chordata > Mammalia > Carnivora > Felidae > Lynx > Lynx canadensis. The sequence continues at coordinate 76,268,807 of NC_044320.2, forward strand.
TTTTTGCACACTGGAGCTAATTTTCTAGGTTGCGAGGTTGGATGTGGATTTATGTTCTGCAACCATCTCTGTATATAATTTTGAACTGAATGATGGCTAAAATCCTCAGGAGAAACAGCTTTTTTCAAAGAAGCTAAGGAATTTGCCCTGGTTGTAGCATGTTGTTTACTTATAGCAGTACTTAATTTCAACTTATCTCCTTTTTGTTTTTTCTGAGTTTTCAAAGTTATGTGTGAATTATTAACTTTTGAAACTACACTTCTCTTTGTCATTCCTCTCAAATACCAAGATGCTACTTCTGCTTGAGCCTGTGGTCCACAAAAAGCATTGGGGTTTTGCTCAAGGAAGTTAAACACATGAAATAAATTTTGATCTCCAAAACTATTTTTGCAACACCTAAAGTCATTATAGGGAAATACTTTATCTCCTTGACCAATTTCATTTTTTGCAGGTCTTCCTAAACTTACTTTATTTAGTGGTCTGGATTTTCTTTTGACTAAAAGTCCTTGAACTTTCATAGGATTCTGTACGTGGATATTCTTGGGATTCACAGGACTGAGATCACTTTTGGAACAAGAATAATTTGATTCTATTACCATATCACTTGCATGGAGATCTTCCTCACAAAGTATTCCCCTTTTAAGGGAACCGTGTGAATCCTTTAATCTGATTTCCTGTACAATTCTACCTCCTTTGTTTGTTCTCTTACTCTTACTAAGAATTGCTTTGGTTACAACCTTCCCATCCTGATGCCTGGAGTTTATCACTTGTTGCTGACATTTCATCTTCTTTTTGCTGGCAGCAGATGATGAAATCTGCTTTTCATTTGCTGGAAATTTTGTTAAATCACGCTGAGCACATTCATTAATTAGTCTGTCAATTCTTGTGGTGACAGTGGAGGACCCTACTGAAGCTGGGGTCTCAAAAATAGTTATGTCAGTTCCAGAGTCATTACTTAAAGAATGAGTTGTATCTGCTAAAACAGGACCGAATCTATCACTGGTGTTACCATAAGGTCTTAAGTTTTTGATACTAGTTTTGGTGTCTGATGTTACACTATTAACTATACCTTCCTCCACAAATGAATGTTCCGATGCAGCCTGTGGCAAGCCATTACTATGAGACATCTCTAACACCTTTTCACTTGTAATTTCCACAACATCAGCATGTACTGCACCTGACTTGAGCGGTCTGTTTTCCTTTTTCCTTTCTAAAGATGCCTCTATCTTCTCATTGTTATCGATATGAACAACCACTGGTTTGTTAGATACTGATGACATTTTACTGCAGGAATGTGTAAACATGTGATACTCAGATTTGTTTTCCCCGTCTTCCCTTTCTTCACTATAGGAAAACTGTCCAATCATTTCCTCTTGAACTTCAGTTTCAGATACCAAGGTCACACGCCCCTTCACAGATTTCTTTTGTCTCACCCTCCTTGGCCCAGGTGTAGGTGGCCGATAAAAATGACGCTTCACTTGATCCTGAGTTTCCTGGATGGTGTTTGTGTCCATAGCAGCATTCTCCCAACTAGCAGATGTGCAAGTTTCAGCCTCTCGAGCTGTCGTTTGAGTGTTTATCTCCTCAGCCAAACTGCCCTCTTGATCATGGCCTTTCCTCAGAGATGAGACATCTGCAGACAATGAGCATGCTGCAATCTTTAAACCAGAGGAACAATCATCTGTTCTTCCTGGAAAACTGCCTACTTCACTCTTTTCATCATTATTAGAAAGACCAGCTCTACTGACAGTGGTCCATTTTATGGTTTCCTCCTCTTTTATCTTAAATCGAACTTTCATCTCAACTATCATGGTGCCATCTTGATTAAAAACAATTGATTTCTCAATATCATCTTCAGAAGGATATATCAATAAATTCTGAGAATCTTTTTTTTCTAAGGCCAAGTAATTTTCAGAAGCAAAAGAATGGTCTGAGTAGCAATCACTATTATGCATTTTGTTGGAAGAAACAGAATAAATCTGGGACTTTGGGCTTGAAGGCACATGTGTGCTCACTTTCAAGATTTTGAGAGTAAAAAATGCCCCACATCAAAGTGTAGAAGATAGAGAAGTTATAAATATCCAATAGAAGAGGCAGCAAAGAAAGAAAAGAAAAAAATAATTAGCATAAAAAATACCACATTTTCTAAATTTCATAGTAAGATATTATTAGGTTTCTCACTTCTATGTATTCATTTGTTATTTGAATTCGAAGTCACTGTAATATCTGGTGCATCTCTACAAGCTACTTTTAAAACGAGAACCTTTAGGGGTGTCTGGGTGGCTCAGTCAGTTAAGCATCCAACTCTTGGTTCAGCTCAGGTCATGGTCTCATGGTTTGTGAGTTCGAGCCCCATATCGGGCTCCATGCTGGCAGTGTGGAGACTTTTGGGGATTCTCTCTCTCCTCTCTCTCTGCCCATCCTCCACTCGTATGCTTTCTTTCTCTCTCTCTCTCTCTCTTTCTCTCTCTCAAAAATAAATGAATAAACTTTAAATAAAAATTTTTTAAAAGAAAATCTATAATCCTACTAAAATAACAAGATTCACAGAATTTTAATTTTAATTAGTTTAATTACGCAATTTTAATAAGTATAAAGTAGAAATTGCTAAATATTCTAACAAAAAAAAAAGATTTTTGTGGGATTCTGTTTTGTTGTTTTGTTTACCAGTACTAAAATTGGAGTCTAACAAAGTGCTGCTTACCAATGCAAACAAAGCAAGTAAAAAGTTACAGTAATATTTATTTTCCTGTCTTTGTATTTCCAAGAGAGGCACTATAGCATTATGAAAGCTAAAACATTTTTAGACTTTATTTAAAAGTCAGGATTAATCAGGGCACCTAGGTGGTTCAGTCAGTCAAGCATCTGACTTTGGCACCTGACTTTTGGTTCTCACAGTTCATGAGTTCGAGCGCTGCATTTGGGCTCTATGCTGACAGTTCTCTGTCTCCTCTCTCTCTGCCCCTCCCCATTTACATACAGACTCTCTCTCTCTGTCTCTCAAAAATAAACAAATAAATAAATGTCAAGACTAATCAAGTAATAATTATTAATTTAGCATTCCCTTTGTATAACTAGTGCATTGATTTGATATAGGGCACAAAAGAGAATAGAGATGACAAAGATCCAGATATCTGGTTATATTTTTAATGTGCATCCTAAAGACAACTTTGGTACTCATGCTTCTTAAACTCAATCAAATTCTTACAAGCAGGTTGCATACATTTGCATATTCTTGGCATCAATTAAATACCTTTAACATTTCAGAGTATAAACCTAAAATATGTTCTCCTATTTTTGGTATACATTTACCAAAATTGCAAATAAAAATGTTCCACTTACAACTTTTTAAAATAAAATTTACCAAAACCCTTAGATTCCCTAACACCATCAAAAATCATATTCAGCAACCCATATCAAACACAAAATAATAAAATAATTTTAGTAAAATGAGCACAGTGAAATAGTACTACCATATGCTTAACAGACAACTGGCAGCTAATGCCTACAAAATAGAAACATGAATAGATATCTATTGAGTTTACCCCTAATAGATGAGTTTCACCCATGTTAGTGGAGGGATTAATACTACTTAAAGAGTGTATTATTCAGTGCCTACATAAAACCCAAAATTTAAGTATAAATGGCACTCAGTTCCTTAGCAAAAGCGCTAAAAAAAACTGTGCACAATGAATAATGAGATTAAAATATTGAGCACAATGAATAATACAATTAGCCACACCTTCATAGAGAATTTATAGCCCATCCCACACTCGGGTATCAATAAACCCTCCTCTCCCCTACCCAAAGGATAATGCGATATTGTGTAGCATTTCCTAAGGAATTGTCAACCTGGATTATTATTAACCAGCGTGAATTGACTATGTGAAATTTTTTTAATAAATAAAAAATGGATGAGACCTGTAATTTTTACCGTAATAACTTCAGAAAGTAGACTTCATATGTAGTTAGAGACTTTTGAAAATACACTCAACTAACCTGCTGAGCTCAGCTATGATGCCACATAGTATTATTTGCAAAAATCTCTACAACAACCAGAGATGTCACTTCTACAAATTCCATAGAATTCCTCTCCAAATCAAGAAAGGCTGCCATTTTTATTCTTTATCTAGGTATCAAATGCCCCCCCCCCCCCCCCACCAAATAAAGCATACCTCATCAATTTAAACAAATATATCATTGATCGATTTGGGAAAATCTAAAAAAGAATCATACAATCTCTATGACTCTTTCCAACTATTCATATGACCAATTCCAGTTTAGAATGTTTTTGACCCCCTCATTTTCTCTCATGTGATGAAGGAAATTGGCCACTTAAGCATGGATTTTTTTTAATATTGTGGCTAAAACACACACACACACACACACACACACACACACACTCTTCAGGGCTAAAAATAAGGGCTACATATTTAAGTGACTTACTCTTTCTTCTTTCTGACCTAGCAGTTCCCTTGGTATACACATGATGAGAGGCCCCTGGTAATCTTGAAGAAAGCAAATACTTCTGGATGTCATAATTTCCAGGTTTAAACGGCTCCCTTCCGGCTGCCACCACAGCTCCAGAGCTCAGGATCACAGCCTGGAGACTGGGAACCTAGAAGAAACCAAAGAGTTAAGGTCCTTACATGAACAACATGAAATTTTGTTCTTTTCATATGGTCATTTTCTAGCAGAAGGGATCAATTCAACAGCCTTCAGGGCTTGAAAGAGATAATCACCAAGCATTCCTTAGGCATCAATACTGTATACAAAGTTACCAAGTATCAAGGTGAAGGTGGTTAAATCAACATCCTACTGAGCCAGCATACTAGCCAAAGATACCGGTCTTCTGGTCTTCTGCTATAACTAAAGACTTTTATTCATTTTAATTTTTTTTTTATTTTTTAAGTTTATTTATTTACCTTGAGAGAGAGAGCAGAGGAGGGGCTGAGAGAGGTAAGGAGAGAAAGAGAACCCCAAGCAGGCTCCACCCTGCAGTACAGAGCCTGATGTGGGGCTCACTCACAAAACCGTGAGATCGCGACCTGAGCTGAAACCAAGAGTCAGAAGCTTAACCCACTGAGCCACCCAGGCGCCCCACCAAAGAAACCTTTCAAAGGTATGCAGTACTGCCTCTGCATTCGCCACCAAAATATCCAGCTGTAGCCAAAGGTCTTCCTTGAGCCAGCTGAGAAAAGGGCCTGGGGAACATGCTGTCAGCTGCAGGTGAAATGCAGCGATTTCAGATTTCAATCTGAAATGCAGTGATTCGGATTCCGACCAGAGAACGACGGGGCCACGCACCCAGGTGAGCCCCCGCCACCCCACGAGGATGGGAATACCCACACACAGGCACAAGAAGCCTTCCTTCTCCAGGGCCTCCTTCCACGTCCCACACGGCGGGAGCTCAGACGTGAGAAGCACCTGAACACTCACCCTCCTTCCGTCCGTGGCGTACAGCTTGGTCACCGGGAACCGCATGACCTCCATCAAGTGCTGCAGGAAGGCCTGGAAGCTCTGGGTAACCCTTCGGTTCAGAACGACCGTGCGCCTCGTCTTCGGGTCGCCATTTTTAAAGACCACGAGCCTCCGCGGCGCGCGTAGCATGCCGGGAGCGGCGGCGGCGGGCGCCGTGGGTGGGGAGCTGTGCGCGTGCGTGCTGATGGCCCGGCTGCTGTACCAGGGTCGCGGGCGCCGGCGGGCCTTGTCGAGGTCCACCGGCTGCACCTTCCTCCGGTGGGAGCACAGGTAAGATTCTCCGTCCTCCAGCTCCTCCAGGCGTGTGATGCTGTGCCTTCCCCGAGGGGTGCTGATGTTCCTCACCCCGAAAGGTAAGGGCACCTTCCTTGACAGGTTATCCAGCAAAGCATCGAATGTCTTAAAGGAACGAGGGTTGACCACCACCCTGACCCCACCGAATTGCGGGTCTCCGCTTTTGTAGAAGCTGATCTTTTTGGCCACAACAGGATGCATGACGCTCAAATGGCGAGGAGAAGGACCTTGACCTTCAGAAGAGGTTGGATGAATCACGGAAAAACTAGTGGAAGAAGTTTCGCTCATTTTGGCCGAGACCTGGAAAGGGAAAAAATTATTCATCTCGACAGTGACAACACCATAAACAATACATGATAATTCAAATATAATCTAATTATAGTTGTAGGTATCTAGGCTGTTCCTAGGATTTCATGAATCCATGTATTCATTCATTATTCATTATTATTTTGCCTATTTTGAATGATAACTTGTAAGGGGCTTACAATAAAAAGACACAAGTAAAACAGTTAAATAAGGATATGTGTAATTTAAAGATGAAAACAATCTAAAGACACCAGTAGGGGTGTCGTTAAATAAATTATATATACAGCCATGCAATGGACAGCTGTACAACCATTAAAAATGACTTTATGTTTATTGGCATAAAAAATGATCATAATTTATTATTAAGTGAAAAAGCCGTTTATAAAATATATGTGCCATGCCATTTCCAGTATGTGTGTGTATGTGTGTGTGTATATATACACACATACACACACATACACACATATGTATTTGTTATACGATAGATAGATGTATTTGGGGGTTTTTTCCTTGACTTCCAGGAAAAACGGGGAGACAGGAAAAGTTTATCAAGCTCAAATTATTGCATACAACCAGATGAGTTCACCTAGAGGAAAATGTTTCTTGACATTAAATTCTAGAAGAAATGAATCATGTGAATCCTTAAATGGGGGCCATTTTAAGATCATGTAAATGTTTCCATTACAGATATAAAAAAATGCAGGGAAAATATCTAACATACCATTAATCTACTTTTGGAAACTCTGCACTAAACAAATATTTCTTACTACAGGGCAGCTTTGCTATGAGTTGCTAAAAATGATGCGATCTAGGGACTGCTCCCATCGGTGGTTCTAAAATTAAAACTTTAGGAGGGAATTTAAAAGCCGTTTTCAGCCAGTCACTGAGGTTTTTGTCTCTACTTTCCAAGTGAAGCCAGAGTCTGACTGACAGTTGAGCAGCTCAGGGAAGGGTGTATCTGTTTCTGGGTTCATTTCTCATTTGTCACACTGTTTGTGTGACTGTTTTCTGTTGTTTTAGTGTTTATTTATTTCTGAGACAGAGAGAGACAGAGCATGAGTTGGGGTAGGGGCAGGGAGAAGGGGAGACACAGAATCTGAGGCAGGCTCCAGGCTCTGAGCTGTCAGCAAAGATGCCCGACGCGGGGCTCGAACTCACGAACTGTGAGATCGTGACCTGCGCCGAAGTCGGACGCTTAACTGACTGAGCCACCCAGGCGCCCCTCTTTTCTGTTGTTTTAAATCAATGTAATTATTAGTATCTTTTGACAGGCCTGCAGCCGTAAAGACAAATTGAACAAACTAAATATAAGTGGTCAGTATTACAGAGATGAAAAAGGCATGTTTGTCATTATAAATCAGCTATAAATTTGACCCAAATCACCTACTTAAATGTTTGCAAACTGTTGTCTGATTCTTCACATATCCCCAGGATGACTTACAAATTTTATTGATGTGTTATTTAGGAAAATAAACTCCGAGATCAGCCTGGAAGTTCCATATGTGCCCCCTACTCCCTCCCTAAGCAGTTTACAGTAATTATAGTACTTAAGACAATGAAGGATGTAGCAGGCATGTGCTCCCAGGGCTGGAGAATCCACCTTTGCAATGGAGTCAGCAAAACTGCACCTCTTCTTATCCTCAGCTGATAAACTGTGCACTGACCTTGGGGTGCTACTTAATCTCCATGCCCTCAATAACTATCAGAGAGAAATTCTTTCCGTATTTAAATAAAAGACTTCAGAATTCTGCCTCTGGTCACTTTTTAGGTTGGTGTACTTACATACTCATTTTAAAATAGTTTACATTGGGGCGCCTGGGTGGCGCAGTCGGTGAAGCGTCCGACTTCAGCCAGGTCACGATCTCGCGGTCCGGGAGTTCGAGCCCCGCGTCAAACTCTGGGCTGATGGCTGAGAGCCTGGAGCCTGTTTCCGATTCTGTGTCTCCCTCTCTCTCTGCCCCTCCCCCATTCATGCTCTGTCTCTCTCTGTCCCAAAAATAAATAAAAAAAAAACGTTGAAAAAAAAATAGTTTACGTTAATAGTGTTTGAAACACATTTTCCACTTAATTTTGGAAAATTGTATTTATCTGTAAGTATATAGTGAGATTTTTTTTAAATTTTTTTAGCGTTTATTTATTTTTGAGAGAGACAGAGTGCGAGTGAGGGAGGGGCAGAGAGAGAGGGAGACACAGAATCTGAAGCAGGCTCCAGGCTCTGAGCTGTCAGCACAGAGCCCGATGCAGGGCTTGAGCTCAAGAACCTCGAGATCATGACCTGAGCTGAAGTCTCAGACACTTAACGGATGGAGCCACCCAGGCGCCCCATAGTGAGACTTTTCATTGCAATAGTCTTCTGCCTGGTTTGCACTACTTGGAGAGCTGTTGACCTGATAATCAAGTTAGGACAACGTTATGTAAGCTGGTAGGCTAAGGGGGTTGTTTTGGGGGTGGCTTTGGTTTTTGTTTCCTTCTGCTTTGTTTTGTTTTGTGGCTCAAATAAAAGAACGGAGATTTTGTGCTGGCACCAGGAAGGAGAACATAGAACATGAGGACAGTTGGAGGGAAAAGGTGGCCCCCACTGTGCTACCCTACTGCTGCCCAACCCTGAGCACTGGTTTTAAACCTGATGCATGAAGGGAAGAAGCTGAAGGTACCATGTCCTGTGAAAATGCCATATGCCCAGGAGTGAATGAGCACTTGTAGAAAAAGAGCCTGTAGCAGGACGGCTGCCAGGCTTCTTGAGGAGGAGACTGTAGGAAAAACAAATAAAATATAAATCCAGATGGTCCTCATTGCACATAAGAGGATCTCTCGGGATGCGTAGAAGTCAGCGGGGAAGTTTTGTAATGGTGAGATTTTGTATACGTGCAGGTGAGGTTTAAGAGTCTACAGTAAGGTGGGCATTGTGTGTGTAACACAGAACATGATAAAGATTCAGTGTTATTGAATTGAAGGATCTGTGGGCATATAGTGCACAGCATTATCATCATTGGAGAAGGAAGTACAAGCCAGATTCCTTCCAGAGGAAATGTCTCAGCCTCTGCCTTGACATAATCCTATGTATCTTCTACAATTTCCCTGAGAAATTCGCAGGGAAATGACCAGCCCGATAAAGGAGGAGCAGGGCGTCATGAGAATATGAAGAAGGGATTGGTAGCCCAGCCTGTGGGAGTGGCACTGAGGGTGGGAAGGAATGGCAGCTTCCACGGGAGAGCCTGTGTGACGCTGAGATGCCAGAGGCCGAGTGGTGGAGATGCCCTGCAGGAAGATGGCAGAGATCAGTGCAGCTTCCGCCAAAGACACGGGTGCACCTTTTTTTAAAAAAAAAAAAAAAAATCCTTTTACTGTTTATTTATTTTTGAGAGAGAGAGAGAGAGCACCAGTTGGGGAAGGACAGAGAGAGAGGGCGACACAGAACCCGAAGCAGGCTCCAGGCTTTGAGCGGGGCTCAAACCCGTGAACCGGGAGATCACAACTCTGGGCCGACGTTGGATGCTCAACTGACTGAGCCACCTAGGTGTCCCAAATGTGCACCTTTCTTAATCAGCCTTAAAAACCAATCAGAATGTGAATGAAAATTTTAAAATATTCCTTTCTATACTTGTTAAATGGTAAGGTTTATTCTACGCCCACTGAAGTTGGGATAAGGCAGTAATATACTTAGGGGATATCTGGAAACAAAGTAGCCTGAAGCGGTCTGATTCTTCTCCCAGCAGGTTAGGCCAGTCGGTGCAAAGATGTACCAAGAGGAAAGTAGATTCCTACTTTCCTAGAGGACCTGGCTAACAAAATCTCCTCCCTGCAGTCCACGTTATAGTGCAATGGGCTTCCAGTGGCTCGACAGCCTGCTGCTAATATCTTCCCCTCCGCTCTGTGTTCTCTTCGTTGCCAAAAGTCAGACTGTGGAATGATCGTGAATACTTGTATTGCTTTTTAAGATCAAGCAGATGTCTTCAACACCTTTTGGTTCACTGGGCTCACCCATGGTTATGGCCTCCCTGTGCCGTCGTTGCTCTCAATATGTGTACCGCCCAGAGCTAAATAGTTGCTCTACCAAGAGGGCTGTGCCTGCCCCCACCACCATTCACTTGATAAAGCAAATTAGAGACCTATAAGCTGTACGTGTGTCATTTCACTAATTATATCTTAAACTTAATGTACAACACGCTAGGAATTCAGGCAATTCAGAAAGAAGAATGAAGTAGACAACAAAATAAGAATATTAGTATAGTCATACGGTCAGTTCTGTGGCAATTCAGAGATTTGACACTACATGAAAAATTAGTTCATTACACAGATTATCATAATTCTGTGAGGTGGGGTTGGGGGTGGGAGTTCAAAAAGGAAATACACCAATTATCCCCTATGGTGATCATAAGCATTGGTGATTTAAAAGTAACTTCCTTCTTTAATGGATTGCACAGATTACTCCAATGAGTAAACAGTGCCTTTGTAATCAGAAAAAAACAAAGAACAAAACTCTACCCCCGCTTGAATATACTAGACTTTCTTGATTTCCTGATACTGAAGTTCCCTCCTACTTCAATATCGGCATATTGTGAAGGTTTCTGGCATGTCTGGATAAAAAGTAATGATCATTAGCAAGATTGATTCCTTTTTTCTAACGGTTAAAGATGGAACACATATGTAGTCTAGATATAAGATGGAAAATAAAATACAACTAGCTAAACACAGATTGTTTTCAAAATAAAGATGCAAATAGTTTTGTACTTACCAGAACTTGAAGCTTCCCTTTTAAAGAAAAAAATGTCTTAAGTTGTTTGTATAATTCATGTAAGGTTACTGGATAGGTAACCTGCTCATTTCATGCAAGGAAACTAATGTCTTTGGATTTATTCTTAGTGTATCCACTCAGGGATTGAGTACAGCCAATTAATTTAATCCAAGGTGATGCTAATCACCAGACAGAATTTACCTTAAGGGGACCACAGCCAGAAACAAACTAGTTCCTAGTGTGCGGCACAGCTCTGAAGTCTTCCTAATTAAGAGTTTTTCTGGCAGTGTCTTGCTTACCCAGTCTCATTCTCAGGAGAAGATCACCAATTCATAAGCTTTTCTGTCTCAGACAGCCTTAAGTTCCCATTTATTTATGTTAAAGAGAAAAGGCTGTTATGCTGCTAAAAATGAAGTCGTTTGACATTTTATCATTCTTTGATAAGTATTCCAAGTCAGTGTTTGCTCATGGTAGTCATTTAAGCATTCCTGTTTATCACTGCATCAATGTAGTTCTAATGAAAATGGCTGTGTGAACAATTTGGCTACTCAGCCTAACACAAGACAAATAAGAGAGGCACCACTCAAAGTGATTTTATGCTTCTGCATACACAGCACTCTTCTGCTTTGCTTAATCATGATGGGATTTGAGCGAGTTGCAAGACTTTGTCACACACGAGGTCCCCAGATGCACCTGCTGCCTCTAATGGCCACCTGTAGTCTAATCTGATTTGAAGATACCTCACGTAATCAGATTTCTTTCCAAGCTTCCTGCCTCTGCTCTGAACCACAAAAACAAGGTAAGCAGTCCTCCAGGAAAAAAGGATCAGGTTCAAACATGTGCTCTCGAATGTTGTCTCCAAACAGATCACGAAAGGAAAAAGATTATGAAATGGCACGCTCTGCCTGGTAAATACTGACTTCATAAGAAGTCAGCTATTAAAAAGTAAAAAAGAGTAAGGGAGGGAGGAGAAAGAGTCACCAAGTGAAGGAAGGAAAGATGGAGGGAGGGAAGGAAAGAAGTTGGGAGGGAGGGGTAGATACGAGAAATGATAATGTCTAACTTTGATACAAACGTCCATTTATAATCATCACTATTCACACAAAGACATGCCTATTGACTCAATAAAGAAATTTATGTTTACAGGGTAGAAATAGGCATGGATGGCATCATTACTGGCTCCAAATTGAAGTGCACATTTACAAAGTTTAGAGTTAGATATAACCAGCCCTGAAATAGTTAGACTAATGAGGCATTTCTGTTGATGTTATTTTGAATCCTATAACCCACATCTGATAAACAATTCACATCCATCGGTTCTAATGAACAATGAAAAAATGTCAACTAAAGAACTTCTTCCGGGCACTTTTAGCAAAAGTAGAATTTCGTACATCAGCACAAAGGAGCTCTCCTTTTCTAAGCATCTCCCATGGCACATGCCGCATTCCCACGACTCCAGTTGGGAAGAGGGACTAAGTGCACCTGTTGCCCAGTCGTGCCACCGTGCTCTTTCCCATGGCACTTTTCTCTGGCAGACGCCAGTGTGGAAAGTCTACATCATTCTTCCTCAAGCTTGAAGTTGCAAATGAATCCCCTGGGGATGTTGCTAAACCGTGGCGTCTGACTCAGTAGGTCTGGGGTGGGACCCGCGAGTCTGCATTTCTGATCCGCTGATGCCGGTGGCTGCTGGCATTCCACCACACTTTGATTATAAGGAGTCTAAGAAATGCCAGAAGCCTCTATGACACGGCTCACTTTAAGGTTCTTCCCTGCTAATGGCTTCAGTGGCCATGATATCTGAGGTGACCTGTCTGACATACGTGGACTCCGTTCCATTCTACGTGGTCACCACTGGCAGAGAAGCCAGATCCCAGGGACTGCAGTCCACAGTGGTTGAGCACACGTGCTTTGAAGTTAGTCAGACCTCAGTTCACCTCCTGTCTCCTCCTTCCCCCTAGCTTTGTGGTCTCAGGCCATTGACCTAGTTTCTCCTCCGCCTGTTTCCTGGCCATGAAATGTGAGGAAATCCCTTATAGGCTCATCGTGAGGATTAACTAGGATAATACATGTGTTTGGCAGAGAGTGCCTAAATGTCCTAATAATTAATGGAAATTATTTTTTCCATGTTAATCTTTTTAAACACTCTCATGGTCCTTGCAGCCTTTGCTCAAACACCCCACACCCTGCCCCGCCACCCCATTTATGATCTGACCAGCTTACCTTTCCAGTCTCATCTCAACCCACGTGTCTGACTCTGGATTGAATTATTTGATGCTTCTTAAATGTGGCTCAAACTTTTGGGCCTACTGTTTCTTTCACTTGGAATGCCTTCTCATAGCCCAAACTCCCTGCCCTCCATCACCATCCACCTTTGCCTCTCTTCGTCCAATACTCAGTTCACCTCAGAAACCTCTCATGAACCCCTTGCCTTCCCACTACGTGAACATTCCCTGCTGAAATAGATACCCTCCACTGTAATCTCTTATTTGTAAAAATACACACTCTTGCACATTTCATACTGCCCCACAACTGGTGATTTCTTAGTAAGCTCATTAAGCACCAAAAGTGCAACTTATCTATCGCCTCAGAATTTCCAGAAATAACTCAGTGCCTTGTACATGGTAGACAATCGATAAATGTCTACTAAAGGAATGCTCCTCTGCTTGTGTTTAGTACAGTAGGTTATAGAGAGATCGATGCCTGAAGAGCCCTCCTTCATCTTAACTGCTAGAATTTACCTCTCCAGGCAGGCCCAACGAACCCAGGGCAGATACCAGATTTAGTCAGGATGCATCATCATTTTGTACAGTTAGCATGGAACACACCCTCTGTCATTTCCATCCAACCCAAATGGAAGTCTGAGTATGGTCCATTCTGATGAAGTTACGTTGCTGGATGTCGAACCTGAGAGGTCTCTGTCTTGGAAACCATCCCTCACATCAAACGTCTCCTGGACTATGACACTGGCATCTGTCTTAGGCAACCTGTCTTCTCAGGCTGCTGTAACAGGATACTACAAACCGGGTGGCTTGAACAACAGATATTGATTTCTCACCGTTCTGGAAACTGGGAAGTCCAAGGTCAAAGTACCAGTCATTCTGGTTGCCGGCGAGGCCCTCTTCCTGGTTTGCAGACAGCCAGCTTCTTACTGTGTCCTCACACAGCTAGAGGGCAGGGAGAGTGCAAGTGCTCATGCCTACCTGAGTGAGAGAGCTCTCCCGTGTCTTTTCTTTTTTTTAATTTTTTTTTCAACGTTTATTTATTTTTGGGACAGAGAGAGACAGAGCATGAACGGGGGAGGGGCAGAGAGAGAGGGAGACACAGAATCGGAAACAGGCTCCAGGCTCTGAGCCATCAGCCCAGAGCCTGACGCGGGGCTCGAACGCACGGACCGCGAGATCGTGACCTGGCTGAAGTCGGACGCTTAACCGACTGCGCCACCCAGGCGCCCCTCCCGTGTCTTTTCTTAGAAGGGCACTAATCCCTATGAGGGTCCCACCCTCATGACCTGATTACTTCCCAAGGGCCCCATCCAAATTGCATCACGTTGCAGAGTTAGGGCTTCCAGATACAAATTTTGGAGGCGCATAATTCAGCCCACAGCAGCATTGCTCTGCAGACTTGGGGTTTGTCACACAACTTCCCTTGTGTATTTGTTCATTCATTAATTCTACAGACATTTAATGCACACGTTGTGCACCAGGCACACACAGCAACGAATGCAACAGAAAACATCTCGGCTTTCGTGGAGTTTATGTTATCCAGCGGAAACGAATCGTAAACAAACAAGTGGACAGCATGTTACACGATGCTAGGTGCTATGAAGAAACGTGAAACCAAGTAGCAGTGCTGGAGGTCAGAGAAGGCCTCCGTGAGAAGGTGATGTGTGGGCAGATACCTGGAAGCAGTGAGGGGGAGGGGCGTTAGGCATCCGAGAGATGAGCGTTTCTAGCGGAGGATGTAAGTGCAAAGGTCCTGGGTCAAGAGTGTGTGGGAAGTATGTGAGGTACTTGGGAAGTGATAGAAAGGTCAGGGTGCCTACAGTGAGTGGCAGGACACCAAGCTACGTAAGGCCCTGTGCCCTTTAGTAAAGACTTTGAAGCGAGATGAGAAACCAAAGGAGGGTTTTGAGAAGAGGAGTAGTTTCCAAGATTACTCTAAAATATTTACTTTGATGATTTGGATATTGTGTTAAAAACTGAAGTTAAATACAGGGGTAAGTGGTGGGGAAATGGTGTGGTAGAAGGTGCTAGGACTCGGAATACCTGGAAAGCACTTGCATCGGCAGAAACTCTGAAGCAACTCTTTTGGAACTCTGGAGGCTATGTGAATGCTCGCAGCTTCCAGAAGGCTTGGCTGCTAAAATTGTGGTCAAGTTCGGTCTATTGCAGCCACTGGCATGGTAGTCACCACTTATCTCTCCTCCACCAGCCCTGGGGCAGGCAACTATGGGGAAAAGAGCCTGCATTCCTGAAGCAGCTTGTGGGAGCCAGAGTGAGTAATAATGACCTTGTCCTCCAAATACTGGCATTCTGTGTTCTAATTCCTAATTACTGCTCCTGGTCATGGGGGCACATACAGAGGTGGGTGGCAATGGTTGCAAATCCCACTGCCTGAAGTAGCTAACGGGATTTAAAGAGACAGCACCTGTGATCCCCCCCACCTTTTTCCTTTTCCCCCCTTTCGGAAGCAGGCATTAAAGGCTAGCATATTCAGAAAGCAACTGTGTATATGGGAAGATTTATCAAGCAGCATGATAGAGGCTCACTCACACTGCGCAGCACTAACCTGCTATGATCTGATAGGACAGGACCATTTCTTGGTCTGTACCCTTGATTTTCCCTGACATATACCCATCACAGCCCAGCCTTGCTGAATCTGGGCATTGCTGGGCCCACCTACAGAGCTTTTCCCACACCTCAGCATGCCTGTCTGCAACCTAGAGTCCCCCAAGACTAAGCAAAACAGCCTGATCTCTGGTGTTGGATCCTGCAACGGGACGATAGATAAGACAGGCCCAGCTTCTGTCCTCATGATGCTTAGCACCTAACGGGAAAACAAACTCGGCCCGGATAGACTTTACTAAACAAGATGTCGTATGGAATGCTTCTTGGAAGAAAGAGATTAACTAGCAAAGATTTCAGTATACACGATGTGGTATAGGAAGGCGGGGATAAGATGACAGCATAGCAGAACCCTAGGCTGCTGTCGTCCCTCAAACACAACTAGACAAGTATCAAATCATTCTAAATATCCCAGGAATGAACCTGAAGACTAACAAAACAAACCACAACTAAAAGGAGGAAAAAGCCACTCAGAAGAAGGCAATTAGTACAGAAACATGGTTTGGGGGAGAAACTGATCACAGGTGCTGTGGAGGGGAGAAAGCCCTGGTTGCAGAGAGAGAGAGAGAGAAGAGTACACAGGTACAGGGGATCAGACACGGAGAACAGTTCCCCAAAGCCATTGGCTGTGAAAACGAGTGGTGCTGATATTCCAGAGTTCTCTCGACCAGCGGGGCTAGAAGACGAGTTTTAAAGGTCAGCGGGCTCAGCTGAGAAAGAGCACTGAGGGCACTGCCCTGCTCCTGGGGAGGAGCCTGGCACACAGCCCCAGGGGAGGGGGCGGAGGGGGCAGAGGTGGGGAGGGAGGAGTGGGGGCAGACCGCCTTGGAAACTGTGAGCCGAAGAACGCCTGGGGCACCCAGACGGGGATAATTCTCTCTTCTTGGAGGAGGCCCTGAGAGGCAGTGTTCACCACGACGCCTCTCTGGGGACAAAGGAGAGCCAGCAGGAGCCTTTTCTCTCCCCGGCCCCTCCCTCAGCGTCAACACGGAGCCACCTGCAGAAAGCAGCTCTGCCCCAGCACTGGCTGCCTAGCCTGCTCACGCCAAGCCCCGCACCCCTGCACTCTGGTGGCGCTGCCCTTCTCGGTCAAGCTAACCTCGGTCCCGGGGTGACGGGTGCTTTCCCCAGGAGGCCAGCAGAAACCCCGACCACAGCACGTCTCCTGACCCGAGGGCTCCGCACAGCCTCCAGCCTGGCGGAAGTGGTGTCGGGTCTCACTTAACAAGCAGAGCAGAGCACCAGTCGGCGAAATCCGCCCCGCTCTGGCCGAGGTGGAAAAACTGCCCACTGCAGGCAAGGAGAGCCCCTGGCCCGAAGGAAGCACCAGCGGACAGCAGAGCTGAAGCAGACACTCCGTGAAGCTCCAGGCCCCGGGCACCACGTGACCTCTTCTTCGTAAAGCCATTACTCTCAGGAGCAGGAAACGTAAAGGACTTTTCAAACACACGGAAGAAGGCAGAGACTTGGACCAAATGCCAAGATGGAGGGATTCAGCCCAAATAAAAGAACAAGAGAAGGTTACTGCTGGAGATCTGACCAAAACGATCATAACAGAGAGAGAAGAACTAAAAACAGAGATTTCAGTATACGTGGATTATTGTTGTCATGATATTTGCTATTAGCCTAGTAACTAGAGTTGAAACTTCTAATTTTCACTAGATTCCCCCTGTTATTTTCCACCATGTTTTAATAGGATTTGCCTGTTCCGGACCTTTCATAAAAATGGAATCATGGTCAGCGTATATGCAAACCCACCCCATGCTGTTCTCACAGCCAAGTCATTTACCCTTTCCTTAGGCACAAATAACTCCCTACAATGACAACAGAGGGCATAAGGCTTCCCACACACGTCCATTGAACACCCCACCGTGGTTCTCTCTACTTTTAAACAGCTTTCTTGAGTTACAATTTATATACCATGAAATTAATCCATTTAAAGTGGATGATTCAATGAGATATTCACAGAGTTGTGCAACCATCACCATAATATAGTTTGAGAATATTTAGAACATTCTAATTTTAGAACACCCCAGAAACTTTGTACGCATCCAACCACCCGCACACCAGCCAGAGACAACCAGGAATCTCTTTCTGTCTCTAATTGCATATTCTGGAAATTTCATATAAATGGAATCATATAATATGTGGTCTTTAGTGATGTGTGGCTTCTTTCATTTAGCATAGTTTAGCATAGTTCTTAAGTTTCATCCATTTTATAGCATGTATCAGTACCTCATTCCTGGTTATTGCCAAACTGTATTTCATTTTATGGATTTTTAAAATTTGTTTTATTTTCCTTATTCATTCACTGGTTAAAGGGCATTTGGGTTGTTACCAGTCTCAGATTCTTGTAGACTGTACTTCTATGAACAAAAATGTGTAAGTTGTTGGTGAAATCATTTCTTTTTCAGAGAAAAAAATTACACCTATCTACATGTTGAAAATACTTTTGATTTTCTTTCTGTTTACCTTGCTTTCTTATGATGGGATTTCAAAGCTTAACTTTTTTTACAATGAAGAGGGTGTCTCTTTGATAAACCCCATTACTTGCTTGTCTGGCCATTATATAAGTTCCTTATAGGTCCTGCAAATCAATACTCCTACATTATAAAGCAGAGTGGCAAAACAAAATGGTCAGATTAGTTGATAAAAATTTATTATCCAGACCAAGAAAGCCTTGGCAAAGAAATAGAAGATATAAAGAGGAACCAAATGGAAATCTTAGATCTGAAAATATATAATACCTGAAATTTAAAAGCTGAGTATATGGTCTCAACAGACCATGGAGAAGACATGAAGAATCAGTGAACTTGAAGGTGGAACAATAGAAATTACCCAACTTGAACAATAAAGAGAAAATGGATTTTTTTTACATGAACAGAATCTCAAGGATCTACAGGATTGTAATAAAAGACCACTTCTAATTCCTCTTGCTAAGTAAAACTAAAAACCTTGGACATTATATATAAAATAAATACAGAGAAGGAGGCAGAAGGACTAGGAATCTTAGGACACAAGGAATGATATGGCAGTCCATTCCCTGGGTTGTCTTTTTGCCTCATGCATCCAGACTGGGTACTAGAGAAGCCAGCAACTCAGAAACACCAATGGAATCAGATTTTAAAATGGCCCAACAGAAGCCAGCTCTCTCTAGCCAAAGGTCTAGGAAAAGGGCAACCCTAGCAAGGAAGAAACAATATCTTCAACCACAGCTGAACACCATGGAGAAAAAGAAACCTCCATCTGCCTTGAAGAGTTTTGACTTCTCTTCTTCTCCAGCTTCATGGTGGCATCTCTCCCTTTCCCATGCTGAGATGACATCAGTGAAGACCAAGTAGCCACTCAGCACTTCCATCCCCACCGGCAGTAATGAATCCACACTGCTCCCCTCCTTGCAGTGTCAGAGGAGGTAGCAGAAGGAACCCAAAAGAAAGCCAAAGCTTTCACCACTATTTGGCAGTAGTGAGGCCACCTCTCCCCACTGGGTCAGTGAGACCACACAGGAAACCTGAAATCCACATGCTATAATTTGACATTCTGAATCACAGATTTGATGGTATTTAAAATGTATTTACACTTACATAAAGACACCTGACATCACTTTAAACTTCCTACACTACTTAAATCCACATCTACCCAGAAGTAACAAGGTCCCCCTTCCCCAGGATGCCAAATGAGGCAATGTGGGGAACCTGAACTTCCATCCACACCTGACAGTAAAGAGAGGTACTCCCTTTCTCCTGGCAGCACTGTGTCAAAGAAGATCTGCTAAAACAAGTTTTAAACAGCATCCACAGTCTCATAACATAATACCCAAAATATCTAGAATACAATTAAAAAAAAATCATTCTTCATACCAAGAACCAGGAAAATCTGACCTTGACTGAAAAAGACATCAAAAATGCCAACACCAACATGACAAAAAAGTTGGGATTATCTGACAATAATTTTAAAGCAGCCATTAGAAAAATGCTTCAATAAGTAATGACAAACACCTTGAAACAAAAAAAAAAAAAAAAAAACCTTGGCAGTGAAATAGAAGACATAAAGAAGAATTAAATGGAAATCCTAGAACTGAAAATATATAATAACTGGAATTTAAGAGCCCAATGGATGTTCTCATCAGCACAATAAAGACAGAAGTAGAATCAGTGAACTTGAAGACTGAACAATAGAAATTACTCAATCTGAACAACAACGAGAGAATAGGTTTTTTAAAAATAGAACCTCGGAAAGTTCTTAACAAAAGAATCCTTAACAAAAGAGCTAACATTTGGATCATCAGAATTGCAGAAGGAAAAAAGAAAGAAGGTAGAGCTGGAAAAAAAAAATTCCCAGAAATAGCGGCTGAAAATTTCCCCAATTGTGCAAAAGACAAACCGCAGATTCAAGAAGCCAACTGAGCCCCCAAAGACAATAAACTCAAAGAAATTCACACAAAGACACATCATTATCAAACTTCAGAAAACTGAAGACAAAATTTAGAAAACAGAATAGAGAAATGACACATTACCTATAAGGGAAAAACAATTTGAGTGACAGCAGATTTCTCATCAGAAACCACAGAAGTGAAAAGGAAGTTGCAACCATTTTTCAAATGCTGAAATAAAATAGCTGTCAACCAGAGTTCTAGATCCAGTGAAAACATCCTTGAGGAATGAAAGGTAATCAAGACATGTTCACGTGAAGGAAAGCTAAGAGAATTTGTCACCAGCAGACTTACTCTAAAAGAATTGATAAAGGAAGTTATCTGATAGAAAGGAAATGATAAAAAGAATCTTGGAATATCACGAAGGGAAAAAAAGAGCAACAGAAAGACCAAAGGGATGCCTGGGTGACTCAGTTATTGTCTGGCTCTTGATTTCAGCTCAGGTCATGATCTCATGGTTTGTGAGTTTGAGCCTTGCATGGGGACTCTGCGCTGACAATGCTGAGCCTCTCTCCCTCTCTGCCCCTCCCCACCACTCGCACACTCCCACGCGCACTCTCTCTCTCTCAAAAATAAACTTTGTTTAAAAAGACCAAAAATATGGGGCGCCTGGGTGGCTCAGTCGGTTAAGCGGCCGACTTCGGCTCAGGTCATGATCTCGCGGTCCGTGAGTTCGAGTCCCGCGTCGGGCTCTGTGCTGACAGCTCAGAGCCTGGAACCTGTTTCAGATTCTGTGTCTCCCTCTCTCTGACCCTCCCCCATTAATTCTCTGTCTCTCTCTGTCTCAAAAATAAATAAACATTAAAAAAATTTTTGAAAAAAAAAAATATGAGTAAATATAGTAGACTTTCCTTCTCTTAAATTTTTAAATGATTTTTGATAGTTGAAGCAAAAAGTATAATATTGCTTTACATAATTCTCAATGTATGTAGGGGAAATATTAAAACAATTATAAATGAGAGAGTTTAAAGGGAGCGAAGCTTTCTACATTTAAACTGTCTACCTCAGTAAATTGATCATTATATAGGTATAATGTAATACCTAGAGCAACCACTAACATACACAAAGAGATATGCTCAAAAATAATATAGATAAATCAAAATGGAACTCCAAAAACTCTAAAAGAAGGCATGAAGGAAAAAATAGAAAAATGAAAAAACAGAACAGAAAATTTAAAAATAGTGTGGCATATTTAAGCCCTAAGATACCAAAAATTACATTAAATATAAATGGGCTCACATACTGTATGAGTTCATTTATATAAAATTCTTGAAATGACAAAATTATGGAAGCGGAGAACAGATTAATGGTTGTCAGGGGTAGGGATGGTGTTGGGAAACAGTGAGTGTAACCATAAAGGGGTAGCCCAAGGGAGATCTTTGTAGTGATTGGACAGTCCTGTGTCTTGATTGTGGTATGGGTGACACATGTCATAAAAGAACGTATAACTATTCTCACACATTTCCGTCAACCCAGAAAGACACTTTGTCCCCATTTACCGATATTTCTCCAGCCAGTAATCTTTCTTTCCTTATAGATTTGCCTATTCATGACATTTCATATAAATGGAATCATACAATATAGAATCTCTTGTGTCTGGCTTTTTTTACTTAGCATAATGTTTTTGAGGTTCGGTGATGTTTTAGCATGTATCAGTACATCATTCCTTTTCATTGTATTCTGGTGCATGAATATACCATATTTTATCCATTCACCAATTGGTAGACTTTAGGGTTTTTTGACTAATCTTGTTAGGCAAGTGGTGATGACAGTTTTAATGTGCTCCATACAACATAACAGGCATAGCCCTTCATCTGGAGATAATTGCTAATTAGAAATACACAGGAACTAAATAGTGGGGAGCCATAATTCCCAGGGCCATAGCAGACTCATTTCTCCATTTGCAAAACTTACAGAGTAGAACTGAATGGACACCAAATTCCACAAATAACATCTGTTTATCAACTCATCTAGCAGCTCTGTAATAATAATATTATAATGTATCAATTACTGGAGCGCCTGGGTGGCTCAGTCTGTCAAGTGTCCAACCCTTGCTTTCAGCTCAGGTCATGATCTCACAGTTCATCAGATCATGCCCCACATTGGGCTCTATACTGTCAGCACAGAGCATACTTGGGATTCTCTCTCTCCTCTCTCACTGCCCCTCCCCTGCTTGCACTGTCTCTCAAAATAAATAAACTTTAAATATATATATATGGATTACTTATTTTGTGACAGGCACCATGCTTAATGCTTTAAATGAATTATTTATTTAATCTTCATGATAGCTCTGTGAGATATGTACTATTATCGTCCCTGTTTTTCAGGTAGGAATACTGGTGTTGAGAAAGGAATAGTAATTTACCAAAGGACACGCAATTAGTAAATAGTACAGCCCCTTACCGTAACCTTGCAGTAATGTTCTCTAGTTAATGTTGAAGCCTATCTGTGTGGAGAATCAAAAAATCCAGGCTAAGGAATTTTTATTCCATTCTACAGAACATGGAAATGCACTGAGATTTTTGAGCAGGGAAATGACTTCATCAGGACTGCACACTTCCCTGACATTGCTAAATCAGATAATTTGGAGGGAGGAGACGGTGATGACAGACCAGGGAGGTGGCTCTAAAAATAGTTAAATCAAGAGTTCCTGAGGGCCTGAGTTAGAGTAATGAAAACAGGAATAGAAAGGAAGGAAATTATTCCCCCAAAACTTCAGAGGTAGATCCAAAAATAGCATAACAATAGGTTGATTATAGAAGGCAAGGAGATAGATAATTTATTTAATGCTTTAAATGAATAATCTTTTGTAAGTAAAGAATCCAGCACAGAGCACAGTTCAGCAAAACTTGTATGAAGCAGGTGGGGCAAAATTGGCAAGGGTTGACTCTTACTAAGTGCCTGCTACGGCCTCATTACAATGGACAACTTGACTTTTCACGCCTGGGCAAAATTACAGTGTCACAAACAACAGTAGCCAACATAAGAGGAGAGGATATTAAGTCAGGAATTGCATAAATCCATTCCATCTTAACAAACTTCGTTAAGGTCCTTGAAAGACATGCAGGACAATATGACACTACAGATTGGGAGAGAGATTAAAAGAAGCAAAAGATTTTAGAAGCATTCAAGTACAGGATGTAATCTGTGCCTTGGAATCGCTGAGAGAAAAGAATTGTGAAAAAGGTGAATGTTATTACTCATGCAATGAAATGAGCAAACTCTAGAATTACGTATTTATAGTTATGACATGGACAGGACCTATAATGGACAAGATAGCCTACGTCCTGTTGAGATAACAGAAAAAACCCAAATCACAGCGGAATTTCACATTCCCATTGGTGGCTAATCAGATGAAACTGATCTAAATGTACTCCAAATTAAAATTCAAAATGAGGGGCACCTGAGTGGCTCAGTCGATTAACCATCCAACTCTTGACTTCAGCTCAGGTCATGATCTCATGGTTTGTGAGTTCAAGAACCACCCCCCCACCCCCGTCCCCATCGGGCTCTATGCTGACAGGACAGAGCCTGCTTGGGATTCCCTCTCTCTCCCTCTCTCTACCCCTTCCCCCTTGCGATCTCTCTCTCTCTCTCTCTCTCTCTCAAATAAATAAGTAAGTAAATAAATAAATAAATAAATAAAATTCAAAATGATTCTGATTTAAATGTCTTGAAGTCTGTTATAGTCTTACAGAAAAATAGTATTATTGAAGTAGAATTCTACATATCCCAAGAATTTAAGCCATACTAAATTATAGCTTATCATTTCTGTGGTTTGACAAAACTTATTTTTAATTCAGGGCAAATTATTGAGTTATAATCACTTAGTCGTAATTTGGTAAGTATTTACTGAATGAAAAAAAAATGGGTTTCTCTAAAAAAATGTGCCTGTCAGGGGTAAATCATATCTTTCATAAAGTCTTCAAGAGTGATCAAAATACTGGTAAGGAATATGTTTTATTTCACCAAAAAAAGGAATAACTTCAGCATGAGTGAAAGAAAATGCAGTTATCTTCAAAACGTATATAACCAAGCTACGTTTAAGAGACAATAAGTCAATGGGGCGCCTGGGTGGCGCAGTCGGTTAAGCGTCCGACTTCAGCCAGGTCACGATCTCGTGGTCCGTGAGTTCGAGCCCCGCGTCAGGCTCTGGGCTGATGGCTCAGAGCCTGGAGCCTGTTTCCGATTCTGTGTCTCCCTCTCTCTCTGCCCCTCGCCCGTTCATGCTCTGTCTCTCTCTGTCCCAAAAATAAATAAACGTTGAAAAAAAAATAAAAATAAAAAATAAAAAAAATTAAAAAAAAGAGACAATAAGTCAATACACAAAATTATTCCTAAATACCTTGGCAAAGCAATAAAGCAAAGTTTCTGCTTAGAATAATCAGGTAAATAGATCTTAGGTTTATAATTTTCTCTCTCAACTGATAAGTAATTCTTGGGATTTCAAGTCAGTTATTAGAAGCTGCCAGTGAAAAGAGTGATGTGGGGTAAATTTCCCCTGGGGTATACTTTTCTTTTTAAGATTTTATTTTTAAATAATCTCTACACACCATGTGGGACTCAAACTCACAACCCTGAGACCAAGAGTGCCATGCTTTATCGACTGAGACAGCCAGGTGCCCCCTGTCCCCAGGTGGATTCTTAGCACCCTACCACAGAGAAATATTTAGGTGCTTAAAGATACCAATTTGCTATAAAACAATAATGCAGGAAAGTTTCAACCTATCCATGTGATTAGACTGTTAGTTTAAATTATTTGGAGGATCCTTATTGCTTAGAGGACATAGACATTCTTGAATCAAGTGCACTATTCAGAAGGATTTATTTATTTGAAGACAGATGTAGGTTACTTTTTTTTAAGTGAGAAAAATACCTTGAAATTTTACTCTGGCTTGACATTTTTACCTTAAGAAAGAAGACATTTAGATATTCTCTCCAAATAGCAGTTTTATTCTAATCCTTAGCACCAAATGCTATCATCAAGAACTTTCCTTTCCTGTTAGAGAATATTTTTTTAAACCCAAGCATGGTCTTTTTAACTCATTCTTAAAATGGAAGTTTCTGAATTCAGTTTAAATTCTTAGTACACATATCTTTAATGAACAACTTTCATAATCATTACAGTGTCTCCAGTGGCCCTTAATTTGTCTTAGAATTCTCTATTTCTGTTCTTTCCCTTCTAGCACCCCTAATGAAATGAATGAATGCATAATCATAGACTGGAGTTTTAACTGAAGTTTGAAATTTAACTCAATTTTGCCTGAAAAACATCATGCCAAATTTATCTATGTCTATACTGTTTCATTGTAAGACTGGCTTGAATGATTATTCATCAAATAAGTTGAGATCTAGCATCATTGTCCCCCTTGGTTTTTCAAAATCTCCCTCGAAGCACACCAGAAAGTTCCCAAGAAAAAGTGGAATGCTCGTAAAGGGAGAGAGGAGACATCAAGTGGACTCTATCGCCAGTCCATACCTAATGGACACGGTCTGACTGCCACCACTGAGGCTACAAATTGTAGACTCGGCCTCCCCAGTCTCAGACCAACAAGTTCCAAGGCTGACTGTCCGTGGTCCTATCCTCTCTAGGGGTTTAGGAATGACTTGGCTCCTGCTCAGCGGGACAGGGAGCCCTTGGACACCTGCGTGCCCCAGAACTTCAGCCTTCCCTGTACTCTCAGCGCTGTGGGCCAGACTGTGTTTCAATCTGCTATTCTTGATCTTGGTGAATGCTCCACTTAGCTGGGGACAAAGAGACTGCTGTCAGCACTCCACTGATTGGACCAGCTCAGTCCAATCCCGATATGAGTCCCAGCCCCCTGCCTGATAGGAGTGCTCCCAATGAGACTGTGAACTAAACACAAGTTCAAAGTGAATGGTAACTGATCCTACGCTTTCAACAGAGCAGTGTGGCAGCCCATCCCATACGGAGAGTCTTCCCCGTGTCTGGTCTCACCTATTCCCTTCACAGTGAAGCCTTTTGCCTTTGTCCCCATAAGCCCTGCCGTCTGTCACCCTGCAAACACTGGATATGACGATGTATACCAGATGGCCGCGAGATTAGCTGGATTTGTGAGTGATTACCAATTAAGTCGCTGATGTGGGAGAGGGAACAGACAGCTAATGCAGGGAGTTGAATCCCAGGCTGAGAGATGGAGATTTCCTGCAACAGCACTAATACAGATTTTTGAGAAGGAAAAAAGGACAAGACAAAAACGTATTCCAGATGAGAACGCAATGCAGGCAGAGGATGGAAAAGACTGGGGAGAGTTGCATGAAAACGAATCTTTAGGGGCGCCTGGGTGGCGCAGTCGGTTAAGCGTCTGACTTCAGCCAGGTCACGATCTCGCGGTCTGTGAGTTCGAGCCCCGCGTCAGGCTCTGGGCTGATGGCTCAGAGCCTGGAGCCTGTTTCCGATTCTGTGTCTCCCTCTCTCTCTGCCCCTCCCCCGTTCATGCTCTGTCTCTCTCTGTCCCAAAAATAAATAAACATTAAAAAAAAAAATAAAAAAAAAAAAAAAAAAAAAACAACGAATCTTTAATAATTGGCCTGGGCCTGGGTAGTTCTGTAATGCAAAAGATAAGGTATATTTTTAATTTTTTGTAAGTTTATTTTTGAGAGAGAGACAGACAGACAGAGCTCGAGAAGGAAAGGGCCAGAGAAAGAGGGAGACACAGAATCCGAAGCAGGCTCCAGGCTCCGAGCTGTCGGCACAGAGCCCAACACGGGGCTTGAACTCACAGACTGCGAGGTCATGACCTGAGCCGAAGTCGGACGCTCAACCAACCGAGCCACCCAAGTGCCCCTAGATAAGGTACATTTTAAAAAGAAAACTCCAGCCGTTGCTAGTCAGGCAATGAATGTGCCAAACGTTGTTCTAAGCAGTGGACAGACTGCAATGAGTGTAGCATAGCCTCTGGTCCCCAGGAACCATCATTATAATGAGAGGGACTAAGAATGTGATGGGCACCGGCCATCACTTTATTCAACACACATTCTCTAGCCTCCTCCCTTCGTGCCTTCCTCATGGAGGTCAGAGTCAGATACTCCCCTCCCAATCTCTCAGGTCCACCATCTAGGTGGTCTTATTTAGGCCAAGACAGTGTGAGGGAAGATCTCAAGGGGCACTTCTAGAAACTTTTGCTTTTTTTAATAAAATAAACAGATACAGCCTGTGCCAGCCCATGTTCCCCCTGCCTGCCTCGAACATGAAAGGAATACACAGAACTAGCAGGAGGCAACAGCATGAAGATAAAATATACACACTAAGGATGGCCAGGCAGGAAAATAGAAGAAGAATCCTGATAAGCTGTCTAAGCAGCTGGGCTAACCTGGCAACTACCTAACTCTTCCTGTTATATGAGAAAAATGAACTCCATTCCTGATACCAACTGCTGGAACAGAGCTCTTTGTAGCAAAGCAACCAAATCTGACCCTGGGAGATTACAAAAAAAAAAAAAAAAAAAAAAAAGAGTATTTTAAAGAATATGGAGGGGTTTACAGAATCTGTGAGATGTCTAAAGAATAAGGCTCAAACTTAAGACTCCAGAAACAACATATCAAACCTTGCATAGAACTGACCCGATGAGGAAAGCCGCTCTATACCACAGAGCTGGAGACACCCCCCCCCAAAAAATCAATTCCCCCGGGAGTCTGCTGTCTTACCTTGTTCTCTTCCAACCTGCACAACTGCCTGTGCCTTGGGGGGGGGGGGGGAATGAAAATATGAGGCTTGTTCCGTTCCTACAGGAAGAAATAATCTCTGCCCTACAAAAATCCATAAGGTGGGTAATCTCCCAAACTCAAAAAGGGATTCAGATGCTAAGAATCTAAAATGAAGTCCAAATATACACAGCTACGGTGGGTTTTTGCAAAAATGATTACCAGTATGTATTTGTTCTCTATAGCCACACCCCTTCACAAGGTAATCTGTAAATTAAGAGGTGATGTCTGTTCCCCACCCCTTGAATTTGGGCAGCTTTGACCAACAGAATGAGGCGGAAGTGACAATATGCCAAAACCTCAAGAGAACGGATGCACTCTATTCTTCTGACAGTCCTATTATCTACCACATAAATAAGCCTGGGCTGGCCGGCTAGATGATGAGAGAAACCTAATCCAGGTGCCCCAGTCAACCAGAGGGAACCCAGCCAACAGGCAACCAGCCCTCAGAAGCAGAGCCACCTACCTGACCATATATGCATGAGTAAGCCCAGTCTAACCCAGAAGATCACTCACTTGAGCCCAGTCTAATTGGCTCACTCAAAGAACTGTGAGTTTGCTTTAGCCACTAACTTTGGGGTGGCCTTCTATGCCATAAGAGCTGAAAGAAATACAGGTAGAAAGAAAGAAAGAAAGAAAGAATAAAGAAAAGGGGAAGGGAAGGAGAGGAGAGGAGAGAACAGGAGAGGAGAGGAGAGGAGAGGAAAGGAAAGGAAAGGAAAGGAAAGGAAAGGAAAGGAAAGGAAAGGAAAGGGAGGAAAGGGAAAAGAAAAACAAAAGGAAAAACAAAAAGAAAAAAAATAAAGACAAAATAAAGAGAAAATTAGTAAATAAGATAATTTGACGCAAAAATGATTTGAAAAAGATAAAAGTAGGTTAATTTAGTAGAAAGTAATAAGAGCTACTTAGTTTCCCAGGGAAGTCCTCTCTGAGAAGGGAACATATAAGGGGAAAACTAAATCTGAAAGACAAAAAATGCTATTCAAAGATATAGAAGAAATGTACTCCAAACAGCAAGGACAGCATGTGCAAAGGCCCTGAGACAGGAATGAGGCCAGCATGGCTGGAAAATATGAGCAAAGTAAAAAGTAAAGAAAGGTAACATCAGAGAAACTGAAAAGAGACGAGATTATTTAGGGCTATGTAGGCCATAGTAAGGAGTTTGGAGTTTATTTCCTGAGTAATCTGATTTACATTTTAGAGTTCACTCTGGTTGCTACCTCAGGAGTAGAGGCTGGATCCTCATTAGGTTGTTACTGTAATAGTCTTGGGAAATCTTTGTACCTTCTGCTCAGTGTTGCCATGAACCTAATCCTGCTCTAAAAAATACAGTATTTTTAAAAATTGGGGGGAAAATGAAAGAATGGATCTCTAAGAGATTAGTAGGAGAGATACAGGCAAGGAGAAAGTCGACAGCACCTGATCCTTACCGAAAGCTGCTCTATGCCAGGTCCAGCCCCTGGAGTCACTGGGCCTCTGTAGGAAGCAATATGGACGAGTGGAAACAGTGGGGACTTTGGAATCACGCAGACCTGGAATCGGATCTAAAAGCTACCGCTTACTATTGTGTGCACGAGGGTGAATCACCCATCTGAGCCTCCCTATATTCTGTAAAATAGAAATAAAAAAAGCTATGTCCTGGGCTGCTGTCTTAGTCCAATGAGTAGCGTAGGGAAAGTGCCTAGGTACTTTTTAAATGGTAGACATTCTAGAAGTGTCTGTTTAATTCCTTCACATTTTACTTCCCAGGTGGAAGATCCAGCATCTGCGTAGAAACTGAAAGCCAAGGGCCACTGAAATCAAGGTAGACCTATGTCTGGAGCTGTTACAAAGTCAGCAACCTCCTGTCTTCCTGTAAATCTCACTCAACAGCACGTTCCCCCCGTTCCTCTCACTTACCTGCACCTACAGGCTGCCAACACTAGCTTGTGACCTAACATGGCAATTATAAAACCTCAGGCTAGACTGAAATGCCAGCTTGTGTCCTTTTCTGTTGCCAAAGCCCGTTATCCAGATCCTTCCCGGGGCCCTGCTTCCTGCCACGGTGGGATCCTAACACCGCAGCTTCTTTCCTAAACTCCAGCCCGACTGCTTG
Source organism: Lynx canadensis (assembly GCF_007474595.2). Classification (NCBI taxonomy): domain Eukaryota; kingdom Metazoa; phylum Chordata; class Mammalia; order Carnivora; family Felidae; genus Lynx; species Lynx canadensis. Next base: position 76,298,719 of record NC_044320.2, read on the forward strand.
CTCTAATCTTCCAAACGTGCTTCCTGCACCAGCCTGGATTCTGAGCCCAGCTCTGAACGTCAGTGCCATGATTAACGTTCTCTGGGTCCCTCTCAGTCCCACACTGGCCTCTCCTACCGCTTCTCCATCCTTCTGTTTGCTTTCTCACACCCAACTCCCTTCCATATGCTCACAACCAGTTGCACTCCTCTGTGACAGGCCGTCCTGAAAGCCTTGTCCATCGTGGAAGCATTGTTCTTGCAAGATTGCTTCTTTAATCTTGGGGCGCCTGGGTGGCGCAGTCGGTTAAGTGTCCGACTTCAGCCAGGTCACGATCTCGCGGTCCGTGAGTTTGAGCCCCGCGTCAGGCTCTGGGCTGATGGCTCGGAGCCTGGAGCCTGTTTCCGATTCTGTGTCTCCCTCTCTCTCTCTGCCCCTCCCCCGTTCATGCTCTGTCTCTCTCTGTCCCAAAAATAAATAAACGTTGAAAAAAAAAATTAAAAAAAAAAAAGATTTCTTCTTTAATCTTGACAGCACAAAGGATTCTTCTGCATTTGGGCTGCTTTTCCATCCCTGCGAATACTTTAAATTCAACCATGCTCCATCATCTGCAGCTATATTCACAGCATAAAATCACAAGCTGACCTGCCAATGGATACTAAATTCTTCATCAAAGGTGGATTAACTCTACTCTAAATGTAATTCAAAAATAGCAATGGCCATAAGGCAACATGATGGGACAGCTTTGCTTTGTAGGAGGAGAAATTTGCAAGACAGGATTTAAAATGGACTAAACTTAACAGTATGAAATGGCATTTTTGCTGTAATTTTAAGCTTTGTAGAATTTATAAATATATCCGAGGGAAAAAAAAAATACCAAGAGGGCTAAAGAAAAAAAAATACATTCGAAAATACAAAAAAAAAAAAAAAAAAGTAAGAGAGCTTTCCATAGACTGACAAAAATTAAAAATGGAAAAAGTCCTTAGGCCACCTTGTTCATTTCCCTGCCAGCACAGCTCACTCTCGAGTGTTTGTCCAGTCTAATTTTAGATGACCTAAGAGTTTTGGCTTCAGGCACTTTATTTGTAAAACCATTCCAGTGTCTAAGGAACCTCCATAAGTTGTCAACCCCTCCTGTTCTTCAGCCTAAATTTTAAAGTTTCCAATAGGTTCCAAAGGTCTCCTTGGCTTTCCCTGGTTGCAACATCCAGATACAGTACTAGAGGGAGAATTTCCTCTTCCTTGTCAGATCTATCTTTAAAATACCTAAGAGAGGGGCGCCTGGGTGGCGCAGTCGGTTAAGCGTCCGACTTCAGCCAGGTCACGATCTCGCGCTCCGTGAGTTCGAGCCCCGCGTCGGGCTCTGGGCTGACGGCCCGGAGCCTGGAGCCTGTTTCCGATTCTGTGTCTCCCTCTCTCTCTGCCCCTCGCCCGTTCATGCTCTGTCTCTCTCTGTCCCAAAAATAAATAAACGTTGGAAAAAAAATTTTTTTAAATACCTAAGAGAGATGAAGCCTCACCAAAACCAGGATAGGCATTCTCTAAAGATCCCCGGACTAGTAGAGGAGAACTCGAGTCCTGGTTTCCTTGTTTTCAATATTACAAACTATGCCAGAGTCTTAAGTATGTCTGAGTTACATTTTGCTTCCCACCGTGCAAATAGTTCATTGAAAGACATCATAAACACTAACAGTTATCAAATGGCTAATACATGCCAGTCACTAAAGCAGGTGCTTTATACGCACTGACTCTGAGCTTACAACAACCCTGCACGGCAGTTATTCATCTCCTTCTACATATGAGGAAGCTGAGACTTGTCTTGGGTCCCATGGCCAGTTAAATGCACGTTGGAGCCAATATTTCCGTTAAGTTCATCTGGCTCGAACTCTTGCTTCTTCTGCCGCCGTATGCTGAGCCCTGATCCAGGGCTCTCCAAATCCAAACAGAAGGCGTGTCCGGTTCCAGGCAGCATGTGAGGGTAAAGAAGAAGCAGAATACTACACTTCCTAGGACATCAGCTGCCTCTAAGAGCTATCTCTAGAGACAGGCTCGGAGAGAAGTGGGTGAATATTGTAGGTCCGTGCGTGCAGACCCATTTTGAAGAGGGGATTGGTAAACGGAGTTAACTTGTGGGCAAGAGGAACCTAGACTCGAAGGCGAGGGGGAAATGCCAGGGTAGGGAGTGGAGTCTAAAGTTCCCACCTTCCCTAACCACTGATATTCAGCAAGCACATTTTCATTGCTGGTCATTGTAGGGTGGCTTCAGGCATCCTGGATCTATATTATCCAAGGCTTTAATTTTTTTTTAATCTTTATGTATTTATGAGAGAGAGAGAAAGAGAGAGAGCAAACGGGAGAGAGAAAGAGAGAGAGGGAGACACAGAATCCAAAGCAGGCTCCAGGCTCTGAGCTGTCAGCACAGAGTCCAACGTGGGGCTCGAACCCACGAACCGCGAGATCATGATCTAAGCCGAAGTCACCACGTAACGGACTGAGCCACCCAGGGGCCCCATCTATTATCCAAGGCTTTGAATCAGGGTCTGAACAGACTTATGGGACCGGGTGTTTTAAGGAAGCTACCCCAGCCCCCAAGAGAAATAGTAGGACTCATTCCTGCAGCTGACTCGATAACCCAAACACCCCAGACTGACAGAGGATGGAGATACGACACGAGTGAGCAAAGCCTTCCTTGCAACAGGGAGGAGCACATCTGCCCAGGAAGGTGAGTCATTAATGCCCCCAAGCTCTTCAGCCTTCAGAATCGATCCTACGTTTCAGCTTCTTGAATCTTTATGGGTAAAACATGCTGACTAGACTCAACATCAGTTTTCTTACTTTTCTCCCTCATTTGGAGGGAAATGTGGAGAATCATCAAAGGAGCCGGTCTGTAGTTACTGATTTGCAGCTGTGTGTCTACTGCGATAACGCAAGTGGAAATCTGGACACTTGAAGCCCCTGACTTCCCTTTCCTAGACAAAAGCTATGTTGATTAGATTGGCAGTTCTCGGAACAACAACACCAACACAGCTCTTCAAACTTGCTGTAGATTTCGAGTCGCAACTCTCATTGACCGTATATCCAACCTTCAGAATGAAGCGTTGGAACAAAAACAGTTGGAAGGTTAATTAAGAATCTGCTTATTTGGGGAAATGATTTCATTTCCCTCATTTTTCAAGGGACAATAAATAGAATTCTAAGAAGGGTATGAGGCAGACATGCGTCCAAATCCCAGCCCTGTGGCTTATAGCGTGTACGACTTGTGTTGAGGCACTTAACTTTCCTGACACTGTTTTGCCAGCTGAAAAATGTCTACACTAACACCCAGCCCCCAGTGTGCTGTCAGAATTAAATGAAGTAACTTGCTTAGCACAGTGTCTTCTGTGCCACAAATGCTGGAGTCCTTCCTTTGACCCACCGGACAAAAACAAAAAAAACAAAACAGAGCAACTCATTTTGTGAAACCATAATGTATTCTTATTTGAAAAGAACCACATCCTCATGGGACCCTTGTTAGAAATTTTTAAATATTTCACTTCCAGGGGCGCCTGGGTGGCTCAGTCGGTTAAGCATCTGACTTCGGTTCAGGTCATGATCTCACAGTTGCATAAGTTCGAGCCCTGCGTCAGGCTTCCCACTGGGGCGCCGAGCCCACTCGGGATTCTCTGTGTCCCTCTCTCTCTGCCCCTCCCCCCCTCAAAGATAAAATAAACAAATATTTTTTAAAATTACAAAATAAAACATTTCACTTCCAGAGCAAAAATCCAAGGCAAAAGACATGAAATACAGAATTATCCTGTAAACTTTCAACTACTTTTTGTCAACTAATATCCTTTAAGAAATTACTCGATTTCTCTGAGCCATTTCTCACTCTATAATTAGAAAATACTTCATTGCTTCCAACTTCTCCTGTGTGAAAATGTCTACCAAGTTTCTCACCAATGGAATTTATCCAAGTCTGAGGTTATCAATGTACCGTGTGAAAAGCCAGGGGAGCACATTGACGAAATGCCTAGTTTGACAACGGACACACCTAGATTTGAGCCCCACCTGTACCCTTTCTAGCTCTGTGTCCTGGCTAATCACACAGTCTAAGCCTCTATCTCCTCATCTACAATAAGGTTATCATATCTGCCTTAAATTTCATTTTGAGGATTTAAAGAGATGAAGTAACATAGCACCAAGAAATCGTGTTAGCCACAATTATTAACACTTAGCAATTCGCAACACATGTGACTGCTCCATAACATACTTACCATGTGGGAAGAACATGTGAATTTAATAATACATTATTCATTATTTTGTACAAACAAAAAAGTAATTATTCATAAAAGGAAAACCACATAGACCGTAAACTTGGCGTGCAGATTCATTATTTCGAACATTTTTCTTTCAGTTACTATAATGACAGTAGCATTTTCTCCCTTACATGGAAGTCACATATAAACAACTGACATTTTTTACACCAAAAATAGTTTCTTCCCATTACTCAGATAGCTTTCTCTTAAAGCTTTTGTTTTATATTTAAAATTGTTGAATAGTAGAGCAACTACAAATATCGGCATCATAAAGAAATCTAAAGCATATTCTGATTGATGAATTTAATCAAGCCTGGTTGTCAGAAATAGCTATCAAATTTAACCCTAGGCTATTGATAACACTGTCCACACCTAGGATTGCCTCACCACCTTATTCCTGTTGGCCAGAGCTGTAGGGAGTCTTATCTAGGAAACAAAGCCCATGAATTTCCGGACCCAAAGTGGAAAGAGATTAACTCTTGTCCTGAAATAAATCACTTCCTGGTGTTTTTGCTTTCAGACGTCTAACATTTTCCCTGCAGTTTGGGATATGACCAGAACTGTTACGTTCTATGACAAAGATAATTTATTACACTCAGGTCCCAAATCAAAATGGGAACCCCTAGGTTGGAATCTCTTCCTTGTGACCCACGTGACATCATTTTTTTTTTAACACAAGCTGTCAAAGGTTCTTTTGATATCTAACATACCTTTGAAGGATGTCTTTAAAGCCTGAGAAGAGGCCCAATGTAAATTAGGTCGTCCTTAAGCAATGCAAGAGAAGTACAAATACAGTCTGTGGTTGCTAATAAAGTTGTTAAGCGAGCAGATGTCCAAGGCTGATTACCAGCCTTAATCAGTGGTAAGAGTCTGACATATTCATTCATTTTTTTTCTTTTCTCCTTAGGATATGTAAATAGCACTTGGGCTGGGAGATTTCTAAGGCAGCAAAGTGTGAGTGATTGAGAAAGCGGTGTCGTCCTCTCTGCTCATACCCGCAGGGCAAGAAAGAACTCTCCCACCAGTTAGGTAACCATGATGCTGCGGAAATGGACATCTTCTATGCTTCCAGTGATCAAGTACCCCGCTGTTTCCAGACATCTCAGTGGCTTTTCTGCATCTCAATAGCATTGTTACGTTAGGGAACAACTAATTCAGGTCGTCCTAAGACCATCCATCGTCTTAGAGTGAAGGAATTGCTTTTGCAGAATCCCTGAGTCACAGTTATGCATCCCCTTCTTCACTTCATCTAAAAGTGGAGGGCTCCCTGGTTGAGGACAAGTTAGCTCCAGATATAAGAAAGTTCTGATTCACACTGAGCCAAACTGATGTCCGCCCTTTTGTAGAAGTTCTGTACTTGACAGCAAAGGGAGTTTCCGTGTAAATTGTGGACACGTCCCCCAAGGTGGCCTTTGACAGGGAGCCTCCGGATGGGGTTAGCTGTTTCTCCAAACTCTTGGCAGAAAGACAGGCATTAAACATGAAAGAGCCTGAAAATAGGTGATAGGACCCCAAACGCCTGGTTGGAGTTCTAGGGCAAAGTTCTAACTCCTGGCTGAGCCAGCCTAGATTGCAAAATCATAAGAAATAATAAATTGCCGTCTCAGGTCCCTCCGATTTTAATTTGCTTTGGAGTGGTTGGTTATGCAGCAATAGATAACTGAAACACGGACACATTCTCCAAGTTCCAAATAGAACTTCACAGACTCACTGAAGCCCGGTCCTAGGCTCCATGGAGAACCATGAGACTGAGTTTGAAGTCCCTGGACTGGAATATTCCCAGGCCCCAGTCTTAACGAACCTTGGGCTGCATTTTCCAGTACTTGTCCCAAATGATGCTATTCTACGGTAGCATCTTTTCTGTTTGTACAGTAGCACCACCCTTATGCCTCTCTCATATCATTCCCCCTGCTTTGAAGGCCATCTCCCACCTGAATTTCCTCATACCAAAACCCTCACCATCCTTTAGAACCATCCCCGTGCCCTGTCCTCAAATATGCCTTTCCTTATCTTCTCCCCAGTGATGCAGCCCACTACCGTCCGTGGTCATCGGTGGAGTGGAGTTCAGAATGGGTTTTGCTACCAGGATCTCTCCCTCCTTAGACTCTCAGGATCATTATTTCACAGTTCCTCATGGGACTCGTATTGTCCCTTTTATCGTAATGATGTGCGTACTTTGTTTCCTCCCAAAAGTACTCTGAGGAACTGCTTCCCTCACCTCTGCATGCCCCTTTGTGCCTGCTTCCAGCCCTCCTCCTTCTAACTCCACCAGTTAGAATAATGGCATCGCAATAATGATGCCGTAGGAGTCCGTGTCCGAGCAAGGCCTTTGTAGTCGTCAGATTCCCTCACCTGCAAAGCTGTGTGACACCGGCCCCAATTGTGCCAATCAGGCCCCTGTTTGGGGCCCCAGAATATTTGGAAAGAGCTCAGGGCTTGAGTCAAATGGCCCTGCTCCCTGCTCCATGCATGAATCCTGGGCATGCTGTTTCCTAACTGGATGAACCTGAGGAGACTACTGAACTCCCTCTGTGTTGTCTTCTCCCTCTGTAAATCGGAGCTGTTCTAATCCCATAAGGTTGTGTTGCTTTAAATACCATGTATGCTCGGGGCACCTGGGTGGCTCAGTCGGTTGAGCAGCTGACTTCGGCTCAGGTCGCTATCTCGCACTCTGTGAGTTCAAGCCCCGCGTCGGGCTCTGTGCTGACAGCTCGGAGCCTGGAGCCTGTTTCGGATTCTGTGTCTCCCTCTCTCTGACCCTCCCCCGTTCATGCTCTGTCTCTCTCTGTCTCAAAAATAAATGAGCATTAAAAAAAAAAATTTTTTTTTAAATACCATGTATGCTCAACACCTCACCTAGTGACTGATACCTACCACAGAATGTAAAATGTTGGGATAAAACTTCGATGATTGACTTTATTGTTATGTTGCTGTAAATCAACTCCTCGCCTCATTATACTGTTGTCAAGGGGAATTTTTTTTTTTTTTTTTTTTGCAAAAAGTAAAGCTCTGAAATTAGATACTACTTAACTGTAACTCAAGGCATTCTCAAATTTGAGGGAAAGGCTGCTGTATTGAGAGCTTGTCTCCCTGACTTCATATCAAACTCTATATTCTTTTCAAACATGAAACTAGAAATAAGTTCACTAATCAATTCTCTTTCTCCTGATGTTATTTTTTATCTCAGTGTTAAATGAGACAAAACACTGATAGTTTGGCCTCCCTCTCTGCTCACGGTAAGGATGGCTGCATCCTGAAAACTGAATGCCCACACGGGTGACACAGCACAGTTAGCAGACATTTGCGCCTCTTTTCTGTTTGCTTTGGAAAGACCGAATGGAAAGTAGGGTCTACGCCTCACTCAAGGCACTATGTCTCATTTTTGTTGGAAAAAAGGAGGGTGATGACTGATTTATCCAAACACGGTTTAGACAGCTGGTCTACTTTGTATCCTCCCCGCAATCAGGGGTCACAGTTTTATGACAAAATAAAGAAAAGGGATTAGGATACATTGAGCATTGTAAGAGGCGGTACAATAGAAGGACAGAGCATCTAAAGATCTTTGTTTATAGTAAAGATGCTATTATTAGCAGAAGTTTTTATGCCAAGATGATAAAGAGTGAGTGCAGACACCTCAAAGGCTCAGTTGTACCTCGTAACAAGTAACTAAAACTCTGATCGGGTTCTAAAATACATTAGCGGACACGCGTATAAATAACTCCTTAGAAAATTACTTATTTTGAGGATGAAAATGACACAGTCGAACCATGCAAACTCTGACACTACAAACCCACCAGTGTGTGACCACTGGGGTGGGTCAGGGGAATAGTGCCCTGTTAGCAGAGGACATGTGTCCTGTGTGCTGGTCTGTTGCTTGCAAGGAGTGGACAACGAGCACAGAAAAATGGATGATGGCAAGGACCAAGCCTTTCCTTCTACGCTGAGGCTGGAACCACCTCATACCTACTTACGCTAATGAATCGGAAATGTGTTTTAACAACTGATTCCTTTTTATACTCTGCACAGCCCAATTCCTTAGAGCACTTTTCTGCTTTCAACACTAAAAGAACTACGTAATCCCAAGAAGGTTCCAGTCAGGAGGGTCCTTGGAGGTTACCTAATCCAGTACATGCTTTACAGATAGCATGCTGATGTCCAGACAATTAAGTGACTTGCCTAAGGCCATACAGCTAATATGTGGCAAACCTGGAATTACTTCTCATTTCAAAGGTTGGGTGACTTTAATTAAATTGTTGACAAAGTCACTTTCTCTAAATAATTGTTTATTGATCCATGGGAATAAATGAACTCCCGTGACCGCACTTCTTGGTAGACATGCAGCCAAGTAGGTCTAACGACAATCCGTTGAAAACACCACATGAAGACCATTTTCCAAACCTAGCAAACAAGCTCCATTGCCCGAGTGAACTAACCCCTTAATTTATAACCCAAGCTTTCCTCTGTCTTACTGTTCTTGCTCACAAAAGATAACAAATAAGACCAGACCTTGGGAAAAAACCCAACCCCACGTTCCAAAAATGGTGAGTCAGGAGCATCATCTTTCAACGGAGGGGACAATGTGCTGTGAACTGAGTCATTTCTATGTGTTAATTGTGTCCCCCTCAAAAGATCATTAATTAACTTCCTAGCCCTCGGTAGTTGCTTCCTGCTTGGAAGCAGGATCTTTGCAGATGATGGAGTCAAAGGGAGGTCATTAAGGTGGGCCCTAACCCCATATGGCTGGTGTCCTTATAAAAAGGGGAAATACGGAGACTGACATGTCCTGAGAGAGAATACCATGTGAAGATGAACTCAGAGATCAAGGTGATGCTTCTCCAAGCCAAGGATCACCAAGTATTGCCAACAAACACCAGAAGCTAGGAGGAAGGCAGGCCACTGATCCTTCTCTCTCTCTGCTCTCAGAAGGAACCAGCCCTACTGACATCTTCATCTTGGGCTACTGGTCTCCAGAACTGTGGAAACAATAACACTCTCTCATCTAAACCACCCAGTTTGTGGTAATTTGTTTGTCAGACCCAGGAAACTAAAACCATTGCTTCATCTGAAAAGGGAGGGAGTGAACAGATCGATTTCACCAGCCTTGGGGACCAAGACCTCCATTCTATGTAGTCATTGACAGAGGCTCTGAGTACATGCCTGGCCCTGGGAACCTGTCTATGGTGATGGGGGGGAGGGACTGCATCTGCCAGACAACGAACAAATATTCACTAAGCACCTATTATGTGTCAGGCACCAAGCTAACACATGCGCTAGAGCCATGAACCAGAAGACACAATCCCCGTGACCCTGAATCCAAGTCTCCCAGGGAAGATCAGCTCTAAACAAGTCATGACAAGTGTGAGGCATGCTGTGGAAAGTCAGCAGCTGCCCTGGGAAAATTAGATTAGTCGGTGGGCCAGGGGAGACTTCCATGAGCAAACAAGGAGAAAGGAGTGAGGGTGAGGAATTACCAACAAAGAAAGGTGGGTAGGAGGAGGTGGTGTACCTGCTCCAGGCAGGACCAGCACAGAGCTCACACTCTCCGCCCTTCTCAAGGGAAGGGAGAGCCTAGACAGCCAGAAAGGGCGGAATGGAGGGTTGGCAAGTGACGGAGTGAACACATCCTCCGTGATATAGTGACAGCCGCCATTCACAGCCCGTGGAGACCACACAGGGCTAAGGAGGTAACGCTCACAGCAGCAACAATAGCGCAAGTTTCAAAGCAACCCTACCTTCAAGACTCGCATCATGAGTGATGTGCCAGACTTCAGTTATATTTGGATTTCTGTTGGGCCTGATGGCATTCTTTCTGTTTCCTATTTAACAATGGAGTTTAGCAGGCTGAGAACTGAAATTATGAACAAGCACGCATTACTTAATCTAGACCGCAAACCCAGGTTTCCTTTTCAACAAGTGTTGGCCATTAGGTTCCTATGAGAAACTGTGTTCTTATTTGTGTGCTTGCTGATTTATTTGAAAATAGCGAAGAACACTTTGACAAGTACCTTAAACAAGACGAAAGCAAAGAGACACAGAACACGGAATACCCGCAGAATTTGTTTCTGAAGAGTGATGAGAACATTCTGTGAATGCGTGAGGGAACTGGGGTCTTCCCTAGATCTCGTCCCATGTGCTGACTGTATGGAGGGAACTGGAGAGGTCAGATCAATCCAATTCACCCTCAAAGCATTTGATTTTCACCTGATGGAACTTGAAAGCCTTTGTCTCACACTATTCGTGTTCACACCCAACTTCTTGAAGGACAAGAGAGCACAAGGGTTCCAATGTCCTTGCCCACAGAAAGTCAAAGTCAATGTTGTTCAGGACCAGTGTTCTCTCTCCCAAACCCCACACTTACCACACTGCAAGGTATGATAAGAAGCTTCCTACCCAGTTTTTCATGAGAGAAGATGAACCGACAAAATATCTCATGTACACCAGTTCTGGCCAATTGATCCAATTCAATCAAACAAATATTCTTTGAGCTCTATAGCAAGGATTGCTAGCTGTATCTCAAAATCCATTTTTTCCTTATTTTTGGTAAAAGGAATCAAGCACATTTCCCAGTGTCTGTTGTAGCCACCTGTGGACCACGTTACTGTTCTAACCACTGAGGTAGAAGCGGGAGTCTTGTACGGTTCTTTCAAGAAGACGCATTAATAAGGAGGGGTTCCTTTTTCCCCCCCTTCTTCCTCCTTCACGTCCTAAAATGTGGTTCAGTGGCTTCGCAGCCATCTTGGACCATGAGGCGATCCAGGGAATGCGAGTCAGCCACAGCAGAATGAAAAGATGGAAGAATTCTGAGTCTCAGCATTCCAGATCCACCGTATCAACCCTGGACTGTATTTCACATTTTTTAGGAAGAAAGAAATACATTTAAGTCCATTTTTCACGTTTCGGTTATGTGCAACAGAAATTATCTGAGAGAAACACCTGCTATTTGCCAGGCATTACTCTAGAAACAAATCTCCCTCCACCTTCCCCACCCCCAATACACACATACAGACAAAAAGTAAATAGTTTGGGTATTTCGACAATGCCTGATCTACTGAAGCAATCACAAATAGATCACACTGACTATAAACATTTCTTCTAAAGATTTTAGAGAAATGCTCAAGGGACCCCGAAATTTTATGAAACGTTCTCAAATCCGTGACTTTAAAACAGATTCTTCTCCGACACAGAGTGGATTTTTTTCACCTGTATCTACAAAGGGAGGTCTAGCTTCCCATCGCTTTCTGCATTGAAAGACCATTCTGCTGAAAATAATTACCTCAAAACCAGTGGGAACATTTTTCCCTCTCCATCCTACCTGTTAAAAAGTAAAGCTCTGGAAGCCTATATTTTTACTTCACTTTTCCTCGGGAAGCCTCTTGATAATAAGTGAAATGTCTGTGACCTTGATAAGCTTTGAATTATGCTGTTAAAATAAAGCCTTTTGTAGTTTCCTGAAGGGTGTTTGGATCTGAACTGTAAAAGAAAAAAATTGCTTCGATATTGATGCCCATATTAAATTGGCCCTTTTACCAGAATATAATGGAAGTTCTCTACTCATTTTGCCAAGTGCAGGCATCCCTCTGTAAGTCTAAAGCCCTTAACTGATGAATAACAATAGTACATTCTGTGACTAAAGCAAAGTTTGACAAAAATATGTCAAACAGGCATGTAGACGTAAGGAGACACAATAATTGCCTACATTGAAGAGTTTTTCCTTTAAGATTTATCTTTGGAAAAGCAAAGGCCAGATTGCCTTTTGAGCTACAGGGATTTAAGTATTCAAACCATGTGTAAGAAAAGCAGGGAACACCCAAGGCCAAGGTTAAGCCAGGAGGGGCTGGTCAGCTCCGGTTCCCCCCACCACCACCCTCAGGGCTCCCAGCAGAGGCTGACCAGGGGGTGTCCAGGACCAAGAGCACTGTCCTCAGCATTCCCCACAGGGTGCACCTGGGGCCCTGTGAACATGCCTACTCCATTCGGTCAAGTTCAACACACCTTCCCTGGCCTCGTGAGGTGGTTTTGTCTCTGTGGCCTGTAGCAGTTGCTTGTTTGAGCCCTTTGTAAATAATTAGTCAGCATTAAATCTCTTCTCTTTTCTCTCGATTTCACTTCCAGACAAGTGGGGTGGAGGCCAGGGTCTGGGGAGATAGATGTGGCTTTGAGCTCAGCTCTGGCTCTTTACTGCCTGTTGATCACAGCGCTCTGGGGCCAGCTTGGGTTACAAAACTCAGCTCAAACAGGAGAAGGCAACCTAACTGAGCTAGGACAGCTCTTAATGAGTAAGGCGGAATAAGGCAGCCACTGGACGGAGATGCTCGAACTGAATGGCTCCAATCTGACCAGCACCTGCTCTGGCCAATCCTTCCCACAGCAGGGAAGGAAATAGGAGGGGTGAGGCTTTGCCAGGTGAGGTCTTTCACTCTCCTCAGAGAGTACAACCTGAGATATGGGAACTTTCCTTTGATTTGGAAGGCGGAATACATAGGACCTATTTTAAGTTTTAGCATCTTGACCTACCTCTAGGATAGCCTGGGGGAAGCTCACTGCCTTCTGAAGTAGGGATTCAAGTCTTCCTGTCTACCTCTCTTATCAGGACAACATCGATTAATTTTGTATTGAAAGGAGTAAAAGATTATCATTAGGAAAAGGGAAGGCATGATGGGCTAAATTGTGTCCTGTCCTCACCCCCCAAATTCATATATTGAAGGCCTGACCCACAGTCCTCGGAAAGTGACCTTATTTGGAAATAGGATTATTGCAGATACAATTCATCAAGATGAGGTGATACTGGATAGAGTGGGCCCTTCATCCTATGTGACTGGTATCGTTATAAAAAGGAGAAATTTGGACACACACACACACGCACACACGAGGAATGCCATGCAGAAATGACGGCAGAGATTGGAGTGATACTCTAGAAGTCCAGGTACATCAGATATTGCCAACAAGGACCAGGCATGGACTGGATTCCCCCTCACAGCCCTCAGAAGGAACCAGCCCTGCTGACACCTTGATCTTGGACTTCTAGTCTCCAGACTGTGAGACAATAAATTTCTGTTTCTTAAACAACCCAGTCCACCGCACTTCATTACAACAGCCCTACGACACTAATACAGAAGATGCCTAGCTAACCAAAGGCCCTGAACAGCCTTGAAGCAGTCACGCGTGTTTAGAGCCCAGGGCCCTCTAAGCCCAGCTTTGTGCCCACAGAGGGTAACAGTGAAGGCTAGGCTCCTCTCCAACCCTTAACCACAAGTCTTCTGTCCACGGACTGTGTGAACTGTCTCCCATCATGCCCATTTAGGGAAGAATGACCCGATGACCACTTCCTGAGGCCAATCCTACTCTTCTCCCTGTGTCACCAAGAAGGAAATTGGGTTTAGAGAAGTTGGGTGCTCACCATGTTTGCACCGTGGGTGTGCATTTCAAACCCAGGCCAGACTCGGGCTCCAGACTCTACACCCCACCTTTGTCATAAACCGTGGCACAGGCACCAGGCATTTGGAGGCATTCAGACTCCATCATGACCAGATAGGAGAAATCCTTCTAGTAAAGAAGCCTACAGTAAGAAAACAGGCCTTCACAAGTTGAAGACCACTGCTGTAAATCCCAAAGGATATCTGTTCCCTGAGCTGACCGGCCCTATCAAGAAAACCAGGACGGAGGCACCTGGGTGGCTCAGTCGGTTAAGCATCTGACTCTTGATTTTGGCTCAGGTCATGATCTCACAGTTCATGAGTTCGAGCCCTGCATCAGGCTCTGTGCTAACACCGTGGAGCCTGCTTGGGATTCTCTCACTCCCTCTCTCTCTGCCCCTCCCCTGCTCTCTCTCTCTCTCTCTCTCTCTCTCTTTCTATCTCTCAAATAAATAAATACATAAACAAACAAACTAAAAAATATAATTAAAAAAAAAGAATACCAGGACAGGGATGAAAGCTGCCAAGCCCCACCCACAGGAGACCTGGCCTGGAATGTTCTGAAGAGAGTTAACATCTCTGTGCAGAAAAGCCATGCACGGGCCACCAAATCAATCACATCAGCATATCTTGAGGTAGCTCCTCAAGGTGCATTTACCCACATTTGTGATGAAATGGCCAACGTTTCAATTAGACTGTTTATAGATTGGTCCTTTTCTGCTATTTCCATGTGTTAGGCAAATGAGTGGTCCTTGGGGCCAGGAAATGAAGATTTCAGTGTCTAAAAATAATGCCTAACACTTGTAAGGCATTTAAAATGTGCTGGGTTCTTAATTACCAAACCACCTTACAAAAGAGGTGTTTTATCTGCATCACATATATGGAAATGGAGACCCCAGGAGGTAAATGACCGTCTCCTGCCCTGCAGTTCTCTTTGAGAGGCCCTTCCCAACAAGTGTGCATGTCTCAGGAATCCAGACTTCCAGTATGACTGAGGGGACAAGAGGCCACGGACCTCCTCCCTTTTGACCCGTTCCCAATCTCTGATCTCCTTAGGAAGCCCCATAGCAGCCAGAGCCAACCCCAAGGGCTAGACCTTCTGTTCTGGGCCTTAGGAGGAAACGAATTACGCTCTCCTCATTCTTTCTTTAGATTTGATTTCCTTCCCTATCAGGGTGGTAAGACCTGGGGAGAAGATAACAGGGTGTAGACTTAAGGGAAAGAGACCACAATTATAACTGGGATATCTTGAGTATTGTGAGACCTGGGCCTTCCAGGTCTTGGTAAAGGATGCCCCAGTGTGGCCGGCCTGCCTGACGAGCCTGCAGCACTCACTCAGGGCAGAGCCTGTAGAAACAGAAGGCATTTGACCCCTTGTTCTTTGCACAAAACCTTCAGAGACCTTTTCTCTTCTGTGCTGAACAAGGCGCCAACTGTGTGGTATCTACTCTGAAAATGCTGTTTTAATCTATTCATATTGAAATCTGAATAATTATAAATTACTAGTAACACTTCACCACCCCCTAATATTACTAAAAATGTTTCTTTTAACTTATTCTAGAGACTAGTGTATGTATCCTAAACAAATGTTATCATTTCGATATGCTCCTTGGGAAAGCCTTGTCTCAAACATCAAGGAACTTGAGATGTGACTAATGCAACTATTTGAAACAAAGCAGGCATCCATCAGTCTTCGTTTTCTTAATGGGCATGAAAATGTTACACCCATATTCACTAGCTTTACATATGACATAAGACAAGGAATTTGAAATTCTGAGCTTTGAATCCTTGGAGTAATAGAAAAGCTGCTGAGTGTTTAAGGAGGATTCATTTTAAATTACTTAATGTTAACTGTAAGGACCTCATCTTTCTCTAGACAAGTTAGGGACCATCCATTCATTTGACAGCCAATGTCATAGACCTTCTTAGCTCTGGTACTTTGTTGCAATAAGTAATATTTATATTAATGTCCTTGAAATGCTATAAAATTTTGAAACACCTTCTCAAGGGAAAACAAAAATTATTTTCATTTGCACTTGAGTGTGTTTCCATTATTCAAGTACAGGTATTGCATGTATGCTATTCTGATATTAATTCATATATTAGCAAGATGTATAATTAATCGGAATTCGGCATTCACCAACCGTGCATAGAAAGCAGAGGTGTGCTCATAGAATGTTCTAGCAATGATACCTCTTGTTGATCTTTTTTTCTGTTTTATAATTACTAAAATTCTTTTGTGACTAAGTAAATCAACCTGGAATAAAATAATCCAGTGGGTGGAGTTTATACACCACTGACATCTGAAATGCCACAACTCACTTTTTTATAAGTTAATGGTTTGTGCTGTTCACTTCCTGCCTGACTTGACTAGTTGTCATAGGCCTGCCAAACTCCTCTAGCGTTTCCTTGTACTGAAGAAATCCCTCAGCTGTAGTAATGCCTCAGCCTCCGTTTCTCTTTTTTTTTTTTTTTTTTTTTTGAGAGAGAGAGAGAGAGAGCGTGCAAGGGATCAAGGGGCAGAGAGAGAGAAGCGGGGCTCCCCCGAAGTGGGGCTCGTGCCCCCCCAAAGCGGGGCTCGTGCTCACCCAAAGCGGGTCTCAAGCTCACCCGATGTGGGACCTGAACTTGTGAACCGTGAGATTGTGACCTGAGCCAAAGTCAGACGCTGAACGACCGAGCCACCCAGGCGCCCTGTGTTTACAAGTTTCTAAGGGTGCTGTTTGGCTTTTACGTTATGTTGCTATTAAATTATTCTAAGACACTGAATACAGCAAATATAAACAGAAAGGAAACACCTGTTACTATGGTGTCGATGGCAAGTAATTTACCAATCACTTCGAGCCTACTCAGAATCCACGTTACAAATTTTAAACACATAAATTATGGTTGTCCAAAAGGAAGAGAGAGATCTCATAGTGTGCTTTAATGAAGGTATTATGCCACTAATTTCAAATATACCAAGCGAATTGAGGCGATTGGGGATTTATTAAGAAGCTTTAGCAGTAGGAGGTTTACCTGGACTGGCTTTTCAGTCCATGAGGCCAGGCTACGGGGTAAGGGGGCTCGACTCCTACCGCCAGTCCCTGCCGGGGCAATGTCACTGTGTGGTCCTCTGGAGATCAGCTCCGATCTCTCTAGTGTCCAGATCTTTGTCACGGCTCCTGGGGCTGCCGAGTAGCCTTGTCGCCAATCCTCAGGGGAGTCCGAGAGCCAGCCATGTACCCATATCCCCACCTGGAGGTTCCCGCTCCATCCCACATAAAGCTACTGACGGCCACCCACACCGGGATGACACCAAATATGCTACAGACGGTGCAGGTCTCCCAGCTCAAATGAAGTCCGCGGGTCAGATCCAGGACAAGTAAGATCTACTTGTTTGTATGTTGTGTGCTCGCAATGTGCTAAGCACTGTAGGTGGTGGCCTTCCACAGCCCTGCCCTTCCTATTCTCAGTTGACAGGTGGAAACGGGAAGGTGGCAGTGAAATAGCTCACGCAGGCTTGGGAGACTCGGAGCAGGTGTTCTCAGCCGGAGCCACTGGACCCTGCCTCGGTGCAGAGACCTCGGGGACCAGCCACATTCTTCTCGCTAGGGAGGGGGTACAGGGAACACAGCACTGAGCGAGGTAGGAGGAACCTCTCGCCTGCGCACCTAGCAAATGCATTGAGCCTGGGGGACCCTGTGTGTCCCCTGTTGCTCCTGCCAGCTCCATGGCAGTCAGAACAGCTAGTCACCTCATCGAAACGCAAACAAACCTCCTCTTGAACTGATAAGGAAAAAAAAATCTAAGATAATATCTAACATTCAGGCAGCACTTTAGTGTACGGATGTAAGGAGCTCTGAGGCACCTGCCTGCAGACACACGCCCGGGGGAGGGGGGAGGGTGGGCTTCTAGCTCAGGGCCCACGTGCTGTGATCCCCCTTCCTGTGAACTTGCCCTAACACGTCTGTGCCTCTCCTCTCAGTCTACCCATTCCACAAACGAGGAAGACGTTTGCAGCTTGAGTGTTAACTTATTGAACGTGAAAAACTGCATGAGTCCCTAATATATCCCCACTCCGTCTCGTTCCCTGACTATTCTTTTCCTGTTCTTTGATGTGGTTCTTCTCATTTCTGTCATCCCGTGTTAGACTGTCCCGAGAGCCTCCTAAGTGGCCTTCAGGCATATAGCGAGTCCCGCCCCACTGTGAGCCACTCTCCTATTTGCCTCTGTTGTCAATAAATGTCAGCTGTTATTTCTAAAACTAAGATTATGCCTGCTACTGCTCTGCCTAACACCCTCCAAGTGTCCCCAGGGCTTTAGGGCTCATCTCCCAGGTGCCATGCATGGCCCACAGGCTCTTGAACTTAAGAACAAGTGTCCAAGCAACCTCTCAAAACTAGAATATCTTAGAAACATCTGCAAAAATGCTCCACGAGAAAAATTAGTTCACTCACCTCCCCCACAGTAACCAAGACTAGACGTTATTTAGCTCAGGCCTTTCCTGCTTCCTGTACTCATCTTTGACATCTTTTCCACACCATTAAGCAATCTTCTGTGTTTAAATAGAAGTGAAAGATATCTTCCCTTTGAAACACCTAGTAAGGTTTTCTAAAACTTAAATTTTAATTACCATCCCCCCCCCCAAAAAAAGAGCAGGAAAAAACAAAATCACGTATTTTACCTGTAATTTCCAAAGCGTCTGTAGAAAGTCCCCAGCTGCTTCCAGAAGGTCTTAACCAAGAGGGCTTCAGTTTGGAACGTTCAGAGCCAAGGGCTTGGCATCGTGTGGCATCCTGTTGCTGAGATGCAGCTTAGGAGTAAACCTGGCTTTTGTTTTGTGCGGGTCAAAGGAAACAGCGATGTTTGCATTGTCCCGTGTGTTACCTGTAGCGACAGCAAACACTTCACATAACCCCCAAACCACGCAATGACCAAGGACACAGCTACGGTGAGATTCAGGACTGTTACTATGGATCAGTGAGTAGACTGCTCTTATTCTGATTTTTTTTAAACATTACAAACTCTGGCACACATCACTGCTTTCCCTGGTCTTTCCAGTTGCCTATAATGTCCAATAAAATAACCTAGATAAAATTAAATTTTATTAAATGGTCAACAAAATAACCGATTTTGTTCCTTTTTCTAACCAATAGATCCTTTGTGGCATACGAATATAATTTGGCATATGAGCGTATGAGCATTTTACCTTATTTTGAAGTTGATGTTTTGAACACTTATCTTGAAAAGTATGTTTTAGTTTAGACACCGGGAAGTCGGGTCAAGTCCCCATAATAAGTGAGTCGGTTCAATTCAACAGATGTTTGTTAACTACCTGCTCCATTTAAGGCATGTGTCTGAAAAAAAAGAAAAAAAAAAAAAAGGTCTGATTTCAAAGAGTTCGCGAGTCAGTATTTTTTGTACTAAATGATTACCGAATGCACGTATTATCTCTACTGTTCACTTATTCTTTCTTTTTTTTTTTAATTTTTTAATGTTTATTTATTTTTGAGACAGAGAGAGACAGAGCATGAACGGGGGAGGGTCAGAGAGAGGGAGACACAGAATCCGAAGCAGGCTCCAGGCTCTGAGCCGTCAGCACAGAGCCCGACGCGGGGCTCGAACTCACGGACCGTGAGATCATGACCTGAGCCGAAGTCGGACGCTCAACCGACTGAGCCACCCAGGCGCCCCTATTCTTTCAACAACCACGTGTCAGTTCCCACCAGACAGAGCAATTGCTGAGAATGCCAGCAGCCCGGGGAGGTGGAGACCCAGAAGGAGATAACTGAACCCGATCGCGTGTCCTCATCATTACCTTCATTTTGGCCACCAGAACCCCTGGCTGAAGGCCTTGTATTATTCTGTGGGGTTTTTGAATGGCTTTATTGAAGGATAATTGATATACAAGAAGCTATACATGTTTATGTGTACAACTGGAAGAGTTTGGACGTACACAAATACCCATGAAACCACCATCCACAATCAAGGGAGTAGACATAACCATCGCCTCCCAACGTTCCCTTGTTTCCCTTTGCTTTGTGTTTGTTTCGTGGTAAAAATACTTAACACGAGATCTACCCTCTTAAATGTTGGGGTGCACCGTATAATATGTTAATTTTAGGTACTGTGAGGTACCAGGATCTCTAGCGTTTATTCATCTGGCATAAATGAAATTATAATGACTGAGCAACAACCCTCCATTCCCCCACCCCCAGGCCCTCGCAATCACCGTCGTATCCTCTGCTTTTATGAAGCTGACTATTTTCGTTACCTCATGTAAGTGGAATCACACATTATTTATCCTTCCGTGACCAGTTCATCTCAGTTTGCATTATGTCCTCCAGGTTCATCCATGTTGTTGCAAATGTCAGCGTTTTCTTCTTTTTCAGGGCTGAATAATATTCCATTTGACGTGTGTACGTATTACGTTTTCTTTTTGCACTCACCGGTCAACGAGTGGACTGGTGTTTCCATATCTTCACTACTGTGAATAATACTGCAGGGACCCTGGGAGTGCAGCTATCTCTTTGGGATCCTGATCTCAGTTCTTTTGGGTAGACGCCAGACATGGGATTGCTGGCTCATATGGTAGTTCTATTTTTAATGTTTTGATAAATCACCATGCTGTTTTCTATAGTAGCTACAACAGTTTGCAATCCCACCAACAGAGTACAAGGGTTCCAATTTCTCCACATCCTCACCACCGTTTGTTATCTTTTTTTTTAATAACAGCATCCCAACCGATGTGAGATGATGTCTCATTGTAGTTTTGATTCACATTTTCCTGATAATTAATGGTGTTGAGCATCTCCTCGTATCCCTGTTGGCCATTTGTATATCTTCTTTGGAGAAACGTCTGTTCAAGTCCTTTACCCACTTTTAATTGGGTGGTTTGGGTATTCTGGCTATTTAGTTGTAGTCTCGTATTTTTGTTGTTTTTATTTTTATTTTTTAATGTTTATTTATATTTGAGAGAAAGAGAGAGTGAGAGAGAGAGCACAAGAAGGGGAGAGACAGAGAGAGAGAGGGAGACACAAATCCGAAGCAGGCTCCTGGCTCTGACCTGTTAGCACCGAGCCCGACACGAGGCTCGAACTCACAAACTGTGAGATCATGAACTGAGCTGAAGTCAGACATGCAACTAAGCCCCTGGTGTTGTTGTGTTTAGAGAGAGGCCGTGTGCAAAGGGAGGAGAGAGGCAGAGGGAGAGAGAGAGAATCTTAGGCAGGATCCACACTCAGCAGGGCTCAATTCCACAACCCTGGGATCATGACCTGAGCCGAAATCAAAAGTTGAACATTCCACCAAATGAACCACCCAGGCGCCCCTAGTCTCATATTGTCATAATGCTTAGAGCAAAGGCACGATCTGTTTGGTTTTCTCTTCAATGCAAAAATTATCTTTTTTGTGAGGTGGGACACACAAGAAGCAAAGTTCCTTCAAATATGACCATAGAATGTCAATTCCAGAGAGCAAGAAAATCTATCTAAAAGAATCTGAGCGTTTGAAACACTTGGCGTTTCTTAATAAGTTAAGCAGCAGGGGGCAGGGTGGTGCAGCAGAATGATCAGAGGCTGACCAGCCAGAGACACCCAGGGTTGGTTTCATCTCTGCTGGGCGTTTGTTATCCAGTCTGCAAAGTAAGGAGCTGAGTTGGATAGACTTTCCTACATCAGAATATATTTTCTTTCATTCAATAATACTATTGCGTACCTACCATGTGCCAGACGTTGTGTTAAGTGCGGGAATAGATCAGTACACAGGAGTAAACAGTCCCTGGCAATTTAGAGTTTACCTTCTTAGAGGGGGTAGTAGGCAATTTACAAGTAATTTCGTGAGTTACATTGTTTCTGACAGCACTGAATGCTACAAGTAAACCACCACTGGCCTTCCTGACCTCTCCTTTACTAATCCTGACCCCTTCAAGAGCTTTGCACACAGTGGGCTGCTTTTTTCCTTCTCCCCCGTGAAGTCTCGGCTCTGAATGTCACTCCTCTGGGACCGCCCTGGCCAATATCGGCTCACCGTACCCCAATCACTGAACAGGATGTCTGTTGCTTTATTTGATTTTATTTGGAGCATTTGGCACGGTCTGAAACAATGTTACTAGTTTACTGAAGAGTATACAATCTCCAAAGAGCCACTTTTTTCATTGATATGCAGGTGGGCAAATGATTTTATTTTCACCTTGTCCAAAATTCCCCACAAACTATAAAATGAAGGAAATATTTCTGACCTATCTTCCAGGGATGTTCTGAAGAATACTTGTAATAAGTGGTAGGTATTGAACGTATTTTACTTATTTATTTGTTTGTTTGTTTATTTATCTATCTACTTTACGTCTTCTTAGAGAAATCACATATATGCACCAGAAATTTGTCTCTTTTAGTAAAGGAATCTAGACAACGCCCTTAATTTCTCTAAGCCTCTGTTTTAAAATGGGGCTAATAATCCTTCCCTGCAGGATTTTTTTTTCTGCTTCTTAAACAGGATAATTGAAAGCTCCCAGCAAAGTATCAGTCATAAAGAGGGTATGCCTACTGAATCTTCACTGAATTAGAGTTAGACTTCAGTGAATATTTGGAAAAGCTTCCAGTAATACGATTCACTGCGTTCTGATACGTAACTCCTGACTTCAGAAAATGGCAACATTACCAGACAATAAAGTCGGATTCTTAATGATGTGTCACGACACAGAATGATGCCATGGGCAATGCACACGGAACACATCCCAGCCCATACCTCAAGCCCGTCAAGCAAAGAAACCACACAGGTACCAATAATACACCACCCCCCGCACCCTCTTCAGGGTCCGGTCACAAACAGCCCCAACATCGAGGGTGCTGAGAGCACCCGAACAGCTCCAGGCAGGGGGCAACATCACTGATGAGCTGGCAGACTAAAGAATAACGTGAGACAAAGGGTCAACGTGAAGGGCACTCGGTCTGAAGGATGCAGACGTGGGGCCCAGAGACCTAGAGCATTTTCCTGAGATCAAACGCCCCTATGGTAGCTGAGTCTGACCTCAAACTCGGCCTCGTGACTATTTAATCCACGGAAAAGTAGCTACTATATCCACATGGTCATGGTTCAAGATCTAAGTACACAGTGGGACAAAGGAAATTATTTTCATTCCTTCCCTCAACAAACATTTATTGCAGACCTGTTTGACTGGATACAGACATTCTGAGGATTACAAATTCAATGAGCTCCCAAACAGATCTATAAATGCTTGAAAAACCTCTCTTAGCCTCCCCCTGCTCTCTGCATAGTCACTAAAGGCCAGCCTGACCTCAGCCTTCACAGCAGGGGGAAGGGTCCTGATGTATTCAGAGGATACACAACCATACTATTTAAAGACAGATAGTATAGATAAAGCGTTTCTCAGAGTGTATTTTGTACTGAAGCTCAAATTAAAAAAACATGCACAATCTTATCACATTAAGTACTCATGACTTGTGCAACAATTTGCTTGGGATATATTTATATCAGGGAAGGGAGAAGAAGAGAGACAACATCTGCAGAAACATGGAAACCAGAGAAGCTTGGTGCATTAAGACAATGAAGTATAGTATACCAATGTGACTGATGGTAGTATTGGGTTGAACTGTATAAATTAACTATTTTGTAAATCAGAAATGGTCACTTACCAGTGTGCGTGTGTGTCTGTGTATGTATATATATATACACACGTATATATGTATATATATATATATATATGTATATATATGTATATATATGTGTGTATATATATATACATATACACACACACACACACACACACACATATATATATATATATATATATATATATATATATATAGTGAGGCAGTGAGAGAGGCTGCTAGAAAGGTGGGCAGGGGCCCCTCCATGATGGGAGTTTAGATTTACGCTATAGGCTACCAGAAGCCATTAAAGAATTTTAACAGAGGAGTGACATAGTGTTTATTTTACAGTTACCATTCTGATGATTTGGTGGAGCTTAAAGGCAATCAAACTCAACGTAAAGAAACTCGTTACGTGACTATATTAATAGAACATTAATTCAACAGTACTTATTGACTGCTGTGGCCGACAGACAAACGGCCCAAAAGATGTCTCGAAAGACTTTGAGAATGTGCTTAAGCCAAGCACCTTGAGATGGGAGGGTTGTCCTAGGTCATGTCGGGGGGCCCAGTGGAATCACAAGGATTCTTACAAGAGGAAGACAGGAGGGCCGGAGTGGAAGAAAGAGTGGAAGATGATATGTTTTAAGGCTGGAGGAAGAGCCCGCAACCCAAGGAACGCAGGGGGCCCGTAGAAGCTAAAAAAGGCAAGGAACTGATTCTCCCCTAGAGCGTCCAGAAGGAATACAGTCCTGGGGCATCTTGGTTTTAGCCCGTTAAGACCCATTTTGGACTAGTGACCTCCAGAACCGTAAGATAATAAATTTGTGTCGTTTTGAGCCACTAAGTTTGTGGTGATTTATTACAGCAGCAATAGCAAACAGTTGACTACAGTGGTAGTGAATTTTACGTGTCACCTTGATGGAGCCATCACGTGCCCAGATACTTGCTTAAACATTATTCTGGGTGTGCCTGTGAAGGTGTGCCCGGAAAAGATTAACATCTTAATGGGTAGACTGAGTAAAGCAGATTGCACTCCCCCATGTAAATGGACCTCATCCAATACATTAAAGGCCTGAATGGTACAAAAAGTCTGAGAAAGATAGAATCCACTCTTTCTGCCTGCCTGTCTTCAACCTGGGATGTGGGTCTTCTCTCCTGCTGTCAGACTTGGACCCAGACTGGAATTATACCATTGGCTCTGTGGATCTCCAGCTTGCCAGCTGTAGATCTTGGGACTTCTTAGCCTTCATAATCATGTGATCCAATTCCTTCTAGTAAATTTCACTATATATTTACATATATATATATATATATATATATATATATAATAGAGGGGTGCCTGGGTGACTCAGTTGGTTGGGCATCAGACTTCGGCTCAGGTCATGATCTCAGTTTGTGAGTTCGAGCCCCGCCTTGGGCTCTGTGCTGACAGCTCAGAGCCTGGAACCTGCTTCAGATTCTGTGTCTCCCTCTCTCTTTGCCCCTCCCCTGCTCATGTTCTGTCTCTCTGTCTCTCAAAAATGAATAAACATTTAAAAAAATTTTAATATATATATAAGGTACATATACATAAATGTGTGTGTATATATTTATATATATGTATTTAAATATATATATAATCTATTGGTTCAGTTTCTCTGGAGAACTCAGACTAACATGCCTACTGTATATAAAGTCTGGGCAAGAAGTAATTCAGGCTTGAATTCCTGTGCAGTCAGGGCACATCACCCTCCCTGCACACGGATATTCACCAAGGAAGCTCTGCTGAGTTTCATGTCCAGTGTATTTATTGGAGTTTCATTATGTAGTCATGATTAATTAAGTTATTGGCCGTGTGATTGAACTCAGTCTTCAGCCTTTCTCTCCTCCCCAGAGGTCAGGCAGTGCAGAGCAGAGTCCCCAAACCTAATCACAAGGTTGGTCTTTCTGGTGACCAGCCCCCATCCTGAAGCTCTCTGGGAGCCCGAGAGTGAGTCACCTCGTTGGCATAACAAAGACAGGCCCGTCAGTCAGAAACCCAGGACAAAGACCAGACAAATTCTTTATTATGACACAGTTCTTTTCACAGGAAATGTTGCATTTGCACTGCCATAACCCCTGGAAGCTTTGGTTGATTTTGAATGGCCCTTAATGAAGGTATCCTTGACACTTTTTAGAGGTCATGCTTCATTTGTAAGGGTGCAGGCTTAAAATGGATCTTAACAAGTATATTTGTTCCAAACATGACATCCACAGCTATGAAAAACAATATCGTTCATATCATTACCTTCCTTTCTCCCTAGAATGTTGAAAGCAACAAGATAGGAAAGTTTGTTTAAAAAAAATGTTTAAGAGACAGTGTACCAAAGGCTCCCTTGGACAGAGTTTCAGTTTTGCAAGACGAAGACAGTTCTGGGGATGAACGGTGATGTTGATGACACAACAGTGTGAATGTACTTAATGCCGCTGCACTGTGCACTTAAACGTGGTTAAGATGGTAAAGTTTATGTTATGTATATTATGCCACAATTTAAAAAGAGAAAGCTCCCTTGTGGGCTAATTAAAAAAAAAAATCTTTTTTCAATGTATATTTATTTTTGAGAGGGAGCGAGACAGTGTAAGCAGGGAGGGACCAAGAGAGAGGGAGACCCAGAATCCAAAGCAGGCTCCGAGCTGTCAGCACAGAGCCTAATGCAGGGCTCAAACTCACGAACCGTGAGATCATGACCTGAGCTGAAGTCAGATGCCCAACCAACTGGGCCACCCAGGTGCTCCCCTTGTGGACCAGTTTAATCTGAGCTCAAGGAGAGAATCTTTTCCAGTTAAATCAGTAGCCTCCTTTCTCCACTCCCTCAACCGGGACCATGGACAGCTGCCAGTGATGGGGTGTAAAAAGTGAGGTCGCCTGGCTGGCCCCCTCTTGGCAGCTACAGGGACAGGAAGGGGCTTCTGCGAGCCAGCACCACCTTCTGAAGATGTCCTGCTGTCTTCACGGAGAAACCTGGTTCGCAGGAGTGGCTCAGAAGGTGAACCGAACCTTACAACCAGAGTTTCCATGCAAACACTGGGCACCTGTCCAGCAAGAAAGCATGGTTAAATGTAGCTGATGTGCAGTGAGATCCTGGTTGGCTGAGTTTGTTTTTCCTCCTAGAAACTGGGATTAGAACTTTTGGTGAAAACTTTGAAACCTGAAGTATCTCTCAAAGACATTTCTCGGCAGAATTTCAATATGTTGCCTTCTCTTCCCCTTCACGTGCCTTGAAATGTCGTGTCTCCCCACCTCTATTTGCTGTTGTATTACAGTGACTCAATTTTTCATCTTTATGCTACAACTGCTTGTGTGGATACACTCTCTGGATGCTTCCTATCTGCATTTCCCCATGTAGCATCTAAAAAGCTTCAGGGAAGGCGTGTCTGGGTGGCCCAGTGGGTTAAGCTTCCGACTCTTGATCTCGGCTCAGGTCACGAGCTCGCAGTTGGTGAGTGCGAGCCCCACATCGGGCTCCGCGCTGATGGTGTGGAGCCTCCTTGAGATTCCGTTTCTCCTTCTCGCTGCCCACCACCCCCCCCCAGCTTGTGAGCTCTCGCGCTCTCTCTCAAAATAAATAAATGAACCTAAATTTTAAAAGCTTCAAGGAAGCACTTTACATTTCTCCCCTGAAAAACCTACATTTCAGGGCCACCTGGCTGGCTCAGCCGGTAGAGCATGCGACTCTCAATTTCGGGGTTGTGAGTTCAAGCCCCAAGCTGGGGGTAGAGGTTACCCTAGGCTCTAGGTATCTCACATTCCACGAATAAACCTACATCTCACGTTCCACGAATCTGTGAAATGTTCGGGTTGATGGACGTTTGTTGAACATCTGTCACGTGCCATTGACTGGGGCATGTTAGGCTCTGGGGACATCAACACGGTAGAGAAACAGGCTGTAGAGAGTTCCTGCTCCTCCAAAAACACTTGACACTAAGGTGAGCTTATTTTCCTCATAGCAAGGATTCTCCCATCTTTTGAACAGGTTTTGGGAACTGAGGATAATAAAATAATATTGAATAAAGATTTAATTTTAGAATGGAGAGGCTTCATTCTTTCAGCACCGTCCAGACCTCACCTACCTGTGGCTGTAATTGAGGTGCATTCTCCTGAGCTTTGCTAGCTCGCGAGGCCTCACTTGAGGCTATGGAACCTCAGTTCTTGGCAAGCCGTCCTCTTCAGCAGTCCCCTTGGGCTTATGAGGTGGGTCCAGGCTTCACAGGCCTGATCGATCCATCCAGCTTCCTCAGGAAAATCCACTACACGTGGGCACCTGAGGGAGGGTCCTCTGAGATAGACTGCCAGCTCCCTGGGGTCACGGGCTTTCTCAGAGGGCTATGGCTTTCCCTGAGGGAAGCCCTGCCTCCAGTCTTTGGAAAATGACAGGAGGATGTCCCTCTCTCCAGTGTGGGATCACATATTATCACCTCGAAGCCACACGGTCTCTTAGACAACAGTCTCTTTGGCTCCTGGCTCCTGCTTGAATTACCAGCTGCCTTGTGCCAGTTTGACGAGGCAGGCAAGGACCGTACCCTCCCAGGAAGCCTTCGTGGTATGGCTCAGCGGCCAGACCATCCCAGCTCTGCGACCTCGGGCAAATCCGCCAGCCGATCCGAGCTTTAGTTTCCTTAATTATAAAAGGACGGTATTAATAGTCATTATTTAATCGGGCTGTTGAAGATCAAATCAGATCATTAAACACAGTGCTGAGAATACTGCTCCGCGCCCAGGGAACACCTGATAAATGTTAACTGCTGCTTTTATCGTCATCACACCCGCCCGTTAATCCCTCTCCACGGGGTCCGCGAGGCACACACGCACCAGACTTCCCTCTGCTTCAGCAGTCCTCCCGCCATGTCACCCGCCACAACTAAATCCAGAACAACTGGTGTCATTTGGCCCAATCCGTCTGAGCCATCAGGAATGAAATGTACACAGTCATTTTCAGAAAGCACCTCGTTAACCTGCGTATTGTAATTCTACACAAGGAACCACCCAAAATGAATGCGTTAATTATATACTGAAAGTTAACCTGAGCCAACAGATAATGAATGAATGGATGCATGGATGGATGAATATGTTATCCAGGCAGTTGCAATGTTAAGAGTCGCTTGAGGGGCGCCTGGGTGGCGCAGTCGGTTAAGCGTCCGACTTCAGCCAGGTCACGATCTCGCGGTCCGGGAGTTCGAGCCCCGCGTCGGGCTCTGGGCTGATGGCTCAGAGCCTGGAGCCTGTTTCCGATTCTGTGTCTCCCTCTCTCTCTGCCCCTCCCCCGTTCATGCTCTGTCTCTCGCTGTCCCAAAAATAAATAAACGTTGAAAAAAAAAAAAAATTAAAAAAAAAAAAAAAAAAAGAGTCGCTTGACTCTCGAATATGATCAGAATTGGATCCAAGTGCCTGAATTTAACATTGGATGTAGACAGTCTGACAGCAAGATCGCTATATTTTACCCCTGTAGCTTTACTTCAAACTTCCTCGGACTGTGAGCCACCCACGTAGTACCGTCAAAAGCACCCATCCTTTTTCCTCACAATTTATACCCCTGCTGTTTTCCCGCTTGTGTCGGTGACCTTATTTTGCTCCCTGGTTTCCCAACCACATAACCTTTGAGTCATTCCTGACGCCCCTCTCCCCTTCCTTCCTGAATTTTCCTTCCTGAATAAACTACCAACAAATCTGCGGCTACTGGCTCCAAAGTCATGCCCTACCCCAGAGCAATAGTGCAAACGTCTATTGTTGTGACCACCTTCCAGGGGGATTCCAGCCCCAGGCATTCCTGCGGCCGCGTGGTAACCTGTGAAGGGACTGCTCCAGCCTTCCACTGCCTCCTTTCCTGACTCACCCAGAGAATCAGCTCTCTGCAGAGGCAACAAGGGAGGGAAACAACCAGGCAAGTGCTTCCTACCAGCGCAAAGTACCAGGAACCGGGGGCTTTCCCACAAGGCCAGGCCAAGCTCTAGGCAAAGGAATGTCCGTGTTCCAAGGCACAGCCCGGGCTGGAGTCTGTCACCACCCTTGCAAACCCCTTTGAAGCCGAGCAAGAGGCCTGCCAATGCCAAGCAGGAGAGCTCCTTGTCTTACCCTGGGAGGGGCGGTTTCCTGCCTGCCTTTCGAGGCCTCCCACAGGAGGGAAGGGGACTAACAATCATTTTGCAAGATTCTCACTTTAGACACCAAAATCTAAAAAAGCAATGGAAGCAAGCTTTATGTGAGATCAAGATCAGACTGGCCAAGACTATTCAGTCCTGCAAGATAATTCTACTAACTCGGAGACCTATTATCATTATGTATATACGTATATATTATGCATGTGCACATACGTGTGTGTGTGTGTGTGTGTGTGTACACATTTACAGATTCTTCCTTCAAAATCGGATCAAACATTCCTGGCTTCTTTTTTTTTAATTTTTTTTTTTACATTTATTTTTTTTTCCAACGTTTATTTATTTTTGGGACAGAGAGAGACAGAGCATGAACGGGGGAGGAGCAGAGAGAGAGGGAGACACAGAATCGGAAACAGGCTCCAGGCTCTGAGCCATCAGCCCAGAGCCCGACGCGGGGCTCGAACTCCCGGACCGCGAGATCGTGACCTGGCTGAAGTCGGACGCTTAACCGACTGCGCCACCCAGGCGCCCCTACATTTATTTTTGAGAGACAGAGAGAGACAGAGGGTGAGCAGGGGAGGGGCAGAGAGAGAGAGGGAGACACAGAATCCCAAGCAGGCTCCAGGCTCTGAGCTGTCAGCACAGAGCCCGACGCGGGGCTCAAACCCACAAACTGTGGGATCATGACCTGAGCTGAAGTCGGACGCTTAACCGACTGGGCCACCCAGGGGCCCCACATTCCTGGCTTCTTAAATAGTTTTAGACCCTTGCCCAGTTTGAATATCCTTCTCTGAACATGTTTCAAGTTGCCGATTTCTGTTAAAATACAGCATCCAGGAGGGAATGAGGGAATCCTGAGTGAGCCTTAAAGTGAGCTTTTTGCCCTCACACAGTAGTATTTTCACATATTGACTAAATCCTCACTCTGTCTTCACATGAACTCCTCCCAAGTCCAGGTCTTCTGTTCTAGACTAAAGGAATTGGGTTTGGAGGCTTTTATTTGGTTTTGTTTGTTTGTTTATTTGTTTTCTAAGAGAATCAGAGAACATTAGAACTGAATAGTCTATTGAAATTGCTAGTACAGGTTTTGGGCTACAGCCCATTTGTGGGCCATGAAATCAATTCAATAAGTCACCACCAGCTTTTCCTTTTAAAAATGGAATAAAATCAGAGTGCCTGGGTAGCTCGGTTGGTTGAGCGTCCAACTCTTGATTTTAGCTCAGCTCATGATCCCGGGGTCGTGGGATCGAGCCACCGGTCCAGCCCTGCATCAGGCTCCACACTGAATGCGGAGCCTATCTGAGATTCTCTCTCTCTCTCCTTCTACCCCTCTCTCTTGCTCATGTGTGCGCACCCTCCCTCTAAAATAAAAAAGAAAGAAAATATTAAAAAAATAAATTGAAATTTAAAAGATGAAATAGTGTAAGATCTATCAGAGGGCATTGCCCTTGGGAGGAGCAAGTCTCATTTCACGAAACTTTTTTTCAGATTTATACTCCCGTGTGTTGGTGCATGTACACACACGGGCATACGAAATTAGAACCATGACTAAGTTTGGCTCAAAAAATTTTAAAGCCGATGGTCTAGTCCAACCAGGAACCAGTAGTGTGCTATAATGGGCAAGTGTCCATTTGAAATGGAGAGTCAGAAAATCCCTGATTTCAAGTGTTGGCTCTGGGCACTTAGGAATTGCATGACCACGGGACACTCTTGAGCTTTGCTGAAACTCGCCTCAGTTCTTCGTCTATAAAACAGAGATGACAACAACATTTTCCTCCAAGAGGTATTAAGGAGAAACACAGTAAGACATAGTAGCCAGCACATATCACGCATGGGGAAACATACCGTGCATTACACTTCTGCCTTTCACCATGACAACCCTTTATGTTGGATACTGTTATCATCCATCGGATGAGGAAACTGAAGCCACTTGGTCCCAGCACATGCACTCACATTCCACTACACTATGCCTCTATGCACATAGGATGATGCATTTGGAGCACTTACCACAATTAGTACTAAGTACTTGGTACTAACACCAAGGAGCCTTTAAAATTCAGTGCCACTCAGGGCACTTGGGGGGCTCAGACTGGTGAGCGTAGGACTCTTGGTTTCACCTCGGGTCACGATCTCAGGGCTCATGCGATCGAGCCCCGCATCGGGCTCTGTGCTGACTGCGTGGAGCCTCCTTGGGGTTCTCTCTTCCCCCCCCCCCGTGCCCCTCCCCTGTTCGCATTCTCTCCTTGCTCTCAAAATAAAGAAATCAACATTAAAAAAAATCAGTGCCGCTCAAAGGGCTTACCCTCCACGAGAAGAACGTGTGCAGGAATGCAGATTGATGCTCTGTTTCCTTCACCAGGGAATTTTTCATTTGTTTGGCTTTGCTGAATAATGTGCTTTGCGATCAAGTTCACTGACACCCTGGCAGAAGCTCCTTACCCTGTCGAAGACAGGCAACAAACGGTTTGGCGAACAGTGGCCCACACTCTGAGTGACACTGGTAGAATCACTTATACCTGTTCACACTCATCTTGTAGATTTCAGCCCATGGAACTACTTTCAGAATCTCGGCAATATCATCCAAATGCACCAATTCTCCTCCCTGGCTTTGTGTCATCACACACCTGCTAAGCATGTCTTTTGCGACTTCCCGGAAGATGCTGATAATAGCGTTCATCAGGATAGGGCCAAGGACAGATCGGTTTTCATTATAACGATGACTACAACAACACTCTAGATCCCCTCAAGGTCTGTGCGCCTCCTCATTACTGTGCGGGCTTTGTTTTTTCCCCCCCAAACACTCCCAACCCCAGATCTTCACTGTCCAAAGTGGGAAATGGGAAGGAAGCACTGGGAAATAAGCAGCTTCGAAGGCTCCATCTTGTGGTGTGCAAGCGTCATTGCACCTCGATGACTGAAGGCAGAGGGGGCTCTCGTGGAGAGTGCCTCAAATAATACTTTGCCTCAAAGTAAAATCGACACTGGTCCTACTCCTTTTGTTCAGCACTATTAATTAAATAAATATAACACCATCCCCATATTTGATTAGTGGCCCAGGAAAAAATATTTTTTAAAGAGCCACATAGGTAAAGAGAACATTAAAAAAATTTTTTTTTTAGAGAGAGAGGGAGAGAAAGAAAGCGCAAGTGGGGGAGAGGGACAGAAAGGGGGAGAGAGAGAGAGAGAAAGAGTAGGCTCTCGTAAGTAGGCTCCACACTCAGCGGGACCCTGATGCGGGGCTTGATCCCATGCCCCTGGGGTCACGACCTAAGCCGAAATGAAGAGCCAGGCGCTCAACCGACTGAGTCCCAAGCACCCCAAGAGAAAAAATTTTATTCTTTTTTTCCACCCTTAGTTGTAAATTTGAAATAAAAGTTTCCTTTTCTTCCCTGACTTGGAAATTATCTTCAAGGAATGCTGGATTTCATACAAGTATTTATAAATAGAGAGGCAATACCACACCGGCCAAGCGGCCGCCTCACGATCTTGACTGACGCTGGCACTGATGCCCTGGTCCCTCCGGCCTGCTTCTCCCACACCTGGATCCGAACTCCTTCAGATGCAAGGTGGCGCTGCCTTTCCCAAGCAACTCCGAATTTCTATTTCCTTCTGGGATGCAAGACAGGGCCAAGGAGAAACTCAAACACATGGTCAGTACAGGTATCCAATGTGGTTTTAATGATGATGACCAGGGGCGCCTGGGGTGGGCTCGGCTGGTTAAGTGTCCAAGTCTCGATTTCAGCTGAGGTCATGATCTCATGGTTCATGGGTTCGAGACCCCCTGACAACATGGAGGCTGCTTGGGATTCTCTCTCTCCCTTTCTCTCTGCCCCTCCCCCACTCATGTGCTCGCGCGCGCGCGCTCTCTCTCTCTCTCTCTCTCTCAGGGTAAGTGAAAATTAACTTTAAAAAATGATGATGACTAACTAATAAGCTGGGTTAGAGCATAAGGATCAGCCAAGAGTGCATATACAGGGCCTGTTAGGGTTAAGGATGGTAAAAAAGAGACGAAAATTACAATAAGGAGCAAGAGGCACCCAGGATACAAGTATCAGGGTATGACCGTGTTTCCTAAACCAAACTTAGAACACATGATCTGAAAGTACAAATGTGAGAAAAAAACAGTACTCTCGTTTATTCAGTCAACAAACATGCACCCATGGTACGTCTTGAGGATCAAGAAAACAATGAGACCTGAATCCTACCCAGAAGTTCACTGTCCGGGAGGGTGACCTACATGTAAATGAGTAATCACACCGGTTCCTACAACTCTTGAAACAGACTCTTCCAGAAAAGCAGGTAGAAGTAGAACCCGGCAAGTTCCCCTTGGTGTCGCTTCCTCTCAGGAACCCAACAGGCATTTTATCTGGCGATCTTCTTTACCACGTTAGTCTATCAACTCCAGAATTATGGTACCTCAGCCCCATAATGCCTCTGTTTTGATTTATGATTATAGTTCCTTCTTAACCTTGAAACAACTTAAGAGCCATTTTTTTTCTTTTTAATATATGAAATTTATTGTCAAATTGGTTTCCATACAACACCCAGTGCTCATCCCAAAAGGTGCCCTCCTCCATACCCATCCCCCACCCTCCCCTCCCTCCCACCCCCCATCAACCCTCAGTTTGTTCTCAGTTTTTAAGCGTCTCTTACGCTTTGGCTAAGAGCCAATTTAATAGAGCACCGTAGTCTCACAGATGAGAGAAAAACTGGCCAACCAAGCGGAATGTCTTCAAGCAAAGCCTTTCCACTCTTTATGTCAACTGTGACACTTATGTCCAAGCTTCCTGGCGGACGAGACCTTTGCTTTGAGGGGTTGGAGAAATATGATATGAAGTCCTAATAAGCCACATCCCACAGATTAAAGACCCAGTCAAGTTACCTTTGGAGATCTGCCCTTCACGGGGAGAAAGTCATTACAGTAAAAAGATATAGTCAAGTGTGTTAGTAATTAGTAAAATACCAAGCAATTCAATCCCTTCCCAAGGAGACTCTTTCCGCTTAACATTTATATTTTTATTTCGCTGAGATAACTAAAGGATTCAGTGATCTCGTCTTTCCACCATTTCATCTCCCCCTGGTCGCATCCCTACTGAGGACATCATCAAGGCGTGGAAGCATTGCTTGAAATCCTGCAAAGCAACTTCTTCAGGAAACTCAAAGGGCAGGAACTTGAGACACTTCATTCAGAATGTTCCTCTCCTGTTGATCTTTGGGAATTTGAAAACTCCTCACCAGTAGGAATTGCCAGTGATCTTGGGAAGGTGACATTTTTCTTAATGGGAGTACCACTGGCTGACTTAAGTAAGCATGGGTAGTGTTTGCACATGCATCCAAATAAGCTAAGGATCTAATCCAAACTGCCCAAGGGGGGCCTGGGGGGCTCAGTCGGTAAACATCCAACTTCGGCTCAGGTCACGATCTCAAGGTACATGAGTTCGAGCCCCGCGTCGGGCTCTGTGCTGACCGCTCAGAGCCTGGAGCCTGCTTCGGATTCTGTGTCTCCCTCTCTCTCTGCCCCTCCCCTGCTCACACTCTGTCTATGTCCTCTCTCTCTCTCAAAAATGAATAAATACTTTAAAAAAATTTTTAACTACCTGAATATAAAGCAAAATGCCTTGGCTTCACTGTCATGTGGACAATAAAAATCAAGTGTCACCGTTGTGTTTGTGAATCATTCAAGTGAGAAAGA
Source organism: Lynx canadensis (assembly GCF_007474595.2). Lineage (NCBI taxonomy): Eukaryota > Metazoa > Chordata > Mammalia > Carnivora > Felidae > Lynx > Lynx canadensis. The sequence goes on from NC_044320.2 coordinate 76,333,802, forward strand.
AGAGAAACATAAAATCACTAAATTCTATGCCTTTATTCTAAGTAACTAAGGAGGGTGAGGCTTAACATTGGTTTTGACATGAAGCTCTCTTTCGTGAAGAAACGGGAGGGGAATGCTGTATTTTGGCCGACACCAGAATTCTAGTCACGTGAAAGTTGTGCTTAGTCCACGTCCAACAACACGGGAAGCACACTGGGGCAAGGGTGAGGTCAAACCAATAGAACTGTAGAACATAATACCACTTTTTGTTACCAATGTGTTTGGGTAATGGGAATCCCTAGGTCCTAGACATGAAGAGAAGACTGGAAACAACGTCCAGAAGTTGTTGCCATAGGGATCCACAGGGATCTCAGACTTGGTGTGAAAGCTTGGGTCTTGACGCCAAGGGGAAGACAGGAGAAGAAAAAAGGAGGGAGCGGGGACGGCACCATGTGCTTAATGTCCAGATGTGTTGAAGGGCGGGCCAGACTGAAGAGCAGTCAAGAAAATTCTGTGCACTTGTCCTAAGAAGCGGCAAGGAAGCTTTCAGTCTACAGGTGCCTTGTATAAAGAAAACCGCCTGCAAGAAAGCAAAACATCAATATACCACGTGTGGATTGGAATCCACACCTCCTTCAGGGAGCAGGAACCACAACTTGAGAATTAAACATGAAGACTGGTCCAGGAGAATTGAATTCTGAGATCCTAGGAAAAGCCAAATGTAAAACTGCTCCCTAATAAAACTTGCACAGCCCAGGGCACATAGATCTCCCACGGAAAGAAGAGCCCTTGCTGAACATAAATCAAAACTCAAAGTGACTTAATCAAAACCCCACATGCAAACACCATCACATCTACATGAGGAACCACCTTGAAATGAATTAGCACTCAAGAATGAGAGGAAATTGGGTGCCTGGGTGGCTCAATCAGTTAAGCGTCCAACTTCAGCTCGAGTCGTGATCTCACGACTTGTGCGTTCGAGCCCTGCATCAGGCTCTGTGCTGACAGCTCAGAGCCTGCAGCCTACTTCAGATTCTGTGTCTCCCTCTCTCTCTCTGCCCCTCCCCTGCTCGTGCGCTCTGTCTCTCTGCTCTCCCAAAAATAAATAAAAAAAAACATTTTTAAAACATTTTTTAAAAAGAATTAGATGAAATAGAAAAATCTGAAAAACACCATTAGAAAGATACACTTAAACTGACATAAACTGAAAAAGGAAGATAAACAATAACAAAAGGCACGACAGCCTTTTTAAAAATCAGGAATATCTGAGAAAAAAGCAAATGTAAAATGTAGAAATTTAAAAATCTCTAGATTCAGCATGGAGCCATAAAGAGCTGGGAAACAGACATGCCCACTACCCTTACGACAAGAAAAATGCCGGACAAACTGCAAATTAATGACTCTCCTTGAATCACGGGGAGAGTCGAGGTCACAAGAGCACGCAACTAACTGGAAATCCTCAAAGAGACAGGTGCTTGCAAGAGGAAATAGGACCCAAGCTTTTCCTACTTGGGGCAGAGGTCATCAGATGCCATATACACCAATAAGAAGATTCAGCTAGAATTTTTAATGAATTCCTAAAGACCAAGTGTGGAGGCAGAATGGGTTTTGAAACTTGGGGGGCTGCAGACAACATGGGGGTAGGAAGCTGGCACTTCATTGCCAGCAGTCCAAATCCACAAGAGATGTTAAAACTTGTTAAGTCAGTGGCGCCTGGGTGGCTCAGTCGGTTAAGCGTCCGACTTCAGCTCGGGTCATGATCTCATGATTTGTGAGTTCCAGCCTCATGTCGGGCTCTGTGTTGACAGCTCAGAGCCCAGAGAGTGCTTCGGACTCTGTGTCTCCCTCTCTCTCTCCTGCCCCTCCCCAGCTTACACTCCTTCTCTCAAAAATAAATTAAAAAACATGAAAAAAAATTGTTAAGGTGTTAAGTCAAAAGGAATATGATATAGGTCAGAAATTTGGATCTACACAGAGAAAAGAAGAGTATTAGATGTGGAAAATGTGGGTAAAAATAATTTTTTCTTATTTTAATGTCTCTAAAAGGTTATTGAATTATTAAGCAATAGTAATAATATATTCTGTATTGATAGCTTACAGAAAAGTAAAATATATGACAATAGCATCAAGGATGATAAGGAGAAACTGAGAATATACTGTTATAAGTTTCTTATGCAACATGGGAATAATACACCATTATTTGAGGACTGACTCAGATGATTTTAAAATGTACATTATAAACCCAAAGGCAACAGCTAAGTAAAATTTTGAGGTATAAGTAACTTCAATTAAAAAAAATAAAATGTAACAATAAAAATGCTTAAATAAACCCAGAGAAGGCATTAAATAAGGGAAAATCAAACAAAGAATATACAGAATAAACTATAAACAGCAAGATGGTAAATGGTAATTTTAATCAAGCATTATTAACAATCACTTTAAATGCGACTGAGCTAAACAAACCAGTTTAAAGAAACATTGTCATACTGGGTAAAAACACCAAGACCCAACTATATGTCGTCTCCAAGAACCCTACTTTAAATTTTTTTTTTTCAACATTTATTTATTTTTGGGACAGAGAGAGACAGAGCATGAACGGGCGAGGGGCAGAGAGAGAGGGAGACACAGAATCGGAAACAGGCTCCAGGCTCCGAGCCATCCGCCCAGAGCCTGACGCGGGGCTCGAACTCACGGACCGCGAGATCGTGACCTGGCTGAAGTCGGACGCTTAACCGACTGCGCCACCCAGGCGCCCCCAAGAACCCTACTTTAAACATTAAGATGTGGATAGGTTAGAAGCAAAATTTTAGGAAGATATACATCATGAAACACTAACCATAAGATAGCTGGAGTAGCTATACTGATTTCAAACAAAGTAGACTTTAGAACAGAGAATATTTTCAGTAATGAGTAGAAAACTTACTAATGATAAAGTTATGAATTTTGCAAGAAAAATTTCCAAGGCAACAAACGAGTATGTGCCTAACAGCAGAGTTTCAAAATAAAAGAGACAGAATCTGATAGGTCTGAAAGAAAAAATAGATTATTCCACAATTGCAGTTGGAGAAATCCAGACTTCTCTCAGTAATTGATTAAACAAATGGACAGACCATCTGATGAACTGACGAATGGATAAAGAAGTTGTGGTTTATATACACAATGGAAGACTACGTGGCAATGAGAAAGAATGAAATCTGGCCATTTGTAGCAACGTGGATGGAATGGGAGAGTGTTATGCTAAGTGAAATAAGTCATACAGAGAAAGACAGACACCATATGTTTTCACTCTTATGGGGATCCTGAGAAACTTAACAGAAGACCATGGGGGAGGGGAAGGGGAAAAAAAGAGAGAGGGAGGGAGGCAAACCATAAGAGACCCTTAAAAACTGAGAACAATCTGAGGGTTGATGGGGGGTGGGAGGGAGAGGAGGATGGGTGATGAGTATTGAGGAGGGCACCTGTGGAGATGAGCACTGGGTGTCGTACGGAAACCGATTTGACAATCAATTTCATATTAAAAACATAAAAATAAAAAAAGTAAACAAATGGACAGAAAATCACTAGTAGCATAGATCACAGTCTGTCAGCCAACCTGACATACAAACATGTAGGAAACTCTCAATCCAAAAACAACAGAAGACTCATTCTTCACAATAGCACGTGGAATATTCACCAACATGGGCCATCTTCTGGGCCATGAAATAAACCTCAGAAAAATTTAAAAGTATAGAAATCATAGAAAGTATGGTCTCAGACTATAAGATTTAAATTAAAAATCAATCATGGAAACAACCTGGGTGTGAACCCCAAATATTTGAAAATTAAATACCACATGGGTCTAAGAAGATGTCTCAACCAAAACTGAGAACTATTTTGAACTGAATGAAAATTAAAATGCAACCTATTAAAATTTGTGAGACACAGGTAAGACAGTCTTCAAAGGAAATTTATAGCATTAAACGCTTCTATTAGGGGGAAAAAAAGTTCTAACTTAAGAAATTAGAAAAAGAGGGGCGCCTGGGTGGCGCAGTCGGTTAAGCATCCGACTTCAGCCAGGTCACGATCTCGCGGTCCGTGAGTTCGAGCCCCGCGTGAGGCTCTGGGCTGATGGCTCAGAGCCTGGAGCCTGTTTCCGATTCTGTGTCTCCCTCTCTCTCTGCCCCTCCCCCGTTCATGCTCTGTCTCTCTCTGTCCCAAAAATAAATAAACGTTGAAAAAAAAAATTAAAAAAAAAAAAGAAATTAGAAAAAGAAATGTGTAGTAGACTTAAAGCAAGAAGAAGGAATGAAATAATAATGAGAACAGAAATCAATGAAATTAGGGGCTCCTGGGTGGCTCAGTCAGTTAAGCATCCGACTTCAGCTCAGGTCATGATCTCGCGGTCAGGGAGTTTGAGCCCCCCGTTGGGTTCTGTGCTAATAGCTCAGAGCCTGGAGCCTGCTTCGGATTCTTCAGATTCTGTGTCTCCCTCTCTCTGCCTCTCTCTCCCCACCCCCTCAAAAAATAAATAAACATTAAAATTTTAAAAAAAGAAATTAATGAAACTAAAAACAAAACAAAATAGAGAAGACCAATTAAACCAAAATCTGATTTTTTTGTAAAAGTCAAAAACATTGGTAAACTCCTAGTGAAACCAAAATCTGATTTTTTGTAAAAGTCAAAAACATTGGTAAACCCCTAGTGAGCCTAACCAAGGAAAAAAAAAAAAGGACATAAATAACAATACTAGGTGTGAAAAAGACCTCTTGACCGCACTGACATTAAATGGATAATAGGAGAAGAAAGGGAAGAACTGTATACTCATAAATTTGGCAATGTAGATGAAATAAGCTAATTCCCTGAAAGACATCAACTACTTAAATTCACTGAAGAAGAAATAGAGAACCTAAATAGTACTATATTTATTAAAAGAATTGAATTTGTAATTAAAAGTGTTCCTGTACAACAAACTCCTGGCATAGATGATGTCCTTTGTGAATTCTACCAATGTTTAAGGGGGAAAGTACAGATCTGCACAATCTCTTTCAGGAATAAAAGAGTAGGAAACGCTTTCCAAGTCATTTTAGGAGACCAGAATTAGCCCAATATGAAACCCAGACAAGGGCTTTGCAAGAAAAGAAAATCGCAGAACAATGTTTTTGGTGAATGTAGGTGTAAATTTCTTCAACAAAACATTACCAATTTGAATCTAGCAGTATACAGAAAAGATTATACATCCTGCTGGAGTGGGAATCATTCCAGGAATGCAAGACTGGTCCAACATTCAAAAATCAATTAATGTAATTCATGATATTACCAAAGAAGAAAACCCTTATGAACATCCCAATCGATTCCAAAAATAGCATTTGATAAACTTCAACATCTGTTCATAATAAAAACTCTTAACAAACAAGGAATGGAAAGTAACTTCCTTAATTGTATGAAGGGCATCTACATATCCACCCGAACCCTACAACCAACCTCAATGGTAAAAGACTGAATACTTTCTCCCTAAGATGAGAACAAAAGCAAAATATCTTCTCTTACCACTTCTGTTCAATATTGTACTAGAAATTCTAGCCCTAGCAATAAGCAAGAAAAAGGAATAAAAAGGATACAAATAGAAAAGGAAAAAACACAACTGTGTCTATTCTCAGATGACATGATTGTCTATTGAGAAAATCCTGAAAAATCTACAAAACATCTCTTAGAACTAGAAAGTGAGTTTAATAAGGTTGCATGATACATACTCAATATATAAAAAGTCAATTGTCTTTATATAGCAATAAACTACATATAGCAATGAACAAATGAAATTCGAAATTCAAAAAAAACACTATTTACAATAGCAGTAAACATGAAATACTTATGCATAAATCTAACAAAATATATGCTTGGGTCCGGATGCTGAAAAGTATAAAACACTAATAAAAAAAATTAAGGTCTAAATAAAGAAAGAAATATACCATATGCATGACTTGGAAGAATAAATATTTTAAGGAATCCATCTCTCCAATTGATACATTTAGTGCAATCCAACTCAAAATTCTAACAAGGTTTTTGGAGAGATAGATGACTTAATTCCAAAATTTAAATGGAAAGGCAAGAGAACAAGAAAAGCCAAAATATTTTGAGCAAAAAAAAAAAAAAAAGCAGAAGTTGGAAGACACACTATACCTGATTTCAATTTGTACTATAAAACTACGTTATCTAGACAGCATAATTTTAGTGAAAGGATGTATACATATAACAATGAAACAGAATACAGGGCCCAGAAATATACCCACACAAATACAGCCAGTTGATTTTGGCAAAGATACAAAAGTAATTCAATGGAGAAAGTTTTATCTCTTCAACAAATGTTGAGGGAACAATTGAATATCCATGTACAAAAAAGAAGCTGGACACATACCTCATACTCTATATAAAAATGGACTCAAAATAAATCATGGAACTAATTTAAAATCTAAAACTTTAAAACTTCTAGAAAAAAAACAGAAGAGAAAATCTGTGTGACCTTGGATATGACAAATTTTTAGCTATGACACTAAAAACAAGCCGTGAAAGAAAAATTGGTAAATTGGGCTTTTAAAGATTTGTAAACGTTTGCACTGTAGGAGACACTGTTAGGAAAATGAAAAGTCAAGCCACAGACTCAAAGGAAAATATGTACATATCCAGTATCTAATAAAGGACTTGTATCCTTGTAGAATATATAAAGAATTGTTATAGCTCGACAATCAGAAACACACAACCCCCTTTTAAAAATGAACATAATATATGAAAAGATATTTCTCCAAAGAAAATATACAGTTGGCAAATGAGCATGTAAGAAGATGTTCAACATTAATGGTCACTATGAAAGGTAAATTCAAATCATAAAGAGGTATCGTCACATACCTAGAATTGGCTAAATTTCTTAAATTAACAATGCCAAGATTTGTAAGGATACAGAGCAATAGTAATCCACATTCATTATAGTATAGATGGGAGTGCAAATAATACAGCTATACTGGAAAACAGTTTAACAATTCCTGATAGTTAAAGGTATACTTACCATATGGCAGGGAAATCTCACTCTTTAGTACTTATCCAAAGGAACTGAAGACCTATGCTCAGCTAAAACGCTCTGTGTAAATATTTTTAACAGCTTTATTCATATCCCCAAACTGGCAAAAACCCAGATGCGCTGCAACAGGTGGCTGGATAAACAAATTATGGTACATCCCACAAAAGACTACTACAACTCAGCAAGGAAAAGGAACAACTATTGATTCACGCAACAATATGGAAATTTCGATGCATTTTCCTAAATGAAAGAAGCCAGACCCCAAAAACTTCATATTGTAAGATTCCATTTTTATGACATTCTGAAAAGCAAAATTGTACAGAGTGGATTAGGAGTTGAGGATGGAAAGAGTATTTAACTTATAAAAGGGTGTGCGAGAGCCTATTCAGCTGGGATCATTGAACACGACCGTCCCAGAAAATGGTAGATCAAAATGACAAAATACTAGGAAAGTATAAAGTGTTCCCTCCCATCAATGGGCCTGATGTAATCAAAATACATATAAAACACTGCACTCAATGAATAAAAAATGGTTCTGTTTCAAGTATACATGAGATACTAAGGAAAACACACGGTAGGTCAAAAGGGAATCTAATAAATATTTTTAAAATTATATATGGATCACAATATCTGCTCAAAATTCAGTAATATTAAAAATCGATAACAAAACAATTGCCAATACCCCAACACACACACACACACACACACACACACAATTTTAGAAACTACAAAGCACACTTCTATTTCAGTTTAACCTATTTGGGGTCCTTTGGACTTCGTGGATTGGGATGTTCATTTCTTTCCCTAGGTTCAGGAAGTCTTAGTCATCATTGCATTAAATATACGTTCTGTCCCTTTCTCTTTCTCTTCTCCTTCTGGAATTCCCATAATGTGAGTATTGTTTCTTTTCACTGTGTTCCATAACTCTCAAAAGCTTTTTTTGCTTTTTTTCTTTTTTTTTTTTCTTTCGCTCCTCTGACTGGGTAATTTCTAGTCTCCTATCCTCCAGACCACTGATTCATTCTTCTGCATGGCTGAGTCTACTTTTGAAGCTCTATGGAACTCTCCAGGTTTTTGTTTTTTTCAACTCTAGGGTTTCTGTTTGGGCTTGTTTGCTCAGTCATTTGTTTCACGGCTGCTCTTTCCTTATCAAACTTCTCATTTTGTTCATGCGCTGTTTTCCTAATTTTGCTAAGTTGCCTGTGTTTTCCTGTAGTTCACTAAACTTCCTTCAGAGGATTTAGGTTTCTTTGGGTGGTGTCCTAGTCACCTGATTTTTTGTGATTCCTGATTTCTTATGTTGGTTTCTGCTCCTTTGAGGGGCGGGGGGGCTGGTGATGTCTCTGGGAAGGTGGGGCCTGCTGATATGGTCTATTTTGGGGTGAGGCGACTGTCCAAGCTCTGAAGCTAGAGGATGGGCCGCTGGCTGAGAACGGTTCGATAGAACACGTGCTTGGTTCCTTACCCGAGCGAAGCTGTAGGATGAGCTCTGTGGTTGCCTGGATTCCCTGGTCAGGTTTACTAGATGGTTGGGACTGGGTAATATACTCAGTAGCAAATGGGGCTATGAATTATCTTCCCTGCTCTGATAAGGCAAGAGGCCAGGCCCAGGGCCTGTGCAGCTTGATGTTTGGGAGGCTGAATCAGTGGGTACTGAATTATCTGATCAGGTGAGGCCACCAGTTTTGCTCTGCTGGCGAGAGAAGTCACAGGCTCTGCTCTCTGTTCAAGCACCACTGTACGTAGGGGTGCTGAATGGGCTACACAGCTTCCGGTATGTTCTGTTTAGGTTTTCTGGTTGGGCAGGCTGAAGACTGTACCCAGCAATGAGCAGGGCTGGGAATTGGATTCCCTGCCTGGGCAGAGTGGGAGGAGCAACTCTAAAACCAGTAAAGCTCTACTGGTTATCTTAACCCATGCTGACCCACGCCCCAGGTCTCCTGGCTGAACAAGGCCACTGAGTTTGCTCTGCAAACCATCGGCCCTGCCTACCCTTCTCTTGGCTTTACAGCCATTGGGTCACATGGTCTTCAGGGGGTTTTGCCATCCCCTCTGCTCAAGCGGGGGTGGGAGACACTCTCCACGGTGGGTACAACTGTGATTCAGCACCTTGCCTGAGCGTGGGCAAACCAGGCTCTAGGGTTGGCAAACCTCCTCCGGGAGGATCTAGATCAGACAGATCTGCGCTTCACTGAGCCCTTCGATCCGAGCGTACCCCCAGCTGTGCTCTGTAGATGAACCAAGCAGCTGGTTGGGACTACGACTTGGTCACTGCAGATATGAACCGGGTCTGTCAAGATCCATGTGCCGGTCATCGCCAGCCCCTCCCCTTCTCCATCACGGTCGTATCCCCGGTAGTGGAGCCCCACACGTTCTCCTGCAATCCCTGTGGTTTGAGATCAGAGTAGGGGCTCCCACGAAGTGACCCACAATGATGGTGGACGTGCTTGTTGCCCTCCTTGGGTTCTCCTTGGACACTGAAGACGAGGAGAAACTGGACTGGACAAACTGGACAAACTGAAGGCTCAGAAGAGACCTCTCCATGTGGTGCTGTGCAGTCCCGGGGGGGGGAGGGGGGGAGGGAATGCAGGTGATGCGTAGCCGCTTCTCTTCCCTTCCAGTGTGGTCTGTCTTGGCCTCTGAGGTGCAGAGGGTGCTTTGGCCTCACCCCGCATGTGCCAGAATTCTCTCACCGGTGTCTTGCTCATGAATAGATGTTAGTTGTTTTTCCCATGGGGGGGAGGGGAGCGAACAACCTATGTCACCATCCTGGTGACATTATGCTCCACACTTGTGAAGGATTCATGGGTCAAAGGAGAAATCATAAGAAAAATTATTAAATATTTAGATTTAAATGAGCGTGAAATCTTTTTCCATTATGGCATTTGTGTAGACACACACAAATATATAGGTTATATATAAATATATGCTTACAAATACATAAATATATAAACATATTTGTGCCTTTCTGTATGTGTGTGTGTAGACACACACACACACAAATAGGATGATGGAAAATAAGAGTGAAAGGATAAGAAATAATAGAAAAAAATAGAGGGTGAGTCCAGAAGCTCTAACATCTAATTAATAGTTTTTCCATAAAGACATAAAGAAGAAAATAAAAGTGATGGTTTTATCATAGAAATAATTATAGAAATTTCCCTCCTACTGAACAACATGAGTTTCCAAATTGAATGGGCTTCCTAAGTTCCCAGGATAATAAAAGGAAAAGACCCACACCAAGGTACCTTATGCTGAATATCCAGAATAATAGAGACAGATAAACATGACAAATATCTCAGAAACTTGAAAGAATTATATAAAACGATCAGGAAAAATATGCAGTCATTCTCAAGAAGCCACTGAAGAACATGCCCCATCAAAATAACAGCATAAACAAAGGGGACAATACAGGATGCAGAAAACTAGTAGCCTGAACACTGGAGAAAGTTCCTTTTGCGTTTCTCCAATGGACCGGCCACCTAGCATGACTGTGACAAGAAATCCCTGGACAACAGCCCCATAACACGCAGAGAGCACAAGAGGTCTAGATTGGAAGAAGAAGATATAGAATTCTAGGAGGGTTGTCTCTAAGAAGGAGAAAATCAAATACCTGATGTGTATGACCATAGTGAGAAAATACTTAAACTTAGGGAGGAGACCTTGAAAATGAAGGAATGATAAGAAAATAGAAAACTAAGGAAAACATAACTTTATTTAACTTTAACTTTTTTATTAACTTTAAGAGGGAAAAAAATTGCAAATCAGGAAATGCAGTCACAGTACATTACATAGCTCTTTGGTGACTACAACTTCTATATCCACCTAATAATGCAAACACTGAATATCGACAATAAGAAATGATGACGCTGGTGCCATTAAGAGGATGGGGGGAGAGGAAGAATGTGGGAACACATCTGATCTTCCATAAGAAAGTCAATAGATAATAGTTAAACTGAAATATCAAGAAATTAAAATATAACATGTGAATTAGAAATAGAGATAAACACCAAAAGAAACTGTTAAAAAGTTGTCTTTATGGAGTGTGAATTAGGGATGGAGAAGGTGAGAAAGGGGTGCTTATTTCATTATAATCCTTGGTGACTCTTTAAGCTAAATATGTGTAGAATTCCATGGGCTACCACAAAATAAATATTTAGAGAGAATGTATATGCCTAAGTGTATATCTTAGGAAAAATGGAAATTAATGAGCTGAGTGCTCATTAGTGCTGATTTGGTAAATGAACACAGTTAACTCCAAAAAAGTAAAAGGAAATAAATAATGAAAAATGATGAAATAAGAGAAAAATTAAAGAAATAAAAGAAGGATAGATAAAAAGCAAAGTCTGATTCTTTGAAATAAACAAATAAATCAGATTTTACTGATTTATAAATAAATCATTCTTTCCATAAGAAATAGGTCACTAGAGGTACAACAAAGTTTAAGACATCATGAAAGAATACCCTAAACCACTTTATGGCAACAAATTTGACAACTTAAATGGAGTGGAAAATATGAACTACCAAATTTAACTCAAAAAGAAATTGAAAACATGAGGACACACAAACATTACAGAAATTGAATCAATTGTCAATATCAGAAAATTTCCAGGACTAAAACCTTTCAAAGGTGAGTTTTACCAAAACCTTAAGAAACAGATAATTCCTATTTTTACATTAACCCACTCAAGAAAATAGAGAAAGAAAACTCAACAACTCACTTTTTGAAGTTTATAAACCTTAAAAACAGATGGAATAGTATGAGAAAGACAGATCATCAGCCAATCTCATTTTGAGTACCTCCAATTGATAAACTCTATCAGTTCTTTATACATTTTTAGCGCCACTATAAGAGCTTGTGTTGTTATTGTTGTTTTCTAACAGCTTTATTCAGATATGATTAATATATAAAGAACTGCACTTATTAAATGTATAAAATTTGGTGAATTTAGACATATGTGAACATACATGATACTATTGCCATAATCAAGGTAACAGACATATCCAACACCTCCCAGTTTCCTTGGTCCCTTTGTTTTTGTTTTTGTGTTTTATTTTGTGTGTGTGTGTGTGTGTGTGTACGTGTGAACATTTAATATCAGGTCTGCCCTCAACAAATTTTGAAGTGCACAACACCATATTGTTAACCATAGGCACAATGTTGTACAGCCAATCTCTAGAATCTATTCATCTAGCATAACTGAAACTATACTCCTAGAATAACAACTCCCCATTTCTCTTGCGATAAGAGTATTAAAAGTGTCAACTTATTTAGTCTTCAAAACAGACTTATCAAAAGGATACTATTCTAATATTATTCTCATGTCTGTTTTATCAGTTAGAATAGTAAAATAGTTTGGAGTTAACTGTGTTCATTTACTAAATCAGCATTAAATTTGCCCATGATATCAACCAGGCAGTGTTCCAGAGTTCTGTAATAGCGAAGCCTCATGCAGGCTATGAATGGAGAATAAACTTGGTTCCGATTGGTCATTTTTTTAAATATGAAATTTATTGTCAAATTGGTTTCCATACAATACCCCCGACTGGTCACTTAAGGACACAGAGCTGCTACAGTGCAGGTGCACAGCTACACCAAAATAAAAATACTAGCCAACACAATAAAACAAGAAAAATAAATAATTTTAAGTGCGGAAGAAGAAAAAACAAAATTCTTTTTAACAGGTGGTATAATTACCCATGTAAAAATCCGAGAAAATACATAGACCAATGATTAGAACTTAACGAGTACTTCAGCAAGGTTACTGGAGAAAAGTTAATCATTTACTACATACCTGCAAAAGTCTGTCAGGAATGTCACCTTTTAAAACTTTCATTCAAATTACAACCAAAGCTACAAAGTACCCAGAAATAAATCTAACAAAGAATTGCAAGATATTGAGAAAAATGATAATTACTTTTTTTAAAGCTATTACAGAAGACTTAAAAAGAAAAATACTATGCTCATGGACAGGAAAACTCACTATTCTAACAAAGGTAATTTCCCCAAAATAGACCTGTAAGTTTAATGCTATTCTAATCATGAGACTAACCATATTTTTCAAAGTTGACAAACCTTATACTTCATTTAAAGAAGTAAGACTCGGGGCGCCTGGGTGGCGCAGTCGGTTAAGCATCCGACTTCAGCCAGGTCACGATCTCGCGGTCCGGGAGTTCGAGCCCCGCGTCAGGCTCTGGGCTGATGGCTCAGAGCCTGGAGCCTGTTTCAGATTCTGTGTCTCCCTCTCTCTCTGCCCCTCCCCCGTTCATGCTCTGTCTCTCTCTGTCCGAAAAATAAATAAACGTTGAAAAAAAAAATTTTTTTTAAATAAAATAAAATAAAAAAATAGAGAAGTTAAGACTCAAGTTTGAGAGAGAAAAAGAGAAGGGGGGAGAGAGAGAGAGAGAGAGAGAGAGAGTGTGTGTGTGTGTGTGTGTGTGAATGGGGGAGTGGCAGAGGAAGAAGGAGAAAGAGAATCTTAAGCAGCCTCCATGTGAGTGCGGGGGGAAGGGACCCCACATGGGGCTTCATCTTACCACTCTGAGATCATGACTTGAGCCAAAATCAAGAGTCTGCTGCTTAACCAACTGAGCTACCCAGGTGTCCCATGATGCAATTTTGAAGATGAGTAAAGTGAAAGAAAGAATAAGAAACATTCCCGACCAAATATTAAGACTTATTACAAAGCCATAATAATGTTTGAAATTTTCAGGCTGATGAAAGAATTCACAAATAAACTTGTAAAGCAATAGAGAGCTTAGAAATGAAGCAATAGATAGATGATAGATAGATAGATAGATAGATAGATATAGAAACTTGGTATATAACAGATGTTGTATTGTGAATCAAATTCAAATCTCTACTTAATAATTCTGGAAAGTCCTTTATCCAATTCCTACTCATCTTTTACTCAAAATAAAAAAAAAAGCTAGTAGATTAAAGATCTAAATGAGAAAGAAAATTACAAAACTTTTAGAAGACAATATATGAGATTATTTCCCTGAAACCAAAGTAAGGACAGCTGTCTAAAACAAGATGAAACCCATAAATTATAAAAAATAAAAACTATTAACATTGACAAAGTTAAAATAAAATTTTCTGTATGATAAAAGCCATCATAAATATTGTTAAAAGAGAACTAGAGTCTAGGGGAAAATATTTGAATTGTGTACAACAGACAAAGAATTACAGTCAGTCCTCATTATTTGTAGAGTCCAGATTTGTGAATTCACCTAGTTGCTAAAATTTATTTGTAACCCCAAATCAATACTTGCAGCACTTTGTAATCATTCACAGTCATGCCCAGAGAAATGAATGTTTTGAATCATCCAACGTGACATTCCCAGTCCCGGTCAAACAAGGCTATATCTGCCTTCTTGTTTCAGCTCTCGTACTTTAATAAGTGTCCTTGTTGAGATTCTATTCTATTCAAAGTTTCCCAATTCGGGGATTGTCTATGTTTTATTTTTAAAATGTCCCCTGAGCATAGTGTTAAAGCACTAGCTAGTGCATTCCTAAGACCAAGAAGCCTATGGTGTGCTTTATGGAGAAAATACATGTACTATCGAAGCTTCATCCAGACATGAACTGCAGTGCTGTTGGTCATGAGACTCATTTGTGTTCATAAATCAATGATACACGTTAAATAAAGTGTCTTTAAACAAAAACACACATTACGCACTGATTGGTTGACAAAAATGTTGTGGTCAAAGGCTCACAGGAACCTAACCCTGCATTCCTCCTAGGAGCAATGGTTCAGCGTTCACAGTGACTTTGTAGAACACTTTGTAGAATAAGGAGAATTAACTGTACTTTCATGAATCTATAAAGAGCTACAGATGGAAAGAAAAAGACAAACAATCTAATAGAAACGTGGCAAAGTATTAAGACGCAAAAATATCTGAAATGCCAATAAACATGAAAAGACTCACAGCTTCCCTATCCGTAATGGAAATGAAATTCGGGGCTCCTAGGTGGCTTAGTTGAGCATCCAACTCTTGGTTTTAGCTCAGATCATGATCTTAGGGTTGTGGGATCAAGCCCCATATTGGGCGCCACACTGAGCACGGAGCCTGCTTGAGATTCTCTCTCTCCCTCTCTCTCTCCCTCTCTCTCTCTCTCTCTCTCCTTCTGCCCCTCTCCTCCACTCTTTCTCTCTTTCTCTCTCAAATAAGCTTTTAAAAGTGCAAAATAAAACCACAGGAGGGACACACGGGTGGTTCAGTTGGTTAAGCGTTTGACTCTTGATTTCGGCTCAGGTCCTGATCTCATGGTTTGTGGGATCAGGTCCTGCGCTGGGCTCTGCGCTGACAGCATGGAGCCTGCTTGGGATTCTCTCTCTCCCTCTCTGTCCCTTCCTCACTCACACATGCTCTCTTTCTATCTCTCAAGATAAATACATACATATTTAAAATTTTCAAAAAAACGGGCGCCTCAGTGGCTCAGCATCTGACTTTGGCACGGGTCATGATCTCATGGTTCGTGAGTTTGAGCCCCGCATCGGGTGAGGACAAGCCCCACTTTGGGTGAGCCCCACTTCTCTCTCTCTCACTCTCTTTCCCTCTCTCTCTGCCTCTTGCTCACTTGTGTCCTCTCTCTCTCAAAAAAAAATTTTTTTAATAAATAAATTAAAAAATTGCAAACAAACAAAAAGTACCACAGGATGTCTTTTCACACCTATCAAATTAGCAAAAATACAATACTCACATTGACAAAGAGCTGGAGGAAATAGAACTCTCTCATACGTGCATTTTTGTTGGAATCGTAACTTTGTTTAACTAACTTGGAGACCGATGTGGCAATATCTATTATGTCTGATGACGTCTAATTCCTATGACCCAAGAAATCTACTTCAGCTAGACACCTTAGAGAGCCCAATGGAAAATGGATAAGATCATTATTGGCTCACTGAATGAAAAAAATGAACTGTCTACATGTGCATTAATTGGCAACAAGTAAATTCCATGTCATACATTAGTGAAAATCAATAAATGCACATATATCAACATAGATGCATCTATATCAACATAAACAAATCTCAAAAACACTTTGCAGACTGAAAACAAGCTATAAAAAATGTATGGCAACTAGGGGCACCTGAGTGGCTCAGTCATTTAAGCATCAGACTCTTGATTTCGGCTCAGGTCATGATCTCATGCTGGTGAGACTGAGTACCACGTGGGGCTCCATGCCGGACGTGGAGTCTGCTTCAGATTCTCTCTCTCCTTCTCCCTCTGCCCCATCCCAGCTCGCTCGTTCTCTCTCTCTCAAGAAATAAATGTATCACAACTATATAAATTTTTAAAGCACATACATACTATTATTTATGGATACCCAAAGACCTGCATAAGAACGACGCAATGATACATGTTACTTTGAAGAGGAAGGAAACCATATTGGGGGAGGGTCAATAATAATAAATAATATTAATACTAAAAACTTGCCTATAGTATAAATATATTCACTTAATCTTCAAAATAGTCCTTTGAGGGAGGTACAATAATTTCTTTTTTAAGTAGACTCTACACCCAACATAGAGCTTGAACTCACAACCTTTTGAGTTCAGACCTTTTTCTTCAGTATGAAGAAATTTTGTATAAAGCTCACAAAATGTGATCTTATTAAACTAGAATTTTGAAAAGTAGAAAACTGGTTTTTAAAAAAAAAGAAGAAAGGGGCACCTGGGTGGCTCGGTCAGTTAAGCGTCCGGCTTTGGCTCAGATCGTGATCTTGCGGTTCATGAGTTTGAGCCCCGCGTCGGGCTCTGTGCTGACAGCTCAGAGCCTGGAGCCTGTTTGATTTTCTCTCTCTCTCTCTCTTTCTCTCTGTCTCTCTCTCTGCCCCTCCCCTGCTCACAGTCTGTCTCTCCCTGTCTCAAAAATAAATAGACATTTAAAAAAGAGGAAGAAATAGCTGATTTAAAAATTAAGAAACACAATTGCACTGAATCGTTGATCCTTGATGATAGAAAATTATATGTTTGTCAATATGTTATACAGCAAATACAGGTTTAAAAGATGAAGTAGTCACACAATTACACCAGGGGCCAGTACTGGTATGCCGTGCTAGAAATATTTTAAATATTTAAATATTTGCAGACTAAGTCACAACATTTAAAAGATTATTTGGCAAGAACCAAGAATTTCCGCCCAGTTAAATCAACAGAGAGGGATTGAACACAAACAGCTCATCCAGAAAAACTTCTTTTGACAGTTTACATTTAAGATACACATGGAGCAAAGAAATGCAGAGCAAAGAGCAGGAACGGGCTCTCTTTCTGCTGGGGCGGAACGGGCTCCAGCCTCCAGCTATTCGCGGGAGGGAAGGGAGTCAAATCCGCTTCTCCGCCCCCTGCAACCCTCCCCGATCTCATTTCTCTCTCTCCCCCGCAGAGAACCAACATCCTGGATTTGGTTTTTAATATTTCCCTGCACTCATTTGGTTTGTTTGGTTTTTTTTTTAAGTAAGAATGTGTATAATTTTAATTGGAATACGGTACTGGTTTGTATTTTTTACACTTTTTTAAATGTTTATTTGTTTTTTAAAGAGAGAGAGAGAGCGCACGAGGGGAAGGGGCAGAGAGAGAGAGAGACACAGAATCTGAAGTAGGCTCCGGGCTCTGAGCTGTCAGCACAGAGCCCAAGGTGGGGCTTGAACCCAGGAACCGCAAGATCATGACCTGAGCCAAAGTCAGACGCTTAACCCACGGAGCCACCCGGCGCCCCTTGTATTTTTTAAACTTTCAACAGAGGTACTCTTGCATACTTCTTTCTGTAACTTACCACTTCGTCCAATCACATCTTTGATATTTACCTATGTTAATAACTAGAGCTGTCAGGGCTCCTGGGCAGTTCAGGTGGTTGGGTGTCCAACTTCTGTTCAGGTCACGATCTCGCAGTTCACGAGTTCAACCCCCACTTCAGGCTTGGTGCTGACAGCTCAGAGCCTGGAGCCTACTTCAGATTCTGTCTCCTTCTCTCTCTCTGCCCCTCCCCAGCTCTTTCCTTCTCTTTCTCTCTCTCTCAGAAATAAACATTTTAAAAAGTAAAAATAATTAGACCTCTATTTATTTCCATAAAAAGTATATAATATTCCATGATATAAAAAGGAGCACAGTTTGTTTATCCATTCTCCTAGACTTTTTAGACATTTCCAACTTTTTACTTTAGTAAATACTGATCATTTTTGCACATATATACCTCACCTAAGAATGGAATTATGGTGTAATACGCTATTGGGGATTTTTAATTTTATCATAATGCTCAGAAAGTAATAGTACCAATCCTTACCTCCCCTCACCACCCACACCCCCCCCAGCACCGAGCAAAGCATTTCTTTTGCCTCAGAATTTCAGTACATGTTTGCCTATCTAGTGCATGAGAAATAGTATACACTGAAGCTCCAACTGGCATTTATTTGCCTGATAAATGGGAAAGTTGAGCATCTGAATATTGGTTTTTTTTTATGGCTCGTCTCTTTGTATCTTCTGCCTATTTTCTGTCAGGTTATTTGTCTTTCTTGACTTTTAGTTTATTGTATATTTTTTATACTTAAGCCTCGTCAACTGATTCAGTGAAAATATTTTTTTCCAGTCTTTTGTTTTCTAACTTTGCTGATGGTGCCTTTTGATGTATAATAGTCCCCCCTGATCCCGAACGGATACGTTCAAAGACCCCCTGAGGATGTCTGAAACTGGATTGTACCAAACCTGTAGATACTATGTTTTTTCCTACTATAAATTTAATTTACAAATTAGGCACAGTAAGAGATGAGGAACCACAATAATAAAATAGGGCCGTTATGACAATACACCATAATAAAATTATGGAAATGTGAATATCGTGTCCCAGTGGACTTACCCTTCTTCTTGGGATCACGTGAGGCGGCAGAATGGCCACGCCAGGAGATGGAGGTGAACGAGGCAGGCATCAGGACGTGACCTTGGGCTCCTATTGACGTTCTGACCATTCGTCCCAAGGAGGATCATCTGCTTCCAGACCACGACTGACTGCACGTTTCTGAAACCAAAAACCGCAGATAACAGGGAGCGCTCTACTAAAATGTTCGTTGTTTCTCAAATTTATTAATTACAACTTGTGCTCTCTGTTCTTGTTATTCTTTTATTCCCCCAAATCCCTCCTGGCCGTGATTTTATAAAATGTTGCCCTATCTTTCCCAAAACTTTCAAAATATCTTTTTTTTCCCCCAAATTCCGAAGCTCTACCTCTAGCTGAGTGTGTGTGTGTGTGTGTGTGTGTGTGTGTAATAGTGTGAAATGTCTTTTACTTGTGTCCACATCCATTAATGTATTTTGCCTATTCCTTACCTCTTAAGATAGAGTAGATATTATCAGAGTTGACAGGTGAGGAAAATAAAAACCTGGAATATATTTGATTGACCCAAGGACACACTTTTCAGAACCGGGAAAATCAAAGCATCTCTATCTAAATGACCCCCAGACATATCAAGTTCATCAACATTTAAATCTGTAATCTTATCTCTACCGTTCACTACCCCCCCCCACTCCCCGACCCCCCACTGCCACCCACGACCCCACCCCCACTGCTCCTCCTTCCACGGAGTCCCCTGCTCTAGGAACTGGCCCTGCCCCTGGCCCAGCACCCAAAGGCATATTGGGTTTCCATATTGGGTTTCCCTCCATATTGGGTTTCCCTCCATATTGGGTTTCCCAAAAGCCGCCTGGGACATTAGAACATCAGTATGGGGGTGGTCAGGCACTGATGGTCCCTAAAAGCACCCCAGCTGATTTTCGTATTTAGCAGGGCTGTAAACCACCAGAGCAGCACCTGCTCCCACCCTACCCCACCCCCGCCCCTGACCGTCCCTCCAATTTGGTGATACCTGGAGATATTTTGGGTGGTTCCACTGGGGGAGCGATAACGTCCTCTAGCGGCCAGAGGCCAGGGATGCTACTGAAAATCCTGCCAGGTCTCCCCACTTCTCCCCCCACCCCGTATGTGGCCCAAAATGTCCACAAGTGGGGTTGAGAAACCTGGACCCAGAGTATTGTCACCTCAACCCTTGCTGTTCAAAGTGTACTTGCTGATCGTGTCCGCCACCAGGAAGCTTGTTACACGAGTGAGGACTGGGATCTCTGCCCTTCCCCACACCCTCCCAGTCAGAATCTACATTATAATAGGTTCCCTGGGTAATTCCTGTGCAGGTTGAACTTTGAGAGGCCTTGCACCGGACCGGACCACTCTCTCTCTCCCTGGCTCCCCCTGCAACTCCAATAGGATAACCAGTCCTACCCCACCATTTCTTACCTGTCTCTGAAAGTCCCCTTGCCTTCTACCCCTTGAGTAACCTTCTCAGTGCAGGACATCACTGCTTGTCATCTCGCTTACGGCAACAACATTCCAGGCTGACCACCCTCTCCTATCCTAGCAGAGATTTTCACCCTTGGTGAGAATTACGGAGCACTTCAAACCGGAAAGAAAGAGCTGGACTTTCCCAGGGCAAAGCCTGCTCACACAGGCACACACCCTCACTCACGTACCCCTGCTCCAGCCGACCGAGCCTCAGCAGTTGCCCTGTGCGCCGGTACTCTGCACACCTCAGTCTGCGGATGCCCCTTCCATGGTCTGACACACCCTTCCTCTCTTGGGTGCCTGCCTCAACCCTCTGCTTCGAGACTCGGTTCAAGGATGATTCTTCCGGAGAAACCTTTCCGGACCACTCACCCCATCCTCACTTCTACTCCGTGTTAGATTCTCCTTCTCTGTGGCCCTCAGCTCCAGGCGCTTCTATCTGCCATAGCATTTCCAAGAGTGTACGGCGTTGTGGGGTTTCCTTTTTTTTCCTGATTATCCCATCACATCTGAGCCAGCAAACGTATTTTTCATGTCTGCGGCCCCTGTGTCTGGCATGAACAAGAGCTCAATAAAAGTGGCTAGTAAGTTCGAAAGAACAATAAAGCCAGCAGTCTTTCTATTCTATCACATATTGCTTCCAATTCATGCGTTGGTGACTTATAATTTTTTCCCGTATAATTAAATTAATTTTTTATAATTTTTTCCCTTATAACTAAAGTGTAATTCCTCATTTCTTTTTAAAAAACAAAATGTTTATTTATTTTTGAGAGAGTACAAGTCGGGGAGGAGTAGACAGAGTGGGACAGAGAATCTGAAGCAGGTTCTGCGCTGACAGCAGCGATCCCAAGATCATGACCCGAACCGAAGTCGGATGCTCAACTGACTGAGCCACCCGGGTGCCCTGTAATGTGTTATTTCTTTTTCTTTTTTATTTTTTTTAATGTTTATTTTTGAGAGAGAGAGAGAGAGAGAGTGAGTGGGGAGGGGCAGAGAGACAGGGAGGCACAGACTCTGAAGCAGGCTCCAGGCTCCAAGCTGTCAGCACAGAGCCCAACGTGGGGCTCAAACCCACAAGCCGTGAGATCATGACCTGAGCCAAAGTTGGGAGCTTAACCAACCGAGCCACACAGGCGCCCCTATAATACCTTATTTCTTAATCAAGGTGGTAAGTGTCTGGGTGTTCATGATATGATTCTTTAAACATTTTTATATTTCTGGGGACGCCTGGGCAGCTCAGTGGGTTAAGTGACCGACTCGAGTTCAGCTCAGGCCATGATCTCACGGTTCGTGAGATCAAGCCCCGAGTCAGGCTCTGAGCTAACGGTGAGGGTCTGGTTGGGATTCTGTCTCTCCCTCTCTCTCTCTCTCTCTCTCTCTCTCTCTCTGCCCCTCCCCTGCCCGTGCACACATTCTGTCTCTGTCTCTCCAAATAAGTAAACTCTAAAAAAAGTTTTTAAAAATTTTGTATTTCTGAAACATTTTGTACTTACAAGGAAAAACGATTAAAGGTACAATCATGATAAACAAGTGAATGTCTCGATGTCCCCTGGGTTCTGTGGAAATGTACCCCCAGATCTGTATTCCTGTAACATTGCTTTCTGGGACCCAGTCCTGACTTCCCCAAGAGCCCTTGTGTGGGAATGCCAAACCGTTCTCAGCTGGTTCCAGGAGGTGAGAATTTAGAAACATTTTTCCGTGTTTGAGTGTCCAGGTGAAAAAAAAAGAAAAGAAAAGAAAAGAAAACTCATCAAGGGCAGAAGAAGTAGAACTTGAATGAGGATCAGAGAGAAAGACTGGAGCCAAAAATTTGACACAGAAAGCATGTTAATACCCTCACGGAGGTTATGACCTGGAGTATTCCGTTTATTTAAAAGCGATGGGAACCTCACTAACACTAGATTACCACTTTCCACGTAAAACCAGAATCTACACACTCCCCATCCTCATCTAGAGAGATCAGAAATCTTGTTTACTAAGAACAGAGCACGCTTATTACAGAAAGGGCTTTTACCAACAACTTTAAACTCTTCCAAGGCTGTGTCGTTTTCTATCACCTACCTTTTTTGCCGTTACCATAACCTATTTCTCTCAGCCCTCTAACGCAAACAAACAAAAATGTCATTTGCTTATAAAATATCACCTCGTTTTCACTTTGATTTACTGCCCTCTGGCTACCAGTCCCCTGGCCCCGGGCCAAGTCATCAGGCTCCCCGGGGCTGCCTTGGCAAGGGAGGGTTCTGGAACCGCAGCTCAGGAAGCCTGCTGGGGCCCGTGTCACGTGCCCCCTGTGTGTCAGCTGCCATCTGTCCCGCTTGCTCTCCTTGGAAGGGGCAGAGGCTCAGTCCGCAGCCCCCACGAAAGGGTAGAGAGGCAAGGCCTTTCCAGGGACCGACTTACAGGAAACAGCCGCTACGCATCTGAACGTGTTGACAAGGGCCTATCCCAGGAAAACAACAACTACCAAAACAAGACTACCCTCTTCTCTTCCAAGGACCCTAAGTCCTCAGTCTGGGAATCATTTCCTTGCTATCTGCGTGAGCCTGAGCTGCACGCGGCTCGGTCACAACAGACAGCAAGGATCACCGAGGACCAAGTCCACAGACTCATCCGTAAGCTTCTTGGATCTTACAGAAAGAGCACATTCTGCAAAGCGTCGGGGGGTTGGTGTCGTAGGGTTCGAAATCAGTTCTGCTCCCACTGGCTGTACGTCCAACAAGTTCCAGAACCTCACTGAGTGTCAGCTTCCTCCCCCGTACGATTCGAATGGAGATGAAAATAAATCCTCTCCCTGCGGCCTCCCACTCCTTTCCTTTACCTCATTTAGGGAGAAGTTCTGCCTGAATTATCAAAGGATGGTTTTAAGACTTCCAATTCTCTTTGTGCTGTGAAGAGAATTTTTAAGAGTTAGAAGTTGTTCTTGGCATTGAGACAAGTTCTCCAAGAGGAAACAGCTCCAGATTGATATTTTCCCAGAGTCGCACTGTAAGAACCCATCATGGTAGAATATTTATTAGGAAGACATATTTTTCTCCCTTTGGAGCATGTGCCCTTTGAACATACATTCTGTAACAGTTTGAAAAAAATAAGAAAAAAAAATATTTCTATGATGCCGTTCTTACTCTTTTTAAATGCTTATTCATTTATTTTGTGAGAGAGAGAGAAAGAGGGAAAGCACGAGCAGGGGAGGGGAAGTGAGAGGGAGAGAGGGAGAGACAGAAGGAGAGAGAGAGAAGCGAGAGAGAGGAGAGAGAGAGAGAGAGAGAGAGAGAGAGAATCCCAAGCAGGCTCCGTGATCAGCTAGACGTGGGGATTGATCTCGTGAACCGTGAGATCATGACCCCAGCTGAAATCAAGAGTCAGATGTTTGATGGAACCACCCAGGTGCCCCAGCTCTTACTTTTTTAAGATAGTAGTAAGAAAAAAGTCAGATCGGTTTGGGATCCCTGCTCAATTGCACATAGCATCAATTAACATCCCTGTAGTACAAAATCTCATGTGCATACGCATGCACACACAGACCTGTGTATACGGAAGTTACGTGTATTAAAATAGAAACAATGTGTCGTGTAACAACCTTGGAATGCTTTATCCTTCAGCGTTGTGGACGCTGTCTCTTCACCTGGTGGATAAGCCAATGGATCACCACAAAAGAATGCATGGTGTGCGATTTAATTCTGATCAATCAAACATCAATATGATGCTTTGCAAATGCAAAAACATTTGCATCCAAGGATCTATTCATGTCTCAGGCTCTGAGGTCAATTATTGTCTTCCATTAAACAACTTCCTGTTTTGCTCTATGGTATCGTTTATCACACTGGACTCTTTGACTGCACTATTTTTGTTCAGCTTTTTTTCTCCCAACAGGATCGTTGCACCTGAACAAGAAACTGATTTTTTTTTTTTTTGAATCTAGTTTTCTCACAGAATCAATGACATAAGAGGATTAATTGTTTGTTTTCAGTCCTGACTTTTGCTCCCCCTGGATCTATTTTTTGAAACCAATTTTATTTTGGGATGTCCTGACTGGGATGATACTAAATTGGAAAGCCTGGTGCAAATTTTATTGACCTCCATTTCCTACTATAAAGGATGTTCCTCGCTAATCTGTCATCTACAGGGCAGACAAAGGCCAGAGGCTAGGGAAGCCAAGCCAGATGGTGTGTTCAAGGAACCCAGGGCCAGAATCTTTATGTTTTGTTGGTTTGTTTTGAAATAAACGGTCAACTAGAAGGAAGAAAAAACATTTGGGCATCCTTCTTCTTATTCTCAGCTCTAGCCAAACTAAATGCTAATTATAATACGTATGGCAAACACAACATCTGAGAACGGGTACTTACTTACTGAATGTTGCTTGAATATGATAGAATGAATGGATGTAGTGATGAATGCGTAAGTGAATAACAGATGGAGAGATAGATGAATGGATGTATGTATGGTTAGGCAGATGAGTGGAGGAATAAATGAATTAATATTATCAATGGGTTGTTTATTCAAACAATGCAGAAAAATCAAAAAGATAGAGGTTACTACTTAGAAAACTATGTAACTTACAAAGTGAGTATCACCTCCTCTACCTTTCAGAGAAAAACAACGTTCACGGTATTGTCCATATTCTTCCCTATTTTGTCATATTATATGTCATGTATTTACCTAGATTATTTATCCATCATCTACCTATATCACTAATTTCTATAGTCACATTGTCTATAGTGATCTACATCTCTCTTTTGCCATGTATGTATCATTGACATGTGGTCCTATCAGTGTAGACACCTACCTTGTTCTCTTTTAATGACTGCATGGTACTCTACTGTGCAGATACACCATTTATAATTCAGCCAGACTCCTATTAAAAATTAAACTGTTTTCAATTTTTACACATTGCCAGCAATATTGCAATGTACTTCCTTGTACATATGTGACTGATGATCTGTATTTTTGAATTTTTAATATCCTTTGCTATTTTCTCTATTGGTTTGTTTGTCATTTTTTCTTTATAGAAATTCTGCATACAAAGGCTTAGTGCCTGGGTGGTTCAGTCAGTTAAGCATCCCACTCTTGATCTCAGCTCAGGTCTTGACCTCAGGGTTGTGTGTTCAAGCCCCGAGTTGGGGTCCACGCTCAACTTAAAAAAAAATCTGCACATTAGGAATTTTAAGGTTTTGCCATTTATGTGTGTGACAAATATCTTCTCTCAACCTGTCACTTGCCTTTTAAGCTCACTGTTGGCATTTTTCACTGCCCGATGCTTTTCTTTTAAGTTTCTTTATTTATTTTGAGAGAATGATGGAGAACGTAAGAGGGGCAGGGAGAGAAAGAGAGATTCCCAAGCAGGTTCTACACTGTCAGCTGGAGCCCAATGCAGGGCTCAGTGTGGGGCTCGAACCCATGAACTACGAGATCATGACTAAGCTGAAGTCGGACGCTTAACCGACTGAGCCACCCAGGTGCCCCACTATTTAATGCTTTGAAGTGCTTTTGTAGCCAAATCTATTTTTCCTTTCATTGATTTTTTTTCTAGACAATCATAAGAAATTCTCCCAACTCTGAGTCTATAAAAATGTTTATCTATATTTGATTGTAATACTTTTTTGATAGAGACATTTAATGATGATTGAATTGCCACACGCGTTACATTTTCCAGCCTGTCTTAGAATTAGGTTATAAGTAGATCACTAGTTGTAGCCAATAGGGTGTGGACAGAAGGAACACATACAGCCTATGTCATTTCTACCCCTGGCCATAAATACCCCCGTCTGCCTTTCCATCTCTCTCTTCTTACCTCAAAACCAAATATTCCAACTAGCACAGGAACAATTAGAAGCAGCTTCAATACTTAAATTATCATCTGAAAGGAACTGCGTATAATTAAGGCACCTTGCTTAATCATGACACTTTCCTATGTTAAGTCACTGTGATCCTAAGATATTTTTGCTATTACATGTAGTTACTTTACAATACCATATAGTTTGTTTCTACATTTAGATGCTCAGTTCCTCTATAATTTTTATAACAATGTGCAAGTGGGAGAAATTCTATTTTCTTTAAAATAACTTCATTATCACAAGAGTAAACCCACGTATACAAATGTCTTTTTCTGCATTCCTTGTAAGGTACCACTGATCTATTTATCTATTTTTGTATCATTGCCCAACTGTTTTGATATCAATACTTATATATTTGAAGATCTTAAAGAGCAAATCCCCCATCATGTTTCCTCTTTCTCAAATTCTTATATTTCTTAAATTATATATTAATTAAAATTAAAATTAAAATTTTAATTTTAGATTTAAAATATATGTTATATATATGAAAATATATGTTATATATTTAACATTAAATTATATATTTATATGTATAAATTATGTATAAAATATGTATAACATTAAATTATATATTTAGATTAAAATATATGTTATATATTTCTTATATTTCTTAAATTCTTCTTTATTCTTCCAAATAAATATTGGAATCAACTTGTTTATTCCCCCAAAACAATCTCCTGAGCTACTAATCAAATTTGCATTAAAGTTGTACATTAATTGGAGAAAAAGCAGCACCTGTACGCTATTTAGTCTTTCCATGAGGAATTATGATATTTATTTTAGTCCTATCGTACATCCTTTAATAAAAGTATAATTCTCTTCTTAAGTAATTCTTAGGTGTTTCACAGACTAATTTTGGCTTTATCTTGAATATGATTTTCTATATTTCAGTTTCTAATTGTCGAACGCTGATAAAAATAAAAGTAATATTTATTTTTGTATTTTGTTTTACATATTGCCATCCTATTAATTTTCTCATTGATTTAACAATTTCTGTTGAATGTATTGGATTTTTAGAAACATCGCATATTATCTGCAACTAATAACTGTGTTTCTTTCTTTTCAAGGTAATTTTCTTTGATTCGTATTTTACATAAAGCTTTGCTCAAAAAGGGAATTAGAACTTGCTTCAAAAAATAATTATTTGCTTTTTCTGGTCATCTAATGATATAATCACGATTTTTCCCTCAAATTTTCAAATATAATAAGTAAGGTTAATATATTTTCTCTTTTTTTGCTTTTTATTTATTTTTCGAATGATTTTTTTCTTTTTTTTTAATGTAATTTATTGTCAGATTGGCTTACATACAACACCCAGTGCTCATCCCATCAAGTACCCTCTTCCCTGCCCATCACCCACTTTCCCCTCCCTCCCACCCCCCATCAACCCTCAGTTTAGTCTCAGTAATTAAGAGTCTCTTATGGTTTGCCTCCCTCCCTCTCTGTAACTTTTTTCCTCCCTTCCCCTCCCCCATGGTCTTCTGTTTAGTTTCTCAGGATCCACATATGAGTGAAAACATATGGTGTCTGTCTTTCTCTGCCTGACTTATTTCACTTAGCATACGTCTCTCGAGTTCCATCCACGTTGTTACAAATGGCCAGATTTCATTCTTTCTCATTGCCAAGTAGTATTCCATTGTATATATAAGCCACATCTTCTTTATCCATTCATCAATTGATGGTTATCCATTCATCAATTGATGGACATTTAGGCTCTTTCTATAATTTGGCTATTGTTGAAAGTGTTGCTGTAAACATTGGGGTACCCATCTTACAGTTCATCCATAAACCCTATCAAGTTTATGGAATTGCATAGAAGGTTAACTTTGAGCAACTAGAAACTACCTATTCCTCAGGAATTGAGGAATAGTTTAATAAATTAATGGGATAGCAACATTATGAAATATATGACCACTAAAAAAAATACTCATAAAAATAAGGTACGTGCCTAATTCTCAATCAAAATCTTTAACAATGTCATGAGATTTAGTGTTCTATGTTACCGAACAGCTCAACAATAAGAAGGAAATTTTTCTTCTCTCAAATATAAATGAGAGCATTGATCATACCCAACGGTGCAACTTCTGACAGGCATACCACTACCTAGCATATGATTTGGAAGTATGATTCTGCTCTTATGTTAGAAACAGGGTTGTTGTCAATCATTACTTTGAACACCCATGTTACACAATAAAGCATGCAAAATCCATAAAATATCACATGACAGATTCACTATATAGTTCCTTGAATTGTTTATCAGTGTTTTATCTGTAATTCTTTTTCTTCCTAAACCTTCAGCATCTTATTATTCTTTTTTTTTATTCTTTTTAACGTTTATTTATTTCTGAGACAGAGAGAGACACAGCATGAATGGGGGAGGGGCAGAGAGAGAGGGAGACACAGAATCGGAAGCAGGCTCCAGGCTCTGAGCCATCAGCCCAGAGCCCCACGTGGGGCTCGAACTCATGGACCGCGAGATCGTGACCTGAGCTGAAGTCGGACGCTTAACCGACTGAGCCACCCAGGCGCCCTTTATTATTCTTTTCATTATCCTATTTATGAGCTTATAGGAGTCACTCAGTAAATATGTATTAACTTATTGGAAGTCATTCTTTAAAAAAAAAACTGTCAACTATTTATTACTATATTCATTTTCTATTCCAAAATCTATCAAATTCCTACAATGTGGTCATTAAGGGCTCATGTGCCAGGATTTAGTTAGCCAGGGGCTTGTAGAAGTTTGGGTAGGTAATAATAAAGGGAAAACAAAGCAACTGACCTTTCTCTTGAACTTGTGTGTTATGTCATATGCACGGTGTGTGAGGCTTTTTGTCATGTGGTCTCAAGTAATCCTCATCCCAGCCTTAAAGATGACTGCCACCATCCCTAAAAAAGTAATGTTTCCCAGGTGTTTGGCATTGAACTAAGAATTTTCACAGATACTTTTAAGAATATCACCTTCAGAAGATTATTCTTTTTTTTTAATGTTTGTTTGTTTGTTTGTTTGTTTAATTTTGAGAGAGAAAGAGCGTGTGCATTCACGAGCAGGGGAGGGGCAAAGAGAGAGGGAGAGAAAGAATCCCAAGCAAGGCTCCATGGTCAGCATGGATCCCAACGCGGGACTCAGTCTCATGACCATGAAATCATGACTTGACCCAAAATCAAGAGTCGGACGCCCAACAAAGTGTGTCTGCCACCTAGGCACTCCCGGAAGATTCTTCTTTGATGTGACTTCAAAGTCCCACCTCATTCCATTTTCCAAAGTGCCCCTTGAGGACCCCTAGATAGTGATGCCATAGCTGAGAGGTGACCCCAAGTCCATCTTTTCATCACATTGGATCTCATTGCTATGGTCAGAGCATGGCAGCGGGGAACCCAGGAGCAGGGACCAGACTCAATTCTCATATGCAAGCAGAAAATGGAACTGGGCAGATCTGCCCAGGACCACATCGGTGTAGGCTTCAGAAGTATCACTGTAATTGATCCTGGGACAGCAAGATTGGACACCTAACCCTAGATTAAAAATCACAAACTGGAGGCCTGAGGGCCAAATGAGACTATAGACTCATTTTATTTAGTCAGTGCTTTGAAAAACTGAGCCAGGAGGTTCTGATTTTCAGTTTCTAGTTGCAAATGTAACGAGCTTGGAAGTCACCACTCTGCCCAAACAAGTAAAAAGTGAAACAGACTGAAAAACCGACAGCCCCTCTTGGAAACTCTGTACCCATTAGGCACTAGCTAGTTGTTGCCCCCATCCCATAGCCCCTGGCCACAATTCTCCTTCCGATCTCTATGATTTTCACTACTCTAGGTATCTCATATAAGTGGGATTATATAGCATTTATTTTTTTTTGTGACTGGCTCATTTCACTTAGCATAACGCTCCCAAGGTTTATCCGTGTTGTGTCAGAATTTCCCTTTTAAAGGTCGAATGATATTCCATTTTGTGTTTATGCCACATTTTGTTTATCCATTTATCTGCGAATGGATACTAGGTTGCTTCCACACGGTCTCTTCCTTTTATTTACTTCTGACAACACAATTCCTGCTGTGCTCCCTCTGAGTTGTTGGTGGGGTAACTGGTTCAGAATCTGTAGGGGATGGGTCTCCCGTTTAATCACACAGAGCCCAAGAAGGAAATGGAAACTGAGTAAAGCCAGTGGGGAAATGTCTGAACATAGCAGAAGGATCTTCTTAAAGGGGGCATTTACTGCTCAGCTCAAGTGATTTTAGCCGCCTGTGCTAGATGTCTCTAATTCATAAAAAGAAACTGAAAATCTAAATCTGTATTTGAAACCCCTGGGTTCTAAATGGTGACTCAGGCTTTTGTTTGTTTGTTTATTAGACTATAATTCTTTTTTTTTTAATTTTTTTCAAACGCTTATTTATTTTTGAGATAGCGACAGAGCATGAACAGGGGAAGAGCAGAGAGAGAGGGAGACACAGAATCTGAAACAGGCTCCAGGATCTGAGCTGTCAGCACAGAGCCCGACGCGGGGCTCGAACTCACAGACAGTGAGATCGTGACCTGAGCTGAAGTCGGACGCTTAACCGACCAAGCCACCCAGGTGCCCCTAGACTATAATTCTTTAGAGCGGTTTTAGGTTTACAGCCAAGTTGAAGGGAAAGTACAGAGATTCCCCATATACTCTCTGCCCCAATACACGCATTGTGTCCCCCGTTATCAACATCTTCCACCAGAGTGGTGCGTTTGCTACAACTGATGAACACTAACGTATCAAAATTACTCAAAGACCATAGTGTACACGAAGGTTCGCTCTTGGTGTTTTATATTCTCTGAGTTTGGACAAACGTATAATGACATGTATCCATCATTATAGTATCCATGGAGTATTTTCACAGCCTAAAAATATTGTGCCCTGCCTATTCACCCCTCCCCCGAACTTCCCCTCCTCCACCAAAACCCTGGCAACCACTTTTTACTGTCTATATAGTCCTTCCTTTTCCAGAATGTCATATAACTGGAAACATATAGTACGTAGCCTTTTCAGATTGGCTTCTTTCACTTAGCAATATGCAGTTAAGTTTCCTCTATGTCTTTTCATGGCTGAATAGCTCATTTCTTTTTAGGGCTGAGTAACATCACATTGTCTGGTTATAACACAGTTTATTTATCCAGCCACCTACTGAGGGACAACCTGGTTGCTCCAGATTTTGGCAATTATGAGTAAGACTGCTATAAACATCTGTGTGCAGTTTTGTGTGGACACATCTTTTCAAGTCCATTGGGTAAATAACAAGGAACTCCATTGCTGTAGTGTATGGTAAGAGTATGTTTGCTTTTGTAAGACAGCCACACTGTCTCCTACTAGGTGTATAATGTTTGAATTTGCAATTCCCTGATGATGTGACATGGGCCATTTTTGTCTATGCTTATTTCCCATCAGGTATATCTGCCTTGGTGAGTTATCTGTTAAGATCTTTGGCCCATCTTTGAATCAGGTTTATTTTTTTTTTTTACTGTTGAGTTTCACGTGTTCTTTGTATATTTAGGGTAATGGTCCTTTATCAGGCGTGTCTTCTGCAAATACTTCCTCCCAGTCTGAGGCTTGATTTCTAATTCTCTTGACATTATCTTTTGAAGAGCACATTTTTTTTTATTTGAATAAGGACAAGTTTGTCAATTGTTTTTCATGGATCATGTCTTTGTTGTTGTACCTGAGAAGTCATCGTGTTACCCAAAGTCATCTACGTTTTCCCTGTGCCACCTTCTAGGAGTTTTATAGTTTTGCATTTTACATGTAAGTTCATGGTCCACTTTGAGTAAGTTGTTATGAAGGGTGTAAGATGTTTGTTTAGGTTCATTTTTTTGCACCCGGATGTCCAATTGTTCTAGCACCATTTGTTGAAAAGATTATCCTTAACCAATTTGACAATAAATTTCATATATTGAAAAAAAAAAAAAAAAAGAAAAGAAAAGATTGCCCTTGTTCCATTGTATCGACTTTGTTCCTTTGTCAAGGATCGGTTGACAATATTTATGGGATCTATTTCTAGGCTCTCTATTCTGATCCATTAATCTATTTGTCTATTCTTTCACCAATACCACACTGTCTTCATTACTGTATGTTTAGAGTAAATCTTGAAGCCAAGTAGTGTCAGTCCTTCTCCAATATTGTGTTGGCTATTCTGGGTCTTTTGCCTCTCCATATTAACTTCTAAATCTGCTGATAAAGTTGGAAAAAACTGACATCTTGACAATACTGAGTCTTCCTGTCCATGAACAAAAAATACCTCTCACATTTTTTTTTTATTTCTTTTCTTAGAGTTTTGTAGTTTTGCTCATATAGATAGTATTCATATTCTGTTTGATTTATACCTATTTTGTGTTTGGGGGGCTAATATAAATGATATTGTGTTTTTAATTTCACATTCCACTTGTTCATTGCTGATATGTAGGAAAGCAGTTGACTTTTCTATGTTAATCTTATATCCTGCAACCTTGCTATAATCACTTATTAGTTCCATGAGGGTTTCTTATGCTAATTCTTTCAGATTTTCTACATAGAGAATCATGTCATCTGCAAACAGTTTTATTTCTCCCTTTCAATCTATATATGCTTTATTTACTTTTCTTGTGTTATTGCATTAGCAAAGAGTTCTAGTACAATGCTTAAAAGGAGTGAGGAGGGAAGACTTCCTTACCTTGTACCTGATCTTAGTGGGAAGGTTTCAAGTTTTTCAACATTAAAGATGTTATTAGCAGTAAGGTTTTTATGTTCTTTATTAAGTTGAGGAAATTCCCCTCAATTTCTAGTATACTGAGAGTTGTTTTTTTTTTTTTTAATTTTTTTTTCAACGTTTATTTATTTTTGGGACAGAGAGAGACAGAGCATGAACGGGGGAGGGGCAGAGAGAGAGGGAGACACAGAATCGGAAACAGGCTCCAGGCTCTGAGCCATCAGCCCAGAGCCCGACGTGGGGCTCGAACTCACGGACCGCGAGATCGTGACCTGGCTGAAGTCGGACGCTTAACCGACTGCGCCACCCAGGCGCCCCTAGTATACTGAGAGTTTTTAACATAAAATGGCTAATAGAGTTTGTCAAATGCTTTTTTTTGCATCTATTGATATGATTATATCATTTTTCATTTTCCCTTTTTAGGTGGTTCTTTTTCTCTTTCCCCAGCCAGAAGCACAAGGAATACAGAATTCTGGGTTAGCAATTCTTTTCTTTCAGTGCTGAAAAAATGTTGCGCCCCTTCTTTTTGGCCTCAGTTGTTTCTGATGAGAAATCCACTATCATTTGGATTGCTTTTCGTCTATAGGTAATGCAGCATTTCTCTCCTCCCACTTTCAAATATTTTCTTTGTAGTTTTCAAAAATTTGACTTTCATGTGTCTTGTCGCAGAAATATTGAGTTTCTCCTCTTTGTGTATTGTTTAGCTCTTCTAATCCGTAAATTTTTACTTCTTGCCAAACTTGGGGACTTTTCAGCTATTATTCTTTTAATACTTTTCAACCTTACCTGATCTCTTCTCTTCTTTGGCACTTTGGTGACATGAATCTTAGATCTTCATTATAGTCCCACATACCACTGAAACTCTGTCTGTAATTTTTACATTTTTTTGTTATTCAGATTAAATCATTTCTAGTGTTCTGTCTTCAGCTTCATGTATTCCTTAATCTATATTCCAAACTCTCCTATTGAGCCCCTCCGTTAAGTTTGTGGGGGATTTTGTTTGTTTTTTATTTTTAGTTATTATATAACTCAGTTCCAAAATTTTCATCTGGTTCTTATTTATATCTTCTATTTCTTTTCCAACGTTTTTATTTCTTTGCTGAGACTTTCTGGTTTGATTC
Source organism: Lynx canadensis (assembly GCF_007474595.2). NCBI lineage: Eukaryota > Metazoa > Chordata > Mammalia > Carnivora > Felidae > Lynx > Lynx canadensis. The sequence continues at coordinate 76,367,815 of NC_044320.2, forward strand.
ATTTGTTTCTAAATATGTTTATAATTGCTTATTAAAGTACATTTATGATAGCTGCTTTAAAATTTTTGTTAGATAATTCTAATATCTGTATCAGCTCAATTTTGGTTTCCATTAATTGCCATTTGTATTCTAGTGGTATTTTCTGGCTTCTTGATAGGATGATGAGCGATATTCAACTGATCCCTGGACATTTTGGTCATGACGTTATGGAGTCTGTATCTTATTTAAATCTTACGTTTTAATAGGTGTCATCTAACACCATTCTGGTGGTGCCACTCATTAATACCAAGTTTTCCACTCGGTCTCTGTTGACACCTGGGGAAGGTCTTCATTAGTGCTGCTCACATGCTCTACATTCACACTATGGAGGATGACTTCCTTTCTACTTAGCAACAGTGAAAACCCTGGCTTTCACTTGGCTTTTTCTCTGACATGGGCAGAGGGAAGGGTGGAAGTCCAGTCATTCCATGTTGTCTCCACTGACATTGTGGGAGGTGGGGGGGGGGGGGGGGGGGTGTGAAAGTCTCATCTTCCCAGTCAGATCACTGAAGCCACATCATTGGGGTGGGAGCACGTCATTACATTATGGAAAGGATGGACGTCTAAGTCTTCGCTGCCAGGACAATGTGGAGAGACGGGACTTCAACACTTCCTATGGTATTTGCTTCAAGTAGAGCACATACTGTCTAAAAATTTTCTTACTAGGGTGTTGTTTTCTTGGTCCTTTGGCTAGAGATTGAAGACTTTTCTTGGGGTTGCTTTTTTTTTTTTAGTCCATGTCTACTGGTATTTCCAGGTTGCCCATTTCTCTAATGTCCAATCTGGGATACATGAGACAAAACAATAGCGTATCATCTTGTGTGAGCCTTTCTCTTTGTTTCATTTACTTTACCTTCAATGAGATACTTGAGAATGAATAAAAGACTATGTGACACGAATGTTGATATGGCTTTTCTTTTTAGTAGTCCAACAAAATTACTTAAATATCTACCAATACAGGACATATATTTTATTTTCACACAAGGAAATAGTATTTAGCCACTTTTAAAACTAAGATATAAGTTCATGCATAAAAACGTCTACAGTAAGTTGCCATGGGGTAAAACCATCTTTTTTAAATAATTTGTGCTTTTTTGTTTTGAATTTCTAAAATATCTTTGACAATAAGTGGTGCTTGAGCTAAAGAAATAAGAAATGTCTTAGTTTGTCAATAGCTATGCTCTGAAAGCAATCTCATTTGATGTTCACAATATATATAGCTGAGGTAGGTGTTATTCTCAATTAACGTCCAGTCCCACACAGTTTCTAGATACCACACAATGTTCTATATAAACTTTTTTGGTTCCAGATGTAATCGTATTTTCCTCTTTAAAGCCATCTATCCAAACACTTGAAAATCAGACTATGATGTAAAATAAACAAATGTATAGAGAATCAAAACTTGCAAACTTCTGCTCCCTAATTCCTCGGTCCATTTTCAACCAACAGGTGTTTCTCCTTTTCTATATACTCTACATACACATCAGATAAACAACCTTAAAGTTTTTAATCACAAGGAGGTCTATGACATATGACTTTTCTACTTCAAAGGTCTCTAATAATAGCACATGCATAGAAATATAGTGCTCCGTGCAGAATAAACAAACACCTCTCTCTCCTGAGAGGGATCAGATGAATCCGCTTATGTCAGATCTCTCCCAGAATTCCATTGTTGTCTCTCCAAACAGGCTTTAAGGAAAACCACTGAATCTGGGATTGGGAGCTTTTCTCAAACGTGTTTCCTTTAAAAACACAGGGAAACAGGATTTTTGGCCACAGGAGGTCAAGGTCAGCAATCTAACAGAATTGGTCCTTTTGAACTTCCTTTCTAAGAAACACATTATGTTATCTGATAAAAGCTGTTACATTGAAAATCTCAACACTCATGCTATGATCAATTTTGTTTATCACACAAGGAATGAGCTCAGGAAGCACATCTACAAAATCCATAAATCAGTCTAACGATACTTAAATGTAAATTTCTAAGAAAATGTGAACAGTATAAATTCCATGAAGAACAGGACTGTTTTATCTGTTTTGTATGTCTCATAAAGAACGGTACAGTGCCTTGCAAATAGTAAGTAATTAATATTTATTTAATGAATAGTTGTATTTTTAACGATAAAAAAAGAAACACAAAAAGGCAGAATTAAGGATGCAAAAAAATGCAAATGAAACACACACTGTGCTCCTCAGTTGTATATTACTTTCAGATACCTGAATTTATATGCAATTATTTGCAAATATACGTTTTGTTACCAAATAAAATAGAAATGCATTTCTATTAGAATGGTGTTAGTATCACTGTCTTAGATGTGCATGGTATTTTTTGAGAATTTAAGACAATTTCCAATAAGTTCTTTCACGTATGTGTTACAGAAATTTCAACGTTATTATCTCCATTTAAAGACGGAAAAATTCAGAGGCGATTTACCTAAAAGCACCCAATGAGTGAGAAGCAGAACCTGATTGTCATCAAACCTTGGCTCCTGAAGAATGGATTGCCTTTCCTTTCTAGAAAAGGAAGGCAGGCCCCGAAGCTCTTATCTCAGTAAAAATGGTTTAGGCCAGGTCTATGCACACCACTCACTCCCTAATCACTTTCCATGATAGTTTGCCTTGCTTTCTTCCTGATACTGAGGTGTTCCTAAGCTTTGGTTCAATTGTATATAAGTAAAAGCAAAGAAGAAGAAAGCACCAAAAGTAGGGGACGTAGATGTTTTGTCACCCTGGCAGGTTTTCCTCCCATCTGATGGCTGCTTTTGGCTGACACTGCCCACTTCCTGCCCAGCAGAATGTTCAAGGAAAATGTCTGAAACACATTGCCTTTTGCTGTACACGGAATCATGAAAATCCATAAAAATTTCTCATTCCACACCACGCGGTGAGAACTACTGGATATTGTCACAATTCTAAATCGGGAAATAAGAAGCATTAAACGACGTGGCCGTTTATTTACATGAAATACCACAAGATTGCTGTTCATCACTTGGTCTTCTAAGTCTTAGCTTTGACGACGTTGGCTTGTTTCCATTTAATATAAGGAAGCTTCTAGTTCCTCTTTTTAAAAACTCATTGCGGTAAGAATTAATTTGAAGCTGTCCACCTTTTTTAAAAGTTTATGGCATCTGTCATCAACTTATGCTTGGAAATTATGAGATGGAGAGAAACAATTGACTACCTAAATTTTTCCTTTTTAGTAAAGTTTATTTATTTTTGAGAGAGACAGAGAGTGCACGAGCAGGGGAGGGGCAGAGAGAGGGAGAGAGAATCCCAAGCAGACTCCACGCTATCAGTGTGAGCCCGATGCAGGGGTCGCATTCACGAACCCTGAGATCATGACCTGAGCTGAAATCAAGAGTTGGACGCTTAACCGACTGAGCCACCCAGGCGCCCTTTAAATTTTTCCTTTTAATGTTGGAAATGTCCAGGAACCCCAGTGAGAATCAGATTTTGCTTATGATATGTTAATTAGGGATTCGTTTAAAATGTTTTCTTGAAAGGTACAAAATGTCTGCTCAGTGATGATATCAACTGTCCCTAAATGCTAAAAGCAGTTAGCTTCATGTTACAGTTAGCTTTATGTCCACTGGGTGACATAACGTTGTCAATGCAATGGTCATATGGCCCCCAACCTACAATGTTGGAAGGTAATAAGCATCCCTGAGACTTTACGACTTCATAGCTGTCTCCAGTCTTGGTCCAATATACAAGGCAGTCCACAATCCAAACACGGCAAGTAGCCTCACAGGAAGTTCCATCTCTAAAAAGGGTCTTGCTTCCTCTCCTGCCTCAGGCACCAGTTGGAGTTTGAGTCTCAGGGAAATGCAGAACCAGCTTAAATGTACCGCTACTCAGGATAATGTGCAACCCTCAACAGCAGCCATGAAAATAAAGACAAGTGTACAGACAAGGGTTCTGTCTTAGAACAGAATATTGTACGTGGAGACCACTCAAGGCATGTCCAGTTGAATGTAGAATTATATTGGGCAGCCTTCTATTAGCTTCTTATTAGAACTTCTGATAACCTCATGTTTGGAAATTTTGTCTTAACTTGACATTTTCTTTGAGAAACACCTGTGTGCTCTTAACTTAGAAAATATCGTATATGTCAAAAGAAAAGTGTTGGCTCAACCTCTAGACTATTGCAACTTTATGGGACCAAAAAATTCACATTGTCCAGTAATTCCCAAAAACAATCATAAATCGCTCCTTAGCTTACCATCACCTCTTATATGTGAGCTGAGGACTCAGAATCAGAAAGGCAGATGATTTGAACAATGAACGTATGTTGGAAATGTTCTGCAAAGTTCTCTCATTGGTAAGAAAAGTTGGCAAGCAGCAGCTTTCAAGAATATTTTTTTCATTCAAACTCTCTTCTATAACCATCAGCCTATTTGAAGAGATACCCACCAGCAGCTACGTGAATGTGACAATGTATGCCTCCAAGAGACCTGGTTCCAACTGGGAACAGGAAAGGAGTGCCCTTCTTTTCACCTGTTTCCTCCCTGGCAGCAAGGCAAGGATGCCAGAGCTTCTGGTCATCAACAACAGAACTTTCTCTTTTATCTTCACTTTTGCCTTAATCAGGCATCTCCATCACTCAGTAACATCTGGAAATTTAATTCTGTTACACAGAACCCTAAAGGCCCCATTCCTCAAATACACGAAGTCCCAGATCCGGAAAGATAGCAGTTAGGGTATTCTCTTCTGGTAATGGCAGGCTAGTTACGTTGGAAGAATCACTTCTACCTGAAGGCAACAGAGTGTTGAGATAGTGGCGAACTTCCAAGCCAGAAAACAAGCAAATGTAGTGGGCAAGGGGCTTGAACCCTTCTTGCCTGGGGAAAACTGACAGTTCTAGAGAAAGAGAGACTAAGAAGCTGAAGTTTGAAAGGCTCATGGGTTAGAGGGGAAAGTATGAGGAGTCCAGGACATGTGCCTTACCCACCACCACCTCCATGCATTGGGTTTGAACTTCAAGCTCAGGATAAGGGGCACCTAGAGGGCCTGGAGGTACTGAAAAGCCTAGGTTCAAAGCATTACAATGACTGAAATTGGATTAAAATGGTCTCAAGGTGCTGGTTTCCCCCAGGGGACTTAAGAAAGAAACATAAACTGCTTCTAAGGGGAAAAAAAAACTATTTAAGACTCAAATGATTTCTACAAATCATTTGTCCACCCTTGAACAATGCAGAAGTTAGGGGTACCAACCCCTCAAGATTAATACCTATTTTGTATAGCATATGTATCGTATACTATATCGTTACGTAAAGTAATCTAGAGAAAAAAACATTATTAAGAAAATCATGAGGAAGAGAAAAAACATTTACAGCACTATACTGTATTTACTGGGAAATGTCCACATATAAGCGGATCCATGAAGTTGAAATCCATGCTGTTCAAGGGTCAACTATATTTGTGAAGGTGGTACACTGTTGTGCACACGGTAGAGAATAATCTGGTAAAAAAACAAACACCAACAAGAATTATAGCTGATAACTGAACAGGAAGATAAAAATAGAATCATAAAAACAAGTCAGTTTAACCAAAAGCAGTCAAGAAAAAGATAAGACAGAGAGAATACAAATAACTAGAGGTAGACTCAGACCTAAACTAACTTTAAAGGGAGATCATCTAAACATCATAATTAAAATGCAAAAGTTATCAGTTTGAGTAAGGAAGCAAGACCAACTATATGCTGCCGACTGGAAACCCACTTTAACTGGAAAGTCAGAAATAGGTTAAGACTAAAAGGGTGGAAAAAATATACACCATGCTAAGATGAGTCAGAAGAAATCTGCAGAAGCTACACGAATATCAGACAAAGTACATTTCAGAACAAAAGATATTATCAGGGCTGAGGAATTTCATTTCATAATGATAAAGGGCTTTATTCAACAAGAAGACATAAAAATCCCAAATGCAAATACACCTAACGGTGTTTCAAATACATGAAACAAAACCTCGTGGAACATCGAGGAGGAAAGGATAAATCCACAGTCATAGTCAGAGACTTCAATACCACTTTCTCAATAATATACCCTTGAAAATTTTCCAAATATTTGTAAATTTTCCAAAAATTTGTAAATAACGTGTGGATCAAAAAAATCAAAAGGAAAATTTTTAAGTATTTCAACTGAATAAAAATGAAAATACATCATGTAGAAAGACCATTAAATCAGTACTTAGGAGAAAAGCACTAAATGCTTATATTAAAAAAGAAGGTGGGGCGCTGGGGTACCTCAGTCAGTTGAGTGGCCAACTCTTGATTTTGGCTCAGGTCATGATCCCAGGATTGTGGGATCCAGACCCGTATTGGGCTTTGTGCTGAGCAAGGAACCTGCTGAAGATTCGCTATCTCTCTCGTCTCTGCCCCTCTCCCAAGCTCTGGTGGTTTCTCTCAAAAAAAGAAGGGAAGGCAAGGAAAGGTGAGGAGAGAAGAAGAGAAGAGAGAAGAGGAGAAGAGGGGAGAGGAGAAGAGGGGAGAGCAGAAGAGGGGAGAGGAGAAGAGGGGAGAGGAGAGGAGAGGAGAGGAGAGGAGAGGAGAGGAGAGGAGGCGGGAGGGGAGGGGAGGGGAGGGGAGGGGAGGGGAGGAAAAGAAAAGAAGAAAGGACTCAACTCAATAGCCTCAGCTCCTACCTTAAGAAACTACAGAGAGAGAGAGAGAGAGAGAATTTGAACAAAAGTAAGCAGAAGAAAGGAAACAATAAAAAATAAAGGAGACACCAATGAAATTTTTAAAAACAGAAAAACTATAGGAAAAATAAATAAAACAAAAAACTGGTTCTGTGAGATCAATAAAAGTGATAAACCTGTAGCCAGACTAATCAGGAAAAAATAAAAAGAAAGAAAGTGAGAGAACAAGAAAGAGAACACAAATTACCAATACCAAGGAAAGAGGTGCTATTACTAAAGATTCTACTAAAAAGATAAGGAGGAAATATGACAAACAAGTTTACACCAATATATTTGGCAACTTAGATGAAATACACAAATTTCTTGAAAGACAAATTTCCAAAGCTCATTCAAGAAGAAATATATGACTTAAGTATCCCTAAATATTTCACAGAAATTAAAATTATAGTTTAAAAACTTCCCACAAAGAAAACTACATAACTAAATGGCTTCACTGGTAAATTCCACCTAATACTTTAAGGAGAAAAATTAAAGTTCTAAAAAAACTCCTCCAAAAAATTAAAGTTCTTTTCAACTTATTCTATGAAGCCACCATTACCTGATAGCAAAATCGGACAGACATTATAAGAAAGTAAAACTACAGATGAATATAAATGCTTTATGGACACAGATGCAAATATTCTAAAGAAAATTTTAGCAGACTGAATTCAAAAATATAGTAAATGCATCATACATTATAACCATATGATCAAATGGCACTTATCTAAGTTTTACAGAGGTGGCTTAATATTTAAAAATCAATCTAGGGGCGCCTGGGTGGCTCAGTCGGTTGGGTGTCCGACTTCAGCTCAGGTCACGATCTCGCGGTCCGGGAGTTCGAGCCCCGCGTCGGGCTCTGGGCTGACAGCTCAGAGCCTGGAGCCTGCTTCCGATTCTGTGTCTCCCTCTCTCTCTGCCCCTCCCCCGTTCATGCTCTGTGTCTGTCTCAAAAATAAATAAATGTTAAAAAAAATTTTTTTAATAAAAAAATAAAATCAATCTATGTAATTTATGAGACTTTTGAACTAAAAAAACAACCTGTATGATTATCTCAACAGATACCAAAAAAAGAAAGAAAAGAAAACAAGAGAAGAGGAGAGAAAAGAGAAGAAAAGAAAAAGAAAGAAAAAACCCATATGATGAAATTCAGTATTCCTGAAATAAACTCTCAACAAATTATGGTTCAAGGAAACATCCTTAACCTGATGAAGGACACACAAAAAAACAGCTAACATCATACTTAATGGTAAAGATCTGAATGCTTTTCCCCTAAGATTATAAGCAACCTAGAAATATTTGCTCCTGCTGCTTCCATTCAACATTATACCTGAGGTTGTAGATGGTGTAATCAAGCAAGAAAAAGAAATAAAACTCATGTACATTACCAAAAAAAAGTGCATTTTTGTTATTCACAGATGACACAATCTTTGTATAAAATCTGACAGAATTTACAGAAAAGCTAAGAGAATAAGTAAGCTTAGCAACATTTCAGATTACAGAATCAATATACAAAAATCCGCTGCATTCCTACATACTAAAAATAAAGTTCATATGGACCTAGGAGTGCCTGGGTGGCTCAGTTGGTTCAACGTTAGACTCTTGATTTCAATTCAGGTCTTGATCTCAGGGTCATGGTTTGAGCCGTGCCCTGGGCTCTGCACTGGGCATGAAGCCTACTTAAATAAATGAATGAATAAATAAATAAATAAATAAATACAATACAATACAATACAAAACAATTCGTATGGGCCTAGAGTAGCTGAAACATTTCTGAAAGTGAACAAAGTTCAAAGATTAACATGGTCTAATTTCAAGACTTAATACAAAGCTCTATGAATCAAAACAGCATGGTGTTGTTGTAAATAAATCAATGGAACAAATAGAGAATCCAGGAATAGTGCTGGAACTATTTGATACCTACATGGGAAAAAAACACTTCACCAAAGAAGATAAAAAAAATGGCACATATGCACATGAAAAAGTACTCAATATCACTAGCCACTACAAAAATCCAAAATAAAAACATGAGAGGCTACTACATACCTATACCATTCTAGAATGACCAGAATGCCTAACATTAAAACAACGAACCATACTAAGTATTGGTGAGAACATGGCGGAACTAGAATTCTCACATACTGCTGGGAGAAATTAAAAATGCTACATGTAACTACTTTGGAAAAGTTTGTCAATTTCTCTAAAGTTAGATATATACTCTCTCGTATACTCCCTTGAGATCCAGCCACTCCATCCCTACATAGTTACCCTAGAGAAAAGAAAATATATGTCTATACAGAGACTTACATGTGAATGCTTATAGCAGCTTTGTTTGTAATAACCAAAAACTAGAAATAAATCAAATAGCCAACAACAGATGAATGGGTAAACAAACTGAGGTTTATGCATTCAGTGGAATACTATTCAACAATAAACACAGGAATGAACTGCTGACACATATAGCTACAATATGTATGATTTTTAAAAATTATTATTCTGAGTGAAATAAGCCAGACCAAAAAATACAGTGTATACTATGTGATTCCATTTATATAAAACTCTAGAAATCACAAACCAACCTATAGTAACAAAAAGCAGATTCTGCTTGCTTGGAGATGAGGGGAGAGGCAAGAAGGAAGGTCTACGAAGAAGCACATGAAGTATTCTAGGTTTTATGAGTATTTTTATTGTCTTGATTAGGGTAATGGTTTCACAGAAGTATGAACATTTCAAAACTAATCATATACACTTTAAATATACAGTTTATTACATGTCATTTATACCTCAATAAAGCTGTTTAAAAATTTTTAAGATGTAATTTTCTTATCCAAAAATAAAGTATATTTCCCATTTGTTTGAGTCTTATTTTCCAAAATTGCATTCTAAAGTATTCTTCATATAGTCTCTATATTTCTTATAAAGTGCATTTCTGTGTATTTTTTATATTACTATTACAAATGAAATCTCTCTACTACATTTTTTATTGGTTTTGGTTTATTTAGAAGAAAACTTGATTTTTGCTATAACTTTAGAATTAAAGGTGAGATTTTTTTCTCCACTCTGAATTATTTTGACTCATTTCTTATTTGATTTTACTTCATATTGCAAAGTAATTTTTCACAAAGTACTCACGGGTAGTACATTCCCCCAGTTATTTCGTGTTTAAAATAGGCTACCTGTTACAGTTTTTAGTACATTGTGTTATTGCTGGCAATTATTCACTATCTGTTTTCCAGTAGGAGGGTTATATATCCCCATCAAATCAAATTTGGAAGATTTTAAGAAAAGAATGATTAGCAGTATTAAACAGGTCACTTAAAGAGAGAGTTGTGGGGATTGAAGAGAAAAGGAGAGACTGATGAAAATGTAAGTTTATATTTGACGCTTAGCTTCCAGATACTCATTCATTCTATCCATTATTGAGAGTGAAATATTGAAGTTTCTTATTATTATTACATTGCCAATTATTTCTCCCTTCAGTTCTGCCAATGTGTGCCTTATATATTTGGGGGCTCTGATGTTAAGCAGGTATATAATTGTGATAAATTTTTGGTGAATTGACCCTTATGTGATGTCCTTCTTTGTCTCTTGTTATATTGTTTTACTTAGAATCTATTTTGTCTAAGTATAACCACCCTTGCTCTATTTTTGTTATATTTGCATGGAATATTTCTTTCACTCAGCCTATGCATATTCTTAAGTCTAAAGAGGATCTCTTGTAGACAGCCTAGTTTTGGATCTTGTTTTTTGTTTGTTGTTGTTGTTGTTTCAATCCATGTAGCCATTCTTGAAAAAACATGTCTTTTAATTGGAGAGTTTGATCCATTTACATTTAAGGTAATTATTGACAAGAGAAACGTACTATTGTCAATTCATTAATTATTGTCTATTTGTCTTGTAGCATTTTGGTCCCTCTCTTCCTTTCTTACTGTCTTTTTTTATATCTTGTTGACTTTTTTTTACAGTAATATGCTTTGATTCCTTTCTCTTTCTTTTGTGTATCTGCTGTAGATATTTTCCTTGCAGTTGCACTGTAGCTTACACAAAGCACCATACAGTTAAAACAGCCTATTTTAAACTGATAACAATTTAATTTCAATTGCATACAATTCTACAATTTTACATTTCCTACACACACACACACACACACACACTTTATTGATATACAACTTATATCTTCTTATATTTTTTATCCATTAACATATTTTATAATTATAGTCATTTTTAATGCTTTTGTCTTTTATCTTTTATACTAGAATCATAAGTGCTTTACACACCACAATTACAGTATTACAATTTTGTATTTGTCTAAATATTTACCTTTACTAGCAAGTTTTATACTTCCACATGCTTTTGTGTTACTGTTTAGCATCCTTTTATTTCAACTTGAAGAACTCCCTTTAGCATTTCTTGAAAGGTAGGTCTAGTGGTGATGAATTTCCTCAGCTTTTGTTTGGGAAAGTATTTATCTCTCGTTTATATTTAAAGGACACTTTTGCTAGGTATTGTATTCTTGTTTGGCAATTTCTTTCAGCACTTTGAAAACATCACCCCACTTTCTTCTTGCCCACAAGGTTTCTGCTGAGAAATCTGCTTATAGTCTTATGGAGGGTGGCATTCCCCTATATGTGACAAATTGTTTTTCTCTTGCTACTTTTAAATTCTCTTTGTCTAATTTTTGACAATTTAATTACAATGTGAGTGTGTATTTTCTTTAGGTTCATCTTTTTTGGAATCCATTAGGATTTCTGGATCTTGATGTCCATTATCATTCCCCAGATTTGGGAAGTTTTGACCACTATTTCTTTGAGTAACCTTTTTGGTCCTTTCTCTCCTACCCCTCTGGGAGTCATATAATGCATACATTGTTCTGCTTGATGTTGTCCCATAAGTTCTTTATTTTTTCTTTTTTCTTGTTCATTCTTTTTGTTTTTTTTTTCTCCTAAGACTGGATAACTTCAAATGGTTCATTTTTTAATTCATTGGCTCTTTCTTCTCCTTGATCTAGTGTGTTGTTTAACCCTTTTAGTTGATTTTTCAGTTCAGTTTTTGTATTCTTGAGTGCCAAGATTTCTATTTGGCTTTTTTCTATATTTTCTGTAGCTTTTTTGAAATTCTAATTTTGTTCATACATTTTTCTCTTGAATTCTTTGTGAATTCTATCAGGTAATTCATATACCTCGATCTCATTAGGAGAGTTTTATCTTGTTATTTGTTTGGAGAATGTCCCCCCGTTTCTTCATTTTTCTTGATTCTTTGTGTCGATATCTGCTCATTAGAAAATGAAACCACCTCTCCCAATCTTCATGGACTGATCTCATTCTGGAAGAGACCTTCACCAATCATCCTGGCCAGATATTCTCTAGAAATCTCTCAAAACTTCCCTCTTTATGCATCTTCTCTGGACTTGTATTCGTATATTCCCAATTAGAGGGGTTTGCCAGTTCCCTCACCAACCCCCGCCCAAGGGGTTCATAATTTCTTGCTCCCTCTGGTGTCTGTCTGTTATACAATGGCTCTTCCGCACCAGTGGCAAACCTCAAGATTTTTGTTGCTGTTATTCTCAGTATTCTCCAGGCCTCTATAGTGCAGCCAGGTCCCATCTGTATTCTGAGACTGTTGACAATGAAACTGGTTTTAGGCCGCCACCTGAAAAGTCTAAATGTTGGGTGATAGTTTCGATCTTTTTTTTCCTTCCCCAGGAATAAGCCAGGGACTGAGAGCTTCGTTGATGGTGTTATGCTGAGCCAGGGCAAGAACTCTGGCAGGTAATTGCATACTGGCCCAAATCTTTGCCTTTGTTCCTAGTGGCCCTCAGGCATCTAAAGTATATGGGGTCCCATCAGTGTTCTGAGACAGGTACAGAAGGCTGTACCTCAGTCAGCACTCAGAATATTTGGAACATTGGATATATGGCCGCATGTTTTTCCCTCTCTAGGTAGAAGCTAGGATCTGAGGGTTTTTTAATACTCATTCTAGGGGCGCCTGGGTGGCGCAGTCGGTTAAGCGTCCGACTTCAGCCAGGTCACGATCTCGCGGTCCGGGAGTTCGAGCCCCGCGTCGGGCTCTGGGCTGATGGCTCAGAGCCTGGAGCCTGTTTCCGATTCTGTGTCTCCCTCTCTCTCTGCCCCTCCCCCGTTCGTGCTCTGTCTCTCCCTGTCCCAAAAATAAATAAACGTTGAAAAAAAAAATTAAAAAAAAAAAAAAATACTCATTCTACACCAAGCTGGTGGAAGGGGTTATGTGAGTGCTTGCAGGCTAGTCCAAACTCCCATCTTTGTTCTCAGTTCTGTAAACCTAGGGTTTTTCCCATCAGCACTCAGATTCAGGCAAGACAAAAAACCAGTCCCTTGGGCAATCCCCAGAAAAATCAGAATATTGGACCCAGAGTTCAGTCTTTTCTTTCCTCCCAGGGGAGAGCTGGATGTTTCTTTCCAGTCATAGCATGTTGGGGGCAGTGGAAAGGAGAACTACAATGAGTGAATGTCTCCAATTTTCCTACCTGCTTGGATGTAGCTGGTTTCATGGTCACCTCGGGTTCAGACGCCCATCACCTGGGGTCTGGATTTTTCACAAACGGAATGCCCTTGTGTTGTTGATCAAGTTTGTCTGTGGGGGAAAGGAGGCTCCCGGGCTTCCTATTCTACCGTCTTGCTAATGTCACCCATGGGGAAATATTTTTGATGTGGCTGCTTTCTTTCTGGTTTAAGACATTTCACTCAGAACTTGCAAATACGGAAATACTATACTGTATTAATTTTGAAAGATTAGCACGAGAAAAAGACTTTCACACCCAAAGAAAAGACAGTCAAAGGGAAATGAAGAGTTGCGGAATAGGTAGAGCAACTCAGTTGTCAGTAAGCAAAACACAGGTCTTGGTGTAAAATTTTCTTAAATGACCTCATCCTTGCTAAAAGATAGAAAGTCAAAGCAACTTCTTATAGCTGATCGTACAGGAGAGAGAAATAGTCCACTCACTTAAGGAAGAAGGAGGTAGGCTTAAAGGAATGAATTGGTTTCAGATCGGAAAAGACCTGGAGAAGCCTCATAGTCTTAGCCCCAGGGCATCTCCTGCTTGGAGACACATTTGCTTTGTGGAAATTGTATCAGAGATCCTGTCTTGATCCCAAGTCTCCATTTATAAGCTGGTAGTATTAGGCAAATCTGGAACTCACTCTCTCATCTCTAAAGTGGCCTTATGGGTTCACAGAGTTCCTCATGGATTATCTTCATTACTGTAGGATAGCTTCTAATATAATCTTCTAGATATACTCAAGAATTTTATCAGGAAATCTCAAAATGTTCAAGAAACATTTACTTTTGCCATTGTCCTCCCCTTGAAATAACTATTCACACTCACATATATTAAGAAGTGGGATAAGGAGTGCTCCCTTCGACAGCACATATACTTAAAAAAAAAAAAAAAAAAAGAAGTGGGGTAAGGAAATATCCTAAAGTAATTTTTGGTCGATGAGGAAAACATATATGGTCTCTTGTAAATGAAATCATTGTGTCCCTCTTAGGAACACCTGCCCTGGGAAGCCTCCTTGAGGCTACAAGATAACCCAGCACAAAAGCAATATTAGTCTCGCAGATTATTGTTTGTCAGATCTGAGTGTACATGCCTGTATCACAAGATCAGGCAGCGTGATGCCCAACTTTGGCTGAAAATGACAGGCGTTGATGAAGGGTTATCTGAATCATGACCCCTTCCTGCCCTGCAACGTCTTTGAGAATCCCTCCTAATCCAGTCCCTCCTTCAATCCTTTTAGCAGCCCACATTTCGAAATAAGCCACAGAAGCATCCATCATTAAGAGACAGAGCCAGTCAGAGCAACCCTCAGACCCAGTGTGGTAAGGTCCACCCTCAGGGTGTCATCTGATGACCTTCAATTCTTTTCTGTTCTTTTAGTTTGAGGACTTCTTGGAATCCACAGTAACTACCAATTATTGGTGTCAAATTCCCACAGAGAACTGGTACTTGACTTGTACTTAACTGGTTCTTTATCATTCTGAGGCCCAAGTCCCCTCTGAAAACCAAGGAAATAGTTGCATCTTCCCCTCCCCCCCCCCCCCCCAGAAAACCTCACATACACAAAAATTTGGCATGCAACGTAAGGGACTCCACTTGCTCAGAAGGCCATCCCTGGACTCCACGTCGAAAATTCTGGGGTTAAAAGCACCTCTACATCCAGCAATGCTCAAATTACACAAATCCTAAAATCCAGGCTCTCTCAATCTATCCCTGAGGTCGCAAAAGGAGATTATAAAATGCCTTTAGATAAACAGAGTAAAAGCATGCTGCAAGAGAACAGAAGGAAAGAAAACACAAAGCTAAAGCTGTGTGGGCACCTATAGTTCACTCAATTCCACGTAAGCATCTCTGTTCCTAACAAAAGGCTTACTTGGTGGGTATTTGAACGAGACTCCCGAGGGAGTCCCAGAACCACAGGAAATGATGAGGGCCAGGCTCTCCTCATTCTATCCCATCACACAGAAGCAGAGCACAGGGCTTCTGATAAATCGGGCTTGCTCCAGCGCTCCTTCCGATGCAGACAGAATTTTTAATGAAGCAACAACCTTCAGTACTGACCTCTCTGAACCTTAGCCTGGTTGGAAGAAAGCAAGGCAGGTGAACCTACTCATAATTTATCTAGTGTAATCCATTTTAATATTAGGAGATCTCTTCAATTAGGTAAAGTAAGAAAAAAAAGAAAACTCACTTAACATCTTTCCAAAATGTCTTTTCTCCCCATCAGTGCTTATTATCAGTCTACCCATTTCTAGAGAGTCCCACACTTTGACTTTACAAAGCAAACATCTTCTCCTGCACGTGAAAATCATTAAAAATTATTTTCAGTGCATGGGGCGCCTGGGTGGCGCAGTCGGTTAAGCGTCCGACTTCAGCTCAGGTCACGATCTCGCGGTCCGTGAGTTCGAGCCCCGCGTCAGGCTCTGGGCTGATGGCTCGGAGCCTGGAGCCTGTTTCCGATTCTGTGTCTCCCTCTCTCTCTGCCCCTCCCCCGTTCATGCTCTGTCTCTCTCTGTCCCAAAAATAAATAAATGTTGAAAAAAAAATTTTTTTTAATTATTTTCAGTGCAGTGTTACCCCTTGTGTAGCTCCACTGATTAAAAAAAAAAAAAAAAAAAAAAAGGTGTTTGCAACAAGAAAGTCTTTTAACAACCAGCCCACTACACGGCCATTATTTTATATTTTGTTGATCCTTCAGTCTCAACAGAAGTCTCCTTCGAACTATTTCACATACATAACAGACCCCAACCCTTAAGCTTGAGCTCAAGTACCCTCATTATCATCCCAACTTATCACATCCTGGACATGCCTCTCACTACCTTCCTTTCCTCCTAATCCACTCTGAGATGTCAGGGAAAAAATGTGCATTTTCTCCCTTCTACTCACCAGGGCCAGCACCTAAACTCTACTAGTCATATCCTCGGTAAGGAAAAGGTCATTCTATAATGATGATTGTAGCATTTCATTACATTCGACTTCAGAACACAAGGGCTGTTTTATGTAAGAGGACTGGGATAAAATTTGGACCAATTTTTTTTTTTTTTTTTGACAGAGAGAGAGAGACAGAGATCAGGGAAGGGGCAGACTGAGAGGGCAAGAATCCCACATGGGCTCTGCACTAAGCAGGGCTCAAACTCACGAACTGTGAGATCATGACCTGAGCGGAAATCAAGCATCTGATGCTTAGCTGACTGAGCCACCCAGGCGCCCCAAATTTGGACCAATTAAACATGGATGCATCCTTCTCCAACCTCCTAGCCCCATTTCCTGGTGTTCATTCCCTCCACCATCCAGCAGGGACCTCTGAGTCAATGAGGGATCCAGTTCTTGGCTTCTAAACATGCTCTTTCTAAAGGTACTCTTTCAAAATTGTAACACAGGCAACAGTCTTGACAGCCGATCTTGCAAGAAATTTCAGACAGAAAATCCTTCATCACTGTTATTGTTGTTGCTTGCAGTGTGTTTGTATTAGAATTCCAAACTTCTGGCTGCAGCTAGAAAGAGATGTTTCCAGTTCTAGGGAACTCAAGCATCGAAGGTGCTTTACTTTTCTTTCCAAGTTTTTATTAAATTCCAGTTACTTAGCATACAGTGTAATATTAGTTTCAGGTGTAGAGTTTAGTGATTCATCGCTTGCATTCAACATCCAGGGCTCGTCACAATAAGTACCCTCCTTAATGCCCATCACCTATTTACCCCTTCCCCACCCGTCTCCCCTCCAGTAACCTTCAGTTTGTTCCGTATAGTTAAGAGTCTGTTTCCTGGTTTTACCTCGCTTCCCCCCCACCCAACCCCTATGTTCACCTGTTTGGTTCCTTAAATTCCACATAGGAGTGAAATCATACGGTATTTGTCTTTCTCTGACTTACTTCGCTTAGCATAATGCTCTGTAGCTCCATCCATGTCATTGCAAATGGCAAGATTTCCCTCTTTTTGATGGCTGAGTAATATTCCATTGTATATATACCGCAACGTCTTTATCCATTCATCGGTTGTTGGACATCTGGGCTCTTTCCATAATTTGGCTATCGTAGATAACGCTGCTATGAACATCAGGGTGCATGTACCCCTGTGAATCAGTATTTCTGTATTCTCTGGGTAAATACGTAGTGCAATTGTTGGGTCATCGGGGAGTTCTAATTTTAACTTTTTGAGGAACCTCCATACTGTTTTCCAGGGTGGCTGCACCAGATTGCATTCCCGCAAACAGTGCAAGAGAGTTCCCCTTTCTCCACATCCTCGCCAACTTGCCGTCTCCTGTGCTGTTAATGTCAGCCACAGAATGTGCTTGAGAGTTCAAAGGGATGCAGTGAGAAATGCAAATTTTTTTACAAGCAAAAGGTGATTTTTGAAAATCTGACCAATCAATGACAGAAATTTTTTTAAGCGATGATTAGAGTTTACTCCTTGCCGCCTGCCCGCAACCTCATCAAAATCCTTATGAAGAGGGGCACCTGGGTGGCTCAGTCGATTAAGCGTCAGACTCTTGATTTCAGCTCAGGTCCTGATCTCACAGTTCGTGAGCTCAAGCCCCACATGGGGCGCTGCACTGACAGTGAGGTGCCTGCTTGGGGTTCTCTCTCTCTCCCTCTCTGCCCCCTTCTTGTTCTCTCTCTCTTTCTCTCTCTCTCTCTCTCAAAATAAGTAAAACGAACTTTAAAAAAAAATTATTTCAAAGGGCTCCTGGGTGGCTCAGTTGGTTAGGCGTCCAACTTCGGCTCAGGTCACAATCTCGCGGTCCGTGAGTTCAAGCCCCAAATCAGGCTCTGTGCTGACAGCTCAGAGCCTGGAGCCTGCTTCAGATTCTGTGTCTCCCCCTCTCTCTGCCCCTCCCATGCCCATGCCCTGTCTCTCAATAATAAATGTTTTAAAAAAAAGTTTTTTTTAATAAATAAATATTTCAAAAATCCTTATAAGGAAAAATTTTAAACACCAAAATAGGGATGGAGATACAAAAGTAAAAAAGACTGGACATCCAGTTCACACTTGAATCATTAGGCTAGAAAAGGCAATGAATTAATTTAGGACAGTTAAAAAAAAAAAAAAAGGTTTCAGACAGTCCCCAGAGGATGTAGCAGAGTGAATATACATTCTTATGCTGCAGAGAAGGGATGGAAGTTAGCTGATTGAGGGCCGGGGGACACGATAGATGCCTGGGGGTTGGGACAAAAGGAACACAGACACCCTCTGGAGAGCAGAGGGAGGCAACTGTTCCAGCAGAAGGTGCAGCAAGAATGGAAAGCCAGGCAAAGACCAGCAAAGAATCTACCCCTTCCATGATGGCCCGTGATTTCCAGATCCCCCAGAAGAAGGGGAAGGAGGAAATCTCTAGCCGACAGTATTTATCCAACTTGGATAAACTCTTGGGTTTTACACAAGGAGCCACGAAGTTATCAAGATGCCATCAGTAGAAGTGTGGACTATTATGAAAGGCAGGTGGCAAAGAAATAGACATTCCATTTCTACATCCCTGAGTAGCATGGGCTGTAACATGGTGTATCTGCTCCACAGACATCAAGAATAGTTATAAGGCCCAAAATGTTAGCCAATACAATGACCGTGAGTTTATGGAAGAGTTAAAGGGATGTTGAACACCAACCCAGTATTTCCAACCTAGAAAATTCATTTACCAAGAAGTTGGAAAGTTGATACTGGTATGTGACCTGGTAACCATAGGAGTGAAAAGAATTATTGAGGGTGACCAAAGAATCTGCTGTATTCTACAACACTGCACCAAGCCAGGTAAATATCATTTCCCAAGGTTCAGAGGAATTTTAGGAAGAAGAATCCACATAGAGATAAAATTGCTAAGTCTCTGTATTTTTCTACATTGAGTTTGTCAAGAAGATTCAGACAACATCAGCTAACGATAAGTATAAAAAATGTTTCACTAGAGTGAGCTTATATATCTTTGCAGTTATAATTTCCTGCAGATGCACAATAATGGCAGGGGAATGATAAATTGAATAAAGGTAGTTGGACAGGCTTGGATCCACTATTTAATATTTGAGCATTGCTTTCTTCGTCTATATAGCTCACATA
The DNA here is from genome assembly GCF_007474595.2 of Lynx canadensis. Taxonomy (NCBI): domain Eukaryota; kingdom Metazoa; phylum Chordata; class Mammalia; order Carnivora; family Felidae; genus Lynx; species Lynx canadensis. The sequence goes on from NC_044320.2 coordinate 76,387,103, forward strand.
ACAATATCTGTCTCCAGTAATACAGTACTAACATAGAAGATTTTTAGGTTCCATACACCAATCTATCTTATATTTATCATCTTATATTTATCACTTAAGTCTCCTGTCGACCCTACATTGGTTACCATTATCCGCATATACCATTACATGTCATGCAGATGAGGACACTGAAAAATGATAAAAACATTGAGTGCCTATAATGTGTCAATTGTTGTATTAGGTGCTTTACATATACCTTTCTACTCCTTATCAATCTTCAGAGAAGGCAGCATAGTGTAGTCTTCCAGAATACCACAGATTTCAAGTTTCAGCTTGCCCACTTACTATGTGACTTTTAAACTGTGCAATTAAAACTTCATTATTAAAAATTTCACTTTGCAAGACTGCGCTCTTAAAACTTAACCTCTCCTCTTGGAATTATGCTTTGCAAGTGAATGTTTTGGTGTTTTGCTTATTTGCTTTTTTTGTTTGCCACCTGTCTTAGTCCGTTCAGGCAGCTAGAACAAGCTGCTATAGAGCCCGTGGCTTGTGGACAACAAAAATTTATTTCTCGTATTTCTAGAGGTGGGCAAGTTCAAGAAAAAAGGCACTAGCTTGGTTTCTGGTGAGAACCTGCTTCCTGGTTCGTGGACTGACAGCCATCATCTTGCTGTGTCTTCATATGGTAGAAGAGGAAGGGCCAAGGAAGCCCTTTTCTTTTTTTCTAGTACGCTCTACACCCAGCGTGAAACCCAACATAGGGCTTGAACTCACCACCTTAAGCTCAAGACCTGAGCTAAGATCAAGAGTCAGACATTCAACCAACTGAGCCACCCAGGCACCCCATGGGGTCTTTTTTATAAGGACACTAATCTTATGCAGTCCCAAAAAAGACTATCTTAAAACCCCTTGAGACTCCCAACAAAATATGATTTCCTTAGGTTTGGTTTTGTTTACGCTATGTCAACATTAGCCACTCTTAAGTAGTTTCATCTCCAGAATGAGCATATATGAATATGTTTCTTTCAGAAACCATAAGCCAGAAAACCTGACTCCTGTCCTATAAACCTTTTTGGAAGCTGCAAAGGTGTGGGCCAAATGGTTCCTTCCCTATCAAAGCAAGAAAGGGATACACGAGGGAGTCACCCTCCCGTGTTGGTCTTCCCATGACATTGCGGTAACATGTACAAAACTCATGAGGGGTCTCTTGAGTGGATAGTGGATATGCAATTTTTCTTAAAGAGAGAGGTAAATGAATTTTCCTTCATGTCATATTCTTGAGAACTTACTCTCACCCTCATTAAATTACTCAAGACATAACCAAATTATACTTTCAAATGTGTATTCGATTTGTGCTCCCTCCTGCCATGAACCTGATCATTAAAAGCACCAGGTTCCATTTTCATCTACTCTCAAGGTGAACTAATGTTATGAGATGCATATTCTTGCATTTTTTATCTGTGTGTAACAGAGGAGAAAATTCGGTTTCAAACAGGATGTGTGCAGGATAAATTTTGTTTCTAAACGGCAATAACAAGAAGCTTTAAAGTAAATCAGACACTGTAAAGTAATTCTACAATGCCTTGGAAAGAGCCCAAGACTGGGCTCTTCAATCGGTTCTCCCTGGTAAATGGCACCACCACCCCCTACATGCACAATAAGTCTATTCCCTTGATAACTTCAAGAAATATCCACTGAAATGCATTTTAGTCTGATAAGAAAAAGAGTGGAAATATGTTTGGATCTTTGAATTGTTTTAAACTCATTGCAGCAAAGTTCTTTTTAAGAACTGTTCCTCTTGGCCGGGCGCCTGGGTGGCTCAGTGGATTGAGTGTCCCACTCTTGATTGGGATTCTCTCTCTCTCTCTCTCTCTGCCCCTCCCCAATGCATGTGTACACACTCTCTATCTCAAAATAAATAAATAAACTTTTTTTGTTGTTAAAGAAGTGTTCCTCTGGGCTTTTTCTTCCCCAGTGCTTTATGATTTACCTCCTTCTAACCCACTCCAAACAGGCTAATTGATTTATCATCCCACTATAAGGCTTTCATGCTTAGGCCTCCACACTTCTACACTCACTCTAAGCTTCTTTACCTGTGAAGATATTATACCACTAGTATATGGTTGCGAATGGGTAGTCTATACGTCCATCGTTTCCTTTTTCAAAAACATTTAATGATTCTGTAGAATTACAGCTCAAACACTTCAGGATGATCTTCAAAAGCTTCTATAATCTGGCTTCAACTCACTGTAAACAATATAAACAAACCTGTAACACTGGGAATTCAGGCAATTTTCATTTATTTTGTTTCCTCCAAGTAAATCAAAATTGATTTGACTCTTTATGTGTGGGAGTGATAAGAAGTACAACTTTGCCCGTATGGGAGCTCTCTCTTAGCCCTTTCTGGATCATCTGAGAACTTCAGGTTCTTACGCGGTCCCAAAAGAGATCCCTGGGACATCCACTGCCAAGTGGACAAGAGCCCTGGGATCTCTCAAACCACCACCACTGGGATTATCATATCCCTGCCACCCAAGACTGCCATCCAATGTTTCCTGTCCCCGTCCAAAGCAAAGGCTGTCTTGGCTCCATTTTCCAGCACAGGCTGGCAGAAGCTTGAGGTAAATGTTGCCCCCGTATGCCTCTATTGCCTCAGAACCACATGCGATTCAAAGGGTTTCTTACGGTATTCACCATGTGGTAGCCTGAGTCCTCTTTTTTTTTTTTTTTTTTTTTTGAGACAGAGAGAGACAGAGCATGAACAGGGGAGGGTCAGAGAGAGGGAGACACAGAATCTGAAACAGGCTCCAGGCTCTGAGCTGTCAGCACAGAGCCGGACGCGGGGCTCGAACTCACAGATCGCGAGATCATGACCTGAGCCGAAGTCGGCCGCTTAACCAACTGAGCCACCCAGGCGCTGGGCTGACCGCGCAGAGCCTGCTTGGGATTCTCTCTCTCCTCTGCCTCTCTGTCCCTCCCCCCCACTCTCTCTCTCTCCCAAAATGAATAAATAAGCATTTTAGAAGTGCTAAACTTACCTACTTTCAATACAATCCATACAATTCCACTCTTAGTATTTATCCGAGAGACAAAAGCATATATTCACATAATGATTATGAATTAATGATGTCTCTTCATGACTCTTCATGACAGTCAAATCTGTAAACAACCCAATATCTATCAGCTGATAAATAAACAAACTGCAGTATATCTATACAATGGAATACTAACCACTCAGCAATAAAATGAAAACCACCGCCACGTACAACACGGGTGAATCTCAAAACCATTATGTGGAGCAAAGAAGCCAACTTTAAAAAGTAAATTGAACATGATGCCGCACATCTAAAACTCCAGAACACAATGAACTTAGTCTACCTGACATAAAGCCAGATCAGTGGGCCCAAGGTTGGGAGGGAATTGAAAGGGGTACCGAGAATCTTTTGGGGTGGTGGGAGCATTGACTGGTGATGGAGATGTGGAGATATATGCTTGTCGAAACCCGTCAAACCATACACTTAAAGTGGATGCATTTGTGGTATATAAGTTTGTATCTTAATAAAGCTGGAAACAATTGAACCTCTACAGGTCTTGCTTGGAGTCGGACAAACCAATCATGAAATTCACGTGGAGCGTGAAGGGGACAAAAATAGCCAACATGGTTTTGGCTATAATAGACAAATGGATTCATGGAAAAAAATAGAAATGGAAAAGGCCTCTACTAACAAAAAATTTACATACATAAAGCGCTGTGTAATAAAGCGAAAATGAGAAAAGGGTGAACTATGCAAGTAGATGAGGCCAGAGCAATTCGTTATTGCCATCGAGAAAATGAAACATCTGGGTTGAGATATCAGATAGGCAGCTTGCTATCCAAGTTTGGATCTATTATACTTAAAACCATGGGATTCGAGTAGTCGAGAGTAGTCGAAATTTCTCACAGGGAGTCTTGGGTAAAACTGAAGAAGTATACAACAGAGCTCAACTTTCTCTGATGGAAGTTCATGCTTCAAGCTTCACGCTGGGCTAGGAAATGATGTGAAGCCAGTCGTTCCCCTCCCCAAGAGGAGGAAATCCCTATAACTAGTTACAGCAAACCCATCATAGGACAAACCACATACAGTTCAGCTGAACTCTCTTCTTTCCTGTGCATTTGGAGGCCTTCAGACTCCATAAATAAAGGTGAACATGAACTATTCACCTGCCGTAGAGTTGCTGACAGGAAAGATGGACAGGCTTTAGAAATATGGGGAAAGGGGCGCCTGGGTGGCGCAGTCGGTTCAGCGTCCGACTTCAGCCAGGTCACGATCTCGCGGTCCGTGAGTTTGAGCCCCGCGTCAAGCTCTGGGCTGATGGCTCGGAGCCTGGAGCCTGTTTCCGATTCTGTGTCTCCCTCTCTCTCTGCCCCTCCCCCGTTCATGCTCTGTCTCTCTCTGTCCCAAAAATAAATAAAAAACGTTGAAAAAAAATTAAAAAAAAAAAAAAAAAAGAAATATGGGGAAAGACATTATGAAAAAAAGCACTCACAATATATCACAATAAACAATATGACTGGCAAAAGTTGCCCTAAACCCGAATGAGACAAAAAGAAGCCTCACAGAAATGATGCAAACATATTAGAGTAGGAAGGAAAGAGAGGCATAAGGGCATGAGATGTGATGAATGCAGGGAGAACATGGAATCCAAGGAACAGAATAGCATTTCTGACATCAGCGTCACAGCTAATCCACTCAGCAAATATCTACAGAGCACTTGCTACATGTCAGGCACTATGCTGGGTGCTAGGGGCTCAACAGTGCACAAAAAACACAACATGGATTCCAGAGCCCAGCTCTCTGGGTTTGAATCCCAGCTCTGCTGTTTAGCTATGAGATCCTGGGTGAATCTTTAGCTGCTCTGTCCTTCCATGTGTGCATTTATAATATAGGAGCTACTCAATGGAGTCGATGTTGGGACTAAATATATGTCCTTGCATGTAGAAAGATATGTGTTAGTGTTACTTGTTTTTATTACCATTACTGTGTAAGTTAGATCATTGAATGAAAAAAAAAAAAAAAACAGGCACTCGAAAAGACGACCACATGGAAAACTGGATAAAATAATTTAGACAAGTGACGTCTATTTGCAGAAAGTTGGAGTGGACAGGGGCGCCTGGCTGGCTTAGTGGAGCGTGTAACTCTCGGTCTCGGGGTCATAGTTTCGAGCCCGGCTTAGAGATTACATAAAAATAAATAAATAAACACACAAAATGTTGTGTTTTTTTTTTTTAAAGAGAAAGAAAGAAAGTTGGAACGGACAAACTTCCACCCCTACTCGGTAGTAACGAGGCATCCCTCTCCCACCGGAGTGGTGTGAGAGGACGCCGACCGGAGAATCAGGACTTTCGCAATTGCCCAGTGGAAATAAGACAGTTCCCCCCGCTGCAGTGTCAGTGGAGTCCACACAGAGAGCCAGAACTCTGACCCCCAATCAGCAGCAAGGAGTTTTCCCCTCAGTGGCAAGCCCAAGGGAGAACTCGGACTTATGTCTCCACTAGGCACTAATGAGAGGGTTTCTCTTTTCTTCTCCCTGAGGAGTATCAAAGAGGCCTAGCTAATACAGAAGGTTTTAAATAAATTCCAGTCTCCTACTATAATATATAACTCTCCAGGTTTCAACCGAAAATCATTCATCGTATCAAGAACTAGGAAAATGTCAGACCAAACTGGCCCCTGTACCCAGAGCGCAAGGAGAGAGGGAGGAAAGAGGCAGAACACTCCAGATTGGCAGGGGGCAGGTTTCATAAGCAAGGGAACCTGCGTTTGAGACTTATCGCGGGGGGCTGAAACACGAATAGATCTAAGCACGTACCCACCAGAATCTTAAAAAGGTATAGGGGGGCCTTAAATGGGTTCAGTGTCATTCCGTCCTGAAGGTCTCAGCAAGCCATTACTCTCTCTCAAGGCTGCGTCCTTGAAAACAGCTCCAGCTAAGGAATGTGAGCAGGGCTTGGGGTCCAAGGACAAGGAAGGGGGTGGGGAGCATCAGATTGCCCGGTTGCGACTCAGGGGTGAAGTGGCAGTCACATCTTCTCAATTACCTCCTCCAAAGTGGAGTAAAGACAATCACTTAATGCCAACACCAAGGGACAGAGACACTGGAATCCGCTGGCCAAGATTTTCAAACAGTCATGACACAAATACTCCAGTGAGTGATTTGAAACATGCTTGAAACAAGTGAAAAGATACAAAGCCTCGGAAAATGAGTAAAGAGTTGCATTAAAGAAATAAGAAGGTATAGGGATGCCTGGGGGGGGGGGAGGTGCTCAGTCGGTTAAGCGTCTGACTCTTGCTTTCGGCTCAGGTCATCATCTCACAGTTCGTGAGTTCGCGCCCCACATCAGGCTCTGCGCGCACAGGGCTGGGGATTCTCCTTCTCTCCCTCTGTCTCTGCCCCTGCCCTGCTTACACTCTTCTGTCTCTCAAAATAAATGTGAAAGAAAGAAAGAAAGAAGAAAGAAGAAAGAAAGAAAGAAAGAAAGAAAGAAAGAAGAAAGAAGAAAGAAAGAAGAAAAGAAAGAAAGAGGAAGGAAGGAAGGAAGGAAGGAAGGAAGGAAGGAAGGAAGGAAGAGAAATTACCGTATCTGAACAACAGAGAGAAAATAGATCGAAAACATAAAATGAACAGTCTCAGAGATCTGTGGGACTATAACTTAAGGCTAACATTCATATAATCAGAGTCCCAGAAAGAAAGCCGATAAGGCTGAAAACGTACTTGAAGAAATAGCGACTGAAATTTCCCAAATTTGTCACGAACGTAAATCTACAAAGAAGCTGAGCAAATTCAAAACAGGATAAATTCAAAGAAATTCAGGCCAAGACCCACCAGAAGTGAATGAAACACTGAGACAAAGAAAAATTCTCGAAAGCAGAACTGAAACCAGAAAAAAAGAATACTTTACTGAGAAGGGGGGGAAAATAAGAAATCAATGAAGTTTTGAAACCGGAAAGACAGTAAAGAATATCAACGACCTAAAAGCTGGCTCTTTCAATAGGTCAATAAAGTTAGCAAAGATCGAGGAAGACAGATGAAGAAAGACAGAAGACACAAATTACCAACATCAGGGATGAAACAGAAGGTATCACTACAGACACGGCAGATATCAAAAGGATAATAAGGGAGGGGCGCCTGGCTGGCTCAGTCAGCACAACTCTCGATGGCAGGGTTCTAAGTTCAAACCCCATCCCATGTTGGGCATAGAGGTTACTTAAAAATAAAAAATAAGGGGCGCCTGGGGGGCTCAGTCGGTTGGGCGTCCAACTTCAGCTCAGGTCACGATCTCACTGTCCGTGAGTTCAAGCCCCACATCAGGCTCTGCGCGCACAGGGCTGGGGATTCTCCTTCTCTCCCTCTGTCTCTGCCCCTGCCCTGCTTACACTCTTCTGTCTCTCAAAATAAATGTGAAAGAAGAAGAAAGAAGAAGAAGAAAGAAAGAAAGAAGAAAGAAAAGAAAGAAAGAAAGAAAGAAAGAGCATGGGGCTCTGTATGACGGCTCAGAGCCTGGAGCCTGTTTCAGATTCTGTGTCTCCCTCTCTCTCTGACCCTCCCCCGTTCATGCTCTGTCTCTCTCGGTCTCAAAAATAAATAAACGTTAAGAAAAATTTTTTTTAATAAATAAATAAAAATAAAAAATAAAATTAAAAAATCTTTAAAAAAAAAGGACAATGAGGGGCGCCTGGGTGGCGCAGTCGGTTAAGCGTCCGACTTCGGCCAGGTCACGATCTCGCGGTCCGTGAGTTCTAGCCCCGCGTCGGGCTCTGGGCTGATGGCTCGGAGCCTGGAGCCTGTTTCCGATTCTGTGTCTCCCTCTCTCTCTGCCCCTCCCCCGTTCATGCTGTGTCTCTCTCTGTCCCAAAAATAAATAAACGTTGAAAAAAAAAAAAAAAATTTAAAAAAAAAAAAAAAAAAAGGACAATGAGGGAATACTATGAACAACTCCACATACATAAATTTGGCAACTTTAATTACATGGACCACTTCCTTGAAAAACACCTACGGCCACTCAATCTGAAATAGATGATTTGAATGAATATTCCTATAACTGTTGAAGAAATTGAATTTATAATTAAAAACTTCCTTCAAAAAAGAACTTTCTTGGTTTTTATTTTTTTTAATGTTTATTTTTGAGAGAGAGACAGAGAGAGACAGAGCGTGAGTGGGGGAGGGGCAGAAAGCGAGGGAGACACAGAATCTGAACCAGACTCCGGGCTCTGAGCTGTCAGCACAGAGCCCGACATGGGGCTCGAACCCACGAACCCTGAGATCACGACCTGAGCCAAAATGGGACACTTAACTGACTGAGCCACCCAGGCACCCCCAGCGTCACTTGCTAAGGAGTGGCTCTATTCTACTGATCTCGAGGTCTGTCCTTATGCCAGTACCAGACTACAGCCTTGCAGTGAGTTTTGAAAGTCAAGAAATGTAATTCCTCCAAATTTGTTATTCTTTTTCAAGATCGTTTTGGTTATCTAGCAATGCTGGCATGTCCGCACGAATTTTAGGATCAACTTGTTCATTTCTGCAAGAAAGACAATTGGAATTCTGAGAGGGGTTGCACTGAATCTGCAGATCGATTGGGGCAACACCGGATAGAAACGCTTCGTAAAAATATAAATTTTTCCAGAAGTGAGGTACAAATGCACTAGAATTCCTATTTGAATTCTAATTATTTTTAATTTTTTTTTAGTGTTTATTGATTTATTTTGAGAGAGAGAGAGAGAGCGCGCGCGCGCACACACCAGCAGGGGAAGGGCGGAAGGAGAAGGAGAGGGAGAGAGAGAATCCCAAGCAGGCTCCACACTCAGAGCAGAGCCTGATGTGGGGCTCCATCCCATGACCTCAAGATCACAACCTGAGCTGATATCAAGAGTCACATACGTAACCAAATGAGCCACTCAGGTGCCCCAGGACTCCAATTATTTTTAAGCTGGACAAAGGGATGTCCACTGTTAGTCAAACACAGGCTTGAAAAGTCCTCCTGAGGTAGGCCTTGCTGTCTTGTGCTGCTCCTTGTGATGAGTTGCGGTAAATAAGTATCTGCTATCTGACGTGGCTCATTATCTTATGTAATTTTGAATGTCTTACCTGTTAAAGAACAAGTCATTTTACGTGAAATATGTTGTGAGAGGGAAAAAAAAAAAAAGAGGTTGCCAGGGATACGATAAAGGAGAGTTGAATTCTGGGCCGTGGTTTGACATCTGGCTTAGAACCGGACCTGATGATCCCACCTAAACAGAGAGAAAGAGAATTCCAGGGGAAATGGCACCATGCCCGTGGATGCATGAATTTCCCTGGAGCCCAGTGGCCACCATGCCCGATGGTCCGGCCTCCGCCATCTTGCTGGTGCTCTACAAAGTAAGCGGAGGTGAGTTGTGGGCTCCTTAGCACAGAGCCTGTGTGTTTACAGGGCAAGGATTCAAAGAAGTGGTTCTGGATGGGTCCAGCACAGTTCATCCTCCACGCAAGGAAGGAGACAGTATGGTGGCTCTAAGACACTCACACGTGGCCCGTGAGAGAGCCAGACCCTGTCACGTAGGAGCTTTGAAGGCAGTAAGTGATTTCCAGAGAAACACCAAAGAGATCAACCACAATGGCCAGGTAAGTAAAAAGACATCTGTCCCTTTCGTTGTCCTCCCCCCACACACCCACCCCCACCCCTCCACCCACAGCAGGAGCTGTCCTTAAAAAGGGAGGGGAGAAGGGCTATCCCTCCTCCTCTAGGTCCAGTAGATGGAGTCCCTGCTGAAGCTTCCAGGGAGGAGAATGGAAGGGATAAAATCTGAACTAAGATTGAGGCTTTACAGTGACTTGAATGTTTACATTCTCAGTTTTCAAAAGATTTCAAATGAGTTACTAAAGTAATTAGAAAGCAATAAACTCTTCTCAAGAGTTCATTAGAGGGCAGGACAGGGAGATTTAAGAGAGCAGAGTTAAAGCCACACCTGGAAACACAAAACCATTTCAGGTTTATGTTCCAGTGAATTAAGACTGGTCAATAAGCCACATGGGTGGCTCAGTGGGTTGAGCATCCGACTTCGGCTCAGGTCATGATCTCACCATTCGTGAGTCGGAGCCCCACATCCGGCTGGCTGCTGTCTACGTAGAGCCAGCTTCCGATCCCCTGTCCCCCTCTCTGCCCCCTCCCCTGCTTGCGCTCTCCTGAAAATAAATAAATATTAAAATAAACTGATTACAGGCTCAGGCCGCATTGTTAGATATAGAACTGGGTTGGTGGGTCAAAAGTCTCCCTTTCATGGCCACCCACGGAAATACCAGCTCAAAGGAACATAGATAGCCTCCTCATACTATATCACTCAGGGAGGCACTGTACAAATATTTCCAGTCCTTGCAAGGACTCTGCAGGTAGTTATTATTATCCACACTTCACAGATGAGAAAACAGACTTTCGGAGTGGCAGGATGACAAAGTCTCAGAGCCAGTAAGTGAGCTAAAGTTCTCTCTGGAATGCACACACCCCCCCCACCCCCCCACCCCCCCCCACCTCCCGGTCTATCAGCCTTGGGGCCCTTGCCCTGCCCACCACAGTAAGTCGCTTAAACGTTAACTCTCCTGGGAGCCCCTCAGAAACTCTCTCTGAAACCCCTCGGGCTGGTCTCTCCACCGCGTCCAGAGGACTAAGTCTGTGTCCCTCTCTACTTTTAGCGGCCCCCCTGTCGCCCACCTTCGCAAATGGATCTTTCACGTCCCTCCTCTCCCTGATCTTTCTGCTTTCATGTCCCCAATAACCCAAGTCCCTGAACCCAGTACGGGTGATGTGATATTGCAGGGGGGCAGAGGAAACACTTCTTCAGGAACCCCTGAAGCTAAAAAACAGCTTCGAGCTTAGCCTGAGGGAGGAAGTGGGGCGGATCAGCTAGAAAGGATGTTGACCCCCACGGGTCAGACGAGAGGAGGGGCCCTCTGGCCAGGGGGAAGTGAGAAGAGGGAGTGCCTGGAAGAGATTGTTCATGCTTTAAACCCGGGCCAAACTAAATGAGTAATGAGAGAGGGTGTGCGGGACCTCACTATATATAGCTGAGCCTAGAGATTCCCTCACCAGGGAAAGCGCCCGGGGCCCCTAGACACTCTGAGGGTCTATGAGTCCACAACAGACCCAGTGATACAGCCCAGAGAACAGCTGGGGGAAAGCCGGGAACTCTGTCTTCACCTTTTTTTATTCTTCCAAGTGGTGTCAGTGGAACAGGATGTAAGGCCCACTTGGGAAGAGGAAGGCCTCCCTTCCGTTGCAAACATGGACGTCTCGGCCGTTGGTAAAGAACTCCTAAGTAAGAGCTGACTCCTGCCTCCACTCAAGCGCCCGGCTGTAGAGGGTGTAGGCTGCTCAGGTGTCCGTGGGTTGGTAGGAACGTGGCTTCTGTCTCCGAAGGTTTGGGGAGGCTGTCTCTCTCCACAGGGGGCACATCTTACAAGGTATTTTTGGACGTAAACTTCTCTGGGGGAGGAGAATTCTGGGAGAAATCTAACACCCAAGTCTCTATGTCCGTGCACAGCTTTCCTCCCCTCAAGGGAAATTCCTCCCCTCAAGGAAACCAGCCATCTTGTGGAGTTTTAGTTATATACACCCTCTGGATGTACCACCTAGAGCTCCTCTTGACGTAAGATGTTCTCCTGGTGCCTGTTGGATAAGACGCCTAGGGGAACCTGAGTGGCTCAGTCAGTTAAGCCTCGGACTCTTGATTTGGGCCCAGGTCATGATCTCATAGTTTGAGGGTTCAAGCCCCGTGTCCAGCTTGCACTGATAGGGCGGAGCCTGCTTGGGATTCTCTTTGCCCCTCTTTCACTCTCTCTGTCTTTCTTTCTCTCAAAATAAACAGGAGCACCCGGGTGGCTCAGTTGGTTGAGCGGCTGACTTTGGCTCAGGCCGTGACCTCACGGTTTGTGAGTTCGAGCCCCACGTTGGGCTGGCTGCTGTCAGTGTGGAGCCCACTTCAGATCCTCTGTCCCCCCCTCTCTCTGCCCCTCCCTTCCTTGTCCTCTCTCTTTCTCTCTCAAAAATAATAAACATTAAAAAAAAGAAGAAAAGCTTTCTTTACCAAGCATTTAAATAAATAAATAAATAAATAAATAAATATTAAAGGAAAAAGAAGACTAGTCAGTATCGCTCAGTATTAGGATAAAAGGAGCTCTCTGGGATCTGGGGGAGGGGTGGAGAAAGTCAAGTGTGGGATGTCAGGCACACTTCCAGGCTGAGCAGAACCGTACCTAAGGCCCGGTGGCTGGGGCTTCGTCTCAAGGTATCAATATTGAGGTAAATGGAGGGGAAAATTTTTTTTTACGAATGAGTTTTAGGGGTACCTGGGTGGCTCAGTCGGTTACGCGTCCAACTCCAGCTCAGGTCATGATCTCGCGGCTCGTGAGTTCAAGCCCCGTGTCCGGCTCTGTGCTGATGGCTCAGAGCCTGGAACCTGCTTCACATTCTGTGTCGCCTTCTTTCTCTGCCCCTCCTGCTCGCACTGTTTCTCTCTCTCTCTCTCTCTCTCTCTCTCAAGAATAAATAAACATTAAAATAAATAAACAACACAAAACAAAAAGAACGATTTTTAAGTTTAGCACCTAGAGCTCAAGAGCAATTAATACAAACAGGAAATTCTCAGAAGGGGGAATCGCTGGAACACTTATCTGTAAACTCTGCCCCTGATTACAAAGTTGATAAGAGCTGCTCTCTTGCTTGGCCTTGAGCTGCCATTGCCAGCAGCAAAACTTCTGAACTCCAGGTCTCTTACCCTAAACTGAAAACAATCTATCTCCCCGTTTCCAGAAGGATGTGCAAAACTTCCTTTCATCGCTAGGAATTCCTGCCACTTCTTGCTCCATATTTTCTGAGTGGGATTCTCCTGCTTCACGGTCACTCCGTCTAGCATTTCAAGGCCACGTCTCTTGCCTTCTGGTCTAACTCCCCCTCCTTTAGATCCTGAATGACTGGATTACATCCTCTCACGGGTGGGGTGTCTCGGGTAATATTCGAGGAGAAGATTCCAGTCTTCCTCCCCTCTTCTCCTCCCACTGGGGGGCTTGCTGTGCCTGGGGGGGGACCCACCCCATGTCCCTGGCAGCACGACTCTAGTGATCTGCACTTTCAACCCCTTCAGCGGCCCCACCCCAGCCACACCTTGCACATTATCCGCGCCCTGACCCACCTCATCTCTGAAATCCGCCCCCCCCCCATACATTCTCCTGTCAATCTGGTTTCTCCTTCCCTTTTTCCCAAGCCTAACACTCTCCAGAATTTATTTCCTCCAGATTCATCTCCATTAAACTCTTGAGCCGAAATCTCACCCGTGCTCCCTGGCCCCCTTGTCTGTCTTTCCACTGCTCCTAAGAGCCTCATTTTGAGAGAATCCTGTGGTCCTACCTCTCTACTTCTACACTGGAGCTGTTGAGCGGGCGACCCTGAAGATGGGAACCGATCTACGAAATCCACTTTCCCCCCCGGGCCTTCCAGAGGGCACGAGAACCTTCCACGGTGCGTGGAGGACGTGCAGGCTGGAACCACTCCTCTCAAATCCCAGACTGCACCCCTCTCGCCGTCCCCCATCTTCTTGGGCCATGACCCTGATTTTACAAAGAAAACAGAAGTCATCTCCTTTAGTTTCCTCGCCCTCTCACCCCCATCTCCCTCAACCTGGACCCGGAAGTGTTTCCCCACACCCCACCCACCTTCCCCACTGGGCTCTCTCCTCCTTCAAGGCCTCAGGTAAGCATCAGTCCTTGAAGACTTCTTGATCCATAGTTAGTGCTCAATAAACGTCAGCCATTATTATTTTTCTCCCGTGCTCCTTCACGAAGAATCATCACCCTGCTTTCTGCCAGAACAATATTTTTTGTATTTTACTTTATTGCACTGACCCCACAGCAGTGATCATGTATCTACATGCCCGTCCCTCATGTTAATCCATCAGCTCCTTGAGAACGGGGAAACAATATAGCGTCTGGCATAAAATAGATGTTCAATAAACACTTGAAGAAATAAAAATATGAACAACTGACTTCTCAGATAGCTCTGTGATATCAGTGTGTTCATCTGTTTAATGGCTGCCGTTAGAATCCTTCCAAGGGGGTTAAATTCTGAGACGCCCTGAGAGCAGGCCAAACCCATGAAGTCGGAATCTCTTAGGAGGAGACCAAGGCTTTTGTTTTTGAAGACTGATCGTAGTATGCAGCTTGCTTTGAGAATCACTGCCTTCTGGAAGGTAGTGAGACTCAGAAGACTTAGCTGGCATCTAACTCTCTCCTGTATTACAGGACGTCCCTGACTGTAATCTAGTAAAAGGGACAAGCCGACAAGAAGTTGAACAATAAGGAGCTGGGGGAGATCAGTAGAGATCATTGGGTGGGGTGATGGGCTTCTCCCTGGTACCAACACACCCTGTGCCAGCTCAAGTCCATTTTGGGGGGACAAATACTCACTGTTCATCCCCCAGGTTTCTCCTGTCAATGAGCACCATAATGTCCCCCTGCTGTCACACCTGTGCTTCTAATGTGAACATTTACCGGACTTTGGAGAAAAGCAAGATAACCTCAGTGAGTTGGAAGGGCAGGCTGTGTGGGGGTAAAGAGCAGCACACAAGGTTGGCAGGAAAAAACAACCTAAAATTGTCTAATCTAGTGTTTTTTCTTTTTTTTTAATTTTTTTTTAACGTTTATTTATTTTTGAGACAGAGAGAGACAGAGCATGAATGGGGGAGGGGCAGAGAGAGAGGGAGACACAGAATCTGAGGCTCCAGGCTCTGAGCGGTCAGCACAGAGCCCGACGCGGGGCTCAAACTCACGGACCTCGAGATCATGACCTAAGCCGAAGTCGGCCGCTCAAACGACTGAGCCACCCAGGTGCCCCTTAGTGGTTTTTCTAAAATGACATTACAGTGTTCGTTCCTGAATGTGGCTTTTTTTTTTTTTTTTTTTTGGTCAAGTGGTGGGATAGAGCCCTACGTCTGGCTCAGGGCTGAACACAGAGCCTGCTTAAGATTCTCTCTCTTTCCTTCTGCTCCTCTCCCCCATTCACACATGCGCTCTCTCTCTCTCTCTCTCCAAATAGAATAAAAAATTAAAAAGTAAAGAAGAATTCCTGGGGCGCCTGGGTGGCTCAGCCGGTTGAGCATCCGACTTTGGCTCAGGTCGTGATCTCAGTCTGTGAGT
Source organism: Lynx canadensis (assembly GCF_007474595.2). Lineage (NCBI taxonomy): Eukaryota > Metazoa > Chordata > Mammalia > Carnivora > Felidae > Lynx > Lynx canadensis. The sequence goes on from NC_044320.2 coordinate 76,402,277, forward strand.
TCGAGCCCCGCGTCGGGCTCTGTGCTGACAGCTCGGAGCCTGGAGCCTGCTTTGGATTCTGTGTCTCCCTCTCTCTCTGCCCCTCCCCTGCTCATGCTCTGTCTCTCTCTGTCTCTCAAAACAACAACAACAACAACAAACATTAAACTAAAAAAAATTCTAAAAAGTAAAGAAGAATTCCTAAGAAGCCAGTATGGGTCAGGGATCTGGGGTCTGTCAGCCTCATCCAGGAGACTGGTAGAAATGCAGAATCTTGGCCCTACTCAGTCAGAATGTGCATTTTAGCAAGATCCCCAGATGATTTGCACGCACATTCAAGTTTGAGAAACACTGTGCTGGACCCGAATCTGATGTACAAGTGCTGAGGTGGCCTGAAATTCGGCATTTCTAACAGTCTCCCAAGCAATGCAAATGTTGCTGGTCCAAGGATACCCCACATTTGGTATTTTCTCCGTGACAACCAAAGGAATCAGCAGTCACATCAGCAGCTTGCTCTATCCCGGGCTGTCTGTTATGAATCCCTGTGTTTCAAGGGGGGAAGAAAACCAATTCTCAGTGGTTTAAACAGTAAACGACTTGCATGTGTTTGTATCACTGAGGACTTCAGAGGTAGGGCTCCCTGTCCAAGAGCCCTGATTCACGGGCTCAGCTGCTGTCACCGGGAATCCAGGTTTTCTCCTGTCCCTCCAGGCTTTAGCCCCCACCCCAGTGGCATCACGCCCACCCTCCAGTCAGTGGCCTCCAGGCTCTCCCCTCATGAGCAAAATTTCCAAGGCTGAGAACAGCAGCTAAGATCATCCCTTCATTTCACACACGAAGTATGGCAGTCAGTTTTATCCAGTCAAGCCTGAAGGGCTGTGCTGACCTCCCTTCTGTGGCGCCATTTATAGAAAACCCTGGACTTTCTCTACTCCAGTAGATTTGCTCTCCACCCTCCTCCCTGCAGCATCACCCATCGGCACCCTGTTCTCTCGTTTTGTGGTCAGCTTTGGCCAGTGAGAGGCACTGTGAGAAAGTCAGGAGGGCAACAAGATTTTTTTCCCCCAGGGTCTGTTTTCTGGTCTCGTCTTCCTGGGCCACACTGACAGTGGCTTTATTCCTCTTCCCGAGGCCAAAGCAATGGCGGCAGGATCCCTAAGTCCACCATTACGTCTCCCCGTTTCCAGTCATGGCTGGACCGCTCTCCGAGCTACTGCAAAATTTAGGATGCTTCCCGTCCCTCTACAGATTCCCTTATATAGATTGTCTGTCCCTTGATCTTTCTTCGTTCACCCATTTTAAGTACACCATTTGTTTCCTGTGGGACCCTGACTGATGCAGGCACATTTAATTTTGCAAAAGAATCTAACATCTCCAAATACATAGAATATTTTTAGGGCTTTATTTCCAAACTTACAAAGATGTCAGTAACGGAGAACTGGAGAGACAACGATTTGAAATGTGGACAATACCCAATAAATGTTCATTACAAGCTTAAAACCAGATAGAAGGAGATAACGTTAGGAGGGGGAAAAAGTGTTTTCTATTAGGGATCATTAATTTTCCACGCTATAAAAACATTTTATTATCTTACATGAATAAAAACTATTGTAAAACCCTTGTTTTTTAAAATCACGTCTGAATGTGAAATGAAGTGCATATATAGAAAATGGGAAAGGGTGGGTTTTATATACGTTAAGCAGGGCACATCTCCTTTCTTTTCATGTTTATTCACTTTTGAGAGAGAGAGAGGGAGAGACAGAGAGCCACCATGGGGAGGGTCAGAGAGAGAGGGAGGCACAGAATCCGAAGCAGGCCTCCAGGCTCCGAGCTGTCAGCACAGAGCCCGACGAGGGGCTCGAACTCACACACCTTGAGATCTAGACCCGAGCCCGAGCCGAAGTCGGCCGCCAATCGACCGAGCCACCCAGGCGCCCGGTGCCTCGCCTTTGAGATGCTAACAACGTTAAACGTTGTTCTCGCTCAAACGTCGGTTGTGAGAAAGCCAGGAACGTTTCGCGCGTTGTGGCGGCTGCGGCAACGCTCCGGGCACTGGCAACGGACGCCGGGGGACAGAGGCGAGGACTCGAGCCCGCGCCCGAGCGGCCCCGCGGGAGGCCGCGGCTGGGTCGGTGCGCGCCGTCGGGGCAGGGCAGCGCCTCGGGAGGAGGCCGGGCAGCCGCGGCCGGTGCGCGGGGAGGGCTTCCCGCCGTAGGACGCGCGCGGGGCGCTAGGGGGCGCTGGCGGGCGCCGCGAGACTCCACGCGGCCAGGCTCCACGCGGCCAGGCCCGGGGCTTGGGGGGGCCGAGCCCGGGTGCCTGTGGCCGGAGGGGGCCCCGCGGAGTCGCGAGGGTGTAGGGCTCGCCGGACGGCCCCGAGGCAGCCGCACACGGTGCAGAAGGCCGGATCCCGCGCCAGACGAGTCCCGCGTGGGCGGCCGTGGGCTGGGGGCGCGTCCCGCCCCCTGGCAGTCGGGCCAGTGGCCGCCCGCGTATGGGGGACCGCAGCGGCCGGCCCGCGGGGATGCCCTGCTCGGGAGGGGGGGGGCGGGGGGGGGGAAGGTCAAGTACTCGACCCCGCGGCCGCCTGCGGTTAGGAGTGGGGGCGGGGGAGCCAGTTCCGGTCGCCAGGCGGGTACCGCCAGAGCCCGGCGCCGCGCCGCCGCCTCCAGGAAGGCCTCTCCTCCGTTCACGTCCGCCTCGGCTGGGGGTGGACTTGCTTCCCAACCCCCAGAATGCGGACATCTCTCCAGCCGGAGGGAAGTCCGAAAAGCGGCGCCCCGCAGGCTCTTTCGTCCAAACCCGGGGAGCGTGATAGTGGAGGTTAATATTAACCGTGATGCCCGAACGGGAGCACCGGGAAGTCCGCCGGCCAGTGATCGCTGGGGCAGATTTCAGCACTCCAGCCAAATCAGCGTCTTGGGAAGCCGACCGTCTTGGAGTATGACAGTCCTTGACGGGCCCAGAGAGCTGCCTGGAAGGGCCACCACCGGCCCCAGGAAGGCAGACAACTTAAGGACAGGGTCCAGAACGGAGCACCGCCATCGGAACTTTCCATCCATCGCCTGGCTGAAACGGGATACAGAAAGAACTGATGTTTTGCGTAAAAAAAGGTTGCACTTAGGGCGTGCGATTTCTTCCCCTTTGCCTCTTCCTTTCTTCCCCCTTCTGTATCTGAAGCGCAAGCATTCTCCGATCGGTTCGTGGGCACACAGGGTTTACAAGAGTGAGAGGGAGACTTAGGACTCAGCTGTACAGGAGAGGATTGAGTCAAGATACACACTTAGGTTGGACTGGAGACAGGACGAGTGCGGCTGACCCCACTCGAGAGTAAATAGAGGTTCGTCTTCTAGAACTACAGGACGCCAAATAATATAAGGTTGACTGATAAGGCAAGCTGCAGAATAGCAGGGAAAATGTGATCCCATTAGTGGGGGGGGGGGGGGGGTAGAAGGAGAAAATCCGACCTGTCTTTGTGATTGTAGATGCGGACATAACGTGTCCAGGGCGAATCACTGAAGTTCGGACTGGGACAGGGATAATAGTTTTCCCTCGGAGTGCTCCTTAAATTTTTATTTAAAAATAAGAAAACAAATTTTAATAAAGCTATTTATGCGGAAGACAATTATTTGACATTAGTAAGATGAAAATAAGGTCCGGCCGTGTTATTCCTTCTGTTAAAAAAGAAAAACAAACTCTCCCTCAACTTCAAAAGACTGAAAGCGGAATGAGCTGGAACTTTTCACAACTAGAGGCCACCGTCCCCGGCTTTTCTAACACAAATTTCGGCATCTGGAAAAAAAGAGCCCAAGACCACAGCTTGTATCGCTTGAAATTCTCAAGCTTTGCACATCTGTCTGAAAGGTGCTGTTGAACGCATTTCCAGCTCCAATCAATGACCAACAGTTTTATTTGTATCAATCTCCCCATTTCTTACCTGAGAATGAAGAAGAAATCCGCTCTTTATAAGAGATTCGAGTTTCCTTTTGCAGAGGGCCTTGCCTGGTTCGCTGACTCCTTTACAACCTTTCCCCAACGCGCAAAAGTTCGTGTTAACATTTATACCTGGCGATGGTCGAGAGTCTGCTCTCGACCCTTTTTTAAATTTTAATCTCCCGCCCCCAAGACAATCGTGCACCTCTGCTCCATCGTTTCCCGGAGGTAAAAACCCCTTCAGGAGCGAGTTCTCAAGGGTAAGGCCACTGACGCGGCACGCAGGATTTTCCCGGCACCTGCCCCGCAAAAGCCCACTCCTCCCACGTCCTTCCCAGTTATCTTCGCCCTCGCCCCCACACTGTGCCCCCCCCCCCCCCGCCCCCGCGTCCGAGCGGCCCGCGGGGTCCGTCCCGGCGCGAGCCGGTGGCGCTCAGTCTCGGCCACACCTAGAAGGCGCCGGATGCGAGACTCGCCCTCGGCTGGGCCCCGCCGCCCCGGCCGGCGCCCCGCTGCTCCCCGCCGCCTCCCCCTGCACCTTCCTGTCCCCGAGGGGGTCGGCGAGTCGGCCCCGGGGCAGGTGCCCAACCCGGTCATGCCGGCGGGCAGCGCGCGGCGGCGCTGGCTCTGGTGGTCACCGCCGCCCCGCGCCCCCCACCCCACCCCACCCTCCGCGGGACCCGCCACCAGTCCCGACGCCAGGGAGGGCGTAGGAGCGAGGGTGGGGCATGTCCCGGGCGCTGCTCCGCGCGGGACCCGCCACCGCCGCCGCTCCTGGCCAGTCCCAGCCCGCCGCGCGGCCAGCGCCCTCGCCGGCACAGTGACACTGCGGGCGCCCGGGGCACCGGCCCTTTCTTGCACCGATGTGGCCCACGGAGAACCGCCGCTCCCGCCGCCGGGACCGCACAGACGCGGCCGCGAACTCCGTTCGCTCGGTAAAGCGCAGCCCGCGGATACTGGGTTCAATTTTACGCGCAGCAGAAAACAGCCCGCCGAGACCCAAACCCCCTCCCCTAGCCAGAGCAAAGTCAGTCCCGGGTGTCACGTCCAGACGACCTTCTGAAGCCTGCGCGCGGCAGGCAGGCTCCCGGACCAGCACAAAAGCGGAGCCCTCGTTCCCACCTCGGAACCGGATTCGTTTCAGGCCGAGTGTACCCGCGCTGGGCGGGCACCAGGCCACAAAGCTAAGGCCTCGAAACGCCTCGACGCAAGCGCACGACGTCGCAGTCCTTGGGTCCTCGTTACCAGGGTGGCCTCGCTGGCGGTGCTCTCCTGGACCCACACTCCCGGCTTTTTGGGCTTTTTTGTGTTTTAAAGCACCAAACGTGAGATCTTTGGCCTTCTAAATTCAAGTCACTGCAAAGTCTTGTTAAAATGTTACCCCGAATTAATGGCAGCCCGAGTGCCGACTGCCGGCGAGGGCAGCGCGGCGCCCCGGGGTTCCAGGGCCTCATCTGCTCCGAGACGCAGGAGGGAAACGCCGCAGCCTCGCCGGGACCTCGAGGGGCAAGAGGCGGGGCGGGGGTTGGGGTTGGGGGTGGGGGTGGAAACCGGGCCGCAGAGCTCAGGGATGCCCCTTTACAGGCCTGTGTTTCTCTGAGCTTAAAGCTTTAGAGACACTACTTCTCTTCTCTAGTGGGTGTGAAGAGTGTGTGGGTTTAAAATTACAACCACGGCGGTAAGCGGGGCCCACTGTCTGGGATTGATTGAAATGCCATATGACGCGTGACTAAGTATTCCTTCCGTCTCCCCACCAAAGAGAGAGAGAGAAGGAAGAAAGAAAGAAGAAAGAAAGAAAGAAAGAAAGAAAGAAAGAAAGAAAGAAAGAGGGAGGGAGGAAGGAAGGAGGGAAGAGAGAGAGGAAGGAGGGAAGGAAGGCAGGAACGAACGAAGGAACGAAGGCACGAAAAGAAAACGGGAGAAAGATGGTCACAAATACCCACCTCTGCTGTAGACGGGGGTGCCGCGGGGGGGGGGGGGCACAGGATCCAGACCTCTCACAGGGGGGAGGAAAGACTTCCCGCCTTTGTGATGGATGGAGAGAAAGGTGTGTAATCTTAGTAATTTAACAGGCAAAGGCAACCAATAGAAGGGTTGGAAATAAGGTATAACTACCTTCGGTGGAAATGCTTAGCGTTTAGACTAGGAAGTCAATGCCTGATTCTGTGATAAACACAGAATTAGCTGCCCAGGCATATTAATTAATTAATTAACCTCCAGAGGAACAGAGTTATATGGTATGTACCTAACGCCCAGTACAACCCCACCCCGAAAGACTTGGTTAACCACGGAACTGGGGCTGGGGAGAAGCACAGAATCTTCCTACAACTGTTTATATTATTAGCCCATTCGTCACGTTTCTTGTTTGTATGTGCGTCACTTAAATTTTTCGAATTATTTTTAAGATGAGTGAATAAAAACTCTACTTTCTATACCCACAATCTCTTTACTGAAACTATAAACTTGTAAAATTTTTTTCTTATTTCTCCCTCTTAAAATCTCACTAAGCCCTTTTCAGTTTAATGTCCTTGGTCTGTGTGTGCGCATCTGCAATTCCTGCTAATGTTTCACATGCCCCCCACCCCCGGACTTATTAAAATAAACAGGAGAATCCACTACCTAGGGAACCACTATAAAGTTGTTCATTCATTTCAAGGACATCGGAGAATTTTCTTCTCTTCACCCCACCTACCATAGCCCCGAGGAAAGAACTTCTGAGGACAGAGCGATTGGCAAATCCGAGTATCAAGTTTCAGTATGACTCGGAAGTGAGAATTTATTTCTCAATTTGCTGTCCTTCCCCATTCCAGTCTGCTTATTCACCCTCAATAGTTCCAACTCTGTTCAGTCCTGAAAAAGAAAAATGGCATGCAAATACGATGCAGGATTTGAGAAACTATGATTGGTGGGGAGAAGGCTGGCCTGAATGATGAATGCTAGCAGCCTTGATATTGCATTCGGTGTGTCCCAGTTACCTGTCCCTTGACAAAGACCTTGAGTTTTTTCATGTGGAATGGGAGTTCCTAGGAACGGAGGCATTCTGTATGAAGTTCTTCTTCAAGTGGCAATTACTTCTAGTCTCATTTTATAATCAAACGGGCTGAGCTGCCTGACGTTCAGGGCGAAACACAGATGATCTGTGTTTCCAGCTAATATGGACAGTGCTACAAGGCTGTAAAATTCTCAATCCACTAATCAAAGCACCAGGGGGAGATGAGTTCTCTTGTTTTCTCTTTTCCAATGGAATCATGAAACTGAGTCCCCCAAGTCGGCTGGGATAGATATACACAAAATCAGAAGGTAAAGACGGGCAGAGAAAGGAGAGAGCATTTTCTGGGGCACTGAAGCAATCCTTTTAGCACAACCTCACTTGTCCCTACACGCATCCAGGCAGGAAGTCGGGACTCTTATTGCTATCCCTATTTTTTTCAGATGAGCAGACTGGAGTGCAGAAAAAGACTGGTGACTTCTCCAGACTCACAAAGCAAAGCTGCTAAACCAGACGAACTTCTGACTCAAAATGCAGTCTTCTTTTAGAACACCACCCCTCACGGCACTGTCCAGCCATTCTCTGCTCCTGGCTCTGATATCTTATTCTCGTGTCCTTAAACTTGATGTTCTGACACCGTTTTCAGGAGAAAGGAGTTACAGAGGCTGGTGACTGTTTCAAATAGAAGCAAAGCAAAGCAGGTTCTTCATGAATCCCTGGTGGAAAACTGAGGTACTCACTAACAAACATGTAGGCAGGCAATTTTCTGAGCTCTTACGAGGTGCCTGGTCAGGTGATACAAAATGAAAACAGACAGTCTCTGCCCCAGGAGCTCTCCTGGTAGCCAGAAGAATCAGAGAGACCAGACGACTGGTCAACCTACCCCAAACTGGCCAAAATTCTTCTTGTCCTTGCTTAACAATAGATCGGGTACAAGGGAGGTCACTGATTCCCAGCAGTGTGAGCATGGGCCACGATCCTGGAAAAAGCTGGATCTACGACAGGTCTCCTGCTACTTATGCTCATCTGAATCTCCACATGGTGTATAACTTCACAAATCATCTTATAGAGAAACAGCAGTTTGGGGAACATTTGTTATGAATTTGACTTTGGCAAAACGTTTAAGGATTTGGTTAAAGTCTAAAATGTCTTCAGCAAGAGTAAGATTTAAAAAAAAAATTTTTTTTTTTTATTAAGCCAAATTGTTGTTCAGACCTGAGCTGTAGAGAACATCATAGTAAAGAACCTCACTGTTATCAAAGCCACGACTTATGTAGCACTTGCTGTATACTAACACCAGGAAGTTTTATACTGCACCAAGAAACATTATTTAAATATTGTTTCGTACTGCATTAGGAATTTTTAATATCCAGAGTCTTGAATAAAGCCAGTGGTGAGGTTTCCGTGTTTGTGCAAGGGGAACAGTGCAAACAGCAAATCTCATTAGAAGGAAGGTAGGGACCGGTGTTCCAATCAAAATTACAGAAGAGACGGACTCAGAAGGCAGCACCTTGTAACCAGGAAGAATAAACCCATGCTCAAATCATGGATGTAAAATCTCTCTCCGTGTCCAGCCCTGTCCAAAGAAATCAAAGGGGAGAGGGGAGAGGAAGGGAAGGTTGAACATCTATTATGTGACAGGCACCATTCTGAGTTTTAAAAACAAAATGAAGCGGGACCTTTGAAACTGTTAGACACAAATGATATATTTTGGTTCATAGTACCCCCATTCTGTTTGTTTTGAATTCCTTTTGCTTGTAGGTGATTTCTCTGACATCAGCCAGCCGATAAAGGACGAGCTGATGATGTCTTTTGCGGTGTGATTCAAATGAAAGGTACAATGATCTTCTGAAAGAAGAATGATAAGTGAGAGAGACAGTTTCGTTGTGATACCATCTACTAGCTGCTTCAATAAGTAGCCAGCTTATTTGTAATTTATCACACCCACCCTGGTGGCCTTAAAAGAGATGTGGTACCACAGTGTCTCTGTGAGAAAGAACATACCCTCTTACGTTTTACCTGTGTCTCTCAAAGGTGTGTAGGCTCTGCTGGGATGAGTCAGGATATCCCCGCCCATAAAAGGGCTGGAGTCCCACCTCCTGACACACTTCTAAAGTACCTAGAAGTAACGAAGGGCCGGGCAGGGGTGGGGCGTGGGGGCTCGAGGCAAGCAAGGTATCCTTTCCGTATTTGCTTCCAAAATTAAATCGCCAAAAACGGAGGCCAATTTAACATTTTTTACAAACCCGTTGTGGCCACTTCGTTGAGTCGCTTGGGGAAAGAAGATTCTATACGTTTGGCGAGATCACAGAGTTGTCCTAGCTGTACATTCTGTCCTTCCCGTTAAAACTATACTTGTGTCTCTGGCAGGCCCCATGCTCCTTTCTTGGTTTGCCCACCGGGGCCCACATTCCTGTAGTTAAAAATAAGAGAGGGTGATTTAACTGTAACATCTATTTCAATCATCGGTTGCTACATAACAAAGCTCACCCAAAGCTCAGTAGTGCATGGAAACCGTTTTTTCTAAGTCTTTGCCACCTGTGGACTACCTGAGCTCATCTGGGCATTTTCTTCCTCTGGCCTCCCTTAAGTTAGTCAGATGCTGGCGGGGCAGATGGAGTCAGCTGTCGGTAAGACCGAGCTCCCCAACTTTAACGTGGAGTCACAGGGTCGCTCCTCTCCATGGGGTCTCTCCAAATGGTCTCCCCACCTTCGTAGCTGCACTGCTTACCCCCTACGTAGCTCAGAGCTCCCAGGAGCACAAGAAACAGCCTGCGGGGCTCTCTTAGGGGTCGGTCCCCTGGCTGACACTGCATCACGTCTACTCCATTCTGTTGGGTTAGAGTAGCGGGTCCAACCCAGATGGTACAAGCAGCTTATACGAGGTTATACACACCCAAGGTACGGTTCAATGGAGGCCAACCCTGGGGACTCACTCCCACCATCACAACTGCACAAAGGCAAAAATCATACATTCACGTTGGCAGGGCATCATGGGTTCTTCTGTTCATACTTTGACAAAGAGACATACCCCTCCCCACGTTCCCTGATTCACCTATCTCAAGTAACTCAGTAACGTGAGAGAGTTCTTGACGTGGCTCTTTGTGTTTTCAAATAAAAGGACAAACCTGTTTGGTTTGGGTTTTTTGCTTCGATGCTTGGGTGCCGTGCTTCCCAACAAAACGTCACCATCATGGATGTTAAATCCGAGGGTTTCAGATTCCCACAACCCCTGGATGGGTTGTCAGGGGTCCCATTGCCTACAATTGTGTCTAAAATGTGTGTGCGCGCGCGCGCGCGTGCAAGCGCGTGCTCGCTCCTGGGGAGGAGTTTCCTAGCTTTCCTCAGACTATCCTCTAAAGCGATTTCAAATTGCCAAGACCTCTAAGAAGGCTTACAACTCCGGGAGCATGGCCCTGCCTTTGTACCTGCTGTCACGCCTCCCCAGTGGGGGAAGGGCAGTGTGTCGTCAACCTTTCATGTATGTTTCTTTTCCTTTCTTTTTTTTCTCCCCCAGGGAGGGTGCGCGCTCGTGCCTGTGCATGCACAAGCAGGGGAGAGGGGTGGAGGGAGAGGGAGAATCCCAAGCAGGGTCCACACTCGGCGCAGAGCCTGGCCTGGGGCTTGGTCCCACCACCCTGGGATCAGGAGTTGGGCATTCAACGGAGTCACCCAGGTGCCCGTGTATTTCTTTCTACAGTGAAACAAAAAGCAGTCACTGTCTGGCCCCGGAGACCACTTCAACTGAAGTCTGCCTGAGGGAAGAAAAGAAATGGGCTGGACGCCTCTGCTCCCAAGAATTATTGTGAGAACGAACTCTCCTTTGTTGGGGTTAAAGGCATTGGAATTGCCTAAGAATTTTAGCTCTTATCATTTCCCCACCTGTACCTGGTAAATAGTGAAGAATGTAACTTAACGGGACGTTTGATTCTTCCGCCATCCCCTTCCACCCCCCTCAGCACTCTGCTTTTCTCCTTTCTTCTTTTCCCTATTCGTCTTTTTAAATTTTGTAGGATGTAACAGCCGAGGGTGCTACTTAGTCTCCTTGGGCCAAGTGTGTGCTAAAATGCCTAGTGTGATTTCAACTGGGGACACTGCCTTGAACCTGACCAAGTGAGGCCCCTCTGCTCACTTTATCTAGTAGGAACTGGGGACATCCTGGGGAAGGAACTCAGACTGGAAGCAGGACCTGTCTAGGGTCAGAGGAATAAAGAATGTGGAAAAGGGTAAAATACTAGAAGCAAATAGATTGGATTAGATGGTAGATATAACCCAGGAGTGAACTGCAGAATTTCACATTTTTTTAAACATGTTTATTTATGTTTGAGAGAGACAGAGTTGTGTGCGTGATAGAGCACACGAGCAGGGGAGGGGCAGAGAAAGAGGGAGACAGAGAATCCCAAGCAGGGTCCAGGCTCTGAGAGGTCTGCACAGAGCCCGACACGGGGCTTGAACTCACAAACTGTAAGATCATGACCTGAGCAGAAAGTTGGACCCTTAACCAAGTAAGCCACCCAGGCCCCCCCTAGAATTTCAAATCTTTAATGTAACCTCTGTTATGCTTAACAAAATAGACTCCCCTTTCCTTGCTGAAACTTTCTGTCCAGAACATTCCTAGCATCCAGGGGCCCCTTGGGATAAACATCCACCTTGCCATTTCTCGAAAGAATCTAGCCAACCACTCAGCTCAGATATCCCTCTTCAAGATAAATGCTTTAAGTTATTCTCCTACCCCTTCCTTTTCTCCGTAGCGTTTATCAGGAGGGAGAATTACATAGTTTCTTACCACCAGCGTGCAAGTTCTTCCAGTGCCCACAGATAGAGCCTGGCGCAAAGGAAAACAGTGAACAAATATGCTTTAAGGACTCGTATGGCCGCGCTTTCAACATATACGTGGCAGGTGGGGGGTCCAGCGCTTACTTTCTTCATTGGGGATGGGGAGGGGGTGTGGGGAACAGCACTGCAGCTCGCGGGCTTGACCAGACTCAAGCTTGGTACGAAATGTCATTGATGGAACACCTGGCACTTGAAATGCCCAACGAGAAAGTCATCTGTATCCACTACGTGTCAATCTGCAAAACCTGATGGGCAGGGCCACTGCAGTCAGCCCCTACCTTGCCGCCCTGTGACTCAGTTTCTTCCCTAGAAGGGCAGGACAGTGATACCCTAGGACTGTAGCTTTAGTTGTACTCGTATAGCACACTACCTACACGTCCTCCCTGGATCTCTCCAAAGTTTAAGCATTGCTGTGTCGGGGAGGGGCCTGGGTGGTTGTCGGTTGGCTCCAACTTCGGCTCAAGTCATGATCTCACGGTGGTTCCTGAGTTGGAGCCCCGAATCGGGGTCTGTGCTGACAGCTCGGAGCCTGGAGCCTGCTTCAGATTCTGTCTCCCTCTCTGCCCCTCCCTCCCTTGCACTGTCTCTCAGAATTAAATTTTTTTTTTAACGTTTATTTACTTTTGAGACAGAGAGAGACAGAGGATGAACGGGGGAGGGTCAGAGAGAGAGAGAGGGAGACACAGAATCTGAAACAGGCTCCGGGCTCTGAGTTGTCAGCACAGACGCCGATGCGGGGCTCCAACTCAGGAACCGTGAGATCATGACCTGAGCCACCCAGGCGTCCCAGTCTCTCTCGAAATTAAATAAACATTAAAAAAAAAAGTTAAGGTCACAATGCTAAATAAACTTTAAAAAGCTGGGGGCGGGGGGGCACTTCGGTTGCCCAATCTGTCAAGGGTCCCCCTGGATCTTGGCTCAGGTCACGATCTCTGCATGACCTGAGCAGACCTTGGAGGGTCGCCAGCTGGGAGACTGCTTGGGATTCTCTCTGCCCCTCCCCTGCTCACACTCTTAAATAAACTTAAAACAAATTAAAGTCACAATGCACATTTTCTTTGGATTCCTTCTTGTGACTCCTTCAGAGTATTTTTAATGCAGTAACACTACTTCCCAAGGTGTAGATTGTGTGAAGACTGGCAAATTCAGTGTCGAGAGGGAGTGTGCAGACTCTTGGTGACACGTAGACCAAGACAACTTCAAAAACCTCTTTAGGCAGGTCTCAAGAGTCAACTAGAACAGCAAAATTACTTGGGTGCTCCCCTCTGGTGAAAGCGATATACTAGAAATTAAAATTCCTATGGCGTTAAGATTGACCATTACTTTTTAGAAGCTCAAATCACGGAAATGCAGAACATAGGCTCATGCCAGGAGGTTTTCGTCCTTGCCAAAACCAAAACCTTAGCTATCCGAACGTTCGTCTTTTAAGTTTCGTCCTTGAAGTTCGTTCTACCAAAAAAAACGAGAAGGAGAAGCAGGAGCTCCCGCTACACCTTGAATCTCATTAACATGTTCCCAACGCTGCCCATACTTAACATTCATCTCAAAAATTGGCTTTTGTGACAGAGGCACCAGCAGAGTGAAAAGGGATTCCAGATTTTATTATTTTTTTTTTTTTTAAGATTGAGAAAACACACCCAAGATAAAAGTGGTTTTGATCAATCAGTTTTCAGCAAACGGAGCAAGTTCCTCGGGGACATACTCAAAACTGGTCCGCTCGAACTGGGAAACGGGGCTTCGACCAGGCAACCGTGGGCAACCAGAATCGGAACAAATCTGAAAACAAACCTCCCATTTTTCTCCTCCCCCCCCCCACCCCCACCGTTCAAGTGGCAGACAAAATAAATTACCATAAATTACGTGCCTAGGCAACTTAGAAACAAAACAGAACAACGTGAGGCCGAGGGTGTCCTCAGCTCCTCCGGGAAGTAACACTGCGCTTCTGGCCTGCAGGCTGGGTCGGATCGGGGGCCGTCAGACGTCGGGATAGTTGCAGTAATATACCGCAGAGCTGGCATCGGAAACCACCGAGGAGATGGCCCCGTGGCTGTCTGGGAGGGTCACGCTGGAGTCAGGCCCCTGGTAGGGGAGCCCCATCTCGGGCTTGCACACAAAGTGCAGATACTGTTCAAATTCCGTGCGGTCCACCTCCCCGAGGAGCTCGGCGGGCTGGCTCGGGTCCGCGCCGTCGCGGCAGGGCAGCGCCTCGGGAGGGGGCGACGGCTGCCCGGGGCCCGGCGGGGGCTGCGGGGGCTGCATGGGGAAGCCGCGCCCGCCGCCCGCCGCCGGCGAGCTAAGGGCGTTGTAGTACAGCTGCAGGGCGCTGGGGGGCGCCACGTGGCCCGGCAGGGCAGGGCCCGCCTGCTCCAGGCCGAGGCGGGAGTGCACGGGGCCGACGGGCGGCTCGGGGGGCCCCGCGTAGTCCGAGGCCTGCGGGTAGCTGTAGGGGCCGGCCGCCGGGCAGTCCCCGGGCAGCGGCGCGGCGAAGAAGGCCGGGTCGGGCTCCACGCCGTCCAGCGGGGACGTGTCCGGCGTGGGCAGCGGGTAGCCGTCGAGCGGGGGCGCGCCCAGTCCCTGGCAGTCGCGGTAGTGGGCGCCCAGGTGAGGCGGCAGCAGCGGCGGGCCCGCGGGGAAGCCCTGCTCGGGGAAGGGCAGGCCCAGGCCGTCCATGGCCACGCGGCCGCCCTCCGGGCCCAGCGAGGCGGCCTGCGTGTCGGCGAGGCCGTGCAGGAAGCCGCCCTCCACCCGCTTGAGTCGCTTCACCTGCTTGCGCCTGCGGGGCCGGTACTTGTAGTTGGGGTGGTCCTGCATGTGTTGCACGCGCAGCCGCTCGGCCTCCTCCACGAAGGGCCGCTTCTCCGCCAGCGTCAGCGCTTTCCACGACTTGCCTGCGTGGGCGCAGAAGGGGGGAGAGGGGCGCGGGGCTTACTCTCCGAGCTCCCGCTCCCGGGCCCTCGCCTGGCCCCACCTCTCCCCTCCGACCCCTACTTGTGCAGCTAGAGGGAGGAAGAGGTCGCGTGGAAGAGTCAACGTCTGCGACCCCGGGGGCCGAGCGGCGCGCGAACCCTTGGGGAAGCCGGGAGGGCGCGCGTCCTCTAAAAGGGCATCCCTGCCTTCTTGTAGCCTCCTAGAAGCAGGGCCCTAGATCACCCATCCCCGGGCTTTCACGGAACTGAAAACGTCCCCTCCCCGGGGAAGGGGTCGGGAACCGGCAGGACCAAAGCCGGCTTGGCTCCTGGGATACCCTGGCCGCGGCCGGGACGCGCGGGGAAGCCGCTTCCCCAGGGCCGTCGCGGCCGCGCCCCGGGTCACCCGGGTGACCCGGGCCCGGACGACAGAGAAACCGCTTGTAAGGTAGGGAGAGGGGCCTAGGCGGGAGGGGAACCGACCCTGGCGGCCGCACACCACTGGCCCGGAGCGCCGGGCACGCGCCCTCCTGGGCTCAAGGAAGCGGCCCCGCGACTCGCTCCACCCTGGGTCCCGCGCTCGGACTCACCCAGCATCTTGCTCAACTCGGCGTTGTGCAGGTCCGGGTTCTGCTGCGCCAGGCGCTTGCGCTCGTCCTTGGCCCACACCATGAAGGCGTTCATCGGCCGCCGGATGCGAGACTCGCCCTTGGCCCGGCCCGCCGCCCCGGCCGGCGCCCCGCTGCTCGCCGCCGCCTCGCCCTTCACCTTCATGTCCCCGAGGGGACTCAACGACTCGGCCCAGGGACAGGGGCCCAGCCCGGCCATCACCGCGGGCAGCGCGCTGCGGGGCTGGCTCTGGTCGTCACTGGCGTACCCCGCATCCGGGCTGCTCATGGCGCTCCAGCCCTGCCCCTCGCCCCACCACCCTGCGCCGGACACGCCGCCTCCCCCGACGCGGGGGAGGGGGTGGGAGCGTGAGACGCAGATGCCCTGCGGGCCGCTCCAGGCTCACGGGCCCGAGCTCGCTGCGACGTTGCAGGGCGGCCCCCAGCCCACCGCGCAGACCGCGTCCCCGCCGGCCAAGTGACACTGCGAGCGCCCCGGGCCCTTTTCTGCACTGATGTGGCCAATGGAGTGGCGGGGGCGGGCCGGGTGAGCGTCCTTAGGCCCACGCCCAGCCGGCCGCCGGAGTCCCAAGTCTCCGCTCAACCCCACGCCCTCCCTTTCCCCTCCCCCGGCCCCGCGCCCAAGGCTACACCTGCCCGCGGGAAAACTGGCTGAAGCCGGGCTCTGGCGCCACGTTCCCTGCGACTCGGGAAGAGGGACTCCTGAAACACCTTCTGGAATGTCCACTGCACCGCTGGGTAGAAGAACGTGGCCACGGCAGTTCGGATGAACAAACTGAGCATACGCTATTATGGAAGCTAGGGGTTTCAGTGCCGGGTGACCTCGCTGTCTTCCAGGGGAACCCCGCGGGTGTCTTCTTGAAATGTTTTTATTGAATGCAGTCGGTACTGCTGATCATACGTTAAAAAGTTTATCAATAAATAAAAAGGTCCTCCCCAAGGACTCAACCTGCTTGCTGTGTTTATTACACTCAAAATGCTATGTCCGAGGTGAATTCTAATTGCTAAAACAAGATAAAATACGGAATGACATTCCGTAGCCAATATTCCGTCATCCCGAAGAATTCAAAACCTTTGTTCATAACGACGAAGCAACCCTTGAAAATCTGTACACGAAATGTACGAGAAACATAAAGGTTTTCTACGTGTTGGGTGAAAGAGGCAAATTGTGGTAACACTAGAGGCAACATGTATCTAAATGCCCGGCTTATGGAGCAAAGAGCAATCCGTTGCACAGCAAAGTAACTGTAGCTCTTGGGGAATTCCTATGCGTTTCTTTAGACTGAAATGAAACTCTGAATGAAGATTAAACTCGTGTTTAAATCTGAAATCTTTTCAGTGGGATTTTTAAACAAGCCCTTACGTTACGCTTTCGTGGCACAGCCCTCCACACTTAGCAAACTAGTTTATTCTTGTAACTCTGGGAGGTAGACACTTTTACAAGATAGGAACCGGAGACACAGACAGGTGAAGGAACTTTCCTGAGATCACAGCCGTTGAGGAGAGGAATGCATCTCCAGGAGTCTGCCCTGATTTTGAGCTCTTTGATCGCTAAACCAAACTGTCCGTGTTTGTGTATTTGTTTGTATGTTTGCGTTGTTTTTAAAAGGCAGTTAACAGCCATGTCTGCCGAATTCCATAACTTTGCAAAGAAATTAATACATCAATCTCCAGAACAGTTGTTCTTTGTTTACCGTGAAGGTTTGAAGACAGCTGAGACTTGCATCCGGGATCTGGGAGGTAAATCTGCAGCTCTTTGTGTGACATTTAGAGTAACAAAGTCATCTGTCAAGTCTGCTTATTAGTGGCATCCATAAAAACAAAGGAACGGGAAGCCTTAGGAAACCCCTGGTCTTGAGTTTCTCTGACATTGCTACCCGTCCCCCACCCCCCCCCCCCGCCCCCCAAATCTCCTTCACACTTGTTGTAAGCCCTCTTTACTTTGACTCTGTGAGGATCTGTGAAATGTTGGCTGCCCTCCCTCACTGTTACCAGCCAGTCTTCACACGCGGGATAAATTAAGAAAGTGGTTCTAGTTCCTGGGTCTCTGAGGTTCACCCCAGGAAAAAAATGTTTAATCGGCTTAGGAAAACCATAGAGAAGTGTTTTTTTTAATGGGTGGTTTTGAAGCAGCTGGTGTTAAACAAATTTAACTGGCTGTGCATCTTTCCTTTAAAGCTTTATTTTTTCTGAAATAAACGTGGGCTTGAAAATTAAGCATAATTGCATTGCAAATGGTTAGATACATAAGGAAACTATAGGAGCAGAAAGAACAAATTCTATAAATTCCTAAATTCTAAAAAACCTATAGGGCCTTGCTTCTTGTTTTCTTGGCGATCTCTAATTTTTCTGGGTAATGATAAATATCTTTGCAAAGATCTCAAAACAGATTTTCTATGAGTGCAAAAGTTTTTATGAACTAGTAGGAATTTCCTTAGACTAGAGACCGAAAACTACGCAAAGACAATGTCCATTCCAGAAGCTATTTTATCTGTCTAGATTAATCTATTTGATTAGATCTGTAAAAAAATAATAGTAATAATAATAAATTTGGGTACAGGAAATTGAATCCGGGTGTGAGTCCGAAGAGAATGTATATGCATATGGATTTACCCTTGTACACTTTCTTCGACTTTGTATTCTTCCTGGCCCACACCATTCCAGGGAGAGGTGCTGAGAGAAACTCATGGGGGGGAGACAGTCTGGAAGGTCTCCATTTATTATTTGCACTTGCTCCTGGAGACAGACTACTGATTCGTGCTGGGTCAGATTACCGAGAAATCAAGTGAGAGCACAGCATCCCTAGGGTCGAGCGGGAGCTTCGGATTTTGCGCCCCCCTCCCTATTGCTTATGGTGCCTTCCCTGGCCGTTATAAAGTAATTGCCAGTTGGGAACTCTGGTGCCTTTTCAAGACTGGTCCCTTCTCCTACCAGTGCCTACGTGTAATTTCTTCTGATCATTCACTCGTCGTGTATTTTGGGGGGACGGCGTCGGGGGCTGCGGCGCCGCAGACCCGTCGGTGGTGCGTGTGGGCTCTTCTGTGCCGGTCCCTTTGCTAAACGCGGTGTTGGAAGTCTAGCTCTGGACGTTATCAGAGCCAGCCACAAATGCCACATGAAAAGCAGCAAACATCCGGAGTGGTTTCCTGGAAGCCTTGCTGTTCTCAACACGAGAGATTTACGCAGGGGATTCGGGGGGGAGGGTGTGATTGGGGGGAATGACAAACAAGTTTCGCGAGTAAGAGCCTCGTAACACCCGCTGGTGTAGCCGGCCGGGTGCATTTGCGGTGCCCGGTCCAGGACCTCTGGGTTCCTGGCTGCTAACTGCACTCACGTCCCCGGGCCAGACTCGAGGCTCGGAAGGCTGGGCGAGGAAGCGACTAGCCCGGCAAGAAGCTGTGCCCGTGGCCACTTGGGGCCTTTGGCCAGCGGGCGCAGAGATTAACCCGGGTAGGTGACGAGCTGTGGCTCAGACCCGGGGCAGTCGGAGCCGCGCTGTTTCCCCGGGGCCCGGAGTGAGCAGGCGAAGACGGGGTGATTTCCTGCGGGCTGTTACGTTTTCGAAGCTCGGGAAGCGGGAGCCGGACGAAGGGCTTTCGTGTCGTTAGGGAAGGCCGCGGGCAAGCGGGCAGATCCGGGTTAGCTCCCGGGAGCGAGTCCTCGGGGGGCGGGGAGGGGAGCGCGCGCCGCCAGCCCAGGGAGGGCGCCGGGGAGGCCCGCCGCTCCGTAGACAATGGTATCCCCGGAACAAAGCACAACAATAAGGCCTTTGCATTTATAAATCGCGCCCCCGCGGCGGCCTCCGGGAGCCCGGCGGGAGGCGGCGTGCGGCGGCGGAGCGCGGCCGAGGCTCCGCACCCCCCCCCCCCCCCCAGGTAGGGCCGCGATGCCCGACGCCTCGCGTTCGCACGGCGCGCCCCGGCGCCCACCCGGCGGCGCCGCCGCGCGTCTGGGTGCCCGGCGCGTCTCCTCCCCGTCCCCCGGGCCAGTCCGCCGTGGGTCCGGGATGCGAGGCCGAAGGCCGCGGGCGAGATGGAAGGGGTGGGGAGGTGGCAGCGTCCCGGGGGGCAGCGGCCACCCGCTCGGCCGCCCCTCGTCGCCCCTTCCCGGGGTCAGGGCCCCACGGACCCGGCCGGCACCTGGCTCTCGGCCCCTGCCCCTGGGCTCTGCGCGCCTTCGCCGCGGGGGCCGAAAAAGGACGACGGCGAGAGGGCTTCGGCGCCGCCGGCGCCGCTGGAGGACGGGAGGCGTGCGTTTTGCTCTCACGCCCTCTCGCCGTGCCTCCGCCCGACTCCCTCCACCGCGCGCGGACCCCTCGAGGCCGCCGCCGAGCCCCGCCCTGGCAGCTGGCGACTCCTCGGTCGTAACCCAGTTCCCGCTTGGCTCCGCCTGGGGTTTGCACCGGCGAAGCAGGAAATGCGCTGTTCCCGGTGCACTTCCCTGCTCAGAAACTCGTCCGCGGGGTGTTTCTTAGATCCGCACCCCCTCCCGCCCCCAGCCTCCTCCGTAGTCCTGGTTGGAGTGTGGGCTCCTTCCCTTTATTCTCTGGCATGGAGAACCTCAGACCCCCTGGATTGGAAGGGGGGCGGCGTTTGGGGTGAAGGCAGAGCTGCCCCCCCCCCCCCGTTTTCCAGGCGCACACCGTCCTTCTGGCCCCTCCGTATCTGCCTTGCGACGTTAACGGGAATTTCAGTAGTGGCGTGGCTTCTGTGCATCCGCTTTTGCTGACCCACCCCCACCCTCCTCACACCTTAGAACAAGCCAGAGCTTCAACCCACCAGTCTTCCCGGCACCATGCCCACTGTGAGAGGGGCACTCACCCTCCCACCCGAGGGAGGGCGGTCATGGCTCCTGCCTCCGAGGAACGCACAATGCAGGACATTCGTCTTCCTCTCTGATTTATTCACTTCCCGCTGGATGTTCTGGGCCTGTTCTACTGTAATCGTTTGTGCCCGGCATGTGAAGGTGATGCCGACATCAGTAGGCCAAGTCTAGGAGAGGTAAGAGTTGCCTTTGCATCCAGAAAACGCTGCCAAGTTTCCCTAGTCAGCAGGGCTGGATTTGGGCAGGTGGTTGGTTAGGGCGAGGGGTGCGTTCTGTGGTCATGAAAGTGATCAAAGTTAATAGGTCATAGGACAGGCCACTCCTGACGGCGCTCATTACCACCAGCTCTTCTGTGCAGCTTGAGTCTTAAGCGTATCAGATTTTGAAAGGCGCCTGAGTGGACTTCCAAAGTTTCTTTTTTTTTTTTCATTAAAAAATTTTTTTTTTCATAAAAAAAATTAAAAATTTTTTTAACATTTATTAACTTTTAGAGAGAGAGAGACAGAGCATGAGCGAGGGAGGGGCAGAGAGAGAGGGAGACATAGAATCTGAAGCAGGCTCCAGGCTCTAAGCTGTCAGCACAGAGCCTGACATGGGGCTCGAACCCACCAACCATGAGATCATGACCTGAGCCAAGGTTGGATGCTTAAGCAACTGAGCCACCCAGGCTCCGGTTTCCGGTTTCCCTGGAGGGAGGCAGCCTTCGTTATTATCCCCATTTTTCAGACAAGGGGAAAGAGACTGAAGAAGCATAGGAAACTTGCTCCAGGTCACATGACAGGATGCTTGGGCCACCCTTGTTACCAGTGGTGGGTCTTGTTTTGAATTTCTTTCCGGGTCATCTCTCCAGCCGGTGAAGGGCCTGATGGTATTTGTAGGGACGAAATAATGATAGCAGACAGGTAGAGACGGACGAGGATTCTTGCACACAAGCTTCCGGTAGGGCCCCTAACCGGGTCGTGATCATTTTTTAAATATCAGAGATGCAGGGCTGTAACAAGAAAGCATTTGCATTCGGAAGATCTACAATTAGGAGTTTTTATTCTATCACGTAATCTGAGCCCTAGATGACATCTCATTTATTTTAGTGTCATTGAACAAATAGTATTTGAGTATTATATTTGTGTGTTGTGAACAAATTCTAATTTGGTTGGAAAAATGAAAACAATTCAAAGTTATGTGGGGATCAAGTTCAAATATAAGGTAGTTGAGGTCTTCAAAGCTCTACCTGTCTACTTCCATTCGCTCAGACTGAACAAAACTTAGTTAATTATATGAAATTCTTGGGGGGTCTTGTCACATATTAAGGTTTATGCTATTAGTCTCTAGACCTACTGCTGACCATGCCTTTAAGGCATAACAATGTATTCTGGAGCAGCTAGGTAAAATAAACTCTCTCCATTCTTACTGCTGTGTGGGAGAGTGATGGATGGCAAATATTAATCCTAATTACAAAGTGGAAAATTAAGGCACAGAGCAATTGGGCAATTTGCTTACTGCTTCCAAACCAGTCTAAAAGACAAGCGAATAATTTATTCTTTTCATCAACAAATAATTGTCAATGTATACTGGTACATTGACTGGTTATGGGCACAGATTTGGGAGTTGAACTGTTTGGGATTGAATTCACATTCTACAGTTTATCACCAGTTTATCTGGACATAGTACTTATCCTATAAGCCTCCTCTGTCAAATGGAATATAATTATAGTAATAACCTCAGAGAGTCTTATGAAGATGAAATGAGTTAATTGTCCATAAACTGCTTAGCATAGGGCCTGGGACATGGTAAGCCTTAACACAGGTATTTAATAATAAAATTTAAATTAATGCATGCTAGCATATGAAGGCATGGTGGGAGAATACATTTTATTTTAAACATTTATCTATTTAAGAGAGAGAGAGAGTGCGCAGGTGCAGGGGAGTGGCAGAGAGAGAGAGGGAGGGAGTGAATCCACACAGGTTCCAAGCTGTCAGCACAGAGCTGGACGGGGAGCTCAGTCCCACAAACCATGAGATCATAACCTGAGCCAAAATCAAGAGTCAGATGCTTTACTGACTGAGCCACCCAGGTGCCCTAGGAGAATAAATTTTATTTTATTATTTTTTTAAATCCCCAAATAGATACTCAGTGTATTTATTTATTTCTTTTTTAATATATGAAATTTATTGTCAAATTGGTTTCCATACAACACCCAGTGCTCATCCCAAAAGATGCCCTCTTCAATACCCATCACCCACTCTCCCCTCCCTCCCACCCCCCATCAACCCTCAGTTTGTTGAGAATAAATTTTAAAAAGCTACCATAGTACTGAAGGTAAATGCATTATTAACAACTAAAGAAATGTTTTCAAGAAAAACATAAATGGAATTTCATACTATTGTAGCATCTCTTACAACTAGTAATAAACAACATTGTCATGCTTTCATCAAAATTGTCTATTGGCAAATGTTTTGAGAGTTCTATAACCTATTGTGCATTTTACAATTACATGTGAATATGACATTTTAACTTTGGTGGTAAAAAAAAATATGTTTGTTTTATGCATGTCAACCTTCTGGAACTGTGTGAAGACTGGCAAGGAAAAAAATACATAGATTCATAAGACATTCAGTATTCTATTAGAAGATCTTTGAAATGCAGGGGCACGTGGGTAGCTCAGTGGGTTAAGCGTCCAACTTGCTCTTGGTTTCAGCCTAGGTCACGATCTCACGGTTTGTAAGATCGAGCCCCACGTCGGGCTCTGTGCTGACAGCTTGGAGCCTGTTTGGGATTCTCTCTCTCCCTCTCTCTCTGTCCACCCCCTCCCCCCGACTTGTGCACTCTCTCTCTTTCTCTCTTTCTCAATACATAAATAAACTTTGGGGGAAAAAAAAGGAAATCTTTGAAATGCAAAGAGACACCTTGCAACCAGTACTTATCTGGGTAGGACTAGATTGTTCTAAAGTCATAGAGACAAAGTTCAGTTTTGGTAACTATGCCTGTACATATATATTTAAAGGAAGAATGACCCCAAATGTACAAACCTTGCCTGGATCTTTCAGTGTAGCATAATGAAAAGATTCTCCAGTCTAGTTGTGGTTGTTCAGTAACTCGCCACTAGGTAAACAGTGAGTCAGTGACACTGCCTCCTCAATGTCCTCAAAAAGAGAAAAGGATACTACCTCATGTCGTCCCAACTTTTCCAGATAAAGAAAAGAACAAAAGTCACAAAGATTTTTACCAAGTAGAAGCACTGAGTGAAACTGTGAGTGTGTGTGGGTGTGCGTGTGTGTGTGCGTGTGTCCATGAATGTTTGGGTATATGTGTATTTACCAAAGGTTCTTTGTCAAAAAAAAAAAAAAAATTGAGTGTAATGGAAGTAGGAATTGTAGAGAGACTGCACTACTTTGGGCAATAATGGAATGCTGCTGTTTTTAGAGCAAAAGCTTTTTATTTTTTTAACTCATTACTATGCAGAAGGTCTCAGCTTTGATCCAGGGTAAAGCAGATGCTATTTTGATGAATTAAGACCATGGATTTACTGGATAACCATTATTTTAGTAAAGCTAATAGGTTATTTCAGTGGCTAATTTAAAACTGGAATTTGGAGTCAAATAGACAACTCTTTCTTTCTTACACTTTCTTTTTATGTAACATTTCCCTGCAACTCACCTGACATTGACAGTTAGGGCAGAAAGGGACTGCACAACCCACACCCTGCTTTTTTCCGAGTTCTTTATAATTACCCTAGTGAGAATTTGGGAACATGGAAATGTCTTGCCCAGGTAATTTCACATATTACGCTAATATAGGAAAGCACTTGTTACTTATGCACGTATATAAACACGCAGGTGCTCTTTTAAAATCATTTATTTTGAAATAACTTCAAACTTAGAAGTTGCAAGAATAGTATAAAAAACTGCATCACCGTCACTAAGACAATTTGGCAGCATTTTATCACTTTTGCTCCATTTCTGTCTAAATAAACAAGGACTTTTCCCCGCATTTACTTTAGCGGGGAAAGTACTCTGCCTTTCTAAAAATGTGTAATGTATAGAACAATATAAATATACAACACATATATTCGTTATCACTAACATATACCAATACATTCTGGATACTACATAACTATGTGATACATCAGTGTATTATGTTATATCTTATATAATAAAACATAGACACGTATGTCATTAGCCTTTTTCTGAACCGGTTAAGAGCAAAGTTGTGATGCAATGTCTCCCTCATTCTATGAAACACACTCCCATATGACCACCAAACAACCAAACAAATCAGGAAATAAACATCACTACCATCCATCTAAGCCCCACGCCCAACTCAAATTTTGCAAACTGCTCTAACAAACTCTCTTTTTTTTTTCTGGTCCAATGTTCAGTCCAGGATCACACATTGTATTTAGTTATTGTGTGTCTTCAGACTTCGGTTGGAAACAGTTCCTCGGTTCACGGTCTTTCTTGTCTCTTATAACCTTTATAGTTTTGAAGAATGCGGGGTTTTCATTCCCAAAAGATGTTCCGCGATGAAGTCTGTCTGCTATGGGCTCACATAACCTTGGTAGGAAATCTGCCCAAATGGGAATGTGCTCTTCTCAGGGAGGCTAGATGTCAGCCCATATCATCACTGGCGAATTAGCCTTAGTCACCTGATGACATTGATATCTGCCCAGTTTCTCCGCCTTCACATCATCCTTTTCCCCTGTGCAACTGAGAAGTGTTTTTTGTAGGGGGAGTTCTGCCATTATACTCCTATCGTACTCCTCCTCAAACCTCCACCCACCTGCCTTAGCATCCACTTAGATGGGTGACAAATGGTGGTTTTCTATTCCTATCATTTCTTCTATATTTATTTATTCTTTCTATTATACAGAAGTTTATCCACTTATTTATTTGTTTGTTTGTTTGTTTGTTTATTTATATCAGGATGGATTCATGGATTCCTTCTTTATTCATTGGATAGTCATCCTGAACTGGTGTTATTTGTTTGGCTGTTCAAGGTGTCGACATTTTGGTCAATGCAGATTTGGGCACCTTTCGAGCTGGCTCCTGTGTCCTTGGGCTATGTCCTTATCAGTCTTTGGCCATTTCCTTACTTTTGAGCATAACAAGATAGCCCAGGCTCATCTTGAACATCCCCTGCCTTAGCCCTGATTCAGTCATTTCTCCAAGGAGTCAAGGGCATCTTTCGGTGGAGGATGGCGTTTGGAAACCAGGATCTTGGTTGTCATAGATACCGGGGCACCACCGCTCCTGCATACACTGAGCAGACAGAGCTGGGAAACATGCATCCGCGTGTGCAAGTACATATACACATGTATCTACCGTATGTCCTTATCTACCTCTAAAATCTATTAAATTTTTTTTAACGTTTATTTATTTTTGAGACACAGACAGAGCATGAACGGGGGAGGGGCAGAGAGAGAGGGAGACACAGAACCCGAAGCAGGCTCCAGGCTCCGAGCCATCAGCCCAGAGCCCAACGCGGGGCTCGAACCCACGGACCGCGAGATCGTGACCTGAGCCGAAGTCGGACGCTTAACCGACTGAGCCACCCAGGTGCCCCAACCTCTAAAATCTATTAAAACCATGAGTTAATTGAGGATATCTCCAATGCCAATCCAACGTCTCAGAGTTCTTGCTAGCCCACTACCTTTCCATATTTGTAAATCCCTTTCCAAGAGTAAGACACCTGGTTCCCATTACCCTCGAGATATCTGCGTATTTGCTTGATGCAATCAGTCTTCTTACCGCTCCACCTGCCTTCTCTTGGCTCCCAGGCCCATAAATACCTCTGTATGAACTCCACTTGCCATGTTTAGAAGCAAGGGAAAGAAAGAATTACATGTTTCAATTTATGTGAAAATTATTCTAAGTATAAAAGGTGACCATAAAGCATAATATCAAAGCCTTCTTCTTCACTATCTTTACTCCCCAGCATATTCCTCAGGAATAACTTAAAAACAAAATTACAGGGGAGCCTGGGTGGCTCAGTCGGTTAAGCCTCTGACTTCAGCTCAGGTCATGATCTCCTGGTTCGTGAGTTCGAGCCCTGCGTCAGGCTCTGTGCTAACAGCTCAGAGCCTGGAACCTGCTGTGGATTCTGTGTCTCCCTCTCTCTCTGCCCCTCCCCTGCTTGTGCTCTCTCTCTCTCTCTCTCTCTCTCAAAAATAAATAAATAAATATTAAAAAAAATTACAAGACATTACTTTTGTTTGTTTCGAAGGAGGTCACCCATGCTTTTGGAACTACAAGATTGTACCTTTAAAACCAAAAAAACTAGGGGCACCTGGCTGGCTCACTCCATACAGCATGTGACTCTAGACCTTGGGGTTGTAAGTTCGAGCTCCATGTTGAGCTCAGAGATTACTTAAAAATAAAATATGAAAAAAATATATCCCTTGGGCTTTCCATCAGAGTTAAAGGAAAACTAGAGATGGGCTCGACCTAGGAGGATTTCTTTTACGAAAAACTCTAAGGAAGCAAGAGGGATAAGCGTTAAATAACATTTTCCAGAAGCGTTCATGGAATGTGTGGCCGCTTTGAGGAAATACTACATAAATATATTGCCTCTCCCTTCTGTCAGCCACACCCACACAGACATTACTCTTCATGATCTTACATGAAGAAAATAATGCATAACAAGGCAGATTTCACGACTTGCCCAAAGTGCAGAGGTTCACCAATCTCATTTACCCTGCTTCTATGCATGACTGAATTCCCATGAGTCGTTTCCATCTTCAGCATGAGAGAGAAAGTTTGGTGGAACAGTATTAAAACGAAGACCAGCCTCTGAGCCTCCAAACTGGGCTCAGCCCCCCCCCCCCAAACTGCATCTTCCATGGCTGCTTTCTCTCGGCATAGCTTGGAGCTGCCCTGCTAATCTCCTCTACCCCCCTCAACCTCCCCCCCCACCCCCACAACCCGCACAGTGAGCTGGTACAAGTTCAGTTGCAGTGGACAGCCCAGGGCTCACCCCAGGCTCGTCTCTGCTGGGCAAATCTTTTCTTCCTTTTCAGATCCGAAGGAGGAAAGTCTTACTGGGTTGTTTCTTCAGAAAACATGATGATCAAACATCCCAGAGCCAGAAGGGGCAGCCTCTAGTTAAGCGAAGACCGTAGGCATGAATGATTTAATGACGATGAATCAACTGGTTTGATCACTGTACGGAGTGAGACTTACAAAACATATGTAATAGACCAACTGAGTCGTGGAAGAGTTGTTCACACTGAACCTTTAATTCTTGCACAGTTTAAGTAGTTGAAGGGCTTATACTAGTCTGATTTTGCCATTACTTAGTTTATTCTATTTAACAGATGAATTACAGTAGCATATGTCTAAAGATGAGTAATGTTGGGGCGCCTGGGCGGCTCAGTTGGTTGAGCACCCACCTTCGGCTCAGGTCATAACCTCACTGTTTGTGAGTTCAGGCCCCATGTGGGGCTCTGTGCTGACAGGTCGGAGCCTGGAGCCTGCTTTGGATTCTGTCTCTCTCTGTCCCTCCCTTGCTCACACTCTGTCTCTCAAAAATAAATAAAAACATTATAAATTTAAAAAAAATAAAGGTAAGTAATGTAAATACTTTTCAACGCTTTTGGCTAGCAATTGATTTGGGTACCTTTTTTTTTAATTTTTTAATGTTTTTATTTATTTTTGAGACAGAGACAGAGCATGAGCAGGGGAGGGGCAGAGAGAGAGGGAGACACAGAATCGGAAGCAGGCTCCAGGCTCCAAGCTGTCAGCACAGAGCCCGACGCGGGGCTCGAACTCATACACCGCGAGATCATGACCTGAGCCGAAGTCGGACGCTCAACGGACTGAGCCACCCAGGCGCCGGGTACCTTTTAATAGTGAACACTTCCAATGCTTGAGCCTCGCGTATGATCACCAATCCCAGTTCAACCCTCTGGAGGCATCCTATCCATTGCGGTAGCCTATGCGGTCCCGCATAAACTAGCTCTTACCTCTCTCTCTAGTCCCACCTCTCTGCTCTGTGCCCCCATCACGATATTCTAGCCAACCAGCCTCTCCCTGTTCTTAAAATAGCCCAAGCTGCTTCCTCCTCGAAGCCTACATTCTCCTCCCTCTGCAATGGAACCAAAGCCCCCAATATTTTTTTATGGCGGGCTCCCTCATTGAATGATGACACCTAGTCTGAGACCATCCTACCTAAAGTAGCCAATGTCCGCCACCTCCCCAACAAACCTATCACACTCTGTTCTCTCACCTGCTTTATAATTTTATTATCGGCAGTCATCATATTTCATATTTCTCTGTTTGCCATCCATCCCTCTCCCCATTACAATGCCAGCTCCCTGAGACATTATCTGTGTTGTGCATTTTCCTGGATCCACTGTGCCCAGGACAGATGGTGACTGGCACATCAGGGGAACTCAGCAAGATTTGTTGAGCGAATGAATGATTGCCGGAGACTGAGCTCAGTCAGTAGAGGACTTCCCCGTGCCCTCAGTTGGACCAAAACTGGGGACACTTTTGACTGCTGGTTACTGGCTCACTAGTCATTTCCATGTCTTGTCATTTCTTTGACACACTCTTCCCCCTGAGAGCTTGCATTGCTTTCATTGAAGCCTCATGTGGTCGCTTTAAGAGAGAGGAATGCTCCCTATGGACGTGTAGTTCATTAACAGAGTATTATCTCACAGAGTAACTAAGAACTTTCAAAAGAAGGGTGATGGTTATAAGAGCCTCTAAATAATTTTGACTGATTAGGTATCTTAATCCAGTTGCCGGTTAATTGTGTTTGTTTGTGATTAAGAATATGATTTTCACCTCCCCCCGCCCCCTCCAGTCTCTCTGTCTTTGGAGAAAGCCAATCTGCCTGCCCTCTTCATATCTACAGCTAGCTCTTTGAAGGTGTTTGTTGAGGGGATGAGACCACAGCTATCACCTGGAGCCAGGAGCTGGGAAGAAGGAATCTCTACCAAGCCACCTGCAGGTTGACTAAGAAAGACCCCTACGCCCACAGCAAACAACAGCGAGATCTGAGGCCAGGAACCCCTCCCCACCCCCTCTCTCTACGCCCACGGCACTATTTCTGGGGAGAAAATGACCCCGTAGTCGAAAGGCTGATCTCAATGACGCGTTCTTGAAAGCACAGCTTCTCCAACCGTCTGTGGAGAAGGATCGGGTTTTTTCTTTATTGCCAACCTGTCGCACGTGGATACTTTCAGAACATGGTAAAAATGAATCGCTAGAAACGTGAAATGGCAAAGTCATGCAAAATACAAGCCCCGGTTTTTGGTTAAAAGGTTCATCTGATGTCCACCGAACTCTTGCATTGCTACCCCGACCTGCTCCCTTGCGAGATCTCTGTCTCTGCCCCGCAGGCTGGGCGGGACGGTGCCCTGTCCCACCCCACGGCACAGAGACCTCTGAGAGCCTCTCTCAGAAAACCCGGGACCTTAGAACAGCAGCCTTTTTCTCATCTTGCACTTTCAGGTTCCTAGTCCTTCTTTATTGTTTTCGTTAATTAATTAATTTGAGAAAGAGAGAGAGAGCGAGAGAGGGAGAGAGGGAGAGAGAGAATCCCAAGCAGGCTCCACACTCAGCACAGAGCCCGAACCGGAGCTCGATCCCATGACCCTGGGATCACGACCTGAGCCCAAGTCAGGAGTTGGACACTGAAGTGTCGGAGTCACCCAGGCTCCCCTTTCTTTATTCTTTTCAAAGGAGGTAACAAATTGACTATAAACGTGATACTAGATGAAAACCTCTATCGCTACTAAGCGCCAAATCAACCACCCCCCTTGTTGACATTATTTACTGTGGCACGAGGAGGCTGCGTGTTGTGGTGGGTAGAGACAGGAAAGCATTCAGCCTCCCTGCCCAGATTTAGTGTGGACGTAGAAGGACTAAAAGGCCTGGACGGCAAACTCTAGCAAGGACGAAAGGGAGAATTAGGTTAACCTAACCTTCTGATGGCCTGCTTCTAAGTCACAGGTGTGAATTCTTTCTCCTGCTGCCAAATTGAAGCCTATATGATTAACCGATAGATACTCCTACATATCATCTATATAAATTACATGTATATATTTAATTTCTTCTGTTTTACCAATGAAGAAACTTTCGCGACGTTTCTAATAGCCAATCTGGGGAATCAAAGGGTGTAGTCCTTTCCCTAAGGCATTTGGAGCTGTGACAACGCACATGCATGTAACGAATGGCCTAGGCTCACCCCACGACTTGTGAGGTGCCTTTGTCTTTCTAATGAGATTAGACTTTGGAGGCAAACTCTCCACACCATCCCCCACTCATCTAACTTCTAACTACAACCCGGAGTCCTGGCTGTCACAAGGCCCCTCGGGTCCCATCTTCCTTTTGTTCCCATCACCATCAACAAAGAGCTGTGGTCACAAGTTTCTGTGTATGGGAGATATTTACATGTAATAACATTGATTCATTGTTTGTACCTCTTAACACATTGCTGCCATACTAAGGCCTTCGTTCAGACGGAGGGTTTGCAATTGTTCATTGGGGAGAAATTGCATTTTCCAGGCAGACACTGAACTGTTCATCCAAAATGCTTTCCATTCTAAGTTGCATTTAGCAGTAGGCTTAAAGCTGCTTAAATGGTGGAGTCACATTCCCTCAGTTTTACATTTCTTTTTTTTTTTTTTTTTAACGTTTAGCTTTGAGAGACTGAGCACAAGCAGAGGAGGGGCAGAGAGAGAGAGGGAGACAGAGAGAGAATCTGAAGCAGGCTCCGCGCTGTCAGCTCAAAGCCCTACTTGGGGCTCAAACCCATAGACTGTGTGAGATCATGACCTGAGCCGAAGTTGGATGCTCAACCGACTGAGCCACCCGGGGGCCCCCATGTTTTAATTTCTTAAAAGTTTTTATTTAAGAGGCCCCCGGGTGGCTCACTCAGTTAAACATCTGACTCTTGATTTCAGTTCAGGTCATGATCTCAGTGCTCATGGTTCGAGCCCCACATGGGGCTCTGCACTGACCACACAGGGACGGCTTGGCATTCCCTGTCTCCCTCACTTTCTGCCCTCCCTCTCTCTCCCTCTTTCTCAAAAATAAATAAACATTTAAAAATAAAGTTTTTATTTAAATTCCAGTTAGTTAAGATACAGTGTCCTATTAGTTTCAGATGTACAATATGGTGAATCACCACTTCCATACATCACCCAGTGCTCATCATGGCAAGTGCCCTCCAATAGGCAAGTGCCATTGCCTATTTCAGCCAGCCCCCACCCACCTCCCTCCTGGTATGTAAGTTCATTTTTTTTTTAAAAGGGGATACTGCATTTTAAAGCACATGAATGAGGAAAAGCCCTTTGTCGTTTTGCAAAATACAAGAATTCATATTTATACTTCGCACTCTGCAAAGTATTTTTATATACATACTTCAAATTCATCTTCAAAATAACCCTACCACTTAGATATTCATACTGCTTCCTCCCCCCCCCCCCCCGCCCCCACAAAAAGAAAATGAAGTTCAGAGAGATAAAACGATCCCCCAGAGTCACAAATCTGGGAAGGACTGGATCCTTCGATTTCACAGTTTATGCTTTTTCTACTGCTCCACACTGTTAACACGGTTTCTCACGTGTAAAAAGGCCATTTCCACCATTTCCCTGCTGGCCTGTGTGTCATTCTCCCAGGGCTTGAAGGACTCTGGTTGCCTTCGATTACTGTGAGCACTCCAGCCTGGCTTGAACACTTAGGTCAACATGCTTTTCATTCAGTATTTTTGTAGTGATACTTTCTATCCATAGACTAATGTGGTAACACAGTGTCCTAAACTTAGCTTCCCATTATGGACTCCAAGGGTAGCATGCTCCCAGTGTGTCTCCCAGACTCCTCCCGAGGGCCTGGGGAATCTGTATTACAAGCCTTCCCGTGGTCCTCTTCCTGAGGAAGAACACTGCTAACATAGTAAGGTGTTAATGATATGATAGAATTGTGCCAACATAGAGGAAAATCGTAATGTGTGCCAGTTTAAATGTATGGTAGGTACCCTGAATACTATTATTCCTAAAAAACCAACAAGCAAAACATGTACCTTAGGCTCTTAGGCCTGGCTTATTTGTAAAATAATAAAACTCCAGAACAAACTATCTTCTTAACTTCATCTTACTACTTTTCCCATATAACAGACGTTGCCTGGGCCACCTTTAATGTCTTTTTGCCAAAGGGGAAAAATTAGGACTCAAGTTTTTCTTCAGCTACATCCCTTTCTGTGATCCTGTAGTGGCTTCCTCCCAGAAAGAGTTGACTATTTATGTCTTCCGTGGCGATCTTTCAAAAACTTTTAAAAACTTTATTCATTTGTTTAAGTAATCTCTACACCCAACGTGGGGCTGGAACTCACGGCCCTGAGATCACCAGTCGCATGCCCTTCTAACGGAGCCAGCCAGGCACCCTGCTACTTTTCAAAATTTTGCTAACAGAGTACAGACCCCAGTATATTGCAGTTGGTTATTTTTGTTAAAATTGACCACTGTTCAGATGCCTCTTTATACCACTTTATACCTCCTTATACCACTTTTGGACACAAAGTAAAGTGCTTAATAAATACTAGTTAATTATCATCACAATTTGATAAGAATGGTGGAAAAGGGGTTGGCATCTTTTTGGCTTTCTCAAATCCTATTTCTTGTGTATTGTGTTCAGTTCATTTCACTTGCTAGAGTCTTACTTACGCTTTCGTGTATTTCTGGGCTCATGCAAAAAGAATCATTTGGCCTGTATCAAATACATATCTATCCCTGAAATTTCAAGACATTTTTTTAATGTTTATTTATTTTGGAGACAGAGAGACAGAGCATGAGCGGGGAAGGGGCAGAGAGAGAGGGAGACAGAGAATCTGAAACAGACTCCAGGCTCTGAGCTGTCAGCACAGAGCCCGATGTGGGGCTTGAACCCACGAACCGCAAAATCACGACCTGAGCCGAAGTCAGACGCTCAACCAACTGAGCCAGCCAGGCACCCCAAAATTTCAAGTAATTTTAAGAATGTTCAAAATGACAATCCAAATTATTTATAAGCAATCACAGACCATTCATACATAAATAGAATTTTTTTTACTGTTGTATTGCTGCAGGAACGAAGACATTGAAACCCACTAACATTTAGTTAAAATAGATGAATTTGGATAAAGGAAAAACGGATTTTTGTGTAAGTTTTTAGTAACCCTCTGTAAGTTTTCAAAATTAGTCACAGATGAAAAGGTTTTCTTCAAAGGACCACATACCGCATGATTCCATTTATTTGAGGGGTACAGAGTGGGCAAATTCACAGACAGAAAATAGATGACCAGTTGCTTGGGCTGGGGGTACAGAGAAACCGGGGTGATGGCTAAAAGGGTTAGGGCTTCTTTGTAGGGTGATGGAGTGCTGTAAACTTGATTGAGGGGATGACCACACAGTTCTGAGTTTGCTAATAACCACTCAATGGTACATTTGAAATGGGTGAATCGTATAGTATGTCAATCATAACAGTAAAACTGCTATTTTAAAAAATTAGAAATCAGGGGCGCCTGGGTGGCTCAGTCTGTTAAGCATCCAACTTCAGCTCTGGTCATGATCTCGCGGTTCATGGGTTCGAGCCACATATCCTGCTCTGTGCTGACAGCTCAGAGCCTGGAGCCTGCTTTGGATTCTGTGTCCTCCTCTCCCTCTGCCCCTTCCCCTGCTCGTGCTCTGTCTGTCTCTCTCTCTCTCTCTCACTCTCTCAAAAATAAACATTAAAAAAATTAAAAATATTAGAAATCAGAGACAATCTGGAAAAGACACAGATATTAAAAGTTTTGTTTGAAATTGAAACCTGGTTGGAGGATAACAGACACTAGAGTTGCACCAATCAGGATATTATTCCTTCCCTATTCCCCTGCACCACCACTACCCCCACCCCATCCCCCCACAAGCTCATTTCCACATTAGCAGTAAATGAATTAGCTTCTCTTCCATAGTAGTTAATAGAAAAATGTTCTAGCACATAAACTAATGGATTTATGATTAGTCATAGGACAATTTTAACATCTGACAAGTTTGATTTTAAACCTGATTTATTATTTTATGTCTTATTTCCAACTTGACTTTATAGTTACTTTTGAAAGAATCTTGCTTAAAGCATTGTACAAATCTACCTCAGAATCCTAAATGAGGTGTTTCCTCTCTTTCCACCTTCCTGCCTGGAATGGGTAAAATGAGTTTTCATCCTCTCTTTCTCACTCTCATTTAAATTAAATGGCAATTAAAGTTTATGGCTGGAATACTGATGAACTTTGAAAAAAGGAGAAAAAAAAGATAAGTTTACCTTATGTTGATCAAGTTCAAAACGACACTAGAGTAACAGTAAGATGGGAAGAAAGTTTCAACACACAACCCTTCTCCGTTTTCCTAATACGTGTTGGTTGTATATGTTTACCGGGTATGCTCTTGCTTGTTCATTTGGGAACTTGATAACATATTCCAGAAAAATTCAGCATCACGCTCAGTGGTATTAAATAAGGTTGGGGATTGCATGAACTTGAAAAATATTTGTGTAGGAGAAAATTCTCATCCGTAGTCAATACGTTATCCTCTTAAATAATTTTCACAAAGGGATTTAAAAGGCACATGACCATGTTCTGTGCAAAAATGCATTCTCTAGTTTTCCGAGGACTCAAAATGATGAAGAAAAGCCTTCTTTGTCTACACATTGAGCTGTACCCTAACCAGACGGCTTTCAGATTTAAGCATGAGTGGCAACATGGCTTGCTTGATGTGGCAATCGCTGGAGTTCTCGGTCAGTGCAAGACCCCACTGCCAGTTCTCTGCGAAGCAAGGCATCACGGCTGTGGGTCAGGGCGGCCTCAGCTACCACACTGAGGGTTAGCAAACGATTTTACCAGCTGCCGTTTAAACATCTTATTTGTCCTTCCTGCCTCAAAGAGGAATATTTTTCTAAAATTGATTGTGGTAGGTTTTCTGTCTGGAAACATTTGCCTAGAGAAGACAGAGTTCTTCTAGTTGTAAGCAATAGACGGAGGGCTTACTATTCAGTTCTTAAATCTGTGGGTTTTTCTACCAAAACAAGGAGTCGATTGCAGTCAGAATGCAGCACGGTTACTCGTTTTTGATTCTCTTATCACCCCACCCTTCGGGGAACTTAGTCATTTTTATTTGGGGCCAGGAAAAAAGGAGGTTGCAGCCTTGTAAAAGAATCAAACTTCCTGATAGCTGACTGGATGATTTACCTGTGCCCACTTTAACCTAGTTATGATCTCCCCACACAAAGGGAATTCTCTACAGCTAGAGAACCAGATAATCCCTAACCTAAACTGAAAAATGTTGTGAACAAAATTTAAGATCCAAGGGAAGATATATTTGATATATTCCTTTTATGGTTCCCAAACAGAACAAACAAGCCGGCAGAAAACATCCACGATGAAAAATTTGAGGCTGAAATTGTGTCTCTACCATCCTGATCATTCATATGTGCTCAGATACACACATTCTCTCCATTTCTGATTTTACATAGTCAATTGGTGCAAGCGAGTTAAATAATTGTTATTCTCTATGCTGCTCTGATTACTCCGCTATTTTAACCTTCTAGTGAATTTCAGAAGACACGGCCTCTTCATGTTGTCGGTTAATATATTTAAGTCGGATGAGGTAAATATCAGTACAGCAAAATTCTGTTCTGTGATATCAACTACACTCAATAACTCTTTGTTCTAGTTTACAGTCCCAGTTTGAATTCTGACTCCCGAGAGGCAGAGAAATTTTCTAGAAAGGCCAAGTCATTGAATTTTACTTGCAATCGGCTTTACGTGGGGACACTTGTTCATTCCACAAATCAATCACAAAGTATTCGTTAGTAGAAGGAATCCCCCAAATATCTAACAAAATGTCATCTGTTACCAAAATCATTAATTCTATTTGAAATAAATGCATTTCTCTTAGTAAACACACACACACACACACACACACGCACAACACCCCTTGGAATTTTAGAATCTCGTCATTTTGTTGACCTACTTTTTTACACTGGAATTACTTTATTAAGTTAGATCAAACACAGGCTCTTTGCCTCAACTAAATGGACGTGCTAAACTGGCTCCAGAGTTGATTTGTGGAACTCATTATGGACTTCACAAAGTGTTCAAGGTTGCTTTTCAATTTGTTTCAGCCAGAATCAATAAATCTCTCACCTGGTTTCTTTGCAGCACGTATTGTACTGGTTAATCATGTATATACTCAGCACAGCACGTTAGACCCGGAGAGGGCTTTCGGATGGGAGCCAACTTGTAACTACCATGCTGTTGAAATGCAAAAACAAAGGAAAACTGCTTCTGTTTATTATTAAGGTGTGAGTGAACTAAGAGCCATAAATAATCTTGCTGGCCAGTTTCCAGGACCAGAAGAAGGAAAGAGAAAGAGAGAAGGAGAGGGAGAGAGAGAAGGAAGGAGAGAAAACTAACTTATGAAATTGCTTTGTTGAAGCATCTCAACATTTAGAAAGCTCTTAATGGGGAGTCCCAAGTGTCCAACAAGGAGAGGAGAAGTAGTTGACTCTACAAATACGGAACTGAGCTATCTTATTTACGTACACTTACATAATATTGTAAGAGACGGCACGAAATCCTATTCAGAGACTACATATTCAACTTTAAATTTATGTTGGTGAATATAGAAGAGCTCTAGCAAAGAAAACTTTAAAATATCATCTTGACGGGGACCTCTTTCATGCTATTTCATTTCTCTCTTCTCTGGACCCTGTTTATATACAGAACTAAGCTTCGAGATTCTAGCTAACTATGGATGGATGTATTGTGTGCTCCAGGGGCCCCCGATCAACCTAGCTTTGTCCCAACTGAGTCAGGACATTGCTTTGGGCCTGGGCTCCATCTCGTTGGGCTGTGCCCCTAATAGCTGTATGGCTCTGGGCTAATCATCTCATTTCTTCTTCCATAAAATGAGAGGATTGCCCAAGATTACTCTTGAGTGCCTCTCAGCTTACACATTCTAGGATTCTGTAATTCTCCATATGGCAACGAGATTTCAAAACTCCTACCTCTCTGATGAAGTAGGGAAGTAAAATATTTCTAAACCTACACCTGCTAGTCTGCATAAAAAGCACCTGGGGGTATGGTAGGTTTGAGGTAACTTGCATTAATCTGCATTTTTACCAAGCAGCCGAGGAAATTCTCACCTGGATGGTTCTTAAGACCTGGCTTGGAGAAGCCTTGCCTTGGGGATTCTTTAAGCTTCTAATGCAGAAAAGACTGTGAAAATCAAGACTTTTTAAATGATTTTTACCTCCGGGTCACTTTAACATTCTGAATGAAAATAACAGCTTGTGCATTTAGGAAATTAACATATATAAAAGACAATCCCAGGAAGAGGGATAGTAGTCATAGCTGGGGGACAATTTCAAGATTTCAGCTACTAGTTCATGTTGCCCGTTGCAAAGAATGAGTGGAGATAGAGGATTGTAAGAACAATGTCTCTGTTTTCAATTTTAGTGGAAATTACTGTAGCAAAATAAATGTTCAAGCTATAAAGCACTGTAATAACCTCACAGTCACTAAATATAAACGAATTATTTTGTATGCCTTAGTACCATGAAGGGTGTTTGGCATTTCTCTTTTGAGCTTTATTCACTTTATTTTCATCAGTCTCACAGCTTAATGACGGCGAATCTAGTATTGACCCATCCACTCTCTTTTTTTTTTAACAACAGTTTTTTTTTTTTTTTTTGAAATATGTTTCACAGATTCTACAATTCACCCTTTCAAAATGTGTAATTCGGTGGCTTTTAGTATACTCACAGGTACCTGTGGATTACTAAATTACTAATTAGAATTACTAATTAACCAGAGTCAATTTTAAAATGTTTTCATCACCCCAAAAAGAAGCTTTTGGCGGTCTCCTCTCATTTCCCCCCAGACCTCCATAATCCCAGGAAATCACCAACGACTTCTGTCTCTCTCTAGCTTCGCCCGTTTGGGACATTTCATACAGATGGAATCATACACTCTGTGCTCTTTTGTGGCTGGTTTCCCTTGCTTAGCAAGGCTCATCCAGGTTGTAGCCTGGATCGGTGACTTCATTTATTTCTCCGGTTGATTAATTACCTTGTAGGGGTGCGCTACATTTTACTTATCCACTCATCAGCTAATAGATACGTGGGTTGTTTCTGTTTGGGGGCTCTTGTGAATAATGCTGCTATGCACATTTGTATGCAAGTTTTTATGCAGACTCATATTTTCATTTTTCTTGGGCTGGAATTGCTAGACCGTATGGTAACTATATTTAACCATGTGAGGAACCTGCTGAAGTGTTTCCCAAAGTGGTTGCACCATTTTAAAATCTCACCAGCAACGTCCGAGAGTTGCAATTGCTTACATCTTCGCCAATGCTTGTTATTAGCAGTCTTTTTTTTTAATGTTTATTTCTTTTTGAGAGAGATAGAGAGTGTGTGAGCAGGGGAGGGCAGAGAGAGAGGGGGACAGAAGAGCTCAAGCAGGCTCTGTGCTGACAGCAGAGAGCCCAGTTCCCGGCTGGAACTCACAAGCCACGAAATCGTGACCTGAGCCTAAGTAGGACGCTTAACCAACTCAGCCACCCAGGCGCCCCTTATTAGCGGTCTTTTTGATTAATGCCATCGTAGTGGGTATACACCATCATCTCATTATGGTTTTGATTTGCATTTCCCTGATGAGTAATGATGTTGAGGATCTTTTCATGTGCTTATTGGCGGTTTGTATGTCTTCCTTGGAGAAATGTCTATTCGAACTCTTAAGCCCCGTTTGAAATTGGGTTGTCTTTTGATTATTGAGTTGCCAGAATTCTGTTTATATTCTAGGTACAATTCCCTTGTCAGATATATGACTTGCAAACGGTTCTCCCTGGAAGCGTGGAAGTTGTTCCTTTTGATGTGTGTTTTGTGTATTTTTTCCATTGGTTGCTTGTGCTTTTGGTGTCAAAAATCAGAAAACTTTCCCTAAACCAAGATCATGAACACTTATGCCTATGTTTCCTTTCGTGAATTTTATAGTTTCAGCTCTTACATTTCTGTTTGATCCATTTTTTTAGGATTTTATCTATTTTTCATTGTGGTAAAATACACATAACAAAACGGACCATTTTAACCATTAAGCTCAGTGGTGAACTTAACCATTAAGTTCAGCAAGCATACAGTTCAGTGGTGTTGAGTACATCCACGTTGCTGTGCAACTCTTTTCAATCTGCCAAACTAAAATTCCCTAACCATGACATACGCCCGTCTCCCTCTCAGCCCCTGGCCGCCAGCATCCTGCTTTCTGTTCTATGAACTTGACTACCTCCTAAATGAAGCTTATTTCACTTAGCATAACACTCTCAAAGTTCACCCATGTTGTAGCATGTGTCAGAACTTCCTGCCTTTTTAAGGCTGAATAAATACTGTATCGTATGTATATGCCACATTTTGTTTAGGTGTTTAGCCATTTTTTTAGTTAATTATGGCGGTCTATGGTGTGAGGTAGGGTCCAACTCTATTCGTTCCGTGCGGAAATCCAGCTGTCTCAGCACCATTGGTGGCCCATTTTGCCCTAGCACAGAGAAGTAATTGTATTTAAATAGCGTTATTATTTCAAAGTCTTGGATGTCAGGGGAGAAACAATCCAAAGACTGTATTAAAAGATACACTGTACAGTCAGGGCACGTTGTGTTGTGGGTGACAACAGCATTTCAAGACGAGGTATAAAAAGGAAAATATGAAGATGCCATGTCATTGTTTGTTCCTCATACTCTAGATCTTTCTACCGTTTTCCGTTTACTATTGAAAAGTAAACTGTCCCTGCATGTGCTGCTTTAAGGGAATTGTGAAACTGAATAACACAAACCATAACTTAAAATAACTCAATTTGTATCATCATCATCATCAATATTTAAATACAACAGTTATCGTAAAGCACGCGTATGGACATATGAATTGGAAACAATCATCAAAATCACTTCTATTTCCACTTTGGTGGGAACGTCAGTCGCCAAGAATCCATATATACTTAACTACCAATAGGTGGCGCTAGACATTTAGTCAGAATTTCATTCCTTTTTACGTGTGTCCCGAGAAAGTGTCCCACTGGGAAAGAGACACGGTCTCTGGCGGGGACCTAAATAAAATCTTTGGGAGCAAATGGACTCTTTTCAATTAAACTGATACCTTCTTCTTCTTCTTCCTGCTATTCAGGGGGCCCTTCAGGTCTAGGATGTAATCAAACCCTCTGGAATCCATCGAGAAAAAGCCAGGAAAACTTCGAGCCAGGGACACTTTGGAGGGGTTTTTCTTTATTTCTGTAAGACTTAAAAGAAAGCAAATGTAACGACAGCAGCGAGAGATCTACATCTGACTCCAGGTTAGATAGTTACAGAACCAAATGATTGAGAACAGGACAGAACTCAGTCACTTGTATGTATTGCTTATATTTTTATAGCAGTTGTTAACTTGACCACCGGTAGATTAAATATTACGTATACATATATATATGTATATATATGTATATGTGTATATATATATATATATCTGTATAAACACACATAACCTATTGATTGTTGTTACATTAACATTGAAAACAATTTAAAAACTGACTTTCTACATTAAAAACCTACACATTATGGCAATATTATATATTGAGCAACTTCATTTTTATTTGTGATGCTTTATACCATTGACGGTTTGTACCTTATTTCAAACAAGCAAGCCCCATGCTATCATTCAATCTGACCTACAAAAAAAGTATAATATGGAAGATAAAGCCACAAAACAGATAACCCTGTACTCTACAACCCATCCCTAGAGTATGTTCACCTCTTTTTGTAAATTTCTTGGCTTTGGATAAACGTGCGAGAATATGAGAATTGTCCCAGGGTCCTGAACCTTTCGTTCTAGAACCTCACCTTTGTCCTAGATCAGTCCAGCTTTGCCAGGCTTTTTTTTTTTTTTTTTTAAACCTTTTCTTAGCTTCTGTGAAAAAGAGCAAACTTTCTTTACATAACAGCATCCTTAGTGAGGGTAAAACTCTTGCATTTTTTATGTCGTCTTTCCTGAAGTACAACTTACTACTGTGGTAGATGTCCCCCCTGCCCCCATTTGGAATATTTTCAGGCATAGCCTCCTACAGTAGAACGTATCCACTATGCTTGTTCCACTACACGGAAAATATATGGATAGAATGAGCAAAATGTTTTTTAACAGTTCCAGATAATGCAATACACGAAATTTCTTTACATTTTTTCCCTTCCAGTGATAAAAGCTAAACATTTAAAATTTCAAATGAATTAAATTCCCGTCAAACACACTGCGATTTTATTGGTTCATTTAAAATTGCATTGGTTGGGGCGCCTGGGTGGCGCAGTCGGTTAAGCGTCCGACATCAGCCAGGTCACGATCTCGCGGTCCGTGAGTTCGAGCCCCGCGTCGGGCTCTGGGCTGATGGCTCGGAGCCTGGAGCCTGTTTCCGATTCTGTGTCTCCCTCTCTCTCTGCCCCTCCCCCGTTCATGCTCTGTCTCTCTCTGTCCCAAAAATAAATAAAAAACGTTGAAAAAAAAAATTAAAAAAAAAAAAATAAAATAAAATAAAATTGCATTGGTTCATTTTAAATTTACTTCACATGACTTTCACATTTACTTTTTAATTTTACTTCACATTAATTCAGTTTAATTTACTTTACATTTTTAATGTACTAAACTTTGCAATTTAGGTATGTTAATTTATTTAGCATTTATAAGGAACCATTGTTGGGGCCCTGGGTGGCTCAGTGGGTTAAACGTCTGACTTCAGCTCAGGTCATGATCTTGCAGTCCGTGAGTTCAAGCCCCGCCCCAGGCTCTGTGCTGACAACTCAGAGCCCGGAGCCTGCTTCTGATTCTGTGTCTCCCTCTCTCAACCCCTCCCCCCGTCAGGCTCTGTCTCTCTCCCTCTCAAAAAATGAATAAATGTTAAAAAAAAAATAAAAAATAAATAAAAGACACTATTGTCCTTCTTGGCAGGACTCCATTGGACGCCAAATATACTTACATTTTTATCACACCCCAGGGAACTACTTGAAGGAGAGCTTTTGGTATGCTGGCTAAATTCACATGATTGTTAGTGTTTTTCAAAGTAGGGTTCCTGGGCCTTAGGAAACCTCAAGACATTCTTGGAGATCTATGGATTTTCTAAGCAATTTAATAGTTTTTGTTTTCGATTGCTTAAAATATATACATATGTGTGTGTGTGTGTGTGTGTATATACATATGTATATTATATATATCGTGAAGATAACCACCTCATAACCAATCATTGACAGTTTCAGTTTCCGTGCTCAGACTGCATTCAGACTGGATTAAGCAATACTACTTTAAACACTAGGAAAA
Organism: Lynx canadensis; assembly: GCF_007474595.2. Lineage (NCBI taxonomy): Eukaryota > Metazoa > Chordata > Mammalia > Carnivora > Felidae > Lynx > Lynx canadensis. The sequence goes on from NC_044320.2 coordinate 76,444,722, forward strand.
AAAAGAAACTGGGTGGGGCCGTGGAGCTCGGAGCCCTGTTAGTAATGCTTTGTTGCTGCTTGGAATCACACTCCTTTAGGTTTTCAAATACGATTTACATGATGCTTAGTATTTTCTAAACATCGTGTAAACTTTCCCAATTTAAAATGAGGCTGGGATACCATAAATTTTTAAAAAGAATTCCATTTCAAAGAGTTGACATTTCTTAAAATGTCAGCGTCTTGAGGATGATCGTTTCTATGCAAATTTTATTTCACCTACATAACAGGTGTGGTGAACCTAGCATTTCTAGTACCTGAATCGGAAACTTCACCGTGGAAAGGGCTACAGGGAGCGTGTTCCTAAAATCGGTACCAAAAATGTATTCGTCAGCTAGAATGAAATGTGCTGCGTAATGTTCTGTTGGTGAAAGTTGTGGTATTTAAGATAAGCAGGGATTGGAAGGATTACCTGGGCCTTCTGCTCTGCGTGCGGAAGTGATCGGATTTGGATCCCTTTTTCGGAGCCTTGGGGCTGAGTAGAAAAAGAATACTGTGTGCGTGCCATACATCAGTGAATAACTCAGGGAGGTCTGGGACCGGGATCTCTCAGCAAACATTAGCACATCAGCACAGAATAATCTTGATTTTCAGTGGTGTGTTTGTTCCCGTGCTTTCATTTTAGAATCTCAGATGAGAGACTGTGGGCCAGCAGAAGGAGTCATCCCACCGTGGTGATCTTCCCATCAGCATACAATTGTACCCGCAGGGCACTCGGGCTATCATGCTGGCTTTCTTTGGACTGAGGTGTTCTGAGGACAGAGAGGGAAGCTTTCCCTGGGCATAAAAGATCAGAAGGTATGATTGTTTTAAATGTAGGTGCTAAATGTTCACGCATTCGGCAGAATTTGGCCCAAGATTTGCCCCTGACTACCTGCGAAATCACTGGAAGCTGTTCACGTTCGTCAGAAGGGCCCATCAGTTGGTGGAGGACCGTATGGCTGTAGGTCAACAGGCTCGTCACAGAAGAGTGAAGCCAAAAGTCCATTAAAGCGGGAAGGAGCGTGCATTTTCTTTGTCACATCAACTTGAATTTTACATTAAGTAATAGAAAGACCGTAAACAACCACACTTCAATTCAGTGTCAGTAGTTTTTAGAGCTGCATGGATTTCAGGATTGTGGATAAAAAAAAATGGTGGACTTCTATAAGTTCCACTACTTTAATATTAGTTACATCCTTGGAAAGAATTACTTCGTGGTATCTCAGGATAGCAATTCATAAATTGAGGAGTGACATATCGTGCGGATTCAGCCACCTGATGTCATTCACAATGCGGTGAATTGCCTAAAACTTCCAAAGAGGAAGGTTTTTCGAGTGCTAGCCACAACAATCAAATCTGGCTAAGTTAAGCAAAAAAGGAATGGATCAGAGGAATGTGGGTGACTAAAAAATCCTGAAGGACGGGCGCCTGGGTGGCGCAGTCAGTTAAGCGTCTGACTTCAGCCAGGTCACGATCTCGAGGTCCATGAGTTCGAGCCCCGCGTCAGGCTCTGGGCTGATGGCTCGGAGCCTGGAGCCTGTTTCTGATTCTGTGTCCCCCTCTCTCTCTGCCCCTCCCCCGTTCATGCTCTGTCTCTCTCTGTCCCAAAAATAAATAAAAAAACGTTGAAAAAAAATTAAAAAAAAAAATCCTGAAGGACAGGCTGAACCATCAGGAGGGATAGACACTGGAGAAGCAGAGGAAACAGGGTTAATGGGGGAGAACTGGGTCTTGTTATTCTAGCCAAGATGGAGAGTCTGGGTGGAGGGTTAAGAGGAGGGAGGGCCTGAAATCCGATTTCGGCCACCCACCCCAGCAGGGTGCCAGCACCTGGCCGGTAGGTGGAGATGGGGTGATTTCTATCCCTCCGTCAGTCATTCTTTCTGTCCTGTAAGAAGCAACCCACTTCTGGTATTTCCAGTCTTAATCGATAATGCATTATGAACTCAGAGGGAAAGGAGCCAATGAAAGAGGAATGAGTATCATTCACAGAACCTAATGTTTCATTTCTAATCTTGGCCTGCTGTTTATATACTGTGTGTGTCTGAGCCTCTCGTCTTTGAAACAAGTAATAATGGTGCTCGCTTAATAGGGCTGGGGTGACCTTCACTGTGATGGTGGGCGCAAAGCACTTGGAACAGAGGCCTCTGTAATGCCCACCAGTGTTGGTCCTTCTGTGCACTTACGCTGACCCTAATGTTAACCGTGGCAGATTTCAAACTAAACATCTAACACACAGGGTAAACCTTCAAGTCATTCTGTCGTATCCTTAGCTACCCTTTGGAGGGAAAGCTGTTCCCAAGGTAAACACAGCAAACAGGCGAATGAATAGGTCCACATCAAAGCCGCTCTGGGAGAAGTGGTCTGCTACAGGGGCTGGTTAAAGTATCACTAAGAGGCTCTCCGAGGGCACGGTTTCTTTCATTCCTTCCTTCCTTTCTTCCTTTTTTCCTCCCTTCCTTCCTTCCTTCTTTCTGTACATTCCACTTCCAAAGGCTTGCTTGGGCTCACCAATGCTGGGAACACTTGGAGCTTAGAAGTTTATATTTCAGATGTGCTTCAAGATAGTGCTAACTGATTCCCTTCCTTTGAATATTATCAGTTATTTCACTAAAATAAAATAACCTGGTAAAAGATATAGATATAGATATAGATATAGATATTTATTTATTTAAATATGTGCTCCTCTATATTGGGGGGGAAAAACCTACACCACAAGACGAGAAAGAAAACACACGTTCTGAAAACATGCAAATATGTCAGGAGAGCGGTGGCGAATTTGAACGGGTAAGAATCACTTATAGGGAAATTCATTCCAGCCGTTTCTTAGTAGACTCTGCAGTCTTGCCTTTTTCTCAAAAGGCAATACAAGTAAGGGGTTGCAGAACACCAAATCTGATGAGTTTGCTGGATAGAAGAAGTTTTGTTTAGATGAGTTTGCTTCGAAGAAGAAAGGAAGAAAATGCGGTCACAAAATGCTGAATTCTCAAAGAACAGCAACTCCCTCTGAGTCCAAGTGTCCCTACTGCCTGCCAGGCGTCGGAGGATGGACGGAAAATCCCAAGTGCTTTTCCTCCTTGCCTGACTTTGAAGTTGTGGAAGTTAAGAGTACCTCCTGTTCTCAGTGCACAGGGCAAAGTGGGGCAAGGGAGGGGGGGTTCCCACCCCTGGAAGGGGCGGGAGAGGAATCACGGTGGAATGCGCCTGCTGGGCCTTGCCTGTGAATTAAAAGCATGCAGTGGAGACCCAAGGTGCAAATGTTGCTAGAAAAGTATCCCTGGGAAGGACTGGTATGACACTCCAGGACCACTGGCAGCCTCATCATGGTATTTACTATTTTCAGTGGTGAAGGCTTCGGGTTTCATCCAAGAAGCCCTTAATGAGGGGTGGCTATAGAGTCTGAGCATCTCAACTCCCACCCCACGAGGAGAGATTTCTCTACCACTGGGTGACCTACTTTCTCTAAAATAAGCAACCGGATAATCCCCAACCTAACCCAGCCCAATTGCGCTATTCGGCCTGCCGGATGATAAGAGATTAGCCAAAACGGGCCTCTTGTGAACAATCAAAGTAAATCTGAGGAATGTTTAAAGATTCAAGAGGTATAGACTGCCAGGGTTTGGCATGGGCGGTGACAGGGCAGGTCACTCAAGGGACTAAGAGAGGCCACTAAGTCTAAGGATGACAGGGCTCAGGACTCCCATTTAAGGCCACCCTTGTGGTAGGTGTCCCCTGGGGAAGGGGGAAGGAGGGACAATGGATGGAGGCCACTGTACTGATGTCCCTTGGGGAACAGCCCCCCTTGAGAGGGGCTGGACTGTCTCACTGTAGAGAGATGAAAACGTTGGGCGCCGGTGAGGGCAGCCAAGCTGGGAACAGGGACATCAACAGAGCCATGGGGTGGACATGTAGAGCTGGCTCAGTTGAGAAGGAGGCTGGTCACCAAGAGCACTGAGCACAAGGGCTGTTATATCTCTCTGTTGATTTCTTCTCGGGGCAGCCCAGACAGGGACGGTCCTATACAAAGATACTGATCACAGCCAGAAATGAATCAGACATCTGGAAATGCGGCCTATTTCTTGCTGAAACATGTCCAAACTGCTACAACTTTCTCATAAAGGCTAACGTAAAAAACTCAAGAATGTTCCTTTTTTTTTTTTTTTCCAAATTATTCCAGAGGTTGCGTCCCCTCTTAGCCCGAATAAATGTCCTTTGATTTAATTTTTACACACTATGAATGTGTTACGTACCCATCTGGCCTAGTTTCGTTCACCATAATTCACATGTGTGTGGACTCACCCGAGGTTGCCTCAGATATCCTGCGAGAGGGGTGCTTGAGTCGCAGAGTCAGGTAAGCTTCTGACTTAGGCTCAAGTCACGATCCTACAGTTCATGAGTTTAAGACGGCATGGAGCCATCTGCTGTTAGCACAGAGCCCACATCGGATCCTCTGTCCTCTCCTCTCTCTCTGCCCCTTCCCCACTGGTTCTCTCTCTCTCTGTCTCTTCCTCTCTGAAAATAAATGAATAAACTTAAAAAATATATACACCCTGGCAGAAAGGCCTGAGTTTTTCTTGTTCCCTCAGTAGAACTCCTGGCCAGAGTTGATGAAATTAGACCTTCAGATACATTTTGACTTTGATATCTATTATAATAGTGTCAGACTTTAATTCTATTTATGAAAGGAAAACCAGTATGATTATTATTGAGCAATTCAGTAAAATAATTCCTGATGTGAAAAAGGGGAGTTTAGGGTCCTGAGTTTGCAGAAAGGACGGCCACTTAGACCATGAGAAAGATACTTAAATCCCTCAAAGCAGTTTTGTGTGTATAAACCATATTTTACTTTTAAAAAAAAATTTTTTTTAACGTTTATTTATTTTTGAGACAGAGAGAGAGACAGAGCATGAATAGGGGAGGGGCAGAGAGAGAGGGAGACACAGAATCTGAAACAGGCTCCAGGCTCTGAGCCGTCAGCACAGAGCCCGACGCGGGGCTTGAACTCACGGACTGTGAGATCATGACCTGAGCCGAAGTCGGACACTTAACCGACTGAGCCACCCAGGCGCCCCGACCATATTTTACTTTTAACAACACACCCAAACTCTTTTCCCGCTTTGGAAAGATCTTTAATGACTTCGAAGAGGAAAATAACATCAGCCACAACTTAAATTCGGAATTTAGAGCAATCAAGCTTCATCTAGTGAAAATCCAAACATGTTTTTAAATACATAAGTAACGAAGCACAGGACAATTTTGGTGAACCTGCAGGTCTTAATATAAATGTGTATTTTAATTATTTACTTATTTTTCTGATGTATCTAGGACTTTCTTTCAATATGACTGGATCATGGTAGAAATACATAAACTGACTGACCTCCAACACAGCTTTCTAATGTGAGCTTTCTACATACTTTGAGCTATGTGCTCAAGCATAGCAATATATAATCAAACTTTAAATTCCTCACGGAACTCCTGACCAAAACTTTAGTAAGAAATCAAAGAAAGCCTACCATGTGCTATGTCTATCTCCTTTCGAAAACAGTTCCTAGAGCTTGCTAGAGACCAAAGCTTTGAATCAGAGTGTTTCCATGTAGATAACTGCCACATTGTACATCATACCACACACACTCTCTGGAACTCAGACCTGGGAGTTTGATGACTTGCATGGACAAACTGCTAGAGAGTTCCCTGGCAACAAGACCTCGGGTGTCTTCTAGCCAGTTGGTCCTATGAAACAGATAAGCCATTTCAGCCACACATATCTTCATCCAGCACTGGCATGCATCCAAAGGAAACACGAAAGGCTGCTGACATCAGAAAACATCTGTTGACTTTGGAGTATCCATATCAACAACAGCAAAACACACAGCAGATGTGAGCCTGCTTTGTGGGGGTGAAAGGAATGTCAAGTATGAAAAAAAAAATCCAGAGGAAATGGAGATAGAAGATTCCAAATTCAGGGGCGTCTGGCTGGTTCGATCGGTAGAGCCTGTGACTCTTGATCTCCGGGTCATGAGTTCGAGCCCTGCATTGGGCGTGAAGCCTACTTAAAAAGAAAAAAAAAAAAAAAAAGGGTAGAAAATTCCAAATTCTTCTACTTCTGCCATTAATTAGGTTAATTTTTGTGTTGTTTTAATTTGGCCTCAAAAACAACTCTAGGGTGGCATTTTCAGCTTTCCATTTCCTTAAACAAAAATCTGGTTAAAGATATTTAAAAAATTTTTTTTTAACATTTATTTATTTTTGAGACAGAGAGAGACAGAGCATGAATGGGGGAGGGGCAGAGAGAGAGGGAGACACAGAATCAGAAGCAGGCTCCAGGCTCTGAGCCATCAGCTCACGGATCGTGAGATCGTGACCTGAGCTGAAGTCGGACGCTCAACCGACTGAGCCACCCAGGAGTCCCTGGTTAAAGATATTTTAAAAGATCTGGGAATGCAAGCTGGTGCAGCCACTCTGGAAAACAGGATGGAGGTTCCTCAAAAAGCTAAAAATAGAACTACCCTAGGACCCAGCAATTGCACTACTAGGCATTTATCCACGGGATACAGGTGTGCTGTTTCGAAGGGGCACATGTACCCCCATGTTGATAGCAGCACTATCAACAATAGCCAAAGGATGGAAAGAGCCCAGATGTCCATCGATGGATGAATGGATAAAGAAGATGTGGTATATCTATACAATGGAGTATGACTCGGCAATCAAAAAGAATAAAATCTTGCCATTTGCAACTAAGTGGATGGAACTGGAGAGTATTACGCTAAGTGAAATTAGTCGGTCAGAGAAAGACAAAAATCATATGACTTCACTCATAGGAGGACTTTAAGAGACAAAACAGATGAACATAAGGGAAGGGAAACAAAAATATAAAAACAGGAGGGGGGGGACAAAACAGAAAAGACTCATAAATATGGAGAACAAACGGAGGGTTTATTGGAGGAGGTGTGGGAGGGGGGATGGGCTAACTGGGTAAGGGGCATTAAGGAATCTACTCCTAAAATCATTGTTTCACTATATGCTAACTAATTTGGATGCAAATTTTAAAAAAGAAAAAATAAAACTAAAAAAAAAAGATAGTTTAAAAGATCAATAGTTACATGACCTCAATCTCCAAGTTTGGCCTAAAATCGTCATGGTAACCACCAATAATGAATAATATTATGAGGAAATAGTTTTCAAAATGTTTAGCAATAGTTTTACATATTTGAAAAAAATATTATTTTAGATCTCTCAGTCCTCTTCTCTTCCCCTAAACACAGCCTCCCTGCTCTGTCTCATCTACTCCCATGGAGCTGAGAATTCCCAACCCACCCAGATTCTATCCTGAGCCTTGGACCACTACGTTCGACGGTATGCTAGATACCTACAAGTTAATTTTCCAAACAACAGAACCAAGGCACACACACAAAAGTGCTAGAGCTAATAAATGAGTTCAGCAAGATTCCGAGATCCAAGGTGAATTTTTAAAACTTCCCTTGTATTTCTATGCAATGGTGATGAATAATCCTGACGGGAAATTAAGAAAACTATTCCACTTTCAGTATCATCAATGGGAAGAAGAGACTTAGGAATAAACTTAACAAAAGAAGCGCAAGTACACTGAAAACTACAAAATATTATTGAAAGAAATTAATGAAATAAATAGGCATCCCGTGTTCATGGCTGAAAGGCTTCGTGTTACTAAGATAGCAATACTCTCCAAATTGATTTACAAACTCAACACAATTTATTTCAAAATCCCAACTGATTTATTTGCACAAATTTACAAGCTGATCTTAAAATTCTAATGGATATTTGAAGGATCCAGACAGCCAAAGCCATCTTAAGAAAGATTAACAAAGTGGGGCACCTTGGGTGGCTCAGTTGGTTAAGCATCTGACTTCAGCTCAGGTCGTGATCTCATGGTTAGTGAGTTCGAGTCCCACACTGGGCTCTGTGCTGACAGCTCAGAACCTGGAGCCTGCTTTGGATTCTGTGTCTCCCTCTCTCTCTCTGCCACTCCCCAGCTTGTCCTCTCTCTCTCTCAAAATAAACATTTATTTAAAAAAAAGATAAAGATAGAGGGCTCCACACTTCCCAATTTCAAAACTTTCTAAAAAGCTACAGTAGATAAGATTGTGTACTGATACGAGAATACACGTATGGATAAATGGAATAAACTTGAGAGGCCAGAAATGAACCCATATATTTATGGTTGATTGATTTTGGACAAGGTGCCAAGACAATTCAATGGGGGAAAAATCATTTTTTCAACAAATGATAGTGAATGTCTACCTGCCAAAGAACGCATCTGAACCTCTTCTTCACACCATATATAAAAATTAACTCAACATGGATCAAAAATCTAAAGGTAAGACCTAAACCTATAAAACTCTTAGACAAAACATAGGCTTAAATCTCCACAATCTTGGATTAGATGATGTTTGTTCAGATGTGGCAACAGTTCAGGCAACAAAAGAAAAATAGATAAATTGGTCTATATCAAAATTTAAAACTTCTGTGCTTAGGGGCGCCTGGGTGGCTCAGTCGGTTGAGCGTCTGACTCCGGCTCAGGTGGAGATCTCGAGGTCCGTGAGTTCGAGCCCCACGTCGGGCTCCGTGCCCATCGCTCGGAGCCTGTTTCAGATTTTGTGTCTGACGCTCTCTCTGACCCTCTCCCGTCCGTTCCCTGTGTCAAAAAAATAAAGGTTAAAAAAAATTTTTTTTTAAATGAAATAAAACTTCCGTGCTTAAAAGGACACTATAAAGAAAGTTAAAAGGCAACCTACGGATGGGGGAATTGTTTGCAAATCATATACATTTTGTGGAAAAAAAATAAAGAAAATTTCTGTTACCTTTCCTCTCTTTTATTATAAATTACCCGCTCTTGCTATTCTGTTACTGAAATCTATTCTTAGAATAAAATTTTGTCCTTCATCTACAAAAAAATAATAAAATGGGCATATGAGCTGAATACACATTTCTCCAAAGAGGATATTCAAATGCCAAAAAAAAAAAAGCACATGAAAATAAGCTCAATATCATTTGTCATTAGGATGATACAAATCAAAACCACATTCAGATGCCAGTTCACAACTACTGGGATGGCTATTATCAAAATGAAAGACGATAATAAGTGTGGATGAGGATGTGGAGACATTGGAGCCTTCGTTTTACAACAGCCACTTTGAAAACAGCCTGGCAGTTCCTTAAAAAGATGGGGCGTCTGGGTGGCTCAGTCAGTGAAGCGTCGGACTCTTGATTCCAGTTCAGGTCATGATCTCACGGTTTGTGAGTTGGAGCCCCACGTTGGGCTCTGTGCTGGCAGTGCAGAGCCTGCTTGGGGTTCTCTCTCTCTCCCTCTCTCTCTGTCCCTCCCCTGCTCATTCTCTCTCCCACTCTCCCTCTCTCTCAAAATAAATAAATAAATAAACTTTTAAAAGCTTTTTCTTAAAAAAAAAAATATTACACAGAGTTACTGTATAACCCAGCAATTCTGCGCATAGATATCTACCCAAGAAAATTGAACATCTATGTCTACATAAAAAATTGTAGACCAATGTTCATAGTAACACTATTCACACTAACTAAAAATGGAAACAACCCAGCGTCCATCAGTTAATGAATGATTAACCAAACCGATATAGCCACGCTGCGGAATATTATTCAGCCATAAAGAGGCATGAAGTACGAAAAGATGCCACAATGCGGGTGAACCTTGCAAACATGCTGAATGAAAGAAGTCAGACACAAAGACCATATATTATATGAACCTATTTACGTGAAATATCAAAAGTAGGCAAATCTATAAAAGTAGGTTAGTCATTGCCAGAGGCTGGGGCAATGGGGCAACAGAAAGTGATTTCTAATGCGATTGGGTTTTTGTTTTGTTTTGTTTTGGTTTTGGTTTTGGTTTTTGAGAAATAATGAAATGTTTTGGAATTCGATAATGGTGATGTTTGGAAACCCTTGTGAATACGCTTAAAAGCCACCGAACTGTATTATTTGTAAAGGATGAATGTTATGGTATATAAGTTCCATCTCAGTTTTAAAAAATTCAAAAAAGAAGGAAAACTAACTTCCCTAATTCCAAAACTCTTGCTCCTTGTATGTCTTCATGACTCAAGAAACCCTGAGTCAGGTCGAGTTTGTTCTCTATACCCCACCTTCGCTCAATCTTTATATCTTTCGGTATCTTGTATCTATCACTTCTTCTCCATTTCCACTCATACTATCGTGAATCATCATGCCATCGCCTCTCACCCAATGACTGCAACTGGTCTCCATGCTTCCAATCTTTCCCTTGCCCAGAACATTCCCTATGATTTAACCAAAGGGAATGATCTTTCTAATATATGTGATCACATTTTAAATTAAATCAAGTTAATAATTTCTCCTTTATCTCCCTTTGAGGCTTTGGTTTTTCATCCATGTGAGTGAACGTATAGGATTCTAGAAAAGCAACAATGAAAAGGCACGATCGCAGCTTAGGGAGCTGGGCGTCTAGAGGGAGTCTCCAAAACGTAACACAGGCGATTGGGATGTCCCGTGGTAAGTGCTGCACGCAGGTTACGATCAGGGAGCCTGGGGGAGTCAGCAGGGCCTCTCGGGATAGTGAAGTCTTAGCTGATTCTTGGAGAATGAATGGGAATTATTCAAGCAAAGAAAGAAAAGGAAAGGAAATTCCAGGAAAGGAGGGACCTTATTATGCAAGTCTGGAAGTAAGAAAAAGCCTGCAGCTTATGGAATCCTCAAAAGACACAGAGAAGCCCATCACCCAGGGTCTCATATGGCCGTCTGTGGTAGTCAAGTCTCTGGCTAAAAAGAAACATATCAACTCAGATGGATGTAAACAAAAAAGGGGGCTGTGTAACTGCAAAGACTGGGGGCGAGTGGTTTGAGCAAGTGTGAACCCAAGCGCTTCGAAGTGTGAGCAGCTCCAGGCTTGGATTCCACGCGGTACGAACCCAGCAGAAGGAGTTCTTCTTATCCAGTAGTTCCAAAGATTGCTTTTTCACCGGGGCGATGGAGACAAACGGCCAAGCCTGAATCAGTCACCGTGCCAGAGGGACCCCATTCCCCTGTTTCTCGGCCCTGGCTTAATGAGAGCAGGTGGCGAGCGATCAAAGCAAAGGGCGGGAGAATGTTGGGGGTGGAGGGTTCCAATTCAAGTCAGGCACAGGGAGCAGAGCTAGGAGGAACGGGTGACTGGGCCAGACCAGTGGCCTCTGAAACCGTGTAACGCCGCTCGGCTCCTTCCAGCGGCAGCGGGGCCACCGAACTGTTTGTGACAGGTGATCCCGAATGGAGACAGTGATGGAAGGCAGCGGCACTGAGGGCAAGGACACTGACTTGGAAACAGCCGTATTGATTCAGGTTGCTGAAATTAAGACGCTGTCTCCACGAATAAAGAACACTTGATAAATGGGAACGCTCAGGTGGCAGAATTTAGGTAAGTGGTTCAAGGCGGCAGCTGTGGGGCGGGAGTCTCGTGGGGAGCTGACTGTGACCCCAGTGGCAAGGCTTGGGCAACTAAACAAATAGCGAGAGCAGAAGCAGCCCTGGGGGAGGGGAGAGTGAATTCAGTGATGTCACTGTGCCCACACGACATTCAAGTGCAGTGGATACGGAGACCCCTAGAGTCCCTAATCTGGAGGGACCCGTTCAAGTTAGTTAACCTACAGTGTAGTATTGGTCTCAGGAGTAGAACTCAGGGATTTCTCACTTACATAAAACAGCCAGTGCTCATCCCAACAAGTGCCCTCACCCATCTAGCCCACCCCCCACCCACCTCCCCTCCAGCAACCCTCAGTTTGTTCTCTGTATTTAAGAGTCTCTTATGGTTTTCCGGGGAGGGACCCAGGTTTGTGTGGCTGTCGCACATTCATTCAGGATGAGCCTTGCTAGGCAGACAGAATGGTCAAGAAGACCTACTTCCGGCCCTCAAGGACCTTGCGAGTCACAAGGAACGAAGGCTGTGTCCACAAGTGGTAAGGAGCGACGGAGCTAGAGGAGGGGTACTCACAGGTGACCCTTTCCTTGCCCTGGAGTTACCCCAAGAACAGAGAAGTCTTTCCTCAAGATGAAACCTTGAAACTCGGCCAGAGGCAAAAGACCTCGGGAGATGAGGAGACTGAGAATAAGTTAACTTCTGGTTAAGTCACAGTATTATCTGGAAATCTGTGTTTTCCCTATTCAATATGCCTATTTGAGAAGCCAAGTCAACCCGGCAGCTGGCCTCTCTCACGGGGGGCTGGGAACCAGGACAGCCACGGAGGACTGTGTTCAGCAGCCCATGGAGCGACCTTGGCGAGGAGTGTGGTTGTGGCAGTGATCTCTGAAAGTGCTGGCTTCGTGAAGGCCACGATCTTATCAATTCTGCGTGAGGAGCCCACCAGGGCTCTGCAGTCTCCCCTCAAGGAACAGGCCTCTGAGCATCCCTGGATGAGGGGGCTCCTATGACCAAAAGGGAGCCGCCATTGAAGCTCGCGCAAAGTCAACCCTACTTTCTCCTTTCGGGGTTCACATAAAGAGCAGGGAAAAGATATCAGAGTAAATCCAAAGTCTGGCCCCTGTTTGGCAGTAGAGAAGAGAGGGGCCAAGTCTGGGCCAGGCCGCTGTGGGAAGCACACCGGAAGGAGCGTCTTGGGGGGCGGGGGGACGTCATAAAAAGCCAAAGCGGACTAAGCCCTTGACGTGACCCTAGCGCTCCAGGTAACCTCTGGTCTCAGTTCTCCAAAAAGGTGCCAGGCGGGGATTTATGAGGCGCTCCTTAACATGACCTAAGGAGAAATAAAAAAACAACTTTTAACTCAGGACTGAAAACTGTCCGGGCAGATGGGAAGTGGCTCTCTGTAGTCCCAGAGGTGATTATAACATCATCAAGGAAATATGAGAAAGCCATTAGTGTCGTATGAATGCCTACTAATCCATCTGTTTTTAAGTTTGAACGGACCATGCCACGGTTGCATGCATAATTTTCGGAGTATGCATAGTGATATTTTACTTTTGCTCATGCACTATGAATTTAAATAGGCACTACTCTTAACTGGGCCATTTCTTCCTCTTTTTTTTTTTTTTAAGACCTATTTTTAAGCAATCTCTCCACCCATCGTGGGGCTCGAACTCACAACCTCAAGAGTAACAGTCCCCGCCTGGTGCCCCTTAAATATGCCATTTCTAATTTACCTCTAAATTTAAGACTAAAATAATAAACACATCTGATACTGATACTTCAAAGAAAAGAGCTCCAGCAGGCCTAACATTGTAATACTACAAGTCAAAGTTCTTGTAATAATCGGTATGGTTTGTCAATATTTATTTGGATGGCCAACTGGATGGAGGATGTGTATTGATTTGCTGGCCAAGGGTGCTAGGAAAATAAGGAAGCACCACGTTTCCTTTCTTCTGTGAGATCTGTGTCAGTGCTCTCTGTGGGGAGCTCTTGGCCGTTAAGCGCATTACTCTGTTCTATGTATAGCTTTGTTGATCTTCATGGTTCTCTAAAAGGCACACACCCAGGGTTGGGTTTCACAGGAATAACGTCAACGGACAGTCTAATAAACCTGAAATGTTGTTGTGGGGATGGAGAGAAAGGGAAGACCTTTGGGTGATTTGGGATCCTTTTTCTTCTTGACCTTGGGGTCCTCTGTCTCCAACTGATTTGAAGATTGGAATCTCCTTCTCGAGTTCAACTAATGAGTGTGTGGAATGCAGGTTGGGATGAGGTCATTATTACCTCTGGCTTTTCAGAGAACCGTGGGTGTCTTACATTTGAGAGAGACTGGGGGTTAGATGAGCTGGCTCATGTACAGCCCTAAAAATATCACCAGTTTTATTGCCAATGTGGATTGGTCAGGGTTGCAATGGAAAACGCAACTTAGCAGCCGTGAGTGACCTCGCTGGGATCTTAATTGTGCACAGCTTAGTCGAAGCCCACATGTCTTTGCAGATGAGACACCTTCCGGTGTCACCAAATTGTTTGGAGCTCCTCCAATTAAAAGGGGTTCCGTCTAGCACTTTCCAGAAGAGCTAGCACATGCAGCACTCACTGTGGGCCAGGTGGTTGTGAGGACGTTAGTTCCTCCAGTCCCCCCAGAAACTGAGAAACTGGCCGTGGGTCACGCAGCCGTTCGCGTCTGGGACGGCTGGGGGAGGAACACGGGCAGTGTGAGGCCAGTCTTTGCCCTTGACTGCTAAGCTAAATTGCTCCCGTGTTGTAGTGTCTCTTCTCTGTGCACCGACCTGCTTCCTTCTCCCACCACTTGTCAACGTACACAAAAGATAGCCTGTCCTAACACGGGGAGCCAACCTAAGTTCTCTTAAACGGGATTGGCTCTTGGATCTGGAAAAAAACGTCCAGGACTTTGGGAAGTACCAAAGGTACGATCTTTCCGATGGGCAGAGAAGCAGGTGACAGAGCGTGTGCTTCAGTTAGGAGCCTGTGCTCTATCTAGACCAGACCTTGCCTCCTCTCCAGACCAGCTGAGTGATTGCCGGTGAGCTGCTGCCCCTTCTGGCCTCTGATTTCCTGGTGCCTCAAGTGAAGAGCTGGCCCAGAATCCTCCACTCCCTTCAGGCTCAAACACTCTATAATCCCATGGTACAAGGGTTGAGGGATTTGTCAAGGCAGGAAGAAGGCAGGTAGCAGTTAAGGTAGACTATTAACCTAAACCCTCAATTTGACAGAAGCGTCCTATTTCCTGCCTACAAATTCATCTCCCTCTAATGGACAGTCATTGGCGGGAACTGGTCAAACCTTATTGGCACCATAGAGGGGCACATGGGTGGCTCAGCCGGTTAAGCATCTGACTCTTGATTTCTGCTCAGGTCGTGATCTCACCATTCGTGAGTTTGAGCCCCGCATCAGGCTCTGTGGTGACAGTGCAGGGCCTGCTTGGGATTCTCTCTCTCTCTCTCTCTCTCTCTGCCCCTCCTGCTCAGTTTCTCAAAATAAATAAACTTAAAAAAAAAAAAAAAAACCTCATTGGAGTGAAAGAACCCATGAAATTATTTGTTCCTAAACGCTTAGTTCATAGTTTGGTATTGAAATAGGAGACTAATAGTTCTGACTGGAGGATATATACATGCGGATTCCTCTCCAGACCTGCATGATTGGTGGGAGAGTACTTTGCAAATGAGTATGTGCTGGCAAAACGTTTCGTTTCTTGTAATTTCTGCTGACAAAGTTTATTTATTTATTTTGAGAGAGAGAGAGTACGAGCTGGGGAGGGGTAGAGACAGAGCCGGGGTGGGGGGGGGGGAGAGAGAGAGAGAACCCCAAGCAGGCTCTGCACTTGTCAGTGCAGACACAGACTCGGGCCTCGAACCCATGAACCGTGAGATGGTGATCTGAACCGAAACCAAGAGTTGGTCGCTTGACTGACTGAGCCACCAGGCGCCCCTATTTTCTGCTCACTTTACAATGATTTGATGTGGTGTTGTCTCTCAAGACCAAGCACGTATTGCCAGTGGGGTCAGTAGGAAGGTCTGTCTTACTTTTAAAACATCACAAACCATTTTTCTTACCTTTGGGATCTATTTCATTCACGAGGTAGCGTATCACGAAACAACTACCACCTCCAATTCCGGAGAAAGCCTTCGTTAAAAAAAAAAAATGGGGGACATGTAAGCTCAGCCCTCATGTTCTGCTACAGTTGTAAAATTATGACGAAATTAAAGCTCCTTCGCTCTTGAACCAAAGCGGTTACCAACAGTAGCCTTGATCTCTTATATGTTTTTTTAACAAGGGTTTTTTTTCCCCGATTTTCGACATCAAAGTGTGAACCTTTGGCATAGGATTTGATCAAATCCTGTATAAACGCATCAGATGGGAGAAACTGAATATAACAACTGGGGTCTTAGAAAGACCCTCATCAGTATCTTAAGTCAAACTCGGAACTATTGGACCTATGTCATCAAATGATTGAGGTGTCAGCTGATTTTGTTCCTGTGAAGGCACATATATCCAGAAAGGCAGTTTCCTATTGTAATGTGGGGGCTCTGGCCTTTTGACCCAGAAGTGCCTTTCAGAGAAAAGCTGCGTGGGTCTGGAGTCGGGGTGGACACACACTTGAGAGACAATGTAAAGGAGGCGGCATGAGTGTGGGCTTGAAAAAGAATCGCGAAGCCGCATCCTGTCAGGGCTTCCTCTCATTCCTGTATTTCTTTTTCCCCGTAGCTCCGTATTGGCAGCGAGTTGACTATTCTTTGGTGCCGTTTCTGTACATTCTTTCCCACAATGCTTTTCCCTTTTTATTTTTCTATCTCCCTCATGCCCCTCTCAGTACTGTTTCCTCCAAGTACCTTCCCTGTGTGTTTTTTTTTTTAAGTTTATTTATTTATTTTGAAAGAGAGAGCCAGAGAGCGAGAATGAGCAGGGGAGGGGCAGAGAGAGGATCTGAAGTGGGTTCTGTGCTGTCCGAAAGGAGCCCGGTGTGGGGGCTCGAACTCATGAACCTCGAGATCATGACCTGAGCCGCTTAGCCAACTGGTTTCCCTTTTCTTGCCCCATGAGTTCTGTCATCCCAGTGCCTTTTTCTCTCAGAATCCTTGTCCACATTGCTAATCTAGGAGAGGAAGCCAACGAAGGCGCAGGAAGAATCCTAGATCCCTCACTGAGAAGGAAACTCCATTTCACCTGCTTCACCAGCTTTAGGCACTTGGAGCTTCCCTTTCTCCACGCCGAGCCATTTCCATATTCCCGTCTTGACTGAAGTATGAACAGGAATGAGTTTCTCTGCTGTTGGTTCAGTAAGGAAACCAGGGAACACTGTTCTGACGTCCTCCCACCCAACCAAACCAGCTGCACCCCTGGGGGGGTGAGCCTGGACAGCTGCTCAGCCCCACACTCACAGTCTAGCGGGGAAACAGACATGTAAACAAATGTCCACAATACAGCAAGATGCGATAAGGGCTGATTCAAATGGATTTCTGAGTTTGCAAGATAACGTCCGCAAATGTGCTCTGGGCTGACTGAGAGGGAAGAACCCAGAGAGGACGTGACCTTTAAGAAGAGACCTGGAAAAAACAATGAAGAAGATACACAGGATGAGTTCTGCCGACGGAGCGGGTATGGACACTCTAGACAGAGCGAACTGGCCGCATAAAGGCGCAGTGGCACCACGAAGCATGGCTGAAAAGAGGGAAGAAGTTGGGAGTAGCAGGGGACACGGCTAAAAATCTGAGGAGAGCCAAATAAAGAAGGACTTCATGTGCCATAGCCTGGTTAAGAAGCATCAAATTATCCCGCAGGTGAAGAGGAAGTGCAGAAGACGTTTTAAAAACCGGAAGTGATCATGGACACGTGCCTGTTGGAAAGATAACTCTGAAAGATGAAGCCAGCAGGTCAACAGGACAATGGCAGTAGTTCAGGAAAGGGACGGGACAGACACGAATAAGGGGAGGAAAAGCAAAGATCGATAGGAGAGCCGTTTTGGAGCTAGAATTGGATTTGTGGATGTGTGGATTGCGCAGGGTTGGGGGGCAATGGAGGAAGAGAAGGACTCAGAGATAACTTTACAAGTTTTTAATCATTGTTTTGAAGATTTTTAAATTTGTTTCTAAGAAGTGGAAAATAATATTACCAGCCCAAACGAAAGACTGAGTTTGGGAAAAGGAAGTCCTTGAGTTTCAGCTGGATATGTTCACCCTGAGATGCTCGTGGCACATTCACACTCTTTCGGAAACAAGACCGTCAAGCCAACGACATCAGAGACTTACATGTAGTCAAATAAGATAGGAAACGAACACTGAATTGGATTTTGGAAGGCAGAATTTGTGGTAATTTTACCAAGAAGAACTTCAGAAAAGCAGTAGCAGAAGAAAACACTGTTGGGAAGCTGAGAGATGTGTGTGATTTGAAGAAGTCGAGATGATGGGTACATAAACCAGCATTTGTCAAGCTCTCTGGCCTTCAGAACTCTTTACACTCTGTAGTTATTGAGAAGCACCAAAAGTTTTTCTTTATGTGGCTTGTAGCTACCGATAGTGACCATAGTAAAAATTAAAACTGAGAACTTTTCAAAATAGTTAATGAATCCACTGGAAACTAAAAAATCTATTATAGGTAACATAAATAACATGGGTTTTTCGTGTGTGAAAAATATATTTTCCCAAACATGGGCATTTCTTTGGGGGTAATGAAAATGTTCTAAAATGGATTGTAGTGACAAACACAACTCTGTAAATATATCCACAACCATTGAATTGTACACCCTAAATGGGTGAACTATTGTTTTTTGGTTTTCGGTGGTTTTTTTGAGAGCATTTGCGTGTACATGAGCATGAGTGGGCAGGGGGGAGGGAGGCGGGCAGAAGGAGAGAGCGAATTTTAAGCAGGCTCCACACCCCAACTGGGACTTGGTCCCATGACCCTGGGATCATGACCTGAGCCGAAATCAAGAGTCAGACGTTCAACCAACTGAGCCACCCAGGTGCCCCCATACCGATCCACTCTTACTCCCATCCCCCTAGCCCTAAACAACCACTAATTGATTATCCATCACTATAGATTTGCTTGTTCTAGATATTTCATGTAAATGGAATCTTACGATATGTAGTCCTTCATGAGTGGCTTCTTTCCCTTACCTTAATGTTTTCAAAGGTTCATCCATGAACATTCATTAGTATTTTATTTCTTTTTATCATAGAATAATATTCCGTTTGTGTACCACATTTTATTTATTCACTCATCAGTTGATGGCCATTTGGGTTGTTTACACTTCTTAGCTACTACAACGCTACTATGAACATGCATGTGCAGGTTGGTGTGGATATATGTGTTCATTTGTTTCATGGGTATATACCTAGGAGCGGAATTGCTGGATCAATGATAACTCTATGTCTAACTATTTGAGCTACTGCCAAACTGTTTCTAAAATAGCTGGGCCATCTTACATTTCCACCATTGGTGTATGAGGGTTTCAGTCTCTCCACAGTTTTGTCAACATTTATTATCTGTCTTCTTGATTAGAGGCGCCCTACTGGCTATGAAGCAGTATCTCCTTGTGGTTCTGATTTGTGTTTCCCTAGTGACTAATGATACTGAGCATCTTTTTTATGTACTTGTTGGTCATTTGTATACCTTCTTTAAAGGAGTTTCTATTCAGATTCTTTGCCCATATTTTAACTGGGTTGTCTTTTTATTTTTCTTACTTTATATTCTTACTGTGGTATAATACACAGAATTTAAATTTTACCATTTTAACCATTTTTAAGTGTACAGTTCTGTGGCATTATGTACATTGAAAGTGTTGTAGGACTATTACCACTATCCATTTCCAGGACTTTTTCATCTTCCCCAACTGAAACTCTGTATCCATTAAAAAATAACTTCCTATCCTCCCTTTCTTCCTGCTCCTGGAAACCACGATTCTACTTCATGTCTTTAAGAATTTGAGTACCAGAGCTACTTTGCTTTTTTAAAAAAACGTTTTTAATGTTTACGTATTTTTGAGAGAGAGAGAGAGACAGAGCATGAGTGGGGGAAGGGTAGAGAGAGGGAGACACAGAATCCGAAGTGGGCTCCAGGCTCTGAGCTGTCAGCACAGAGCCCAACGCGGGGCTCAAACTTACGGACTGTGAGACCATGACCTCAGCTGAAGTCAGACGCTTAACTGACTGAGCCACCCAGGCGCCCCCATGGGTACTTTGTGTAAGTACTGTAGGCACTCTGTATAAGCGTATAATACAGTAATACAGTGTGGCTGGCTTATTTCACTTCGTATGATATCTTCAAGGTTCATCCATGTGGGAACATCTGTCAGAATTTTCTTTTTAAGGCTGAATAATATTCCACTGTATGAATATACCACATTTTATTCATCCACTCATCAGTCAATGAACACTTGGATAGCTTCCACCTTTTGGCTATTAGAAACAAGGCTGGTGTGGACATCATTGTGCAAATACCTGTTTGAGTCCCTACTTTCAATTCTTCTGGGAATACACCCAGAACTGGAGTTGTTGGATCATACTGCAATTCTTTGTTTAAGTTTTTGAAGAGCCACTGTGCCATTTTCTACAGCAGCTGCACCATTTTATATTCCCACCAACAGAACACAAGGGTTCCAAATTCTCCACGTCCTTACCCAACACTTGTTGTTTTGTTTTGTCTATTTGCTATAATACCCAACCTAATGAGAATGAATTGGTACCTTGTAGTTTTGACTTTTGTTTCCCTGATGATTAGTGATGTTGAGCATCTTTTCAGGTGCTCATTGACAATTTGTGTATCTTCTTTGCAGAAATATCTGTTCAAACCCTTTGCCCATTTTAAAAATTGGGCCGTTTGAGGTTTTTGTTGTTAAATTGCCTTTTTATTAATGAAGTGTGAGAACTCTTTAAGTATTCTAGAGTCAAGTCCCTTATCAGATATGTGATATGCAAAAATTTTCTTCCATTCTTTGGATTGCCTTTTTACACTCTTGATAGTATCCTTCAAGGTACAGAAGTTTTAAATTTTGATGAAGTTCACTTTATCTTTTTTTTTTAATCTTTGCTTGCGCTTCTCGTGCCATATAAGAACTACTGCATAATCCAAGGTCATAAGGATGTACACCTGTTTTTTTCTAGGTGTTTATTGTTTTAGCTCTTATGTTAAGTCTTTGATCGAACTTGCATTAATTTGTTTATAGGGTATGAGGTAAGGGTCCAATTTCACTCTGGGCATGTGGATATCCAGTTGTCCCAGCACCATTTATTGAAAATACTTTCCTGAATTGTCCTGGTGCGCTTGTCAAAAATCAACTGACTATAAACGTGAGGGTTTATTTCTGGAGTCTCAATTCAATTCCATTGATATACATCTATCCTTATGTCAGTACTACACCGTCTTGATTGCTATTGTCCTATAGTAAGATATTTTTTTTAAGCATTTATGTATTTTTGAGAGAGAGAGAGAGAGAGAGACAGAGCACGAGCAGGGGAGAGGCAGAGAGAGAGAGAGACACAGAATCTGAAGCAGGCTCCAGGATCCAGCTGTCAGTACACAGTCTGACTCGGGGCTCAAACCCACGAACTGCAAGGTCATGACCTGAGTCAAAGTCCGAGGCTTAATTGGCCGAGTCACCCAGGCATCTGTCTTACGGTAAGTTTTGAAATTGGGAAGTGTGAATCCTCCAACTTTGTTTTTCCTATCCGAGATTGTTTGGGCTATTTTTGATCCCTTGAATTTCCACTAAATTTTAGGATGAGCTTGTAAATTTCTGATAAGCCAGCTCGTGCTTGATAAGAATTGGGTGGAATCTGTAGAGGAATTTGGGGAGTATTTGCTATTTCAGCAACAGAAAGTCTTCCGATCCATGAGCACTGGTTATGTTTCATTTATTTAGAACTTTCAAATTTCACTCAAAAATGTTTTATAGTTTCCAAAACACAAGTTTTGCATTGCTTTCATTATTCCTAAACATTTTGCCCTCTTTTTTTAAATGTCTTTTTAAGTAAACTCTACCCCAACATGGGGCTTGAACTCAAGACCCTGATATGAAGAGTCACATGCTCTACCAATTGAGCCAACCCGGCACCCCCACATTTTATTCTTTGTCTAGGCTGTGCCAAATGACATCATTTTCTTAATTCCAATTTCAGTTCCATGCTTACTCTTAACCATCGTAAGCCCAATATCTGGGCTCCCTTTCTTGATTAATAAGGCAAGCTTCAGATGAAGAAATCTCAACTCATTCTGAAATTTTTATGTCTGGCCCAAGAATAATGTCACAAATTTGATTCCACCTGCTTTAAAGACCTCAGATGATGCGACGAGAACACCTGCGGACACCTCGTTTGAGTACATCCCTCTAATATTGAGACTGAGAAGAGGCAGAAACATGAATACACGATTGTACAGCTTCCTGGAACTGCAGCTACAGCAATGAGTGAGATCATGAGGTCACGGAGAGGGCACCGCAGCCCGTCCCACGATGATAGCCCTGCAAACCTCGGGCCAGGGTTTCACCTCTTCAGATCTTCGTCCTCCGATCTCTCACCCTTCAAAGGAAATAGTAACAGCTCAGTATTTGCAGAGCTGTCTCCAAACTGGGTGCCCACACCCCTTTAGTAGACAAACTACGAGAGAACGTCGTGCAGAACAAAAAGACAAGAATTTCCATGTCGCTACTTTCACTTGCATTTCTGTTTCTTGATTTCCGGGTGTCCCTTTGCGGACTTTACGTTAGATTAGCAAACCTGGTTTGTCAGTTCATGCTCAATTTTTTTTTTTCATTGATGGAGACTATTGGCTGAATTCATTGATTAGCACATAGCGAGTACTCAGTAAATGTCAGCTATCCTCAAAATAATACTCATAATTGTCATGGTATCATTATGAGTGAATCTAAAAGGACTAGTATACTTTCTCGGTTTACTTTCTTTCCACCATCGATGAGACTGGGAAGCACACAAAAGTCAAAGAGCACCCTTCTCAGATGGAGGTCCCATCGACTCAACCACATACAAGTAATGCTTTTATTACCAACTAAAAGCATCGGGTAGTAGATTTTCACTTGCGTGCCAGCAGTGTGCGAACACCAAGCACCCTGAAAAAATGGTTGCCGTTGGACTAAAGTCGTGCGACATCAGTTTGGGTTTTTTCCTGATTTTTAAACCTTCACTCATATGGAACACAGGGAGTTTCAGATATCTCTCGGTTCTTCAAAGCAGCCAGGTCCAAGATTTGGGCGTCTAATCTGGGCATGTCCTTCTTCAGCTCGGCCGGCTTCCCTGCCATTCTTTACAAGGACTGTGTGTATGGCACCAGACTTACTTTCCCAGAAGTGCTTCTGGGACCTCAGTCTGCACAAAGGGGCTGTTAAATGTGTTTCCCTCCCTGCTGGCTCAGCTGACTCCTGGGCCGCAGGTCACATACAGCTCATAGTTCCTATCAACTTTTCCCAAAGGACCCCTGGGCTCCTGCAGGAGCCAACACTTCCCTGGAACAGGAAGCTCTATTTACACTGTCTTGGAGCCTGGTGCTCATCCATAAAAGGGAAAAGAGTCCTTTAGGAAAAGGGCAGGGTGCTTGGAAACCCTTTAAAAGTGAAAGCTTTGCAACTGTTTTCTGTTGTTTTACACTGCTGGTTGAGACAGTCTTGCAAAATATAAAAGCACATGCTCTTCGGACTAGTTGGACAGTAAACCCCAAAGCTGACGTGACAACAAACAAAACGGGGAGGGTGTCATGTGAAGCTTCCAGAGAGCACACCTGGAGTGGTAATTTCTTTCTTTAGCCTTCCAGAACCCAATTCCATGCTGGTTTATCCATGAGGTATTCAATCATACTTTCAATGAGGAAGAAGAGCTATTCCGACTTGGGAATAGCATGATGGTTGGGTCTGTGGATGGTTGCTACAGTTTCCCCTGCCTCTTCCATCAGCTGACGGACACGTTTGATGACCGACATGTATCTCAAGTCAGCAAGAGATATGGATATGCCAGGAAAAGAGTGCAGTGGTGAGGGCGGGCCTGGGGCTCTAGGAGTCGGAGCGCTTGGAAAATTTCATCATAATGGTCAATAAATATTTAGTCACAATATAAATTATTAAAAATAATTGTTAGTCGTGCCTACTGTTAGTGGTAATGTGGATAATTATTGTGAAATGTTACAAAGCATTAAGCGTTTTACACATATAAACTCATTTCACCTTCGTGGTAACCTTGTGAGTTAGGTACTATCAGAGTTCCCAAGGCACAGAAGGTACAAAGAGGCTAAGTAACTTGGCTAAAGTCATGGTAGACAGCGAAGCCAGGGCATAAACTCTGGGCGTCTAGTCTAGTAGGTTGGGGTCCAACCATTATGCCCCGCGGTCTTTTTTGTTTGTTTGTTTTTTAAATTTTTTTAAATATTCATTTGTTTATTTTGAGAGAGAGAGAGAGAAAGTATGAGTGGGGTAGGGGCAGAGAGAGAGGGAGACACAGAATCCAAAGCAGGTACCAGGCTCTGAGCTGTCGGCACAGAGCCCGACACGGGGCTCGAACCCACAGACCGTGAGATCATGACCTGAGCCGAAGTCAGATGCTTATCCAACTGAGCCACCCAGGTGCCCCTATGTCCTGCTGTCTCTTAAACACTGTGCCTAATAGTGTTCTAAGCAGGTCAGATGCAGTAACACTTTTAATGAAAACAACACCAGTAATGTGGCAAGTTTCACGAGCTAAAAAATTCAGTCCTTTATTCAGCACCTGCTGACACCCAGGACCATACCTAGATCAAATACAGTGGTTCTGATGTCACTGGGATGGAGAGAGGGCTGGCGGCCAGTGTCCTTGCTGTGAGCACCTGTGCGGTCCTGGTCAGAGATCACCGTCCGACCGGTCATGTCTGTCCTTCCCTCCGTCGTCACTTCCACCACAGACTTTTGTGTCCCATGTGACAGGAAGTTCCCCGACTGTCACCACAGCAACAAGTCCCCCTGCACTGCAGAAGCTTCCACGGCCTGGAGTGTGCTCCCTCGTCATTCAGGTCCTCAGTTCAGGCACTGCCTTTCCTGCCCACTGTAGAGAAGGTTGACTCCCCTTCTTCCCTGGTGCTCCCTGGGCCCCATCTGCTTCACTTACTTACTGCTTGGAGCTCGGTGTATCACACCATTTCTTTACGGTGCCGGCCAGTAGGCCCATGATAAGAGGCCACATCCTGCGTGTCTCTGTGAAGTCCCATTGCTCAAGCCAGTGCCTCACACAGACTATGCAGTCAGCAAATGGGGAGTTAATTTGGTAAGCCGATTCCATCACCTTTGGACGTTACTTTCCCAAATCTACAAGATTTTCCCTGAGGACTTGCCTCAGGGAAACACCTCAGGAGACAGAGAAGTGATTTTCGGTTTCACTAATCTGGACATCGCTGGTGACCCTAACAAAAGCCATATGGAAGCGAGATTTGAAGGAACCGGAAGGTGGGAAAAGTAACAAGACTGCTAGAGACAGCCGTTGTAGAAATTTGATTACGAAGGGAAGCAAATAATAGGCCAATAGCTGAGGTATACAAGGTACAAGGGTGGTTTCTGTTTCCGGTTTGTCTAGCTGTTCGTACTAGTGTTGAGGTTCAAAGGACGTTGCATATCTGAGGGCAGAAAGGAATGGGTAGAGGGGACCAGGGGAAAGATGAGGGCAATAGCTGATAGCCTAAGGTTCAGAAGAGAGCACTTCAGTGACTGCCTCTCTTCATAATCAGATTTCTCGACTGAACTGGCTTACAGCCGCTCTGTTGCTTTCTCCACCTTCTGGCTCCTTCTTTTTCCACTTCAATATGGCTTCCATCGGGGTCGCCAGTAAGCACCACGTCTCTGCAACCATAAATCACTTCTCAGTACCTTCAGTCCAGGGCAGGATGGAAAATAAGTCTCTGTTAAAGGGGAAATGGCCACTCAGTTCTATCAAGAGGAGGGGAAAACCAGGGCCGATGCAGGTGGTGGTGTCGATTTGATGGCACGAAGTCGACAAAGGTCTTGTCTGGTATTTCTATTTCTTTGTGAACTATGAAGCAAAGTCAGTTAGGGAGAGGTGGGGCATATTTGAGATTGAAGGAGATGGAACATTTGTGAAAAGTGTTTTGAGAGAAGCATAGAGAGATTGCCAGGAAAAGGGAGCACCCCTGTGGTTGGTGATCAAAGGCATATAGCGATCACCATCTGCCTAGCTGGGGAGCTTCCCAATGGTGACACTCAGCAGCCTGGTCAAGGCCGGAGAATGGGTATGGTTGAGTTCATTCAGAGCTGAATTCACCATGGGGCGCCTGGGTGGCTCCGTCGGTTAAGCGTCGGACTTCGGCTCAGGTCATGATCTCACGGTTTGTGGGTCTGAGCCCCTCGTCGGGCTCCGTGCTGACAGCTCGGAGCCTGGAGCCTGCTTCGGATTCTGTGTCTCCCTCTCTCTCTGCCTCTTCCCTGCTTGCACTCTGTCTCTCTCTCTCTCTCAAAAATAAATAAAACATTAAAAATACGTTAAAAGAAAAAAAAGAATTGAATTCACTAGGGGTGCCTGAGTGGCTCAGTTGATTAGCTGTCCAGCTCTTGATTTCAGCTCAGGTCATAATGTCACGGGTTCATGGGTTCGAGCCCTGTATCCAGCTCCGCGCTCGTAGGGTGAAGCCTGCTTGGGATTCCCTCTCTCTCTCCCTCTCTCTCTGCCCCTCCTCTGCTTGCTCTCTCTTTCTCTCTCTCAAAGTAAATAAGTAAAGTAGAAAAACGAAAAACAAACAAGGAATTGAATTTGCCGGGCATATGTAGCAAAGGGAGGGCAAGATCGCTTACCAGAAACGTGGTTGTGTCATGGGGGCCAGAATCCAACTGGGATCTCGGGAACATTGATAGAGCAGAGAGGCCCGCTAACGGAGAGAAAGTGGGAGGTGTGCACGTCACCCACAGCCAGAAGGACACTTGCGCCGGGGACCTTTGTGCAAGAAGCTGCAGTGACAAGTTTGTGACCAGCAAGGAGGATGTCTGATTCATGATTTTCGAGGTGGAACAGTTTCAAAAGATAACGAGGTTCAGACTTCACATTCTGCCCCGTGAGAACGGGAAGCCGTGGCCCAGCAGAGAATAAGGTCATTGGGTCAAGGAGGTCAGAGGGTTGGATGCGTCCAGAAGGAAGGCAGACATCAGGATGGACAGCAAGAACCACATTCAAGTGTTTCATGAACAGCGGTGCACGTCTGAGGCAAGCAGAGCTCTCTGACTTGCTACCGTGGAAAACCCAGTAGTTTGGTGAGTGAGAGGAGGGGCAGGCTGATTTCGAAATGCCTTGGTCATCGATTGCCCGTTTAGGGTGTGTATACTTTTATTTTAATTGATTAATTAATAATTAACTTGTCGACTTCTTTGAGAGAGAGAGCAGCAGAAGGGGAGACAGCCTCCCCTTGAGAGAGAGATTATCTTAAGCAGGATCCACACTCGGCACGGAGCCCAACACGGGGCTCGATCTCACGACCCTGAGATCAGGACCTGAGCTGAAATCGAGAGTCGGATGCTTAACTGACTGAGCCGCCCAAGGGCTCCTAGGGTATGTTTACTTTTTAAATGAGCCGCTAAGAATTTATTATTCATTGGTGCCGTGAAAAAACTTAAAAGAAATAGGTCTTGAGGGGCGCCTGGGTGGCTCAGTCGGTTGAGCGTCCGACTTCGGCTCAGGTCACGATCTCGCGGTTCATGAGTTCGAGCCCCGCGTCGGGCTCTGTGCTGACACCTCGGAGCCTGGAGCCTGCTGCGGGTTCTGTGTCCCTCTCTCTGCTCCTCCCCCGCTCCCACTCCGTCTGTCTCTCTCTCTCTAAAACATGAATAAACATTTAAAAAAATAAAAAAGATGTCTTTAGAAAAACATCAGAGAAGTTGGTAGCAGTTTGGGTAAAAACAAACTGCACGCGCTTCACCATCTCACCAGGACCCCGCTTGGTCCCCGACCTCGTATGAAGACCGAACCCCCCACGGGGATCTACGGCCTGAACGTTTTCACTTACGTTTCTCTTGCTCGAGCCCTGAAGCGGATGTGGGGTCCGCTGTCCTAGGTGTCCCGGATTCCACAAATCTGTTCACAGAGAGTTGCCCCGGGTTTTGTGCAGCTGCCAGCCGGCGAGGCAGCCTCCGTTGTGGAGTTTACCTCCTCTGACAAGGTGACCGAAATGGTGTTCTTAAGGTCTTGAAGCAACCTCTTGTCACGGGAAACAGGAGGAGACCCCCTGGCCCTCCTGAGCCCTCTTTCTCCTCCAAGAATCTCCATCTTGCTGTGTCCCCTAAGAAGAGCTGGCACCTCCTGAGGACTTGGGACACTCCGGACACCCTTCTGAGTGCCTTACATGCCTTATTTTCTTTAAGCCACATAACACCCTATGAGGTTCTACTATCATCATGCTCGCTTTTAGATGAAGGGTCTGAGGCACAGAGAGTTCAGTAACTTTCCCGGGGCCACGGGGCTAGCAAGAGTTTGAGACGGCCTTTGTCATCAAAGACTGTGCTCCCTCCCTCCCCAGGTCCATGGCTTGGCCGTCCTCCTTGGGGGGACCCAGGTCCGCCCTCCCACCACTCCTCACCCCAGCCGCTCTCCACTGGGCTGTCCACCTCCTCAAACATTGCTGCCTGACTCTCCTGGTGACCAGTGCCCTGGTTCAGCCTCTGGCCAGTGTCACTGAGTCTCCAGTTTGACCTCTTCTCCAAAAATCTCAGGCTCGTGTAAGAGGTTTTAACTTCCTCAGCACACGTGTGAGGCTGAGCTCTCTTCGTGTATCCGGCACCCCTTATCTCTCCCCACCCCCTCCCTACACCCTGTACTTCATACTGAATTATTTTCTACCGCCCCCAAGACAGCGAGGACCCTGTGCCCTCCAAGCCTTGGCCTCGGTCCTCTCTATCTTGAGCACCTTCTCCACCTTCCCGACCACGCCTCGTTGTGCCAAGTCCCCTTCATCTTTCAAGACTTAGTTCCCAGACCCCTCTGGGAAGCACTCCCCCTCCAAAGGACCCCACAGTCCCCAGCACACTGAAGGGTAACTGCCTGTCTGTCTCCCCGACTGTCAGCCCTGAGACCAAGGCCACAGCCCGACCACCTCCGTGTTCCTAGTGCTGGAGGAAGCCTGTGCACATGGGATCCAGCTGCTCAGTAACTGCTGTCCGAATAAGTAGTGAAAATGGAAGCAACGGGAGGACCAGATGACCCCTCAAAATGTCCCTTTGTCCTGTGTCTGGAGGATAAAGGAAGAACTCACTGGCATCCAATATGGAGGTGCCCACCGCGTCTACGGACTGTTTGCCCGAGTTCTAGACCCAGTAACTTTAGATATAGCTCCCCACTGAAACTCTGGCTGTATAAGAGCTGGTTATTTGTCTTGTTTGCAGCCATATTTCCAGGTAAGGAACTTGGTACTCAATATATGCTTGTTTCATAAAGCAAATATATCAAAGATCTCTAACCCTTATGACAACTCTACAAGGTCAATATCATTCTCCCATCGTATGGTCAAAAAGCCCTGAATTTCAAAGATCTGAGTAATGCATCCAAGGCCGTAAGAGAGTTGGTAGCAATGTCGCGATTCCTCTCCTGGCTTCCACATTTTAGGCTTTTTCTACTATCCTGAGTTGTCTCTCAAAACCTTCTTAGCCGCTAGACTCGGTCACTCAAATTAAAGGGAGATGAATAAAATCATAGAAAATACAAAGCAAGTGGGGCAGAATTTTCCTGCTTAAAATTAGAAAACTCAAGGGCGCCTGGGTGGCTCAGTCGGTTAAGCCTCCGACTTCGGCTCAGGTCATGATCTCACGGCTCGTGGGTTCAAGCCCCGCGTCGGGCTCTGTGCTGATGGCTCAGAGCCTGGAGCCTGCTTGGGCTTCTGTGTCTCCTCTCTGTGCCCCTCCCCTGCTCGTGTTCTGTCTCTGTCTCTCAAAACTAAATAAACATTAAAAATTTGTTTTAAAAAATTAGAAAACCCAGCACTTTATAAAACTAGATTTGTAGCAGCCAAAACACGGAGTCATATAAATTCCAAAGAAAAGTTGCCAGTGGGCTTAGCACTTGGGAAAGAGTACACTTTGGGAGCACAGACACATGAGAGATGTCTGGCCCGGCTGGACCAGGTCCATGGGGGACCTGCCCTGTGTGTGAAGAGCAGGACAGAAAAAGACTGCTCTCTCCCCCGCACACCGTGTCTGTCTTGAACGACTGACCGTGTCTTGAACGACTGAACTGTTTCTTGCAACTGTCTTGGCCGTGTCTTGGCCAGCATCAGAAAGCACGAGAATTACGGCACTTTGTGTCCCGCGGTCTAATGAAGCTTAGAGGTTGTAGAAAGTTTTTTCTGTTATATTGTATCACTTTAGGATAGGGCAACTCCCAAAAAGATTTCCTGTGTGATGAAATACATCTTTTTCTCTCCTCTATACTTGAAAAAGTTGCAATTTCTTAGCAAAAATTACTCAGCCAGTGCTTACCATAACCCCTGAAGACAATACGTATTTTTAGTTTTGTCTTAGCAGCAAGGAAATGCACTCCCCGATGGAGAATGATTTCACGAAGGCCATCCAGTGAGTCAGGCACAAGACCGAGCTGGACGGATTAGGCATCTGGGTCTCTGTTATTAAACTCCAAGGTCCTACAAAACAATCTGAGACAAAGAAAAGCACTCTTATGATAGCTTCTGCAAATAATTTCACTGCCAAGTTTTGTTGAATGTTGATGTCTGTTAACCAGCCATAGGACTGTGGCACTCTTCCCAGGGGGAAAGCTCTACTCATTCTCTTGTAAGGATGTCATAATAGGCATAAAGCACTGAGCACCACACGCAGGATATGGTAGCCGGTCAATAAAAAATGTCGATCTTCCGCTGCCCTGCCCGCCAGTCTCGCTGCTGTGAAATCTCCTCAAGGAGACCCGACTCACCTGTATTACGTTTCCTCCCAGTCTTTCTTCATTATCGACCTGCCATTTTTCTTAGCTCAGCTTTTGTGGAGAAATGGAATGCCCCATCCATCTGGGCTGGTGCTGTATCCGTATCCGGTGCCCTGGCTTGTGTAGACACCCGAGTTTTTCTCCTTCCTCTCTATAGGTGTAGGAATCTAGCTCTGCCTATGCGTTCAGGAAAAAAAACCAAAAAACAAAAAACTACCTCCTTTTATCATCAGAGTGAGGTGGAAAGTCCCGTGATTTGAGGGGGCCAAATTTCTCGAGCTCTGCCAGAACCTTGCTGGAAAGGTTGCCCAGGATTAAATATGTCACAGACGGTCTTGCGGTGGCTCTGAGCCTTTTCATTTCTTTTTTTAAAGCCTGTTTTAATGGCACACACATCGCTGGAGGCCAGAGCCTCACAAGCAATGCTGTGTCACTGGCGACACGTTAAGACATTTCCATTTCGGTCAGAAAGCTCTTTCTCAAGTTATTCTATGGCTCGTTTCCCCTTTTATTTATTATTGAAATAAATAATATTATTCGTTAAGTATTTACTATTGACGTGTTGTAGTAGCTTCAGGTGTACAATATAGTGAGTTGACAATTCTATACATTATTGCTCCGTGTTCATCGTGATAAAGTAGCGACCATCGGTCACCAGACATCATTATGACAACTATATTGCCCGGGCTGTACTTTTCATGTCCGTGACTTATTTAATTACTGGAAGTCTGTATCTCTTAATTCCCTTTACCTATGTTGCCCATCCCTTCACCCACCTCCCTTCTGGTGACCTGTGGCCCATTTCTTTAAAATGTAGTTCTTTTGGGGCACCTGGGCGGCTCAGTCGGTTAAGCTTCGGACTTCGGCTCAGGTCATGATCTCCTGCTTCATCGGTCTGAGCCCCACGCCGGGCTCTGTGCCGACACCTTGGAGCCTGGAGCCTGCTTCGGATTCTGTGTCTCCCTACCTTGCTGCCCTCCCCGCCCCCTTACACTCTGTCTCTCTCTCTCAAAAATAAATAAACATGAAAAGAATTTTTGAACAAACAAATGTTTTTAAATAAAATAAAATGTAGTTCTTTTATTTTATGCTGTGTTATTTAGAGATAGGAATGTATCTGTGCTTTATTTTAAAGTTCAGTAGTTATGTTGCTTGTAAAAGAAGATTTACGTAATCGCTGAAAGAAGAAACTCGAGTTATTCAGTGCAGAATCCCTGGATTTTAATATAGCCTTATTATGATATTTTTCTCCTTTCAGTTCGTCAGATAAGGGGTGATTAGATTCTGACTTCTGAACAGGAGAGTGAAGAAAGTCTACGGTACTTTAAGAAATGGACGTATTTCTTACTTCTAAAAACCAAACTCTAGTGTTTGAAAAAGAAATAGATTGTGAGTTCCCTGCTTAATTTTCATATAGTTTCATAAACGGCTATGAAGTATGGTAATTACTTTTAGAGCCAAACAGAATTAGGAGTTTACAGGACAGGCCCAATGTGAGAGAATATTCTCCTAAAACAGATCCACGTGTGTCACTAACACTACCAGCGGAGGCTTCCTGAACAGGCGAGCCAGCCAGGCCCCGGTCTAAGCGCTCCCAGGGGCCAACGCCTGGCAACCTCCCAGCCAGCTTCCGGTGGGCACCAAGCACTGAACTGCTCCCCCGCCGGGTTGGCAACACCGGGCTCCAGACGCAGGGGTGCGGCAGCCAGCCAGGTGGGACCCAGCACCCAGCCTGCCTCCGGACCACAGCCCTTTCCCCAACAGTCCCTGGCTTTGCTCGGGCTTGTGCAAACCCTAGCCGCCCAAGAGGGATGGGAAGGGCAGGAAGCTCCTTGCCCACGGCTCGCCTTGACCACGCTGGGTCCTCATTCTCCTGCCTCTTGGACGCGAGTGTTCGGTGTCAGCCTTCTTCACTGACCTCACCTCTGCTCACTCCTCAAACGTTCCTTGTTCCTGAGAGTGCGGTCCTGGGCCAGCTCCCCACGCGGTGGCCTTTCTCCGAGCGATCTCATTCCCCACCAGAGTTTCCCTTCCTGCGCATAGCTCATGCATCACCGGTTTTGTTTGCTCTCTCAGAGCCCTCCTAGCGGCTCTTGACCATCTGTCCTAGAGCCAGACACACTACAGACACAGCAAACCCAACACATCCAAACCAGAACCTACATCCCCCCTGCCAGACCTGCTTCTTCCCAGGTTGGGGGATAGCACCTCACCCACCCCTCGGAAGGGCAGCTGGGGCCAGGGGCCGTGCATTGCCCCTGCGGCTGCCCGGCAAGGGCCGAGCGTTCAGCTTTGCCCAGCAGGCCGTCAGGATTGATCGCCTGAGGACTACCCGATTTTCGACACACTTCCTTTCTGCTGCATGCACCTCCCGATCTTCCCTCCTCGTCACTGCAGGGTACTGTTGCTAAGAGTCCTCTTGATCACGTTCCGTCTGCTTAATCCATTTCAAGGACCTCGGCTAGCCTTAGACGAAGTCCAGCTGCTGGCTCCAGCAGATAATTTCCATGATCGTCCTTCTCCTGGCCTTAGATGTTTCCACTTAGCCACATCCTGTCCTCACCTCCCATCCTCCTGGACAGTCTGCATTCCCTCAACTTGCTCTGCTCCCTCTTCCCTCGGAGACTCTCGCATGCTGTTCCCTTGGCCCAGAACATGTTTCTCCACTCCAGTTGGGCATGTCGTCTTCCAGCAGAGTTTCTGTAACCCCCACTTCCCAAACTCAAGCCCGGGTGAGGTGCCTTTCTGGAACCCATCACTCTGGGCTTACCTAGGTCATAACTACGATCACGCTGCAGGTAATCGCCTGGGTTGTCATTCTCCTCCATTCGACTATGGTGAAAATTGGATCTGATGCCCAATCTGCTCGGTTCCTATTTTTGTTCTCGCCTCCCGTACCTGCCTCTCACCAGAGCACTTACCCATTTCCTGGAAGCTGGGTAAGTCTGGGTCAATTTCATTGCTCTCCTATCTGAGAAAACAAGAGCTACGCCTACCCATCCCAAGGCAGCTACAAAGTGAACAGTAGAGTAGGTGCCAATAAAGCCATGTACACGCAGCTCACTGCTGTTTCCACCAGCTTGACTTTAGCTTCCTGCACAGTAACGAAATGAAGTGAGTTCATTTGTTTACAGCGTACTCTCAAATAGCATAAGGTGGCGATAAAAAGAATCTGAATTTAGCATTTTAAAAAATCTGACAAATAGAAAGGAGGGAACAAAAATCATCCATAATTCTAATTAATTTTTTTTTAATGTTTTGTGATCAGGCCACCAAGAGTTTTCTAATAATATTCAAATTGTAGCTTTTCAAAGTTTCATTGTGTCTGTGAGAATAGTTATGAGGAGTCTGTTCAATATTTTAGCCTGTTCATCTGACTTGATATCTTTTCTGTTGACTCACGATCCAAAGTTAAAGGAAAGGTAGATTTGGGGGACTTCCCTTGGTTTTGTGGATAGCTTCTTATATGACAAGAGGAAGGGGGCACCTGGGTGGCTCAGTTGGTTGAGCATCTGACTCTTGATCTCAGCTCAGGGTAGGATCTCATGGTTCGTGGGTTCCAGCCGCACTCGGGATTCTCGCTGACAATGCGGAGCCTGCTCGGGATTCTCCCCCCCTCTCTGCCCCTATCCCACTCACTTTCTATCTCTCTCTCAAAATAAATAAACTTAAAAAAATTTTTTTTATATTAAATAAATAAACAAACAAACCAACAAGAGGAAAGATGCTCACTTTTTGGATGTAAGGACACCATCAGAGAGTAACTTACTTGCAGACATTTGGGGAATTAACAAAGGGAAACTTTGGACTTCACCTACTGTTGGCTTCCATGTTTCAAGATTTTCTTGCAACCTAGACTAAAAGAATGTATAGTAAATCCCCACAACTCAGAGAATGGCGTTCAAATAAAGGTCACACATATTAGGGATACGGGAAGTATGTTTTTATCTATTGTTACTTACTCTAGTTTCAAAAAGAAAAAAAACTTGGCTTGTTTCTTTGTAAATGTTCATGTATATTTTATACCCTTTATCTAATTAAACTATGTGGGTTTTTGTTTCTAGATCAGGAAGTGTAAAAGTGAAAGGTTTGTAAGTAATTTCTTTCAGATAAAAAAGAGAATGAAGGGGCTCCTGGGTGGCTCAGTCGGTTGAGCGGCCAACTTAGGCTCAGGTCATGATCTCGCGGTCCGTGAGTTCGAGCCCCGCGTCGGGCTCTGTGCTGACGGCTCAGAGCCTGGAGCCTGCTTCAGATTCTGTGTCCCCCTCTCTCTCCACCCCACCCCTGCTTGGGCTCTGTCTCTCTCTGTCTTTAAAAAATGAATAAACATTAAAAAAATTATAAAAAAATAAAATAAAAGAGAATGAAGTATGCATACTAACTCTTATGATGACAGTGTAATGATGCTTCTGTGTAATTAAGAGCTGCTTAAATACCTCATATGAGTGGAATCATACAGTGTATGCCCTTCTGTGACTGGCTCATTTTGCTTAACAGAACATTCTTGAGGTTCATTCATGTTTCAGCATGACAGAATTTCTTTCCTTTTAAAGGCAGCATAATATTCCATTGTATGGCTATGCCACATTTTGGCGGG
The DNA here is from genome assembly GCF_007474595.2 of Lynx canadensis. NCBI lineage: Eukaryota > Metazoa > Chordata > Mammalia > Carnivora > Felidae > Lynx > Lynx canadensis. The sequence continues at coordinate 76,479,684 of NC_044320.2, forward strand.
AAGTCACCAATGAGCAATTAGAAAAGGCTTCCTGAAGGAGATGCTGTCTAAACAGAGTCACAAAAGTGGGAGTTAGCAGAATAAGGGCAAACCCAAGGCACTTTTCCAGACAACCTGGGTGCGGAAGTATGAACATTTTCTAAGCCAACAGTTTCCAAGCTTTTTCTTGGCAGGTAGGCTAAAGCCTCATGTCCAAAACAGACCAGATATGCAGTTTCTCCTACTGGGGAGACGAGAGGCAGAAACCTTGGTCTTCTCTCTTCTGTCTCACTCTTGTCATTGACCATGGACATGTTCGCCCTCATGATCACACGAGGGTAGCAGGTACCAAAAAAGAAGGGCCGCAGGGCCTCTGTGGTTCTGGCAATGTCGTGTTTCTCTGTCAGCTCACCGGTTATGCAAGGGTTTCAATCTGATAAAATTGATCAAAGACATTATGCTAAATGAAATAAGCCAGGCACAGAAAAGCACATGTTTTAGGGGTCCACTCAGATGACTTACACCTACAGAAGTCAAATTCAGAGAGACAGAAGGTAGCCCGGTGGCCGTCCAGGCCTAGGGGGAGGGGAAATGGGAAGCCAGTGTCGAATGGGTGTGGGGTTTCATTTTGGGAAGTTGAAAAACTTCTGGAGGCGGAGAGTGGTGGTGGTTCCCCAACAATGTGTAGACCGAAGTGCGCACCCAAAGATGGCTACTGTGGTAAATTTTGTGCCATGTATATTTTTAAGACAATTTGATTGAGAGAGAAAAATGGGTCAAGCTAGATATTTACGATTTGTACACTTGGCTACATAGAAAAAATTTTTTTTGTACGCCTCATCAAATCATAGCTTTCATTGTTACTCTCTGGAAACTTTTGAAGCATGGTGTTTTTCCACTAGTTGGACCAGCAAATATTCCCATTTCATGAAGGGCCAAAGGATAGTTCCTGCTTTTTCATATCCCCTCCCAAATCAAAAAACCTGAGATATGACGACCTTGGTGACTCCCTTACTGCTATTTCCTGAACCTTGTCGGTGGCTACTTATGCTTCTATTTACATTTCCCCTCTTCCAAAATGGTCTGTGCTGGCAGGCATGCCCTCCAGTAATAAGGAGACTCAGTGCTCACCCGGGTTTCCTCCCGGTGAGGGGACCCTGGGGTGAGACTGTCATCTAATGATATCCAGGGCCAAGCTTTCAAAGATTCCGTGATTATCAGGAAACCTTCATCAGCTGAGTGATTTTTTTTTCTTAACTTCCTTGTCAGCAGAAATAATCCTCCTAAAATAAATTGTTCACCTTGGGCATGGAAATCAAGGGGAAAATGTTAGAAGATATTTATTTAAGATACTACTGGCGATTTATCATTATAATTTACTTAAGAAAACATTCGTGAGCCACTTCTTGAAAAGAAAGATCACTTACTCTTAAACAATGTAACTTTTGGTGATGGTTCATAATTGTGTAATAACTACCCTAGTTATAGAGAATTATTTATTTAGATAAAACTTAGATTTGTTACAATCGTGCTCTGAAATGGCACTATCCAGGTCGATTTTAATTTGGGGGAGAGGGGACTCTGTGTGTGTGTGTGTGTGTGTGTGTGTGTGTGTGTGTGGTGTTCTGAATTCTCTTGGTTGATTTAAAAAAAAATGGGGAAAATTAATCCTAAATTGTTTGAAACCCTATTTACTTAAATGTTGATTTGGCCATTTCTTTTTTTTTTTTAATGTTTATTTATTTTTGACAGAGAGAGAGAGAGAGAGAGAGAGAGAGACAGAGCATGAGTGGGGCAGGGGCAGAGAGAGGGAGACACAGAATCCGAAGCAGGCTCCAGGTTCCGAGCTGTCAGCACAGAGCCCGACGCAGGGCTTGAACTCCAGACCGGGAGATCATGACCTGAGCCAAAGTCGGACGCTTAACCGACTGAGCCACCCAGGCACCCCTTGACTTGGCCATTTCTTAATTGTATAAGTCAAAAAATAGCCAGGAAGTAAAAAATCCAGACTCTGTAGTGTGAATCCAGTAAAATAATATTTTTGTGGTTTTTATCTCAGACTTTTTATGATATTTCAAAATTTTTGCCATGTTGGTATAGTAGCATATGTGCTTTCTGATTTTTTAATATTAAGATAAATCCAGAGACTGTTTCCGCATCAATAGGTATGTCCTGAAACAGTAAAAACTATTCAGATTTACAAACCACCTACTAAAGCTACATTTTTATATGGTATGTAAAATTACTCTTCTTTATTTTTAAGTTGATGGCCATGCATGGAGAAGACCTACATTGATGGTCCATCTAACTGAATGTATCAAAATGATCTCTAAAAAGTTGAAAGGTTTAGGGGCGCCTGGGGGGCTCAGTCAGCTAAGCATCTGACTCTTGATCTCAGCTCAGACCTCGATCTCAGGCTCACGAGTTCAAGCCCTGCACTGGGCTCTGCGCTGGGCATGAAGCTTACTTAAAAATAAATAAATAAAACCTAAAATCCTAAAAAAGAGAAAAGCTTAAAAGGTGCAGCCAAACAACATTTTGTATACATTAAGAATGAATTTATTTTCCTCTGACCTTATTGTATGTATCACTATTAATAATACAAGCGTAGTCCTATCTAACAATTATTACGCATTTCCTGTTTTCCAGGCACCTTTCCTGCACTATATTATCTCACTGAATCTTCACATTAGCCCTGTTGAATAGTACTATTTTTTAAAATGTTTGTTATTAAAGTATAATTGCCATGGGATGGTTCTATCATTTTCCCTAATTTGAAGCACAGAGCTAACGTGTGACAAAGATAAAATGCTAGCTAGACGTCTTCTGAATTTCATAATAGCTGCGTAAGAGGCAGATAACACCAGGACAAGTTGAAGGGCCTGTGAAGGAAGACATCTTTGTCCCTGGTCAACTCTGAATCCCTTCCTGCGTGGTGTGACGGTTCCTTGTCTGGCCAACAGCCCATCTGCACTCACTCGGATACAAAGCCTATGAAACCGCCGACCATCACTGGCTTGGGGACAGGGGTCAGAACCTCTCCTCTCCACACCCTCCATCCCTCTTTTGAGCCTTTCGTGGGCAAGATTCCATCAACTACATAGAGAGCCCTGAGCTCTGCCCAGAGAGATAAAAAAGTCTGGCCAAAAAATCTGGTGCAAACTGGAGTCTACCCAATTTCCAGTGAAAAATAACTTTGAGGCTGAACTTTAATCTTTCACCACTTCAGTGAAGTAGAATTCAGACAGAACATCCCAGGATTTCCTGACTTTACCTTTTTTCTCTGAAGGAGAATGCTCCATGGTGCACTGCTAAGAGGATCAGCTGTCTTTAATGAAACTCTTGAATCGTCTTGGCTTTTGCAAATTTGCTGGAGGGAAATATCCAAAGGCTCTAAAGTTTCGTTTATTTTCAGAGCCTAAATTAATATCACTAGCTAAATCTGTGGAAGATTCTAACAAACAGCTAAAGCCGGGATAAGTGAGGTAATGTCTGCCTCTTAGGTTTTGGTAAGGAGTAAATGATACGATGAATATGTGTGAAAGGCTGAGCACAGTGTTACCATAACTGTGAGAGAACCTGTCTGTGAGAGAACCTGTCTGTTAAAATACACTTTAAAGCAGCATTTTTGTAATTATGGGACCCACCATTTATGAAGCTCCTTCCATTAGAAGGTTCCTCGCTTTATTATTCGTTTTTTGTTTGCTTGTTTTACCCTGTAGGTTCTACCTATGCATATTAAAACCACAGATCGACACTCATACAAGAAACTCAGCTGAAAACATGACTGAAATTTTAGAGCCCTCACAATGCAAGTTGAGACTTCTTCTTAGGTCTCCTTTTGAATCAAACTCTAGTAAAGAAAATTTATTTGCCACTAAAATGTTCTTATTTGCATAAATATTACGTGACACTGACTTATGCTTAAAAACAACTTATTATATAGTTGGGTTGCCGAAGGAATTGGAATTCTTAGCTACAAGACTAAGCAAAGGCTGGGAACCAAAAGTGGGAATGGAATCTATTTTGCTCTTACAAGCAACTATTGTTGCTTGTCCTAATAAGTGCTAGAACTTTACGCTAAACAATAGCAAAAGTTCATATTGCAGATTTAAAAAGTGCTCTACGCTACGTCTAGTCTAGTCTACGTAGTCGGTGGTGTTATACGGCCGACTAAGGCTATGCAGACGGGCCCTACAAACATTCTGCACACGTATTCATGTTGTTCTACTTCTACCGGGGTCTCCACGGCTGTCGATTCACAAGGACATATTATTGCCACAATTTCTTAACTCTGTGTTACAAATAACGAAACAGCACCAGCAGCTTTTCTGGCCCTCGCAGGCCACCATAGTTTGACAATCAGTAAAGACCACGTTTTTTGTTTTTTTTTGTTTTTTTTTTTTTTAATCTTTTTCAACGTTTTATTTATTTTTGGGACAGAGAGAGACAGAGCATGAACGGGGGAGGGGCAGAGAAAGAGGGAGACACAGAATCGGAAACAGGCTCCAGGCTCCGAGCCATCAGCCCAGAGCCTGACGCGGGGCTCGAACTCCCGGACCGCGAGATCGTGACCTGGCTGAAGTCGGACGCTTAACCGACTGCGCCACCCAGGCGCCCCTAGACCACGTTTTAAGACAGTGCCAACATTCGATTTCATACTCATCTAAATACTTACAATTTAAATGTCGAGCAATACCAAGTATTATCGAATGGAGACCTCTAATACACTGTTTATGAGAAAGAAGAGCATGTGACAATATCTAATAAACCCTACAGCATGCATTCAGACCCCAGGTTTTCCACTCCTAGGTATTTACCCAATAGACACTTAAAAACATACCTCAGGAGGGGCGCCAGGGTGGCTCAGTTGGTTAAGCGTCTGACTCTCGACATCGGCTCGCATCGTGATCGCACGGTTCATGGGTTGGAGCCCCGCATCGAGAGCTCTGCGCTGACAGTGCGGAGCCTGCTTGGGATTCTCTCTCTCTCTCTCTTGCTCTCTCTCAAAATAAATAAATAAACATTTAAAATAAAATAAGCTGTGTAAAGAGTTCTTATACTGCAAAAATCAAAAGATAAGTCATTCCATTTTAAAAATGGACAAAGGAGCTGAATAAATAGTTCTTGAAAAAAAGATATACAAATAGCCAGTAAGCGGATGAAAAGATGTCACAGCTCAATGAAACCATGATTAGTCATTAGGGAAATGCAAATCAAAACCAGTTCACACCACCCATTAGGATGGCCAAAATAAAGAAATCAGCCAGTAACAAGTGTTGCCAAGGACATGGAGAGGTTGAAACCCTCATACACTGCAGGTGGAAATGTAAAGTGATGTGGCTCGTCTGGGAAAGTCTAGCAGCTCCTTAAAAGACTGAACATAGAGCTAACGTACGACCCAGCAAGTCTGCTCTAGACACTTACCGCCAAACTCAAACGTGTTCACACAAACACTGGTACAGAAATGTTCATTGGCAGCATTATTCATAATAGCCAAAAAGTGGGGGAAAAAACAGATATCCATCGATAGGTGACTAAAATAAAAAGCGATACCTCCATATGGCGAAATGGTAGACCGTAAAAAGGCATAAAGCACCAACACCTGAACAACATGGGTGAATCGGAAAGATGTTATGTTGCATAAAAGACGTCAGACACACAAGGTCCCAGATATAATGCCGTTTATGTGAAACGAACAGGCAAGTCCATAGAGACGAGAAGCAGATGGGTGGTTGCTGAGGTCTGGGAGGTGGGGGTTGCTGGGGAGAAGGGGGAGTGGCTGGTAATTGGTGCAGGGTTTTTTGGAGGTGGGTAATGAAAATGTTCTAAAGTCAATTGTGGTGCGGTTCTGTGAAGACGTTAAAAACGATTAAACTGTGTGCTTGAAATAGATGATTTATACAGGATGTGGACTATACCTCAAGAAACCTTATCAGAAAGGTTACGTGCATCGTAATACCATGCATATTCAAATTTTAAAACACACAAAGCAGTATTACATATCGTGCCTACAAACACACGTTTGGAAACAGGGAGGCAAGAGCATTCAAAACGCTGAAAAACCCGTACTGACTCATCAAGGACAGACAGCAGCCTTCACACAGCGGTGAGTGCTTGAATAACATCTGAGCTGCAGGCAGAGAAGGAAAAGACCAAAGTTCAGAAGGCAATCACCTCTGTGCAGAGAGAAAGGGGAAGGAGGCCGGAGAGTGGTCCTCTTTCTTTAAAAGAAAATTCTGATGTCACTATCACAAAATGTGCAGGTTGGTGAGCACGTGAACACTTATTCTGTGATTCCCTACGTTTTCCTATATGCTTGAAACATTTCATAGTTAAAAAAGTCTACTCCTCGGGGCACCTGGGTGGCTGAGTCGGGTAAGCGTCCGACTTCTGCTCAAGGCATGATCTCACAGTCCGTGAGTTCGAGTCCCGTGTTGGGCTCTATACTGACAGCTCGGAGCCTGGAGCCTGCTTCGGATTCTGTCTCCTTCTCTCTCTCTGCCCCTCCCCTGCTCATGCTCTGTCTCTCTCCCTCTCTCAAAAATAAATAAATGTAATATTTGGGGATGTAATAACATCTCTAGGCTCATCTCATTAAAAGCCATGATGAATGCCTCCCACCAGGGTTGTCTGTTGCTGGTTGTTAAACATTCGCCAGCACTCTCCTGCATCCTGGCCAGGAAAGCCTGCCCGTTTCCACGAAAGCAAGGGCCAGAGAGAAGCATCGTCATTCGTAAATGAAGCAAAGCTATCTGACACACGATTTGAAGCTGTCGATGCCCACGTCCACCGCAACTGGGTTTCGCTCTGTTAGCGGGGATTCCCATGAAGCACAGAGCAGAGGGCTCAGCTCCCCGCGAAGCCAGCCTGGGCCAACAACACTCCTTACACAGCACACCCCGTAGCAGAAGTCCACGACCTGCCAAAAACTTCCTGACCTGGAAATAGAAGGTTTAAGAGCATTTCTGGTAACTGTTGAATTAAACCCCTGATTTCTGGGAGCAGGTTGCTAAAAGTTTTCAGCCTTCTGGCATAAGCACGTCGTTTGAGAGACTTGGTCACCTATTCAATAACCTAACTGCAATGTTCCTAAGCCAAGAAAGCCAAACAAATAAAAACAATTTTTTAAAAACAAGTTTTTCTCATCCTGTTTGACACATTGGTAGTACCAGGGTTTTAATGGCTTTTAAAATTTTTATAATTTAATCCAAGGGCTGTGTTGGAGAGTTCCATCACCATTTTGAGCAAACGCAGTTGAAATACACAGAAAGTAATTACTAGATTTTTTAAAAAAAAATTTTTCTTAACGTTTATTTATTTTTGAGACAGAGAGAGACAGAGCATGAACGGGGGAGGGTTAGAGAGAGGGAGACACAGAATCTGAAACAGGCTCCAGGCTCTGAGCTGTCAGCACAGAGCCCGACGCGGGGTTCGAACTCACGGACCGCGAGATCATGACCTGAGCCGAAGTCGGCCGCTCAACCGACTGAGCCACCCAGGCACCCCAGTAATTACTAGATTTTAAAAGGAAGCTCTCCCCATCACATTCACCCAGATTTGGCGTTTCTGTCCCGAAGCTTTCCTTGTACAAGAAGACCCCAGAGATTCGAGAGTGGGAAGCAGAATGAGATGATGGGCCACCACGAATAAACTGTGTTGTACGTGGTGTCAATATGACCTTCGAGACTGTTCTACTCCTCTACGGCCCCTACCATAAGAAGCTCCAGGCGGTTGCCTACATCACATACATGTTTTGAGAGTTAATCCCTTTCCCCGTGTGACTCACGATTGTGCAAGTCCTTCCAGAGGGGATAAAAATACAATGGATTACAGCATCGCAGCGTCTGCAATTCCCAAGGAAGAAGTGGCTTTAGACATTTATACACCGAGCTTGGCGACCGAGCGCCAGCGAGTGTGTCCGAAAGCTGTTGGAAATCGGACAGTTTGTGCTGCAAAGACAGGAAGCACTGCGAGTTTCTGCAGCCGTGGTTGGCTTGAGATAATGCCATTGTATAAGCCGGCACAGCGACCGCTCCCACCGCTGAGAGCCCGGGCCTGGCGTCTGGCTCCTTGGCCGCAGGCCAGGCTGAGGTCCTGCCGTCTGAAGGCAGGGTGTGTGTCCCCTCCCAGGCGGTCCACACACACAGTGCCGGCCACACCTCACCTTCCAGAGGAAATCTGGCCAGAAAGCCAGACTTCATGACTTCTCCTTTATGAGCCTTACCCACCCCCAGTCCTTGCAGGGGAGGGGGACGGGGGGGATTGTTTTCCACTTGGGTGCAGGGATGGCATTCGCTCTGTGCTCAGATGGGGATTTAAAGTCCCAGGCAGTAAACGAGCTGATGACAGGGTTATTGGAAAGATACTGTATCTTGCTGTGCTTAACCACCTCGGGGCTCGTACTTCAGAGAGGCCCTCGGCCCTCATCACTTCTACAAACTGCCCTTCCCATAGAGCTCTTCCAGCAGGCAGGAGTACTTACCAAGGACTATTTTAGACGTATTTAGCAGCAATATTGTTTGATTTTAACTGGACATTGTTCTGAACACACAAAAGAGTTCAAGGATGTGGCCATTGGGTTTTGTTCTCTCCCCCCCCCACCCACCCTCCTTCCCGCCTCCCCAAACTGTCAGGTTTCTCTGGGAAAATGGGATGAAAATGTTTGGGGACATTTCCACAATAAAACACTCTAAAATATTTTTTTTAAGATTTCCTTTCTAGTCATGTCAAGATTATAACTCAAATCTGCAAGAGTCAGGAAATTCCAAATTTATGTTGACACTTTCCCCTTAAAACCCTCACCAGATGATAAACAGTGTAAAAAATTCTGTCCCAATTCAAATGTTCCAAATATGACACGGGTTGCTAGGTTCTTGTCGTGAAAAGGTGCTTCGGGGTGAGAAAGAATAGGTCTTTTAAGAAGCAAATAGAATCTTTCAGGCAAATAATTTTTCTAAATGATTTCTTAATATAGAAGGTGAAGTAATCGTTTCAGATGGGTCACCTCCTGGATTACATTTTTGCAGACGGAACAGAATTGAATTCCGTGATGGAAACCAATGAGACGGTGGTGGAATTTACCTGTGAAATCAGCGGTCCTCAAGGTAGGAATTAGTACTTGGCATGGACCAGGGGGCTCTTCTGGACCACCCGGGTCAGCTCACTTTCAAAGGTCCCACGGACCCCAAGGAAAAGCTCCCAGACAGTGGCCATGCCTCTCAGAGAGACGGGCTCAGCTCTGCTCCCAGCGCTGGCGGCCACCAGCTAGGGGTGAGAATAAATTATCGGGCATGTCTCAGATCCCGGCTCGTCATCTATAAAATGCAGGAAGATCACAGCATCTACCGCACGGGTTGTTGGAGATTAGATGAGGTAAGACATGTTAGCATAAGAAAGCGCTTCTAGAAACTTTCCTACTGACGCTGAAAATAATGGCCAGTTAGATAACAGTATTCATGGCGCGAAGGAAAATAACGCATCATCGGCAGGAGCGTCAGAAAAGCGTGTTTGGATTCGGGTGAGAGAGGAGCAGAAAGAACTTGGCGAAAAGAACGCCTCCCCCCCCCCCCCCCCCGGCCTTCCCAGCCCCTGGCCCTTCTCACCACCTGCCCCCTGGGGCTGCTTTGGCCCCGCTTTGGCTCACCTAGTGTGTTTGCTCTTAGATTTGTTTCCAGCCCACGTCTGTTGTTCTCTGGGTTTCAGGGGCAGTAAAGATTCTGGGGAGAAATGAGCGTAGGATTTGGAGTCACAACAATAATGGATGCCTGGCCGTGTCATTTACTGGCTGTGGGGACTTTGGTGGGTCGCTGACCCTTTCTGGCTGAGATAGCCTCTCTTATCCGGAGGGGATCAGAGTACCACCCTTTCGTGATTACTGTGAAGATTACACATCAAGGGCTGCCTTCATGCATGCTTCAACAAATGTCGTATGTATTCCTGATTTTTGATTTCCCATCTTTTCAGGCTCTGGGCTCTACCCGGATCCTACACTCTTACCGGAAGGTATGTTTCCACGTGCAAGAACAATCTAATAATTCACTTCATCTAGATGTTTGATTCTGTCCATGGGACCCTGCCATTCCCGTATTTTAGTTTGGGTCGGAAAAGCAACCCATGTCCCCAAGGCCCAGGAACATTAGTTAGCAAAAGGAAGCAAATCTGTCATTTAGCCTGTCCCCTCCCTCTGCAAGCACCTTTCTTCCCTTTCTCTCTGCCTTCCTCATCTCCCCTCTCCCTTTTTCCCCTTCTTTTCTCTTTCTTAGACCTTGATATTGATCAATCAGGAAATTCACAGAATCTACAAATCTGTAACTGAGGCCAAGATTATTTTCAAGTCTGATGATACAGATGACAACTATTTCAACACCAATCTGAGTCCCAAAGAGTCAAGCCCCCCCCTCCTACTGTTGCCACCACCGCAGCAAGGAGATGCCCAACCCCTGTGCCCCTTGGCATCTGACCCCAGACTGACTTGACCACACTGCCGTCTGCCTCCATCATGCTGGTATACTTGGATGTCGGCAGAGCTGGTAAATATTTGCCCGTGCAGGAGACAGCAAGTGGCGGTTTCTGCACAGGAGAGGCGATGAGGCAACTCATCCCCTTGTGTCAATAGCGTGAAACCAACAATGGCAGTGTGCGATGATGGCACGCTACCTGTTAGGTTCAGACAAGGGAGCTACCAATGGCCGTGACCTCCAGACTCCACGGCTGCGCCTTTGGAGTAGCCGGCACAGAGCAGGGTGCTTCCTGCCCTGGATGTCAGCTCTTCCCTGCGTTCTGCTGCCCTTCACCCCCTGGCTCGGCTGAACTTCAAGATCACTGCAGCGACATTTTAATTTTTCCCAAGAGGGTTTAGGAATCAAATGTGTCCACTCTTGATCTCTGGGCTGTGAGTTCAAGTCCTTCGATGGGTGTAGAGATTACATAAAAAGAAAATCTTTAATAATGATAATAATAATAAAGTAAATGTGTCCATTACTTTGTCGTTATTCCGGCTGCTTGTTACCTCCGTCTTGGGACTGTCTGTGAGAAGAAAGGAGCCAGGGAAGAAGAGAACCTCAGATGAATAGGAGGAAGCAGAACTGGACTGCTGGCAGACGTTAGAAGCATACAACGCCCAGTTGAGCCAAGTGCCCCAGAATTACACGTCTGAGATGGGGGGCGGGGGCCGGAGCAGGGGAACTTAGCGACTCAAGAAAAGAGAAAAGAGGGACTAGCACAGCTTCCTCGATGAACTGTCCAGATTTCTGTTCCACTATCCATTTCCGTTTGGTAAACAGAGTCTCAAAGTATAGATGGAATCGACAGACTGAACTTTCAGCACATCTAAGAGAACCACTCACCTTTTCAGGCATATGAAGCTTTTTTCGGTTATCACAATATTAGTTTACAGTCAATGACTTCTGATGAATTGGGGCAAAAGGTATACAAGAGTTCTTTGTACTGTACTTCGTTTTTTTTTTTTTTTTTTTTTTTTTTTTTTTTTTTTTTTAAATTTTTTTTTTTTTCAACGTTTATTTATTTTGGGACAGAGAGAGACAGAGCATGAACGGGGGAGGGGCAGAGAGAGAGGGAGACACAGAATCGGAAACAGACTCCAGGCTCCGAGCCATCAGCCCAGAGCCCGACGCGGGGCTCGAACTCACAGACCGCGAGATCGTGACCTGGCTGAAGTCGGACGCTTAACCGACTGCGCCACCCAGGCGCCCCATTTGTACTGTACTTCGAAATGTCCCCTAAGTTTGACGTTATTTTGCAAGAAAAAAAGGTTGAAGAAAACAAAACCTACACTTCAAAAGAAGCACATCCACAGATTCTGAAAAACCACCAGCGCAGCTAGATAGCTAGTCATAACACAAGTAAACAATCCGTTCGATACAGAAGTGACACCTTTATCCTCTGAACATTCATTCAACCAAAAAGTACCGGGCCCCAGTGGGAGCCGGGTGTTTTTCTGGTGCTGGGGCCGTGGCCATGCACAAGAGCGAAAGGGAGTGACAAACCCAATTCTACGAGACCCACCGTGTGATACACTCTGAGTTCAGATGGGGATGTGCGCAATCCCGAGGGAGCAGAGGGGAGGCAAGGGGACTCTGCAGGAAGCTGGGCTCTCAGGAAGGCTTCTGGGAGGCCCACAGGAAGTTCTTTTGGTGAAAAAGAATGAGCTATGGAAAGATCCTGAGTGAGCACCCAGCCCGGGAGAACAGCACATTCAGTTACTGGACAGGGACCAGCTTAGGGACTAGAAGAACAGCCAGAAGTCTAGTTGATTAACTAATGCATTGACTAATTAATAAAAGAGACCTAAAGACTATATCTAGTTCAATCGCATCATTAAATAGACAGGTGCAAGGAGTCTGTATGTGGGGAGCGATCTTTCAAATGTCTTCGAAAACCTATTTCTCTACTGCTTGCTTCAACGTACCCAAGGATGTCTTCCTTGCCAGACTTCCAGTTGTTGGGTTGTGTAAGGAACCACCCAAATCTCATCTATAGTGAAGATCCGACAAGAATTAAACAAGCAAACGATAACTACCGTCTTGATTTAACCCCATCATACCAGGTTAATTCTGAAGGGCGTCTTTGGCTGTGACGTGGTTTTATGAAATGAACTTCAATTTCATCATATACTCATTGGGCAAGCTGAGTTCACTCGCCCAGGTGTTGTTAATTAGTGATCTAGAATTGCCAGACAGCTAGAAGGAGGCAACCTTCGGCAGAATTTAGGAGCAGTAGGGGACAAAGTGACCATATCTTGATTGACACTGTCTTCAAAGGTCTACTAATCCCAGTATCTATGTGAATTGCTTTATGACACAAGTTGAGTTACCAACTGTGTTTGATGTTGATGGAAAATACTCTAAAACAAACACCCCTTAGATTTCTTGCTTATCACCTCCAGATTAGCATTTGCCGATAGGCCCCTGAAAACCACCTTATTTCGTTCATGACAGAGTTAAATCAACGCCGGAGGGGTAGAGAGGAGGAAACATTGCTCTGTGAGTCACTTGTCTGTGGACTTTCATTGATCTATGTTAGGCTAGGTTTGATTGTCACAATCTAAAATTGGGACCAGCAGGGTCAGTCTTTCTGTATGGACTTTTGAAAAGCACGAGTATGTTTTATTAATGAGTGAAGAATGCAGGGAAGTTCGATATAGACATGAAATCTAGTTTTAGGGAAATTGAACACATGGGAACTGGTTTCGCAACACATCATTCCCCACTAGGGCTGTGTGAGGGCCATAGAGTGGATCACATCTGAGCCTTGACAAGAAGAGGTGCCTGGTATTTATAATAAGTTATACTCTCCTGGTTGTAGAAATAATGGCCAATTATATTTCCTGCACACAGGGGTTCTAACTGGGAAGTAGAACAATACAGCGAATGTTCCCCTGCTAAACCGGGTATGGCTACACACAGTCCCAACACACTTGCTTCCTGGCTTGCACATTAGAACAAGTGAGGACAAGAAGAGAAAACTCCTCCTGGAGTCAGTAAGTACGTTGGGCAGATTTGAGAGACAGCTTTGCACCTTCTGGAAGGGAAGAGAACTAAAAGCTACTGTTCTGAGTCCAGACAAGCCTGCTTTACTTTCTCCCTCCTCGTGGGAAAAGGGACAAGGAAGAGAACAGAGAAGGGGAGCAAGGAGAAAGGAAGAGAGGTGCTCTTGGCCCAAAGCATGTCCTTGGCCCAAATCACGGGGCGTTCGCTCACCCACCACTTACCCGGATCGTGAAGAGTCACTTTTATCATTAAGCAAATCTCTGCACATTTCTGCCTTCTTTGTGGCTTATTGGACATGTTGGCTAGTCATATATTCACAGTTCTAAAACCTAGAGAGAACTTAGGAAATATGCGTGAAAATAACTTCCCTTGCTGGATCAGTGAGAATATAAATGATGAAGGCATGACCACGGCAAGGAGAGTAAGGGAGAATATTAGCGTAATTCAAATGAGAAGTACAAGCCTGCTTTAAGGCAGTAATCTAAAACTGGAAAAGAGAATATATATGAAATACGCACAAAAGATTACCAGAATTTCACGTCATGACCTCATTTTTAAAGGCCAGTCATTGAGCTAACTGTGAGGGTGATGGGTAAAGCCAAGGCCACTTTAGAAAACTTCTCCTCCCCAGAGGATGCTTCAGAGTTGCCCTCCTGGATTTCGTCAGCCATTCTGTGAACATGGATAAGTAATGACTTTTTTCTTGCATTCCTTCTCTTAGCCTCATGTAACTCCCCGACCCTCTCTGCTCTGGGCTAACAGTGAAGTCAATGGCATCACTACAACTTGAGGAAAGAAAAAGGAGTCCCTCGGGGTCTGCACGTTCTTTTTCCCAGGAGAAATTAATTTGGGTGTTCTTTAGTCAGTACCTAAAAACATTACGATTCCTATAACAGATGATGTCCCATCAGCATAGGCAACAAATGAAAGGCCCAGAAACATAAGCTTTTTCCCCTAAAAAGGCAGAAACAATCCATCTCTCCCAATCAGAAACTGGGAAAGATAAGAGTTCTGCTTCATCTACCTCCATGCATGGACCTGGGAGTAAAAGTTTTCCATCTTAAACTCCAAGGACAGGTGTAAACAGAGGCTCAGTTCTTCCTCAGAGGCTGATTACAAAGAACTAATCAGAAGCCTTTCATCTCTGACCCTTTACCTTTAGGTCTATTTTGGGGCATGGAGGTGACAGGGCTTGTGTCCTTTGCGCCCAAGGAAGTGACAGGCAGCTTGCTGATCAATATCCCCTTTGGGTAGTGTCTTCAGAACTTAGAAAAGGGGCCAGAAAATGAGGCAGAAATCAATATTCAGGTCTGGTGAGAAGCAGGCTAGGGTCACATTAATTTCATTTCTAAAAGACTAAAAACAGCGAACGAAGACTGATTCCCATTGTATTCATTGGGAAATGAACGCACTTTCCAAAGAATCAAGGAACTTGGAGTCTTGGGTTTTAGTCAATTTCGTATCCAACGTGAGATGTTGCTGAATCTCTGGGATCCGATGTTCTCCGTGCCGCTCATGGGGGAGGCAATCCTCGATTTTCCAAGCATCACTAGTTGGACAATAACTTGTAGCAGAAAAACATAAAAGGGAAGAATTTCTGGCAACAAACCTAAGGCTTTAGGAATGAGCAGTTCAATAGATAAATGGGAAGTTTGGGAGAATCAACAAAGCAATTAAGAGAATGGAGGGATTGATTTATGGGGAAGATCACTCCTTTGATGTTGAGCTCAGCTAATCGATGTTTCTTTTTTTCCCTTTTGACAAGGATTAGGGGACAGGAGATGAGTAAAGAATTAAGATTAGTAATCTACAAATACCTGAAATAAATAATTTTACGAGGGGAGAGGAATTCCTTTCAAATTGGCCAACAGAATTGAAGAGATCTAAGAAATTAATTCAAAAGGTTTTGTGCCACAATCTTTTGTTCCCCCACCCGCACCCCCCACCAGGTCAGCTCCTTTTTACCACTTCGTATATTGAATATACACACTCACTGGCTCTTTGTTAGCTTAAAATAGAAAAAAAATTACAGTTTAAATTCTTAATAGAAGGATGTTTGAAATATGAAAACAATTGCCTTTAAGAAACAATAAAAACTCACCCCATGCAAGATTTAAAATTCCAACACATACGTTGCATCAGAGAGAGAGATGAAATGAGAAAATTTGTCTCTTATTGCTTATGGGACATGTTTTTACAATTTTAAAATATATTTTCCCATTAGACTTAGAAATTTAATAAATTCACTCTTCCAATTTGTCTAAGGATTAAGATCCGGGGGATCTGATTCTGACCACACAACACCTGCTTAGTTCCTATTTGATTTAAGGACATTATAAGACCTGAGCTGGATGCCGACCTTCAGGGCTGCTTGTCTTCCCACCGTCCCCTCACACTTCTCCAAGAGATTCTCATAGGCAGAGACACTTTTCTTTAATGGTATTTTTTTTTTAGTTTATTTATTTGTTTTGAGAGGGGGTGGGTAGGGAGAGAGGGAGGGAGAGACTCCCAAGCAGGCTCCACACCACCATGCAGAGCCGGACACGGGGCTCCAACCCACGAACCGTGAGATCATGACCTGAGCCAAAACCAAGAGTCTGACGCTCAACCCACTGAGCCACCCAGGCGCCCCACTTTTATAAGTACACATTGAATCATGTCATTGGCCTGTTTATCATGTCACCTGCCCTCTAAGTGGCTTCCCGTCCCATTTGGATTAAAACCCAGACTTCCTCACATCTTCCAGAACCAAAAGGACCTGGTAGCATCTCCTTGAGCCCACCTCTCTGACTGCACTTCCATCGCGCCTCTTCCACCAGGCTCTGGCTCGCTCCCCTCCCCCCTCCACACCAAGCCCAGTCCTGATCCTGGGACGTGACTGTTCCCTCTGCCCGCGTTGCTCATCCTATGAATCTGGGCAGAGCTGACACCTTCCCTTCCTTCAGCCGCTGCTCAGGGCATGTGTCTTCGGGGGGCCCACCCTCGACAGAAATACCTCAAACAGCACACACCGGTCCTGTAACACTTGGTGATTTTTCCAGAGTATTTATTGCTCTCTTGGATCGGATTATTTCTTCTTTGTCTTGTGCATTTTTTATTTGTCTTCTCCATTATTTAGTACCCTCCCTGAAAGGGTGACTGCCCTGTCTTTAGCAGGGACTCTGGCATTTGGGGCAGTAGCCGGCTCAGGGTAAGCACCTGATGTGTATTTCTTGGAAGGAAGGAGGGGGAGAAGGAAAGGAACAAAGGAAAGAAGGATGAAGGTAGGAAGGGAGGAGATGAGGGAGGAAAAGGAAGGAAGGCAGACAGAGAGGAAGAGGAATGCACTATGTCGTCACCACAGGGTTCTAGAGAGAAGCAGAAATGCATATGAGTTACTGAAGAGAAGGGGCAATGTTTTTTTGTTACCAGTACACTCCTTGTGTCCAGCACATAGCTAAACATTCAGAGATATTTACAAGAGAGCAGTAACTTAACAAATGCGTCACTTACAGTCCAGTTGGGGTTAATCAAAAAAGTAATCTTGCGGTATTAACTCTACGGCGTGGTCCTGCTCTGAGTTCTTTGCAAATGTAGTGCTGTACTAATATTTGCAACAAGCCAACAAGAGGCGCTGTGACTGTTAGCCCCACTTAGAGTTGTGCAACTGAAAACACAACTCCCGGGGAAGTTATTTATCCCAGGGCATAAGCCAGTGACTGGCGGGGCTGGGGTCTGAGGACAGGCCACCCACCTCCCGCGTCCGCTCTCATGACCTCGTGCGATCTAGTCACCCAGGGGGTGGGAATCCCCCAGGGAGACAAGGAGGCTCATAGGGTGGGGGGTGGAGAACAGTCCAGACAGCAAGTGTGCGTGGCACAGCCACGAAGGGGGGGGCGTGAGACAGGTGGGGGTGAAGAGTTCTCAGACCATGCTCCCGCTTTCTAGGGAGGAGCCTCTCCTGACTTTCTGCTTCTCTGCGTGCCCAAAATGCAGGGCTCATCCAAAGAATGTCTCTTGTCCTGATTAGTAGGGTGACTGGGGGACCACCACGGAAAGTAGGGAGATGAGGCAAAACGGGTGTGGGGCCCTGGTTCCTGAGGGGCAAGGATTTGGGAGATATAGGAGGAAGAATAGTTATTAGAAATTTTAGGTAAGTTACCCAGATGGTACGTAGGATGGATTGAAAAGAGAAGAATTTTAAGGCAAACTAGGAAATCAAGGAAATCAGTGTCGAGCAATGGCGTGATAATAAAATAGTAATTGATGAGATTAATCAACTATTCGAAATTGGCAGATGGATGGGTGAAACAATACGGCATTTTCATACAATAGAAAAGTATTCAGCCTTTAAAGGGAAGGAGGTTCGGACACAGGCTACAACATGGACGAACTTGGAAGACGTGACACTGAGTGAAATACACCAGACCAAAGACAAATGCGGTACAAACCGGCTTACGTGAGGTGCCCAGAGTAGTCCAATTCACAAAACGGAAAGCCGAATAGAGGTTACCAGCGGCTGGAGGGAGAGGGGAGGGGTGGGGAGTCACTGTTTAGCAGGCACAGAGTTTCTGTTTGGGATGATGAAAAAGTTCTAGACCCGGACGGCGCACAATAATGCGAATTTACTTAATGCCGCGGATCTGGTTGCTTAAAAATGGCTAACGTGGTGACTTTTATGTTGTGTATATCTTGCCTCGATAAAAATAAATTCATAAATAAATGCACTACTAGGTAGGGGACAGAGGAAGGTGGGAGATAGAAGATAGTTCTGCATTTTGGACTCGAAGAAACAGCACGGCAGAAAAGAGCGGTCAGGAGGGTAGCTGAGAGGCAGGGTTTGTTGGGACGCGGGGACTTGAAGGTGCCCATGAACATTCCGGTTGAATCCCTGG
This sequence comes from Lynx canadensis, assembly GCF_007474595.2. Lineage (NCBI taxonomy): Eukaryota > Metazoa > Chordata > Mammalia > Carnivora > Felidae > Lynx > Lynx canadensis. The sequence continues at coordinate 76,498,048 of NC_044320.2, forward strand.
CAGGCGCTTCCTTGCCATTGCCTGCCCCTTGGGTGGGCGAGGAGCACTCCTGAGGGGGAGCAATTCAGAGAGGTCAGGCTGGGCCGACGGGGCAACAGACTCACGCCACGGGCACAGCGAAGGGCTCAGTTCATTTCTTCGCCGCCTGCATATTTCTAGGGGAAATAATAGGCTATTAAAATGCTGTCCGGGTTGTAACCTTTCGGGATGTATCTTTAAGGCTGCTTTGAAGGAGTTCATACACGAAGGATTTATTGGTTCTTTCTAAGTGCTGGGCACTGCCCTGGGCTTTTCCTTCTGTGGAGACTCTCCTTCCTGAGGTTGAGTTCTCTCATCCTGCAGCACATGGCCGGAGCGTGGCCCCAACCGGCCTTCACCGTGGCACCACAGGACCCCGCACGACCATGCCCTTGGCACCTCCCAGAGCAGCCGTGATAAAATGGGTGGCTGCCTCATTACTTCTTTGGGCTCCCAGAGAGATTTCCAGATGCCTTATCTAAGCCCTGACTCACCCCCACATTTGCCAACAGATCCTGAAGGCCCACAATGTGAGGAAATAAGCAATACACAATTGGGGAGGTCTTTTGTGTGGCAACCGAGCTTCACTCTTCCTGGCTCTAAATAGCACCTATGCTATGGCAACATGACGTGCAGGGTCACTTCTATTTTCAGGTCTTCAATGCTAACCTTCTACAGTTTTCTGTTAACCTGAATGTCAAGGGGTGTTGCTTTTAATTAACGTTATGGCTTCATCTATAGAGCGATTGGAAACACCCGTTCCGCTCAAGGATTTTCCAAAACTACCTTCCACTTCCGCGTCTTGACGCATTGCCATACAGAAACGTTCACCTTAAATCAAAATAGTTGCAGAGAATGTGAGTTCCAGTGTCTCGGGAATGCCTAACTTCGGCGATAAAACAGCTCACCATCAAATGCATTCAGTGCCGTAGTCATTTGTTAACTACCACTATCTGTTTAAAATTCTAGAACAAGATCCTGAGAAAGTCGGAAGTGTGACATCAAAATCCATTTTCTCCTCAAAAGCTGTCCTTCTGCTCCACATTCCTTTCAGAATTTTGTCCTAATGTAACATATTTGTGCACTCGAGAATTTATTTTGCTGAACACCCCACATAGTGTCCCTAAAAATATTGTACATAAGTGAAAACCTAATACATTTACTGTTTCTTGTGACTCAATGGCTCTCAGTGCCAAAAAAAAAAAAAAAAAAAATTATCCTGGATGGAATACTCACGATATAATCGAGCAAGACAACGCATTTCCCAATTTTGATAAGTGATTGTCAAATATGGAGGCACAATTTTGTTAGACGTATCTCTTCATGAAATGCAAAGGTGAAGGTGTTAGCTTGGTTCAGGGAGACAGTATTTCAAATGTTCTTTTTTTCTTCCGTGCCTAGGAGATTACTGTACCTCAAGGTTATGTGCCACAGGGGAAGGCCCTTCCATTGTCAACTGAGGCGGGGATTCATGTGAAAGCAGAGGTGGGAAAGGACATCAAGCTCTTTTAGGTCAGAGCAAATATTCAAGTTGACCCCTTGGGACCATCCATGCCAAGCATCTCCTGGATACGCTTCGTATACCTGAAGGGAAACATGGACCCCAGTGTAAGGACCGCTCTTCTAGAAAATCAGGTCAGAGCACTGGGAAGAAATATGCAGAACTACATCGTGCATTCTCTTTACTTCCATGGTACGATAAGATATGGGGCAATGAAGGATGAGAGACACACGGGGTCTAAGATGATCCTCATAGCTCAGCTTGGGGCACCAAAAGGGAAGTCAGAAAAATAAGCCAGATCAGCCTCCAAGGAGAGACATGGCGGCCGTTTGGTCCCTGGTCTCTGGGACTGGGACAGCTGGGGGCATTTCAGACAGAGGCAATTGATTCTCTGCATCCGATGACTGACTGGAAGTTGCAACCAATCATAGTTCTTTTTTTTTTTTTTTTTTTAATTGAAATTGAAAGAAGACTCATTGAGCATGCATTTTATACCATGGATTGTGCAAGTTTCAAGGACTTCAAAGATGAAGAGAACTAATCCTTTGCCTCAAAATCTCACAGGCCAATGGACAAGGCAAATATGTAAGAGAATCGAAAAGAGATAAATAGATCCTCAGAGAACAGGTTTGGGTTTGGCTCTTATGCTGGCTTTGGCCTGAATCAACCAACATACTAGAATCATAGAGCTGATAAAGCAGTACAGTTTGTCTAGTTTGATCCTTTAACGTTACAGACAAACTTTGAGGTGTTTTCTCCCAGTGCTGATACACAGGCTCTGCTGATACCCAAGGCTTCTCTCCACATATACTCCTATTTCTCAGCCCCAAACTCCCCTAGAGCCACAGAGAAACACTGATGGTCCTTCAAGAGGCATGCGGCCCCAGAATGGAAGTTACCTCTCATGCAGAGAGGTTTCTGGGGACCCTTCTGCTCCCTACCCACCAATGCAGGTAGAACTTAGGATACTTTCTGGGCAAGTCTTTTAAAGTCACTAGAGTCAAGTCTTCTAAATATTCCCTCTAGCTCAGGGCACCTGGGTGGCTCAGTCAGTTAAGCATCAACTTCAGCTCAGGTCATGATCTCACAGTTTGTGGGTTCAAGCCCCACGTCAGGCTCTGTCCTGACAGCTCAGATCCTGGAGCCTGCTTTGGATTCTGTGTCTGCCTCTCTCCCTGCCCCTCCCATGCTCATGCTCTGTTTTTCTCTGTCTCTCAATAATAAATAAACATTAAAATTTTTTTTAATTAAAAAATAAATAAATAAATAAATGAATGAATGAATAAATAAATAAAATATTCCCTGAATCTCATTCCTTCCCTAAATAATCCCCTCATTCCCTGCAATGAGGGCTCTAATAAGAGAATATTCTTTATTCAAGTGTCTGCAATGTTTTTTCTAACAAGAGACATGGAAACTTTATCTTAAATCTTTACAAAGGATTTTTTAATGTTTATTTATTTGAGAGAGAGAGTGAGTGGGGAAGGGGCAGAGAGAGAGGGAGGCAGAGAATCTGAAGCAGGCTCAGATTGAGGCACAGAGCCTGACGTGGGGATTGAACTCACAGACTGCGAGATCATGATCTGAGCCGAAGTTGGACGCTTAACCAACTGTGTCCCCCCAGGTGCCCCCTGAACAAATCTATCTTTAAAAGAGGTGATGAACAAATGTCCTAATCAAAGACAAAAAGAAAACAAAGAGTCTCAAATGGTCAAGAATGTTCTAGCTGCATCTTTTCAGCCGGCCTGTTTTCTGGTGGTTCTCTTGCTCACCACCGCTAGGAGGTGGGTTATTTATTGTATTCTCCAATTCATGGCATTCCTCCCTTGAACACAAGGGCTCCATGGGACCCAGCAACTACTTCGCCATCAGCCACTCTTCCCTGATTCCCTGCAAAGACCTCATTGGTGCATCACAGCAGATGTGGGTGGGTTGCAGGGGCACAGACACAGGGTGCCTTCTAGAATGGTTTTGTTATGCAGGGAAGATCTGTCAAAGACTCAGCTCAAATAGAATATTTCCTTCTATTCTCCACACGGTTGTTCAGATCTCGAAGCCTAAGGCTGGCCACAGAGCCTGAACTTCCTCCTCTGACAAACAGGTCCCCTTGTAACACATTGTTTTGGATTCCCCAGGGGAATGTGTTAAATCTCTTCATTTTTTTGCATTTGTTTTTAATGATTTAATTTAAAACGAATGTAAACCTGAGTACATGCTTCTTTCATATATACTGAAATAAAATAGTTTTGTTTTGCTTTTTTCTGAGCTTTATATTGTCTTCCTAAGGACCCAGATTGCAGATCAAGAGTCCCATATTAGCAGACCGATCTCCTCCAGTAAATGCAGTCCTCAAAAAGAGAGTGAAGGTAAGGAAGTAGCTTCCAGGAGGTTTGGCAAGACGTATGGATTCTGAGCTTCCAATACTGAGCCACTTCAATGGTGTACTAACCAACCAACAATTGATAACTCTTTTTATGTTCGTTTCATCAGAAATTTTCACAGGATTTGTCCAGTCACGACATGCTAGAAGCTAAAAACCCAAATGTGAAACCATGTTTCCTCGATCACATATTTTCTGTTGATGTGTATCTTACATTAAGATTACTGATGGCAAAAATGTAAAATGGGCCGTCACGATGGAAAATATTATGTGGGTGGTGGTTCTTCAGAAGTTAAACCTAAAATTATCGTACGATCCAGCACTCCCACTTCTGAGTATATCGACCAAAAAACTGAAACCAGAGTCTCGAAGAGGTGTTTGTACACCAGTGATCACTGCAGCATTATTTGCAAGAGCCAAAGGGTAGACGGAACCCACGTGTCCTTAGATGGATCAATAGGTAAACAAAACGCAGTATGTACATACAACAGAATACCATCCAGCCATAGACAGACGTGAAATCTTGACACGGGCTACAGGGATAAACCTTGAAGACATTATGCTGAGTGAAAGGAGACAGTCATGAACAGGACAGACACTGTATGATCCCACTTAGACAAGGTACCTGGAGTAGAGTAGTCCAATTCATAAAGAGCAAAAGTAGAACGCCGGTTGTCAGGGGCTGGGGATGGAGAATTCGTTTTCAAGGGGTTTAGAGTCTCAGTTTGGCAAGAGGAAACAGTTCTGGAGATGGGCTGCACCGTAGTGTGGATGTAGCTGACACTCCTGAATGGTACACTATAAAATGGCTTACATGGTGAGTTTTACGTTACGTGTGTTTTACCGCAACGTTTAAAAATCCGTCATTAGTTCTATGGACATATGAAAAACCATTGGATCGTGCACTTTAAATAGGTCCATTACATGATGCGAATTTATTCTTACAATTTCTGTGGATTAGAAGCTAAGAGAGGGTGGTTGTGACTTGGAGTTTCTCGTGTAGTAGTGGTCAAGAGGTCAGCCAGGCTGAGGCTGGCAGACCCACTAAGGTGTTTCGTTACATGGCAAGTACGTTCCTTCTGGTCATTGGCAGAAGGCCTCAGTTTCTCCCCACATGGGCCTCTCCCCACGGGCTGCTTGAATATCTTTACAACATGATGGCTGCCTTCCCCCCTAAACAAGAGACTCAAAAGAGAGAAACTTCAGGGTGTCTGGGTGGCTCAGTCAGTTAAGCATCCAACCTCGGCTCAGGTTCATGGGTTCGAGCCCTGCATCGGGCTCTGTGCTGACAGCTCAGAGCCTGGAGTCTGCTTTGGATTCTGTGTCTCCCTCTCCGCCCCTCCCTCGCTCATGCTCTGTCTCTCTTTCTCTCAAAAATAAATAAACAAAAAAAAAATTTTTTTAAGAGAAACTTCACTAGTTTGTATTAAATGTACGACAGAAATTTACAAGACTACATAGAGGTGAGTCTGGTATACTCTAAACCTTTTGGCTATACTTTTCAAGTGCTCATGGCTTCCAAAAGACTGATAACTACCTGACAGAGCAAGAAGTCAGAATTGTAGAGAATCCCTAAGAGGTCTGATCTGTCCCTAGAGTATTCACAAAGGCTTTAGAAACCCGATGCTCCCAGGAACACTTGGAATATTGGGTTCAGCTTTCACAACAGCCAAAAAGAAAGCCCATCTCCCAGTTTCAACTCATACAACCAATGGAACTAACATGGTATCCGTACTATTTCAGCCTCAAGGTGCGGCCAAACTTCGTGTCAAATGGCCAGTAAATTACTTACACTACTGTATGTATGCAAACTAGAAGTATAATGGTCTTTCTCCTAGAAATTCTAGAAGCAAACTTTAACCAAGAAGTACATCCCTCGGGGCACCTGGGTGGCTCCGTTGGGGTTGAGTGACCAACTCTTGATTTCCGCTCAGGTCATGAGCAAGGTCAGGTCATGAGGGAGCCCCACATTGGTATTCTCCCTCTCTCTTTCCCTCTGCCCTCCCTCCCTCAAAATGAATAAATAAACTTAAAAAAAAAAAAAAAGTATGTCTCATTTTTCTAACTAGCAAGCTAGTACTGAGATTTAGCGCAACTGACTCTAATTTTCGGTGTTGCCCAGAAGTGAATTTAGCTGAAGTTAATGAAATCAGTTTTAGAATCTCTGCTGATAGGGGTCCCTTCCAAGGCCCCAGGGATGGTCTTATTGTGTTGAATAGGCCTTGTTTTTTGTTTGTTTGTTTGTTTGTTTTTTAATTTGAAAAAATGAGACGTTTCACGGCAATCAGTTAAGATCTCTGTCACTTTCCACGCTGCCTCCCCTCCATCATGTTTCATCAGATGGTGTTGGAGTACATCTGGCTATGGAGCAGCTTACACAAGATACTGGTGTCAATGGAGATGATTTAAAATTCCTAAGGGGCACTTGGATGGCTCAGTGCATTGAGTGCCTGACTCTTGGTTTCAGCTCAGGTCATGATCTCACAGTTTGCGAGCCCCATGGTGGGCTCTGAGCTGACGACTCAGAGCCCCAGCATGCATTCTTTCTTCTCTCAAAAATAAATAAATAAACATTTTATAATGAAAAAATAAAGTAAAATTCCTAAGACCACACCCTGCATGAAGAACATTGGTGACAAAATGCGTGTTTTCGATTCTGAAAACATTTAAAAGCAGTTACTTTCCAAGAAAACTTGAAATGTCCTAAAATCTTACACTCATATGTGAAAGAAATTTGATAAAGGTTTTCCCAAATTTGACAATAATTGTAAATATTTACGTCATATTGTCACTAACAAGTCGTGAAACATAAAGAAATTTGTTCATACTATCAGAACTTAAAAGCAATCTGTCAATCACGCTAAAGGAAAATGGATTTATCTTCATACTCTGTAGAAAATTCTCTTACAGGGGCGCCTGGGTGGCGCAGTCGGTTAAGCGTCCGACTTCAGCCAGGTCACGATCTCGCGGTCCGTGAGTTCGAGCCCCGCGTCGGGCTCTGGGCTGATGGCTCAGAGCCTGGAGCCTGTTTCCCATGCTGTGTCTCCCTCTCTCTCTGCCCCTCCCCCGTTCATGCTCTGTCTCTCTCTGTCCCAAAAATAAATAAACGTTGAAAAAAAAAAAAAAAAGAAAATTCTCTTACAAAACCAATGTTATATAGGGAGGCACTTAAAGAGTTTGTCACCAAAAAATGTAGAGAAAAGTGTTATAGAGTTATGTCAACCAATTAACATAAATAATAAACAATGTTAATACTATATAATAATGTATAATTATTATATCATTATATAATAATATGAAATATATATAATAATATATAACTTAATAGACACAGTTAATAAACTGTGTGGAGATTTTTTGGATTTGGTGATCATTTTGTGATGCTTTGTTAATCTTTTTAAATTTGTAATTTGTAATTTGTGGTGGTTCTTTTCTCATTCAAAATAAACATTTATACACAACACAAAGTACTAAAATACTAAAAGTACAGATGAAATAATATTAGCTATTGATTGGAATACTCAGTAATACTTTACTGTAATTATTTTTCATTTTTAAAATTCTGAGAGATTAAATACAGAAATATTTCATTTTTCTATACTTTGGCTATTCTGTTAATAGATTTGATTTTATAGTTTACAGTTAGATAGCATTTGTCCCCTCTTTTCTTTAGTAAACCATCTTTCTCATTAAAATATAGAAGCATACATTTTTTATTAATGGCTATTTGCTTATCTAATCTAGACACAATATCTAAAATGCCTAACAAAAATTTATGTTCATCAAAACAAAAATATTTCTGTTCATTCTTTTTTTTTAATTTTTTTAAAATATTTATTTATTTTTGAGACAGAGAGAGACAGAGCATGAGTGGAGGAGGGGCAGAGAGAGAGGGAGACACAGAATCCGAAGCAGGCTCCAGGCTCTGAGCTGTCAGCACAGAGCCCCACACGGGGCTCGAACTCACAGACTGTGAGATCATGACCTGAGCCGAAGTCGGATGTTTAACCGACTGAGCCACCCAGGCGCCCCAGAAAATATTTCTGTTCATTCTGAGTATCACAGCATCATAATAGGCTCTTATAATTTCCATAATTTAAGTTTTGGGATTCTCTTTGTACATATAAGTTTTACTGATGGAAAAAGGTGGTTTCGTTTTAAACACACAAATTAAGATGTCAGCCCCAGAGGAATACTGTGGCCTCAAACTATCTCAGAAAGATAACAGACTAATTTTGTCTAAATATCATTGATTAGTCAGGACCTTTCAGTTGTGAGTGAAAGAAAAATCCAACCGAAACTGATTGAAGCAAAAACGAATCTTCATGGTCACGGGTGGGGAAGTGCCAGGAGGGCCACTTGGCAGGGGACCCAAACCTGGACTCCACATCATGTCCCTGCGCACTGCCCTCTGTGATGACTCTGTTCTCAAAAAGGCACTCGCCTCGTGGTGGGAGGGTCATGTGACACAATTCCAAGATTAAGACCCACCACTCCAAACCCGGCTGAAAAAGTGAGTGTGCCTCTCAACAGTCCCAGGAGAAGCTGTCTCCTTAGTTTTGATGAACCTTCCCCCACATCCAGCATCGGGGCCAGAAAGAGGCACTATGTCAATGGGCCAGCACCGAGATGGGATCCTGTTTTATTGAAGACAGGGAAATAGACCATGAGCAGAAAAACCAATTGTTCGGTAGGATTATGAGACATAAGAGTCCATCTGGTGTAAAACTTAGGAGAGTGGTCCTGAAGGTGTTGCCTCTGAGACATTGTCGGGGAGCGGGGACAGGGCGGGGGGGGGGGCCGGCGGAGGGACGCAGGGGATGTGTAGGTGTGTGTGAGGGGACAGTGTGTGTGTGGTATGTGTGTGGTGCATGTGAGTGCGGTGCCTACATGGAAACCAAAATGTCCACAGTAAAACATCCACGGTGCCCGGTGGAATAGAGAGCCCTTCTAGGGTTGTCAGTAAGGAAACTCAAGTGAGGTCACGGTGAAATGTTGAAGCATTACAAATTAGGTTAGAAAAAGCCACCTGCCAAGGCAAACAGTATGGGTGGGAGTAGAGGGAGAGAAATATGGTCCCAAGTGGGCGTGCTGACATTTCATGCGGTTCACTAACTCTATGCTTTGCGGCCTTCATAAATTTCACTCAGAATTACTGTCAATGAAATTAATGAAATCACAGGCTGTCCAACAAAAGAAGTATCAATCTGTAATTTTCCATTGGGTCAGTGAGACCTCAACTTATTATCGTAGGCATGCTTCTTGTCCTCAAGGCTGGGTGTTGACTTTGCTTCAAGTTCCTTTCAGGAATTCCATGAAAATTTTATGCCTTGATGTTTCTCAACAAATTTGGGTAACTTGTGGAGCTGAGAACTCTGCCTTAAGGACCAAAAACCGAACATAAATACGAACGAACAAAATCAAAACACAAAAAAATGAATTTTGAGTGCTGTCAGTTTCGGTCTCTGCCTTTCCAGAATAAGATCTTCCTCCAGCTTTCTTAAAAGATGTTTGTAAATAACATTTATAATTTTAATGTTCCAAGTAGGAAGGGAAAATGGAGAAAACAATGTTTCTCTGAAACACATCACTTCCAAATTTCAAGATGCAAAATAGACATTGTAGGGATGTTGTTCTATGTGTTTCTTTCCTGAGAGTGTATTTGATTGCATCAATAACATGCTTATCTTGAAGAAGTTTTAAGAAAGTTTCTATCGGTACACCATAGCCATTTTCCACAATATTACCTAAGTTAGAAAATAGAGGTTTGTTTTACTTACATAAAGGTATTCATATGTATTATACAAAATATAATGATAGTTGAGTTCTACATTAAAGAAAAACACTACACGCTTGTTCCAGATCAAAGGACAATAGCAAATATGAGAACAAATTTACCCTGGAAACTGAAATTCTCATTTCTTTTGCCAGATCTCCAATTTCCTACTTAGAGGTATAATTCAGATTATTTTATTTCTATTTCTCCATGTGGAGATGTCTGTTCTCTATTAATTATTTTAAGGAATAGAGAACTAGCAATGATCCTAAGAAAGGAAGAATCAACCTTCTGTTCTATTAAAGAATTTTGAGTTTTTTCTCCCCTGGAGTTTATCATAAGGTGTCTTTTCCTGGATCAATTGCCTTGTGCCTCCATGAACTTTTTTCCCCTTCCAAATCCAGGTTCTTCTCCAGATCATCGTAAGTTTTTGTCTTGGCTTCCAAATCATTGTTGTTGAGCAATATTCCACCCATCAAGCTTCCCTAAAGTGTGTTTAGACTATCTGTCTTTAGACTATCTTTTTTTTTAAATTTTTAAAATGTTTATTTATTTGGGGGGGGGGGGGAGAGAGGGAGAATGAGAGGGGGAGGGGCAGAGGGAGAGCAAGACACAGAATCCAAAGCAGGCTCCAGGCTCCGAGCTGTCAGCACAGAGCCCGACGTGGGGCTCGACCTCACGAACTGTGAGATCATGACCTAAACCAAAGTTGGACACTTAACCAACTGAGCCACCTGGGCACCCCTGTCCTTAGACCATCTTAACTTCTTTCGCCTGCAAAGGGATATATAGTGATAGCGGCCTACCTCAAGAAACGGAATAAAATGTTTTGTCTCAAAGCGAAGTGTGGCGTGTTTAGCTTCAGCCATCACCAAAGGCAAAGCCCCTCTCCTGCCACCACTATTCCTAAAATGATCTTAAAGTCCTATAGGTGGGAACACAGGAGCCACAGGCTGACTCAGCTGCCAGTAGAAACCTAAACAAAATTCCAGAGGCGATGACAGAATTTCTCTCTTCAGAGGATGAAAGACACAGGCCAGCATGGAGTATTTCCTGACAAGGACTTTGCTGAAGGAATGGTCCCGGGGCTGACTCTACCTGACACTAATTCTTTCGTGGTATCTTATTTTAAAAAAAATCTAGGGACTAAGGTGGGGGGTGGGGGAAGAGAAAATGGAGGAAAAGCTAATGTGGCTACCATTTGCCAAGAATCGTAAGAATATTTAGTATCTCTCTAAAGCTCCTTTGCCATTGCCAAGCTGTTAAGGAGAAGAACTCAGCAGTACAAGTCTTTGCTAGTGTCCTACAGCCAGTGTGAAATGCAGTATTGAAAATTGAGCATGGATTACGACTTTTTGACCAGTTTTGCGGCCACATGCAGCACCCACAATGTACTGCTTGTTTTGTTCATCCACTCCTTGGAGTACTTAAGCAGCGATACTTGATAGGTAAATTGAGGTCCAGGAAATGAAAGGATCCCAAGGCTCTAGCCAGCCTGTGCTGTTATTTGCCATAGAATCTTCTTCCAGGTCTTCCTCTGCTAGACCCCACCCTCCCGCTGGATTTTCCACTCAGCATCCATCTTCCCACCCCCTCTTCCCACCACTCAAAACAAGAAAAATAGTTTCTTTCAACGTAGCTTCTTTCCAGGACTTACTCTGGTCTTCTATCAACTTCTCATCTTCCAGATCAGATAAAAATTAAATCTTTGAAACGTCTGTATGTATGTGGATAGTTGTAGAATGAAGGAACGTTTCAACAATGGAAATAAATATCTACTAATTGAACTGGCCAAAGGTGTCATTCTTCAATAATCAACATCTTCTTAAGAAGAAAAAAACTCTTTCAAAAAAGGTGCATTTGTTAACTTTTCCATGGGCAGGACTGTGGTAAGTACTTCACAATGGTGACCTCATGTAGGCCCCGTAATGCCCCCATGAGCTAAGTATTGTGATCTTCGGTTTATACTTCAGTAGACAGACAACGACGAGCCAAGTCACATCACTTGTCTGAAGTCACACAGCTGGCAGATGCAAAGCTAGAATTCAAGGAGAGTGTGATTCAATGACAAAGCTCCATTTTGAACCACCATAACCTACTGATTACCATGTTAATCCTTTGATAATTACCACACACTTAGAAGTCAAAAGATTTGTCGCAGTGGTTGGGGAGGAGGTGGAGAAGTTGGAACTCCTGTGAGCTGCTGGTGGGAATGTAAAATGACGCAGTTGTTTGGGGGGAAAATTGGTAATTCCTGAAGAGGTTAAACACAGAATTATCATATAATCCACCAAGTCCACTCCTAGGCATATTCCCAAAGAATTGAAAGCAGGGTCTCAAAGAGACACTTGTACATCGGTGTTCATAGCAGCATGGTTCGCAATAGCCAAAGGGTAGAAGCAACTCAAGTGCCCATCGATGGATCAATGGATAAGTAGAATCTGTTAGGTCCATCAATGGAATGTTTTTCAGCCTTAGGAAGACATGAAATTCTGACACATGTTACAACATGGATGAGCCTTGAAGACATTATGCTAAGTGAAATGAGGTGGTCAAAAAAGGACACACACTGTATGATTCCACTACAGCAGAGAGAGAAAGTAGAACGGTGGTCGCCAGGGGCTCAGGGGAGAAGTGGGAGTTCCTTTTTTAAGGAGTATTAAGAAGTTCAGCTTGGGAAGAGGAAACACTTCTGGCGATGGATGGCGGTGATGGCTGCATGTCAATATGAATGTGCTCCATTGTGTAGGCTAACACTGCCCATAAACTAGGAACAGGAAAGGAGATTCAATTTCAACTGCAAAAATAATGAAGCCAAGTCCTCATTCTAATTATAAAAATCTAAAGCCCCAGACTCATGAACTGAGATTAGTTGCATTTTTTTTTCTTATTTGTAACATGAAATAAACACAGAGAAATATAAGGCAAACTCTTGCATCCATTACCTAGACTGGGCAGCTCTCTCATTGGCTTCAATTAGAAATGGGTATACAACTCTATCTACAGATACTTCATATATAACATGTAGACAGTCCCCTCTGATGAAACATGATGTTGCAGTTCAACGGCATCAGACCATGGGAGGGACAAACAAAAGAGGTGAATTTAGAGTCCCAAAAATAAGATAAAGGGAATTTGAAGAAAAGATCCTTCCACTCAGAAGAGTATGGAAGGAAAGGACAGAAGGGTGATCTATGGATTTTGAAAAGATGATCACTAAGGAAAGCAAGGTTAATTTACAAAGGTACACCCACCATTAGATATCTAATACTCTGTAGAAAACAGGACTTAATGTACATAAAATTTCTCTGTCACTTTGTTAGAGATACTGACTCATGTCACGACTAGAACTCTGTGAGTAGGATATGAAGAAGGAAGGAAGTAGGGAAACCTGGCTGGCTCACTTGGAAAAGCTCATAACTCTTGATCTCGGGGTCATGAATTTGAACCCCATGTTGGGTATAGAGATTACTTAAAAATAAATAAACTTAAAAAAAAGAAGGAAATAAGTGCCGTGTCTGTCGAACGAGATTTTCCTGCTACAAAGCTACTAGTTCATGAGAATGGTCGTAGGGTATGTGCTGATTAGTGACACTTTGGGGCTCTAATAACTTAGAATTTGTCATGACTCACTGAATTTTTTTAATTTTTATTTATTTTTTTAAGTTTTAATTTTAATTCCAGTTAGTTAACATACAGTGTAATATTGGTTTCAGGTGTACAATGTAGTGACTCAACAATTCTATGTTACTCAATGCTCATGATGATAAGTGTCCTCTTAATTCCTGTCACCTATTTCCCCATCCCCCCACCCCTTCTCCTCTAGTAACCATCAGTTTGTTCTCTGAAATTAAGAGTCTGTTTCTTTTTTTTTTTTAAGTTTATTTATTTATTTTGAGAGAATGTGAGCAAGGGAGGGGCAGAGAGAGGAAGACAGAGAATCCCAAGCAGGCTCCACACTGTCAGCACAGAGCCCGAGGTGGAACTTGAACTCATAAACCATGAGATCATGACCTGAGCTGAGATCAAGAGTTGGATGCTTAACCAACCGAGCCACCCAGGCACCACGAGAGTCCGTTTGTTGATTTGTCTCTCTCTCTTTTCCCTTTGCTTGTTGGTTTTGTTTCTTAATTTCCACAAGTTGAGTGAAATCATATGGTACTTGTCTTGCTCTGACTTATTTTGCTCAGCATCGTACCTTCTAGTTCTGTCCATATTGTTGCAAATAGCAAGATTTGATTCTTTTTTATGGCTGAATACTACTCCATATTGTGTGTGTGTGTGTGTGTGTGTGTGTGTGTGTATCACATCTTCTTTTTAATTTATTTTTTTTTATTTTAAATACAATCTATGCCCCAATGTGGGGCTCAAACTCATGACTCCAAAATCAAGAGTCACATGCTCTACCAACTGAACCAGCCAGGTGCCCCATGTCTTCCTTATCCATTTATAAATCACTGGATATGTGGGCTGCTTCCATACCATGGCTATTGTGAGTAATGCTGCAATAAACATAGGGTGTGTGTATCGCTTTGAATTAGTGTTTATGTATTCTTTGGGGAAAAACCCAATAGAGCAATTGCTGGATCTTAGTGTAGTTCTATTTTTAACTTTTTGAGAAAACTCCATACTGTTTTCCACAGAGGATGCACCAGTTTGCATTCCCACCAACAGCACGAGAGCGTTCTCTTTTCTCCACATCCTTGCCAACACCTGTTGTTTCTCGTGTTGTTGCTTTTAGCCATTCTGACAGGTGCGAGGTGATAATCTCATTGTAGTTTTGATTTGCATTTCCCTGATGTGAGTGACGATGAACATTTTTTCATGTGTCTGTTGGCCATCTGTATGTCTTCTTTGTAATATCTGTTCATGTCTTCTGTCCATTTTTTAATTGGATTATTTGTTTTTCAGGTGTTGAGTTGTATCAGTTCTTTATATATTTTGGATACTAAGTCTTTATCGCATCTGTCATTTGCAAATATCTTCTCCCATTCCATAGGTTGCCTTTTAGTTTTGTTGACTGTTTCCTTCAGTGTGCAAAAGCTTTCTATTTTGATGTAATCCCACCAGTTTATTTTTGCTTTTGTTTCCTTTATCTCAGGAGACATATCTAGAAAGATGTTTCTACTTTGGATGTCAAAGAAGTTACTGCCTATGTTCTCTTCTAGAGTTTTTATGGTTTCAGGTCTCACATTCAGGTCTTTAATCCATTTTGAATGTATCTTTGTGTCTGGTGTAAGAAAGTGGTCCAGTTTCATTCTTTTGCATGTTGTTGTCCAGTTTTCCCAACTCCGTTTGTTGAAGAGACTGTTGTTTTTTTTTTTTTTTTCCACTAGATATTCTTTCCTGCTTTGTTGAAGATTAATTGACCCTATAGTTGTGGGTTCACTTCTGGGTTTTCTTTTTTTTTTTTAATTTTTTTTTTAACGTTTATTTATTTTTGAGACAGAGAGAGACAGAGCATGAACGGGGGAGGGTCAGAGAGAGAGGGAGACACAGAATCTGAAACAGGCTCCAGGCTCTGAGCAGTCAGCACAGAGCCCGACGCGGGGCTCAAACTCACGGACTGTGAGATCATGACCTGAGCCGAAGTCGGATGCTCAACCGACTGAGCCACCCAGGCACCCCTTGGGTTTTCTATTCTATTTCCTTGATCTCTGTGTCTATTTTTGTGCAAGTTCCATACCGTTTTGATGATTATAGATATGTAATATAACTTGAAGTCTGAAGTTGTGATGTCTCCAGCTTTGCCTTTCTTTTTCAAGATTGCTTTGGCTATTCAAGGTCTTTTGTGGTTCCACACAAATTTTAGGATTGTTTGTTCTAGCTCTGTGAAAAATGCTGTTGGTATTTTGGTAGAGACTGCATTAAATGTGTAGATTGCTTTGGGTAGTATAGACATTTTAACAATATTTGTTCTTTCAATCCATGAGCATGGAATATCGTTCCATTTATTTGTGTTCTCTTCATTTTCCTTCAGAAGTGTTCTATAATTTTCAGAAAACACCTCTTTGGTTAGATTTATTCTTAGGTATCTTATTATTCGGGATGCAATTGCAACTGGGATTGTTTGTTTAATTTCTCTTTTTGCTGCTTCATTATTGGTGTGTAGAAATGCAACCGATTTTTGTAGATTGATTTTGTATCCTGCAACTTTACAGAATTTGTTTCAGTTTTCGCAGTTTTTTGTGATTCGCTGAAATTGAAATTTGAGTGTCCTGTGAGAATATTTGCTAGAAAATTTTTTTGAAGTAAAGGAAAGAGATAGCTTGTTTAAATTTTTTTTTTTTCAACGTTTATTTATTTTTGGGACAGAGAGAGACAGAGCATGAACGGGGGAGGGGCAGAGAGAGAGGGAGACACAGAATCGGAAACAGGCTCCAGGCTCCGAGCCATCAGCCCAGAGCCCGACGCGGGGCTCGAACTCACGGACCGCGAGATCGTGACCTGGCTGAAGTCGGACGCTTAACCGACTGCGCCACCCAGGCGCCCCAAGAGATAGCTTGTTTAAAAGTAGAATTAATAAGCAAGGAGAGCTCCTAAAAAAAATCATCATATACAAATAGTGCTGTTAAACCATCAATGTGATAATCACTAGTGGTTTTCTATCTTCTTATTATGGGTAATACTAACAAATAATATTACTATAAATCTCTGTCTACCTCTATATCTACATCTTTATATTTGTTAAGCAAAATAATTAAATGTATTCCTACTTGTCCTTTTCTATTAGCAGATACCCTATGAACATAAAAGCAATAAAATTAGATTTCTTTAAAATATTCGGTATGTCAATTTTTTACCTTCCTTCCAACTAAGGAAAATTTTAGTGTAGTCAATAAAATCTATACACTTTTTCACTATATTATTGCAAATATATTTATCCACACAAGTATTTCTCTAATAACTTTTTTTAAGGTTTTATTTTTAAGGAATCCCTACACCCAACACACCGCTCAAACTTATGACCCCGAGATCAAGAATCTCATGCTTCACCAAATGACCAGCCAGGCACCCCAAACATCTCTCTAGTGACTTTTTAAAAATATCTATGTTGGGGCATCTGGATGGCTCAGTTGGTTGGGCATCCGACTTCGGCTCAGGTCATGATCTCACTCACAGTTCATGAGTTCAAGCCCCATGTCGGGCTTTGTGCTGACAGCTCAGAGCTTGGAGCTCATTTCAGATTCTGTGTCTCCCTCTCTCTCTCATTAAAAAAAAAAAAAATTAAAAAAAAAATCTATGTATCTATCAATAACTATACAGTGTTTACTTTGCCAAATCTTTTCATAATGGTCCACGCAAGGAATTTAGTCCCTGTGGGTGGTCAATATATGATACAACAATATAATGATACGGGCGCCTGGGTGGCTCAGTCGGTTGAGCGTCCGGTTTCGGCTCAGGTCATGATCTCGCGGTCCGTGAGTTCGAGCCCCGCGTCAGGCTCTGTGCTGATAGCTCAGAGCCTGGAGCCTGCTTCAGATTCTGTGTCCCCCTCTCTCTCTGCCCCTCCCCCACTCATGTTCTGTCTCTCTCTGTCTCAGAAATAAATAAACATTAAAAAATAATAATAAAAAAATAATATAACGATATTTATGAACTGACTGCCTCAATCACTAGTTGACTGAAATTGTTTCAGTTTATTTATTAGACAGACAGAATCTTAGTGTTTGAAAAAGGAGACAGTGAGTGGAATAACGAAAATGTTCTAGAACTGGATGGTGATGATTGTTGCACAACCTTGTGAATTTACAAAGTGCTATTTTGAAGTAATTGAAATGATGAATTTTTATATTGTGTATGTTACCACAATAAAAAAGAGTGTATTTTATTTTATTTTACTTTATTTTATTTTATAGAGGACACTCTGTTCAGCCTCACAGTCCCTTTTTTTTTTCTTTTTTTCTGGTAATGGTATCTGGTATCTGGTCTGAAGTGAATAACACCTAATGTAAAGCTTAATTATAGAACATTGTTTAGAATATCATCCCAAGAGGGATGGGAAACATGGTAATTGACCAGAACACTGGAAGTAATTTGGCATCTCTCTGTGGAAATTTGGCAAAATATAAATATGAATATATATATTTTTTGAGTATATATATTCACTTTTTTAATAACATTGAGCTCCCACCAGGCCAGCAAATCAAAGAAGGAGACAAGATACGCTCTAGCTTGTACTCCAGGCACACGTCCCCAGGCAAGTTGGCCCGCCCTCTGGGCAGCGGTTGGCTTTCTAGACGACACATAAACAAGTGTCTTTGACAGAAAGACCAAGTGGCTCCAGGTCCTGACGATAGTGCACAGTAACAAAGCAGGGAAGTCAAGACCCCGGTCTATTTACAAAGCCTACGTGCTAGAAAGGACAGAGATAAAGTCGTTCCCAGGAGGAGCGACATCAGCACAGGCCCCGATGCTCTCCTTTCTCCAGCTTCCAAGAGCCTATCCAGGCTGCACAGACTCAGTGCAGAGAAGCCATCAGAAAAGGCCACTGCTTGGCCTTGACCACAGGGCAGGAGAGCTTCCAGCCCACCCAATCCCAAACATTCTTATGTATGCACCTGTTAAAATACAGGAAGCTTAGACTCTGTCAAGCAGGCAAAGAGGAGAACGTTGCTGTGTCCAGGCTGACAATGGAGAGCTATCCAGTAGCCTGATGCTCCTTCCACCATTCTCGAAATGGATATCTGCACAGTTTTATTAAAAAGAACTTGGGAAACTAGCCTGTGGAAGACCAGAGGCCCCATAGTTTACCCTTCCCAACCTGTGCCCAATGCTATGACAAATTCCCCCGAGGCTGGGTCTCCTGTATACACATGTCTGAAGAATAACCCCAGTTCTACCCAGCCCTAGAGTCTCCTCTGGGACACAGAGTAGCAGTAGACTGATCTCCACCGACATCCCTAGCGTGTGTGTGTGTGCGCGCGCGCGCACGCACACACATACACACACTCACATGCTCTTTCCTTTCGGTTACTCACTAGCTGCTTTGTGGCCGCTCTTGTGTCAGGTGCTGGAAAAAAACCATGAATAGAACAAGGTTCCTGCTCTTAAAGTTCAAGGTTTCATATGGGAGAGAGACAAGCAAGGGGGTATATAAATGATCATGTGACTTGAGATGCTAGGATCTCGAAGTGCACAGAGGCCAAATGAGCCTGGGAGCGCTGCCCCAGCCACCTCAAAGCTCGGCATGCCCGGCAGAGGTATGATGTGAGAAGGCACCTTGGCATCTCTCTGCGTGGGTCTACACAAGTCCTCACAGCCGCTCGGGCATGGCTTCTCAAGCAGTAAAAACCGATGACCAAAAACTAGTAAGGAGATTTAGCAACTAGAAACATTCATATCCATTGAGACAAAGGACCAGTTTTGATTTTTTTAAGAGTGATTTGAAATATTAAAACTGAAATGTCTATTTGTTCAGTAAGCTAAATTCTGGACCCACAAATAGAAGTCCAGAAGTGATCAATTTGTCTCTTTTTATTTACAAGAAAACAAGCATCTAGCTTCCCTGAACTGCCAATCTAGCTATGAAAAACCAGAGGAAGAGAAAGGGGAGGGCAGGGAGAAGGACCCAGCCGCCCCCCCCCCCCCAGGATCTGCCTCCATTAGTCAAAATTCTTCTCCGCAAAGGGAACTAACGTGTAGTTACCCCAACCTTTGGGTCATGGCTAGATTACTCACATCAATGATCAGTTGAATTCCCAATTCTGTGAGAGTAGATTTGATCCCAATTTTATAGATAAGGAAATAGAGGATCAGAAAGGGAATGATTTACCCAAGTTGACACAGCTAATAAGTGACAGAAGCAATGTGCTGTGGCTGGTTGGTGAGATGTAATGTTCTAGACAACAAGCTAAACTGGATGATTTTAAGGCGGAATTGCAGTTCTTGGGCAATGATTCCCGAGCCTGTACTAAGCTTCAATTCCCTGAAATGTGTCATCGCTATCTGGCCAGTGCCCCAAAGCTGTAACCACTGGTGTCAGCCCTCAGTTCCTTCCTCTCTTGACCCCATAGCCTGTGACGATATCCTAACCACCGTGCCTCCAATCTGAGTGTGTATCTCCAACCCCCCACCCTGCGTGCACTCTGGGCCCTTGTCTCCTGGGAAATTTCCAAGCCTTTTCCGCCTCTGTATGCCAGCAGCCCATCTCCACACTGCCACCGGGGGGGCTGCATGGCCAGGCTTTCAGACCTCTACTAGGACCTACTGCCTGCAGGAAATACATGTGCGCTTGAACAGGCAGTGCTGGATCACTTTCGGAGCAAGCAGGGTTCGAGTGAGAATTTAACCTAGGAGGTTAATCTAGGAGGTCATTAACAATCTGGCTAGAAGCTGCCTTCAGACCTCATTCCCCACCTGACTTACTCCCCACCTGTCCAGCCTCCCATTTGCCCACTCAGACCCTACCAGATTCACAGCTCACTTTGGGGCCAGCTGTGTTTGCCCACGCAGCTCTCTGCCTGGAATTTTCCTCTCCTTCCCTTGTCTAGTACATGCCCGCTCATCCCTGTGAGTCAGACAAGAACACCCTCTTCTGTTGAAACCTCAGCTCGTGCCCCCAGGCAGAATGGGATGCTCCAGCCCTGGACCCAGCCATGCGGACAAGGGCACATCCCCAAAAGAACGTCTACTGCACTGTAGTTTCAATATAAGCTTCACGTCTGTTTTCCCCATCAAACTGTGAATTTCTGCATCATGCCCAGTTAACTTTGAGCCCCACGTGCCTATACTTAGCACGTAGTACATGCTGGGTAAGTTTGTTGAATGCAGATAACCAGGAATATCTGAGACTCAGAATCCTGCTTCTCCAGAAGTAGAATAGATGCTTCCTATGAGACATACCCGTGCTTTGGGTATAATCTTGCCAGCCTTTTACTTCAAGATAATATTTTCAAAGAGGCCCAGGATTTCAATTTCTAGTACTAGGGAGTCGATTGCTACTCTGTGGGGGCGGGGGTTAATTTTGGACCCTGGTGATGCCTTCTCTAAGAAAAACAAAACCCCTGACTCAGTTGGAGAGAAGCCACCTTTCTTATCCCTTTCCTCACCAGAGCCGCCCCTCCCACTCCCTGTGGACAGTCCGCCCCCTCCCCCACCACTCCTTTGCCCCCCTCCTGTTACAAACCACGTGGATTTGAGTTTCACCTACAGTTCCTTCCCTCTGTTCTCTCTTTTCTACCACTTACTTTTCCTATTCTTTTCCACCTTTGCTGCTAGTCTCACATGTCCATTTGGCCAACACACCCTTTCTTCCCCTTCTCTCAACCCTATCTAGACTGGCAAAACCACTTGGAACTGCACCAGAACTCAGAGACACAGGACTTCCACCCCAGCTCAACTCCTCACCACCCTGGAGAAAGTGCTTAAACTTCTCAGAGTCTTTGAACCATCATCTGCTAAGAGGATGTTGCATCCTTGTTTTGTTCCTCTTTGTATTCTGGGCTTTTCTTTTTCTTGGGACGTCTTTATTTTTCCTGTAATTTTAGGTTATGAATTTATGTAAGCCTCTCAGATACTTTTTTGATGAGATAACAAAAAATATACAAATTAAGTCTCTAAGAGTTAGTTACAAAGATTTAACCAGATAAATCTATAATGAATTTAGCGCAGTACCTGGAAAATGTTAGCTCATTTTCAGTAATCGTTCTCTTCCAAAAGGAACCCCTGTGCACTATTGGTGGGGATATAAATTGGTGCAGCCACTCTGGAAAACAGTATGGAAGTTCCTCAAAAAATTAAAGAGAGAACTACCCTATGATCCAGAAATCACAATTCTAGGTATTTATCCAAAGGAAATGAAATCGGGTTCTCAAGGAGATACATGCACCCCACGTTCATTGGAGCATTACTGACAATAATCAAAATAGGAAAACAACCTAAGTGTTGTCAATTGCTGAATGGTAAAGAAAATGTGGTAAATAGATACAACGGAATATCATTCAATCATTAAAAAGAAGGTAATCCTACCATTTGCAAGAAGATGGATGAACTTGGAGGGCATTATACTAGCGAAATAAGCCAAAAGACAAATACTATATGATCTAAAAATGTTGAGTTCATAGAAACAAAGATTAGAACAGTGGTTACCAGGGGGTGGGGGTTCTAGGCTCAGGGTATGTGAAGAGGTTGGTCAAAGGGTACGAAATTTCAGTTATAAGGAAAATAAGTTCTAGAAAGCTATGTACATGGTGACTATAGTTAATAACACAGTATTGTATCCCTGAAGTTTGTTAAAAGAGTAGATCTTAAGTGTTTTCACCACACACAGAAAAGAAATGGCAACTAGGTGAGGTGATGAGAGTGTTAATTAACCTGATTGTGGTAATCATTCCATAATGTATACATGTATTAAACCATCACATTGTACATGCTAAAAAAACTCACATTGCACCATCTAAATACACACAATATTTACCTGTCAATCATACCTCGGTAAAGCTGGAAAAAATTACTTCTCTTCCAGCTATCATGAAATATTAGCTGGTTAGTTATTTCACAAGGTTATTGTGAGAATTTTTTTTAATGTTTATCTTTGAGAGAGAGAGACAGAGTGCAAGTGAGGGAGTGTGGAGAGAGAGGGAGACACAGAATCCGAAGCGGGCTCCAGGCTCTGAGCCATTAGCACAGAGCCCGATGCGGGGCTCGAACTCACTGACCATGAGATCATGACCTGAGCTGAAGTCAGAAGCTCCCCTGACTAAGCCACCCAAGTGTCCCATGAAAAGTTTTTTAAAAAATACCATCTAGTTACAAATACTGTTGTAAGTACTTTACAGATATTAACTCATTTGACCCTGCAAAGGAACCTCCTAAGAATCATCTGAAGTCCTCCCAATCTCATCCCCATTTCCGTAGGTCCGTCATCACTGAACCACACACTTAGTAACCAGCCCAAAGTCTCAGAGTTCTTGAGCATGCTGGCAGAGCAATTCCTTAGCCTGGGATTTTTATCCCAACACTAAAATTCCCCTACTTGGCAATTTAGGGAGGAAAGAATTACCTCCGTCGATACCAAACACTCCTACTCTAATTAAAATTAGGCATTTTGGTTTGCCCAGTCCCAAGGTACAGTCAGAAATCTCCCATAGCTCTGCCCTGAGGAAGTGTGGCTACATGTTTTGATTGAACTTTTTTCCTCCTTATCTCCAAGAGCGTTAGTCAGAATCCATGGACTAAAGCTGTGATGATTGTGGAGGAACTCATTTCCTGGGGATTGAGGCTGACGACTGGAGGAGCAGCCAAGGAACTCCAACATGGCGAGTTGGAAGGCAATTGGTCATCCATCCAGAGGAAACCTTCCAGACTGGGTCCGTACTGGTACATACGAGAAATGGACAGGTGCTGCTATGCCTCTTTCTTTTTCTTTCTTTCTTTCTTTCTTTCTTTCTTTCTTTCTTTCTGCACATTTTCTTTCTTCCTTCTCTTTTATGAACAAGCCCCAGCCTCATAGTGGGAAGGATCATCCATTTCAGATAGACAGCCACTAGGAATGTTGGCTAACACCATCTCATTGTCCAGACCTCCAGCCCCAGAACTAACCCTCCTCACAGCTTGGCTGCGAGTTCCCTCTCACGGGCTCTCCCTCCAGAGTCTTGGCCAGAGGACTAACTCACAGAAGCGTAAACAATGGGCTCCTTTTAGCACGTAGAATTGTAATAAATCGACATTCAAAGGGAAGGGAAAGTCTACATGCACCTTGTGTTACTGTCAGGGTAATTTGAAATCTGGGGGTCTAGCCTGTCTAACCTGAAGAATTTTTCTTAATGTGGTTTTGAACTTTAAGATTCCCATGGGTTCTAAGGTCTGCTTGCAGACAAGCCTACTTGTGACTTTAAAGGCAAGATAGAAATGATTTGTAATTAGCATCCTCAGGCTTCATAAGAATGTGTCTGGGCAAAAGGAGTTGACTTGCCTAAGAGGGATAAACATTGTTATCCTATGATGCTGTTAAACTTTGGCAAACCCTCTTTCCTTACACTGGTAGGTTGTACATAGATAGAATTGCTTAGCCCCCCACAAATTATCATGGACTCCGGAAGAACCAGATCTTGATTTTAAAATATGTGTTACACTCCAAGGGGGCGCCTGGGTGGCTCAGTCAGTTAAAATGTCCAACTCTGGATTTCAGGTCATGATCTCACAGTTCAATGGGATCGAGTCCTGCATTGGGCTCCACGCTGACAGAGAAGAGCCTGCTTGGGATTCTCTCTCCTGCTCTCTCTGCCCCTCCCCTGCTAGCACTTTCTCTCTCTCTCTCAAAATAAATAAAATAAACTTGAAAAAAAAATATGTATTACATTTCTAAGGGTCTGTTCCTGGCCACGGTAATGATAAAGACCGAGTCAGGATTTGGGGCATAGTTTAGTGTTTTGCAGCAAAATCTAAGGGCAGTGCCTGAAAACTTTGAATTCCCACTGCAGAGTATTGAGAGTAGATGCTAAATAAATATTTGTTGTCAGGAAACGGATGTAGATAAAGAAGAGAAGGAAGGGGAAAAGGAGAAAAAAAAAAACAGGAGAAAAGAGGAGGAAGAGGAGAGTGATCATTATTTTTTCCAAAACATAAATTGAAAATACTAAAATCATTCACCAGACTCATTAGATGCGATGAAGTCTTTTGAGCAAGCCAGTTGTTTAAACGCCTCTTAAATACCATAGACCCTTCAGGGTTGAAAAGAATCCTAAAAGTATCTTTAAATTCAGGCTATCTAAAAATGAATGTTAAATATGAATTTTGTGATTAAAACATACCACATAATCATATGGTTACACAAATTCAGCACAAGATCATCAGACCAAGGTCTCATAAGTATTAAACAGAAATAGAACATGCTTTTATAATTCTAAAATGCTAAAAATCTGTAAAATAATGATTTTGATGATGTTCACCCAAAGTGATGACCTTACAAATCTAAGATGATGAGGAAGTAAGTTCCAGGCAGAGCGTTATTTAATTTTCACGTTGCCAACCTTTTTTTCATGAATATAAATGTTTCTTTCCAAAAGACTTAGAGAAGGGACAAGAGCCTTAACAAGTCTTGTAAAACCAGAATAAACTTCTGCTGGCTATCTTATTTTTACTATTTTTTTAGAGGCATGTGGCTACAGATATCTGGGTGATTACATACCCACTAATGTATTTCCCCTTCGTGTTTATTTTGGAAAGATGGCAGGTTATTTTGAAAGAAAGGAAGAAAAAACAGACTACAGAGGAAGCACAGTTGGCTTGTATCTCGGAGGGCAGCGGATTACTAAAATTACCAGGCTTCCACGGAAGAGAACACAAATTCATCTCTTTGGCACATTCTCTTAAGTTTCAAAGTAGTTATAACAAGATGATATGCCTCTAGTAATGAGCAGAAGAACCCAAGGCCGAAAAATAATTGGAAAACACTAATTCTGGAATTTTCTCTGGAGTGCACCACCAATAATGGGGAAGGGGGTGACACTGCTCCTGAGCGTTAGCTATCAGGCAAAACTTTCTTGCCATACTTCCCAGACTGAGTCCTATGGGTATTTGTAGCCCTCATCAATCGGAGAGATTAGGTATCAGTACAAAAAATATACAGCGTGAGCATGACAAGTCAGAGTTCACATTTTTGTTAACAGTTCTGCCTAGTAACTGGGTTTATTTGCAGCGTTCAGTCTTGCTAGGCACTTACTGAGTGCCCGCAATTTGATGAAATAATTATTTTTGGCAACAATTATGTCATCAAACTGCCCCCTTTACCAGCGCTGCAAAGTGAACGCCGTAGAACCCCGCCCCACAGCACACCGTGCCTGCCCGCGCGGCCTTGGACGTGACGCAGAAAGTCAAGATAAACAGCATTCAGGAATTGATGCACTTGATAAAGCAGCAACTCCTCTACAATTCAGTGAGAGAATTTCTAGAACAATTAGCTTTTATCTTCTAGAAAAGGAGATCGATTTTGCATTGATCGACCTCTGAAAAAGAGTATCCTTCCTCCAACAATGAAAAATGTCTACTGTACAACATTATTTTAATTGTGTCTCTGCAGGAAGGAACCAGTCCAGAATGATCAAGACGTTGGTTGTAATCAATGACCCCTTCCAAGATACCCCGAACTTTCTTTTGTTGACAGGACCTTCTCAAAGTGCGCGGGGAGTCAAACTCTCCTGGCTGACACCCATTTTAAACATCACTTAATCGCATGATGCGACAATTCGTTATCAGATGACCCTGTGTTCATACACAAACACAGCCACTATCAGGCACAGACAGGCCATAATCTGGCAAAATCTTGATGAAACAGAAATAAACACAATGTGCAGTGCATATTAATAAACTCGGGCATTCTGGCACACACTGACATTACAAACACCCTTGAAAGGAAAAGCTATGAGGCTGGGTTTCCTTATATGAACCTTACCATCAATATAAACAAGGATCCAGAAAAGGGAAAGAGGTGAATCTTTTGAAACACTGTATCTCTTCTTCAATCTTGGAAACAACAACTCATCTCTTAAGAGCCAGCAGTTTCCCTAAGGTATCATTTTCTCAAAGGGCGAGACTAAGGTAGGCAAGGCTCTTGCCCTCCGGCCCCTGGAGGGGGGGGGGGGGTTTACTCATTAAAAGGTAGTTGGATATAGTGCATTAGGATGGAGATTCTCCAAAGCCCATTTGCAGCCTACTGCCAGGCTCGGTTTTTACTGATCCAGGACAAACTGAAAAAACAAGGACACTGGAATAAATCTTTCACAAAGCTAGTTTTTAAAATTGTATTTATTTAGCTTTGAATGCACATGATGAAAACTTCAAAGAGGGTGAAAGTATGTTCAGGGAAAAGGAGGCTCTTTCTCTCCTGGTCCTCTGGGTCAGACTGGTTTCTCATGTATTATTACTGGTTTCTTATGTATCATGAATAATGTATGAGCACACTTTTTACATACATATTTTACATATTTTTTTTTTCAACGTTTATTTATTTTTGGGACAGAGAGAGACAGAGCATGAACGGGGGAGGGGCAGAGAGAGAGAGGGAGACACAGAATCGGAAACAGGCTCCGAGCCATCAGCCCAGAGCCTGACGCGGGGCTCGAACTCACGGAGTGCGAGATCGTGACCTGGCTGAAGTCGGACGCTTAACCGACTGCGCCACCCAGGCGCCCCCATATTTTACATATTGTACTGTTCCTTGCCTTTCTTAAAAATTTTTTTCATTTACTTTAGACACATTATTTTTTGAGAGTTTCAAAGTGATTTTTCTTTTCATTTAAATCCAAGGTAGTTAACATATAGTATAATAATGGTTTCAGGAGTAGAATTTAGTGATTCATCACTTACATATGAAACCCAGTGCTCATCCCAAGTGCCCTCCTTAATGCCCATCACCAGTTTACTCCATCCTTTTTTTTTTTTTTAACTTAATTTCTTCTGGAGGTCTTTATCAGGAGATACAATGCTGCCTTATTTCATAAGGCTAAACATACTCCCATGATTTTGTATCATAAGGACTTTTCTTTGTTGATAATAAATGAGCTTTGTGGGGGGGGATGCTCTCACTTGGCAAATTAAAGTCAGCCACGCTGTTTCTACTGGTACGCAATACATCCCCTTACTCAAACCCACTCCACTACTCAGCATGCTATTTCTTTTTAATTTTACTAGTTTATGAAATCTACAAATCTGAAAACCAGTGAGTTAGAGTATTTGGGTTTTCTGGGACAAAAGTCGGACTTAGGAGTCCAAGAACCAGTAAATAAAGGTTAAAGATAAAATAATTTTCAGAGCATTATATTAATTTTAACTTTTAATATATACTATATATATGCATATATATGTATATACATATGTGTATGTATATATATATGTGTGTATATATATATATATATATATAATTATCAAGTAGTAATTTGCTCCTCCAAAAGTTTAGTTTTCTATCAAAGAGAAAACTGATACTGATAGAATTTAACTCCATATCATCCCGGGTAGTTTCATTGGGCATCTCCATAAATTCCATAAGAAGCTATTAAAAAAATCAACTATTAGTACGCAGAAAAGCTAACACTCACCAGATACAGCAAATTAAGAGGCACTACAAATTCAGCAAATAAATTTAAGATTTTATTTTAAAGTAAAAACAAATACATTTTAAAGCAAAAAAAAAAAAATACAAAAGCCTCAAAAAGTTAGTTGAAAACAATTGAAAAGCACTTTAGTTCAGGTGTGTGAAGTCAAGTTAAAACGTAGGAGGAAAACTAACCAAACATTTTACTAGTTTTGAAGGCTTTTTGGTGTAAGCAGGATTTCGTACATGTCTGCAATTTGTAAAAATTCCATATTTAGATAATCTGCTTAAGAGAGTACCTAGGGGCACATGGGCGGCTCAGTCGGTTGAGCATCTGACTCTTGATTTTGGCTCAGGTCATGGTGTCACGGTTTGTGAGCTTAAGCCTCAATTCAGGCTCCGTGCTGACAGTGCAGAGCCTGCTTAGGATTCTCTCTCTCTCTCTCTCTCTCTCTCTCTCTCTCTCTCCCCCCTCTCTGCCCCTCCCCTGCTCATGCTCTCTCTCACTCTCAAAACCCATAAATAAATAATAAATAAATAAATAAATAAATACTGAAAAAACAGTATCTAAATTTGAGGCAATTGTCAAAAAAAACTATGACTTTATCAAATTTAATTTGCTGGTAAAGACTAAACAAAAGGCTATTCTAAAGGTTCTCTTCACCACTCCAACCCATCAACGCAATGTCCTGTTTCTCTTGAACTTGAGGATAAAACTCTCCGTCAGTCTCTGAAGCAGGTACTTCAAGAGCCACCAAGTGCACGGCCTGCCCTCCATCCCTAACCTCCCGGTATCTCCCGTGCTGGCATCTCTTGGACATGGGAACACTGGGCCCTTTTCTGGTTGGATAGTTCTACCTTCTAGAGACTTCTGTTTGCTACTGTCACTACTGCTCTTTCTTCTCCAGCTCCACAATTGTGTCAGTCTCAAACTGCCACTCCCAGCCTTCTCTGAATGCCCGCCCACACTCTGCTACCCCTGGGAGACCCTGGCCATGGACACCACCGCTGATGCCTTTCAATCTGAGGACCTCCACAAGCCGTGTCCCCTGGGTGACTTCAGACTCGCCATTTGCTTTGCAGACCAGTGCCTCCTTGCTCCAGCCCCTGGCCCTCAAACGGAACACTGATCTTTCCCTTCCGGCCACCCCACGCTCCATCACCCAAACCAGGACAACTCCTTTCTCATGGTCTTCTGCTCTTTAATCCAAAAATTCAGGCACTCAGCTGGAACCCAGAGAAGAGAGTCAGAAAAGGTCAAGCTGCTCCCAGTTTAGCAAAAGAACACTTATGCTTTTCTTCGAGAAAAAGTCTCTCTGCCATGTGGAGTGACTCCTGTGGGAGCAGAGGGGAGCCTTGTGGTTGTGATAGAAGAAAAGCAAACCCGGTTGAAAAGCTGAGACGAGCAGAGGCACCTGGGTGGCTCAGTTGGTTAAGTGTCTGACCTCAGCTCAGGTCATGATCTGGGCCCCGTGATGTTCGAGTCCTGTGTTGGGCTCTGTGCTGTCAGCTTGGAGCCTGGAGCCTGCTTCGGATTCTGTGTCTCCCTCTCTCTCTGCCCCACTTGCTCTCTATCTCTCAAAAGTGAATAAATGTTAAAAAAATTTTTTTTAATTAAAAAGAAAAGGCTGAGAAGAGCCAAAAAAAAAAAAAAAAAAAAAAAAGCAACCACGGGAGTGGTGGTAAGAAACAAACTGAACTTGTCATTTGTTTCCCTCTGTAACTTCTGTCCAAGAGGGTTACTGATGGTTGAGGAGTTACTTTAGGAAGTGAACTCAGTAGCAAGAGGGACATCCCTGATTTCTCAAAGATTCCATGGGACGTTTGATGGCCTGTGTTCAGTAATGTTTTTCTGTATCCTTTCAGCTGGGACAAAAGCGTCTTCCATAGCGTAAGAGGGAAAGAAAACAGAAAAACAAAAGTACAGATACCTACCATTAGTAATAGCTGCCATTTATTGTTAGCCTAAAACGAATTCCGTTGTAACTAAGCAATTTACATGCTCACAACATGCCATGAGATAGTATCATCCCATTTTACAAATGAAGAAAGGTGCAGAGAGGTTAAACAATTTCCCGAGGGCCACACAGCTAACTATTCAGAAGCAGAACTAGGATTCAAACCAAATCCAGTGCTCTTTTGCCCTATACTTCTCCAGCCCCCAGAAGGAGGATTCCAGAAAACATGCTATCTGTTCTTGCTAAAGAATTCTAGGCCTTTAAAACTATGAAGTTATTAGCTGATGCTATAGAAGTCATTGATTTTATGGGTAATATATGTAGAAAGACATTTAGAGAGTTTTCCTAATTTGTTCTCAACATTATGTATTTAATCCTGTAAAGTATCAATGGATAAAAACTCACTAAATTGTGATGGGGCACCTGGCTCAGTCAGTAGACTGAGGGTTGTGAGTTCAAGCCCCACACTGGGTGTACAGGTTACTTAAAAATAAAAAATTTTTTTAGGTTACTAAATTGTCAAGAAAGCTGGACATTTAGGAACAAACTACCATTTTATTCCCTAACTATAAATGAGGTCCCCATCCACTCCCAGGCCCCACAAACTAAATTACTAAGCTCACGTTTCTGAGGGTGTTCAGCCTTTCTCCGGAAGTAAAGGGTATGCTCAACAGTCACTGTAATAATAATTTAAAATTACTCTTTACTCAACTAAGTCCCTTACATGCACTGTCTAATCTAACCCTCCACAGTGCCCCTCATATCCAGGCATCATGCTTTTCCTGTATAGATGACGAAGCTGAAGGTAAACGAGGTTTTATAACCAGCCTAAGGATACACCACTAGTAAATGGATTCAAACTCATTTCTGTCTAGTTTGAGAACCTCTGTTCTTAACCTTTATGCTTATCCCTCCTGGTCTATCATGATTTGCGTGTTAGTATGTTTTCTTCTGCACGAATATCTCCATGTTCAGCACATGATAAATTACTAGAGACTTGTGTTCTTGGGTAGCGTGGTTAAAACACCAATCTTGGGGCGCCTGGGTGGCGCAGTCGGTTAAGCGTCTGACTTCAGCCAGGTCACGATCTCGCGGTCCGTGAGTTCGAGCCCCGCGTCGGGCTCTGGGCTGATGGCTCAGAGCCTGGAGCCTGTTTCAGATCCTGTGTCTCCCTCTCTCTCTGCCCCTCCCCCATTCATGCTCTGTCTCTCTCTGTCCCAAAAATAAAAATAAACGCTGAAAAAAAAAAATTAAAAAAAAAAAAAAAACAAAAAAAACACCAATCTTGAGGGGCACCTGGCTGGCCCAGTTGGAAAAGCATGTGACTCTTGGTCTCAGGGTCGTGAGTTCCAGCCCCACGTTGGGTGTAGAGATTACTAAAAAAAAATGAATAAACTTGAAAAAACAAACAAACGAAGAAAACCCTAAGCTTGACTCCAAAGTCTTTGGGAGGAGGTTAAATATTTTCTTTGCTTTGTAGCAATAGAAAACTAGATTTATTACACTATGTTAATATGATCTCTAAGAGAGATTCTGTGTTCAACTTTTTTTATCACATTTCATATATGTTATTTTATTTATTCTCAAAAGCTCTTCAAGATTTGCATTCTAAGTTTCACACTTATTCCTGGATGTAGCGTCTCCCTCCTAATACCAGAGATTTTCCAAAGTGGGTAAATGTAGTCATTGGTGGAAATTTCTGGAGACTGATCTGCTCTGACTAGAAGGCAGTGACACCGAGTGGGTAAGACCAGGCTTTGTCATCAGACAATCCTGGGTCTGCATCTTGACTCTGCCACTTGCATTCTGTGCTGTGTGACTTTAAGTTACTTACTTAACCTTTCTGAATTGGTTCCCCGCACCCCCCCCCCATCTCTACCAATCCAATTTTCTGTCTCTAGATGTTTCCATTGAATATTTTATGGGCAGTTGCTTTCTAACCCTGGTGCTCTTCCCCCCCCCCCCAACGCACCCAGTCTTCCTCATCTATGAAAACAGCACACTACCCACCCACTTCTTTATTCCAGAAACCTCCCACCGTTGCTGATTTTGTTCTCTCTCTCTCTTTCTCTCAGCCACCCATACATCCAATCTATTTTCAAGACCAAAAAAATATTACTTATGAGTAGGTCTTGACTCTGTGTATCTCTCTTCTTCAAAAGTGCTCCCCTCGTCCATACTGCCATCACCTTTTCCTGGACACCAAAACACTCTCATAATGAGTGCCCAGTTGTCCTCTCTGCTGCTACAATCAGTTCCCCATCAAGTGGTCAGAGCGATCATTGTAAAAAGAAAAAGGGAGCCGCGGTAGAGCATGCGATGCTTGATCTCAGGGTCCTGAGCTCGAGCCCCACATTGGGCATAGAGATTACTGAAGGAAGTCAAAACAAAAACATAAAAAATAAAAAGAAAGAGCGCTGTGTTACTCCCTTGTTGAAACCATCCAATAACTGCTAACTTAAGAATCCCAAGTTCTTCTTCATACCCATTCAAATGACCATTACTAAAAACAGAACAGGGGCGCCTTTGTGGCTCAGTCGGTTAAGCACCTGACTCCTGATTTCATGATCTCAACAGTTCGTGAGTTCAAGCCCTGTGTTCTTGGGATCCTCTCTCCCTCTCTCTCTGCCGCCTCTCTCTGCCGCTCCTCTGCTCTCTCTCTCAAAATAAACCTTAAGAACAAACAAAAAATCACAACGCATGCTGGTGGGGACATAAAATGTTACAGCTGCTGTGGAAAACAGAATTGTAATTTCTCGAAAACTTAAAAACAGAAAACCACATGGTCCAGCAATTTCACTTCTGGGGACATACCCAAAAGAATTGAAAGATGGGACTCAAACAGATATTTTTATCCGATTGTACACTCATGACACTGTTTTACCTCATGACACTGTAATGTTATTCAAGGCAGCGTCACTCAAGAAAGCCAAATGTTCAGGGGCACCTGGGTGGCTCCGTGGTTAAGCATCCGACTTCGGCTCAGGTCATGATCTCACAGTTCATGGGTTCGGGCCCCGCACCAGGCTGTGTGCCGACAGCTCGGAGCCTGGATCCTGCTTCGGATTCTGTGTCTCCCCCTCTGTCTGCTCGTCCCCCACTGGCGCTCTGTCTCTCCCTCTCTCAAAAATAAGTAAACATTAAAAAAAATTTTTTTTTTTTAAAGAAAGCCAAATGTCCGTCGACAGATGGCTGGATGAACAAAATGCATTACATACATACCATGGGATATATTCATCAGCTCTAAAAAGGAAGGACACAGGTCACCACATGGATGAACCTTGGGAACTTAGGCTGAGTGAAATCAGCCAGTCACCAAAGGAAGCCTCCCCTCACACTCCACCCCTAAGTCAACCCCATTCTTCTCTGTGACGTCCTACTCCTTCGTGACATACCACAGGGGACTTGGTATGCATACCGAGTGGCTTACTTAAAGCTGCCTTATTCCTTAGGAAGCAGTGAAAGCCCTAGGCCCCCATCAGGCGTCACCCATCACCCACAGGGTCCGCCAGGCTTGCTCAGGTGGCATTCTCATTTCGCTTGGGAATAACTCAAGATGACTGAGTGCCTTCACCAAGTCTTTCCGAGGGCTCTCCTCTTGTCTCATTTACTGCTCCTGGAGAAGACCCTTCAAACTACCTTCCCTGGCTCCTACTTGAGTCGTTTCCAAAGTGGGGGAAACTCTTCAACTTTCAAAATAAAAAAATAAATTTCAAAAGGCTTTCTCCCTCCCCTGCCATCCAACGGGGAGCTGCTCCTGGAGGGGAATTCCTCTGAAATGAAATCGGGAAGGGCTCCAAGAGAGCTCATGTTTCCAATGTTAAAGCTCTGACTTCTGAGGATGCAGCCCTGCCCATTCTTTAATCACAGCCGAGGAAATTCCCCCAGCCTGGGTAAAAGATCATAATGTCTTAAGAAGGCCAATGAGCTCATGAAGAGCGGTTGAACTCAGAATGCCAAGACGCTCCCAGACATCTCCTTCAGTTCCTTTCCTCCTGCACAAGCCCCTTGAATTTTCCAGATCGGCACCACAGCAAATGGTTAAGGGTTTTCAAAATGGCTCCGATTTAATGTGGTAGGAAGCAGAGTGCTGTCCCTGCTCTATTTCCCTGATACTTTCTGCTGTAGTATCTTCATCGTCAATATTAAATAGCTCAGAAAAGTAAGCTTTAAAAATATTTATGGGGCGCCTGGGTGGCTCAGTCGGTTGAGCGTCCAACTTCAGCTCAGGTCACGATCTCGCGGTCCCTGAGTTCGACCCCCGCGTCGGGCTCTGGGCCGATGGCTCAGGGCCTGGAGCCTGTTTCCGATTCTGTGTCTCCCTCTCTCTCTGCCCCTCCCCCGCTCACGCTCTGTCTCTCTCTGTGTCAAAAATAAATAAAAACATTAAAAAATTTTTTTAAAATATTTTGAGGCCCATTCATCTTTGAGGAACATGGCATTCTCAATTTTAATCTTCTGTGGGAGGACTGGCTCATATCCACCTTGAAATTGTATGGGAGAAAGAAGGCAGTACATGGGAAGATCTCGCATGATGAGAAACCGAAAAGCCTTCGTAACGATCAAAACGCCTAAAATTTGCCAGCGAAGCCAAAAATGTCAGTTTTGGCAGTTTATTTGTTCATATAACGATGTTCACAAGCGAACTACCCACCCTCCTTCTTTAAGCTGGAGACATCATGAAATGAAGGAAATTGAATAAAGTAGAGTTCACCACAGGTGGGAAGCCGTTTTCCAAAGCGCCCCGTAAACACCGTAGATTCCTGCCGCGACTCTGTCGCGAACGTGTACAGGTCTGCCCTACTCATTCTTTATTTCCTCGGCTCATAGAACAGAAGATTAAAATGTCAGCTGACGACGAGGGATGGAGAGAAGTGACTGTTTTTTTCCCTTGTCTTTTGGAGGTGCATTAGTCCTAGCCTACCTGAGCAAAGAAAGTGTGAGTCTGGAAATACAGTAAGCGTTTTGTAGATGACAGTTGTTTGCAAGTGTAGAAAGCGAGAGATTTCCATGTATGGACCTGAAGTGCATTCCAGTCCAGTGTCAAGTTTTGTGTGCGATAAGGCCAGAGCAGGAAGCCGCTCGAGGTCAGGAAGGAAGCGCTATCAAGCCTGGGAGCCGGCAGGGTCGTGCAGGGAGCTGGGCAGGCTCAGGGCTTCAGCTCTGTAACCACTGCCCTATTTTTAAAAGATAAACAGCGCGAATAGCACAGAACCCTCACGGGGGCTGCTTCAGATTCAGCCAAACAGCAGAAGGAGCTCCCTCTCGGCCCCCACCGGGCTTTGCAAGCGTCCCCAAAATGTAAAGTCACTGTTTCTCCTGGGACACGGGGCAGAGATTGCTCAGAGGGTCGGATTGTGGCCTTTTATCCAATATCCACAGCTGGCTTTGAGGGCCTCTGGGTATCCTAGCAGATTTCCAAGTATCCCTTGTTTCTCCCCCCCCCCCCCACCCGCAATGTACCACCAGCCCCTCTGTGCTGGGACAGAAATCCTACTGTGAGTCAGTGTTAGGAAGGGAAAGTTCTCACCTTAACCATGACATGGCTAAAATGCAGTCAGCCAACAGAACCCATTGGACTGATGACCTTGACAATGCTTTCCAGAGTTAATTTCCAGGTCAGTAAACATTGACCGGGTGTCCGCCGTAGCTAAGTATTGTGCTGGGCACAGGGCTCCCGAGGTTTAGTTAGCTGCCCTGAATGTCATAGAGTACACGTACGGAGTGCTAATACATTCACCCTTTTTTTAAGATTCTAGTACTTGTATGCATTGTGGTGAGGGCAGCGATAAAAGGTATAGAGGGGCACGTGGGTGGTTCAGTTGCTTCAGTGTCCAACTTTGGCTCAGGTCATGATCACAACTCATGATCTCATGAGTCCGAGCCCCCCGTGGGCTCACTATTGTCGGTGTGGAGCCCGCTTCCAACTGCAGATCCTCTGTCTCCCTCTCTCTCTGCCCCTTCCCCGCTGCTCTCTCTTAAAAATAAATTTAAAAAAAAAAATCTAAAGGCATAGAAGGCGCACAAAAGGAAGACTGTTGAGGGGGAGCTAATCCAAGCTCAAGTTGGGGACGGACACTAAGGGAGACTCTAGGGTAGGTGGGCATATTCCAAAACTAGGAAGAGAAACAACAGAGCACAAGGGAGGGATATTTCCAGGCCAAGGACAGCCTCCGCTATGGCTTAGAGGCCAGAGATAGCATGTAGTGTGTGACAGCTTCACACAACAGCTCGGGAAGCAAGAATGCGCCATTGGGCATTTTCCCTGGAAAAATGAAGAAGAATCGGGACATAAGCTCAGGGGTCCAGGCCCATCCCCGGAAGCCCGTGGTCTGACATCTAAAGCATGGACCACCCACTGGGCAGAGCTGAAACACCTCACGTTAGAATCACAAAAAGGAAACCAAGTCAAAGAACAAAACTCAACCATTAGTACAACTTCCTGCAGAAAATACGATCGATCTAATTTTAATTTTGCTCATCAAAGGATACCAGTAAGAGAGTGAAATGCTCCTAATGAATCCATAAGAAACTAAGAGAATATGGTGGGAAAATGGGCAAACTCCTTGTCAGGTATTTCACGAAAGGAGAAATTCAAATAGCCAAGGAACTGTAGGAAAAAAATACCCGTATCATCCATAATCAGGGAAATGTAAATCCAAACCAGTAGAAGGGCACAGCCTGTTAGGTCTAACCTTGGCCTTCCTGGAGAGGCAGAACGTCCACCCCAGTCACCATGCATACAGCAGCACCCCGCTCTGTCCCTCGGCGCCCTTGCCATGTGTGTTTCATTGTTTTAACCACTTGAAATATCACATTTATTTATTATTTGTCACCATCCACTGGGATGTAAACACAGTGAGGTCAGGGACTTTGTTTTGTTCAGCGTCCTTTTCCCTCCAGACCTAAATCACACAGTAGGTGATGGAGGAATATTGATTAACTTAGTGAGAGTGTAAGTCGATAAAACCTCTTTGGACAAAAGTTTGGCATTACCCTGTACCACAGGAAGATATACATACAGGGTGACCCGTCAGTGACATTCTTGCAGATACGGCTCGGAGAAACCTGCAAACGGGTGCAGGGCCACGTCTAAGTGTCCGTCACAGTCTTGTTCCTAATGATCAAAAACAGAATTGGGGGGAAAGTTTTGAAAAGTTTTTGAAAAAGTGGAAACAAACCAAATAGTACCAGCTCTAGAGCGATGGACAAATTATGCCGCGTTGCACAGTAGAATAGAATAGAGCAATAAAAATGAACAGCCATAACCACTTACCACATGGATGAAGCCTCCTAACATAGGAGCAAAAGAAGCAAAGACATAAATAAACGCATACACAATAACTCCATTTATTTAAATTGCACAAAGGCCAGATGAAACTGCAATCTTTAGGGCTACAACTGTAAGTAGTAAAAATCACAAAAGCAAAGCAAGGACCATACGGTGCAGCCCTTACCTCTCTGAGGGGAAGAGGAAATGTGTGAGGGTTTCGGGGAACTGACGACATCCTGTATCTCAGCCTGGGTGATATTTTTATGGGTGTTGTATAACTACTTGTCAACCTGCGTGTGGTTGTTTTATGCACCTTAACTATTTATGTTCTAGGGGCGCCTGGGTGGCTCAGTCAGTTGAGGTCATGATCTCACAATTTCGGCTCAGGTCATGATCTCACAATTCGTCGGTTCGAGCCCCACGTCAGGCTCGATGCTGACAGCTCAGAGCCTGGAGCCTGCTTCGGATTCTGTGTCTCCCTCTCTCTCTGCTCCTCCCCTGCTCATGCTCTGTCTCTCTCTGTCTCTCAAAAATAAATAAATGTTTAAATATTTATGTTCTATCGTACAATTGAAATGTTTTTGAAAAGAGAATGGCACTTGGTTTTTAAGGATTATGGGATTCAAAATGAAAAGCAATCACTCTAGAGGCCAAAACCAAAAAAGATGTCACTGGAATCTGTCCAGGCACGTGTGGGTCATCTGTCCCCGAAGAAACGAGAGACCCGGGCAGGTAGATCCTATCATCTCCTCTTTTAGAGTTGCTTATCTTCTGTTATCATTTGAGGTCAA
The DNA here is from genome assembly GCF_007474595.2 of Lynx canadensis. Taxonomy (NCBI): domain Eukaryota; kingdom Metazoa; phylum Chordata; class Mammalia; order Carnivora; family Felidae; genus Lynx; species Lynx canadensis. The sequence goes on from NC_044320.2 coordinate 76,535,776, forward strand.
AATTTCTACATTCAGAAGCATCCCATTAATAGGAAAACTGTGCAGAAGATGCAAAATGCTGCCAGAATGTTCCCAGTTCTTTTTTTTTCTGTGTATTTTTTTTTCAATATATGAAATTTATCGTCAAATTGGTTTCCATACAACACCCAGTGCTCATCCCAAAATGTTCCCATTTCTTTTGCACATGCTTTCCTTGCAACTTTACAGCAGAAGCATCTGTGGGGAGACGAAGGACAGCAGAGGAGCCGGTGAAGGCAGGGAAACACCTCCATCCACCAGGCCTGGAAGGAGGAAAGCAAAAGACTGCGGGATTTGAGCATTACCAGAAATCTTTTGCTCACTAGTACGGACTCTGTGTTCCGGCACCATCGAGAGATCACCAGAAACCTCAGCCTGCGCACTCTTGCTCTGACGCTCTGATGCTCTGACAGAAGCAGCCTACTCCCAAGGCTCTGCATCCTCGACCCCAGGCCACAGCATCCCACCCTCACTTTTCTTCTTACACCACATCCTCCCCTCCGGGGATACTCTCTGTGCATACACGGTGGTGGGGAGGGGGGATTGCCCTGCCTCCATTGCCCCTACCCCAGTACTTTCCCAGCTCCTAAAACACATTGGTTTTTCTCATCTCTGGGGCCCCACATGTGCGGTTCCCTCTGCCTGGATTTCTCCGTCTTCATCGGGCAGGCCCTTCTCATTCCGATCTCAGGCTGACACCGCTTCCCTCGGAAGCCTCCTGTCACACCCACCAATCTACTTAGATATTGTAGCTGCTTACTTAGCCTCCCTTCAGAACCACATTTTATTTGGCGGGCTGATTACCTATTCATTGCATTTGTTGCCACTAGACTGCAAGTTCTCCAAGGATATTTATCAAATCTGTCTTGTCCGCCACTGATTCCTCTGCCCTTACTGCCGTGATCAGTATCTGTTGAATGACAGCTAAACGAACATGTCTGTTTCACCTCTGATCTTTGAAGGAACCCCTTGGGAACGCACGGACATAGATGCCGTCCACCCCTTGGGTTGTGACATTCACTGGTCAGTCTCATGGACCCAAGGGGCTGGAGAGGGAACAGTGACAGGAACAGCAGAGCCCCTGAGAGTCTAACTGCCACAGAGGAAGAAAGGCTGGGCAGATGCACGACCAGGAGACACGTGGTGTTCCTGGCAATTTGCTGAAGACACCCTCCTTCCCGAGACCACGCAGGGCATCAGGGAAGTGGTGTGCACCGAGCAGAAGCTCCAGGTACCACTCCAAAGGCCCGTGCAGGCTGAGGCATGACTTCTCCGGCACTCGGCCCAGCTCAACCTCAACCCAGGCAAGCGGGGCAGCCAAGGACAACAGGCAGAGCCGACCACAGAAATCCAGTCTGCTGTTCCGCTTATACACGAAACAAGGTTCCCAGGGACCCTAGAGAAAAACAGGGTGGTGATCTTTTCATGTGACAGAAGAGAATGTGAGACTAGGATGTTATTGATTTAGTGGCAAACTTCAGGGATATTTGGGATTTAGGTACAATATTTCCTTTAATACTTTAATACTCTCAACGATCTTACAAGGTATTAATCCCATTTGGCAGAGGAGGAAACTCAGACCGAAAAGGTTGAGGCCTCAAAGCCATGTACCTAGTAGGAACAGAAACAACAACAGAGCCAATATTCAAACCCAGGCTGCCTTCCAAGCCCGTGTTCCCGAGAATCTATCCTGCGTGGGCCCCTGTATCTATAATCAGCAAATGCTTCAGGGTACATGGATGCCATACTTTTGTCCAAAAATTGACTTTTATTTTATTATTTTATTATCACTTATGAGAATATATAAATAAGAAAATATCTGACTTGGGAGGAAATTGATTAATCTACTGAAAAAAGGGAAAGATAAATGCGTTCTAAATTCAAATCAGAGGTATGCTCTACCGAAGCATAAGAGGGAAAAGCAGGAGAAAAAAGACTTCTGATGATCAAATGCAGGCACATGCCCCCTGTTTCCACAGGGGTTCCATTCCTGGGTATCAGGTCTGCAGATTAGAAATGCAAGGGGTTTGGGGCACCGGGGTGGCTCAGTCGGTTGAGCATCCGACTTGGGCTCAGGTCATGCTCTCACAGTTTGTGAGTTCAAGTCCTGCGTTGGGCTCTGTGCTGACAGCTCGGAGCCTGGAACCTGCTTCAGATTCTGTGTCTCTCTCTCTGTCTCTCTCTGCCCCTCCCCTGCTCATGCTCTTTCTCTCTCTCTCTCTCTTTCTCTCTCTCAAAAATTAGTAAACATTCATTTTTTTTTAGCAGGTTCTTTTCTTTTTTTTAATGTTTATTTATTTTTGAGACAAAGAGAGAGAGAGCATGAACGGGGAAGGGTCAGAGAGAGAGGGAGACACAGAATCCGAAGCAGGCTCCAGGCTCTGAGCTGTCAGCACAGAGCCCGACGCGGGGCTCAAACTCACGGACTGTGAGATCATGACCTGAGCCGAAGTCAGACGCTTAACCGACTGAGCCACCCAGGCGCCCTAATTTTTTTTTTTTTTAATGCAAGAGATTTTCAAGAATTTGTGTTTGAAAAAAACCCTCTGCCAAATGAGGTTCACAATCTGGGGACCTTCTTTCTCTACAGGCTTCCATGGTCTTACCGCCCATGTTTTAAAAGCCTGATTCTGGCAAGATTTCCATTTGTGGACATTTTGGCTCAAAAAATCAAAGCAGATCTCAGGTTTCAAAGGCCCAAAGGAAAAAAGGTCACTACTGAACATGCCACTATTTATTGTTGGACCAACAGCATTTAAACTGTCAAATTAGGCTTTGATTTTAATATTCCTCAGTGAGGAAAGTACACATTTTTAGTAGCATTCTTTCGTTCAGTATGCTTGCAATGCTTTACCCAAGCAACTAAATCACAGTCCAACAGCACACATTTTTAAAGCAAAGGTGGTAAAATATTTGGAGTCAATAGTCTGTCTTCATTTCCCAGCATAAATTGTTAATCACGTATTGCAAGTTTGCTTTGGATTTACAGCATGCTTATAGTGAGGTATGTTATATTTATATTTTTTATATTTACATTATAAAGTTTTCATTTAAAAATTGAAGGTACTTTGGAGCGCCTGGGTGGCGCAGTCAGTTTAAGTATCTGACTCTTGATTTCGGCTCAGGTCATGATCTCACATGAGTTCAAGTCCCATGTCGGGCTCTGTGCTGACAGCATGGAGCCTGCTTGGGATCCTCTCTCCCTCTCTCTCTGCCCCTTCCCCACTTGGCGTGTCTCTCTCTCAAATAAATAAACAAAAACTTAAAAATAAAACTGAAGGTACTTCCAAGATTTTATATTGTGCTCTTGAAACTATTTTGAAAACAACATAAAAATAAGGCACAAAGGAGCCAAAACATTAAATTAGGTGGCAGGTCAGAAGCTGCACTGAATGCTATGCCATTTACTACAAAAAATAGTCATTTCCCATGTATCTTTCCAAATGTAAATATCACCAGCTCACTTTTCCTCCCAAGATTTATTGAGTTGTAACTTACATACAACAAAATGCCCCCTTTTTAGTGTAAAGTATGATGGATTTTGGCAATTCTATACAGTTATGTCACCACCAACATACACTGCTCTGCCTTGTATCACTCAAGGGTTGTTTTTTTTTTTTTGCCATTTCTAGGATTTCATATCAATTAAATGCATTGTGTTTTCCAAAGTAACTATACGATTTTACGTTCCCACAAGCGCTGCCCGAGAGTGCCAGCTCCTTCTCATCGTATCCAATATGTGGTGTTGTCCATCCTTTTAATAACAGCCACTCTGGAGGACCGGGAGGGTATCTCTGTAGCTTTAATATTCATTTCCTTGGAGACTAGGGACCACGAGCTTCTTTTTATGTTTCTTAGTGGCCATTGCTATGTCTCCTTTCATAAAGTGCTTTTAAATCTTTTGACCGGGGTGCCTGGGTGGTTCGGCTGGTTAAGCACCTGACTCTTGATTTGTGCTCAGGTCATGATCTCACAGTTCATAGGTTCGAGCCCCATGTGGGATGGGCTGAGAGCACAGATCCTGCTTGGGATTCTCTCTCCCTCTTTCTCTGTTCCTCCCCCACTTGTTCTCTCTCTCTCTCTCTCTCAATAAGTAAATAAACACAAAAAAATTAAAAAGTGCCTTGACCAAATTGGCCTTGGTCAGTTCAGTTTCTTATAAAAGAAAAAAGAAAAAAATCTTTTGACCAACATTATGATTAAGTTGCATAAGTTGTATATAAAGTTGTATGTGTTGCAAATATTTTTTCTCAATTTGTGACATGCCGTATGGTCTTCCTAACTTTTATTCTTTCGGATATTTGTGATTTTCATAAAGCCCGTTTTATCAATGGTTTCATTTTATGCCAGTTAACGTTTAAGGACACCAAAAGTAAAACTCTGCTTGAAACGAAATGGTATTCTCAACCTCATCCCTCCCTCCCAGGTGTCTTTTAATTCTTTTTGGCATCCTGATTGCTGAACTAAAATTTGTAAATGCCATTTGAGCACCATGGAAAAGTTTAAGGATGCGATAGCAAACGGTACCACAGAAGGATAAGAAAAGGAAACACACACAATATAAGCTCTTCCTTAAGCAAACTCACTTTCAAAACCAAAAACAAAAGAACCAAAGGTCTAAAGATTTGAAACTGAAGAAAAAGAGAGCATGATGACAGTGGTGGGGCAGGGGGGTGGCGGTGGGGGGTTGTAGCTTTGAGTAATTGCTAGAAGAACGTGTAAGGGTAGGTGTTAAGAATCCAGCTTCCAGCCAAGATGGGGTATCCAGGACCAGATCTATTCTCCAACCAGAAACAACTGAAAAACTGGACAAAATATAGGAAACAATGCTTCTCAAGACATTGGCCATCAGGCAGTGGAAGATAATCCTCCCGGAGAGACTCCTCCAAAGAAGATAAGCATCTGAAGATGTTCAATATTGTCAGTCTTTAAGGACATGCTAATTAAAACCACAAAAGAGGGGCGCCTGGTGGCTCAGTCGGTTAAGCATCTTACTTCGGCTCAGGTCATGATCTCGTGGTTCATGGATTCGAGCCCCATATCGGGCTCTGTGCTGGCAGCTCAGAGCCTGGAGCTGCTTCAGATTCTGTGTCTCCCTCCCTCTCTGTCCCCCCCCCACACACACACACTCTGTCTCTCTCTCAAAAATAAAAACATTAAAAAAAAAACCCACAAAGATACCACTTCACTCCTATTAGAATGTGTAAAGTGTAGGGACACCTGAGTGGCTCTAGTCTATTGAGCCAGCGGCAGACTTGATCTCAGCTCAGGTCATGACCTGAGCTCCGGTCATGATCTCACACTGCTAGTGGGAACTTCCAACCACTCTGAAAACCATTTAACAGATTGCCTAAAAAGTTAAACATCGCCCATATGACCTAGCCATTCCACTCCTATATTTGTCCAAAAGAAATTAAAGCATATGTTCAATACAAAGTCTTTGACTAGAATGGTCATAGCAGCATTTGTTACCCAAATGGTTCTTAACTGGAAGTGATTTTGTTTCCCCAGAGATATTTGGTGAATCTGGAGATATTTTGGTTGTCACAACTGGTGGTCTGTTGGCATGTAATGAGTAGAGACCAGAAATTATGCTGAACGTCCTACAGTGCACAGGACAGTCCCTCACCACCAACAGTTACCCAGCCCACATGTCAATAGTGGCAAGTTGAGAAACTATGTCTATAGCTCCAAAAGGGAGCAACCCAAATGTCCACTATTAGGTAAAGGGACAAACAAACTGTGGTATATCCATACCACGGAATACAGCTGACCCTTGAACATGGGTTTGAACTGCATGGGTCCACGTATATGTGGATTTTTTTCAATAAATACAGTATAGTGCTATCCATGTATTTTCTCTTCCTTGTGGTTTTCTTAATAGCATTTTCTTTTCTGTAGCTTACTTTATTGTAGAAATACAGTATATATTACATGAAATGTATAAAATATGTGTTAATCAACTGCTTATGTTATCTGTAAGGCTTCCAGTCAACAGTAGGCTATTAATAGTTAATTTTTGAGGGAGTCAAAAATTATAATTGGATTTTTGACTGGGCAGGGGGTCAGTGCCCCTAATGCGCTTGCTGTTCAAGGGTCAACTGAGTTGTAAATGGCAATTTATTTGTAAAATGTGAGAGTTGGGTTTAGGGCTTTCACTCCTTATACTTTTAAGGATCTCTCTCTTTTTCTTTTATAGACTGTATTTATAGTTTTGGGTGCTTTTTAGACTCTACTGTTGTAACACTGAATTCACATAATGGCAGCCAACCACCAAGAAAATGTGTGATTGCATAGGCTCTTCTTGCCAAGGCCACCTGCCCATTGTTCTGTGGCTGATGGGCTTCCTTTTCTCAGCATGCCTACTGAAGCCAAGGGCATTTAACAATAACCAAACTTAGATAAGCTGTTCTAAATTCTCTGATACTACCTGTAGGTCTAAGAGACAAATGCCCTGGTAAAAGCAAGGTGATCCTAGCTAAGACGAGGTAAGATGGATTCTCACCTAGAAAAATGACTCTGGGAATTGACTGAAAACAGTTGACGAGTCTGAGTAGAGAAATTGGGGGCACAGCAAATACCTGAAAGAAACCTGGAATTCATTGTTCCAGTCTAAAGGCCCTGGATTGGTCAATGCACTGGGAGGGGAGAGGAAGAAGAAGGGTTTGGAAAGGAGAAGAGAGAATCAAGAAAAGAGAGCTAAGATGTACTTCTGGAGAAATACTGTAGGAGCACCAGATATGGAAGAAGAAGAAGAGGAAAGGAAAAATAATAAACAATTTACAGTTTCCCCCATGAACAAAGACTATGGGTCACTGATCTAGTCCTAGAAACCATGAATTAATGGACTCCATGTATCATCATATCTAGGCTACAGACTCTGTCTTCTCTGGGTCTCAGGTATGAGAAGTAAGAAGGAAGTTGGGGGAAACCAGTCCTTGGCTGAAATTGCTTCAAGCATTCGACTTTATGTTAAATGATAGAAAAAGCCAAACCCTTGCAAGAGAATGACCATTTTAACTTCACTTTCTCATCTGATAATTACAAATTTTGGTCTTAAATGGTCCATTTGAGCACGTTGGTCCATTGCTAAATTATGAAAAGCAAGAATTGAAACTTGGCAGAAGTACAGATCAGATGCAGATTACAAACAGAACCATCTGTCACTTTCAGGGAACATATAAACCAGCGCAAATGACATTAAGTAGCAATTTTCACGGCAGGAAGAGATCAAAGAACCTTGGTCTTTGCTACTTGAGGAAAAGGGGGAAGTTACTCAACCAGGAAGAGTCTTATGTAAAAATTAGCATGGATATGTTCATTCTTATTTCAAATACAGTTTTGTTTGTACTGAAAAAGAGGCAGAAAGCAGCCAAGCAGTGGGTGTCATTGCTCCATTATGTTGGGCAAGAGTTCCACTTGGGTTCGAAGAGTTAGTTCTCTAGGTTAACTCCTTCTACAACCAGCTGTCAGCTTGTTTTAGTTGGTCTCTTTACATGGTCATTCAAAGACTTCCATTTGTATTGTCTTTATTCATTTTTGTTTTTTACCTTCTCAGTTAGATTTCTTTTCCTTAAGATAGTGTGTATTATGCCACACGCACACGCACAACAGTTCTCACTCCTCACAACGTTGTGTTCTGTAAAGTCCCTGCAAACAGAGAATTAGCCAATGTTGTAATTTCTCCAAGGGAAATGCAGGATTATCTTCTTTCCAGTGTCTGGTCACACTTTCATCAACTGACGGATACATAGCCTTGTCTTGTGTGTGCTTTATGTGTGTTTCTGTTTTAAGACTCCTATTTAATATATATTGTTGATTCATGAAGTTGAACTCAGATAGAAGCTCTGTAACACATAGTTTCTCCTTCAGGCACATCACAGCTTTTGTGCACTTAAAAATTCCGGACAGCTCTTCGGCACCTATGCTTGGAAGCCATTTTAAAGTGGAATCACCAACAAAAATGTGAAAAATGTGGCACTAAATAGACAGAGAAAAAGATACTTGTTTACGACCAGGCAGAACACTGCTTCGTTCCAGCTCAGCTGGGGACAGGCCTGTCCAGCAACTTAGATTTTTCCTACTCTGTGCATGTCCTTGAATGACTAGCAAAGTGCAGTAAGTATTGATCTTGAGGTTGCAAATAAGTTTTAACATGGATGCAAAGTCCTGGGCCACCTGGGTGATCCAGTCAGTTAAGCATCTGACTCTTGATCTCAAGGTTGTGAGTTCAAGCTCCGGGCTGGGTGGGGAGCCTACTTAAAAAAAAAAAAAGAAGTATGCAAATTTGCAAATACAGAATCTGTGAATAATGAGAACCAACCATATATGTGTATTTCTTCACAACAACTCCTAATAAAGTATATTACAGATTTCGTTTCCTTGAAGATTGTGGCTATCTAATAGATTCCTAATACTCTTCACAGAAAACTCCTAGCTTAGGATATTTCTTGTATTAAATTCTCTTATATTCAATTCAACCCTTTAAGGTCTTTGCTGAGCAAGAAAAGTAAAGAGCAAAGACGCGGATGTCTATATAGTAACTCCAAAGCCTACACTGAGGTACAGGAAAATGTCAGCATGTACAGGGCTCAATAAATGCTACATACTTTTCTTTGTTTCCTGACTCATGTTCCTTCTTATTTTTCTTATTTGCTTTCATTTTACTAGCTTAAATTATCCACTACATGAATAAATGCACAGACAGGAACTCCAATTTCAACATAGGACGCAGATATAAAATCACTAAAGATCCATCACTCTGAATTTAGGTGGCATCTTCTTTATTTTCCTCAGGGTTCTCAAAAGGTTTCTAAGCTTTGGGTGGAAATAAAGGAAAGCATAAGCCTCACATAAATTGAGTGACTTTTCTAGATGCCAAAATGGAAATAGTAGTTCCAAGTGTGAAAGAAGACAACATTATTTACAAATTTCAGTTTGAATCCTAAAAGAGCATTAACAATCAAATTACAATAATAGTGTAATAGATTAAGACTATAAAGTGAGGGGCGCCTGGGTGGCGCAGTCGATTAAGCGTCCGACTTCAGCCAGGTCACGATCTCGCGGTCCGGAAGTTCGAGCCCCGCATCAGGCTCTGGGCTGATGGCTCAGAGCCTGGAGCCTGTTTCCGATTCTGTGTCTCCCTCTCTCTCTGCCCCTCCCCCGTTCATGCTCTGTCTCTCTCTGTCCCCAAAAAAATAAATAAACGTTGAAAAAAAAAATTAAAAAAAAAAAGACTATAAAGTGAGCTCATCTTTTATAACGTTGTAAATGCTATTTTTGTTAGCGCCTCAATGCCACTCTCAGAAGTAGGGTATTGTTGAAAATACCAGTCACCAAATACGGCAGACCTTTAGCTTTCCAGGATTTATGCTGTATTATTCCACCAGGTCAATGCTTGCCTGAAAATGTCTTTGGTGTGGAGTTATTTTGTTACAAGGGCTTTTGACCCTGTTGACAGCAAGAACCGTCCTTGGGACTGTAAGTGTGGCGGGAAGTATAGCGGTTAAGCGTGCCATTGGAATGGAAATACGTTCAATTTCCACAAGACCACGACCTGTCACTTTGTTAGCTCTGCTCTAAATCATTTAATCTCTCTCTTCCCTGGTCTCTGTGCCATTAAAATGAAGAAATCAGAATAATCTCAGTCAGATGAGTGCTTGAAATCTACAATTCAAAAATAGTTTACCTAGGGCCACCTGGGTGGCTCAGTCGGTTGAGCATCCGACTTTGGCTCAGGTCATGGTCTCATGGCCCCGCGGGTTTGAGCCCCGCGTCAGGCCCTGTGCTGACAGCTCTGAGCCTGGAGCCTGCTTCGGATTCTGTGTCTCCCTCTCTGTCCCTAACCCACTCACGTTCTGTTTCTGTCTCTCTCAAAAATAAATAAACGTTAAAAAAAAATTCAAAGATAGTTTATCTAAAATCTGGGGCTTTGTTACAGGAAAGCCTAGTAGTGAAAGGGAAAGACAGAGGGAGAAGAAAATAGGGATAATAATTACCATAACAATAACAGCAGAGACTTTGGGTGGCCAAGATAGCCAGTGGTGTCTATGCATCTCCTTCTGATTCTATTGAAATCCCACTAAAAAACAGAAACCAGATTTTGTTAAGGCAGAAATCCACAAGAAAGGAGAAATCAGAGAGGAGGCAGCAGTAACTGTGGATACTAGGGAGCCAGCAGATGAGCCACAAAGGAATCAGCAGACTCAAGACAAGGGAATCCTATGAAGACAGTTAATGGAAATGACTGGGGTGCTTGGGTCGCTCAGTCGGTTGAGCATTGGACTCTTGACTTCAGCTCAGGTCTTGATCTCAGGGGCATGAGTTGAAGCCCCATGTTGGGCTCTGCGCTGGGTGCAAAGCCTACTGAAAAAAATGCTGGGGGCGCCAGGGTGACTCAGTCGATCAGGCGTCCAACTCTTGATTTCAGCTCAGGCCGTGATATCACAATTTGTGAGTTTATGCCCCGCATCCAGCTCTGTGCTGACAGCACGGAGCCTGCTTGGGATGCTCTCTCTCCCTCTCTCTCTACCTTTCCCCTGCTCATTCACTCACTCTCTCTCAAAATAAATAAACGTTAAAAGAAAAGAATCAAACTGATTGATTGATATGCATCTCTCAAGGCCTCCAGAAGGGCCCCATTAGGAATCTCTGAGAGTTAGGGGTAAAAGGATACCGTAAAGAAAGACGATTGATTGAAAGTCTACATCGGCAACTATCAGATCACCAACTGCCTCGTCTACTTAGGTAGGTTCGCTCTTCAAAAAGAGCTGAGACCAAGTTTCCAGACTAGGCTATACCAGGCAGGAAGGTGGGTTTACAACCCTTTGAGGTGGGATCTGGTTGCTGAGGGCCATTCCTCTCCCCCACTCAGGTTCCTAGGTTCTGGCAAGCGGGCTCTCCTTCCAGGCAGAAGACAAGAATCGCTGTCTTCTCCAGAAAATATGACCTACTCAGGAGGAAACACCTGAAAATATTAATATTAGAGATTGTGCAACTCAGCAGCCCAGACCCAGCTCCCCAACAGCAAGGACTTTATGCATCAAAGCCTCCAAGCCATGGTGTTTCCCAATCCACTTTTTAGTCTCCCCCTGTATGAGCATACAACCAGGATCACTAAATATCTGAGGAAAGGATTTATCGTCAAAGAGAAGGGGGGTGGGGGGGGGGGTAGAGAGAGAATAAGATTGAGAGAGAAAGGGACCAAAACAGTAACTTGGAAGAAATAAGAGACTCTGCAGGGAGAAGATATTTCCCTCAAAAACCCAATAGTAACTAAGATAATATATTGCAACCATGGAACATGAACAGATTGTATAAAAAAAGAGTATGTGGGGAAAAAACTGGAGACAAAGAAAAGATCCTGTAGACTTTCAGAAAGAATAAACACAAATGAACAGACCTTTAAAAGATCATGATGAGAATGGCCTCTGACGTCACAACAGCAGTGCTGGAATTGAAAGGAAAATTCTGTATACAGCTAACCTATCAACCAAATGTGAGGCTAGAATACAGACATGTTTAAACATGCAAAATTCTATTTGTCCTGTATTTTTTCTCAGAAATCTATTTTAAAAGCTGATGAATTAGTGAGCCAAGGGAAGAGAGAAACAGAGGTTTTAGGAACCAGAAATGTAGCACAGAACAGCGGGGAGGAAAATTCTCAGGTGTGAAGGACAGGCAGTTGAGATTGGCATTGGATCCCCAGGAATGGTAAATCCGTAGATTATCTGATGTGTCTCAACATCTTGAGGTGAGATTTGTGTAGTCAGCAAAGCATCTGGGGTTGAAATACTAAATACTTATAAAACTAAGCAAAATGCACACACACACACACACACACACACACACAGAGGTGTTAACAATAAGGCAAACTGGTAAGAGGTATACACGAACACTTGGTATTTTTGCAACTTTTCTGTAAATCTAAATGATCCAAAAATACAAAAATTTATTTAAAAAAATAATGTTAGACACTGAAAAAAAGTTAACACTACAACTTGACATGCACGTATGTATATGAGAGGGTAGGAGGGATGACCAAGCAGAGGAGAGAGTCTGGAGAGTGAAAGTTTTCCCACTGAAGGGCCTCGAAGTGAGGTGCCAAGCTCAGGAAAAGCCATCTTGCCTCGGTTTACCCAGCTGGCACGGGGACATGTGCATAGGGCTTCCAACCAACGGGGAGCAGCGTAAGGAGACGGGGATTTTGTAGGAAGCACTGTCTGCCTCAGGTATGTTGGAATTCCCTTTACGATCTCAGCCAACGAAAACAGTTCCCAATCCTTTCCTGCTCTCCAGAGCCCGATTCCGCGTGACGCAACCGGCTGATTTCGAAGATTCAAGTATTGGAGTCTACAGAGAGCCCGACACCCCTCATTTTACCATGAGAGGAGGTGAGCCCAGACAGGCCTTGTCACTTGCCCAGAAGCATGCTGACAGCAACTTCCCAGGAGAGAGCTCTTCTGATGTCACCCTACAAGTGGAATCCAGACTGCACGCACACACAGCTACATTTAATCCAAATATTCTTTCTTCTTAGTAAATTAAAATTATGCAAAGCCTTTCCAAAGTATGTAAAGCCAACATCTCCTGTAATCCCACGCCAGTCCCCAGAAGTAGCTTCCTGAATTATCCCCGCTTCGTAGCCCGTTGCACAAATGAGGAAAGTGAGTCCCAGAAAGTTTGTGCAGCAGGAGGGCATTCAAGTGGCAAAGATCGCATCCGAGCAGAGGCTGCTCTACACTGGCTACAGACTACACTTTTAATCCAGAAACCATTCTGAAGGTAGAGCGGCCATCAGAACTGGTGACTTCCAGAAGTGCACGAACATTTTACACCTGATCTTGTTTTTTCGGAGGCAGAAACATAGAAGGCCCCACCACCAGACAGCATTTGGCTGAATTTAAATAGCACTGAGACGCAGACATCCTAGGATCGGATTATTATTTGCATTTTTCCCTCTGTTGACCTTATCGCCATCCAGAGTGCAGAAAGAAAACATTTTAATCATTGAAAACATTGTTCTGTCATTTATATGGACTCATCAACACTTCTTAATATTCTAAAGAGGTGGGCTTGCCTCCACTACCCATCAGATCCCCTTTTGTACCATGTAATCCTTCGCAAAGAGCAAGGAAACGGACTGCGACTAAGGCATTTACTCTGAAGGGAAAGGATTCAAATAAATTCAACTCTGTTGGCAAAGAAAAACTTCAAAGCCTTTAAAGGCACGTCCTTTCAACTCAGTTTGTTAGACTTGTTCCCCTATTTAAAAGGTAAAAAGATGAAAGAAAGTTAATCCTCCATAAATTCTTCCCCGCCCACCCATTATGCCCAGAGTTTCAATACAATACATTTTTGCTTTCGTGATTCTAAGAGTAAAAGGCAGGAGCCAATAATTAGTAGAGCTGCAAATTGCCATTGTTTTAAGCGGGTGTCCAAATCTCCCTTAACCTCAGGATTCCTAGCCAGCCTCACATAAACATGCCCCTCTCTGCCCCACCAGGTCTCACCCTTGGGTTATTTCTGACATTTCATGAAAACACCCCCAGGAGAACTTTAGCACAATCTTCAACACAAATCTCTCTTCTCTGAGAAATCCTTTTAAAACAAAAGCTACAGTTTTCTTTACAATCTTCTCAAAATTGCTACCACTTACGCATAAATTACACTTCATTTGCATTTAGGATTAAGAATTTCACCGGCAAAGACAAAGATCCCCCCCCCCATCTTATTTCTAGCTTAGGATAAGCTTTCAAAATCCTAATCGAGTTGGTCTTTGCTTATTTTAAATAATTAGAAGACAAATCCCTCAGACTGAGGAGTTTTCAGCCACGCAAAGGATGCTCTTGTGGGCCTAAAAAAACCCTAAAGGCTATTTATTCTATGGCATTGTGGGCCCGGATATTCTTTAGCATAAAGATATAATTATTCACTCGTGTTTCTAGCAGTTGGCATAACGCAGAATCAGAAGTTTGTGTCCATGAACATTTCCATTGCTGGGTTAAAATGCAGTGAAACCCAAAATTCCTTCCTAAAACATGCAACAACTTCTAGTCAAAGAAGAGGAAGGAATGGGAAGTTATCGCTTAAGAGGTACAGACTTTCTTTTAGGAATGATGAGAAAAAAAATTCTGGAAATGGGTAGTGGTAACGGTGGTGTAACATTATGAATGTACTTAATCCCCCTGATTTATCCGCTTAAAATGCTTAAAATGGTAAATTGTACGTTGTGCATACTTTGCCGCAATTTTTACATCCAATAAACAAATGAGAGCTTTGTGTTAAAAATGTTAAATAACGCAGGTCTGGAAAATACGCACAAAAATGAGGCAATGTGTCTAGTGGGAAAATTGTCATTAAGAGAGATCAAAAATCAATAACTTGAACTTTTATCTATTTATGCTAAGGACATACTTTTTTAAATTTTTATTATCTTTTTATTTTTTATTATTTTATTATTTTTAAATTTTTTATTTCATTTGTATTTTTCTATTTTTGTTTATCTTTTAATTTTTTAATCTAAGGATATAATTTAAAATTTACACAAAATCCATCTGTAGAAGAACATTTAAAACAGCATTATCTGTCATGGCACGCTGTTAAGAAAACATTAGGAGGACTTTAATGGCCGACAGTGTTAGTTCAGTAAGTTCTGGTTAATTTAGTAAATAAATTAGGTCTCTTCTGTTTACTCTTCTGCTTCCGACATTACATTAAATCTGGGCATTCTTCTGGTTCTTTCTAAGGCTTTGTTTCAATTACCACTGGTTCACTCAACAATTACTTATCGACACTTCCTCTGTCAGGACCACAGGAGGTGCTGGGGATAAAGCTTTCGGCAACTCGACCAAGTAAGTCCCTTTCCTCACGAAGTTTATAAACTCTGAGGGGGATACAAAGGGGGAAAAATCAGCCAGCCGTATCACATGACAAGTGCTAGGATACCGGGTGCTCTGGGAGTATGTCCGTCAGGCCCCTAAACCAGATCTGGGTGCCTCTGAGACGACTATCTGGAAGAAATCATGTCCCAGCATGAGCAGAAATGAAGTAGGGGCAGAACGGAAAGGGAAAGAAGAATGTTCCAGGCAGAAATAACAGCACATGTAAGGACTCAGGTGAAAGAAAGCAAAGTATGCGAAGCAACTGGAGGGGGGCCTGGCTGGCTCAGTGGGTAGAGTATGTGCCTCTCTTTTTTAAATTTTTTTTGATTTTTATTTATTTTTGAGAGAGGGAGAGAGAGAAAGAGAGAGAGCGCGAGCGGTGGAGGGGGAGAGAGAGAGGGAAGCACAGAATCCGAAGCAGGCTCCAGGCTCCCAGCTGTCAGCACAAACTCTGACAAGGGCTCAAACCCACGGACCGCGAGATCATGACCTGAGCCAAAGGCAGAGGCCCCACCGACTGAGCCACCAAGTGCCCCAGTAGAGTACGCGCCTCTGGATCTCAGGGCCGTGAGTTCGAGCCCCATGTTGGTCCCAGAGCTTCCTTTGAAAATAAAACAGAACTGGACGTATTTCAGAACAGCGCGAGCACAGACGTGCCAGGAAAAGATAGCAAGGACTGCATCAGACTCAACCTCGAATCCAAGACAAGGATGAGGTTGACCCGCCTACTGGGTGTCCCCACAGGCCTAGGTCACAAACACCCCACATTCACGTGCCTCCTAAGCTCACCATCTGCACCCCTCCCTCCAACCCCGGTTCTCCTCTGAATTCTGAACCCCAGTGACTAATGCCACCAGAAACCCACACGTGGCTCCTGAGTCTCCTTCCCTCCCTGTCGCTTTGGGGTGGGCTCCTGCAGGGAGGGGCGGGGGGGTGGGAAAGGTGGGCAGGTGGGGACAGCACGAGGCAGAGAGGGAAGTTGCAAATGCGGGAGCTGGAATGGTCTGTGAATGTTGTCCCAGGTGCTGCTGGTCTCTGTGGCTCCACCTGTCAGTCCCTGGATGCGGGCCACCGGGAAGGTAGGACCGTGGGCAGGTGGGCAAGAGTGGGGACAGCCCTGCCCCCCCCCCCTTCTTGAGAGGACCTGTGCTGTGTTTCCACGCCCATCACAAACACAACGAAAGTCCTTTCCTATCTAGTTCCTAAATATTTCTTGAATCAATCTTCTCTCTCTGTTTCCACTTTTTAAACTCTGCAGAGGTCACTTCCCTGGTGTCCTTGGCACACTCTGGTGCCCCACTCAGCCCCCCTCCACACTTCAGTCAGTCATCTTTCCAAAACCCAAACCTGACTGTCATTCTCCTGCTTCACGAATGGCTTCTCAATCTAGTCGGGATCAGGTCTGAACTCCCAATCATTTTCATGGGGCTTATCTCACATCAGACCTTGACTCTGCCCTGCGATTAGCCCCCCCACCCCCCATCCCCCACCCCCAACTCAATGCGCTGGCCCTGCCCAGACCCACCTCCACTTGATCCTTTGGTTTTTGTTTGTTCTTTGTTTTTAAGGTTTATTTATTTACTTTGAGAGAGAGAGAGAGACAGAGCAAGAGTGGGAAGGGGCAGAGGGAGAGAGAGAGAATGCCAACCAGGCTCCTTGCTGTCAGCACAGAGCCCGATGTGGGGCTCGAACTCACAAACGTGAATCACCACCCGAGCCGAAATCAAGAGTGGGACGCTTAACTGACTGGGCCACGCAGGTGTCCGTGGTTTTATTTCTTCACTTCAAGTTTCACAAGCTATTCCCCTGTGTCTTTTAAAGATGGCTTTCCACCTCTCTTGTGTTACTTAGTCCGTGCCTTTTTACGGCCAGAAAGTCCACTCACATCAAACTGTTCTCCTCCCCAGGATGGAATTCTTTTTTCTGTTTTTTCCTCTTAAAAAAAAAAAACAACTTTTTTTATTCTATTTTTTAAGTAATCTCTACACCCAACATGGGGCTCAAACTTAAAACCTTGAGATCAAGAGTCACATGCTCTACCAACTGAGCCAGCCAGGTGCCTCTCAGTACTGAATTCTTTTTTTTTTAATGTTTATTTATATTAGAGAGAGAGAGAGAGAGACAGAGCATGAGCAGGAGAGGGGCAGAGAGACAGAGACAGAATCTGAAGCAGGCTCCAGGCTCTGAGCTGTGAGCTGTCAGCACAGATCCCAAAGCAGGGCTCCAACTCACGAGCAGTGAGATCATGACATGAGCCAAAGTCTGAAGCTTAACTGACTGAGCCACCCAGGTGCCCCAGGACTGAATTCTTAATGCAAATTCATTCCCACGGAATTTTCAGGAGGATTTTCAGGCTCTATGCTGTCCCCTCCTTGCTTTGTAAGGGACAGTGCTAGGCTGGGTGTTATAAACGCACATCACGTTATAATCCCCATATAGACTTGGAATAGGTATTCTTTTATAGGCCTCATAGGTATGGAGCATGGTTTTTGGATTTAGCTTTTAATACATAGCAGCTATACTTGTTTGATGAATGTGGAATATCGAGTTTATTTTTTTTCCTTTTCAGTTTTACTGAGAAATAATTGATATACATCACTGTATATGTTTAAGGCAATACAGCACGATGGTTTGATTTACATATACTGTGAAATGATTACCACAATAGGTTCACCTAACATCCATCATCTCCTATAGACACAATAAAAAGAAAGAAGAAAAAAAGAAAAAAATGCATCGAGATGCATTATGCACTGATCATTTGGGGGGGGGAGGAAAATATTCTCAGGAAAAAAATTCTCAAAGGACAAATACCAACATGATCATTGAAATGGTCTCAGGTCCATCATCAACTACTTTCTTTCTTTCTTTTTTTTAAATTTTTTTAACACTTATCTATTTTTGAGAGACAGAGAGAGAGACAGAGCATGAGCAGGGAAGGGGCAGAGAGAGAGAGGGAGACACAGAATCTGAAGCAGGCTCTGGGCTCTGAGCTGTCAGCACAGAGCCCTATGCAGGGCTCGCACCCACGAACGGTGAGATCGTGAACTGAGCTGAAGTCAGACGCTTAACCAATTGAGCCACCCAGATGTCCCCACCATCAACTACTTTCTAAATGAGTGGGGTCTTCAGTTTTCTTTTTGGTTTTATCTGTGTTTTCTTTTTTAAGTTTATTTATTTTATTTATTTTGAGAAAGAGAGAGAGAGAGCGTTTGCATACGTGTACAAGTGGGAGGGGCAGAGAGAGAGAGAGAGAGAGAGAGACAGAGAGAGAGAATCCTGGGCAGGCTCTGCACTGTCAGCAAGGAGCTCAATGCGGGGCTCGAACTCATGAACCATGTTATTATGACCTGAGCTGAAGTCAGACTCTTATCCAACTGAGCCCCCCAGGTGCTCCTATCTGTGTTTTCTGAATTTGGGGAGGCCTGAGCATGTTTTTCAATAATAGTAATGAAAACCAAAGAAGCCTCATAGAAAAGTGATTTAGGAAATTCAAGATTTAAAGCTGCAAAAATCTATTATTTCCCAGTGTCTAAGCTTTGCCAAAAATAGACTTCTGAGTTAATTTGTTAAATCTACACAAATAATGGAGTTTACTCAACTCCTGACTCTCGCATTCAAGGACTGGAATTGACCATTACAGTCTGCTTCTATTAAAAAGGAAAATATTGCTGCTTCCCTAGAAACCGACTTTGTTTTACAACGATGGCGTTATCTTCACTAAATTTTTCCTCTTTTCATTAAATCTGTGTATTTTGGAAGAACACTTTAAGTACTATCAGAAAGCACTTCACCTTCAGGTTACTTTTCTTCCCCCAACTGACCGTGTCTCACAATATTCCCAACTAGAGCAAAGGCAAGATCAAGCACACCCCTGATCTTCCCACTCTGGTGAGACCCATTGTTAGGACCGGTCCATTGTTAATCAGGAGGAGACAATCGTATATTTAGTCTACATTCGTGCTCGTTCAATGCCAGTATCTTAATTTCAAGAACAGCATGATTTTATCAGCTGTGCATGAAAACCACCTTACAGCACAGAGATCTCTGCGCTTTCTCTGGAGCCTCTCAGAAATCTCAGCTTCCCGGTTTCTCGCCTTTCTCCACCCCCTGAGGGAAACACAGCAGGTTTTCACGCAGCAGCTACTTCGCTGGTGGGGACAGGGTCCCTGCGGCCGCTGAACCGCAGATCCATTGACAAGGTTAACCAAACACCCCCGGCCCCACGAACACATTAACTCTCTGGGCAGTTTATTCTGGCACCGAGGTGAGAAGGGCGTTTGCAAAACTGGAACAGAAACCCAGCTAAGGTTTGGAAGGGGGGGGGGGAGGGGGAGGGGGGGGCGCCAGTCAGCTCATGGAAAAGGTCCTGAGGACGACTGGCCTCCTGCGAGTGGCAAGATGCAAAGCTTGGAAGGAGAAGAGCAGAGCCAGGTGCAAAGTATTTCCCGCAATTTCCCCAGGCAATTTCCCCAGGCTTTGGAGAGAGAAGTTGCTTCCAATCCCAGGGCTTGGGAATGGCTCTGTGGGCCCCGTTGTGTCCTCGGGTTGGAGAGGAGAGACAGGGACCGGCCACTGAGGTAAGCAGCATTCATGCAGTCGTTACATCACTAATTGCGACAGCCCTAGGAAGTGGGTATTACTGTCCTCATCTTATCAATGGGAGCAGCGACTCAGAGATGTTCATCGATGTGCCCGGGGCCCTGAAGCTCCATCCGGGCCCTTACTCTTCTCTTATATCCTGGAGCTCTCGGACCTCAGGCCTCATCTTTTCTGCCACTCTCCTGGTTCCCTCCAAGGCTGCACCCTGTCCCAGGCTCTACACGCCATCCGGATGCAAACCTCTAAACGCAGGCTGCGATCTCTCAGTGCCCACCCACACTCCTGAGATGCTCCTATGCCAACATCACATGCCCCAAATCCAACCGTCCCCGGGCCTTCCCTTTCTCTGGAAACAGTAGCTCCCTTCTCCTGGAGAACTGGTCGTGAATCTTGCAATCTTCTCCGGGTCCTCTCCGTATCTCAATTCCCACCTCTGACCCAAGCTAGAGATACTGTTAGTTCTGCCTTCCGAATCGTCCGGTCTGACCAGCTGTCCCCACCCTTAACCCAGCCTGCTGTCACCCCGGCCACCCTGCTGCCTCTACCCCTGCCCCTTGGTGTCTTCTCTGCACACCGCATCCAGCCACCCCCCACCTGGGGGAAAGCCAAACCCATCCGGTGGCTCTAGAAGCTGCCCACACCCGCCGTGCCACCTCACTTCTAACCCCCCTCCTGTGCTCTGGTCTCACCCGCCTCCCTGCCTTCCTCACACCCTAGGGACTTTCTACTCAGATATCCTCTCACTTCCCTTAGTCTTTGCTAGAAGGTCCTCAGTGAAGTCTTCCCGCTGCTTTCTTTCCAGTTGCATCACCCCTAACACACCCTCTCCCTACCCCCTTCCTGGCTCCCTCTCCCCAGACTGGATGGCACAGGATGCCTGCTGCCTTACTCGATGGTTCGCCCTCCCCTCCCCCCCCCCCCCCATGGAGAATGGAATTGCTCAGGACACAGGAATTGTTAACTGGCCCACTCTCTCGTTCACTGCTTCCCTGGAAAGGTTCCTGAAGCAGGACAAGCATTTCATTAACTCTTGTTGATGAATATATTTACATAACACTGTGTATTCTTTTAGTCCTTTCACAGTGCTTACTCTCTGTTAGATTCTTGCCTTTTATTCATACTCTGTGGAGACATTTCTAACCTGTTGGCAGTCCGTTTCTATCAAGCCTCTTACAGTAGTATCGAGATGCAAAATTAAACACTGGATTCACGTTGCACTCACACAGCTCAGCCTATAACCAATGCCTGTTCACGAAATCAGCGTCCAAAGAAAAGTCAACAAAAGCATCAAAAGTCCCCTCGTGAGATAGCTCAAGTTCTTTATAGGACGAGAAATAGCGTCGGTGAATTAAATGTAAGAACATCGAGACGTTTTTTGAATGAACACCACTCGCGATGGACGTTGCTCTCTTGACAACACCCATGTCCTAACTCCTCCACGGTGACACCTTAATGGAGTTTGGGTTGCGTTGATTTCTGTTTTCTTGTTAACTTATTTATTTACTTTGAGAGAGACGGAGAGAGAGAGAGAGAGAGAGAGAGAGAGAGAGAGAGAGAGAGAATCCCAAGCAGGCTCCGCGCTGTCCGCTCAGAGCCTGACGCAGGGCTCGGACTCACAAACCATGAGATCGTGACCTGAGCCGAAATCAAAAGTCAGACTCTCAGTTCTGACTGAGCCACCCAGGTGTCCCGTGTTGCACTGATTTCAGAGCGAACCTTAACTGATAGGCCTAAGGTCGGACGAGATAGGGCGCGTTCGGGGCGGTATGGCCGTAAACTTAAGGTCAATACATGGCATTGTGTTGGCCACAAGACTTGGTTCTGGGATAATGTAGTCAGTGAAAAGCCCGGGAATTCTGTATAATCCCGGAGGGATACATGTACTCCCTTCTGCTCTCATCGCACACAGAAATAAATAGACTGACTTCATTGTGTTTGTTCATTTCTCTTCTATATATGTAAATGTCTGTATACATAAATACACAAATAACCGCAAGGGAGATGGATGGAGAGAGTGACAGGTAAAAGCACTCCACGATATTTTGTCATTAATAGGATAAGTATTTTACACTACACTCTTACAGTTTACAAACCACTTTCACACAAATATTATCTAATCTCCATAGCACACCTATGGGATATCAGTGTAATTATCATCCTATTTTATAAAAGCAGACGTTACGACTTCAGAGAAGTTTTGTGATTTGTCCTTTGCCACAAATAGTAGATCACTTAAATACCGCCCACCACAAGGTAGGATATGGGAACAGACATTAAATGAACAGAAAGCCCAGTATACAACAGTTCTGGGGGAAATCTTGAGAGTGTCGGAGGACCAACTTCACACTTTAGATGGGGACAGTAAAAATAACCAGAGATTAAGAGAGAGAAGAAATCTAGAGCTGAACCCAGATCTGACTCAAAATTCCTCCCTTTGCCCACTCAGGCACGGCCTCAGTTAACCCAAAATGAATATCCCCAGTACCAAGGAAATACAGATGAGACACCATCCCAAATTAAATCCACACGACCATCTGTGGGCTGCGTACTTAAATGGAGTTTGCCCTGATAAATCTTTCAGAAAGCGGAGCCATTTCTGTGGAATGTGCCTAAGTGCCTGGCACATTTTCACGTGCTGACATGTGAAGGACTTTGTGCTTCCTTCTTTATAACTTGGGAACCCAACCAGGTACGTGAGGATATATGTCCTGATTCTCTAATGCTCCGTAGCCTAATACAACCACAATGGGCGTCAGTGTGAGGAAACTATAGCAAATCGATGGCACTTTAGTTGCGGAAAGTGATTACATCCTGTAGCAGGTTTACTCAAGAATTAGAGTTATTATGGGGTGCCTGGGTGGCTCAATCGGTTTAGCGTCTGACTCTTTCTTGATTTCAGCTCAGGTCACTATCTCTCACGGTTTGCTTTCAGCATGGAGCCTGCTTCGGATTCTCTCTCTCCTATTTTTCTGCCCCTCTCCTGCTCGTGCTCTCTCTCCCTCTCTCTCAAAATAAATAAATAAACATTAAAAAAAAAAGAGACAGAACCAAATAAACTCAGTTCTGCTATTCCCATAGCTCCTGGCCTTTCTAAATCCCCTCCCTTTTGCCCGGTTTTCTCATCTCTAAAAGTAGGAGCTAAAAAGATTTTCAAAATTCCTTCAGGCCATGAAAGACTACAGTTTAGCTTTACATACTGTAAAGCTATGCCAAATATTGTAATGTAAAACTCATATGCACCAAAGAATTGAATTAAAATGAAGTCACCCTATTGTAAACACTTGACCGCTTCTCCCAAAATTCAGACGTCAGGCCTCCGTTGTAGGCAACTATAAAACTGTACTCAATCTATAAAGCCAATGTTTCCAAACACTGGACAACAGGAAACAGAGGGTGATAATCCTAGAGAAAAGGGAAATACTCGAAATGAGCCCCAATGCACCGTGGCTTTCAGCCCATGGACACACTCCAGACTGCATCAAGGGGAGGTAGAACCCAAGCAGAAAGCTCTCATCCCCATGACTCGCAAATGCAGATATTGAGGTTCCGAGCAGCTGAAGCATCTAGAATTTGTGGGGAAAGGTACTAGAGAGAGAGGGATGGCACAAGTCTGAGTGGGCGCTCCCCATGGTCCTGGGCTGAAGACTGGACCGCACAAGTACACAGCAAAATCTAAGAGGCCCTACAGAGGGTCAGGTTCACAGAAGTCCCCAGGTCACTCGTGGCTGGGAGAGGTTGAATTCCTGCACCGTCAGAGTGGAGAAACTTTACTGAGCATTGCAGGCATCAGTTCAGATCCCAGGAAGGCCATGCCATCTCAGTAAAGAACATACCCTAGAACAAGGGACACCTGGGATTAAGGACAAAACGGAAATAGACTCACGTGGTAGGATCAAGAGAACCCACGAATCATTTAACTGCTCACTGGAATAAAACTCAATACTCTTCAAAGGAAAATGATATAGGCTAACACTCCTGAACTTATCTTCCTTAATGCTCATCATACAATAAAAAAATGACTGGACATGCAAAGAATCAAGATAATCTGACCTAGACCTGGAAATTATATCCTCTCCACATACATATCCATTCCAGTAGAAAGACTGAAGAGACGTCTGAGGCAACAAAATAGCTAAGGTGTCCCCTGATCTAGAAATAATCTGTAATAACTTACTAAATACTAACCTATCTACAGTAAATGCTATGCCTTTTACCCATTAGTTATACCCATTATGAATATTTAATGAGATGCTAAAAGATCCTAACCCTTGAATCATTAACTTGAAACTAACCACATCTTACTTAGAGAAGTAACTTTAACATTAATGTATGTTTTTCATGTCCTACTTTTTTTTTTTTCTCCTTACGAACAAATCTTTTGCTAAGAATACTAAATAAAGGGCATGATCATAAAGCTTATCTTTCGGAACCTAACAAGTTTACATCATTTTGTGGCACACGGGTCCTGGTATCTGGATGGTTGTATGACTTGTAGAAGATATCTCAGGGTGGGGTGCCAGAAGCATGAAGCCAGGGAATTTGAAACTGGGAGGATTGATGAAGAAGGTTCTAGGATTGATGATGCCATCTGGGCAAACCCAATGACACCATTATCACACCCCTCCCCCCAGACATTATCATTCATTCTCTAAAATGAAGCAGAGAGGGGCGCCTGGGTGGCGCAGTCGGTTAAGCATCCGACTTCAGCCAGGTCACGATCTCGCGGTCCGTGAGTTCGAGCCCCGCGTCAGGCTCTGGGCTGATGGCTCAGAGCCTGGAGCCTGTTTCCGATTCTGTGTCTCCCTCTCTCTGACCCTCCCCCATTCATGCTCTGTCTCTCTCTGTCTCAAAAATAAATAAACGTTAAAAAAAATTTTTTTTTAAAAAAGGAAAAAATAGGGGCGCCTGGGTGGCGCAGTCGGTTAAGCGTCCGACTTCAACCAGGTCATGATCTCGAGGTCCGGGAGTTTGAGCCCCGCGTCCGGCTCTGGGCTGATGGCTCAGAGCCTGGAGCCTGTTTCCGATCCTGTGTCTCCCTCTCTCTCTGCCCCTCCCCCGTTCATGCTCTGTCTCTCTCTGTCCCAAAAAGAAATAAACGTTGAAAAAATAAAAAAATAAATAAAAAATAAATAAAATAAAATGAAGAGGAGAATGGCTAAGGTGACGGTCTGAAGGATGGTTTACCTCACTGTTACCACCGCAGACTAGTAAGATTCTCTGTTTCGCCATCAACTTTTACAGAAGAGAAGGTAACTAAAATCGAGAGAAGGATCATGGTTTTAGCCAGAAGTAAGAGGAAGTAAATAGATTGTTAATACACTAAATGAAAACTAATACATATAAAGAAAATCCGTCTCGTAAACGATCAATTAAGTTGCATGGCACTCCCAGACGTAGAAAGGGAAAATTATAGAAGAATGGGATCATCTGTCAAGATCAAAAACCAACAACAGTTTAAACTCGTTTTACAAAGTCAGTGTTACCCTGACACCAAAGCCAGACAGAGATACCACAAGAAAAGGAAACTACAGGCCAATATCGCTGGTGAACATGAATGTAAAACTCCTCCATAAAACCAAATTCAACTCACATTAAAAGAAGAATCACAGGGGCGCCTGGGTGGCTCAGTCGGTTGGGTGTCCGACTTCAGCTCAGGTCACGATCTCACGGTCCGCGAGTTCGAGCCCCGCATCGGGCTCTGGGCTGATGGCTCAGAGCTTGGAGCCTGCTTCCGATTCTGTGTCTCCCTCTCTCTCTGCCCCTCCACCGTTCATGCTGTTTCTGTCTCAAAAATAAAAATAAACATTAAAAATAAAAATTAAAAAAAAAAAAAGAAGGATCACATACTATAGTCAAGTAAGTTCTTCCCTGGGATGGCGCAACATATGCAAATCAATCAATGTGATAATGCCATGTTAAAAGAATAAAAAAAAAATATGATACCGTCAATAGACACAGAAAAGGCATTTGTCAAAATTCAACACTCATTCTTGATAAGAAAAACCTGCAACAAAACGGGTATAGAGGAATTGGCTGCACACAGTAGAAGTCATATATGAAACGCACATGGCTAACGTAGTAATCAACGGGGGGGAGACTGCAAGTTTTCCTTCTAAGACCCGGAAGGCAAGGATGCCCGCTCTCCACACTTCCATTCAACGTAGTACTAGAAGTCCGAGTCAGAGAAAAAGACAAGAAAAGGAAAAGGCATCCATATTGGAAAAGAAGAAGTAAAACTGTTTACAAACTACGTGATCATATATATGCAGAAAATCCTAAATACGCAACAAAATAACTGTTACCACGAATAAACAAATTCAGGGATTCTCCTGGGAGTGGAGAGGCAGGAACACAGTCTGTGAAGCCTGCAACCCACTGTGGAACATCAGCGCCGTCCCCTCCCGGTCCAGAGGGAACCAGGGTCTGATCCGCATGTATAAGGCCCAGTGCCTGGAGAAGTTCCCTGTGATCCAGCCCTTCGAGCTCGGGAGCCTGCTGCCCATCCATCCGGTCACCTCCCCTCGTGCTAGAGGCTGAGTAGCCGGAGCCCCCCAGGCCGAAGTTCCTGTGCCTACCCTCCCCTGCCCCAGCGCCTGCTGCCCACCCCTCACTCCTCCCTCTGTTCTTTCTGTTTGCTGAGAGGCTGTCTACTGGGGTGCGTGGTGAGCACGGGGTTGGGGGAGGCTCAGGTCATGGGGCTGAAGGACCCAAAGTGAAGGGAGAAGCAACCCAAGTGGGCCCCGTCTCCCTGTGGTGGGGAGGGTGTGCTTGGCCCCGATCCCTCGCTCGGCCTTCCTCTCCTCCTTCCTGTTCTGTCCAGTCCCGTTTGACAGCTGGGCTCTTCTGCACCGCTGGAAAGGGGAGGAGTTTGCGGTTTCCATTGCTTTCCTTTCCCAAGGCCTGTGGCCTTTCTAGGGGTTGGAGCACTTGCTCCCTGTGGGGTGGGTCGGTTTCTGAAGCCATGTGTGGGTGGCTGTCTGGGGGTTCTGAAGGCTGGAGGCGGAGGCAGGCGGCCAGCTGGGGTGGGGTCGGGGACCGAGAAGCATCCCATGGCTTTGCTGGGTTTCCTGGCCGGAGCCGGTCCCGTCCCCCTCTACAAGGGTAGCCCCTGGGTGCTCGGGAGGGCACTGGCGGGGCTTGCCCACTGGCTGATTGGGTGAGGCCTGCCTTTCCAAAGTTTCTCAGCCTGGGAGGGGGTGGCTGAGACGCAGGGAGGGGCTCGGGGACTGCTCTGGTTGTGGGGAGCCTGGCTTCTTCTCACATCTTCCGTTCTGCTCCCAACTTCCTTGCTGCTTGCTTCTCCAGGGCCCTTTGGCCCTGTTTGCCTGCCCTTCAGGGCGATGGGCCAGGGGCCACCGAAGCACTCAGCAACGCCCCCTCCTTGTCCTCCCCTCTCCCCGAACATACCCACTGGTTCTTCGGGGTGAGGCAGCGATGGACCCCCAAGCCCAGGCTTCAGCCCTGAGAATGGGCAGGGCCTGGCCGGGTGAGGGGATGCTGATACGACAGGTCCTGAGTTTTCTTCTAGGGCTGCTTCTCGGCCGGGCTCTTACAGGCTCTCCCCGGCCAAAGCCCAGGCCTGCCCTTCTCCAAACCCCTGCCCTTTATGTGGGTCCACATGCCCTGTGGGAAAGGGGAGCTCCCAAGAAGCACAATTCAGGGACTTGAACCTCACACCTTGGCCGATGGCCTGGGCAGAGGCCGGGGCAGGAACCACTAGAGTCACAGAAATAGTTTTCCTAGGAGAGGTCCAGTGCTGGCCTCCCTCCCAGGGTCCAGACCACCACCTTCCTGGCCCTTCTTGCCCCGTCCCCCTGGGGCTCCCCGAGCCCCGTGTGCTTTCGTTGCTGTCCGGATTAAAGTCTCTGTTTTGCACCTGTCAAACAAACAAACAAATTCAGTAAAGTCGCAGGATACAAAACCAGCATACAAAAATCAGTCACATCTTCATACACAATGAACTATCCAAAGAAGAAATTAAGAAAACAATCCCATTCACAATAGGAAGAAAAAGAATAAAATAATCAGGCATAAATTTAACCAAAACGGTGAAATCTGTACACTGAAAATTATAAAACACTGATGAAGGAAATTAAAGAAGATACAAATAAATGGAAAGATAACCTGTGTTCATGGACTAGAATAATTATTATTTAAATGTCCATACTTCCCAAGGTAATCTACAACTTCAATGCAATTCCCATCAAAATTCCAATGGCATACTTTACAGAAACCGAAAAATCAATCTTTAAATTCATATGGCACCACAAAATATTTTGAATAGCCAAAGAAATCTTGACAAAGGAGATCAAAACAGGAAGCATCGCATGTCCTGACTTCCAAATGTATTACAAAGTGACAGCACTCAAAACAGTGTGGTGCTGGCATAAAAACAGACATAAAGAGGGGCGCCTGGGTGGCGCAGTCGGTTAAACGTCCGACTTCAACCAGGTCACGATCTCGCGGTCCGTGAGTTGGAGTCCCGCGTCAGGCTCTGGGCTGATGGCTCGGAGCCTGGAGCCTGTTTCCGATTCTGTGTCTCCCTCTCTCTCTGCCCCTCGCCCGTTCATGCTCTGTCTCTCTCTGTCCCAAAAATAAAAAAAAAAAAAAAACGTTGAAAAAAAAACAGACATAGAGACCAGTGGAACCAAATAGCCCAGAATTAAATCCATGCATTCATGACCAGCCAATCTTCAACGAGAGTGCCAAGAACACACAACAAGGAAAGGACAGTCTCCTCAACAAATGCTGTTGTAAAAATTGGATTCCCACATGCAAAAACTGAAATTACACTCTTATTTTATACCATCTACAACAATCTACTCAAAAGGGATTAAACAAACAAAAGCCATAAAATTACCATAAGGAAATATAGGGAAAAAGCTTCTTGACATTGATCTGGCCAGTGATTTTTTTTTACTACGACACCAAAAAAAACACCTAACAAAAGCAAAAATAGATAAGTGGGATTGCGTCGAACTAATAACCTCTGCACAGCGTAGGAAACAAGTAATGGAATGAAAAGGCAATGTACAGAATGGAAGAAAATATTTGCAAACCGGGTATCTGACAAGCAGTTAGTATCCAAAATATATAATGAACATATGTAACTCAGTAGCAAAGAAATAAATAAATAACCTCATTTAAAAATGAACAAAAAGG
The DNA here is from genome assembly GCF_007474595.2 of Lynx canadensis. Taxonomy (NCBI): domain Eukaryota; kingdom Metazoa; phylum Chordata; class Mammalia; order Carnivora; family Felidae; genus Lynx; species Lynx canadensis. The sequence continues at coordinate 76,564,440 of NC_044320.2, forward strand.
GTGCTTGACTAACTCAGAAGAGTGTACGACTCTTGATCTTGAGGTCATGAGTTTGAGCCCCACACTGGGTGTACAGATTACTAAAAAAAATAAATAAATAAGTAAACTTAAAACAATGGACAGGGGTGCCTGGGTGGCTCACTTGGTTGAGTATCTGACTCTTGATTTTAGCTCAGGTCACGATCCCACGGTTATGGGATTGAGCCCTGCATCAGGCTCCATGCTGAGCTTGAAGCCTGCTTGGGATTCTCTGGATCTCTCTCTCTTTCACTCTCTGTCTCTCCCTCTATCCCTCTCCCCTGCTCACACTCTCAGTCTCTAAAAAAAAAAAAAAAAAAAAAAATGGAATAAACATTTCTCAAAAGAATAGCCAACAGATATACGAAAAGGTATTCAATATCACCAATCATCCAATCATTAGAGAAATATAAATCTAGACCACAATATTACTGCACATCTGTTAGAATGGCTATTACCAAAAAGACAAAAGATAACAAATGTTACTGAGGGAGTGGAGAAAAGGGACCCCTTGCACACTGTTGGTGGTAATGTAAATTGGGACACCCATTGTGGAAAACACTCTGAAATTTCCTCAAAAATATTAAAAATGGAACTACCATATGATCCAGCAATCCTACCTCTGGGGATATACCCAAAGGAAATGAAATCAGGGATATTTGTACTCTCACGTCATTGCGATGCATTCATTGCAAAAGCATTAGTCAAAATAACAAAAATATGTCCATCGGCAGATGAATGGATAAAGAAAATGCAAAATGAGGGGCGCCTGGGTAGCTCAGTCAGTTAAGCATCCAACTCTCAATCTTGGTTCAGGTCATGATCTCACGGTTTGTGGGTTCAAGCCCTGCGTCAGGCTCCGGGCTGAGTGTGTGGAGCCTGCTTGGGATACTCTCAATCTCTCTCTCTCTCTCTCTCTCTGCCTATCCCCCATCAAAATAAATAAATAAACTTAAAAACAATTTGTTTTAATTTAAAAAGAGGAAAACAAGAATTGAAAGCAGGGACTCAAAGAAATATTTGTGCGCCCATGTTCATAGCAGCATTATTCACAATAGCTGAAAGGTAGAAACAACAGTGTCCACCAATGGATGAACAGATAAATGAAACGTGGTGTGTGCATACATTGGAATATTTTTCAGCCTTCAAAAGGAAGGAAATTCTGACACAGGCTGCGACGTGGATGAACTTTTATGGGCATTACGGCAAGTAAAGTAGGCCAGTTAGAAAAGGACAAATACTTTATGATTCCACTTAAATTAGGTACCTAGAGTATGGAATTCACGGAGATGGAAAGTAGTTACCAGGAGCTGGGGGCAGAAGGAAGGGGGCTTGTTGTTTCGTGGGTGTAGAGTTTCATACGGGAAGATGAAAACGTTCTGCACATGGATGGTAGTAAAGGTTGCACGACGATGTGAATATACTTCATGCCACTGAACTGCACACTGAGAAATGGCTAAGATGATAAATTATGGGTATGTATATTTTACAATTACAAAGAGAAAAATAATAGCTGTTTTATTTGCTGCTGCTTTATATTGATTTTGCTTATGAGGAGCTCAAATCACTTTCGTATGCTTTTCTAACCTTTATTTTTGTTTTTAACGCGAATATGCTCGTCAAAAATCAAAATGGAATATTTACTAAGTTGATAGATCAAATTCATTTTTCACTTTTGCAGAAAAATCACACAGCAATATTATCGTCTACTTTGAGCGACCTTAAAGATACTAAATATCCCAAATAATTTGAACAGAGGAAACAATCATTAAAAACTCTCAAAATGGCCAACATTTACTATGATCAGTGGGGACCAATACTTTGAAAAATACCTTGTATCCTAATGTAAAATGACCAGGAAAAAGAAATGGAGCGTTAAAACACATGAAAGAGGGGCGCCTGGGTGGCTCGGTCGGTTAAGCGTCCGACTTCGGCTCAGGTCATGATCTCACGGTCCGTGAGTTCGAGCCCCGCGTCGGGCTCTGTGCTGACAGCTCAGAGCCTGGAGCCTGTTTCAGATTCTGTGTCTCCCTCTCTCTCTGCCCCTCCCCTGTTCATGCTCTGTCTCTCTCTGTCTCAAAGATAAATAAACATTTAAAAAAATTAAAAACACACACACACACACACACACGAAAGAGAGATCTAATTGGTATATCTAGAAAAACACAATTATAAAATTGTCAAGTATTCATTCTTCACAAGATCTTACTTATAAATCAAAACAGAATGAATGAATGAATGAATGAATAAAAAACTATTGCACATCATTCTCACTAAACATTTGAAGATAATTCAACAAAGATTGAACATCAGCTTATCTGGTGCTTTGATGATCTATTTTGCATAATAAAACATCCCAAAACTTAGTAGCTTAAAATAATAACCATTTATTTGCTCGTGGTTCTGCAACCTGGGCTGGGCCGGGTGGTTCTCCGCTGGTCTCGCCTGTGACTGTGCCACGGGGATACATCTGCCAAGCCGGTTATCTAGAGTCTGGCTCAACTGGGGCATGAAACAACTGACCTTCTCTTTCGATACAATTTGAGGAACACTCCCTTTCCGGATGGCCTCTCTACAGGTCTCCCCATTAGCCAGACTGGACTTCCATCAGAACCTCCAAGAACAGAAAGACTAAACTGCTAATCCTTTTTCATACCTGGGCTTGAAGTCCCAGAACATGACGTTCACGGCTGTCTACCAGTCAGAGCAGTCACAAGGCCAGCCCAGATTCAAGGTGACGAGAGACACCGTCTCTTGGGGGGGAGGGACAAGGTTATGGTGCACACTAGAGCCTTCCTGTTGGAAGACACTGTCACAGCTGTCTTTGGACACGTCATCTACCACTTCTGGCAGATGATTTGTGAAGGGCTGGATAAGCAAGTGAAATATTTTAAAAAAATTTTTTTAACGTTTATTTATTTTTGAGACAGAGAGAGACCGAGCATGAACAGGGGAGGGGCAGAGAGAGAGGGAGACACAGAATCTGAAACAGGCTCCAGGCTCTGAGCCATCAGCCCAGAGCCCGACGCGGGGCTCGAACCCACGGACCGTGAGATCGTGACCTAAGCTGAAGTCGGACGCTTAACCGACCGAGCCACCCAGGCGCCCCAAGCAAGTGAAATATTTTAAAGGCTGGCAGGGATCCTGTACAATCCATCTAAAAAGCAACTTCACCACAAAAACCCAAAAATATTACATGAAAGATGTATTTTATCTCAAGGAAATGGAAAACAAGGTTTCTGCCTTACTGTGTGCTTGGAAGATAAAATGAGCCAACAAGGAACAAATATAAAGACACTAGTTCATTCAGTGAACCTTCTTTGAATGTTTAATGTGATCATCTGTTTTTAAGTGAAATGTAGTTGACATGCAATATTACATTAGTTTCAGGTGTACAACATAGTGACTTGACGACTCTACACGTTATGCTGTGCTCACCCCAAGTGCAATGACATCTGTCACTATCTAACACTATTTCAATATCATTGACATATTCCTTATGCCGTACACTTTATCCCCAGGACTTATTCATTCCATAACTGGAAGCCTGTGTTTTTCATGCCCTTTCACTCGTTTTGCCCAACTCCTCACTCCCCTCTGGCAACCATTAGTTTGTTCTCTGTATTTATGGGTCTGTTTCTACTTTTTGTTTTTGTTTGTTTTGTTTTTTGGATTCCACATATAGGTAAAATCATGTGGTATGTATCTTTCTCCGTCTGACTTATTTCACTTAGCATAATAGCCTCTAGGTCCATCTGTGCTGCCACAAATGGCAAGATCTCATCCTTTTTATGGCTGAGTAATATCCCAGTGTGTGTGTGTGTGTGTGTGTGTGTGTGTGTGTACCTGGAATAACTGGATCATATGGTATTTCTATTTTTAATTCCTTAAGGAACCCTCATACTGTTTTCTATGGTGACTGCACCAATATATATTCCCACCAACAGTGTGCAAGGGTTCCTTTTTCTCTACATCCTCACCAACGCGTGTTATTTCTTGTCATTTTTGAGTCAGTCTGGCCATTCTGACAGGTGTGAGGTGACATCTCATTGTGGTTTTGATCTGCGTTTCCCAGGAAGGTGTTGAGCATCTTTTCGTGTGTCTCTTGGCCATCTGTACGTCTCCTTTGGAAAAACGTCTGTTCATGTCTTCTGTCCATTTTTAATTGGACTATTCATTTTTGGGGTGTTGACTTTTATAAGTTCTTTTTTTTTTCAACGTTTTTTATTTATTTTTGGGACAGAGAGAGACAGAGCATGAACGGGGGAGGGGCAGAGAGAGAGGGAGACACAGAATCGGAAACAGGCTCCAGGCTCCGAGCCATCAGCCCAGAGCCTGACGCGGGGCTCGAACTCACGGACCGCGAGATCGTGACCTGGCTGAAGTCGGACGCTAACTTTTATAAGTTCTTTATAGATTTTTGACACTAACCTTTTATCCAATAGGCCATTTGCAAATATCTTCTCCCATTCTGTAGGCTGACTTTTTGTTTTGTTGTTTCCTCCACAGTGCAGAAGCTTTTTATTTTGGTATAGCCCCAATGTTTATTTTTGCTTTTTGTCTCCCTTGCCTGAGGGGATAGATCTAGAAAAATGTTGCTAAGGCCAATGTCTAAGAAATTGCTGTCTATATTTTCTTCTAAGACTTCATGGTTTCAGGTCTCACATTTAGGTCTTTCATGTGCTAATCTTATACTGCTAAATGAAGTATAATTTTTCAAAAGTAGCCTTAAAGTCCCCACTCCTACTTCTTTTCTAACTACAACAACCATAATTTTTAAAAGGAAATGATGAGCACCCAGGAATCCCAAAAACACCTGTCACTGGGGAGAGACTACTAGTCGTTAGGAATGATGTCAAGCACAGCCTCTCTGAATCCTTTCCAAACTCTAAAAAGTAAGCCCCACCCTTTGTCCTTCAATGGGTGAGAAATCGATGCTTCCAGGGGCTAAATACTCTCAAAGTAACACTGACTCCCCAAAATAGTTGTTAATACGTTGAGGAAGCCTGAGTTACCTGGAACATCAGAACATGTTTTAGAGATGTTACTACTCATGTATATTTTTTTATTTCCGGTTTAACCCAGTCAAGGTTCCCTGGATGCGCACGCTCCTTAACTAAGAGGCGAGGCTGTCATTTGGTCTCCAGAACGCCCAGCACCTTTGTACGATAGGATTGGACAGCATTCCTCAAGCATCCGCACCTACACTCAAGACTACATCATCCTATCAAACACCTTAATGTTTAAAGCCAGTGAAACTCTTACATGGTGCCTTCCAACACTACTCAAGTCTGGATGGAAAAACACCAAGCTTTTCTCAAATAACTGCACAATTGTCTTGGGTCCAAAATGGAAAATGCTCTTTCTCCCTCTTCCTGCCTTTGCCTCCCACCAAGGCTGCTGCATGGATCTCTGCTGATGCAGACTTTCCCCTCCTTAGGGTGGGATGCTTCCTCACACATTCAGTAAGAGGAAGAGGTGGACAGAAAGTGGAGGCAGCCACTGAGCAGCGGGGCCCCTGGGGGGGGGGGGAGAGGGGGAGGGGGGAGACTGTGTGAGCTGAAGCCAGAAGTCCCTGGAGGGAGGAGTGAGCAGGGGAAAAAGAATGGAGGGGGGCCTGTGAGGCCTGAGCAGATAAGAATCTCGCATTCTCCCTCCTTTTCCTTGTTCCTCAGTGCTGGCCGCTGGGCTCGCCCACCCTGTGCCTTTTAACTGTCAGGGAGCCAATGCCAAGCGCTGGGCCAAGTCACCGTCGATGACATCTGAGTTGTGTGTGTTCCAAATTGGCCTTCCTGCCTTTCTGCAAGAAAAACAAACTTGAGCTGGACCCCAACAAACATGACAGGAAAAATAACAACTCTTGTCGAGGGCTGATACTGAAAACGGCTGGTCTCTCCACCCCCAAGCCAGCCCCCGCTGTGGACCGGAGCGGGTCCTCATCTGTGACTGTGTGGAAGGGGTCGCAAATTCTGAAGCTCAGGAGTGTGGGGGCCACCAGGTTGTTCCTTCTGAAGTCACCTGTGTGGGGCACTGTGGGAAGCCCTTTCCAGATCCCACAGGGACATAACAAGACATAAACACTAGCCTTGCCTCCTTCCACAGAGAGGTCGGTAAGCGGGTCTAGGTAACCCAGTGATTAAGCAACAGAAACATGTTCATTCTCAACAGTGTCTAACTCTATCGTATTTTTATTTAGAGTAATGCTCTTTCATCAGACTTGTGAGGCCTCCACAGCCAGAATTTATTCTATTTTTCACTGGTGTTTTCCACATGACTTAACATGGTGCCCTTACAAAGGTGCTCAATTAGAGAGTGAGTTGAACTACGTTGAAAATAACTTTTTCGGGGCGCCTGGGTGGCGCAGTCGGTTAAGCGTCCGACTTCAGCCAGGTCACGATCTCGCGGTCCGGGAGTTCGAGCCCCGCGTCGGGCTCTGGGCTGACGGCTCAGAGCCTGGAGCCTGTTTCCGATTCTGTGTCTCCCTCTCTCTCTGCCCCTCCCCCGTTCATGCTCTGTCTCTCTCTGTCCCAAAAATAAATAAACGTTGAAAAAAAAAAAATTAAAAAAAAAAAAAAGAAAATAACTTTTTCTAGACTCAAGAAACAATATTTACATACACCCAAAATAATCGAAAGCAGGGACTCAATCAGATATTTGCACACCTACGTTCACAGCAGCATTATTCCATTATTCACTATGGCCAAAAGACGGAAGCAATCCAAATGTCCGTGGATGGATGAATGGATAAACATAATGTACAGACATACAATAGAATATTATTCAGCCTTTAAAAGGAAGGAAATTTTGACACAGGCTGCAACACGGAGGAGACTTGAGGATCTTGTGCCAAGTGGAAGATTTTACGTGGGGCTACATTAAAAATAAGAACTGCATATCAAAAGACACCAACCCATGAGTGAAAGTATAAGCCCGAGAGTAGAAGATACTCATCGCATATATAAACGATAGAACTTAAGAACTCCAAATCAGTAATCAGTAAGGAAAATAAAGATAACTCAGTAGGAAAATAGGCAAAGCATTCGACAGGCGCTTATGAATCAGATGGCCAATAAGATGAAAACGTACTCAACCTCATAAGTGACTAGGGAAATGTAAATTAAAATGGTAACAGTTTAAGCTGAAAAGATTGACAATACCGATTTTTTGCTAAAGATCTAGAACAATGGGAATATTCATGTGCTGTCGGTGGGAATACAAATTGGCAGAACAATTTGGCAGTTGCCTCAGTGGTTCTCAAGTATTTTGCTCTTGGGACCCCTTTACACTCTTAAGAAGTATTACCAACTCAGAAGAATGTCTCTTATGGGCTATGTTAGTTCTCTACAGCTGCCATGACAGAATACCACAGGCTAGATGGCTTAAGCAACAGAAATTGATTTTCTCACCGTTCTGGAGGCTGCAAGTCCAAGATCAAGGTGCCCAGAGGCTTGGTTTCTTCTAAAGCCCCTCTGCTTGACTTTCAGATGATCACCTTTTCACTGTGTCCTCACACGGTCTTTCTTGTTTTTCACGTGTCTCTGGTGTCTCTTTTTGTGTCCAAATTTCTCCAGAGAAGGACACCGGTCATATCGGATTAGGATTCACTCTAAAGGCTTCATTTTAACTTAATCACCTCTGTAAAGGCTCTGTCTCCAAATACAGTCATGTCCTGAAGTTGGGGCTTCAACATTTTGAGGGGGACACAGCTCAGCACATAACATGTGTGTTAGGTCAATTACTCTTTGTCATGTTAAAAATGAAAACAGAGACATTTCAGGCAACAACAGATGTTGGCGAGGATGCGGAGAAGGAGGATCTCTTTTGGATTGTTGGTGGGAATGCAAGCTGGTGCAGCCACTCTGGAAACCAGTATGGAGGTTCCTCAAAAAACTAAAAATACAACTACCCTACGACACAGCAATTGCACTACTAGGCATTTATCCACGGGATACAGGTGTGCTGTTTCGAAGGGACACATGCACCCCCATGTTTATAGCAGCACTATCGACAATAGCCAAAGGATGGAAAGAGCCCAGATGTCCATTGATGGATGAATGGATAAAGAAGATGTGGTATATATATGAATAGAGTATTACTCAGCAATCAAAAGCAATGAAATCTTGCCATTTGCAACGACGTGGATGGAACTGGAGGGTATAATGCTAAGTGAAATTAGTCGGTCAGAGAAAGACAAATATCATGACTTCACTCATAGGAGGACTTTAAGAGAAAAAACAGATGAACATAAGGGAAGGGAAACAAAAATAATATAAAAACAGGGAGGGGGGCAAAACAGAAAAGACTCATAAATATGGAGAACAAACGGACGGTTACTGGAGGAGGTGTGGGAGGGGGGATGGGCTAACTGGGTAAGGGGCACGAAGGAATCTACTCCTGAAATCATTGTGGCACTAGATGCTAACTCACTTGGATGTAAATTTTTAAAAATTTTTAAAAAATAGAAAAAATAAACATTTGTTAATTAAGGACCTCTTCCAAGTTCACATGGTTGTTGTCAGCATTGTTTCTTGCTGGGCTATAGGACTCAGTTCCGTTTTGCTGGCTGTTGGCCAGAGGCCATCCTTAGCTTCTGCAAGCTGCCTGGAATTCTTAGCCATGTGGCGTTCCCCAAAGTGGCCGCTTGCTTCTCCCTGGGAATGACGCTAAGGGAGAGAGATGCCAGTAAGACGGCACTATAATCTCATGCATGTGATGCAATCATGTATGTAATCATGTAATCAGGTATATAATCATGTGCATGCTTTCCTCCTGCCACATTCTATTGATTAAAAGGAAGCCATGGGTCCCACCCACACTTGTGAGGGATTACACAAGGGCTTGAGATCATGACGTGAGCCAAGTCGGATGCTTAACGGACTGAGCCACCCAGACACCCCGTTGCAGATTTCTTAAGACACACAAAGAACTAACTTTACGACAAAATGTTAATAAATTTTTACTATAATAAAATTAAAGTTTTTTCATCAAAATATATCTTAAAAAGATACGTGCAACCTGAAAGAATTTATACCAGTAGTGCATAAATGATTCCTATCAATGAGAAAAATAGATATAACTTGATAGATAAATGGGCAAAAGACAGAAATAGGTATTTCAAAGAAGAGAAAATACATGAAAAGATCCTCACCATCACGGAGACAAGGAAAATGCACATCAAGGCCACAATACAACATCATTATAAATCCTTCCGTTTAGCAAAGTATTAAAGGTGTGGAAATAACAAGTGTTGGAGAGTGAATCCACAGGATTTCTTATACATTGCTCAAGAGAGTGCAGTTTGGAGTGGGCACCCTGGAAAACAGTTTGTCTTTAGAAGCTGACATTCACACGTCTGGGTGCATGTCAAGGGAAAGCTTTACACAGTTACATCAGAGCAGAAATGTTCATACTAGCATTGTTCACAACAGCAAAAACTTGGAAATAACCCAAATGTCCACCAAAAAGAAAATACAAGAAAAACAATGTAGTTGAGTCACACATGGGAATATTATACGGAAAGCCAAACAAATGAACTACAACGGGAGACACCAATATGGAAGAAGTTTAGCGGTATACTAATACGTGGAGAAAGTAAGCTCCCGGGAATTACATAGAGCGTGACACACTTTTTTAAAAGTTAATAAAAAATTGGAGCACCTGGGTGGCTCACTCGGTTAAGTGTCCAACTTCAGCTCAGGTCACGATCTCGCGGTCTGTGAGTTCGAGCCCCACGTCGGGCTCTGTGCTGACAGCTCAGAGCCTGGAGCCTGCTTCAGATTCTGCGTCTTCCTCTCTCTCTGCCCCTCCCCCACTCATGCTCTGTCTCTCTCACTCTCAAAAATGAATAAATGTTAAAAAAAATTTTAATAATAAAAAAAAGATGTGGATACAATGAAAAAGTAAGGGAATGATGGACACACGACTTAGGATTCCTATGGCAGAGGGAAGAGAGGCATAGGATAGTGGCACCCACTGTAGATGTCGGCTGTTTTCAAGATCCTAGCTTCTGTGTTTGTTGGTGGGTTCACGGAAGCTTGTTATATCATTATCCATAAATAAACAGGTGATACTTGGGAAAAATCTTAACCTGTGCAATGGATAAGAATTATGATTAATCCAATTTGTCTGCAGCTTGCTTCCGATTCTGTGTCTCCCTCTCTCTCTGCCCCTCCCCCATTTGCACTCTGTCTCTGTCTTTCAAAGATGAATAAATGCTAAAAAAAAATTTTTCTGTTTAACTATTTTAGGTTTGGGGCTCCTAGGTAGCTCAGTCAGTTAAGCATCTGACTCTTGATTTCAGCTCAGGTCATGATCTCACGGTTCATTAGGTTGAGCCCCACATCTGTGCTGACAGTGTGAAACCTGCTTGGGGTTCTCTCTCTCTCTCCCTTTCTCTCCCCCTCCCCTGCTCGTGCTCTCTCTCTCTCTCTCTCAAAATAAATAAATAGAATTTTAAAAATATATTTTAAGTATCATAAATGTAATAGTTGTGTTTAAAATAACACACACATTGGGGCGCCTGGGTGGCTCAGTCGGTTAAGCGTCCAACTTTGGCTCAGGTCAAGATCTCACAGTTCATGGGTTCGAGCCCCACGTTGGGCTCTGTGCTGACAGCTCAGAGCTTGGAGCCTGCTTCGGATTCTGTGTCTCCCTCTCTCTCTGCACCTCCCCCACTTGTTCTCTCTCTCTCTCTCGAAAAATATGGAAACATTAAAAAAAAATTTTTAAATAAAGATGTGAAGATGTCGTTGTCCTACCAGATGTCAAAGCACATCATAAAGCAGCCGTGCCTGAAACACTGGGTTACCTGTGTCTGAATAGACAATGGCACTAGACTAGAAATTATAGAAGTCAAATCGAATACATACAGGAATTCAGTATGTTGCAAAACTGGCTTTACAAATCAATGGCCCCTGATGGTTATTGGTGTTGGGATAACTGAATAACCAAGTGGAAAAAATTCCTTTGTATTCTGATTAGTTTGTTAGAGCTACTATAATAAAAAAAAAATCACAAACTGAGTGGCTTAAACCACAGAAATTGATTTTTCACGTTGTGGAGGCAGGAAGTTCAAAATCAAAGTGTTGGGAGGGCCATGTTCCCTCTCAAGGTATGAGGGAAGGATCTGTTCCAGGCCTCGCTCCTAGCTGCTGGCAGTTTCATGGTTTGCAGCAGTGTGGTTCCAATTTTCATGCGACATTCTCCCTGTGTATGTGTGTGCCTACATTCTCACTCTTCAGTAGGACACCAATCGTGTTGGATTAGCAGTCCACTTTACCCCAGCATGACCTCATTTTAACTAATTACATCTGCAGCAACCCTATATAATGGAATATTATTCAGCCATAAAAAGAATGAAATCTTGCCATTTGCAACAGCATGGATAGATCCAGAGAGTATAACGCTAAGCAAAATAAGCCAGTCAGAGAAAGACAAATACCGTATGATTTCACTCATGCATGAAATTTAAGAAACAAATGAACAAAGGGGGAAAAAAAGAAACAAACCAAAAAACGGCCTTTTGACTGTAGAGAACAAACCGATGGTTACCAGAGAGGAGGTGGATGGGGGGATGGGTGAAATTGGTGATGCGGATTAAGGAGGGCACTTGTGATGAGCACTGGGTGCTGTATGGAAATGTTGAATCGCTGTATTGTACGCCTGAAACTAATATAACACTGTATGTTAACTACACTGGAATTAAAATAAAATAATTTTTAAAATTAAATTAAAATTAAAAACCATGCTGAAGAAAGACGGTGGTGATGGTTGCACAACGTCATGAATGTATTTAACGCCATTAAACTATATGCTTAAAAATGGTTACAGTGGTAAATTTTAGGTTATATGTATGTTACCTCAATAAAAAAAGTGGGTAGAGAAAAAGACCATGTAATTTTTTTTAAGTTTATATATTTTGAGAGAGAAAGAGAGAGAGAGAGAGAGCAGGGGAGGAACAGAGAGAGGGAGAGAGAGAGGATCCCAAGCAGACTCTGTACTGGCAGCTCAGAGCCCGACATGGGACTTGAACTCATGAACTGTGAGATCATGACCTGAGCTGAAATCAAGAGTCAGATGCTTAACTGACTGAGCCACCCAGGCGCCCCAATCATGTAATTTTTTTTAATTCCACATGGCAAAACACTTGAGAGTAAGATAAAATGAAAAAAAATAATAAATGATGAAGTTAGCAAAAGACATTTTTGAATTTATGTCATAGGGGAAAAAGCCTATCTCCTCTAACTCAAAAAGAAAAAAAGAACAGCAGTAAAATGGAAAAATGAGCAAAGATACAAATAAGCAACAAAACTGTCAAGGGCAGAGAAACTTATTTTCTGTGATCAACCACCTAAGACAAACCCCAAATATTAAATTACAAAAATGTTTTGAGCCAAGGACCCACAGACAGAACAATGACTGAGGGGTTCAAACCAAAGAAGACAATGGTCTTGCTGAGCTATAAACACTGAAAATGAAGTTCAAAAGAAAAGCACTCTAAGTAAGTGTTCGGTACATAGAGATAACTGTCATATTTTTAACTTCCAGAAAATTACCTAATTTCTCCAAATGAGCTAAAATGTCTTAGTACACGAGCTGCAGATAACCCTGCCTGCTTTGCTCGACCTTTGTGCTCATTCAAGGTGCTTATACAAAGATCCAGGCTAAGAAACGCCACATTGAGTAATTTTACAGTAAATGCTCATTTTCTTTCCATTTTCTCTTTTAATTTCCAACATAGGGATGAACTTTTCAAGTCTATACCTCAGTCACATCACATTTTAATATGCTTATGTCCTCCTCAGTCTCAGATTAGGGTTACTCTTGACTCACGTACATTTTTTTTTTTTTAGAATTACATTCTCTTCTTTTTAATTTTTATTTAATTTATTTATTTTTTTTTAATTTACATCCAAGTTAGCATATAGTGCAACAATGATTTCAGGAGTAGAGTCCTTAGTGCCCCTTACCCATTTAGCCCATCCCCCCTCCCACAACCCCTCCAGTAACCCTCTGTTTGTTCTCCATATTTAAGAGTCTCTTATGTTTCTGTCCCCCTCCCAGTTTTTATATTATTTTTGCTTCCCTAACCTTATGCTCATCTGTCTTGTATCTTAAAGTCCTCCTATGAGTGAAGTCATATGATATTTGTCTTTCTCTGACTAATTTCGCTTAGCATGATACCCTCTAGTTCCATCCATGTGATTGCAGATGGCAAGAATGAAATCTTGCCATTCGCACTCACGTACAATTTGTACGCCCAAACTTTCTTCACTTCTTTTTGGTATCGTGCCGCTTTTCCACCACTGGTCCACGATGCTCAATAAAAAGACTCTTAGCAGCACAGGTAGATGATGGCAACAGAAAGGGAGGAGGGACGCTTTGTGGCTCTTCCTCAGCAGGCTTAATTGGCACAGGTCAAGAGTAAACACATGCCCGTGTCCTGAACAAGACCAGACAGGCTGCACCGGCTGACTCATCAGCCAAGGGGAGGGGCCACTGTAAGTGGCAGAGAAGGGACGATCACCGTCCCAATCACAGAAGGGAGGAGTTCATTGAAAAGCCTCATGCTTAGCTTTTACTGGTCCGATTTTAGGGTACTACTCACACTCTTCACCTTCTTCCTTGAAAAAGAAAAGAATTTCATGTTGCAGAATGATTTGAAATGGTTCATGATGGAGCTGTCCATCTCCGGAGAGACTAAACAGCATAGCTAAAGTAAAATCAGAAGCCTCACAGGTATAGAGAGTGCCTGGGCGAGCAAATATCACTAAAACAGGGCCTCTCTGCTGATGAAGTCCCACTCTGCCTTCTCTTGACTACTGAATCCATGAATAATTCAAATTAATGTAGCTGGTACAGCTATTTTATTTAGGTCAACTGACTTGTAAGAGTTATTTGATGTCCGGAAAGCCTTCTGGATCTTTTTTTCAAAACGTTTAATGTCTTTTTTTTTTTTTTTTTTCATTTTGGAAAACTGTGTTCAGCTCTGACTTCAAAACAGTTAGTTTGTCACATGAATGAGATCAGCTTCCTGCCTGAGGTGATAGAGCTCTCTTCACTCCTATGGAGGAGTAATAATTAAAGTTAATCTAAGCCATTTTTAGCATAAAAATCTCAGGCGTTTTTCCCAAGTATACTGAAAGTTTTCTTAACTAATTAAAAACAGTGTTCAAAGCAATAGTCAAATTCTTAAGGAAATTAAAAATTTTCGTAAGAATCAGCCATCAAAATTATGCATTGCCAATACACGATACTGTAAGTTATGAGTACCCTAAGATGCTTCAATTCTGTTCCATTTCTTGCAAATTTCTACGCATTTATCAAGAATTACCAACCGAGAGGGGGCGCCTGGGTGGCTCAGTCGGTTAAGGGTCCAGCTTCAGCCTGGGTCTTGATCTCACAGTTCCTGGGTTCAAGCCCCGCGTCAGGATCTGTGCTGACAGCTCGGAGCCTGGAGCCTGCTCCGGATTCTGTGTCTCCCTCTCTCTCTGCCCCTCCCCTGCTCATGCTCTGTCTCTCTCTCTCTCTCAAAAATAAATAAACATTAAAAAAAGAAAGAAAGAAAATTTAAAGAATTACCAACCTAGAAAATAACAAGTGCTGATGAGGGTGTAGAAAAATTGGAACTCTTGTGCATTGCTTACGGGAATGTGAAATGGTGCAGCCAATATGGGAAACCAGAATGGCAACTCCTCAAAAAGTTAAACATACAATTACCATATAACAGAAATTCCACCTCCAGGAATATACCTGAAAGAACTGAAAGCAGGGACTCAAAAAGATATTTGTACACCCTTGTCTATAGCAGCATTATTCACAACAGTCAAAAGGTGGGAACAGCCCAAGTGTCCGGATGGATCACTGGATAGACAAAATGTGGATGCAGCGAAACTTTATTTTAGCCTAGAGAGATGAAATTCCGTCACGGGCTAGCTAGGGGAGATGGCGAGCCTTTTGTTGTGGGTATTTTACCACAATCAAAAAGATAAAGTCAAATCGATGAAAAGAAATAGCAGCCAAGAAGATTATAATAGTGTTGCCTTCATGAGGCTAGTGTGAGAATTCAGAATTAATGCATATAATAGTCCTTGGAACCGTGTCTGATACTGTAGTTAGTACACACACAAAAACATCGTTACCATCATAATCATTGTGATTAATGGTATCATCTCCCGCCAACACGTTTTATCCTACAGTTTTGCTTGGTTTGGTTTTTTTTTTTTTTTTTTTAAGATTTTATTGCTAAGCAATCTCTAGAAACTCACAACCCCGAGACCAAGAGGTTCACGCTCCACCAACTGAACCAGTCGGACACCCCCAGTTTTGCTACTTGCAAAATTTTCCTGGTGTAATGAAAGGTGATCTCAATAGATGCCTCTGTCTGGCACTTTCACCTTTCTTGAGGGGAAGATGATTGCTTCATCAGAGGGCAGACTCCAAGGTTTATTCCAAGCCCTGAAGACCTTGAACAAAAGGACCTGACCTAGAGCAAGTTCTATGTGAACTGTCTTCTCCCTGACATCTAGAGCCATGACAACTATTTCTTGGGATCATTTATAATAACTCACTTTAAAAGATAATGGAAAATGCAAGTGAAAATAATAATTTATTTTCAGTCCACACGACATACCTGCGGTACCTGTAGATAAGTGCTTTCAAGGAGTTCTATTTTTCAATTTTAGGGATAATTCTGCCGTCGAAGTTTTACCTCCATTTTACAGTGAGGAAAGTAAACTTCAGAGCAAGTAAACACTTTGTGCAGTGGGATACAGCCTGTCCCAAGAAGAAATAGAGAATACCCAATCCCTCTGACTCACCATTCTATTATTTGCAGTATGCACTTAAAAATTAGAAATAAATCTTTTTCTAACTTCAAAGCTAAAAGGAAATAGAGGCATTGATTTGACAAACTAAAATGTGAGACAAAATTTGAGACTCTGGAGTTGGATGAGTTCAGAAAATTATACATCATAGGAGGCCAAACCCAAGAAGCCTTGTGAATTCTACTCATTGTCTGGGATGGGTCAAAATCCAGCTATTTGTCTAAAAATCTGGGCAAACCTGCAGACTGGGGAAATAAACAAACTTCAGAAGAATTGTTCCTGAGACAACTCTATCCAACCTCAAAGAAACACAGAAGCAAACAGATTTAGAATCTCCAAACCGCAAGCGTGATAAAATAGACCACTGGAAATATGCAGCCCTGGGGGAGGAGCCAACAGGTAAGCCCCAGGGTGGGGAAGCCGGTGCATGGGCTGAGCTACCTTCTTTGGAGGTCAAGTCTCCAAACAGTCCAACTCAATATACCTTTGTGGCGATCAATTCATCATGCCTAATATTTACGATACTGCCATCAACACCTTACTGTGGGTTTCAAAAAATAAAGCAAATTCCACCAGAGATCAAGGAAGATGAAAATATAAAGTTATTATTTCCTGACCAGGCAGGGAAATACACACCAACAGACATTCACTGAGTAGTTCACTCAGGGGGAGGTTAGGGGGTTGAAGGCAGTGACGTATAGGTGTGGTGTAAGGAATGAAAGCTAGCACTCCGATTAGGGCAGAGTCCATAGTGAAAAATTGGTTAGGGGCACCTGGGTGGCTCGGTCGGTTAAGCGGCCGACTTCGACTCAGGTCATGATCTCGCGGTCCGTGACTTCGAGCCCCGCGTCAGGCTCTGTGCTGACAGCTCGGAGCCTGGAGCCTGTTTCAGATTCTGTGTCTCCCTCTCTCTCTGCCCCTCCCCCGTTCATGCTCTGTCTCTCTCTGTCCCCAAAATAAATAAACGTTGAAAAAAAATTAAAAATATATATATATATATATAAAATAAAATAAAATAAAATGGAAACGGTTACCTGACAAAACAGGTCACAAAAAAGTGTGTACAGTATATCATTTTGGTAATAATAATAATAATAATAATAATGGACTTATACATACACATAAAAAAACAACCATGAGGAGATGCACAAGTGTGACCACAGTGAGTTTAGGCAAAGAGAATGTGATAGGATTTAATTTTAATTTTTGTTTGACTTCCTGAGATTCTATTGGCTTCCGGACAGACAGACATGGCAACTTGACTTCTGACAACTGATTGATACTTGCCTCACATCGACGGCTCAAGCCTCACCGCACGGCAGCCCCCAGTGAATCAGTTGTGAAGACGGTTATGGAACACTAAGAAAGCTTTGGGAGCGTGTCCAATTATTCACAGCACCCACATGAGTACCTAGAAGCCCAGCATTACTCTAGTAATCCTCTGGGCCAGAGCGACTGGTCACTCCAACAGACTGACGAGACGCCAGCACCCCAAACCAGGAATTAACGACCAAGTACAAAGCAGAAGGGGACCATCAGGCTAACTCTCTGGGCCAAAAGCTAAATTTCATGACAGGGAGACACAACCCCCACTGATTTATCCTTCCTTTATCCTGTAACCGAACTGGTGATTTCAAGTCTGTTCCATGATTATATCAGGAACTGCTTGGGTGGAGGTTTAAAAACGCACAGGAATGTCTTTTCTAAACCAAATCAGATCCGTAATTTGCAAATCCCAAGAGACCAAGCAGGATGGTAAGGGCAGACCCCAGGTTATCAAGAATAAAGAGAGGGCAAAGTTCAAAGTGTCGGGAAAATCAAAATAGGCAACCACCGGATGGTATTAACTTAAATAAACCAAATGTAGGGTTAAATAGGCCCTCTGATGTTAAAGGTTACATCATTACTCAACTTCAGCCTTGTAAAACAATGAAGAAATGTGAATAAAATTACCTACTAGCATAAATCATTCTTACCCAACCCAAATCCCAGGGAGGACTAAGGAATTACCTGCTTGTACAAAGATAGATGAGTTCTCTGGGCTCTCTGCAGGAGCAGCAAAAGATTAACTTGGCCTCACCCAGAAATTCAAGCAATGATAAAGGGCAAGGAGAGCAGGAATTCAAAGCCATCCAAACCGTCCCACTGAAGATGGGTTTGGCTGAATTTAATATTCCGTGATTTTAAGGATTGAAAATAGAATACAAAAATCGATCTTTTAAGTCAATCATGCATTTTGAAAAGGTAATACGTGGTTAAATAAAGTGTCTCCCCCAAATTTCTGTTTTTTAATTTTTTTAATGTTTATTTATTTTTGAGACAGAGAGAGACAGAGCATGAGCAGGGGAGGGCCAGAGAGAGGGAAATACAGAATCCAAAGCAGGCTCCAGGCTCTGAGCCATCAGCACAGAGCCCAACGTGGGGCTCGAACCCACAGACCGTGAGATCATGACCTGAGCAGAAGTCGGATACTTACCTGACCGAGCCACCAGGCTCCCCTCTCCCCCAAATTTCTAATAAGAATGTATCTTCTCCATCAACTTTATCTAAAATCATTATTTTGAGGTTCTTTCAACTTATAGTAAAAGTCATATACATACCTACTAGATTATAAACTTGGATGAAAAGAGCTTGTGTGTTATTTCTCTCTATCCATTGCCACAGAAAGTGTCCAGTAAATGGGAAATCAGTCCCTTTAGGTTCCATCTCGCATAGTCTTTTCTTTAGAATTTTTAGATCAAAAAGAGTTTCTTTGCTCACTAAAGAAACGTAAAGGTATAAATATTGGACTTACCAATGCATATATGCTTACATAATCATTAAACTTTTATTTTAGAAGATATCCAACGTAACTCTCCAAAAATTCTAACCAAAGGGCGTTCAACTTACTTTGTAAAGTAATTTAGTTATTTTCTCAAAGGAAAATTAAAAGTAGAAGATCCACAATCATGACATGCCACCACATACTTACAAGAATGGCTAAAAGCCCCCAAAACCGACATGCCAATTGCTGGGCAGGGTGTGAAGTCACAGGACCTCTCGCTCATTGCTGGCAGGGCAGGGGGCAGGGGGGGAACATGAAATACTATATCCATTTAGAAGGCAGCTGGGCAGTTTCTTACACAGCTAAATACATTTTTATCATATGATTCTATAATCACGTTCCTAAGTGTTTATCCAATGACTTTGAAAACATGTCTGCAATAAACATGTGGAAGCTTATAACACCTCAATTCATAACTGACAAATACTGGAAGTATCCGAAAAGTGTGCCTCAATAGGCTAATTGATAAACAAACTGTGGTATATCCACACAATGAAATATTATTCAGAGATAAAAAGAAATGAGCTCTCAAGTCACGAAAAGACACGGATGAAACTTAACACAGATTACTAGGTGAAAAAAGTCTGAAAATGCCTCTTACTGTATACTTCCAATTATATGACATTCTGGAAAAGGCAATACTATAACAGTAGTAAAGATGAGTGCTTACAAGGGTGGGGGTGGGGTGAGGTTTTGAACAGGTGAGGCACAGGGTGTTTGTTTTACGGTGGTTAAACTATTCTATATGCATGCAGAATCATATTCTGTATGATTCTATATTCATTGTGTATATACAACACGATGCATTCGTTGAAACCCACAGAACCCTACAGCATAAGGCGATCCTTAATACATGCAAATTTATTCTTTTAATGTTTTATTTTTGAGAGAAAGAGAGAGCATGGAGGGGAGGGGCATAGAGGGAGAAGGACAGAGGTTCTGAAGCAGGCTCTGTGCTGACAGCAGAGAGCCCGATTTGGGACTCAAACTCACAAAACCGTGAGACCGTGACCTTAGCCAAAGTCGGACGTTTAATCGACTGAGCCACCCAGGTGCCCCACTATGCGCAAATTTTAAAAGAATCATTTAGGAGGCGGTGTATCCCAGAATGGAATACAGACTAAGACAAGAGAATCTAAGTGTATTATAAATGTGTGAAACACCTTTCCTAAAGGAGTTGGGGGGGAAGGTAAGTAAACTTGGAAATGAGTGAAGTCTGCAAGACTAAAGACAAATAAAACTCTGTGTGAGCCACTGCACTCGAACTGAAAAGGTGTTTCCCATGGGGTTAATGTTAACAATTCTGGTAGCACCCTCCCTGTATCCTGGAACCGAACAACTTAGCAAATGGACGGCAGATGATGGGAGTCGTGTTTCCCACTGCAGGATGGGGAGTTTAAGAAGTAAGAGGGATCCATGGGGGAATATATGCAGTTGGAGGCGTCAGCATGAACTCATATTTAGTTTAATTACAGATACAGATGGGCACATATGGAACTATGTATAGACATGTGTATACACACAGGCTAGTATACACACATGTATTTCCTTGCCTGTTGGCTAAAAGGCCTAGAAGCGATGATACCCCAGTAGCAACAAGCACACCCAGGTCTCGGTTTCGAATACCATTCACCAATAAAAGGAACAACAGTTTCTTGGAGAAATGGCTGGTTCTAGGATTGGGACAGGGGATATACAAGATAAGCCTGGAGCATGTCATAGTACCAGGAAATAAGGAAATAATCAAAACGAAAACAAAAAAACCCACATTGATTGGAGTATGCCAAGGGAGTAAATGAAAGAGCTCTTAACAGCAAAAGCTGGAACAATTTGAGCTACAAAAATAATAATAATAATGATGATAACTTAGAGTTTAATTCAAGATATAGAAAATAAATATCCATGAGTCCATACTGGTACAACTAAATGATCGAATAAATAAGTGGATGGGGGAGAAGAGGCCAATTTCCTCTGCAGAAGAATTCCAAATAATTTATGTAGATACGGCCCTCTTAGGGAGCTAGTGCGTGGTAATGCACTTTCCACCCTTGAAGTGTTCACTGCACACAGTAACTTAATTCCAAAGGCTACAATGTGGAAAGGGGGCAGGGGGAGTAATCTTGCCGTAGAAAAACCTGAAAAACAGTCCCTGGGCCAGGTGATCAAGGTCAATACCCACAGCGATATGATGTTGATAACCATACACTCTTGATACAATGTGATGGAAATAGCACTTTCCCTCTGTGGCCTTCCTGGAAACCTATAACCCCACGCTAAAGTAATGATGAGAAAAACATCAGAGAAAAACCCAACTGAGTATTCAGGAAAATACCCGACTAGTACTCACAAAAGTACAGAGGTCATCAAAAACAAGAAAGTTCTGAGAACGCGAGAGCCAAGAAGTCATAGTCAAGAAGAAGGTGAGGAGACATGATCACCAAACGTACTGTGGTGTCCTGGCTGGGATCCGGGAACTGAAAAGGACACGGGAGAAAAAGTGAGGGAATCTGTAGAAAGTATGAACTTTAGTTAATAATAATATATTGGTTCATTAATTGTAGCAAATGTGCTCTGCCTACATAAGATGTCAATAACAGGGAAAACTGGATGCAGGGTATGTGGGAACTCTGAGTACTATTATCACGATTTTTCTGTAAATCTAAAATAGTTCAAAAAAAAGAAAAAAAAAGTTTAAAAGTCAAACAAGACTGGACAGTACCAAAAAAAGAAAAAAGGAAAAGGAAAAGGAAACCAGAAAAAAAAGATGAAATAACATCGCTATTTTCCAAAAGAAAACAAAGGAGAAGACTTGAGGGCAAGCTGTCAGTCCCATCAGAGTTTATCCCAAGGCTAATTTCAACAGCTCTGCCTTTCCTTTAAAGTCAACAGAAAGGGGCACCCGGGTGGCTCAGTCGGTTGAATGTCCAACTTTTGACTTCAGCTCAGGTCATGATCCCAGGGTTGGGGGATCGAGCGCCCAGGTCAGGCTCCGTGCTGTGTGTGGAGCCTGCTTAAGATTCTCTCTCTCTCTCTCTCTCTTTCTCTCTCTGTTTCTCTGTCCCTCTGCCCCTCTGCCCCTCTCCTGCCACTCGTGTGTGCTCTCTCTCTCTATGATTTAAATAAATAAATAAATAAATAAATAAATAAATAAATAAATAAATGCATAAAGTGAACAGAGAGAAGGAACATTCAAACTGTCTCTGAGGGGTATTAGTTAGCACCAGAACAAAAATTAACAATCAGGCGATAATAGGGGATGTTATTTGTTTACTGAAATAACTAATACGTCTTTTGTTTTGCAAACTCTGTTACTGGTCAAGCACAAAACAAAATAAATCACCAGAGGCAAAGGGCTTTGTTAGCTCTGTTGTAAAACACTGATTCAGTGTCCAGGCTCTGAGGGCATCATAGATACAGGGACATAAGCCTCAGGAGAGGGTCTAGAATCCAGGAGAGGGTCTAGAATCCAGGAGAGGGTCTAGAATCCAGGAGAGGGTGTTTTCTAATGAGCCTGCCCGAGGAGACGCTGAAAGAGGCATGAAAACATTTCGCATGTAAAAAAAATACAAACTAGGGGCGCCTGGGTGGCTCAGTCGGTTGAGTGTCCGACTTCAGCTCAGGTCACGATCTCGCGGTCCGTGAGTTCGAGCCCCGCGTCGGGCTCTGGGCTGACGGCTCGGAGCCTGGAGCCTGCTTCCGATTCTGTGTCTTCCTCTCTCTCTGTCCCTCCCCATTCATGCTCTGTCTCTCTCTGTCTCAAAAATAAACAAACGTTAAAAAAAAATAAAAAAAAAATTACAAACTAGAAGAGGCCTTCCAGGAGGATTTTAATTCACAAAGGCTGGAGACGCTGAGGAGGAAGGTAGGAGTGATCAGCAGACCAGGCTGACCAGGTTTTGTTCCCCAAGCACAGAGGCGCACTCACTCTGCCGTACCCTTCACCCAGTTACCTCTCTACTATCTCTGTGAATCCATAACTACATTTTTAAAAACTTCCTAATTTCCTAATTTGTGGCTCCATTGACAAGAATGTTTTCTAGGAGTCTTCATTTTTATTTTAAAAAAAATGGGGGCACCTTGGTGGCTCAGTCGGTTGGGCGTCTGACTTCGGCTCAGGTTGTGATCTCATAGTTCGTGGGTTCGAGCCCCAGGTCGGGCTCTGTGCTGACAGCTCAGAGCCCGGAGCCTGCTTCGGATTCGGAGTCTCCCTCTCTCTCTCTGTCCCTCCCCTGCTCACACTCTGTATCTCAAAAATAAATAAATGTCAAAAAAACAACAACGACAGATACCTATTGCATCGTACTGGGGTTCCCTGACTGCCTTCCCAGAAGACCGAAGACTCTCCCAAGAGAAAAATCAAACATGAGAATAATTTATTCAGAAGTCAGTGGGACATTTCAAAAATTTACTGTCTGTAAAAACTTTCTTCCTACTTGGACAAAATAATAGAAAAAGGAAAGTTCTATCGCTCAGCGATTCCCCAGATCTTATTCGCCAGACTAAAACTTGTGTTTTTGGTCCACTTAACGCAGACCTCTCAACCTTTGTGGTAAATATGAAAAACTTGTAGTTAAGAGCAGTTTCGGGATTTACGCAGTTTTCAGAATACCAATTTTTGCTTTACGGTTGAGCTTAGGAGGTTTATCAGCCCTGGGAAACACGGAGCAGACCTTAATTAGCAAAATGACAAACAAACAGCAGTGAGTGAGGCTAAGAGGCATTTGGTGAGGACTCCAAGTGCTGTGAAAAATAAAACTCTCCCTCACTCGTTCGGTCAAAGTGACAGCAGCTCTGATTTCGCAATTATCCAAATCCCTACCTGGCTAGGAAGCATCTCACTAAGACAAACTAAAGTCCCGCCTAAAGTAAACAACCATGTCCCAAGATCCTGAGCACCTACTCTCTGTGCTCAGAGAGTAGTTGCTCTCTGTCCTGGGTTTCTCTCTGTGGCCAAAGGTGGTGGTCATGCCTCACCAAGTGCCCAGCGCAGGAACTGGGACAGGGCAGAAAAATCAATGTAGCTGGAACAGGTGTAACAGGTTTCCATGGGAACGACCATTGCAACAGGTCAAGACGGAGTGAGTCACACTTCCTGGGACCATTTCTCCAAGTGGGTGTTTTTTTTAATAGCTTCCATTTCCTAACATTTTAAGGAGTAACCAATTTGCCGGGCATTGAGGAGTGGCAGTGAGAGAAATCAGGCCCCCTGTGGGCTGTCTCCCTGTACCCTGTGCCAAAGCTCCTAAGAATGATGAACATGGTCTTCGTTTCAAGCCAGGGGTCAGAGCAACCACGAGATTTTTAAAAAGTCTGAGTTCTCACCATGTTGTCAAATGCCTTCTGCAGGGAAACCAGGCTGAGAATTGGGCCTTCTTCAGAAGAACTGAGCAAAGCCAGAGGCGCCTGGGTGGCTCGGTCAGTTAAGTGTCCGACTCCTGATTTTGGCTCAGGTGACGATCTTATGGTTTGTGAGTTCGAGCCCCTCTTCAGGCTCTGCGCTGACAGTGCGGAGCCTGCTTGGGATATTCTCTCTCTTTCTCTCTCTCTCTCAAAATAAACAAACTTTAAAAAGAAGAGCTAAGCAAAGTGAGCTTGTAGGCTTTGAACACAAGTCTTAAATTGGTAGCATTCGTCTGGATCAGCCAAATACGCTGAGCCCAGGTAGAGGCATCTTGGCTGAAGACCCAGCATCTCCTTCTTAGGCGTTCTAAATTCATTTGGGACCACGGCACCCTGAGTGTCCTCCAGCCTGCCCCTTCCATCCCCCATTACCAAGTCCTAACCCTCCTTGTGAAACTTCATTAGCAGGATTTGAGAAGTCTACCACCCTTTATTGGGAGCTGACTGCTTTTTGCAATTGCCTTCTACAGAATAAGGCCTCCATAAATGTTTGTTCTAACGGTCTGTCACATATCTGACGCTTAGAGGGCCGCTTATCCTGACTCATCACTAGCCTGCGGTGTGAAAATCAGGTGCTTTCTCTTTGGAGATGGAGGCCTATCAAGGCCAGGTGATAGAGGTGATAGAGGATGTGAAAATATATATGTGTGTGTGTGTGTGTGTGTGTGTGTGTGTGTGTGTGTGTATGTATGTATATATGTATGTATACACGTGTGTGTGTGTGTGTGTGTGTGTGTGTGTGTGTGTGTGTGTGTATATGTATATATCTTAACTTGGAGCCAGAAATTTGCACCCAATTGGACCCTCACTGGGAGCACCTACCTGGTATTGGGGATGCTTTTCAAATGGGGGAGAGGAGAAGTTGAGGGGAAAATCCAGAGCTGGGACATTTACAGGAGCCTCGAGGCTGACTTTTGAAACCTTCCACTCTTTTCTCATCTGGCACTTAATCGGCTCGGTACATTTCAAATCAGGCTTCTGAAAGAATGAAAACAAACAGGGTTTTGAAAAATCATTTGAGGGGCGCCTGGGTGGCTCGGTCGGTTAAGCGTCCGACTTCGGCTCAGGTCATGATCTCGCGGTCCGTGAGTTCGAGTCCCGCGTCAGGCTCTGTACTGACTGCTCAGAGCCTGGAGCCTGCTTCAGATTCTGTGTCTCCCTCTCTCTCTGCCCCTCCCCTGTTCATGCTCTGTCTCTCTCTGTCTCAAAAATAAATAAACGTTAAAAAAAGATTTAAAAAAAAATAGTTATAAAAAAAAAAGAAAAATCATTTGATCACTAGAGCCAAGAGAATAAGCATTGCTTAAATTCGGAGTGCTCTAAACGTGCGCATCACTACTCCAGGCTGGGGACCTGCTCCCCTCAAACGTAGCTGAGACCAGCCGAATTGCAAAACCAAACAGAAGCTTGAAAATGATTATCTGAAATAATGAAAATTGTATAAACCCCGAAGTTTTCCCTTCCGGAGAAGCACCAGCATGCCATTGTGGAGAGCGGCTCACAGACCGCCCCCGTTCAAGTCCAGTCTGCAGCTTTGGGGCTACGTGGTGACGCGTCACTTTGTCCCTCTGTGCCATAGCTCTCCATGTATAGAATAAGAATAGTCATCGGTGGGTACTATGGAGGATTAATTCATATATACTGGGCACTTAGAACCATGGCCGGTATTATTACTTCCGGTTCCTTGGCTTGTGACTTGGCTACTTCCTCAATCAATCTGTGACAGGTACATAGTCCACACGTCTCCAAGACGGCCCAGACCTCAAACTGATGTGTACCAGGCACCAGAAATCTGCATGGATTGGCATGACACAGATATCCTTCCCCCGTTCTCTGTTCCAAAATATATATGGATTACATGTGAGTCATTTATTTTTTTAAAGTTTTATTTATTTAAGTAACCTCTCCACGCACGGTGGGGCTCGAACTCATCACGCCGAAATCAAGAGTCACACGCTCTTCTGCCTGAGCCACCTAGGCACCCCCTACGTGTGATTCAAAGTTAAAAGTTTTAACTTTGGCTTTGCCTTTTTAATTATTTTATTTAAAAAAAAAAATCTGGAGACCTAAAAAATCTTTTTGCTTTTACGTATCGGTGATGATAAGTGACAAGTCAGAAATCAGTTTTGGAAACAACAGAGGAAAATTTTCACAATTTTAGTAAATGGCGGAGGAAAATATGTTCATAAAGCTTATTTATACAGTTGGAATTAGAGCAGAACGTTGAGGTAAGGGGAATTCATTCCAGATAAAATTCTGAGAACTTTAAGATTTGACAGCCTTATTCACTGCTAAAGGTCTTCTTTGTTCTAACCATAATCAAATTTAGGTATTCTTAGAACTCTGCCTTCCTAAAGTGTACCGTCCTCTTCATCCACCCTCTCCTATTCCCACCGGAATAACTTTTAATAGTATTCTGCTGTCCTAAAATCCCTTTAAAAATCACATCTCAGGGCACCTGGGTGGCTCAGTAGATTAAGTGCCGACTTCGGCTCAGGTCATGATTTCGCAGTTCGTGAGTTCAAGCCCCGCGTGGGCTATGCTGACAGCTCAGAGCCCGGAGCCTGCTTTGGATTCTGTGTCTCCTCTCTCTTTCTCAAAACAAACACACACACACACACACACACACACACACACACACACACACACACATCTCAAATCTACTAAGTTGATTCTTGAACAATATGGGGGTAAAATGTGCTGACCCCCATGCAGCCAAAAACCTACGTGTAACTTTTGACTCCCAAAAAACATTGCTAGTAATAGCCTACTGTTGACCACACGCTTCACTAACAACATAAGCAGTCGATTAAGCACGTACTTTGTATGTTCTATGTATTGTATACTGTATTGTTACAATAAACAAAGCTAGAGAAAAGGAAATGTGATCAAGAAAATCGTAACGAAGAAAAAATACATTTACACACAGCACTGTATTTATCCAAAAAATCTGGCTATCAGTGAACCCACACAGTTCAAACCCATGTTGTTCAAGGATCAACTGTACTGAGCCCATAAAATTAAGAATCCAAGATACCATATCACCATTTCAGCCCAATTCTAGCACCAATTTCCTGCCTGAACAAAGAAAAGATCAGGCCACCGTGTAACATCTCCTTAGAAACTTTACGTTACTAGCGAATAAAAACTTTCACCCAAGAATACCGCATCTGCTGTTCCCTCAGCCCAGAATGCCCTTCCACCCTCCATTCATAAGCTTCCATTCCTTGTTTCATTCAGACGTAGGCTCAAACAGCAACCCTAGCACTCTCTAATTGCTGCCTTTTGTGCTCTACACAGTTGTCGTTGCCCATCTACGTAGTTGTCTCTTGTCTGTTTCCCTCACTGAGTGTTGGCTCCAAGGGCACACCTTTGTTGTTCATTGCTAGATCCCCAGCACCAAGAAGGGGTCCTAGCCCATAGCAGCTGCTAGATACAAATACCCGTTTGTCAACTGCACCGATTTAACAGCCCTACTCACTGGTAGAGTCTCCTTTGTTCTACTGTTAGAAAGTTAGGTATTGTTAGGTATTGTTAGGACTTCTTTCTACACAGTAGGTGCTCGGCAAATGTTTTATTCATGCATTTTTCTTCATCGAACCGTACTCCTTCGGTTTAATACTATATAAAAAGCAAGACAAAATGATATATGTATATCTGATTACAAGGCTCTCAAATGTGCTTTTGAAAAAGACTGTAAGGAAGCCAAACAAAATAACAGGATTATAGACATCTGTGTGTCATTCTTTCTCTTTTTCCATATTGTTCTAGAATGTGTCATTACCTTTTGGGGGAGGGGTGAGAAGGAAGCATCCACTTTTATCTTTTCTTCTCCCAAGACATAATAAAAAACTTTATGAGAAAGGGGTAATATCTTTTACTTATTTACTAAAGATTATGAAACAAAATGAAAAATTAACACCAAAGCTCTTAATTCATGGAGGCAAAGTGTTCTCAACTATATTGACCATGTGTTTCATGTAGATTGTATTTTAAATTTTTTAAAATATTTATTTATTTTTTTTGAGAGAGAGAAAGAGCATGAGCAGGGGAGGGGCAGGGAGAGAGGGAGACACAGAATCGGAAGCAGGCTCCAGGCTCTGAGCGGTCAGCACAGAGCCCGATACGGGGTTCAAACTCATGACCTGAGTCGAAGTCGGATGATTAACCGACTGAGCCACCCAGGCGCCCCAACAAAAAAAATTGAAGTCTGTTTATTTATTTTGAGGGAGAGAGAGCACACACAAGCGGGGGGAGGGGCAGAGAGAAGGAGAGACAGAATCCCACCGAGCAGGCAACCAACTTGGACACCCAGTGCCCCCATCGTACTGATCTTTTAACCACAAGCAGTGCTACAATAACAAACCTTATACGTGTTTCTCATGTACTAATGAGCTTTACGAAGTGAATGAGTCGTACATTTTTTATTTTAATGGGCATTGCTAGATTGTTTTCCAAAAAGGCTGTTACACTCTTTATGTATGGGCAGACCTCTTTCTCTCCATCCCCACCAGTGATGACTATTATTTTTCACTTGAACTTGTCAACTTAGTTCATGTAAATTGATATTTCATTGTTATTTTGATTTTGATTTTGATTTTCCTGGCTACTCACGAATTTGAGCCTGCTTTCACATGTTTTTGGCCATTTGGATTTCCTTTTCTATTAATTTTCTATTTATATCCTTTGCTCATTTCTATTTATAACCTTTGCTCATCATTTCCTTTTTGTAACCCAGTCTACTGGGCTTCTGAAGTATTTGTAGATCTCTTTTATTGCAAGATACAATACAAGTATCTAAAATATAAATGTACAACTTAACCACTTTACAAAACAAAAACTCTGTGACAGCCATCTGGGTCAGGAAACAAAACACCGCACCCCACCCCAGAAGCTCTTCATCTATCTTCCTCTTCCCAGTCACAAACTCCTCCTTCTCCCCCCCCAAAAAATAGCCACTATTTTGACTTAGTAGTAATTACTTACCAGCTTTCCTTTATGGTTTTAGCAGCCAAGTATTCAACCTAAATATGATAGTTTAGTTGTGACTATTTTGAAACTTTGCAGAAAAGAAATTGCCTAGCGATGTTCTTTTGTCCCTGATCTCGTTCACTCAACATTATATTTGCAGGACTCATTCAAGTTGTTGGATGTGGCCCTATTCATTTCCATTACTGTCGCATATTCCCTTTTATGAATATGCCACAATTCATTTATCCATTCTACTATTGAAGGAATTCCAGCTTAAAGTTCTAATAAAAGTAAAGCTGCAATGAAAATATACACATCGACTGGGCAAGCGTGCCTTAATTCTCTTGATTACATATCTAATGATAGAATTGCTGGGGCATAAAGAAGGTACATCCTTAAGTGTAATAATTCCTGCCAAAGTGTCTTCCTAAGTGGTTCTCACCAGGGCACATCCTCAGATAGTGTTCACAACCCTCACCTAAACTTGGTGTTGTCAGGGTCCCACCTCCCCACTCCCACGGGGGTTTAAGGCAATCTCGTGATTGTGGTTTTAGTTAATTAGCGCCTTTTTGTATGGGACCACTGGATTCTCTCTTTCGTGAAATGCTTTTTCAACTGCTCTTGTCCATTCTGATGCTAGCTCGTCTTCCTTATTTTGTTGATTTCTTTTTCTTTATTCATTCTAGACTGGAGTGCTTTGGCAAATGAGAATTTCACTTTAAAAATCAACTTTCTTAGGGCGCCTGGGTGCCTCAGTTGGCTACGTGTCTGGCTCTTGATTTTGGCTCAGGTCATGATCTCACAGTCCTGAGATCGAGCCCCGCATCGGGCTCCGCTCTGATAGTGGCAAGCCTGCTTGGGACTCTCTCTCTCCCTCCCTGTCTGCCCCTCCCCCTCTCAAAGTACATGAATAAACATTAAAAAATAAAAATAAAATCAGCTTTCTTAAGAAGGCAATATACTACAATTTTAATTGGAAATTCAATCTTCTCAGTCCATGCACCAACATAAATCACCAAATGGATAAGAGATCAAAATGTAGAAAATGAAACAATACAAATACTAGAAGAAAGCTACATAGATTTCTTTATAGCCTGGATCTAGGGATGACCTTTAAACCATGACTCAAAATCCAAAAGCAACAACAGGAAGGATTCATAAAGTTCATTTCATGAGAAAATTGTCAACTTTCCTGTAATGACAATGACAACCACAAAACTCCATGAGGAAACTCAAAGGACAAAAGACAGGGTATTTGCAGGTCCCGTCACAGATAAAGAGCTCACTTCTCTGATTTACAAAGCACTTTAAGTATTGGGGGTGGGGGGGGGTGGAATTAACAAGATTAACAAGAACTTCATTGAAACAAAGACATAAATAGCAGTTTACAGGAAAAAAAAAGCAAATGGTAGTTCAACATAGGAAAAGATGCTCAACTTAATATATAAGTAAAATGTACCCTGAGGCACCATGTCTAACCTATCAGAAGGCTAAAAATTCAAAAATTTGACAATACAACTCTCTTGCTGAGCCTAGGGGAAGACAGGCCTGCTATTTTAAATTGAGGGCAGGAGAGCAAAATGGGACAAACTCTATGAAAGGGAATTTTGCCATATCTGCCAAAACTATATATATATTCTTCAGTTAGCAATTCCACTGCTGTAAATTCACCCTGAAAGATAACATCCCAAATATAAACCAAGAAATGCCTGAGGCTACCCATCATGATGTTATTTTTAGTGCACAATATTAGATAAAAAATTAAATGACCGGGGTGCCTAGATGGTTCAGGCACTTAAGAATCCAACTCTTGGGGCGCCTGGGTGGCTCAGTCGGTTGGGCGGCCGACTTCGGCTCAGGTCATGATCTCGCGGTCCGTGAGTTTGAGCCCCACGTCGGGCTCTGTGCTGACAGCTCAGAGCCTGGAGCCTGTTTCAGATTCTGTGTCTCCCTCTCTCTGACCCTCCCCCGTTCATGCTCTGTCTCTCTCGGTCTCAAAAATAAATAAATAAACGTTAAAAATAAATACATACATACATACATACATACATACATACATACATACGTGATTTGTAAAAAAAAAGAATCCAACTCTTGGTTTCGGCTCAGGTCATAATCTCACGGTTCATGGGTTCAAGCCCCATGTCAGGTTGTGTGCTGACAGTGCAGAGCCTGCTTGGGATTCTCTCTCTCTCTCTCTCTCTCTCTGTCCCTCTCCCACTTGTGCTCACTCTCTGTCTCTCTCTCTCTCCCTCTTTCTCTCAAAATAGATAAGTAAACAACAACAAAAAAAGCTAAATGACCATCCTTAGACGACTGGATGAAAATTATAGTACAGTCACATGATAAAATACTACACAGCCTAAAAAGGAATGTGGAAGATATCTATGAACAATTATGAAGCAATTTTAGGACATAATTTCAAATGAAAAAGGCATGGTATAAAAAAAATGCAGGTAGGGAGCCTGGGTGACTCAGTTAAGCATCAGACTTCGGCTCAGGTCATGATCTAACAGTTCATGGGTTCAAGCCCCACAGCAGGCTCTGGGCTGACAGCTCAGAGCCTGGAGCCTGCTTCGGATTCTGTGTCTCCCACTCTCTCTGCCCCTCCCCCACTCATGCTGTCTCTATCTCTCATAAATACATAAACTCAAAAAAATGTTTTTAAAAAATTGTTTTTAATGTTTTATTTATTTTTCAGAGAGAGAGCACGAGCAGGAGAGGGACAGAGAGAGAGGGGAACAGAAGATCCTAAGCGGGCTCTGCACTGACAGCAGCAAGCCTGATGCAGGGCTCGAACTCACAAACCGTGAGATCATGACCTGAGTCAATGTCAGATGCTCAACCAACTGAGCCACCCAGGTACCCCTGATTATATACTCTTAATGAAATATGTATATTCAGGACACAAAATTTGCAAAAAATATACTGAACTTAACCTAGTAGATTTGTTGTTGGCCACGGAGTTAGTGTGGCAATTCTGACAGTATTTTCTACGTATGGAAGGACAGAGCAAATGAATAAATACACGCTGTTGTTGGGAACGGAGGTTTTTACTGTGGGAGAGGAGAGATACCAACATTTAATTAGAGAAAACTCATGATATTGGAGAAAACCAATAAATGGTTTGGGTGTATGCGTGTGTGTGCACATATATATAACATTTCCTAGCGCTGTCCATTGAAACAGCCTAGAAACAAGGATGCCTCTTGAGCAGTAAGTACACCCAGTAACCAAATTTTTGTTTCTCTATACACTTACCCTCTAAAAGAAACCAGGGCTCCTTGAAGAAATGGCTGATTCCAGGTCTGCGCAGAGAAAGTACGCAAGCCTGGAACATCAGGCAGTGTCAGACGGCAAAGAAAGGCTCAGATGAAAAGGATATTTCAATAGGCAGAGAATCTAGCTTAAAGGAGTATCTGAACATCAGAAAATAGTGGCCATGATGGATTATGACACAAAGAATTTAGGCAAAAAAATCCATGGACTGTAGTAATCATAGTGATACTCCAAAAGAAAACAAAGGGAAAGAGAGAGAGCTCTTCTGTACAGAAGAATTCTATTAATAAACGTAGAAGTAATGACAATTAGAAAATCCCCATTGGCACCCCTCATCGTAATCACTGATCCAGACACTAATCCTTAATGGAGGCACTGGGTAAATGTTATGGAGACACAGGTTGTTCATAAAGGCTACCAGTGGCACCGTATGGATCATCTTTATGATAGGGGGATTGGAAGTGACAACTTTAAGGGAACAAACTTAGCTTCAGCAGGAGAACTTGACATTGGGTGCCTCCTGGTGTGATACACCTCTAAAGAATTCTTGCCAGAAATGTTTAACCCTGAATTTAGTCGTGAAGAAGCCATCAAAAAAAAAAAAAAAATTCCAGATTATGGGATATTCTACGGGACAACTAGTCTAGACTCTTCAAAAAAATCCAATGTCATGAGAAATCTGGGGAGAGTAAACTGTTCTAATTAAAAGATACTTGTCATGTGTGTATGTCACATTACTTGGGAATGTTAGACTCTGTTATAGAGATGAGAAAGCAAATAAGGTGGGTAGAGAAATTAAGCATAGAACCAAAGGGTTTGAGACGTGGGCAGAATTCATAAGATGTTCCAGGTGTAGCCCACCTAGATAAAATGAGCCTAAATGTGTCAACCATAGAAAGAAAAAAATGACAAAATCCAGAAGGTACTAGATACTCATACTCTATGAAATATACAGAAGGTGTATATTGGGCTTTCCGTATTCACGAAGTCTTAAAATTAACTACACTTTGGTGATATCCATCAGGCAAATTGGCCAGCCTTAGCTTGACTCCCACAGAGCAAGTGTGTGTTTGGGTCCCCCAAATATCCCACTCCTGGGCCCACTGGCTCAGACCCCATCTCTGGCCCACAGAACTACAGCGTCGGCCAGGAAAACAAAGCCACAGAGAGACAGGACACACGTGTGGTCTGTGTCCCCTTGCGGCCCGCTGTATGTTTTAACTGATTAGACCGCGTGACTCAAACACCTCAATTTGGCTGTGAGCTTTCCGGCTGTGTGATCAGGGAGAGCTTGGCTGATGGTGTGGGGGATCCTGTCACACCGAGTAAATTGCCCGCACAACGTGACTCAAGAGCAAGTAACAGCCAACTGTAACATGGGAATTGGGAAAATAACAACTTTAAAAGACATTTGGGAGACAAGTGGAGCATTTGAAGTATGGACCATATACCAGATTGTATTATTGAATTAATGTTTCTTGCATACAGTAATGATGCTGGGATTTGTAGGAAATGCCCTAGTCCCCGCGGATGGATGCTAATGTATTTAGCAGTGTTGGAGAAAGGGACAGAAAGGAAATGTGGCAAAATCTTAACTGACGAATCTGGATAGAGGTATATGGGTGCTTGTCTTTTCATAAAACTTTTGTGTAATTATGATTTTCAGAATTAATTTTTTAAACGATCATGAATTAAGCTCAAGGTTTATTTGGATGGACAGCACCCATTTCTCGTGCCTCCTCTCCTGTCCCGCATGAAAAGTGAAAGTGAAGCAATGTGTATGTAGTTGAGATTCATTTAAATGTAATCTTTAAGTTTTTTTTTGATAGAGAGAGACAGAGCACAAGTGGGGGAGGGGCAGAGGGAGAGGGAAACACAGAGTCGGAAGCAGGCTCCAGGCTCCGAGCTGTCAGCACACAGCCCGATGCGGGGCTCGAACCCACAAACCGCGAGATCGTGACCTGAGCTGAAGTCGGACGTCCAACCAACTGAGCCGCCCAGGTGCCCCGTTTTTTAAATGTAATCTTTATGTATAAATTCATAGCTTTGGTTTCTTACTCTTCATCAGAAATATCCCATGGTTTGGGATAATAATTTATTTCTTTGCCAAAGGCCAGCCTTATTATTTTTATGTTACTTGATCACGCTCATGTCTACTGAAGGGATTGGTTTCTTTACAAATGCGTAATATCTTAAAGTCCTTCACTGAATATGGCTAGCTTACTTTTAGTTAGTAAAGTGAGGCGGACACACGACGGGCCTAGAAATTAAAGTTCTGTCCAAATCCTGTACTTCATCGAAATATTGTTATATTTATATATTTATGTTATATATATGTAACATATATATTTATATATAACATATATATTTATATATATGTTATATTTAAATATTTGTTATATAATACTGTATTAACTGCAGTACCCATAAATTAAAATTTTAAAAATCAGGAATTTAGTATTTAGTAAAGTGTGTTGTCATAAAACTTGGTTAGGAGCACCTGCTAAGTGTTCAACAGGTAAGATTTACCATGTTCTCCCAGGCAAGCCAAGCCAAAGGTTGTGAAACCCGACCAGGAAGACATTGTATGAAAATGCAGTGCTAACAGCTCAGGGCACATCCTTTGTTCCACCCCAGCTGAGAAACCAACAGAGGAATCAGATAGCCCTGGAAATGAGATCAAGCGCACAATAGCTGTGAAGATAGGAAAAGTTCACAGGAGTCAGACGTCAGAGAGGAGAGATGATTCTTCTCACGGTATTTTCTAGCTTCAGAGAGAAATGAGAGATGGCTATAGAGAAGGCTGCTGATGGGCTCGAACCGAAATTCGCTATACGAAGAGACTCTTTACTGGCCTTAAGTAATTCAGGAGATGGTAGCGGTGGGATAGCTTTTCAAGTTTTTATCTGTTTTGAATTCAATGGCTTTCGGGGGATTATTTTTTCAGAGGTGCTACGAGCACATAGAACACAAGTTGAAAGGAAAAGCAAGGTCAGCTGTGAGAAGTCAGTTTCTTTTCTTCTGCTACCTGCCCGACTATGCAGTTAGATGTCTGCGTCTATGTGCTAGAAAGGGGAAAGTATACATATATTTTTGTGAGTCCTTTTCAAAGTCGAGTTATTGTCCGTCTAAATCCTGTCCCTCTCCTTCTCCCTAAGACTCCCTCCCCCTCCCTGGGATCCTCTCCTGAAGGCCACTTCTCCTCCCCCTCCCCCCCCCCAACACCTGCCCCAGACAGTGTGTCTTAACTAAGAGAAGTGCTCCCCTGTAAGGGACTTAAACACAATGTTGAGGCCCACTGAGTTAAAGTCACCAAGGGACCACTGTTGGCTGAAGTAAGAAAGGGGTTATGAATAAGGTGCACTACCCATAATGACATACACAATGACTGATTTCTTCATGGGCACTAAGATTCAGGCCCAAATCAGCTTGCTCGTGGAAAGAGATTAAGACCGAAAACTGTCAACCCTATAAAAAGTCCTGGAAGAGTCGAGAACAGTTGCTCTCTTGTTAAGAGACTCTTAATCCCCTTAAGCCATCAAAAAGTAAGTATTTGTGACATTTTACCTTATTCCTTATTAGGTATGCATTTTCTTTTTTTCTTTTTTTTAATGTTTATTTATTTTTGAAGGAGAGGGAGACAGAGCATGAATGGGGGAGGGGCAGAGGGAGAGGGAGACACAGAATCCGAAGCAGGCTCCAGGCTCTGAGCTGTCAGCACAGAGCCCGACATGGGGCTCGAACTCACGGACCGTGAGATCACGACCTGAGCTGAAGTCGGAAGCTTAACTGACTGAGCCACCCAGGTGCCCCAAGATTATTTATTTATTATGTATTATTAATGAAATAATAAATAATTAGTTAAAATAATAAATAATTGAAATCCATTATGGGGCTATTTAAATTTAAATTAATTCACATTTTATAAAATTTAAAATTCGGTTCCTCAATCACGTTGGCCATATTAAAAGTGCCCAGGAGCCATATGTGGCTGGTGGCTGCATACCACACCGTATCTCCACAGCACGGATAACCATCATCACAGAAAGCTCTGTGAAATGGCACTACTCTTTATTTTTCCTTCTTTAATTCAGGAAGTTACAGGGGCCCCTGGGTGGCTCAGTAGGTTAAGCATCCAACTCTTGATTTCGGCTCAGGCCATGATCCCATGGTTTGTGAGTTCGAGCCCATTGTCGAGTTCTGTGCTGACAGCGCAGAGCCTGCTTGGGATTCTTTTTCTCTCTCCCTCTCTCTCTCTGCCCCTCCCCTGCTCTCTCTCTCTCAAAATAAATACATAAACATTTAAAAATTAATAATCAAGAAGTTACATTTTGGCATAAACCAAGTGAATCTTCAAAAAGCTTGAAGTTACCAACTAGTTTGAAACTG
The DNA here is from genome assembly GCF_007474595.2 of Lynx canadensis. Lineage (NCBI taxonomy): Eukaryota > Metazoa > Chordata > Mammalia > Carnivora > Felidae > Lynx > Lynx canadensis. The sequence continues at coordinate 76,601,145 of NC_044320.2, forward strand.
CATATTCAGTCTCAAAATCTAAAGGGACATGATTACAAATATCAGTTAGCAAAGCAAATGGAAACAGTAACCCAACACAGGACTTACTCGCCCTCTTCTGCTGGTTGGACACCACCTTTCAAGATCCAGCTGTCCTAGAAAGGCTTTCCTGACTGAGTTCAACCCCCCTGGGTCTCCAGATAAGTGATCATTATCTCCCCCACTGACTTCTATCCATGGGTCCAGCCCAGCTCCCAAATTTAAAAAAGAAAAATTTATTCTATCTCACTGTCTCTACCTCTATCTGTAAGATCTTTAAGAGCAGGTAGTTGATCCCTTTGGTCCTTAGAATCCCAGTTCACGTTACCTCGTAGGGACATTAATAAAAACAATAAATAAACCAAAAAATTGACTACATCAGTTACTACATACCTATTTGTGCCAGGACAGGAACAGTGTCCTGATTACTGACCACAGTAATCCACCCCCACCCTTCACAAGCTCATAATTGGGCTTTTTTTTTTTCTTAGATCTGATTTAAAGTGTTATGTGACCTCATTTAGTCAGATTCTGTTCTGCCAGAGGACGAAGGAACATTCCAAAAATTAAAGTTGTTATAATTAATGAGTCCCAAAAATAACGAAAGTCTGACAAACTGTCACAGCCAAGAGGAACCTGAGAGACATGACAATTGAATGTAACGTGGAATCCTGGAACAGAGTCAGGACGTCGAATCAAAAATAATAATTTGAATAAAGTACTGACTTTACTTAACGATAATGTATCGATACCAGTTCATTGTGACAAATGGGCACTTCTGTTAAGATGTTACCAAAGGGGGAACATGGTTATGGGGTATATAGGAACCCTCTGTCCTATATTCATAACATTGCTATGAATCTAAAAAATACCATTTCATTCTCATGAGGAAAGATTCTTACACGCACTGAGGCTAATCCACAGAATTCATCGAGTTGGAGGTTACCTCAAACAAGGTTCTGTGCTATCCACTCATGACCAGGTCTTCAAAGTGGATTTGACTGCGCTTTGTGGGCACCACTCAGTCCTTTCCAAGAAAACCAACAGTGTTCAGAATGGTCTTTGCTCTTTGGGGCACCTGGTGACTCAGTCCGTTAAGCGTCCAACTCTTGATTTCAGCTCAGGTCATGAACTCGGAGCTCATGAGTTCAAGTCCCACGTTGGCCCAGGCTGACAGCGTGGAACCTGCTTGGGGTTCTCTCTTTCCCTCTCTCTCTCTGCCGCTCCCCTGGTTGTGCTCTCGCTCTCTCTCAAAATACATAAATAAACATTAAAAGATAACAATGGTCTTTGCTCTCAATGGAAATTATTTCTTGTTTTTTAACCTTTTCTGTTTTTCAACAACTTGCAAGAGGTATGGAAAATTCAGTATATGAAAATGTTAGGAATGTTGACGTAAGGATCAATTGGACACCATGTAAAGTAAACTTGGTGGAATTGGGGGGTGGGTCTTGGCATCATCTGGGGCATGCTTCTTACACTCCAAGGTGCAAGCAAATCCCCAGAGGAGCTTGGAAAAAGGCCATGGTGATTCAGAGGGGCTGGGGCGGAGTGTGAGAGTCTAACAAGCTTCCTGGTGATGCCGCTGCTGGTTGTCAGACCGCGCTTTGCTTTGCCCTGATGGAAACCAAGAGGAATTTTAAAGCCAAAGACTCCCACCTTCACCCGCAGGCTGGGACTAGCTTTCCCCCACTGGCCGTCTGCCGGTGTGAACCCACGCCAGCTTATCGGTTGCGCCCACCCGGGGACAAAGCCGAACTCACCCTGCCTTGCCACACCCACACACATGCACACATGCACACACGCACGCACACGCACGCCCACTTCCGTTTTGTGTGGGAGAGGGCACACGCAGCCGGGGGAGGGGCAGAGAGAGAGAGAAAGAGAATCATGACTCAGGGCTCAAACTCATGAACCGTGAGATCATGACCCGGGCCAAAATCAAGAGTGGGTCCCTAACCGACTGAGCCCTCTGGGTACCCCCTGTCTTTTTTCTTTAAAACATCTCACACCTCTTTCAAATGCTCAGCACAACCTAAACATGTTTTGACTGATTTTCGCAAATCCTCTCTGCATGTTTTTAACAATATTGCTTCAAGTGCATGGATACTTCCTGTTCCTGCAGCTGGTCTCTTGATGCGTGCTACCAGAACATTCCCGGTAGATTCCTACTCTTCCAGGCTGCAGTGCTGTCTAAATTGCATCTTCTAGCCTGGGCCTCACCCGGCAGGATGAGAGCAGCTGGGGGGCCCAGACAAGGTTACACGTTCTCATCACCCTCCTTCTCATTCCTGCAGGCTGCCCCAGCCTCTCTCCTCCATGCCTGCTCTGTGAAGGGACAGCAAAATCTACCTGCCCACCTTTCTCTTCCGGCTGCTTCCGACCTTTAAAAGCTCCACACTGTGACCCCAGACGACCTGTCTCTGAGTCAGCCAAAACCCCAGCTCCTGGTAGAAACAGCTTCCAGTGGAACGGTGCAAAGGAATCTCAAAACCCTGTACCAGGGTTCTGTTGTTCACAACTGTCCTATGAACAGAATATTTTGAAACCAAATGTGCTACGCTGTTTCGTATAAGCAGTGCTAACTCCCTGCCGTATGCTGTTTTGAGCACTCTGTAACAGTAACTAATTTAATCTCCCCAGAAATTTTCTAAAGAAGATGCTGTTCTTACACTCCTCTCCTTTTTACAAGGCGGGGGGGGGGGGGGGGAATGAAATCACAGAGCTGAATCTGATTTTGAACCACAGACTTTCCTGTCTCTTGCTTTTGCTTACGAAGAAAGGAATTTTCCTTTTGTTCTTTTCTTTCAAAAAATGACTTTTACAAACATTCATCTCTTCTCTTTTCTAAAACCCTGGCAAAATGACAGTAAAGGAAGTGAATATATATCCTAAAGTTATAAAAAGAAGGAGAGGAGACAGCAGCAGTCAAGAAATGTCAGTCAATTGTGCAGACACAATGTGGGGGAAGGTGTGGAGCCTGACTCAGCAGGCAAATTCATCCCAAGGAACTTCTCGTGGAAGGCAAGGAGAAGGTCTGTTCAAAACAGAAAACTGTATGAAATTCTGGACCCAGAAGACCTAGAGAAGACCTACCATCCCACAGCAGGTATCTGCTTCCCACCCTCCCCTCCAAGACCAGAGCCAGAGGAAGGCAGGCCTGAGATGTACCCACACGGGGTACCTAGTACAGGTCCACATGTCAGCCTTTGGGTCCTAGCCCTCTGCTTTGCTCACAGATACTGACATCTGTGCTTATGGCCACCTCTCCCTCCACCCCCTCCCTTTAGTGGAGACTAAAGTATTCTTATTCTCCAGTGAAAGTCCAAGAGAAAATATATCCAAATAGTGATAGTTGGGAATACACCAATGAAATGATGGTCCCCTATTTTTTTTACAGTGAAACTCACCAGGTGGCAAGCCCTACAATACAGTAGGCTTTCCCAAGAGCTCTTAGCTAGGAAGGGACAGCTGAAGATCACCATACATTTGAGACAAATCCTCTTACGTGAAAATGACTACATCACCTAGAGTTCTGAAAGAAAACGTAGAGTTTTCCGTGTTGTTGCTTTTTTTTAAGTAGGCATCATGCGCAGTATAGAGCCCAACACAAGGCTTGAACTCATGACCCTGAGATCAAGAGTTGGACACTTAACCGACTGAGCCACCCAAGTGCCCCTGAGAGAAAAAGGATGGCACACTGAAACCTGGAAATTTAAGGACAATTTAATAGAGGGACAATTGACAAAAGTAAGCAGTATTCAGGGTGAGTAAGGATGAAGGAGGGGTTCCCCAAATCTGGAGAATGTAGTTGTATGGAGAGGCTACTCACCAGAACTGTGGCCTTTGGGAGGAGAACCTAGTTTTACCTAGCCAACAGCCGGGGCGGTGGGGGGAGGGGAGGGAGGGGGGTCTGGGGGAGCCAATACCTCACACTCACTCTCCTCTCCAAGCCCAAACAGAATCTAAAAGGCACAGGACCCTATTGATACAGTCTCCATGGCAAAAAGCAGAGGAATGGATCTGTGTGACCTTGAGGATATACTGGTGTGGCCAAGGGAAAGAATTCATCATCAAGACTAAAACAAACAGAAAAGTGAGAGAAGAACAGGAAAGAAGCAGAGACAATGAAGAGAATAGAAGAAATCATAATACCCTCAAAGAAAGAAAGAATACATATGTTAAAAGATTAAAGAACAAAGAGACCATGGACAGCATACTACCAGAACGAAAATTTTAAAAATCCAATGGAATGTCGGAAGTTAAAATCAAATAAATGTCCAGAAAGTAGAAGAAGAATATAAATAGACAGAAACTAGGAAATAAACAAGATAATTAGTGGATCAATCCAGATGTTATAACATCTGATAAGCAGCACTCCAGGAAAAAAACACAAAAATAAAAAAAACAGAGAAAGGGAGGTAAGCATAAAAAACAATACCAGAATAATTTCTCTAATGAGCTGGTAGGTTGAAAGGGCCCACCACACACTCACCACGATAATTTTTTAAATTTATGCAAAGGCGTATTATTGCAAATTTTGCTTCCTATGTGTAAAGGGAAGACAGAGAGGTAAAGCAGTTAACAAACCAAGGAAAAGGAATTGGAATGTCATCAGATTTCTTAACAACGAAGCTGGCTGCTACGGGACTTCAAAATTCGAAGAGAATTTTATACTCAGTCAGATAATCAAATGTGAAGAGAACAAAAACCTTTTCAGACATGCAAAGACCAAAAAATAGAGCTCTCAGAAAACCTAGATGACCTTGAGTCTAATAATGACTTATCAGAGGCACAATCCATGAAAGAAATAATGGATAAGCTTGATTTCATCAAAATTACAAACTTCTGCCGTGCCAAAGACAACGCCAAGAGAATGAAGAGACAACTCACAGGCTGGGAGGAAACATTTGCAAAAGACACATTTGATACAGAACTATTGCCCAAAACACACAAGTAACTCTTAAAACTCAACAATAACTTGAGTTAAAAATGGGCCAAAGACCCTAACAGACACTTCAGTAAAGAAGATGGCAAATAAGCATAGAAATGGTGCTCCCCATCATATGTCGTCAGGGAAATGCAAACTAAACAAGATGCCACAACACAACCCATTAGAATGACTGAACTCCAGAACACTGATGAGGATGTGAAGAGGTGGGAATTCTCATTCATTGTGGGTGGGAATGCAAACTAGTACCATCACTTAGGAAGATTTCTAACAAAAATCTGGCAGTCTAGCAGTTTCTTGCAAAACCAAACGTACTCTGAACCATATGATCCAGCAATAGTGCTCCTTGACGTTTACCCAAAGGAGTTGAAGACGTATGTCCATGCACATGGGTATTGTAGCAGCTCTATTCGTAATTGCCAAAACTGGGAGGCAACCAAGATGTCCTTCAGTAGGAGACCAGGTAAGTAAACGGTGGTACATCCAGGCAATGGAATACTCTTCAGTGCTCAAAAGAAATGAGGTATTGAGCCATGAAAACACATGGAAGAAGCTTAAATGCACATTACGAAGTGAAATAATGCTGTGTTATTCCAACTATGTGACATTCTGGAAAAGGCGAAACTATGAAGACAGTAGAAAGATTGCCAGAGGTTTGGGGGGTGGGTAGGGAAGAATGACCAGGTGTAGCACAGAATATTTTTAGGACAGTGAAAATGCTCCATATGATATTATAATAAGAGACACATGTCATTATACATTCGTCCAAATCCATAGAATGTATAACACCAAAAGTAAACCCTAATGTCACCTATGGACTGTGGGTAGTTATGACGAATCAATGGGGGGTTCATCAACTGCAACAAATTTACCACTCTGATGATAGAGATCGACAATGAAGAGGTTATGGACATGTGGAGGCAAGGGGAATACAAGAAATCTTAGTACTTTCCCCTCAGTGTTGCTGTAAACTTAAAACTCTAGGGGCACCTGGGTGGCTCAGTCGGTTAAGCAGCCAACTTCGGTTCAGGTCACAATCTCAACCAACTTCGGTTGGTGAGTTCGAGCCCATGTCAGACTTTGTGCTGACAGCTCAGAGCCTGGAGCCTGCTTTGGATTCCGTGTCTCCCTCTCTCTCTGCCCCTCCCCTGCTTGTACTCTGTCTCTCTCTTTCTCAAAAATAAATAAACATTAAAAAAGTGTTTAAAGATGGGAATGCAAGCTGGTGCAGCCACTCTGGAAAACAGTATGGAGATTCCTCAAAAAACTAAAAATAGAACTACCCTATGACCCAGCAATGGCACTACTAGGCATTTATCCAAGGGATACAGGTATGCTGTTTCGAAAGGACACATGCACCCCCATGTTTATAGCAGCACTATCAACAACAGCCAAAGGATGGAAAGAGCCCAAATGTCCATCGATGGATGAATGGATAAAGAAGATATGGTATATATATAAATGGAGTATTACTCGGCAATCAAAAAGAATGAAATCTTGCCATTTGCAACTACGTGGATGGAACTGGAGGGTATTATGCTAAGTGAAATTAGTCAGAGAAAGACAAAAGTCATATGACTTCACTCATATGAGGACTTTAAGAGACAAAACAGATGAACATAAGGGAAGGGAAACAAAAATAATCTAAAAACAGGGAGGGGGACAAAACAGAAGAGATTCAAAAATATGGAGAACAAACGGAGGGTTGCTGGAGGGGTTGTGGGAGGGGGGATGGGCTAACTGGGTAAGGGACACTAAGGAACATACTCCTGAAATCACTGTGGCACTATATGCTAACTAATCTGCATGTAAATTTTTAAAAATAAAAAATAAAATTAAAAAAAAAAAAGAATATACAGACAACTTCTGTTCAGAATGTGGGTTCCTGGCTGGGCTTTTGTAATTGCTTGCCAGCTGATGAGCTGGAACAAAGAGAGAAAAAAAATGCTTAAAGAAATACTCTAAAAAATAGTCATAATAAAAAAGAGAAAGAGAGCTCTCATATGTACCTTCTTAGGTTGCTACTGACGGGTGTGCCTCAGGAAAACAAGGGAATGAAAACAAGGGAGAGAAAAAAGGGAACGTGTGGTCTTATTGTAATAGAAACTTATGTAGAAAACAGATTCATGAAAAGAGAACATAGAAGAAGCATGTTATTTAGAAATCTGGAATTTCTAATTTAAAAAGCTGGAAGAGTGGAAGAAGTTGTCCCTGCAGATTGGAACTGGGACCACAATTTTTCGATAGAACCCTCTGGGCACCGTTTTAAAGCCATATGGATATTCCTTTCTTAAAAATTAAAATCAGCAGATGACTTTTTCTTTACCACCTTGCCCATTTCTTCTATATTATCCTAGTCAGAAAGTCTCCAAAACACTTCCCACCCCTCCCAGTAGATAACCATCCATTTGTTCATCAAGCTATTTCTAAACATTTTCCATCAGCCAGGAGGCTATTTCCACCCTTGAGGAATTTCCCACTCATGAAGAATTTCCATATGACTAAGGAGATGATAAATGGATGATTAAATCATAATAAAAGAGACATACTAAGTTGGATGGCACAAGTTATCATTGGTTGTTACAGGAGGTTAAAACATATATCTGTGAACCAAGGCAGTTAAGAAAAGCTCCATGATACGCTGGGATCCACAGTGGGTATCAGTGTGTGGTTATGATTTCTAGGGAGGAAACGAGTAAGTCTTCAAGACTAAGAAAATGGCCAAGTGAAGATGAAATCAGGAATGATTTGAAGAACTGTAAACAGATGACAGTAGAGAGGAGTAAGAAGTGGGTTTAGAACAATGAGCCCGAACTAGACGAAGAGGAATCAGTCAACACAGGACTTCGCTCAGTGGGAAGTAAGGAAGCCCCTCAAGGATTTTGACTTGGGTACCATTACAGCAGTGCTTTGGGCAGATTGATCCAGGAGCTACACCCAAAATGGTCAGAGTGAGCAGAAAAACTTGAGGCATGCCCTCTTGAAATCACTGAAGCATAAAACTCTGAGTGTCTGGACCAGAGTGAGTTACTGGACCTCACCCACAAGAGAAAAGCCCTTCGATGTTCTCATTCATTCTCACAACAAAGCTTTCTGATGCTCAGGACGTCAGGTGTTGCACCAGCTACTGGGGAAGCAATGGTGTTCTGCCGAGGACTCCACAGTCAACTGGGCGAGAGAAAACAAGTGACCGTAAGAGATCTGGTCAGATTTTTTCCATCTGAGTCCATTTGCTGAATCCCTGACCCTAGAAGAGAGCCAGGCACATGCTGGGCTTTCATGGGTGTTTGTTCATGATGCTGAAAATAGCATCAACAGGAGAACAGGACACCTGTAATAAGGCTAAGCATACTGATTGCTATACAACACGCAAAGGGGTATCTAACTCAATATTAGGGAACTTTCCAGAGTAGGTAGCTTAAATTATTCTCATATGCACAGTTTCTGACATATCTGAGATTGGGATGTGTTTCGCAATCTAGATTCGCAATCTTCGATTGGCAACATTTTTTTCCGTTGTCGGTGGCCCATAAAATCATGGTGCACCCTGCAGTCACATGTTGGGCTTGTTGAAATGTGATATCCAAGCCAGAGTCTTTTCTTTCCAGAGATCTGCACGGCCATAATGGTCACCAAATCTGGTAGACTCCACCTCTTTGAGGACGCTTTCATCCGCCCACTCCTTAGTGGCACCACCAGTTTCTGCTGTAAACTGTTCCAACACCTTTGTTCTGTTTCCTCTGCTCCAAAGCTTGGCCTCTCCCATCTATTTCTCACCCCTCAGACCAGGCAGATCTTTCCCAAAACCAAATTTGCTTATGTTCCTTTCCTTCAAGACAAAGTCTAAACTCAGTAGAATGGTGTATAAGGCCTTCTGAGAGCTCATCTCCACCAGCTGTTTTAGACTCTCTCTACCTCCTCCACTCTTTGACTTGGCCGACTCCTAGTTCATTTTACAGAATCTGAGGCACCATTCATGCTAAGTCACACCTTTATTTTATGGAACATCATGAGAGAAAAAGAGACTCCCAATCAAGTGGTGACATACTGTCAGGCCCGTTTCTCCTGGAAAAAGCCTCCGAGGAGATCTGACTACAAAAGCTTGATTGGGAAAGGCCCCCCAGAACGATACCCTCAAGCAAATGAGGACAGCAGGACCCAGGATTGGGAGACGCTGAGCTGAAATAGAATAGAGTTCCGGCACTCCACATACCCACTGGGAGCTCTGCAGCTGATGCCTCTTCAGAGCTGTCCCTCATGGAGGCAAGGGAGCCAGAGCTCAGAAAGCCAGTGTAGACAAGTCACTGGATGTGGATTTTAGCCTTGGATGGGGCAGCTCCTCCCAACAGAAGGCAAACTGCAGAAGGGGACACCCAGCCCAGAGCTGTCCTCTGCCAACACTCCAAAAAGATGGACTTGAGGGGAGGATCTGGGTGGCATTAACCTCATCCACCACCAATGTCATCAAATGTGAGATGGCTTCCAACATCAGACATGCTAGAATATAGAAAACTGTACCTCTTCAAATCAGCTAAACACAATATACATGTAATCAACCCCTCTTCTGCTAACATCGCGTAGTTTGGTGGCTTGCAACAAAGAATCCGCACGGTACAGCAGAGAAAGAGGTCACCAGAAAAATGGTACACCTAGTTGTGTTTTCTTTCTTTCTTTTTTTTTTTTTTACATTTTCATTGTTTTAAGTGTGCTGTTAAGTATTGCTAAGTATGTCCGCTTCGTTGTGCGGCCATCACCACCATCCATCACCAGAACTTTCTCATCTGGCAAAACTGAAACTCTGTACCCATTAAAAAAAATAGCTTCCCTTTTCCCCCTTCCTTCATCCCCGGCAGCCACCATTCTACTTTCTTTCCGTATGAATCTGGCTACTCTAAGTCGCTCACGTAAGTAGAACCGTGCTGTATTTGCCTTCTTACGACGAGTTTATTTCGCTTAGCGTAATGTGTTCAAGTTTTCTTCACGGTGTAGCATGTGATAGGATTTCCATCCTTTTTAAGGTTGAATAATATTGCACTGTGAGCATGTACCACATTTTGTTTATCCATTCATCCGCCAAAGGACATCTGAGTTGCTTCCACCTCTCAGCTATCATGAATAGTGCTGCCACAAGCCTGGGTGTGCAAATACCTCTTCGAGGCCATACTTTCTCTTCCTTTGGCTACGTATCCAGAAATAAGATTGCTGGATCAGATGATAGTTCTATTTTTAATCTCTGGAGGGACTGCCACCCTGTTTTCCATAGTGGTGCCGCCATTTTCCAATCTCATCAACACTGCATAAAGATTCCAATTTACCCACATCCTCTCCAATGCTTGTTATTTTCCGTTCGTTCGTTCTTTCTTTCTTCTGATAGAAGTCATACTGATTAGTGTCAGGTGATAGCTCATCATAGCTTTTATTTGCATTTCTCTAATGATTAATGATGTTGAATATCTTTTCCTATGTTTATTGGCCATCTGTATATTCTTTGGAGAAATATCTGTTTAAGTCCTTTGCCCTTTTTGATTGAGTTATCTGATTTTTTTGGTTGCTGAGTTGTAAGAACTTTTTATATATTCTGGATATCAACCCCTTATCAGGTATATGATTTGCAAATTGTATTGTGAAATTTTCAACTTCCTAACTTTCCTGCCGCCTCAACAACCCCACAAACAGGCTGCGAATGCCCGGAGCACCCGTTGCACCAATGTGATAAGGCTGGTCCCTGTCCCTTACTTTCTTGCCCTCCCCAGGCTGTGACCTAATGACCTTCAAATGCACCAATGAAATCCCTTCACGCCTTTTGTTTGTGTGCTCCAGTTTGACCCCCAGGAAAAACACTAGCGTCCCTTACCCCCACCTGCTAGGTTGAGCTGGCTCCCTTGACACTCCCCTCCATGTGGCCTTGCACGGCCTGGCATACCTCCTGTCCCTAGAACTTGTGAAGATATAAATTTTATTTTCTTGCACCTCTTCCGTGTCCTTTTTGTGGTTGTACCTGGCTGGCTGCCTCATGAAAGAATACAAAACACAAACACTTCCTTCCATTCCATAGACAGTCTTCCACTCTATTGATAAGAGTAAGTTTGGCACAGTCTTGCCTATTTTTGCTCTCGTTGCCTGCACTTTCATTGCTAAATCCAATGTCATAAAGATCTTCCTCTATGTTTTTTTCTCTAGGAGCTTTATAGTTTTGGGGTCTTATGTTTAGGTCTTTATTCTGAGTTAATTTTTTAACATCATGTACGAAAAGAATCCAGCTGCATTTTTTTGCCCATGGATTCCCAGTTTTCCCAACCCTATGTGTTGAGGAAACTGTCCTTTCCCCAGTGAATGATCTTCGTACCCTTGTCAGAGATCATTTGACCTTACCATTTGATCATATCTGTCTATTCTGTTTCATTGGTCTAGGAGTCTTTGTGCCAGTACACACTGTACTTTGGCTTTGTGGTACGTTTTAAAATGGGAAAGTTTTAGTTTCCCAACTTTGTTCTTCCTTTTCAAATTTGTTTTGGGTGTTCGGGGCCCCCTGAGATTCCGTAAGAATTTCAGAATGGTGTGTTTCTATTTCTGCAAAAATACATGTCATTGGGATTTCAGTACGCCTACTTTTGTGCACACTGTGCCTGTGGTTTCTAAGTGGGGTGTCCAAGTACAGTAGGCAATTGATTTTGGACTCGAGAGGCACTGAACATAGAATTGGTCATCTTGTTGCATTCCTTGCATTACATTCCTGCCTTTCCAAGGAGCTTCAAATGATTGTTCCCTTCCAAAACAGCAGCAAGAAAAATAAATCCCAAAGGCAAAGAAGCATCTGTATTGTTGACATTTTTCTTGCTTTTCTCTTCATCCCGAGTCTGTACTCAGCATTTTATTTTACAATTAGGAAATGATATGATATGATATGATATTTTGTGTTATTTTATTTTAGAGAGAAAGAGAGAGAGAGCATGAGCAGTGGAAAGGGGCAGAGAGAGAGAATCTCAAGCAGGCTCCACACTCAGCATGGAGCTGGACACGGGGCTGGGTCCCACTGGGTCCCACAACCCTGGAATCATGACCTGAGCTGAAATCAAGAGGCAGACGCCCAACCAGTTGAGCCATCCAGGTACCCTATACTCAAGCCTTTTAAAAGTAAGATCATTTGACCTGATTCTCCTCAAAGAGAAGAGATAAAATTTTCCTAAATTTGAGGGAAATCACATTCTATGAGAAAGGGGGGAGGCTGATGTTCACCCTTCTCTGGAGCAGTCCCCAAATCCTGCTGCCCGCTACCCCCATTCTCAGGCCAGGTAACAAAGACTCAGAGCCAACCAGTGTGGTTCTCCACACCAGATACATTCAACGGGGATGCATAATCCCAGGGCACACACTTGTTCCCGACATCTTCCAGGCAGGATTTTTTTTATGGGACATATTTCCAAATATTTCTAGACTGTATACCAAACACTACAAAGAAATCATGGCAGAGCTCTTTCCTTTCCTTTTCAAGCTGTATGTCTCTCTAGAATACTGGACGTTGGAGTCCAAAGAGTTCAGGAGCTACTTCTTCAGGGTAGGTATGTTTACAAAGCTTACTTGCCATTGGCGATTAATTAATCCTTATTTTTACCCCATTTTCTATCAGCCTCCAGAAGTTGGTTCAGTATTGGCTAAGGAGTCTCCATCTCCACAGACACCAGCACTGCAATCAGCAAGAGTGCTTACTTGAATTCTTGGTGACTACTTTATACCTAGGAGGTCTCAGGATGTGACCCAGGAATCTGCGTTATAAACAAAGTGCCCAGGAGATTCTTATACATACGAACATTTGAGAAACACTGAAGTAGAGCAAATAAAAGTTTGACCGAAAGGAATACAACTAAGAAAGTAATCACCATAGTCATAGAACAATAATGACTCTTTTTTAAAAAAACTTAGCTTTAATGTTTGTTTATTTTTGAGAGAGAAAGAGAGAGAGTGTGACCGGGTGCAAGCGGGGGAGGGGCAGAGAGACGGGGAGACGCGGAATCTGAAGCAGGCTCCAGGCTCTGAGCTGTCAGCACAGAGCCCGATGCGGGGCTCGAACTCACGACTGCGAGATCATGACCTGATCCGAAGTCGGACCCTCAACCAACTGAACCACCCAGGTGCCCCCGAATAATAATGACTCTTATATGGTTTCCAACATAGGATCAAAAATTCATTCACACAGTAGGGAATTTTACAAATTCAGGGTGTGCCGATTCGCCATCAGACTCTTATATCTTACGCCTGTTTAATCTTTTATTTTTTTTTTTATTTTATTTTTTAATGTTTATTTATTTTTGAGACAGAGAGAGACAGAGCATGAACGGGGGAGGGTCAGAGAGAGAGGGAGACACAGAATCCGAAGCAGGCTCCAGGCTCTGAGCTGTCAGCACAGAGCCCGACGCGGGGCTCAAACTCACGGACCGTGAGATCATGACCTGAGCTGAAGTCGGACGCTTAACCGACTGAGCCACCCAGGCGCCCCTGTTTAATCTTTTAAAATGTGAAGCTTATATTCTAAGAAATACTGTCATAAAGTAAGCCTCAGACCGTGTGACTTACTTTCTCTTTAAGATTGGATAAAGTTCCCAACCCTATTTTATATCATGATTCTCACACTTGGGAAATCCTTTACACTAGCTGTTAAAATCATTAAGCCAATGTCCTCGATTTAATCTTTAAGGTTGACCAGCCAGCATTGAGTCACCGCAATCTTCTAAGTCGACAGGAAAAGAATTGACGTCGTTACCAAACTCCACTGCGTAAGTGTCTTTGAGAAAATGGCAGCCAAGTGTACATAGTTGGGTAATGAGATGTGATGGGCAACGGTCTCTGAGCAGGTGAGGGGGAGGGCCTGGAACCTGGCATTCCAGCCCTAATGATGCCCCTGTGTGAGCTGTCAAGAATCCATGACACATTCTCTCTGACATAACACATCCCAGGGAGTTATCAAGATGTTTCCTCTCTCCAGAAAACCAAGCAGTCTATTAGGAATGATCATTTGGCACGTGCTATGCTCAAGGGACAAATGCAATAAGGGATGTTTCTTACAAAGGGGCTTCTACCGTGAGCCAGCAACGTCTATCTGCAGCTAAAAACAGAGATGTGTAAAAATAAACCTTCGACCTCTCACCCCGAACAATGAAGATGTTTTCCAGAAAACCACACCGAATCTAAACAGCCTCAGAGGTCACCAGTTCCTTTCTCCAGCTTTTACTTTTTAAAAAAGGAAAAATTAGAAAGAGGACCAGCTGACCTAGTTGGTTTATCTCACTAAATCTGTGACACCGACTGCCCAAGAGAGCAGCATAATTCAAACATGACCAAATAGTCTTGTTGGCTTGTTTCTAGCTTTCAGAAACAAATAAGTTATAATTAGCTATAATTTAATATCCTAAGTAAATATGAACACTTCCGTGTCAGAAGTTAATGTTAGTCTTCAACTCAATTTTAAAGAGGGATGCCAAGATAACGCAGTTCCAATCACACATTCACACCCCCACCCCCACCCCTCTCTCTCATCCTCCCCAACTTAAGTCCAAAGGGAGGGAAAACTAGAGATGTTTATCTGGGAATGAAGAGGGAGAGGACCACATGAGTCTAAATGACTCAGGGCCTGTGCCCACGAACACAAGCAAATCCAGGAACCAGCTGTAGCCCAAAAGGGTCAAACATTGAAGACAAGGCACATCTCAAGTGAATTCGTGTCAAAGTTAATTTTTTTTTTTAATATTTCACTCTTGGGGCGCCTGGGTGGCTCAATCGGTTAAGCGCCCGGCTCTTGATTTCGGCTCAGGTCATGATCTCACACTTTGTGAGTTCTAGCCCCACGTCAGGCTCTGCGCTGGCAGTCTGCTTGGGATTCTCTTTCTCTCCTTCCTTCTCTCCCCACCCCCCAAATAAATAAATAAACTTTCAAAGAAAAAAAAAACGTTCACTCTTATCCCAGGGTTTTGATCAGTAAGACAGGGAGATGTGAGCCCATGGCTATGCAGTGAATTACTGTACAAGGAGGACCGGGGTTAAATATAGATTGTACTGCCCCAGAGCCTGCAAGGCCCCAGGCAGGGAAGGAAGGGCAAGAGGTTGGGCACAGAATATCCAGAGCTGTGGGCCCATTTGCTGTTCCATGTTTGTATATAATGTCCCTGTCACTACCATTTTCCTATCACTGTCCCCAGACCAACTCATTCTAATAAATTCCCCTTGTCCCGTCCCCCTTCCAACATTCTTACTTAAGTGTCTGTAACAGAAGCTATGTTCCACTTGGGTCTTCTTTTTTATTTTTTAACAACAGTCAATCCAGACACATATACTCAACATTCTAGTCAAGGGGATGTAGAAATGAACCTGGCTGGGGCTCTGCCTCTAGTAGGTGTGAGAATGGCTACTCTGGCCCACCGCTGCGTGCCACTTAGTCTTCCTGGCCTCAGTCTCTCCCCGCCCAGTGGGAAGGCCCATCTGGATGGTTTTTAAGGCCTCTTCCAGCCACGGGTTCCTTAGGGTGGAAATCGAGATGGTTTCCATGTCCCCTCTCCCAACCATGGACCCACACCCCCATACGCCCTCACAGTGTGAAAGCACACACCCACTTCTCCCTCCCCTACCGTGAGCCTCCGACCAGATTTGGGAGACGCGAATGGGAGAGAGAGAGCCCCCAGTCAGCCCCATCTGAAATTCCACCAGCGCGCAAATCCTGCAACTGCTCAGTGGCGGATCTGTGCAGGAGAACAAGGGAAGTCCCCCACATTGTCAATCTGGACAGCACTCCGTCCCCCTGCACTGGACAGCTCTGGTGGAAATCTGAGCATGCCCAGGTCAAGGAAGCTGGGGTGGGAAGGAGAGGTGGGCAGGGACTCAACTCGTGAAGGCTAGAAAAGCAGGACTTTGGGACACCCCTTGACAGCGTCCGGTTCAAAACAACTGTTCTTCTCAGGGTCAGGAGAATTATTAAAACAACCATGTTCCTGAGAGAGAACGACAAAGCGGAAGCGTCAGATTCCTAAGAATGTGACCAACGAAAGCCAGTGAAAATCTGGAAGACAATTTCTACCACTCTTGCATGCAGAGTAGATTCATTCCTTCTTTCCCTTGTTCGCTCCCCAGGAAGTATTTACACAGCACCTGCTAAACCTCTGGGACCATGCTTCGTGCTGGCCGTAGGGATTTATTTTAAATTATTTCTGTATTGGGGCACCTGGATGGCTCAGTCAGTTAAGCGTCCGATTTCGGCTCAGGTCATGATCTCACGGTTTGTGAGTTCGAGCCCCGCGTCGGGCTCTGTGCTGACAGCTCGGAGCCTGGAGCCTGTTTCGGATTCTGTGTCTCCCTCTCTCTCTGCCCCTCCCCCGCTCATGCTCTGTGTCTCTCTCCCTCCGAAAAATAAACATTAAAAAAAAATTTTTTAAGTAAATAAAATAAATAAAAAATAAGTTTTTTAAAGTTTATTTACTTGGAGAAAGAGAAAGAGTGAGCATGAGTGGGAGGGGGCCAGAGAGACAGAGAGAGTCCCAAGGAGCTCCGTGTTGTGAGTGCAGATCCAACATGGGGCTCGAACTCATAAACCGTGGGCTCATGACTTGAGCCGAACAAGAGTTGGACGCTCAACGGATTGAGCCACTCAGGCACCCCTAAAAAAAATGTTTCAGGTGGAGCATCTGGCTGGCTCCCTCAGGTAGAGCACACAATTCCTGATCTCAGGGTTGTGAGTTCAAGCCCCATGTTGGGCATGGAGCCTACTTAAGTTTTTAAAAATGTGATACAAATAAAATAATAAAACATATTTTAAAAAAATGTAAGCTGTAGACACCGCCTGTCCCTGAGCAAACAGGGACGGAGAGGCTTGTCACCGGCATCCTGCTGAATGGCCCCTGTGGTGCCGTCCCTGCAGGGGCTGTGCCTGCCCCTCCCTCCAGGAGGGTTTCTGATTGCTCACTGTCGACTAGAGGGTGCCAGGTCAGGCCTCCAGAGCAGAGGCCTGCAAATGCTTGCAGTGAGGGCCGGAGGGTAAATATTCTAGGCTTTGTGGGCCACTCACCGTGGGCTCCAACGACTCACCTCTGCCATTCTGTCGGGAAAGCAATCCAGGCAATACCTACCGAAATGAGCGTGGCTGCGTTCCAACAAAATTCCGTTTACAACAACCGGATCCGGAGCTTAGATGGTTGGAATATACCGCCTACCTTGAATGGTCTGTTCACGTGAGGTAAGGTGGGAGCGCTTCTACTTGCTTGGCCAAGCCCTGCAGATTTACTGTCCGTGGGGACCCCTGCGGGGTGCGCCTCCCTCCCTCGGGGCATGAAAGTCGGTGAGGCTGGGTTGTCAGCCCGCACACCTCAAACATCCGGGGCATGGCCTCAGCTGCCCCAAGGCACCCTGGAGTAGGTCGTCCCTGGCCACATGGGCTCGGGCCTGCTCACAAAGACTGCCCGGAGTGTGGGGGATAATAGAGAATACAAACAAAAGACTAAACATGGCTCAAGGGGCACCTGGGTGGCTCGGTTGCTTAAACATCCAACTCTTTGATTTCAGCTCAAGTCATGAGCTCACGTTTGTGAGCTCGAGCCCCGCGTCGGGCTCTGAAATGATAGCGGGGAGCCTGCTTGGGATTCTCTCTCTAACCTCTCTCTGCCCGTCCCCCCCCAAAATAAATATAAAAACATTAAAAATAATCTTTAAAAATTTTTTTGAAAATTGCTCAAGGAGTTATAAAATAAGAACTCTAGCAGGGCAACAAAGAAAAGCCGGTTGGGGCTGGAAAACAAAAATAACCTACAGGTTATCCCCTCTGCGTGCAGAAGGGGGGTGTCTGGCCCAAGCAGGTCTTCAGGGAGCTATTCAACCAGCACTAAGGGCAGTGGGTGCAGCTCCCAACAGGCCTGTAGGGAGGAAATGCGTTGACTTCAGCTACACAGCCGCAGGTCCCTGAGGGACATCTTGACCACTTCATTCATTCGTTTTACTCGACTTGCAAAAGACCGACTGAATCTGGGACACCAGTCAGTTAAGCGGCTCAGCCGACTTCAGCTCAGGTCTTGATCTCGCAGATAGTGAGGTCGAGCCCCGCATGGGGCTCTGTGCAGACAGCTCAGAGCCTGGAGCCTGCTTCGGATTATGGGTCTCCCTCGTTCTCTGCCCCTCCCCCGCTCACGCTCTGTGCCTCTCTCTCTTAAAAATAAACATTAAAAAAAAAAAAAAGAATCTGCAGGACAAGCAATTAACTTCTGCCAGCGATTATCTCCTGTGTCCAGAGGGAGGGGGACTGGGGCTTGTCACCCAGGGTGTTTCTACTGACGCCCTGTGATTCTCAAACCAGATTGCAAACTATATGTTCTTCCTTTCTCTAGCCTCCTGCTCTCCTCCCCTGGATCTCCCTACGACCAAATCAGCACATATCCTCAATGGTGTATAGGGATGTGATCAAGGGTAAAAGTCAGATGGGACAATCTTTTAACATGAACTGCAGAGTCGACTCAATTTACTCAAGTATAAAAAATTCCTTCTTTACAAGGTTACCATAAGAAGTAAATAACTTATTAGCTAAGTAACACCTTTTTCCCTGTAATTTTCTTGAGCACTTATTATATAAAAGGCACTGTATAAAGACTTGTTGTTTCTAATTAATTTAATTTTTTTAATTTTTTTAACGTCTATTTATTTTTGAGAGAAAGAGAGCGTGAGTGGGAGAGGGGCAGAGAGAGAGGGAGACACAGAATTGGAAGCAGGCTCCAGGCTCTGAGCCGTCAGCACAGAGCCCAACACAGGGCTTGAACTCACAAGCGGTGAGATCACGACCTGAGCTGAAGTCGGCCGCTTAACCGACTGAGCCACCCAGGCGCCCCTCTAATTAATTTATTTTAAAAACATTTTTTTTAATGTTTGTTTATTTTTGAGAGACAGAGCACAAGTGAGGGAGGGGCAGAGGGAGAGGGAGACACAGAATCTGAAGCGGGCTCCAGGCTCTGAGCTGTCTGCACAGAGCCCAACGCGGGGCTCAAACCCACGAACTGTGAGATCATGACCTGAGCCGAAGTCAGACACTTAACTGACTGAGCCACCCAGGCGACCCTAATTTATTTTTAATTGAACAATATTATATTAGTTTTAGGTATAAAGCATAGCGACTCAATAATTCTATACATTATGCAATGCTTGCTATGATAAGTGTGGTCACCATCTGTCAGTGTACAAAGTTATTACAATATTATTGACTATATTTCCTATGCTGTGACTTATTTATTTCATAGCTGGAAGTTTGTACCCCTTGTTGTTTTAGTGTATTTTCTTTTTAAAATCACAATTCTACACGGTGGGGTTATTATCTCCATATTACAGACAAGAAAACCGAGGCTTAAGAGAGTTTAATTGAAATAAATTGTAAAGCATTTGGCACGTAGTAGGCATTTAATCAATGTCAGCTACTGTTGCTTCTAGACAAAGCCTAATTTCAAACATGTGTTCTTTCGTCATAAAGAGATGATGTATGGGGATGGTGGAAGGCATTGCTTCAGACCAGAGACACGTGTCATGGTGTTTCTCTCCATACCTTTAAACCTTTTTCTTCCACCAATAAAGCTGTATTAATTCTTCACATAAGCTTAGGCACCTGCTAGCTTTATTGTTAGCTGTTTGATGAGTGTGCGGCTACCATCAGTGGAGCTTTTTGATGATGCTTTTTTTTTTAACATTTATTTATTTTTGAGACAGAGAGAGACAGAGCATGAACGGGGGAGGGGCAGAGAGAGAGGGAGACACAGAATCGGAAACAGGCTCCGGGCTCTGAGCCATCAGCCCAGAGCCCGACGCGGGGCTCGAACTCACGGACCGCGAGATCGTGACCTGAGCTGAAGTCGGCCTCTGAACCGACTGAGCCACCCAGGTGCCCCTGATGATGCCTTCTAATCGGTCATTGCTGCTGTAACGATGTCAAATGGATCCGGAGTCCACCTGTCTTACAGAACTCTTACTAGTTCTATTGGTCCCACAGTGGAGGTCTTTCAAAAATAAAACTCGTGGGGCGCCTGGGTGGCGCAGTCGGTTAAGCGTCCGACTTCAGCCAGGTCACGTTCTCACGGCTCATGAGTTCAAGCCTCCAGTGGGGCTCTGTGCTGACAGCTCGGACCCTGCAGCCGCTCCGGATTGTGAGGCTCCCTCTCTCTCTGACCCTCCCCTGTTCGCACTCCGTCTCTGTCTGTCTCTCTCTCAAAAATAAACATTAAAGGGGCGCCTGGGTGGCGCAGTCGGTTAAGCGTCCGACTTCAGCCAGGTCACGATCTCGCACTCCGTGAGTTCGAGCCCCGCGTCAGGCTCTGGGCTGATGGCTCGGAGCCTGGAGCCTGTTTCCGATTCTGTGTCTCCCTCTCTCTCTGCCCCTCCCCCGTTCATGCTCTGTCTCTCTCTGTCCCCAAAATAAATAAACGTTGGAAAAAACTTTAAAAAAATAAAAAAAAAATAAAACTTGTTTCTTATTTCTTTTCCTCATCTTATTATATTATCCAGAAGCTCCAGAACAAATACTGAATTGTAGCTGGGACAGTGGACATCCTTTTAGTCTTCCTGTCTCTACCTTCATAATTCTTCAGTAGATGCCCTTTGTCTGGGTCCCTCAAGTCTCCTGGCTTTTTTTGCTGTTTGCTGGTTTGTTTCCACCAGGACTGCATGTTGAATTTTATCAAATGCTCTTTTGGTACCTGTTGACAGGATCGGGACTTTTTTTTTCAACCCCATCACTACATTTCTTTGTGCTGTCTCAGCCTTGTGCACTCAGCTTAGCCACAACTTATGATTTTATTAACCCATTACTTGGCTGGATTCACCGGTATTTTTTTGTTTGTTTTAGAAATTCCCTACTTATGCGTATGAATAAGATATTTCTGGGGGGGCTGGGTGGCTCAGTTGGTTAAGCGTTCGACTTTGGCTCAGGTCATGATCTCACAGTTCATGGATTCAAACCCTGTGTCGGGCTCTGTGCCGACAGCTGGGAGCCTGGAGCCTGCTTCGGATTCTGTGTCTCCCTCTCTCTCTGCCCCTCCCCTGCTCGAGGTCCATCTCTGTCTGTCTCTCAAGAATAAATAAACATTAAAAAAAAAAAAAGATACTCCTGCTGGTTTGTCTTTGTGAGCTCCCCTTCTCTGTCTTTATTCGCAGGATGCGTTAGCCCTTTGGGAACAGTTAAAATCATCCATTTTCTCTACCCACCAAAATTCTGTACGAAACATGGGGATTAGCTAGTTTTCTGCAGATTAGGTGGATCCTTTCCATAAAACTGTACGGTCTCTAACTTTTTTGGTGGACTAATTGTGGGTCACAATTTCAAGGTTTTTACCTTTTGATGAGCTACTCTTAGCCATTGTCATTTCCCAGGTGATCACTCACATCATCTCAGAATTCCAGTTTAGCGACATAAAATTTCCCATAATGCGTTTGCTAGCGCTGGTGTAACAAACTACCACAAACCAGGTGCCTTAAACAACAGAAATTTTTTCTCTCACAATTCTGGAGGCCAGGAGTCTAAACTCCAGGTGTCCCTTGGCACCTCTTGGAAGCCCTCCAAGGAGTTGCCTCCACCCCTTCTGACCTGCCGAGATCAGGCCCGAGATTTCTCGAGATCTGGCCTCAGGGAGGTGGCTGGTTTTGGGGGGGGGGGGGGGCAGGACAAACACAGACTGCCCATTGTGTGTCCCAAATGTCCCCACCTGTGGCCTGAGGGAACTTTGAGGGAGGATCTGATCTACTTCTCTACCTGGATCCTAGTGCTTGGGAGCAATCCTGTGCCCATCTTCACATGGTGTGTGTGTGTGTGTGTGTGTGTGTGTGTGTGTGTGTGTGTGTGTGTCTTTTAAAGACACCTGAGGGTCTCCTGGATGGCTCAGTTGGCTCCTCCCTCCCCCTCCCCCCACCCTCTCTCTCTCTCTCTCTCTTTCTCTCTCTCTCTCTCCTTCTTTCTCTCAAAAATAAATAAACATTAAAAAAAAAGAGAAAGATTCAGACCACAATGCTATGAAGCTTGAAATCAACCACAGGAAAAAGTCTGGAAAACCTCCAAAAGCATGGAGGTTAAAGAACACCCTACTAACGAATGAGTGGGTCAACCAGGCAATTAGAGAAGAAATCAAAAAATATATGGAAACAAATGAAAATGAAAATACAACAATCCAAACGCTTTGGGACGCAGCGAAGGCAGTCCTGAGAGGAAAATACATTGCAATCCAGGCCTATCTCAAGAAACAAGAAAAATCCCAAATACAAAATCTAACAGCACACCTAAAGGAAATAGAAGCAGAACAGCAAAGGCAGCCTAAACCCAGCAGAAGAAGAGAAATAATAAAGATCAGAGCAGAAATAAACAATATAGAATCTAAAAAAACTGTAGAGCAGATCAACGAAACCAAGAGTTGGTTTTTTGAAAAAATAAACAAAATTGACAAACCTCTAGCCAGGCTTCTCAAAAAGAAAAGGGAGATGACCCAAATAGATAAATTCATGAATGAAAATGGAATTATTACAACCAATCCCTCAGAGATACAAACAATTATCAGGGAATACTATGAAAAATT
Source organism: Lynx canadensis (assembly GCF_007474595.2). Taxonomy (NCBI): domain Eukaryota; kingdom Metazoa; phylum Chordata; class Mammalia; order Carnivora; family Felidae; genus Lynx; species Lynx canadensis. The sequence goes on from NC_044320.2 coordinate 76,623,678, forward strand.
ATATGCCAACAAATTGGACAACCTGGAAGAAATGGACAAATTCCTAAACACCCACACTCTTCCAAAACTCAATCAGGAGGAAAGAGAAAGCTTGAACAGACCCATAACCAGCGAAGAAATTGAATCGGTTATCAAAAATCTCCCAACAAATAAGAGTCCAGGACCAGATGGCTTCCCAGGGGAGTTCTACCAGACGTTTAAAGCAGAGATAATACCTATCCTTCTCAAGCTATTCCAAGAAATAGAAAGGGAAGGAAAACTTCCAGACTCATTCTATGAAGCCAGTATTACTTTGATTCCTAAACCAGACAGAGACCCAGTAAAAAAAGAGAACTACAGGCCAATATCCCTGATGAATATGGATGCAAAAATTCTCAATAAGATACTAGCAAATCGAATTCAACAGCATATAAAAAGAATTATTCACCATGATCAAGTGGGATTCATTCCTGGGATGCAGGGCTGGTTCAACATTCGCAAATCAATCAACGTGATACATCACATTAACAAAAAAAAAGAGAAGAACCATATGATCCTGTCAATCGATGCAGAAAAGGCCTTTGACAAAATCCAGCACCCTTTCTTAATAAAAACCCTTGAGAAAGTCGGGATAGAAGGAACATACTTAAAGATCATAAAAGCCATTTATGAAAAGCCCACAGCTAACATCATCCTCAACGGGGAAAAACTGAGAGCTTTTTCCCTGAGATCAGGAACACGACAGGGATGCCCACTCTCACCGTTGTTGTTTAACATAGTGCTGGAAGTTCTAGCATCAGCAATCAGACAACAAAAGGAAATCAAAGGCATCAAAATTGGCAAAGATGAAGTCAAGCTTTCGCTTTTTGCAGATGACATGATATTATACATGGAAAATCCGATAGACTCCACCAAAAGTCTGCTAGAACTGATACATGAATTCAGCAAAGTTGCAGGATACAAAATCAATGTCCAGAAATCAGTTGCATTCTTATACACTAACAATGAAGCAACAGAAAGACAAATAAAGAAAATGATCCCATTCACAATTGCACCAAGAAGCATAAAATACCTAGGAATAAATCTAACCAAAGATGTAAAGGATCTGTATGCTGAAAACTATAGAAAGCTTATGAAGGCAATTGAAGAAGATTTAAAGAAATGGAAAGACATTCCCTGCTCATGGATTGGAAAAATAAATATTGTCAAAATGTCAATACTACCCAAAGCTATCTACACATTCAATGCAATCCCAATCAAAATTGCACCAGCATTCTTCTCGAAACTAGAACAAGCAATCCTAAAATTCATATGGAACCACAAAAGGCCCCGAATAGCCAAAGGAATTTTGAAGAAGAAGACCAAAGCAGGAGGCATCACAATCCCAGACTTTAGCCTCTACTACAAAGCTGTCATCATCAAGACAGCATGGTATTGGCACAAAAACAGACACACAGACCAATGGAATAGAATAGAAACCCCAGAACTAGACCCACAAACATATGGCCAACTCATCTTTGACAAAGCAGGAAAGAACATCCAATGGAAAAAAGACAGCCTCTTTAACAAATGGTGCTGGGAGAACTGGACAGCAACATGCAGAAGGTTGAAACTAGACCACTTTCTCACACCATTTACAAAAATAAACTCAAAATGGATAAAGGACCTAAATGTGAGACAGGAAACCATCAGAACCTTAGAGGAGAAAGCAGGAAAAGACCTCTCTGACCTCAGCCGTAGCAATCTCTTACTCGACACATCCCCAAAGGCAAGGGAATTAAAAGCAAAAGTGAATTACTGGGACCTTATGAAGATAAAAAGCTTCTGCACAGCAAAGGAAACAACCAACAAAACTAAAAGGCAACCAACGGAATGGGAAAAGATATTTGCAAATGACATATCGGACAAAGGGCTAGTATCTAAAATCTATAAAGAGCTCACCAAACTCCACACCCGAAAAACAAATAACCCAGTGAAGAAATGGGCAGAAAACATGAATAGACACTTCTCTAAAGAAGACATCCAGATGGCCAACAGGCACATGAAAAGATGTTCAGCGTCGCTCCTTATCAGGGAAATACAAATCAAAACCACACTCAGGTATCACCTCACGCCAGTCAGAGTGGCCAAAATGAACAAATCAGGAGACTATAGATGCTGGAGAGGATGTGGAGAAACGGGAACCCTCTTGCACTGTTGGTGGGAATGCAAATTGGTGCAGCCGCTCTGGAAAGCAGTGTGGAGGTTCCTCAGAAAATTAAAAATAGACCTACCCTATGACCCAGCAATAGCACTGCTAGGAATCTACCCAAGGGATACAGGAGTACTGATGCATAGGGGCACTTGTACCCCAATGTTCATAGCAGCACTCTCAACAATAGCCAAATTATGGAAAGAGCCTAAATGTCCATCAACTGATGAATGGATAAAGAAATTGTGGTTTATATACACAATGGAATACTACGTGGCAATGAGAAAAAATGAAATATGGCCTTTTGTAGCAACGTGGATGGAACTGGAGAGTGTGATGCTAAGTGAAATAAGCCATACAGAGAAAGACAGATACCATATGGTTTCACTCTTATGTGGATCCTGAGAAACTTAACAGGAACCCATGGGGGAGGGGAAGGAAAAAAAAAAAAAAAAAAAAAAGGACGTTAGAGTGGGAGAGAGCCAAAGCATAAGAGACTGTTAAAAACTGAGAACAAACTGAGGGTTGATGGGGGGTGGGAGGGAGGGGCGGGTGGGTGATGGGTATTGAGGAGGGCACCTTTTGGGATGAGCACTGGGTGTTGTATGGAAACCAATTTGTCAATAAACTTCATATAAAAAAAAAAAAAAAAAAAAAAAAAAAAAAAAAGAGAAAGATACCTCTGAGAGCTGCTCAGTGTGGATTTTAATATGCAAAGCACTTGTTCATTTGCAATTTTTTTTAATTGCAATTTTGATTACTTCCCTAATCCAGGAGTAATTTTGTTAAATATATATTATATTCAATTTTATATTGTTAAATATCCTAGTGCCTGGGTTTTTCTTTCTTTCTCCTAATTTGCTTTTATTGTTCACTTCTAACTTTATTGAACTCTGTGTTGATTGTGGCCTGCATGATTTCCGCTTTGAGGGCAACAAAGTGTTCCATATGTATCTGTTAGATCAAGCATGTTAAAAATTATAATATTCTCCTCCATAGTCTTATTTTTTTGTTTGACTAATTTGCCTATTAAGAAATATCTCGGGGGGCGCCTGGGTGGCTCAGTCGGTTAAGCGTCCGACTTCAGCTCAGGTCACAATCTCGCTGTCTGTGAGTTCGAGCCCCGCGTCGGGCTCTGGGCTGATGGCTCAGAGCCTGGAGCCTGCTTCGGATTCTGTGTCTCCCTCTCTCTCTGCCCGTCCCTCGTTCATGCTCTGTCTCTCTCTGTCTCAAAAACAAATAAACGTTAAAAAAAAATAAAAATAAAAAAAGAAATATCTCGGGGGCGACTGGGTCACTCTGTCTGTTAAGCGTCCGACTTCAGCTCAGGTTATGATCTCACGGTCCGTGGGTTCAAGCCCCGTGTCAGGCTCTGTGCTGACAGCTCAGAGCCTGGAGCCTGCTCTGGATTCTGTGTCTCCCTCTCTCTGCCCCTCCCCCACTCACTCTCTGTCTCTATCAAAAAATGAATAAACGTTAAAAAAAAGTTTAAAAAATATATATAACTCAGAGGTGCCTGGGTGGCTCAATTGGTTAAGCATCTGACTTGGGCTCAGGTCATGATCTCAGTTAGTGGGTTTGAGCCTCAAGTCGGACTGTGTGCTGACAGCTGGGAGCCTGGAGCCTGTTTCAGATTCTGTGTCTCCCTCTCTCTCTGCCCCTCCCCTTCTTCACTCTGTCTCTCTCTGTCTCTCAAAAATAAATAAATGTTAAAAACAAACAAAACAATGGCATATCTCAGAGATGGATCTAGAAAGTATAATGCTAAGTGAAATAAGTCAGAGAAAGACAAATATCACATGATTTCACTCATATGTGGAATATAAAAAACAAAACAAATGAATAAAGGAAAAAGAACAGAGACAAACCAAAAGACAGGCTCTGAACTCTAGAGAACAAACTGACGGTTACGGGGGGAGGCAGGAGGGGGATGGGTAACATAGGCGAAGGGGATTAAGGGTACACTTATGATGAGCCCTGAGTAATGTATAGAATTGTTGAATCACTATATTGTACACCTGCAACTAATATCACACTGTATGTTAACTACACTAGAATTAAAATAATAAACAATAAGTAGCAGTTGAATACAGTAATAACCCCCCCCAAAAAAAACAGAAAAGAACCACAAAATTTCATTCAAAATAGCCTCAAAGCCTGTAGATGTTAAGGTTCTACTTAACAAAGCATGCATGAGGAGGCTCGAGTCTATGAAGTTTCAATTCCCCAAAATTCATCTATAAATTCAATGTGATTACACCCAAAACTCTAACACATTTTAAGGGATTTGACATAGTTCTAAAATTTATTTGGAAAATTAAAGAACCAGGAATAGCTAAGACAGTTCTAAAGACAAGCATCAGAGACTTGTCCTATCAGACAGAATTTTCTAAATAAGAAAGGAAGGAAGGAAGGAAGGAAGGAAGGAAGGAAGGAAGGAAGGAAGGAAGGAAGAGAAAGAAATATGTTGGTCTCTCACAGTAATTAGGGTTTTGTCCACTTTCTTCATATTCTTAGTTCTTTTAGTTTTTTGTTTCCAAATTTCTGTGAGTAGGCACGTAAAGATCCATGACATTAAACATATTCATGATCAGGGGACCCAGATGGCTCAGTTTGGTTAAGCATTGGATTCGATTTAGGCTCAGGTCATGATCTCAGGGTTGTGAGACTGAGCCCTGCATCGGGCTCCATGCTGGATGGAGCCTGCTTGGGATTTTCTCTCTCTCTCCCTCTGCCCCTCCCCCACCCGCATGTGCCGTCTCTCTCTCACAAAAGAAAAAAAAAAAGCATATTCATGATCATTTTTGTCTTTCATCAGCATTATATGAGGTCTGATGGCCCACTGGACAAGAGCACTAACTGTGTGTAGGTCATGTTCAGCTCTGTCACCAAAGCGTTGCTGAAGTCGGTTCCTTCACCTCTCTGGGCACAGCATCTCCTTTAAGAAATGGACATCGTGGGTATTATCATTGCCTGGGGTGGTTTGGCCGCTAGCTTCTGGTTCCCTCACGGGTTCTCAAAGAAACATTTTCTAATATGATGACAATGGCAGTGATGAACCACAAGCTAAGAAAGGTCCTTGCATTTTCTAATGGTTGAAAACAATAAAGAGTAATATTTTGTGATGCATGAAAATTATGTGAAATCAACAATTTCAGTGTCCATAAACAAAGTTGTACCAGAATAGCCACTCATCCCCTTAGGCAGCCCCTATGGCTGCTTTCACACTATGGAGGCAGAATGGAGTAGACTACTTGACCCTAAGCCTACGATATTTCCTGTCTGGTCCTTTATGGAAGAAGCGTGCCAACCTCTGCTTCAGGCCATTCACCCTACTCCACGAACCTTCCAGACTTTATGACCGTATTACTCTTCTGCCTACTGGTGAATACGAGTATCCACCTCTTAGCCTGCTAAATGGTCCTTCAGGAACTGATCACATGCTACTGATTTGCCTTCTTTTTCCCTCTTCTTTTCAATTCTATAAGTCATGTGATACAACAACACAATAGTTACCATCATGACCAGAAAAAAAGTGTCAATCACATTTAGCAATCTTCATTCAATAGTTCCTTCTACCTGGAATTCTCTTCCCCTCTTCTGAATATGAAAATCTCTACTCGTGCTCAAAAACCCAATTTACTTTTAATTTACATACAACAAAATGAACAGATTTTAACCATACAGTATGAGGCGTTTTGCAAATATACACTCCGTGTAACCAACACCCAAATCGAGATAAGGATCATTTCTCATCAATGCAGAAAGTTCCCGCTGCAACCACTATGCTGATTTCAATCTCTTTTGATTAGTCTTTTATCTCTTCTTGAACTTTATAGAAATGAAATCAGACAATATGCATTATCTTTGTATCTTTTTTTTAAATGTTTATTTATTTTTGAGAGAGGAAGAGCACGAGTCGGGGAGGGATAGAGAGAGAGGGAGACACAGAATCTGAAGCAGTTTCCAGACTCCCAACTGTCAGCACAGAGCCCAATGCGGGGCTCAGACTCACAAACCATGAGATTATGGCCTGAGCCGAAGTGAGACGCTTAACCGACTGAGCCACCCAGGTGCCCCTGTATCTGTCTTCTTTAGCTCAATGTAATATTTTTGAGACACACTCGTGTTGATCTCTTTTCACTGCTGTCCGGTATTCTATTATTTTTTTAATGTTTATTTATTTTTGAAGGAGAGAGAGACAGAGTGTGAGTGGGGGAGGGGCAGAGAGAGAGGGAGACCCAGAATCCCAAGCAGGCTCCAGGCTCCGAGCTGTCACCACAGAGCCCGACACGGGGCTCGAACTCACAAACCGCGAGATCATGACCTGAGCCAAAGTCAGACACTCAACCGACTGAGCCACCCAGGCGCCCCATGATTAAACTGTTTATTCTTGTTCTTGTTGACGGCCATCTGGGTTGTTTCCATTTTGAGGTTATTGGGAAAGAAGCTTCTATGAACACTTTTTCTACAAGTCTTTTTGTGGACATAGGTCTTTCTGGTTCTTAGGACTGCTGTGTCATCGGCTATGTGTACGTTTAATCTTGTAAGGAACTGCCACGCAGGGCAGTCTGGGTGGCTCAGTCAGTCTAAGTGTCTGACTTCAGCTCAGGTCATGATCTCACGGTTCATGAGTGCAAGCCCCACAGTGAGCTCTCTGCTGACTCACAGAACCCACTTCTGATCCCCTCTCTGCCTCTCCCTCTCCCACACACATGCTCTCTCTCTCTCTCTCTCAAAAATAAAATAAACATTTTTTAAAAAATTGAATCTTCCAGGGGCGCCTGGGTGGCGCAGTCGGTTAAGCGTCCGACTTCAGCCAAGTCACGATCTCGCGGTCCGGGAGTTCGAGCCCCGCGTCAGGCTCTGGGCTGATGGCTCAGAGCCTGGAGCCTGTTTCCGATTCTGTGTCTCCCTCTCTCTCTGCCCCTCCCCTGTTCATGCTCTGTCTCGCTCTGTCCCAAAAATAAATAAACGTTGAAAAAAAAAATTTTTTTAAAAAATTGAATCTTCCAATCAAAAATGTGTTTATCTTTTCACGCATCTGTATTCTCATTGTCTCTCTGCAATGCTAGTTTAGTTCTAAGTATGGAGTGTAGAGTATAATTTAATTTCATTGTTTTTCTTTTGTTGTTGTTAGTATACAGAAATACATTTTTATATTGATTTATATCCTACAACTTTAAATTTACTTCTTAGCTCTAACAGTTATTTTGTAGTCTCTTGAATTTTCTGTACAATTACGTCAAAGTTTTAATGTCACTTTTTAAAAAGTCTATGACTCTCCCAGACAGAGTTTGTTATCTCCCCCGTGAAATCCCACAGCACTATGTGGGTGCCCCTACCTCCATCATGGTGATTATTATCTATGTTGTAATCACCTGTTTACCTACTGTGCTCTCAATAAGAAAATGTGTCATTTTTTCATTTCATGTTTCTACTTCCCGGTGCACAAAGCATATTTGTGTGATGAACAGATGAATAAATGAATGAGTGTGTGTGTGTGTGTGTGTGTGTGTGTGTGTGTACATATATACATATAGAGAGAGAGAGAGAAAGAGTTTTCTGGAATTAGTTATTCCAAATAAACACTCCAAATATTCTGTTTATTCTGAATACTCTGTTTCTTGCCCTATAGGCTGCAGTCTATGTGTGTTTGAACTCAAACAGTGGACCACAGACCTGGATGTTCTGCCCAGTAACAGCACAGAAGTGAAGATGATTGATTCTGCCTGGAAGGTATATTGTTAAGTTGACTTAATACTGTTACAGGTATGTTCCTCCTACTCAAATTTCACAACTCTCCTTTTCCTCCTTTCTCAAAAATACTAGAACAATGTAACCATATCTTCTAAACAGAAGTTGGGACTCATCGTGTGACAATGTTGTGTTCTTAGGGGGCTAAAGTGCAGAATCAGGAGAGGTAGAAAATCCAGGGGGTATAGACAGCATTGGTAAAGGAAAGAACACCCTGGTTTCCCACTAGGGGACCTTGGAGAGCTTACTCCCTGAACTTGGGCTTCCTCGTATCTACCACAGGCTTGGGACCAGGCCGTCTTAAGGGCGTTCCAGCTCCAAAATTCTCCTCATGCTTATGGCTTAGGCAGAAAAGTCTTACAGTTTGCTAACCAGTGTCGCTCATTCAGTACTATTTACACTCCTATCTGCACAGTCAACAAATCAACTTTTTGTTTAACAAACGTTTCGTGTATTCCTACAATGGGAGACTTTTTCCTTAGTGAGCACGTGCTCTCTACTGACAAGGCCAACGAGAGACAACCTGTACCCTTGTAGGTCAGAAAAGCACTAGCTGATGTAATAAATGCTTCCCATTTCCATCCCAGGAGGATGGTTCCACCTTCCTTCCTTGTAGCAGGCCTCAGAGGGGTGAGTGTGCAGCTAATATCGTGTGTGGGCTCTTGTTTTCACACACTCTCCTTACTCCCCCACTTCCCTGAGCATTGGGCTTGTATCCTCCAACAGCGGAAGGTTTCACCAGGATCCTTCACACCTGATAGTTAACACGCTCAAAGGCCAGCTGTTATTCATCAAGTATTTGCTGGAGAGAAAACAGAAAGGAAAAAAGGAAGTCTCTGCAACGGCAGAAGCTTCTAAGCCAGCCTCTCACAGTTTTCCAACCTGATTGCCAAGATGTCAGTTACGGTAGAACATGGCAGAGTTGGGTCCACCTTAACCAACTGGATAAGAGCTGGGACACCTGAAAGCACAGAGGATATTCTAGAGACGCGTGTTTGAGGGCACAGTTCCAAAATTCTCCGGGAGAGCCTGAAGTTAGGGTTCCTAACCAGGGTTTTCCAATCTCCAGTCCTGCAGTCAATTTGGAGAGTTGTAATCAGAATTCCTACGGTCAAACACATATTGGCGTGGATAAGAATAAATTATGTTTCATGTAACTGCTTCAGGTGTGTGTGTGTGTGTGTGTGTGTGTGTGTGTGTGTGTGTGTGTTATCTACTGGCTCATAAATCAAATGTATTCCAACTGTGGGTTGCAGGCAAAACACGTGCCATCCTCCATCACAGAAATCCAGTTCTTTTCATTCAAAAGTAAAACAAAGAATTAAAAGGTATAAGATCCTCACAAGGATAGAAATAAGGGAACTGGTTTTTCCCAAGGAAGAGGTGGGGGAGGGTTAACCTTGCATTTCTAGTAGCTACTAGGAGAGCCAGGGCTAGGTAAGCTTCAGTCACCGGGAAAGCCACAATTAGCTTATCTCCCTGATAAGTCCGGCTCTTCCCTCGGAGAATCCACCCTTTAACACCTTCTTTGGGGAGGCAGAGCTAAAAGACTAAGAAGTCATTTTTTTTTCTTTTTTTCTTTATGTTTCTTGATTATATCTTTCTTTTCTGATTTGCCTTAGATCCAAGAATAGCAGAAAATGCATTTTGCAGGTATTTTTGTCTAGCACCTATGGTCTTCTGGAACCAGACATGCAAAAGTTGGCTTTACCACTTACAACTTACGTCACCCAGCACAAGTTGCTCACTTCTCTCTGCCTCAGTTTCCACTGTAAATGGGGAGAGCTATGTTATACAGATCAAATAAGAGTATACGATATACATTTAAATATATGAAAAGAGCTTAGGCTAGCAGCACCCTTGATTATTACCCATCCTGGCACTGCCCTACTGGCCAGGGAACATGCTGGTGAAAGATTCCTCTCTGGTCTATCGGAGTTGTGCCCCATTTGCTCTTAGCAGACATATTCTGGGCAGCCTGGTGATATGACAGGAAGAACACAACCTCTGGAACCTCGACTTGGGCTCAAATTCTTAGCCTATTTATTTCCTCACCAAGTGACCTTGAGGAATTTAATTAACATCTGAAATTCTCTCTAAAGCAAATATCTAATACTCACCGAGTGGGAGATAATGCTTGTAAGACATTATCTGGAATGGACTGGCTCTCGTTAATTTTCTCCTTTCCCCTTTATAACAACTTCACAGGAAGAAGAAGAGTAATCCTAGTTCCAGGGCCCTTCACTGTGCTTTCCAGAAGTCCTTGGTGATGACTTTGAAGTCAGGGCATGACCCACAGTTCTGGCCCTCGCTAAGAATATGCCACAGGCAAATGTAACTTGAAATAGCAAGGCAAAGGATGCCTGTCCAATAAACTATATTCCAGACCCGGAGAACAAATGGTCATTCCCACCGGAATTGCCCTATTCTCATGGAATGATTTTAAATAATTAATAAAATAATTAATAATTAATAAAAATAATTAATAAAAGGATTTACAAGGTTAAAAATAGAGATTTTAAAGAGTCATAATTTTCTTTAAGAAACAAAACAGAGGAGGGGCGCCTGGGCGGCTCAGTCGGTTAAGCGTCTGACTTCGGCTCACGTCACGATCTCGCGGTCCGTGAGTTCGAGCCCCGAGTCGGGCTCTGGGCTGATGGCTCAGAGCCTGGAGCCAGCTTCGGATTCTGTGCCTCCCTCTCTCTCTGCCCCTCCCCCGTTCATGCTCTGTCTCTCTCTGTCTCAAAAATAAATAAACGTTAAAAAAATTTTTTAAAAATACATAAACATTTTTTAAAAATTGTTTAATTTATAATAGGATCATAATTCCCCTTCTTACTACAACTATCTTTTGTTTCTCTGGTGATTATCTTGCAGTCTTTGCCCACATGCAGATAGTTTCTCATAGTTTCCATCTGGGAATAAACTATTTGTACTCCTACTTTTGTCCGTGGCATTCTTCATTTACCAGCACGGTTCTCACATTATCCCATAAAATAGCTCCAGAATTGACCATCTTATAAAAGTTTTATATACTATATTCAGGTTTATGCTATGATAAATCTCTTTATGAACATAATTTTATTCCTTTTCATTTTTCTCTTTAGTAGATTATAATCTTTGGAAACATTATGATGACCCTGATGTTTTATATTCATAACGCATTTCCACATAAAAATGAGAATAACCCTTTGTTAACAAATTGTAGATTCTTCATCTAATGCAGCCAAGAATCTGGGGGTTAAATTCATACTTGGAGAAATTGGGGTATAAACTCATTCAGACAGACCAGCCCTTAGAATCCATTCAGGCAATGCACCCACCCATTTAAATGGGGAAAGTTGTGTGTTTCAGCAGCGGAGTCTCATGAAAAATCACCCACTGTTTCAAGAGATGGAAACCACCATGGACTTACTGGAAATCCAGCACAGAAGGAAAGAGATGGGGGGAGGGAGAACAGGAGGAGAGTTAGGTCAAATAATCTGTTACACATACATTGTGTGCAGCAAGAGCAAACTGAAAGGGAGCTCAGCGTGCTTGAGGGGGTAGGATGTAAACCTGTCCTAAATGGGTATTATGTCCTATCGAAGTCTATTGTTTCATGGAGCCCAGACCTAACAATGTCCCATTGTGGCAAATGCAAAGACAAGCTGCTTAAATCCCAGTTTTCCCTTCATTTTCAGTCCCCGGGACTGTACCCCTGAGGATGGTTCTGCTCTCTCTGCCTGGGCTGTCACCCCACCGGCCATGTAAGTAAGGATGGTTTACAGTCTCCTTGATCTGGTTTGCGGGAACTAAAATTCTTTCGCGTCTTGGCTCTACTTTTTATTAAGTGTAAAGACTGTAGCACGTATTTCCAGGGAGATAACATGGAAAAACTATGCCTGGCATCGCCAACCTGGGGCCTCCTGCTTATCTGCAAAGCCACCTTTGTAATTACGAAGAATGGCTCACACGGGTGGAAGATGCTCGTATAGGTTTTATGCAAATCAGTGGATGATTTGGTATTTTTCATTTTAAAAGGAATTTAAAGACCAACTTCAATTGCAATAAATGGTTTTTGCTTTAGATAAGCCTGGAATGGGCATTAATGCTAGGTGGATTTTAAAATCTCAGGACGAAAACAACAACTGGATGGCTACCAAACACTCTAGCTGCACACAAAATTCCAGGTCACACGACATCTTTGTATTGCCACTGACCGCGCAAGGACTGGAGGACCAGCCACCTGGAAATGGTTCCTAAGGCGCTGGGATCACAGAAAGTTGCCTGGAAATCATCTACTTCATACCTCACCACCTAGGATGCTGACTTCTTACGGGAGGTTTTACATTGCCTATTGATGGTTTCCACCAGAAGCAAAGAAATGAAAACCCGAATATTTCCAAGAAGGGAAATGTTGTCCTTGCCAGTGTGCTGTGTGGTTGTGCCCTTCTGCTCTTTCCTCCCTATGTGAGTCAGAGGATCTTGGTACAGACTGACCTTGATACAAGACCCAAGACAAGAATGCCTGCTGGACTTGGACCTTCACAGAAAGAAGAGGAGGGGTCTTGGGTCTCCGGGCTGATTCCTTTGAAAAGGGATGAGTTGCAGAAATGTATTTCTGTACTTGGTCAGGGAGCCAGTGAAGTGTAATTGGAAGAAAAGCATCCCAGCCCTAACACTTCCCTTTCTGGGGTGACCATGGGCTGACTGCTCAACCTCTCTGTTGTATCCCTTCCTTCACCTATAAAATGAGGGTGTAGCTGTCATGTCTTCCTCACTAGGACATCGTTGAGCAGCAAAGAGACAGGTAAAAGTGCTGTATAAAAGTAAGTCATTTGTATTTTGTGTTGATAGCAAACATTTGGGGAAGGATGGGACTTGGAATGCTTCTTCCAGGATCTACTAGTAACAAGTGTATCTCTTCTTAACAACCCCTCCTTTTATACACTGACTAGTTGAGAGGTGAGAACTGTGTTCCCCATTTGCTGAAGTCGTATTTCTTCCTTTCCTCCATGGGGGTTTGGGGTGATGGGAGACCAGCTGATACCCATTCAGATCTTGTGGGGGCCTATTAGGACTCAGCTCTGTGTAAAAGGTGGAAATGGGTAAAAGGAGGTGAAGTGCAAACCAGAGTACATATCTCTCTGGTTAGGACCATTTGATCAAATTTAATTTGTGTGTGTGTGTGTGTGTGTGTGTGTGTGTGTGTGTGTGTGTGTGTGTGGAAAATTTAGATTTAGATTGAGCTGGCTGGACTCAGTTTAGGTGATCCAAATTTTGTTGGCAACATCCAAAGTATCATAGTCAGGACCCAGTCAAATATATGCCTCCTTCTCTCTATTGGGCCTGATCAAGGTGTTGACCTTGGCCATGTCAATGTCATAGAGTTTCTTCACAGCCTATTTGATCTGGTGCGTGTTGGCCTTGACATCCACAACGAACACAAACGTGTTGTTGTCTTCTGTTTTTCTTCATGGCTGACTCAGTGGTCAGGGGGGAACTGGATGATGGCATAGTGGTCAAGCTTGTTTCTCCTGGGGGCGCTCTTCCCAGGGTATTTGGGCTGCCTTCAGAGATGCAGTGTCTTGGGCCTTTCAGAAGGTAGGTGATGTGCAGATCTTTTTTTGTGACTGCGGATGCCTCTCAGCACCGCTGTCTCAGCCTTCAAAGCCTTTGCGTTGTTTTCGGCTTTGGGAAGGGCGGGGGTTTCCTTGTTCGCCTTTGGCACCAAATTTGTGAAAGAGATTTCTTTTAAATTACTTTTGTTTTTATTTTAGAGAGAGCGTGATTGGGGGAGGGGATAGAGAGAGAGGGATAGAGGATCTCAAGCAGGCTCTATGCTCAGCACACAGCCTGACTCAGGACTGGATCCCACAACCCTGGGGTCATGACCTGAGCCGAAATCAAGAGTTGGTCCCTCAACCAACTGAGCCACCCAGACGCCCTCATGAAAGGGATTTCTGATCAAACTTAATTTGGATAAACGAGACTTGGGTGACATTTTCGAAGTCGTATTATGATCTTCTTAACTTAAAATGTCTCTTTTTTATGTGTCTAGCATATTATGTATTTTTAAGATTCTCTGGGGTCCAATTCTTTAGATCTATCCCAAATCCCCTCATTCACTGAAATCCTTTTTCCTATCTGATTGTAAGCACATAGAAATATGTATGCTATCTAGGTAAGCACTGCATTCCCTTCACAGCCTCAGTGAATACTTAGGTGGTATGGGTGACTGAATGTCACATGGAACCTTGGTCATGATATAGTAGAAAAATAATAAGTTCAACTATAATTCTGGTATATGACTCATTAGAGCTGTTTCCCTGTCTATGAAATGAGGAATTTGGATTAGATTATCCCATCCAATTAAAAAATGGAGTAAACAATATCCTTCCGTATGGGGAGTTTCTCTTCTGCTTCTGCCCCTAGCCACCCTTTCCTCCCCCCACAGCTTAGTAAATAGTCAAGCCATCCATAGGAGCAGGGGGTGGGGAGAAGGAGAAGTCCTCGTGGATTCCTCTGGTCCGCTCAACCTTCACCAACCTCTCCAATATTCACCAATGGGAAAACCCAAGATTTCTCTAAGCATGTTTGATTCAGGTCTACAATCATGTGGAGATTGACTCCTAACACAAAATCTGTGCTACGCTCTGGGAATACAAAATAAGTGAGTGTCTGTCTTTTAAGGGTCTTCCTGTCTCACAGAACTGGAACATAATGAAGTCAGGACCCTGCAAGCCTGTGCTCAGGTAAGGAAGGCCACAGCGGGGCACCCGCGACACTACGGCCAGTCTCTTGGATCTCATGTCCCCGGATAGATCTCACAGTAACGTGGGTTCAGATTTGTGCGATTCCACGGCTAGCTTATACTAAATGGAGTGAACTGTAAAGGATTGGAACTCTAAGGACTGTTGAGCTACTTTCTCAACCTTCTAATATAATCAGATTTCTTTCTGTTGGAGGTGAGAGACCAGTGGCTGGAGACCCAGGTCTCCATTAACCTTCACACAATAGGGCTGATAAAGCCTCCTCTGCAAACAATGTCTCGGCAATCACTTTATCAGATGTAATTACATTTTCTAATCTTACAGTGACTTCCTTGCCAGTACTGAGGGACTCAGGTTAAGGATCTTCCCAAAGGTTATCTGTTTAGGTTCTGTCCAGTTTAAGGCTGCGGGTCTAAGCTTTATGAAGCATTGTCCTGGCTTTACAGGTGGTGTCCCAGCAGAGCAATCCTCTAAACCCAGGCAGATTGAACCCCCCATGCTAGGGGCCATCTAATCAAGGTCTATCTCCGAACAATGTCATCTAGGCACCACCCATGCCCCTCCCTTGTGCTTGTGGAACCTGCGACTGATTCACCTCAAAGGCATTTAGTAAAATTCAGACTGAGGGACCTGGTTTATTTAGTGTGATCACCTAAGCTATTTTCGCCTCACCGGTGAGGTCTGGATTACACAGGAGGCTCATGGTTGCTAGACCCAAAGATTCCACATTCTAGGAAGCTGTCATTGTGATGATGTGATTACAGACGAGTGGCATTAAGACCTGCCCTGGTGTGAAATTGTGTTAAAACACACACACACACACACACACACACACACACACACACACACATAGATGAGTGGCCCCGTTTGGTTATGTTCTTCGTCATCATCCAGCACTTCTGAGTTGTGAGTTAATTAAAGAAAAGAAGAGCTGGGGGTGAGAGGCAGAGGAGAAAATAACATTAAATATCTTCAAGTTACCCAATTCTTTCTCTTGATGAATTCTTTTCTTTTTGTGGAAATGCTTTTCTACTGGTTCTAGATGTTATCCAGCTCTGACCACGCTGCTTGCTTAGTGCTGATTTCATTACAAGCCCCTTTACCCTCTCCATCAACAATAAAGAGAGGCGTACCATATCCACCATACCAGCACCTACAAGATGAAAAAGCTCACTTTCTCCTTTCAAGTGAGAATCGGGGGTATCTGTCCGGTTAAGTCCTACAGACTTGCAGGGCCAGTCTTTGGAAAAAACTATGCAATACCTTCATCCCCAGCACATCGAGTCCTGTCCTTACACTCCCAGTCCTCATGCTTTACCTTTGTAAGTTACATCCAAGTTCAGGGGCGGCTATTAAAATGCAGAACAGCAGGGGCGCCTGGGTGGCTCACGTTTGACTTCAGCACAGGTCGTGATCTCACAGTTCATGGGTTCGAGCCCCGTGTCAGGCTCTGGGCTGACAGCTCAGAGCCTGAAGCCTGCTTCCGATTCTGTGTCTCCCTCTCTCTCCGCTCCTCCCCCGCTCACATTCTGTCTCTCTCTTCCTCAAAAAAAAACATTAATAAAAAAAAATTTTTAAGATGCAGAACAGCAAAGGTGTCCTGATGAAAAAGTTCTCCTATATTTTTGTCACAAATTTGTCCTTTCAGAAGTGATCCATGCTTCTGACATCCAGTTAATGTAAGTACTGTCAGACAGAAATGACAAGATGGGATAAATTAGCACTGCTCTGATGTGATCAGGAAAGTCATGCCCAATGCAGTTTGGAAGCCTAGTGTCCTGTGAAAACCTGAAAAGCTCATCACAGCTCTGCTGCTAAGCCACCTCTGCGACTCAGAGTCACTGGACAGCTCCGTAGCTTGAAATTTGCCTTTTAATGAGGAATGGGACCTGTGATGTCACTTCTACATTGCAAATGAATGTTCTGAAGGTTGTATTGGCCAAACACAGATAGTCTGTAGTGACAGTGGGACCTGAACTTGGACAGGACATCTTTCTTTCTTATGCCATCTTTAACTACGGGAACTGGTTAGTCTAACCTATTTATTCATTTGTTTGTTTGTTTTAATGTTTATTTTTGATGGGGGGCATAGCAAGGGGCAGAGAGAGAGGGAGAGAGAACAGGGGAGGGGCAGGGGGGAGGACAGAGGATCTGAATCAGGCTCTGCACTGACAGCAGAGGGCCTATCATGGGGCTTGAACCCACAAACTCTAAGATCATGACCCCAGCCAAAGTCAGACACTCAACCGACTGAGCCACCCAGGCACCTGTAGCTTAACCTATTTAAACTTTTTTTTTTTTTCAACGTTTATTTATTTTTGGGACAGAGAGAGACAGAGCATGAACGGGGGAGGGGCAGAGAGAGAGGGAGACACAGAATCGGAAACAGGCTCCAGGCTCTGAGCCATCAGCCCAGAGGCTGACGCGGGGCTCGAACCCACGGACCGCGAGATCGTGACCTGGCTGAAGTCGGATGCTTAACCGACTGCGCCACCTAGGCGCCCCTGTAGCCTAACCTATTTAAAGAGAATGGTACTATTAATGCCAAGAGGAAAACTATCAGAAAAAAAAAAAAACCTAAATCCTAACCATTTTTTTGAAGTTACATTTATTAAATTAACATTTATTACCAAGTGCCAGGTAAGCTCTTCACAAAGAATCACCGTGTTAAACCTCACACCGACCTCTGGATATTTTTGCATCCATATTTGAGGTGAGGAAACTGGGAGTACAGAGAGGTTGGGAATGTGCTTGGGGTTACACCCTGGTAAATAGTGGAGCTGGGATTGGATTGAATCCAGGTTTCATGTTCTTTGCTATTATTCATGGCATGTAAAATTGACAGCAATTTGGGGGTGCCTGGCGGTACAGTCGGTTAAGCACCCCCTCTTGATTTTCGTTCAGGTCATGATCTCACAGTTGGTGAGTTCAAGCCCCGCATCAGGCTCTGCGCTGATGATGTAGAGCCTACTTTGGATTCTGTCTCTCCTCTCTGACTCTCCCCGACTTGTGTGTGTGTGTGTGTGTGTGTGTGTGTGTGTGCGCGCGCGCGCGCGCACACACGCACACACACGCTCTCTCCCTCTCCCTCTCTCTCTCAAAATAAACTTCAAAATTAAAAAAAAAATTCACAGCAATTTGAATGGCATGTGTCCTCTGTGAACACCAAGGATTACATATAGGAATCAGCGTGTTATATAAGATTGGGGCTGGGACTGACCTACAAATTTCCTTTATTGACATGCACTTGGGTTTTTGTTTAAATGTCCTTTATAGACCTCTAAAGTAGGATCTGTAAGTTCTTGCACAAATCAGAAGACAATGCCAAAGATGCTTGTAGGGGAAGGGAAAATATGAAATATATTTAGATGGTTGAGGGCAGTGATCAGTTTCAAGCTCCTTTAATCCACTGACTGTTACTTGTACAAGTAGAATGGAAAGATCAAAGCCCATCGGTATTCCTACCTTTGGGGGGTGATCACTGTAATGGGTCAATTCCTGAAGACATGTTAACAACCTCAGGTTGTCTCTACTCCTCCCACCACCACTAGCACTTCAGACCTGGAGACCTGAGCACCCTGCCCCCCTGTAATCTGTAGAGGTGGGGGAACATTGAGTGTAAGCACGCAAGCTGTGCGAAGAATTCACAGAGGACATAGAAGTTCAAGAACGGAACAGCCTCCAGGCTCTCCAAAGTATCTCATTTCCAATCTTACTTTGTATTAGAGAACGTGGTCTGGAACCACAGCCAGGCAGAATTAAAAGACAAAGGCCATTTTCCATGAGGGAGGGCCCTTCTCCACCTAACGTCTTTCCTCTCATATTCTTACAAAGTTATGACTTGCTGGCCCTCTAAGTGTGGACTCTCCCTTGAATTTCCCGTCGGCTGCCTTGCCCTGCAGCTAACACTGAACTCTCTGATAGCCTCCGCTTGTGAGTAAGCGATGGACAAATTTCCAAAAGAAGTGGGTGGGAGAGGACATTCAGGCCAAGGAAGCAAAGACCCGGAGAGGAGCCAACATGCAAGTAGCTGACAAACACTGAGCAAGGTTCTCCAACATGGACCATTAGAATCACCTGGGGAGCTTAGGGAGGATCCCATGCTCATGTGGCACCACAGATTAATGAATAGGACCTCCAGGGTTAAACAGCAGACATCGGTGGTGATCTTATGTGCATCCACATTTGAGAACGCGTATCCTGGAGTGCAGAGAGTGAGCCCAAAGAAAGGCCAGGAGTGAGCCTGAGGGCTGGCACTGAAAAGGAAGTAGAGGAGGTAGTGAGGCCTTTCATGAATTTTCTGTTTGCTAATGATGGGAGGACTGTGACCAGATGCTACTGATAGTGAATAAGGAATGGGAAGACAACAGTGAAATGGGAAGACCATGAAGAGACTGCTGTCATAGCCAGACAGGAGATGGTGGTGTCTGGCCAGGCCTAATTCCATATACAGTAAGTCTCCAGAGCACAGAGAAGGTGGGGTTGAGATGGTCGAAGAAGTGATATGGGAAGAATCAGGGATGGAGACAGCGACACAACCAAAGGGGATGAAGAATGAAGAGTGGCTCATGACGGTCCAAAGCAGCCTCATGGGCTTCTCCCACTATTGTTTTTAAGATGTGCTGAGACATGCATATGAGGCCAGATTTTGGGTCTCTGCACTGTGCTGTCATACTGGCCACAGGAGTCACTTGCTCCCAACGGGATAGATAGGCAGATCCGAAGAGTAGAAGTTATTATCTACAGGCCAGCGGTGACCCACACCTATGTCTTAGGGCCCTGAACAGGTTCCATCAGCATCATGGAAGAATCTCTAAAGTGACCATCTTCTCCAAACCAAAATTGGAACACATGATTTTGTATAACACTTCAAGTATAATCTCAGAGACATCATTTGGATACCAAAATCTTGAAATCCCTAGGCCCTCTTTACTTTCTATTTGAATATAAAGATAGGGTATTTAAAATAGGACTATCCCAAAAAATCCTGGAGGTATAACCTCCATAATCATATATAGTACATATTATATGCTTGGTAGAAAATCTTGAAAATGTTCACCAAAAATGAAGATATTAGCACAGGAAGAATAACAAGCTTTCTTATTCTTACAAATAAAATCAGAAGTAACACTCAATGCAGCCACCCAACCTAATTCAGTTCCTCTCTGTGCTACCTCTGCCATGTTATTTTTCATTATTGATTCAACTTTACAAAGTGAAAATGGAGCATAAGTCTTCTAAAATCTCTCATAACTCAAAACTAAGCGAAGTCATTTTGACAGAGGAAGGAGGAACCAAGAAATAAAGGAGTTTCCAGAAATGACAAAATAACAAGAAATCCTTTGATTATGTCTATAGAAAAAAGGTAATTTGATTTATGAACTAAAACTATGAGCAAGAGACTCACCCCCACAATTGCAAATTTAAGTAAGTATTTAGCATTCAATCCATTTGTAGATTTATTTCAGGGTACCAATAAATTTTACATTTTTTTTTAATGTTTATTTATTTTTGAAAGAGAGACAGAGTGCGGGTGAGGGAGGAGCAGAGAGAGAGGGAGACACAGAATCCGAAGCAGGTTCCAGGATCTGAGCCGTCAGCACAGAGCCCGACGCGGGGCTCCAGCTCATGGACCGCGAGATCATGACCTGAGCTGAAGTCGGACACTTATCCGACTCAGCCACCCAGGCACCCCAGGGTACCAATAAATTTTAATGTCTAATAAAGACTGCTGAGTGGAGCATTTGGTCCTGACCTGGCAAAGCCCTCACACTTTCTCTGAGACCCCAGCGGCCCCTCCTTTCTGACCCTCAGATGCCACTTGTGTATACTGAGTCATTGGAATAAAGAAATGGTTTTTCTACAGTTCTGCCCGTTGGAATCCCCTAATGCAGAGTTTTAAACATATCAATGCCCCTAGAAATTTCCAAAACTGTGGAATTGGACTCTGGTAAATGGGTCCTTGGCATCAATAGTTTTTAAGGCTCCCCGACGGATTCTCATGCTTTGCCAGAACTGAGAATCCCTGGATGAGGCAGATGATTTCTATGTTCTCTGTCAAAAACTAGGTCTCTATTTCCTTGGGGGCACTTCTCTCTCAGATTCCCATTCCAGAAAGAAAATGGCACAAGCTTCCTTTTCTTGTCAGCTATGAGACGCACACATGCAAAGAAAGACACCACACACAGAGGTCAAGACCAAGAATTTAAAAGGGGACATGCTTTCAGACTTTGAATGTGACCCTCACCACCACGGTGGCTTGGTCTGTCTTCAGGAGAAATTCTAAATGACTTCTAACAGGTATCTGGTGTTGTCAGGTGCACTGTAAGGTCTTCGGGTGTGCGAGAAGAAAACGAAAACCAGACAGAGCCCTTGGCCAGGGGCGAGCGCTGTGCTACAGGGCGAGCGCTCACGTGGGAAACTCGCTCTCGGTGGTGGTGGCGGTCCCGCTGCTAACCTTTATGCCAGTGGAGTGAGCAGTTTCTCTAAATACAATAGAACCTCTGTCACTTTGAAGATAAGCTCGCACAGGCTGCTTAAAACAATAATTCTGTACTTTCTTTCCTGTTTCTAGATTTATTTTAAGTATTAGTATAAAATGTCAGAGCAGCTGATAGCCGCCAGATCAGTTTGTATAAAACTCAACTGCCTGTTTGTAGTATATTACAGCTATATTTGACACAGGAAAGCACTTAATCATGCATGCTATCAGCACACCACACCCACCTTTGTGAGGACCCTTGGAGGCTATGAGATTTATCACTGTGAACTTGAACTGGATGGACAGGCCCTAATGGATAATGCAGGCCGCTTCTGAGAAGCACGGGCTAAAAGTGTACCATCCACAATCCAACTGCCAAGAGACAGGTCAGGAAGGCACAGCCGCCTCCCAGGAATGGCCTGAGTGTGTCCCACCTATGCCCTGACTTTTATCTCAAGCCATTGACATTTTGTGAGTGGAAACCTGATGACATCGTAAGAACCCCCGATGTCCCGTTTTGCCCTCAAAATTGCCTTTGATGAGGGCCCCCGAACCACATTTTTCTTCTCACCAACCAGTAAATGATACCGCGTAAATAGAAGAGGCTAGCATTCGCACAGAGTTTGCTACGCCTGTAGGCTAGCAACGTGGGCAGAGATTGAGCGGTGGTCATTCTCTGCGTTGTTTTGGACATCCGAGGCCGTGTGTGAGCCGAGCAAGAGGAGACTGTCCGTGGGGAACCCTGTGCAGAGGTCCCAGCCCTACGTCTTTCCTCTGAAATGTGAAGGGTTTCGGCCATGGGAGCTGGTGTTTGCATTTGATGAGAAGTCAAGAAATCTGGATTTCACTCTTGGTTTCGACATTCTCTAGTGAATATGTGACCTTACACAAATCACCTCTGACTTTCGCTTCCACCTCTGTAGCGGGGATGACTTGTACCCACGTACCCGATGAGGATGCACCCAGCCGGGGATGCCAATCTCAGAGGCCCGGAATAGAACGAATAGGAAAGGATCATCACGTTCTCATTAAACACTAATATTATTACATCCGTGTTTGGAATCACACTCTGTAACCAGACTGACTGGTCACAGCTCCGCTCCTCCAAGGCGTTTACTAAACTTCTCCTGGCCTCAATTTCTTCATTTGTAAAAAAGCAATAGGAGGAAATATAGATTTTTTTTCTTTTTATTATGGATATTTTCAAACATATGTTTTACAGTAGAGGGAATGGTAGAATGCACTGCCACGTATACATCACCTGCCCCAAACATTTGTTCCTGAATTCCTTTACACCAAACCCCAGACCTCATGCCATTTTCACCCATCTCTCACTAACTGGGGTATGCATTTTCTAAGATCGCTGCCGTGCCACTGTCACACCTAGCAAAATTAACAAGAATTCTTTGTTGTCTAATACCTCGTCCATAGCCAATTTCCTCGATTGTCTCAAATATATATTTGCACAGCTGGTTGACTCACTCAGAAGGCCAATAAGGTCAAGGGGCGCCTGGGTGGCGCAGTCGGTTGAGCGTCCGACTTCAGCCAGGTCACGATCTCGCGGTCCGGGAGTTCGAGCCCCGCGTCGGGCTCTGGGCTGATGATGGCTCGGAGCCTGGAGCCTGCTTCCGGTTCTGTGTCTCCCTCTCTCTCTGCCCCTCCCCCGTTCATGCTCTGTCTCTCTCTGTCCCAAAAATAAATAAACGTTGAAAAAAAAAAATTAAAAAAAAAAAAAAAAGAAGGCCAATGAGGTCCAAATGTTGAATGTGGTTATTAAATACCTTAAGCCACTTGTATTCTTTTTTTTTAACATTTTTTTTAAATTTTTTTTTACATTTATTTATTTTTGAGAAACAGAGTGAGACGAAGCATGAGCGGGGGAGGGGCAGAGAGAGAGGGAGACGCAGAATCTGAAGCAGGCTCCAGGCTCTGAGCGGTCAGCACAGAGCCCGACGCGGGGCTCAAACTCACAAGCTGTGAGATCATGACCTGAGCCGAGGTCGGAGGCTCAACCGACTGAGCCACCCAGGCGTCCCATTTTTATTTATTTTTGAGAGAGAGACAGAGAGACAGAGAGAGACAGAGAGAGACAGAATGCGAGCAGGGGAGGGGCAGAGAGGGAGGGAGACACAGAATCCAAAGCAGGCTCCAGGCTCTGAGCTGTCAGCACAGAGCCCAATGTGGGGCTTGAACCCACGAACCATGAGATCATGACCTGAGCCGAAGTTGGACACTCAACCAACTGAGCCACCCAGGTGCCCCCATTAAGTCCCTTGTATTCTACAACAGTTCTCTCTCTCTCTAAACCACAACATTGTTTTGTCGGAATAGCCCTATCATTCATCTTGTGGAATGTTCCACATTCTGGATTAGGTGGACTTCTTCCTTCTAGTGGTATTTAACTTTTTTCTCTCCATTTTCCATATCTCCTGGGTTTAATGGTAAGGATTACATGAATTAATATTTGCAAAACACTTAGGGCATGTATTAGTTTGCCTGGGCTGCTGTAACCAAGTATCACACACTGGGTAGATTAAACGAGAGAAATTCATCATATCCTATCACAGTTCTGGAGGCCAGAAGCCTATAGTCAAGGTGTGGGCAGGGTCAGTTCCTTCTGAGAGCCAAGAGGGAAGGACCTGTTCCAGTCCTCTCTCCTTGTCGTGTAGAAGGTCGCCTTCCCCGTGTGTCTTTACATCACTTTCACCATATTTCTGTCCGCCTCTGTGTCCAAATTTCCCCCTTCTGTAAAGACACCTAATTAAGATCTAACCTAACGACCTCATCTTTACTAATCATATCAGCAATGACCTTATTTCCAAGTAAGGTCACATTCTGAAGTGTTGTGGGTTACCTCAAGATAAATTTGCGGGGACACAATTCAACCCAGAATAGCACAATACCTGGCACGCTGTAAAATTTCCATAAGTGTTAGCTAAGTTGTCAATAATTCCAGCATTAACATGTTATATTGTTACTCACTTAAGGATAAAGTGAGTTAATACATGTAAAATATTGACGGCAATACCTAACAGAGAGTAACATTTCTATAAATATTAGCTATGACATTGTAACATATTACCCTATTTAGCAATTTTTAAATACTAATTGATATTCATGTTAGAATGTTACTTGTTTCGTAGTTTGTTAGTACCAATTTGAATTCATCAGACTCAATCAGACTGAGCCACAGGCGAAATAAATTTTAACAGGTAGGGGGACAGGAACTGGGAGCCCTAGAAGAAAAGAGGCCTCAGTGGGTACCCAACCAGCTCAGACCCCCTTCAAGGAAGGTCAAGTCCTGGCTTTCCTATGGTACCAGCTACACAACTCCAGGCAAGTCCCTTCTTCAGACGACGGTTTCCTTTCCTCTAACATGATCAAACATGAGAAATTCTCCACGCCCCTTTTCATTTCTAAAATTCTAGGTTCTATGAGAAGGGTCAGGAACAACATAGGAGGCAACTGCCATTTATAAGAGCAGGAAAGCTATTTGGCAATATTGGTAATATCGGAAGTTTTTACTAGTTATTAGGCAATAAGTCACCCTTGAAATGCACTAGGAAAAAAATTATTCTAGTAAAAGTAGTCAAGTTGACATTCATCAATCTTCCTTTATTCCTTTATTTTCTTCACTTTGGTTCCTCCCTGGTTGTTGTGCCCCCCCACCCCTATTTCGTGAACCATCTTTATTTGAATTTTTTGGCTAACAGTGTTATTTCTTCCCTGTTTTTTAAGCTTCTAACCAATTACTTCCTTTGTCTTCATTTTCCACTGTTTCATCAGCAAGCTCTCTTTCCTGACTTTTCTATTCCCCTCCTCAGTACATATTTTTTCCTCTCACTCATTTCTTTCTTCTCTCATCTGAATGAAAGAGCCAAAGTTTTTTTGGTACAAAGATGGAATCACTTATAGCATCCCACTGAGATTTCATGCCGAGAAATCTCTGCTCAGGCAAAAGCAGTAACACAGAAAGTTGCACAGCTGGGAAGGAGGACACAAGAGCCCGGGGTGGAATGACAGCTTTTCAGACCTCACGTGTGTGCAAACCCTCCCCTTCACCAGCAGAAAGTCCCTCATCCCCTGCTGCAATATTTCTCCTCTGGGGGCCGCTCCACTAGGAAGCTCAGCTAACAGGTGCATGCCTGCCCCGTAGCCCTCTGGGAAGACTGCTGGACGGGCGTGTGAGTCAGGAGGAGATCCCACCATGGAGGCTGGGAGGAAACACGGCCTTTCATGATGTTGAGCATTTTCGGAAGAGCGAGAATACCCTTTCAGGTCATTAGAAATGCTGACTAATCAAGAAGAAAGCCTAGAGTCTACTGAGGGCTCTTAACATCTTTACATTGTTATTGCCATAATGAAAAGGGCCAAGAGGACAGCTGGCGGGGGGGCCGTAGGGAAAGGACAGACAGTGAGTCTCCTGCAGGGGAAGAGCGGAGCCGCCCCATGTAGGGCACCGAGGACTTCCGGCCACTGCAGTGACACCTTCATCTTCTGTTCCCATCCATCTATCCGGAGCCCTTTTGATCTCAATCTAGCTTCCCTGGTAGGCTTCTCTCCTGAAAAGACGCAGCTCCCATTAGAAAAAAATTACGTGGCCTTTCTGTCGCAGACCAATCTCATTTGCTTGGACAGTATAGGCCAGTGTTTCCCTAAAACCTGTTTACCCTGGATGATATGACCGGAGCTTGGCAACTCTCCAGATACAAGGGATAAATGAGGAGGAAAGAGTCAAAGACAATATCAAATTTCTTTCTTTTTTTCTAAAGTTTATTTATTTGAGAGAGAGCGTGCAAGCAAGCGCAGAGAAAGAAAGAATCCCAAGCAGGCTTCCTGCTGTCAGCATAGAGCCCAGTGCAGGGCTTGATCTCACAAACCATGAGATCATGACCTGAGCTGAAACAAGAGTCAGACACTTTAATCCACTGAGTCACCCAGGCGCCCTGGCAATATCAAATTTCTTTTCTTTTTATTTAAAAAAATATGTTTTTTAATGTTTATCTTTATTTTTGAGACAGAGAAAGACAGAGCATGAGTAGGGAGGGGCAGAGAGAGAGGGAGACCACAGAATCGGAAGCAGCTCTAGGCTCCGAGCTGTCAGCACAGAGCCCGACGCAGGGCTCGAACCCACAGACCTCGAGATTATGATCCGAGCCAAAGTTGGACGCTTAACCGACTGAGCCACCCAGTGGCGCCCCAAGAGTGAGACACTTTAATCCACTGAGCCACCCAGGTGCTCTGGCCATGTCAAATTTCTTTTTTTTTTTTATTTAAAAAAAATTTTTTTTTATGTTTATCTTTATTTTTGAGACAGAGAAAGACAGAGCATGAGTAGGGAGGGGCAGAGAGAGAGGAAGACACAGAATCCGAAGCAGGTCTAGGCTCCGAGCTGTCAGCACAGAGCCCGACGCAGGGCTCAAACCCACAGACCTCCAGATCATGACCCGAGCCAAAGTTGGACGCTTAACAAACTGAGCCACCTAAGCGCCCCAAGAGTGAGACACTTTAATCCACTGAGCCACCCAGGTGCTCTGGCCATATCAAATTTCTTTTTTTTTTTAATTTTTTTAATGTTTATCTTTATTTTTGAGACAGAGAAAGACAGAGCATGAGTGTGGGAGGGGCAGAGAGAGAGGGAGACATAGAATCCGAGGCAGGTTCCAGGCTCCAAGTTGTCAGCACAGAGCCCAACAGGGGGGCTTGAACTCATCAACTGCGAGATCATGACCTGAGCTGAAGTCCGACACTCAACCGACTGAGCCACCCAGGCGCCCCTCAAATTTCTAAGTCAGAGTTTCTAGAAGGATGATACACCACATGTAGAATAGGAAAAAGTAGAATCTATCGCAGTATTAATAATCCCAGGCTTTCCCTCGCTATCAACCCTCTATTTTAATTTTTCATGGTAGAAGGTCTGTTAGAAGCAGTCTATAATTGCAGGGGCTGTATTTCACTTCCATGTTCCTTTAGAAATATGGAAAGAACAGAGTCCAATGTTTCCATTTGTTTTTCTTTCATTTTTAAGGGCAGAAAAGTCTTTCTTAGATCTGCCCCCCACACTTTCCCCTATGTCCCACTTATCAGAATGATGTCACATGACCTTTCTTATACCAGTCACTGGTGAAACAAATATTAACCTGAAAGCCTGAACCAATCCTCTTGGTGAAAGCTTCAACACTCTGGACCTGAAGAGGGAGCCCTGGAGACCATACATGGAAACAAAGTCTGGATTCTGCTATCAAGGGGGAAAGTGTGGGGGAGGGATGGCTGTTGGGCGAACAACCAACAGGATTTAGTACAACATGCGTATTGTCGCTGGCGCTTTTACTTGAAGCCGTTTAG
The DNA here is from genome assembly GCF_007474595.2 of Lynx canadensis. Taxonomy (NCBI): domain Eukaryota; kingdom Metazoa; phylum Chordata; class Mammalia; order Carnivora; family Felidae; genus Lynx; species Lynx canadensis. Next base: position 76,651,186 of record NC_044320.2, read on the forward strand.
GCCCATCCCACTGATGTTTAGACAGATCTAGATGTGGACAATGAAATACCTGAGATCCTTCCATTGCTTTGCAAGAGACAGAAAAAGCACCATTCCTCACCCCCCCCCCCCCCCCCCCCCGACCAGCACTGAGGTCGGGTCTTGGGTAAGTACATCCATCGCTATTCATAGCCTCCATTATGTGCCAAGCACGGTGTGCCCGGGCACTCTTGCCACAATTCTGCAAGGTGAGTGCCTTGTCCCCATTCACACAGATTAAAGAAATCAAAAACAAAAACCCTGCTTCAAGGAAGGTCACCTGCTTGTCAAAGTCACAGAGTTAAGCAGTGACAGAGGTGAGAGCCAGCCTAGTCCCGTTTCAAGTATATGCTCCTCTCCTTCTCTGCCGCATAAATTCTCGAGCCCTTGGAAGCACAGGCTTCTAGGGTCTCTGCGTGAACGCGGAGTTGGGGGAACGATAGTTCTCTGCTCTCCCGCAGGCATCCTGCTGCTTCAGAACACGGGGCTGAGGGTAGGGGTACCGAAGTCCTAGAGCTTGTGCAGGGGGAGGGAGCTGCCGACTGAGGAGCATCTGGGAAACCAGGGGTCAGAGTGGACAGGGCTTATGTCTCTTTCCGCCCAGGAAGGGTGAATGCCGGCACCGCTGATTATAAAGGGAGAAACAGGGCAGACTTGCGAAACTCTCAGACACATACGCTAGGGAGTCGGATTATTTCACAACACTTTGCTTTAGGAAATCTGGACTCCACTCTGCGTCCATCCGAACTACAAGTCAGGGTCAATGGCACAGTTTGTGTTGCACTTCACAAGGAACAGCGTTTCCGTGCGCTATCTCCTCTGGGACCTGAGCTGCTACCCCCTCTCAGATGATAAAACTGAACCTGTAGGCCAGCGCGGTCCCAGAGAACTTTCCAGAACAATAGAAATGTTCTGTACCTGTCTGCCCGATACAGTAGCTACAAACCACATGTAGCTACTGAGCACATGAAATGTGACTAGTGTGACTGAGCAAGGGGGTTTTTAGTATAAACTCATGGTGGGTTAAGTTTAAAGAGCCATGTGTGGCCAGTGGCTACCCCAGTGAGCGCGGCAGTGGCAGCTGTTGGCTGACTTTTGCAAGGGTATTGCTTTAGCAAGCTCGACAACTCTATTTGTGGTAACACATTGTGACGGGAATTCTCCCCCGGTTCCTTGAGTTAATCATCAACCTGATTTAAGTGTTGGAAATTAAAATCTGTTGTGAAAACTTCTCGGGTATGAATTCGATAAAGGGAAGGAAACAAAAATAGTTGAGCTGAACTTTCCCTTCTGTCAGGTCTTGATTTGTTGGGCAATGGGAGCATAGCATATATTCCATCACCTGAGGTAAGTTTTCCAGTCAGTTTGTGGGTAGAAGAATGAGCTTCTGCACCCAGCAACGCAGGTGATTGCATAAGATGGCCTATTCACTGAGGGGCATGGCCACAACTGTCCTTCGCCTTCTGTGAGAAAAAATAGAGTCAGAGTCTCTCTTGTGATTCACTCTGATAACCATGAATTCTGGAAGGTTCTAGGCAGCAAACAGAAATGATGATCTGACACCATTCCTGCTTACCAGAACTGGTTAAGCCCATTGAGGGGACATAGGGAGAGCAGGAGAAGGGGTGCAGGAAAGAATGGGCTTTCATCTGTGAAATCTCATGCTTTAACAAAAAAGGGGGGGAAGCGAATAACGAATTAGAGCACGTCTCCCAGGGGAAATATTTCATCCATTTTAAGGGTGTAAGTACAGTCTTCTATTAATTGAAACAAATACTTCCTCCTGCAGTATGGCAAGGACTCTCATCCCACTCTTTGTAAGGCCTTACATGCTGTGTCTTTATCTGGACTCTTTGCCTACTAAGGGATTTTGGAAATGGCTGAGAAAATCTGCCAATGACAACATCCATATCTCCCGCCCAACCGTGACCTCTAGGAGGCTCAGGTTGCCCTATTGCGTGAAGCGGAGGGTTCTCAGAATGGACACTCCTATCTTCACAGTGTGCCTTCAGATAGGTCCCTTCCTTCCTGAACAGATAGAAGTGTAGTTTAGCCGGGCAGGTGACCCTTACCCCCACCCCAGATCTAGTCAGAAAATTCATTTCATCACCATTATTAATAGCTGGGTGTGCTAATGTTTCCTGAACATGATAAGAACCACACAGACTCAGAAGGAAACAAACCCATGACTCGGCACTTTTCCCTCCTGTTCGGCAGCCTTAGAAAGTTTCCTACTGGAGGTATGGATATCTATGGGACCCTGGACTCCTGGCCAATGTCTGCTTGAAGATCTAACATTGTGCAATTGAGTGTGCAGCCACTAAAATTCAGAAAAATAGTAGATAGGCTCTGTGTAATACCACTCTCTCACCCTCTGGCTACCTAAAGGTGATGAACAGAACTTAATTACAGCGCCAGTTTCTATTTCCTGAATTCCAATTAGTTTGCCAAAGGGATGGAACCTAATGACCTGATATTTACTGCGAATTGTGTACAAGGTGTGTGTGTGTGTGTGTGTGTGTGTGTGTGTGTGTGTGTGTATACACAGAGTCACATCAGACTCTGTGCTGAGTGTGGAGGCTGCTTGAGATTCTGTCTCTGTCTGTCTCTCTCTCTCTCCTTCTCTCTCTCACTCATGCACTCTCTCTCCCTTTCTCTAAAATAAAAGAAAAAAGAAAAGTTAGAGCAGAGTATTTATGAGGGTTTAGGGCCTGGGCTAGGTGATGTCAAATATGATCTTGCAAGGTGGCGAATTGGCTAAAAGTGGGCAATTTATGACAATTGGCTTGGACCAAATGAGGACCAGATGGCCCTACTGGAAAAAGCAAAGTGGGGGTCTCATAGGACTTGGTAAACGAACTATTAGTCTTGATAAAAAGCACCATTTCCTAGCATTGTTTAACACACGAATTGAGAATTATTTGTTTCAGTTCTCACACCACAGAATGCAAGCTCCATGAGGGCATAGATTTATATTTCTGTTTGTTCACTTCTATTCTATCTTAAAGAACAATGCCTGGCACTAAATAGGTATCAATAAGTATTTATTGTATGAAAGAATGAATGTTATTATTCTGATTTTTAAAATAAGGAAACAGAAGCTCAACTTGCCTAAGCCATATAACTAGATAGCAAAACATCTGAGATTTAAACACAGGACTCTTTGATTCTAAAGACAACTCTTTCTCCTGTACCACCCTGCTGAAGGTAATGAACGTTTATTGATGCCCCCTATTTAGTGTTTTAAAAACAGTTTATCATTTAATTCAATAACTTTACAGGGGAGGTTCCATCATTATGCTCTTATACAGATGAGACTTAAGGAAATTAAATTACCCAAGATCAAAAACTCCCAAGTGCAGAGAGATAGTTCTCAAAGTTAGATTATGGTGACTCAAAACATTATGCTATAGCCAGAAGGTGGAAGCAACTCAAGTGTCCATCAATGGATGAATGGATAAACAAAATGTGCTATGTAGATACAATGGAATATTATTCAGCCTTAACGTAGCAAGAAAATTCTGGTATATGCTACAGCACGAGTGAACCTTGATGACATTATACTAAGTGAATAAGTGAGTCCCAAAAACCCAATCCCACATGATTCTATTTATATGAGGCATTTACATTAATCAAAACCGTAAAGACAGAAAAAATGGTGGGTGCCAGGAGCTGGGGAAGATAAGGATGAGGATTATTGTTCAGTGGATAGAGAGTTTCAGCTTTGCAAAACTATGCTAAACAGTTGTGTGTCCAAAAAAAAAATTATATAACCTTGATGAAATGGACACACAAAAACTACCAAAATTAACCCTTGAAGAAACAGAAAATCTGAACAGACCTATAACTAGTAAGCAAACAGAATCAGTAATCAAAAACCTCCCAACAATAAAAGCTGAGAATGACTTCGCTGGTGAATTCTATCAAACACTTTAAAAAGAATTAACATCAATCCTTGTCAAACTCTTCCAAAAACTTAAAGAGAAGGAAATACTTCTTAAGTCATTCCATAAGGCCAGTATTACTCTCACACTAAAGCCAAAGAAACCACAAACAATGAAAACTTCAAACCAATATCCCTTATGAATACTGATGCCAAAATCATCAACAAAATATCAGCAAACCAAATTTAGTGGTATATTACACCATGACCAAGTGAAACCTATTCCCATAAGAATAGAAAGAATGGTTCAACATCTGAAAAACAATGTAATGCAACGTAACAATGTAACGCACTACATTAACAGAATGGAGGGGGGGAGCCACATAATCTATTCAATTGACACATATAAAAATTCAAAAATTCAAAAACCTTTCATGATAAAAACACTCAGTATACTAGGAATATAAGGAAACTTTCTCAATATGATAAAGGCCATATATTTTTTTAAAGGACACAGAGCTAGGGGGGCCCTGGGTGGCCCAAACAGTTGAATGTCCAATTCTTGATTTCAGCTCAGGACATGATACCGGGGTCATGGAAACGAGCCCTGCATCAAGCTCTGCACTGAATGTAGAGCCTACTTAAGATTCTCTATCTCTCCTTCTACCTCACTCCCCCACTCATGCTCTCTCTTTCTCTCTCTAAAATTTAAAAGGAAAGGAAAGGAAAGGAAAGGAAAGGAAAGGAAAGGAAAGGAAAGGAAAGGAAAGGAAAGGAAAGGAAAGGAAAGGAAAGGAAAGGAAAGGAAAGGAAAGGAAAAAAGAAAAGAAAAGAAAAAGACACAGCTAATATAATACTGGAAAAAACTCTTGCTTATATGGTCAATTGATTTTCAATAAGAGTGCTAAGACCATTCAAGGGGGGAAAGACAATATGAAAACTTTTTCCTTTAGATCATTAACTAAACAAGGTTGCCTGCTTTTACCATTTCTATTCAACATAGTATTTAAAGTTCTAGGCAAAGCAATTAAGCAAGAAAAAGAAATAAAATGAATCCAAATTGGAAAGGAAGAAGTAAAATTATCACTGTTTGCAGATGACATGATCTTATATGTAGAAAACTCTATAGATTACACACACACAGACACACACACACACACACACACATTCGTGCGCACACACAAAACCTGTTAGAGCTAATAAATGAATTCAGCAGTGTTGCAGGATACAAAATCAATACGTAAAAACCAGTTGCATTTCTATATGCTAGCAGCGAACAATTTGAAAAGGAAATTTAGAAAAAAATTTCCATTTACAGTAGCATCAAAAGGAGTAAAATACTTAGGCATAGATTTAACCAGGAAGACTTGTACACTGAAAACCACAAAACATTACTGAAAGAAATTAAAGAAGACATAAATAAATGAAAAGACATTCTGAGTTCATGGATTGGAAGACTTAGCATTGTTAAAAAGACAATGTTACCCAATTAGATCTACAGAATCAATGAAATCTCTATCAAAATTGTGTCTATCAAAATTGTGTCTTGTGGGGCACCTGGATAGTTCAGTCGGTTGAGTGCCCGACTTTAGCTCAGGTCATGATCTCACAGTTCATGAGTTTGAGCCCCACATGGGGCTCGTTGCTGTCAGTGCAAAGCTGGCTTCAGATCCTCTGTCCCCCTCCACTCCCCTCCCTGTCTCTCTGCCCCTCCCCCACTCATGCTTGCTCTCTCTATATATATCTCTCTCAAAAAATAAACATTTTAAAAAGATAATGTTGTGTTTTGCATAAATAGAAAAATCCATCCTAATATTTATGTGGAATCTCAATTTATGTGTTCTTAAAAAAAGAACGATATTGGAGGGTTCACATTTCCTGATTTCAAAACTTACTACAAATATAAATATAGAGTGTTCAAAACAATGTTGTGCTGGCATAAGGACAGATGTATAGACAAATAGAATAAAATAACCCTGAAATAAACTTTCGTACATATGGTCAAATGATCTTCAACAACGGTGTCAAGACCACTCAATGAGAAAAGGCATTTTATTCAACAAATGGTGCTGGAAATTCTAAAATGAGCAAAAGTCTTAATTAGTCATTTCTCCAAAAAATATATGTCAGTGACAAATAAGCCCAGGAAGATGATGATAAACTCTACTAGTTACTAAGGAAATGCAAATCAAACCCACAGTGAGAGGATCCAGAATGTATAAAGAATTCCTAATCCAACAACCCAGAAACCAAACAACCCAAGTTCAAAAATGGGCAACAAGGAGCACCTGGCTGGCCCAGTTGGTATAGCATGTAACTCTTGGTCTTGGGGCTGTAAATTTAAGCCCCATGTTGGGTGTAGAGATTATTTTTAAAATAAAATAAAACCTTTTTTAAAGAGGGCATCAAAAGGATATACAAGGGGGGTCAATAAGCTCACGAAAAGATGTTCATCATTAGTCGCAGGAGAAATGCAATTCAAAACCACAGTGAGATACCACTTCACACCCATTAGAATGGCTGTTATTAAAGCAAAACAAGACAAAAGCAAAAAATAAAAAGTGTTGGCAAGGATGTTGAGAGATTGGAACTTTTGTGCATTCCTGGTGGCAATACAAAGCAGTGCAGCTATCACGGTAAACAGTTTGGCAGTTTCTCAAAAAATTAAACATAGAATTACTGTATGGTCCAACAATTCCACTTCTAGGTATCTACTCAAAAGAACTGAAGGCAGGGACTCAAAAGATACTTGTACCCTGATGTTTTTAAGATTATTTTTTTAAGACTTTATTTTTAAGTAATCTCTACACCCAACTTGAGGCTCAAGCTTACAACCCCGAGATCAAGAATTGCATGCTCGGGGCGCCTGGGTGGCGCAGTCGGTTAAGCGTCCGACTTCAGCCAGGTCACGATCTCGCGGTCCGTGAGTTCGAGCCCCGCGTCGGGCTCTGGGCTGATGGCTCGGAGCCTGGAGCCTGTTTCCGATTCTGTGTCTCCCTCTCTCTCTGCCCCTCCCCCGTTCGTGCTCTGTCTCTCTCTGTCCCAAAAATAAATAAACGTTGAAGAATTGCATGCTCTACCAACTGAGCCAGCCAGGCGCCCCTTAGTAGTATTATCGATAACAGTCAAACAGCGGAAACAACCCAACTGCCCGTCAACTGACAAAGATGTTTCTAAATGTGTCATATACATAGAAGGAAATATTATTCAACCTTAAAAAGGAAGGACATTCTGACACGTGCTACATCATGGATGAACCTTGACAACACAGAACAAGCCAGACACAAAAGGACAAATGTTATGTGAGTCCACTTACATGAGGTACTTAGAATAGTCAAATTCATAGCAAAAGAAAGTGGAATAGTGGTTACCAGGGGCTGGAGGGAGATGAGAATGGGGAATTATTGTTTAATGGGTACAGAGTTTCTATTTGGCATGATGAGAAAGTTCTGGAACTGTATAGTGGTAATCGTTGCACAACATGATGAATGTGTCACTGAATTGTATACTCTAAGGTGGTTGAAATGGTAAATTTTATGTTATGTATATTTTACCACAATAAAATAAAATGAACACCCACGTGCCTTAGTCCTTTATTAATGGTATTCTAGCCCCCATATAAAATCTTAACAATCACCAATCATCATTGAGCCTATTCATGTGGTGGGAAATAAAGGAGATGAAAAATAAGATGAAACATAGAAAGATGGAGAGAGGCAATAATAAGGAAAAAAGAAAAACACATGTGACTAGGTTGTGTTGGCTGAAGAAAACCTTCTGCTACTTTGGAAAGTTTAAGGAAAAATGTGTTAAAAACTCAGGGTTTGTTTGTTTAATTTAATTTTAATTTAATTTAATCTTAATTTTTTAATTTTAATTTTGTTTTTTTTTTTAATTGTGAGAGAAGAAAGTCCTTTTATGTGCACTAATTCATTCCTTCCCTCTCTCCAATCCACAACTTATGAAATATTTAATGGTCATTTACTACTCATACTACTTACATAAGAACTGCTAGGGGTCTCAAATGTTCATTGGCTGATGAATGGATAAAGAAGACATGGTAAATATATGTACAATGGAATATTACTCGGTGATCAAAAAAAATGAAATCTTGCCATTTGCAACAACGTGGATAGAACTGGAGGGTATTATGCTAAGTGAAATAAGTCAGTCAGAGAAAGAGAAACATCATATGACTTCACTCATATGTGGAATTTAAGAAACAAAACAGATGAACATAGTGGAAGGGAAGGAAAAATAAGATAAAAAGAGAGAGACAGGAAAACCATAAGAGACTCTTAAATGCAGAGTTGAAACTGAGGGTTGCTGGAGGGGAGGTGGGTGAGGGGATGGGCTAAATGGGTGATGGGCATTAAGGAGGGCACTTGTTGGGATGAGCTCTGGGTGTCATATGTTAAGTGATGAATCACTAAATTCTACTCCTGAAATCATTATTATACTATATTTTAACTAACTTGGATTTAAATAAAATTTAAAAATTAAATTAAAAAAAAAAGAACTCTGAGGTGTCTGAGAGTTTACTCTACTTAGAAGCTGGTAAGTTAGTCTGCTAGTATTCCATGGATGCTGGCAAAAGACACACAACTCCTAGGTCACAGACAAAAATAAATAAATAAATAAATATATATATATATATATATATATATATATATATATATTGCTCCCTACATAGCAAACGGTATGAGCATCAGCATATTGTCATGAGTTCTTGCCCCCAAGTACCATGGGGTGGATGCAAATGAGCCCAGACGGGTACCTGCACACACAGCAAGTTCAGTTATAATACAGAAGAGAACCCTGAGCTTAGGGTATCTTTTATACTGAGCAGTAGGCTGCCTGCCCTTTGCCCCACAGGGAGACACTGCCTCTATCATCCAAGGATATTTACTATGAAAGTATTCTTGAAAAGACATAGAGCAGTCAATACTTCTGCAGGCAAGGTCTGCAGGAACTCAAGAGATCCATGGAGAACTGTTTCCCCATATATTCACCCCTCATTTCTACACCATCTTGGTTTCTGGTCAGTTTTCCCAAAAGTATGCCACTCAGTCATCCTCTACAATTTATCTGACCAACAGAGGCTGGGTCCAAACCCATTCAATGTTTCTCATGTGGCATTTAGTTAAGGCTAATGCCTTTAGGACTCTAGGCAGCAGGACGTGGCCAGTGCCGACCTCAACCATGCCCCTCAGGGTCCTGGATCCAATGAGGCTGAACGAATCCCATAGACCATCACTTGGATAGAAATCCAAGTGGCTTTCTCTTTAACTTACCACATTGATCTTTTAACTTGGCCCAATACATGAATCCACGTACAGAAGGAGGAAGTCTAGGGTAATTCTATCCATGGTAACAATCTTGGCCAATATATTTAGGCTGGCTTTCAAGGACAAGGTCATATCAGTATTCACTCCAGCTAAAATCAGGGGCAGATTCCATGCCACCTCCTCTAATTGGACATTTTCCGTCACAGGAAGAACTGGTGGTGGGGTACATATAAATAAATAACAAGCCAATTATCCCTCCAGGACACTCCCTTGAGAACCAAGGTATAGCTGTTTTGGGAGAGATCTTCACAGTTGTGTGAGGGCTACATGATCTCCTGATGGTATTTCCTTAAATATTGCAAAGTCTCCTATGGCCACCTTTAGAGGTGAAGTCCCCATGTTATCATGAGAAAGGCAGATTAACACCTGACTTCAGGCTAGACGTACAATACTGAGAGTGTGCAATTGTTGGGGCCATTCAAATGAGCCCTACATCGTTGGGGCGTATGTGAAAAGTCTGGCGATGTCAAGGACGTGGTCCTGGGCAGCTCATCTGGGTCTCAGTTCAGTTTAAATAATTGAGTCCAGTCCTTATTTTTAGGACGAAACCTATCCTGTTTGTACATGACACCAGAAGAGCAGTATTCATTCACCCCACGGAATGATGGAACAATGACTACAGGAATGGGGAGTGGGGAAGGTACCCAGTGGTGCCAACAAGGGTTTTGCATGACAAGGTCCTCCTCTGTTGCTCCCAACAAATTTCTCAGTAAGGTTAAGGCAAAGGATGATCAATCATGGTCAGAGTCGTCTGGTGGCAGACCCAGCAGTCTTAAATTTAAGTAACTTGCAACAGGACAAAGAAGGTGCACCAGGACATGTTCCTCTGAGAGGCTCCACTGTCCCTCACTCCCCCTCAGGAGGTCTAAGGCGTCCCCTTCCCAGGAGCCAGGATTCTTGCTCTCCCTCTATCACCACAAAATTGGTGTGGTTCATTCTAGTACCTGTAACTTCACCTGGTGTTCAAATATTTCACTATTCACACCAAGACCATTCTTTGGAAGGGTCAAGTACACAAGGGACAAGGACACTTTTATAGAACGTATAAGAGCATTTGTGTTAGTCTGCCAGGGCTCCCGTAACACAATACCACAGACTGCGTGGCTTATACAACAGCCATTTATTTTCTCCCAGTTCTGGAAGCTGAGAAGTCCAAGCTCAAGGTGCCAAGAGTGTTTTCCAGTGAGGCCTCTCTTTCCAACTTCCAAACAGCTGCCATTTCAATGTGTCTCTACGTGGCCTTTCCTCTGCACTTGTGCAGAGACAGACCCCTGGTGTCACTTCCTCTTCTTATACGGACACCAGGGCTAATGGATTAGGGCTCACCTTATGGCCTCATTTAACATTAATTACTTCTGTAAAGGCCGTAGCTAAAAATACAGTCACATCGAGGGTTAGGGCTTCACCATATGAACTGGGAGGTAGGGGGACACGATTCAGTCCATAACAACAGTTACCCCCCCCCCCAACCTTGGCTTGTGTGGGCCACTGTAGAAAGAATTGGTAAGTGGCGTATACTCAGTCATGTGATCATTATCTTTATCATCTAGGGCCATGCTAAGCCAACAAGAGAATTCAAGTGGCTGAAAGAGAGTATTATGTCTGTATAAGGTCTTCCTTTTGGCTCGGCTGCCCCCAGAAAGCATACCACCAGGCCAGCCTCGAACTGCCAATAGGTGAAAGAAAGGAACATAATGCTCAATTATCATAAGGAAAGTAACCAAAAAAATTTTTAAGTTTATTTATTTATTTTGAGAGACAGTACATGTGTGAGCAGGTGAGGGGCAGAGACAAGAGGGGAGAGAGAATCCCAGCACAGAGCCCGACGCGGGGCTCAGTCCCACAACCATGAGATCATAACCTGAGCCAAAAACAAGAGTCAGATGCATAACTGACTGAGCCACCCAGGAACCCCTTTCAAATAGGTCTATATAACTATTGGGAGACAATTCCCCAGGGGGTCTCTCTGAACACCGTGAGCAAAGGCACTGGCTCTCTTTGTTCTGGACTCTTTTTCCCGGAATGTCTGTCTAGCATACAGCCTTGGAGAATGAAGATAATGTCTCCCTCCGGCGCAAAGAACAGCTGTGTTAACTTTCCAGTATAATCATGTTTCTCTCTAGGGCAAATATCAGGCAGTCTCATTGCCCATTACTAAAGATTTGGGCTCCTTGAACTTGGGGTTCTTTTCACGTATGCAACCCATTGCATGTGTAGGGTTCACATGCCCCTCATCACATTACTCTGTGGAATCGGACCCAAGAACCCTGACGACCCTGAGCAGCAAAGCCCTCCGTCTCTGGGACCCACGAGTCTCATGCCCTCTGCCAGCATCACTAAAATGGTAGCAGGCTAAGTCTCCAGTTTGCAAGTAGGATAAACCCTCCACGGTTCTTGATGATCGCCCCCCACTTCTTTTGTCCTGATCATTACCCAGGAAGCAGCCGAGGAGAAGACAACTCCTACCCGGGGACTCTGCCAAATTCAGCCACCAAACTGTCTCACTAAGGGGTGTGGACCAGGAAAGGGGGAGAGAGTAGAGTCAGAACCTTTTTCTGTCAATTCTTTCTCCTGTCAAATTTCGGGGAGGCTGTTTCAATGCTCAGCAACACAGGATGCCTGTGAGTAGTAGAAAATACAGAAGGTCCATCAAATGCTTGACTAGCAGCACACCGTTGAGCACCTTTGGCAATAAAAGGCTCGCCATTGTCCAGATGCAAATGGTCCAGAAAGCCAAACACTGGGCATGCATCAGTTTCACAGGCCACAATGCTCTGGCAGGGGTTGCTGACCGAACTGGAACAACAACAGCACAACCTTAAAAAGGATCAACGGCAGTGAGCCCTGACCAGGGTCAAGGGTCCCATTTAGCCTACCTGCCCGGCTGCCTGGAGCCGTCAAGGGCAAATGTCCCCCAGGATGTGGTCTCCCACTTTGTGAGGGGAGGAAGGCGGCGTGGCTGAAGGGTGGAAGGCTGAAGTGTCGTCCTGGAGAAGTTTCAGCAAGGCTGACAGGGAGTCCTAGAGACACAGTCACCTGTCAGAGGCACCCCAGGAAGGGAATCCATGGTGTGCTCAGCCATGGGCCGAAAACAGCCGTGGCGGCGTGTCTTCCGTGTGAACGTAGGCATGGATGGATATCAGAGTGCGTCACGCAAAGTCGTATCCAAACACGCTCTCTGCAAGAAGAAAGCCTAAGAGGTGCATTTTAGAGCCACCACCACCAGTTATGGTTATCGAGAAAATATTCCATAATAAACCACACTGTAAGGGAAGCGGGGACTAAGTAAGACTCTGAAATAGAAAAATGGAATAGCAAAACTACCGACGCCTATCAGTATAATAGGAGCATTGTGAATACGTAATAGGAAAAGAACTAGACAGAGGGTCATATATAGTGTCAATCTGTACTACATAAATACTTGAACTTTAAGTAGATTCCATGAGGAACTAAAAACCATGTTTAAAGCTCCAGAGAGAAAGGCATTGTAGTATATATACAAGTTTTTTCATTGTGATAGAACACATTTCTCTTTTCTTGGTAACCACAAACAGCCTGAAGGCTTTCTTTCTTTCTTTCTTTCTTTTTAAGTTTATTTATCATTTATTTTGAGAGAGAGAGAAAGTGCATGGGCATGTGCGGTGCGGGGGGAAGGGCAGAGAGAGAGGAGAGAGAGAGAATCCCACGCAGGCTGTGTGCTATCAGCACAAAGCCGGGAGCCAGACGCAGGGCTCAATCTCATGAGCCGATGAGATCATGACCTGAGCCCAAATCGAGCTGGAAGCTTAACCAACTGAGCCACCCAGGCGTCTCAGCCTGAGGCATTTCTTTTGGTCTTTTCTATTTATGGGACTCAGACAAGTAAGGAAACAGCCTCTCTCTTCTCGCAGCCCAGCTGGAAAAGGTCTTCCTTGGGCTGCCTGGGACCAGGATGTGGTGGAGGGAGAAAAGGGGAGCACGGGGTGCTGCAGGCCCAGAGAGCACAGGCACATCATAATATCACGTGCCCACCTACATGTCAGTTCTTTTAAAGACCTATTGAGATATAACACACATATCCTAAAATTCGCCCATGTGAAGTATACAAATCAATGATTTTCAGTGTACTCTCAGAGCCGGACAACTATCACCGTGATCTGAACTTAGGGTAATCACATCACCCCAAATATTGAAACCCGTTAGCAGTCATTCCTCCAACTGCCCCCACAACCCCCAGCCCTAGGAAACCACTAATGTACTTTCCATCCTCTAGATTTGTCTATTCCGAGCATTCCACGTAAACGGAATCATAGTGGTCTTTTGTGCCTGACTTCTTTCATCTGACACAATGTTTTCACGGTTCATCCATGGGGTGGCGTGCATCAACATGTTGTTCTGTTTTATAGCCCAAAAACATCCCATTGGATACTGTATTTGGACACACCACATTTTGTTTGTCCATTCATGAATTAGTGGACATCTGGGTCGCTTTCATGTTTGGGCTATTACGAATAATGCCGCTATGAACACTTATGTTCTGGTTTATATGCTTTGAATTTTCTTGGGCACATACTTAGGAGTGGAATTGTTGGCTCATATGACAACTCTTGTGTTTAACGTTTTGAGGAACCACCAAACTGATTTAATTTCCACACCACCTGCACTGCACCAGGTCACATACCCACCAGCAGTATACCAGGGTTCCAGTTTTCCCATATCTTTGCTAACATTTGGTATTGTTGTCTTTTTGATTATAGTCATCCTTCTGGGTTTGAAGTGGTATTTCTCTGTGGTTTCAATTTGCATCTTCCTAATGGTTAACGATGTTGGGCATATTGTCACGTGCCTTTTGGCCAGTTGCATATCTCCTTTGGAGAAATCTCTTTCCAAATCCTTTGCCCATTTAATTGGGTTACCTGTCCTTTTGTTGTTGACTTCTAAGAATTCTTTATATATTTTGGATACCCGTTTCTTATCAGACATGTGATCTCTGAGTAATTTTCTCCCATCCTGTGAGTTGTCTTTTCACTTTCCTGATATATCATTTGCAGCACAAAAAGTTTAAGTTTTGATATAGTCAAATGTATTTTTTCTTCGGTTCCTTACGCTTTTTGGTGTCATGGCTACACAACTAATTCAAGATCACAAAAATTTATTCATGCTTTCTTTGGAAAATGTCATCATTTTAACTCTTACACTCAGGTCTGTGATCTGTTTCGAATTAATTTTGTATATGATATGAGGAAGGGATTTGATTTCATTCTTTTGCGTGTGGATATCCACCTCTTCCAGCATCACTTGTGGAAAAGATTATTTTTACCCCATTGAACTACATGGCAATTTTAAGCAAAAAAACTGGTTCCGTTTCTGTGTGACCACGGTCTGAGGGGAGGGCAATCAGGCTCATTAATTCAGTCTCCTCACATTCCAGAATTCCTGGTACGCGGTATTTTGTGGGATAAGCCTCCTCCAAACACATTTGTTAACTAAACAAATACAAGAACCACACTTAACCTTGCCGAACTACCTAAGAACTTGAACCACTTCTGTTTGCTATAAATACACAGTGCTGTGAAGGAGACTGCTGGTCTCTATTGAAACTCGATCCCAAAGTATTTGTCTGGGAAGCTGGGGGACTGATTTTCCTGTTTCACCCATGACCTCTCCCAATAAATGCATTTATTAATTTCCATGAATTGTTGTGGCCTGTGGGAGGTGTGTAGCTGCCGACAGTTGTGTGGCTAGAAAATGCCGGCTGCCAGCTGAAGGCCACAAAGACTATTCAATCGCTCCTTCCCAGTTTCATCAATGCCAGGGTTCCTATGAGTTTATGGCACTGCTTGGCCTTCTATCTTACCGCAGAGAGAAGAATGGAGACCTGTAAGGATTCCAGGCCAATCCTACAGCAGCAGGGTGAGAACATCAAATTGGACCAACTCAAGCAAGCTACTTGGCACACGGAAGTCACTCAAAACATATTGGTAGAGAACATGAGAGATTTAATGCAAAGCCCGACAACTGTTCCATGGGGCTCCAGAAAAAATGGCCATGGAAGAGGTCTGGAAAGAGCTCAGAATCAACCTCAAATGAAGGGTCATAATTATTTTAGGGAAGTCAGTCTCTAATTCAATCTGCACTGTTCTTTCAGGCTCCTGTTGCCCGTTCTAATTCTTGTACCACAGCTGGAGCCACAGATGTTCCAGGAAAATAACACTTGCACTGGAATCTTCTCAAATCCTGGGCAGGACCCACAGAAACATGGTTCGGCTTCCGCAGCCAGTCAGCACAGGGACACTGCCTTCTCCTCCCCCAGGAAGGGATGTGGAAAGGCTTATATCACAGGATCCTGACTCTGGAAGAGCACTTACAGACTCATGACACTCTCTTTTTTTGTTTTAATTTTGTTAATGTTTATTTATTTTTGAGAGACAGAGAGAGACAGAGCGTGAGCAGGGGAGGGGCAGACAGACTCCGAAGCAGCCTCCAGCTACAAGCTGTCAGCACACAGCCCAACGCAGGGCTCGAACTCACAAGCCATGAGATCGTGACCTGAGCCAAAGTTGGATGCTTAACCGACTGAGCCACCCAGGCGCCCCAAGACTCATGACACTCTCTTAAGCCCAGAGAATTAAGGCATTTGGCCTGTGTCATGCAGGGAATTGAGGTTGACGGACATATAGCTGTTTGGGGCATGTTAACATTCTGAGTCAAAATCACTGATGTAAAATCGTTTTTCGTTCAAAATCTGATGCTTCAAACATGTCACTGTTTCACCCAAATTTTCAAGCTAAGGTTCTGATCATTGACATCAACTCTTAGGTAAGGGTGGGGGGCAGTTACTACAGTGTCAAAGAAAGCAAACCTAAATAGAATCCCCCTACCACCTCGTCGGGATACAAAAGACATCCTCTATCTAGTACCTTTTTCTCTGCATTAAATGCATCACAATGAGAGGTCAGTTGACCTTTTTTCCTTGGATTATTTCGACATTGTTCCGAGATCCTCCAGTGTGCACTTCACAGAGCCCAGGTGCCGGGCCACCGTTGAACACGGGTCCCCAGACCCTACTGTCAAGTTCGGCAATTATTTTCTCTCTCTCTGCAGCTGCGTTCCGAAGACGGCTTTTGTGGACCACCAGGAATTTCCTGTGATAGAATATCAGAAAGCTACTGGTGACTCGGAGGAGGTGACTTCACAGGGCAAAAGTTCCCTTTCTACAATAAACATTCTCAGTGTGGCCATGTCGGAGACTTCCTACACAGACCCCACACCTACGAGCCACTTGTCATCTTGACACCAAATAAGTCGAGAAAGAAACAGAAGCGTTTGTGAGGGATTCTCTGTTGTTAAAGTGAACTCGCCTACAGGTTCCTAGCGTACGGGCCTCATCATAAAAACCAGTGAAGAAGCAGCTCACCGAGAGAGGACTGTAAGAGAACTTAGGAGTTTTACAGAGCAAACAGGCAAGCCAGTTCGAGGGGGGAGGCCTGTCAAGTGACTCGAAGGCCCCTTAGCATCTTGAGGGGGGAGGAGCAGGCCGCCTCCCTGGCCCGCTGACCAGCCTCGTGCCCCACGGGAGGCCTGGGAGCAGCAGGGACAACCCGTGCCATATTCCAGGAAGCTTTGCCTCTCCAGCAGCCGCTGCAAAAGACCCCTTCAGATGAAAGCTACTCAAGACAAAAGCCAGAACCGCTCTCTGGTCAGCAGCAGAGCTGGTGCATACCTAAGACCTGTCTGACCTTCTACGTATCCGGGGCGAGAGTGGTCCGAGGGAAGGGGGCGGCCAGACACGCACCGCCAACGGGAGGCGACACTGCTGGCCAAACGTCCTTGACATTTTCTCCTCTATCTCTCAAATACTGCGCCGTACTCCCTAAGTTAGCGTAGGATGGTGGGCTCTCACCCACAAAATCTTATTCTTGGAAGCCGTCAGTACTATCCCTTGTAAATGAGAAAAACTGGCTTGTTAGCTTGGTAGAGGATGAATCCATCAAAAGCCGGAGCGGAGGGGGGGGGGGTGCCTGGGTGGCTCAGTCGGTTGGGCGTCCGACTTCGGCTCAGGTCATGAAATCGCGGTTCGTGAGTTCGAGCCCCACGTTGGGTTCTGTGCTGACAGCTCGGAGCCTGGAGCCACTGTTCGATTCTGTGTCTCCCTCTCTCTCCACCCCTGCCCAGCTCACGCTGTCTCTCTCTCTCAAAAATAAACATTTAAAAACTTAAAAAAAAAAAAAGCTGAAGGTGAGCCTCCACCCTTTGAAGGACCTTCTATAATAATCTGTATTCTCAGCAAGGGCTCTGGCCCTCACACTTGGCTGCCTCCGCCTAGTTTATAGGGTTGACTTCCCACTCTCGCTCGTTTCCATTGGTTAATATTTCTCGTTCATACTTGGAGGAGGTTGGTGTGTTCGTAGGCATGCACGCAGGACACTGGGGGGGCCGGGGCCTCACAGGGCTTTCTGGAAAAGGGTGAGCAGGCAGCCAGCCTCACACACCTCCTCCAACCCCTGTCCCGGGCATCGCCAAAGCCCTATCTCCCCCCAGGGGTCGAAAAGAAAAAGCCTGGTCCAACCCCTTTATCTTCATGGGGCTGGATTAACCCGTTCTCCTAAAGGTTTCCAAGTCAAAGAGCTTCATCCATTTCTTTCTTTTTTCCCTTTCTGTATGAATTGGAATCACAGGCAGGACTTCATACGCCTCTCACACTTTTTCTGAGTTTGCCTGTGGTATCACGTCCACTGCCTCCCTGTGAGGATTTGACAGGGGCTGCCTTCTAGACCACGGTGAGAGCGACCAGGCTCCCGCCCCCCCTGCTGCCATGCCTGGGCATCCTGGTCAAGCCCAACATTGTGTGCAGGGGGCACGTCTGCCTGGAGATGATGATTCTGGGGACATGGTCTAGGAAAAGGAACCTTGCGTGACAGGACTCGACTCCATCTGTACCCAAAGGGCAGCTGAGATCTTCAGAGGCATCCACGAGCCATCCCTCCATGCAGTAACCGGCCCAGGCACCACTGTCTCTGGGGAGGGAACAAAGCTCATATTGTAAAGTTTGGGGAACAGGGTGGAGACACACACCAGTCTCCCCACTTCTCGGAAGCCACTTAGGCCACCCTCAGTGGCCACTTTGTCCTGAAACACAGGCTACTGCCGGTTCCACAGAGGCTCCACTCCTGAGCTGCCCCTCCGTTTCTTACTGCTGTTTGTCCTTTCCCAGGATGCCTGGCTTCAGCCTTGACTTTCATCCATCGTTTAGCTTCCTCCTGGCCCATCTCCTAACCCATGGCTGAACCAGTGAAAATTAACATTTACAAACACATTTGTTTAGGTACAATAAACTGGCATGACTTCTCCTCTATAGAATATTCAGGAAGGATACATACAATGGGACCCGGACAGAGACCCAGGCCTGGAGGACTGGATGAGGAACCAGGAGGGATGTAATCTAGATCCCGTGAAGACGGCCCCTCCCCCCGTAACAGAGGACCAGGTGCATCGTCTCCCCAGGCCTCCGCTGGCTTCCTCATTTATACACTAACAGTATCTCATCAGAGGGCCTCTGAGGCCTCGGGCTCTAAAGTTTCAGGTTTCTGAGATGGTTTCTGAGCACTTACCCAGGACCAGGTATAAAACAGCCCATGAAATTAGCATAATGGAAAAGGCAGAGGCTAAACAAAAAATTATAAACAAGAAACTGACAAGTGTCTAAATTACTACAGAAGAAAACGGAAAGTCCGGGTATTGGGACGGCACAAATTTTTGCATCTGCCCAGTAGCACTCACTTGATTAAGGAAATGGCATGAATGAACATGTGAAGGAAATGTACAGAAAATCGCAAGTTTCAGTGGGACATATGGAGGGCCTAATGATATCACCAGGACCACAGAACGTGAAGAACAAACGAAAAGCAAAGGAGCCCATTCAGGTTCTTACTTCCCATGCCCCGCAGGGCTCATTTATTCTCAACAAACTGAAGATCCCTCAAGGGCACGGTCACTTTATGGTGAAATCTATGGCTGGTATCTTTTAAAGGCGGGAGTTGTCAGCAAAAGAAACTGACCGTGGCTGATTCAAACCAAAAGACGCGCTCTGAATTGTTCAGAGTACCTGTGGAGGCTGAAGAACTGGGTTCAGAAAACGGACAGGCACAAAGGCAAGCCAGGCCGGAGGAGGCCAGGCAAAAACACGGCACAGAACCAGACCAAGGTGGATAATGAGCACATACCCTGGGGGTTCAGAGTACACACCCTGAAGGCAGGCTCTTCTGTTCACATCCTATCACCAACTAGCTATGCAACCTGGAGCAAATTGTTTAACGTCTCTGTGCCTCGATTCCTCATCCGTAAAATTCAACTAAAAAAAGATGCCATATTTCAACTAGTCTAAAATGCTGTCAATTGTAGAATGTACTGCTCTTTTATGAGCCACTAAGAGAAAACACTGCCAATTAAACTAGCACACAGGGCTTTCTCATCACTTCTAATTTGTTATATTCCATGAAAAGTCCTTATTAGATTTACTTAGACACAGGTTTTTATCCTGTCACTCTTATACATACATAAAAAGGAAAATACAATAAAAATAAACCAGGATACTTGTAGATCTTTCTCAGTTCAGAGCCCAACTCCCCTGAATGGCTTGTTGGGCTGGTCATTGTTGTCCACATGTGTCCACATGTTGGCTGCTAATCTCTGGGCCATCGGGGTCACTGGGCAGGATGTCTTCAAAGATAGCTCCACCATTTTTCTCCGGGACCTGCGGCAAGCCTCAGACACCCCTTCTCCAAGGTTCGGGGCTGCTGCTTTCTTGCCCTTAGCAGAAGCGTCTGGAGGTTTTCAGAACACAGACATAGTCCTTGCCAAATGGTCCTCCAGGAGTTTGTTTCCTGAATCTGTGGGTAATCTCTTATGCCACCTAAGACAACTAAGCGTGTGCAGTAAGGCAAGGATAATGACCACCAGCAGGCACGAACTGAACACCCACCTCCCTCAAGATGCCCCAGAAGCCGCGAGTGACAGCCATTCCTGTCGGCCCCCAGGAGACGGGTGTGAGGCTGTGTTCATTTACATTAAGAACTTACACCTAGGCCCAGACACTGTCAGCACTCAACGAGCATCAGCTCATTTTCTACGCTTAAGAAATACTTATAGCAGGGGCGCCTGGGTGGCTCAGTCAGTTGAGCATCCGACTTCGACTCAGGCCATGATCTCGTGGTTCATGAGTTCGAGCTCTGCATCGGGCTCTGTGTTGTCAACACAAAGCCTGCTTCAGATCTTCTGTTTCCCTCTCTCTCTGCTCCTCTCCAACGTAAGCTTCTCTCTCTCGAGCATTAAAACAAAAAAAAGTGTTTTTAAATAAAAAATACAGCAAATTGGGAGTGTGTCATAAAGGTGTACCTTTTTAAAAAAATGTTTATTTACTTGTCTTGAGAGAGAAAGAGGCAGAGAAAAACAACCCCAAGGGCTCGATCTCATGAACCGTGAGATCATGAGCTGAGCCAAAATCAAGAGCCAGATGCTTACTGGACTGAGCCACCAGGGGCCCCAAAAAGTGCACCTTTTTATCTCAGTTTTGTAGATTGAGCAGGGCACCTGGAAGACAAGGTTAAATGAGCTAAACTACTCTCCCACTTGCAAGCTTTCAGGAGAAATCTGTCAGGGGTGGCGACTATCAGAAGGGGAGGGGTAAGTGAAACAGGTTTTCTTTCGTTCGGCCAGATAGCCTGAGATCTGCTCTCCTCTGGACAATCAGTGTGTATGACCACTTAGCTGGGGTTCAGACCAGCTCAAAGGGTTGCTTCCAGCGAGGGAGGGGCTTTCCCTATGGTTCAGTGCAAGTGTCTAAATACGTTTGTTTTTTTTTTCTAATCTCTATTTAAACTTAGCTCGTTAGTATGTAGTGTACTTGGGAACCCAAAACAGCCTCATTGGTTTTCTTTTGTGTTCCAAGAAGACTTGGAACATTGAATTCTATTTCTGTCCATGCCACCCCATACAACTTTCTCACCCAGCTCTTGCTGGGGGTGGTGAGAGTGGGGGAGGATGGAGAAGCTTCTGGCTGTGGGGCAGCTGTCAAAGGAGGGTGTGGAACAAAGACCAGGGCACCCTCTCCCCCATTCTGACCATATGCTTAATCAGAGAGCAGGCAAGAAGAGACCTGGGGTGGGGGTGGGGGGGTCAGCTGGCTAATGGGCCAACAGGAAAAGCCTTTATTCCACAATTCATTTTTTGAAATATAGGACATTCTAACCCTTAAAAACTATCAGTCCCATTCCCCTGTATTTGCCTTTGGTACAATTTGGTGTTTCTAAGGGAAATATCTGAAGAATATTTTGAAATCTTGATGTGACAGGTCATTGGCTCCAGGGACCAGACTTCTGCTCTCTTTGGTTTTATCTATATGATGAGAATAAAGAGCATAGATCTAGGTGGCAGGCACACAGGAAAACTAAAGTAATTTTGGGCACTGGCCTTCTCTCTGCATTTGAAGGCCTCTGTGTCAGGCTTCTAGTGTTAGAACACCATTTCTAGCTCAGAATATGGCTTTGAGTGAAAAAGCATGAGTATTTTTTATGTTGGCAAATAACTGTCAAGTTGCACACTTAAAAGGCTGGGCCAACATACGGTCCCAACAACAGTGACAGAGAGAACCTAGCTCCACACATTATCACCAACACTGGATTCTTTGATGATTATTTCACATTGATAAGGTTATGGAGATTCCATACTTAGGAACTTCTTCTCTGAACTTCTCATTCCTCTATCACTCTGCTTCATCTATCCAAGGTCATGCACATCTTAAGAGATGAATACCCATGCCTACTGAAGGACACAAGCCGATAAACTCGATGCGATAGGGCAAGATTCTCCTGACTCTCCCAGGGCACTAAGGCCCAACACAAGCTGGGAACCTCCCTCCAGGAAGCCTGTTCCTACAATCTGGAAGCACAGAACACAAAAGTGCCTCAAGGAGAGCTACTTGGGTGTTCCGGCCCCCCTAAAAAGACTGGGCAGCTCTTGGTGTGTGAAGACTGTGTGGCCGGGACTGCTGGGCAAGCAGTCATCACAAGTTCTGTTTGGTCACTTAGCCCCACCTTAGAGTTCTCTGGAGCTGGTAAGCCTGAAGTCTCAATTTATAGATTTCTTTGTTTATTCTAAAGGAAAGAACCAGGAAGTTCATTTTTACCAGTGACCTTGACTAGATGTCTTTGATGATGAAGTTTGATGGGTTAAAGGTTCATCATCGTTTATTTATGTCATTATAAAATGACGCCATCCTCGTTTTTATGTTTTTTTCACATTTAATGACCGTACTTCTTGTCGTAAATTATACCACATGCACACACGCGCACACACACACACACACACACACACACACAATTTAAAGCAAAAGTTTTTCATTTTACCTTACTCATTTTTATTGTAGCCCCAACAAAATTGTACATTATTGTACAAATAATGTCTTATCATTTTCAAAGATTTGCCCGGACTTTTAGAACAATAATTGTTTTTAGTCTTTCTAAAAGGTTTTAGACTTTAACAGAGAAGTTTTAAACTATGTCCTCTCCACAGTCATTCATCAAATATAATGTGTATGTCATACTTAACATGTTTTGTATCATCTTTGTTTTCTCTTTGTTAACAGAGCAAAATGTTATTCCGATGTGGGGTGGGGGGGAGGTGGGGATTGCATAAACAAGTGGCGGTCTTAGTTCACCCTTTAGAAGCATAGGAAATATGAAGAAATGGGTCCCCCTAGTGTTCAGCATGTGCTACTGCAACATGCGAGAGCCATAACTTGTATCCGAACTTCTCAAACTTTAATGTGTACAAAAATTATCTGGGGATCTTATTAAATTATCTGGGGATCTTAAAATTATCTGGCAGATTCTTATTCAGAAAGTGAGGGGTGAGGACTGAGATTCTGCATTGCTAACAAGCTCCCAGGGGATGCCCATGGTGCTGGTTCATGGTATTTCAATGAGTTTGATAGTCGTGTAAATAGAATCAGAAAGTTGTAAATATATGTAAAGATCTTTTTACATGTTAAAAATTCAGAAGTCAAACTCATTTTCCCCTTTTCTACAAAAGGTTCTATGTTCATTGAAATGAACTGGCGTTGTTGAATTACTAGTTTCAGAACAGCCAATTGCCCTAAATGAAATTCCTTTAATTACCAACCCTTCCTTTTTTGTAACTACAGCATCTAGGAACATGTCTACTTACTCCTTTGCCCATGCCTTACTGTTAAAACAGTTCTAAAAGTAACATTCCCATGTTCTATTTTGTCTCCCCAGCAGCTGGCACTGGCTAAATTGTACCAGGTGCCCAGCCTAATTGTCTAGAGACAGAAATTCTCCAGGAGAGAGAGCAAAACGCAGGGGGCACAAAACGCGTGGCCTCTGGCCACAAAGCTGCAGGGAGGCCCAGCAAGCAGGGTTCACTATGAGATTCTGCCACGTAAGGAAAGAAGTCCGTGTTTTAGGCGCTGTCTTCCCTGAAGCAATCCACAGAATGTCTTTACAAACATGATGAGCGCGCGTGATTATTGGACCTTCATTCTGCTCAGCACTTGCTAAACGATCTGCATACCTCTTCTGTCGTTCTCAGCACCAGTCGTACTGAAGAAGGCAGTAATGCTCCTGCTGTTTGGCCGGGGAGGCTGCTGAGGCTTAGAGCTCTAATCGTTCTCCTGGGTAAGCAGCTGCTCTGGGACACACACCCAGGACCGCTTCATTCAAAACTCTCACTTTAAGCCACTTCGCTACCACATTTAATGCTAGCTTGACAGTGCACAACTTCCGGGCTTCTCTTCCTTAGACTGTTTGCAGCTGGATTTCAAATACGTGTGCATAGTGTATCACCTCAAAAAGCAAGAGTTTATCTATTCTGTATCCTTAAGATGCTAGCAGGGACTGTAAACGTCAGTTTTCCAAACTTGGGAAAGTCAGCGTCTATAGCTCTATAGTAAGAGACTTCAGTGAAAATCAACAGCCACTGTTGTCACCTTTAGTTTGCTCCCTGCCCTCCTCCTCCCCATTCTTTTTTATGGTCACCAACTCCAGGCAATGAAGAACTTGGGTTGGCCATGCCTAGACTGAGGTGCCAGCTCCTATAAAATTAAAGGTGAACCAGAGTATTGGGAGTAAGTCACTTACAGCATTTACTGCACTGTGATTTCAGTATTCATTCATTTAGCTGTCTGTTCCCTTCTACTGGTCTGTGTGTGCCTGCGGGGCAATGACTTTGCCTTTCTGATTTTAGTATTCCGGTGTTTAGCCTTGCATCTAGTGTGTGAGTACTTTATATTTGTTGAGTATATACATTAATGAATAATTAATGATTCAAATTAAGTCAGACCAAAATCAAAAGTAGAAATTCCCTGAGAAATGTTCACATTTGGCCACTAGGTGGCAGCCTTGCCTAATCTTAGACGGCTAAATTGCTCCGTGTGGTGTCTTGGTGTGTGTGGGTGGGTGGGTGGGTGTGTGTGTGTGTGTGTGTGTGTGTGTGTGTGATGTTGACAGTCTCCACTTGAAGAAAGAACAATTTAGAACCATTTAGAGCTATAAAGAGCCTCAGAGGTCATCGTTCCTTACTTCTGTGGATCCTTCACGACTATTTTTCAAAGTAGAAGGCCAACATCTCACTCTCAACAGCTACTACATACACAAAGCCAAGAGATGGCTAGGTAAACGAAGGAAAAGGCATGGACAATCCATTCATCTCAACATCTGAGAATGGACACCAGCTTCTTCTCCAACTTCAAACAATATCCAGCAGCATCTAATGCTTGCTTTGGAATTCTCCCTTTTCATTCTTCAGTCAATACAATGAAATTACAGAGATACTACAAATGACATTCACAAGTGAGAAACAGTAAATGTGCATTAGGATGACTCCCCCACCCCAATCCCCTCAGGAGTTAGTTTTGTTCTAGGCAATGTGACTCCAGGGGGAAACTAGGCTCAGCACCAGTACCACTGCATGGCAGCTGGGCTGTGCCCTAATTATTTCTCATCAGATGTGACTCCTAGCGGAAGGCAGAGCAAATAAATTCCTACCTCTCTCTCCCTTCAGTAACCTCTCGGTCTATGAACAGTAATCATGACCTATCTCCAGGGCAGCTCCTACCTGAGGAATTGTCCCCACCCGTATACTGGAGAGGCAATAAAAAGAGACCCACCTACCCCAAGAACTTTCCTGGACCAGAGTCATTCTTTACACTCAAGATAAACAACCTCCTACATTATAAATCTCTGGTCCTTGAGACCTATGGCCTTGTGTTATAAAATCATCTTTGAGTGGTGACTTGACGTTGACAGAATATTGGAGGCAGAGAAAAGAAAGACCCATAAGCTTCTGACTGATAGGAGAAGGCACTGCTAAGAAAAAGTTTTAAGACGTGTAGGAAGTACACAAGAAAAAGCATAGAATTCTTACACTTGAACAACCTGGCTGCAATTTTATGGCATGACACGTAGTATGTCTACTGCTATCATTTTATTTTAAACAAATTTTACACTGAAAAATGTCTTGATTTTAAAATATTTTAAAGTATGGGGTACCTGGCTGGCTCAGTCAGTAAAGCATGTGACTCTCGATCTCCAGGTCATGAGTTCAAGCCCCATGTTGGGCATAGAGATTACTTTAAAAATATATATATTCTTACACTTCCAGTAATAAAGGTATTTTTGCCACATGCAGAGCAAATTACTAAATCAGAAATGAATAAGAGACACTAATACCAACCTTATGGAAATAAAAAGGATTATAAGAGAACACTGTAAATAATAGCATGCCAACTAATTAGGTATTCTAGGTGAAATGGATGAACAGCTAGAAAGACATAAACTACCAAAATGGATTCAAAAAGAAGAGAAATTTTGAAAAGATGTCTAACAAGAGATTGAATTGACAATTTTTGAAAACTTCCCAATAAAGTAATTCATTAATTTAACTTAATAATTTAATTGAATTTAATTGAATTGAATTGAATTTAATTTAACAACTTCCCACAAAGGAAAGCACAGTATCAGATTACTTCACTAGTGAATTCTATCAAAAAGTTTTTTTAATGTTTATTTATTTATTTTTGAGAGAGAGAGAGAGAGAGAGAGAGAGGCAGAGAAAGAGGGAGAGGGAATCCCAATCAGGCTCTGCACTGTCAGTCACTGTGCCAACTGGGCCACCCAGCTTCCCCCTCTACCAAAGATTTAAAGAAGAATTAACATCAACTCTTCACAAACTCCTTAAAAACCAACAAAAAAACAAAAAACAAAACAGGAGAGAACACTTCCAAATCATTCTATTTGCCCAGTATTTTTTTTTTTAATTTTTTTTTTCAACGTTTATTTATTTTTGGGACAGAGAGAGACAGAGCATGAATGGGGGAGGGGCAGAGAGAGAGGGAGACACAGAATCAGAAACAGGCTCCGAGCCATCAGCCCAGAGCCTGACGCGGGGCTCGAACTCACGGAGTGCGAGATCGTGACCTGGCTGAAGTCGGACGCTTAACCGACTGCGCCACCCAGGCGCCCCTTGCCCAGTATTAATTACTAAACCAGATCAAGACATCAAACTAAAACTAAACCAGATCAAGACATCAAAAGACATCAAGACATCAAAAGAAAACATCAAATATTGGGGCGCCTGGGTGGCTCAGTCAGTTAAGCGTCTGCCTTCAGCTCAGGTCATGATCTCACGGTTAGTGGGTTCAAGCCCATCAGGCTCTGTGCTGACAGTGCAGACCCTGCTTCCAATCTTCTGTCTCCCTCTCTCTCTGCCCCTCCCCCACTTGCTCTCTCTCTGAAAAATAAGATCAACATTTTTTAAGTTTATTAAAAAGTTTTAAAAGAAAACATCAAATATAATTATATATGCAAAAATAATCAACAAAATACTAGCAAACCAAATTCAACAACATATAAAAATGATTATGTACCATGATCAAGTGGAATTTATCCCAGATACACAAGGTTTAGTATATCTGAAAATCAATCAAAGCAATACACCACCTTAATAGAATAAACTACAAAAACCACGTGATCATCTCAAAGACACAGAAAAGGCATTTGGCAAAATCCACCACCCATTCATGATAAAAGATGATAAATCCAACACCCATTCATGATAAAACACTCAATAAAATAGGAATAGAGGGGATTTCCTTACCCTGATAAAGCGCATGTATAAAAAACCCACAATCATTGTTAAAGGTGATAGACTAGATAGATTTTACTCAAAATCAAGAACAAGGCTGACTGAATCCACTACTACTGTTCAACGTTGTCTTGGAAGTTGTACCAAGGACAATTAGGGAAAGAAAAGAAAAGGGAAAAGAAAAGAGGGAGGAAAGGAAAGGAAAGGAAAGGAAAGGAAAGGAAAGGAAAGGAAAGAAAAAAAAGAAAGAAAAAAAGAAAGAAAAAAAGAAAGAAAGAAAGAAAGAAAGAAAGAAAAGAAAAGAAAAGGAAAGGAAAAAGAAAAGAGGAAAGAAGGGCGCCTGGGTGGCTCAGTCGGTTAAGCCTCTGACTTCAGCTCATGTCATGATCTTGCAATCCATGAGTTTGAGCCCCATCAGGCCCTGTGCTGACAGCTCAGAGCCTGGAGCCTGCTTTGGATTTGGTGTCTCCCTCTCTCTGTCCTTACCCTGCTCGTGCTCTGTCTCTCTCTGTCTCAAAAATAAATAAACATTAAAAAATTAAAAAAAAAAAAAGAAAGCATCCAATTTGTAAAGAGAAGGCAAACTATTCATAAAGGACACCTTTATGTTTTGAGTCAATAAACAAATATTAGCCCAAAATAAATCAAATGCCTAAATATAAAAACAAAAACTATAAAGCCCACAGAAGAAAACCTAGGAGTAAATCGTCACAATCTTGGATTAAGAAATCACTGGATATGACACCAAAATATGAACAATAATTGATACAACAATTGAAACAACAAATTGAGGGGCTCCTGGGTGGCTCAGTGAGTTAAGTGTCTGACTTCAGCTCAGGTCATGATCTCACAGTTTGTGAGTTTGAGCCCCGTGTCAGGCTCTGTGCTGACAGCTCAGAGCCTGGAACCTGCTTCGGATTCTGTGTCTCCGTCTCTCTCTGCCCCTCCCCTGCTTGTGCTCTCTCTCTCTGTGAATCTCTCTCTCTCTCTCTCAAAAATAAGCACTAAAAAAAAAGAAACAACAAATTGATGATTTGGACTTTAGAAAAATTTAAAACTTTTCTGCATGAAAGGACACTATCAAAAAGCTGAAAAGATACCCCACAGAATGAGAGAAAACATTTGCAAATCATATATCTAATCAAGTTTTGTATCTTCAGTATATAAAGAACTATTACAACTCAACAATTAAAAGACAAATAACCCAATTAAAAAATGGACAAAGCACATGAACAGATAGTCTTCCAAAGAAAGTACATAAGTGGCAAATAAGCCAATGAAGGTGATGATTATATCACTAGGTATTCGGGAAATGCAAATGAAAACCAAAATGAGATACTATGTCACACTCACGAGAAAGGCTACAGGAAAAAACAAACAGACAGACAAACAAAAACCAGTCAGTCTTGGCAAAGATGTGGAAAATTGGAACCCTGGTAAATGGCTGGTGGGAACATAAAGTGGTACAGCTAATGTGGACAAGTTTGGCAGTTCCCCAGAAAGTTAAATATAGAATTACCAGACGACCCGGTAATTCTACTCCTTGGTATATATACCCAAGAGAATTGAAAACAGATACTCAAACAAATCCTTGCACGTGAATGTTCAGAGAAGCACTGATCATGGTAGCCAAAAGGTGGAAATAGCCCAAATGGCCATCAACAGATGAATGGATAAATAAATTGTGCTACATACACACAATGGAATATTATTCAGCCACAAAGAGGACTGAGGTTCTCATATATGTTATGACATGGACGAACTTTGGAAACGTCATGCTAAGTGAAAGGAGCCAGACACAAAAGACCACAGACTGTATGACTCCATTTAAGTGACAAATCCAGAATAGATCATTCCATAATGGTAGAAAGCAGATTGGTGGTTGTCAGGGACAGGGGAGAATGGATAGTGACTGCTGAACGGGTACAGGTCTCCTTTTAGCATGATGAAAATGCTCTGGAACTCGACAGAGGTAGTAGTCACACAACATTGTACATGTCCTAAATTGCACTGAATTGTTTAAAGTCGTTAATTTTGTTATGTGAATTCACTTCAATGAAGAAAATTGCTGTGAGGATGAAAAGAAGAACATTTATTCTCTGTAATGTCCAACCCTTACCTTATTCCCTATGACCTTCCTTTGCTTCTTTGCTCCAACAAGAGTTCAAAAGGTCTTAGAGAGCTTTATAAATGCGATGCTTCCTTCCTTGGTGGCAGTGCAATGCCCACTGCTCCCTGTGCATGAAAGGATTGCTCTCTCTGCCTTAGTTCACACCTACTTGGATTTGGTCACTTCAGAAGCCTTCCATGACCTCCCTGATGAGATCAAATTCCCTTTTGATATGCTGTCATCATCACACATAATTCTCAATCCAGCAATTATTACCTTTATAATGTTCAATTCATTTGCATAAGTATCTCTGCCAATTAGACTGTAAAGTGCAGGAGGGCAAAGATTAGGTTGTTTTGTTTTGTTTTGTTTTGTTTTGTTGGAGAGAGGGCGCACACAAGCACAGCCTCTATCTGCAAGGGAGGGGCAGAAGAAGAGGGAGAGAGAATATATGTATTTTTTAATATTTATTTATTTTTGAGAGAGCCATGACAGAAAGCGAGTGGGTTAGGGGCAGAGAGAAAGGGAGACACAGAATCCGAAGCAGGCTCCAGGCTCTGAGCTGTCAGCACAGAGTCTGACACTGGGCTCGAACTCACGAACTATGAGATCATGACCTGAGCTGAAGTCAGATGCTCAACTGACTGAGCCACCCAGGCGCCCGGAGGGAGAGAGAGAATCTTAGGCAGGCTCCACGATCAGCATGAAGCCCTACAATGGGCTCAATCTCACAACCTTCAGATCATGACCTGAGCTGAAATCAAGAGTCAGACATTTAATCACCTGAGCCACCCAGATGCCCGACAAAGATTATGTTTTATTCATCATGGCATACCCAGGGTTCAGTACTGAGGAGGTACTCAATAAACAAGCATTTGAATGTTTAATAGAATAAATGAATATTTGAAAATTCTTTGCACAGCGCCTTGCATATATGAGGTTCTTTACATGTAAAAAACAACCATTTTGGGAAAGAGTTTCGTGGTTCCTCAAAAAGTTAAACAAAGAATTATCATATGATCCAATGATTCCACTTGTAGGTATAAACCCCTCAAAAAACTGAAAGTAGGGACTCAAGCAGATGCTCACACACTAATGTTCATAGCAGCATTATTCACAAGAGTCAAAAGGTGAAAACAGCTCAAATGTCCATCGTTATTTGAATGAATAAGCAAAGTGTTGTAGATCCGTAAGGTGGAATATTACTCTGCAATAAAAAAGAATGAAGCACTGATACATGCTGCAACATGGATGGACCTCAAAAAATATTATGTCAAGTGAAAGAAATGAGACACAAAAGATCACATCTTTATCATATACTGATGTGAAATTTTCAGAATGGGCAAATCTACAGAGACAGGAAGTAGATTGGTAATTGCCTTGGGATGGGGAGAGGAGAAAAGAATAGATACTGACTGCTAATGAGCATGGCTTCTTTTCGTGATTATGGGAAAGCCCTTTAATTAGACTGTGGTGATGGTTGAATAACTTTGTAAGTATATCAAAAACTATCACACGCTGAGAATCACTATTATATGTGAATTATCTCAATAAAGCTGTTTTTAAAAAAATAAAAATGTACTAGAAAAAGAAGAGCAAATTAAATCTAACATAGACAAAGAAAGGAAATAATAACAATAAGCAGAAATCAAGAAAATTAAAAACAAAAAATAGAGAAAATCAATGAAACTAAAAACTCGTTTTTTGAGATGATCAATAAACCTGATAAACCTTGGGGCACCTGGGTGGCTCAGTCGGTTAAGCAGCTGACTCTTGATTTCACATCAGGTCATCATCTCATGGTTTCCTGAGTTTGAGCCCTGCGTCAGGCACTGCACTGACAGCACAGAACCTTCTTGGGATTCTGTCTCTCCCTCTCTCTGCCCCTCCCTGCTCTCTCTCTTTCTCAAAATAAAACAAAAAAGAAAACTGATAAACCTCTAATCAGTCCAATCAAAAAAAAAAAAAAAAATGAAGGAACATGCAAATTACAATCAGGAACTAGGGAGAGATATCTCTATAGATCCTACAGAACTAAAAAGAATATTAAAGGTATATTAATAATTTCATACCCATAAATTTGACAATGTAGATGAATGACCAAATCCTTGAAATGTACAAATTACCAAAGTCTATTTAAAGAAAAATAAATAACCTTAATAGTCCTGTATCTATTAAAGAAATAAAATTTATAGTTAAAAATCTGGGGTGCCTGGGTGGCTCAGTCAATTGAACGTCCAACTCTTGATTTTGGCCCAGGTCATAATCTCGCAGTTTGTGAGTTCGAGCCCCACATCAGCCTCTGAGTGCAGAGCCTCCTCAGGATTCTGTCTCTCTCTCTCTCTCTCTCTCTCTCTGCCCCTCCCCCACTCAGTCCCTTTCAAAATAAATAAACTTTATAGTTAAAAACTTTATCACATAACTACAGACTCAGGTGGTTACACTGGCAAATTCTTTAAGATATTTAATAATATCAATTTTACACAGTCTTCCAGACAATAAAAGATTATTCTTCCCAATTCATTTTAAGAGACAGCATTATCCTGACACCAAAACCAGGAAACAAAAATAGTACCAGAAAAAATATTACAAATTGATATCCTTCATGGGCAAAGGTGAAATAAAATCCTAATAAAATATTAACAAGGGGCGCCTGGGTGGCGCAGTCGGTTAAGCGTCCGACTTCAGCCAGGACTTCAGCCAGGTCACGATCTCGCGGTCCGTGAGTTCGAGCCCCGCATCAGGCTTTGGGCTGATGGCTCAGAGCCTGGAGCCTGTTTCCGATTCTGTGTCTCCCTCTCTCTCTGCCCCTCCCCCGTTCATGCTCTGTCTCTCTCTGTCCCAAAAATAAATAAACGTTGAAAAAAAAAAATTAAAAAAAAATATATTAACAAATCTTGGGATTGCACGGTTAGTTCAACATTAGAAAATCAATGTACTTCATCATATCAAGAAACTAAAGAAAACAAATATACGATCATCTCAATAAATGTAGAAAAAGCATTTGACAAATTCAACTAATATTCATGACAAAAACTCTCAGCAAACTAAGGATTAAAAAGCAATTTTAAAAAAGCTTCCTCAAATTCAAAAAGGTTATGTACAAATAATATATAGCCTGCATCATCTTTAATAGTAAAAGACTAAATGCTCTCTAAGATCTGGAACAAGGCTAGGATGTGTGTTCTCACCACTTTCATTTGTCATCACATCTTCATACTGGAGGTCCTAGCTAGCGCAATAATACAAAACAAAGTAGGGTTGGGGCACCTGGGTGGCTCAGTCAGTTAAGTGGCCGACTTCAGCTCAGGTCATGATCTTGCGGTCCATGAGTTCGAGCCCCGCGTCGGGCTCTGTGCTGACAGCTCGGAGCCTGGAGTCTGCTTCTGTTTCTGTGTCTCCCTCTCTCTCTGCCCTTCCCCCATTCGTGCTCTGTCTCTCTCTGCCTTTCAAAAATGAATAAATGTTAAAAAAAAAATTTTTTTTTTTAAACAAAGCAGGGTTGCAGGGATGGGATACAAACCAGACAAGAAGAAATAAAGTTGTCACTATCTGCAGATGACATGATTGTCTACATAGAAAACAGCCCCCACACACACAACTACCAAAAAGCTACTAGAACTAATAGTTGAGTTTAGCTTGGTTGCAGAATAAAAGGTCAACATTTTACAGAATCAATTTTGTTAATATGTTTATTTAAAAATATTTTTTAATGTTTATTTATTTTTGAGACAATGCGAGAGACAGAGTGCAAGCAGCGAAGGGGCAGACGGAGGGAGACACAGAATCCAAAGCGGGATCCAGGCTCCAGGCTGTCAGCCCAGAGCCTGACCCGGGGCTCGAACTCACAAACAGTGAGATCATGACCTGAGCCAAAGTCAGACACTTAACCGACTGAGCCACTCAGGCGCCCCTATTTGTTTATTTTATTTTTTTATTTTTTTAAAACTATTTTTTTTTCAACGTTTATTTATTTTTGGGACAGAGAGAGACACAGCATGAACGGGGGAGGGGCAGAGAGAGAGGGAGACACAGAATCGGAAACAGGCTCCAGGCTCTGAGCCATCAGCCCAGAGCCTGACCCGGGGCTCGAACTCACAAACAGTGAGATTATGACCTGAGCCAAAGTCAGACACTTAACCGACTGAACCACTCAGGCGCCCTATTTATTTTTAATATATACAGTTAGAAATTGAAATTTTAAAGTGTCATCATTTATATTAACACCAAAAAAACCCCCATATATGACATAAATCTAATAAAATAGGTCCAAGATCTCTATGCTGAAAAATATAAAGATCTAAATAAAAGATCTAAATAATCAAGATCTAAGTAAAAGGAGAGGTGTACCATATATGTAGTTGGAAGTCTCAATAGTGTGAAGACGTCAAATCTCCTCAAACTTGTCTATAGAATGCAACACAAACCAAATAAAAATCCCAGCAGTTTGTTTTTAATAGAAACTGACAAGCTGATCCTAAAATTTAAAAGAAAATAAGAGAAGTTAGACTACCCAAAACAATTTTGGAAAGATAAAAGTTAGAAGACTTATACTACCTGATTTAAAGACTTACTGTAAAGGGTGCCTGGGTGGCTCAGTTGGTTAAGCGGCCAACTCTTGGTTTGGGCTCAGGTCATGATCTCATGTTTCATGAATTCGAACCCCACATCGGGCCCTGCACTGCCAGTACAGAGCCTGCTTGGGATTCTCTCTCCCTCTCTCTCTGCCTCTTCCCCCACTCGTACTCTCTTTCTCTCAAAATAAATAAATAAACTTAAAAAAATAAAGACTAAACAGTGTGGCGATTCATCAAAAAATTAAAAATAGATCTACCCTATGACCCAGCAATAGCACTGCTAGGAATTTACCCAAGTGATACAGGAGTACTGATGCATAGGAGCACTTGTACCCCGGTGTTTATAGCATCACTTTCAACAATAGCCAAATTATGGAAGGAGCCTAAATGTCCATCAATTGATGAATGGATAAAGAAGATGTGGTTTATATATACAATGGAATACTACTTGGCAATGAGAAAGAATGAAATCTGGCCATTTGTAGCAACGTGGATGGAACTGGAGAGCGTTATGCTAAATGAAATAAGTCAGGCAGAGAAAGACAGATACCATATGTTTTCACTATTATATGGATCCTGAGAAACTCAACAGAAGACCAGGGGGGAGGGGGACGGGGGAAAAAGTTACAGAGAGGGAAGGAGGCAAACCATAAGAGACTCTTAAATACTGAGAACAAACTGAGGGTTGATGGGAGGTGGAGGGGAGGGGAAAGTGGGTGATGGGCATTGTGGAGGGGCACTGGTTGGGATGAGCATTGGGTGTTATATGGAAACCGATTTGACAATAAATTTCATATAAATAAAATAATAAAATAAAGACTTACTGTAAGATGGGTCTAGTTATAAAGACCATGTATATTGATAGAATGATAGATACATAGATCAATGAAACAGAAGAGTCCAGAAATAGACTCATGCACATTTGACCAACTGATTTTTAAATTTTTTTTAATGTTTATTTATTTTTGAAGGAGACAGAGCATGAGCATGAGCAGGGGAGGGGCAGAGAGAGAGGGAGACACAGAATCCGAAGCAGGCTCCAGGCTCTGAGCTGTCAGCACAGAGCCCAACGTGGGGCTCGAACTCACAGACTGTGAGATCATCACCTGAGCTGAAGTCGGATGCCCAACCCACTGAGCCACCCAGGCATCCTTGATCAACTGATTTTTGCCAAAGGTGCAAAAATTATCTTTCAACAAATGATGCTAGAACAATAGAAAATCCATGTGCCGAAAAAAAAAGCTTTAATAACTTTGACCCATAACTCACACTCTAAACCAAAATTAACTTTATAAGTATCATAGAACTAAAAAGTAAAACCCAGAATTAAGAAAACTTTTGGGAAAAAAATAGGAAAAAAAAATCTTTGTAACCTTGGGTTAGGCAAAGGTATCTTAGATACAATACCAAAAGCATGATCCATTAAAGAAAAAAATTGATAAACTGCACTCTATCAAACTTAAAAGCTCTTCTTCAAAAGACATTGTTAAGAAAATGAAGACAAGTCCCCGACAGACAATATTTAAAAATACATACCTGATAAAGGACTAGTATGCAGTGTATATAAAAAAACACTCAAAAGACCATAAGAAAACAATCCAATTTAAAAATGTACAAAAATAGGAGCACCTGAGTGGCTCAGTCAGTTAAGCGTCCAACTCTTGATCTCAGCTCAGGTCATGATCACATGGCTGCTGAATTTGAGCTCCAAGTCAGGCTCTGCAGACAGCCACAGCCGCTTGGGATTCTGTCTCTCCCTCTCTCTCTGCCCCTCCCCTGCTCTCTTGCATGCGCGCGCGCTCTCTCTCTCTCACAAAATAAATAAACTTTTAAAAAAATGGACAAAAATAGGAAGATATTTCATCCGAGAAATGTGAATGGTACACAAGCACACGACAGTCAGTAGGGAAACCACAGTGAGATACCACCTCACAGCTATTACAATAGCTGAAATTGAAAAAGATGATTCACCAAGTGCTGGTAGGAATGAGAAGCATCTGGAATTCTCTTACACGTCTGATGGGAATGTCAAATGGCACACTCACTTCAGAAAACAGTTTCTACATGATGTTCACAATGTTCACATTTATCCACAAGAAAAAAAAGCATATATCTATACAAAGACCCACACGCCACTGTTCATCGCAGCTTTCCTTCTAATAGATAAACACTACAAACAATGCAGAGGCCTATCAATAGGTAGCTGAATAAATAAGCTGCTTGACGGAACACATACTCCACGATAAAAAAGAGTGAATTATGTATACACACGTTGACATGGACAAACCCCAAATCATCTATAATCATAGCGGCTTTATTAATAAAACTGGAAACAACCCGAATGCAAACAGATGAACAAACTGTGGCACGTCCATAAAATGGAACACTATTTGGCAATAAAAAGGAGAAAATGAGCCGTAGAAGCAGTCAGCATGATTAAGTCTTCCAAATGCATTGTGTTAAGTGAGGGAAGCTAGACTCAAAATGCTATAAACTGTATGATTCCATCTATAGGAAATTCTAGAAAAGGCAAGGCTACAGGGACAGAAATCAGATCACTGATTGCTAGGATCTGGGCGAACAGATGGACTACCAAAGAACAAGAGGCAACTGTAGAGGTGACAGAACGGTCTTGACTGTGGTGGTGGCGGCGGTAGGACTGTATGAAGTTGTTACAATTCAACTCTACACCCAAACACCTTTACTACATGCAAATCACACCTCAGTGAACCTGACCCTTTAAAAAAAGGAGATATCGCACACAGACAGTGCAGAGCCTGCTTGGGATTCTCTCTCTCCCTCTCCCTCTGCCCCTGCCCCACTTGCTCTGTCTCTCTCTCAAAATAAATAAATTAAAAAATAATAATATTTAATTAAATAAAAATAAAAAAGGAGATATCAATGCTTAGCCTTCACCAGGCCAAGGGAGCAGAGCCTCTTTGAAGAGGATGCAATCATGGAATGGGGTTGCAGTGGAAAGGGTTTGCCAAAGGATCAACAAACACGGGGGTTTCAGGGAAGAGGAGAAAGGCAAACCGTATGTACACAAGGCTGTGAACTTATAACACGAGAGATGCAACGATCATGACCCCACACATAAACAGCTCCTACTGACCTCTTCACTTAGGAAATAAGACTTCCTTTCTTGCAAAGGGATTTTACTTTAAATGTGGACTTACGAGAATTAGCAAGATCATGGCTACTTTTCTTTTTTTTTTTTTTTTTTTTCAACGTTTATTTATTTTTGGGACAGAGAGAGACAGAGCGTGAACGGGGGAGGGGCAGAGAGAGAGGGAGACACAGAATCGGAAACAGGTTCCAGGCTCTGAGCCATCAGCCCAGAGCCCGACGCGGGGCTCGAACTCACGGACCGCGAGATCGTGACCTGGCTGAAGTCGGACGCTTAACCGACTGCGCCACCCAGGCGCCCCTCATGGCTACTTTTCGATTGATTTGGAGCAGGGCACACCGTCCAGGCTCTTCAACCAAAGCACACACTGAAAGCTTAGGATTCACACGGGACAGTTTATACTAACCCGATTACCTTGTTGAAGGGCACACATCGGAGTGTATTTGCCCTTGCATACGTATTCTGCTCCACACCAACGGAAAACGTACTTCCGGTTTCCCCACACGTAAGATGGAAAATACACTGACCTCAGAGGGCAGTTGTGAGAATTTCTGGCTCTTGATCTAAGTTCATAGCAAGTTGTCAGAATAATTTTTGTACGGTCAGAAGAAATCA
This sequence comes from Lynx canadensis, assembly GCF_007474595.2. NCBI lineage: Eukaryota > Metazoa > Chordata > Mammalia > Carnivora > Felidae > Lynx > Lynx canadensis. The sequence continues at coordinate 76,689,005 of NC_044320.2, forward strand.
AGAAATATTAGGTTACCTTTTGGTTTCTTGTATCTTACAAATTTTAATGCTACTAATCTTAAGTTTGATGATGTTGCTTTTTTGAAATAATTACTTTCATTACTGAAAGTAAAATTAAAGGCTTTTAAAAGAGAATATAGGGGCATCTGGGTGGATCAATCAGTTAAGCGCCGACTTCAGCTCAGGTCATGATCTTGCGGTTTGTGACTTTGACCCCCATGTCAGGCTCTGTGCTGACAGTTTGGAGCCTGGAGCCTGCTTTGGATTCTGTGTCTCCCTCTCTTCCTCTACCCCTCCCCTGCTTGCACTCTCTCTCTCTCAAAATAAATAGATAATGGGGTACCTGGGTTGCTCAGTCGGTTAGGTGGACTTCAGCTCAGGTCAGGATCTCACGGTTCATGAGTTCAAGCCCTGCGTCCAGGTCTGTGCTGACAGCTCAGAGCCTGGAGCCTGCTTCAGATTCTGTGTCTCCCTCTCTCTCTGTCCCCCCCGCCCCAACCCCGCATTCACATTCTGTTCCTTTCTCTCAAAAATAAACATTAAGAAAAAATTTTTAATAAAAATAAATAAATAAAAGAGAATATAAAGTTTTGCTGCTCATATTAATGAATTTTAGCCCTGATACTTCCATTTAAATCTTTTACACAATATGGGGTGCCTGGAAGGCTCAGTCGGTTAAGCATCTGACTTGAGCTCAGGTCACGATCTCACGGCTCATGAGCCTGAGCCCCATGTCGGGCTCTGTGCTGCAGCTCAGAACCTGGAACCTGCTTCGGATTCTGTGTCTCTGTCTCTCTGACTCTTCCTTACTCACACTCTCTTTCTCTTTCTCTCTCTCTCTCTCTCTCTCTCTCTCTCTCTCTCTCTCTCTCTCTCAAAAATAAATAAACATTTAAAAAATTTTTAATTTTTTACACAGTACTTAAAACATATATACCCATATAAAGGAAATTTAAACTACTTTGATTTTTATAAATCTATCCTATAATATATACACAATAACCTTAATTGGTGAAAATGAAAACCATCATGAAAATGAAAAAATACATCTACTTACAAAAAAACAGAGGCTCCTGGGTGGCTTAGGCGGTTAAGTGTCCAACTCTTGATTTCAGCTCAAGTCATGATCCCATGATTTGTGGGATGGAGCCCCACATCAGGCTTTGCACTGACAGCACAGAGCCTGCTTAGAATTCTCTCTCTCTCTCTCTGCCCCTCCCCCTGCTTGCACTCTCTCCCCCCACCTCAAAAAAAAAAAAAAATACATACAGAAAAACAAAAAAAAGAGCATTACATAGTCAAAATCTTAAGTGATTAACTTTTATTTTCTTCCCTTTTTGTAGTTTCCAGATGTCCTATATATAGAGAGAGAGAATTTATAGGATCTGACAACATAGCCATTTAAATTTTTTCTCAATTTCCTAGATAGGTAAATGGCTTTTAGAAATTAAAAAAAAAATTTTTTTTAACATTTATTCATCTTTGAGAGACAGAGAAAGAGCGTGAGTGAGGGAGGAGCACAGAAAGAGGGAGACACAGAATCTGAAGCAGGCTCCAGGCTCTGAGCTGTCAGCACAGAGCCCAACACAGGGCTTGAACTCACTGACTGCAAGATCATGACCTGAGCTGAAGTCAGATGCTCAACCTACTGAGCCACCCAGGTGCCCCAATGGCTTTTATAAATTAATGGCAGAGCAAATCAGTGACTAAGTTACTGAAATTCAACTTAATCCTCCTGGTTCTGGGTCTAATTCCTACCATGCTCTCTCTTTAAAATGTACTTATTTGGGGTACCTGGGTGGCTCAGTTGGTTAAGCGTCTGACTTGGGCTCAGGTCATGATCTCACAGTTCGTGAGTTCGAGCCCCATGTCAGGCTCTGTGCTGACAGCTCAGAAACTGGAACCTGTTTCCGATTCTGTGTCTCCCTCTCTCTCTGCACCTTCCTCACTTGCACTGTCTTTCTCTCTCTCTAGCTCTCAAAAATAAATAAACATTAGAAAAATTAAAAAATTGGGGCGCCTGGGTGGCGCAGTCGGTTGAGCGTCCGACTTCAGCCAGGTCACGATCTCGCGGTCCGGGAGTTCGAGCCCCGCGTCAGGCTCTGGGCTGATGGCTCGGAGCCTGGAGCCTGTTTCCGATTCTGTGTCTCCCTCTCTCTCTGCCCCTCCCCCGTTCATGCTCTGTCTCTCTCTGTCCCAAAAATAAATAAATGTTGAAAAAAAAATTTTTTTTAATTAAAAAAAAATAAAAGAAAAATTAAAAAATAAATAAAACGTACTTTTTCAGCAGGTCCTGATACAAATAAGAAAGTGTAGCATGCTTCTCTTTTCATTAAAAAGACACTGATTATATATGAAAATTTTCAGGAGAAAAGCAACATCTATAGAATGGCTACCACAGACGGATGGTAAAAGAGGCTTAATTCACTAACACAGGCATTTATGTGCCAGGCATCGTGCTAACATTTTCTACAAGTAGTGACTTCTTCCAATCCTCATCATAATCATGTGTTAGGATCTATCACTATCCCCCATGGGAAACTGAGGCATGGAGAGGTTCAACAGTGATCACAAGGCCGCTACTGGGATCTGGGTCCAAGTAAACCACGGCTGGTGGCCCCCCAAACCGGCTCTCTGAGCCTGGTGCCTCTCCACAGATAACCTTCCTGAGTCCCCAAGCAGGAAGAGGGGGAATCCCCCCTTCACACCCAGGACAGCAGAACGCAGCGCTCAAGCTGCTGAAGGAGCCAGGACTGCGGTCCAGGTCTCCGACAGGGACTTCTGCCCCCACCATTGTATGTCTCTCCAGCAAAGTGTCTAGAGACACAGCCATTCAGGGACCTGTATGAACATTAGCACACTTTATTCCCAGACACTAAGTTGGGTCACTCTGCCCTGTATCTGACATTCTGTTTACTATTCCAGAGCCACTCCATTGTCCGATAAATAGAGTAACATTTAAAAAAGAAAATAGGGGCGCCTGGGCGACTCAGTCGGTTGAGCGACCGACTTCAGCTCAGGTCATGATCTCCAGGTCTATGGGTCGGAGCCCCGCATCAGGCTCTGTGCTGACAGCTCAGAGCTTAGAACCTGCTTCAGATTCTGTGTCTCCCTCTCTCTCTGTCCCTCCCCTGCTCACGCTCTCTCTCTTTCCCTCAAAAATAAATAAACATTAAATTTTTTTTTTAAAAAAAGAACTGCCTGTTTTATAAACAGAATGGACACTTTGGGGAACGTGCCTGTTTGGGCTGAGAATTATCTGCACAATTACAACACTAAGACCAGGATACAGCTGTTTGTGACTAAGCCCAGGTTCACTGAGTAAGTACTATCCAAGCATTACATCACCAGACATCTGTTTCCTGTTTTCAGTCTTCCTTCTATCATTCCATCCTGATTTCCCTTCACCTGTAGGCCACCTACGCGAGCCACAATTAAGCAAGTCTTGTCTCCTTTTCCGTCTTTAACTCAGGGTGACTTAGTCATTGTGCATGGAGGGGGTGGGGGAGATCCTAAGGGCCCTCAAAAGTGCATTCTGAGACTGGAGGGCTTTTCCCCGGGTAACCCATCTTTACATGACTAACTTCTCCCTCATTTCCAATTATGCACTTTTCCTGTGGAGGCAATACCAGCCCCTCCAAAAGGACAACTGTGAACTGAGTCACAAAAGAAAAACCTCCAGCAGCACAAAAAAGTCGAGGCACTAACTTACCTACAGCAATGTCCCCACACTCTGGTACACAAAAAAAAATGGTATCTTTTGGGTTTGTTTCCATACTTCGTGTCCGGATGCAGAACAGGATGTGTTTATATTTAAGGAAGTCTATGCAAATAGATGGAGGTCAAAGAAGCTTTCCTCAGCCCGAGGCAACATCTTTATCATCATGGCAATAGAGCTGAAAGAGACTTTAGAGGTCACTTTACACAACTCTTGGATTACACAGAGATTAAGTGTCACGCATTTCACACAGTTAAGAAAGGTAAAGTGACTCCTCCAATGACTCCTATTTCACATGGTTTAAGAATAAAAGCACAAAGGTTAAATACTGTAATGGAAAGTATTCAGAAAAAAGTGTCTTTGAAATACATTAGATGAAGGGCGCCTGGGTGGCTCAGTCGGTTAAGCGTTCGACTTTGGCTCAGGTCATGATCTCACGGTTTGTGGGTTCAAGCCCCATGTCGGGCTCCGCGCTGACAACTCAGAGCCTGGAGCCTGCTTCAGATTCTCTCTCTCTCCCTCTCTCTCTCTCTCTCTCTCTCTCTCTCTCTCTCTGTCTCTCGCTCTCTGCCCCTCCCTCACTAGTGCTCTGCCTCTCAAAAATAAATTTTAAAACTTTTTTTTAATAAAAAAGAAAAGAAATACATTAGATGTAATTAGCAAAGTCAAAACAGTGCAACAATCTATCCCTTTCTGATTAAAAAAAAAAAAAAAAAAAGGCACCGAACAGTGGTTTATAGTTCTCTCTGGGAACCAGGTCAGGGACAGGCAACAGTAAGACAATATGGGCTTTTACTTTTTACATTTCAATATTACATCATTTCAAAATAAGTATGAAGTACTTTTATAACGTTAGAAAGTTTTGAGGGGGTCTTTTCCTAGCAGTGATTTAAAAAAAAAAAAATGTATTCTACTCAACCCTTAGTGACTCACTGTAATCGTCAAAAAAACCCATTTTCCTTGTGCCTTGATATTTTTCTTTGCAACCTATCATCTCACTTCCTCCATACATGACATTCAAATACAACTGTTTAGATACCTAACATGGTAAGCGTAAGATGGCTTTATTGCCAAAATGTTCAGGAAAAGCAGGCACAGAGTACGAGGACTCCTTGGATGCTTCCTGGTGCTCTGTCAACACTCCGAAGACATTTGCTCACCCAGATTGATGAATTCACCAACTTTCTGACTTAATGTAAGTTACCGAACTCAGCATTCCGGAATGGTGAATGTACTAGTAAACAAAGAACTTAGAAGTTCTGCACTGTTTGTGCTGTCCATTACAGTCGGTTAACCTCGGAGTTCAAGTCTGGTCAATACCAAAACAGGGGTCAACCCCCTGCTGGTGGCCCAATGCATCCCACTCTTATTCACCCATCCTAAAGGAATTCTTTAGCTAAGAACATAAGCTACCAAGGTAAAGACTTCAGGCTCCCTTGCAGGAGAGAACTGTATCTAAGCTCTGGCCAATGGGATTTATGCGTAAGCTTTGTGTGGCAACTGCCAGGAATGTTTCTTAGGACAAGCTGGCTCTACTGCTCCCCGTTTGGATCATGAAGATGCACATCTCATTCTCGGGATAGGAGAGCTAAGCAGGGAGAAGCCATGGGCTTTGAGACTGGAACAGAGCCAGCAATCAGCCCTGCAGTGGTCTCAGCACTTCTGGGAAAAAAAATAAATAAATAAACATTATTTCCTTGAAGCCACCGTGATTTGCAGTTTCTATCAATGGGGCCAAAACTAATCCCAAAAACCCAACTGTCACTTGAAGTCTCTGAAAAATACAAACCATGTTTTTAAATTTTTGTCCTCTGAAATTCATAGGTGACTATCATAGAAGATGGTCCTAACAGTGATTTCTGTAAGTTCTGGGTTATTAAGGGTTTAATAACAAGCCAAACTATGTAATCCTGGATAAACATTTAAATCTTTTGGTGGGAGAGGAGCCAAGATGGCAGAACAGCATGGATGTTTTTTATGTGTCTCACACCCATGAAATCCAGCCAGACCAACACTGAACCATCCTACACACCTAGAAAACTGATCTGAGGATTAACACAACAATCCGCGCAATCTGAACCACAGAATTCAGCAGGTACGCAGCGTGGAGAGGCGAACTTGGGGAGCGAGAAGCCACGGGAAGGGAGGTGCTTTTGAAGGCGGAGAGAGGATGGAGACTGCGGTGGGGGGGGTGCGGATTTTGGGACAAGCACCCCTCCCCAAAAGCAGCTGGAGAGAAAGTGGAAAATTGGAAACAGCCGCAGGGACTAAACGAAAAAGGGAGAAAGGAGATAGGAGAGGGTTTAAATTCCATTAAGACTATAAACAAGGGTAGCGCAAAGGCTGCAACTCTGCAGCTCCATACCTGGCGGTGCTCTGGTGGGAAGGGCGAATCCCCAGGAACAAAGTGGGGTCTGGGAGGTGCTCGGGCCACACAGAGAGAAGCGGTTCCACTGCTGGAAGGACATTAGGTGGAGACTGTGGAGGCCACCTGGTCCCGGCAGACCCCGGAAGGCGGCCACATTTGCTGGTGCTGAAACAAGGTTGTCGAGGGTGAAGCCCGCTGCCAGGCGTGTGTTGTGATTTTCCATAATCCCTGAGACGCTGCTGCTACACCATCTCGCGACCTTTTTCTGGGGCGGGCTGGCACCTGGCCGCAGTCTCGGGGCACCGGCAACAGCAGGGTCTAGCAAGCGTACCTGGGTGCAGCCGACATTTGGCCATTGCTCATTCGGCCATTGCTCGGTGAGCCCCTCCCGCAGAGGGGCCGAACGGGTCAAGGCCGCAGTCCGTCAGAAGGAAGGGTCCGGGGAAAATAGCCGCATCTGAGACAAAACTTGGGAGAGAAGTACTGCCTGGGGCCTGGTCACGGAGAATGAAGCGGGGAGTGGACAGAAGCTGAAGAGAGAGGACAGGTGCGCAATCGCTGATCGGGGAGAACAGACAGGGTAGCTGGAGGACGCCATTTTCACGCTCCCGCGCACGCGCATACTTACGAGCGCCGCCACCATCCACCCCAGGAGGCCAGCGGCGCCATCTAGTGGAGAACGGAGGCGTCACACCGAGCCCGCCCGACTGGACCCACCGCGCTCTTCAAGAACACAAGTCTCACCGACGGCTTAGTTTACGGACTATGAAGCGCTACTGACTTCTAGCGGAAAACGAAGTAATTTCAGTCCTACTTCAATCTGTCAGCAGGCCCATCTATTCAATTTTCTTTCTTTTTTTTTCTTTTACACGACTTTTTCTTGAATAAAGAGAAAAAAATTCATTTTTGTTTTTATTAAAAATATTTTTCTTTAATTTTTTTAATATGTTTTTTACATTTGTGTAACTTTTTTCAAATTCTATCTTCCATTATTTTACTTCAGTGTATTCACCTTTTCAAATTTTCAAACGATTTCCTTTTTCTTTTTCATTTCTTTTTCTTGAATGCAGAGAAACTTCATTTTTACTTTCAATTTCTATTAAAAATATTTTTTAATTTTTTTACTATATTTTTTGCTTTTATGTAAATTTTTTCAAATTCTATTTCACTTCCATTTTAGTCTACTACAGTGTATTCACTTTCTCAAATTTTCAAATTCCTTTTTTTTCTTTTTCATTTCTTTTTTTTCTTGAATAAAGAGAAAAAAATGTTATTTTTATTAAAAATATTTTTAATTTTTTTCTACTATATTTTTTTACTTTTGTGTAAATTTTTTCAAATTCTGTTTTACTCCCATCATTTCATTTTAGTCTACTTCAGTGTATTCACTTTTTCAAATTCTCAAACAATGTCCCCCCCCCCTTTTTTTCTCTAATCTATCAAACCACTTTCAACACCCAGACCAAAACACACCTAGGATCTAGCATCATTTATTAGATTTGTATGCATGTGTGTGTTCTACTTTTTTAATTTTCATTTTATTTTAATTTTTCTACCTCATTAATTTCTTTTCTCCCTTCAAAATAACAAAACGAAGGAATTCACCCCAAAAGAAAGAGCACGAAGAAACGACAGCCAGGGACTTAACCAACACAGATACAAGCAAGATGTCTGAACTAGAATTTAGAATCACGATAATAAGAATACTAGCTGGAGTGGAAAATAGATTAGAATCCCTTTCTGCAGAGATAAAAGAAGTAAAAATAGTAAGAATGAAATTAAAAATGCTATAACTGAGCGGCAATCACAGATGGATGCCGCGGCAGCAACGATGGATGAGGAAGAACAGAGAATCAGCCATATAGAGGACAAACTTAGAATAATGAAGCAGGGAAAAAAAAAAAAAGGAGACTAAGGCTAAAGACCACGATTTAGGAATTAGAGAAATCAGTGACTCATTAAAAAGGAACAACATCAGAATCATAGGGGTCCCAGAAGAGGAAGAGGGAGAAATAGGGGTAAAAGGGTTATGTGAACAAATCATAGCAGAAAACTTTCCTAACCTGGGGAAAGACACAGACATCAAAATCCAGGAAGCACAGAGGACCCCCATTAGATTCAACAAAAACCGACCAACAACAAGGCATATCAGAGTCAAATTCACAAAATACTCAGGCAAGGAGAGAATCATGAAAGCAGAAAGGGAGAAAAAGTCCCTAACCTACAAGGGAAGACAGATCAGCTTTGCAGCAGACCTATCCACAGCAACTTGGCAGGCCAGAAAGGAGTGGCAGGATATATTCAGTGTGCTGAATCAGAAAAATATGCAGCCAAGAATTCCTGATCCAGCAAGGCTGTCATTCAAAATAGAAGGAGAGATAGTTTCCTAGACAAACAAAAATTAAAGAGTTTGTGACCACTAAACCAGCCCGGCAACAAATTTTAAGGGGGACTCTCTGAGGGGAGAAAAGATGAAAATACATATATATAAATAAACAAATACCAGAAGCAACAAAGATTAGAAAGGACCAGAGAACACCACCAGAAACTCCAACTCTACAAGCATCATAATGGCAACAAATTCCTATCTTTCAGTACTCACTCAAAACGTCAATGGACTCAATGTGCCAATCAAAAGACATAGGGTAACAGAATGGATAAGAAAACAAGATCCATCTATATGCTGTTTACAAGAGGCCCACTTTAGACCTAAAGACACCTTCAAATTGAAAGTAAAGGGATGGAGAACCATCTGTCATGCTAATGGTCAACAAAAGGAAGCCAGAGTAGCCATACTTGTATCAGACAATTTAGATTTTAAAATAAAGACTGTATCAAGAGATGAAGGGCATTATATCATAATCAAGGTGTCTATCCACCAAGAAGACCTAACAATTGTAAACATTTATGCGCCAAATGTGGGAAAACCCAAATATATAAATCAATTAATCACAAACATAAAGAAACTCATCGATAGTAATACCATAATAGTAGGAGACTTCAGCACCCCACTCACAGCAATAGACAGATCATCTAATCAAAAAATCAAGAAGGAAACAATGGTTTTGAGTGACACACTGGACCAGATGGCCTTAAGAGATAAATTCAGAACATTTCATCCTCAAGCAGCAGAATATACATTCCTCTCCAGTGTACATGGAACGTTCTCCAGAATAGAACATATACTGGGACACAAATCAGCCCTAAGTACAAAAAGATAGAGATCATACCTGTGCCTATTTTCAGACCACAACTCTGAAACTCGAAACCACCCACAAAAAAAAAATTTGGAAAGGTAACAAATACTTGGAGACTGAAGAACATCCTACTAAAGAATGAATGGGCTAACCAAGCAGCTAAAGAGGAAATTAAAAAGTATATGGAAGCCAATGAAAAGGATAACACCACAACCCAAAACCTCTGGGACACAGCAAAGGTGGTCATCAAAGTATATAGCAATCCAGGCCTTCCTAAAGAAGGAAGAAAGATCTCAGATACACAACCTAACCTTATGTCTCAAGGAGCTGGAAAAACAACAGCAAATAAAACCCAAAACCAGCAGAAGACAGGAAATAATAAAGATTAGAGCAGAAATTAATGCTATCGAAACCAAAAAAAAAAAAAAACCCGGAACAGATTAATGAAACCAGAAGCTGGTTCTTTGAAAGAATTAACAAAATTGATTAACCACTAGCCAATTTGATCAAAAAGAAAAAGGACCCAAATAAATAAAATCAAGAATGAAAGAGGAGAGATCACAACCAACACAGCAGAACTAAAAACAATAAAAGAATATTATGAGCAATTATATGCCAATCAAATGGGCAAACTGGAAGAAATGTACAAATTCCTAGAAACATACAAGACCAAAACTGAAACAGGAAGAAATAGAAAATTTGAACAGACCCATAACCAGTAAGGAAATCGAATTAGTAATCAAAAATCTGCCAAAAAACAAGAGTCCAGGACCAGATGGCTTTCCAGGGGAATTCTACCAAACATTTAAGGAAGACTTAACACCTATTCTCTTGAAACTGTTCCAAAAAATAGAAATGGAAGGAAAACTGCCAAACTCTTTCTAGGAAGCCAGCATTACCTTGATTCCAAAACCAGACAGAGGCCCCACTAAAAAGGAGAACTTTAGACCAATTTCCTTGATGAACATGGATGCAAAAATCCTCAACATGATATTAGCCAGCCGATCCAACAATACATTTTAAAAAAATTATTCACCACAACCAAGCGGGATTTATACCTGGGATGCAGGGCTGGTTCAATATCCGCAAAACAATTAACATGATTCATCACATCAATAAAAGAAAGGACAAGAACCATATGATCCTCTCAATAGATGCAGAGAAAGCATTTGACAATATACAGCATCCTTTCTTGATAAAAACCCTCAAGAAAGTAGGGATAGAAGGAGCATACCTCGAGATCATAAAAACCATATATGAACGACCCAACTCTAATATCATCCTCAATGGGGAAAAATGGAGGGCTTTCCCCCTCAGGTCAAGAACAAGACAGGGATGTCCACTCTCACCACTGTTATTCAACATAGTATTGGAAGTCTTAGCATCTGCAATCAGACAACACAAAGAAATAAAAGGCATCCAAATTGGCCAGAAGGAGGTCAAACTTTCACTCTTCTCAGATGACATGATACTCTATATGGAAAACCCAAAAGATTCCACCAAAAAAACTGCTAGAATTGATTCATGAATTCAGCAAAGTTGCAGGATATAAAATCAATGCACAGAAATCGGTTGCATTCCTATACACCAACAATGAAGCAACAGAAAGAGAAATCAAGAATCAATCCCATTTACAGTTACACAAAAAATCAGAAAATACCTAGGAATAAATCTAACCAAAGAGGTGAATAATCTATACACTGAAAACTACAGAAAGCTTATGAAAGAAATTGAAGAAAACACAAAAAAACGGAAAAACATTCCATGCTCATGGACTGGAAGAACAAATATTGTTAAAATGTCAATACTACCCCAAAGAATCTACATATTCAATGCAATCCCTATCAAAATAACACCAGCCTTCTTCACAGAGCTAGAACAAATAATCCTAAAATGTGTATGGAACCAGAAAAGACCCCGAATAGCCAAAGCAATCTTGAAAAAGAAAACCAAAGCTGGAGGCATCACAATCCCGGACTTCAAGATGTATTACAAAGCTATAATCATCAAGACGGTATGATACTGGCACAAGAACAGACACTCAGATCAATGGAACAGAATAGAGAACCCAGAAATGGACCCACAAACGTATGGCCAACTCATCTTTGACAAAGCAGGAAAGAATATCCAACGGAATAAAGACAGTCTCTTCAGCAAGCGGTGCTGGGAAAACTGGACAGCGACATACAAAAGAATGAACCTGGACCACTTTCTTACACCATACACAAAAATAAACTCAAGATGGATGAAAGACCTCAATTTAAGACAGGAAGCCATCAAAATCCTCAAGAAGAAAGCAGGCAAAAACCTCTTTGATCTTGGCCGCAGCAACTTCTTACTCAACACGTCTCCAGAGGCAAGGGAAACAAAAGCAAAAATGAACTACTGGGACCTCATCAAAATAAAAAGCTTCTGCACAGCGAAGGAAACAATCAGCAAAACTAAAGGCAACCGACAGAATGGGAGGAGACATTTGCAAACGATATATCAGATAAAGGGTTAGTATCCAAAATCTATAAAGAACTTGTCAAACTCAACACCCAAAAAAACAAATAATCCAATGAAGAAATGGGCAAAAGACATGAAGACACTTCTCCAAAGAAGACATCCAGATGGCCAACCGACACATGAAAAAAATGCTCAACATCACTCATCATCAGGGAAATACAAATCGAAACCACAATGAGACACCACCTCACACCTGTCAGAATGGCTAACATTAACAACTCGGGCAACAACAGATGTTGGCGAGGATGCGGAGAAAGAGGATCTCTTTTGCATTGTTGGTGGGAATGCAAGCTGGTGCAGCCATTCTGGAAACCGGTATGGAGGTTCCTCAAAAAACTAAAAATACAACTACCCTACGATGCAGCAATTGCACTACTAGGCATTTATCCACGGGATACAGGTGTGCTGTTTCGAAGGGGCACACGCACCCCCATGTTTATAGCAGCGCTACTGACAATACCCAAAGTATGGAAAGAGCCCAAATGTCCATCAATGGATGAATGGAGAAAGAAGATGTGGTGTGTATACACACACACACACAATGGAGTATTACTCAGCAATCAAAAAGAATTTAAGAGACAAAACAGATGAACATAAGGGAAAGGAAACAAAAATAATATAAAAACAGGGAGGGGGACAAAAACAGAAAAGACTCATAAATATGGAGAACAAACGGAGGGTTACCGGAGGGGTTGTGGGAAGGGAGATGGGCTAAATGGGTAAGGGGGACTAAGGAACGTACTCCTGAAATCATGTGGCACTATATGCTAACTAATTTGGATGCAAATTTAAAAAAATAAAAAATAAAACAAGTTTAAATAAATAAATAAATAAATAACATACTCTTGGTACATAAATTACCTTATAAACTGAATCTCAGATCAGCAATACAGAAGGTAGACAAGTGAACAAAATATTGCATCATTTAGGTTTTTAATTTTTTTATTTTAAGAAAATGAACAGCCAGGAATCATTTTATTCTTGCTGTGGAAAAATTATCATGAATTATTTAGATTTAATTGCAGCGGGACAAATCGCGTTTCTGTATGGTTTAGATACGACGTAACTTTGGAAAGCTAAATAAGCTTACAGATTGCTGAAACTTTTACATTAACTGAGTTTAATTTTCACAATACCAGCTGTTTTTATGGCTTACATAATTACTGAACAATTTTTCAAAAATCATTTAAAGTGAATGAAAAACAAAGGTCTCCACTATCCATGAAATAAGTAAAATATCAGTTAGAACACTTACCTTGTTCAAGAAAAAGGCTAAGGGCTTAATCATTATTGTCTACTCTTTTCAGATGACTAGAGAAAATGAATTCGCTTGGAATTATTTCAATTTTGCTAGCAAATATTGTACTACTTATTCACTAGCCTTAAATCTTAAACTCCTATCCCAAATCTTAATAATCCAGAGTTGAAAGCTTTCCATCTTGACACTGGATAGAGCTTCCTGAGGCCCCTGATTAAGATGGGCAACCAGTAGCAACTGCTTAGCCTTGACAGGCCCACCCATCAATCCCGTTCCAGCTGCACCTTCATTTTGATTTGCAACAATGATAACACAGACCTGGACAAAAAGATCATGAAAAAAAGAACGCTCCCCTAAGAGTTATAATCTTCCTTTGGCAGAAAACCAGGGGGTTTGTTTCTTTAACTGAGAAAGAACCCGCACGGATTCAGTTCCTCTATACAGCCTTGCTTACTGCATTTTTATTTTAATTTTAGATAAAAATGGAAACGGGACTACATGGAAAATTTACAACCAGAGAAAAGATGATGAGAAATATACATGTTTCAGTCTCTTTTCTTCCAGAACTCTTTTACAACTCTGCTTTCTTGGAAGGAATTCATGAGCTGTAATACTTAAGGAGATTCTCATCTATAGGTTTTAGGATTTTCTTATCTGCCATATTCACCACCCATCCAGGAGCAAGACCAAAGAAAATCTGCCTTGGATCCTTTCGAGTACTAAGCATTTTGAAGAGTTCATCTTTAGTGATATCAGGTAAAATATAGCCATACTTCTTGGCAAGTTCAAGTCTTGCTTCAGGAAATTTGGCAGGATCCGCCAGGTAACCACGATTCTTTGCATCTGTATAATACGGTACCAGTGCCTCGGGTGGAAGCATTCGTTTGGGAATGGGTTGTCCACGCAGAAAGAATGGAACAGGTTTGCACAAAATGTCTGAAAAGGTTTTAAATAAAAAAGATACAAATAGCGGCTATATGTATATGATTTTAATTATTAATGTGCTTAATGTTTATTTTTGATTTTAATTATCAATGTGCTTAATGTTTATTTTTGAAAGACAGAGAAAGAGGGCAAGTGGGGGAGGGGCAGAAAGAGAGGGGAAGAGAGGATCCGAAGCAGGCTCTTGTGCTGATAGCAGAGAACCCAATGCGGGGCTCAAACTCACGAACTGTGAGACCATGACCCAAGCAGAAGCCAGACACTCAACTGACTGAGCCACCCAGGTGCCCTTCTTTTGATTATTAATTTTTAACTACTACCAAGATGGGAACTTCCAAGAACTTTTTATTATTATTATTATTATTATTATTATTATTAAAAAGACTTGTCTTAAGTAAGCAAATGGAAATACTTCACTTTCCAAAATTTGGATCTTGAAAATCAAAGTTACCTCTGGGTTACCAAAAATGAGTGAATTTCTAAACATGGTATATAATATCATATATAAGTCCCATGTTTAAAAACAAAAAACCTGCTCATGACATAGTGACTGCGGAATACTAGAAGCCACACCACGAACAGGAAACCCTAAAACAGAAGACTGAGGTGTCCGAACCACAAGTCAGAGGGCCATGAGGCCTTTCAAATCCTCACATGGCAGCCAGCAGGAGATGAAGAGGGAGAAAAAAGGGACTGCAGGACATCTTACCCAGGCTTCTTGGATCATAGAAGGCCGTAGTGACGACACCACCATTTCTTTCGATTGCAGCGATGGCTAGTTCTGAAGCCAACTGTACTTCAATATTAACTTTCGCCTTAAAGGTGTCAGCACCCTGCGACATGGCAAAGCAAAGTCTGTTTGTAGGCAGCTCGGTTAACGGTGGAGTATAAAATTATGGCAAGTTTTTTACACTGTGCTTTCTCCTCCAAAATGCCTACAATGTTACAGTAATTCCAACTCTAAATACCTCTGCTTCCAGGTCCTACCAAACAACATTCATTTCTTTTACGTTTGTTTAGGCTATCTTGTTTTACCAACTTTCATTCTCCGTAAGCAAGGACGACTACGCTTTCATCCTACATATTTAGTAGACAGCAACACAAGCATCCATCCCCAGTATTTCATTAATAGTGGACTGTTTAATCCCGACAACCCCATGACAAAATGATTGCTACACCAACTTCATAGATGGGGACACAAAGCACACAGAGGTTAAGCAACTTGTCAAGATCACACAGCTAGGATTCTAACCCAGGGAGTCCAGTCACAGCATGTGTTTTGTTTTGTTCTTTTTCAGAGCAAGGTTCAATGCTGTGTGTATCCAAACATGAAAGCCATTTTCACAAACATGGAGTCCTAAGTCATGCTGGAGATATCCCTGGGGCCTTTCCTGAGGGCGGGGGCTGTTCCAGGTACAGCAGGAGCTAACGTGGAAGGAGACAATACCGGCAGACATCAGAGGGATCCAAGAAGGGTCAGTTTACCTAATCATCCTTCTTAAACTTGCCATTAGTATAGGGCACCCAGTCCAGAATCAGCTGGCAGCCCATGGCCCATACCAGCCCTACCGTGCCCACAGTGCCCCACATGCCTGCTGTGGGAATCCAGGTTGTGGCCAGCTCGTGGTAGCACAGGCCCAGGAACGTGCCCAGCATCGCAGTGCGGGCCACAGCTCAGGGTGACGCCTGTATTTGTGTTCTTACACACAACATTCTACCATACTGAGATGGATAGAAATTTCTCTTCTTTATCCCTAAGTTAGCAAGAGGCCAAGAAATTTTTAATGATGGGATGAGTGGGCTGGAACCAGTGGAAAAATAAAAATCTGACAACAGAGGTGCCTGGCTGGCTCAGTCAGTAGAGCATGCAACTCTTCATCTTGGGGCTATATCTGAGCCCCCTGTTGTGTGTAGATTAAAAATAAAATCTTAAAAAAAAAAAAATCTGGAGCACCTGGGTGGCTCAGTCAGTTAAATGACTTTTTTTTTTTTTTTTTTAATGTTTATTTATTTTTGAGAGAGACAGAGACAGAATGCAAGTGGGTTAGGGGCAGAGAGACAGAGGGAGACACAGAATCGGAAACAGGCTCCAGGCTCTGAGCTGTCAGCACAGAGCCCGATGCGGGGCTCGAACTCACGAGCCACGAGGTCATGACCCGAACCGAGGTCAGACGCTCAACCGACTGAGCCACCCAGGAGCCCCTAAATGTCTGACTCTTGATTTTGGCTCAGGTCATGATCTCCCAGTTCATGGGTTCGAGCTCCACATCGGGCTCTGTGCTAACAACGCAGAGCCTGCTTGGGATTCTCATGCTCTCTGCCCCTCTGCCCCCATCTCTCTCTCAATAAATAAATAAACCTAAAAAATTAATTAGTTAATTAATTTTTAAAATTTTGACAATATCTGATCTTGGAGGGATCAGCTGCCTCTTAGACAAAAGATTCACTCTGCTTTTACTACTGATTTTATCACAGCCTCTAAAAGGACAAAAAAAGTAAGAACTTTTCCCTAGAATAATCAACACTAAAAAAGGTAGACTTGAACTTCCTAAAGTTCTGGTTTTGGTCATTTTAATTAGGCTGTACTACATTTTACTCTAATTTCAAAACAGATTCTGAATTAAAAGATGGTAGTATTACTATTTTGTGGTAATAGAATTTTTTTTTTGTTATTTTGGTGTGGTTGAATCAGGCTGGCTCCCAATCAAGTTCCTTTTATTAATTATGAAGCTTTAATGTACTTCAAAAACACTCCTTTGGGGTGCCTGGGTGGTTCAGTCAGTTAAGTGTCTGACTCTTGGTTTTGGCTCAGGTCATGATCTCACATGGGATCATGGGATCCCAGGGCTCGTTCGTGGGATTGAGCCCTGCTCAGTGAAGAACCGGTTTGGGATTCTCTCTCTCCCTCTGTGTCCCTTCCCCAATCACACTTGCTCTGCCTCTCTCTCAAAATAAATAAACATTAAAAAAAATAGATTCCAGGGCGCCTGGGTGGCTCGGTCGGTTGAGCGTCCGACTTCAGCTCAGGTCACGATCTCACGGTTCGTGAGTTCGAGCCCCACGTCGGGCTCTGGGCTGATGGCTCAGAGCCTGGAGCCTGCTTCCGATTCTGTGTCTCCCTCTCTCTCTCTGCCCCTCCCCCATTCATGCTCTGTCTCTCTCTGTCTCAAAAATAAATAAACATTTAAAAAAAAAATTAAAAAAAAAAAGATTCCACCCATTCCACCAAGTAAGACACAAATATTCCACCAAATAAGATGCATATTCTTACAGTTTTTTCCATCTATGATACTGGTCTGCATTTTATTAATCAATGGCACCTCTGACTCAATAAAATAAGGTCTTGGGGCACCTGGGTGGCTCAGTCAGTTAAGCGTCCAACTTCAGCTCAGGTCATGATCTCACAGTTCACGAGTTCAAGTCCCATGTCAGGCTCTGTGCTTACAGCTCAGGGCCTGGAGCCTGCTTCAGATTCTGTCTCTCTCTCAAAAACAAATAAATTTAAGTAAATAAATAAATAAATAAATAAATAAATAAGGTTTTGCCATATTATTTGTGAATTTTAATTACTATTCCAAATTGCCCAAGTATTTCCTTTTCTTGGGCATTAGAGTTAATTCTGGTGTTTTCAGTATTATAGGTACTATTTTTAGGAATGTCTTTATATCAGTTAAATTTCTTTTTTTGTTATTCCTTGAAAACATATATTCTGAAATTGGTAATTTTGTGCTCTGGATTATTACCATTATTTATTGCAAATCTAAAATCCAGAAAAGGTCAACCAATTTACAGCTACAAATGACTGTAACTGTACTTACTCAACTGTTGCCCTGGTGTAGTTTTCAGGATTATTTTCCTAGTTAATATAGATACATGCCTGAAAGCTGTTGGAATGTGCTGTCTATTGGCTGACAAGGTCACAGATTTTTCCATATTAATTTATATGTGTATTCCCTTATATACCCAGAATAGAATACTGAGGCTTAACTGAGTATTTTGTATTTTATTTTCAAATCATTTTATTTGGAAAACTTTTATCCACAAGGTTCATTTTTTCAAAGGAACCTAAAAGATTTTTCCATAAACACATGCCTCCCTCTAGTGGACACTGAGTCACTTACATAGCTGTATTACTGACCTACAAGAAACAGAAGTATTAATGAAGAAATTTAACTGCTTATGAAACTCTTAGCCAATTTCTATAAATAGAAAAAGGTTTTGCTGCAGTTAGAATTAGATTTGATTCTGGGTGCCTGGGTGGCTCAGTCGACTGAGCATCTGACTTCAGCTCAGGTCATGATCTCACAGTTCGTGAGTTCAAGCCCCACATCAGGCTCCCTGCTGTTAGCACCGAGCCTGCTTCAGATCCTCTGTCTCCCTCTCTCTGCCCCTCACCACCCCCCTCAAAAATGAATACATATTGAAAAAATGAGAAATTAAAAAAAAAAAAATTGGATTTGATTCATTCCTTGTCTCCATAAAACTAATTATTATGAGCCAGTATTTCCAATACTGAAAATATAGCAATGAACTAAAGTACTTGTCATTACATTTAGACATAGAATTTACATTATAGTGTGAAGAAGAGTATGAAAAAATAAATGTATTACTTGGTAATAAAGGTCAGGTGTTTATACATTCAAAGAAAAATACTTTGCACAGGGTAAAGCAGACAAGAGTATGAGGGGAGGGGAGGGAGGAGTTGTGAGTATTCTTTTATAAAAGGATGTCAGAAAAGATCTCCCAGATATGACATTTTGAGCAGAGAATCAAAGGGAGAGAGCCAGCTGTATCGATACACAGCAGAGCACCCCAGAACCAAGGACAAAGGCCATGCCAACTTCCTCAAACTACAACTGAGTATAACACAGTGTAATGGTTATATGGTAACTCAAAAGAAATAAAAATTGGGGCGCCTGGGTGGCGCAGTCGGTTAAGCGTCCGACTTCAGCCAGGTCGCGATCTCGCGGTCCGTGAGTTCGAGCCCCGCGTCAGGCTCTGGGCTGATGGCTCAGAGCCTGGAGCCTCTTTCCGATTCTGTGTCTCCCTCTCTCTCTGCCCTTCCCCCGTTCATGCTCTGTCTCTCTCTGTCCCAAAAAAAATAAATAAACGTTGAAAAAAAAAAATTAAAAAAAAAAAAAAAAAGAAATAAAAATTGGGGGGGGGGTGCCTGGGTGGCTCAGCCAGTTAAGTGTCCAACTCTTGATTTCAGCTCAGGTCGTGATCTCGAGGTTCATGGGTTCAAGAGCCCAGCATTGGCCTCTTCGTTGACAGTGGGGGGCCTGCTTGGGATTCCATCTCCCCCTCTTTCTGCCCCTCTCCTGCCCTCTCTCTCTCAAAATAAATAACCATTTAAAAAAAAAGAAAGAAAGAAAGAAAAATTGGGGCACCTGGGCTGACTTCAGCTCAGGTCATGATCTCACTGTTCGTGAGTCCGAGCCCGGCTTCAGGTGACCTCAAGCCCCACTCCGGGTAAGTTTGAGCCCTGCTCCAGGCTCTGCACACACTCACTCACTCACTCACTCTCACTCTCTCTGTCTCTCTCCCTCTCCCTCTCTCTCTGCCCCTCGCCCACTTGCTCTCTCAAAAAATTTTAAATTAATTAAAGAAATAAAAATTAAAAAGGCAGAGTGTTGATTATATGGTAATCAGAAATAGCCTTCTATGTGACACCAACAAATCTCATCCAGACTTACCTCCTCCACCAGCTGGACACCATAATCCCTTTTAAGTGGCTGGATGGTCACACCTCTCCCATTGACAAGCTGAGTTAAGTCAATAGGTTGAGTAGGATCCACTCGACCCAAATCAATAAGATATTGCAATCTATTCAGACTCAAAGGCTGATACTGGCGTCTGAAGCTACAAAACAAAGTAACAATTGGAACACTCAAACGGCTCTTCCCGTAAGTTCTTCCGATCAACTCAAAGCTTTGTCCTCTATTTTCCTCCCTCGATTTACATGATTTAACAAAAATAAAACCATCCTGAGTGCAACAAAATCACATAATATCGCTTGCTTTTTGGCAATGAAACAGAACCAGAACTTCATTTCACTAAAAATAATTTGCCTAAGCATTTACTTCACTCATTTAAACAAATTTGTCAAATGTGACTTATGCATTAACGGAGCTCAAAGTAACAAGAGGAGTTGTCATTTATTGGGTGACTACAATTGTTCAGGTTTTTACATACATTATTGCTAAGCCTCTAACCAACCACAAGAGCTGGTATTACCATCTCCTTTGCCAGGTCTGAGCATCAAGTCCGGGCTTTTTTCCCCTCCTAATCCAGGCCAAATTTCATTACCAAAAATGATTCAGAGAAACAGCAATAAAAGTTTACCTCAAAGTGAATTTAAATTTCTACCAAGCAATTGTTTTTGTTTTTTGGTTTTTTTTTTTTTTTTTGGTGACTGTCAGTGAAAATTAGGGATTTTTACTTTAAAAAGCAAAGCAACCTTACCTATGACCTTCATTAAACCCATATTTTGGGATTCGAATGTAAAATGGAGTCTGGCCTCCCTCAAAACCCAGTCTGGGCCGGGTTCCTCTCTGCCGCTCTCCCTTATGGCCTCTGCCACATTTTCGACCTCTCCTCTGACCTCTTCGCCGTCTTTCCTACAAGGAAAAGAAACGCCATTCATTTATCCAATCAACCAGTACTAACAGCTAACACTATGTGCCAAGCTCTGTTCTAACTGCTCTAACCTCCGCTTTTAAGTTAGCATCCTTGCCTCTGTAAATGTAGTGAATTCTTGTAACCAAAGTCCAAATTGTGTTTCAAAGGAAAAGTTCCAAGGACGGAATGGAGGTAAGGACTCTAGGATAGGCTGGAAATGAAAAAAATCCTAGAGTCGAACATCCACAACAAACAAGGTTTACACGGTATTTAAGAACACTTATTTTGTAATTAATTGTAAACACATAATCGTTACCCATGTGTATTATTTAAACCTTAATTTGTAAAGAAAGTATTTTTTTCCCAAATTAACTTCCTGTCACTTCGTGAAAACGAACCGATTCTTTAAATAATAGTGTGTTGGCGCTCAGTCCCGGGTTGTGAGTTCCAACCCCACGCTGGGTGGAAACAAAATACTTTTAAAGTTAAATAAATGACAGTATGTCAACTGACAGCTTTTCTAGCTGTATTCAGTGATTTGCAGAAAAGACAACTACCGTAATCAATTCAAATCTTTCCCACGAAAATAAAGTTAACGGGAAAGTAGCTCATCTTAAATCCAACTCTCCTGCGACTTCACGCCTCCGCCGTAATTACAGAATCACGCTTTACCATATGAACCTTATTACGAATTGGGACCGTGTTACGAATTGGGTTCTCCGTGCAGTTGAGAACAAGGGCTCGGCAACCCTACGTTTATCCCAACACCCTCCGCAAAGAGTGCGGGAGAACGATGGCGAGGGACAGGCCGCTTCCATCGCCCCTTCCCCCTGCGCGTCCTCGCACCGCCACCAGCCATTTACCGGTTTCCTGGAGCCTGGATTCGGCTTTAGGTTTGCCAAGCTCACACGTGGAAGGGCCCGGAGCAGGTCCAGAGCCCCTGTCCCACCGCCCTGCAGGTGACCGGCCATGACCCTCACAGCCAAGGCCCTCCAAGGGCGCCCGGGGTCGCCTCGGAGCCCACGTGGTCTCCGGGCGCTGCTTTACGGCCGCGGTCCCGCCCCTGTCGTACCGCAGGAACTGCTGCGCTCTCGGCCGCTGGGCTCGCCGGTGTCCGGGAGAGAACCCTGGTACAGTCCGAAGTTTTGCAACTTAGTCTCTGCTGCTCTACCTCGTTTTCTGGGTTTTAGTTCGCTGGGGGTGTGAGCGTAGTTTGGGAGACCGTGCCTTGACCTCGTCCCTGAGCCTACGACGTTTTCCCCGGCTTTAGAAAAGCGCGCATTGAAAACGCCATGCGTTAGGGAATCTAGGGAGTCCGTGTTTGGCCTGGCACGTTTTGTTGTGTCTTGGCCTCTAAGAAGGAGACATTGTCTTCCCCGAGCTCCGCGTGGAGCCCAGACCAAAGTAACGGGAGCGCTAAGCCTTTAGCTTTGAGCTTCGCCTGGCTACACGCGGTGAGAGACAAAAATAATACCCGGGGTCCAGCTATTAAAATGCCTGGCTCGTACCGACCTGTGAGTAAGACTCAAACTATGCGTTCTCATCCCGGTGTATCTACACTACATTGCTGTGCCTGAGCTGCTGAGATAACTAATTTCGCTTATTGTTTAATGATGTTAGCGCTTGGTTATGTGTCAGGCACGTGTTAAGTCAGCCTTATTCGGTTTATCTAAACAACCAGTCGTAGAGATGTTTTTATTTTTTACAGACCAAAAAGGTAAGGCTTGGCAAGGTCGAGTAGCTGGACCAAGGTCCCACGATAAAAAGCAGAGCCGGGATTCAAACTTCTACCTCCTTACAAAGTAGTATTTTTTATCATATAAAATTGAGTATCTGCAGCACAAAATACATAAGGTTGTTTTCATTCAAAAAATAGCAACTTCCCTATTTTTGCCTTGAAGGGATGTAATGTCAAAGACCATGTTCCCTCCTTTTGTTTTATTCTTTTTACATTTCACTGTCTTGCTGTGGAGTTGTTCTTCCTGGTTGCTATTATACAATAGTGAAGTTGAGAAATTTGGGGAGGCGAACTACTTCTGTGTTTGACAAAACCTTTCTGAAGTTATTTTGAATGAAATATAAAAGAAAGAAGATGCATCCATTTGTTTAAGCATATTTATGAGCACGTCACTAACTTGTTACTGAGAAATATACAAAGATGAAATCAAATAGGATCTTGCTCCCAGGTTTTTTTTTTTTTTTTTTTGAAATCTACAACAGGAAATTTGTCAAAATTGAGGTTTTTTTTTTTTTTTAAGATTGTATTTCTTTTTTAAGATTTCCTTTTAAGATCTTTTTTTTTTTTTTTATGTTTATTTACTTCTTTTGAGAGAGAGAGTGAGCAAGCACACGAGCCGGTGAAGGAGAGGCTGAGAGAGGAGAGAGAGAATCCCAAGCAGGCTGCACACTGTCAGCATAGAGCCTACTGCAGGGCTCCAACTCAACCCTGAGATGACCTGAGATGAAATCAAGAGTTTGATGGTCAGCTGACTGAGCCCCCCAGGCACCCCTGAAGTCTTTATTTTTAAGTAATCCCTACACCCAGTGGGGCTCAAATCCACGCCCTGGAGATCAAGAATCGCTTGCTCCACCAACTGAGCCAGTCAGGAGCCCCAAAATTGAGTGTTT
Source organism: Lynx canadensis (assembly GCF_007474595.2). Lineage (NCBI taxonomy): Eukaryota > Metazoa > Chordata > Mammalia > Carnivora > Felidae > Lynx > Lynx canadensis. The sequence goes on from NC_044320.2 coordinate 76,712,245, forward strand.
TTTAAAAAGTAAAAAAAAAAAAAAAAAGTAGGTCTCTTGTAGACCTAACAGCACAAATAGAAGAAAAATACAAATATGAGCTCTCTAAAACAATATAAAATACTCTATTGGGAAGTACAAAAGAAAATACAGAAAACAATAGAAACTAGTTCCTGACTTTAAGGGTTTCAATTCGATATATTTCATCATCTTTTTGTTAGAAATTTCATACTTCTGGGAAGAAAATTGCAAAATATACTGCAGAAAGATTCACAACTTTTTTTTTCTCTACCTAGAAAATCGTTGCTTGAATTAAGTAGTGAATTTCTGGGTGAGTGTTAATACTAATAACATTTTTAAACATATGATAATTTTTATTGAATAAATGAGATACAGGAAATATAAAACAGTGTGCTGTACTTCCTGGAAGTAGATGTTTTTAGTCATGTAGGTGATATAATGTTATTGGGGCACATTAGTTAATAACAGTGGAAATAATTGTCGTAAATTGTAGGCTATATGTTTGTTTATCCCATATCCAACATGTTGAGGAAGCATATAAAACTCTCAATGTGATGAGTATCATCGTGTTGTGAAAATGTAAATTAAGGTTGTGTAATAAATAGGTCATTAATCCTTATATTAAGCCTGTGTAAGGTTTACATCATCATTATTGTATGATAATATTTATTTAGCACCCACATGATTGGGGTATTGCAGTAATATATATTAAACACCCACAAGATTGAGGTGTTGCACTATACCCTGTTTAAATCATTGAGAAGACTTTGTAATAAAATATTTCAGGGGGGTGTGGGTGGCTCAGTCAGTCAAGCCTCCGACTCTTGATTTTGGCTCAGGTCCTGATCTCATGGTTCATGAGTTCAAGCCCCATGTTGGCCCCTGTGCTGGCAGTGAGGAGCCTGCTTGGGATTCTCTCTCTCTCCCTTTGCTCCTCCCCTGCTTGCGGACTCTCTCTCAAAATAAATAAATAAACTTAAAAAAAAAAAGTCTTCATAAAAAGAAAACATTTCAGTGACTGCTTAAGGTCCATCCTGATTCCAGTCCCAGTTAATAATGACTACTGCACCATTATATAAAAAGAATGAAATGAATCCTGTAAAGGTGGTATAATTTGAAATTCCTTGGGAAGTCCTCTTTCTCACACACTCCTAAATAATCTTTTGCCACTTATCCAAGGACCCTAACGGTCCATCAACATAGATTAATTCCTTTGAACTCATTTAAAATGAAAATTCTCAGGGTGCGGGGTAGCTTAGTCGGTTAAGCATCTGACTTTAGCTCAGGTCACGATCTCGCAGTTAGTGAGTTACAGCCCCGTGTCAGACTCTGTGCTGACAGCTCAGAGTGTGGAGCCTGCTTCAAATTCTGTGTCTCCCTCTCTCTGCTCCTCCCTTGCTCGTTCTCTCTTTCTCTCAAAAACAAACATTAAAAAAAAAATTTTTTTTTAATGAAAATTCTCAAAGTGGGTAGAGAATGAGAGTTGGGGACGTGAAAATAAAGGGATAATTTTATCATATAAGGCAGTTTACATGAACCATAATAAAATACACTAGGAAGAGGCTAATCAACTTACCCCTCTGTTTCTGAGATTAAAAAGCAACAAAACAAAAACATGCACATAAACTCTCCTCCTAAATGAGATCACACATTAAAGAATATTTCGGCAGGGATGGGAACAAGAGGAAAAGAATTTCAGTTATTAGATTATTACTGACTTTTTCTGTGACCCAAGAACAAGTCATTTTTAGAGTGCAACCAAGAACAGGCTTATTTTGTGTTTATCAAAGTTGGGAATTGGAAAACAACTAGAGATGAGAGTTTCCTTAGTGAAAAGAGGAGGAACCCAGGTGCAGGAGAGCAGTAAATCCCTTTGATACTGGGAAAAAACAATACCAAGAGGGCATGGGAAGGGGATGGAAATAAATGTCACCCTGATAAAACCTACCTAGTTTTATCAAAGGTTGGCCCTGACTTATAGGTCTTCATTTATACTTGAATAGTTTTTGTTTTAATTTTATTAAAGTATAGTAATGCATTCATTTGTTTGGAGAAAAATCAAATAGTACAGAAGAGTCTCATGAGAAACAGTTTTCCATAGGCAATCAACTTTTAACTTTCGTTTTTATTTCATCAGGTGAGTACCTCTATATTTATAAATTAAACTATCTCTACCACTAATTGTTTTATTAATTTTTGACATTGTATATTCACTTGTCTTAAGATAGATGAAGATTTAGATAATTTAAACTATTTCCTAGTATTTTAGTTTTCTCTATGGTAACTGTTTTTCAAATAATGTGAGTACTTTAAATATCTATCTCTTGAATTGTCAATTGTCAAAAGCATACAGAAACTCCTCACTCTGTGTAAGAAGGCGGCATTGACTCATCTAACCTCTCACACTTTTTGGCCCCTTCTACTTACAACATCTTTTAGCTATATATTTATATATATATATATATATATATATATATATATATATATATATTTTTTTTTTAACATTGTCATGGATATAAATAAGAAGCTACAACAATTACTGTATCTGCTCTCTCTCTCTAGAGCAATTTTCAGTGTTTCTCTTTCCTGCCCATAAAGAACTAGCTGTCAGGCTAACAAGCTTTCTTTAAATTCAAGATCACAGGGGCGCCTGGGAGGCTCAGTCGGTTGAGCGTCCAACTTCGGCTCAGGTCATGATCTCATAGTCTGTGAGTTCGAGCCCCACATCGGGCTCCGTGCTGACAGCTCAGAGCCTGGAGCCTGTTTCGGATTCTGTGTCTTCCTCTCTCTCTGACCTTCCCCCGTTCATGCTCTGTCTCTCTCTGTCTCAAAAATAAATAAACGTTAATAAAAAAAAAACAAAAAAATTTAAATTTAAGATCACAGACCCCAAATTGGTCATCCTATTCCAGTGTCCCAGAATACTTACTTTTTCACTCTCCACAATGACTACTTTGTATCTTCCTTCTCAGCCAATGATTTTCCTTTCTACTTTACAAAAAGAACTCATGAGCTCAGGCATTTTCCCACATCCCACCATTAAATGTACAATCCTTCCCATCATTGCATGTATTCTCTATATCCTGTTAAAGACAAGGAAGTGGCTTCCTCCTGCTAATGGTCAGTTTTTCCAACTGTGATCTGGACTTCCATGCCTCCTACCTGCTTAAGGATTTTGTTGTTTTGAATATCCCCTATCTTTCCCACATCAGCATCATCAATCTCTCCTCATGCCAGGTGGTCTCATGAGCGTATAAAAACACATGACTAGCATTGATTAAAAAAAAACTATACCACTTTTCTTTATCCCATCATCCCTCCACATGCCTTCACCTGTATCCATCTTTCTGCTTGCTCTCCTAGCAAAACTCCTCAAAAGAGTTCTATGTAGGCTATCTCTGTTTCCTCTTCTTTAATCCTATGTTTTCCTACGAATAACCTCCATGTTGCCAATTCTGATAAGAAATGCAAATCAAAACCACAATGAGGTATTGCCTCACAAATGTTAGAATGACTACTGCCAAAACAAAACAAAACAAAAGATAATAAGTATCGGTAGGGATGTGACGAAATTGGAACCCTGTACGCTGTTCATGGGAATGTAAAATGGCGCAGGCACTTTGGAAGACAGTATACAGATTCTTCAAAGAATTAAAAACAGAACCGCCATATGATCCAGCAATTCCACTTTTGGGTATATACCCAAAAGAATTGGAATCAGGATCTCGAAGAGATATCTCCTATGTTTATTGCAGCACTATTCACAATAGCCAAGATCTGGAAACTGCCCAAATATCCAATGTAAGACAAATGGATATAGAAAATGTGGGATATTGAAACTAATGTAACATTGTGTATCAATTATATTCAAAATTTTTAGAATATGTGGGCTATACATATAATTAGATATTATTCAAACTTAAAAATTAAGGAAATGCTATCATTTTTGACAAGATGGATGGACTCGGAAGACATTATGTTAAGTGAAATAAATCAGTCACAGAAGGACAAATACTGCATGATTCCTCCTCCATAATGTATCTAAAATAGTCAAATAAGCAGAAAATAGATTGGTGGTTGCCAGGAGATTGGAGTGAGTTTGATAGGAGTTGAGATGGGAGAGTTGTTTGATGGGTATAAAGTCTCAGTTTTGCAGGATGAGTATGTTCTGGAGATCTACAACATTCAACACTCTGTTGTTAACAGTGTGGTATTACGCACTTGTTAAGAGGGTAAATCTTATGTTCAATATTCTTACCACAAACAAAAAGCCAGGGGACAAAGGAAATTGTTTGGATGTGATGGATATTCTTTTCAAGTTTACTTATTTATTCAAGTAATCTCTACACCCAACATGGGGCTCAAATTCACAACCGCAAGATCAAGAGTCACAATGCTCCTCCAACCGAGCCAGCCAGGCACCCTGGTGATGGATTTTCTTATTACCATGATCGTGGTGGTAGTATCACAGGTCTAAGCTTACATCCGAACTCATTAAAGTGTATACATTACATGTGTACAATTTTTGTATATTATACCTCAATAAAGCTGAAAAAAATGGAAATTCTCTGTTCTTTTAAAGGAGTGCTTTGCATCATTCAAGGCAGTTGATCACTTTGTCCTTGAAATACTTTGTGTAGTTTCTGGACCGCCCACATTTCTGGTTTTCTTCTTCCATCCTGGTTGATCTCACTCACTTTTACCGAGTTGTCTTAAACTATCTGCTCTCTAAATGTTGAAATTTATTTTTTCTATTCAGATATTCTCTCAAGGTGATCTTAAATGGTTTATAGATTCTCAGATTTATATCTGTATCCCAAATTGGAGTTCAACTTGTATGTATCCAGCTCCTTAATTGATATCTTGACTAAGATGTCTTAACATCATCAAAAGGGGATTCTAGATTTCCAACACTCTACCACAATCTTCCCCAAATTCCTCTTCCCTTATATTCTCCTTGTCAATAAATGGCACCTCTGTTTCCCTAGTTATTAAAGCCAAGACCTAAGAGTCATTCTTAATGCCCCTCTTTCCCTATTTCATCCATCAACAACACCTATCACTTTTACCTGTAAACATAATGCTGGTTCAAACCACCACCATCTTGCCTAGAACAATGCTGCAGTCTACTGATGACTATTTTCACTTCCACTCCTGTGCCCTTCCAATCCATTTTCCAAAAAGTCAGAATGTCATTACCCTTCAGTGACTTCACATTGCTCCTGAGTAAAATGCAAACTTCTTACCATGGCCTATGAGAATCAGGCTGATCTGATTCAATTTCATTCAGTGAATAAAATAAGTCTTTTTTTTTTTTTTAAGTTTATGTATTTAAGTGGGGGAGGGGCAGAGAGAGCCCTGAGCAAGCTCCACACTCTGTGAAGCCTGACGCAAGGCTTGATCTCATGACTATGAGATCATGACCTGATGCAAAATCGAGAGTTGGGTGCTTAACCAACTGAACCACCCAAGCACTCTAGGCAAGTCTTCTTATGGAATTTTCTGGGTTATTTCTTTTGCGGGGGGGGGGGGCGGTGAAATACAATAAATAAGTACAAATAAAACTATTTCTCAGAATAAGGAGTACCATGGAGACAGGGGATTTTGTTAGGGAATAACTGATATTTGTGTTGTCTTTTAGACTGAATGGTCAAATATTGCCTCTCTGAAGGGACATTTGAACCAAAGGACACAAAAGATTTTTTTAGCATTTTCTAAGAAAAGGTTTATTTCTTGATTACATTATAAGCCCACTGAAGATGAGCTGGGAACTCTATTCCTTATCTTTCTAATCCTAGGACCCAGGATGAGAAAGCAGCCATATCATGAAACCTGCAGGTTGCTATGACAGATGGAAAGAGGATTCTGGGGGGCTCTCACACCAGGAATGGAAATCTCTAGTCTGAAAGTGACACATGTCTCTTCTACCTACAATTTATTGACCGGACCTACTGACATGACCTCACTTAAAACAAAATCTGGGAAGTGCAATCCTACCATGTCCTGGAGGACAGAGAATCAGAAATATTTGAAAAAAAAAAAACCCACCACCTACAGAGTCCTTCATGTTCACAAAGGAAAGTTTATAAAAGGGAAAGGTATAGACGCGTAGTAGCAAGAGTTCTCCTACAACTATACAGTGCCATAGTGTTGCTAGGTGTGGTCCCTCTGGTAGATGTAAAATAGAAACAAGATGGTTTGGTGAGCCTTTCCAAGTCTTGCTGGTATCCAATCCTAAGACTCAGGAAATGATTTCCTACTATTATACAGAGCTGGAAGAATGAGCCCACAGAATACTACCTGATTCTCCCTACTCAGGATTACAATTTGCTCAGCTTCAGTCTCACTGCCTTAAACTATTCTAGAAGTCAAGAACAGTCTGGAAATATGTATATTCTCCACATCAGCATTATAGAGCAAAAATCAAATAAATGGGCGCAAGACTGGCTCGGTGTTTTTTTTTATGGCAGATTATTTCATTTCAATACTATTTCTTATATATTACACATACATTTGCAGAAAGAGTAAAATGTTCAATCAAGGTTATAAATGCCACTAAGACATATATGTTCTTTCTTCTAGCATTTTTATGGTTTCTTTGTCAAAAAAAAAAAAAAAACCCCACTTAACCCTTTGTCCTATTTGAAATCTTTCTATGGCGAGATATTTCAAGACCAATGTTAAATATAACTAACAATAAGCTGAACACCTATGTGCCCACCACCTACCTTGTGAAATAAAATAGTATTTTTATAGTTGTAAGTCTCTTTTTATACCTAACCATATTCCTATTTCTCCCAACTTCCCCAGAAGTAGTCACTATTCTGAACTTAGAATTTATCCTTCCTATGCATTTCTTTGTACTTTTACTCTGTCTCTATATATCCATTATCAACATATAATATTTTGAGATTTTTGGCTTCTGGCAATGATGGGGCAAGAACTGAATAGTAATATTTAAAAAGAACAAGATTTATCCTCCCACCACACACAACTAAGCAACCAGACAAAATATACAGCATAATGGCTGGTGGATATTAGACAACAGGCACTTCTCTGAGAGAAATGAAACAAAAATTTTGAGTTATATTATTGTTCCAACTGATGGCGTGGAGCGAATTTCCAGGCTACATACAGGGAGGAAGTACCCAAACAGAGCCCTCTAGTCTCCCAGAGGTGAAGAGACAGAGTCTGTACCGGGAGAGCCTACTAGCATTTATGGGATCAAGTACAAGAGAAGAGAAAGCTGCACAGGAAAAGCTCCAAATGTGTGTATCAGTCAGCACATGTGTGTGAAGAAACCACTCAAGGCCAGTGAACGGCCATGAGAAAGATGCAAGCAGAAGCTTTACCAGAGTTCACACAGGGCTAGGAATACTTTATCTTACCACTAGCCAAAAAAAAAAAAAAAAAAAAAAAAAAAAAAAATTCCTAACACAAGGACATTCTCAAAATGTTACTGCATAAGGGCTGGGACCAAATTAGCCCTTCAGTAAAGGCTGTAGTGGACCCGCCTCGCAAAGCAAAAATGCGAGCCTCAAATAGACCAACTTAACAAGTGACTTAACTGCATTCCCAAACAAAGGCCGAAAATATTTTAAGAAAAAAATTCAGAAACTCCAACAACTAACAAAATACGAAAATAAAATCCACAATATTTAGCATATTGTAAAAGAAAAAATTACCAGATAGGTAAAGAGGCAAGAAAGAAATGAAATAAAAAATCAAAGTAGATCCAGGGGCGCCTGGGTGGCTCAGTCTGTCGAGAGTCTGACTTCAGCTCAGGTCATGATCTCACAGCTCGTGAATTCAAGCCCCGCATCGGGCTCTGTGCCAACAGCTCAGAGCCTGGATCCTGCTTCGGATTCTGGGTCTCCCTCTCTCTCCCTCTCCTCCGCTCATGCTCTCTCTCTGTCTCAAAAATAAATAAACATTAAAAAAAATGTTTTAAAGTAGATCCAGAAATGACAGAGATGATAGAAACAATTGGCAAGAGTGTTTAAACAGAATAAATATAGTTCATATGTTCAAGATAGAGGACCGATGAGCATTTTAAGAAGACACAGATGTTAAAAAAATATCTATTGCCCAGCAATGTAAATATACTCAACCCTACTAAACTGTACACTTATAAATGGTTAAGATGGTAAGTTTTAGGTTATGTGTTTCACCACAGTTAAAAATTTTGCTAATCCAAAAGACAACAAACAAACAAAACTACAAATAAATGTCTAGAGGTGAAAAATATAATGTCAGAGAAGAAAATGGTATGGGTAAAATTACCAGCAAGTTATACACTGTAGAAAAAGAGCAACAAACAAAGACTTAATAGAAATCATTTAAAATGAAATGGAGGAGATACTGGGGAAAATAAAGCAAAGAGGAAATTATAATCTTTTCGATGGATGATAATGGACAATCAGCCATATGCAAAAAAAATCTCAATCGTTCTCTCATACCTTATGAAAATATAGTTCAAGATGGATCATAATAAATCTCCTAAATATAATAGCTAAAAGTATAAATCTTCTGGAAGAAAACATACAAGAAAATGTTAGTCATGTTGGGTTAGGCAAAAATTTCTTAAAGCATAAACTAAACTAAAAGGCATAAACTATAAAAGAAAAATTGATAAATTTGACTTCATGAAAACTAAAAATTTTAGTCTTTAAAAGGCATATAAGAAAATGAGAAGTTCAGCCACAGATTGGTAGAAAGTATTTTTTTAATGTTTATTTATTTTGAGAGAGAGAGACCAAGGGAGGGGCAGAGAAAGAGAGGGAAAGAGAGAATCCCAAGGAGGCTCCACACTGTCAGTGAACCAGTTTCATGAACCGTGAAATCATGACCTGAGCCAAAATCAAGTGTCAGATGCTTAACTGACTGACCCATCCAGGCGCCCCTGGGAGAAGTGTTTTTAAAACGTGTCTCTGATACAGTATTTGTCCCTAAGTGTGTAATTCTTACAACATAATATTGAGACAACCCAGTTAAAACATGGACAAAAGATGTGATCAGATATATAAAATAACTATTTTAGAGAATATTTTACCAGGTTTTTAAAGAGTTAAGGCTTCACCTTCTACATGATTGAGCAGTCCCACTCCTAGAAAAATGGGAGCATATGTTCACAAGAAAACTTGTACACGGTTGGTAATAGCAGCTTCTTTGTAATAGCCCCAAACTTGAAACAACTCAAATGTTCCTCAGCAGGTGAACAGATAAACAATGGTGTGTCGTGGGATGCTACTTAGCAATTTAAAAAGTGAACAGTTGATACAATACGGATGGATCTCTAAATAGTGATGCTGAGCGAAAGAAGTGCTAGAAAATGATCAGGTCTCTTGAAAGAAACAATATATGGTATCTTAATGTGCTTTTAAACTTCTTACAAAATTTCATTTTTTTTTTGTTTGTTTTCAAAAAATTCAGTGTTGTTTTTGGGGCACCTGGGTGGCTCAGTTGGTTAAGCGCCCAACTCTTGATTTCAGCTCAGGTCGTGATCTCATGGTTCCTGGAATCGAGCCCCGCATCAGGCTCTGTGCAGACAGAGCTTGGGATTTCTCTCTCTCTCTGCCCCTCCCCGCCCCCCCCAAATAAATAAATAAACATTTAAAAAAATTCAGCATTATTTTTGAAATCTGCTCATGTTGCTGTATTTATCCACCATTCATGCATTGTCACCTTTGTATAATATCATATGAATATAATCATGAATTCATCCATTTCCTGTCAATGAGTGTTTAGGTAACTCTTGGTTTTTCACCTTACAAAGTAATGCTTTTAACATTCCTATAAGTCTCTCTGTGCACATATATGTGAGGGTTTCCAAGGTATGCCCCAGAGCAGAGTTGTCAGGTCATAGTTGCTGGTAACCTTAAAAAGTAAAAACTGCTGGTTATTTTACCAGCAAAAGATGGGTTTGTTCAGGAATAAAAGCGAATTATAATCTGGGACAAAGACACTGTGGCAAAACCAAAGGTAAGTCCGGGGAACAAAGGAGAGGTAATATTATTCTTTTTTTCTTTTAAGGAGAAAAGGGGTACGTTGGGAAGGTTGCTATAAACTAAAAGTCCATTTGAGTACATTGGGAATTTGACATCTGGTGCCTTCTCATTGGTTGAGCTGCCTGGGGGGTGGAGGGGTGGAGGGAGGAAAGTGGCTCTTGCTCAAGCTGAAGTAGCAGAGTAGTAGCCACCGGCAAAATGAAACCCAAGTAAGGTCAAGTCTATCTCTTCCTGTTGGGTCTGCAACTGACTAGGCATGGTAGGGCAGAGCTCCCCCTGCCCAAACCTCCCCACTCTGTTTTAGTGAGGTTTCATGTTACTGATTTTCTCACATTGCACATCTGCAACTTCACTAGATCTTTCCCAACTGTTCTGCAGCTTTATTCCATTTTTTCTTTAGCAGTGTGTGCAATTTAACATGGTTCTGTTCTTTCCAGTAACACAGGTCTAAAGTAGTAAATTGTTTTAATTTGTCTTTCTTTAATAATTTGAAAAGTGGGGCACTTCCTTGTATTAGTCATTTGGATTTTCTCTTCTGGATATTGCCTACAATTTAGTGGGAGGAATAATGGAGAAACCATCTGAATTTTCTCTCAAAGGTAGCCAGTTATTCTGCTATCATTTACCGAAAAACTCATTTTTCTATTGATTTGAAATGTCACCCTTAACATATCCCTATATCTCTTATGTTTCTTTTTTTCTTGCAGTTTTCATTCCATTTTACAACTAAATTGACTCAACTAAGGGAATTCAGTAAAGGATCCGATCTACTTGTATTTTCTTACATTGGTAATTTACTCTTGTAGCCAATGTAATTCTAGGTGATATTGATGGGCAGGGAAAACACTTTTTCTTCTACTCTCTTAGGTTCAGTAACTGCAGCCTGGCAAGCTGAATTGACAAAAAACGGATTAATAGGAGAAGAAGGGTCATTTCATATGCCTGTGTTGGGGACCTCACAGAAATGACACAAAAACTCTAAAGAGTTGGAGCACCTTGCTGGCTCAGTCTGTGGAACACGTGATCTTGATCTTGGGGTCATGATTTTGAGCCCTACGTTGGTCCTTGAGATTACGTAAGGAGAAAAAAATGACACACTACTCTAAAGAGGTAGTCAGACATAGAGGCTTATGTACCATTTGAAGAAAGGGAAATAAATTTATGGAGAAATGATAAGACAAAAAGGGTTTTGAGCTTCTAGGGTTTGTAAATTATGGGAAGGTAAATTTGTGAGGGAACTAATGAAAGATAAAAGTTATTTAGCAAAGTTTGTCTGTGAAATAGCACTTTGGTGCCAGCTTTCTCTGTCTTCTTTGTGGCCATAAACCTCCCCCCAGGAGAGGAGATTTATGACCGTCCTGTTCTTTTTTTCTTAATGTTCATTTATTCTTGAGACAGAGACAGAGTGTGAACAGGGTAGGGGCAGAGAGAGAGGGAGACAAAGGATCTGAAACAGGCTCCAGGCTCTGAGCTGTCAGCACAGAGTCCGACGCGGGGCTTGAACCCACAAACTGTGAGATCATGACCTCAGCCGCAGTTGGACGCTTGACTGAGCCACCCAGGCGCCCCTTAGAGTTTCTGTTCTTAAAGGAAACCCCAAGATGGCTTCTTTCTCCATCTATTGTTTCTCAGTGGCCTTAAGGCAAAATGATCAATATTGCCAAATGGCAGAATTTGGGGCATGAATTCTGACCCCCTTCAATGTCACATGTATGGTAGGGTTGGTACCTCAAATTGCCATATTTCTTTTTTTATATTCCTGGATTTTCCTGCATGTCTATTCTCCCACGCGCATGAATTTTAGAATTATTTTATGAAATTAGAAAATTTGATTGGGATATTCAAAAATAATTGTTATCAAAGTATAAACTATTGGGATTTTAATTGGAAGTACATTGTGTTAGTAACTCTGAGCAAATTAATAACCTTATAACAGTGCATCTTCCTATCCAATTATTTGCTCTCGTACCCTGGTGCCTTCATGCTTTTTCTGATATAGGTCTGATACATTCTTGTTAAATTTTGCTTGAATACATTTTTTTAAACTTCTATTGCAAATATTTTGTCTTCCATTAGATATTCTAACCAGGTATTGTTTGTAGACGGAAAAACCACTCATTTTTGTATACTGATTTAGTAATTAGCTATATTGCTAAATTTTCTTGTAACTACTCATTGTTTTCCCTATTTTCTGTTAATTCTGAAAATAACTATAATTTTGTCTTTTTTCCACTATAGTTCTTTCATTCCCTTACGGGAGGAAAAGAGAGATCAATTAATTAGAACATTAAGGTTCTTTAGAGGATGTATGACGGGAGAATCTTGCAGGAATAGTAGCATTTGGATAGGGAGGGAGGGGCAGGTGACTGAAATACACGAAATTGAGCAGTTCAACTCCGCATTGTTGGAAGTTAATCGTTAGAACGGATTGGTGCCCCGGGGAACTATACATATTACATCATAGAAAAAGTCACATACTAGGGAATATGTCGTGGTCACAGTAAGAACTAAAGTTTTTCTCTATTTAGATCACAACCAAATACTTAAAAGCCTGACATAAACACGTATACTCCTATGTGAAATGTGTCACATTATCATTTTCAAGAAGTGAGCACCAACTTAACATTTTTGAATTCTCAGCACTCCAATCCAAGATACGAGTCATAAAAACAGCACCAGTAAGATCCCCAACCCTTCAGCATTCTGGTTACCATGTGAATTAAAGTGGAGTGGGTTTTTGAAACCCTTTTGTTCACCAGCTTCCTTCCCTACCTTAGGTGCTACTCTCTAAAGATTGTATAGATCCTTTAAGTTTCTCCACTGAATTGCTAACTTCTGAAGGTCAAGGCATTTTGGTTTTAAGCGTTTCTGCCTCTTGTCGCCTCCCGGATACACAAAGTGATATAATTTGAGCCACCGTGCAGAAAAGGGGCCACCAATCTTGTGCTTAAATCAGTACAGTGTTAATATTCGTCAGTCACAAATTGTGGATCCACAATTGAGTGTTTTCCTTTTTCAGGTGAAGTTTAAAGGAGGAGGGGAGTCGACCCCCAAACTGCACACTAGCAGAGCCCCGAATGGAAATACGGCAAAAGCTCCACCGGCCTCTGCAGTCCAGTCCTTCTTGACTCTTACGAACTGAGTACAGCCCTGGTTTCAGGAGACAAAGGAATATCCGGGACTGGGTACGACGACTGGCTTCGGGGATAATTATTTTCATTACGGGGCCCCAGGAGCGGAGGATAAAGCTGGGCTCCGGGGACCACGCTGCTGGCCTGGGCCTCCGAGCCTTCCCCGGGGTGCCCGGGACGCCCCACGGGAAGGAGCGCCGCGTGGCCACCCGCACCGAGCGCTCGCGGGCCGCGGGGCACCAGAAGGTCCGCTTCGGTCGCAGCCAATCGGGCGGACGGAGAAGCCGGGCATTGTGACCCGCCGGCCGAGCGGGCGGCGGGGGAGGGGCGGGCCGACCGGCGTCTCGCAGCGCGGGCGCGCGCGGAGCCGGCGCAGGGCGGCCAGGCGCCTCGTTGGCGCGCACGCGCCTGAGCGCGCGCCCGGAGGGGCGGGCCGGGACTCGCCGCTCGCACGCCCTTGGGCCGGGGCCGGGCGCCCGCTCTCCGTTCCGCCGCCGACGCGCGCCGTCAGTCGAGCCGGTGTATGTGCGGCAATAACATGTCCGCCCCGCTTCCCGCCATCGTGCCCGCCGCCCGGAAAGCCACCGCTGCGGTGAGTGGCGGCGGCCAGGGTTCGGAGGGGCCCGCTCGGCCCGCCGCCGGCTGCCGCCTCTCGCGCGGGGTCGGCGTCGCAGGCCTGTGGGCGACCGGTGGGTGGGCGCGCTCCGCCCTGCCCCTCGTGGGGGTCGGGGGGGTGGGGAAGAGCGGCTCGGCGCGGGCGGAGGGCGCGTGCGGAGCGTCCCGGGGTCGCGGCCGGCCCGGAGGATTCGCCTCCCTCCCGCTCAACGGCCCCCGAACCCGAGTCCTCCGCATTGCGGAGCGAGTGCGGCCCGCCGGACCCCCGGAACCCTCCCCGCCGCCCCCCCCCGTCCCAGCTTGGGGACAGTGGCGTTAGCGGACAAGCGCCTTAACACGAGGTGGCTTTCTAACCTGCTTCTGTCTCATTTGTGATGAGGGAATGCTTTATTTTCTTACCTCGCACTCTTGTTCTAAATTAAAGAAGTTTGAAGATTTCGTGTCTCCCAAAACCAGAGGTGCTGTTTTTTGGTTTTGTTTTGTTTTTTGTTTTTTGGGTTTTTTTTTTTTTTTTTTTTTTAGGAAACTTGGGTATGAGGATCTCAAACTTTTTATCCCCGCCCGGAAGTTCCTTTTTGCGATGGAAAAATTCGGCACCGTCTGCGAAGCTTGCACGGTTTGACTGGAAAGAGACAAAGTCTTTTTCTCAAAATGGGCGGACATTCGCATCTAGGAATGTCTACTCGGGACCTCTTTTAAGTGCTAAAACGCCACCTCTATTGTCTTAGGAACTCGGGGAGAGAAGTTAAAGATTTTCGTCACTTAAGAGGTCTGTAGGGATTGATGGACTTGCTGAAGGCAGTGCTCTGTGATTGCGGCATCATTCACCGTAACCGAGGCCTCAGTGTCTAACGCTTCTCTGTGGGTTTGTTTAGGCATTGCTTATTAATTTTCCCTCTTCTCTTTTAGGTGATTTTCCTTCACGGCTTGGGAGATACAGGGTAGGTACCGCTGGTAGTAAGAGTAATGAAATGGGGTTATGCAACCCTACTTACACCATCAAAGGTTTGTTTAAGGCCTCGAGGATTGTATAAAAAGAAGATTGCTGTTAGTCCTGCTTCTTACAGCCCAGGAATAAGATACAACCTTTTCATTTTTGAATTTTTCTCTCATCATCTTAAATTTGTCATGTTTCGTCTCCTGTTTCTGGAACATATTAAAATTGCAAACTCTTCTCTGAGTTGCTGGGGGTATTGGATGCAAGAGATCGGCGGAATGTTTGTAGAGACAGCGTGCAATTGAGAACTTTCTCCAGGAGTTAAAATTGCAGGACGGGCTGAGAAGTAGTTGGTTTTGATAAGACGCATAATAGCAACGTGAGGTCTACGGTGTTCTAATTGAGAGCTTAGATAGTCCCTTAAAAGAAGAAATCAGTTGAAGTGCAGGGGAGAACACGCAAAGATTTATTTGGAGGCTGATGAGCCAAATTTTGTTGTGCTAACTTTAGTCACATGATTTATCTTTCCCTTAGGCTTTTTCTGTATTGAGAGGTGTGTGTTTTGGAAAGGTTTTTGGTGTTTTTTTTTTTTTTTTTTTTTACTGTTTTTTATTTTTGAGACAGAGAGACAGAGTGCGAGCGGGGGAGAGGCAGAGAGAGAGGGAGACACAGAATCCGAAGCAGGCTCCATCCAGGCTCTGAGCTGTCAGCACAGAGCCCGACGCAGGGCTCGAGCTCATGAACCGGGAGATCATGACCTGAGCTGAAGTTGGACGACTGCATCAGCGAGGTGCCCTGAGAGGTTTTTGTTTTTAATGTAAAGCAGTGATTATCAGGGGCACGTGTCTGGCTCAGTCAGTAGAGCCTGTGGCTCCCTCTCGGTCTCAAGAGTGGTGAGTTCAAGCCCCACATTGGGTATGGAGCAATAAACCAACCAGTGATTATCAATTTGAAACTTGGGCAAAATTACAGAACTGGAGGAAAACTGAAGATAGATAAATTTTGGATAAAGTAGCCCAAAACCATTAAATGTTCTTTCCAAGGAGGTGTTGGGCTGGATGAATTGTTAAAAGTGACTCCTAATATTCTTTTATGTCTACTAAGTAGAGGTGCATGACACATACCTTGTATGGAGCTGGGGAACAGGTTGCAGGACTCTTTCTGGCAATCATGTTGTCTTCTGAAAATGACAGACTTTTTTTTTTTTTTAACTATTATTTAACTGAAGAGAGTCTCCCAGCTCTTTTACAACCAATCCCTGACAAGTCAAGGAGGAACTTGCTACCCTGTAACTTTCTCTTTAAGGAGATCCAGGCCTAAAGAATCAGTCCAAGAGAAGAAAGCTTCAGTGTAGGAAGATTCTCTGTAGACCCCAATTTAGCCAGACTCCATCCATGAGCTGAAGTTAAAGACTGAAAATGATGAAATGTGAGATTAAAATTACCAAGAGCATCCAGGCATCTTGACCAAGAATTAAGTTTATGTAAAAAATTAAAGGTCTCCAATTCTAAAAATATTTCATGAGATAAAAGCTGACTCTAAATTGGTCCCATGAATACATGGTGAAATTGAGAAGCAATCAATCTGACAAGTGGAAATTTAATGTTTAAAATATGGGTTAAATTGGCGGATGATGGGGATTAAGTGATTTTGTTCGTTGCTATAAAATTGGGCAGGTTTTGCCTTTTTTTTTCTTTTTTTTTTTTCCTTTTTGGTTAAGACTTTTGTAGAACCAGCCAAGGTATACTGTCTGGTAACATAGGTCTCCAGGTCTGTGTCTTTTAGATTCCTCAGGAAAAAAATGGTGACCAAATATGATTGGAAGACCCATGTAATTCTATATTTTGACAATTCTAATATATAATTTCCCCCACATTTTTGTTTCTGAGATTGGTGCTCATTTTACTACACGTGTGTTTATTGTGGTGGTGATTTTTTTTTTCCCCTTAAAAAGCTGTTTTTTTCAGTGGTGTCTCTTATTTAGATTATGTCTTACTGTCCAGGAAATATGAAGTGGCATATTGTCCTCTTGAAAAATTTTCTAGCATATGCACTAGCATGTTTAAAACTCTGAAAAGTTCTGCTGTAAAGAAACACCTATGATAAAATGTTGCTAATAACATGTATAATAAACTGTGAAACTAGTATTCAAAGAAATACGTTTTAGACTATACTGTATGGTGTGAGATCACAGATTTCCTTCTAAAATAAGAGTAGCTGTTAGGATTATGAAAATGTTATATTAGTATTGTAAACAAATTCAAACTGTAAATATGAGAGGAGAATGAAAATTAGTTGAAATCCAAAAACCCAGAAGTACTTATTTTTGATAGCAATTTAAAAAATGTTGCATTTTGAAGTATTTTCAAATTTGTGGAAGAGTTGCAAGAATAGAGATTGCTCAATACCTTTTACCCAGATTCACTAATCTCTGTCTATTGAATAGGTTACTATGTTTGCTGAACCCCCTGAGAGTAAATTGCAGTTATCCTGATTCTTTATTTCCAAACCCTTTAGCATGTATTTCCTAAGAACAAGGAGAGTCTTTTTTTTTTTATTATTATTATTATTTTTTTTTTTTTTAGGAGAGTCTTTTATGTAACCCCAGAACAGTTCATCACGTTTGGGAAATTGAACACTTAATATCATTGTCCAGTACAAGAGTTATTCAAACTTTACCTGGTGATACGTCCTGTTCATTGCATCATGTCAGCATGCAAATGATAGCATTTGTCCCCTTGTTGTTTACTTGGATCACTTGAGCATGATGGCATTTTCCGGATTTCTCTACTGCAGTTATTGTCCCTTTGTAGTTTAAAAAGCAACTTGTAGGGAGATACCTTGAGACTTTGCAAATTGTACGTTAAGCTTTCACCCAATGTTTTTAGCATCCGTTGATGGTTCTTGCTTGACTCAGTTGTTAATATGATACGATTTTCTAAGTCTGTCACTCTATGTTTATTAATTTGCCCCTACCCATTTTTTTGTACGGACTATAAATTTAGGGAACGGCATTTCATCATTGTTACTGTGTTTTAAAATTTTTAGCTCTTTGAAAACAACTGTAAATTTACATAAATGTTTAACAGAAGTAGTATCTAGAGCTCCTGATGCTCTTCCTCTCAGATTACCCAGTTGTTAACATCTCTGGAACAATTGGGACATACTGAAGAAGTATTGCCTCATTACTCTGTAAAATTTCAGTGTGTATCTTGTAAGTACAGGAACATTCCCACATCACCACAGTTAACCATCAATCAAGAAGTTAACATTGATCATCAAATATCTTGCTTTTGTCATCACATTTTTCTTGATTTGACCCAATCATGTCTCTTACGGGCCCAGGATCCAATTCAGGATCACATGTTATGTTTAGTTATCATGTGCCCTTAGTCTCCTTCAGTCTAGAGCAGTCTTTCCTTGTCTTTCGTGACTTGACACTTTTTTTTTTTTTTTTAAATTTTTTTTTTCAACGTTTATTTATTTGTGGGACAGAGAGAGACAGAGCATGAACGGGGGAGGGGCAGAGAGAGAGGGAGACACAGAATCCGAAACAGGCTCCAGGCTCTGAGCCATCAGCCCAGAGCCCGACGCGGGGCTCGAACTCACGGACCGCGAGATCGTGACCTGGCTGAAGTCGGACGCTTAACCGACTGCGCCACCCAGGCGCCCCGTGACTTGACACTTTTTGAGAATACGGGCCAATGACTTTGTGGACTGTCCTCAGTTTGGGTTTATGTAATGTCTCCTTCTGACTTAAGCCTTTTTTGACAAAAATAACACAGGTGTTGCTGTGTTCCTCTCTATGGATTGTATCAGACACATACTGTGTTGGTTTTTGTTCACTGGTGATGCTACATTTTTTCACCTGGTTAAGATAGTGTTTGCTCCATTTCTCCACAGTAAAATTAATAACTGTGTTTACTTAAAAATATTTTGTGGGGAGATGTAGCAGACTATGAGTCTGGAGTTCTTTCTTGTCCGGCAAGAGAGCAGATGCAGAATTGAAAGGCTAGTGTTCGGGAGGAGACAAGAGCCCTGAACAGGGGTTTTGTCTCCGGATTTATTGAGCTCATAAGATATTACTCACGTGGTGAACGTGAAGAAAACAAGATCTTACACACGTGAACGTGGAGAAAATAGACAGTAATCACTAACTTGTGTGGAAGAAGCAAAGGGTCTGGAGGGCAAGTGGAGTTTGTAATCAAAGAACAGTAGTATATTGGCGTCAGATGGACAGTAGTTTCCTGCAGGTGATGTAATAAGCTACTCGACCCCATTATAATGTCCTGCTAGCTATCCTCGGGTGCTTTCTCCCCCATGGTGGCGGCTTTCCACTCTAAGCTTTTTTCTAACCCATTTATGTAAGTAGAACCTATTTCCCCACAGGGAGATGCTTCGATATTATGAAAACATGTTTCTCACCAAATTTTCACCTGTGGATTTAGTGTCCATTAATGATTCTTGTCCATACCTATTATTGTGAAAGTTCCAAATGATGATCTTTTCAAAAAATCCTTCATTCTAGATTTATTCATTGGCAACTCTCCCTTCTCCCTTACTTATTATGTATACATATATTCATTTATTCATTTTAAAGTGTCAAATCAGGACAGACTCTTGGATTGCTGTTTTACTCTGAGGGTTACAAACTTAAATCTATCATATTTTTGACGTCAAATCATCTTGTAGTTGGCTAGCGGGAGCCCCTTCAAGCTGCTCTTACGGGACATGTCTCGATCATTCCTTGAGCACTTCCCTGCTTTCTGATACAGCAAGATCTGTTCCAGGATCATCTTATATTTTTCCTACTTCAGTCCTGGGACTCAGCCATTTTTTTCAAGAGCTCTGGTTCCTTTTCGTAGAGTATTATTTAGGAACCTAGATCTGAGTGCCGGATGTGCTTGTTGAAGGAATCGTTACTTCTAGATCCTTTCCGTAGACAAAACCGGAAGTGTAGCTACATAACATACATGTGTGGACACACATCTATATCAGTTTTGAAATTTACATATATTAAAATTTGGGGCTTTATACTGATTTCCTCCAGTTCCAGTCAGCACTACTGGGATTGTGCTAGCCTTCCCTCTTTCCGTATTTGTAACTCCATAAGAAACCTGGCTTCTGTTCTGCAGTTTTGGCCAGTAGTGCGTTTTGGCATTGCCTCATCACCCCTCCAGGTGCCCCAGCCCACAGCTTTGCTTCATACATGGGAACCACCTCCACACCTGACCGCCCCCTTGCCCCCACACAGCTGAATGTGACACTTGAAAGCTCAGTTCCAGGGAAGGAGAAAAGGCCAGGTGGAAAACTTGGCCCTCTTCATGTAAATTTCCCTCCCTATGTTCCAGGAGTTACTGGTCTGTATTACCAATCTACATGAGAATTTTCTAGGCTGTGGAGATTTTAAAGCTTAGAAAAGAAAGTTTCAAAAGAAAAAAAAAACGGGGGCGCCTGAGAAGCTCAGTCGATTAAGCAGCTGACTCGATTTCGGCTCGGGTCAGGATCTCATGATTCGGGAGATCAAACCCTACATCGGGCTCTGCACTGGTAGTGCGGAGCCTACTTGGGATTCTCTCTCTCTCCCTCCCTCTCTCTGCCCCTCCCCTGCTTGCACGTGCTCTCTCTCTCTCTCTCTCTCAAAATAAATAAACATTAAAAAGACAAAAATAAAGTTTCAAAGACAAATGTTTAAGTAGATTGTCTTTTTTTTTTTAATTTTTTTTTCAATGTTTTTATTTATTTTTGGGACAGAGAGAGACAGAGCATGAACGGGGGAGGGGCAGAGAGAGAGGGAGACACAGAATCGGAAACAGGCTCCAGGCTCCGAGCCATCAGCCCCGAGCCTGACGCGGGGCTCGAACTCACCGACCTCGAGATCGTGACCTGGCTGAAGTCGGACACTTAACCGACTGCGCCACCCAGGCGCCCCTAAGTAGATTAAGTCTTAACTGAGAGATCAAGTAAGATCAAAAATAATATTGAATTGGCAACATGGGTATATTTTGTGACCGTTCATTTGCAGGTCTTTTTGTAATCAAGAACTAAGAGAATTATAGAGTGGGATTTGGGGATCATTTAGTTACAAGGACTAGAAAACTGTTCAACTAGTTTATACAAAATTTATGGAAGGATACAAGATAGCTCATTAGCATATAAGCTCCAAGAAGGCAAAGATTTTTTTAATTTCATTGAAATAAAAGTCACCTGAGAACACAGGTTTTTTCTATTTAACTTAATACTTACCGTACCATACCATAAAAGTCACCTGAGAACACAGGTATTTTCTATTTAACTTAATACTGCATCCTCAGGGCTTGGATGCTACTGGATATGTAGAAGAACTAAGTGTTGAATAGATAAATGAATGAATGAGGAATTAAGGGGCAAGACCTATAATGGGAATTAGTCACCAAGTATATTAAGTTTCCTAGGGCTGCCATAGTAAAACACTACAAACTAGATGGCTTAAAGCCACAGAAATTTATTCTGACAGTTAAAGAAGTTAGGAGTCCAGTGTCAGGGTGTCAAAAGGACTACAAATGCTCCCTGCAAAAGCTGTTGGGGAGAACCCTGTGCCTCTTCCAGGTTGTGACAGTTCCTTGGCTTTTGATAGTTACTTCCAGTCTCTGCCTCCCTCCTCACATGACCATTTTGCTGTTAATCTGTGTACTTTCCTCATTTTTTTTTCTCATTTCTAATAAGGACACCAGTTACTAGATTTAGGGCCCACCCTAATCCTAATAAATCCCATCTTGATCCTTAACAGATTACATCTGCAAAGAGCCTATTTCCAAATAAGGTCACGTTCTGATGTTCCAGGTGAACATGAATTTTGGTGGGTACTATTCAGTCAACTGCATGCACCAAAGTGCCTTTCATCTCTCTGCTTTTCATCCCCTTGTGGTTTCTTACTTTTGCTTCCTTCTGTGTATTTGCACAATTTCCTCAGCTGACACATTTTTCTGATCAAAATGGACCACCCAGCTCTGACTTTATATCAACCCTAATTCTGGTGTTCAGTTAAGAATCTGACCCCATCTTGGGGCACCTGGTAGCTCAGTCAGTTAAGCGTCTGACTTTGGTTCAGGTCATGGTCTCATGGCTCATGAGTTCGAGCCCTGCGTTGGGCTCTGTGCTAACAGCTTGGAGCCTGGTGCCTGCTTCAGGTTCTGACTCCCTCTCTCTCTCTGCCCCTCCCTGGCTCGAGCTCTGTCTCTCTGTCTCTGTCTCTCTCTCTCAAATAGAAACAAACATTTTAAAAAAACTAAAAAAAAAAAAAAAAAAAAAATCTGACCTAATCTTGGGGCACTTGGGTGGCTCAGTTGGTTGAGCCTCTGACTTTGGCTCAGGTCATGATCTCATATCTTGTGGGTTCAAGCCCCGCATCAGGCTCTGTGCTGACAGCTCAGAGCCTGGAGCCTGCTTCAGAGTCTGTGTCTCCCTACTCTCTCCCCATCCCCCACTCATGCTGTATCTCTCAAAAATAAGTAGACATAAAAAAAAAAAAATGAATCTGACCCACCTTGGATCATTTTGCTCTTAGCCAGATAGTTGGTAAGACTCATTAGGACAGGTAGGAGAGATTCTGTAACTGTGATGTGCTACTGGGACAGGGATGGTAATAAGTAGTGCTTCTTGTACAAACCTGGAATCTTTGTTTTTAGTTCCACACCATATTACTATGGAGTAGTGAGCATAATGGAAATAGACTTTAGTTACTTTGTTGTAGTCTTTTCTAAAAGCACAATTGAGAAATAAAATAGTGTGAATTTGTGATATTTCTTGGGATATGCCTGGAAATTTTTTTTGGACTCAGAAAACCTTTGTATGTATATGTGTGTGTGCATGTTTTGTTTTCTTTTTCTGTTTCAAATAAGTGAAATATATTCTGATTGATCTAGGTTTCTGAACAGTAGATTGTTCATTTAACTGAAGCTTTGTGTCGACTTCTTGAATCTTGAGGTTTCCACTGACTTTGAAAATTAACAAAAGGACTGGAAACAAGTTGGCCATACTTTTGTATAATTCAGTTACAGTCAAAGATCTTTAGGGGTACCTGGGTGGCTCAGTCGGTTGAGCATCTGACTTCGGCTCACGTCATGATCTCACAGCTCATGAGTTTGAGCCCTGTGTCTGGCTCTGTGCTAACAGCTCAGAGCCTGGAGCCTGCTTCAGATTCTCTCTCTCTCTCTCTCTCTCTCTCTCTCTCTCTCTCTCTCTCTCTGGTCCTCCCCTTCTCGTGCTCTCTCTTTCTCTCTCTCTCTCTCAAAATAAATAAACGGTAAATTAAAAAAAAATTTTTTTAAGAAAAATAATAAAAATAAACATTCAAGGGGCGCCTGGGTGGCGCAGTCGGTTAAGCGTCCGACTTCAGCCAGGTCACGATCTCGCGGTCCGTGAGTTCGAGCCCCGGGTCGGGCTCTGGGCTGATGGCTCGGAGCCTGGAGCCTGTTTCCGATTCTGTGTCTCCCTCTCTCTCTGCCCCTCCCCCGTTCATGCTCTGTCTCTCTCTGTCCCAAAAATAAATAAAAACGTGGAAAGAAAAAAAAAATTAAAAAAAAAATAAACATTCAAAGAAGATTTTTTATAAGCGATGGGGAGATTATGGATGGGAAAACTAAGGACTGGAAAAGCATTGATTCTCATACTTTAATATGCATAAAAATCACCTGGAAGGCTCAATGTGGTCCCCACCACCAGAGTTTCTGATTCACTGGGTCTGGGATGGGGCCTGGCAATTTGCATTTCTGACAAGTTCCCAGATATTATTACTGATCTGGAGAGAACACTTTGTTTTTTGTTTTTTTTTTTTAATTTTTTTTTTTCAACGTTTATTTATTTTTGGGACAGAGAGACAGAGCATGAATGGGGGAGGGGCAGAGAGAGAGAGGGAGACACAGAACCGGAAACAGGCTCCAGGCTCCGAGCCATCAGCCCAGAGCCTGGCTCGGGGCTCGAACTCACGGACCGCGAGATCGTGACCTGGCTGAAGTCGGACGCTCAACCGACTGCGCCACCCAGGCGCCCCAAGGAGAGAACACTTTGAAAGCCACTAGTCTGAGCTGTCTGTATCCACGCTTCTACATAGAGGCAGAGTTGGACTAGAACTCAAGATTTCTGTTCTTTTTCTCATAAGAGTTCTTAGTATTTCTTGTGTAGAAGAGTGGTTGGCAAACAGTGGGCCACAGTTCAGTTCTGGCCTGCCCCTTTTTAAAAACTTTTTCAGTTGTTAATGTTATTTATTGAAATATGATTTGCATATCATAAAAGCAACTCTTTTAAAGTGTACAATTCCATAGTTTTTAGTATATTTACAAAGTTGTGGAACCATCACTAAGGTGTTAATTGCAGGATATTTTCAACATCCCCCAAAGAAATGGCACACCCCTTAGCAGATATTCTTTATTCCCTTCCCTGGCAACCACTAATCTCCCTGTGGTTTCTATGGATTTACCTCTTCTGGATTTCTCATATAAATGGAATTGGACAATATTTGACCTTTTTGGTATGCATTCTTTCACATAGCATGTTTTTCAGGTTCATTCATGTTGTGACATGTATCAGTACTTTATTCCTTTTATTCTCAAATAATATTCCATGGAGTGATAGCCATGTATTGATCTTATGAATATACCATAGTTTTTAAATTTATCAGTTGATGAACATTTGAATTGTTTCGTCCTCTTGGCTGTTATGATTAGTGCTACTCAGAACATCCATGTGCAAGATTTTACATGAATATAGGTTTTCCGTTCACTTGAACAGTTGCTGAGTCCGTGGTAACTGTTTAACCCTTTGAGGAGCTCCCAGACCGTTTGTTGTCCACAGTGGCTGTACCATTTTCCTGTTCTACTAACAGTGTAAGAAGGTTCTGATTTTTCCACATTCTCACCAGTATTTGTTATTCTCTTTCTTTTGGATTATAGCCATCCTATCGAGTGTGAAGTGTTTGGGTTTTTAATTGCATTTCCTAGTGACTGATGAAGTTGATCATCTTTTCATGTGCTTATTTGGCCATTTATATATCTTCATTAGAGAAATATCTGTGCAAGCCCTCTGCCCATTTTTAAAACCAAGTTGTCTTTTTTCTTATTGATTTTTAAGACTTTAAAAATATATGCTAGGGTCTCCTGTGCAGCTCAGTCAGTTAAGTGTCCAAGTTCGGCTCAGGCGTGATCTTGCAGTTTGTGAGTTCGAGCCCTCCATTGGGCTCACTGCTGTCAGCTCAGAGCCTGCTTGGAATCCTCTTTCCCCCTTTCTCTCTGCCCCTTCCCCACACTCGTGCTCTCTCTCTCTCTCAAAACTAAAAATAATAATAATTAAAAAATAAAAATATATTCTAGGAGAGCCTGGCTGGCTTAGTTGGAAGAGCATGTGATTCTTGATCTCAGGGTCGTGAGTTCCAGCCACACATTGAATGTAGAGATTACTAAAAATAATAAATAAACTTAAAAAAATAAAAATAAAAATATATTTTAGATAATGGAAACCTCATATATGTGATTTTCAAATATTATCCCCCAATCTAAGGGTTATCTTTTCACTTTCTTGATAGTGTACATTAAAGCACAACAGTTTTAATCCTGATGAATTCTAGTTTATCTTTTTCTGTCTTTGGTCACTTGTGCTAATCATTCCATATCTTTGTTGCCAAGCTTCCCCAATTGTTAATCTTTTACTACATTGTGCAACTGTGCATGCATTCACGCTCTTTCTCTGTCTCCATATGTATATGCTCATTATCTAGTAATCAGAAGTCTTTTTTTTTTTTTTTTTCTTTTTTGAGGGAGAGAGAGATACATGGCCCAACTGAGGGACAGAGAGAGAGAGAATCCCAGGAGGGGCGGGGAGAAACAGAGAGAGAATCTGAAGCAGGCTCCAGGCTCTTAGCTGTCAGCACAGAGCCTGATGCAGGGCTTAAGCTCATGAACCGTGAGATCATGACCTGAGCCCAAGTCCGATGCACAACCAACTAAGCCATCCAGGCATCCCCTAATCCATTCAGGTTTTGCCAACTTTCCCAACTATGTGTTTCCTTCCTGGTCTAAGATCCTTTCCAGTAATTTGTGTTACTTTTAGGTATCATGTCTGTTATGAAACAGTTTATTAGTCTATCTCTCATTTCCTTTATATATAGATGTATATATATATTTTTAATTTTTTTAATTTACCTCCAAGTTAGTTAGCATATAGTACAACAGTGATTTCAGGGGTAGATTCCTTAATGCTCCTTACCCATTTAGCCCATCTCCCCTCCCACAACCTCTCCAGAAACCCTCTGTTTGTTCTCCATGTTTGAGTCTCTTATGTTTCCCCCCTCCCTGTTTTTATATTATTTTTGCTTCCTTTCCCTTGTGTTCATCTGTTCTGTGTCTTAAAGTCCTCATATGAGTGAAGCCATATGATCTTTGTCTTTCTCTAATTTCACTTAGCATAATATCCTCCAGTTCCATCCACGTAGTTGCAAATGGCAAGATTTCATTCTTTTTGATTGCCAAGTAATACTCCATTGTGCATATATACCACATCTTCTTTATCCATTCATTCATCGGTGGACATTTGGGCTCTTTCCATGCTTCAGCTGTTGTTGATAGTGCTGCTATAAACATGGGGGTGTATGTGCCCCTTCGAAACAGCATACCTGTATCCCTTGGATAAATACCCAGTAGTGCAATTGCTGGGTCATGGGGTAGTTGTATGTTTAGTTGTTTGAGGAACCTCCATACTGGTTTCCAGAGTGGCTGCACTAGCTTGCATTGCCACCAACAATGCAAAAGAGATCCTCTTTCTCCGCATCCTCGCCAACATCTGTTGTTGCCTGAGTTGTTAATGTTAGCCATTCTGACAGGTGTGAGGTGGTGTCTCATTGTGGTTTCGATTTGTATTTCCTTGATGATGTGTGATGTTGAGCATTTTTTCATGTGTCGGTTGGCCATCTGGATGTCTTCTTTGGAGAAGTGTCTGTTCATGTCTTTTGCCTGTTTCTTCACTGGATTATTTGTTTTTTGGGTGTTGAGTTTGACAAGTTCTTTATAGATTTTGGATACTAACCCTTTATCTGATATGCCATTTGCAAATATCTTCTCCCATCGGTTGCCTTTTAGTTTTGCCGATTGTTTCCTTCGCTGTGCAGAAGCTTTTTATTTTGATAAGGTCCCAATAGTTCATTTTTGCTTTTGTTTCCCTTGCCTCTGGAGATGTGTTGAGTAAGAAGTTGCTGCGACCAAGATCAAAGAGGTTTTTGCCTGCTTTCTCCTTGAGGATTTTTTTTTTTTTTAATTTTTTTTTGTTTTTCAACGTTTATTTATTTTTGGGACAGAGAGAGACAGAGCATGAATGGGGGAGGGGCAGAGAGAGAGGGAGACACAGAATCGGAAACAGGCTCCAGGCTCTGAGCCATCAGCCCAGAGCCCGACGCGGGGCTCAAACTCACGGACCGCGAGATCGTGACCTGGCTGAAGTCGGACGCTTAACCGACTGCGCCACCCAGGCGCCCCTCTCCTTGAGGATTTTGATGGCTTCCTGTCTTACACTGAGGTCTTTCATCCATTTTGAGTTTATTTTTGTGTATGGTGTAAGAAAGTGGTCCAGGTTCATTTTCATAGCCTTTATATTTTTAAAATACAGAGCCTTACCTTTGTATATTCTGTAGAATGACCCTCAACTTAGTTTTAATGTTTTCTCATGACTGGGCTCGCATCATGTATTTCTTTTGGCAACAGTTTGAGATATACCGCACAATTCACCCACTTGAATTCTGCAGTTCACCCTTTAATATATTCACAAAACTGTGCAGCCATTTTTATTCCAAAAAGAAACCCTATACTCGTTATCACCCTGAAACCCGCCCCCCTATATTCTCAGCCCTAGGTAACCACTATTTTCTATACCTATAGATTCACCTATATTGGACATTTCGTATAAATGGAATCATATAACATGGTCTTTTGTAACGGCTTCCTTTACTTAACCTAATGTTTATAAGGTTCATCCATGTTGTAGCATATGTTAGTACTTCATTCCTTTTTCTTGTTGATCATATTTCTTTGAGTAGAATTGCTCGTTCATATGGTAACTTCATGTTACCAGCAGTACATGAAAATTCTGATTTCTCCCCATCCTCATTAACACTTGTTTCTGTCTTTTTTTTTTTTTTTTTTTTAAGATTTTAAAGTACATCCAACATGGGACTCAAAACTTACTACAACCTTGAGATCAGAGTTTGCATGCCCTGCCGACTGAGCTAGCAAGGCACCCCTTGTCTTTTGATTATAGCCATCCTAGAGGGTGTGAAGTGGTATTGTGGTTTTATTTGCATGTACCTAATGACTAATAATGCTGAGCATCTTTTCCTATCCATGTTGGCCATTTGTATATCTTTGGAAAAATGTCTTTTCAGGTCCTTTACCTGTTTATGTTTAGGTTGTCTTTCTGTTTGTGGGTTTTAAGAGTTCTTTATATGTTATGGATCCTAGACCCTTACTGAATGTATGTTTTGCAAATATTTCTCCCATTCTGTAGGTTGTCTTTTCACTTTCTTTGTAATGTTCTTTGAAGCATAATGGTTTTTAATTTTGATGATTTTTTTTGAAAATTTTGTTGTTGCTTGTGCTTTTGGCATCTAAGAAATCATTACCCAATCTAAGGCTACAAGATTTCCATGTATTTTCTTCTGGGAGTTTTATAGTTTTATCTCTTAGGTTTAAGTCTTTTGAAATTGGGAAGTGTGAGGCCTCCAACCTCACTCATTAAATTTTTTTTTAATGTTTATTTATTTTTGAGAGAGAGAGACAGAGCACGAGTCGGGGAGGAGCAGAGAGAGAGGGAGACACAGAATTCGAAGCAGGCTCCAGGCTCTGAGCTGTCAGCACAGAGGCTGATGCAGGGTATGAACCCATGAACCGTGAGATATGACCTGAGATGAAGTCAGATACTTAACCGAATGAGCCATCCAGGTGCCCCCAACCTTACTCGTTTTTAAGATTGTTTTGGCTCTTCTGGGTCTCTTGCATGTCCAAATGAATTTTGGAATTGGCTTGTCAATTTCTGCAAAGCCAGCAATGATTCTGATAGAGATTGCATTGACTCTGTAGATCAGTTTGTGTGTACTGTCACTTTAAGAATATTAAGTTTTCTGGTCCATGAACATGACATGTCCATTTACATAGATCTTTAATTTCTTTCAACATTTTTGTAGTTTTCAGAGTGAAGTCTCATATATGTACACACACACATGAACTCACATATAAACACACATTTAGGGGCGCCTGGGTGGCTCAGTCAGTTAAGTGTCCAACTTCGGCTCAGGTCATGATCTCGCAGTTTGTGGGTTCAAGCCCCACATCAGGCTCTGTGCTGACAGCTCAGAGCCTAGAGCCTGCTTTGGATTCTGTGTCTCCCTTTCTCTCTGTGCCTCCTCTGCTCACACTCTCTCTCTCAAAAGTAAATATTTGAAAAAAATTAAACACACATTTACACATGCAAGCACTCCTGCAACTCTAGAATAGTGCCTGACTTAGTGTTGTTATAGAAGTGTAAATATTACTACAGTTGTTACTGATTTTTCTATATGCCTTTAACACTTTTGGGAGAGGTGTATTAAAATAGAAGAATAGTTAATACAAAAGCATTCAACATTTTTGTATTTGTTTATTTAATTTTAAATTGTTTTTTTAATTTTAAGTAGCCTCCTTACCCAACACGGGGCTTGAACTCATCACACAAGAGTCGCATCCTCTACCACCTAAGCCAACTAGGTGCCCTGCATTTAACATTTATATCTGGACCATTTCACACAAAAAATGTCCTAAGTTACTTTTTAAAAATTTTTTTTAATTTCTTTTTTTTTTAAAATAAGCTCTGTGCCCAGCATGGGGCTTGAACTCATGACCTAGGGATCAAGAGTCCGTGCTCTACCAAATGAGCCCAATAGGCGCCCCTTAGGTTACTTTTCCTTTATGCTTTAATAGAAGTAACATGTAGGAAGTATCAGTTATGATGTCAAGTGTAAACAAGTAGGTACTGTATGTATGTATGTATAGTATGATCCCATTTTTGTAAAATCTGTATCTGTTGCTTAGGTGTTATGCGTGAAAAAAATCAGAAGGAAGTGCACCAAAAGATAACTGCTTATTTGCAGCTAGAAGGATTGTGATTTACTGTTTTATTTTTTTTAGTTTTTCTCGTATTCCATTTTGAACACGTATAATACAAGGAAAGAATGTTAATTATTATTTTCATTAGAGTAGAAGCATGTAGAGATATTAGACAACTGATTTACTTCTGAGGTTTCTTCCATCATATAAAATATGATTTATATTATCTGTCTTGTCTACTTTGTTGTGAGGTTATAGAGAGATAAATATACCTGTATTTTGTAAATAGTAAAGCCCTGTGGAAATCTGTGAAAGAAAACACACTGCTCTTCAGAAATCAGGAGAGTTCATCTTTATTTGTAGACAAAGCTTAGTAGCCTTTGGGTTGTTGTGGCGTTTTAATAGCATTGACGGCCCATACTTTTATGGTATTATAAAGAGCTACATTTATCCTTGCAAGTTTTTTAAAGTACTATTCTGTTACTAATTTATTAGGATTTAAAACAGTATCTAATGGCTTTATTCACATAATTTCCCTCCAGGCATGGATGGGCAGAAGCCTTCGCGGGTATCAGAAGTTCACATATCAAATATATCTGCCCGCATGCGTAAGTATTTTAATCTTTACATTTGTGAGTCAGAATCTGGAGAGGAATCATTGTGATACCTTTACTTTTCTAGAAAAGCATTTAAATATAATTTGTTTTCGTCCTTTTAAATATTTGGTTTAAAAGTAAAGATTAGTAAATTCTTTAAAACTAAACTGGTGACTTGGCTACATAGAATTTTTTTCCTGTTATGTTGGGAAATTTAAAATAATGTTCTGTTGAAGGTCAGTTGAACTGAGAACCAGAAAAATTCCTTTAGATATACAAACATCTGAGATCTAAGGATATCCACAAGGGGATTTATTTACTTGTCAAGTTTGTCTTTACTATGTTGGAAACACTCCTAAAGTTTATCAGGTAAAGGCATTGTGATACACCATGGGGAAAAAAAACACAGGTTTTGAAGTCTCATAGGTTTGGTTTTAAATTCTGGAGATGCTTGTGGATGTCAAAAAGAAACTAAAGTTTTCAGGAAACAGAAAATTGCTGAGATTGGCAACATTTTAGGTCAGAATGTTGCCGAGAAACAGTAGCCATGGAGAAGACAACTGTGATTCGAGTTCATGCTAATAGGTTAGTTCATCCTCAGAAGTGGTGGTAGCAGTAGAGCTGATAAATGTGAAAGAAGAAATGGAAGGAGGAAACATATCTGATTAGGTAAGAATACATTCTGTCCCCTTTTTATCCTTAAATAGGTGGTTCATCTTACCTCTGTAGACTACCAAATACTCTGGCCAGGGTTACTGTGTCCTCTATTCTGACTCATGTAAGAGACAATTCTTTTTTTTTTTTTTTTTAGTGTTTATTTTTGAGACAGAGAAAGAGCATGAACGGGGGAGGGTCAGAGAGAGAGGGAGACACAGAATCTGAAACAGGCTCCAGGCTCTGAGCTGTCAGCACAGAGCCCGATGCGGGGCTTGAACTCATGAACTGTGAGATCATGACCTGAGCCGAAGTCAGACGCTTAACTGACTGAGCCACCCAGGCGCCCCAGAGACAATTCTTGATTAATTAGAATGTTCTCATGTGTTGTGATTGGCCCCAAGATTGAATTTGATTTAAGGCCATTTCCCAACCTAGGGAAATTCATGTTCTCAAAGAAATTGTGATAAGATTTGTAACCTCTAACTAAGGTAGACTTGTTTTATGAATCAGGAAGATAGTGATGAGATGTAGTTATAGTGTATTTATTTCTCTTTCCTTTTTATCTAGCTACATTCAGGTTATCCAACAGATTGTTCATCAAAGACTTGAACTGAGTGTAGTGGACACTGGCAAAACGTCTATTTCCCATATTTATTTAGAGGTCTCTTAAGCAACTACATAGCTGAAACTTAGAAAATAAGCAAAAATATAATCTGAGCATATGGGAATTGATGTACCATATCTGTGTGGTAAATTGCTCGTTTCCTTAGACTTAGCCAGAGTCTTATATTTTATGCATTTCCAACTGTCTTGGTTACACATTTTTGTAAGAAAATGTGTGGCTTGAAAGTATTAAATAAGAGTGTTGAGAAAGGAAAATGTTTTTATTTGCCAAGCGTGGTCCTGAACACCTGCTGCTCTGTCTTCAGAACACATTTGGAGGATGTGTAGAGAAAATGATGCAATGTGGATGCGGTGACACAGCTCAGTGTTGAAATTGTAGCATACAATTTTGTGTAAGCCTGAAGTAATTCTCTGTCCTTCAGTGATGGAATGTATCAGGTTTTATGCCTTGTTATATTACTCTCACTTTGCGGTTTTTTTCTTTCCTATGTAGACCAGTTATGCCTGTAACATTGAATATGAACATGGCTATGCCTTCCTGGTAAGTAAGAATTATTCAATAAGACCTTTTTATTTACACTTAGTTTTTTTGTTTTTTATTAGAAGTGCTTTTGCATATAGCAATTTTTAATTAGCTATTTTTAAGTTGCAAAGTTACATAATTAACTTTACGTTTAACCTTTAATTATTTAAGTTTTGTATTTTAGATTCAGGGGTAAACTTGAGGAGCTGTGCCAAGAGGTAGAGGAATGGGAGAGAATAGGTGGATAGAAATAGTGTAGAAAATATCTCCTACTGCCTGATAAACCTTTGTTGGTTTGAGTGACCCCATGTGGCATAACTCTGATTAAGCCACAACCTTACACCCTTCCAACCTCTTGTTTTTGTGGAGAGTTGACAAGTTTTTAAGGAGACCACTTCCTCTTCCGCACTCTCAAGATATTTTCACATTCCCTGTATGTTTTATAGTCAGGAAGTAGAGTCAGTTCTTCGTTCCTCTAAGCTACTTCCAGTCTATTGTCCTCTTGTCCTCTCTACTTGTTGCCACCCATTTCTTACCCACCCCTTCACTTCCTTTCTGTCTACCCTAGATTTCTTGGCAGTTTTCACAGGTTCCTGCCTATTTTGCCCTTTGGTTCTTTCATCTTCCTTCTCTGGCAAAACTCCCATCCAGAACCACAGTTTCTAGCGAACGTAGCTAGAGACCACAATGAGAGGATATAACTCAGTAGGGAAATGGAAAGGGCCTGACAGAGAAGAGGAAAGCTTCCTTTGGGGCTCTGGTTTGAGGTACCTACAATGTATGATGAAAACGTTTTGAAGAATGTGGCTAGAGATCAGTATAATACCTCTGCTTAATAGCTATGAGATGGTGGGGGCGCCTGGGTGGCGCAGTCGGTTAAGCGTCCGACTTCAGCCAGGTCACGATCTCGCGGTCCGTGAGTTCGAGCCCCGCGTCGGGCTCTGGGCTGATGGCTCAGAGCCTGGAGCCTGTTTCCGATTCTGTGTCTCCCTCTCTCTCTGCCCCTCCCCCGTTCATGCTCTGTCTCTCTCTGTCCCAAAAATAAATAAACGTTGAAAAAAAAAAATTAAAAAAAAAAATAGCTATGAGATGGTGCATGAGAGAGTGACAGCGTAAAGTAGCTCTGTCCCATTGGACTGACCTATGGTGCAGTAGAAGGGGAGGGGAGTGGCTGGAACTCATTGCAGACTTTTTAGGGGAGTGTGCATCGCAGTTCCTGCTTGGGTGTAGGACTGGATTAGGTATTTTCTTAGATGTTCTTACTCTAAAATTATGTGGCAGTGTGATTTTTTAACATTAGAATCTGTATCTAGCTGGTGAAAGGAACGTGTAGAATGTCATATTCACACATTTAAGTTCTGTTTTGGCCTCTGTAGACATTTTAATTTGAGTTTCATGTTCATGGTTTGCCCTTTTAATCCAGACTACCATGAGTTTAGTGAAATGTACTTACCATAAATACATATTTTTAGAATCAAATAGCTCTTTTAAGATTTTGCCTTGTTTTCCAGGTTCGATATTATTGGGCTTTCACCAGAATCACAGGAGGATGAACCTGGAATTAAACAGGCAGCAGAAAATGGTAAGTACAGAAAAATTTTACGAAGACAAAAGAATTCTTATTTTAGTGGCTTCAGTAGTTTTATTGATACTGATGAAATCCGGTGTACAATTATCTGAACTTAGTAGGTGATGCTATTTCCTTTCTTTCTGATCACACTCTAAGTTGTTTGCCAAATGGACTCCCTTAACTGTAGGCAGCGAAGGTGAGGTGAATAGGGAAGAATGGTCTTTATCAAACTTAGTATCTGTGGATACATAATTTTGCTTTTATTTACAGCAGCTAACAGAGAAAATGGCAACTTAATCGTTGTGGCCAGTTATCTTCATTAAGGAGACTTGAATTAATGATGGATATAATGATATAATCATGTGTGATGCAAATTATGTTAGTGGTTAATTTTCGTGTGGTAATAATAATAGATGCCGCTGATTGAACACTTAGCTGTTTAAAACGACAGGTAACTCTTGTATGACTTAGCAGGTGGGGTGACCTTGAGGAGTAAAGCTTTGCGAAATTCAGGGGAAGTGGTCCCAGCACTGCTTGCCGGTGGGCAAGCAGCTACCAGTCGCCAGGCCCCCACAAGCCTTCTCTCCTCCCAACTGGGCCTTTTCTGCCACTTCTGCTTCCTCCATGCCACTGTAAATAAATCCCTTAGGTTTCCCAGCACTTCTTTTATTTCTTAACCCCCTGTTCCTATTTTCTAGCCCATTCGTCCATGCCATAGTCAGGGTGTTGCTTGCTTTTCATGCTCAGTCTAAGAACTAAACTTTATATAAAAAAGAAAATAATTTTTCATTCAGGCGTTTGTTTTTTGCAGTGTTTTAGAAAAAGCAGATTTTTATTTTTTGATAGAAAGGAAGTATGAAATTGGAAATTCTGATCTTAAAAAATGAAACTCTTGGGGCACCCGGGTGGCTCAGGAAGTTGAGCACCCGACTCTTGATCTTGGCTCAGGTCATAATCTCATGTTTCGTGGGTTCAGGCACTATGTCAGGCTCTGTGCTGACAGTGTGGAGCCTGCCTAGGATTTTCTCTTTTCCTCTCTCACTGCCCCTCCCCTGCTCGCACTCTCTCTCCCAAAATGAATACATAAACTTAAAAAAATAAATAAAATGTCACATTGTTGTAAAAAAATTAAACTCTTTCACATATGTAAAAAATGAAAGGACGGGGCACCTGGGTGGCTCAGTGGGTTAAGCATCTGACTTCAGCTCAGGTCATGATCTTGCGGTTCATGAGTTCAGGCCCCATGTCGGGCTCTGTGCTGGCGGCTCAGAGCCTGGAGCCTGCTTCGGATTCTGTGCCTCCCTCTCTCTCTCTGCCCCTCTCCTGCTTGTGCTCTTTCTACCTCTCAAAAATAAACACTAAAAAAAAAACACATAGCACTGATTATAAAGAAAAATTTGAGGAGTCAGCAGTTTTATAGTTAATGATTTGTGTCAAAGTGTTCTGCAAAACAAAAGAACCCTTTGATTTTTTTCGTACATCATTTAGTGGCTATAAGAAAAATTAGAGTTTTAAAATAATAGAAATGAACTTTTTTTTTTTAATGTTTATTTCTTTTGAGAGAGAGAGCGAGCAGGGAAGGGGCAAAGAGAGAGAATCCCCAGCAGGCTCCCCTGAGAGCACGGAGCCCAACACGGGGCTCAAACCTGAGAACCGTGAGATCGTGACCTGAGCCGAAATCAAAAGGTGGACACTTAACTGACTGAACCACCCAGATGCCCCTAGTAGAATGAACGTTTTATTTATTTATTTATTTATTTATTTATTTATTTATTTATTTTATTTTATTTTATTTTATTTATTTATTTATTAAAAATGTTTGTTTTTTTAGACGTTTTATTTATTTTTGAGACAGGGAGAGACAGAGCATGAACGGGGCAGGGGAGGGTCAGAGAGAGAGGGAGACTCAGAATCTGAAACAGGCTCCAGGACACTTAACTGACTGAACCACCCAGGTGCCCCTAGTAGAATGAATGTTTTATTTTATTTTATTTATTTATTTATTTATTTATTTATTTATTTATTTATTTATTTATTTAAAATGTTTGTTTTTTTAAACGTTTTATTTATTTTTGAGACAGGGAGAGACAGAGCATGAACGGGGGAGGGTCAGAGAGAGAGGGAGACTCAGAATCTGAAACAGGCTCCAGGTTCTGAGCAGTCAGCACAGAGCCCGACACGGGGCTCGAACTCACGGACAGTGAGATCGTGACCTGAGCCCAAGTCAGACGCTTAACCGACTGAGCCATCCAGGCGCCCCAAAAATGTTTATTTTTGAGAGAGAGTGCGAGCAGGGGAGGGGCAGAGAGAGAGGGGGACAGAGGATCTGAAGCAAGCTCCATGCCAACAGCAGACCGCCTGATGTGGGGCTCAAACTCATGCACCACGAGATCATGACCTGAGCTGAAGTCAGATGCTTAACTGACTGAGCAACCCAGGTACCCCTAGAATGAACTTTATAAACACTGTAAATCACAAACCATGTAATCTACATTTCTTAGGATTTAAAATGGCAACTTGAGGTACAAATTCCTATGATTCATTGAAGAGAGAGAAATATAGAATGTATTTGGGCAGAATTGACGCAGGTAAAAGAATATCCATTGATTGGTAAGAGAAAGAACTTTTGTTTACAAATGACATAAGTAATTGGACAGGGGTGTCTCACTGGCTCAGTTGAAAGAGCGGAGTATGCGACTCTTGATCTCAGGGTTGAGTTCAAGCCCCACATTGGGTGTAGAGATTACTTAAGAATAAAATCTTAAAAAAAAAAAAAAAAAAAAAAGGAAATAATTGAACTATTTAAGCAACACCTGCCAAATATGAGTTTTATAATGAAAATACATCCTCCTTTTATATTTTAATAGAGTGCTTCAAGTTTTTCACGTATTATTCACCTTTAACATACCTTGTGCTTTTCTGTAATTAATTTATCCTGTTTAAAATGGTATCAGGCTTAACTTTTACAGTGTTGGCGATTTAATTTTATGTTGTTTTTAGTAAAAGCTTTGATAGAGCAAGAGATGAAGAATGGCATTCCTTCTAACAGAATTATTTTGGGAGGATTTTCTCAGGTAAGGTAAAGTTTGGGTGATATGTCATTGGTATATTTATCTAGAAAATCTGTGGTTCCCATCCTTTTCTATGGAGGAGTCTTTTTTTTTTTTTTAGTAGATGTTGTAGAATCTGTTACACTATTGTTAATGCTGAATTAAGTTCAAATGGATTACATATAGTTAATTACAAGAGTGTTCTCTTTTGCTTTTCTAGTTTTCTCTCTTCAGCTATTGCCTTTCCCTTCTAAATTATATCTTTAAAATAAATTTATTTGGCAAATTGATAGGAACTTGGAATGTATTTTCTTAAAATACTAATACACACATAGCTAGGTTTCTAAGTTGATGCTATGTACCCCTTTAAACAAAACTCTAATTTAAACACAGGTATAACTCCCCTCTCCTAGGAGGAGACTACTGATAGGAACAATACATTAGAAGACAGGAGAATTTCTTCTCTCTTTCTGTCACAGATTCCCGGTGGTTGAGCCCCATAGACTCCCCCTGCAATCCCCTTGAGACAAGATCTAAGTAGGGGCTCCCACAAAGTGACCCACAATGCTGGGGGCTGCTGGTTGTCCCCGTTGCGTTCTTTCTTCCCACTGGAGGAACTGGAGGCTCCGGGGAGACTCTC
Organism: Lynx canadensis; assembly: GCF_007474595.2. Lineage (NCBI taxonomy): Eukaryota > Metazoa > Chordata > Mammalia > Carnivora > Felidae > Lynx > Lynx canadensis. The sequence goes on from NC_044320.2 coordinate 76,749,693, forward strand.
TGGGTGGCGCTGCACTGGTCAGCGTGTAACCACTTCTCTTCCCTTCCAGTGTGGTCTTTCTTGGTCTCTGTGGGACAGGGGTGCCTCCGCCTCCCCTCCGTGTACTAGGATTCTCTCAGTGGTGCCCTGTCCATGATTAGATGTTAGTTCTTGTAAGAGGGAGCAAAGTTAGGAATGACCTGTGTCCCATCTTGGTGACGTCACTCTGTCATCTTTCTTCTTTTCATCTTGTAAAATAGATTTTAGACTTTAAGTATGTGATGTTTATTTTTGGTATCTTCTTCTTTCTATACTTTTTCTCCTACCTTCTATACTTTTTCTGCAGACGTAGTTACCTCATATTGACCTTATGTCTTTATTTCACCTATCCCCACATTGCTGTAGCTTCTAATCTGTGAATCTTCTAAATCAACAACTTAGTGTGCAGACTGAATACCTGAATTTGGGCAATGTTAGAATTATGGAATTAATTACGGAATTATTTAGAAGTTAAAATCTAGTAGACAGTTTGTTGATTCAATATGGTAAAAAAGATGTTACTGATTTGGTATTTATTGAAGTTCAAGATAATGTCTATTGTAATACACATTGTGCCATAAATATAGGTATAGAAATGAATGCTTGATTTGAGTAGGAAGCTAACATAGGAGGCTATGTGGTTGGGATTCATTGATTACAGAAAGCAACTCCTAGTACCGTAAGCCAGAAAGAGCAAGTTATGAGTCCGTGGGGTCACATCAAGGAAACCAAGGATGAGAATGAAGCAAGGCCTCAGGAAATATCTAAGACTTGGAGAGCCGTCATGACTTTCTCTCCATCTTCCTTGTTTCTCTGCCCATCTGCTTCCTTTGCCTGTTCATCTAGAGTTGGCTTTTTCTGCCGTCGCAGCCTATAACTTTGCCAGTTCTTGAGTTTACGTGTCACCATCCCAGCTGCACAGAGACAGACTCACAGTCACTGAGTTCCAGTTTCAAAATCTTGAGAAAAAGAACTTGACTGTCTCGGATGAGTTGGAATCTCATGTTCTCATGGGCCCCGGTGACCCGTGGGGATGGTCAGAGTGACATGGCATCCAGGTGACTAACGGGAATACAGTTCCCAGAGTGCAGGGTATTTAAGCTGGGGTGGATACTCTAAAGGCATCTGCTACAGGGTCCTTATTGTCTTGAATTTTTTAGAAAAGAGTACCAAGTTACAACTAGATTTGATTTTATACCTAAGACTTTTCAGAGGAGAAAATAAGTAACTAAGTTTAGAATATTCCTAAGGCATCTGTAAGTGCAAATATACTGTTAACTCTTTCTCAACTGATTGGGTGGTCCCTGTGTTCTCACAGTGATCTTCAATGTAGAGAATCTTATCCTTTAGGACATGGTGGAGTGGGGTGTTTGTGTTTCTAGGAGCTTGTCTGATCTGACTTGACATCAGTCACCCGGGTTGATTTTTTCTTTAATGGACATTATAAATAACAAGAAATCAAGTTGCTGTTAGCAGAGCATGTGTTCCATTGACTCTCTCTGTTGTCTTTCCAGGGAGGAGCTTTATCTTTATACACTGCTCTTACCACACAGCAGAAACTGGCAGGAGTCACTGCCCTCAGTTGCTGGCTTCCACTACGGGCTTCATTTCCACAGGTAGCCTGATTGAAACTTGCAGCATAAGATTACTGAGTTAAGGCAGATAATGTTGTGAGAGGGTCATTTTTTTTTTTTTAATTAATAAACTGTATATTTTTAGAGCAGCTAAGGTTCACAGCAAAACTGAGCAGAAAGCACACAGAGTTCCCACATGTCCCCTGTCCCTATACGTGCACAGCTTGTGAACACCCCGCAGCGTGGTGGTGCGTCTTTGATAATCAGCAAACCTACACTGACACACAATATTATTACCTAAAGCCCGTAGTTTACATCAATCATCCTTTTTTAAAAAGGATTTTCCTAGACTTTTGTGATCTGTATACGATACTGTCTTTACTGTAGATTGCATAGAATGGGGTAAAAAAGAAGTCCTTTTTGTCACAAATCTTCTATTTGTCAACGTTTATTTTATTTTTGGGACAGAGAGAGACAGAGCATGAACGGGGGAGGGGCAGAGAGAGAGGGAGACACAGAATTGGAAACAGGCTCCAGGCTCTGAGCCATCAGCCCAGAGCCTGACGCGGGGCTCGAACCCACGGACCGCGAGATCGTGACCTGGCTGAAGTCGGACACTTAACCGACTGCGCCACCCAGGCGCCCCACAAATCTTCTATTTGAAGTGTTTGATACATTTTAAGATACTTACAAAAGGGGAATTTTTTACACATAGAAATAACATTTTTAAATATTCAATATTCTTATTGATTGCTAGCAGAATTTTACCATAGAATATAATTTCTAAGTACTCTATAGTGTAAAGCAGTATATAACACACATGGGAGGTGTGGACATTTATTTTCAGATTCATCTTTAAATCTAGGATTTTTTTTCTTTATCATTATATAGCGTTTGTTTGGTGTCTTACACGTAGTAAGTGCTGCTGATTAACCGTCTTATTTAAATCGATTAAATAAGATCCAGCTAAAGTGTACCTCTCCTGTCAAGACACTGAATATAATAAAGAATAATTAAGATACAGTCTGCTTCAAGGAACCAGTTCGTTGGCAAAATAATAATACAAGACAGGATAATCATGTGTCCTGTAAAAGTTTATTTTTTTTAATTTATTTTTTATATGAAATTTATTGTCAAATTGGTTTCCATACAACACCCAGTGCTCGTCCCAACAGGTGCCCTCCTCAGTGCCCATCACCCACTTGCCCTGTCCTGTAAAAGTTTAAATAAAGAGTTGTGGGGAGCATAGGGATGGAAGGAATTTTATTCCCATGGCCGAATAGAACCTGTGATGTAAGTAATAACATATGTACGTGCATATCTATCTGCAGTTGTAAATGCCTGGCATAATGCTCTATACATTTGAATAAATGATACTGGTTTTTTTGTTTTTTTTTTGCAGGGTCCTATCAGTGGCGTTAATAGAGATATTGCTATTCTTCAGTGCCATGGAGATTGCGACCCTTTAGTTCCCCTAATGATTGCTTCTCTTACTTCTGAAAAGCTAAAAATGTTAGTAAACCCAGCCAATGTAACCTTCAAAACCTACCAAGGCATGATGCACAGCTCATGTCAGCAGGTAACTGTTTGGAAGCAGAGACATATTTACCACTTTTCCGTGTGATGTTTTTTTTTTTTTTTTTTTTTAATTTTTTTTTTTCAACGTTTTAATTTATTTTTGGGACAGAGAGAGACAGAGCATGAACGGGGGAGGGGCAGAGAGAGAGGGAGACACAGAACCGGAAACAGGCTCCAGGCTCCGAGCCATCAGCCCAGAGCCCGATGCGGGGCTCGAACTCACGGACCGCGAGATCGTGACCTGGCTGAAGTCGGACGCTTAACCGACTGCGCCACCCAGGCGCCCCTCCGTGTGATGTTTTTAACTTAAGTAGCATTTGATTCCTTGGGTATTTAAAGGAGTTAATTAATGAATTCACATTGAATCATAGGTGAGGACTTAGAGTTTCTTCAATTTGATTCAACAGATATTCACTGTTTTTCCTATTACATGCAAGTTTTGTGCATAATTCAAAGACAAATAAAAAACAGTCCTTTTTATTGCAATTTAAGCTAAATTAATTAAAATTTAATAGGGGAGAAGGGTATATATCCAAATGTGTAGAAAGCAGAATGTGATACGTGTTATATTAGAAGTTTTTAAAAGCATTCTAGAAAACTGAGAAAAGCTGAGATTCCTTTTGTTTTGGGAAGTACAGAGATCATGAAGGAAGAGCTGGATTTGAAAGAATGGGTAGGATTTGGATAGCAGGTGTACAGAGAAAGGACTGTGGGGTAGGGAAAGCAAGCTGACCAGTTGGGCCATAGTCTTATGAAAAGCTGGGTGTCCTCATAAAGTAGTTACAAGGAAGAGTTTTAGGGTAACGGAGGAGACGATAATAATGATTGAGTTTAGTGAACGTACTGAGATTGATGTACCCCCATCATAGCAAAATGGGATGTTGGAAATACTTGTCTGGAGCTCAGGCCTGTAGTAGAGATTTAGAATAATGGCCAATATTATTGATCACTGAAGAATTACCATGGGGGAATATCAGGAAAAAAGCTGAGGGGTAGAACTTGTTTGAGGGGGGTAGGATTAGAAAGGAGTTAGGTGTTGAATGAGAGTACGAGAGGAGAGAGTTTCAGAGCGGTTGGGTGCCTGGCTGGCTCAGTCAGAAGAGTGTGTTGCGACTCTTGATACTGGTTTTGAGTTTGAGCCCCAAGCTGGGTGTAGAGATTGCATACATATATACGTACATACATGTGCAAACTTTTTTTTTTAATTGGTTAAATTATTTAAGGAAAAAAAGAATTTCAGAGTGGAAGGGAAGAGTGTCCCATGATTCAGAGAACAATTAAGGAAAAACAGGCCAGGAAGAAACTATCCCATAGTAAGCCATCTGGGACCTTGGATGCTTGGAAATGGAGCCTGCAGTGGATTGAGTGAACTAGATAGGGATAAGGACCTTTATTAAAAAGGTTTTTGTGAAAGGGGGAAAGAGTAGGAAGGCTCTTTAGTCAATGGGAGAAAAAGACTCCCATGGGTGGGGAAGAAGGAGGGAGAAAATGAAGTGAAGGTAATAATCTAATGGGAGAATCTTAGGGAGATCAAATAATAATGTAGTTTAAAGCCCTAAAATGGGTAGTGCTTGCCTTCAAAGAGGAGAACATCACTTAAGAATCTAGAATAGGATGGATGAATATAAACAAGGATTGTTGAGGTGGGTAATAGTTGAGAGCTCACTTGAGATCTTCTTTGTCTTTTCAGTGAAGTGGGAGATATGGTCACTTGGCAAGAGTGAAGGAGGCCTGCATTGGTTTGGAGGCTTGAAAAGGTCTAGAATAAAAACTGATTACCAATCGTTAAGGTAGTCCAACTTAACTTAGCTTTGCAACCACTGAGTGGGTCTGAATCATTTGCTTTAGGGGCAGAGAAAAGAGGTATTAATATGATTTATCCAGAAAGACAAGGGGGCCTAGGATTCTAGGGTGTTATTGAGAACATAGTTGAAACTGTCAGCAAGTTTTGAATCCAGAAAGCAGGTGGGCTGACACTCAGGATCCAGGAGGGACTGAGGGTCTAGAGCAGTGGTTTTCTTTCTTTTTTCTTTTTTTTTTTTTAATATGAAATTTATTGGCAAATTGGTTTCCATACAACACCCAGTGCTCATCCCAACAGGTGCCCTCCTCAATGCCCACCCCCTACTTTCCCCTCCCTCCACCCCCCTTCAACTCTCAGTTTATTCTCAGTTTTTAAGGGTCTCTTATGGTTTGCCTCCCTCCCTCTCTCTTTTTTCCCCTTTCCCTCCCCCATGGTCTTCTGTTAAGTTTCTCAGGATCCACATAAGAGTGAAAACATGGTATCTGTCTTTCTCTGCCTGACTTATTTCACTTAGCATCACACTCTCCAGTTCCATCCACATTTAGAGCAGTGTTTTTCAAAGTAGGCTTTACATTACAAATACCCTGGAGCCTAATAGAAATGCAGACACCAGAACTTCAAACTCCGCATTTCTTTTTTTTTTTTTTTTTTTTACCTTTATTTATTTTTGAGAGAGCGCAAACTGGGGAGGGGCAGAGAGAGAGGAAGACACCAAATCCCAAGCAGGCTCTAGGCAGGCTCTGAGCTGTCAGCACAGAGCCCAGCACGGGGCTCCAACCCACAGACCATGAGATCATGACCTGAGCTGAAGTCGGATGTCTGACCGACTGAGCCACCAATCAAACTCTGCATTTCTGATTCAGCACATTGGGGGTTAGCAGGTAAACTCAGGTATCTGTGTTTGTATAGATGTGTTTTTAAAATAAAAGCTCTAGGGGAGCCTGGGTGGCTCAGTCGGTTGGGCGTCCGACTTCGGCTCAGGTCATGATCTCGTGGTCCGTGGGTTCGAGCCCCGCGTCGGGCTCTGTGCCGACAGATCAGAGCCTGGAGCCTGTTTCAGATTCTGTGTCTCCCTCTCTCTCTGACCCTCTCCCGTTCATGCTCTGTCTCTCTCTGTCTCAAAAATAAATAAACGTTAAAAAAAAAAAAAGCTCTATTGGGGCACCTGGTTGGTTCAGTTGGTAGAGCATGTGACTCTTCTAAGATTTTATTTAAGTAATCTCTACACCCAGTGAGGAGCTTGAACTCAAAACCACAAGATTAAGAGTCTCATGCTGTACTGACTAGCCAGCCAAATGCCCCAAGCATGTGACTCTTGATCTTGGAGTTGTGAGTTCAAGGCTCATGTCAGGCATAGAGCTTACATACAAAGGAAAAAAAAAGTAAAATAAAAGCTGATGATTCTTTGCAATCACATTGGAGAACACTGGACTGAATGATTAGGAGCAGAAAGTGAGAAGAGATAAAAGGCACAAAATATTTTATGCTATGGATTTAGCATTTCATTCTAATGAGGGAAGGCTAAAAGCTAGGTTTTTCCACCCAAGCTTAGTTGACAGTAATTGTATCCTTACTGATACTTCTCGGGATAGGTGTTGTCACTCCTAAGGCCCTTTGTCCGCACTCAGCCCCAGTGTTTTGTTCAAGTAGAGCAAAGTGCAGACCATTTTCATGGGACCTCAAAATAGTTGGGAACTATCATTTGAACGTACAATAATCATCATAGTCACGGGAAATGTTCTGAACTTTCTATCGTAGCCTCATTTCTCTGTTACAACTTTTCATTTAATAGAAGTGAAAATGTGGTTTCGCCTTACCTAGGCACACTGCAGATTTATTTGGTGGTATTTTAGTGGGGATTTAATTTCTGATTTTGTAACAGCTTGTTAAATCACTTTATTCCAAACAGGAAATGATGGATATCAAGCAATTCATTGATAAACTTCTACCTCCAATTGATTGACGTCACTAAGAGGCCTTGTGTCGAAGTACACACCAGCATCGTTGTAGTAGTGTAGAAACCTTTTCCCGTGCCCAATCTTGAAACTTCGGAAGTTTGCAGTGTTAAAATGTTTTGCAAATACGCACCGATAACACAGACTACGTAATATCTTCTTGTGGGAAATAATGGTCTTTTAAGTTTCTATACGTGTATTTGTATGATTCAGAATATACTAGTATTAAAATAGGTGAAGCAGCTGACTTTTTCCCAAATGTAATTCAGCAAAATAATAAAATACTGTAACCAGATTTTTTATTACATCATTTGAAAATTATCAGTATGCTTAATGAGAATTTGTTCAGGTATAAAGGAACAGTTAGGATATGAATTATTTGTGCATCTTGTGACTTAGTCTGCGGACTTACTCCAAAATGTAGACACCATGCATTATCTGTATTTTTATATATGTGTTCCTTACATACTTAATGATTGCACTACATAATGAGAGTGAGGTGTTACTGCATTATTCCCAGTAACGGGAGTAATGCTTCTAAGTGTCAGTAAAGAGTAATATTGCTCTCTCCAGTTAATGGCCCTTTTATTTTGGGGACCAGGCTTTGCTTTCCCTGATATCATTTCTATTTAAGGTTTTTTTTTTCCTCTCCAGAAAGGTGTTTTCTTTTTTATCCTTCATAAAAGACCAAATATTGGCTCCTTGCTGTAGACCTCTCCTGCCAATACATGCTGTAATTTGACATTCTGGATCACAGATTTGATGGTATTTTAAATGTATTTACACTTACATAAAGACACCTGACATCACTTTAAACTTCCTACACTACTTACTTCTTAAACTATACCTTACTTAGTCCAAAGTTAGACCGATATAGTTATTAGAATCTTCAGTCTAGATAATTGGAATAATTCTGTGGTTGTATTTTTCTGTAATTAATGGAAGGGTAATTATGTCATATTCTAGTATGTTCTCGAATATTTAAGACAGATTTTAAAAACTGTAATTTCTAAGATGATTTGCTCTAAGATGATTCTCTTCGTAGCATAGTTTTAGTTTGTTTTGTACATATGTTTGAAACCAACTACTGTAGGAAATGAACAATCCTTTAGAAAAATTTGCTTTATTTTTATCTGCCAATGGACTTATTTGAAGACTTCACTTTAGTCAGATGTTTTTTTTTTATTTGATTTTACATAGTTGAATTTTTCAGATTATTGGTAAAAATGATTTGAAAACATGTATGGGTGACAACAATGAATCACAACTCAATACATATGGTGTAGTTATCACAGTTTAACATGTAGCAAAAATGTACACTTGATATTTCTGATCTGTTGTTAATTTTTCTGCTGTATTCCAACTGACTAAAACAGTGTTAGGGATGCATCTTTATAAATGGGTGCTAATTGATAATGGAAATAATTTAGTAATGGATTGTACAGAATGTTAATAATGAAGCCATATGTTTATGTCTGGATTAAAAATTTTTAAACAATCATTTACTAAGTCATTTTGCTTTACCTTGAAGAATATAAATTGTTGTTTCAGTTATATAAATCAACAAGATCTAATTTATGGCAAGAAATATTCTGTTGAAATGTGCTGTTATGTGGGACGATGTAAATCTTTTTCATGGTTTCTACCAATGTGAAATAAAATTTAATTCTGACTTTTCTGTGACTCCTTTTTCAAATACTGTGTTTAATATTTGGATTTACCTTCAAGGGGCCGTCTGTACTGAAGGGGGAAAATGACAATGTAATCATAAGAACATATATTCAGAAGAGAATTTTTAATGATGGTATGGTTAGCCTGGAATGGAATTAGGCATGAGAAAAGCTTCTCTTGTTACTCAGTTTTTTTTTAAGATTTTTGTTTTTTGTCGAGAGAGCAAATGGAGGGGCAGAGAGCAAAGGAGAGAGAAAATCTCAAGCAGGTTCCTTGCTCAATCGCACAACCTGAGATTGTGAGCTGAGCCGAAATTAAGAGTCAAATGTTTTTAATCGACCAAACCATCCAGGCATCTCTCAATTTTAATGACCTAAAAAAAATTCTGAAGTTTGGTTTTCAGTGTTTTTAACCTACTTAAGAAGTTCGGTTTGGGGTTTGCCAGTCTCTTCCTTATTTGCAGTATGCATGGTATTTTTAAATTAGTGTCATGAGACGGTTATCCAAATAGTTTTTTCTCCTTTTATTTCACCATTAACTTCTAGCATGTCCCAATAAAGGAATCCTTTCTGTTGTGGCTCTTAAGTGGTCCTTCATTTTCTGCTTTTGAATACTTAAAACGACCAGTACCCTTTTTGTGAAGCAGCTTGTTCTATTTTTGGACAACCCTGATGGGTAAGTGGGTTCTGGACCAAAACATGGTGTGCAACCTCAACTCTTTGAGACTTCACAGCTGTGCCTTATTTCATGTGATAATCTTTATTTCGTCATCCTTTTTAAACTATTGTGTTCACAGATGTGGTCAGAGTGTGGTATTATTACTCTATTGACAGGTAATAGCAGTGCCTTATGTATATATAAATAATTGGAAAATGTGTCTACTGTTGGAATCAGTCTTATTGCTACTTTTATTTTTTTAATTAAAAAAAAATTTTTTTTGAGAGAGAGAGGGAGAGACAGAATCTGAAGCAAGCTCCAGGCTCTGAGCCATCAGCACAGAGCCTGATGCAGGGCTCGAACTCACGAAACCATGAGATCATGAACTGAGCTGAAGTCCAATGCTTAACCCACTCTGCCACCCAGGTGCCCCAAGTTTAAAAAAAGGTAAAAGTAGAAACATGACCTACATCTGCACTCCTAACAACATACCATTTTATTTTGTAAAAATTATTAAAAAGTGAAGATGTAGGGGCGCCTGGGTGGCTCAGTTGGTTAAGTGTCCTACTTCAGCTCAGGTCATGATTTCACAGTTCGTGGGTTCGAGCCCCGTATCAGGCTCTGCTGACAGCTTGGAGCCTGCTTCGGTTTCTGTGTCTCCCTCTCTGTGTCCTTCCCCTGCTTGCTCTCTCTCTCTCAAAAACATTAAAAAAATTTTTTTAGGTGAAAATGTAATTTGTTAAGTACTTGAGATAGTCTAGGCACTATAATAGTGTTTTATAGCCTTTATTAATATAATCCTCACATCAACCTTATCTTTATAGGAGAAACTGATAGCTAGAAAGATGAACTGTTTGCCTATAGTTACAGAGCTATTATGTGTAACAAGCAGGATTCAGAATGCTGTGCCTGACTCCATGGTCTGCTACGTTGCTGTATGCCCCCATGATTTCATTTAAACGCTGTAAACGGGCACCTGGGTGTCTTGCTCGATTAAGTGTCCAACTCTTGATCTCAGCTCAGGTCTTGATCTCGGTCGTGAGTTCAAGCCCCATGTTAGGCTCTACGCTGGGTGTAAAGCCTACCTCAAAAAATGCTGTAAACAAAACAACTTCTTCCATACAATTCAGAACACCTAGAATTGCCAAAGAACACAAAAAACAAAATGATGGTAAACCCCAGCCTACCATAAAGAAATTACAATCTCCAGTGCCCAGGGAGAACTGAAAAGGAAACGGAAAACCCACAAGGTACACCTGACTTTGGGGCTCAGAAAATAACTCACCATTACACAGCCAGGACCCTTTTAAGAGCTACAATCTTCACCACAAAGTAGACTGGAAAAACAATCTGACCCCTCAGGAAGGGACGGGGGAAGCTTGTCTTATTTTGGCCTGGGCTCTGGGCTGGGAGAGGAGGGAGCTCTTCCCCTGAAATTGTTTAGCTGGAAGCTTGTATTCATATATATTTGGATCTTGAATTAATACTATTTATGTGGCCTGGAAACATAAGCTCATAAGTTAATGCGTCAAGCATCTCCTTGGATTGACTGCCCCTCAAGCACCTGGAAGAAACATTTTTTTTTTAATTTTTTCTTTTAACATTTATTTTCAAGAGGCAGAGAGAGAGACAGAGTGTGAGTGGGGGAGGAGCAGAGAGAGAGGGAGACACACAGACTCCGAAGCAGGCTCCAGGCTTTGAGCTGTCAGCACAGAGCCAGACGCAGGGTTCGAACCCACCAACCGTGAGATCATCACCCGAGCTGAAGTCAGACGCTCAACCGACTGAGCCACCCAGGCGCCCCTGGAAGAAACAAATTCTTTACGGAGAGTGACATCCTCAATGTAGGCTGCATAAATTGTCTGCCAAAAGTGAGCTCAACTTTCTTCCCCAAAGTACAAACCATAGGAGGGAACAGTCTACCTGCCACAAATGAATACAAGTGGCACAAAAGAGAAAAAGATCATTAGACTCTTCAGGAACTTTAAGAAATAGAATAGAGAGTGTTGAGAGTGTTAATCAGAATAAACAAGTGTAAAGACAGTACCAGAAAATTTATAGAAACAAAAAACAGCCACTTGAGTGAAAAATATATCAAGTGAGAAGCATTTATGACAATAAAATATTTGAAACAACCCAATGTGGAATTAAAAAGCCCAGCTAGGGGCGCCTGGTTGGCTCAGTCGATTACACCTCTGCCTTTGGCTCACCTCATGATCTCACGGTTAGTGAGTTCGAGCCCCGTGTCAGGCTTTGCACTGACAGCTCGGAGCCTGGAGCCTGCTTCAGATTCTCCCTCTCTCTCTGCTCCTCCCTCACTAACGCTCTGTCCCTCTCTTTCAAAAATAAACATTAAAGAAAAATTTTAGAAAGCAAAATGAGTTACCAACAGGTTTAAACTAAATCCCTAATGAGGCATTTCATGGTGGAAACACAACTGAACACCATAGAGAAAGATCATCGTGGCAATTAGGAAGAGCCTATTCAGACTGTCCACATACAGTACACTTAAGAAAAACAATGCTAGAGGTCAGAATAATGGAATAGTATCAAAGTTGGAGAGAAAATGGCGGTTTGGAACTTTCTACATAAGTAAACTCATTTAAGAGCAAGGGCAAAAGAAAACCATCTTAAAATATGTAGAAAGTTTAGAAGGAAGAGCTTAGTGACAGAACCTTTAAAAGATGTTCTTTCAGAGGAAGGAAAACGGATGAAGAGGAAAGGAGAGCTACAAGCAATGGGGAACAAAGTATAAACTTTTGAACTGATTGCAGAAAACCAATCCTAATTTGGGGGCTGAAACACGAGATAAAAATTAAGTATATGCAAAAGTATCATAAAATGGTACTTTATACACCAGCAATGTTTCCAATTCCTCAGAAGAAAAAAGGAATACTTCAGCGTCAATTTAACAAATCATGTACAGGATTTGGAGGCTGAAAACTACAGTAGGCTGATGAAAGACCTCAAAGCAGATCTAAATAAATGGGAATCTATATCACGTTACGGATCAGGGGATTCAACATAGTGACGATGTTAATTCTCTCCAAATTGATAAAGTTCAATGCAATTTCTATCAGAAACTCAGCAAGATTGTTGTTGCTATACACAAGATTATTCTAAGATGTATACGGAGGGGCTCCTGGGTGGCTCAGTCGGTTGAGCGGCTGACTTCCGCTCAGGTCATGATCTCGCGGTCTGTGAGTTCCAGCCCCCCGACGGGCTCTGTGCTGACAGCTCAGAGCCTGGAGCCTGCTTCGGATTCTGTGTCTTGCTCTCTCTCTGCCCCTCCCCATCCTCACACTCTGTCTCTCTCTGTCTCAAAAATAAATAAAACACTAAAAAAATTTTTTTAATGGGGATGGAAAGGCAAAGGAACTAGAATAGCTTAAACAATATTGAAAAACTGGGAGAAATCTACCAGATTTTGAGACTTATTATATAGTAACAAATCGAAACGAGGTGGTATTGGCAGAGAGATAGACACAAGATGAACTGAACAAAATAAAGCGGAAATAGCCCCCGCAAGAGCAGCCAAGTGAATTTTGACAAAGGTACAAAAGTAATGCAATAGAGGGATGGTGGTCTTTTAACAAATGGTGCGGGAGCAGTTGGATATCAACTAGCCAGAAAAGTGAACCTTATACAGAAGTGAACTCTGTATAATGAATCATGGATTTAAATGTCAAATATGGGGGCGCCTGAGTGCCTCAGTGGGCTCAGGTCATGATCTCGCGGTCCGTGAGTTCGAGCCCCGCGTCAGGCTCTGTGCTGACAGCTCAGAGCCTGGAGCCTGTTTCCGATTCTGTGTCTCCTTCTCTCTCTGCCCCTCCCCAACTCATGCTCTGTCTCAAAAATAAATAAACATTTTAAAAAATGTCAAATCTGAAACTAAAAATTATAGAAAAAAACACAGGAGAAAATCTTGGGACGTAGGGCTTGAAGCGTTTCTAAATAAGACACCAAAGTAAAATCCTTAAAAGAAAAAAATTTAATTGGACTTCATCAAAATTTAAAACGTTTTTGCTCTTTCGAAGCTCCTGTTAAGAAGATAAAAAGATGAGCTAAGACTGGGAGAAAATATCTCCAAACCACATATCCACATGCCCAGTTTCTAGAATATATAAAGAATTCTCAAAACACAACAGTAAAAAAGAAGAAGAAGAAGAAGAAGAAGAAGAAGAAGAAGAAGAAGAAGAAGAAAATAAGCAAAATTCACAAAGACATATTTTATTGAAGGGGCTGCATGGATGTCAAATAGGCTCATGAAAATATATTCAACATTTTACTAAACCATTAAGGAAATGGAAAATTAAAACCACAATAAGATTATTGCCATATACCTATTAGAACTGCTAAAATAAAAAATGACAATGCCCAGGGTGCCTGGGTGTGTCTGTCGGTTAAGCATCCAACTCTTGGTTTCAGCTCAGGTAATAAACTCAGTTTGTGAGTTCAAGACCCACATTGGGCTCTGCACTGACAGTGCGGAGCCTGCTTAGGATTCTCTCTCTCTCTCTCTCTCTCTCTCTCTCTGCCACTCCTGCACTCTCTATCAAAATAAATAAACAAATAAACTTAAAAGTAATAATGACAATGCCAAGTGCCAAAGAGGATGCAGAGAACTCAGATCTCTCATATGTGGCTGGTTGGAATATAAAATATCATAGCCACTTTGAAAGTTAGGTAGTTTCTTTAAAATCCAAATAAAACAGACCGAGCAATTATAATCTTGGGCATTTATGCCAGAGAAAGGAAAGCTTATGTCCACACAAAAATCTGTACATGATTATTTATAGAAATTTTATTCAAGTCAAAAAGTAGAAACAAACAAAATTATGGTACATCCATACCATTGAATACTGCTTGCCAATAAAAAGGAATGAACTACTGATGTACACAACAACTCTGATTGATCTGAATGGCAAAAAACAGCTAATCTCCAAAGGTCATATCTGGTAGGATTTTACATAACTTTGTCAAAATGACAAAAGTGTAGAAATGGAAAACAGATTAGTGGCTGCTGGGGGTTAGAGATGGTTGGGGGAAAGTAATGCGTATGACTAAAAAGGGATATGAATGAGATCTTGGTGGTGATGGAATACTCTGTATCTTGATTGTGGTGGTAGTTACACGAATTAATACATGTGATAAACGACTGTGCACATAAGTGTCAATTTCTGGGTTTTGATACTGTATTATAATTATGAAAGATTAACCATTGGGGAAATTTGGTGAAGCATACATAGGACCTCTCTGTACTATCTTTACAATTTCTTTTCAATCTGTGAATGTTTCGAAAGTTTTTTTTTAATTAAAAAAAATGTTAATGTTTATTTTGAGAGAGAGACAGAGCAAGCAGGGGAAGGGCACAGAGAGAGAGAGAGAGAGAGAGAAAGAGAGAGAGAATCCCAAGCAACCTCCACACTGTTCGTGCAGAGCCGGATACAGGCCTGGAACTCATGAACAATACAATCGCTTAACCGACTGAGCCAACTAGGCACCCCTAATTTTATTTTATTTTAGAGAGTGAGGGAGAGGGGCAGAAGGAGAGAGAGAAAGAGACAGAGACATTGAGAGAGAGAGAGAGAGAGAGAGAGAGAGAGAGAATCTCAAGCAGGCTCCACACTCAGTGTGGAGCAGACATGAGACTCTATCCCACAACCCTGGGATCATGACCTGAGCCAAAATCAAGAGTCGGATGCTCAACTGACTGAGTCACCCAGGTGCCCAAAGTAAGTTTGTTTTTTTAATGTATAATGGGAGGGATGACAGAAGTTGAAATATTCTATGGTTCTTTTATTTTCTGAGAATAGATAAGAAATATTCATTCCCTTTAGATTATTCACAACGTAAAGCAACTAAAGCAAACAAACAAACAAACAAACAAATGTATGTAAGTTCCAAACTAGTGGGGATTAGGAGGAAATAAAGCTCGATGTAAAAGATAAGAAAGGAGGAAAGACAAAATGTAGAACAGGAAGTTTCATGATATGATAGATACAAATCCAAAAATAATAGTAACTACGATTGTGAATAGACTAAATTTTCCAGTAAAATGACAGAAGTTATGAGATTGGGCAAAAGAATGAGATGAAGCTATATTTTAATTACAAACTATTCTATTTAATTACAGAAAGATTGAAAGTAAAGGGATGGGAAAATGTAAGAAGCAAATATTACCAAAAACTAGG
The DNA here is from genome assembly GCF_007474595.2 of Lynx canadensis. Lineage (NCBI taxonomy): Eukaryota > Metazoa > Chordata > Mammalia > Carnivora > Felidae > Lynx > Lynx canadensis. The sequence goes on from NC_044320.2 coordinate 76,765,144, forward strand.
TTGGCTTATCCTAAATTAGTGTGATGGAAAATACATTTTAAGGCAACGAACACATGTTCCACGAAGACTTGTACATGGATATTCATAGCATTATTATTCATAATAGCCAAAATGTGGAAAGAACCTAAATGTCCATAACTGATAAATGGATAAAGAAAATGGGGCATCCTTACAATAGAATAGTATTCAGCAATAAAGAGGAATGTTATGACATGGACGAACCCTGAAACCACAATGCTGAGTGACAGGCACCCGTTACAAATGACTTCATCTTATTTGATTTCTTTTATGTGAAAGACCAGAATAAACAAAGCTGTTTTTATTTTTGTTTATTTGCTTGACCAAGCTGTTTTTAAAAATAGACATTAACGCAAAGGGCATTATTGGGGATAAAAATGATTACTACGTCAGGATAAGAGCGGTAATTCTCCAGGAAATATGCTAATCTTTAGCACGTATGTACCCAATATGGTCTTAAAGTAGGCAAAACAAAAATGATGGTGACATCAGTGAAAGAGGTGGGCAGAGAATTCCTAAGTCCTGTGCCTTCACAGAAATACCAAAAAAACGTGGCAAAAATTGTCAGAATAAGCTTTATGGAACTCTGGAAAATAGTCAAAGGTTTATAATAACCAAGTGAATACTTTTTTTAATGTTTATTTGTTTATTTATTTAAAGTTTACTTATTTTGGAGAGAGAGAGAGAGAGAGAGCAGGGGAAGGGCAGAGAGAGAGGGAGAGAGAAAGGATCCCAGGCAGGCTCCACACTGTCAGTACAAAGCCATATGTGGGGCTTGAACTCACAACAGTGATATCATGACCCGAGCTGAAATCAAGAGTTGGACACTTAACAAACTGAGCCACCTAGGTGCCCCAACGTTTATTTATTTTTGAGAGACAGAGAGAAACAAAGCACAAATGGGGGAGGGGCAGAGAGAGGGGAGACACAAAATCTGAAGCAGGCTCCAGATTCTGAGCCGTCAGCGCAGAGCCTGACGTGCAGCTCGAACACATGAAGCGTGAGATCATGACCTGAGTCAAAGTTGGAAGCTTAACTGACTGAGCCACCTAGGCTCCCCCAACCAAGTGAATACTTAAGAAAAAGTTGGGGTGCCTGAGTGGCTAAGTCGGTTAAACAACCGACTCTTCGTTTCAGCTCAGGTCATGATTTAGCAGTTTGTGGGTTTGAGCCCTGTATCGGGCTCTGTGCCGACAGCTCGGAGCCTGGAGCCTGCTTCGGATTCTCTGTCTCCCTCTCTCTGGGCCTCTCCCCCACATGTGCTCTTTCTCTCTCTCTCTCTCTCTCTCTCTCTCTCAAAAATAAATAAACATGAAAAAAATTAGAAAAGAAAAAAAAGTTGGCTGAAACCAGTAAGAAAGTTTTGCATCATTTTAACTTACCCTTGCTTAATCCCCCACTCCCAGGTCTTGAAGATGGAAGTCCACACTCCCAATGTGAATTCCAGATTTCGGAGAAAGCAAACCAGATTTTGTTTCCAAAAAAAAAAATTGTGATTGACTCTTAGGTGGCTCCTTGAAGGACTAACCTAAAGGCCTTTTTTTTTTCCTTCCTTCCTTCCTTCCTTCCTTCCTTCCTTCCTTCCTTCCTTCCCTAAGTCAGAACTCTCTCAGATTGGGGAAATAGCTATGTGGAGAATGTTGCTCAAAAAATATTTAAATGCAAATGAACCAGCCGCTAACACCTGGGGAAAAGGATATAAGTTGGGGCAAAAAATAGATACACTGAAAAGCCTGGGAAGAAAAAGCTAGGGAATGAATGAGATGTCCTGGGGAATAAAAGCTTGGAAAGCTTCCACGATTCTTGGAAAGGTAGGAAATGAATGGAATGTTGCATGCAAGTTGCATAAGAGAATATTATGAACAACTGTACGTAAAAAATTTAGATAGTCTGGTGAAATGAACAAATTTCTTAGAAACATACACACTAAGGTGACATACACCTTACAAAGGTGACTCAAGAAGGTGTACAAACATACAAAGGTGACTCAAGAAGAAATAGAGAGTCTGGACAAACTTATAAGTGATTGAAGGAGTAACCAAACGTCCCAACAAAGAAAAGCCCAGGACCAGGTGGCTTCACTGGTGAATTCTACCAAACATTTAAAGATTTAACACTAATTTTTTTCAACTCTTTCAAAACAAAAGAGGATGGAACACTTCCTGATGCATCTATGAGGCTAATATTATCCAGATATCAAAGCCATTTAAAGACAACTACAGACCAATTTTCTTTATTAGTATAGATACAAACATCCTTGACAGAATAATAGCAAACACAATCCTGGAGCTTATATATGTGTGTGCATATATATGTATATTTAAAAATATTTATTTGTTTAAGTTATCTCTATACCTAACATGGGGCTCAAACTCATGACCCCAAGATCAAGAGTCCCACGCTCTTCCAAATGAGCCAGCCAGGCGCCCCCAATCCTGGAACATATTAAAAGGATTACACACAATGATCAAGTGAGATATATGTCAGGAATCCGAGAATGATTCAACATATGAAAATCACTCAGGGGCGCCTGGGTGGCTTGGTCGGTTAAGCGTCCGACTTTGGCTCAGGTCATGATCTCACGGTCCGTGAGTTCGAGCCCCGCGTCGGGCTCTGGGCTGACAGCTCAGAGCCTGGAGCCTGTTTCAGATTCTGTGTCTCCCTCTCTCTCTGCCCCTCCCCTGTTCATGCTCTGTTTCTCTCTGTCTCAAAAATAAATAAATGTTAAAAAAAAATTAAAAAAAAAAAAGAAAATCACTCAGTATAATCCACTATATTAGTACAATGAAGGAAGATTTTGACATAATCATCTCAACTGACACAGAAAAAGCACTAGACTAAATTTAACAACTATTCAAGAGAGAAATGCTCAACAAACTAGGAATAAGGAAACTCCCTTAGCATGATAAAGAGCATCTGTGAAAACCCCACAACTAACATCACACTTAATGGTGAAAGCTTTCCTTCTAAGATCAGGAATAGGAGAAGGATTTCTGCTTTCACTGTTCCATTCAACGTTGTATTGGAAGTTCTGTCAGATCAGTTAAGCAAGAAAAAGCATTAGGGGCACCTGGATGGTCTCTTGATCTCAGGGTCACGAGTTTAAGCCTCAGGCTGGGGGTGGAGCCTACTTAAAATAAAGAAAAGAAAAAGAAACAAAAGGCATGAAAATTGGAAAGGAAGAAGTAAAAGTCTTTCCCAGATGAAATAATTTTACTATGTAGAAAATCCTAAAGAATCCCCCCCCCCCCAAAAAAAATAGAGCTAAATATACTCAGCAAATTTGCGGGATACAAAATCAACACATAAAAATAAGTTGTATTTGTAAACACTAGCAATGAACAATTTGAAAAGGAAATTAAGAAAACAATTCCAGGGGCGCCTGGGTGGCTCAGTCAGTTAAGCGTCTGACTTTGGCTCAGGTCATGATCTCAGGGTTGGTAGGTTTGAGCTCTGAGTCTTGCTCTGTGCTGACAGTTCAGAGCCTACAGTCTGCTTGGTATTCTGTGTCTCCCTCCCTTTCTGCCCCTCCCCCCACTCATGCTCTGTCTCTCAAAAATAAATAAATATTAAAAAAGTTAAAAGAAAACAATTCCATTTTCAATAGCATTCAAAAGAATAAAATACCTAGGAATAAATTTAACTGAAGTAAAAGATTTGTACACTAAAACCCACGAAATATGGTGAAAAGAAATTAAAGTAGATCTAAATATATGGAAAGACATTCCATTTCTTTGAAAGATTTTTTGTTTTTTAAGTAATCTTTACACCCAACATGGGGCCAGAACTCACAACCCTGAGATCAAGAGTCACATGGTCCACCAACTGAACCAACCAACTCCCAAGACATTCCATTTTTATGAATCGGAAGACTTAATCTGGTTTAAATGGCAATGGCAATCTTCATGGCCTTGGATTTGCCAATGGTTTCTTAGATATGACAATAAAAGTACAAACAACAAAATAAAACAGATAAATTGGACTTCGATAAAACTGAATAGATTTGTGCATCAAAGATCACTGTCAATACAACCCTCAGAATGGGAAACAATATTTGCAAATCATATCTGATGTCTAGTGTCGGAAAAATACAAAAAACTCTTAAAACTCAATAAAAGACAACCTGATTAAACATTGAGTAAAGGATTTGAGTTAGACATTTCTCCAGATGTACAAATGACCAACAAGCACAGTAAAATATGCTTAGCACAGTTAGTCATCAGGGAAGTGCAAGTTAAAATCCACTTGGCACCCACTAGGATGGTTAGAATAAAAAATATGTACAAAAACAAGCGGATGTGGAGAGACTGGAACCCTAGTACATTTCTGATGGGAATGCAAAATGGTGCAGCTGCTGTGGCAAACAGATGGCAATTTCTTAAAATTAAATAATTACCCTAAGACCTAGCAACCCACTCCCAGGTACATATTGAAAAGAATTCAAAATTTTGTATATGAATATTCATAGCAGTGCTATCACAAGAATCAAAATGTGGAATAGTGCAAGGTAAGTGGAAACGATGCACATGTACATCAATGAATGAAGGAAATAAAATGTGGTTTAGCCATATAATGTGATATTATTCAGCCATACAATGGAATGAAATAGCTGCACCATAAATAAACCTTGAAAACATTATGCTAAGTGATAGAGGCCAGTCACAAGAAGTCCCATACTGTATAATTTCATTTATATGAAAGGATCAGAATATTCAAGTCCATTGAGATAGAAAACAGGTTAGTGATTGCCAAGAGTTGGGGCAGGGAAATCAGGAATGACTGTTTGAAGGGTACAGGGTTTCTTTTTGAGCTGATGACATTTTCGGAAACCTTTTTGGAACTAGTGGTGATGGCTGTACAACGTCGTGATTGCACTAAATGGTACTGAATTGCACATTTTAAATTAGTTAAAACGGTACATTTTATGTTGGTGAAGTCATTTGTATATAGGGAGACACAAAATGTGGGCCGCCCCTGCCTAAGTCACAAATCAAGGTCAGCGTGCCCTTCATGGAAACACCTGTCAAGGAAACCTAGCCTACACCAATCACAATCTTCCAACTCAGCTTTAGCTAGCCTACATTAGCCTGGAAAACAGGACCTGTTATGTTTATAAGGAAATCTCGTACCTCTTAGTCAATCGGGACGTGTTCCCTCTTCGCCTCTTCAATGCTCTGTAAATCTCGCGCTTGTCCCAGATCCCTGGGGATCTGTGCTCCACTGCTTGTAAGGCAGTCTAGTCCCCCCATCGGTGGATTATTTTCTCTAGGATAAAGGATAGCAAGCTCGTTACTAAATTGTTCTAGTTTTGTCATTTGACAATATTGTGTGTGTTTTACCGCAGTAAAGACAAACTGATTCTTTGGGGGAAAAACAAAAATCACAGTTATTAAAGTAAATGTACAGGGATGTCTGGCTGGCTCAGTGGGTTAAGTGTCCGACTTCAGCTCAGGTCATGATGTTGCGGTTTGTGAGTTCGAGCCCTGCATCAGGCTCTGTGCTAACAGCTCAGAGCCTGGAGCCTGCTTCGGATTCTGTCTCCCTCTCTCTCTGCCCCTCCCCTGCTCGTGCTCTGTCTCACTGTCTCAAAAATAAATAAAACATAAAAAATTTTTTTTTAAAGTAAACGTACAAATCCACAATCATAAATGAAGATTTTTATACATTCATGAATAGAATACAACAAAGTGAGATATAAATATTTGAACATTAAGTTGTGGCCAATGAGCCTATATGGCACCTCCTATCTGCTATTATAGAATACAAATTCTGTTTCAGGACACACAGCATATTTATAAAAATGGACAAATCTTAACAAATACCTTAGAACCCGTTACTTCCCAGTCATATAGTTTCATTACAATGTAAGATGGGAATCAATAGGAAGATAATTTAAAAATGAAATGAAATACATGAAATCAACATTAGGGGGAAAAGTCAAATGCCTCTTCTCCCCAAATAACTGAGCTAGAAGTAGGAAAAAAAAACATCTGTCATGTTAGTATAGAAAAAGCATTACTAGATGGTGCATTTTGATAGTTAAATCTGGTGTGGGGATATGTCTGCAAGTAGCATGAGTTGGTAGTAAAACGTGTAATTGGGCAAAGACCTACTGAAGAAGCCTATACTCTCCAGTATTAGTAACATAGGTATTTCAATTTTCTACATTGCCTTTGTGTCGTTAGTCATAACCCTTAAATTAAGGATGTCAACTTCCTCACTGATCTTTGGAAGCAGTTGAGATGCCTCATTTCTTTTTTGAGAACGTTTCTGTCAAGTATCATTCAACTCCACTCAAGTACTGTGTTCGACATTCTGAGTCTGAAAACAAGCCGGACTGGGTCTCGGTGCTTCGGCAGCTTACAAACGAGTTGACTTTTAAAAAGGGGACGCTTAAAAAGATCAAGTCCGTATTTTACGAGACTATTTCGGGAAACTGGGCGGGGCTCTGCTTTTCACGGTAGCCGCCTCTCACGGAAAAAAGGGTCGGGCTCCGACCGCCTTTAAAAACCGCCAACGTTCCGTCCCCCACGCCCGCCGCAGTCCCAAGCCCCGCGGGTCTCCGCAGGCTCTCCAGCTCGCCCCGCGCCGTGGTTGGGCCGGAAGCGCACGCGCGGCAAAACTCGGCCCCGCCTCCTGCAGACTTTTACAACCGCCTGGCGGGAAGCTCTCCCGCCCAGTTTGCGCCTCTCCTCATTGACGGCGCCTCGGTCGACGCCCGTCTGGCGGGAGCCTCGGCGCGCGGGTTCCCAGCGATCCGCCGTCGATTGGCAGTGCCTGAGCGGCGCGCGCGGAGTTCGACTGGCGCTGCCTGCGGGGGCGGAGTCGCTGTCTCGGCCGCCGCCGCCACCGCCGCCGCGGGCTTGGTTTGCGAGGAAGGGCCTAGGCCCGGGCCTGCTGTGGGGGGCTCGCCGCGCGCCTGGGCTCGCGTCCCGCCGTCCCCTCGGCCCCAGCTTCGCCCACTTCCGGACCCAGACGGGGCTGGGCGCGGGGAAGACCTGCCGAAGCCATGGAGGACGAGGTGGTCCGCATTGCCAAGAAGATGGACAAGATGGTGCAGAAGAAGAACGCGGTGAGCGCGGCGGGCGACGCGGGCCGGGAGGGAGGCCGGGCGGCTGGCGGGAGCCGGACGTGGCGGGCCTGCGGCCGGGCCCTCGGGGGCTCCCGGCCCGCCCCCGCCGGCCCTTCCCGCGGGGGAAGGCGGCGTGGACCGTGCCGGCGTCCTGGGGCAGGCGGCGGGGCCCCGCGCCGCCGGCGTTAGCACCCGTTCGGAGTACTTCCAAGTCTCTTCGTTGTTAGTGCAGAGGAGTAAACCTGATCGAGGGTAGATTTACTCGCCAGTTACTTCGCCCATTTAGTTTAAGAATCGAGGAGTGTAGAGAGCCCTTCACAGTTTGGGAGGATTCGTTCCCTTTTCCGCGATCGCTGGCTAACAACTAAAAATAACATCGCATGGAGGTTTGTGAGACGTTCTGGACCTCAAGCGGATGAGTTACAATTCCTGTATCTTAGTTTTTAGAAGAATGCTAACCATGCGCTTGATGTATCTCCACCACGCTACAGGTTTGTTTAGCAACCAAAAAGGCAGGGCATGCTAGCGTCTTTGGCAAGTTGCTAAATGTGTTTTTCAAAAGTGGATCTTGTTAGGTGGTAGTATGTAAAAGAGTATGATTAAAACGCACGCCCTCAGGGGTACTGACTGGTCGATGGATTTGGACAGCTGTCACTGCTGAGTACTCTTAAGTGGTTTACAGTTAATACCGGTGGCGTTATCTTGTTAATCGATAAAGTGTGTATGTATGTGAACACGTTGTGGTTTGTGTGAAGTCTTCCAGTTTTGCATTTTTTGTCCACCACTGTGTGTACTTTCAGTCCTCTGATGCAGTGTCACCTGTTTTCAGCTAAAACTCCATGATTGTCTTCGCCTGAATTTATTCCACCCTGCTGGGTACATTTTCAGCATCCGTGTATCTGAAATAACTTATTCCCGTCTACGAAATAAATTTCCTGTCAAACTAATGTGAAGGAGAAAGAGGATGCTCTGATTTGTACAGCACTTTGGAATTACAAAGCATCTGTGCAAAATTCTCTACAGACCCACGACACAGCTACGGTGTACCCATTTTGCAGAGTAAGAAACTGAGTCAGAGAGATTAAGTAGTTCGCCCACTTAAATTAAGTACTGAGCAATTTGGATTAAGCTAGGACCCAGGTTTTCTACTGGACAGCATGCCGGAGCAGAAAATAGTGTTAAACGCTGAATTTTTTAAGACTTTGTATATAGTCTCTTCCTCTTTTTTTAACAGGTGCATTGCCTGGCATGTAATTTCATACCCCGTTAATCTGTATTTGCAATTTTGGCCTTTTAAAATATTTCCTGTTTGTTTTCTGTTCCAGACATTAACCTTTACCGTTTAGTTTTCTCATTGATACGGCCCTTTCATTTCCCCACTGCAAGTGATGAGATCTGGTTATTTAACAGGCTGAGCATTTATTTTGTTTAAACTGGAAAAGTTTTTTTCTTTGCCTGGAGTTCCCTGGATTCCCACAGTAGAAGCTCCTTGGGGAAAAAGGCCTTTTGTTGGGTACCTTTTTTCTCTACTCAGGCCATAATGTGTATCCATTAATCATCTAATGATTGTTTTCTTTCCTTGTAATAGGTGTTTCATAAAAATGACTAATTCCTTAGTGGATAAATATGGAGAAGACCAGTTTGTATTTATTTGCAGTTCTCAAGTTACAAGCAAATAATGAGTCTGGGTGAGAATGAGGAACAACTTTACAGACACTCCTCAAATCTCATTTATCTGATAGTTTGAAACTTTACCAATATGAAAACTTAACCCCAAAAAGAAAGATAAAATTGACTGGCTCTTTTATGTTTTTTGTTTGTTTGTTTTGTTCCTTCTTCTTTTCCCTGTATATCTTACAGAAATTCAAATTGGCAAATGAAATAAAGAGAAAGGGGTCTTGAATGACTCTCTCTTTGCCTTCCAAAGCACATCATTCCACGAATAGCTTTTTTAAAAATTAAAAAAAAATTTTTTTTAATGTCTATTTATTTTTGAGAGTGAGAAAGACAGAGCATGAGCAGCATGAGCATGAGGGGCAGAGAGAGAGGGAGACACAGAATCCGGAGCAGGCTCCAGGCTCTGAGCTGTCAGCACAGAACACACGGGGCTGGAACTCATGGACTGCAAGATCATCACCTGGGCCGAAGTCAGACGCTTAAGTGACTGAGCCATCCAGGGGCCCCTAAAAATTTTCTTTAGAGAGCGTGAGAGCATGAGCAGGGGAGAGGGGCAAAGGGAGGGCGGGGGGGGGGGAGAGGGAGAGAGGGGGAGAAGGGGCGGGACAGAAAATCTTAAGCAGGCTCCATTGCTCAGTGTGGAGCCCAACGCGGGACCTGATCCCATGGCCCTGGGATCATGTCCTGAGCCGAAATTAAGAGTTGGACGCTTAAGCGACTCAGCTACCCAGGTTCCCCCACAAAGAGCTTTTAAGGAGGTCAGTAATTTAACAGAAGTTGTTCTGGGGTTTGTAGGATTATGGTAGATTTGTTTCTCCCTCTTTTTTTTTTTTTTTTTTTTTTTTTTGTGATGTCCAGATTTTTCTGTGAGCTTTTTAAAATATTAAAAAAAATTTTTTTAATGTTTATTTTTTTGACAGAGAGCGAGAGAGAGCATGTGTGAGTTGGGGAGGGGCAGAGAGAGAGAGGTAGACAGAATTCTCTGAAGCAGGCTCCAGGGTCTGAGCTGTCAGCACAGAGCCGGACGCAGGGCTCGAAATCACGAACCGTGAGATCATGACCTGACCCGAAGTCCGACACTTAACCAACTGAGCCACCCAGCTGCCCCTAAAATATTACTTACGCTACGGGTGCCTGGCTCAGTTGGTTAAGTGTCGGACTTCGGCTCAGGTCATGATCTCACGGTTCGTGGGTTCGAGCCCGGCGTCGGGCTCTGCTGACAGCTCAGAGCCTGAATGGAGCCTGTTTCAGATTCTGTGTCTCCCTCTCTCTCTCTGCTCCTCCCCTGTTCACACGGTGTCTCTGTCTCAAGAATAAATAAACGTTAAAAAAAATTTATAAAAAATATTACTTAAGCTATGAAAAAGTAAACTTTGCTTGAAGAATAGTAGTTGTCCTCTTTAATTGACAAGTTTAAGTGCTGTTGTTGGATATTGTTTTGTTTTAATAAAAAGGTTAGGTGTCACCTTTAAGTAATAATAAAAACAGCTACTATTTATTGAATTATTACTCTGAGCCAGGTATTCAGCTAAGTATTGCCTACCTATTCTTCAGTTTTACAAGATAAGTATTTCAAAAGTAAGGAAACTATTTGGAAAGTAAAGTGAGTTGTCCTAAACCAAATAGCTAGAAATGAAGAGGTGAATCTAAATCTGTTTTGCTTAAAGTCAGTACTATGTTAAGAGGCAATGTCTCTAGAAGACCCGGTTTTTGAAACTTGCATGGGTGCAGTTAAGTGAATATAAGGCCAGGAAGTAAGGGTGTTTGTTTTTCTGGGGCAGGAAGGTTTCCATAAATATCCAATCAGTATCCTGACCTTAGTATTTATCCAGAATGTTGCCCTATCTTTATAATTGATCTTAAACAGTGTTAGCAGTTTTACAAGTGCCCACTCTGAGGCCTTGATGAGCCACGTAAGTTAGTTCCAAATATTCAGATATTCGTTTTTTTTTTAAACTATCACTTAAAAAAATTTTTTTTTATTGTGTATTCCTTTTTCTAGAGAGAGAGACACACACACATAGAGCATGAATAGGGGAGGGGCAGAGAGAGAGGGAGACGCAGAATCCGAAGCAGGCTCCAGGCTCCGAGCTGCCAGCACAGAGCCTGACGCGGGGCTCGAACTCAGGAACCGTGAGATCATGACCTGAGCTGAAGTCGGCCGCTTAACCGACTGAGCCACCCAGGCACCCCAGATACTAGTTTTTTTTTTAAGTTTATATATTTATTTTGAGAGAGAGCGCATGCCAGTTGGGGAGGGGCAGAGAGGAAGGGAAAGAGATTCTTAAGCAGACTCCATTCTGTCAGCACAGAACCCAGCTCGAGGTTCGAATTCACGAACTGTGAGATTATGCCCTGAGCTGGAATCAAGTCAGATGCTCAGCTGACTGAGCCACCCCCGCACTGCTGGTATTTGTTGTTTTTTTTTATAATTTTTACTTGATGTCAATAGGCAAGTCTGACTCCTAATCTGGGTTCAAATCTTGGCTCTTCTGAACTTTAGCAGTGTGATCTTAGGCAAGTTCCTTAGCATCTTTAAAATGTCTTTTTTTTTTTTCTTTTGGTGGTAAATTGGAGATGACTTAGTAAAGATTAGATGAATATGAAATTCTTGACAATGCCTAAGATATGGTAAGGGCTAAAAAACCTTGTGTGTTTTTTTTTGTAAAGGATTTATGACATGACTGTAGAAGAAGGAGTGAGGTAACTTAGAAGTTTCAAATTCATAGATTTTGTGAGTAGTGTTGAGCTTTGTTTATTATGATTTTTTCGGTGAAGGCTCGACTGAGTAGAATTCAGTTGTTAGGAGAGAAGTTGAAATTGTATGTCAAAATACAGGAGCTGGTATACATGGAATGTAAATTTTTTCTTTTTTTTAATTAAAATTTTATTTATTAGAGAAAGAGGCAGGGAGGGGTAGAGGGAGAGAGGGAGAGAGAGGGAGAGAGAGAATCCCAAGCAGGCTCTGCACTGTCAGCACAGAGCCTGATGTGGGGCTTGAACCCATAAACTGTGAGACCATGATCTGAGCTGAAATCAAGACTTAGACACCTAACCTACTGGCCACCTAGGAGCCCTAAAATTTCTAAGTCTTCTACCTGATTTGAAGAAAAAACTTCAGTTTTCATATGAGGGTTAGACTGATTAGTATAAATCAAAATTTAGAATGACTACACATAGTTTTTAATTTTTTTATTAAATTTTTTTTAATGTTTTATTTTTTAAGAGAGAGGGACAGAACACAAACAAGGGAGGGGCAGAGAGAGAGGGAGACACAGAATCTAAAAACAGGTTCCAGGCTCTGAGCTGTCAGCACAGAGTCCAGTGTGGGGCTTGAACCCACGAACCATGAGATCATGACCTGAGCTGAAGTTGGATGCTCAACGGGCTGAGCCACCCAGGTACCCCTGACTACACACAGTTTTTAAAAACAGTCTTATTAAGATATACAATACAGTTCACCCCTTTAAAAGTGTACAGTTTGGGGCACCTGGGTGGCTCAGTCGGTTGAGCATCCGACTTCGGCTCAGATCATGATCTCATGGTTTGTGAGTTCGAGCCTTGCGTTGGACTCTGTGCTGACAGCTTGGAGACTGGAGCCTGCTTCGGATTCTGCGTCTCCCTCTCTCTCTGCCCCTCCTGTGCTCATGCTCTGTCTCTGTCTCCTTCAAAAATAAATAAACATTAAAAAAAATTTAAAAATCTTTTACTCCTACCCCCCTCTCTCAAAAATGAATAAACATTAAAAAAAATGTAAAAAAGTGTGCAATTCAGTGGTTTTTAGTATATTCACAGATTTGGGTAGCTCTTACAACACTAATTGAAGAGCACTTTGATCACTCCAAAAAGAAACCTGTACCCATTAGGTAGTCACCATGTATCTGCCCCCGCAACCACTTATCTGTTTGTCTGTGGATTTGCTGCTCTGGACATTTTCTGTAAATGGACTTATACCACGTGTGTTTGTATAAATGGAATCACACAATATGTGGTCTTCTATGACAGGCTTCTTTCAGTTAGTGTTTTCAGGATTCATCTATACTAACAGCAAGTATCAGTACTTTGTTCCTTTGTGTTGCAGAATAGCACTCCACTGTACTGGTGGACGTACCACATTTTGTTTATTCATTCATCATTTGATGGACATTTTGGGCTGTTTCCACTTTTTGACCATGATGAGTAATGCTGCTAAGAACGTTTGGTGCAGGTGTTTGTGTGGACATATGTTTGTTTTTTGTTTTTTTTTTTTTTACTCTTGGGTATATACCTAGGAGTAGAATTGTTAGGTCATATAACTATGTTTAACCTTTTGAGAAATTGACAAACTGTTTTCCAAAGTTGCACGATTTTAAATTCTTACCAGCAGTTGGTGGGCATTCCATTGCATGGAGTCTTCATCAACACTTGCATGTTTTTTGATTATAGCCCTCACAGTGGGTGTAAAAAGGTGTCTCATTGTGGTTTTGATTTGCATTTCTCGGATGACTGATGATGGTGAAAATTTTTCATTGTTGGCCATTTCTATATATTTGGAGAAATGTTCAGATCCTTTGCCCATTTTTAAACTATTTGTATTTTTGAGTTGTAAGAGTTCTTTGTATTCTGAATATTAGACTTATGGAAGACAGGATTTGTATATATTGCCTTGCATTCTGTGGGTTATCTTTTCACTCTCTTGATAGTGTCTTTTCTTTCAGTTTTGATGAAGTCAATTTTATATATTTTTTCTTTTGTTTGGTGTAGAATAAATGCACATTTGAGATGACATAATAAAATTATAATTTCTAGTATATAGTGATGTTCCTGAGCCATAATTCAAATATTTACAGTGTTTCCTTTTAAAAAAAAATGAATAGCATCTTAGTTTTTTAAGCCTTGAAATCTTATAATTCTTTTTTTTTTTTTTTAATTTTTTTTTTTTTTTTCAACGTTTATTTATTTTTTTGGGACAGAGAGACAGAGCATGAACAGGGGAGGGGCAGAGAGAGAGGGAGACACAGAATCGGAAACAGGCTCCAGGCTCTGAGCCATCAGCCCAGAGCCTGACGCGGGGCTCGAACTCACGGACCGCGAGATCGTGACCTGGCTGAAGTCGGACGCTTAACCGACTGCGCCACCCAGGCGCCCCTGAAATCTTATAATTCTTACTGAGAGGTGTTTGAGTTGATTGAGGTTAAATAATGCTTACTTAAAATGCTGGTTTATGGCTTTTTGAGAATATTGTTATGATGGAAGTAGATAAATCTTTTTATCTCTTTGTATCCCTTATCAACCATATCCTACATGTCAGGCACTCTATTTCAATACTTCATATGTTTTTTATTACTCCATTTGACCATTTGAATTCTTCTAGGTCAGTGTATTATGCTGTCCTACATATGAAGAAACTGAAGCTTGAAAAAGAAGTAACATTCTCAAGATCTTATAATTAGGAAATGGCAGTGCATAGATTTGAATTTCGATCTGATATATATATATATGTATATATATAGGTATATCTCTCTATATCTATATAGATATATGTCACGCATATCTATACACACATACGTATGTATATATAAGTATGTGTGTGTGTGTGTGTGTTCTTAACTGTATATTCCATGTTGCTTCCTTCTCCATACATCTTCTTGAGGAGGATGTTTGTGTCCTATACAAAGTTGTATATGCTCTGTGCTAAGTACAAGTTTGAATGCAATATTTTGTAAAAGTACTTGTTTCTGATGACAGTACCAACCATATAATAAAGTCATGTGATAGTATTGTTTATTCTTCAGCCAGTACTGTGAACTAAATTTGACTCTGGAAGATAAGGTAGAATCTTTCTTTCTCTTGCATCATTATCTGTAGGAGATGCTGCAATCTAATAGACTTGACCTTTAGAGGCAGGTGATTATTGGGGAAGGATAGAATTTAGTTTCTTGTTTGGTAATGCTATTCACCCAAGTTCACAGAGCAGAACTGCTACCAGTGGACCTAGGAAATGGAGAGAGCAGCGGTGTGAGGGTCTGGAGATTATAATTCTTGTCCTTTTATATTACCTATCAGTTGGCCAAGTCACTTTCCTTTTCTGAATTTGTTTCTTTGTATAATTGAAGTTTTGAAGTAGATATTCAAAGGTTTATGTTTATTTTAAATTCCCTGAAGTCACAAAAGATTTGTCTTGCTCACTGTTGTATCCTCAGAGTTTGGTACACAGTGTTAGTATTTGTTGGGAGGCATAAGTATAATTTGACAGAAGTGAGTAGATTTCACCTTTTTTAGTTAGTAATAATCATATGACTGTGCAGGTTTCCTAAATTGTCTGGATTTTCAATTCCTCTTCTGTAAAATGGAGAGAAAAAGATTACCTTTTTCTATAGGGTTTATTGTGAAGATGGAATTGCATGTATATATATGTGTATACATACATATGCACATATATATACACACATATATAAAGGGCTTACCATGATGCTTGGCACATAGTAATATTCAAAGAAGCTTTTGTCACTGAATTAATATATATGATCATCTGTTTTTTGCCTTTTTGTTCATTTAGATTATCATAGTTGTTTATTTCTTAAAGAACCGTGATTGAAATATTCATCTTATTTGGCCAGAACACAGTGTAATTATGAGAAAGGTCATAGCGTCATCCAATTAATGTTATTTTGCTTTTTCTTCCTTCCATAGCTTGTATCTCTAATTTCAGTCTCACCAAAGAGATCTGAGTGTAAAGGGAGAGTGTGATGAAATTAATGCAAATCTTATCTATTGCTTGGAAAGCAACTTAAACCTTATGCCACATTGCTGATGTGTTAGAAGAATCAACTTTATATGTGGCAGACCGCATTATGTAAGTCTAAGGAGACGCTGCATTTTCAAGGACTCCTAGAAGTGTGGTTCTTTATCTTCCTCTCTAATTGATCCTAGGTCAGAAATGGATTGGAAAGTCCATGGAGGCATAGGTAGAAGAAAAATGTCTATGGTAGTTATAGGATACAAGTCCACAATCTCTTAATCAAAACTTTTAGAGTCTGATATATTTGAGAATTCCAAAATTGTCACGTTTAAAAAAAAATTTTTTTTTAATGTTTGTTTATTTTTGAGAGACACAGAGTGTGAGCCGTGGAGGGGCAGAGAGCAAGGGACACACAGAATCTGAAATAGGCTCCAGCTCCGAGCTGTTAACACAGAGCCCAACGTGGGGCTCGAACTCATGAGCTGTGAGGTCATTACCTAGCTGAAGTCGGATGCCTAACCAACTGAGCCACCCGGATGCCCCTCAGGTTTTTAAAAATTAAAAAAAAAAATCCATATTTTTAATTTGTTTATTTTAACCATGTTTATTTATTTTTAATTTACATCCAAGTTAGTTAGCATATAGTGCAACATGATTTCAGGAGTAGATTCCTTAATGCCCCTTCCCCATTTAGCCCATCCCCCCTCCTACAACCCCTCCAGTAACCCTCTGTTCTCCATATTTAAGAGTCTCTTATGTTTTTTCCCCCTCCCTGTTTTTATATTATTTTTGCTTCCTTTCCCTTATGCTCATCTGTTTTGTATCTTAAAGTCCTCATAATGAGTGAAGTCATATGATATTTGTCTTTCTCTGACTAATTTCGCTTAGCATGATACCCTCTAGTTCCATCCATGTGATTGCAGATGGCAAGATTTCATTCTTTTTGATTGCTGAGCACCTCAGGTTTTATTAAGATAATATGGTACATACATTATATATCTTCAACAGGATCTGGGCAGTTCCTAGTAATCAGACATTAACATTTTTATAGTGAAATGTAGTACTGTCACACGAAGTGGGATATATAGAACATAAATGGCTTTACGTATGTTGAGATTAGGTGTTGTTGGCAAATGAGTTTGTTGAAAATCTGTGAGAAATCTTGCTTTTCAAAGGTTTTTGGTTTGGGGATTTATAGATGGGGGATTGAAGAACCCATTTGCTCACAAGATGTCATTTCTGTAGAATTTCTGATTAACAGTAAATTTAAAGTCAGTGTTGGTTTTCTTCTCTAACACCTGCAGTGTTTCACTGTTTTTAGTTACCTCTAAAAATAATTTGTAGAATTTTAAGATCAGAAGGGATCTTTAAGAAGTAAATCGTTAAAATCCTTCATAATAAAAAAACAAAACAGGTGCCTGGGTGGCCCAGTCGGTTGACTGTTCAACTCTTGTTTTTGGCTCAGGGTCATGATCTCATGGTTTGTGAGATTGAGCCCTGTGTCAGACTCTGTGCTGAGTGTGGAGCCTGCTTAGGATTCTCTCTTCCCCCACTTTTCTTTCTCTCTCTCTCGTCCCCTCTGCCCTTCTCCCCTGCTCACACTCTCTCTAAAAAAAAAAAAAAAACTTAAAAAAAATCCTTCATAGTAACCTGTCTCATAATTGTTTTTGAACTTAAGTTTTAAATTAAAATAACATACCTGTTGCCAGAAGGAAAGTTAATGTTTTTTTATTCTCCACAGCTGAGTCTGTTGTCTGTCAACTTTATTTTTTTTAATTAATTAATTAATGAAATCTCTGCATCCAACATGGGGCTCTGACTCATGACCTCTGAGATCAAGAGTTGCATGCTTTACCCACTAAGCCAGCCAGGCACCCTGATGTCAAGTTTATTTTATTTTACTTATTTTTTAAGTGTCAGTTGTTGTTTTTTTTTTTTTTTAAGTTTATTTATTTTGAGAGAGAGAGCGCATACCCAGGGGAGGTGCAGAGAGAGAATCCCAATCAGACTGCGCTGTGGGGCTTGATCTCACGACCTGGAGTCATGACCTGAGGAGAAATCAAGAGTCAGATGCATAACTGAGCCACCCGGGCGCTCCTGTCAAGTTTAAATGGAAAAATTACATGACTGGAAGCCTTGACTCAATTTTATATTTAAGAAATATGATAATGCCATGAGGGTTCCGTGCTTGTTTCTTCCTTGGGGGTACATGTTGAGGGACATGCTCTGGGGCTTTCTAGTTCCCTGGGGTATGCTGTGTTTCATTGATTCGTAGGGTGCCTAGTTTTTGTATTTTACCATTTCAGAAAGCAGAATGAGTTACACATGTATTGTCGACCAGATGGCTATTGGGATGTACTTTCACAGGCAGAACATCAAACCCAGCATCAACATTTGCAGAGTGGGTGTCAGTGGCTTGGAAGAAACTCTTAAAGACATTAGTGGAGTGCTCTTTGAACCTTAGGGAACCAAATGGTTGAAGAGCAGTGGGGGTGAAAACAACTAGCTCTCTACACACTACAAAGCCAGGTAAGAGCTAAAGGCTTTTAGCTCTTTGATGGCTGCTGCTTCTTCTTCTTCTTCTTCTTCTTCTTCTTCTTCTTTTTAATGTTTTATTTATTTTTGAGACAGAGAGAGACAGCATGAGCAGGGGAGGGGCAGAGAGAGAGTGAGACACAGAATCTGAAGCAGGTTCCAGGCTCTGAGCTGTCGGCACAGAGCCCGGTGTGGGCCTGGAACCCATGGGCCATGCGATCATGGCCCTGAGCCGAAGTCGGACACTCAACCGACTGAGCCACCCAGGCGCCCCTTTGATGGCTTCTTTTATGAAATGCTGCATTACTACTGTTTTCTCTACAACTTTTTTGTGGATAAAAACAGATATAATTGAATCTGAGTCAATAAGTGATTCATAATCATTGGATTCTGAATGTGAAGTAGTTTTAGAAGCACCTTAGCTAATTTATTTTGCTTATGTTTTTCTTTTATGTATGTAAAAGGTGGCACATGATCAAAACTTCAAGTTTACAAGAATTATAAAAGTGTGAAGAAGTGATAAGAAAATACTATGATAGTTTAATAGTTTTTTTATTAGTGGCATATAGAATAATGTGTACAAATATAGTACATTAAGTGAATATTAAACCAAGTAAAATATGATTAAGTGAGGGTATTAGGTTAAATATGATACATAAATGAATATCAAATTGGAATATTTGGCCACAAGGTATAAGGTCGTGCTGTTGCTTCTCATTTCATTCCTTTTTTAATTTTAGGTGCTTTATGTAATTCTTTTAGGAGTCTTATTTTGTTCTGTCTTCATCGTCTATATGGGAGTCTTTGATTCTAGATGGCAGTGGACAGGCCTATGAGCTTAACATACATCTTAATTCTGAATTTTCTCTCAGAATCTGCTTTTTACTACTTTGTAGGAATTAGGTAGACAGTATTGTTTCTGTGGTTTTTTTTAATTAAAAAAATTTTTTTATTTTATTTTATTTTATTTTATTTATTTATTTATTTTTCAACGTTTATTTATTTTCGGGACAGAGAGAGACAGAGCATGAACAGGGGAGGGGCAGAGAGAGAGGGAGACACAGAATCGGAAACAGGCTCCAGGCTCTGAGCCATCAGCCCAGAGCCCGACGCGGGGCTTGAACTCACGGACCGCGAGATTGTGACCTGGCTGAAGTCGGACGCTTAACTGACTGCGCCACCCAGGCGCCCTAAAAAAATTTTTTTAATGTTTTTTTATTTTTGAGAAGAGAGAGAGTGTGAATAGGGAAGGGGCAGAGAGGAAGAGAGACACAGAATCTGAAGCAGGCTCCAGGCTCCAAGCTGTCAGCACAGAGCCCACGTGGGGCTCGAACTCATGAACCGTGAGATCATGACCTGAGCTGAAGTCAGACGCTTAACTGACTGAGCCATCCAGGCGCCCCAAATTTTTTTAATGTTTTATTTGTTTTTGAGAGAGAGAGAGACAGAGTGTGAGTGGGGGAGGGCCAGAGAGAGAGGGAGACACAGAATCGGAAGCAGGCTCCAGGCTCTGAGCTGTAAGCACAGAGCCCGACGTGGGGCTTGAACGCACCAACCGTGAGATCATGACCCGAGCTGAAGTCGGGCGCTTAACCGAATGAGCCATCCAGGCACCCCAACAACAGTGCTTTTGTGACAGATGAGTAAGAAACAGGAGACCTCAAGAGAATTCTAGTAAAGACAGGCCCTTTCCCACTCTCACTGTGTGTGAATGCTAGAGGTGCTATAGTATCTTCTGACCCCCATTCCTGCTTTTTCAGGGTTGGCTCCTTAATCAAATAGGTGTTCTTCATGGAAATGTGGGGTGTGTTATGCTACCAGGGTAAGAAACACATTTTACATTTCAAATTTGGACACATATAAACAAATATTATTTAAAATGAACTTTAACAAACAAGTGCTGGTCATAGTCCAGTAAATGGATCTTATGTTCCTTTAATGAGTTGCAATCATTATTTGGAAAACACTACCCCTCTTTCCCTGCCCCCCTTTATGTATGTATGTATATATATATATATGTGTGTGTGTGTATATATATACATATATATGTGAATGTATATGTATATATATATATATATATATCATCCTGGTATGCACATATATATGTGTATATATATGTATACATATATATACACACACACACACACACACACACCATCCTCATATGAATAAGTGAGCCATAGTGAGTTGTGGATGGGAAAACGTAAATTTAAATCTCTAGTTAGTCCTTGTTTTACCATCTGGGAAATTGCATCTGCAATTATTTTATTTTATTTTATAGGCTGGAGCATTGGATTTACTGAAGGAGCTTAAGAATATTCCCATGACCCTGGAATTATTACAGGTATGTGCTAAAATGTGTCATGATTTGGATAGTTAATTGTCCTAAAATGCCAAAACATTTTTACTACCAATAAGTTTTTTGTATTGTCCTGTTACGGTGTAAATCATTTTTAACTCTTTTTTTTTTTAAAAGATGGTAACATAAATCAATAATCTAAGTTATCATTATAGAAAAAGTTGCCTTCTCAAGAAGAATAAAATCTAAATCTTCCAAGTTTGTAATCTCACCGTGAAAGGAAAGGAAGTTGGACTCTTGGCCCTGATTTGATTTCCCAAAAGCTCACTTTCTTTGTCAGTGACAGCAGCTGCCATCAGGACACCAGCCTCTGGGGTGCCTTTTAGCAGCCGTTCCTCATTTCTCCCCCTTCTGCCCTAGGAATCACTAATCGAGCCACATTTTTGTCTCTACAGATTTACCTATTCTGGAAGTTTCATATAAATGAAATCATGTAATATATGACCTTTTGTGTCTGCCTGCCTTGTTTTTTTTCCTTTGAAGATTAAAAAATTTCTTTATTTTAATTATGATCTACCCCTCAACGTGGGGCTCAAACTCGTGACCTGAAGATCAAGAGTCGCATGCTCTCCCGGCAGAGTCAGCCAGGTGCCCCTTTGGCCTTTACTCAGCATAATCTTTTCAGGGTTCATCCATGTTGTAGCATGTGTCAGTCCCTCGTTCCCTTTTATGGCTGAATAATAGTCCACTGTATGGTTATACCACATTTTGTTTATCCATTTGTCATTTGATGGACATTTGGGTTGTTTCTACTTTTTTGGTTGTTATGACTCATGCTGCTTGCTGTGCACATTCATGTACAGGTTTGTGTGTTTTTGGTTCTCTCTGGTAGAGATCTGAAAGAGTCGAAATGATGAGTTGTATGGTAACTTTATGTTGAATATTTTGAGGACCTGCCAGACTGTTTTCCCACGTGACCGTATCATTTTACATTCTCAGGAGCAAGTAAACGAAGGTTCCAGTTTATCCACATTCTTGCCAACACTTATTATTTGTCTTTGATTATAGCCATCTTACTGGGCGTGAAGTGATATTTCATTGTGGTGTTTATTTCCATTTCCCAAATGACTAATGTCGAACATCTTTTTCATACGCTTCTTAACCAGTCATATATTTTCTTTGGAGAACTGTTTTTTCAGATCCTTTTCCTGTTTTGAAATTGGATAATTTGTCTTTTTAGTTTTAAGTTGTAATAGTTCTTTATATATTCTAGATACAAGTCCATTATGAGATACAGGATTTTCAAGTGTTACCTCCCCTGGGCTTTACTTTCTTAGTGGTGTTCTTTG
Organism: Lynx canadensis; assembly: GCF_007474595.2. NCBI lineage: Eukaryota > Metazoa > Chordata > Mammalia > Carnivora > Felidae > Lynx > Lynx canadensis. The sequence continues at coordinate 76,786,815 of NC_044320.2, forward strand.
AAACACAAAAGCTTAAAATTTTGTTGTAGTCTGATTTATTGTTTTCTTTGGTTGCTTGTGCTTTAGTTGCCTAATTCAGGGCTACAAAAATTTATTCTTTTGTTTTTTAGCTCTCTCATTTAGTTCTGTGATTCATTTTGAGTTAATTTTCATGTGTGGTATAAAGAAGTCCAATTTCATTCTTTTATGCATGGATATCTAGTTCAGCTTTTTTTAAAAAATGCTATCTATCTATCTATCTATCTATTTATTTATTTATTTTTGAGAGAGAGAGAGAGAGAGAGAGAGAGAGAGAGAGGGAACGTGAGCAGGGGAGGGGCAGAGAGAGACACAGACACACACAACACACACAACCTCCCCCACCCCCCCAGAATCCGAGCTGGCAGCACAGATCCTGACTCGGGGGCTTGAACTCACGAACTGTGAGATAACTTGAGGCCAAGTCAGATGCTTAACCGACTGAGCCACCCAGGCACCTCTCACCTTTTTAAAATATTCTTCTCTCTAATGAATTATCTTGAGATCCTTATTGAAAATCAGTGACAGAAAAATGTAGGGATTTATTTCTGGATTCTTAAATCTATTAATTGTGTCTCTCCTTATATAGGACCACATTGCCTTGATCATTGAGGTTTTGTAGTAAGTTTTGAATTTGGGAATTAGGCGTCCTTCAATTTTTTCAAGATTGTTTTGGCTATTTTGGGTCCCTTGTATTTCCATATGAACTTTAGGATAAGCTTATCAATTTCTGCACAAAAGGCAGCTGGGATTTTAATAGGGATTTTATTTTAGTCTGATTTTCTTAGCATTGCAATCTTAACATTTAAATCTTATGATCCATGTATATGGGATGCCTTTACATGTATTTAAGTCTTTAATTTTTCTCAATGTTTTATAGTAGCTCTATGTTTTTACTTTAAGATTTAGGGGGTATCTTAAATCATCTTGGCGGAAACTCATGAGTGATCATAAAGGTGATCTTTCTTCTAGAGTATACCAATCTGCTTATTTCCTGTGATGCTGACAGCATCTCTTAATCTCACTGCTCATTCCTCTCTGCTTTACCAGCAGTGTGCGTCTGATTCCCTAAGTCAGCTTAGTGGCCTCTCCATCTTTTCAGGGTAGTGTCTTTATAATTGCATAGCTGGTGTTCTATAGAAACCAGATGGCCAGCCATGGGCAAAGGCATACATTTTCTGTGTCCAGAATTTCACAGTATATAGTTGATCTCAAAAACCTTCATTAGTCCTGCAAACAAGAAGCCTGTTTAAATCTGCAGTCCTTAATGTTATTTGAGCACACAGTACTTTTTTGTAGGGCACTTCTTATATCCTATAAATTAAAGTCTACTGGTTTTAGGAAAAGTCCAGAGTCTAGAGAATTCTTAGAGGTACGTTTAGACTTGGTTATCCAAGTAAAATGGCTTCATAATCCTTTCTTCTCTCTAGTTTCATCTGCTGTTCCCCAAATACTCTCTTCAAAAGGAGGAAAAAAACCTACCCAGATCTTTGTTTTTCACTCTACCTCAGCAGCCTTGTTTCTTATTATTCTTGACTGGATAGTCTCTTCCTTAGAGAAGTATGTTTGTTACGGATTCCTGCATTCTCCAGATGGATTTTCGTAGGTTTTAAGTAGGAAATTATTGACTCTTTAGTGATGAAAACATCCTGTGACAATTAAAAAGCAGTCACCCAAAGTACATGATTTGTTCATGCTCTTCCTGTATCTTTGCTTGCCTCTGACTACCTCTTAAAGCTCCATTTTCTTTGCCAATCTGTGTCAGCCCCAAGCTTCAGAACTGTATTAGTAGCTCAAATGATTTCTTCCACTCGTTCCAAAAATAGATTTTCTTCTGGGTGGGTGGGTGGGGTGGGTTTTGGGGTGGTAGTAAGGAAGAGCTGTGAATGGCTGCTGGAGGAGGAGTGCCAAAGGCATCGGGATGAGGAAGTCAGACCTGACACTCAGTACTTGCTTGCAGTTGCAGGCCTGGCTTCTAAGCAGTGAGCTGTATCCACTAGGACAGCTCTGGGTCCACACAGTTGTAGGCTATGCCATCTGGCCCAGGAACTTGCTTGTGGACAATTTTCTATATTGAAGTGTTTTAGAAGAGTTCTAAAAAGTTCTAAAGTATTTTCTTCATTAAAAAAGTTCCAAGAGCATTTTATTAAAGCAGTAAACCACTTTCTTTGGGGGGAAACCCTCCCCAAACATTAATCCCAAACCATTTTAGGATTTTAGAATTGTGGAATCCCCTTTATCTTTCTGCTGTGGAACCTTATCTGCCTTGCACAGCTTTCTTTCCATAGATACAGCTTAGGCCATTCTGGCCAAACACATGTTCTAAATTCTTGAGCAGAATTTCTGTCCTGAATCTCTTTGTTGAGGAGTTTGAATAATTTAGCAGGAAAACTGTAAGTACCCATTTATTACTCTACCTTAAAGTTTACAGCAGGGATTCCTGCTTTTTTTAACCACTAACAATTCCTTTTGTTGTTTTTTTCTTCCATTGACCATGTGTCTTGAAAGATCGTCTACTAACAACTTGAACTAACTAAATAATTTACCATTTGTTTTTTTATTTATCATCCTTAATTGGCCTGTCACAGCTTTTGTGTTCTTTGAGCACAATTTGAAAACCATTGATGTCCTGGAAAGAGCTGGACTTTGGAGGTGCATTTAAATCCCAGTTTTGCCAATTAGGTATGGTGTATTGCTGGATGAGTAGGGATAATGATATCAAGCTCAAAGGTTGTTAGGAAGGGGTGCCTGGCTGGCTCAGTCAGCGGAGCAGGTGACTGTTGATCTCAGGGTTGTAAGGGCAAGCCCCACATTGGGCATGAAGTCCACTTGAATAAATTAAATTAAAAAAAATAAATGGTGATTAGGAAGATTAGTGAATACGGATGCTCCCAGCATATTTGTGGGTACATAGTATTATCACATGATATATTACTGTATTCTGTGAAGTCCTTTTTTTAACAAATGTTTATTTATTTTGATAGAGGGAGAGAAAGGGGGGAAGGGCAGAGAGAGAGGGAGAGACAGAATCCCAAGCAGGCTCTGCACTGTCAGTTCAGAGCCTGATGCGGGGCTCAATCCCATGAACCGTGAGATCATGACGTGAGCCGGTATCAGGAGTCTGATGCCTTAACCGACTGAGCCACCCTGGGGCCCCTCTGTGAAGTCCGTTTTAGTATCTGTAATTGTATGCTGATGTGGGGCAAAAAAAAAAAAATGTTCTTAAACCTCTGTAGATGGTAATATTCGAGTATCCTCATTAAAGTTGCAGCAGATGATCCACAAAGTAATCTACATAGAAGAATATATAGAAGCAAAGAAGTGCGTATGTTAGTCATGGTTGCTTCATGCCTTCTATATAATACAAATATTTTATAGTTTATTCTTACCTTAAGGGATATGGAGAGACTGATTTCATTTTACCAGTTAACCAACCTTATTACAATAGCAGCTCAGCTTATCTGTCTGCAGATCTCTGTGCTAATAAGCTTGAGTCCAGTGTTGATCTGAAGATGCATGTATCTTAATTCTATAGTATACTATTATAAGAATTCAAATAACTCAGGTTTTCTTCTGGTATACCATGGAAACAGGAAAATGAGAAAGAACAGAATGAAGCACTAAATTGTCTGAAATAAAGACAGCTTACACAAATTTTTTGTATTCCCTTGCAGTCCACAAGAATTGGAATGTCAGTGAATGCTATTCGCAAGCAGAGTACAGATGAAGAAGTTACATCTTTAGCAAAGTCTCTCATCAAATCCTGGAAAAAGTTATTAGGTATAATTGATCTTCCCTTATGTGTATTCGTGATCTGGTTTATTCAAACATTTGGTGTTTGCATATTTTCCTGTTTATAAATATAGATGTATTGAAATCAGTGCCTTATATGAAATGGGAAGGGTGTTAGTTTGACCTCCTTGAGGGTTTTGCTTTTTAAACTAGTCAAATTTAGCCTTTTTTGTTTTCTAAAACTTACAACTGGATGCCTCTTTTTTTTTTTATGAATGGGCATCCTCATCTCATTCTTTTTTTTTTTTTTTTTTATATATATGAAATTTATTGACAAATTGGTTTCCATACAACACCCAGTGCTCATCCCAAAAGGTGCCCTCCTCAATACCCATCACCCACCCTCCCCTCCCTCCCACCCCCCATCAACCCTCAGTTTGTTCTCAGTTTTTAACAGTCTCTTATGCTTTGGCTCTCTCCCACTCTAACCTCTTTTTTTTTTTTTTTTTTTCCTTCCCCTCCCCCATGGGTTCCTGTTAAGTTTCTCAGGATCCACATAAGAGTGAAACCATATGGTATCTGTCTTTCTCTGTATGGCTTATTTCACTTAGCATCACACTCTCCAGTTCCATCCACGTTGCTACAAAAGGCCATATTTCATTTTTTCTCATTGCCACGTAGTATTCCATTGTGTATATATACCACAATTTCTTTATCCATTCATCAGTTGATGGACATGGATGCCTCTTTAAGAAGAAGAATTTTCCCCATGGGGAAAGTTGTCATACATTTTAAAAACGTTTTTGAAATAATTTTCTAACTTACAGAAGGTTTACAAGAATAATAAAAATAACTCACATGTATACTTTTTCTAGACCCATTAATTTTTAATATTTGCCATGCTTGTTTTGTCATTACTTGTCTTCTCTTTCTCCGTATGTACATATTCACACACGTACACATTTTTTCTGAACTGTTTGAGAATAGGTTGCATCTATCATGCTTTACCCTTTAATACTTAAGTGTGTGTTTCCTTGGAACAAGTTTATTTTCTTACATAATCATAGGAAATTCAGGAAATTTAACATTGGTACAGTACTTTAATCGACAGTGCAGGTTCCAGTATTGTCATGTGTCCCAGTGGTGTCCTTTAGAGCTTTTTTTCTTCTTTCAGAACAAGATCTAGTCTAGGATCACGTAATCTAGTCTCCTGGTCTGGAATAGTTCTTAAGCCTTCTTATGCTACTTATAATATTGACAATTTGAAGAATACAAGCACTCATCTCACTTTATTTAAAAAAAAGATTTTTTTTAATCTTTATTTTTGAGAGAGAGAGAGAGAGAGAGCGAGAGCTTGCATGGGGGAGGAGCAGAGAGAGAGGGAGACACAGATCTGAAGCAGGTTCCAGGCTCTGAGCTGTCAACACAGAGCCCAATGTGGGGCTCGAACTCATAAACCGTGAGATCATGACCTGAGCTGAAGTTGGATGCTTAACTGACTGAGCCATCCAGGCGCCCCGCACTTTATCTTTAATAGCATGTTCCTGATTTGGGCCTTATTTGTTATTTTCTTATGATTAGATCAGGTTGAGCATGCATAGTTGGAATACTATATAAGTGTGTTATATCCTTCTCGGGTGTCACCTCCAGAGGCATTGATGCTGATGACGTTCATTTTGATATAACCCAGTCAAGGTGTACACCGTGTAGTTTATTGTTTTTTCTGTTGTACCTAATAGGTATTCTGTGAGAGATACTTTAAGACCCTGAAACTATCTTGCTTCTCATCAGACCTCCTCTCATCCCCTGTTTAGTATTCACTGATTTTTGCCCAGACCACATTTTATAGTGATAGTCGCAAAATTGTAATTTTCTTCAATATTTCTAAGTCAGCATTCTACTGTAAGTCAGTATTCTACTATAAGAAAGAGCCCTCCTTTTACTTTCCAGTTGTTTTTCTATTAGTGTGGACACATGGATTCCTATTTTATCCATTACTGTTCATATTTATTTTGATATTCCCATTTTCCCAGATTTGACCAGTGGGTACCCATTCAAACTGGCTCTTGTGTCCTTTTGACATCCCCCACCCCCCTTCAGTTTTCTTGATCTCTTTTTTATATTCTGGAGCCAGAAAATGTGTTGGGCTCATCTGTCTTCCCTGCCCCAGCCCTCGAATCAGCCATTTCTCTAAGCAGTTATTAGCTTTATGTGGAAGAGAAAAATAGAAAAAGTTGAACCTTTTACAATTTCAAAGTCAACAATAGCAAGAACAAAAAACCTTATTACTTCTGAGATCTTGGAAACTAGGGACTAAAAATTGTAAATTGGGATCAATGACATAATTTTTGTAATGTCTGTAGGTAAGTAAACAGTATTGTGTGATTCTTAAATTTATTTATTTACTGTGGTTATTCAACCGAATTTTTTTTTTCTTAGGGAATACATAATGAGGTATTTTGGGATTAAGGAGCATGATATCTGCTACTTACTTTCAAATAGTTCAAAAGAACTATGCCTGTGTGCACAATGATGTGCATGTGTGAATATATATGACACATGCATGCGTATCTGTAGGGGGCAGTGAGTGAATGAGGAAGCAAGTGTAGCAAACGTTAACATTTGGCGAATCTGAGTAAAGTTTCTTGTACCATTCTTAAAATATTTGTGCAAGCTTTAGATTATTTCAAAATCAAAAGCTTTTTAAAATAATCTAGTCTTTAAAGACCAACTGAAACTTTGTGTGTTTATAATTAATTTAAATTTTAAGTCGAATTCCATATTCTAAAGTAATGAAAATTTGCCATAGACACTGACTGAGAACGATATACATGTGTTTTTATTTCTGGAAAGATGGTTTACATTTTGTGGGACATTGTAGTTATATTTATTTAATCTTAATTTAAAGAAGTTTTACTCTTTTATACTTTTTGGAGATATCTGATCTCATTACAGGTTCTCTTTTAAAATCTTTTTTTTTTTTTATGTTAAAAGATTTCCATGTTCATTAGATAAAATTTGGAGAGTTGGAGGAGGAAAAGAAATCATCCTTAAGTCTGTCTCTAAATACAACCATCAGTTAATGTCTTGTTGCATTTCTTATCTTTTTTTCTCTTGGTGTATAGCTTTTGCTTCAGCTGTATTTTTTTTAATGCTGTATGTATACTTACTTATATTGCCTTTTTTAATGAAAAACATTTGTGTCTTTATATCATCAATTCCATTTTATTGGCTTCAGAATAATCCACTGGGTGATTGTGCTTTAATTTCTTACCTGTTAGATATCTGGTTTTTTAGCTTTATAGCTATTATAAATAATGTCTTGATGAGTATCTTTCTGCCTAAAGCTTTTTCTTTAGATTATTAACTAGATTTCTAGAAGATTTACGACTGCTGCTACATGGTAGCACAGTTTTGAATACTTGCATATGCCAAGCATCAACCTTTATGAATGCATTTAATCCTCCCAGGAACCCAGTGTACTAGGTGCCATTATATTTCCCATTTTCTGATGGGGAACGTATGCATTGAGAGATTGAGATTAAGCATTCTGTGCACGGTTGGATTGGTAGTGAGGTGTGGTCTGCAGTCAGTCCCAGTCCAGAGCTGGAGCACTTCTCCCTGGGTCTGTTTTATTGCCCACGACGCTGTATTTAGGTAGCAGGAATGCCCTTACTGCTCTGCTTCCTCAAAGGATTGCACCAGTTCTCCTAGAGCAGTGTGCGGGACCCGTGTGACCGCGCTGGATCTTCGTTAGATAGTATACTGCATTGTTGTGCCACCTTTCAGATGCTTTCTACTCCCTCAGTTTTGAAATATTTCTTAGTCCCTGTTATACTCTTTAACGTCTTTATTAATTTTTGTTTCCTACCTCACAGTGCTATACCATCTTTAGGTTTTGGGGCCTTTCACGTGAACTGTAGAGAAAAAAGAGGGGTAATAATGGGGCGCCAGGGGGGCTCAGTCATTTGAGTGTCCGACTCTTGAGTTGGCTCAGGTCATGATCCCAGGGCTGTGGGATTCAGCCCTGCATTGGGCCCTGCACTGAGCTTGGAGCCTGCTTAAGATTCTCTCTCTCTCTCTCTCTCTCTCTCTCTCTCTCTCTCTCTCATATAAAAAAATAAAGGAGGGCAATAAAAGTATCTGAAAACTAACACTGTATCATAGGGGGCCTGAATTATATTTCAGATTTGGTAACCCTAATGTTTACAAGATAAGTTCTAGAATTGTGATTTGTTCTATTTTCTTATCAGTTAGCCTCATCTAGATTAGCATATTAAAGTCATCTGGCGAAGTTTTAGAGATTTTGATGCTCAGGCCTTACTGGCAGAAATAGGAGCTTGAGCATAAGGATATGCTTAAAAGTCATCTAGGTGGTCCTGATGATCAGTTGAATATATGTTCTTTTATATCCTGTGCAGAGGAAGATGGGGAAGTGAAGTATTTATGTAGCTCTTATTATGTAGGGATCAAAATGTAGATAGATGAGTGGGATAATTTATGCAGTAGATCCAAACAGTTTCTGAACCCAGTTTCAGAAGGCCCTTCTGGCTGATTTAAATGCGAATGGTTCTTTTCATTGTTAAAGGATTGCACTGGTTCAACCTGTTTTACACCCCTTACCTCTTTTTTTTTTTTTTTTTTAAAACACCTTCTTACCTCTTAAAGCTTGTGTACTTGGTATTACTTTGCAGATTTTTTAAGATAGAGGAAGTGTTAGATAGGCCATACTAATCCTGAAGTCTTTTTTATGAAAATGTTCTTTAACTACTGTCCCTGAAATAATTTTTTTGACTTCGTGAAAAATTGTTAAAATAAGATTGCTATATATGCTTTGCACTTTAATTTTTAAAACTTTTAAATGTTATTTTGAGAGAGATAAGGAATGAGAGAGAGCGAGTGTGGAGAAGGGGCAGAGAGAGGGAATCCCAAGCAGGTTCCACACACTGTCAGTGTGGAGTCCTACACGGGGCTCAAACTCATAAACCGTGAGATGACCTGAGCCAAAATCAAGAGTTGGAAGCTTAACCGACCGAGCCACCCAGGCGCCCCTGCACTGTCATTTTAAAAATGACAGTCGGTTAAGCGTCCAACTTCGGCTCAGGTCATGATCTCACGGTCTGTGAGTTCGAGCCCCGCATCGGGCTCTGTGCTGACAGCTCAGAGCCTGGAGCCTGTTAAGGATTCTGTGTCTCCCTCTCTCTCTGCTCCTCCCCTGTTCATGCTCTGTCTCTCTCTCTCTCTCTCTCAAAAATAAATAAACGTTAAAAAAAAAATTTAAAAAGAATAAATAAAATTACAGTGCTGATGTTATTTCCATATTCTTTCCTTTCTTTTGTTCTATATGTTTTTCTCCATTTTACTAATTAATGAATATATTTTTTTTAAGACTGTATTTTTAAGTATATTTTTCTCTATTTTAGGTTCCCACTGGCATATGAATTGTGCTTCCCACCAAAAGAGGGAGGTTTTTTTGGGGGAATGCTGACTAAGCATGCATTGTGAAAAATACCCAAGTACATATGTTAATAGAATAGCTTACATAAACTTTATTTACTGTTGAAAATTTAGGATTTTTGTGTTTTTTTGTTGTTACATAAATAACCTGGTAACATGCAGTAGTTCCATTTTGTAATTAAAAAAATTTTTTTTTAACGTTTATTCATTTTTGAGACAAAGAGAGACAGAGTGTAGGTGGGGGAGGGGCAGAGAGAGAGGGAGACACAGAATCCGAAGCGGGTTCCAGGCTCTGACAGCTCAGACTGGGGCCTGACATGGGGCTCGAACCCACACACTGTGAGATTGTGACCTGAGCCGAAGTTGGATGCTTAACTGACTGAGTTACCCAGGTGCCCCTGTAATTTTTTTTTTAAACAAATGCTAACAACTGAGGGATTTCATAATTTTTAGATGGACCATCAACAGATAAAGACCCTGAAGAAAAGAAAAAAGATATTGCAGTTACATCACAGAATAGCCCTGAAGCAAGAGAAGAAAGGTATGTCACTTTATGGAAATTCATTTCTGTTGGAAGTCATAGTTCTACTTGACCATCACTTCCTCCATGGTTGTATTTTGGTTTTATTTATGGTCACTTATGTGTACTCCTCTTTCTATTTTGTAATTAAATGGAATTAGTAAATGTTTATACCAAATAGAATATTCTAAGGTTTCTCATAGGATTTTCCTGGAAATTTAAAAGAGACTTAGAATTCTGACATTACATAAATAAGGAGAAATTATTAACACTGTATTCAACAAGCTTAATTGAATGGAATCTTTGGGATAGCATTAATAGAGTTGATAATGAAGGCACTGATTAAGGCTTCGGGTGGTTGGGGGGCAACTAGGTAGCTCATTCGGTTAAACATCTGACTCTTGATATTAGCTCAGGCCTTGATCTCAGGGTTGTGAGTTCAGGTCCCTTGTTGGGCTCCACGTTAGATGTGGCGCCTACTTTAAAGAAAAACAAAACAAAAAACAGGATTCAAGTGGTTACTTCCTTTATTTACCACATTCCATTTTTGATTTTTTTTGGGGGGGTGACCTGGATCTAACTCTCTTTTTATGCTTTTTTCCTTCCCAATTTAGCTGTCATAAGAACTGAAAAAGGGTTCAAATTTTTCCTTACCTCTTGTGAGGCCTTTGTTCCTCTCTTCTTGGGAAGCTTGTGTTTTAACATTTGACTTTGATTTAGAGCAGTAGTTCTCAAAGTTTGGTCCCTGGAAGGGTGGGGAACCTGGCAACTTGTTAGCAAAGCAAAATCTGGGGCTTTACCCTGAAACTACTGAATCAGGAATTTTGGTGATGGGGCCCAGAAATATGTTTTTAACAAGCTATTCACATGGTTCTGCTGCACTCAAGTTTTAGGCTACTTATTTTAACTTCATTTATTTCTTAGTATTTTTCCCCAGAGTGATAATATACCCCTCCTTTGTTCAGTAACAGTGACCTATGTCCCATACACTGTTATTTTACGCATTAGACTAACTAAACTTAGTCTAGATGCTAAAGGAAGTAAGCTAAAGACAGGGTTTAAACATCAGGTGTTAATAAAATTTATTCAGTGTTTTCTAACTCTTTGAGATAGTTTTAGACTTTTAAAAAATCGTAAGAATAGTAAAGAGAATCCCCAATTGCCAGTGTATGTGTATACACATACATTTATGTATGTGTACACACATACATTTATGTTTGTGTACATACTTAAGACACATGAATAATTTTATTTTGAACCAAATAAGAGTCCTTTTTTTTTTTTTAATTTTTTTTAATGTTTATTTATTTTTGAGAGAGGAAGAGACAGAGTACAAGCTGGGGAGGGGCAGAGAGAGAGAGGGAGACAGAATCCGAAGCAGGCTCCAGGCTCCAAGCTGCCCGCACAGAGCCCGACGTGGGGACGCGGGGCTTGAACTCACGAACCTTGAGATCATGACCTGAGCCGAAGTCAGACGCTCAACCGACTGAGCCACCCAGGTGCCCCTAAATAAGAGTCCTTTATATCCCTAAATACCTCAGTGCATATTTCGTAAGAACAGGACATTTTCTTACATCTAACCACAATGTAGATCTTAATAATCTGGAAGTTAGGATTAATACGATACTTTTTTCTAATCTATAGGACTTACTCGTATTTTAGCGGTCTTCCCCTTATTCCAGAGGAAAAAGATTTTCCAAAGTATCATCTAAGATCACATACTGCATTAGCTATCATCTCTGGTTTCCTTTAATCTGGAGTAATTTTTCAGTCTGTCACTGTGTTTCATGACCTTAATATTTTTGGAAAGTATAGGCCATAATTTATGAAGTTTTTAACAAATGCTTTCAATTGTGTTACATTCAAAGTCATTTGACTTAATGCCTTGAATATAAAATATAAAAGTATAGGCAGATCATTTTAAATAGATATTGAAGTAGGAATAAGTTGGTAGTGTATTTTTATCCATTTTATGTAATTGAAGTTTAGGGATAGAGCCTGTTGACAAAAACATAGTATTATCAATATGAAGTCTGACAAAATGGTTGGTATCTGTCCACGCGCGCGCGCGCACACACACACACACACACACACACACTCTGAAGAAGACAAAGTTTCTAGGAGATGATTAAATGTAGAAGGATACAGAAGGACTGTTCTGTCCACTGTATCTGTTTATGAAGTTTTAATTTTTTATTAAAAAACAATTTTTTTTAACATTTATTTTTGAGAGAGAAGAGACAGAGCATGAGCAGGGGGAGGGCAGAGGGAGAGAGGGAGACAGAGTCTGAAGCAGGCTCCAGGCTCAACGCCGACAGGCTGACAGTAGCAAGCCTGATGTGGGGCTCGAACCCAAGAACTGTGAGATCATGACCTGAGTCAAAGTCAGACGCGTAACCAACTGAGTCACCCAGGTGCCCCATTATTTATTTATTTATTTTTAATTTTTAATTTTAGAGCAGGGGAGAGGGGCAGAGGGGGAGAGAGAGAATCCCAAGCAGGCTCTTCGCTCAGCAGGGAGCCTGACATGATGGGGCTCAATCCCACGACCCTGGGATCATGACCAGCCCTGCATCAGGCTCTGTGCTGGCAGTGTGGAGCCTGCTTGGGATTCTCTCTCTCCACCCCCCACCCCTTCCTCCCTCACTTGCACGTGCACTCTTTACCAAAAACAAACGAATAAGCTTAAGAAATGTTTTTAAAAAAAGTTAATTGAGGGGCGCCTGGGTGGCGCAGTCGGTTAAGCGTCCGACTTCAGCCAGGTCACGATCTCGCGGTCCGTGAGTTCGAGCCCCGCGTCAGGCTCTGGGCTGATGGCTCAGAGCCTGGAGCCTGTTTCCGATTCTGTGTCTCCCTCTCTCTGTGCCCCTCCCCCATTCACGCTCTGTCTCTCTCTGTCCCAAAAATAAATAAAAAATAAAAATGTTGAAAAAAAAATTTAAAAAAAAAAAAAAAGTTAATTGAAACCCCGCAGAAAGTAATTTTAGTGAGACTCTAAGAAGTTAATCAGCAGCAGTTGAAATGATCGGGTTGACTCAAAAACTATTAAACTGTCCTTGACTGAGTTGATGTTTCTATGGAGAAATTAAAGAGACATTTTTATATTCTTACAATTCATTTGTCACTATACATGTTTTTTATTCTGAAGGGAGTGTTTTAAATATAAACCTCTTTGGTTGTCTAATTGGAATAAGGTTTTTTTAACATTGTTTTTCCCTCTAGTTTTGGTTGAGAGCTGTTGTATTCTTTGGTGTCATCCCCTCCTCCCCTTGTATAACCGAAATCCTTGCTTTTTATTTATTGTATTGAGCTGTAATGTGTATTTTCTTAAATATTAAAAATATTGTTTAATGTTTAAAAAGATCAAATGTTTAGTTGGTTAAAAAAACATGAAATGAGTCTCAGATTTAATAAGATTTTAACTTTTTAGAAACGTGTGTGCAACACCATTTTTGTTTTCATGTCACTGAATACTGTGTCATTTGTTTAGGTCAAGAAATTTTGTTTTTGGATAGTAATGCTGTTATTTTAAGAGACTTTTTCCTGACCTCTTTTTGGCGTGTATGCGTGTGTGTGTATTTTAGTAGTTCCAGTGGCAACATAAGCAGCAGAAAGGAGGAGGCAAATGCCCGAGATACTTATGTTTCGTCTTTCCCTCGGGCACCGAGCACTTCTGATTCTGTGCGGTTGAAGTGTAGGGAGATGATTGCAGCCGCTCTCCGAACGGGAGGTAAGTTTAGTGTGCCCTGTTCCATCGCCGAGTCCTTTGTTTGCGCCACCTCTGCCGCGGCCACCCCCGTGTGTCTGCCTCCCCAGCAGCAGCCCCGTGCTAGCTACTTGCGCTGCTCAGTGCAGGAGGACGTTGTGGCAGACAGGGCTTACTGCTGGCAGAGAGGTACAGGCATCGTGGGGCCTACTGTGTAGTTCCAGGGAAGAGATTCCTTCTCGTCTATGGATGTTTCCTTTGTTTACAGTAACTTAAAGGGTTTTCGCAAATCTTTCCCCTCCACTTGTAACCTGCAAAGTATAGTTGGCCTTTGAACACTGGGTTTGAACTGCGCAGGTTCACTTATAATGCAGATTTGTTTTCAGCACAAACAGTACAGTCCTATAAATGTATTTTTCTCTCGTGATTTTCTTAATGGTATTTTCTTTTCTTTAGCTTACTTTATTATAAGAATACAGTATATAATACATGTAACATGTAAAGTATGTGTTGTTTATGTTATTGGTAAGGCTTTTGGTCAACAGTAGGCTATTACTAAGTTTTTGGGGAGTCAGAGGTTATATGAGGATTTTCTACTGCATGGGGTGTTGGCGTCCCTAACTGCTGTGGTGTTTGAGGGACAACTGTAATTACTCTGCTCCCCACATTGAGCGTTAATGATACTGTATTTGGGTCCTGTTGTTAAATGTTAGTATGAAATATGGTATTTAAGTTTTATATTTGTAATTCCATTTTCTACCTTTTTTTAAGTGAAAAAGAGATCTTGATTTATATATATGCGAGCCTTAATTTAATTTGAAGTTATCCATTCTTATGTAAAATTTTAACTTTTAAGTTTTACATATAGAAATATTTATCATCTTATACAAGTTCATTCTTTTTCTTTTCTATTATACTTGATCCATAGTTAGTATGACCTGTTTTTCTCCTTACTCTGCCTTTTCTATTTTGATTCCCTGTTTCTTTATATATTTTTTCTTTTTTCTTCCTAGTTTCTTTTTATTTCCTTCTATCTGTTTGAATATTTGCATAGGAGTCTTCTGAGTGTGTCCATATATGTGATTGGCAGATGAAATGAAGGGTTTCTTTGCATTGAAGCCTGAGTCACAGGAGACAAGACAGTTCTTTCTATAACTTTCTCTACTCTCTGCTGGAGCAACCAGAATTTATGGAGTTGTGAAATGAGGAATTGCCTGCTAGATCAATTACTTCCCCACTCCTGAGGGATAAGGAGTCATCATTGCAGGAGCACTGTGGACATTAGGTGAATCCAGGAGAGTCTAGTGGGTAGTAAAGAGACCAGATTCTAATGAAACTAAACAAAAAGGACTCTTTATTAAGGCAATGGGGTTGAAGAAATAGGAATGCAGTTTAATTTACTCTGTATTGAAATTTTCTTTTAATATGTCATAATCACTTATTCTTGACAATTCTTTGTGCCTGTGTTTAGATGACTACGTCGCTATTGGAGCCGATGAAGAAGAATTAGGATCTCAAATTGAGGAAGATATCCTTTCTGTGTATATTCATGACTGTTTTAAATAATCTGGTATAGATTAACTTTTTTTCTTCCTGTATAGAATTTAGAGTTTCATTTTTCAGTTTCTATCTTGATTGTATTGTTTTGCTGGGAAACAATAGGGCATGTCATTTTATTGTTGTTTTCTTGTTAATCAAAAGGAAAACATATGTGTTGATAGTATTTTTACTTCTCTGCCTTGCAAATTGAGAATATAACACCCCAGCTGAAGTCGTGCAAAAGGGTGCGGAAAACATACACACCACGTGTGAAGTAGGGTCTCATGTTTGAGGGAACTCAGCAAAGCATATGAGGTCCCCTGACTTCATCATCAGGAGGGAAGTGTGTTTGTGCTGAGCACTATTGAAAGGGCTTTGGAAGAGGGGACTTGCATGTCTAGGTGACAGTGTGACCCTGGAACTATCCATGGCCTTGTTAGATGGCATGCTGTGCTTGGGGCTTGCTTTCTGTTGAGAGGAAAAGAACCTGCTAAACTAGCTTCTTGCTGAGCTGGGGCAAGAAGCGATCCTTTGGGGCCACCGTGAATGGGTTTCTTCCCAGTGGGTCCCAAAGGAGCTGTGTCATCAAGACTTTTAGGATCCTTTGTAGAATTCAGATTTGGGCAAGCAAAAGTTTATATAAATTCAGGCTTCTTTTTACAAGTTTTCTCAGACTGAGTACTTAAGTTACTTTTTGAAACATTTCTAATTTGTGTGCTGCTGGCATTAAACATTATGAAGAAAGTATTGCTCATTCTTGATATAAAAGTAGGATCACTATTACTTGCCAGTTTCAGATCAAGCAACGAGGTAGAAGCAGTGCCTTGTTAGCTTAATCTAATGTTGGAAACTTGTGGAGAACTGCTTAGAAATTTCAGGTATTCTTATTTTGGTGAACTAGGGAAAAAAATACCTTACTTCTATAATTTAACCTTTTTTCCTTAACGGCCTAGTACCTATATATCAAGAAATAAGGAATACAGACATGAAATACAAAAATAGAGTACGAAGTAGGATATCAAATCTTAAAGATGCTAAGAATCCAAATTTAAGGAAAAACGTACTGTGTGGAAATATTCCTCCTGACTTATTTGCTAGGATGACAGCAGAGGTGAGTATATGTGAAAATAATGTTTCCATGATGTGACTACATGATGCCAAGTAAAGTCTGTCTGAATGATGAAGTTCTATATAAATACTATATTTATAATAAATCCTTATTAGCTATTCTGATATTTATGTGTGTAACGTACTAGACAAATATGTAAGGTGATTGAATCAGTTGGTATCAGTACTTTGTTGCTTACACAACTGTCCCATGATCTTTGGTTGATTGCCTTAAATCATTGTCAAAAAGCAAAAGTGTTTTTACTTACTTTGGATTCACATGAAATTGAAGATTTGAGTATCTAGTTGCAAGCAGACTTTGTAACTTCTGAGTTCTTTTCATGGTTAAACCCCATAAAACTGGTCACATCATATCGACTATTCCTAAATTTTAGGGAATGATGGAAAAAAAATTCAGAGCTTGCTATTTATAGACATAGCTGTTCAAACTCTGCAGTCTCATTATTTTATTATGCATCCAAGAGAATGAATTTGTCTCTATAGCTAATAAAAATTTATATTTTTAAAATTTATTTTTTAAAAAACCTCATTAAAATAACTTGAAACTTTAGAGACCAGAGTGTAATGATCGTCTATATATCCATCACCCACGCTTCTGATATTTTCAAGAGTTTGTCACCCTTTTCACCTATCCCTTTTTTCTTTTTGCTTCTTTTCCCTTGAGACATTGTATCTTTTTAGTTTATAAACCTGCGAGAGATAACCTTTAAAAATATAACTTTCTACATTGTCATCACTACATCCAACAAAGCTAACAATAATTCCTAATTTATATTCATATTTTCCTGATTGTACATTACTTTCTGTCAGGATCCACATCAACATATTGCCTTTAGTTTGGTTTCTAAAGATTCTGTATATATGCATTTAAATCCATAGCAGTCTCTTCTCTTACCCCTGCCCCCTTTTTTCCTTCATGACACTGACCTGTTGCAGAAACCAGTTTATTTCTTCTGTATCCCACGGTATGAATTTTCTTTCTCTCCCTCATGATGTTACTTAAGTTTTCTGTAAACTGGAAGCTAGCTCTCTAGGCTTGATTACACACAAATTCCGCTGTTTTCCCCACAAAGACTTGGTAACTGGTGATTTTTGCTCCATGTTGCACCACATCAGGAGATGCACAGCGTCTTACTGCTTTGGACTGTTAGCACGCCGAGATGGGTCAGTGGGTTTGGATGCGGACAGTCCGATGCTCCCGTTGTAAAGTTCTCCTTTGACCTCTCGTCTCATGTTCGTCTCATGATGCTCCTTGCCTGAATTGGTTATTTTATTAGGAGTTGCAAAATAGTGACTTCTAAAGTTCTGTCACTCCCTTCACATCTTTAGCTAGATTTCTTTGACAAAGAAGCACTTTCCCTTATAAGCTCAGGCACTTAGTTACTCTTTTGGGTTGGATAGGAAAGGCAGGCAAATGTGGAACTGTTGCCCTTTAGCTAGCAGTTTATCAGAATGAGGAGTTGGTGCCGTAGTAATGGCCACTGTGGGCTTTTGTTTCTGCTTTTGCATCCTTGTGCTCTCCTTTTTCAGTATCATCATGGATTTGTGACATTTTTATTTACCCAGTGGGGATTGATTCTGTACAGTAATTTATTTTGATGGCTGAAGAAACTGTCCTATCCTTGGCTAATGGGAGCTCCTTCGTCTTAGCCCCTCTGTCCGTTTGACTCGACTGCAAGAGTCTTTGGAGGCTTCCATGCTTCTCTGGCACAAAAAGATGACCCTAGCTTATCCTGTGCATTTCTTGACTCAAAATGGGAACTGAAGATTCCTCCAAAGGTCCCTGGTTCCTTTTTGGGGAGGGCGATGGTAGAGACCATAATCTGGATACTAGAGGTGCTAACTGCTACAGGATTGTTACGTTGTTTATAAACCTTTAAACAGTAAATCTCATTTTCACATACAAACTTATAAGTATTTGAAGAAATTTTAAAAGGAAGCAAATTTACAAGTTCTATGAGGAAAAATACTAATTTTTCACTTTTAAAACTTTAGAAGTTGATTTTTGTTCTATTATTATTAAGCTAATTGAACATAAAAAGCAGTCAGGATATATATAGAAGGTGCCTATAACTGAGTGGTATTGCCACCTCCTTGACAGGAAATGGCTAGTGATGAACTCAAAGAGATGCGGAAAAACTTGACCAAAGAAGCCATCAGAGAGCATCAGATGGCCAAGACGGGTGGAACCCAGACTGACTTATTTACATGTGGCAAATGTAAAAAGAAGAATTGTACTTACACACAGGTTTGTGATTGTTTATAGATTCTTATTTTCATATGAAGAATGCTTGAGGGTATTATGTTAAGTCAGGTAAGACAGAAAGACAAATACTATATGAGTCACTTATATGCAGAATCTAAAAAACAAAGGAAATGGATAAACCAAAAATGTTTGAAACACTCAGATACAGAGAGCAAACTGGTGATTGTTGGAGAAGAGGGGTGGAGGGGTGCATGAAATAGGTGAAGCGGATGAAGAGGTACAAACCTCTAGGTATAAAATAAGTCACAAGGATGTGGTAACATACAGCATGAAGAATACAGTCAGTAATGTACTAACTTTGTATAGTGACAGAGGGTAACTAGACCTATTCAGATCATTTCATAATGTATAAAAATGTCTAATCACTTGTACACCTGAAACTAATCACAAAATTGTATGTCAGTTATAATTCAATTAAAAATGACTAAATGGAATGCTTGCAACTCTTGTTTCAAAGCAAGTAGTAAAGATAATTACCGGTACTTTGATATTTCTCAAGAGGAGATGTGGTCTTTTCAGTGTAAGAATGCTCTTTTAAAAAAAATGTTTATTTTGAGAGAGAGCATGCACGTGCACAAGCAGCAGGGAGAGGCAGAGAGAGAGAGAGGGACAGACAGAGAATCGCAAGCGGGCTGCATGCTCTGTGGAGCCTGACAGGGGGCTGGATCTCATGACTGTGAGATCATGACCTGAGCTGAAATCAAGAGTCAGACGCTCAACCACCTAAGCCACCCAGGCGCCCCAGAAATGCTTTCTGAATACTAACAGATTTCACTTCATTGAAAATAAGCTGATATATTTATACTTTCATGGAAATTGTTACTGTGAACGCTATATGAATTAAAGAAAATTAATAAAACACATTATAGGATTTAATAAAATGCCCATATTCTTTTTCTAAGAGTCGAGCAGTTGATTATTGGTTGGCATATAATCAGGTTATAATTCTTTTTATTTGGCAGGATCATACAATTTAAGGAAAGTTCTTTATTCTTCCTCACTTGGAGCATGGCTACTTTTAGCTTAACTGCTTTCCAGACACCGATTCCTTTTCTGCCACATATTGATGACTTTTATCTTCAAATAGAATGTGACTAACCCTTTTTGTTCTTGAACAAAAGAGCTGTGAAAAGAGCCACATAATGATTATTTTTGTTGTATATGTGTGTGAAAATGGTTTATCAAACTATCATTAATTTCATTTGTCAAGAAGGTATTTTTGTGCTGTGTCTGTAATCTACTAAATTCAAAGATTTCCCGTTAGAGAATAACTTACAGTTAATGTTTCAGGGTAATAGATTTAGGGAATTGAATTTTCTGATTGACAGAAAATTAAGCTGTTAAGAAAGTAGTATTACTAAACTCTGTAAGTTACAGAAAAGATCCTTTAGTTAGTTTGTTCTTTAACTTTTAGAGGATATTCTGTTCTCAAGGTTAAAAATTCAAAAGGTACAAAAGATTATGCATAGAAAGTTCCCTTCCCACTTTCGCCTGCAGCTACTTGGTCCCACCTCCCTGGAGGTAAACCAGGATTACTCGTTAGTTGTGTGGCTTTCTGTGTGTTTTATGCGTGCATATACAAATATGAATATATTTTTGTTTTCCATTTTATTTTGTGTGTGTGTGTGTGTGTGTGTGTGTTTGTTTTGGTTGGTTCGTTGGTTTATTTTGTAATCTCTACACCCAACGCAGGGCTCTAGCTCACGACCTTGAGATTGAGAGTCATATGCTCTTCCGACTGGGCCATTCAGGTGTCCCTGTTTTCCCATTTCGTAGAAATGTGGTAGCACACTACATAAACTTCTGTCTCTTAGTTTTTTAGCACTGCATGTTCAGATATGCTCTACTTAACCAATCTAAAGTCCTCTACCTTTTTGAAGTATTTCATTTAATCATAGTTATATGTCTGATATTTCAGTATTTTATTCTGTGAAAGTATTACTACTGATAGTCACTAAAATACATTAACAAATGAAAATGGCTTCAGAAATATCTGAGTTTGGATTGCTGTGTTTTCTTTTAATCATGTAGAAAAATCTCAGCAATGAAAATTCTATCCTGAAAATGCTGCGTAGTAGGAAGTATTAAGTGTAAATAGAAAGGTATTTAAAATAGAATAAAAAAATTCTGTCAGTAGATCTAAAACTTCCCAAGTTGTCAGAGTAACAGATATAAAAGACTTAAGTTTGACTCTTGGGTTAACATGTATCTACCAGGAGACCAGATTTTTTCCAGAGAGCAAGAAGTTCCTTATACTTTTAGGGCCCCAGTTTAGGAAGTATTTAGATATAAATACATGAGAATACTTCAGAAGGATTTTTCAAGGCATTTTTTATCTTAAAGCCTTAAGTAAACAGAATGCTATTCTTTTGAGAATGCCTCTTCTTTATCTTCCTTTGGGCTTTTGAGTTAAAAATCATGTTGATAGTTTACAGGTATTGTGAGCTGCTGATCTTTGAAGTGGTAACACATACTGGATTCCTACATTCAATGTAAATATACGTTATTCAGAATACAGTATTTAGGGGCGCCTGGGTGGCGCAGTCGGTTAAGCGCCCGACTTCAGCCAGGTCACGATCTCGCGGTCCGTGAGTTCGAGCCCCGCGTCAGGCTCTGGGCTGATGGCTCAGAGCCTGGAGCCTGTTTCCGATTCTGTGTCTCTCTCTCTCTCTGCCCCTCCCCCGTTCATGCTCTGTCTCTCTCTGTCCCAAAAAATAAATAAACGTTGAAAAAAAAAAAAAAAAACAGAATACAGTATTTAGGTTCTTGCCTTCATCCATTTTCCTTATCTCCCCTATACTTAAACCTAAGAATAACTTTTTTTTTAAATTTTTTTTTTTTAACGTTTATTTTATTTTTGAGACAGAGAGACAGCATGAATGGGGGAGCGTCAGAGAGAGGGAGACACAGAATCTGAAACAGGCTCCAGGCTCTGAGCTGTCAGCACAGAGCCCGACACGGGGCTCAAACTCACGGACCGCGAGATCATGACCTGAGCCAAAGTCGGCCGCTTAACCAACTGAGCCTCCCAGGCGCCCCCCTTTTTTTTTTTAATGTTCATTCATTTTTTGAGAGAGAGCCATATCTTGAGTGGGGGAGGGGCAGAAAAAGACAGAGACACAGAATCTGAAGCAGCACAGAGCCAGACTCAGGGCTCAAACTCATGAACCGCGAGATCATGACCTGTGCCGAAGTCGGACGCTTAACCGACTGAGCCACCCAGGCACCCCACCTAAGAATAACTTCTAACTTTAATAATGTATTGTCAGCTTCATTCGGGAATGCTCACTTGAAAGAGATAATCTTCTGTCTTTGGAACCTTGGTTTCAGGAATTCTCTCAAGTGGAAAACTTCAGAAGTCTGTTATGTTGCTAAAATTTTTAAAAATCATATTAGCTTATTATTTTTTTTCCCTGAGTTCTCTTTTTAATTTAAAATTTTTAGTGGTGGTAAAATACACATAACCCAAAATTGAGCCTCTTAACCATTTTTAAGTATACAGTTGAATAGTAGTGCATTCATAATATTGTGCCAATCTCCAGGATTCTTTTTCTTTTGTAAAACTGAAACTCAATACCCATTAAAGAGTAACTGTACATTTCCCTAACTCGTGGCAACCACCAGTCTCCAAATTTGGCTACTCTAGGTAGTCAGAAGGATAAATGGAATAATACAGTATTTGTTCTTTTCTGTCTCTGGCTTATTTCTGATATCTATTCTAAGATAGTAATTAGAAACACAAAGGTCTGTGTGCAGAGCAACATCACTAATCATCAGGGAAATGCAAATTAAAACCATATAGTGTTCATAAACGGCCATCCATATTATAGCATCTATCAGAATTTCCTTCCTTTTAAAAGCTGGATAGTATTCATGGAATGTATATATCACATTTTGTTTATCCACTCATCTGCTGGTGGACATCTGCTTCCACCTTTTGGGCTATATTGTGAATAATGCTGCTATGGACTTCTGTTGTACAATACCTCTGACACCCTGCTTCCCATTCTTTTGAGTGTGTCAGGAGTGAGATTTCTGGATTACAGGGTCATATTAGCCTTTTAAAGCAATGTAAAGTACCTATTCAATTTTTTTTTTTTTCAACGTTTATTCATTTTTGGGACAGAGAGAGACAGAGCATGAACGGGGGAGGGGCAGAGAGAGAGGGAGACACAGAATCGGAAACAGGCTCCAGGCTCTGAGCCATCAGCCCAGAGCCTGACGCGGGGCTCGAACTCACGGACCGCGAGATCGTGACCTGGCTGAAGTCGGACGCTTAACCGACTGCGCCACCCAGGCACCCCGTAAAGTACCTATTCATAGAAAAATTGGAAAACACAGGAAAATATGAACAAGAAATTTAAAATCACCCGTTAATCTGTGCTCAGAGAGAATAGTGGTCAGTATTTTGGTACCTGCGGTATTTTGTGAATTTTTTCTTATCTAGTTGCAGCCAATCATTTTAGATACAGTTGACCCTCGAGCAACACAGGTTTGAACTGCGTGAGTTCCCTTCTACACAAAGTTTTTTCAGTAAATATATATCCGGTGTTGAAAATGTATTTTCCTTATGATTTTCTTAGTCACATTTTCTTTTCTGTAGTTTGCTTTAAGAATTTAGTATATAGGGGGTGCTTGGGTGCCTCAGTTTTGTCTGACTCTTGATCTCGGCCCAGGTCATGATCTCATGGTTCGTAAGATAAAGCCCCATGTGGGCTCTGGGCTGACAGCGTGGAGGCTGCTTGGGATTCTCTCTCCTGCTCTCTCTTTCCCTCCCCCGCACGTGAACACACATGTGCTCGCACTCTCTCAAAGTAAATAAATATTAAAAAAAAAAAAAGAATTTAGTATATAGTATGTACAACACACAAAGTATGTGTTAATTGATAGTTTCTGTTATTGGTAAGTAAGGCTTCTGGTCACTAGTAGGTTATTAGCGGTTACGTTTTTGGGGGAGTCAGATGTGGATGTTCAACTGCATGAAGAGTCGGCAGTCTTAACCCCCACATTGTTTAAGGGAGGAATGTACTTCTTTTCACTTAGCTACTATAAAACATAAGCCTTTTCCTTTAATTATTTGAAAAAAAAAATACAAAACCTGGGTAAACATTTTAATAGCTATATAATGTTCCATCAGATAGGTATGCTCTTATTATTTCCCTGTTGGATATTTAACGTGTTTCTAGTGTTTGTGCTGTTGTAAAATTACACTCTTCAAACGTTCCTGTATGCAAATTTCCAACCCCCCAACATTATGAGGAATTGGCATATAATTTTATGTATTTAAAGTGTACAGCGTGATGATCTTATACACATATACATTGTGGAATTATGACCAAGATCAAGATAACTAACATATTCATTACCTAGTTCACTCTTCCTTCCCTCCTCCCTCCTTCCCTCCCTCCGTCTCTCCCTCCTTCCCTTCTTTCCTTCCTTCCTTCCTTCCTTCCTTCCTTCCTTCCTTCCTTCCTTCCTTCCTTCCTTCCAATGAGAATGCTTTAGATCTACTCTAACTATAGTCACCGTGCTGTACATTAGATCCTCAGAAACTTACGTTTTATAACTGAAATTTATACCCCTTGACCTATATCGCTCCATTTCCCTCTTCTCCCAGCTCTTGGCAACCACCTTCTATTCTCTGTTCCTATGAAATCATTTTTTCTTTTTTAAGATGCTGCATATAAGTGATACCATACAGTATTTCTCTTTCTCTGTCTGGTGTATTTTATTTAGCATGCCTTCCAGGTCCATCTGTGTTGTCTCAAATGGCAGGATTTCCTTTTTAATGGCTGAATAATATTCCATTGTGTATATATATGCCGCCTTTCTTTATCTTCCATTGAAGGACATTAGGTTGTTTTCATAGCTTGGCTATTGTAAATAATACTGCACTGAACGTGGGTGTGTAGATACCTCTTTGAGATACATATTTCCTTTCCTTTGCATATATACATAGAATGGGATTGCTGGATCATGTGGTAGGGTTTTTCTTTTCTTTTTTCTTTTTTTTAAAAGTCAAGTCTACCCCTAATGTAGGGCTTGATCTCACAACCCTGAGATCAAGAGTTGCATGCTCTACCAACTGAGCCAGCCAGACACTTCTACAGTAGTTGAAGTTTTAATATTTTGAGGAACTGCCATCCTGTTTTCCGTAATGGTTGTACCAGTTTACATTTCTACCAACAGGGATCCCTTTTCTCTACATCCTTAGTCTTTTTTTTTTTTTTTAATATTTATTTATTTTTGAGACAGAGACAGAGCATGAACGGGGGAGGGTCAGAAGGAGAGGGAGACACAGAATCCAAAGCAGGCTCCAGGCTCTGAGCCGTCAGCACAGAGCCCGATGCAGGGCTCGAACTCACGGACTGCGAGATCATGACCTGAGCTGAAGTCGGACGCTTAACCGACTGAGCCACCCAGGCGCCCCAGTCTTTTTTTTTTTTTTTTTTTTTTTTAATGTTTGTTTATTTTTGAGACAGAGACGGAGCATGAGCAGGGGAGGGGCAGAGAGAGAGGGAGACACAGAATCTGAAGCAGGCTCCAGGCTCTGAGCTGTCAGCACAGAGCCAGACGCGGGGCTCGAACTCCTCAACTGATGAGATCATGACCTGAGCCGAAGTCAGATGCTCAACTGAGTGAGCCACCCAGGCACCCCAGTCTTTTTGATATTAGCCATTCTAAATGGCTGAAGTGACATAAAGTGATGTATCCTTGTGGTTTTAATTTGTATTTCCCTAATGATTAGTGATGTTGATCTGTACACAGGTCTTTATTTGTGTTTCTAGTTACTATCTTAGGTCAGATACCAAGTTCTTAGGTCATAGAGAGTGGATGTTTAAGGCTCTTACCTTGTTGCTGCCTCACTTTTAGAAAGGTGGTGGCAGTTTATATTTTTTAGAATGAAACATTTATATTTTTACATCTCTGCTAATTTATAAGAGAAAACTGATGTATCTTTTAAGTGATGATGAAATTTTTCTATATTCGGATTTATGAAAAATATAATGTGTGACTTAGATGATTTCCACTTATCTGGGAGAAATTAAACATGAAAAGACAAATATGGAATGATTTAGAAAAATGGAAGTTTTGAAATATGTGTCCTTTTGGCATTTATTTCGCTTACCTGAACTTGTTTCAGGCTCTTAAACATTTTATTGTGGTACTATTGTGGTTATTGTATCTCCTCATATAGAATGTTCTTATTGAGATTGGACTTCTTACAGTATTGTAAAAAGTAATATTTTTCGCTTGATTTTGCTGTAGGTACAAACTCGTAGTGCTGATGAACCAATGACAACATTTGTTGTCTGCAATGAATGTGGAAATCGATGGAAGGTATGGCACTTTCTTATATTCATATTTTACCCATTTATAATAGATTTCTTCACATCGTTTTATTAGACTACCTAGCTATCTAGATATATATATATACGCTCATGCTGTTCAGTGTTCTGCAAGTCAATGACGAACTGTTTGTAAAGGAATATACTATACTATACTCTTAGAAATTAAGAATGTTAATTTTCCTGCCTGCATATTGTCTTGGTGCAGGAATAACAGGATTGAATCTTAAATGTGCAATTACTGTGTCATAGTCCTGTGTATACTATATTCATTCAGTTGCTTCCACTGTTGTACTTCCAGAAAATCTGTACATGAGTATTACCTGTCCTCATGGATTTGTGATTCTGGGAAGATTACTTTACCTTGTTGAAATCCATTTGCCCGATGGTTTTAGTGTTTATTTTAAGAATTAACAGATGAGCACTGCCATGGTTTTGGTAGGCTTTTCACTGAGCCTTCTTATCACCTACATACTCCTGAATTAGCCCCACATAGGCAAGCTTATGTTTAAGTGATCCCTTCTTGAGTGATTTTTGTGAGCCACAGAAATGTAATTTAAACGTGAGAGAAGATTTACACATCACTTCTGAGACCAAATAGAGATAAGGATGTTCAGTTTGTTTGGTTGGAGAGCTCACCTGGTAGGAGTATAGTCTTTGGAGCTAAACAAGTTTTGAACTCGTTTGTTGGTTATCTTTTTAGTGTATTGTAATTTTACGTCCTGTTAAGTGTAAGTAATATCTACATCATACGCTGTGGTGAAGAGTACAGATAATATATTTAAAGAGCCTGATAATTGTTGGTCTTCCAAAAATGCTGGTTGTATTTATTAGTTTTTGAGAAAGCTTGTTTGATGCTTTTTTTTTTTTTTAAAGCTATACTTAGCTTTAGACCTTTTGCTCTAATGCTTAAATTATTCACGTAGGTTAAAGCATTTCCTGAAAATCAGAGGTGAATTAAAAGTAGACAGGTGGGAGTATTCTCCACAAATATGGTATAGGATTTGGGCCCTAGACATTATTTTAGAGGTTGAAGTTTTCACATTGGTTGAAGAGAGGGACATTCATTAATTTTCAGTCCTGTTGAGCAAGTCTGGCTTTTCCAGATAGCTCTTTGGTTTACTTTGCATAATGGATGATGATGATGATGGTTACTATTACTGTGCACATTGCAGTTTGTTTTGAATACAGGCTGCGTGCAACATAGCTGTGACATAGTACCTGCTGGATTTTAGGAGAGTTCAGTTTAGTGTAGAACGGTGATGCATCGATAGGGTGGCTTACTCTAGAAGTGTAAGTTTGAAATGAATTTTTGTTTTGGAATTATTTTTTTTAACATAAAACATTAAGGGCACTTAAAAAATATTTTATACTATTTTTTCATTTATATATTCCTACTGATTCTAAGTTGGAAAAGTCAAACACATAGGATAGGAGACTATTCATGTCTGAGAAATATAGCATCTTTTTCAAAAATGCCTCTTCCTTCAGCAGTGTAAGGTGTATACTGTGTTAAATAGGGGTGGGGTATACACTCCATTGTCTGTATTTAAAGGTCTCATGAAATACTTCTCTTTTTTTTTTTTTGGCAGTTCTGTTGAGTTGGAAGAAATGGCAAAATGCCTGGACCATTAAATGGATTTTCTAATTAGCTTTAAAACTAGGCCATCTAGTTTTCCTGCAAATCAGATTTTTAAAGTAACATACATCCCTTGGGTTAGTCTTGGTTTTTGACATAGCATTCCTTCCTTAAATGCCTTCTGTAGTATCAGATCATTAGGGAGACCACATAATAATTATATGGTATCTGTTTCAAAACATTTTTTTTTTCATTTTTGTAGTAAGTTGATATTAAACTTTTGGCAGTTTATTTTTACCTTTTTTTTTCCTTTTAAAAGGAAAACGTACCTTAACTTTTTTACAGTCCAAAACATACACTGTAGAAATGTTATTCTTCTCAGTTAATACATAAATGGAAATTGCGTTTTTTCCCCATATTGGCACATACCTGCAAATAGCAAAGGAGAAGAAGAGGTAATATAAGTTTATCAGATGTGTGTGTATTCAGATAATACTTGACCAGCTTATCTAAATTGTACATAATATTTGAACTAGCCTATGAGATTGAACTTAATTATTATGTTCACAAGTCTGGGATAATTAGATATTATTTTGCATTTGTAACTAACCGTGATAATCATTTCTTGTAATTTCTTGTACATGTTTATGACTTGTTCTTAATAGATTTTACTTTTGGAAACATGACTTGACTTTGTTGAAATCAGTTTGGTTTTGTTGTTTATTTACCTGTTTGACTTTGTAGTGTATTTTGGTTTTGCAGAACACTGTTGTAGTTGAGTAGGTTTTTCAAAAATCCCAGCAAAGGCAAAGAATGAAATCTTCTGACTATTTTCCCCCTCATAGGAAGACATACCTGGGAAGAAAATGTTAGTGTTTTAGTGCAGTATAGTTACTGTAAACAGTTTATGACTTGATTTTGATTTGGAAATCTTTACTGACCAAGGATTAAGTTTAAGGACTATATATATAAATCATTAAAGCTGTGGTCTTTCCATATGGAGGTTGATAGAAAATACTTTTGTCCTGAGTCCAATTTCTCGACTCTTTTTCTGTCACACAATGAATGAGGTTGTTCAACAAACTGAATATATGGGCTGTAATGCAACTGGTGTTACAGTACAGATCTTAGAATTAAATTTTTTTTAAGTGCGTACCATTTGTTTTGTTAGGAATAAGCAAAAATGATTTTCACGTAGATTCCTTAGGGTACACTTGCTCTAGCACAACTGAGAGGCCACTTTTACAAAGCCCCCATTTTTATCATGCTAAATCGATATTCTATCAGACTCCTGTAGAAAGACTTCAGTATATGCTTTGCACTCCCCTTTGCTCCCTTTTCCCACTTTTTAAATGCAAATCAATTTGATGTAACACAGAAGACAACATTAAAGGTCCATGTTGGGGCCCCATGTGTGAGCATTGACCCACTGGTACTGTCCTATCTCTACTTTGTCAGTTCTCAGATTAACCTTTATCACTTGAAAAATAAAGTGCATTTTTGGAAGAATAAAACTAAAATAGTACCACTTTTAAATTAAGTGACCCATTTTTAAATTTGTAATCCAATAAAGTTTCTTGTTATTAAACATGTATCACATTTTGTCATTTTATTTAGACACGGACACTTGCTCTACCTTTGGTTTCAAAATTTCTCTCCCGATTCCTAACGTTTTTAAAGGATGGTTTTAATTAAGTGATGCCTGCCCAGTTTTAAGTGAAAACTAGTGTTGAGCTGTAGTACAGAGCATGCTCTTCTCTTCTCTTTTCCTGGACTCCTGGGGAGGGAGGCAGGAGCGGTTCCAAGTAGAGCCCACAAGCATAGGCCGTGTGTGCACTTAGCGTGATCTGAGAGACCGAGACTAGTGAAAAATACTAGCCAGTTGTGAAGCCATAGGAAGGAAATGTTATCACAGGTAATACTCAATAATATTTATTTCCAGGACAAAGTAATTGTGTTAAATGAATACACATAAGAATTAAATTAGACCTATGTGGTAGGAATTAATGAAGAACCATCCTAGGAAGGCAGAAAATAACCACCTTGGTTTTCTTGCTCAGAGGTGATTATAAGCATTGATTACCCAGTATTGCTAAGCCATGGCAAAAGTTCTGAAACATTTATGTACACCCAAACATCGAAATCTGTTTATATCTTAAAAATGGGGAAATAAGTTTAAAGTACTAAGATAGCAAAAGAAATAACAGACTATACTTTGAATTCTTATAGGTGCACAGTGATCGTCCTTAGAGGTCAAAGTTTAAATTGAGGGTTTGAATTTACTTCTCAAAATAAAAACTACAGTTAAAAATGTTGGGCTTTAAAGAGTTTTAATCTTAACTCTCCTCCTTCCATACCATCCCCCCCTCCCCACACACACTCATTTAGCTGTAGAAAATTAGCCCTTTAAGAAGAGATATCCCACCGGGAACTGTGATGTGAATAATCACTGGCATAAAAATCCACATATTTTTGTCATTTTCAAAACTAAGAAAAGTACCAACGTCGAAGATGCTGCTTCACAGTGAATAGTCGGGCTCTGTGCCAACAGCTCGGAGCCTGGAGCCTGCTTCAAAATCCGGGTCTCCTTTCTGTCCCTGCCCTTTGCCTTCTCTGTCAAAAGTAAATAAACATTAAAAAAAAAAAGAACACAGTTACTGGTTGACAAGTCCCTAGGTAATAATGGAAACATTATGTTGGAGAAAGGTGAAGTCAGTTGAAGTCAGTCGAAAGTAGTAAGAGCTGTGTATTGGAAAAATCTCACGTGGCTCTCCTAGATAACCAACAGCTGTGACTTACGAAGATGGAGTTGGAAAGCTTCTATGAGACACTTGTTCCCTGCTGGATCTTTTAACACCTAGAATACTTGTCACATAGTAGATGCTCATGTGATAGTTTTTCTTGGTTGTATTTGTGTATTCCATTTGTTCTTGACCACATAGGAGCTAAGATGTAAAGTGTGTTCCACATGTTGAGGACCCGTGGAAGCTGGTTAGATAACCACCGGTTGGCAGTGTTTTGGACTCCCGACCGGCTGACTGATTGCGAGAGCAAGTGGGCGAGGGGCAGAGAGAGGGAGACTGAGGATCTGAAGCCGGCTCTGCTGAAGGCAGTGAGCCTGACGGTGAACCGCAAGATCATGACCTGAGCTGAAGTCAGATGCTTAACTGACTGAGCCACCCAGGCACCCCTAGACGCCCAGCTTTAATTTTTTTTTTTTTTTTTTTAATGTTTAGTTTTGAGAGAGACAGACACAGAATGCGAGTGGGTTAGGGGCAGAGAGAGGGAGACACAGAATCTGAAGCAGGCTCCAGGCTGTCAGCACAGAGCCCGACGTGGGGGTCGAACTCACGAGCTGTGCTGTAAGATCGTGACCTGAACCGAAGTCGGACGCCCAACCGACAGCCACCCAGGTGCCCCTAGACTCCCAACTTTAAAGGAAGAAATGTAATGAGTCAGAGTCTTGGGAGTTCTCTTTTGGTACCTTAATTCTGCAAAGTGATGCAACAGTTTTATCATTAATGGAAACAAGCTTTTTTCAAATTGACTTGTGTACTCTGTACTTGTTTACCCAACTGGTGGATAGAAAATGAAAGCACAGGTGACTACCTCAAATGAGTTGCTCTGATTCCTCTCCCTGGGTGCTATAAAAAGACAGCCAATTAGTATTATTACTTTTTCCTTTAATGGCCTTGGCTACAAAGATAGCAACATTTGATATGTGATCTGCCATATGGTCAGTTAAATCAGCCCAAGCGTTTCCAAAATTGGAGAACTGAGCTACTTTGAAATAAAAAGATTCCTTTTTTTTTTTTTAAACCCTTAAACGTGGTTTACGGCATATATCCAAATCATTTTTATAATAATGCCATTTGAAGGTATAGCTGATGTAAAATAAAAAAGCAGGAACCGTGAGAGGCCTGGGATGGAATGCCCTAGCTACCCCTGTCGTCTTTTTGGCACTAGGGCCCAAACATCTTGTCCGAGCCAGCCTTCTTCCTTCCGTGTGACCCTGGGGGTCGGCCGCAGTGTTCCCCTCCACTCCACACTCCTTCCCTGAGCCTGCTGTCTGAAAGATGACAGAAACACTGTTTCTACTGGGATAGCTAAACGAGCAGGAACTGCGTCTAGGGCTTCGCTCTGCCATTTTGCCCACGATATGCACAGTGTCTCTGTGTGATGAAACCGAGGGGAGTTGAGATGGAGAGACGGTGTGGAGAACACTGTGTGTCTGGATCCAATCCCGGGGAAGCAAGAACTACCCTGGACTTCTCCTCAGGAAAGCCATTCAATTTCCTTTGTGTTTTGGCCAGTTTGATCTGCATTTCTCTAACAAGCAACTGAACAAAAGTTTTTTGGGCGCCTGGGTGGCTCAGTGGGTTGTGTCCGACCCTTGATCTCGGCTCAGGTCATGATCTCACAGGTTTAAAGTTTAACTTCTCAGCTAATGGATATGTATATTCAGAATGATAGATATTTCCAGATTGCTTTCCAAAAAGTCAAACTAGTTTACCTACGTGTCAACAGGATAGAAAGGCCCATTTCCTGACACGTTTGCTAATAGTGGATCCTAGCAAACCTTTGGTTTTGGCAAATCTAGAGGGGAAATAGTAACCACTATCCTCTTGTTTGAATTTGAATTTGAATTCGGTTTAATCTTTTTGTCTTTATGACCATCGTTTTTAATCTTTTTAAATAATTTTTTAATGTTTATTTATTATTGATAGAAAGAGACCGAGCGTGAGCAGGGGAGGGGCAGAGAGAGAGGGAGACACAGAACCCGAAGCAGGCTCTGGGCTCCGAGCTGTCAGCACAGAGCCCGACGCGGGGCTTGAACTCACAAACCGTGAGATCACGACCTGAGCCGAAGTCGGACGCTTAACCGACTGAGCCACCCAGGCGCCCCTATAATGTTCTTTTTTTAAAAAGCTCTTATCTTTAAACCGTCCCGGAATTTTTATTTATATATCAGTTTTTTCCAAATGGAGCGCCACCCACCCCAACAAACTCTTCAAAGTTTACTTAAGAATATTCAAAAACCTTGGAATTGCATTGAATTTGAAGGATACTTTTGGAGTGGCTTCCGGATTCTTTCGTATACATAGATGGCACTACCCATTTACTCACTGGATTAGTAGGTAGTAGTCGGGAGTTCCATAGCCACACGGGCTGTGATGATCTCTTTCTGAGATGTGACACATTGTGAAACAAATTTGGAATGGAATGTTTGTTTTTTTTAATTATGGAAAATTCTGTTTTCATGGTATAACTCCAGTTCTACAAACATTTATCAAATACTGTTCCTAGATTATATATATAATGAGCGATAAGGTTTATTTCCAGTGCCACTGGAGCTTACGGTCTAATGGGACAGATTGGTAATCATAATTTGTAAACTCAGGTAAGTATCCGTATAGGAAAATCCTGGAATCCTAAAGAATGGCACCCAGCACAATGGAAGTATGAATCAGGAGGTCAGGTAAGGCTTCTTGGAGGCAGTCGTGTGTGGGTAAATCTTAAAGGAATGGCTGGAGTTAGCTGACTGAAGGGTGGCGTTGTAGAGAGGGGTACGGGTAGCAGAGAGTATGAACGGTATGAGTGGTTATGAAGGTAATAAGTGCCTTGTCTATAAGCATATATTCTAGGATCTAAACCGTGTGTGGGGTTGGCTAGGGAGCCGTAGCCCGACTACAGAGGCCCTTGCTTGTATGCTATAATGAGAATTTGGTATTTGTACTCTGGGCAATCCGGAGTTACTAAAGATTCTAAGGAGTAGAGGGAGGGTGTTGGGCAGATTTGCGTGTAAGATGTGGCATTTTGGAAGGTGGATTTGAAAGGCTGAGATCGGGGCAGGGAGACCAGTTAGGGGGCTCTTGGCAATGATGATGGCAGGTGTGAGATAAAGGGGATGGGAAGAAGGAAGAAGAGACCTGAGAAATATTGAGGAGTAAAGATGAGCCGGGCTTGGCGATTGTGTTTGCGAGGAGAAAGCAGGGAAAAGTTAGCACCTGGGTAGGAGCGTAGGTGACTGGCTGGGTGATTGGGGAGGGGCTTGGAGGCGGGGGGCCAGTGGGTGAGAAGTCAGAATCTGGATGAGTTTCACTCCTCTGGGATATACGAGGGGAGGGGTCCGGCCGGCAGCTGATTGTGACGTGCTGGAGGAAATCTACACCGGGTCCTAATTTGGGAGCCATGAGCATGTTGGCAGTAATTGAAACAATGAGAAGGGGGTAGAAGACCCGGGGGACTCCTACAGATTAGTAAGGTAAGTAGTAAGCCAGAGCCTAAACCTCGCATGTAACCCTTCTTATTTAATCGGACGTTCCCAAATATTGACATGTGAAAAAAAAAGAGATAAAACTCTTGTGCTTTATTTTTTTAGAGTGAAAATGCCCATATTTCTTCGAATAATAAAAACGGAAATATGCTTATTTGAAAGTTTTGTTACGAACACGACTAAGCTGTGAGTTAAAAGTCCATTCTTTAGGCTGGCAGATTGCGATGATAAAACAGTGACTTGTCAACAAAAGAATTTTCTAAACACTACTTCCCTTACGGAACAGGAGACCGACCCACCTAAGAGCACAGTCCCTTACATTATCTGGTATAGATACACATGCACCTATATGTATCTGCATACGCGTCTTCTGAGAGCGCAATACGGTCCTTATGAGTAGTGGGGACACATCTTGGTCAGATGGGAACTGGGGTCCGGTAGTGGCACTGATAAGCAAAACATTCAAGACAGCCCGACGGAAGGAAGGAGTAGCTAAGAAACACTTGAATGCCTTTTCTTTGGGAGGAAAGTCATCAGATACTGAACTCAGACAAAACGAAAGCAGTCCTGTTTGCTCCAGTGGACGTACATGCCCCAGGCAGGATAGTTTTCTAGTATATCCTTCGCCATTCGCGACATGCGACTGTTACTGTGAATGTAAACATACTATCTTTTTCTAAGGCGGCCGTACCCGTCGTTTTCCAAAAGTGTCACTAACGGTGGCTGCAGCTGACATTGTGAATACACAGCCTTCTGTGGAAGGAAGCATCTGTTATTAAACTAGCCCGCGGATGACTCTAGCAAGAAGATACTACTGTCTCTAAGTTCCCTGTACTAGACATAGTCCATGAGTTCTTTTATTATTTTATTAATAATAAATACATTTGATAACATCCTATGCTTCGACTGATTTCTCAGATAAGGACTGAAGCAAATCTTTATAGAGGGCAGAGTTCATGAACCGGGGATACGAGTCTCTGTGCATTAAGGTGTAGATCTGAAGTTGGGCGTCATCAAATATGTGTTGGGAGGGCTCTCCCATGTTCCTGTTGATGACTTCTCTTACGCGGGAGTCCAAGCTGACCTGCCAATCGAAACAAGTAAGAATTGTGTTAGATCTGTTTCTCTCCGGAGACCCATCCCAAACTCCCGTGGCTTTTTTTTTTTTTTTTTAAATCCCAAACCAAACAAAGTTATCCGAAAATCTAAATTGCTGAAAGAGAAACGGAACACATAGTGAACAGGGGTTCTCTAACTTCAGTGGCATCCGAAGCCACTTGTTAAACAGATTGCGGGGCCCCACCTGCAGAGTGTCTGATTCGGTAGGTGTGGGGAAGGCGTGACGATGTGTATTTCTCACAAGTAATGCTAGTGGGGATCGCGATGCTTTAGCAAACCACATTGTCTTATTTATTAAATTATTTTGAGTTCATTTATTTTGAAGGAGAGAGAGAGAGCACACGCATAAGCTGGGGAGAGGAAGAGAGAAGGAAAGACAGAATCCAAGAAGGCTGTGCCATCAGCACAGAGCCCCATGTGGGGCTCGAACCCACACACTATGAGATCAAGAGTCAGATGTTGAACCAACTGCGCCATCCAGATGCCCCCGTTTTCCTTCTTTAAAATGTAGTGTCCTTGGAAGAAAAAAGCATGCACAAACTTATCCCTTGCTAATTTCTTAACACC
Source organism: Lynx canadensis (assembly GCF_007474595.2). Lineage (NCBI taxonomy): Eukaryota > Metazoa > Chordata > Mammalia > Carnivora > Felidae > Lynx > Lynx canadensis. The sequence continues at coordinate 76,822,072 of NC_044320.2, forward strand.
ATTAGGGCTAAAACCTGGAGGTCCCAGGCTGTAGCCAGCTAAGAACACAGTCACAGATTTCCAGGAATGTCCGGCCGGCTGCCGAATGAATGGAAGCTACTCAGAGCCCTGGGCGAGGGTTAAAAGCGCACAGGGCCTGTGTTTAAATCCCAGCTATGCCACCGCTTAGTTTGGGGGCTTAGGCAAAGTAAACCGTGCCCTAGTGAACTCCTCCACAAAGGGGATGATGATGACGGTAGCTGGGGGGTGGGGGGATTTAATGAGAATTTATTTAAAGTGCGTGGAATTCAGGAAGTCCTTAGTAGATGTCGGCTCCTTCTCTGATGTCTGCCTCGTCCTAGAGAAGGCTGTCTCCTAGACCAGAGCAAGCCGCTGGGCTCAGACTTTCCCCAGGCTGCAGAACTGAACTCATACATCTTCCCTGATGCGTGAAGAACCTTTACTGGCCCCTGGCCCCCAAGCTTATTCCTGCAGCAGCCCTCAGCACGAGGCAGTCCTCTCGTAGAAGCTTCCTGAGTGTCAGGCCCGGGGGCCCAGGGGCACAGCTCCTGCCGAAGGAGGGGCTTGATACATATCATTGACTGGAAGGAAGAAGAAATCATCTGCTCTTGTTGGAGAATTAAACCGAAGTACTACAGAAACCACTGGGGACATTCTAGCTCACACACAGATGCGGCACACGGAATTACTTCGTTCTCTGCGGCCTCTGCACGAAGAAGGTCTCTGGGAGTGTCAGCTCGGGATGACGGAACGGACACAGACGGCTGCTTCGTGAAGGGGCCACCCAGGGTGTGACGACTCTGCCAGGTGCTGTGTTGGGGCTCTGCACCTGTCCTCCCTTGTAATCCTCCCAAACGAACAGGGACATGGTGATGTCCCCTTTGTACAGATGAGGAAACAGACGCCCAGAGAGGTGCGGAAATATACCAAAGGTTATGGAGCCACTAAACGAGAGAACCAGGGTTCAAACCCAAGTGCATCTGACCCCAAAATCTAAGCTCTTAAGAATGTCGATGCTGTTATATTTCAAGTAATAGATGCCTACTTTGGGGAAGAAAGGGTTATCTTTTCATACCCATTTTTGCTTCACACGTTTGCTAACAAGTGTTTCGGTTCTTTGATGCTTTAAAAGTCAGTGAGGAAAAATCGCATCTCAAAAAAAGGAAGCAAAATCATGACTAAATAAGAATGTGTAGAAGCACTATATTGAAGGACGAAAATTCTCTTGCTTTTGTTAACCCAAACTGGAAATGACTTTTCTGAACTCTACATTCATACGTCTGTCAACAGAGTAGCTCCAACTTAAAAACACAAACTTAAGCAAAGTGGAGCCCCGCTGTCTTTCTCCCAGGCATGATCCCCGTCCTGTCTGCCCAGTTTCCATGAACTATGCCACCGTCCAGCCCGCCCAGACATGTGGGAATCGTCCAGACGCTGGGATTCACCTCAAATGAAACCCCGCCTCTCTGGTTTCCCTCCAGCTGACCCCACTATGGCTCATCGTGTCCTGTCTGCAGTAATCAGTCTGGTAGCTTCCCCCGCCTCTCGTCTCCTCCTAATCCACTGTGCAGCTACACTGGTCTTCTGAAAACCCAAATTCGACGATGTTGCCAGGCTAACATCTGAGGGCTTCCCAAGATGACCATCAGAAAACCTCAGCATGGCCCCCAAACGCTTCGATGCTCTTAGACCGCCCCCTTTCCTGAACTCTCTTCCTGCTGTCTACCAGCAGCCCTAGTGGTTTGGGAGACGTGTCACGGTCAGTGTGCCAAACTACTGACGTTCTCACAGTTCACGGGACTGCATGCTTTTACCCTCGGCACATCGAGTCCCGTCCTCTGGGATGTCTTCATCCCGTTGTGTTTCTGGTCATTTCCTTTTCACATCCTTAGTTCGTCCATGGCATCTCCTAGTTCCTGTGCCTCATTCCTGCCCCACCCCCCCGTCGATGGCTCACTCCACCAGCCCATGTGGCACACCAGGGACTCCATGTCTGTCTGCCCCCTTGACCGAGCTCCTTGACAGGAGAGGCCCTGGTTTATTGACTTGATATTCTTAGGGGCACGTAGGAGGAAAGAATGGGTGATTTTACAATTATAGCTACCAGATGCTAGGTTTTGAGATCAACCTGACCCCCTAGATTTTAGCTTTGGAGGAACAAAAACTGGGGATGGAAACTTCATTGATTTCACTCATCTGATTTCTCTGCTATAAGGAAAGGACCCCCTAGGGAAAACCTACGCGGCCTCCGTATCCTATCAGTGATGCTATTTCTATTAAAATAAAAATACCTGTAAAAAAGATTTTGCTCAGAATAAGGGGATACTTTTCTTTAAAGAAATGCTTACAGGGTAGAATAGTTTCAAGCGGTGTTTACAATAAAATGCACAGACTCCCCCTCCTGGAGAATCCGAGGAAAGTCACGAATGCTTTTTTTCCCAGAAAAAGGCACAAAATCTTTCACAGAGTTTAGGGGGCACTCAGAGCCCGCTTGTGAGACCACAGTCAAAGGCACCCGAATGCCACGAGTCTGGGTGCAGTGTGTTCTCTATTTCGGAGTAACTGTAACCGTGTCAGGTGACCAGACCCTGAGGGGGTTCATTTGACCAACGGCCTCCTGGGAGGAAACCTCTGGAGTAGGGTACGTACCTCTTTCGGAGAAAGAATGGAAATGTAGTCTTCGTAGATTGTCCTTGCTTTCTCTTCGATAACGGTCTTATTAGCTTCCTTTTTCAGCTCCTCACACGCCATCCAGAAGAGCATATTTTCTTCACTGAATTCTGTTCGGAGGAACTCCCGGAAGGCATTCCTTCCCGCCGGGGTGAGCATTACCTTGTCGAACGACTGAGCCCAGGCGCTGACTTCTTCCAGAGTGGGGCTTGGGCTTTGGTGGAGACAGAAAGAGAAGGGCCAGGGGGACCGCGGTTACTGGTCTTCGCAATTCATCACCAGAAACGCACCTTTTCCCCAACCCGGAATGGAAATGGGCGCCTAGGAAGAGAGCGCGAGCTGTTCCCATTTCCTGGCAAAAGCACGTGCGTGTGAAATTGTTCTCGCCGGAGGGCATGGCCACTGCCGAACTGCCGGGAAACCAGTCGCTAGGATGGCTGCTGAGAACGCGTGCGTTTGCACCTAGAGGAGTCCCGGCAAAGCTTTAAAATTGTTAACGGTGAAGAAAAATCCTGGAAGCAGCTGACCAGAACTCTCCAGTGCCCCGCGACGGGACTAAGGCAGACCTCAGCACACTGCCTTCCAGAACAGCAACGGGACTGTGTCTCCTTTGTGGTTTTTAACACTGGAAAGAGACGGGGCGGGGGGGGGGGCGGGGGGCGCGCCTGGGGGGCTCAGTCGGTTGAGCGTCCGACTTTGGCTCAGGTCACGATCTCACACTCTGGGAGTTCAAGCCCCACGACGGGCTCTGTGCAGACAGCTCAGAGCCTGGAACCTGCTTCGGATTCAGCGTCTCCCTCTCTGTCTGCCCCTCCCCCACTCATGCTCTACCTCAAAAATAAACGTTAAGGAAATTTTAAGGAAACATTAATTTTTTTAAGAAAAAAATTAATACAGAGGGATCCCATGTACCATGTGCCCACTTTCCCCGAGGTGACGTCTTGCAAAACTACAGTACTCCACGGTCCTCCTGGACATCTTTGATAGTTGAGTTCTGCTCGCTTATTTTTGGGATTCCACCTTTAATCGGTTTAAACATTTCAGAGACGATTATTTTACATTGTATTACAGATAATTCTCATACCTGAAGTCCTTCAGGCTCTGAATCCAAGTATTGTTTCTACTGCCTGTCATTTGGGGGCTGTGTCCTTTTAGTTTTAGTTTAGTTTCTGGTTGGTCTTCGCCTTTAGAAAATGGAGAGTGAAAGTTGGGGAGATTTTCTTTCCTCTAGAGAGGGTGGGTACCTGCTTCTTTGGAAATACATCTAGGAGGTGTCACTGACCCAGGACCACCAGGGCTCCTTTCATAGGTCAGGGCTTAAGCTGCGATGTCCCTTTCAACGCCCTGTCCCCACCCTGCTCTGCACTTGTTCTCAGAGAAAACCCTCCTGCCAGGTACTTAGCTGTCACCACTCAGGGTTGTGCTTATTTTTCATTTGGTTTTGTTTTTCAGGCACTTTGTTGTTTTCCTTACTGTCTATGAGTCCAGCGATGCAAAAACTTGAGAATTATGCAAAATCTGTTGTTCTGCACCGGAGGGGGGGGGGGGGCTCCCATGATCTAGTCCGCCATGCTGCCGAAAGTTCTGTGTTCAGTTTCGAGGGGTGCAGGCTGGGTACCCAAAAATCGGATATGTAACTACTTGCCCTAGTTATTCATAGAAAACACACACTCACATATACAGAGGTTCGTGGTGTAAATTCTATGTCCCTTTCTTGAAATTGTATCTTGAAGATGGATTATAATGACCCAGCAGTGAAGCATGCATAAAAGCTCAAGACCGGAGAAAACGGGTTATAGAAAGTAGTCAGCAAACAAAAAAGAACATAGACGTTCAAACCATAGTTTCGAGTTTAGTTTCTAAATTAGATTCACTGTGTATAGAAGGATCCCATTTCAATACAACTGTGTATAAATGCATCGAAAATTCCTTTGAGGATATATAGAAAAACCACTGATGGCAGTTATATCCGGAGATCGGGGCAAGGTCTACAAAAAAAGGAAGACTGGGTTTTTACCGCAAAACTTTTGTAGTGCTGGGGTTTTGTTTCCATATTGGGTAGATTTTTCATCATGAACAAAAAGTATTGTGTATGAAAACCTAAAGTAGCTGTCATAACTAGGAAAATTCGTTTTTTTGAAAATTTTTAATGTTTATTTTTGAGAGGGAGAGAGACAGAGTGCAAGCAGTGGCGGGGGCAAGGTGGGGGGCAGAGAGAGAGGGAGACACAGAACCCGAAGCAGGCTCCAGGCTCTGAGCCTGTCAGCACAGAGCCCGATTCAGGGCTCGAACCCAAGGACCATGAGATCATGAGCTCAGCCCAAATCAGATGCTTAACCAACTGAGCCACCCAGGCGCCCCTAGGAAAATTTGTTTTGAAAGAAAATGTTTTAAAAGATGTTGAAAATATTATTTAAAGCCTAATAATTTAGAGTAATCTGCATAAAAATCTTGGAGTCTTTTCAGAAAGGTTAATCAAACTGGTGTGGCTGACTACAGTGTGCTAACTTATGTTCCCTAAATAGGAGGATTCAAAAGATACCTTTTTACTCCTTCAATTTAAGAAATATATATTAAAGAATGACTGAAAAACTTAAAGGCAATCGGTAATAGACGTTTATTTATTTATTATTTACTTATTTATTATTTTTAAAATAGGAGAGAGCAGGGGCACCAGGCCAGCTCAGTTTGTAGAGCGTGCAACACTCGATCTCAGGATCGTTTAGTTGGAGCCCCACATTGGGGGGTGGAGCCTACTTACAAAAATAAAAATATAATAAAAATAATAAAAATATTTAAAATAAGAGGGAGCATGTACTTTCCGTAGTACTGAAGAACCTAAAAGCAAAGAAGGCACAGTTCATGTAGCAAAAGCCAAAACCCAAACCAAACAAGCAGAAATTAAGGAAATAATTAGGAGGTCTTACCAGGATTCAAAGAATATGCTGGAAGATTAAATTTACCAATCGTCATCAAAACAACTGACCCACTGTAACTCGATTCTAATTCCCCATTTAGAGACAGACCGACCCTGGGCCAAAATCCGGCGTAATGCTATTTTCAGGAAGCTTACTAAGTATTTAAAAAATTAAGAACAAATAGACAGGCAAAGACATACGAGGCAAATGCAAATAATAATGTCTAAGTAGAATGGGAAACACAAGGCATTAAGTTAGAAAGAGTCATTTCACGTTATTGAACTTAATCGAGAGCAAGTAATGGCCAGCAAATATTGCGTGCTCCCAGGCTCACGACAACAGCCACAATAAACTAGTATTATCCCCATTCCACACACAAGGAAACTGAGGCAGAGTGTGGCTAAGTGCCCGAGTTCGCACTGGCAGGATGGGTACAGCCAGGCCTAGATGTGGGCATTCTGGTTCCAGACAGAAGAGCCTTGAAGCTTTGGTACAGAATACAACATACTAGAATACGTAAGATAAAAGTCATTTTTTAAAGTTTGTTTGTTTTAGTGATCTCTACACCCAACATGGGGCTTGAACTCACAACCTCCAGATCAAGAGTCACACGCTTTTCCAACTGAGCCAGCCAGGCGCCCTCAAGATAAAGGCTATTTTTAAACAAACTCATAAATTTTGCCAGATTTAAAAAAAGTTTTTATTTATTTTTTTAGTAATCTCAGCATCCAGTGTGGGGTTCAAACTCATGACCCTGAGGCCAAGAGCCTCACACGCCTCCAGCTGAGCATGCCAGGTGCCCCAAATTGTGGAATATTTTAATATGCTTCCCAGACTTTGAGAAATCTGGGTAAGGATAAAGAAGATAAAGAATGGGGGGAAAAAAAACCCCACACACTTAAGTAACCTTTTAGGCTACTTGGTTTGTTTTCCCTTCAAAAATAAGCAATGTAATACAAGACCTATTTGAACACAACTTTGAGGGTATTTGTCTAGTATCTGTAATTATACAGGCATAATACCAAGAAAAAGTATTAGAATAGGGAAGTGAGGGGCGCCTGGGTGGCGCAGTCGGTTAAGCGTCCGACTTCAGCCAGGTCACGATCTCGCGCTCCGTGAGTTCGAGCCCCGCGTCGGGCTCTGGGCTGATGGCTCGGAGCCTGGAGCCTGTTTCCGATTCTGCGTCTCCCTCTCTCTCTGCCCCTCCCCCGTTCATGCTCTGTCTCTCTCTGTCCCAAAAATAAATAAACGTTGAAAAAAAAATAAAAAAAAAATAAAAAAAAGAATAGGGAAGTGAAAGTAAGTCAGTACAGGAACAAGAAGAGGTAATTTGGGGTGCCTGGGTGGCTTGGTCACTTAAGCATCCAGCTCTTGATTTTGGCTCGGGCCATGACCGCGTGGTCATGAGTTTGAGCCCCAGGTCAGGCTCCACGCTGGCAGGGCAGAACCTGCTTGGGATTCTCTCTTTCCGTCTCTCTCTGCCCCTCTCCTGCTTTCTCTCTCAATAAACTTAAAAAAAAGAGAATTTAAAAATCTGACATGGAAAGGAATTTATGTGTTTTCTTTCCGACTTCCCCCCCCCCCAAAAAGACTTAAATTAAAACAGTAATACATTAGCTGAAGTATAAATTTATAGTTAAGAAAAAAACAGACCTTTAGAACTTTCCTGAAAACCAAACGTGTGTGTTTCGCTATGGTCTTTTTACATTTTTTTTTAAATGTTTATTCATTTTTTTGAGAGAGAGACACACACACAAAGCACAAATGGGGGAGGGGCAGAGAGAGAGGGAGACACAGAGTCCGAAGCAGGCTCCAGGCTCCGAGCTGTCAGCACAGAGCCCGACGCGGGGTTCGAACTCACGAACCGCGAGATCACGACCTGAGCCGAAATCGGATGCTTAACTGACTGAGCCACCCAGGCGCCCCTCACTATGGTCTTTTTAAAAGTCTCCTTTATGAAAATAGGATAACGTCATGTTTAGTCAAGAAGCATCGATTTATATTTGTGATTAGCAGGGATGAGATTAATAACGGAACTAATTTTTCTCCCTGTCACATAATGAATTCTGCAGAGAGAAAATGTGGTGCCACATTATGATTTGATGTTATTAAGTTGCAGTTAGAGGAACTGTGTGTTATAGTGCAAAAAAATCAAAATGATAAGGCTAGCATTCTGTCAATTTGGCAAGCTAAACAATAACGAGACTTTACCTTTCTTCACAGGTTGGAAGGTCTTCTCGTCTGAGTTCATGGGAGGCCCTCCTGGGTCTCTGTTCTTCTTGGTTTCTAACAGTAAGACTGCATGAAACAGGACATTTAAATGTCACTTGAGATCATTCTGTATCAAGGAATATGTTAAAGGTTTTCTTTTTAAGTAATCTCTACACCCGTGGGGCCTGAACCCACAACTCCCAAGATTAAGAGTTGTATGCTCTATTGACTGAGCCAGTCAGACATATCAAAGAGTATATTTAAAAAAAAATTTTTTTAATGTCTATTTATTTTTGAGAGAGAGAGAGACAGAGACAGAGTGAGAGCGGGGGAGGGGCAGAGAGAGAAGGAGACACAGAATCGGAAGCAGGCTCCAGGCTCCGAGCTATCAGCACAGATCCCTACGTGGGGCTCGAACTCACAAACCGTGAGATCATGACCTGAGCTCCAGTTGGACCCTTAACTGACGGAGCTACACAGACGCCCCCTCAAAACATATATTATTAAAATTTTTTTAATGTTTATTATTTGTTTTTGAAGGAGGGAGGGAGAGAGAGAGAGAGCACAAGTGGGGTAGGGTCAGAGAGAGAGGGAGAGACAGAATCCGAAGCAGGCTCTGAGCTGTCAGCACGGAGCCTGACGCGGGGCTTGAACCCACGGACTGTGAGATCATGACCTGAGCAGAAGTCGGACGCTCAACTGACTGAGCCACCCAGGCGCCCCCATGAATATTTTAAAGAACTCCAGGTTACCAAGTAGAATTTCTTTCTTTTCTTGAAAAAGACTGACCCAGATTGGTTTCCTTAAGAAAACCAAAAGTATGATGCTAAAGTATTAGCAAAATCAATGATCATATTGTGGTCTACACTAGTTGAGGGAGAGTTTATGTTTAGAATAGTTATTTTCATAAAAACATGTCCATTAGAAAGTAATAAAAAAGGTCAGGTTATCAGGATGTTTTGGGTTTCATTTCATTTTTGCACCTTGAAAAAAAGTGTATGTTCTCCAGTCAAAATGGAGGTTTTAGATCTTCATAGGCACAAATACAAAAGTGTTGGAGAAAACCAGGAAAGCATACAATCAAAGTTTATTATCTTCCACGAGATTTTAAATTTCCTTATATCCTATACATTTTTTTTTTTGTAAATTTATTCCAGTTATTTTTGTTGTTACTGCAAATGCAATGTTCAACTCCACCTAATCTCCTAACTGGTTACTGTTTGTACATATCAACTGATATGTACTGTTTGTACATATCAACTGATATGTACTGTTTGTACATATCAACTGATATGTACTGTTTGTACATATCAACTTTCTTTTTTTTAAGTGTTTATTTATTTTGAGCGAGAGAGCGTGCGCAAGAGAGAGCGCACAAGTGGGAGAGAGGCAGAGAGAGAGGGAGAGAGAATTCCAAGCAGGCTCCGAGCTATTGGTAGAGAGCCCAGCGTGTGGCTCAAACCCATGAACAGCGAGATCATGACCTGAGCCGAAGTCAACAGTCGGACGCTTCACTGACTGAGCCACCCAGTCACGCCAAGGCTCTTACTTTCTTAATAGCTTTATTGAACCATCGTTGACACATCATGAAGTTACTTGTTTAAAGTGGACAACTCAGTTGTTTGCGGCATAATCAGAAGGTTGTGCAACCATTACTCCAGAAGGAAGCCCCATGTAGCAACCCCTCCTCATTACCCCCGACACCCCACGTCCTCCGGCCCTGGACATGTGCTAACCTATGTCCTGTCTCTCTAGATACACCTCTTTTGAATGATACAGCATGCTGTCTTTGGTGACTGCCTTCTTTTCACCTGGCATGTTTTCACGGTTCCTTCATGTTGTAACGGGTATGAGTACTTCATGCCTTTTTGCAGCTTAACCACCTTCCGCTGTATGGTCATATGAAGTTTGCTATCCATCAATCAGTTGATGAGTATCTAGGTTATCTGCCTTTTTTGGCCATTATAAATAATGCCACTGCACACATTCTGTGGATGTTTGTTTTTCTCTCTTGGGTAGATACTTAAGGATGGAAATGCTCTCATACGGTAACTCCATTTTTAACATTGTGAAGAGGTCCCAAACTCTTTTCCAAAGTAGCAGCACCATTTTGCATTCCTACCGGCAATGTTGGAGGGACCCCGTTTCTCCACATCCTTGCCAACACTTGTTACTGTCTGTCCTTTTTATTCTCGCCAGTTCAGGGGGTATGAAGCGGTATCTCATTGTGGTTTTGCTTTGCATTTTGCTAAATGGCTAATGACGTTGAGTATTTTTTCCTGTATCTATTAGTTATTTGTACGTCTTCTTTGGAGACCTGTGTACTCTAGATCCTGTGCCTGCCTTTAACTTGGTTTGTTTTTTAGGGGCGCCTGGGTGGCTCAGCCGGTTAAGGTCCGACTTCGGCTCAGGTCATGATCTCACAGTTCTGAGTTCGAGCCCCGCACCAGGCTCTGTGCTGTCAGCAGAGTCTGCTTCAGATCTTCTGTCTCCCTCCTCCCTCTCTGCCTCTCCCCTACTGTGTGTCTCTCTCTCTCTCAAAATAAATAAACTTAAAAATATAAATTGGTTTGTTTTTTTTTATTTTGGAATTGTTAAGAGTTCTTTACATTCTGAAGGCTATTCTTCTTTACACTAATTCTGTATCTTTCTACGATTTGAATTCTTTTGTGTTTGCTTCAGCTGAGCAGTCATTCTCTTGGCATTTCCGAGCGTACTCTCGTATCTTCTGCAGATGGAGAGCCTTCTCACTTCTCTTCCGGTTCTTAGGCCTCAGGTTGTTTTCTCTTGCCCAGCTGCATCAACTGATACTTAAAATCCAACGTTAAAACAGCAGGGGACAACAGATATCCTCGCCTGGTTCTTGCTTTTGGGCAGGAATGCTTTCAGTTCCCTATTAATTTCAAAACGGGGGCGCTTGGCCGGCTCAGGGGCATGTGACTCTTGATCTCAGGGCTGCTGAGTTCAAGCCCCACGTTGGGGGTAGGGATGACTTCAAAATAAAATCTTTAAAACGTTTTTTCAAAATGGATTATTACCGTTATTTCAGTTTGCTTTATCTGACTATTGCCACTGTACTATCTTTTCTATCCTCCTTATTGAACAGCTTTCCTCTCCACTCTTTCTACCATTTTATAAAAGCAGTTCAGCCTATTTTCAGCACATCTGCTTTATGGATTTTCAGTAATGGCGTGTGTGCGCGCAGCTCTGTTTTTCTTTAATGCAAAGTCATCAGACGCGCAGGAGGCTCCCGCCTTGTTGCTTCCGCGATGCCAGTTTCAGTAAATAACGGTTTCTGAAAACAAAAACAAACTTAGGAGGCATCTGGAGGGTGTGCTGGCTGCAAGAGCGTTAGTACTGCTTGACTTAGGCTTCTTTTGTTACGCAGAAAACATCACTACACAATGGGTACGAAAAATCCAGGAGGAACAGAAAGGATGAATTTGACACAAGGTTTCTAAGAGGCCCGGAAGTTATATTGTGAATTGAATGACACAGTCTTCATTTAAGCTTTGATATTTTTTCCACGTCTCATTGTTTTTAGAAGTAGGAATATATATATATATATATATATATATATATATTTTTTTTTTTTTTTTTAATGTTTATTTATTTTTGAGACAGAGAGAGACAGAGCACGAGCGGGGGAGGGTCAGAGAAAGAGGGAGACACAGAATCTGAAACAGGCTCCAGGCTCTGAGCTGTCAGCAGAGCCCGATGTGGGGCTCGAACTCACGGACCGCGAGATCATGACCTGAGCCGAAATCGGCCGCTTAACCGACTGAGCCACCCAGGGGCCCCAAGAAGTAGGAATATTTCTTAATGAGATAATGTGTTCCTAAAAAAGTGAGAGGTATACTTTACGTCAGTTTTTAAACCTGAGTTTCTTGTTAACTGTCACAGTAGAACAAGCCAAGAAAACGTTGCGGGTGGTTAAAATAGTTCCTCGCCACGTGGAAGAACTATTCAGTGAAACAAGTCCCATGGTTAGATACATTTTGGTAAATTTTTTAGTTCTGAAGAGGAAGAAATTCTTCAGTCTTCTAGAAGGGGAAAGAAAAAGTTTATGTTTTAGGGATCAAGCATCTGAATGGCTCCTTTCATAAAACGAAATGCCGTAAGGCCATGAAGCAGAATTCTGAGAGAATAACAAGGGCTTACAAAACATACTGACATTTACTCTTCTTAAAAATCGACTCTACTATGTATTAGCAACAGGGATAAATCGCAAGGGCATGTTGGGGGGAAAAAAAAATCAAGGAGGTTAAATATTGAGACAGTTGAAGTTTGCTGTGTACTTTCTTCCGTCCCATTTCACCCATCTACTCCAGAGAGAATACCATCCTGAATCTGTTCTCACTCCATTCATAGCTATGCTACTCTATTTATAAATATAAATATATATAAATACAAACACATATTTCAAATTTTGCAAAGGTATTATTATATGATATGCACTGCTTTACAATCTGTTTTCTATTTTTAATTTTTCCTCCAGCACATGAATTTATTTTTTTTTAATTTTTTTTATTAAAAAAAAATTTTTTTTAACGTTTATTTATTTTTGAGACAGAGAGAGACAGAGCATGAACGGGGGAGGGTCAGAGAGAGGGAGACACAGAATCTGAAACAGGCTCCAGGCTCTGAGCTGTCAGCACAGAGCCCGACGCGGGGCTCGAACTCACAGACGTGAGATTGTGACCCGAGCCGAAGTCAGACGCTCAACCGACTGAGCCACCCAGGCGCCCCTACAGCACATGAATTTAAATGCTGTGTGGTATTGCACTGTAACTACACTGCAAAATATTTACCCATTTTCCTGTTCATGAACCTCATAGACATTTTCAGTTTTTGTCAAACAGATTCATGCTTCCATGAATCGTCTCATACCTGTCTCCTTTTGCATGAGTGCAAGAGTTTTTTTTTTTTAGGGTAGAGTGTTACATTTAGAAGGCTATGTATTTAGGGGCGCCTGGATGGCTCAGTCGGTTGACTGTCCGACTTTGGCTCAGGTCATGAGCTCATGGTTTGTGGGTTCGAACCCCGCGTCGGGCTCTGTGTTGACAGCTCAGAGCCTGGAGCCTGCTTCAGATTCTCTGTCTCTCCCTTTCTCTCTGCCCCTCCCCTGCTTGCTCTCTCTCAAAAGTAAATAAACATAACAAAAAATTAGAAGGCTATGTGTTTAACTTTCATATATCTGATCCTTGTTTGTAGGAGCACAAGTGGATTATGTTTCCTGTTCTATTTCATTTGCTTATTTTCCTTTTGGTCATTATGTTCTTATTTGTCTCCTGAAGTTCTTTCTTTATGTGCTCTAGGTTTAATTTCTTTCTTTGTTAAATCCACTGTAATTATCTTCTCCCAGGATGTTCTATCTGCTCATTTTATTTCTGATATATTTTGTTAAACACATTTTAAAAACTGTTTTATCCAAATATAATTCATACACCATACAACCCCCAATTGCAATGGTACCAGTCAGTGGTTTTAGTTTGTTAATACAATTGTGCAGCCATCACCATGGTTTTAGAACAGTTCATCATCACTGTTAAATGAAGCTCTGTATACATCAGCACTAACTCCCATCTCCCCTAGTCCTAGGCAACTGCTAATCTACTTTCTGTCTCTATTCTGGACATTTCACATAAATGGAATCATACAGTAAGTGGTCTTTTGTTTCTGGCTCCTTTCACCTAGCATCATCTTTTCAAGGTTTATCCATGTTTTAGCAGTTTTAATACTTTATTCCTTTGACGGTCAAATCCCATTCCACTGTATGGATATACATCACGCTTTGTTTATCCATTCGTTAGTTGACGGACATTTAGATTGCTTCCGGTTTGGGGCTAGTATTAATCACACTGCTATAAATATTCGTGTACAAGTCTTTGTGGGAAATAGATTTTTATTTCTCTTGTTAGGCACATTTTAACCTTTTAATGTGGCCAACTTAATGGATCTTTTAAAAAAGTAATTCTTCCCAGTGCTAAGATCACAAAGATATTATCCTATATTTTACTCTCGGCCTCTCACCTTTAGGCCTGTAACCATCTGGATGAGTTGATCTTGGCTTTTTGGTTTTTTTTGTTTTTTGTGTTTTTTTTTGGGGGGGGGGGTAGGGAGAGACTGATTTTGTACGTGATGCAATACAGGAATATGAGTCTATTTTTGTGGATTTGGATACCAGGTAGGGTGACCAACTTTCCTGGTTTGCCTGGACTCGTGGGTTTTCTGGGACGTAGGGCTTTTCACTGCTAAAACCGAGACATCTCGGGCAACTGGGTTGAGCTGGTCACCCCAATACCAAGTATCTTGGGGTTTGCTGAATAGTTTATTCTCTCTTTTGTCAAAACCACTTTTGTCCTATGTTTATAGTTTTCTGTATTTCTTTTCTCGTCTTCCATTGGTGTGGAAACTACATGTTGTACTTCTGACTAATGAAGAATACCATTAATTTGGGAAGAAAATGTAACTTTGGTCTAAGTTACTTGGTGTGTCTACCATGCACATGAGATTATTTGTTTATGACTTTGGATTTATACTTTTTAGTGTTTGTTCATTTATTTTGGGGGAGAGAGAGTGCGAGCAGGGCAGGGACGGAGAAAAGAGAAAGAGAGAGAATCCCAGGCAGGCTCTGCACCGTCAGTGCAGAACCCAGTGTGGGGCTCGAACTCACGAACTACAAGATCATGACTTGAACTGAAATCAAGAGTCAGACACTTAGCCGACTGAGCCATCCAGGTGCCCCTGTACTGACACTTTTTAACACACAATTAAATATGACATTTTATAGCTATATTTGATCAGTCTTGTGTCCATCATTGTTACTTGTTTCCCATGACTACCCTCTGGGTTCACTTTTTCTTCCTGGAGTATATCCTTCCTTATTTCTTGTAGGGAAGGTCTGAAGGTAGTTAGCGCTCTAGGCCTTTGTATGTCTGAAAATGTCTTATGTTATCCACACTCTTGAATCATAGTTTGACTGACTTTTTCATTACTTTTCTTCCATTCTTTGAAGACACTGCTCTCTTATATTATTTTAGTCAAAGTTATAATTAACATACAGTGTTGTATCAGTTTCAGGTGCACAACTGAACAGTTCAACACTGTTTCTCATTGCTCTGTTGTCTGTTAAATACACACACAATATGTGCTACGGAAGTGTTGGCTAGGGCGATGATGCCTATGTACGGCTTTATGATTTATTCGCCGTGGCCGGTGCCAGTAGAAGCCTACTCTGGGACCTGTGGCCACCCGCTGTGTCTACTCCATCAGTCCCATACATTGTTCAGGCCATGGTCTCAGCCTTCCGTGTCCCTCTAAAGCAGCAGAGAAGGGAGGGGTGACGGGGTAAATGGGGGTCTCACCCACACCAGGATATCCCTGCACATCTCTCGCACAATCAGCTTTAATTAGCTCACTGAAACTCATTAGCAGAGTGAAGGCTGGAAGGTGGGGCCTAAACGTAGTCCCTTCACCATTGGCGGGTATCCTCCCTGGATACCCACGTGTGGAGGGTGTGCCACACGTGCTTCTCCTCCGGTTTCCAGCCGAGTCCTTTAGACGCCCCTCGGGGCTGAAGCCTTGCCTTGACCAAGCCAGACCGCTCGGCTCCTGCCAGCCCCATCTCCCCCATATTCCCACCTGCTGTATAGACCAACCACCCACCACCATGGTTCCATCAGTCCTTGGAGTGTCGTGTTGCCGGCTCCCATCTACCAGATCGGAACTTTCTGGAAGTTAACGCCGGCCCAAATCAAGCAAGAGATCAAACTCTCCTGGACATTTAATTTCAGCCTCCACTGGCTTTACCCCAATTATAACGGTCCTGTCACTGTTCTCGATCAGCTACACTGTCACCTGGTCGTCTTCTCCACTGGGGAGTGAGGTCTTGGCTCAACATAAATTTACAATAACTTAATTTCCAATAATTTTAATTGCCTAAAGTCAGGCACACATTTGGTGGGCAATAAGCACTTTTCATAGTCACGATTTCAGAAATGCCACCTAAAGTTCCTACGATTTCTAGGTGTAAATTGTATACACTTCTCCAGAACTTTAACAGGGACTCAAATGGTCAAGGATATTTTATATTCAAGTTGTGTCTCTCTCTTTTTAAGCAAACGCTGTGTATCTTCCTGTACCAGTAAGTTATCTTGTGTTTTTACGTTTTTCTCTCTGTTAAGCATAGATTTTGACATTTCTCTTTATTAAAAATTGAAGTTGATAAAAGAGAGGCAGAAGATAAAAATCCATGCTCTCTCTACTTAACCTTTTAGACCCACCGTGACTTCGAACACTTCTACCAAGCCTTTATTACCAAGTAGAGTGCCTTTCTAACCATCTAGTTACTGTTTTTGCCCCCAAAGTAATATTTTATCACCAACCGCCTTAGATTATTCTTTAGTTGTTTAACACACTAAACTGATTTCAGGGATTTGAATAGAAAGTCCCTTAAAAGCTAGGATACGTGGCCCCTTTGTGTGTGTGTGTATATGCATATGTGTGCATGTGTGTATGTATGTGTATATGTGCGTATGTGTGTGTGTATGTGTGTGTGGCTCTGTGTGTGGATGTGTCTGTCTGTGTATGTGCGTGTTTATATGCATGCATGTGTGTACATGTCTCTGTGTGTGCACGCATGTAAGCATGTGCATGCATGTGTGTACATGTGTGCATATGTGTATGTGCATGTCTCTGCGTATGTGTCTGTGTGTATGTGTATACATGTATGTGTATATGTATGTGCATGTGTATATGTGTCCCTGTGTGTATATATGTATGTGTCTGTGTGTATACATGTATGTGCATACATGTATGCATGCATGTGCATATGTGCATGTGTTTGTCTCTGTGTATGTGTGAGTGTGCATGTGTCTCTGTGTACGTGTATATATGTGTGTCTGTGTGTCTCTGTGTATGTAAGTGTGTATATGTCTGTGTATGTATGTATGTGCATATGTGTATACGTGTCTGTATGTGTATCTCTGTGTGTATGCGTATGCATATGTGTGTGTCTCTATGAGTGTGTGTATGTGTGTGTATGTGTCTTTGTGTGTATATATATGTGTATGTGGGTGCATATGTATATATGTGTCTCTGTGTGTGTGCATATGTCTCTGTGTATGTGTATATATGTGTGTGTATGTGTCTGTGTATGTGTGTATATGAGTGTATGTGTGTGTCTATGTGTCTCTCTGTGTGTATGTGTATATATATGTGTGTCTGTGTCTATGTGTGTGTATGTGTATATATGTATGTATCTCTGTGTGTATGTATGTATGTATATGCATGTGTGTCCCTGTGTGTATGTATGTGTCCCTGTGTGTATATATGTGTGTATGTGTATATATGTGTGCGTCTCTGTGTGTATATGTGTGTCTGTGTCTCTGTGTGTGTCTGTGTCCCTGTGTGTGTGTCTGTGTCTCTGTGTGTGCGTCTGTGCGTGTGTATGTGTCCCTGTGTGTATATATGTGTGTCTCTGTGTGTATATGTGTGTGTCTGTGTCTCTGTGTGTGTGTGTTTGTGTCCCTGTGTGTCTGTGTGTGTGTCTGTGTCTCTGTGTGTATGTATATGTATATATGTGTGTATGTGTATATGTGTGTGCATGTGTGTGCACATGTGTCTATGTGTATGTGTGTATATGTATGTATCTCTGTGTGTATGTATGTGTCTCTGTGTGTGTCTATATGTGTATAGGGGTGTGTACGTGTCTCTGTGTGTGCATATGTGTACGTGTATGTGCATGTGTGAATGTGTCTATGTTTCTCTGTGTGTATGTGTATGTGTGTGTGTCTGTGTCCCTGTGTG
The DNA here is from genome assembly GCF_007474595.2 of Lynx canadensis. NCBI lineage: Eukaryota > Metazoa > Chordata > Mammalia > Carnivora > Felidae > Lynx > Lynx canadensis. Next base: position 76,839,681 of record NC_044320.2, read on the forward strand.
TCTGTGTCTCTGTGTGTGCCTCTGTGCGTGTGTCTGTGTCCCTGTGTGTATATATGTGTGTGTATGTGTATATATGTGTGTGTCTCTGTGTGTATATGTGTGTGTCTGTGTCCCTGTGTGTATATATGTGTGTGTATGTGTATATATGTGTGCGTCTCTGTGTGTATATGTGTGTGTATGTGTCTCTGTGTGTGTGTCTGTGTCCCTGTGTGTCTGTGTGTGCGTCTGTGTGCGTGTCCCTGTGTGTATATATGTGTGTGTCTCTGTGTGTGTCTGTGTCTCTCTGTGTGTGTGTCTGTGTCCCTGTGTGTCTGTGTGTGCGTCTGTGTGCGTGTCCCTGTGTGTATATATGTGTGTGTCTCTGTGTGTGTCTGTGTCTCTCTGTGTGTGTGTCTGTGTCCCTGTGTGTGCGTCTGTGCATGTGTGTATGTGTCCCTGTGTGTATATGTGTGTGTCTGTGTCTCTGTGTGTATGTATATATATGTGTGTATGTGTCTATGTGTGTGTATGTGTATATATGTATGTATCTCTGTGTGTGTATGTATATGCATGTATGTCCCTGTGTGTGTGTATGTATATATGTGCGTGTCTCTGTGTGTATATGTGTGTCTCTGTGTCTCTGTGTGTGTCTGTATCCCTGTGTGTCTGTGTCTCTGTGTGTGCGTCTGTGTGTGTGTGTCCCTGTGTGTATATATGTGTGTGTCTCTGTTTCTCTGTGTGTGTCTGTGTCTGTGTGTGTGTGTCCGTGTGTGTGTCTGTGTCTCTGTGTGTGCGTATGTGCGTCCGTGTGTGTGTATGTGTCCCTGTGTGTATATATGTGTGCGTGTCTGTGTATATATGTGTGTGTCTCTGTGTGTATGTGTGTGTCTGTGTATATATGTGTGCGTCTCTGTGTGTATATGTGTGTGTCTGTGTCTCTGTGTGTGTCTGTGTCCCTGTGTGTGTGTCTGTGTCTCTGTGTGTGCGTATGTGTGTCCGTGTGTGTGTATGTGTCCCTGTGTGTATATATGTGTGTGTATGTGTATATATGTGTGTCTCTGTGTGTATATGTGTGTGTCTGTGTCCCTGTGTGTATATGTGTGTGTGTGTGTGTGTGTATATGTGTGCGTCTCTGTGTGTATGTGTGTGTGTCTGTGTCTCTCTGTGTGTGTGTCTGTGTCCCTGTGTGTATATGTGTGTGCGTCTCTGTGTCTCTGTGTGTGTCTGTGTCCCTGTGTGTGTGTGTCTGTGTCCCTGTGTGTGTGTGTCTGTATCCCTGTGTGTCTGTGTTTGTGTCTGTATCCCTGTGTGACTGTGTGTGTGTCTATGTCTCTGTGTGTGCGTCTGTGTGTATGTGTCCCTGTGTGTATATATGTGTGTGTCTGTGTCTCTCTGTGTGTGTCTCTGTGTGTGTCTGTGTGTGTCTGTGTCCCTGTGTGTGCGTCTGTGCGTGTGTGTCTCTGTGTGTATGTATATATATGTGTGTATGTGTATATATGTATGTATCTCTGTGTGTGTGTGTATGCATGTATGTCCCTGTGTGTATGTATGTGTATATATGTGCATGTCTCTGTGTGTATATGTGTGTCTCTGTGTGTGTCTGTGTCCCTGTGTGTCTGTGTCTCTGTGTGTGCGTCTGGGCGTGTGTGCGTGTCGTCCTTCAGAGATCCCGTATCAGCGGCAGGCACGCAGTGCTGTCTAGAAGGAATCGCAAGCTGGCACTACTCAGGGGCGCCCCCTCCCGGTCGGCGTAGTGACGACAGGGGCCCAGGGCTTACCAGGAACAGCTACAGCAGCAGCACCAGCAGAAGCAGCAGGCGTTGGAGCCGCGGCTCCCCGCTCCGTGCTGGCCCGGCGCGGGGCCGGTGGTCTCCTGGGCCGCGGGCATCTGCCGTTTCCGCACCTCCGTCCGCTCGGATCCCACGGGCTGCAACGGCGCAAGGAGAAGGGGAGGGGGCGGTTACCGCCACACAAGGCCAGGGAGTCCGCTGTGTGGACCGCTGAGAAGACGCACTGTGTCTCTCCCCACGTCATCTCCGCCAATTCTGGCCAAACCTGCTGCTTTTAATCCGTGAGTATCGCCAGCATTCACGCACGTCTGGCACCTGCCAAGCTCTGTGAAGAGCCTGATGAGTGGAGGGTCCCCGCCCTAACGCCCCCGGGTCAGTGGGGGGCGTCAGACGAACACTCACAGCCCCTACGTGACCACGTGGCGGCGGGGTCTCCGAGGAGGGCGTTTCTCAGCCTGGGCGGTCCCTCCGGGCTGAACCACAGGGGCGCAGCCGACAAGCTGAGCTCCGGATGCCCACGAGGCCAGAACACGGACGTGGGAGGAAGCCAGGCCGAGATGTCAGGCATGCTACCCAGGCAGGAGGAGGAATTGTCCCAAGAGGGAGGCCACAAGTCCCGAGACCCCATGACAGACAGTCAGGTCTTAACTAGCTGCGAAACCTCGAAGAAGCTACCCGCCTTGGGTATGCCCAAAGCCCTCGGCCTCCGCCTGCGAGTGAGTGTTGGCCAACTATTCCCAGGAAGCAAGGGAGGGCTGTGGCCTGTGGCCTGCTCCGACCTATCCTGGCATCTGCGGGGACGGTCTCCTTGGCCCACCTCAGTGGAGGTCAGGCCTCTGTAGGCGACGTCTATACCCCTCAACCTCTCCTCTTCCCGAGGACCACAAGAGTGGTTGAAGGAGACACGCAAAAAAGCGGCGGAAGAATGAGAAACTGCTGGGTGCGCTTTTGCGTTTGATACTATCATTCAATTGTTGGTGAAGTAAGAAGCAAAAAAATACCAAAGCTACATTAAAGAACCTTAAAGAGGCCTTTGGGATTAAATTCTGCATGTGTTACTCTACTCCAACACTAGATTTATCTCTTCCTACTGTGACCTATTCTTATATTCTATTGAACTTTGTCTTAATTATTATAGTTTCAGTGTATGTTTTTACACTGGGGAGGTGAAGTTCTCTTCATGAATTACAAAAAATTGTTTCTGGTTATTCAGGTCTTTTTTCATCCAGTTGAATTTTGGAATCAGCTTTTCAAAGTCCAGAAATACCATGTTGGGGTTTTCATCAGGACCACACCGAACTTATAGATAGATTTATGGGAAAAGACATCTGCTGTAAAGTAGGCTTCATGCCCAGTGCAGAGCCCAACTTGGGGGGGCTTGAACTCACAACCCTGAAATCGAGACCTGAGCTGAGATCAAGAGTTGGTCGGTCCACCGACTGAGCCACCCAGGCGCCGTGGTAATTGTTATTTTCTAAGAGATACTGATGCAACTTGCCTCATTAAAAAAAAAAAAAAATTCCCAATAGCTTCCTAGAAGAAGAAAGGATTATGACGTGGTAATGTCAGTAGGTTTCAAGGGACTATGTTTCCAACATCTTTGCCAACACTGGGTCTCCCCAATCAGTACCTGAAATATTTGTTCATTTAGAGCCCGTCTTCTGTATATTTTAAAGGCTTTCCTCCAATAAGTCGTGCATATTTTTGACAGGTTTATTTTGAGTATGTTACAGATTAGTTTTTGCTGCTGTTGTAAACAGCAAGCTTCTAAATAGTTATTTTGGTGCATAGGAAGGCTAAGTGTTCTATACCTGCCTTCCTGCTGAATTCTCTTATGAATTCTAGTATTCTTATGAATTCTTTCTACTGATTCTCTTGGGTTTCCTAGTTGGATGATTATACTGTCTATAAATAGTCACACTTGCCTGTTTACTTTCTGTACCTTTCCAAGTACAAGCATCTTTCTTCTGCTTGGTCTTATTTCACTGGCCAGGAGGTTCCATAAATATTGAAAGTAGCAGTATTATTAGGTAACTTTGTCTTCTTTAATTTTTAAAAATGTTTTATTATTTATTTTTGAGAGAGAGAGAGAGAGAGCGAGAGACAGAGCATGAGCCGGGGAGACACAGAGAGAGCGGGAGACACAGAGTCCGAAGCAGGCTCCAGGCTCTGAGCTGTCAGCAAGAGCCCGATGCGGGGCTCGAACCCAGGAACCGTGAGATCGTGACCTGAGCCAAAGTCGGACGCTGAACCGACTGAGCCATCCAGGCGCCCCACCTTTGTCTTCTTTAATGACAGCCCTTTGCCCACATGTGTCATGTGTGCTGGGGGTTTCCGGGAGAAGATAACTTCAAGGATTGAAGCAAACTTCCTTCTATCATTTACATAGTACAACATAAGTTGTGCCTGCCTATCTTATTAGTTAACATGTTTCATTTGTTTGTACATGCCTCATTTGTTAAGTCTAGGGAAGACTTAACGATTTAGCGAGCAAACGCTGAGAGAACATCATCTGGTTGTTCATGGCTAAATACAGTCCTTAGAAATCAAAGGCAAATGTCATCGATGTCTGTTACACGTTTTTGAAAACAGCTTTATTGAGGTGTAACAGACATACAGTCTGCACATGCTCAAGGGATAGAATTGTAAGTTTTGGCATGTACGTGCCTGTGAAACCGCCGCCACAATCCAGACCACATTATCAACTGCAACCTTCCTCACACCCCGTGGGCGTCCCTCCCTCTGGCCCCTCTCTCCTGCTCCTGACCATCACTCACCTTTCTCCCACCATATGCCAATTTGCATTTTCAAACAATTTTATACAAATGGAATATTTTTTGTCCGGCTTCTTTCAATCAGCATAACTATTCTGCGATGGGTTATGTGTATCAATCATTCATTCCTTTTGTAAAAATTTCTGAGCAGTATTCCATTGTCTAGAGGTACACAATTTGCTTATCCATGTACCTACTGCTGGACTTTTGTCATATATATATATATATATATATATATATATATATGACATTGTCTTCTTTTAAAACAAATTTTTAATGTTTATTATTTTGTTTTTGAGAGAGAGAGATAGAGTGTGAGTGGGGGTGGGGCAGAGAGAGGGAGACACAGATCAGAGGCAGACTCGAGGCTCTGAGCTGTTAGCACAGAGCCTGACATGGGGCTTGAACTCACGAGCTGTGAGATCATGACCTGAGCCGAAGTCGGACGTTACCCGATGGAGCCACCCAGGTGCCCCAAGACATTGTCTTCTTTTGAACATGGAAGTCTTTCATCAGACAAGATGAGAAGTGTATGTTGCTGAGATGATATTAAAATTTACAGCATGGGGTTCAGTTGGAACATGTTTCTAGTTTGTTCTTCCACATGGAATAATACTTGATGATTATGTTCTTTTAGTATTTCTATTGGACTAGTCATGGTTGTTAACCATTTTCCTAACTTATAATTCCTTTCTTTTCTCAGTGTTCCACATTTCAATTCATCTTTGTAGCTTCAACTTGGTCTCATAATCTATTTAATTTTCCCTCCATTTAACGTTAGGATCTCTTGTATGGTTTCTTGGAAACCTTAGATGTGGTTCAGTAATTTTGACATCTTGAATCACTTAAAGCTTTGGATAAACAAGAAATATATGCTATTCCTATAAAATCTACAAATGACCTATGCCCTCTTAGCTCCAAAATTTCTAGATGAATAGCTGATGGTGAATGATGAAATCCTAGATGAATGGTTTTCACTCGATTACTAGACACTGGAGTGTTGGGTGGAGGGAGCAGTTAGCCTTGACGATTTATGCCCTGCTGAGCGTTGGTGGAACAGGAGAGTGTGAGAAAAAGCAAACAATGCTAATAAAATCTGAATATTAAGGATCAGCAACATGTTGATAATTGTTGAAGTTGTGTCATTAACACGTGGACTGTGTTATACCTTCCTCTCTACATTTCAGTAGGCTTGAAAATTTTCTTTGATAATTTATTCTTCAAATTTAAAATGTTGAATTCTATCAACAGTTACAAATCTGTTGAGAATATGAATCTATTAAGAATATGAATTTCCTCCTCTGAATAGTTGAGGAAGTAAATTAAATTGATGAATTTCTTAATTTTGAATCACCCTTCCCTTACTAAGTAAACTCTTCTTGGGTCTAAAAGATGGTTACTCTTATATTATACTGCTGAAATGGATTAGGTTAATATTTTATAAGGGATTTAAAAAAATCTGTCTGTCTATCTATCTATCTATCTATATTAGGAAATTATTTTCGTCCTGACGATTTGCAGTTTGCCTGTAAAATTACTGGAATCTTCTAAGAGTGGCTGGTAGATTATGTTTGCAATTTCTTCTCTGACTTCTGTTCTTCTTCAGCTTCTTTCTTTGAGCATCAAACACATGAATTAAAAGGATTCGACCTATTTACAAGATTTTTAAAATAAACCATGGGTATGAATTAGCTCAGCCAGTCTTTCATATGATGACATATGGTCTGATCGGCCAGGCTAGCTTCATGGATCTTTTTTCCTTTGCCCTCATCGTATCTGTGGCAGAACTCTGTACACATTTCGTTTCCATTTGTTCTTCCCAACTAACATGGAGTCAGCGCTTCTTCATCATGGCTACTGTCTTCTTCTTTTGGTAGGTGCCTGGTAGAGACTGCTGGGCATCACTTCAGTGTCTGTTTGGGAGGCTCAAGCATAGCACAGGCATAATGCCCCAGTAGCTGGCTGCCTTTGCCTGAGGAGTTCTATGAGTGCAAGACCAATGTCAGTGGCCTCAGATGCTTTATTCTATCATTTATGGCATTTCCTCAGCCTGAGGAAATGGGAATAACACGGGTTGGCAATTTATTAAATATTTAGATCTTAACCAAAGGATAATCCTACTCAAACATGGCTTTTCCAAATTCCCAGGAACCTGGCATTGAAGAGAATTCCTTCAAAGTTCAAGTAAAAGCCAAGGCAAACTCTTAATGTTGACCACAGTCTTTCAGTAATTTGGGATAAAAAGTCGTATCTTAGAAAAAAATTTTAACCTACCCATAATTAGCTCAGGAAGGTTATTTCTTATTTTCTGGTAAACTTAAGCCTGGTGGTTGGATTCCATTAATAGCTGCTTATTTCCATTATAGTTTCCAACCTCTGAGAACAGCCATTTCTTGAACTGCATGTTGGGAATATGATGACACATCAAGTATTATATGAAAACAATCTTATCTCTAAGGCCTAAGACCCGAGCTCCTGTTAGAATCATGGACAACGGTTGGGGTGCCTGGGTGGCTCAGTCGGTTGAGCATCCGACTTTGGCTCAGGTCACGATCTCACTGCTTGTGGGTTCGAGCCCCACGTTGGGCTCTGTGCTGACAGCTCAGAGCCTGGAGCCTGCTTCGGATTCTGGGTCTCCCTCTCTCTGCCCCTCCCCTGCTCATACCCTGTCTCTCTCTCTCTTTCTCAAAAATAAACAAACATAAAAAAAAAAAAAAAAGAATCATGGGCAAGGATACAGATTCATAGACAAGATCCCAGTGAAGGAGAACCAGGCACCTTAAGGGACATAAATTCAAAACCATCCTGAGCAATTCGTAGAAAATGATCCTACCATCAGGGGACAGTTCAGGCCCTTAAAGAGTTAAACCAATATACAAGGAAACTTGAGAGGACTAAGTCCCATGAAGGCAACCCCAATCCCAAATCCATCTATACAGCCTCTGAGTTCCTTTTTCTATCACAAACCTTGGCTCTTGAAGTATGTTCCCTCTGGGCAAGTACCCCTCTGTAGATCACACGTGAAAATTACTAAAGGGAAACCTCACTAAAATGGAGTCAGGGGACCAGAAGGGGGAGCTCTCACCCCTTATGGCTCAGTGTCAATTACAGCAAGAACTGCCAATTACAGACCCCAACAGAAGACTACTTAACAGGAAAGAATCATCAATTACAGGCCACAACAGGAAAAGATACACATTGCATCTCCTACAAGAAACTGACGACCCCAGCAACTCAGCCAATGGGAAACCATCATCACCATGAACTCTTGCTTTTCTCAAATGTGTATATTTTCAAAACAATCCCTCCCCCAACTTCCTCCTCCATAAAATAACATTATTCTCCTTTGTTGGACTAGCCTATGGTTTTTTGCCGTGGCTTGCCTGTCCTGCATTGCGATTTTCTGCTATTCTCGAATAAACCTGTTTTTTGCTGGTAAAAGAACTTTTACTTTTATCACGGTAAATGTCCTTAATTTCTGTTTTCATTTCTACTATTCTTTATTTATCTACTTGCTTGAAAACTATTTTGTCAGTTTTCTCCTCACCTCTGGCACTAAATTTGTAGTTCGTTTATTTTCAGTCATTGCTGTTTTCTAATTAATGCATTTTGGGCTACACATTTTTATCCAATTACTGCTTTGATCATAGCCATGAGTTTTGATGTGTGGCACTACTGTCGAATTCTAAGGAGCTCAAATCTAATTTCAGCTCAGATTTTTTTTATCCAAGGTTTTTAGAAGTTTATGTAAAAAAATTTTTTTTTAATGTTTATTTTTGAGAGAGAGAGACAGAGTATAAGTGGGGGAGGGGCAGAGAGAGAGAGGGAGACACAGAATCCAAAGCAGGTTCTAGGCTCTGAGCCACCAGCACAGAGCCCGATGCGGGGCTCGAGCTCACAAACTGTCAGATCACGACCTGAGCCGAAGTCAGACGCGTAACCGACTGAGCCACCCAGGTCCCCCTTAAAAATAAACTTCTGAGGGGCGCCTGGGTGGCTCAGTCGGTTACGCGTCTGACATTGGCTCAGGTCATGATCTCGTGGTGAGATCGAGCCCTGTGTTGGGCTCTGTGCTGACAGCTCAGGGCTTGGAGCCTGCTTGGGATTCTGTCTCCCTCTTTCTCTGCCCCTCCCCTGCTCACACTGTGTCCCACTCTGTCTCTCTCTCAAAAATAAACATTAAAAACATTTAACAAGTTTATTTTTAGTTTCTTGACTAGCCTCTCACTAGCGTCTATGTATTTTTTGCACTGATTAGAAAATGTAGCCTGACTTTACGACTTCTGAATATATTGAGATTTTGGGGTAATCTTCTTCGAAGTTTAAAAAGAGGTAGCTTTACTTACCTACAGTTTTGCATTTTTCAGAATACCATATAAACGAGATGATACAGTGTGTAGCCACCTCTAGAATTTTCCATTCGTTTTCCGGGATCATAATGTCAATGGATGCAAGAACCTATTAGTCTGGGCACTTGCGCCACAGCGGGAATGGGGCGGACCCAGCACAGGACACTCGTCCTCACGGCTAACAACTCCATCATTCCCGCGACGCTTTTGTTATCCTATGTTGCAGAAGTAACCGATTTGAGTTTTGCCTTTTCTCTGCCTTCGCACTGAAGAAGCTACTAATGAAGTCAAAACGGGGTGGGAGGAGAAGGCAGAGAACTATTTCCGGTATTTTATCGCTTTAGGAATTCCAAGTACACCAACCCTACTAGGTCATAGGTTTGGACCAGAAACAAGCGTGAGACCCCTTTTGCACTAACCACACCGGCACACTCACCAATTGTGCCTTCTTTCCTGTCATGCCCTATACCTGCCTTCCCCGATATTTTTTTCGAGCCTGTTCAAGCGACTGGAACAAAGCTCCCTTCCTCAGGAGCCACTTCTGGTCATTTAACTTCCACTGCTCGCTGAGCTCCCGCTGACAGTGGCGCTGAGATGCACGAAAAGAACAGTGGTGATACTCCAGGAATATTCTCTGTGCTGCAACCTTAAGAGAGACTCTCGTTTCCTTGTTCTCTGCAGTAACATTTCTGAGTACTTGGCAGAATTTGCTCCTGATTTTTACCCTTCTTTTGGTCTTCCTGCCTTTTAAGTTTCCGCAGTCTGGAAAAGCTTTTTTCTAACATTAATTTTGCCCTGGATGCAGGATGGGTTTTCACAGATACCACCTTTACTCGTATAGTCTACACCTCGATCCTGACACGCGGGGCAAGCACACCCAGGGCGCGCTCGATACGTGGCGCAGGGCTGAGTGTCAGCCTCCCGCAGGTTCTGCAAATGTGTGTTCTTCAGGTTGGGTGCTCACCGTAGGGTGGGGGCAGTGGAGGGAGCTAGGACCCAGGACCCTCTCAGACGGTGCCTAACTTCTGAAGAACTAGAAGGATTCAAGTGAACGGGCTGGGGAAAGGGAACTGGTAAAAGTCCTTACACGCGTTGGAGGGAGGTGCAACTCTGGTGTGATGGGCTCCGGGCTTCTGGGACCTGAAAGCGGCTATTTCTGAAGGTGTTTGGCTTTGAGTGGGGTTAAACCCCATGGGATGTCTCTTTCATTCAAGAATCTGTACCATGGGGGCGTCTGGGGGGCGTCTGGGGGGCGCCTGGGTGGCTCAGACTCTTGACTTCACCTCAGGTCATGATCTCACGATTTGTGAATTTCAAGCCCCGCCTCGGACTAACAGCGTGGAGCCTGCTTGGGACTCTCTGTCTCCCTCTCTCTCTGCTTCTCCCCTGCTCATGCTCTGTCTCTCCCTCAAGGTACATAAATAAACTTAAATAAACCCCAAAGAATCTACCCCATGAAGTTCGACAAACAGACCAACTGAAATCAGCAGGGTCCATTTTACTACTCAGCTCTCCCTGGGGTTAGCTTAGCTGCTTAGTCTGAAAACAGCAACAGGAGAACGTGGCTTTCTCTGAGTCACACGGTCCAAGCGGTAACACCGGATCACCTGATGCTAAGTAAGTCACAACCAGGCCCACTGCCCGTCGAAGGCTTCCACCCGTTATTACTAGCTACTGGGAAAGAAGCTGAACCCAGGTCAACAGTGATGTTTCTGTTTTCTTTAGCTGGATCCTGAGATAAACCAATTTCAAGTTTGAGGGAATGGCGGCACGTTGCCCTGTGGTACAGTCATCACCACAAAGAAGTCCAACTCATTCTAGCTCATGAAAGATGAACGAAGAGCTGGAAGCTACTTGCACTGACTTCGACATGGTCAAATGGACCAAAACTCCAACCAGAGCTGTGTCTTCTATTTTATATGACCCAGAGAGCTAACGGTTTTTAGTAGCTCATGGGTTTTGGTGGGAGATCTGAACTCTTCCTCTGTGTAAAACTATGAGCTTTCAAAAATTTCTGTCTTGGTTTTATTGTCTGAATGATTTGGGGGCTATTTTAAGACAAAACCGGCTCATTGTTCTAGAAGGGGAAGTCAACTGAAAGCGTACTAATAACAATAGACATTTCAGAATTACAATTACTTCCAGATGGATGCTTACACATGTCCTCACCTCTTAAAAAAAGTACTTAAGTATGTTACCATCTGTTTTGCAGTGACTTTGAATGGAAATCTTTACTCTTCTGTTTAAATAGCTGCGGCCAAGTTTAAGACTACAATAGTCATGTCTTTCGCTTCTTTTCTGTTGTTACTAAATGAACATATTGTGTAACTCAACTTTTATGATGGCTTTTGGGAAATATTAGAAGTAGTAAGAGTATGATCTGAAGGAAATTAATCAATTATGCATGTTTTAAGTTGTTCTTTCTTAATGCCAACCAACAGTTCAAGAACATCTTGCGAGTACTGATTGAAATCTTCATCCTGGGCTTTCCTTATCCCAGGAGACCATGGGAATTTCTCAAGGAGATTGTAGATGGGTGCATTCCCCATGATAACTTAGCCCAGAGGCACCTCTCAAAGTACTGAATGTGAACTGAAATGCTTGTGGGCCTGCTTTGGGGAATCTTCAAATCATTAAAGAATGTGTCAGTCAGTCATTAATGGTGCGCATGAGAACTTCTGCCGGCTTTTTAGTGTTTCTCAGCAAGGAAGAGGCCCTCTAACAAGAATTTATGAGCAATCACTGCAAATTGCAGGGAAAAAAAAAGGACAACATATTTGCAACATGGAAAAATTAATGCCTACATTCGAACTTACTTCAACGGACAAACCTACCCGTGGTCTCCCTCTTCCTGTCTCGATAGCAACGCTGTTGTCTCTCCAGTTGTCTACGAGAGCTTGAAGCCACCCTCCGCCGCTCCCAGTCACAACTCCTGGCAAAGCCAAATGAAGTCTGTCCCCAGGATGCCTTTCGCCTCCACCCCCCACTACTTCTCCGCGTGCCTTAGGTAACGTCTCCAGCCTTGGATTATGAAGGAAGTCTCTGCCCTCCATTCTGGCCTTGGCTCACTAGAAAAAGGGTGAAATTCTGGAAGGAGCTATGAGAGAGTCGTCATTGCCCTTCCTCCCTCTATGGTCTTTCTTTTTTACTCCTTCTGAGACACCATTTTAGGTGGTACTTGGTAGGGAAGGAGTTGACTTTGCGATGAGTGTGCTTTTGCTTGGGAGATACATTTTCATTTTGGATAGCTGGGAAGGTGAGGCTGGGGGAGCAGCGAAGCAGAGGTTATCGGGGGCACCTGGCTGGCTGTCAGAAGAGTGTGTGAACTCTTGATCTCAGGGTCGTGAGTTTGAGCTCCATGTCGGGCATAGAGATTACTTAAAAAAAAGAAAAGAATAGGTTTTCTTTTTTTCTCTTTTTTTAATGTTTATTTATTTTTGAGAGAGAGAGAGAGAGAACGCAGAGGAGGAGGAGCAGAGAGAGAGGGAAGCACAGGATCTGAAGAAGGCACCAGGCTCTGAGCCGTCAGCGCAGAGCCCGATGTGGGGCCCGAACCTATGAACCGCGAGATCATGACCTGAGCTGAAGTCGGACGCTGAACCGACTGAGCCACCCAGGCGCCCCAAGAACAGGTTTAAGGGAAGCAGCATGGACAGTGCTAGGTCATCAGGGTTAGAAACCTGACAAAGACCATGGGCAGAAACTGGGCAGGACTGTGGTCTGCTTCTCGTAGTTTCTTGTCTGTTATGTCGCAGGGACCTAACTGCTGTGGAAGGTGGCTGGCTGGAGAGCTGATGTAGTCAAGATACAGTTAATTTGAATTCTGGGGCTATGTTAGCTAGCATTCCAGATTAGTCAAATTTGACACACCTTTCTAAACTGGCATTTCTTTTCCTGTAACGATTGTTGGGTGTCTCATCTGTTCCCCATACCCAAACATTTTAAAAAGAAACCTACATCAAAACATCAATATAGTGTTTTTTTCCATGATGGTGGAATAGGAGTGCCTAGCATATAGGAGGCACTAGAAATAATAGATGCAAAATATATGGACATATCTATACGAACATACATACATGCACGCACACGCACACACATGCACAATATTGATAGCACAACGGCTCCATAAATTAACCTGCCCATTTTCATTTAGAGGAAATTAATTCCCAATGTATGAACAGATTCCACCTGATCCCTCTGTCAAAAATATAAAAATCAGGGGCTCTTCGGTGGCTCAGTCAGTTAAAGCAACCGACTGTGGCTCAGGTCATGATCTCATGGTTTGTGAGTTCAAGGCCCGCATTGGGCTCTCTGCTCTGAGAACAGAGCCCGCTTTGGATCCTCTGTCCCCCTGCCTCTCTGCCCCTTTCCCCCCCCCAAAAAATAAAAATAAAAACATTTAAAAACCATAAAAATCAGTCATTTCTGGGGGTGCCTGGGTGGATCACTTGGTTAAGCCTCCGACTCTTGTTTCGGCTCAGGTCATGATCTCACAGCTTGTGAGTTCAAGCCTCGAGTCGGGCTCTGTGCTGACAGCGTGGAGTCTGCTCGGGATTCTCTTTCTCCCTCTCTCTCTCTGCCCCTTCCGCTACTTGCTCTCTCGCTCTCACTCAAAATAAATAAACTTTGAAAAACCAGTCATTTTTGTTTTGACATTTAAAAGTTTAGCTTTTTCTTCATTTTCACAGCAAGGTCCCTAAAGTAATAGTCAGTGTAATGATACCATTGCAGACACAGCCCGGAACAGCTGAAATAAGGAAGAAATACCAAGTGATGGCGGTCACATTGCCGACGGGAGTGCAAACCGGTCCGACCACTCTGGAACACTCCCAGAATCCACAAAAGCTGACCGCATGCGCACCCTCCGTCCCAGCCGCTGCAGCGCTTAGTACACATTCCCCGGAAAGGGTGCGCCAAAAGCATGCGTTCCTAGGCTACTCTTGGATGCACTGTACACAGTAGCCTCAAACTACTCAAATGTCCGTCAATGGCGGGATGGCTAGATTGCGGTCTGTGCATCCAATGGAGTATTATTCAGCAATGAGCATGATCGATCTACAATCACGTCGACACACACAAGAATCTCACCAACAGGGGCCCCTGGGTGGCTCGGTCGGTTGAGCGTCCGACTTCGGCTCAGGTCATGATCTCACGGTCCGTGAGTTCGAGCCCCGAGTCGGGCTCTGTGCCGACGGCTCGGAGCCTGGAGCCTGCTTCGGATTCTGTGTCTCCCTCTCTCTCTCCCCCTCCCCTGCTCGTGCTCTGTCTCTGTCTCAAAAATAAATAAAAACATTAAAAAAAAAAAATCTCACCAACAACGTGGAGTTAAGAGGAGCCAGACGGAAAAAGATGGTGCCCTGCGTGGTGCTATTGCAAGAAAATACGAACCCTGGCGAAATCGTCCTGTGCGGTCAGGGGTCAGAGCAGGGCTTCGCCTTGGTGAGGACGTTTCTGGGAACTTGCGGTGCGCGGTCGCCACAATCTGGATGCCGGTTACAGGGGTGTGGGCAGGGGGTACATGCGTCAAACCATAGGCGTGCTTTTCTCTCTGTCTGGCATGGTTTTAAAGAAAGCGAGCACGAAACAGGAAAGCCGAGAAGACACGGGAATGGAAGGAGGGTGGAACAGAGGTTTATAATTATCCCGGGTGTCTGCCACCTGCCAGGGCGTCCTGACTTCCCGCGCCCAGGAGGCTCCAAGCAGGGGAGCGCTCGCGGGGAAATCTTCCCAGCGCTAAGAGCGTGCACATGGGCCTGCAGGTGCTGGCTCGCCTCCGCTCGCCTCCGCACCTGTTCCTCTGCGATCTACTCTCGCTGCCAGGGGTCTGCCCCATGCTTTCAATGTTTTTGACCCTGATGTCGAAGAACCAGAGAGCATCATGGAGGAGGCGTGTTTTAAAGCGTGTAAGAGTGCCTGAGATGCTGTCCGTTTCACACGGCAGCCCTACAAAACTCTTGGCAGAAATCTGGAGTCCGATGAGCGCGATCGCGGCCTCGCACGCGATTTTTGTGTGTGCCGCAGCATCCTGGGGCATTGTCAACAAGACATTGTGAGAAATGGTTGACATCCTTCCTGGCTGCTTCGTTTCACGGTTTCTCAAAGGTGGAAAATATGTCGAGTCTTTGTTTGACGACTTATCCGGGGGATCAGGCAAAGAAAGGGTCAAAAGGTTAAAAATATGACCACGTTGTTTGTTTTCAAAGGGTTTTCCTGCTGAGCTGGTCACACTTTTATTGAGCTCCCCAGTGAAGTGGTCCGGGGGTGGGGGTGGGGGGCCGCAGGGTGAGCCTGACCGTCTCTGCCAGGGGCGCATGTTCTAGTCAAAGAAGCAGACAAAAACCATGACAGCGAACAGGTAAGAAAACTTCGGGCACGAGATGTGCTAAAGGATGCTAAAAGGGTTGACACCCCGTAACATGATGAGGGTAGTGGCCAGGGAAGGTCTCTGAGAGGGGGACCTGAGATGAGACCAACGATTTGGAGGTAGGCACACAGAAATGTTGGGGGTGCTTCTAAGAAGGAATTACAAATACGAATGACACTGGCACGTTCCTGGAACACGCAGGAAGGGTGGTGAATGATGAAAGGTGGAAGGCGTTGAGCACACGTGAGTCAGGGGGATGAGAAGGAGCTCAGAGACCAGGGACCTCGGATTTCTCCAAGAGGACTGATGGAGAAGTGCCAGAGTGAGCCAATGGGCCATGGGCGTGGGTTTCGGGACGGGGTTTCAGAGGCGGAGCAGTGGGGGACGGCTGACTCCAGGGATGGTCACATAAGTGAGGGCTGAGGTGTGGGAGAGGAAGAGACTTCTGGAACCGAGAAATTAAGGAGCTGAGAGGCCAGAGGGTGGCACGGGTCATTTACAGGCAAGTTGAAGAGATCAGGAGTGATGACAGGGCCAGTGTTGGAGAGGAAATGGCACCCAGATGCTGGAGTCTTCTACTCCAGAGCAGGGACCAGAGGCTACACAGATGGCTGAAAGGGGCAGAAGCAGGCTCCAAGGATACGCTTTCAAAAGAAGTATATGTTTTTTAAAATTGTGGTAAATTTACATAAAATTTATCATTTTCACCATTTTTAAGTGTAGAGTTCAGTGGCACTAAGTACATTCACACTGTTGTCCAACCATCCGTCTCCAGAACTTTCTCCTCTCCAGCTGAAACTCTGAATTCGCTGAACACTGACTCCCCGTCCCCACCCACCCCCGGCCCCTGGCAACCACCACGCCACTCTCTGTCTTGAAAGTTCCTCCAATAAGTGGGATCATCCAGGATCTGTGCTTTGGTGTCTGGCTTGTTTCAGTCAGCCTCGGGTCTTCGAGGTTCAGCCATGTTGAAGCACGTGCCGGAACTTAAGAGGTAGGGTTTTGAGGGAAGAATGTTTTGGAAGTGGCCACAGACCCCTGTCTTGCTTCTAAGGATGGAAGTAATGGGTACAATTTCAGGGGCGCCTGGGTGGCTCAGTCGGTTAAACACCCGAGTGGGGCTCAGGTCATGATCTCGTGGTGCGTAGGTTCCAGCCCTGCCTCGGGCTCTGTGCTGATGGCTCAGAGCCTGCAGCCTGCTTCGGATTCTGTGTCTCCCTCTCGCTGCCCCTCCCCCACTGCGCATTGCAGAAAAAATGGCTGCAATTACCAGGGCCAGGGCGGGAGACGTGCTGTCCGAGGAAGGAGCCAGATTTTAGGGGGAGAAGGGAGACAAGGGCCGTTGAGACACTTGTGAAAAGCTGGGACGTTCTGCCGATGGCACAGTGAGCTCCAGAGAGCACAGCAGCTCCGCTGAAGCCAGACCACAAGGTGACCACCTCGGTGGGGACCGGGATCAGACACCCGGTGAGCATTCCAGGTTTATTTGGGGAAGGTCCGCAAATCTTGGGCTGGTACTTAAAGAATAGTTGTTGGGGGCACCTGGGTGGCCCAGCTGGTTGAGCATCCAACTTTGTTTTTGTTTTTATTTTATTTTTGAGAGAGAGAGAGAGAGAGAGAGACAGAGTGTGAGTGGGGGAGGGGCAGAGAGAGAGGGAGACACAGACTCCGAAGCAGGCTCCAGGCTCCGAGCTGTCAGCACAGAGCCCCACGAGGGGCTCGAACTCACGGACCGTGAGATCGTGACCTGCGCCGAAGTTGGGCGCTTAACCGACGGAGCCACCCAGGTGCCCCCCTAAAATGCTGTTACTTTAATTGACTTTAAAGGCAGTCTGTGGGACTGCAGGCGTCCAAAAGAGCAAAAGCACCGGCTGTGAGTTCGATCCTGGCGCTAAGGTCGTGAGCTGACCCGAGTCATTTGCCCGCTGGCCAGTCCCACCTGCTGTTTGACAGAGCTAACTTGCCCCGGGCCTGGTATTTAATCCGAGCTGTTAATCTGGTTAGGTGTGACAAAGCAATTCCCTGGCTTGGAGCCCAGACACATCAGAAAAGGAAAGAAAAATACCCAGGGGAGAAAAATAGGAGGGAGAACCCTGGTGGGGAACAGCAGCTGCCGTGTGCGGGGGCAGGGGAACCGGGTACTCGCGAAGAACGCGGGCTCCAAGTGGCCAGGGGGAGAGGGATACAGGGCATCACACAGCACTGGGTGGGGTCGGCGTGGGGACTGGCAGCCCGGTTCCGGAAGGAAATGCTACGTCCATAGCCCAGAGCTGTGTGCGGTTGCTAATATTTAGAGGTCCTTTTTTAATGTTTATTTTCTATCTTTGGCGGGGGGTGGGGGGGAAGGGCAGAGAGAGACAGGGGAACAGAGGATCCGAAGCAGGCTCTTCTGACAGCAGCGAGCCTCATGGGGGGGGGGGGGGGCTTGAACTCACGAACTGTGAGATCATGACCTGAGCCAAAGTCAGACGCTTCACACACTGGGAATTTGTTAAAGTCTGTATTTGAGGAAAAAAAAAAGAGAAGAAGGTGCCATGAAAATACTTCCCCAAACATCATGTTACAGTGGGAAATTCAAAAGAACGTGCCAGTCACATTCTGTGGCAGCATTTCAGGGCTCCCTTTGACACGGAGGGGGGTTGCTACAAAGATCAGGAATGCAAGCTGTTTCCTTGGTTGAAAGCACAAGTGCTCTTGACTATTACGTTCCCGGTCTTTCCTACATGCAACAGTGGAGGCGTGGTTCCCAGAGCGCACGTGGAGGAACAGAAACGCATAAAGCTTCACGGGTTACATTTCGGATTTTATTTAACAGAGAAGACAGTGCGGAAGTGCGATGCGTGCCACGTCGGCCCTCGCTGTTCCGTCTTCTGCCTACCACCCCCCTCTCTCTGGTTTTGAAGGCTGACTACATCTAGAGCCCAGAGGGTATCGTGTACTGTACTGTACGTGCCTCCACGTAACCCTAAGAATGTGAATCGAAATTCGACGTGGATTTAAGTCCTCCACGCACTCACTCACGAAAGCGTCCGAAGCATGGGCTGTTAAGAACGAAGCCAGTTTCTTCTGTGGTCCTGAGGGGATACAAGGAACATACCCTCCCAACCAGAAAAAGGACAAAGCCCCTCTCTGCTCCCCTAATTGCCACCCCTGCCCCATTCCTCGCCACACTCGGATTCCCTTCAATACTAGGACAAGGGTCTGGGAACATCTGGTCTCCTCAGAAACGTTTCTGGAGGTGCCACAGTTTCCTCAACTCGGAAGCCTTGTCCTGATTAACCACGCGGAGGGGGAAGCGCAACCTTCCTAGTCGGAGCCAGCCAGGGAAGCTGAAGCTGGGAGAAGGCCGTGCAGGGGCGAGGGTGAGGGGGCCAGGGGGCTGCCGATCAAGGAGGCATTCCCTCCAGGGGGACAGGGCGTCAGAGGGCGGGCCTGGAGCTCATACTGTCAAGGTCTTCTGACGGCCAGAAGGCTCCTGTTATACCTGCCAAATGTATACAGACACACCTTGTGCCTGTTAGCCGCTCTGTCAACGGTGAGCCGACCTACCAAGCATCCAAAAGGCCCTGAGGAGGGGCGCCTGGGTGGCTCGGTCGGTCAGGGTCAGGGTCAGGCTTTGGCTCATGTCACGATCTCACGGTCTGTGGGTTCGAGCCCCGCGTCGGGCCGTCTGCTGTCAGCACAGAGCCTGCTTCAGATCCTCTGTCCTCCTTCTCTCTGTGCCCCTCCCCCACTCATTCTCTCCTTCTCTCCCTCTCAAAACAAATAAACTTAAAAAAACCCACAAAGGCCCCTAGGAAATAACATTCTTAGCATAACTAACAGGGGCTGGTCATCCAGACTCGGTGCCCTTCTGATGCGAGGAAGTAGAAGTTCAAGCACCATCCATGAAGTGGTCTAGTTAAGTCACTGCACCCACCTAAGTCGATTCCAGCCTTTGGATCTAACATCTAGTTTGCAGAAATTTAGGGAGCAGAGGAACAAGTTAAGCATCATGAGGAAGAAGCAAATACATTCGTGATGTAGGACAATCCATGGGGCAACGGGTCCAGTTTTTTCCAAAGTTAGTACGTGAAAAAGATGAAGGGTGGAGAAGGCAGTCGGGCAGAGACGAAGGAGAAACAACGTGATATGGTCAGTGTTAGGGACTAAATTGTGTCCCCCAATTAAAAAAATTTTTTTATTGTTTATTATTTTTGAGTGAGAGAGAGAGAGAGAGACAGAGAGCAAGCAGGGAAGGGGCAGAGAGGAAGACACAGAATCGGCAGCAGGCTGCAGGCTCTGAGCGCTCAGGACAGAGCCAGACGCGGGGCTCAAAGTCACAGACCGCAAGACCATGACCTGAGCTGTCGTCGGCCGCCTAATTGACCGAGCCACCCAGGCACCCCATGTGTCCCCCAATTAAAAAAAATTTAATGTTTATTTTTGGCAGAGAGAGAGAGAGGGAGAGAGAGAGAAAGAGAGAGACAGACAGAACAAGGGGCAGCGGAGAGGGGGAGACACAGAATCCAAAACAG
Organism: Lynx canadensis; assembly: GCF_007474595.2. Lineage (NCBI taxonomy): Eukaryota > Metazoa > Chordata > Mammalia > Carnivora > Felidae > Lynx > Lynx canadensis. The sequence continues at coordinate 76,859,454 of NC_044320.2, forward strand.
GCTCCAGGCTCTGAGCTCTAGGCACAGAGCCTGACGCGGGGCTTTGAACACACGAACCATGAGATCATGACCTGAGCTGAAGTCGGGCGCTCAACTGACTGAGCCACCCAGGGCGCCCCAGTCTCCCCAGTTTTTATGTTGAAGTCCTAATCCCCACTACTTCAGAATGCAACTGCATTTGGACACAGGGTGTTTAAAAGAGGTAAGTTAAAATAAGACCATCAGAGTGGGGTCACGATACAATCTGACCGGCGTCCTTATAAGAAGCAGAAATTTGCACAAAGACAAGGAGGATGAGCACGCACAGAAGGAATAACACGGGAGGGCACCGAAGAGAGCTGCGAGCCGCACCAGGGACAGGGGCCTCAGGAGAAACGAAACCTGCCCACACCTTGAACTTGAACTTCTGGCCTCCAAATTGTGAGAAAAGAAACTTCTGTTGCAGTGGTATTTTGTTACGGCAGCCCTAGCAAATGTTAAATGATGCAGATGTTAAATGTTAAGTAGATGTTAAAGGATGTTACAACAGTGTTAATTTTGGTGGGTTCGGTATTATACCGAAAAGGTATATATACAGAAAAGTTATTCTCAAATGTGCTTAGTAAAGGTTATTAGGTTTCTTAAAGTGACATTCATTTTTATTTTAAGTGTCTTCAATGAATAACATTTGTAATGAAGCTTCCGATCATGCCCCCCCGCCGGCCCCCCCAAAAACGATTCGCTGGAACTATGGAAATGCTAAACGCTAAGGACAGGGCATCCTTTTTTTAAATCACAAGTGAGAGTAAGACCTCACCCAGGGCCGTGGAAGCCTCCACCACTCGGGTCCAGTCAGCTGGGGCTCTCCTAATGCATGGTTTATGATGGCCACAAATCTTACGGACATCAGATTTGCTAGCTGAAGAACGAATTTTCCGCCAGTCACAGCAGATGGATTGTGAAATGTGCGGATGGACGTGAAAATTAAGGATAACCAAAGTGTACAAAAACCTGTGCTCATAAGTAGCTAACCACTCTTCTCTACTCCTTCCAGGACTATCTGGGCAATTTTTTCCTCTTCTTTTTCACAAATTCTACTTTCCTACATAGAAAATTCTCCACGATCCTTTAGTGGATAGTAGCCCTGGGTCCTCAAACTTTGACTTACATCCGTGATCAGTTAGACTTTTTCATCCTGTGACAATGATAGCAAGCTCCCATCCTATTTAAAGCTTTTAGGTTGTAGGCAATTTGAGTCTCTCAAAGCTGCTACCATTGAAGTTATACACACAGGCTTTTGTTTCCCTCTGGCCCTTCTTCATTAGTACTTTTGAGGCTTGTTCAATGTCCGTAAGTTTTCCTCCTAATGTGAAAATGCAAAACGTAGAAATGGTGGATACCATTAAGGAACCTTAATTAAGTTAGATCCTCTGACTTCATTTCCTATAGGAGATTGTCTTTAACTAAAGTTTTGGTCTGTCTTTCTAACTTTTTTTTTTTTTTTTTTTTTTTTAATTTTTTTTTTTTCAACGTTTATTTATTTTTTGGGACAGAGAGAGACAGAGCATGAACGGGGGAGGGGCAGAGAGAGAGGGAGACACAGAATCGGAAACATGCTCCAGGCTCTGAGCCATCAGCCCAGAGCCCGATGAGGGGCTCGAACTCACGGACCGCGAGATCGTGACCTGGCTGAAGTCGGACGCTTAACCGACTGCGCCACCCAGGCGCCCTCTAACGTTTTTTTCTTAAGAGTGCACAATTTTGGGGGCGCCTGGGTGGCTCAGTCGGTTGAGCGTCTGACTTCGGCTCAGGTCATGATCTCGCAGTTCGTGAGTTCAAGCCCCACGTCGGGCCCTGTGCTGACAGCTCAGAGCCTGGAGCCTCCTTTGGATTCTGTGTCTCCTTCTCTCTCTGCCCCCACCCCTCCACTCTCTGTTTCTCTCGCTCTCAAAAATAAACATTAAAAAAGAATTTTTTTTTTAAATTTTTTTTTTCAACGTTTTTTATTTTATTTTTGGGACAGAGAGAGACAGAGCATGAACGGGGGAGGGGCAAAGAGAGAGGGAGACACAGAATTGTAAACAGGCTCCAGGCTCCGAGCCATCAGCCCAGAGCCTGACGCGGGGCTCGAACTCACGGACCGCGAGATCGTGACCTGGCTGAAGTCGGACGCTTAACCGACTGCGCCACCCAGGCGCCCCTAAAAAAAAATTTTAAAAAGGGTGCACACTTCTTCTAAGAAATAACATTGCTAGAGGTTGAACGTCACATATAAACTTTCATATAAACTATTTCCTACAAAGACGCAGTCATACTTCATTCACACTTACATTTAGGTTGTAGATGAGAGGTAGGCAAACATTTTCCAGAAAGGACTGGAGGGTGAATATTGTAGCCTTTGCCCGCCATTTCGTCTCTAAAGCAACCGCTCAGCTCTGCTTCTATTAGCACAAAAGCAGTCACGGACATCACATAACTGAACGAGTACGGCCGAGTTCCAATAAAACTTCACGGACGTTAAAATTCAAATTTCAGAATATTTTCACGTGTCACGACACATTATTCTTCTTCCGATTTTTTTCCTCCAGCAGTTAAAAAGTGTGAACATTGAACCTCTGGGCCAGTGAACACATCTAGCTGCTGGGAGGGTGGTGTCCCCACAGAGGGTATGGAGGCCCCATGCCCCTCCCCCATGCCTTGCCCTCCACATCTCTTGCACTTGGCTGTTGCTGACTTACTGACCTCCGCTGAGCAAGAAGGAATGCTACTAGCAGACTGCCTTGGATTTGAACTGTAACTCTTCCTGAGTCCCCAGCCTGCCAGCCTAGCCCTGCAAGAGTCTGGATGTGCCAAGTTTCCATCATCGTGTGAGCCATTTCCCCAAAGTAAGTCCCTCTCCCTCTCTCTCTCTCTCCATATATATATATATATATATATATATATATATATATATATATGGATATATATGGAATATATATACAGAAAATAAAAATATCACATTTTTATTTATTTTTTAAATGTTTATTTTTGAGAGAGAGCGACAGAGCAGGGGAGGGGCAGACAGAGATGGGGGGAGGGGCAGAGAGAGAAAGAGAGAGAATCCCAAGCAGGCTCCACACTGTCAGTGCAGAGCCTGACGCGGGGCTCAAACCCACGAACCAGGAGATCATGACCTGAACTGACATCAAGAGTCAGACACTCAACTAACAGCCACCCAGGTGCCCCAGGATGAATAAATGATTTTTTTAAACGTAAAAACCATATTTAGGGGCGCCTGGGTGGCTCAGTCGGTTGGGCGTCTGACTTCGGCTCAGGTCATGATCTCGCGGTCCGTGAGTTCAAGCCCCGCGTCGGGCTCTGTGCTGATAGCTCAGAGCCTGGAGCCCGTTTCAGATTCTGTGTCTCCCTCTCTCTGACGCTCCCCTGTTCATGCTCTGTCTCTCCCTGTCTCAAAAATAAATAAATGTTAAAAAAAAATTAAACAAACAAACAAACAAACCGTATTTAGTGTGCAGGCCATACAAAAACAGGCAGCAGTCTAGATCTGGCCCGTGTGCCTTAGTTTGCTGACCTGTGTGGTAAATATATAGAAACTCTTCGTAGATTGTTTACAGTTTTAGAAAAGTCCAGACCGATTCTAGGGCAGTGACATCCCATTGATTATGCCAAAGAATTTCCCACCATAGCCTTATGAGAATTTAGTATGCTGTAGCAAAGCAAGCTACGTATCATGAAGAGCCTACCAAATTTACATTTCTGCCTCTGGCCCAGGCCAATCCCTTCATTTCAAAACACATTAATCCAACCGCCTACTTGCCGCCACAGTTGGACCTCTGTAGACATCTCAAGCTTTAGGATCTAAAATGGACTCTTGTGTCTCCTCTCCTGCCCCCTCTGTTTCCTCTCCCACCTTCTCCAAGTCCATACATGGTGCCCCTATTCACCCATATCCGAGGAACCACCTTGATTCCTCTCTCTGCTGCTTACTCATTGGCCAGGTTGCCAGATCTCCAGAGTAGACATCGGGTCTACCCACCTTTCTCCAATTCCACTGCCCACCCGGCCCAGGTGGGCATCATATTTTGTGTGGGACACTACAATGACCCCCCAATCCACCCCCTTCTACTTTACCCCCCCCACCCCCCCAGATTTTCCATTACAGTGGTAAGAGCTGAGTAAGTGCAGTAGAGACCATATGGCCCACAATGTCTAAAATATCTACTGATTACAACAGAATCCACAATTTTGTGAGCCCCCTCCTGTGGTCTTCAGTGGCAATCTATGACCCTAGAAGAAAATCTAAACTCCTTATCAGAGCCTACTTTTTCCACTTATGGCTTCCAACGAATCCAGAGTTTCCCCGTTGTCTACATGAGCAAATGGAGTAGTCATCACACCTTACATGTAATTTGTGAATTGATTCCATGGAGATTTCCAGATCCCATTTTATCAAGGGGGAAAGTCAGACTCAGAGAGCTTCTGTGATGTGCCCAACTTCCCAAGTCAGCCCCCAAAGAGACTGAGGTGTAGATCATGAAGAGACTGGGGTGTAGATCATGAAGAGACTGGGGTGTAGATCATGAAGAGACTGGGGTGTAGATCATGAAGAGACTGGGGTCTAGATCATAGAGAGACTGGGGTCTAAATCATTCGGCTGGAGGCTCAGATCCATCCACCCCACAGTGCCTTGGTCTTCACACCACACCTGGGCCTGGGCCACAGCTAGACGGATTCGGGTTATTTTTGGAGTAAATGCCTCTGGAGTCCTTTTTCTCAGCAGGGCTGCTTCAGATTGGAATGGAAACTCCAGTGTACTCCCTTGGGCCCGTACTCCCTCAGTGTCCCCAGGACAGTCTCCGGGGTCTGAGCTGACGGAACGTTTTTGTCTGCTGTTCCTGGGGTGTGTGGGGGAGAATCTGTGTTCCTCAAGGTTCTGGTTTTCTACAGTGTGTGCCAAAATAGCTACTGAATGTTAGGTTCCCATCCCCCCTTGGCAGGAAGTGTTAAATAGCTAGATATATTGAACAAACATCTAAAACCGAGAAAATTGCAAAGAACCAAAATATTTAATAGTTATGCATTTTGGCCTATCTGTAGAGCACCATAGCTAATTTGATAATCTTTTTGTGAGACAAATAGGCAGTTAGATACAGAGATCCAGAAATGAAACCCCCATCCTAAGGGACGCATAAAAAGACTCAGAGAAGACCAGTTTCCATTATGGAAGTATAATCTATTTGCATCTCCTGATTCTCAGAATAGAGTTATTTTATTTTTTTAAAAATTTTTAAATGTTTATTATTTTTAAAATTTTTTAATTCTTTATTTTTGAGAGAGCGAGAGAGAGCACGTGCCGGGGAGGAATAGAGAGAGAGGGAGACACAGAATTCGAAGCAGGCTCCAGGCTCCGAGCTGTCAGCACAGAGCCCGATGAAGGGCTCAAACTCACCAACCATGAGATCATGACCTGAGCCGGAGTCGGACGCTTAACCAACTGAGCTACCCAGGCACTGCATCATAATATATACACACACACACACACACACACACACAAACACAAATATATGTATATAATATATACATGTATAATATGTGTATATAATATATACATACATATTTTTTTCACGGGTGGAACTTTTTTTTCTTAATTAATTAATTAATTAATTTTTTTTTTAAATTTTTTTTTCAACGTTTATTTATTTTTGGGACAGAGAGAGACAGAGCATGAACGGGGGAGGGGCAGAGAGAGAGGGAGACACAGAATCGGAAACAGGCTCCAGGCTCCGAGCCATCAGCCCACAGCCTGACGCGGGGCTCGAACTCACGGACCGCGAGATCGTGACCTGGCTGAAGTCGGACGCTTAACCGACTGTGCCACCCAGGCGCCCCTTGATTTATTTTTTAAGAGACATCCGAATTAGCATATAGTGCCACAATGATTTCAGGAGTAGATTTCTTAATGCCCCTTACCCATTTAGCCCATCCCCCCTCCCACAACCCCTCCAGCAACACTCTGTTTGTTTTCTGTATTTAAGAGTCTCTTATGTTTTGTTCCTTTCCCTGTTTTTATATTATTTTAGCTTTCCTTCCCTTATGTTCATCTGTTTTGTCTCTGAAAGTCCTCCTATGAGTGAAGTCATATGATATTTGTCTTCCTCTGACTAATTTCGCTTAACATAATACCCTCCAGTTCCAACCACGTAGTTGCAAATGGCAAGATTTCATTCTTTTTGATTGTCGAGTAATACTCCATTGTATATATATACCACATCTTCTTTATCCACAGAATACATGTATTTTAAACAAATATATGCTCTATGTAAATTAGTATTTATAGTTTTAATACCTTCATGATTTGGAACATGTCACTGAAAGATACAGAAAAGAAATAAAGTCTTTTGTTTCGTTTATGACGTTTGTTTAACGTGCCCAGGTGAGTTCTTCACTTTATTAGATTTTGCAGAATTTTACCTTTTTGCCTCTTTGTACCCTTTCATCCACCCTCCTTTAACCTGAATTTATTCACCAAGTTCTGGTCAGGATATTCAGATGTTTTTATTGCTCAGTCCTTCATTTCCCCAAAGAATAATAGCACAGTCTAACAAGTCACCTAAAGGGCCAGAAGTGACTTACCTTCTTTTTAAATAATTTTTTTAAATGTTTATTTATTTTTGAGAGAGAGAGAGAGCAAGAGAGCGTGCACGGACACACACACATTAGTGGGGAAGGGGCAGAGAGAGAGGGAGACAGAGAATCCAAAGCAGGCTCCACGCGCAAAGCGCTATGTGGGGCTTGAACCCACGAACTGGGAGATCATGACCTGATCCAAAGTTGGCCGCTCAACCAACTGAGCCACCCAGGGGCCCCATGACTCAACTTGGTTAGCAAAGCCTTTGCTCTGGTAGGAATTAGATAAATTGCAGTTTGCTGCATGACCAGATCCTATACTTCTTGTGCCTTGACTGACACCTGCCCTCACACTGGAAGGAGAGCAGTCTCCTCGGAACGTGGAAGCCAGACCACTCTCACTGCGCTAAGGAAGTTAAAGATAGACAGGCCTGCGGCCTCAGGGACACAGACCCGAGGTGCCATCCTGCTTGCTCTGGTCAGGGGAGCCCTGTGTATCCCAGAAGCACCCATCTGCCTCCAGGAATACTATTTTCATCTCCTATTTAAAGATTAAGAAAGAATTCTGTCCACGTTTATTTAGTTTTTTTGAGAGAGAGAGAACGCATGTGTGTGCGAGTGGGGGAGGGACAGAGAGACAGGGAGACACATGATCTGAAGCAGGCTCCACCCAGGCTCTGAGCTGTCAGCACAGAGCCTGACCTGGGGCTTGAACCCACGGACCGTGAGATCATGACCTGAGCTGAAGTCGGACGCCCAACCGACTGAGCCACCCAGGCGCCCCTCATCTTCTATTTAGGGCAGAATCTAATTGTTTTCATATACTAGTACAGTCTTTTTTAAAAGAAACAGATGCATAAGTCAAAATAAAAGTGCAGCTCGGTAACAGAAAATTTAATATGAAGATTAATTGTATTTAAATCATTCATGAGGATAATGTTAAAATTACTCCTAGCCCCCACACAGACTCTCCTCTGCAAAAATAAACCAGCTGTCCTTTCCAGAGAATACTGGCAGACTTCTTAAAGTATTCTTAATATTGTTTTCTTATTGGCAACATCTTGTAATAAACCCTACTGGATATGACACCAAGTAGTCAGATGTGGGTTTTATGGAGAGATTTTACTTTGGATTATAATTCTCTGTTACTAAATTTTGTTTGTTTACTTTGTGGTCTACAAAAGATAAAAGTTTTGGCAAAATATGAATTCATACGCTTATTTAGTTATATTTTCACAGATATTAAGACATAAGCATAGGCCTTTTATGTTAAAAAACCTTTCAGAACCTTGTTTAAATGGTAGAAATCTTAGAATCTGTACCAGATATAAACATTATCAAAATATGAGTGTTTAAAATCAAATTATTCAGGAGTACCTGGGTGACTCAGTCGGTTGGTGGCTCAGCTGACTTCGGCTCAGGTCATGATCTCATGGTTCATGAGTTCGAGCCCCACATTGGGCTCTCTGCTGTCAGCACAGAGCCCACTTCAGATCCTCTGTCTCCCTCTCTCTCTGCCCTTCCCTCCCACTTTCACTCCCTCTCTCTCTCTCTCAAAAATAAACATTTAGAAAAATAAATAAAATCAAATTATCCATGTTCAGGGGCCTAAAATAATGATGGGCAAATATTATAGGAATACTGGTAACAGGTTCCATTTACTGGATACTCTCTTAAATGCTCCATTTCTTGCTCTACATTTCTTACCAGAAAGTAAGTGTAATTATCCATGCTATATATATTCAGAATTAGAGGTTCAGAAAACTAAGTGAGTAAAGTCAAGATTCAAACTCAGCTTTCTTTCATCCCAATGCTCATGCGTTTTATATCACATGACTGCAATATGAGACATGAAGAGTTGCAAGGATTCTAACATATTTCTTTCCTTCTAACATTTTTAAGCTCATGAAGCATATAGGACACTTTATAGTTGTGAATGGCAAGATTTTTAAAGTTCACTTTCTGAATTACATTGGAAACAAATGTAATAGAAAGATACAAATGTGATCCAAAAGTAAAAAGAAGAAAAAGAAAGAAAAGAAAAGAAAAAAAGAAAAAAGGAAAAGAAACTTAATCGGGGAAAAACATTTTCAAGAAAAAAGGCAACAGGTCAGGGCAGACCGCTGTTCCTCTGCACCAACGAAAAAAGTCAGGTAAGTAACTAGAATCACATTTTTCTAAAGACTCAAGCAAAAAGATTGAATGAGCTAAGGTTTCTGAGAGAGCTCTTGGAAAAGTGAGCAGTCTGTCACCAGGTGTTTTTCCCTCGCTGAGGGCACTTGCCCCCTGGAGGCGTGGGATGAGACTATAATGGGACACCGTAAGGTCAAGTGGAAGACCCAGTGTCCGTCTGTAACAAGGTCTCCTCAAACACACGGCTGGCCTTCTCAAGACATCTACCCAATGTGCAAGTCAGCCGGGGAAGGTGGGGGCAGAAAGCCAGCTCAAAACCTCTGGAGGGGGCAATGGATGTCTCAGTCTTTCAAGACCCAGGACATAGAAACCCACTAGGCTCTGACTCTGGAGCCCAGAAGGAAATACCCGAGGAATGGGGAAAAGCCAGAGGTTACCTACGTCTTATTGAAATTGCATCTGTCCCCAACTTATCTCAATACCTGTTAGTAGTCAAGTGGTGAAGTCCCTCATCCTCCCAGAGGAAATCCCTCCAAGGGAGATTGCTGGCTGGTGGATGCTATGACTCAACCTACACAGTCTCTTCATATGCAATGTGCACCTACAATTAAAACTGGGGGGAATGTGAAGAGACAGAAAAATGTGACAGAAGAAGCAAATAACAGATACAGGCTCACAAACGCTATCAATATTGGATTGAGTAGCCAAGAATCAGATGGACAGAACTGATGGGGGATTTCATTGGAGAATTTAAGTGTATTGAAAAGAATCAATTGGACATACTGCTTTGAGAACAAAACACTTTTTGAAATTAACAACTCCCAAATGGTTTGACAAAAGACTGGGCACAGCAGAAGACAGGCTCAGTAAACTAAAACAAGGTCAAAAGAAAATATTCAAATTGAAGGAGAGAAAGACAGACCAAAGAAAAAAAAAGAAAAGAAAGAAGGAAGGAAAATGGATGCAACAGAGCATCAAATAAGAAACACAAGGGAAGAAAGGGAAAATCTAACATGTATGGTTTGAGTCCCAGAAGCAGGAGAGAAGGAAAGAGGTAAGAAGCAAAATCTGAAAGATGTTGAGTGGAAATTTTCCAAAATTCATGAAAGATATCAATCTACAGATATAAGAAAATGAGGGAGTTGAATGCAGGATAAATATAAAACCACACCACCTTTATTCTAACTGTGGCAAGCCAAAACCAAAGAGAATAACTGTAAGTCAGACAGAGGAAAAAGTCATGTTACCTTCGGAGAAGCAGGACCTTACAACAAAAACTACAGAAGACAACAGATAATGGTGGGAGATCGTAAAGGCAAGGCACAGCCTGGGATGTGACATACACGTAGACACACGGACATTTTTGACTTATATCCAGAATATATACAGATCTCTCTCTTTTTTTTTAAAGTAGTTTTCATGCCCAGGGTGGAGCCCAACACAGGGCTTGAACTCACGACCCTGAGATCAAGACCCTGAGACCAAGACCTGAGCTGAGATCAAGAGTCAGATGCTTAACCGACTAAGCCACCCAGGTGCCCCAGAATGTATAAAGAACTCTTATGGATCAAAAAGAAGACAGACAACACAATGGAAGAACGGGTCAAAGGCTTGTAGAGGCAGTTTACAATAGATGACATATGAACGGCCAACAAAAAGATGGTCAACATCATTAGTAATCTGGGGAATACGAACTACAACCACAGTGAATTACCACTACACTGCCACCAGGATGACCGAATTACAGGGGTGGACGACACTAAGTGCTGGTGAGGATGGGGTGTAAATTGGCTTGGGGTGTAAAACAGTTTGAAAAACTGATAGTATCTAGTATCTAAACATATACTGGATCCATTATCTGGCAGTCTCACTCCTGGGCATCCAATGGAAATAGGGCTTATGTTTGTCAAAAGACATGAATAAGCATATTAATAGTAGCATTATTCGCAATAGCCCCACACTAGAAAACACCTCAAATGTCCTTCAAAAGTGAAACAGTTAAACGAACTGTGTTGTGTTAACACAAAGCAACACTGGGCAGCATTGAAAAATCATGAGTCGCAATATGCAACAACGAGCGAATCTCAAAAAAAAAAAAAAAATGCTGAGTTAAAGGACCAGATGCAAAGATTACGTACTATGTAATTCCATATGAAGTTCAAAAAAAAAAAAAGGCTCAGCTAATACAGCTGACCCTTAAACAACATGCGGGTTGGGGTGCTGACCGCCCCCATACGGTTGAAAATCTGCCTATAATTTTTGACTCTCCCCCAAACTTCACAGCCTCCTGTTGACTGGCTGCCTCACCAACAGCATAAACAGTCTATTAACACATATTTTGTATGTTATACACACTATATACTGTATTCTTACAATAGAGTAAGCTAGAGAAAAGAAAACATTACTAAGAAAATCATAAGAGAGGCACCTGGGTGGCTCAGTCGGGTAAGCGTCTGACTTCGGCTCAGGTCATGATCTCACGGTCTGTGGGTTCGAGCCCCACATCGGGCTCTGTGCTGACGGCTCAGAGCCTGGAGCCTGCTTCTGATTCTGTGTCCCTCTCTCTCTATCCCTCCCCGACCATTGCTCTGTCTCTGTCTCTAAAGAATAAATAAGTGTAAAAAAAAAAATTAAAAAAAAAAAAAAAGAAAAGAAAACCATAAGAGAAAATACTTTTAGAGTACTATCCTGTATCAAAAAAAAAAAAAAAAAAAAATCCATGTGTAAGTTGACCTAAGCAGTTCAAACCCACTGTTCAGGGGTCAACTGTATATGGTTTGAGAACTTAAAAGAGCTGTTGGTTACCTGTGAGAGTAAAGACTGGGAGGAAGCAAGAGGGGGCCTTATGGATAGCTAAAATTATCCTGTACCTTGATCTAAAGCAGTGGTAAGTGATCTTGCCCCCAGAAAACATTTAGCAATGTCTGGAGACATTTGTCATTGTCCCATCTAGGGAAGGGTGCTATTGGCATCTAGGGGTAGAGGGCAGGGATACTGCCCAACACCCTACAATGCACAGGACAGTCTCCCAAACAGGGAGGTAGTCAATCCAAAATGTCAGTGATGCTAAGGTGGAGAAAGGCTGGTCTAGATAGTTACATGGCGGTATGCTCACGTAAGGTTTATTAAGTTGTACATTTAAGATGTGCACACTTTACTGTAACTTATGACTCAAATAAACAAAGGTAAAAGCAATAACAAATGTCACAAAAGTATGTTTAGCTCCTCACTGAAATTTAGCAAACTTCTGTAGAAACTTTGTTTCAGTGTTATAAACAGTCTAACTCAATAGCGTCCTAATAACCTGCATTTGCCAGGAATTACATTAAGTCAGAACTCTTTTTGTACCGTTCCCATTAAATACCCAGAAGCATCTATACACTCCTATATAGGAGAAGACATATGAATTAGTATCTGGGTTATTGCTAGGAATGGATATCTGTAGAAACATAATAAAGGTCCAGTTAAAATCTTGGATTGGGAGTAACCTGTTCTGTGAGTGTTCTGCAAGACGAGCAAACATTTCTAATAAATTTTAAGTTGATAAACGAGAGACGTCTTGCAATACGAGTAGTATGTGATGCTAAATGCCACGTGATCACAAGTGAACCAATGGTTCTTCTCTCCCTCCCTCCCTCACACTGCAGGATTGTGCGTGATCATCAATGCAATGCCACATTTCCACAAAATCCTCAAAAGGAGGCAAAAGCAAGTGTCATTGGACAGGTTCCTTGTTAAAACTGCATAAAACAAGAAAGATTCCATTGAGCCAATAGATAGCAGTGATTCCATTATGATAGTGGAAGTTGTCCTACACGGTAATGATCCTCTCTCTTGTCTCCCTCATATCAGTCACAAGGGTCTTCAAAGGTAAGTGGAGGTTAATTTGCTTCTTTATATTTTGTATTTTCTTTATTATTTGTATTATATTATGATATCGTAATCATTTTTTTTTAATTTTTTTTTTCAACGTTTATTTATTTTTGGGACAGAGAGAGACAGAGCATGAACGGGGGAGGGGCAGAGAGAGAGGGAGACACAGAATCGGAAACAGGCTCCAGGCTCTGAGCTGTCAGCACAGAGCCCGACGCGGGGCTCGAACTCACGGACCGCGAGATCGTGACCTGGCTGAAGTCGGACGCTTAACCGACTGAGCCACCCAGGCGCCCCTCGTAATCATTTTTTTAAAAAATTTTAATATTTAATCTTGAGAGAGAGGGAGTGAGAGAGCGCGCGAGCTGAGCTGAGAGCATACAGCCTGACATGGGACTCAAACTCATGAACTGCGAGATCATGACCTGAGGTGAAGTGGGGTGCTTAACCGACTGAGCCACCCAGGCGCCCCTGTAATCATTTTTATATGATTATTTTGGGGTTGTGGAATGAATCATGTGAGTTTCCATCATTTCTTTTTTTTAATTTTTTTTTTTTTCAACGTTTATTTATTTTTGGGACAGAGAGAGACAGAGCATGAACGGGGGAGGGGCAGAGAGAGAGGGAGACACAGAATCGGAAACAGGCTCCAGGCTCCGAGCCATCAGCCCAGAGCCCGACGCGGGGCTCGAACTCACGGACCGCGAGATCGTGACCTGGCTGAAGTCGGACGCTCAACCGACTGCGCCACCCAGGCGCCCCATACGAGTTTCCATCATTTCTTATGGAGAAATCCTCTTTGATACACAAGTGCTTTGGATTACAAGCATGTTTCCGGAATGAATCATGCTCGCAAGCCAAGGTTTTACTGTATATGGTATAAAGTCCACACTTTTGGGATTTTCTTGGAGCCGTCAGAAGATAACAGAAAAACAAACGTGTCCTTTTAAGCAGTAGTCTAAGCTTGGTTCCAAAGGTAATAACTTATCACTGATTACCAAGAAATTAAGAAATGTACTGGTACCTTAAGTCTCATTCTTACTCCGCCCTGAGATGTAAAATTCATTTGCAAAGGTGGGTAAGGCATACGTTGCCTCATGCTTTCCGCTGTTTTGCCATAAATGCAACACCTCTGTAAGTTTCTGTTGATCTAGCCAGCCAGCCCTAGAAGGGTGACAAGTGCTACGTGTTGCCAGCCTCAGAACTTCACCACAAACCTGTGTTCTAGCTCTTGAGCAGATACTGCTCAGGTAGCGTTAGAGGCGACGGGCACCTAACGGAGATAAACCAGACAACAAAGGATACTCCTCTACTTCACTGCTGGGCGACTAACAACCCGCTGCTGGGTTGTAACCCAGGACCTCGGGGAGTCAAACTGCTAAGTAACCGCATGAGATGCCATTGTCTAAAATCCAAATGCTAACTGTATTTCAAAAGGGTTCTGGGGCGCCTGGGTGGCGCAGTCAGTTAGGCGTCCGACTTCAGCCAGGTCACGATCTCGCGGTCCACGAGTTCGAGCCCCGCGTCGGGCTCTGGGCTGATGGCTCAGAGCCTGGAGCCTGTTTCCGATTCTGTGTCTCCCTCTCTCTCTGCCCCTCCCCCGTTCATGCTCTGTCTCTCTCTGTCCCAAAAATGAATAAACATTGAAAAAAAAATTAAGAAAAAAAAAAAAAGGGTTCTACAGTTTAGCATAGAGTTAAATAATTAGAAATTGAGCACTTCCAAACCAGAACAGTTAACTGGCTTTAAAAAAAAAAAATCAGTGAAATAATCGAAGTAAAACACCACTGCTGGGCAACAGGGCTGATGATGCCTATTTCACAAAAGAGTCCCCATGCAAATAGCTAGAATCTAATCAGCCGGATTAGAATCAGGGTGATTTCTTCTATGACTCCATAACATATACTATCACTTCATGCTTTCACTCATATCACACTCGCGTGTGAATGGCTGCTGCAAAAGCTTATTCAATTGTACTACGAACTGACTCACCCATGCAGGGTTGTCTAAACTCTCGAGCTGCTCAAGGTAAAATTCAGGGACCATCTCGATAGCACCGGGTAGTCAATGACTCACACTTATTATACTAAAGGCTAAGCTCTGACTCAGAGTGAACCCTGTTAGTTGCTGACTGACACCATACGTAGTTGAATAGAAGAAGGTCACATCGTGAGTCACCTGGTGGTGCACCAAAAACCAACTTGAAATATTCCCAATTGGATAGTGATTCACATTATAATCAGATCGGGACTTGACTTAACACATGTGATTTCAAAACTCAGTTCTGCTGAACTGGCTTGGGAGACTGCTACAAGGTCACTCCCTACTTAATGCCCTGTATTTCTGTCTAAGAATACACGGTAGGGGAGGTGTACAGAGGTGCAAAGTCAAGGGTAAAATATCCAGTTCGCGCACTGGAAAGAACCTAGGTCTCCCTCTTCGAGGATGCAAGCACAGTTCCCAGAAGGGCCTTCTTTGGAAGACACATCGTTCTTATAATCTTAAATGACTCTGCAAGGCCAGATGCTTCCTTGAAAGGTTCTGCCATAGAATTCCTAAACTGTTCTGTGAGGGCTGGACCTTGAGGCCACCAGCTGCATCTGTCCATGGAAGGTGAATGTCATTAGTCATTAGACTGCCACATGCAGAAATGAAAGAACTGTAGGATTTTGGGATTGATATTCAGGTGCCTGGAATGGAAGTCATTTAAAAGTGACTGCATTAAAATCAGAAAGCTTTTTTTCTCTTTCATTCTTGCTTGTCCACAGTCTGGAACAATAAAATCTCCTTGCTATGTAATTTTGAAGGCCTTTCCTAAAAAGCTCTCTTAAGTCAGCGGGAGGGGAGATTTTAAGAATTTACAAAAAGCTCAAAAGTGATTTCTAAGGTAAAACTGCTCCAAGGGATTAAGAGAACATACAACGAAATGCAGACTTGGGTGGGACCCTGAATTCCAATGCTGGCTCTCCCTCTAGCTTGATCTGTGATCTCAGTCTACCTTAGGTAAGTTATGAGGGTCTACCTTCCTCTGTGAGAGACCATAATCAAGCTGTGGGACAAGAATAGCCAAATTACTGCCCGGTCTTTCTTGTGTTGTATATAACACATGGCTTCTAGTTTCCTATTTGTTAAAGGTTCATAAATCTGTAGCAAACAGGAAAACATCAGCCTGGTTACGTAGGAGCCCTAAGGAGCAGGTCAGGAGACCTAATTCTAATCATATTTGGGACCCTATTTAACTGGAGATCTTCAGTAAGGAACTCTACCCTCTCTGAATGTTTCCTCAGCTGTAAAGTGAAGGAATCTGACTTTTATCATTCTAGGTATTTTTTCTTTCTTTCCTCTTAAAGTGATCTCTGTGACCAATCTGGGGCTCAAACTCACAACCCAGAGATCAACAGTTGCATGCTCTGGGGACTGAACCAGCCAGATGCCCCTATCTTTCTATATTCTTTTTGGCTAAAATGTTTATAATCTCATCTTAGAGGAGTCAGCATTTCTAGCTCCCAAGGTAAGTTTCCTGATGCTCTTAGATATAATTGACCCGGTGCAATATTTTAAGGCAGACATTGGATTTTCTGTATATACTATGACCTAACGTGTATTTTTTATACCTACCTGTTTTACAAAGTGAGGTATTTTAAAGGTTAGAGATAATTTTCTTAAAATGCTGTTTGAAATGTGTATGCAAATATTTCATAATTATTTGACATAGAGTCGAGATGATGTAGAAATGCATTGTATCTAACATTTACATATCAACATAGAAAATATTTACTGTTTTTCTAATTTTGGTGATGGATATCTTCTACTTTCTTATAGCATACCAAAAAAATGCATCTTGTTCCTGATCTTTTTTTATACTGTTTTGAAGGCGACTTAGCCAATTTAGCATAAATACAGTAACAGTAATAACAGTTTTTGTTTGGCATGTGGCAGAGCTCTAATGTATTAATTTACAGAATGTTGGCAGCTGCCCTATCAGATAGAGCTTTTTTCTTATTCTCATACTGCAGACGATAAAACAAAGGCACTAAACGTTAAGTAACTTGCCTGAGGTCACACACCGAGGCTGGGATTTGAATTCGAGTTTCTGAGCTCAGGACTCTGACCTATCGGGCAATAGGGCTTCTCATAAGCATTACTGATACGAGATACAAAAGATGCCACCTACTGAGAAGACAGGATGAGGCACAGCAGAGGTTATGAACAAAAATTAGGTTAGGAGCAAAACCAAGAATTTCCAGAGAGTCATGTCATTACAAACGTCCTTGCCAAGTCTGGGGAGGAAGTCAGTTCATTTCTTGAACTCAGGACCCTTGTTTAGGCAATTCCATAATCTGGAACCACTAGAAGTAAACTGAAGCCAAGCCACGGAAGGGGCCCTGGGCCCCGGAGGAGGGGGACAGACCCAAGTGGGGTGAATGGAGACTGGTGCAGGAGCTCACGCTCTCCCCATACTCCAGGGGCAATACGGAACCAAGAGGGCGGGTGACTGCTTCTGCCAGGCTGTGGACGACAGGAGTCCAGCCCGCACACAAGGCGCCGGGCGCGGTTGGGACGCCCAGCCAACTCCAGCCAGTCCGCCCGGTTGGGACAGCCGGGGTCCAAAGGCGCGACGGGCCTCCGCCGGATTCGGAGAAGCAAAGGAAGGCAGGCGAGAGTTCCCCTCGAGCGCGCTCCTTCTCCGGGACGGAAACCATTCACGTTCACTCCTCTAACCTGGCGGCCGCGGGCGCAGCAGCTGCAGCAGCAGCAGCAGCACGCCGGGTTCCCAGCCCGCGCCCCCGCTCGGGCTTCGAGCACCATCCACCGCCGCGTCCCGCCCGCTGCTCGGGTCGCGCGCAGGGCCTGGCCGCCCGCCGGGATCTTCCTCTGAACCTGGCGAGTCCGGAAAACCCACTCCCGTCTCCGAGCGCCGCCTCCACCGGGGCCCTTCCCCGCCCACTCACCCCCACGCGGGGTGGGCGGGTCGCCGAGCGCAAACCCCCCGGGGCGCACCGTTTCCCGCCCACTCCCCGGACGCCGCGCACGCAGACCCCGCCCGAAAACGCCCACCCGCTCGCGGCTCGCAGCCCCCTCCCAGGCTCCTCCCCCGCCCACTCCCCACAGCTGGGGGAGGGGAGTCGCCAAGCACACAGACCCCCCCCCCCCACCCCGCCGCACGTCTCCCGGTGCCCTCATGCCGGCGCGAGGCCCCTCCTCGGTCCCCGGCGCGCGCACGCCCCCTTCCAGTCCCCGCAGCCGGGGCGCCCCGACTCGCTCCAACTTACCGAGCGCAGCTCCGAGAGTGCGGAAGACCCAACCGCCAGGGTTTGCTCCAGAAAAACACCCGCGGTGCCCGCACCTTAACCGCCGTGGCCAAGGCTGGGGGCACAGTTCAGTCCATTCTGTTTTCAAGAGCTTGAGCGCAGACCCTTCAGGGTCCGGCTTCCCGCGCCCACCTGCCGGGTCCCCCGCCTGAGTTGCGCTTTTCCTAAAGGGAGGCTCTGCGAGTCAGGGAGTGTCTCCTCTTCCTTCCCACCTGCGCTCCAGCTGCCCGCCTCCAGCGCCCGGCCGCTTCCTCGCCCTTCTCCCTACCGGTGAGAACGCCGACGTTTCCACCGCCCGGAGTTCCCCACAGCTACTTCGGGGCTCAGTACGCATTTCAGGCTTCAAAGGCCACCCTCCCGCGTCCTCTACCCACTCACTGACCTCAGGCCACGGAGGCTGAGTCGTGCGGACGCCCGGGTGGACCCGGCAGAAACTGATCCTGGGGGCTGGACGCCCCCCTGGGGACCCAGGCACACCCTCAGTCCATACACCCCCACGGTACGCACTGACCAACCTACGCGGCCGGACCCGCGGATGAGGCGACCGCTCCGCTCCCGCCACCGCGGCGACAACGAGGGCTCCGGGCCCTGCGTGCGCGCCCCGCTCCGCCCCGGCCACTTCCCACCCCGAGGCCTTAGGGTGAGTCCGAGAGGGGGCAGGGGGGCTGGGGATGCGGGGTACTCACGCTTCCACCGTCCGCGCGGCCAGCCGGAGGGGAAGCTCCGGCCAGCTCGCCTCCGTCGGCCGTGCGCATGCGTCCCGCGTGTGCCTTATTTCTTATCACAATACCAACTGGTGGCTTTACTACGCCCGCGGTCGCTCTCCCCGGTTTTCCTCTTCCTCCGCCTCGGTCTTCCCTCTCGCCGCCTTCTCCCTCCCTCAAGCTCCCTCCGCTCTGCCTCCTCCCCGCCCCCTCACTCCCTCCTCCCGGGCCGGGCTATCCCGGTCTCGCCTCCCTCTGGCGGCGGCGCGCTCCACTGCGGCGGGGGTCCGGGGGTCGCCCCAGGCTCCAAGCCGGACCCAATCCGCGGCGGGACTGTAGCCCCCTCCTCCGGCCCGGGATTAGGCAGAATCGAGGGTGTGGGCGCGGAGCCGGGCGAGCGCGGAGGTCGTCTGCAAACCCCCCTCTGCGCTCCCTCCGCTTCGGCGCGCGGGGGCCGAGCGAGACTCCGCTGTGCCGGAATGCTTGCTCAGACCTTGTGAATGAAGGAGGGCGGAGGGAGGTGCGAGTGTGAGTGTGCGGGGGGTGCGCCCGGAGCGGAGGGGGTGCTCACGCCGTGGACTCCCCCGCCTCTGGAGGGCAGCCCCCTACCTTCTCTCTTTCCCCGGGCTTCTCCTAGCTCTGCCCTCCCCCTCCCCCCCGTGCAGCTTCGTCCCACCCCCGTGCAGCTTCAGCCTCTGCTGGTCCCTCTCTGGAAAGGGGTTCCACGCCCTCTTCCTGCCGCCGATGCCGGACGCCCCACCGGGGTGGGGGTGGGGAGGTGGGGGCTGGCTGGCTCCGGATTCCGGATCCCGCTGAGACCCCAGGCTGCTGCTTTCCGTCCCCAGGGGCTCCGAAGTCTGGGGGTAGGGAGAGCCCTAGAAGGGGGGGTGGTGGGGAACGCTGCCGCCCAGCTCTGCGGGCACAGAGCATCGAGTGTCCCTATACACCCCGCCGCGTGCGCTCGGGAGCGAGGCGCAGGCGGAGGCCGGAGCCCTGCGCCGGAGCTCGGAGGGCTAAACTGAAGCTGGAAGCTGACCTGACACAAAAATAACATCACGTCATTTCCTCCCCGGCCTCCAGAGCTTGCAGACGCTGAGGGCAGGGGAGTGGGAGCGCGAGGTGGGGGCGGAGGCGCGTCGGGGGTAGGCTTGGAGGAAGGGGGTTGAGCGACGCGCTGAGAGCGAGAGTTTGAGAAGCAGGCTCAGGAACGGCGAGGGCTCCCTCCCGCTTGCATTGACACTGGAAGGAAATGGTCCAGGGAAAAGTAGCTTCGAGGGTCTACTACGGAAAGGGGGTGTCAGGCGAGGCGCCGGCGCCTTTTCCTTGAACGTGCTCAGGCCTCTCGACCTTACCACCCAAACTCTCTGTCCCGCGCCCCCCTGCCCCTTGCTGGCCAGAGCCCCTGCTGGCCGGGCTTGGAGTGGGTCAGTGGGGGTTGGAAGGAGCTGGGGATGCTGGCGTCCCGGTGAGGCCGGGGGTGGGGCGTGGGTGGAGACAGTGGTACTCACGGGCATGGGCGAGCTCTGCCCCGCGCAGGCATCCTCTTCCTTGGGCAGGCGTCCCCCTGGGGGCCTAGGCAGTGCCAGAGCCGCCCGGAGCAGCAGCGAGAGGCGGCCTGGCCGCTCCCCGTGCCCCCGCGAGAGCCCAGCCGCCGGCAGGGCGCAAGCGGGAAGCAGGAGGGAGAAGTCCGGGTGCCGCTGGGGAGCCCCAGAAGGGGGTCGCTGGAGAAGGTGAGAGAAGAATCGCGCGAGGCCAGAGAGCGTGCTAAAAAGCAGGTTGAGCAGCTTCGGGGCAGCGGGCGCGTCTGAGAGCTGTGCAGGGCCGGCGGCAGGAAGAGCAAAAAGTAGGGGGAGAGAAACAAAACCAACACGCCATTAGTGTTGGGTCCAGCTACAGACTGAAAATGTGCTTTTAGTGCCATTTCTACAGCATTTAGAGGCTGTACATTGGGGTGCAAGAGAAGTTCGGTGAGAGCAAAAGGAAAGGCCTTTGGTTAGATTGTCCTTCCCCTTTCTCTCCTTTCCCCCCTTTCTTCTTCCTCTCCCCTTGCCCTTTCTAACTTGGCTCCCCATTGTCGTTCTTGGACCAGCTTCAATAACAACCTGGAGCTTGTTGGAAATACAGAATCTGGGACCCCGTCCTGAATATTGCATCAGAATCTGAATGTTAACATTCCCAGGAGTTTCGTGTGCACCTTAAGTATGAGATGCCTCTGTGTTCATATCTCTTGGTTCTTTAGAATCTCCTACGAATGCAATTCTCCTAGTTCACTTAAAAATTTTTTTTTAATGTTTTATTTATTTGTGAGACAGAACATGAGCCGGGGAGGGGCAGAGAGAGAGAGCAAGACAGAATCTGAAGCAGGCTCCAGGCTCTGAGCTGTGGGCACAGAGCCCGACGTGGGGCTCAAACTCACCAACCGTGAGATCATGACTGGAGCCAAAGTCGGACGCTTAACTGACTGAGCCACCCAGGCGCCCCACTCCTAGTTCACTTTCGCAACTCTTGCTCTCCTCTCTTTCCCTCTCACCTTTCCCACCTCCCAAGATGCCTGGAGCTCTTCCTGCTGGAGGCACAGAAGTTGGACTTGGTTACTACTAACCAAGTGTCTAGAGAAGTGTCTGGGGAGAATTGGATAGTGGCAGAAGACTGAGGGATCCCAGACCCTGGCCGAGTGGAAGACGGGGCTGGCTCATTTGACTTTGGTCATGCTGGTGAGAGTGGGTGGGATACCAGGACTGTTTTGGGGGCTCATGAAGGCACAGTATGCAGGACCCCTTTCTGCACCCTATGTATCCATCTTATTCTCAGGAACGCAGGCCTTTCCACCTTCCACTTCTTGCTTAGGATATCTACAAGGCCAGTGTGAAGGTAAAATTATTGTTATTATTTTCTTTGAAAGTAGACGGAAGCATTCATTTAGAAGTCAGAAGCCCAGGGTTCTAGACTCAGCCTTGCAACTAACACCACGGCTAACCTTGGGAAAGTCTCTTTATTCTTTGAATTTTTCTACTTCACTTGTGAAGTAAAGGGATTGAAGTCAGTGGTTTTTTAAGGTCACCTGCCTAGTCAGACTCTCATTTTTGAGCTCTTAGAGCTTCTTGGTCCACTACCATTGAGTGAAGTTACGGTCCAGAACCTAACTCAGCCAATCCAAACAGCCCCCTCAAGCAAAACAAAAAGACAGTTTAATCTGTTTGTGAAAAACAAGCGTGGTGGTTGCCAAGAAAAGTGAAGATGGAGGCGAGACGCAGCGAATAAAAGTGACTGGGTGGCGAGGCGCGGGAGGGGACTAGGCTAGTGGGCGGGAAGGGAGGGAGTCCCAAGGGCGCGGCGGCCGCTCTCCAGGGTCCTGAAGGCGGGAGCGGCCGCGGGCCGCCTCGCGGGCTCGGCGAGGATCCCCCCACCCCCACCCCCACCCCCGCTTTGTAGTTGCCAAGGCCCGGCATGTTTTCTTTGGGCGGTGGAAGTCTTGTGGGAAGCGATTGTCGGGAGGGAGGAGGGAAACCTAGCAACCTATTCTCATTCATGAGACCCTTTCTTGGAAGCCGCCGAGCTTGTTGGCTGATTTGTCTCTCGGTCGTTTGTATGCGCTCGGGGAGAGAGTGAAGCTTGGTTTGCATTTCCGAGTAAGTTCACACTGTGTCGCTTCCCTTATTACCTTTTCCTGGAGAATGGGGTCTTTCTCCTAGTATTCTCACTGTCCCCGTTCGTTGCTGCTCTCCCCTCCCCCGCTTTCTGGCATCGTGCGTTTATTTTAGGGGTTGGAGCTGAGAGCCCCGGAGGCTTCTGGAGCAGCGCCAACAGCTCACTCGAGGCAGGGGGAAATGAGAGATTTGGAAAACGCTCAGAGCCGCCGGCCTTGCCTTGGCGCCCAGCATTCGTCATTCAGGGGAGGAGGGCAGAGGACGAACCCCTTGGTCTGGGGTTGGGGTGGGGGCTCAGTCGGCGCCAAGTGAGCTCAGACGCCGCCGCCAGCTGGACCTGGGCGGGTCTCAGCTAACTTCGCGCGCACCTGCCAGTTATGGCTGGCCGGTGGCCGGCCGTGGCAGTGTATGCCTCCAGCGCTCAGCTGGATGGCAGCAGAAACCTAACCGGAGGAGGGCACAGGGTCCTGAAGGACCCTGTGCAAAGGAAGTCAAGAAAGAACCGGGTCAGTCCCTGGTTACCCAGAGCTTGAGTAAGCCCACCCACGACCTTTCCCGACCAACCTTCACTTGAGGGCTTGAACTAAGTTTAAGCTGCTGAAAATGACCAGCAGGCACGCTTCTGCGATGCATGCCCCACTCCTAGGGGCCTGAAGGAAGCCTCTTGGGACATCCATGGGTCCCAGAATTTGTGTCTCAAGTTCATATTTTCAAATGGTCTTGTGAGAATGTCTGAACCTGTAACCTGACCCTTCCCTCTTCTCCCCTTCCAAGTCCTTCTTCTTGGGTCGTTTGCACCCCCCCCCCCCACGTTCGCTTCATTAGGCATTTTGCTTCGGTCCTTTGCTTCAAGACAGAGACGCTTGTGAGGGAAAACGGTGGAAATGTTCAGGCAGAATAAAAGTCTGAAACTCAGCCCCAGAAACACAAAGCCCGGCTCCACTGCTCCTTTGGAGACATTCAGCTTTTACCCTTCCCTGCACTGGTCTTTTCTCTCAGGATCCGCAGCCTGCCCTCCAATGCTGGCTGGTGTCTGGAGTCACAGGGAGTCTGGGGAGGGACCGCTGGCTTCTCTAACAAGCAGGGATGTGAAGCATGATAGGTGTAGGGTGCTGAAATCTGACTTCCTCTGGCCCTCCTGGCAAGGACAGAGCTCTGGGAGTATTAGTGTAGCCACAAAATTCGATCTGAGACAAGTTATCTGAGGAAAGACCTTCACCTGCCCGCAGTACTCTAGAGATCCCTGTCTTCCTGTTAGGCCAGATTCTAGATGACAGTCAGACGATTTCACTAATATTAGCCGCAAAATGGAATCATCTTGGAATCTGTATTCTTGGAAGCACTGCTCCTTAGGGATCCAAAAGACTTAGGGAATACTTTATGAAGATCGAATGTCCATTTCCCTAATTAATCATATTGGCTATTGAACCATGTCGAGGAAAACATCACCACATCCAAATCAATATATGCAAAGTGTCATCCCTTTAGAAGGCAAATTGAAAATTTTTATTCACCCCTAAATAGCATCGTTTCATAAAAGAAACATCCATGGCAAGATTAAACTACTTTTAACGAAAAATTTCTGAGAGGCTTTAGAATAAAAATCACAGTTAGAATGGAATTTGAAATTGATTTAATTTTATGAGATGACCTATTTTTTTCCCCTGGATTCTTTTTTTTCTCTTCAAAATTCTGTTTTGGTGTGGTTTGACCATATTATATATTTTTATTTTACGCTATTTGGAGAGACAGTTCCTCCACTTGGATCCAAGAATCTAATTGACAGTGATTTAAAGCTATAATGGCAAGTCTTTGCTTGTGCTGACTACAAACCATGCAGATTGGAAAATGGCAAGATATAAGATAGACAGATCATGGATATTAAAGTCACAGGTTAATATGAATTTGAGGCCAACCAAACTGTTAATAACATGTTTCTATTAGGGTTCACTTCAGATCTCAGTGTTCCTAGTGAAAGTACAACTGTTAAAAAGAATATCCCTGTAGCTCATAATTAGCGCTGACTTCATACATTCTTTTAATAACTTTTTAAGTGGATCTATGCTTAGGGCTTCTATGGAGGTGTTATAAGTAAGCGTCGTATAATGGAACATTGATAGTGACGAAGGCGGGGCTAGGAACAGAAGTGGAGGGGGCCAGAAATGAGGACTACTTAGGTGACATGGTTGTCTGGGGAAGGGACTCACTGCAGGTTCTGTCTGCTCAGTTCCTTCAGAGACACCTGGGCCCTCTGCCTCCTGCTGATGTTGTCAACCACAGGAGGAGCTTAGGATAGGAGGTGGGCCTTTATTTGAATATATAGTCTATCCATATATTTATTGGCATTATATGCAAAGCTGAACTCTTGATTTTCCCCTCCAAACTTTCTTCTCCATCTCAGTGAATGGCAACTTGATCATTTTCGTTTAGGTCAAAAACATTGGAGTATCCCTGACTTCTCTCTCTCTTTCATACACTTCAGCAAACTCCCAACTGCTTCTTATATTCGCAGCTATCACTCTGTGTTGTAGGCTGAATTGGGTCTCCTCCCAAAATCATATGTTGAAGTTCTGAACCCAGTACCCCAGAGTATGACCTTGTTTAAAAATAGGGTGGTAGCAGATATAATTAGTTAAGATGAGACATGTTAGAATGACGTAGGCCCCTAAGCCAGTATGACTGGTGTAAAATAAAAGGCAGAAATTTGGACAGAGACACACACACACACACACACACACACACACACACACACAGGGAGAATTCCATGTGAAAACGAAAGTAGAGATCAGGGTGATGCATCTACAAGCCAAGGAATGCCAAAGATTGCCAGCAAACCATCAGAAACGAGGAAGAGGCATGGAACAGATTCTCTCTCAGAAGAAATCTGGCCACAAGACTGAAACACAGAAACCCTTCCTCAGTTTCCAGCCTGTTGGCCTGCTCTGCGGATTTCAGACTTGCCAGCCAACACAACTGAATGAGTCAATTCCTTAAGATAAATCTCCCTCTCCCTCTCCCTCTCCTCCTCCTTCTCCCTTTCTCCTTCCTCCCCTCCCCCCTTCTCCCTGTCTCATAATCTACCTATCACCTATATATCCTATAGTTTCTGGTTCTCTGGAGAACCTTGACTAGTACTCTCTGGTACAGGTGTTAACCATCATTCACCTGGACTATTGGGTTATCCTCCTAGCTGGTATTTCTATTTCTCCTTTGTCTCATTTTGCCTCATATTCCCTTAATACTGAAGCCAGGATTTTTCTTTAAAATGTAGGTCAGGTTAGGTCACTCTGTAACTCCAAACTTCGTATTGGCTTCTTATTTCAGAGTAAAACCCAAAGACCTTACACTAGCCCTCAAGGCACGACATGAACAGTCTCATCCTACCACGAAGGTTTCCTCTTCCTATACAGCTAGTCTTGCAATATTGGTTTTCCATAGCACTTCTTACTGTTTGACGTACTATATATTTACTTCTCTATTTGTGTGACGAATGCAGTAACTTTTTGTTTTTTGCTCATTGCTATATGAATAGGGTCTAGAGCACTGCTTGGACCTTAACAAAGTGCTCAGTAAATATTTGTTGGACAAATGAATGAAAAAAACAAACATAAATATTAATCACTCATAGAAAGGGATGTAAGTCTGACACACACTACCACATGGATGAACCTTGAAAACATTATGCCAATTGAAAGAAGCTGGACACAAAAGGACAGATATTATGTGATTCCACTTATATGAGATACTAAAAATAGGCAAATTCATGCAGCTAGAAAGTAGCATAGTGGTTACCAGGGGCTGGGAGGAGAATGGAGAGTCACTGTATAATGGATGCAGAGTGTCTGCGTAGAAGAGTTCTGGTAATAGACAGCGGTGTTGGGTCTACAACCTTGTGAATGTATTTAATGTCACTGAATCACACACTTCACAATGGCTACAATGGTAAATTATTTTGTTATTTATATTTTACCACAGTTGAAAAGAAAACATTAAAAACTCTTCAAGATGTGAGCTCAGAGGAGCCCGAGAATGTCCACCCAGTGGGGAAAAATGGCGAAGTGAATCAGTCCTGATTCTGCCAGAGTTTTCACCCATCTCTTGGGGTTCTCTCATTTTGATTTCTGCTGCCACCAGCTAAAAGTGTTTCAAGGTAGGCATTGCCAACTCTCATTCTATTCTACAATGTAGTGGGGCTTAGACTGTAATATGTAGAAGTAGAAAGAGAATAGCTGAAGCAGGGTTCAAGAAAAGTCTTGTAAGCCACTCATTTATTCATCTTTTCAGCATTTGTCTGACACATTTGTCACATGTGTCTCAAGTACCAGGCACTGTCCTAGATGCTCTGCAGTCAAAGTGAGTCAAGAAGAAAATGACCTGCTGTTAGAGTGTGGTGAATGAGGGGATAGTAAGAATCCATGTAGACTTGCCCCATGGAGGGCAAGTAAGTCACGGCAAGGATTTTGGATTTTATTTTAAAAGCAGTGTTAAGTCACTGAAAGGTTTTAAGCAAGAGAGTGACATGCACTGATTTATATTTTTAAAAGACTCCTTTGGTGCTTTGTGTTGGAGTGAATTGGAAGGGGACACACACGGGCATAGTGAAACACCAGGCTTGGCGATGGTCCAAGTGAGAGAAGATGATGACTTCGACAGTAATGGGAATAAAATACAGAGAAACGGATAGACTGAAATATTTTAGAGAGAATTAATTGCATTTCAGGTGGATTGAAGCGCAGGCTGAGAAAAAGGGAATTAAAGATAATACCCAGGTTTTCTGAGTTGAGCAGTTGGGTGGCTTGCTGAATTGAGGAAGATGGGGAGGGAAATCAAGAATCCTGGTAAACACATTTCTTAGATGCCTATGAGTCATTCAAATGGAGATGTTAAGAAGGCTGCTGTAAAAGAGACTTGGGCTGAGGGTAGAGGTCTGGGTGGGAGTCTAGGAGATGTAAATTTAGGAGTTATTGGCATAATATGGTATTTAAAGCTGTTGGAATTGGGTAGGATTTCTAGAAAGAGATGAAAAGATAGAACAAGATTGAGTCAATTTAAGGAATTTGAACCATGTCCAGATGGAAATGGGGAGTCATTGACAAAACTTAATCAGGGAGTTCACAGGATCAGGTTTGTATTGTAGAAGGATCTCTCTGTCCTCTGGTGTTACTTAGAGGCAGGCATGATTGGAAAGAGGGATCAGGGAAAATGCTGTTGCAATAATTTTTTGGGAAATGATCTAGAAAAGCATTCAGTGGGATGGAGATAGCTAGATGAACAGATCAAGAGATACTTTTGAATAGTGTGAACAAAACCTGGAGATTGATTAGAGGTGGGAATGAGAGCAAGGGCAAGGTTATGCCTCCCATATTTCAGTTCAAAACCAGATGGATAAGGTGCCATTTTACTGATATCGAGAACTTAGGAGAAGAAGAGCTTGGGGAAAGGTAAAGACATATTGCTAATTTTGAAGAACTTACTAGACACATAAATCTAGACGGTCAGTAGACTTTTGTAAATTCTTGTGTGAGCTGTAGGAGACCCAGCTGAATGGACTCATCAGTCCATAAGCTGCCTCAGAGCCTTTGACACTGCTCAGATTAGCCAGGGATGATGAGTCCAGTGAGAAGAGAAAAGGGCCAAGGATGGAAACCTAGGGAACTTCCAATATTTCAGTCAATAAAGGGAGAGGAGTTTGCAAAAGAGGCCGAAAGAGGGCAGCCACGGAAGTAGAAGGAAACAAGGCAAAAGGGACATTCGCTGTTACATTCCAGACGCTGGCTATTTCTTTCTGTGAACCCCACAAACAGGTATTGGCCTCATCTCCCTTTTACAAAAAACTATATTGGGACTCAGGTGAAATAACTTGGCCCAAGACACTTATCTAGAAAACAACAGAAGTTTGAAGGAATTTAAACAAAACCTTGGAGTATCTAGTGACTAACTACCCTTTGATCTTTAGCAAAAGGAGTGAATCGTGTGTGTGCATGCTCGCGCATACGTATATTTGTATATGCATAGCCTGTCTCTGGGAGGTTCCAAAGCCGCTATAAGACTGAAGAGTGGTTGCCTCGGGTGGATCAGGGAGTGGCGGTTGGCCACTGGCCAGATGGATGTACTATATTGTATACGCTTTTATGCTCTGTATTATTGTCATAGAGTCTGTACTAAAGAGTTTGGCTCCACCCCCTTTTTTCATGCTTGATTGATGGCTGACAGCTTTCAGTCCCCACTACTCTTCTTCCCTTTTGCCCCACATCTGGGCAACCTGATGGGACAGCCTAGATGTTTCCTCCTTTGACACCTGCAGGACCTTCCCGAGGTGCAAGTCCTGGCTCTTGCAGAGCAGAACCCTCAATTCCCACCTTACCATGAAGTCCCAAGCCACTCTCCTTCTGCTCTCTTAAGCCATTTGGACCTGTTAGCATCCTGCCCTGCTCTCCTCGGAGGGCCTCATTATGTGAATAATAAACCTTTCTACGCTCTCTTGGTGTTCGTGTGGCCTCATTGGTCTGGACGTCTGAACCAAATTTGGGGTGTGTGTTGGGGGGAGGGCTCATTCTGCCTATGTAGAGGTGACCACAACAATTGTATTAGTTCACAGCTGTAAGGCCGGACTAGTCTAATTCTGAATTGTCTAGTTCAAAAATATAAATTAACTAAAATATTTTTATTTTCTTATTTTATTGTTTTATTTTTATTTATTTATTTTTTAACTAAAACATTTTTAAATGGTGGGAATAAAAAAGATCCATGTACCAAAGTCCGAAGATTTTAAGATCTACGTGGGCCTTCTCCGCCATCTTTCTTGTTTGTTAGCTCATTAAAAAAACTGGAAAAGAAAAAAAAAAAACTAAACTAAACTAAAACCTGTGCTCTTCCTTCCATGCTCTTCCATATCTCTAGAGATCAGGAAGGGGATTATTATTACGTAAAATATCAGAAAATTGAAAAGAAAAATTCCAAATGAATTTTTGAAGCTTTAGTGATGTTTTATGGGCTCTCCAGCTCTATAAAAATTTCATTTGTCCAATTTACTCTATTTTAAAAAATAATGGATGCTTACAATTAAAAAAAACATATATATGTGTGTATGTTGGTATGTATATACATATACATTTGTGTATATGTGTGTACACACACACACACACACACACACACATATCCAAGCAAGCTATTCCTAGGGAATAGTAAGCAGTACTCTAAGAAAATCCCAATTATATTTTGCATACTTATTTTTATCATAAAATAATTGCCATGTTTTACCCCAATGTACAAACACAAAATGTTCTCATACATGCGTTTCATTACTCACCACGCCCCATCCTTACAGCTATTTGATGAGGAAACTACAGACCAGTGAGCTCAGATGATTTGTTAGGACTGGTGGGGAGCAGAACTGGGCCACTGACCAATGCCTCCGACTGCCATACTTCTTGACCCACATCCAGGAGACATGGTCATTATTTACTGATGTCAGTCATGATGATTGACAAAGACAGTAATTGAAGACAGTGATACTGTTGATCCATATCCCTGAATGCCCCTGATAGTCGCTAATTGTAGTTAAATGCCTTTGACCACATGATTTCTCTTAGACCAAAATTCCAATTTCCCCTCCTTGTCACACCCAGCAAGTAATGAGAATTCCATGACCTTTAGGCTTCCAAGCTGCCATTGGAGATCGAATTACTGACGTCTCTAGGCACTGGCTCAGTTAATCACATGGCTGCTGATTCTCTACTTTCCGTAGTAATACAGTTAGTTTGCTGAGGTCCTAAAAGGACAATACAGCTTTTGTAATAGCCTGATTTACCTAAAACTTCAGAACAGTATTTTGAGTCCTAACAGAGAAGCCCTAACATTTTAGCCAGTAAAGAATAACACATCAAGTGAAGGCTTTAGGAGAATGTGCCTCACGTAGTGTCAGACACCTTTCCTAAGTTAAATCCATGGAGTACAGAATATTGTTATTCTGGAATGAAATACAATACAGTTGAAACCCTGTATAATTTATAAAGTTTCTCTTTAATTATTAATTTTTTTCAAGGAAGCTTGTAATCTTCACGCGGCCAAGCTTTCCACAATGATTGACCAAGTCTAATAAACTTGTAAATCATACATTTATTAATTTCACTTCATATGCAGTTTGTCTTCAGAGGATATAGAACAGGTTAACAAGGTTCATATTGTAATAGTTTGTCCTAAGGCTTTTCAAGGATTGATGTCAGTAACTATGAGAAATGAAAAACACTTTCATCAAAATCCTATGAGTTGGTAGAAGCAAACAAGCTTGGAAAACGCAAGCGTGAGAACTGCAGGGGACAGGGCTGCTCATATAATTAAAAGTCTTCTTTTTCTTTTTAATTAATTTTTTTTCTTAGACGGAGAGAGACAGAGTGCAAGAGGGGAGGGGCAGAGGGAAAGGGAGAGACAATCTGAAACAGGCTCCAGGCTCCGGGCCGTCAGCACAGAGCCTGATGCGGGGCTTGAACCCACGAACTGTGAGGTTGTGACCTGAGCCAAAGTTGGATGCTTAATAGACTGAGCCACCCACGTGCCACCAAAGTCTCGTTTTTCTTAAGTTGTCTGTATATAAAAGTTTCCAACACTGCCATCATTTGAGTCCTAACATTTCCCCTGGGCTCGGTTGCTCCACTAAGGTGCTTAGTGGAAAGAAGGGAGAAGAGAGGTGAAAGCACAGAGCAGGGGAAAGGCCGTAGTTGGAGGAAGGGGTGGCAGTCAGGAGAGGGAGGTTCTACCAGCCCTTTCCCTTGTGACTTTGAATAAGTCTGTGCTCATCTGGGCTGTACTTTCT
Organism: Lynx canadensis; assembly: GCF_007474595.2. Classification (NCBI taxonomy): domain Eukaryota; kingdom Metazoa; phylum Chordata; class Mammalia; order Carnivora; family Felidae; genus Lynx; species Lynx canadensis. Next base: position 76,890,541 of record NC_044320.2, read on the forward strand.
TTTTCTGTACAGAGAGGTTTAGTGAAGATGGTCTCTAACAGCTGATTTCTGGGTTCCGTGTGCGTGCCCTTTTCTGACACATAATCACTTTCCATTGTCCTCTCTTGGGACTCCCTTCCCAACACACGTAAACGTGTACACACAACACACACACACACACACACACAACTGTGTACCTTAGAGCAGAGAAGCAGAGCAGAATCCAGAGGGAGTTCTGGAGCCAGCATGCCTCCCCAGGCGAACGCTTTTCAGCATCCCCACTGTGACTCCCCCAGCTCGCTTAATTAAATTACAGCATCCTCCCGAACAGTTTCTGCCTTGGAGTCTGCACAGCGTCTGAGTCCACTCTGATCTGCTGCCCCCCCCCCCCGCCCCCCGCAGAAACACTGATCTTTCTAAGAGGCAAATACAGTCATGTTACTCCCCTCCCTCTAACCATTCACTGGTTCCTCATTTCTCTATAGGTCCTAATATGGCATGTAGACCTTTTGTGATTTGATCCGTACTCTGTTTACTTGCCCACTTTTCTTTCTCACTATTACTTTGTACTCAAAGCTCCAATCATGTTAAAGTTCCCCAGTTCCTAAAATCCCCTTGTTCATTCTCATTCCCGGTATAAATTCTCCTTCTGCTGAATCCTTACCCATTCTTTTTTTTCTTTTTTCTTTTTAATATGAAATTTATTGTCAAATTGGTTTCCATACAACACCCAGTGCTCATCCCAACAGGTGCCCTCCTCAGTACCCATCACCTACCCACCCCTCCTTCCCACCCCCCATCAACCCTCAGTTCTCAGTTTTTAAGAGTCTCTTATGTTTTGGCTCTCTCCCTCTCTAACCTTTCTTCTTCTTTTTTTTTCCTCCTCCCCCGTGATCTTCTGGTAAGTTTCTCAGGATCCACATAAGAGTGAAAACATATGGTATCTGTCTTTCTCTGTATGACTTATTTCACTTAGCATAACACTCTCCAGTTCCATCCACGTTGCTACAAAAGGCCAGATTTCATTCTTTCTCATTGCCACGTAGTACTCCATTGTGTATATAAACCACAATTTCTTTATCCATTCATCAGTTGATGGACATTTAGGCTCTTTCCATAATTTGGCTATTGAGAGTGCTGCTATAAACATTGGGGTGCAAGTGCCCCTATGCATCAGCAGTCCTGTATCCCTTGGGTAAATTCCAAGCAGTGCTATTCCTGGGTCATAGAGTAGATCTATTTTGAATTTTCTGAGGAACCTCCACACTGTTTTCCAGAGCGGCTGCACCAGTTTGTATTCCCACCAACGGTGCAAGAGCCTTACCCATTCCTAATCTGCTCCTCATCTTCTCTCCCAGGGCAGTCTCCTACTTAGCCTTCAAATCTCAGCTTAGGTGCCATTTCCTCCAGGAAGCTCTCCCAGGTTGGGTTAGCTGCCCGTATGCTTGCTCTTATCACAGCATTTCCTGCACTGAATTGTGATAGTCTGTGAGGGTCAGGACTTTGCCTTGTTCAAACCTGTGTCTCAAAAAAACCTAAAGCCGTTCTGAGACATAATGGGTGTTCAATCAATATTTGTTAAACGAATGAACTTAGAAATGACACGATCTAAACAACCTATCTCAAATCTTCGTAAATCGCAATAGATGAGAAATAGCAGGATAGAAGCGGCCACAGTTCCATGCGCAAGCCTCCAGGGCATGTGGCTTATTAAAATGGGTGTTAGGAGAAGGAGTGATGCAAAAGGGAACACGGGCAGGTCTTTCTTAAGGAGCCTGGCCTCCGTGTGTCCCCACGGTCCCAGGCCAGACCCACCGATTTCACGCTGACGGAGCGCAGAAACCAACAACCAAGATGGCAAGAACAAAGGAAGACACTGTTCGCCTCAAAGTGGAAATTTGTGACAGGGCCCAGGAAGTCTGCCTGGGCCTTGTAGCTCTTCCAGTGGTTTCTAATAAACCAGGCTTTGTGTGAGTCTCACTGAGGCTGCACAGGGCCCCGTCCCAAGGCCCGTTCTCTCTCTGCTGGCCCGGCTGCCTGGCCTGGCTGCTGGGAGAACTTGTTAGCCATCATTGATTTCTTTGAGTTGGACTCCACTGGATTGGATTGCTTTGCTCTGCATTTTAAAAGGGGTGTTTTTCTTGAGGCTGGAAGTTGGCACTGACTTGAAATTACAGAGTTTGAGACCATTCAGGATACATAACTACCATTAATGTCCTTCACAGCACATGAGATTCTAACGATGGTCTTTTTTTTTAAATTTTTTTTTTTTAACGTTTATTTATTTTTGAGACAGAGAGAGACAGAGCATGAACGGGGGAGGGTCAGAGAGAGAGAGAGAGGGAGACACAGAATCTGAAACAGGCTCCAGGCTCTGAGCTGTCAGCACAGAGCCCAACGCGGGGCTCGAACTCACAGACCGCGAGATCATGACCTGAACCGAAGTTGGCCGCTCAACCGACTGAGCCACCCAGGCGCCCCCTAACAATGGTCTTAAAGAGGTAGAGAAAACTCAGTGTTTCACCTGCCCATGGATGGGAATAATGAAGTTAACAACTGTTGTGGGGGAAACTGGGTGCAAATCAAACATGCAGGTCCCAGGGGTTCCTCAGGACAGCAGCGCGGGACCAATGGGAAGCCTGGACCCGTGGGTGCAGATTGTGTTTTAAAATTCAAAGTACTGATTAAAAAAAAAACAACTAATAAAATTATGTATGAGAGGTAACATTGTCTTGATTTTATAGATGAAAACTAAGACTCAGAGAATTAAACCCGACGTGGACCCGAATTCGAAAACCAGTTCTCGCCATGACAAAGACATTGCTCTTATGTCATCATACTGCCCGGTTTGTACCTGCGTACCAAAAAGATGCACCTAGCTGAACTTTTGCAGTTGGGATAAAGGATGCCTTCAAGCACTCAGACTTCCTTTATTTCCAACGCAGTGTTAGGTTTTACTGGATGGCAATCCTGCAATGCCGTAACGTCCAGCAGATGTCAGCATTTACCATTCTTTGACTCCCTCGGGTCTTGGCGTATGCAAAGTTTTAGGGCTCAAGAGCCTGTCTTGCTCTTGGGCTCCCCAAAATTGCTGTTGCATCTGGGCGCAAGGTGGGGAGCTGTGTGCCAAGAGGGTGCAGCCGAGCGCCGAGTCTTGACTCCGTGAGAAGGCATTTGAAACTGTCACGAGCCTTCATTTTTTTTTCTCCTCTCTTTTGTGATTTCATGTTTCTAAAAACCAGCTCATTTCTTTTCTTTTTTTTTTTTTTAAAGATGTTTATTTATTTTGAGAGAGAGAGTGAGAGCGCATGCTGTGCGAGTTGGGAAGGGAGAATCTCAAGCAGGCAGTGCGGAGTCCGATATGGGGCTCGATCCCATGACCCTGGGATCATGACCTGAGCTGAAATCAAAGAGTCAGAGGCTCAAGTGACTGAGCCACCCAGGCGCCCGAAAACCAGCTCATTTCTGATGGATGAGCCAAGGAGATTTCTAACCTGGCCTTTGGCCAAGGCTGCACAGAGAGAGAGGAGGCTCTCGAAGTGCCAAGAGGACGCCGGGAATGCCGCGGCGTCTCTGTAATCAGCAGCAGCAGCCGGTGCCAGATGCAGCTGGGATTTGGCCCAGCCTGGAGTGTGGCTTCTGAGAAGGGGCCAGAAATAGCCCCAAACACCAAGGTTTCTCTTCTGCTCAGCTTTTAGATGCCTCAGGTTACACCCCTGCAAGGTCTTTCTGTGGCCCTAACCTTAGAATGCCTTACAGATTTGGTGAGAAGGAACAATCTATTAAATATATTTACATCTAAGTGCAAATGAATTTGAACTTTAATTTTTTTTTTTTCTAGTGAGAAAAACCAGGCCAGACTGAGAAAATGAGTTGCCTCAGGTATGCCTGGAAATGTGAGAGAAGCGTCTCGGGAATGGGAGAGGGGAGAGTGAGAATGGCAAACTTCCCTGATCTCCCAGTCTGTGCCTGGGAGACCTTCTTTTGCTTCCTGTCTCCCACACTCTCCGCCTCTTCACCTTGCCCATCTCAAGTGCTGTAAAGAATGCACAAAAGGCAATGATTGGTTCCCCAAAGCCTGGACTCCCTCAGGGGCCACCACAAGGTGGAAAATGCTGGCTTTCTTTTCCAAAATTGCAACTCTGGGACAGGGGAAGCTTACCGACCTTAATGACACCAGTAAGTTGTTGGAAATAGTCGTTTTGCCGCTATTTTAAAGAAAAGACAAACACAGAAAGAAGGAAGCAAGAGTGCCTGGCTTTTATTTGCTAACCGTGTATGCTTATTGTTCAATCCGGCCACCTTTCTCTGTAACGAACGTGTCTACACAATTAAGTGCATGTCCTCCTTGGATGCTGCTGATGGTAACAAAGCTCTCTCCTTGACTGAAAACTTAAAACAATATACCCTTCAGAACATGTGACATTCTGGGCAAATGGTCACAGATGAAAGTCTTAAATAAATGGGGCTCGGTCCAACTTGCAGAAGCAGAGAGAGCAGATTCATCACAGAATGGAGAAATGTGGTGTGAAATTGGTAATATCAAATGCTTTGATCATTTCTGTCTAGTAATGTTTTATTCATTCCATTTGGTCATTTCTGCTTAACCATTCTTACATAACCTCGAGCAGCCTTTAATGATAATTTGTAGGTAAAATTATTCACGTAGCAGTGTGTCTGGGCTATTAGACACACTGGACCTGAACTGGATCAATCTGGCCTGACTCAAGGGAGCACAGAAGGTCACATCAAACCTCACCGTCCACCATGTCTGGTGGGGGAAAGGGTTTGTCTGGGACTAGGCTCCAGTCGCTGGGGGAGCCCACCCACAGATCTTTGCTAAATAGGGGATAAACAGAGGAGATGTGTGGTGCTGAACTGTCTTTCTAGCACCTTCCACAGACTCCTAGGCTCAGGTTCCTGAGCGGCCGGGCTCCTGCCTTCCTGCTGTCTCTTTTTATCTTCTGGTCGCACACAGTCTGAAAAGTTCGTTACCAAAATGCGTTGAGACTATGCTTATGATATTTTAGTTCACGTTTAGGTCTTATTTCAAATAAAAGCCCTTGGAATGGTCTATCCGTTGAAAATGAAGCCTTACAATTTTTAGTGCTGAGAATTCAAAATTCTATAAACAAAATATATATTCATATGGAAAAACATATTTGGTTACATCATTGATGTCAGATTCAATTACTTATGTACTCTGCAATTTGGGTTTCGTTATTGAATATTTGAAATCTATTCCAACAGTCACTGAGTGGCTTAAACTGAATATTGTCTGTCAGCATATTTGCTTCATTTAAAAATTCCTTTTCTCGGTCTTTTTTTTTTTTTTTTTTCAACGTTTATTTATTTTTGGGACAGAGAGAGACAGAGCATGAATGGGGGAGGGGCAGAGAGAGAGGGAGACACAGAATCGGAAACAGGCTCCAGGCTCTGAGCCATCAGCCCAGAGCCCGACGCGGGGCTCGAACTCACGGACCGCGAGATCGTGACCTGGCTGAAGTCGGACGCTTAACCGACTGCGCCACCCAGGTGCCCCTTCTCGGTCTTTTTAAATGCAGTAACTGTGAAACCATTCTACCAAAGTTTCTAACATAAATAGCCAGATGACACAAACCTGATCTGAATTGCTTTTACCCACAGAATAGAGATACATGGTTCAGACAGAACCTATAACAACAAGTTTACAATCAAACGTTCCCAGTAAAGTTCACCTACATCTCTACCTTGCAAGAAGGCAAAACTTTAATGTAAATTTCCTAAGATATTTGCAGTGATTTTATGGTTTTGTGAAGGCTGGCTTGATTTTCTTTTATTTGTTTACTACACCCAATGTGGGGGTTGAACTCACAACCCTTAGGTCAAGAGTCACGTGCTCTTCTGAGCCAGCCAGGCGCCCCAAGGCTGGCTTGGTTTTGACAGGAAAGCCAACAACATGATTTTATGAGATCCTTTGAATAGGGAAAATGAGCCTTAGATATCTTTTTTTCCTAACCATTAATTTAAAATCTGAGCATTGGGGCACGTGGGTGGCTCAGTCGGTTGGGCGGCCGACTTCGGCTCAGGTCAAGATCTCACGGTCTGTGAGTTCGAGCCCCGCGTCGGGCTCTGTGCTGACAGCTCAGAGCCTGGAGCCCGTTTCAGATTCTGTGTCTCCCTCTCTCTGACCCTCCCCCGTTCATGCTCTGTCTCTCTCTGTCTCAAAAATAAATAAACGTTAAAAAAATTAAAAAAAAAAATCTGAGCATTTATGAGATTTGGGGGGGGGGAGGGGGGAAGCCCAAACAGTATGAGGCCAACCAGGGCAGTATGTTTTTTTAGACTTCCAGACAGGATCTTTTGCCATTTTTAAAGATTTTTCTGAAAGGTCAGTTGTGCTATCCAGTGGATGTCTGAACCGTGTGCTAACAGCTCCCACTGTGGTATAAATAGATACATGGAAAGTTGTATTTGTGTATTTATGAGTCTATTTGTTGCTTAATTTCAAAGGGTAAATTCTAACCTCCAGGCTTTGAGATGAAATCCTTTTATTATGTGTATTTTCAAATAAAACCCGGAGCGAATATACTCGTGAACTCTCGTATGTATCACTCAGTATTAGCATTATTGCCAATTCTGCTTCATCGTTCCCCCTGACTCCCCACTTCCCCAGTCACTTTGAAGGAAGTTGAAGGTCACATGTCTTTCTTCTGAAACCATTTCCGCTTGCCTCTTAAAGGATTTTTTTTTTTTTTTAAGCATAACCAGTCTCTTCTGACTTCCTTTTACTGGACGTGAGGAGTAGGACCCATGTTTCCGATCTCCCTTCCTCTTGTATCTGTGAATCCAAATGGAATTGTAAGCCCCTTCCCCCGTTTGTGTCTCCTTTTTAAAAAATTTTTTTTTAACGTTTATTTATTTTTGGGACAGAGAGAGACAGAGCACGAACAGGGGAAGGTCAGAGAGAGAGGGAGACACAGAATCGGAAACAGGCTCCAGGCTCCGAGCCATCAGCCCAGAGCCCGACGCGGGGCTCGAACTCCCGGACCGCGAGATCGTGACCTGGCTGAAGTCGGACGCTTAACCGACTGCGTCACCCAGGCGCCCCTCCTTTTTATAATATAACCAAACTTTTAAACAATAACCACCTTTTGCAGTCACTTTTTACATCGAATACCTCCATCTGAGGGACCGTTTCAATAATTACCATCAATCCTTCCCAACCGGGACTGCCCCATATTTGAATTCTTATTTTGCCCTCATTTATCATGGCTCTGAAACATATTTCCACGTGATTTGTGCAGGAAGTGTGGCTGTGTCAGAACCCATACACTTGCCTCTCTTAAAATGTCTCTCTCTCTCTCGAGCGAGCGAGCGAGCGAGCAAGGGCAGGAATGACACTGGCTTGGGACATAAAGTTTCTTTCTTCAAAGCTCTCCTGCTGTAAATCAGTTTGTCTTCAGTTATTTAGTGCTTCAGAGATTTATAAGATCTATAAGATTTCCAAGAAGAGGAGCGCTGTTAGTGCTCGATTAGGACTCTGTGGTGGTGCCACAGTACCCTGGAAGTTAAGACGTTTCCTGCCAAGTGAAATAAGTGAGAGAAATAAAGATACCGTATGATTTCATTCATATCTGGAATTTAAGAAAAACAAATAAGCAAAGAGAGAGAGAGAGAGAGAGAGGCAAACCAAGAAACAGACTCTTAACTATAGAGAACAAACTGGTCCCCAGAGGGGAGGTGGTGGGGGTTGCTGGGGGAAACAGGTGATGGGGATTAAGGAGGGCCCTTGGGATGAGCACCGGGTGTGGTCCGGAAGTGGCGAATCGCTATATTGTGCACCTGACGCTAATATTACACTGTATGTTAACTAACTGGAATTTAAACAAAAACTTAGAAAGAAAAGAAGCATTGGGGAATTCCGGGACACCTCCAAGGAACAGGGACTTACTACCGCACGTTGTCCCCCGCGGTGAGTGTTGTGTGAATCATAGCGCCCAGGAAGCACCCAGAGGCATCAGGTTTAGAATCACCACCCCATTCATCTGTGTTTTCAGGAACTCTAGGTTTCCATTCTCAAGAACAAAAGCAAACTTGGGCTACATGAGAAAACTACCTAATGCCAGATATCCTTTAACCCATTCTCATTCAGGAAAACTTCCGAAGAGCAAAGAAATACCTTAAAATACTATTGATCTTTGCCAAAACAAATCACTTTGCAGCACCAGTGGAGATGTTGGCCTCTGAAAATATAATCCAATGGCAAAAAACTAATTAAAAAAAATTTTTTTTTTATTTATTTATTTTTGAGAGACAGAGAAACAGACCACAAGTGGGGGAGGGGCAGAGAGAGAGGGAGACACAGAATGTGAAACAGGCTCCAGGCTCTGAGCCAACAACACAGAGCCCGACGCAGGGCTCGAACCCACGAACTGTGAGATTATGACCTGAGCTGAAGTCAGACACTCGACTGACTGAGCCACCCAGGCACCCCCAAAAACCTAATTTTTAATGTAAAACCCTCAAAGACAATTATTTAAATGTCTAAGTAAATGGCAAACATGACCAAAACTTGTATTTAAAATTTTTATCTGAAACTTTGAAGAATAGAACTCATGTGGATTTTTCTGGTACATTGTTATTTTCAGAATAGAAGAATCTTTAGTTTTGGGACACCTGGGTGGCTCAGTCAGTTAGGCATCCGACTTCAGCTCAGGTCATGATCTATCTCACAGTCGGTGTTTTTGAGCCCCGCGTCAGACTCTGTGTCTCCCTCTCTCTCTCTGCCCCTCCCCTGCTCACGCTCTGTCTCTCTCTCTCAAAAATAAATAAATGTTAGAAAAAATTTTAGAAAAATCTTTAGTTCCAGTGTGGAAAATAAAACGTTGGGTGTTAGTAAGCAAGCACTTGGTTTGTAGATATTCCCACTGGAGGGAAGAGTCGCATTTTCTCAGAAGCCTCCTTTATGATAATTCATGAAAAGTAATTAATGGCTGGTTTTTAACTTCAGAGGATTGGCTTTTTGAAATCAATTGAAAAGCACAGATACATATTATACATTCTTTCATGTATGTATGCATATGTACATATTTTTAAAAAATATACATGCTTTTCTGAAGTATAAGGAATGCCGTACTCCTTTTGTAGTCATCCGAGTTTTCTCTTACAAGTGGGGCCAAGTGGGAGGTGTGGTGGGAATGGTGAGGCCTCTCAGTACCTGGGTCATCTCTGTGATGTAATGTAAACCTCCTTTGCGATCACATTGGCCACGTGCCCAGCTCTGATCAGGGTGAACGTGGATGGAAGTAATGACATTCACCTCCCTCAGAGGGAGTTAAGCTTCCTTTCCCACTCTCCCTTTCCTAAGTATGCCTGGAGAGTGACTTTGGACCCACTACGTGACAGAGCCACCAAGATGGAAGCAGTGTGAGTCCGGGGTCACTGGGTAGAGTCTGACCTACCCCAAACTGTGGCATGACTGAAAAATATGCTTTTATTGTTAAGTCACTGAGATTTGAGGGGTGTAGTTGTTACTGCAGCATGAACTGGCCTACCCGACTGATACAGACTGAGTTGTCTGAGTTGGGCTGTTTGCACTAAAGATCTAATATTTCGTGGGATGCCTGGGTGGCTCAGTCGGTTAAGCGGCCGACTTCGGCTCAGGTCATGATCTCGCGGTTTGTGGGTTTGAGCCCCGCATCGGGCTCTGTGCCGACAGCTCAGAGCCTGGAGCCTGCTTCAGATTCTGTGCTCCCTCTCTCTCTGCCCCTCCCCTGCTCACGCTCTGTCTCTGTCTCTCAAAAATGAATAAACGTTAAAAACAATGTTTTAAAAATCTAATATTTTGTGTCTGGTGTTTTTGTCAGCCAAGTGGAAACATTTATTTGTTATTTGTGAAAACATTTCTTAAATTTTATGAAAATTATATGAGGGATTTTAGCAGTTACTTTTTGCCATTCACTTTGGAATCGATCACTGTTTCACTTCTTACTTTGGAAGGCATGAGCTGGTGGTCTCTTAGATCTTCATCAAGGTAAGAGAGAGTCCAAATGAGCCACATAAGCCAAACTCTGGGATGATAACCATACGCTTTAGGATAAGCTGAAATGTTATTTGACTTTATTTTTGTTTGGCTCTTAATGTGACACGATTGCCCTGGGTTCTGTGAGCTAGTAATTGAGGAACTTTTTCACCTTTCCGAAGACTACACCCATGGGCTTCCTTAAGGTCCTCATCAAAGGAAGGCAATACACAGATGGCTCATGGAAAGCCCTGAACCTGGAGTCTGGTGAGCCATCCCGCCTTTGAGTTAAAGACAGTCATGCTCGTGGTGAGCATAGCATAATGTATAAAATTGTCAAATCAGTATGCGGTACACCTGAAACTAATATAACATTGTACTTCAACTATACTTCAATAATAATAATAATAACAATAATAATAATACTTTGCTATACTCATCTAGAGACCCCCTATAATAGGTTCTGGAGGATTGCCAATTAACATTTGCATGCGAACTATAGAAGATATAATCACAACAACATGCTTCCAAATGAACCTTTTTCTCAAGAGGTTTGTGAACATCTTAAGTGTTAAACTAATTACTACAGGAGTCTTTTCAGAGGGCTGTCAAAAAAAAAAAAAAAAAAAAAGAACTAATTTTATCCCTACCGAACTTACTCTTTCACAAATGGAGGCAGGACAAAATAATTTTGTCTTCTGAGTACATTCATGTTGAGGTATTGGATACTAGAAGCATAATTCTTTTTTACTAAGATTTTTTTTTCTCTTCTTTTCTGTATCCTTTTCATCACACAAAGCACCATTGTCTTTGTAGCTACCCTTTGGGGCCTTGACATTTATTTTTCTCCTTTCAGTGTATAACGTCTCGAAACAAGTGCTTTGATCAGCTGCTCAGGGGATCACACGTCTGGAACAGGAGGGCACTTAGAAGCCTGTGCTCTTAGAGGCGCATTGATGTTGGAATGATATGAAAAATAATTTCGTGGAGGGGTGCCAGGCTGGCTCAGTCTGTAAGGCATGCGACTCTTGATCTCCAGGTTAAAAAAAAAATAATTTTGTGGAAGGAACTTTCTTGTCTAAGCTCCGACCATTTTCATTACTAAAGAGGGATGCGTACACATATACACACATAAATCTGTATCGATAGATGGATTTGACTTCTTGCCAGTGTGGCTTTTTACTTTCTCTCTTTCTCATGTCTGTCACTTAGGAAGTGATTAGCCCAGGGGACACCCTACCTTCCACTAGCACTCCTTGTCCTGAATGAAAGAAAGGAAGCAGAAATCCTGATGGAGAAAAATATGATGATGAAGACAGGTGCGTGATTATAGATGCGGGGGTATGAATTTATTCTGTAGTAAATTAGTGGTGCATGTTGGAGTACTTCAGGCTGAATGCACAAAGAAAACCCTATTAAGAAATCTGGCTTCAGGCCCATGAAATTGTGGTCTGCTTTGTAAATCACTGTCAGAAGCCACTGAATTAGTAAAGAAATCAGTACCAAAAAAACCTAGGTTCAAATCACCACTCAGCTGACTTCATACAACGTAACCAACCAGTGTTTCTGAACTTGGGTTCTCATCTCTAAAACAGGTCTAATGACATCAGTGCTACTGACCCAGTGAAATTGGTTCGAAATGAAAAGAACAACCAGAAAAACCACGACGAAACACGCAGGCAGTGCTCTGTGGGTATCCTCAGTCTACCGGCCTTTGGAGGTTTGTTTTCTTTTAACTTTCTATTTTGAAATCATTATAGATTCATAGTAAGTTCCAAAAGAGAACGTGCAAAGTGGTCCCAGGCACTTTTCACTTAGCTTCCCCAATGGAAACTGCATGACTGTTGTATAACATCAAAGCCAGGAAACCCACATTGGTACCATTCGTAGAACTTACTCAGATTTCGCCAGTTTTATAAGCACTCATTTGTGTGTGTGTGCATGAGCGCGCGCGTGTGTGTGCACGTACTTCCAAAGAATCTTATCACATCTGTACGTTTCTGTCCCCACCACTAAAATCAGGAGAAAGAACTGTCCCACCCCAAAGTTCCCCCAATCTTTGGCAGCCATGAATTCATTCTCGAACTCTATAATTTCATTTCAAGAATGTTATATAAATGGAATCATGCTTTACTCGGCTTTCTGGGATCATTATTTTTTTTCACTCTGCATCATTCCTTTGAGATTATCTAAGGGACATATATCAATAGTTCATTCCTTTTGTGTATCAACAGTTGATTCTTTTGGTTGCTGTTGGTGCAGGGGTTTCCTTAGTATTCCATAGCATGGATGTACCACAGTCCTTCATTCAACTTTTGAAGGACTTTGGGGATGTTTCTAGTTTTTGGCTGTTCTGAATGAAGCTGCTGTGAGCGTTAGCATACAAGATTTTGTGTCAACATGCGTTTTCATTTCTCTGGGATAAAGGGCCAATAGCGAAATAGGTGGGCCATATGACGGTTGCATGTTTGCGTTTGAAAGAAACTGCCAAATTGTTTTCCAGACCGGCTGTACCACTGTGCATTCTTACCAGGAATATATGGGTGATCTAGTTTCTCTACATCCTTGCCAGCACTTGTTTTTTTTCAGTTTTTCATTTTAGTCATCCTGATAGGTAGGAAATGATATTTGATTGTGTTTTTAGTTTGTGTTTTCCTTGGGGCTATGATGTTAACTATCTTTTCGTGGGTTTATTTGCCATCTGTATATGCTCTTTAATAAAATGCTAATATTCTAGTTGGATTGTTTGTTATTTTATCCCAGAGTTCTGAGAGTTCTTTACATAGTCTAAACACAAGGCCTTTGTGAGATATACGGTTTGCATATATTTTCTCAAAGTCTATAGCTTGTCTTTTTATCCTCTTAATAGGCGTTTTGGCAGAGCAAAAGTCTATTTTTGATATTTTGAGGTTCGACTTATTAATTTTTCCTTTATGGACTATACTTAAAAATTTTTTTTTAACATTTATTTATTTTTGGGGCGCCTGGGTGGCTCAGTCGGTTGAGCGGCCGACTTCGGCTCAGGTCGTGATCTCGCGGTCTGTGAGTTTGAGCCCCGCGTCGGGCTCTGTGCTGACAGCACAGAGCCTAGAGCCTGTTTCGGATTCTGTGTCTCCCTCTCTCTCTGACCTTCCCCTGTTCGTGCTCTGTCTCTCTCTGTCTCAAAAATAAATAAACGTTAAAAAAAAATTAAAAAAAAATAAATATTTATTTATTTATTTATTTATTTTTTTTTTTTTTTATGAAATTTATTGACAAATTGGTTTCCATACAACACCCAGTGCTCATCCCAAAAGGTGCCCTCCTCAATACCCATCACCCACCCTCCCCTCCCTCCCACCCCCCATCAACCCTCAGTTTGTTCTCAGTTTTTAACAGTCTCTTATGCTTTGGCTCTCTCCCACTCTAACCTCTTTTTTTTTTTTTCCTTCCCCTCCCCCATGGGTTCCTGTTAAGTTTCTCAGGATCCACATAAGAGTGAAACCATATGGTATCTGTCTTTCTCTGTATGGCTTATTTCACTTAGCATTACACTCTCCAGTTCCATCCACGTTGCTACAAAGGGCCATATTTCATTTTTTCTCATTGCCACATAGTATTCCATTGTGTATATAAACCACAATTTCTTTATCCATTCATCAGTTGATGGACATTTAGGCTCTTTCCATAATTTGGCTATTGTTGAGAGTGCTGCTATGAACATTGGGGTACAAGTGCCCCTATGCATCAGTACTCCTGTATCCCTTGGATAAATTCCTAGCAGTGCTATTGCTGGGTCATAGGGTAGGTCTATTTTTAATTTTCTGAATATTTATTTATTTTTGAAAAAAAAATTTTTTTAACGTTTATTTTTATTTTTGAGACAGAGAGAGACAGAGCACGAACGGGGGAGGGTCAGAGAGAGGGAGACACAGAATCGGAAGCAGGCTCCAGGCTCCAAGCTGTCAGCACAGAGCCGGATGCGGGGCAGGAACCCACGGACCGCAAGATCATGACCTGAGCCGAAGTCGGCCGCTTAACCGACTGAGCCACCCAGGCGCCCCTATTTTTGAAAGACAGAAACAGAGCATAAGCGGGGGAGGGGCAGAGAGAGGGGGAGACACAGAATCCGAAGCAGGCTCCAGGCTCCGAGCTGTCAGCACAGAGCCCAACGCGGGGCTCAAACTCACGAACCACGAGATCATGACCTGAGCCGAAGTTGAACACTTAACCGACTGAGCCACCCAGGTACCCCTCTGGACTATACTTCTGATGTCTAAGAACTATGCTTAGCCTTAGGTCACAAAGCTTTACAAAAAATTGTTTTTCCAAGAAGTTTTATAGTTTTCCTTATGGTTGTACTTTTCAAGTCCGTGATGCACTTTGAACTAATTGCTGTTTAAGGTGTGAGGCTTAGATTTTAGATTTTTTGAATGTTCTTATCAATGGCCTCTAGGCATCTAGACACATTCTAGCCCGTTCTCTCCCTGCCTACTTTTCTACATTTCTAGACATTATTTCACATTCCATCTCTTTCACTCTTTCATTAGGCCATTTTCAGTTGCTCATACACCATCCTAACTTCTTATTTCCTTAATGACTGAAAGATTGTAGTTACGTGGATATCCTCTACCGTTGACATAAGTCACGCCGATAATATGATCATATGCTGATACGTTTGTCTTTCCCACTATATTGGAAGTCTGTTGAGAGGAAGGAGCACATCTTTCTCAAAACCTGGCCCAGGTTTTGCAGATCATGTGGATACAGTCATATTTGTAGAATTAAAAGGAGATGAGTTCTACCCTCCTTGTATATGCTGGACGAGGGACGTGTTCACCTGTGTGACTGTCTCTATTCAGATGCGACAAAAAAGATGTTTTGAAGAGGCAGAACTGATTGGAGAGACCAGTAGCATCCCGGCAGGATCACTCCTGACTGCTCACACGTGGGCTGCACAGGCTGGAACCTGTTATGAGGTCAGGATGGCAGCTAGGATTGCCTGGTGTTGGTGGTACATTTGATTCCAGGATGCTGCGGGAAGAGGCTGCTGACTCGCAAATGCTTTTCCAACTCATTTGTCTAGGATTCTGCTTAAAGCGTACCCCTCCATACAATGAGAACTTGGCAATTACGTGTGTGTGCGCACCTATGCGTATATCACGTGCACACACAAAACGTACATTGCTGTTCCCCAGAGTAGCCTCCAAGGTCTACCTTTCAGAAATCTCTTTTGCATTTAGGCTTAGATGCCCATCAGTGAAGGGCTTCTGGCCGGTATATCCATTTCATTTTAGTTTCCTAAAGACCTAGTGCTCAGGTGATAACAGGGGCTTGAAGTTTCACAACATCTGTCTGAAAGCTCAAAAATGAAGGTCAGTACATTTCTACAGAAAAATCTTTTTAATGACTTAGTAAAAAACACCACACTTGGGGCACCCGGGTGGCTCAGTCGGTTGAGTGTCCGACTTCGGCTCAGGTCACGATCTCGTGGTTCGTGAGTTCAAGCCCCGCGTCGGGCTCTGTGCTGACAGCTCAGAGCCTGGAGCCTGCTTCGGATTCTGTGTCTCCCTCTCTCTCTTTGCCGCTCCCCCGTTTGTGTTTTCTCTCTCTCTCAAAAATAAACATTTATAAAAACAAACAAGCAAACAAAAACACACAGCACTTTCCTTCGTCTTGTGCCAGTTGGTTAAAATCACATGACTGACGAGAAATCATGATTATGATCAGGATATGAGCCATGGTAAAAGGATAGATACATTTTTTGGTGTTAAAGTATTTGGATAGGTTTGCGGTAGTACGATTGCAGCATTTAATTCTGAGCTCTGATCATGGAAGGACAGTAACACATACTCATCCCCCTCCACTCTGAATAATCTTTTACGAGATGATTCTATTAATAGTTAAGAGGATTTACAGGCTTAAACTGCAAGGATACACACAACACTGAGCAGGGAAATTGTCACTGTTTGGGGAAATGATGTTATCTATTGATAGACATCCACGCTTCGAAAATTCACCTTAAGAAACTGTGAATTTAGGAAAAACATCCCTTAGCTTCTTAATGTTCTTACGTTCCTGCATTATTTTATCAGTTTTTTCTCAAGCAATTTCTGTAGAAAGTGGTCGATAATTTTTCTTTCATTACTACACGCGATATAATTTTTATTTCGGAGAAAAACATCTAAGCCACAGTAGCCACAAAACATTAATAGGCATAAGAAACTATGGCTGAGTTTCCTGCCTTTGAAAACATTACCTCCTGAAACAAACAAATAATAAATAGGTAAGCATTTGTCTTAGTAAAGGGAAGCTGCATAGGTTGGAGAAAACTGGACAGAGAAGTTAATTAATTATCAAGGTTCTAGTTTTTCTCTTGCGGTCGGCTTGAAAACATTTTGATAAATTGTCAATAAGATAGAGTAATAGCTCACTGAGCCAAAGCTTGCTTATGGTTTTATAATCTTTCCAGATAAACCTTTTCCTTGTCAAGAAAGCATCATGGATGGTGGAGATCATCTTACCTTGACGTCACGCACAGCCTCGGGGCTTCCTTCATTTTCCATGGTCTGGTGAATATTTGCATTATATCCCTCAGCCCTAGGCAGGGGCAGAAGTTGCTTCCACATAGATGGCCCGGAGAAATGTTTCTGGAGGCACTCTTGGTTGTCTTGGGAAGGACTGGGCATGTTTTTACAGTAAAGCTCCAAATGAGTCCTGCAGCCTGATTTTAACAACACTAGCCCAGGGTCCACTCTATTTCTCTTCGTTTGGCCAATGCTGGGCCATCCGTCAGTCAGCCAGGGAACCTCTGTGGAAAGTTACACTATTTGAAGCAAAAGGCTTATCTGTTTGGTGGGTCAGCAGTTTATCCACGGTTCTTTAGTGTTCTATTCCAGGTAGAGCCTCCTATTTTGAATGTCTAGGTATGTTATGACTGCCCCCTACTGGCAGAAACATACTACTAATTCAAATTTAATCTTAAAATTGAAAGAAATGATTTAAGCGATCTATCGCTCAGGATATAATGATAAAATAGGTTGCTTCGCCATATTCTGCATTAGTTGTGTGAGACACAGACCAGGGCCTGATAATCTTGTGCTATGCAGTCGAGAGACAGGTGGTCTGCCTTAATCTATGTAGGTTTCTTAAAAGGTCATTTTAGCAGGAGTCAGTTTTGTGGCTAGAAATGTATGCTCAACTCATACCCAAACTGAAGCCCAAGGATTATTACACTTCTTGATTGGTGTCATGTAGGATGAAAGTGATTTTTCTTATGAGGTAACTAGTCATCTAATGATTAAGCCAAGAGTTGGCTTCTAACATCATACTGCACATTTGTAAAGTGTGTAGAGTGTGTAAAATGACCCCAGGGCCCCAGAATTGGTATATGAAACAAACACAATCCCTATAAACATCTTGGCTTCCTTTTTTTTTCTTTTTGCAGAAATTGATGAATTGATTCTAAACTTCACATGCAGTTGTAAGGGACTTAGAATATCCAAAACAATCTCATAAAAAGAAGAGCAGAGTTGGAGGATTCACATTTCTCAATTTTTTTTAAACATTTATTTATTTTTGAGACAGAGAGAGACAGCATGAACGGGGGAGGGTCAGAGAGAGAGGAAGACACAGAATCCGAAGCAGGCTCCAGGCTCTGAGCTGTCAGCACGGAGCCCTACGCGGGGCTCGAACTCACAGACCGCGAGATCATGACCTGAGCCGAAGTCGGACGCTCCACCGACTGAGCCACCCAGGCGCCCCACACATTTCTCAATTTTAAAACTTACTATAAAGCCACAACAGAGCAACAGAACAGAATTGAGTCTATAGGTAAATCCATACGTCTATGGTCAGTTGGGCTTTGACAAAGTGCCAAAATAATTCAATAGAGGAGAGAATTGTCTTTCCAGCAAATGGTGTGGAACCCCTGGACAGCTCCAGGCAGAAGTTTAAGTTGAAGTTCTACCTCACACCACATAAACCATTAACTCAAAATGAATCCTAGACCTACATGTAAGAGCTGAGGCTATAAAACTCATTTTCTTAGAGGAAAATGTAGGGGTAAATCTTCGTGGCCTTGGATTAGGCAAAGCTTGCGTAAGTACAACATCAAAACTCAAGGCACGAAAGAAAAAACCGGTAAACTGGACTTCATCAAAATGGAAAACTTTGATTTTCTAAGAACATCATCAAGAAAGTAAAAAGATAACCCACTAGGAGACAATATAGAAAACCACATATACATAATAAAAGAATTTTATCCAGAAAATATAAAGAGGTCTTCCAACTAAAAATCAAAGGGGCATCTGGGTGGCTCAGTTGGTTGAGTGTCCAAATTCGGCTCAGGTCATGATCTTGTGGTTTGTGAGTTTGAGCCCAGCACAAGGCTCGCTGCTGTCGTGCAGAGCCTGCTTCGGATTCTCTGTCTTCCTCTCTCTCGGCTCCTCTCCTGCTCACACACTCTCTCTCTCTCCAAAATAAAAATTAAAAAAATTTAAAAAACCCCAGAAGTTAACTAAAAATGGGTGATGTGTCTAAATAGACGTCTCTCCAGAGAAGGTATACAAATGGCCAATAAGCCCATGAAAAGATGCTCAACATCATTAGCCACTAGGGAAAAGCAAGTCGAAATCACAATGATTTTACATGTAATAGGTTGGCTTTAATCAAAAAGGCAGACAAGGACAAATGTTAGCGAGTATGTGGAGAAAATGGGACTCTCATGCATTGCCAGCGGAAACATAAAATGTTGCAACCACTTTGGTAAACAGCTTGGCACTTCCTCAAAACGTTCGACATAATTACCCTAAGACCCAGCAATTTCCTCCTACGTGTCTACTGAAGCCAGAGAAGTGAAACGTGTGTTCACAAAACGCCTGCATAGAAATGTCCAATAACTGGAATCAACCCACATGCCCATCAACTGATGAACCAAGTGAAGTAAATCTGTACAATGGAATATGACTCAGCAACAGAAAGGAATAAAGTTCTGACACAGGTTGTAACATGGATAAACGTCAAAAACATGCATAGAAAAGCCAGTCACAAAAGACCACATCGCGTGTGATTCCATTTATAAGAAAGTGTCCAGAGTAGGCACATCTAGAACGTAGATTAGTGGCTGCCTGGGGCAGGAGGGTTTGGGGGAGAAATGGGGAGTGACTACCAATGAATCAGAGGTTTCTTTTTAGCGTAGAATGTCATAAAACTGATTTCAGTGATGGTTTCAGAACCCCGTGAATACCCTAAAAACCATTACGTTTGTATACGTTAAACGGGTGAGTTAATGGTGTGTGAATTCGATCTCAATGATGCTGTTGAACTTTTTATAAAAAGAGAGGCAACTGCTTCAAGCGACCAGATGTTTCAGCGCAAGTGCAGTACGTAAGCATCTGGATGGTTCTGTTCCCTGGGGTCAGTTGAATGAAGATATGGTTGAACCATATCACTGGTCTCGGTGGGGGTGGGGGTGGGGGTGGGGTCCCAGGACCTGATTCTGGACTCAGAATGAAAGTAGGATAGGTGGTATTAGTTATCTCAAATTGACCTGTGCCGTTTTTGGAGCTGGAAGGTTATTTTGTCCTCCTGCCCATGTTGTCTTTGTGCATTTTGTGCCTGGGGAAACCTACCTGAGATTTTCGGTGGTATTTTCAGGGGCTCCATCCGTGTAGTCCTGCAGTTGGGACCAGCCTCCCCATCTTCACATCCTTAGGCCAGAACACCTAGTCCCGAGCCACTCTGCAAACCGAATCATTCACGTTTCTCTTTTTCTTTAATGCTGTCCTTTTGGTCCACCAGCATTTTTCTCTTGCTCTTTCATTTTTGCACACTCGATTTTTGGTGTCAAACCTTGGAGGAAGCATTTCTTTCTAACGTTCATGACGTTCTCCTTAGCATTTTCCCCACGCTTGTAAAAATCCTCGTTTTTGGAAACTTCTTTCTAGTTAATAGCCATTTGTATGAAAATTATTGCATCTTAAATCGTATTTGTTAATAATATTATCTAGGTCTGCGAATAAAACGCCTCACGCTCCGTTCTTGAGAGATCCTCGTAAACATTATTGTTTCATATTCAAGGAGGGGGTGTGTGTATAGGGGCACAGTAGCACCGATTGGCCTCCCCAGGCATTCTGTGTAAACCCAGTTTGCTAGAGATTGTAGCGAGAGGAATTTGCATGAAAAAAGAATTTTACAATCTGTCCAAGTTGAGTAAAGTACTTGTTGGCAAATATATCTTTATTTTCCATTACTTCAAGAAAAAGGGCATCTCCTAAAGGGTCAATGTAACCGAGAGACCTGTGTCTAGGAAGCATAAACAGCTGAGAGAGTGGCGAGAGGAGGGAGATTAGTGGACCATCAATCTATACGACTCCAACTTGGTCGTTAGCTCCTGAGAGAGGCAGAAAGCTGGTGGATTGACAGCCGATTGAGTAAATGTTAATGGAGATGAACAGATAAACCCTAAGCCCGGAGGAGCCCAGCCAACACTCTTCCCTCATGCAAATGAGACTGATGATAGGCGGGTCCAGGGAAGGAAATCCTTACTGGGGTCCATCTCCAATTCCAGACAGTCCTGGAAGACCCAGACAGGGAACCTTCCAAGACTGCCCGAGTGGTCATAGCTCAGGTTGTGGATCCCGGCATTTGCTCTACTGGTAGGAGGATTGCAGTCTTTGCTGTCTGTCATGGATCCAAACGGTGACCTTGTTTTTCCTCCATTACTGTGTGTTAAAAGCGTTAGAAGAGTGGTAGAGGACTCACTTAACCGTGGATCGATAGCCTTAAGGACCCACACGTGGTCCAGATGGAAAGGTGTGCAAATCACTAAATGACCCTTGACTTTCAGCCAGATGCAATAACCGGAAAAGATTGTGGGTTGTTCGTTTAGAATGAGTGAATACATTCTCTCTCTCTCTCTCTCTTTCTCTCTCACCTATATATCTCAGAGAGAGAGAGAGAGACAGAGAGGGCATAGGCACACATGAGCAGAAGAGAGGGAGAGTGAGAGAATCCCAAGCAGGCACTGTGCTGTTGGTGTAGAGCCCAGCACGGGGCTTGATCTCGCGACTGAGATTATGTCCTGAGCTGAAATCAAGAGTCAGACATTCAACCAACTGAGTCACCCAGGTGCTCTAAGAATGAGTAAATATGTTTAAAAAAATTAAAAAAATTTTAAAAATTTTTAAAAATTTTGAAAGTGCTTGACAAGAGCTTGGGAAAAAGGCTTTTATAGAACAGATGTGGCAGCAGAGCAAGGAAATCATGTGATTGGCTATAGCTTAGGCAGGTGACTAATTTTGGAAACCTCGTTGGCTATTTGTGATTGTTTAGCGTCATTGTCTATGGTACGAGTGCGTTTATAGAAATTCACCCTGGGTTACACGGGCTACCAAGGCATTAGAGGCAGCTTAGTCTAATGGCCTCCTTGGTTAATTACTTTCACAATTCCCCCTGTTGGCCATCTTCTCGTACGTGATGGATTGATAAAAAAGTTTTCTATTAAGGACCCCCTCCCCGGTCACTGTCAGGGTTGAGGTTTTCGCTGTGAAACTCCTAGGTTATCATGACAGTTTTATGGAAATTTTTGCTTTTCATTTCCTTGTTCATCTCGTTTCTGTCCTCCCAGCTCAGTGAGACCATCTGATGGCTACAAGCATGTGTTTAAGGCTTTTGAGAGATACTACTTAAAAAAAAATTTTTTTTTAGTGTTTATTCTTTTTAAAAATTTTTTTTAAATGTTTATGTATTTTTGAGAGAGGGAAAGACAGAGCGCAAGCTGGGGAGGGGCAGAGAAAGAGGGAGACACAATCTGGAGCAGGCTCCAGGCGCTGAGCTGCACAGAGTCCGACTCGGGGCTCGAACTCATGAACTATGAGATCATGACCTGAGCCGAAGCCGGACGCTCAATCGACTGAGCTCTCCCGGCGCCCCTGAGAGATACTACTTTTAAGCAGACCTAACATAAACATGATTATTGTTGAAAAGTCCATGTGTCAACTTTTACTTACAGCTATCCAATGCATTTGTTCATTTAAAAAAAAATTTTTTTTAATGTTTATTTATTTTTGAGACCAAGAGAGACACAGAGCATGAATGGGGGAGGGTCAGAGAGAGAGGGAGACACAGAATCTGTAGCAGGCTCCAGGCTCCGAGCTGTCAGCACAGAGCCGGACGTGGGGCTCAAACCCATGGACCATGAGATCATGACCTGAGCTGAAGTTGGAAGCTCAACCAACTGAGCCACCCAGGTGCCCCATTTGTTCATTTTTTTTAAAGATTTCTTTTATGTTTTATTTTTAAGTAATCTCTCTACCCAACTAGTAAACCTAGGTAGAACTAAAGTTCTATGTTTGCCTTATATTTAATGTTGATAACTCTGAAGACATGAATGTTTTCATTAAACCAACCAAACTTAGACTAGCTTTTATATACCAAAGATGATCCCAGATCATGTGAACTTGAGAAACATTTGGGTTAGTGTCTATATTTCTGAGACGATACTTAATTTCTATGTAAATACTTAATTTCTTTTTCTTTAAGCCAATTAAATAGAGTGTCTTTACAAATTAATTTTGCCAATACCATCTGGAGTAGAAAAATCACACATATAACACACACACATGCACACACACACATAGAGAGAGAGAGACATAAATAAACATATAGCAGACACTTTTTAAATTTTAGCTATGAGACAAGTCTAATAACACAAAACTCGCTAGTTTCCAAAGGAACTGTTGGATCCAAATTGTGTTTCTGGCAGTTGGAGTAAATCAAGATTACTTGCTCTGGTGACTAAAACTTCTTACTAGTGTTTGTGGAGAGGATTTATGATACTTCCAGTTGCTTTTTGTAAATAACTTTTGAAGAGGCAATTTTTAATTCATTTAGTCTCTTAGAAGCTTCTGCATACCAATCAAAAGATGTATCCCATTATTTTGGGGAAGCGTCCTTTTTCTCTAGGGCACCTTGCAAATGGATAAGGTTATCTAGGTTAAAAGTTCCCTACTGTGGCCACTGTAATTCAAGATTATCTTTGGTAAGGTTCACCCACTCGTTCAGACAAACTTATGTTCTGGGATCGTAATTTTTCTACACGTTCTCAGCCAGAGTTCTAGATGGAGGAGCCCCAGACTCTTTGGGCTTGGAGGGACCCATTTTGTTTTACCTGTGGACCGAGTCTGGAAAGAGGAATGCTCAAATACAGCTGGAGAGCTCACAGTGCAAAAGCGGCAGAGCTCAGCTCTGGGAGGAACTTTCTGCACCCTCAAGGAAAGAAGTGGTCACGGTAGACTCTGCAGGTATCGGTGCCTGATTGCTCCCCGAGGGCCACCAAAGGTCTCCTTTGGGTCCTGTTTCTGACACCGGAACTCTAAAAAGACAAATGGAGGCATACTAACATTTTGAGGAGTTTATCTGAGTAGATGTGGATTCGAATCAGGGAGTGCCAAACCAAACGTGGTTAGGGGTGCCCGGGAACACGGGTTGGGGGAAAGGCTTTCATAGAGTGGAGGCAGAGGCGAAGCAAGGGAATTATTTGTTTGGCCACCGCTTAAGCCGTGGCCTCATTTAAGAAAACCTAGTTGGCTGTTTTGATTCCTTGCTCTGAAATTTTGTTGCCTGGAAGGATACAAGTGCATTTATGGGAATTGACTCTGGCTTAGGTTTTGGTTTGCTCATGTAGGCTGCCGACGCATGATAGCCATCTGGGCCTAATGGCCTCCTTCAACAATGGCGTATTAAGGTTACAAACTGTGGAGGACCAACTGGCTGACACGCGCCCTCGAAACAAATCGGGGAGTCAGGCAGCAGTCCAGGCAACGCTTGGCCATGCTCTGTTTCCTACCCTTTGCCTCCTTCTAATTAGGATCTGTATTTCTAAGGGTAGCGACTCAATGGTGGCCCCTGGAAGACAGGCCCACCTCAAACCCGGGGAATCTGTGGATGTTTCCTTGTTCAGAAAAGGGTCTTTTGCAGATTAGTAATTAGGCGAAGGCTCTTGAGATGAGGAGATCATCTTCAGATGGGCCCTAAATCCGATGACAGGGTCCCCACAAGGCACAGAGGTGGAAGCAGCAGTGTGACCAGGGAGGTCGAGATTGGAACACTGCAGCCACCAGAAGCTGGGAGAGGCAGGGACTGGATTGTCCCCCCAGAGCCTCGGGAGGGAGCATAGTCCTGCTGACACCTTGATTTGAGACTTCTGGCCTCCAGAACGGAGAAAGAGTACACTTCTGGAACTTCTGGGGTTTTTTAGCCTCCAAATTTGTGACAATTTGGTACAGTGGCCCAAGGAAACGAATACCGTCAGAAGTCCTTTTCTCAGTCCAAAGCCGTGTTTCTCAACTTTTTCCTTCATTTTTGACCCATCCAAGAGAGAACAAAAATGAAGCTAAAATTTAAAGTGATTTTAGTTTCTCCCTAACAAAAGAAGTTAAATACTAAGGAAATTTTGGTAGACAGGGTTGAGTCATTATGGGTCTCAGGCCATTGGAATGTCCATATTTTTTCTCAACCTCAAGGACCATTTTGCTACCTTGAAGACAATATTATGTCCCCAGTTTCCATTGAAAGTACAAGGTCTAAAAATATAGGAAATGACTAAAAAGGAGAAAATTACTGGGGAGGGAAGCATTGACACTGTAGACAGAAATCAGTGGAAATTTAGGCCGGCTAATCTTTTTTTTCTTCCTTATTCATTTTGAGAGAGAGAGAGAGAGAGAGAGAGAGAGAGAGAGAGAGAGAGAGAGAGAACCTGTGCACACAAGTGGGGGAGGAGCAGAGAAAGAGAGAGAGAATCCCAAGCACGCCCCACGTTGACAGCACGGAGCCAATGGGGGGTTCAATCCCACGAATCCCGTGAGATTAAGACCTGAGCTGAAGAGTTGGACACCTAACCACGACTAATCTTTTGTTTTAAAAAAGGTATATTTGGAGAAAAAGCTATTAAAAAGTCAGTTTGTGACCTCTTGGTCAACTTTCAAAAGTTTCCTGAGAATAATAGTTATTAAAATGAACATTATATTGCAGGCAAACTTTGATAGCAGTGTAATAGAAGAATATAGAGAAATGTTTAAGTTTGGATTAAACAGTGACTGAATGATATAGATAGCATTATAGGTAGGTTCTGGACTGGGGCTTGATTGATAGTTGGGGTGACTAGCGGAGGAGAGCCAAGAGGGCACTCCTGGTATAAGGAGAGAGGTGGAGCGAAGGAGAGGACACGAAACCTATCAGGTCTCTTAAGCTTGTGATAACAGTTGGACTTCCCAAGGGAAGTAATGGTGTTGGGTCCACATTGCAGGGAGCATTGAATGCTAGACCAGGAAGTCTGGATTTTGTTACACGGGCAATAGGGAGGCAGTACATACTCTTCATCAATGTTTATGTCCTAATCTCTTCTTTTTATAAGGACACCAGTTATATTGGATTAGGGCCCATCCTAAGGACCTCATTTTAACTTAATCACCTCTTTAAAGACCCTACCTCCAAATACAGTCACATTCTGAGGTACTGGGGATTGGCACTTCGTCATCCGAATTTTGGGGGGAAAGACACAATTTGGCCCAGAGCAATAGTAACATAAATCAATTTTATGGCAGTGGTTTAACTTCTTACATCTGTGTTTTCAATGTATTTCCCCCAGGAATAAATACAAATTCAATCTTTTAATCTTTTGATTTTCTTCCTCTATCTGTACTCTTGACACATTGATATGAAACTTAGATATTTTCAGACTCAACATACAAGAAACTGATGATAGAATAAAATTTCTTACTCTCTCCTCTAAGCTTTACAATTAATAATTAATGAAATTAATGTTAATTAATTAATACATTAATACATAAATCATTACATAACAAAATATATATTTTATATATGTAATATTGTTATTACATAACAAAATAATACAAAAATAAGTTAAATAAATTAATAAAATTAGTGTTTTCAACTATTTGTAAAAACGTCAGCTTAATGTATCCTTTGTTTGTATGTGTTAATCAAAGATATTTTATTATAATGAAAATAACCTAAATTGAATTCCTTGATTTTGATCGAGTTTAATTTTTGGTTAATTCATTGACGTATGAAAATTACCCATGGAATTGTCACCTGTTCTGGTTTATGATTTTCTCTAGTCCTACCAAAAATACATGTACAGTATATGCTGCAGTTTGAATAATTTCTAGATCTACCAATGACATTCAATTCCTTTCTGTAGCATGACATTAAGCATTCATTTTTATGATATCTTAAAGTATGATATTTAAAAACTATCTTGAAAATGAAGCCCTGGACCCCTTTTTACTATCAGACCTAATAGGATAATGAGATGTGTGTTGATGTGGGTCGGTGAAAGCCCTGTTTATCTGAGTGCCTCAGAAAAAAAAAAATTCTGCATGAATAAAGTGAAAAATTTCTTGATTTCTCCACTTGGTTTACTTTGAAACCTGGCCAGTGAATAAATACATTCAATTGATGGTAGTGAGAAGTCATCCTTATGAAATTTTAGGGAGGCTATAGTCCAGATATTAGCTCCTTGAGATATGCAAGAGAAGTTAAGGGGTGCCTGGGTGGCTCAGTTGGTTAAACATCTGACTTCAGGGGCGCCTGGGTGGCGCAGTCGGTTAAGCGTCCGACTTCAGCCAGGTCACGATCTCGCCGTCCGTGAGTTCGAGCCCCGCGTCAGGCTCTGGGCTGATGGCTCGGAGCCTGGAGCCTGTTTCCGATTCTGTGTCTCCCTCTCTCTCTGCCCCTCCCCCGTTCATGCTCTGTCTCTCTCTGTCCCAAAAATAAATAAAAAAACGTTGAAAAAAAAAATTAAAAAAAAAAAAACATCTGACTTCAGCTCAGGTCACGATCTCACGGCTTGTGGGTTCGAGCCCCACGTCGGGCTCTGTGCTGACAGCTCAAAGCCTGGAGCCTGCTTCCAATTCTGTGTCTCCCTCTCTCTCTGCCCCTCCTCCGCTCATGTTCAGTCTGTCTCTCAAAAATGAATAGACATTAAAAAATTTTTCTATCTATCTAATCTTAAATTCCACTATAGGGAACATACAGGGTTATATTAGTTTCAGGTGTGCTTAAAAGCAAGGCCCAAAAGGATTAAACTGTGGGTAATGTAAGTATGTTCTGGAACAAAACTCAGGAATAATGATAGAAATAAAAAAATACCCTGGCACCCAAGTAAGTAAAATCCACCAGTTCTGGCGTTTAATAAAAAATAACCAATACCTTGTAAATTGTAAGTGTGCACATTCTCTCTCTCCCTGCACCGTGTGTGGACACAGTGAGAAGGTGGGTACCTCCAAGCCAGAAGGAGACACCTCACCACTAACTGAATGGTCAGCACGTGTTCTTGGACTTCCAGCCTCCAGAACTGTGAGAAATAAAGCCCTGTCGTTTAAGCCACTTGGTCTGTTGTATTTCATTTTGGCAACGTTAGCTTACAGAGTTTTCTTTTTCTTTTTCTTTTTTTTTTTTTTTTTTTTGCTATTTAAAAAAATATTGCACGAAAAATCCTTGCACATTTATCTTTGCACGCTCATGCAGCAGACGTTCCCAGAAGTTTGATGGCTGGCTTATGGGGTGTGCACCCGTAACACTGGAGTAGATACTTACGCTATTCTTTCCGGCAGGGCCTCTTTGTGTTCAAATGCGCCACAATGACGTCCTTCTGTAATGGTAAGGCCATGTATTCCCGCCACAGCCTAGAATGTGCCTTCATATTTGGAACGACAGATCAATCAGATACAGGTAGGCATTCTTCTGCTTTCTCCATAGGAGCACCACTGACATTTTTGGCTAGAAAATGCCTTGTGCGTGGTACCGTGCTGGTATCCCTCCCCAACATTCATCATCCGTAGTCCCTGGGCATCAAATGCTAGAAGAACTCCATCCCTAATCATTGCAGTAAGCCCAAAAGTCCCACAGAGTTTCAAAGACCCCTGAGGGGGTTCCTTTCTCCACTCTCAGAAGCTCTGAAACATGTATCAAATTTAAAATATTATAATTAATGTTGTATGTAAGTGATGAATCACTGACTTGTACTCCTGAGACCAATATTGCACTGCATGTTAACTGAAATTTAAATAAAAAATTTTAAAAAGTAAAAAAAAATATTATAAAGAAATAGTTTTGGGACTTACAGCTTTGTTACCAACGAAATTTTTTACTGAGCTATTATTGTGGTTAGTATCTGCAATCTTTCTTTGATTCCAATTCCACAATTTTCTTAGTAAGCAAGTCTTTGATTAATTTCGGCTAGAAGCTCGCATATAAACGGACTCAATCTATAGCATTAAATTTATTAAAAGAAAATTTCAAGTAAGAAGAACAAACACAAGGAATATCCATGTACATTATTCAGATTGAAAAAGTTTAACACTTTGCAGTATTACGTAGAGTTTTTAAAAAAAACTTTAGGGCGCCTGGGTGGCTCGGTCGGTTGAGTGTCTGACTCTTGATCTCAGCTCAGGCCATGATTTCATGGTGTGTGGGTTTGAGCCCTGTGTCTGGCTCTGTGCTGACAGCATGGAGCCTGCTTGGGATTCTCTCTCGCTTTCTCTGCCCCTCCCCTGCTCTCTCTCTCAAAATAAAATAAAACTTAAAAAAAATATTTTACTTTAGAAATACAACATAGATACGACGTAGGGCCCCTCTGAACATTTATACTAGTGTTTATCCTTTCCTCTATGTTTGTGATAGAATAATGGCCCCCTAAAGATTCTACTTTCTAATCTCTGGAACCTGTCAATATGTTAGCTTACATGGCAAAAGGGAAACATGGTGACATATGTCATTAAAGTTAAGGACCTCGAGATGGGGAGAGTTGCTTGCATTAGCCAGGTGGGCCCAATCTAATCCCATGAACCCGGAAAACCAGAGAACCCCTATCAGCTGTGTTGACTGAGTCTCAGAAGGCGCTGTGACGTTGCTGACTTTGAAGGTGGAGGGAGGAGGACATGGGCCAAGAAATGCAGGCAGATTCTAGAAACTGGAGAACACCGGGAAATGGATTGAGACCCACGTCAGGCTTCTGACCTGGAGAACTGTAAAAGACTAAATTTGTGTTGGTGTAAGCCAGCAAATTTGTGATAATTTGTTAAAGCAGCAATAGAAAAATAATACATTATATCCTGTTACTATGTGTTTATTCACAGTGCTTTAAAACTTGCCCGAAATTTAACATTTTTAGTAAAATGTCTTGGTTATACATCCCTCTGAGTGCTAATTACATATAACTGACTCTTTGCAGTACTGAGTAGTATTACTCATTATCTTAAGACAAACAGGGTAGTTGAGGCCTGGACTGGGGCAATCTTGCTCAAGTCAGGATTGTCAAATTTGCATTTTCAGTAAACACAAAGTTTTTAGTATAATTGCAAATACTATGTGAAATATTATTTGCTCAATCTGCAACCCGAGGGCAATAACTTTTGTGACCCACGTCTCAGCATCAGTTTCATATTTAAAATCCGAATAAGAATGCCTGCTTCATGGAGCTGTTAAATCCACGTGGAAGTCCATCTATTTAAAAGCATTAAATGAAATATTTCAAAAGAACGGCGGTTAAGATTAAGTTTCGGCCTGATTCTCTGCCTTGGGCTGGGGGCCTCGACCGCCCCCAAACGGGGCTCGGGGTTTCCGTGCGGTGATCCCCACGTGCCCACCTGCTCCCCTCCCTCTGGAGGGGCCAGCCTGGGCACAAGCCCTGCGTCCCTCCGGGGCCTGTGTCGCCGGTCGCGCGGACTCCGCCAACCCACTTTGAGCGAGGCCCCCCCCCAAGCGCAGTGCGGCTCCCTGAGCTGTTTTGGATCCTCCGGGCATCCGGCTTCCGCCTTCCGGGCTGTCATGTGCCTCCGCTCACGTGACCGGCCCTTCTGTCATTCCGCTGCCGCTCCGGCTTCTTTCCACCTGGGCCGCCCTCAACGTCTCCCGGGTGCGGGGACGTCTGCCCTTGCCGGGGCCGCTCCGGCTGGAAACCCCGCTCGGCTCCGACTCGGCTGGCGCCCCCAGCCTGGCGGCGCCCCCGACGGCCCACACCGCCGCGTCCTCCTCCCTGCCGCCTTCGCGTGCGTTGTCGGGTCCCCTGGATTCGCGAAGTAAGCCCGCAGTCGCGCCGTTTCGTCCCCCGCCCCGGCCGGAGGGAGGCGACCCCCGCGCTTTCCCCAGCTTCTCTGGCGCCTGCTGCTTTCTCGCCGCGCAGGCCCGTCCAGCCCTCTTGCGGCCCCGGGCTTCCAGATTTCTGTCCTTCCAGGCCTCAGCTGGGTTTACGGAACTGGAGCTCCTTCCCCGCGGGGGCAGGAATGGGGTGGGGGGGAGGACAGGTATACTGTATACTTTCCCCAGGATTGGGCCTCGGCCTCGGCCTGCTGCAGGTTCGAGTTGTTCGGGGACCCAGAGGGCCATCCGGAAGCACCTTCACCTACCCCGGGGGAGGCCGCTGCGCCTGAGTCCGCTCGGTGTTCAGGGTTCCAGCCTGACCCGGCCAGAGCCAGTTTTCCCTCCGCCCTACCTGTGTGTATTGCTTGGGTTGTTTAGGCAGCAAACCCTCAGATGTAGAGATTAAGTTCCAAGCTGACTAAGGTCATTGGGATTGCAGAACAGAATTTTGGGTATGGTTTTAGCTTCTTTGTGGCCGTGGCAGCGAACATCTGTTCTGTGAACCAAAACCTGTATATTTCGTATCGAGAGAAAATCAGGCCTGAGCATTTACGCGTAAATTTGGAAGTGAGAATTACGTGAAAGCTCATTATTGTAG
This sequence comes from Lynx canadensis, assembly GCF_007474595.2. Lineage (NCBI taxonomy): Eukaryota > Metazoa > Chordata > Mammalia > Carnivora > Felidae > Lynx > Lynx canadensis. Next base: position 76,921,266 of record NC_044320.2, read on the forward strand.
GTTGTTGTCACCAGACCAGAATCCCATTGTTGCTTGTACCTAAATTGTAATTGGTATTTGTTCCAAAACTTCCTCCCCAAATTGATTTTGAAAATACTCTGAACTTTGGTTGAAGAAAGAAAATTACATTCCCACTTTAGGGTTTTTAATTTGAATGAGTAATTTTAGAAGGCACTTGTAGTAGTTTTGTTTTTTTTTTAAATAATGATGCTTCAAAATGATGGTTAGTAAATGTAAAAATAAATGGTCTTCTCTCTACTGTACAGGTTCTTATTTTTTTCCGTGTCAGGAGAAACTTGTTCCCAGTTGTGTACATTTAATCTGTATTCCTATTTTATTGAAGCCAGACTTCTGATGTTACTTTGAAGAACTTAAAAGAGTTACTTTGAAAAACCTTGCTGCAAGATTAGTGCCAGTAATTAAAAAACTTTTCCTGGAAAAGTAAAAATCTTTAGCGAACACTTTTATGGAGCGGGGCATAATTAGGCAAGTTTTGAAATCTAATGATTTTCATACTTAGGACATCTAATATATTTAATGTTTGAGTTGAATGGGGAGAATAAGGCGATAACGATGATGTTAATAACAATAATAATGATAGCAGTAGTTGTTAAAAAATGGTAACACCTAGTATTCTCATGTTACTTTGCCTCCAAATTGCAGATCTGTTGAAAAAACATCCAAGATCATAACATTTAGATGACCAAAATGGATATCCGAGGTGCCGTAGATGCTGCGGTTCCGACGAACATTATTGCTGCCAAGGCTGCGGAGGTTCGGGCAAACAAAGTGAACTGGCAGTCCTACCTTCAGTAAGTACCGATTTGCTGTGAATCAGGGATAATCATGTGCTTTTGCACCGGACTTTTTCGTGATCATGCCTCAATGAGAGACGTGATGGAAAAATACTACCAGACATGGAAGAAAACACTTCCTCCTTAGAAGTCTTACCTGCCGTAGGGAGACAGGATAGTGTGGTGGAAGGAGCTAGAGGCTCTAGCAGGGGAGCAGAGCCCCTCAGAGCCCTTTTGATCTTCCGTGTCTGGAAAGTTGTACCTTTTGAATGAGCGGGAGAGGTGGGAGGCGTGTTCATGGGATTTGGAGGGGGGAAGGGGATAGCGGGCAAAGCCTGCCCGACTGGCTCGTTGTGCCTGGTGATCAACGTGGGGAAGACGGTGTTGCAGCATGGCTCACACAACTAGTAAAAGGTGTAGGTGTTTGAATTCCAAGACCTGGGTTTGAAGTCTGGTTCTTCTGTCTACTAGTTTGGTAATCTTAGGGGAATCGTTTAACTTCTTTGCGGTTCATTGAAGGAAAATGAAATGGGGAATACAGATCTCGGAGTTGTTGCTGAAATAGTATATTTAAAGGATTCGCACAGTTGAATATATGCAATAGTGTGTTGAATGCACTCTCCATAAATTTTAGTTCTTTTCCCTTCTTTCTTTTTTTAAAAATTTAATTAAATTGTTTTTGATTTACATCCAAATTAGCATCCAAATATAGTGCCACAATGATTTCAGGAGTAGATCCCTTAATGCCCCTTACCCATTTAGCCCATCCCCCCTCCCTCCACCCCTCCAGTACCCTCTGTTTTCCATATTTAAGAGTCTCTTATGTTTTGTCCCCCTCCCTGTTTTTATATTATATTTGCTTCCCTTCCCTTGTGTTCATCTGTTCTGTGTCTTAAAGTCCTCATATGAGTGAAGTCATGTGATATTTGTCTTTCTCTGACTGACTAATTTCGCTTAGCGTAATACCCTCTAGTTCCATCCACTTCCCTTCTTTCTTATATGTATTAAGATTTAGCGTGCTGGTGTTCCGTATTTATCTGTAAAGTAAGGGTTCGTTTCTTCTTGACCATATTTTATCATATTGACTTCATATCTGTTTTGGTATATTTATAACAGTGATTTATTAAGGAAATTCAGTTCAGATTTTCAGATACATTTTGAAAAACAAATCGAGGAATCTTTAGATTTATATTTAGGAGTCTGCTGTAAGAGGGACATACGGCATACAACGATGATGCACTTATTTCGGTTAATTTAGTCACTCATTAAACATTTATTGTCCACCTTTCAAGTTTGAGGCCTATTTCGAGGCTTTGAGGCTTCAAAAAGACAAACTTACAGTCTGGTAGGGAAGTCAGTTATAGAAACAGATCATTTGGTATGTTAACTGAGAGAGTAGAAAGGTGCACCTGGAATGATGGGTGCACAGAAAAAGGACAGCTAATCCTCCCTCCAGGAAGTTTTTCTGGAGGGAATGTTCAAACGTAGGGAATTAAAAGCAGCGTGCTGGGTGGGGAATAATACACGTTTTGGAGGCAGGCAGTGGGGTGGGCTGAGGCCGGAGAGGCAGCCGGGAGCCAATTGTGGAGGCTCCCCAAGGAGCACAGTTTTAAAATCCCTGTTGTAGGAATTGGGAATGACCGATGTTTGTAAGTGGGAGTTGGATGTCAGGTTGCCTTTTGATTGGATTGTTCTACTGACAAAACGTAGAGAGTGGGTTTGTGGAAACAAACCTAGAGCTATGATGAGGCTGTAGCCGTATCCAGGCTGTTGGGATGGATAGGATTGGATAGATTTGAGAAAGTCTTTGCGATCGATTTAATCTATGAGGGTGAAAAAGAATCTAGGATGATTCTGGATTCCCACTTTAAGGGACTAGATTATTGTGGGGCAGGAGGAGGAGGGACTTTCTGATATTCTCTCTGTTCATCTATATCTTTATAATTTAAATTTAATTTGAATCCCCTGTGAAATTAGGATTTTGAGCTGTTTGCTAGTTTTAGTCCAGAGTGTGTTTGGACTAGAGAACAAGGGGTTTCATGTTTACAAAGCTTGTCCCTGTTTATAACCTAAATAGAATGGTATTATTATTAATCAGAAAGCACTGGCTGACTGGCAGAGGTTCCCTAGCATTGGCATCTGGAACATTTTTAGTTCCAGGGGGATATTTAATTGCTTTCTCCCTGTTCCTCCTTTTCAAAGGCCTCTGTACTACTAAGTTGTAGTCTCTCTCATTCTTTTTTCCGTCCTGTATTCTGCTGTCCGTCTCATGCGTTTCTTTTATAAAACCCTTCTACTTTGTACGTCTGTGCACAAATGTTCACCAAGTGTTAACTGTGTGCCTGCTGTTGAGCCCCACCGCCCTGAGACGTACACTTCCGTCCGCAAGTTCCTCCCTAGATCACGTGGCTCATTAACTCCCTTCAAGTGGGTGTCTGCCCGGGTGGCCTCAGAAAGGACTTCACTGTAATCTACCCAAAAGCTATCCTTTCCTCTGTTGTCACTTTCTAGCTCCTTACCCAGCTAAAGTTTTTTTCATAGCATTTAGTGTCCTGGCATTGTGTGCGTGTGTGCGCGTGTGTGTGTGTGTGTGTGTGTTAAAAAATTACTTATTTTTGTGTTTGTGTGTTTTTTGTTTTCCCCACTGCAGCCCAGGCTCAAAGAGGGATGTTTAATTCACTGCTGTGTCACCTGTGCTCACAGGTGCCTGACACACAGTAGGCTGCCTGTTGATCTTGGCTGGTTACATCATGAGTGAGCAGAGTAGATGTTGGGCAGTGGTGGAGACTAGTGTTTGGGAAAGGAGTACCTTACTTGGCTAAGTCACATACTGTTTCATGTTACTTTCACGGCAGCACTGTGACCTAAGGTTTTCTATCCCTGTCTTATGGAAGAGTAGATAGCCATTCAGATAGGTTAAATAACATGTACATACTGATGTAGGTTTTAACTAGTTGATTAAAATGATTTTTCTTTGTTTCTTGTTTTTTGCTTTTTTTTTTTTTTTGTTTTTTTTTTTTAGAGAAAGAGAGTGTGAGCAGGGGAGAGGGGCATAGGGAGAGAGAGGGAGAGAGAGAGAATCTTAAGCAGACTCCACACTCAGCGAGGAGCCCAGTGTAGGGCTCCATCCCCCGACCCTGGGATCTTGACCTGAGATGAAATCGAGTTGGGTGCTCAACTGAATGAGCCACCCAGGTGCCCCTAAAATGATTTTTCTTGAATGCCTCTACCTTGGTGCCAGGTAGAACTGCCATTCAAATTCGCAGTGACTGATATGAAGGAGTAAATGTGGTCAGGTGTGTGCTTGAGAAAGCTGGCTGGCACTAGTAAGAGGGGTGTGGAGGAGGGGTGGATTGGAAGCAGGGAAACCTTTGGTGGGTTGTTACCTTAAGGCTGAGCTGTTCCAGAGGCAGAGAAGTTGAGAGGAGAGCGGTATTAGGTGGGAGGATCGTTAGGACTGGTGCCTGAGTGGTTGTAGGTCATTAGAAAAGAGACCCCCGTTCCTAACTTGCTAGGTTATGGGACTGTCAAAAGAAGATTCAGAGACAAAAGAATTTAAGCAAGAAAAGAAAAAGGTTACTTACAAAAAAGGAAAGAAATTCAGACCTCGGAAGAACTGGCTTACTGCAGAAAACCACAATTATTTAAGTGGAAAAGAAAGCTGTGAAATGATAAGGTCACCAAAGGTAACCTTCATTGTACAGTTTTGTCATGGTAGAACCCCACAACTTTTTCTCATGATTATCCTATATACAAAGGTTATAATATGCTTTAATTCGTTAGCATGGCAAAATCTGGGGGTGAAACTGTTTTAGCTGGGAAGTTCAGGCTTATGAAAAAGACTGTATGTATTTTGGGGCCAGAACTGGACCTTGTTATCTTGGTGTACCCCAGGGTACGGAGTGCCTTTTTTCCTGCCTGGTGTATGAAGTGCTTAGCCACAGGGGAAACAGGGCAAAGTGTCTTTTTTTTTTTTTTTTTAATTTCATTATCCCATTAGCCAGGCTGGGATGGAATGTGGGTAGGGATATATGTTAGTGACCTCTGCTGTGCCCCTCAGGGTCTAGGGTGCTTGTGTGCTTGCTCTGTGGGAGGAGAGGTCCCCATGTGTAAGTGGGGACTGTGGGAGGTCGGCCTGAGGTCAGACTGGGCCTGAACTCAGCAGCACGGAGGGTAGCGGGGAGCACTCAGGGAGGATTCAGGGAGCGCAGATGAAGACAGCCCCCCACAGAGCCTGCAGCACAGGGTAGGAGACAAGGAATCTGTGAAGAGCACTAATGAGAAGTGGCCTGAGAAGGGCAAGAAGAATCTGGAAGCTCAGGACGAGAGGGTCAAGAAATGGCCACATTGCCACCTGCCTCAGAGATCTGGAAAGATAAGGACTGGAAATTCCCCTTTGGGTTGGTAAGGAAGGGATTGTTGGAAAAATCCAGCAGGTGAGACTAGTTCACACACACACACACACACACACACACACACACAGCACATGTGAAAACAAAGTTACAGTGCTTGCAACTGAAGAACTGAAGGGCAGTAGGTTCCAAAGTCCAGAAGCAAGTGAAAAGTATATAAAATAGTGTTTAGTAATAGTATATATAAAACCGAGAAGGGATAAAGCAAAACGCTGAGATTTTGAATACTCAAAAGTCGAGATCTTCTTTGGAGGAGGGTCGGGTTGTGGGGAGGGGTGTCAGGAAGTATGAAAGTTCAGCTCCCTTGTCTCGGGGAGGGCCCGGCTCTGAGGACCTCACCTTCCCAGACTCCCCTGTGTGCTCAGAAACCCGTTCTCTTCAGGACTTTGCCTGAGTCTGGGCTGGGCTCCTAACCTTTCGAATCCTGTGCCCCCCCCGCCCCATCCCTGGTCTCCCCTGGGAGCGCTGCCTCCATTAATCTCCTGCACCCCAATCTCCGTGTCGAGACCTGCCACCAGGAAGCTGGCCCAAGACTTCTGAAAAAGGACCCCATTTCTGTAACTGTGCATATGGTGAAACCTGCCTCAAATTCGGTGTTCCTTGGTTGGCCTTTTGTGGAACAGTAGCCTCTCAACATACTCCGGGGCAGGGGGTGGGGAAGGGCGGTTTTTTAAACCACTCAGTTAAAAGACATCTATTGATGCTATTTGAACGGCAAAGCATATTACATTTTTTCATTTTAAACTTGCATTTCTGTCGTGCTTACGTACGTCAGGTGGTGCTTTTTGCTTTCATAACCGCTCAGTGGAGTCGGGCAGGTACCATTATAATGGCCATTTTATCGGTGTGGCAAACACTGGTCAGAGGGATAGAGACCTGCCGAAGTTTCACAACTGCAGTTGGAACTCTTCCTCAGACTCGCACAAATTCCACGCTTTCCCCACCAGACTGATGGTCTGACAAGGTCGGTGTGTGTCCCGAAGTGCCCAGTGTCAGAGACTAACAAGGATGTTTTGTTGACAGATCTTTTCACAAGGAAGGGTCAGACGGGGGTTTGCTGTGGCACGTTTGTGTCGTTGATGAGTGTGTCTGTGGCGAGGCTGGGTTGGAAGGGAAGGTGACGATGGTTCCGTGGTGATGATACTGAGTGTATCTCAGTATGACTCTCTTGACTGGAATCTCACTGAAGGAAAGAAATTGGGAGAGAAAAGGAAGATTCCCAGGACTGAGCTTGGAGAGAAGTCTTGAGCTGCGAGGAGCCACCGGGGAAGGAACCCCTGAAAGAAGTGGGCGGAAAACCGGATAGTGTGGGGTGATTGCTGTTAGGACAGCGTGTCAGGAGGGAGAGGTTATTTTTTGAGAGAGGGGGAGGAGCTCATTTTTCCGAGTCTGGAGGGAACATGAGAAAATGCCGGAGGCAGTGATCGTAGAAGGTCGTGTATAGTGGCTTTGGTCTTGATGGAGTGGAAAGCCGAGTGAATTGGGTGGCTGGGAGGCTGGTAGGGTGAGACTTCGGACGGTGCTAAGAGGCATCAGTTGTTCATTGCTTCCTACGGGCCAGGCGCCGCTCTAACCACCTTATGTGGGTTATTTAATTTCATCCTCCGATCAACCCCTACTGGCAATGTGGACATTGTTTCCATTTTGCAAATGAACTCACTCAGGTCCAGAGAGGTTGCATGTTCCATACCTGGTGGAGCTAAGCTTGCACCCGGGTCTGTGTGATGCGGGGGCCTGTGCGCCGACCCTGGTGGCTAACCACCGAGGAGAGAGGAGAAAGATGGGGAATTCCTGTGTCCCTTCGTCGCAGTGTCAACTCAACTCTATTGAAAAAAACCAACTTCCTTTTACTTTCTAGGGGGCAGATGATTTCTGCTGAAGACTGTGAATTCATTCAAAGGTTTGAGATGAAAAGAAGTCTTGAAGAGAAGCAAGAGGTGCTCCAAACTGAAGGCAGTCAGGTGATGGATATGAACATATTATGAACACCTTCCTGTGTCACTGAAAATTCGAGAACAAAATTTTAATGACTTGGTGATATTTCCTTGTAGGTGTGCGTCATGATTTATCTAAAAATCCTTTTTTATTGGAAGACGTTTAAATACTTTCCAAATCCTCTTTTTTGGAAGACATTTAAATACTTTCCAGTTTTGTTTGTTCATTTTGGGAAAATGTTATGTTGGGTGTGTTTATTCAGTTTATTCCTCCATCCTTTTTTACATGTTTTTCATGGCACTTTCCTTATGGTTCCACACATAGGGTTTTTCTTTTTAATTTTTCTTTTTCTTTAAATTTAGTTAACATACAGTGCAATATTGGCTTCAGGAGTAGAATTCAGTGATTCGTCACTTACGTACAACACCCAGTGCTCATCCCAACGAGTGCCCTTTTTAATACCCATCACCCGGGGTGCCTGGGTGGCTCCTTCGGTTAAGCATCTGACTTCAGTTCAGGTCATGATCTCATGATCCGTGAGTTCGAGCCCTGCATCAGGCTGTGTGCTGACAGCTCAGAGCCTGGAGCCCGCTTCGGATTCCGTGTCTCCCTCTCTCTCTGACCCTCCCCCATTCATGCTCTCTCTCTGTCTCAAAAATAAATAAACATTAAAAAAAAAATTTTAGTACCCATCTAGCCCATTTCCTACCCACCTCCCACCGTTCAACACTCAGGTCTCTGTTGTTAACAGTCTCTTGTGGTTTGTTTTCCCCCCTCTTCTCTTTTTTTTCCCTTTTTCCCATGTGTTCATTAATTTCACATATGACTGAAATCGTATGGTATTTGTCTTTCTTTGATTGACTTATTTCATTCAGCATAATACATTCTAGGTCCATCCACATCATTGCAAATGGCAAGATTTCATTCTTTTTTGATGGCTGAGTAATATTCCATTGTGTATATATATCACATCTTCCTTATCCATTCATCAGTGGATGGACATTAGGGCCGTCTCCATAATTTGGCTGTTGTCAGTAGTGCTGCTGTAAACATTAGGGTGCATGTACCCCTTTGAATCTGTGTTTTGTATCCTTTGGGTAAATACCTAAAGGGTGCAATTGTTGGATCGTAGGGTAATTCTATTTTTAGTTTCTTTTTCTTTAAAAAAAAAATTTTTTTTTTAACGTTTATTTATTTTTGAGACAGAGAGAGACAGAGCATGGATGGGGGAGGGTCAGAGAGAGGGAGACACAGAATCTGAAACAGGCTCCAGGCTCCGGGCTGTCAGCACAGAGCCCGACGCGGGGCTTGAACTCACAGAGTACAAGATCATGACCTGAGCCGAAGTCGGCCGCTTAACCGACTGAGCCACCCAGGCGCCCCTCTTTTTCTTTTTTTTAAAGTTTATTGTGAGAGAGAGAGAGAGAGCGCACACACACACACACACACACACACACACACACGTGTGTGCGTGCAAGTGGGGGAGGGGCAGAGAGAGAGAATCCCAAGCAGGCTCTGTGCCCTGAGGTGGTGTCTCATTGTGTTTTGATTTGTATTTCCCTGATGATGAGTGATGTGGAGCATCTTTTCATGTGTCTGTTGGCCATCTGGATGTCTTTGGAAAAGTGTTCATGTCTTCTGCCCGTTTCTTGACTGGGTTGTTTGTTTTTTGGGTGTTGAGTTTGATAAGTGGATAGATACTGGATACTAACCCTTTATCTGATATGTCATTTGCAAATGTCTTCTCCCATTCTGTCAGTTGCCTTTTAGTTTTGCTGATTGTTTCCTTTGCTGTGCAGAGTTTTTTATCTTGATGAAGTCTTAACAGTTCATGTTTTTTTGTTTTCCTTGCCTTTGGTGATGTGTCTAGTAAGAAGTTGCTGTGGCTGAGGTCAAAGAGGTTGCTGCCTGTTTTCTAGGATTTTGATGGTTTCCTGTCTCACATTTAGGTCTTGCGTCTATTCTGAATTTCTTTTTCTGTATGGTATAAGCAAATGGCCCACGTTCATTCTCCATGATGCTGGCCAGTTTTCCCAACACCGTTTGTTGAAGAGACTGTCTTCTTTCCACTGGATATTCTTTTTCTCATTTTGTCAAAGATGAATTGACCGCATAGTTGTGGGTCCATTTCTGGGTTTTCTATTCTGTTCTGTTGATCTACGTGTCTGTTTTTGTGCCGGTACCATACTGTCCTGGTGACAACAGCTATCTAATGTAGCTTGAAATCCAGAATTGTGATGCCTCCAGTTTTGTTTTTCTTCTTCAGGATTGCTTTGGCTACTCAGGGTCTTTTGTAGTTCCATACAAATTTTATGATTGATTGTTCTAGCTCTGCAAAGAATGCCGGTCATATTTTAATAGGGATTACATTTAAATGTGTAAATTGCTTTGGGTAGGATAAACATTTTAACAGTATTTGTTTTTCCAATCCATGAGCATATGGAATGCTTCTCCATGTCTTTGTGTCCTTTTCAATATCTTTCAGAAGTCTTCTATGGTTTTCAGAGTATGGATTTTTCACCCCTTTAGTTAGGTTTATTCCTACATATCTTATTATTTTTGGTGCAGTTGTAAATGGGATCATCAGGGATATTGGCCTATAATTCTCCCTTTTAGTGGGGTCTTTGTCTGGTTTTGGAATCAAGGTAATGCTGGCTTCATAGAATGGGTTTGAAGTTTTCCTTCTATTTGTTTTTTGGAGTGGTTTGAGAAAAGTAAGTATTAACTCTCCTTTAAATGTCTGATTGAATTCCCCTGGAAAGCCATCTGGCCCAGGAATCTTGCTTGTTGGGAGATTTTTAGTTACTGATTCAATTTCTTGCTGGTTATGGGTCTGTTCAAACTTTCCATTTCTTCCTGTTTCAGTTTTGGTAGTTTGTGAGTTTCTAGGGATTTGTCCATCTCTTCCAGATTGCCTAGTTTGTCGGCACATAATTTTTCATAGTATTGTCTTATAATTGTTTGTATTTCTGTGGTGGTGTTTGTGATCTCTCCTCTTTGATTTCATGATTTTATCTATTTGGGGTCTTTTTTTTTTGATAAGTCTGGCTAGGGGGTTATCAATTTTGTTTATTCTTTCAAGGAACTAGCTCTTAGTTTCATTGATCTTTTGTACTGGTTTTATTTTTGTTTCTATATCATTTATTTCTACTCTGATCCTTATAAATTACCCTTCTTCTGCTGGTTTTAAGCTTTATTTGCTGTTCCTTTTCTAGCTCCTTTGGGTGTAAGGTTAGGTTGTGTATTCTGCTTCCTGAGATAGGCCTGAATTGCAGTATACTTTCCTCTGAGGACTGCCTTTGCTGCATTCCAAAGGGTTGGGAGTGTTGTTTTCATTTCCATTGGCTTCCATGTATATTTTAATTTCTTCTTTAATTTGCTGGTTAACCCATTCATTTTTTAGTAGGATGTCTTTAACCTCCATCTATTTGAGGGCTTTCCAGATTTTTTCTTGTGGTTGATTTCAAGTTACATAGTGTTGTGATCTGAAAATATGCATGGTATGAGCTCAATCTTTTTGTGCTGTTGAGGGCTGATTTGTGACCCAGTATGTGATCTATTCTCAAGAATGTTCCAGGAGTGCCTGGGTGGCTCAGTTGGTTAAGTGTATGACTTCAGCTGGGGTCATGATCTCATGGTTCATGAGTTTGAGCCCTGCATCAGGCTCTGTGATGACAGCTCAGAGCCTGGAGCCTGCTTCAGATTCTGTGTTTCCCTCTCTCTCTGTTTCTCCCTTGCTCATGCTCTGTCTCCCTCTCAAAGATAAATAAATATTTTTTAAAAATTAAAAAAAAAAGAATGTTCCATATGTACTTGGGAAGAATGTGTATTCTGTTGCTATAGGATGAAATGTCTTGAATATACCTGTTAAGTCCATCCGGTCCAGTGTGTCATTCAAAGCCATTGTTTCCTTGTCAGTTTTTCTGCTTAGATGATCTGCCCATTGCTGTAAGCAGGGTGTTAAAGTCCCCTACTATTATTGTATTATTAATAATGAGTTTGTTTATGTTTGTGATTAATTGATTTGTATATTTGGGTGCCCTCAAGTTGGGGGGCAAAAAATATTTACAATTGTTTGATCTTCTTGATGGATAGACCCCTTAATTACGATATAACGCCCTTCTTGTTCCAGTCTTTATTTTGAAGTTTAGTTTGTCTGATACAAGTATGGCTAATCCGGCTTTCCTTTGATGTCCATTAGCATGATGGATGGTTCTCTGTCCCTTTACTTTCAATCTGTAGGAGTCTTTAGGTCTAAAATGAGTGTCTTGTAGGCAGCATATAGAGGGGTCTTTTTTTTTTATCCATTCTGATACCATAGGTGTTTTGATTGGAGCAGTTAGTTTATTAAAATTCAGAGTAATTATTGAAAAATATGAACTCAGAGCCATTGTGTTGCCTGTAGAGTTGGTGTTTTTTGGTGATGTTCTCTGTTCATTTCTAGTCTTTGTTGCTTTTGGTCTGTTTTGTTTTGTTTTGTTTTTTCTCTATTCAAAGAGTCCCCCTTAGAATTTCTTGCAGGGCTGGTTTAGTGGTCACAGACTTCTTTAGTTTTTCTTTGGCTGAGAAACTCTTTATTTCTCCTTCTATTCTGAATGACAGCCTCGCTGGGTTAAGGATTCTTGGCTGCATGTTTTTCCCATTCAGCGCGTTGAATATATCCTGCCACTCTTTTCTGACCACGCTTCTGTGGACAGGTTTGCTGCGAACCTGATCTGTCTTCCCTGTAGGTTAAGGACTTTTTTCCCTTGCTGCATTGAGGATTCTGTGTATTTTGTGAATTTGATACGTCTTGGCTATGGTCTACTTGTTGAATTTAATTGGGAGTTCTCTGTGCTTCTTGGATTTTGATGTCTGTGTCCTTCCCCAGATTAGGGAAGTTTTGCTCACATAAACACTCCCCCCCCTTTTCTCTCTCTTCATCTTCTGAGACTTCTGTGATACAAATGTTATTCCTCTTTAATAAGTCACTGAGTTCTCTAAGTCTTGTATCATGATCTTTGGCCTCTGTATCCCTCCTCTCTTCAGCTTCACTATTTTCCATAATTTTGTCTTCTGTATCACTCATCTGCTGCTCTGCCTTGTCCATCCTCGCCGTCATGGCATCCATTCGAGATTGCATCTCTGTTATAGCATTTTTAATTTTAGCCTGACTAGATTTTAGTTCTTTCCTCTGTAGAAAGGGATTCTCTGGTGTCTTCTATTTTTTTTCAACCCCAGCTAGTATTCTTACAATTGTGGCTTTATTTTTAGTTTATTTTTATTTTTTGAAAGAGGGGGTGCAAGTGAGTGAGGGAGGGGGAGAGAGAGAGAGAGAGACAGAGAGAGAGACAGAGAGAGAAAGAAGCAGGGCTCATCCAAAGTGGGGCTTGAGCTTATCTGATTCAGGACTAGAACTCAGGAACTGTGAGATCATGACCTGAGCCAGTCAGATGCTTAACCGACTGAGGCACCCAGGCTCCCATAATTGTGGTTTTAAATTCTATTTCAGACTTTGTCTGCATTTCTGAAACATTTTTTAGAATAGATTCCTAGAAGGGCAATTAAGTTTCAAAGTAAGTATTATTTTTAAAGTTGCTTAACTGTTTGTTTTTTTTTTTTTAGAAAAAATTTTCCACTTTGTATTCTTACTAGAATATAATGCAATTCTGCTGTCCGTCAGATTTTCTGATATTGGGTGGGGGGGCTACTGATGACTGAAGGAGCTTATACACAACTCAGCCCAGTTCTCACAACAACCCTGGGAAATCTGTGAGGAGACATACTGATGGCTACGTTTTTTGTTGAATTCCAGAGATTGTCACACAGTTGGTAAGATGTAGGATGGGGACAGGTCATAGCCTTCTGATTCTAATCCCTAGTACTCTTGTCGCTGGAGTCTTCTGCTTCCCAGTAAATGCAAAAACAAAACAAAAATAAAAGCCAAAATCAATGATAATTTTTGGTTGTCTTCATAGCCTCATGTTTATGTTATCATGGGCAATCAAGAGTTATCGTTGCTAGGTCTGTTTAAAAGTAGTAAACGTTTGGAAGTTTATCACTAAAAATGATCACAAGTCTGATGCAAGTCATAGTATGTTCCTCCCCTACTTCATCACAATATTTGTAAAGCATGTGCATTTTCTATAATTGAAATCTTTTAGTTAAGAGCATTTGTGTTATAATTTGTGCAAGAGAAATATTTTACTGAAATTCCATTAAAATGCTGTGTTTGTAGTTGAAAATGAGAGTTTACATTACTTTCATTTTTTTTCCAGTGTGCTAAAACATTTATAAATTTGATGACTCACATCTCCAAAGAACAGACAGTTCAGTATATACTAACTATGGTGGATGATATGCTGCAGGTAGGTATATTCTTTATTTAATCCATTTGGTGACTTCGTTGTTTTATATCCTGTGCGGTAACAACATTTTTGTACGGTTTCACTTATACCGTGGATTTCTTCTGAGTTGGAATTGCTAGTAGTGTTAAAGATGGGAATGCCTCCACACAGGCTCTTTTTGTTGTTTTTCAGGATGTCCAGTAATTAATTTGTATTTTTTTCATAATACCTCGGAATTCTTTGTTCAACACCAGTGATATTGGGTAAATCATTTGAGGCTCTCTGGGTGCTCTGTGTCCTTCCAGGCAATGTGGCTTCTTCTCTTTCAGTCATTCAGCAGATTTCGGTGCCCCTGCCATCCTCCAGACCAGTGCCAAGCGCTAGGGGTTCAGTGCTGAATGTAGGCAAGGTGCTTCCTCTCAAAGATCCTGTCTCTTTGGAGAACATTTTGCTTATCATCTGAGACTTTTCCAGTTGCGTAAAGTTCCTATTTACTGTTTTACTGTCCCCGAACACAGAGGGGCCTCCCTTATTCATAGTTTTGTATGTTCCAGCAGAGTATAGTCTAGATTGAAATTGTTGGTGTACAGAGCAGTTCTTTTCGAGAAAGGCCACCTGGGCCGCTAAATCCAGTGCCTGACCACTTCTTCGGGACTTGAGGAACGGTGCCAGTGTGGTTGCTTGTGTGGAGCATTGTTCTGTCAGTTTACAAAGAAACACTTACCTGATGGCCTGCTGTGTGCCAGGCGCTGTACGAATTGTTAGTGAAGGTACAAAAGTTAAGAAGAATGGTGTTGTCTACCTAGGACCTCATTTATAGGAATGTAGTGACTTTATAATGCGGGTAAGGATCTGTGTCCAGCCTGGGCTGATGCAGGCCTGTCTGAGAATGACTTCGGTCTCTCTCAGCGCTTTTTTCTTCCATAAAGTTAAGAAAAATGAGGACTGATGTGGTCTGCCTTGGTTATCCTGCTTCCTGGATAGGATTGCACCTGGAATGAGCAGGCTTGAGTTCGCGTGCAGACTTTGCTTTTATTTATACGTGTATACGTACATACAACACACACATGCGTGCACACACAGATATCCTCATTTTTTATATACATATATCTGTAAATTAGAAACCAGGAGCTCACACTATCTCCAGTTTGATTTCAGCTCAACACCAGAGTTCATTCGAGTCTGCCCTTTCCACGTTCGTAACTCTCTTCTGTGACAGTGAGATCGTGATCCCTTCTTATCCTTTGTGTATTTACTTGTCTGTTCCGCCCTATAGCACAAGGAAAGGAGTTTCAGAATTGCTGACCCATACAACTGTGAAAAATGAGCCCTTTAACTAGAGTTCAGTATTTGTTTGCAGTACTTTTTCTTTAAGCCGAGAATATGTAGTCAGAGTATTGTATTCAGAATAGTTATATTATTTTTCTTGAAATACAGTTAGATTCACTTGTGTTTTTGGGTATTCTACTTATCTTTTTCTCATTCTTGTTGATTTTTATTATTTTTGATTATGTAAAACACCAACATGCTTCCAGAAGTCAAAACTATATAGAAAAGATACAATCAGAGAAATGTCACCAAACCCTAACTCCCCATCCCTGCATTCCCACCTATCTCTTGTTAGGTAACCAGTATCATAGATTTCTGGTTTTATCCTTCCTGGTTCTTTTCTCCTCCTGCAGAAATAGTCAGATAATACGTTTTTATTTCCTTCTCTTTCTTTTTTTTTTTTTTTTTCAAATGTTTATTTTCAAGAGACAGAGCATGAGCAGCAGAGGGGCAGAGAGAGAGAGGGAGACACAGAATCCGAAGCAGGCTCCAGGCTCCGAGCTGTCTGCACAGAGCCCGCGCGGGGCTCAAACCCAGGAACTGTTAAGGTCGTGGCCTGAGCAGAATTCGGACGCTTAATGACTGAGCCACCCCGGTGCCCCATATTTGTGTCTCTTTCTTACAGAAAACATGTAGTAAATATAATCTCTTGTATTTTGCTCGTCTCACCTAACAGAATATGCCAGAAATCATTCTATGTCAGTTCATAGATATTTCCCATATTCTCTTTTGATAGCAACAGAGTACTGTTTTTTTTTTTTTTTTCTTTTAAGATTTTATTTTTAAGTAATCTCCACACCCAGTGTGTGGGGCTCAAATTTCCAACCCCAAGACCAAGCGTCACACGCTGACGGCCAGCCAGGTGCCCCGCAACGAAGGACTCTTTTAGTGGATGTACTGTGGTTTACTTAATAGTCTGTGATGTGATGGACATTGAGGTTGGCTCATATACATATTTATTTTGGTTTAATAAAGTTTTTATTATTTTTTTCATTTTTATTTTTTTTAAGAAAGAGAAAGCAAGTGAGCAGGGGAGGGGGCAGAGGGAGAGAAAGATAATCCCAAGCAGACTCCACTCTCAGTGTGGAGCCCGACCTACAGCTTGATCCCACATCCCTGGGATGGTGACCTGAGCCAAAAGCGAGAATCAGATGCTCAACTGACCGAGCCATTCAGGTGCCCCTAAAGTTTTACTTTTCAAAATGTCCATTGGTTTGGGCCGCCTCATGAATCTTCACCAGCAGCTGGGACATCTCTGACTTTGGTGTTTCTGGTGTAAATTACTTGGGCTCTGTTTTGAAACCAGTTAAGAAGTGCTTTATAAGGAGCCCTTGAAGGACTTCCCTGGCCAGGGAACCATGAATTTCAGTCTCAGGTAACAACTAGGGTTTATAACCTTTATGGTTGGGAAGTTGTTTGGGGTCTGTCATGTGTCAAACGAGACAAGGTTATTGGGCATGTCCCGAACTTTGCCTTTGGACCACATCTGTTTGGCTTTGCCTTCAGATTTGTTCCCTGGGTCTTTGTCTTTCTTGGCCAACTTTATGGTATCTTCTTCTTCTCATTGTCCTTGGGTGGTATCACAGAGCTGGGGGGAGCACCCTTGCTAAGATGTTGGACGAAAAGTGGTTCCAGCGTTTTGGAATTAGAAATAATGAGGCCCAGAATAACCTTGTGCAAATGTGTTTTCAGATGGTCAGGAATGTACTTCATGGTAAATGGCTAGAAATAGGATTGCTGGGTAGAAGAGAACTACATACGTAGTTTTGTTAAGATATTGCCGTAAAATTCCATTTTGCAGTCCCACCTACGTACGGGAACACCTGTGTCTCTACAGCCTTGCCAACAGAGGGCATAGTCAGACTTTCACATTTTTGCCAGTCAAGATGGATCTAAAGTTGAACACCTTCAGATGTATAGTTTTATTTCTTCTCCTTGTTGGCCTGTTTTTATGAAGTGTATGTGGAGGGATGAGACTTAGGTAGCTGACATTATCCTCGGCTATTGATTAAGCATATTTTATAAATTGATTTTATTGGTGCAATTTTAGTAACCTTGAGAAATTTGCACATGACCCCTATCGTTTGACTTCTTGTGCTGTTTAAAAAATACTGTAATTATAAATGTTATCCTATTTTTAACCAGTCATTTCATTCTTCTTTTTTTTTTTTTTTTTTTAAATTTTTTTTTTTTTCAACGTTTATTTATTTTTGGGACAGAGAGAGACAGAGCATGAACGGGGGAGGGGCAGAGAGAGAGGGAGACACAGAATTGGAAACAGGCTCCAGGCTCCGAGCCGTCAGCCCAGAGCCTGACGCGGGGCTCGAACTCCCGGACCGCGAGATCGTGACCTGGCTGAAGTCGGACGCTTAACCGACTGCGCCACCCAGGCGCCCCTCTACCCAGAAGTATTAAAGAATGAAATGACTGGGGCGCCTGGGTGGCGCAGTCGGTTAAGCGTCCGACTTCAGCCAGGTCACGATCTCGCGGTCCGGGAGTTCGAGCCCCGCGTCAGGCTCTGGGCTGACGGCTCGGAGCCTGGAGCCTGTTTCCAATTCTGTGTCTCCCTCTCTCTCTGCCCCTCCCCCGTTCATGCTCTGTCTCTCTCTGTCCCAAAAATAAATAAACGTTGAAAAAAAAAATACTTCTGAGTAGAATACTTTCGGACAGAATTGCTTGCTTTTCCTCATGTGTTTAGTGTTGGGCACATAATTTTGAAGATGACGTTGTTTTCTGTGCTCAGCTATCAACAGGAATTGTTAAATGCCTTTGAGAAGAAGGGCTTTTCCCATATTCTCTTAAAGGTTTGTAACTTGAGTACCTGGAACAGTGATGAATGGAAGATGCATTTTTAAGCAGGAATTGAAACCACAAAGGACTAGTCAAGGGAGATGGGTTTTAAACTTACTTAAAATGTAAAAAATAGTGTCTCTTCTTTCTGTATGTAGGGTCCTTGGTTTATTTGTGTGCCAATGATAATTACTGTTTTAACTTGAGAAATAATCCACTAATGGAGTAAATGATGACTTCTGCAAATTTTGAATCCCTTGATAAAATCATGACCATACCTTGCAATTGTTATTCCAAACTGTGATGACTCATTACTTAAGGAGATGTTAGTCTGCTCCCCAAATAGGTAGGTAACTGTAAGCACAGACCAAAATTTAAGCCAATGTGTTTAAAAAGAACTAAATGATCTGAAAATTGTTTATGTTTTTTTGTGATTTTACCAAATATTGCTACTTGGCAACCATATTCATTTAGTGAATCAGAAAGTATATTTCAGCCAGTGAAATGTACAGAAAACTTAGGTGAGAGGTAGCGTTTGCATGATTTGAACTAAGAATTAGTTGTTCCTCAGATCCTGTCTATCTGCCTAGTGTTCCATGCTGTGTTTTGCTGTCTTTATCCGCCCTGCTTTTCTGTCGTGATTGTCAGGAGTAACCCGATTTTATTGGTGTGGAGACAACATTGGGAAGCGCAGGTCACAGGTGCAGGCTCAGAAGTGTAACTTAAATTGCTTTTCCCCGCATGGGTGCGGTCTGCTAGCTTGGCTCACTTGACTTAAAGCTAATCATGATAATTAAAGTATTTTGAAGTATCTATGCCTGCCCCGTCACCACCCCCGACCCGTAATAGCAACTGGCAGAAGAAGACACACTGATGGGACCCAGAACAAAAAGTTGAGAAACAGTGCACAATAGAGAGATGCATTCTGATGAGTGATATCATTTCTTTTCTTGTTTCAGGAAAATCACCAGCGGGTTAGCATTTTCTTTGACTATGCTAAGCGCAGCAAGAACACCGCCTGGTCCTACTTTCTGCCGATGCTGAACCGCCAGGATCTCTTTACTGTTCATATGGTAAATTTTGAATTGATTAAATTTCCGATCTGGGGAAGAAACACTCTTGGGCTGTTTATGACTTAGTAACCTTCCAGTTCCCCCGAGGAGTAATGGCTGGGATGTTAATTTTTCAAAGCAGTGTTTCCATTGATGTTTAGTAACCTGGGGGTATCGGGAAGACAGAGGAGATGGGATTGCTCTGAGAGAGTTAAAGTTTCGTAGAGTATTTGCTGAGCTCATGAGCATGAAAGCCTTTGGTAATTGCATGTGCAAAGAGCTTTTGATTGTCTGTGACAGGATTAACCACATTTTGCTATAGAAATTAAATTTTGTTTAGTTGTTTTTTTAATGTTTATTTTTGAGAGAGAGAATATCTTTATTTTTTTATTATTATTATTTTTTAATATCTTAAGCAGGCTCCACGCTCAGCACGGAGCGTGACGAGGGGCTTGATCCCACAACCCTGGGATCGTGACCTGATCTGAAATCAAGAGCTGGACCCTCAACTGACTGAGTCACTGAGGTGCCCCCCAAAGTATATTTTCACAAGTGAAATACAAACTTATTTTGGAGGAGTTGGGTATTAAAAAAAAATCTTGCAGCAGAATGGTTATAAGAGTCCTACTTTTTAAGGTATATGATGTGATTTTTAGAATCAACATGGCATTCAAGTACATTTCTTATTTTTCAGGCAGCAAGAATTATCGCAAAGTTAGCAGCTTGGGGGAAAGAACTGATGGAAGGCAGTGACTTAAATTACTATTTCAATTGGATAAAAACTCAGCTGAGTTCACAGGTAAAAGATACTTTTTCTAGTATCTTTGAAAGGAATGTGACGCCCATATACAGATTCTTATGGTAATTGTATAAATGGTAAATAAAAAAAACGTTACATTAAAATAATGCCATTTTGAACTACTCTTAGGTATGGTAGTATGCTTCACTTTTTCTTTCTTTGACCACGTTCAGCTCAAACTTTTCTGTCTTTTCTGCCACTTGGGGTTTTCCATTCATGCTTTTCAGTGGATGAGGAGGATCTTCCTTCCTGGGGGCTAACCACCATCACACAGGCGGGGGACCGGAAAGGACTTGCACGGCTCCAGAGGGGGGACTCATGTAAGGCTTGCAGGAAGTGGAAAGAAACAGTGTAGCAGGAGACGGGGTGCAGGCCCCGAGGCTAAGAGACTTCAGGTGCAGCTCCCACGTCTGCCGTGGGACCCCAAACCTCCGAGATTTGTGCGGGAAATCTTGGATTTGGGGAGAGCTCTTCATTAGTTTGTAGCTGGGATCGTTTATGTCCTTCTGGTCACAGAGTCACGGCAAGCTGTTGACCAGTTACACCAATAAACAGAATGGCGCCAGGTGCCGCCGCCAGGGACTTTTAAACTGCAGACAACCCGTTGCAGATCAGGGGTCCATCCAGTTATTCTAGTCTTGCCCAAGAGTCCATACAAGGCTGCCAGGCGCCCCCTGGGTAAGCCTGGAGCTGCCGGGTCTAGCTGCGAGGTAACCGTTACTGTGGCACCTTCCCAGATGCACCGTATCATCGTGGGATTGAACATTTGGGCCTGAGGTTAGACGTGAAGCCTGCTTGTGGCCATCTTGGTTGCTTTCAGACCTTTCTAGCTCTACTTCCCCACGGAGGAAAACAGCTTGCTGGTTGAATGACGGGAAAAATGAAAGGTTTTCTGTTTTTGTCGTCATGGTTCCCTAGAACAGGCAAAAGATAGGACAGTTATGGTGGCTCAGTGGTTCTTTCCTTTAGGCTTCAGTGACTGATAGCAGTGATAAGAGGGAGACTGGGAATGGTTCGCAGAAGAGGGGTGAAGCGAAGGTGGGTGGGGGAGGAGTACTGTGGGGAAGAAAGGGTAGAAGAGAACGAGATTTTGGTGTGGGGATGGCTCCCGTGAAGAATGGGACCAGGAAAGTAATACTGGTAGTGTTATGTCTATGTTATAAAGGTCTATTTGAAATAAAGTTTTGGAAAGTTGTAATTCAGATTTCAGGTGACATTTTAATAGATTCTAATTTGAGGCATAAGAGAGAGACACGATGACATTTTCCTTGGGTTTATTTTTTGTCTTATCGTTGTTTGCCTTTTTGGGGAAGTCTAATTAATTGCCTTTTATATTTGGACAGGGATATTTTGGAGTGTCTTGAACACGATTAATTATTTTTTATATCAGTAGCATAAATTTTAAGTCTTTTTGGCTTAATTTTTAAAAGTATTTTTTTAAGAGCCACAGATTGGCAGGTTTTACTGAATTTGTGAGGTATTTAAAAAACACACTTAGAACACGAAAAATAGGGAACACGAAAAATAGGTGTGCAAGGATGAGATTTTAAATTTCTAAGCGTATGGCATTTGGGATCCGAATGCTTAAGCTTCCCCTCTCCCCTCCCTTTTTTTTTTCTTTTTTGCAATTAGTCCTTCCTTTGAACAAACTTTATTTGTTTTAGCGTTAGCTTTATGGTGATGATAGTGAGGCTCTATTGTAACTGGATTCATAAAATGAAAATTGGTAGGAAGAATGTATACTGCAGTTTGCCACTAACATTTTGGGTTGCTTCATGCTAGATTTTTCCTCCCAAGAATAACATTTATACCATGCCTCGCAGATGATTTGTCGCTTCTGGAATGATTACGGTTATAACTGTGTCCAGGAAATATCCTTATCATCGCTAGTGGAAGCAAAATATTTCAGTGTCTAGAACAGTTTTCGTTAGAACTAAGCCTCTTGGTATTCGATGAATGCTTTTCTTTATCTTTCTGGTGCATTCTTTTTTATCACCTAGTCTGGCTTTCTTTGGTTATGGTATCGCGTTTCTGCTTTGCACGTCCTGCTACGAGGTGACTCTTCAGAGTGCCAGGCCCCGTCTGGCTTTGCTTCTCAGAGTCTGGTCACTCCTTCTGCTAGGATCTGAACTGCATTGTCTTTCTTGCCACGGGCAGACCCTTCTTCCACAGCCTTCTATCAGGGTCCAATTACCGACTTCTTGTTTAAAGAATGAAACAGGATTATTTGGGATTCTATTTGCTACTTTGATTAAATGTCATGCGATGGCACTGTATCTGGAAGGTCTCTTCTTTTCTACCATCGTTAGTGTTTTCTCTCTCATAAAAAGGACCACAGTTTCATAATTTTAATAGAAATACATTTTCAAAAGTCCAAAATAGTTGCAAGTTTGGGTTTTTGGTTGACTTCATAGTGACATTTAGGAACTTTTTCTTTTCTGGTAGTTTAAGCATCGTATATAGGTTGGAGGGCTTCATGCCTGGCATTTAGTACATAATAAATAAAATTAGTTTGAATAAAAGTGAATAAAAATATCCTTTCAGAAATTCATTACCACTTTTCTCTTGCACATTTAGCCTTTGACCTTCTACCTTTCCTTTAGTCATTTCCGTAAGTCATTTAGACATTATATAACGTGTGAATTTCTGATTGTCATTGTAAACTTACTAGCATTGCTATGGATAATCTAATTTTAAGTTCTGTGTAGTATCTTCCCATTAATTAGGCACCTGTTTTGAAAGCATTGCCACAGAAAAGAGTGTAGGTAGTTCAGCTTAAGACAATCATCTTACCTGAAAATCAGTTCAATAAGTAAATCCTGAGACTTGGAAATTTGCACCAGCTTCACTTAATGAAATTTAGCTGGAGCTTAGTATTCAGTTTATTATTGTTCCTTTTTTAATTATTAAGTTATCTGGGAGAGTGTAATATTTAGAGTATTTCATGTCGCCCCCATGCTTTTTATTAGCTGATGATGTTCCATTAAGTAGGGTTAAGAAAAAGAATTATGAAATTTGCTTAGCTCCCTTTTATAAGCTGATAAATTCAGATAAAAATTAAAAACAAAACTAAGTAATAAGTTATTTATTTCGTAATAGAAACTGCGTGGTAGCGGTGTCGCTGTTGAAACAGGAACAGTCTCTTCAAGTGATGTAAGTATATTCCTTCTTAATTCACTGGCCTCCTAACACCATGAACATAAGTTATTTTGAGTCATTTAAAATTTTAACAATGTTTTCTAGCTCCGCAAATGTACATCTGTGGATTTGATATCACCTCCGGTTAGGGTAGTAGCATTGTAAAAATCGTATGTGTGTGTGTACATAGGCACACGCACACCATTTATAAATATTTATGGTCTCTTGGGAGACTGGAGACTTGTTCTTCCTTGTTGCTCTTCTTTTCGGGTCACTTCATCTCGGACCCGAGAATGAAAGCAAGAGTCTGAATTCAGATCCACAACTGGAGTGAATAATTGTAAAGTTGCTGACATCGAGCTTCAGTTGTCTGATAACCTCTACAATATCTGTCTAACGGATACGTGAACAGTATGTCAAGCAGTGGAAAACAGTTCAGTGATGGCTTTGAAACTCGTTACTTGCACTGTGTTTCTCAAGGCTTTATGTAGGGCTACATGGTGGCCAGAACCCCCACCCGCCCCCTTGTTTTTTTTGGCCAAACTCTCCCCACATTTTTGTAGAGCCAAAAGGTTAGAGGTTGAAATGAATCCCGTCTCCCCAAGTTTCCTTCTTGATTAGGATTATCTTCTCCACTTGGGAACAGCTTATCTTTGTTGCACTCAGAATAGCTCAAGAACAGGCAATGAGTTTGGACAAGTAAGGGCCGGCCTGAGTAGAGCCGGTTGAGACAAAGGGACAAAGAAACTTAGAAATGTAGGTGAGGCGCGTCTGTCTTCATTTGTTGGAAATATATCTGGGGAATTGGAAAAAGTCTTTAGAGGGCAGTGTCTACAACCTGCCTATAGTACCTAAATGAAGCTCTGTGGAAGCCATCTAATGTTCCTACTGATTACCAATACGCCCATAATCTGCATGGGATGTGTTTGTGTGCCCTGAGACTGTAGATGGTTGCAGAACCCATTTTCAAAGCCAAGAGCAGGGCTTCTCTTGGGGCATGGGTTGAAGGATTTGACAAGTAACATCTTAGGCCAGAAAATAGCTGTTAGCCTTCTGAAATGGAATCAGAACAAGGTGAGCAATCTTGTGGTCAGAGTGGGCTAAGCAGGTGCTAGGTTAGAAGTCCAGATATTCCGCCATAAGCGCGTGTTTAAATTGAGAGTCTTTATGACTTGAATTTCTACCAGTTTGAACTTTTGAAAAGTTATTTAATTCATGTGTTAGACTTACTGGTAAGTTTTTTTAAAGGTGTTTTCAGAATCATGTATCTTACAAACTTGCTTGTTAATGTGTTTGTAACTTATTAAAGCTTACACAATGAGTTGCAAGCTCCGGTGACATGGCATTCTCATTTTGTTCTTTTCTGTCCAGTGTATTGGGGGAAAAGAACTAATTAATTCAGTTGGCAGCATATTAGTCAGAGTGGTTTACCTGGTAGACTCCTCTCCATCCCTCCCTAACAGAATTAGCATCGGGTAATTGTGAGTGAGGAAAAGAAGGCCTTTGATTTTGACCTTTTTCCCTTTCATACCCTTCAAACTTGAGCACACTTGCTGTCTCTTCCTGAAAGTTCCTACTTTTTCAGATGGCTATCAGCTTGGAAGGCAGACTTTACTAAGTTGAGCATAAGGTGTTAACCTTTCGTCTGCTACTTGCATTTTAATAGGGGAATCTGGGTTGGTAACTAATGTTTATTGAGCTCTTACTATGTGTTCAGTACTGCTTTGCTCATTGGGCATCTACATCTCTTTGATATTCACGCTCCCTCTCGGATGTAGGTCTTACCGTAAGCCACACTGTATAGATGTGAACAGTGAGGCTGCACGGAATGGCAGCACCGTCTTGCCCAAAGTCATTCGGCTAATGAGTGACAAAAACCCCGAAGAAAGGAATTGCTTGCCAAGGGAATTCCTTTTGAGGCAGTGGAAGGGGAATTGGGTCTGGGGGCATTCTCCACGTTGCAGAGTCTGCTCAGACTTGTAAAAATATGGGTAGTATATCTTAAAATCCCTTTAGGTTTTCTGAGCATAGAAAAGGTTTGGGGGGGCGCCTGGGTGGCGCAGTCGGTTAAGCGTCCGACTTCAGCCAGGTCACGATCTCGCGGTCCGTGAGTTTGAGCCCCGCGTCGGGCTCTGGGCTGATGGCTCAGAGCCTGGAGCCTGTTTCCGATTCTGTGTCTCCCTCTCTCTCTGCCCCTCCCCTGTTCATGCTCTGTCTCTCTCTGTCCCAAAAATAAATAAACGTTGAAAAAAAAAAAAAAAATTAAAAAAAAAAAAAAAAAAAAAAAGAAAAGGTTTGGGAAATTGCATTACATGATATTGCCACTTGATGGCAGTATGAAACACAAGTTTTACACTTCAAAATGTGAACTACGAATGATCTAATAGTCTTCTCTCTTAAAATGGCCACGGAAGCCTCATCTTGAGTTATAAGTGGGTTATTACAAACGTTTTTGTTTAAATGGCATCACATAAGTGGGCTTGCCTTAGAATGCATTATGTTGTTTTTGCCCAAATATGAAAATGTTAACCAACATCAGATCTTACACACTCACCTTCTTAAACTGTTTCGTTCTTTACTGGCTCTTGAAAGTGAGTACTCGGTCTTCTGTCCTTCTGAAGGAGCCACACAAGCCATGGAAGTTGGTTGGTGCTGATGTCCTGATAAAAAGGCACGTACTGTGATCTGTCACGAACGGCAAGACTTAGAAGGAATCTGGGAATTTCGTGTTTGTTTGCTCGTTTTCTTTTCCCTCTGTCTGCCTTCGCTTGCACCCGTGTGTGAGGGAGCAGGGTGACTTCTCATTTGGTTCTGATCTCTGGCCGTTTTGTTGTAGATCCATTTTAGCATGAGTTATTGCTAGATGAACATTGTTTCACTGATGGGAGTAAGTAACTGCAGGAAGTTGATGTGTTCTCCTTATTCCTTATTTCATCTTGCCTTTTAACGTTCTGGATCCATTCTGTCCACCCGAACTCTCCGTGATGATGGAACTGGCCATTGTGGGAGCCACCGTGTGGCTCTCGAGCACTCGGAAATGCGGCAAGCGCGAGTAAGAAAGTAAATTTTCGGGGCGCCTGGGTGGCGCAGTCGGTTAAGCATCCGACTTCAGCCAGGTCACGATCTCGCGGTCCGGGAGTTCGAGCCCCGCGTCGGGCTCTGGGCTGATGGCTCGGAGCCTGGAGCCTGTTTCCGATTCTGTGTCTCCCTCTCTCTCTGCCCCTCCCCCGTTCATGCTCTGTCTCTCTCTGTCCCAGAAATAAATAAACGTTGAAAAAAAAAAATTAAAAAAAAAAAAGAAAGTAAATTTTCAATCTTATTTAGTTTGTTAACTTTTTTATCGAAGTATATATCACATACCATAAAATCCACCCATCTGCGCAGTTCAGAAGGTTTTAGTATATTTACAGAGTTGTGCAGCCATTACCACAATCTAATTTTATAACATTTCAACCCCTCAGAAAGAAACCGTGTACACGTTAATAGTCATTCTTCATTCCTGTTCCTTGCTCCCACCCTCTAGCAAACACCAGTCTACTTTCTGCCTCTCTCTTCCTCTTCTGGCCGTTTCATAAAATTAGAGCGTACAGCCCGCGGTTGTCTGTGACTGGCTTCTTTCGCTTAGTGTAATGTTTTCAAGATTCAGGCATGTTTTAACACATATTTATAACATTTGAGAATGAGAGAAACAAAATTTAGGGTTTTTTTTTTTCGGCTTTTGGCAAGATTTCTTAAATCGTCTTCGGTGGTGGTTCTAATATCCTCATTAATATGAAATTCGTTTTACTCTTGTAATTTAATGCTGTGCCCATGTGACACTTTTCAGTCTTCCGCAAGAGGTAGAGTACTCGGTTTAGTTCTTCACCCCTTCGTTGTTGAGCACATCGGGAGTATCCCCGAGTAGCTGAAATGAGTCAGGAATTCCCGTGTCACGAATCCATACAGTTTGGGCCTCTTATGTAACTGCGGTCTGCTCTAGCTGGTGAGTCGTGAGGTCTGTGAGGACCCAAAGTAATTCACAAAGGATGTCTGTGTAAGTTTGACCTGAAGCGGATCTTGGAGGATTTTCATTGTTCAATTGCCTTTTATCTTCCTGCCACCAAATTAATACATCTTACTACACGCTGGGGACCCTTAAAATGTATGCACAGAATGAACGTTAAGGAGGGAGGATAAGAATCTGTGCGTTTTGTTTCTCTGATCATATTTTTGGAAGGATTATCCAGAGGTGTATTCTGGCAGTACAAAAGAAAATTTGTGGTAAGGTATTTCAGTACAAGACTTCCTTGTACAAATCATTGTCAAAGCATAGCAATGATTATAACAATAAGTAATCTAAACTTGTACGTTAGATGTGTTCTTGGAAGTTGTATACAAAGCAGTAATTTATAAAGTAATATTTTCTCAAGTTCATAATGATTTTTCTGCATAGTAAGGAATCTCCTTGGATGACTAAGCAAATTAGGTTGAAAGCAATGCTTGAAGGAAGTTGAGAAATTTGTAAATTAATAGTGAATTGTGTTTTTTTGGTAAAACTTAAGTCTAAGACTAAATTATCTCAATTTGGGCATTAATTTAATCTAGGTATTTTATGAGTATTGACCAGAAGATCTTTTTGCGTAAGCCAACTTCAAGAGGATTTTTGCCCTTCTGTATTTTAGTTCCTGCATATGAGGTAATAAAAATATACCTTACCATTGTTTTGCGCCTTGCAGAACTGATGTGAGTTCAGATTTGAGTAGCAGATGTTTTCCTTTTAATTTGTTAGGGCTGATATTTCCCTTTATTGATGATAAAACAGTTTTGAAGAGTTTAAGTGATTTGCCAAAGATAATTTGGCAAAATTCTTGATAGGCAAAGCCTCTCCCCTTTTCCTTTCCTTTGTCTTTTTTCTTTTCTCTTTTTTTTTTTTTAATTATGTCTTAACTTACACAAAGTAAAATACACAGATTTTAAATGTTCAGCTAAAAGAATTGAAATGTCACATGTCCTCGTACTCAGCACTTCCCTTTGGCTCAACTCTTACCAAGGTTGTGGTTATCATGGAACCTAGTACCATAGATTAATTTTGCCTAATCTTGAACTCTGTTGTAATGGAATTGTATTCAGTATGAACTCTTACGTATCTGAATTCTCTTGCCAATATTGTGCCAATGAAATTCATTCATATTGCATTTAGCAGTGATTCATTCTTTTTTTTTTTTAAGTTTATTTATCTTGAGAGGAAGAGGGAGAGGGAGAAAGGAAGAGAGAGAATGAGCAGAGGAGGGGCAGAGAAAGTGGGAGAGAGAGAGAGAGAGAATCCCAAGCAAGCTCTGTGCTCCATACTGAGCCTGATGTAGGGCTCGATCCCACGACCCTGAGATCGTTACCTGAGCTGAAATCAAGAGTTGGATGCTTAACAGACTGAGCCACCTAGGTGCCCCTAGCAGTGATTCACTCTTTTTATTGCTGTGTAGGAATCTATTAAATGAATATTTTCTATTCTCTTATTAATGGATATTTGGGTTATTTCTAGTTTTGGGCTGTTGTGAGTAATCTTGCTGTGAACATTCTTGTACATGTCTTTTGGTAGATGTAATCACTGTAATCACTTATGTCTGGAACACTTAATTCTAGGATGGAATTGCTGGGTTGTAAAGTATATATAAATTTAGTAGATACTGCCAATCCGTGTTCTCAATCAATTTACGTATCTGTCAACAGAGAATGAGAATTCCAGTCGTTCCATTTCCTTAATGACATTTGGCATTGTGTTGTGTTATTTCTTAAAGCGAACGTCT
Organism: Lynx canadensis; assembly: GCF_007474595.2. NCBI lineage: Eukaryota > Metazoa > Chordata > Mammalia > Carnivora > Felidae > Lynx > Lynx canadensis. Next base: position 76,949,624 of record NC_044320.2, read on the forward strand.
GTGATAGAATTAAAAATCACACACATACGTGCACATACTCATTTTTAGTTCTATGAGGAAGGATTCATGTAATTGTTATGAAGCATTAAATACTTTTCGGACAGTTGAAATGGGCAGTCCTCCATTTCATGTAAAACTGGCTTCTGGAATTTATTTCAGTCAATTTTGTGTTTGAAAAGTTCAACTTAGTGCTTCACCAGGTCTGCTCTGGTGTACATTTCACTGTCTGTGGGACAGATGTCTTTTACTGCAATACAGACATGTTATTTCAAGTGCCCATGATTCCAGGATTTAAGTGAATATTATCTTTGCTCTTGCTCATTTAGTCTGTACTTAAATCCCAGCATTATAGGGGGGCACCTGGGTGGCTCAGTCGGTTGAGTGTCCGACTTTGGCTCAGGTCATGATATCGCAGTTTGTAGGTTTGAGCCCTGCGTCGGGCTCTGTACTGACAGCTCAGAGCCTGGAGCCTGCTTCGGATTCTGTGTCTCCTTCTCTCTCTGCCCCTCCCCCACTTGTGCTCTGTCTCTCTCTGTCTCTCAAAAATAAATAAACGTAAAAAAAAATAAAAATTAAATCCCAGCATTATGAAGATGAATATTGAAAATGTATCTATAAACTTTTTATAACATTAGTTTTACTTGGTACAATATCACCGTAGTTTTTATGTTTATCTTTTGTTGCCAATTTACTTTGTAACTCCTCAGTTTTCAAATTAGCCTGTAAATCTGCAGAGTATGGATCCCTGAGACCATATTTGCCAGGAAGGTGAATTTTATCCGTTGCTGTTTTCCCTTTGCTGTGATTATTCCACCACGATGTAGGAGAGTTTGCATTTCAGCGACACTGGAAAATTTACCCAAGTGATATTCTCTTAAATGTGTTGAGAAGTAAACCTATTTCTCTATACCAGCGAGGTTTGCTGCGGTGAGAGGGCTTGTTGTGGCCAATTCTCAGCCCGGGATGTCTGGTGTAGCACAGAGAACTCTAGCTTAAGCATAGGAGAGTGGACTCCTAGTGCCAACCCAAGACGAACTCACTATTTTAACTTCAACAAATTATATCACCTTTTCAAGCCTCATCTTGAAAAATTGGTATCATAGTATTTCCCTCTTATTTTTAATTTTAATTTTTGTTTGAAAGGGCTTTGAAAAATACATGGGTTAATAAATTGTTTTTATTAAAAATTCTTAATTTCTTTTTTGACAGTTTTTTTTTTTAAGTTTACTTATTTATTTTGAGAAAGAAAGAGAGTACAGGGGAGGGCTAGCAAAACCCGACATGGGGCTCGATCCCATGAACTGTGACACCATGACCTGAGCCAAAATTACCTGGCTTAACTGACTAAGCCACCCAGGCGCCCCTACCTTAGCAATTTATTTATTTATTTATTTATTTATTTATTTATTTATTATTTTTTTTTTTTTTAATTTTTTTTCCAACGTTTATTTATTTTTGGGACAGAGAGAGACAGAGCATGAACGGGGGAGGGGCAGAGAGAGAGGGAGACACAGAATCGGAAACAGGCTCCAGGCTCCGAGCCATCAGCCCAGAGCCCGACGCGGGGCTCGAACTCACGCACCGCGAGATCGTGACCTGGCTGAAGTCGGACGCTTAACCGACTGCGCCACCCAGGCGCCCCAACCTTAGCAATTTAAATGGCAACTATTATCTGCCTAAGTGAGTGCTTTTATCATAAATATTTTCTAGTAAAATAGGATGATATAAGGTGCAGTCAAAATTGACTAGCAATTCATATTAGTTCTTAAATTGAGATGAAAGAAAATACTAGACAATTTCATAAGATCCATACTACCAAACAGATTCAGTTTTGCCTCCAAAAGGAAATAGAATAATAGTGCTATGTTGTATCTATTTCTGCAGTATTGATTGTTATCAGCATAATATTTTGGCCAAACTTTCAGTTACTGAACCATCTCTGTTAGAGCCCCATTCATTTGGAACTTGTGTAAGATAGGATGTTTTTTTGTATTTCTCGTTTGTTCGTTCAATCAAGAAATAGGTATTGAGGTACCTGGGTGGCTCAGTCGGTTAAGTATCTGACTCTTGATTTTGGCTCAGGTCATGATCTCATGGTTTGTGGGCTCGAGCCCCATGTTAGGCTTTGTGCTGACAGTGTGGAGCCTGCTTGGGATTCTCTCTCTCCCTCTCTCTTCTGCTTGCTCTCTCTCTCTCTCTCTCTCTCTCTTTCTCAAAATAAATAAAACAAAGAACCATGTATTGAGTGCCAACAGGTACAGTGCATGGTTCTGAAAGAGTAGCACTGAACAGGATGGGCAGGACTCCTGGCTTCACAGGCCTTCATTTTACTCAGGGAGGACAGCATTAGACAAGTTAATTAGGCTCTTTGATTATTTTAGTACCCTTGTGGCAAGGCTTGTAGGAAAGGAGCACGGGTCCACGAGGGGGTGGGAGGGGGGTGGTCTCATCTGGGGCCAGTTTGCTCAGGCTTCCTGAGGAAGCAGGGGATAAGCCTGCGCCTTCAGCGGAGGGAAGCGTGTGGAGAACATCGCAGGGGAGGGAGAGCAGGTGGGGAGATGAGGCAGGTCCAGGACATTCAGGGCCTTAGGGATCACAGAGGGCTTTAGAACTTCTCCTTGGCGGGGGAAAGAAGCCATGGAAGCATATTAAGAGGGGGAGTCACATGGCACAGAGCAGCCATGGGAAGGAGGCCAGCGTGGCACCGGACCTGGTAAGCAGTGCTTACCAGAGCGTCAACACTGCTCCCTCGATGGCTGCGCGCCTTGCTTGTTTACTTTCCTGGGCTTCTGTCACTTGTCTCCTCAGCATCGGGTGCCTCCAGAGATCCTGTGTAACAGAATGGAATTGCTGGGTTGTAAGGTATATGTAAATTTAGTAGATGTCGCCAGTCAGTGTTAAGTCAATGTACAGATCCATCAACAAAGTATGAGAATTTCCACGTCTCCCTCTCTGCATTTCCTATTTCCTTTTCTTAACAGTATTTTTGTTGCATTGGATTTGTCAGATTCCAGTGCGCTCTGTAATTTACTGCGTGTGTGTGTGTGTGTGTGTGTGTGTGTACTTTTCCTCTTTCTGCATTGGACTGTAAACTCCCCGATGGAAGGGATTGTGGTCTATTTGTTCATGGTCGTGTGTCCAGTGCAAGAACAGTGTCTTGCACATAGAAGGCACTCAGTAAATACCTGTTGAATGAATATTGAGTATAGACCTGTAGAGTCTTTCTGGGGAATAGTTGAGAACTTAGAAAGATGGAGACCTTATGTCCCTTACTAGTTTCTGACCGTGCAGGCAATCTGAGGTTGTAGCTGTCAAGCAGTTTTTCTACAACTGCAAGGGCAGATGGGCTTCTTCGTCTTTGGTTGGATTCTAAGGACAAATACCTGTGAAAATAAAGTGGAATCCCTTCTGCTTATCAGATAATATAAGCAACCAAATACACGCTGTTGAATTAGGGAATACATCTTCAAAGTTGAGAGAGCACAGGGGGGTTAAAATCTTTATGTAAATGGTTAAAAATGCAGTGGATCTCTATGTATAAGATTAAATGGAAAAAGAAACTTATAAGTGAAAGTTATAGTATAATCTTATTTTTTTTTCAAAAAAGAACATATAATGCATAGAAACTTTCTACAGTATTACATAGAATATCTACTAACAGTGATTACATCATAGGAATGGTACTGAGGGGTGAGAAGAGGGATGTTTTCTTTCATGCTTATTCTGTATTGATTGAATTTTTAATCATAAATATGTACAAAGAATTTCATGTAAAATTCAGGTCGATACAAGTCATATTAATACACAAATATTAATGAGATTCTGTACTATTTGTCTAGTTTATAACTGTACCTAGTACCCGGAAGCAGCTCGCATAGTGATGGTGCCTGTTACCCTTGGGTGTTCCAAGCATGGGGTCAGGGAAGGTCAGCTGGAAAAGCGAGGCTCTGGTACTGTTCCAAGGGACGGCACGGAGATCTCTTCCTCGTTTGATTCTCTCTTGTGGCATTTCTGTGTGGAAGGAGCAATCTTTGATTACCTCAAACACTGCTTCATCAGCGTCTGTGATGGTGGTTTGTGATATCATCCTGCGAGATAGACTGTTTCTCTGCCTTTCGCTTCTTGTTCAGTTTGTCTTTGTTTGAAATCTTTTGACATTTCAGGGTTTTCTAATTAGCAACTGCAGCTTTTTCAAGAATACTTTTTATTTATTTATTTTTAAGTTTACTGATTTATTTTGAGAGGCAAGGAGGAGCAGAGAGAGAGGAGGGAGGGAGGAGAGAATGAATCCCAAGCAGGTTCTGCACTGTTAACATGGAGCCTGATGTGGGACTTGATCCCACGGACCATGAGATCGATCATGATCTGAGCTGGAATCAGGAGTCAGATGTTTAGTTACTGAGCCACTCAGGTGCCCTGAGAATACTTTTTAATGTCCTGATAGAATCGGAAATGCTAGCAGAAAGAAAAATATATACAGCAGGAAGATCAAGATTGTGTTCACATTGAACCGTATGGAGAACAGTAGTACATTGCTATAATTATCACAGAAATCAGCTTAAGGGAAATGACAGTATAGAATTTGGGGGCTTCTATATTTTGTCCTTTTTTAAAGAAACAGTGTCTTGGTAGGCAGAAAACTAAAATCACTTCACTTGGACAAAATATATGTTAAAACTTCAGGTTCTTGGGTGCCTGGGTGGCTTGGTCGGTTAAGCGTCCGACTTCGGCTCAGGTCACGATCTCATAGTTCATGGGTTCGACCCCACATCAGGCTCTGTGCTGACAGCTCAGAGCCTGGAGCCTGCTTCGGATGCTGTGTCTCCCTCTCTCTGCCCCTCCCCAGCTTGCGTTCTGTCTCTCTGTCTCTCAAAAATAAATAAACATTGAAGAAAAAAAAATTTTTTTAACTTCACATTCTGCTTTTTTCCTCTTAAAGCCAAATGGCCTGCATGTGCGCCCCCCCCCCCCCATACTCACACAAAGGGCAAGAATAGAGTTTTATGTGTGGCACAAGGAAGCAATTAATTCCATCTGGAGAAATGAGAATACAGTAGTAGATGCAGAAGCAGACATGTATTGAATATCGAATGACAGATACCACCGAAAACTCTTTCGTACATGAACTAATGAAATTATACCCACATTCCATGGGATTTGTCCTATTATCACCATTTTATAGGTAGGAAGCTCATTCAAGGTCACGTGGCTTGTAAGTGGCTGAGTGTGATGGGCTGGCGCGAGAGCCTTTGTTCCTAACGCTCACGCTGTGTATTACCGCCTTCCGTTCATGGCGGAGGAGTTAACAGTTGGTCTAAGACTTGGCAGCAGGTGAGCCAATCCAGACGGAGAAGAGAATGGGGAGAGAGCTGTGCAGTCAGTAGTCGGAGGTAGAGGTCTGGTTCTCAGGTGAAAGTAACTGTAGAAACTCTTAAGGTCACTGGTGATCCGAGCATTATTATTGTCATTATTAGTGGGTGATAAGATACAAAGGTAAAAATTTGGTGACGATTCTTTTAAGAAACGTTTCTGTATTGGGAGATAGAGAGATGCAGAGGTTGGTACAAAGTTTAGGGACTTTAAGGTGGGAAAGGATTGAGTATATTTAGAGGCTGAGGAGAGGAAACCAATCCGAGAGACCGAAGGTGTAGGAGAGGGGTCTGATGGACGACACATCACGTGGGAGGAATGGGATGTACATGTTGGCTGGGGCTGAGGGTCATGGACAGGAAGTTTTCCTGTCTCCTAGGCGAGAGAGGGGCAAGAATGGCTGTAAGTATAGTTCCGTTTTTGGGGTGAGATGTTGGCAGCTGGTGAATCTCTAAGTAATGGTCCATATATTTTCTCATAGTGCTGAGAGTGAGGGAAGAGAGTGGGACAGGATAGCGGTGAATGTGTGAGTGGCAGAGAGAACAGTCTACAATTGCATGACGGCTTTGCAGGATTGTATGATTTTCTTTAGCAGTATTGAATTACCTTTGTCTGGGACTAGAGACGGTGATTTGTTGGCTTGATCGAAGCCTTATTTAGAAAAAAAATGGTTGAGTAATTTTTATACATGAGAGTAATAGGGCAGTGCAAGTGACAGACAAGGAAGTGATATAATTTGTTTAATAGAAGGCAATAATTCAATCATCTGCCAATGTTGCCTTTACTGTATACTTTGAAAGTGATTTCGGGACTGGCATTTGGACTCCCTCATTATGTATAACAGGCGTGAGTACAGTTTTAGAGCCAGGATCTTTAATATGCGCATTTATAATGTGAATCCGGAAGCTGTATGACAATGAAGAATCCATATTTGAAATGTATCATGTATTTCAATGTAGCATAGTAAAATGGACAGGAAAATAGGCTTACAGTGAACCAAGAAATTTTTGTGTTGAGGGGCACCTGGGTGGCTCAGCTGATTAAGCGTCCGGCTTCGGCTCAGGTCATGATGTCACGGTCCGTGAGTTCGAGCCCCGCATCGGGCTCTGTGCTGACAGCTCAGAGCCCGGAGCCTGCTTCAGATTCTGTGTCTCCCTCTCTCTGACCCTCCCCTACTCATGCTCTGTCTCTCTCTCTCTCTCTCTCTCTCTCTCAAAAAAAACCCTAAAACCAAAAACCAAAAAAAACATTAAAAAAAAAAGAAATTTTTTGTTGAGAGGAAGTTGATGATAAATGGAAGAGGAGAGAGTGCCCTAGGTTGCATTTTTATTCATTATATGCGGAAACCTTGCTTAGGCTATCCCTCTAAACAAGAAAAATGGAATTCATCTTTCAAAAAGGATTACTACCTGCTGACTAAATTGGAAAAATAACGTGTTTTCCCATTATGGAAGATTATTTTAGAACTGAAAATTCACATTATTTTTTTTTTTTGGTCATTTCTGTTAATGTTTTGAGTTTTCAGGCAAATTGTATTAATGGATATATCGTGCTTTTGGGAAACTGTTCACTACTTTTAAAATCTAAGATAACGTTTTCTTGATATCCTTTGATACTTCCACCAAATGTACTTCTATCGTTGTGGTTTTGTGATCGAATGCCTGGAATTTCTTTGAAGTGTTAGGTTTTAACGAACTTTGTTTGAAAACACAGAGCCTAGTAGCAGCGTGTATATTAGGTTTTGTGAATTTCTATAACATCCGTGATTCTCTCCATTTTCTTTTCTTTTATTAGCATGTTCTTTAAGGCTAGAGTGCAGGTTCCTCTGCTCTCTCTGTTCTTCTAGATGGGGGGGCGGGAGGTTCATGGCAAATATTTGGACAAGAACCCAGGCCGAGTGTTGCTATTAGCTTTACTAAAATGGAGGTGCCTGCATTGTTCCTGGGGGTATTATTCCTGTCTATTTCAAGTTCCAGATTTAACCTCAGTTTTTCTAGAACGGTGCTGTGGAACTGATAGCTGTTAAACATGATAGAGCACCTTTTTCAAATGTTTCGACTTCTCATGTGCTGTATGGTGGTTGTTTTTTTGAAGTCCCCATTTATTGCATTTCTGTGCAATGCCTGCCTCTATGCTAAAGGCATTACTTAACTTAGTCCTAACAACACTCCTTCGGGATGTGTGGGGTGTCATCCTCATTAAGGACAAAGGTATCGAGTATTGGGAAGGTTCAGTGACTTACGTCCGTTTAAGTACAGGCCCATCTCCAAGCGTAGAGTTTTATCTTTTTAATCTTATTCGACATTTCTACGGTTATGAAGAGCAGTATTGTCTCCACGGTGCCCCCGTTCAGGGCTAAGTGAGACATTGCGAGATAACACTTACCAAACCATAACAAGGAAAGGGTTACTTTTTTTCCTTGATTTCCCTGTGTGCTGAGTAATCTTGAGCTATGTAGGTTTAACCTGGCAGAGAAAAACAGCCTCATCTCTAGGAGGTAGAGAGAAGCAAAAACGAAGGTTGGTTTTTGAAGATATATTAGGGGCTTTTGGATGTTCTGATGATAAGAACCTCTAGCTAAAAAAAAAAATCCAGACTTTCCGTGTATGCACGATCCACGCCTTTAAGTGCTCTTCAACCTGAAACCTTGTCCTTCTGCTTGTGTAGAGTTCTCAGTACGTGCAGTGTGTCGCCGGGTGTCTGCAGCTGATGCTTCGGGTCAATGAGTACCGCTTTGCCTGGGTAGAAGCAGATGGGGTGAGCTGGTGAGTGCCCTTTCGCTTTTAACGTCGAGTAACATTTAAAAGCTTCCCTCCTTGACATTTGCAAAGAAATTAATGCACTGAATCATCTAAAGGGAGTTTTTTGTTTTTTTTTTTTTTTAAGGCTGTTTAACAGTGGATTATGCTAACCTTCATGGAAGTCCGTAACTCCTAAATGAAATGTTTCCCTTCTCCCTCACTTGGTCTGTGCTGTTTGTAAGAGGTTAAGGACTCTTAAAAGCCTGATGCTTGACAGAACAGATTCTAGGTACTCAGAATAGAAAAAAAAAAAAACAATTATAAAATATCTTGTGGTAAAAGCAGGCAAAAATCAGCAAGAAAAGGTCTTATCCAGAAAAATGAATGTGACCCATTCTTTGTAATGCTGTGTAATTAGCCCATTCTCTGTGGGGTCCTAATTTGCAGGCTCAGAAACCTTGAGGGGCTGCCCTCTCAGGTTAGCAAATGTACTTATATGAGAACTCCCCCCAACACCAAAACAAACAATGCTCTTTTACTACCAGAAAGTCAATTTATTTATTCATTATGGGAGATCTCATGCTTTTTTTTTTTTCTTTAACGTTTATTTATTCTTGAGAGAGAGAGAGAGAGAGAGAGCAGGGGAGGGGCAGAGAGAGAGGGAGACACAGAATCTGAAGCAGGTTCTAAGCTCTGAGCTGTCCACACAGATCCCGAGGTGGGGCTTGAACTCATGAATCGTGAGATCATGACCTGAGCTGAAGTCGGACGCTTAACTGACTGAGCCACCCAGGCGCCCCGAGATCTCATGCTCTTCAATTAGACGCTCTTTTGGGTTGATGAAGATGTTGTTTATCTGTTGGAAAACGCTTCAGGAAGCTAGTTTGTCCGCAGAGGTTCGCTGGTGAGAAAGAGGACCCGATTGATCTCCTGCTGCTGGGCTGTCACACGACTAGGCTGGTGCCTCCATTTCCAGTGTAGGCATGCACCTGCCAAAGGGATCTTCCCAGCCGGTGTTTGCATGACGCTTCCTTAGCTGGGTGACTTTCTCAAATGGCTTTCCTTATGAATTGCCTAGACTTGTCATCAACTACTCAGTTATCATCGACTCAGTAAATTAATAATCCTTTTTTAAAAAAAGTTTGTTTATTTATTTTGAGAGAGACCGAGCACAGTGCGGGAGGGGCAGAGAGAGAGAGAGAGAGAGAGAGAGAGAGAGAGAGAATCTCAAGCAGGCTCCATTCTCAGCATGGAGCTCGATGCGGGACTCAGTCTCACGAACTGTGGGATCATGACCTGAGTGGAAATCAAGAGGGGGACACTTAACTGCCTGAGCCACCTGGTGCCCTAACAAATTAGTAATCTTATATTAACATGTAAAATTTCAATCTTTTTATACTTATTTAGCCTTCAGTATGTCAGGAAAAACAGTCATCACAATTTGCCATGTGGACAATTTTCAAAAATATATATATTTGGTCATTTTATGGATAATTGACAGACTTATGAATAAAGCAATAGTGAAAAACAACCATTAGAAATTCTGTAAGAATTTTTTCATGGTAAGTCTTTTTGTAGTAAGTGAGTTTTGGTGCACCAATATCATAAAAGATGAAAGAAAACCATCACATATCCTTTTAGCAAAATGGAATGGTGCAGGCTCTGGTTGCAAAATATCGTTGGAGGCTTTCACGTTGAACAGCTAAATAGGTGAGAATACCCTATTTCCTTTCTTTGTCCTTAGAAACATATTTTCACTTATTGCCTCTTGAGTTTGAGAAAATGCATTTATGGTACAGTCAGCTGAAAACTCACAGTTTGAGGTTTCACGTATGTGACCAATTTTATCATCATTGTTAATAGAATGCCGTCTGTCTCCGCTTTCAACTTCTGATTCATCTAATCATTACGAGACACCTTCCTCAGGTAGTTGTCATTATGGATGGAAAATAAAAAGTTCTGAATTCTTTGAATTTGCAGTGTTCACACAGTGTCAGGAGACTCAGCGGAAGGACTCAAGGGACCCAGCATGTAGTCATTCTCACGGCTGGGATTTATTTTTAGAGACACAGTGGATCAGGCCGCGTCTGGAGGAATCCACGTTAGGCTTCCGTATGTTCTCTCCCCGCAGTAGTGGGGGTCGCACGGCCTACTTTTTCCCCAGTGGTGACAATGTAGCAACATTTGTGTGACGTTTCTGCCCGGGAATCCCTGTAGAGAGTAAACACCTGTGGTTTTCAAATTTTTTTTTAATGTTTATGAGAGAGAGAGAGAGAGAGAGAGTGCGCGCACACAACCGAGCATGAGCTGGGGCGGGGGGGGGGGTGGTCAGAGAGAGAGGGAGACACAGAATCCGAAGCAGGCACCAGGCTCTGAGCTGTCAGCACATAGACGCGGGGCTCCAGCCCACAAACCACGAGATCATGACCTGAGCCGAAGTTGGACGCTTACCGGACTCAGCCACCCAGGCACCCCAAGCACCTATGGCTTTTATTGGAGGTTTATCAGACACCCTCTGCCTACCACGCAGCAAAATTCCAGACTCCAGAATATATTGTTTAGGTGCAGTGAGCCATCTCTGTCATTTAGGGAGAGTTTTGTATCAGTGTAGGAAGTTGTTTACCACTAAAGTTCCTGGAAGCCAGCCGAAGGCTGACTGTGGACACGGACTTTCCTAAGAATAGCAGTTTCAGGACTACGATGTTGCTTTTCTTATTGCGCAGAAACCTAAAGGTAGACTACGGAGACGGAGACGGTGTTTCCAGCCTTTTTACCTTCGTTACGAACGATGCAGTGCTCGCCTCAGCAGCACACATACTAACATAGGAGCGACACAGAGATCAGCTTGTCCCCTGTGCAAGGATGACATATAAAGTTGGAAGAAGGATGCAATATTCGGGGCAATGCAGTAGGAAGGATAATTATTTCGTTATTATATCATCTTTGTAGGTGATTGCATCATTCTCCGATTTTCTTATATTTTAGTCTTTAATTTATTTTTAAGCATAGTTGGGAATAATGAATGTATAATGATGCAGTAATATTTAGGATAATAAAATACTATAATTGTTCAAATTACGGGCAACATAAAAGCACTGAGATCCCGTAAGCACATCTTAGGTTTATGAATGGATCCAATAGACCTGTATAGTGTTTGAAGAATAAATTGAATTTCATTCTGTTACATACAAAATAGATTTTTTTTGTTCCCTGGAAGATCTGGAAAACAGAATAAAAGTCGCGAAACAGCAATTTCTACACATAGTTAGAATTGCTCAGAAAATAAACCCAAATACCGAAGTTAACCAAATGTGGCTATTGTAATTACTGCAGTGTTTCGGAGGACAGTAAGCAGTATTATTAACTGTTTCAGTTAGCAACAAGCACAGGGACACATTGTGTTCAGCATATCCATTCTGACATACTAATGACTGCTAATTAGATTTAAAGTAGTCAAAAATAATAGAGACCTTCAGGTTGAGAGCAGGCGTTAATCAAGGTATAACATGGTAACTCGCTGATAGGATAGCAATCTAAAAAAGTCATTTAATCTTTTCACCTTTATCTTTTTTTTTTAATTTTTTTTTCAACGTTTATTTTTGAGACAGAGAGAGACAGAGCATGAACGGGGGAGGGGCAGAGAGAGAGGGAGACACAGAATCGGAAACAGGCTCCAGGCCCCGAGCTGTCAGCACAGAGCCCGACGCGGGGCTCGAACCCACGGACCGTGAGATCGTGACCTGAGCCGAAGTCGGACGCTCAACCGACTGCGCCACCCAGGCGCCCCTAAGATTTTTTTTTTTAAACATCAGAATATTATTAGGTGATACTGTGTGATAAGATGTGAGGTGCTCGTGGGTGTAAAGGGCATCAGCCAGTAAACCCGCTGTTCGGCCTCCCTCGCCCTGCACTGGCTTGATTTGTTTTTTAAGCCTTAATCAAAAACACAGGATACTAAATAACAGTTTTGGCCTCATGGACCTTGGCCTTCTATTTTGGATTTGACAGTAATTTGTATTTTTTGGACTCTCTGCGTAATGGTGCGCTGTATATTATAGGGAATACGAAGAAACGTATGTGGTCTCTTAAAAAAAAATTATAATCTAGTTGGAAAATATTAAATAGCAAACCAAGGTAGTGTTTAGGATCCTATAGCATCATTGAGTAACTGTTTCAGTGACTTTAAAAATAATATTAAGCTCCTCGGTTTGAGAGGGGTAGTTGAGAGATGGGGATTTGTACTTATCCATTCTTCAGGTCTCTGCTCAAGGGAGAATCCTTCCCTTGAATCCACTCTGGGATCCTGCCTCCCCACTGGACTCTGAGCTCCTTGAAAGCATGGGTAGGGTTGGGGCGCCTGGGTGGCGCAGTCGGTTAAGCGTCCGACTTCAGCCAAGTCACGATCTCGCAGTCCGGGAGTTCGAGCCCCGTGTCGGGCTCTGGGCTGATGGCTCAGAGCCTGGAGCCTGTTTCCGATTCTGTGTCTCCCTCTCTCTCTGCCCCTCCTCCGTTCATGCTCTGTCTCTCTCTGTCCCAAAAATAAATAAACGTTGGAAAAAAAAAATTAAAAAAAAAAAAAAGCATGGGTAGGGTCTGTTTTTGCCCCCCATTATGTCTCCCATGCCTTGCACTGTACCTGCCACGTAGATTTTCAACAGATGTTTGTGAAATTACTGTATTCAGGTTTATTTTGGGCCTTTGTGTCCTTGGAGTCCCCTTAGCATGCTCTTGGACCTCCGTTGTCTTTGGAGTTAGGGTTCCCTGCCCCTAAGGGAAACCCTTCCTTACTCTGGTAAATAGGAACTTTATTTTAATTGCTTCATTGGAGTTCTTTTGGTGGTTACTATTTGGATGTAGGAGACTTACTTATTTTTTCAACACAATATATATACAGTGTAGACACATATTGAACTCTGAAATTTCTCTGCAGCGTTCATCATTGTTGATTGCTCCTTCCTTTGAAAGCTTTCTGTCTTTATTTCAGCGACAGTGCGAGCTGTTTTTAAGCCCTCTGGTCACTTACAATTTTTTTTTTTTTTTTAGAGATAATTTAATATCAAGAACTTGTTAATTACAAACTTGTTAACTAGGTTTCTGAAAACAAATAAAAGAACTCTCAAGTGTCAGAGAGAGTGGAAGGTACAGACACAACCCCTAAAGTTGGGGAACAGATAAGAGATTGGAATTACTAAAATTCATACGCTTCAAGGAGTCTGTGTAAACTGAAGTTTAAACCAGGGCTTATGTCCCTGAGCTCAGAGGAAGGGCCTCATAGGTCAGGGACCTAAATGGCTGGTGTTGGTATCGCTGAGGGTGTGCAGTGAGGCTGTGCGGCCAGCGCTGTTGCAAAAGGAATTCAGCCGGTGCCACGGAAAAAAACGGCTGCCGGTGCCCCGGTGAAGAAATGTAGCTGGAGTGTTACCCCCCCGGGAGCAGGGAACCAACAGGACAAAGCCTCTTCTTCCTCTGTCCTGGCGGTCAGCCCCTAGCGGCTCTTGCTGGCAGACCCAGCTGGCAAAGCAGAACTGTGGCTTCCGGTTCCAGCCACAGCGTCACGGAGCAAAGTGTAGAAGGCTTCTCTTCATCAGTGGAATAATCAGAGGGCAAAAGGAAGCTGGGTACCGGGGTACTGATGGGATAAAATGACTTTATTTTACGTAAGATATTTTACGTGATGTATACCACTGACATCAGTATTAAACAAAAGCAAGTCTTGGGGCGCCTGGGTGGCGCAGTCGGTTAAGTGTCCGACTTCAGCCAGGTCACGATCTCACGGTCCGTGGGTTCAAGCCCCGCGTCGGGCTCTGGGCTGATGGCTCAGAGCCTGGAGCCTGCTTCCGATTCTGTGTCTCCCTCTCTCTCTGCCCCTCCCCCGTTCATGCTCTGTCTCTCTCTGTCCCAAAAATAAATAAACGTTGAAAAAAAAAATTAAAAAAAACAAAAAAACAAAAGCAAGTCTTAAATGACAACTCAAAATAGAAAAGATGTGAGGGAGAAATCACGCATGAGAAAATGAAGGGCAGTTCAGCGAATTTGTAACTGTATAGGAAGGAATCATAAAGATGGGAAAATGGCACAAATACAAGCCTTCCACTAAGCTAGCGGTTGTAGATTGTGAAGTCAGATTTTAAACATTTCTTTCTTTCTTTTAATCGACTTTTTGGAGCACTTTTATGTTTACAGAAAAATTGAAAGTGCAGAATTTTCTTATCTACCTGCCCCATAGTTTTCACTGTTAAGAATGTCTTACGTTAGTATGGTACGTTTCCTTCAGTTGACGAGCCGATACTAATATACTCTTATTAACTAAGGTCCCTGTTTACATTATGGTTCAGTCTTTGTGCTGTGCGTTCGGTAGGTTTTCCTCTTAACCCCTTAAGGAGTTCCCCTTAACCCCTCTGGTCATTTTTTAATGATCTAATCTGGTAGTTTCTCTTCTTTCTTGTTTAAATGTAGGCATTTCCTGTGGAAATTTCCTTAGTTGTTTTCCTTGATGTAATCTCTTTCATTTCCATATAGCTTTCCCAATTTCCTTATCAGTAAAATGGGAGGTTGAATTAGAAGCTTCTGAGGTTTGGGGCACCTGGATGGCTCAGTTGGTTAAGCTTATCAGACTCTTGATTTTGGCTCAGGTCATGATCTCACGGTTTGTGAATTTGAGCCCCTCATTGGGCTCTGTGGTGACAGTGTGGAGCCTGCTTGGGATTCTCGTTCTCTCCCTTTCTCTTCACCCCTCCCCTATTCACACCTCACTCTCAAAATAAATAAACTTAAGAAAAAAAAAAGAAGCTTCTGAAGTTTTACCCCCAATTGGCTATGTCCTATTCAGGCTCATGACAGTTTTTTTTTTCCCAAAATCATCCTGTTTTCTCTGTATGAGTCTCCTAAATATTTTTAAAGCTAAAAATGAACCTCTTGGTTATACAGACTCAAAATCTTGGTATACCTTATGACTTCACCAAGATGTACAGCTATTTGTGTTACCAAGTCCTTTTGATTTTAACTTCTTCAATGTCTGTCCGTCAGTCTTACCATTTCCTCTGCTGTATTATTGCAAATTTATGTTTCATTTCTTACTGCTTTCCAGCAGCAAGTGCTGCTGAATGCTGAAATCTTAAGAAAAAAAATTTTTTTTTTTTTAATTTTAGAGAGAGTGAGTGTGTGCAAGCAGGGGAGAGGAACAGAGAGAGAGAGAGAGAGAGAGAGAGAGAATCCCAAGCAGGATCCAATCCCAGCACGAGCCTGATGTGGGGCATGATCCTGCAACCCGGGGGTTGTTACCTGAGCCGAAATCAAGAGTTGGACACTCAACTGACTGACCTCTCAGGTGCTCCGGAAATCTTGTGACCTTAGGGAAGACTTAAGTGAGGCCGTGCTGGAAGTGGCCGTCTATAAGTAGGCGCCTAACTTGCTTGTTATTTCTGGCAGAAAAGAAAACGAGGACATAATTCAGAAGGGCTTGTTCCATTAGTGCAAAAAGAGAATAGGCAATTATTTCTTCTCTCTTGTTGCACTGTTGTAGTAAATGTTTTCTTAATATGTGTTCCTTTTCAGCATAATGGGAGTTTTGAGTAACAAGTGTGGCTTTCAACTCCAGTATCAAATGATTTTTTCAATATGGCTCCTGGCATTCAGTCCCCAGATGTGTGAACACCTGCGGCGCTATAATATCATTCCTGTCCTGTCTGATATCCTTCAAGAATCTGTCAAAGAGAAGGTGACAAGAATCATTCTCGCAGCATTCCGTGTAAGTGTTTTGTGGGTTTTTTTTTTATGGGGTGTGTGTGTGTGTGTGTGTGTATGCGCGCGCGCGCGCGCGCGTGTGAGGCATTTTCCCTGTGGAGTATATATTTGAGGGCTTTTAGCAGGTGGGAAAAAACTGATTGTTCTCCGTGTAGTCATCAAACTATGGGTGTTGGTGAACATAGAGACAAACGTCACTAATGTATATGTATTGTGGGATTGAGGCAAAGCCATATAATAGGATGGGGTTGGGGAGAAGCCATTTAAATGGATAAAATATATGAGTTATAAGAAGCTCGTGGGAAACGTCATTGTATGCTGTTCATGTGGACGAAATCCTCTTTGGTCGCAGTGTGTTCCAAGAGACCGTTGAGGAAGTTTCTCTCTCTTTAAGGGCCCTTATTTTAGTGTAGCGTTGTAGTTCAGATTCTGGATATAATTATATGTGTGTGTATAAAACTCCCTTGAACAGATGAGGGAGTGGAGAACGGGACGGGGAGCTGAGCCAGACTCTGAAAACTAGGTCTTCTGGCTGCCAGGCAACTTCACACTGAAATAAAGTGTTGTTAGTTGCCTGCCCGGACCCAGTGCATCCGCGGTCGCAGTTGCGCGTTGATTATTTTGTCGGTCACCTGAGGATTTGTTGGGCTTCTGAGGGACAGCTTGGCCAACCCTAGCGTCTTTCAAGGATGCCCCTGGAGAGTGATGATAATGGGCTGTTCAGAGACTGCTTGCTCTGTGCCATGCATCATTCTAAGACTTTCCATTTGTTAGCTCGTTTGGTGCTTCCTACTGCCCTAGACCATGGCGATTATAGTTTTTATTGTTAGTATGTTGGTCTTCTCATTTTACAAATGGGGATACTGAGCCAGAGAAGGCACATTGCTGGTGGACATGCAGATCCAAACTAGCTTCGCGACCTGCTTTTAACTAGTATTTGCTCTTATGTTTTCCTTAAATAAGCAACAACAAACCAAAAATAAAAAAGTAGTACAGATGTATTACATACATTTAAAAATAGCATACACATTACATTTGCCAAACATACTTACTAACATCTTTCAGATTTTTCTAAGCACACAGAGAGAAATACATAATTAGGTGTGTAATTTTGTTTTATGTTTAAAAATAAAATGGCATCGTATTATAAATATTGTCCCGTGACTTTATTCTTGACAATATGTGATGAATATGTGTTCGTTTTCATACACAGTGGTTCTCCAGTAACTTTTAATGTCTGTATTCTGCTGTGTTGATGTAAAGTGGTTTCTTTAACCAGTGTCCTATCGACGGGCATTTGAGGTGCTTCCAGGTTCTTTTACATGTCTGTCCACTTCTGTTGGATATAGTTCATTTTTTTTTTTTTTAAACGTTTATTTTTGAGAGACAGCGAGGGGCGGAGAGAGAGAATCCCAAGCAGACTCCGCACTGCCAGTACAGAGTCTGGCACAGGGCTTGAACCCACAAACCCAGGTCAGGTGAGATCATGACCGGAGCTGAAATCAAGAGTCAGACGTTGAACCAACGGAGTCATGAGTCACCCAGAGGTCCCTCTGTTGGATATATAGCTCTATAGGTGGAATTACTGAATCTAATAATAAACGTTCACAGTCTTGATAGGTAACATCAAATCACCTTTCATAAATTTGCAAGTTTACAGTTCCATCAACCATATCTTGAGGGTGCCTGTTTTCCCGTTCTTCCACTGGCATTTAATATGATCTTTCTTTTTTTTTTTTTTTTTTTTTTTTTTTTAAAGCATCACATCTTTTTTTTTTTTTAATTTTTTTTTTTCAACGTTTATTTATTTTTGGGACAGAGAGAGACAGAGCATGAACGGGGGAGGAGCAGAGAGAGAGGGAGACACAGAATCGGAAACAGGCTCCAGGCTCTGAGCCATCAGCCCAGAGCCCGACGCGGGGCTCGAACTCACGGACCGTGAGATCGTGACCTGGCTGAAGTCAGACGCTTAACCGACTACGCCACCCAGGCGCCCCGATCTTTCTTTTCATTGTTACCAAAGATGAGGTGAAAAGTGAAATCATTTAAAGTTTGTATTTTGTTAACAATGAAGCTGAGCATTGTTTAATACTTTTTATTAGTTATTGATATTCCTCCTATAAATTGCTTACTGATAGCATTGGTCACCTTTAAAATTTTTAAACCTGATGTGTAGTAACCCTTTTCTAGGTGTTTGTAGTTAATAATAATCATAACTAATGTTTATCGAGAGCTTATTTTGTATCAGGTGCCGTTCTAATTGCTTTAAGTGTGTTGCTCATTTAATCTCCCAAGAACTCCATGCAGTGGGCGTTAGGCCACAAGTGGTTAAGGCGTTTGCCAGAAAAGCTAGGAAGCGGCAGAGCGGGACTTCGGTCTCAGGCAGTAGGACTCATGCTCTTAACCGTCGTGCTAACCTGTCTTCGATGCTGAGGATAATAAATGTTACAAGTTATTGGGTGATTTGCATGCGTTGACTTATTTAATCTTCATTATTATCCAATTATTTTATTACATGTGAGGAAACCAAGGCTTAGCAAGTAAGTAAGCCTCAGTTAGTAAGCATTACGATTGGAATTCCAGCGAGTGCTGTCTGCTCCAGAGTCACCACTCTGTCATCTCCTTTTTCTCTTTTCTTGGCGCATTTTCTCAGGAATCTTTAGCATTAAAGGAAAGGGAAACCACGAAAAGGAGAACTGTAGGTCACATGAGAGAGGAATTCTGATTCCCTATTTGAAAATACATTCTTTAAAAAAAAAAATTTTTTTTTTTTAACATTTATTTATTTTCGACAGAGCACGAGCAGGGGAGGGGCAGAGGGTGGGGAAGACACAGAATCCGAAGCAGGTTCCAGGCTCCGAGCTGTCAGCACAGAGCCCGACGCGGGGCTCGAACCCACGAACCGTGAGATCGTGACCTGAGCCGAAGTTGGACGCTTAACCGACTGAGCCACCCAGGCGCCCCCAGAATACATTCTTTTTAATGTAGGAACTGTTCTGTGGCCCTTGAGAACTTACTCTTAAGAAACAGGGGAATGTGGTGCCTCACATTGGCTGTGCCATTAGGTTTTCTAGCAAACTGTTTATGTGAGTGGTCACGTCCAGATACGGTAATAATCAGTTCTTCAGTCAGAGCAGGTTGTATTAATGAGACTCTACTTTGAGGTGTTTTAGTAGCTGAATTGAATGTACCTTTTCTGCTGCTTGAGTGTTTCATCATCCATATTCTTATTTCTTTAGTAAAGATGAAAAATTCTAGAATTAGGATCTTCCAACAGTCTTCTGTTGGAGGTGGAGGGTGAGAACAGGAGGTTTTAGGAGAAGCTGCAGAGAGAAGGCTTGAAGAGATTTTGGAAGGATGCCTAGGAGTGTTTTAGTACAAACTTGGAAAGAGGTTGATAAATGTTAACAAATAAAGAAACTGACTTCTGGAATTGTCAGTAATTTGTTCTTGTAGGTTGATTATTGCCCCCTGCTCCCACCCTGAAGTGAATGTTAAAGGAATAAATGGAGTACGTAAGTCTGGCTCTTTTTTTTTTTTCTTTTTTCTTTTTTCTTTTTTCTTTTTTCTTTATTCTTTTCCTGTATGAGAGAGAGTGTGCTTAAGCTGGGGAGGGGCAGAGGGAGAGGGAAAGGAAGCATCTTAAGCAGGCTTCATGCCCAGTGTGGAGCCCCACGCTGGGCTCGATCTCACAAGTGTGAGTGAGATCGTGACCTGAGCCGAAATCAAGAGTCGGTGGCTTGACCGCCTGAGCCACGCAGGCTCTCACAGTCTGGCTCTCGAAGATACGATCCTGGTTTGTGGCCACCGGCTCTCCGAAAGGACAGACCTGCTCTGTAAAACGGAGCGTTTGCTCTGCTGCTCTGTAGTACCCTTCTAGGCACTGGCCTGGTGGGGCCAGCACAGACCCTTCGGCCCCTGTCACTGACTCACCCTAACGTGTGTTCATACTCTGGGGGCGTCAGCCACCAAAGCCCAGGGCCTCTGAACGAGGCTCCTTGAGATCCGCTTGTGCCACTTTATTGTGCGCTGTGCCTCCTTGGATGGACGTGAGGCAGGGCTAGCTGCTCTTTTAAATTCTGTTCGTTTTGGTCGAATATGAGTTACATCCTTTCAACTCAATATATTTTTTTGAAAGCTTAAAGCTCCTCCTATTTGATTTGTCTTTGTTTTGATCTTCTCCCTCGTTTTTCTTTCTTCTAGTTCTGCTGTAGTTACAGGAATCTTTGTTTTATTAAACTTCCCTATTCCAAATTAAGCATCTGCCATGTAATAAGCAAATGGAAAAAATTTGATCTTCTTCCTGTTTATAAAAATAATACGGTGTTATGGTTAAAAAAGATGCTATGGAAAAATATTAAGAAAAAGTGTAAATTAAACATAGTTTCACTCTCAGATATGGAAGCCGCTTGTTAATACCTGTAACTTACGATCTTTGTTCCCTTCCCACATCGGGGAGCAACCCTGGATGCATTGCAGTGGGCACCGAAAACCCGAATGGTTGGAGGGGCCCGGATTCTCCTCTCTTCACGGTTTGGGCAGATCGCGCTTGGCACCAATTTCTGCAGAGAGTGCGTGCACTCAGGTTGGTGGTGGTGTGTGTGCCCAGCATGCACAGTGGAGGCCGAGTTTGCTGGGCCGTCGGGCCGGCCTCTCTGCCTTCGGGAAGTTTGCTTCGCGTCTCCATGCTTCCGCTTTGTTCGCGTGTCTGGTGAGAGTGATACCATCTGTCTCCAGTCTGTCCTCGGGCTTTATGCTCCTATGATAATGCCCTTTGAAAAACTAAATGTGGGCTAAAGAGCAGGCCCTCAGTAAGTATTGTGACTATATGAGGGACCGAACAAAACACTGAGGTAGAAGTAGAAGAGCCTTCTATAGGAGTAGATTGGTGGTATTGAATTTAGTGATCTTTTTATGGGTTTCTTTGTGGACTGAGAAATTCCTTTTAAAGGTTTTGGCTGCTTTGCTTGGTTCCCATATTTAAAAGTATAACAGTAAAATTCTACAAGAGAATATCTGCTTGCAGCTAATTCTGCATTGACAATGAACTCACCCTAGAGTGTCCTACATTTCGTCTTCATGAGTGTGTTAAGATTACTGATTATATTAGGATTTCATTTAAATAATCCGCTTAACAAAACACTGTGGGAAGCAAGACTACAGGGAGAGAGTCCCAATTTTCTGTTAGTGCATGGGCTTTTTTCTAAATTGGAAGCTGTTCCTAAACTTGTCATGAAAAAAGTCTTTTTAGAAAGTAAGATATATTTGGTGTTGCTAAATTGTTAGGAAAGTTAGTACCCTGACTCAATGTCTTTGCAATTACATTGTCAGAAAGATGTCTTGGATTATTATCATTATTATTTTTCTTTGTGTGACTTTCTTTTCTGTGAAATGGGTCAACAGCTGGCTAAGTAATTAACATGGAAGTGAATAGTATTTTTCAGTTTATATCTACCTATCCGTTTTTGTATGTTATATTTTCTTAAGTTAAAATATTTACTGTTCCAAATGTTGATGATCGTAGACATTTATCCTAAATTATTTTTTCTGATCATTTGGTGATAAGGGTGCTTGTCTCTTTAAGGTAAAATACAGGTGTGGGAGAGAGAGCTGCTGTAGAGGTCAGGGTCTTATTTTAGCTGCTCTGTTCCACAGAATAGATTTCTATATTGATTTTCATTTTAGACCATTATTGTGTAAGATAAAAGGGTCATTGGAAGCAGCAACCGTTAATATTGTTATGTCTTAGAAGAGAGGTGTTAGTTGACGTTAGTTGAATCCTTTGAGATCCTCCCTCTGTCTCCTTGTCCCTCTCCTTCTCCCACCCACTCTCCTGTCTCTTCCATGAATTATTTATTCACCTATCAGATGTTTACTAAAGGCGATTATGTAATAGGCAGTGTGTTGTTAGTTACCGAGTGTATAGAAGGATGAGTAACATAAGATACGTTTTCTCATGATTTCGTTTTGTATTTAAACGCTCATCTTTATGGAGTGACTTCATGAAGTCCCCATGAAGAATGTTTACAACATAAAAGGCTCAAAAAGTCCCAGAGAACTAGAGAGCCAGACTGAGGTTCTCAGTTTTGTTTTGTTTTGTTTTTGTGTGTGTGTGTGTGTTTTTAAACCTAATTTGGGACTTCTCTAGCTTATCTGCTTTTTATGGAAATTTGAGAAGTACAATAGTGTAGCCCTTTTTCTGATTTTCCTTTCAGTATGGTGTGTTAGGAAGAGTGTATGCTCTGGGGTGGATGGATGTAGGCATGAATTTGGCACTAGGCTGTTGGGAGAGTGGCTTGAACTCTTAGTGCGGATTTCTCCATCTGTGAAAGAGTAATACTTAACTCACTTCAAGATTAGGTAAGGATTCAGTGAGATAACAGGAGCCCGGCAGTAGTAAGCATAAAGTTTTGTATTTATTTCCCTGCCTTTTCTGCCGAGGAAAACATAGAGTGATAGCAGTTTGCCTGTTTAAATCATCTACCTCTATAAATTGCATTCTTGCTAAGTTAGTGTTGAACGTGGGCAAAGATCCAGTGCTGGCCTGTTTGATTTAGAAGAAGCAGCATGGGGGCACCTGGGTGGCTCAGTCGGGTAAGTGTCCAACTTCGGCTCAGGTCGTGATCTCACAGTTCGTGAATTTGAGCCCCACGTCGGGCTTTGTGCTGACAGCCCGGAGCCTGGAGCCTTCTTTGGATTCTGTGTCTCCCTCTCTCTCTGCCCCTCCCCTGATCATGCTCTGTCTCTCTTTCTCTCTCTCTCTCTCTCTCAAAAATAAACATTTAAAAAAAAGCGGCATGAATATTTTATTGATATGTAACATGATTTGAAAATTTTATTTAAATTATATTTACAGTTTTAATTTTGTACCCACAGCACATGGAACTAATTACAAGGGTGATTTCGGGGCTCTGTCTAATTTTAATTTCAGATTATGTAAACTAGACCCAGTCTGTTGGCAGGACTATTAGATTTTTAGACCCTGCTGTGCTAAATTTGGGACGGTACAGTCATTAGGAGAATATACAGAGGGCTGGAAATCAGAAGAATGTCTTTAGATATCCAGAACTTTAATGTACACAACTGAGTTAAAATTAAGTCATTAGAAAGGACATAGTAAACCCATTTGACTTAGACCATCAGCAGGTGAAAAAATGACGTGTCCTTTTTTCTTTATCATTCTCAAATTCATAAAACCTTTAAAAAATTCACTGATGAGGTCAAGGATGGTCTAGTCATGTATTTTTTCCCACATCTTGAAACCCAGGCAGGAAATTTTTGTGCTGAAGGCTTTAGGAAGCTTGCCGAGCTGCTGTGAGCTGAAAAAGTCTAGCAGCTGCTAATTATTTTGTTTCCCATTTGGCTCGGTGGATTTTATTTTTGAAAATGTCAGTCTCACTTATTCATAGTAGGTGCTGGACTTCAGGTCTCTGCAAATGTTATTCTATTGGTTAAGTTGATTTGTCAATCTTTAGTTCCTAAAATAAATCAGCATGTTTTGAGCTAGTAACTGAAAAGACACCGAAGATCATATTTGTGGTCTAGAGTTCTACATACATTGTGAGTTTTTTTTTTTTTTTTTTCATTTTTGGGACAGAGAGAGACAGAGCATGAACGGGGGAGGGGCAGAGAGAGAGGGAGACACAGAATCGGAAACAGGCTCCAGGCTCTGAGCCATCAGCCCAGAGCCTGACGCGGGGCTCGAACTCACGAACCGCGAGATCGTGACCTGGCTGAAGTCGGACGCTTAACCGACTGCGCCACCCAGGCGCCCCATACATTGTGAGTTTTATTTCTCTCTTTGGCTCTGCTTAGTCAAGAGTCTACGTAGTGTGTCAGATAATAAGAGAATTTATATTTTTACTTATCTTCCTGTGCAGGCGGTTCATGGTTGGAACCCTTTCGGGGAGGTCCACCCTAGTTTGAGTGTGTGGGGTGCTGTTTCGCCCACAGCTTTGGCGTGGAGGTATCACTATCAAGAAATCTTACTCCCTTGGGGCGCCTGGGTGGCTCAGTCGGTTAAGCAGCCGACTTCGGCTCAGGTCATGATCTCACGGTCCGTGAATTCAAGCCCCGCGTCAGGCTCTGTGCTGACAGCTCAGAGCCTGGAGCCTGTTTTGGATTCTGTGTCTCCCTCTCTCTGACCCTCCCCTGTTCATGCTCTGTCTCTCCCTGTCTCAAAAATAAATAAAACGTTAAAAAAAAAATAAAAAAAAAATAAAAAGAAAGAAATCTTATTCCCAAGTCTGTACCTCATTCCCTGTCTCGGGAACTTATGCGTTACTCAATAGATACCAGGTCTGATGAGGTATAGTAAGATTGAGTCATTTTTTCATCTTGGGCTGAGTCTTTATACAGTGATACTTCAAATATGGTGTGCGTGTGAACCGTTGGTTAGCTGCATATAGAAAGGAAGAGTAAGCAGGCAGAAGCTTACAGTACCTTGACGGAATAGTTGCATACCTGTCGAATTTAATAATACAAAATTTGAGATTACGTTGTGCATGTCTTTTTAAATTCATTTTTCTGGAGATTCATTTTTGTGTTTTATAAAAGTATTTGCACTTCCATGGCTGGAAGGTCAAAAGCAAACGTAACTGGCCTTCCCCAGTTTGAGATGGTTTGAGAGACCCTGCTTTAACATATAATTTCACAAGGCTAGCGGTTGTGGCGAAGGAAAGATCTGAGTTGTCACGTGATTCCACTGTACTCTTAGTAAGGTCGAGATTTCTGCACGGTTGCTTGGACAATGGCAGAAATTACATTTGCGCTTCTGATTTTGTGGAGGTGAAGATGCCGTTGAATTTTAAGGCTTTTTAAAAAACTGTTTATTTATTTAGAGAGAGAGAGATAGAGAACACGCATGTGTGCATGCTTGAGGGAGAGGGAGAGAGAGAATCCCTGACACGGGGCTCAGTCTCACAACTGTGAGATCATGACCTGAGCTGAAGTCAAGAGTCGGCTGCCTAACTGACTGAGCCACCCAGGCGCCCAGAGTTTTGGGGCCTTTAAAGAATAAGCTGCTGCCAGATTGTCTAGGTTTGTTTGGGCAAATTCAGTTTTGTTTTTTTTTTTTTTTTTTTTTTAGTGTTAATTTATTTTGAGAGAGAGAGAGAACAAGAGCCAGGGAGGGGCAGAGAGGGGGAGAGAGAGAGAGAGAGAGAGAGAGAGAGAGAGAGAGAGAGAGAGAGAGAGAGAGAGAGAGGGAATCTCAAGCAGGCTCTGCACTGTCAGTGCAGAGCCCAACATGGGGCTCAATCTCTTGAACCTTGAGACCACGACCCAAGCTGAAATTAAGAGCTGGACACTTGGGGCGCCTGGGTGGCGCAGTCGGTTAAGCGTCCGACTTCAGCCAGGTCACGATCTCGCGGTCCGGGAGTTCGAGCCCCGCGTCGGGCTCTGGACTGATGGCTCAGAGCCTGGAGCCTGTTTCCGATTCCGTGTCTCCCTCTCTCTCTGCCCCTCCCCCGTTCATGCTCTGTCTCTCTCTGTCTCAAAAATAAATAAACGTTGAAAAAAAAAAAAAAAAGAGTTGGACGCTCAACCGACTGAGCCACCGAGGTGCCCCACAAATTCATTTTCTTATTTCATGATCCATTCATTCGTTTTCATTCTTTATTAACGAAATTAAAATGAAATTAAAACACGTTTTGGGGCGCCTGGGTGGCGCAGTCGGTTAAGCGTCCGACTTCAGCCAGGTCACGATCTCGCGGTCCGTGAGTTCGAGCCCCGCGTCAGGCTCTGGGCTGACGGCTCAGAGCCTGGAGCCTGTTTCCGATTCTGTGTCTCCCTCTCTCTCTGCCCCTCCCCCGTTCATGCTCTGTCTCTCTCTGTCCCAAAAATAAATAAACGTTGAAAACACGTTTTGAAGGGAAAATGAACAGGCTCATTGATTTGACTCAGGATTGAAGAAAAGGGAAGAATCAAGTATGACCTAAGTTCCAAAGTTCTGTTATCTTGGAGAACTGAGAGGAAAGGTGGTATTAGAAGAACACAGTAGTGCTGCTGTTAGTTATTATATTGATTGTGTTGAAGTTATTGTTGAAATCGTGAGTTATGATAATACCTTCATTAGGAAGTTTAATTCTTTAGTCAGCAAATATACAGTGAAATAACAAAGGATCATATGAGCAAAAGTGTTTTGATATGTTTCTTTTTTAAAAATTATTTTTAAGATTTATTTTTATTTTTGAAAGCGAGCGAGCGAGCACGCATGTGTGAGGGAGGGGCAGAGAGAG
This sequence comes from Lynx canadensis, assembly GCF_007474595.2. Classification (NCBI taxonomy): domain Eukaryota; kingdom Metazoa; phylum Chordata; class Mammalia; order Carnivora; family Felidae; genus Lynx; species Lynx canadensis. The sequence continues at coordinate 76,975,716 of NC_044320.2, forward strand.
AGGGAGACAGAGGATCCGAAGTGGGCTCGCAGCTCAGGGCAAAGAACACGATGCGAGGCTTGAACTCACGAACGGCGAGATCATGACCTGAGCCGAACGAAGTTGGATGCTAAAGTCCTGTGTTTTGATGTGTTTCTGAAGTTAGAAGAGATAGTAAGAAAAATAACTAGAAAAAGCAACAGAAAACTTTGTGAAATAATAGATAAAGTCTTTAAAAAGCAAAGGAAGAAGGGAAGAGTATCACAAAGGAAGAGGTTATCAGAATTTAGGTCTCCCCACAGCTTAAGGTCTTTAACTGAATTTCATTATGGTCAGGGAACATATTCTAATAAGTTTCAATTCTTTGAAATTTGAGACTTGTTTTAAACAAGACTTATGGTCTGTCATGGTGAATGTGCCATGTGTGCTTTAAAAGAATGTATATTTTGCAGATGTATAGTGTTCTGTAAAATGTAAATTAAAGCAGGGTGGTTAAGAGCGTTTTTCAGCTCCTCTCTGCACTGATGTTTTGTTTAGTGGTTCTATCAATTGCCAAGAGTGGGAGTTGTTCCAAGAGTGGGAGTTGTTAAAGTCGCCAGCTATTATTTATGGATTTGTCTGTGTTTCCCTTCAGTTTTGCCAATTTTTGCTTTATGTATTTTGAAGCTCTGTTATTAATACATCTGTGTATGTTACATTTTCCTGATGTAACAGGAAAATTTCCTTGAGTCGTTGTGAAATGTCCTTTATTGGTGATGCTTTTTCTCTTGATAACTACTTTATTTGGAATTAATATAGACAGGCCAGCTTTCTTGTGTTTTCTTTCAGTTTCTTTTCTTTCTTTTTGACGTGCCAGCTTTCTTATGCTTATGGTTTTCCATCTTTTGATTTCAACCTGTCTACGTCTTATATTTAAAGTTTGTCTCTTTTAGACCACATATACTTGAGTCTTGAATTTTAATCCCCAAATCCTCTGCCTCTTAACTGGAGCATTCAGTTCACTGGCATTTAAAATAATTATTGGTACAGTTGAATTTAGGCCTACCATTGTACTATTTCTGTTGGTCTTAATCTGTTTTTTGTTCTTCTTTCTTTCATCCTTGCCTTCTCTTGAGGTAACTGAATCCCTTTTAGAATTTCATTTTAATTTTTCTGTTGACCTTTAAATGTTCTTTGTAGTGTTTCCTTTTTTTAATTAAATTTTTTTATTAAAAAATTTTAAAATATTTTTATTTTTGAGAGAGAGAGAGACAGAGAGAGAGCGCGCGCAAGTAGGGGAGGGACAGAGAGAGAGGGAGACACAGAATCGGAAGCAGGCTCCGGGCTCCGAGCTGTCAGCACAGAGCCTGACACGGGGCTCGAACCCACAAACTGTGAGATCATGACCTGAGCTGAAGTCGGACCCTTAACTGACCGAGCCACCCAGGTGCCCCTGTAGTGTTTATTTCTTAGAGCTTGTTTTGGTAGCACAGTATATGCATCCTTAACTTTTCCCATTAAAGTTAACATTGTACTCTTTTATGTAAAATGTAAGAACTTGAAATCATACAGGTCTGTTCTCTCTTTTTTATTCTATAGTTGACATATAAATATATTTACATAGGTAAAAAAAAAAAAAAACCTGTATTACAGTCTTTAACTTTTCTTTTAAACAGTCTTATTTGTATTACAGAAGTGAAGAGGGAAAAATAGTCTTTTGTATTCATTCAACTATTTACCATGTCTGTTGTTTTTCCTTGTGTCCTGAAGGTTCAGCTTTCCATTTGGCGGTCTCACTTCTGTCACCTGCAGAATTCCCTTTAGCTCAGGGCTCATCAGTCTGTAGTAGCTCATGGGCCAGTTCTGGCCCAACCATCAGTTTTTGTAAATAAAGCTTTACTGGAACACTTCTGTGCTTTTTTTTTTTTTTTTCCTGTATTTTGTATGCCAGCTTTTGCATTATAATGGCAGAATTGAATAGCTATGATGGAACCCCCAAAGCCTAAAGTATTCATTATTTGGCCCATTTTAGAAAGTTTGCCCACCCATGCTTTCACATGCCTTCTACCACAGGTCTGGTGGTGACCAATTAATTTCAGTATCTGAAAATTGGTTGTTTACCTTTATTAAAAAAATCGAGATATAATTGACATACGACGCTTTGTTAGTTTCAGGTATATAGCATAACACTTTAATATTTGTATATATTGTGAAATAATCACCCCAGTATGTCTAACATCCATCACCACACATAGTTACATATTTTGTCTTGTGATTACACCTTGTAAGATCTACTTTCTTAGCACCTTTCAGATATACATATAGTGCTATTAACTGTAGTCATCATGCTGTACATTGTATCCCTCGGACTCCCTTATCTTATAACTGGAAACTTGTACCTTTTGGTCCCCTTCACCCATTTTGCCCACCTCTCATCCACTGCATCTGACAACCACCAGTCTGTTCTCTATATTTATGGGTGTGTTTTTTTTAAATTTCAGTTTTTTAAAGGTTCCACATATAAATGCGTTCATACAGCATTTGTTTTTCTCTACCATTCACTTAGCATAATGCCCTGAAAGTCTGTGTTGTCATAAATGGCAAGATTTCCTTTTTTTAAATGGCTGAATAATATTCCATTGTGTATATATACTCCCATTTTCTTCCTTTCTTTTAAAAAATATTTTTAATGTGTATTTATTTTTGAGAGAGAGAGAGCGAGCGAGCGCAAATGGGGGAGGGGCAGAGAGAGAGGGAGACACAGAATCCAAAGCAGGCTCCAGGCTCTGAGCTGTCAACACAGAACCCAACGCAGGGCTCGAACTCCTGAGGCATGAGATCATGACCTGAGCCGCCCAGGCACCCCTATGCCCCATTTTCCTTATCCATTCATCCTTTGTTGGACACTTAGATTATTCCTGTGTCTTGGCTGTTGTGAATAATGCTGCAATAAATATGGGAGTGCAGATAATCTCATTGATACTCTGTCTTCATTTCCTCTGGATAAATACCTAGAAGTGGAATGGCTGAATCATATGACAGTTCTATTTTTAATTTTTTGAGGAACCTTCATAGTGTTTTCCATACTGACTGCACCCATTTATGTTCTCATCAGTAGTGAACGAGTGTGCACTTTTCTCCATAACCTTGAAACCACTTGTTACCTTTTGTTTTTTGAGGTGATATTCCATTGTGGTTTTGATTTGTATTTCTCTGCTGAGTCGTGATATTTTTATGTACCTGTTAGTCATTTGTATGTCTTTGGAAAAATGTCAATTCAGATCCTCTGCCCATTTTTAAATCATTTTGTTGTGGTTGTTATGGAGTTGTATGAGCTCTTCATATATTTTGGATGTTAACCCCTTATCAGATACCATGCTTTGCAAATATTTTCTTTCATCCACCAGGATACCTTTCATTTTTTAATTTAATTTATTTTATTTTATTTATCTTATTTTATTTTAGTTATTTTTGCTGTGCAGAAGCTTTTCAGTTTGATGTCACCCCACTTGCTAGCTTTTGCTTTTCTTCCCTGTACTTTGGCGTCATATACAAAAGATCATTGCCAAGATCAAGGTCAGGGAACTTTTTCCCTATTTTTTTTTTTTTTTTTTTTTTTTTTTTAGGAGGTCGACAGCTTCAGTATGTGTAAGTCTTTAATCCATTTTGAGCTAATTTTTGTGAGTGGTGTAAGATAGGGCACCAGTTTCATTTTTCTGAATGTGATTATACAGTTTTCCTAACATCATATATTGAAAAGACTATCCTTTCTGTATTGAGTGCTGTTTTATGTATGTATATATTTTTGAGAGAGAGAGAAAGAGGTAGAGAGAGAGCAAGCAAGGGAGAGAGAGAGCGCACATGTGCATGAGCAGGGGAGGGGCAGAGAGAGAGGGGGAGAGAGAATTCTAAGCAGGCTCCAGCACTGTCAGTGAGGAGCCCCATGCGGGGCTTGATCTCATGACCTGTGAAATTATGACCTGGGCTGAAATCAAGAGTTGGACACTTAACCGACTGAGCCACCCAGACAGCCCCTCCATTGAGTTTTCTTGGCTCCTTTGTCAAATATTAGTTGATTGTATATGTGGGGTTTTATATCTGGGCTCTCTATTTTGTTCCATTTGTGTGTGTGTGTATTTTATGCCAGTGCCATACTGTTTTGATTAATAAAGCTTTGTAGTTTAGTTAAACCAGGAAATGTGTTTGTTCTTCTTCCAGCTTTGTTCTTCTTTCTCAGGATTCCTTTGGTTACTCAGGGTCTTTTATGGTTCCATACAAAGTTTAGGATTGTTTTTTCTACTTCTGTGAAAAATGGAATTTTGGAATTCCTTTGGAATTTTGATAGGGATCGATCTCTAATTTACATATGCTGAGCTAACTCTCTTAATGTGTTTGTTTAGCATAATTACTAGGAATATAATTTGCTTGCAAAAATAAATTTAAAAATTTCATATTTTGGTACAGTTGACTTGGAACTGTCATTACAGGATTTGTGTGTGTGGGGGCGGGTGTGTGTATGTGGAGGGGAGGCATTTGACAGGCCGCCTTTACCATCTTGGTGAAGGTAGCTTTCTTGAGAGCTTGTCTGTTTCTGTCCCTAAGTCTGAGCATAGTCTTTGCTTAGAAATACTGGTTCATTCAACGAACAGTTTATTTTTATAAATAGAGTTGAACAGTGTAGGGGTTAGGGGAGCTGACCCCCTGTGCTGTCGGAAATCCATGTATGTCTTTGGACTCCCCCAAAACTTAATTATGAATAGCATACTGTTGACTAGAAGCCTTACTGATAAACAGGCGATTAACACATATTTTGTATGTCATGTATCTTATGCTGTATTCTTTTTTTTTTTTTTTTTTTTAATTTTTTTTAACGTTTATTTATTTTTGGGACAGAGAGAGACAGAGCATGAACGGGGAGGGGCAGAGAGAGAGGGAGACACAGAATCGGAAACAGGCTCCAGGCTCTGAGCCATCAGCCCAGAGCCTGACGCGGGGCTCGAACTCACGGACCGCGAGATCGTGACCTGGCTGAAGTCGGACGCTCAACCGACTGCGCCACCCAGGCGCCCCTCTTATGCTGTATTCTTACAATAAAGTAAGCTAGAAAAAAAATTTTTAAGAAAATCGTAAGGAATAAAAATGCATTTCCAGTACTGTACTATAATTATCAAAAAAAAATCTGCAGAAGAGTGAACCTGCACAGTTCAAATCCGTATTAAGGGTCCAGTATATTTAGGATTCCTCTGCTCTTTTCATAAGTATTCTTCTAAGTAGAAAAACTACAGAAGAAAACGAGGGAATTTGCCAGAATGTCACAAAACTTTTTTGATAATTGTTCAGGCAATGTCCTTTGTGCATTTGCAGGTTGATGAGAGGGGAAAGGGTGACTGACTGACTGAGAAACATTCTTCCGTAGCATCCCAAGTACTAGGTGGCTAACGGATGAGAAGTTCACTGGGTGTGCCCAGAAGCAGGGCTGTGAGAAAGGATCTGATGGGCTTAACTGTAAACACGTCCAGTGTTTCGAGGCCCGTCCGGTTCAATGATTGTAAATGTGTGGTTAAGCCAGTAAGTAGGCAAGCGAGGAATAAGAAATACGCTTTTGATGTGGGACAGGTGCTCAGGAAAGAGATGAGGATTTGTGATATAGTCTTCGCTTAACCTGAGAATAGAGGAGGAGAGAGGGCGCAGGAGTAGTGCAGGAGTCTAAGAATATCACATAAAGAAATTATACGGTTTTCTCACGTGTTTGTCTAACTCAGAACTTTTTGGAGAAATCGACCGAAAGAGAAACTCGCCAAGAATATGCCCTGGCCATGATCCAGTGCAAAGTTCTGAAACAGTTGGAGAACTTGGAGCAGCAGAAGTACGACGATGAAGATATCAGTGAAGATATAAAGTTTCTTTTGGAAAAACTTGGTGAGAGTGTCCAAGACCTTAGGTATGTTATTTCAAAAAATTCTCACAGGCTGGATATATTGGGCCTCGTTGGACTTTCCTAGTATTTTCAGAAAGTCTAAATTTGTTACTAACTATAAACTCAAAAGATTTCACTGAAACATTATGTCTTCTGTTAAGAATTGGGGATACGGGGGGTGGGGGACAACTGGCTCATCACCATGGTAACAGTTGGTTAGAGCTTTGTGTTACGTCTTCTCTTTTGGGGAGGTTCCCACCCTGCTCTTGTCTGAAATCTAACTTACTCCCACAGGATGTTGGTGTCACTCTGGAACCCCTTAAGAATCTCCCCCTGGTTTAGAATCTTTTTAAACAGTACTCGTTAATTTTTGAAGGATGTTTGGCCGTAAACGGAAAGAGTATTTTTTTCCCTGCTTTTTTGAAGTTCCTATTGTGTTCTTTATTTTTGATATTAAAAATTACACAAATGATGTACGAGGCAGTAAGAGAAAAAAGAATCCTTACATAGTTCTAGAAGGGACTCCATACCTCTTCCACCTAGTCATCCCCGCCCCCACTTTTGTGTTTGCTTCCAGAAAAACCTTCCTAGCCCTGCTCCCCTGACACGTGTGTGCATGCACACACACAAACGCATATACAAATGGGGTTCTGCATATTCTTCTGGAACTGTTCATTTTTGTTTAATAATGTATTGATCTTTCCCATTAACATATATATCCTTTGTTTTTAAACTACCGATACATTTCTAAAAGGGAATTACTGTGTAGAAGTAGATCTTTCTGTGTAGGTGGTTTGGGTTTGGGAGCCAGGCTGAACCCAGTTTGAATTGTCTGGCCACTTTGTCCACACTTGGCCTTGACAAGCTTCTTGACTTTGTAAAGCCTCAGTTTTCCTTTTGGTAAAATAGCAATAAAAATTCTAACCTGGTAGGATTTGTTGTGAGGTTTCAACTATCCAGCAAATGCCTTCGGTGTAGTATGTGTTCCAGAAATGTATTTACCAGATAATTCAGTGCAGCTCTTAATCCCAAGGCCCAAGTGCTGCTGTAGAGATGGGATGTGTCACCGAGACCAGTGGTCTATCATGGGCGTTGTAGAGGGAGGCAAATGAGTTTTGTCTTCCTGTAATTTCAAATGTGAGTAACTGGATTGTAATAAACTAGCCTGGCCAGCAGTAGACTTGAAGTTTTTACAAATTTTATTAAGTTCATTTTTATAAATCTGTTATCAGTTCTTCTGTAATAATGATTTGAGATCTCTTAAAAATGAACAAGATTAGTGATACTTAGCTTTCTAAATTATTTAATCCATGTTAGCCAATTATTATTATGTATTGATTCTTCATGTTGAGTTTGGTAATTTGAAAAATCCTGCTCTTCACATTAAAGCCAGTCAGGTGATGGGTATAGGTAAAAGAGCTTTGTCTCTGTTTTTGCTGTTAAAGGTTTAGGCTATTCATGTTAAACAGCATTAGTTTACTTCTTACTCCGATTGGCCTTACATTAAAGTAAATTAGTACTTTATTTAATAGAACACTCTATTCAACTTAACCAGTAAAATTCTGGTTATATTGAGTTACCAGTCAGTATTTAAATGGCTAAATCTTGGGGCGCCTGGGTGGCGCAGTCGGTTAAGCGTCCGACTTCAGCCAGGTCACGATCTCGCGGTCTGTGAGTTCGAGCCCCGCGTCGGGCTCTGGGCCGATGGCTCAGAGCCTGGAGCCTGTTTCCGATTCTGTGTCTCCCTCTCTCTCTGCCCCTCCCCCGTTCATGCTCTGTCTCTCTCTGTCCCCCAAAAAATAAATAAACGTTGAAAAAAAAATAAATAAATGGCTAAATCTTTTTCAACTTTTCACTTGGAAGGATGTCCAGCCATGTCCTTTTAAGTTTTCACTTTTCACTTAGAAGGATGCCCAGCCAACCATTGGCTGATAACACTAAACACTTTTTATAGAATGAAGCTTTGAATAATTAAGTTACTTGATACATAGTGAATGATTTTTTTAATTGCATTGCACTGCAGTTTGTTTTATGCAGAGGTTTTTGTTTTTAATTTATAATGTTAACTTAGTGAATTACCTTTACAGTGTTTGTAATCAAATTGTGCAATATTATACCCGTATGTGTATTTTTCATTGCATAATACACTATAGTGGTTTATGACATTTATAGTATTGGAATATGCTATTTAAGTAACATACTTTTATATAGATTCACATTAACGCATCTAGTGGTCTGGCAAATACAGTATTTTAAGTGGCGTGGTGGAAACTCTGCTAGATTATCAGACATTATACTGATTATACTTTATTTATTAGGACAAAGATTTTGAAAGCAAATGCTCCTTTCAGTAAACCTCATTTTGAGCACTCCAATTTGGCAGGAGTATTGGACCTTAGGACCTTGAATAAATTTCACATGGTTTATTAAAGATTATTTAAGCTGTTTAAACTTCGTTTAGTGGTAGTTTGTTAATGTACAAAGGATGGTCAGTCTTTGCAGTTAAATCATCAGTGAAGAATTTTTGTTTTTCTTCTCTTGAGGTATGATTAACATGGTAAAAATGTCTTGCTTAATTTTGGAGCAACTCTTAGAGTTTTCTTAACTTTGAGATCCTTAAAATTTTTTTGTAGCTCATTTGATGAATATAGCTCAGAGCTTAAATCTGGAAGACTGGAGTGGAGTCCTGTGCACAAATCTGAGAAATTTTGGAGAGAAAATGCTGTGAGATTAAATGAGAAGAATTATGAGCTCTTAAAGTAAGTTTTAAATTTCACTTCACACTCTTAATACCTGTTGTTCCACCTCCTTGCCAATGTATTTTTGTCACTAGTGATAATAAATTTTAAAAAATAATAAAAAATTTTAGTTATTTCATGATTTTAATTTGTATTTTCTTCCTTCCTTATGTGGTTGAATACCTTGTCATCTGCTTATCAGTCATTTGGATATCTATTTTTCCAGAATTGGTTGTTCAGGCATTTAAAAAAATTTTTTTAATAGGAGATCTGTATGTATTCTGAACAAGAGGTCTTATATCTGTTCATCTCAACTGTTTTCTTCTACTCTTTCACATACCATTTCACTCTTTGGTTTTAGTGTGGCTCCATTGATTAATTTTTTTCCTTTATGGCTAGTATTTTTTTTTAGTGTCCTGGTTAAGAAGTTTTTCCCCATATGGGGTCATGAAGATGTATTTCCAGGTCATCTGCTGGAAGATTTACTGTTTGAACCTTTCACAACTAGATCTCTATTCCATCTAGAATTGGTTTTGGGTAAGGTACAAAGTAGGGGTCAAGATACAGTTATTTTCATTATGTAGATGTCTAATTGAACCAACACCATTTTTAATAAAAATTTTTTAAATGTTTATTTTTGAGAGAGAGAGAGAGAGAGAGCGAGAGCGAGAGCGAGCGAGCACAAGTGGGGGAGGGGCAGAGAGAGGGGGAGACACGGAATCTGAAGCAGGCTCCGGGCCCTGAGCTGTCAGCACAGAGCCCAACTTGGGGCTCGAACCCACGACGCTCGCATCATGACCTGAGCTGAAATCAAGAGTCAGATGCTCAACATACTAAGGCACCCAGGTGCCCCATTTTTTGGGTTATCTTGTTACTTACTTGATAGAGTCCTTGGAAGCACATTTAAAAATTTTGATAAAGTCCAGTTTATTTTTTTTTTTGTTTCTCATGCTCTTGGTGTCCTACTGAAGAATCCGTTGCCAAAACCAAGGTTTTGAAGATTTACTCCTCTGTATTCTGTAATATTTTTATAGTTTTAGCACGTACATTTAAGTCTTAAAAAAAATTTTTTTTTATGTTTATTTTTGAGAGAGGGAGAGAGACAGAGTGTGAGTGGGGGAGGGGCAGAGAGAGAGGGAGACACAGAATCCGAAGCAGGCTCCAGGCTCCGAGCTGTCAGCACAGAGCCCAACGCGGGGCTCGAACTCACAAACCGTGAGATCATGACCTCAGCCGAGGTCGGATGCTTAACTGACTGAGCCACCCAGGCGCCCCACATCTGAGTCTTTGATCCTTTCGAATTTTATTGTACATGATGTGAGGTAAGGGTCCAACTTCATTCTTTTGCATGTAGCTATCCAGTTATCCCAGTAACATTTGTTGAAAAGACTATTTTTCCCCATTGCATTGTCATGGTATCCCTTATTGAAATTCAGTTGACCTGTGGACACATGGGTTTATTTTTGGACGTTCGGTTTTGTTCTGTTCATCTACATGACTGTTCTGATACCAGTATCCTACTGTCTTGATTACTTTTACTTTGTAGTGTGTTTTGAAATTCAGAAATGTGAGTCTTTTGCCTTCTTCTTTTTTTCTGTATCGTGTTTAATCAGTCTCCCATTGATGGATATTTAATACTATTGCCAGATTTTGCTGTTAGAAACAATGCAAGAATTCCTCTCTCTCCCCTACACACACACACACACACACACACACACACACACACACACACATCATACTGTAACTTTTAAAATGAATAGATTTAAATTTTTAGAATGTTAGGTTTACAGAAAGATTGAGGGGAATGTACAGAGAGTTTTCATATATTCTCTCTTCCCCTATTATTAACATCTTGCATTAGTGTGGTACGTTTGTTACAACTGATGAACCAATATTTATACGTTATTTTTAACTGAAGTCTGTAAGTTACATTAGGGCTCACTTTTTCTGTTGTCTAGTTCACTCTGTGTTATATGCTGTGTAGGTTTTGACTGATACCACATGTCCCCTATTACCGTGTCACCTAGAATAGTTTCACTGCCCTAAAAATTTCCCACGTTCCACCTACTCGCTGTGCTCTTCCTCCCTCTCCCTGAACCTCTGGCAACCACTGGTCTTATTTCTGTCCTGTAGTTTCTCCTTTTCCACAATGTCCTAGAGTTGGAATTAGGTAGTACACAACCTTTTCAGACCGGCTTCTTTCCCTTAGCCACGCACATTGAGAGTTCCTTCATCTTTTTTTGTGGCTCGGTAGCTCATTGCTTTTTCTTCTTTCTTTTCTTTTTATTGCTGACTGTCCCATTGTACGGCTGTACCATGGTTTCTGCATCGAAGGACGTCTTGGTTGCTTCACGGTTTTGGCAATCACTGTAGATAAAGTTGCTCTAAAGGTCCACGTGCAGGATCTTATGTGGACGTAAGCTTTCAACTCACTGGGGTGAATCTGAAGGGAGTATGGATGGCATGGTAAGACTCAGGTTTGGTTTTATAAGAAAGTGCCAAACTGCCTTTCAGGGTGGCTGGACTTTTCGGCATCCCCGTGAGCGGTGAATCAGCGTACCTGTTGCTGTACGTCCTTGCCGGCGTCTGGTGGTGCCAGTGTTCAGGGTTTTGCCATTTTCGCAACGAAGGTGGATAGTGTCATCTCCTTGTTTTCCAGTGATGCGTGATGTTGGTCATCTTTTCGTTTGCTTATTCGCCAGCTGTTTTCTTTGGTGAGATGTCTGTTCAGGTCTTTTAACCATTTTTAAATTGAGTTGTTTTTATTATTGTTGCATTTTAAGAGTGCTTCACGTACGGCTCAGCCGTTTGTGCGTCTGACTTTGATTTAGGCTCAGGTTTTGATCTCACAGTTCGGTGGCGCGCTCTCTCTCTCTCTCTCAAAATAAATAAATAAAACTTTAAAGAAAAGTACTCATTCCGATTGGTTGTCCCAGTTATGCTCTGTTTGTGGAATGAGTTGAGAAGTTTTCTTCCTATTTCTGTGCCCTTGAGCAATGTCAGTAACACGAGTCACCTGTTCCTTGAATGGTCTCCCCTCACGTTCGCTCTGAAGTAGATGAAGGAGGTCTCTCCCAGTGGATTGGATTCTGGGGGGGTGCACCCCCCTCCCTTCACTGCAGAGGACACATGCGCCCCCTGGGGGCGATGAGTCCTCTCCCTGCAGGTCCTCGAGGAGGCAGAAATCTGCTCCAGCTCCCGGCAGAGGGGAGCCTTCTGTGTGTCTGGTTGGCTCCCGTTGTCACAAGCACTGTCGGGCTCCGGCAGTGGTGACACTATGCCCATGTGGTTGCTGTGGAGAAAGTAGGAGGACGGCAAGGGAGCCGGGGGTGTGAATCTGGGCTGCCGTCTTCTCCGAAGACGTTCGCTTGCTATTTTGCATTTAGTCTTACCTGTGAAGTTCAGGTTCAGGTCCTTCGTGAGACTTGGAGAGAGAGGGAGAGAGGGGATGTGTGTGCTCAGGGCGCACATTCCGTCTTGATCGCAGCTTCGAGTAACTTCTTCATACCGACGAAAGGCTTACAGATGTTTAACTTTCAGAATAAAGTTGTCAAGGATTCAGTGGTTGTCGTGTATTAACTCACCATTAACTCAGTGTAGTTGTCTGTCTTGAGAGAGCAGAGGAGGGAGTTCCTGGTATTTTAGGAATTGGGTGAGGTATGCATCGTGAATCTGAAAGTACCCTGTTACATATGTATAAAAGCTGAAACCGCAAACTTACGTGTGATTTATTATGTGTAGTGCATTGTGCATAATAGTAAGATCTGTAGAAAATACGACTATATTTATAAATGCCTGTTTTCAGGAGATACTTGCATTATACCTGTGCTCTGTTGTGCTGTATGGAACAGCTAGAAGTCAATCTCTCTTTGGATTACATGTATTTCAGAATTTTGACAAAACTTCTGGAGGTGTCCGATGACCCACAAGTCTTAGCTGTCGCTGCTCATGATGTTGGAGAATATGTGCGGCATTATCCACGAGGCAAACGGTAAGGGAAAAGCCATTAACTAGTGTTTCCTGCAACATTCAGCTTAAAATCCTAACTAATGTGCTTACCTTAAAGTAGACTAGTTTAGCAGAGTGCTAATGGAGTAAGGGAAATCAAGATGGCCATAATATGGGGCATCATGATAAACCTTGTTAAAAACGGGTAGTATAAAAGTATCCGTACAACTGTAATACTACTGTGTAGTGGCCAGCAGAGGTCACATTAGAAATTTTATGTTCAGGATTTTCTTTGGTTTTTATAATTGACATTTTTTTTTTACGTTTATTTATTATTGAGACACTGAGAGACACAGAGCGTGAGCAGGGGAGGGGTAGAGAGAGAGGGAGACACAGAATCTGAAGCAGGCTCCAGGCTCTGAGCTGTCAGCACAGAGCCCGACGTGGGGCTGGAACTCACGAACTGGGAGATCATGACCTGAGCCGAAGTCGGATGCTTAACCGACTGAGCCACCCAGGCGCCCCGGTGTGTATGATTTTAATTCAATAGCCATTTTGTGTCTGCTGGTTATTTTTCGACTACTACCAGTAGCTGCAGAGCTGATGAGACATTATTATTGAACTTGTCAGATTCACAGTGTTGAAGAAAATATAGCAGCCGTAAAGAAAAGTTATAATAGATGTTATAGAAGTATGTTTTCCATAGTATTGAAAAGAGAGGAATTCATGTGGGAGGAGACAGATAAGGCTTTACAGAGGAAATGATGCTGGCTACATAATTTAAGATCACTTAGACACATTAACAAAGAAAAGACAGGCTTTTGGGGGGAATGTGAGAAATTAAGGTACCAACATTATATCAAGGGAGAAAACTTTAAACAATATACGAGGGCTGTTTGATGTTATGTGGAAAAGCGGAAATGCATAGGCCTTGGTTTGAATTATTGCTCTTTTGCTTGCGAATTGGTTTCCTAATCTATAAAATTGGGGTGGTAGTCATATTTCTTTCTCATGAGGCTGATGTGAGGACTGAATGAGTTAACCCGGTACAGAGATGAATAGTGCCAGTAGGTACATGGTCAGTACTCATTAAGTGTTAGCTGCTTTCATTACTGTTATCGTTAGCATTTTACATTCGTCAAAGCTATCTATAATGAGACATAGAACAGTGCTTATCTTATTTATCACAAAACAGTGTCCTGTGGGCCCAGAACGTCTTAGAATGTGAGCAGAAATTGACAAGAGCCACAGATGCGATTGCATACCTTAACATTCCGCAATTACTTCCCAGCTTCCTCTTTTTCCTTGTAGTGCATAAATATTTAAATCTTTTTTTTTAAAATAATTTTTTGAAGTTTATATGTTTTGAGAGAGACAGAGTGGGGGAGGGGCAGAGAACGAGGGGGAGAGAGAGAACCCCAAGCTCTTCTGGAGGGTAAATGAGAGAAGAATTAGGCGTGTGTGTGGAAACACCTCAGGATATTGGTACTTACCCTAGGGAAAGTGGGACATTATTTAGCGTAGCTCCTGGAGTACTCGGCATTTGAACTGCAGAATGTTTTCCTTCTGACCCAGCAAACCCTTGTGACTTGCGTAGGACTTGATTTCAGGCGGACTTCAGAGGCAGACGGCATAGGTGTGGCGGATGCAGAAGTCTGTGTGGTAAAGCTCTCCGTTGCATTTTTCAGTTGTGTGATTGTATTCTTCGGCTCCAGGGTCGCTGCTTGGTTCCATTTATAAGTTCTGTTTCTTTATTGTCCTTTCGTTCGTGTGTTATTTTCCTAGTTTTGTTCTGTTGTCTGTGTTCTCTTTCATTTCATTAAGCTTCTGTAAGATGATTATTTTGATCCTTTGTCAGGCAAATTTTAGATATATCTTTCTATGGGATTAGAAACTATTCGTTGCCTTTGGTAGTGTTAGACTTACCTAATTCCTTGTGGTCTGTGTAGCCTTGCATTGATGTCTGTGCATTTGAAGGAGCTAATACCTCTTCAGTCTTTAAAGACCATTTTCACCAGTTAATGGCCTCTTCTCTGTCTGGGTTAACGGATGGGATTACCTCTGGAATCACATTTGTGCTGGGTCAGAGCGGGTTATGCGCGGCGATGGGTCTGCAGCGGGGTCCACGGTTGGCAGGTTGGTTGGTCTTCAGGTGTCTGGGACTGTCTCCAGTCCCTTGTTCAGTAGGGTAGTGCTGGGACAAGGTCCACTTCAGGCTCCGTGGCTGCGTCCGTAGTCAGCTGTCCTCTCACCAGGTGTGTGGATGGGTGCACCTCCTGCCAGGTCCCAGGAGGGGACCAGTCCCTGGTCACTGGTGGGTCCCTGGGTGGGCAGGATAGGCCCGGGGCCGTGGCTGAGAGGGGCTAGAACCAAGCTCCAGGGCTATTTCCGGTTTCCTGGCTGCGACTGAAGTCTGCGTACTTCGCGTCGGAGGCACGGATGGGCATTTGTGCCACCAGGTCCCTCGGGTGGGTTGGACTACTCCCTGACTTTGGCTGGAGGAACTGGGGCCGAGTTTAGGACCGTTTCAGGGTCTCCTGAGGCACAGAGGTGAGTGTCCCCCCACCAGGTCCCTATGTCGGCAGGACTGCTTGTGACTGCAGCTTGGAGGGACTCGAACCTAGTTTAGGACCCTTTCAGGATCTCGGGGGTGCAGGTGGGTTACTGCTCACGGACTGACTGGGAAGGGCTGGAGCTGAGTCTAGGCCTTTTCAGGATCTCTGGGAGCATTGTCAGACGTCTCCTGCTGGGTCCCTGAGACTGGCTGGCCTGCTGGTAGACTACTTCTGTGATAGGGATAAAGCCACCTATAGGACCCTTCAGAATCTTTAGGACCCTTCAGAATCTTTAGGGGTGCAGCCTGCAGTCTCCTGCTGGGTCTCTGTGCCAGCACGAATCTTTGGGGACTGGCCAGGATGGGCTGGAGACCAGTTACCGTGCCCTTTCAGAATTCGACAGAATCTGTTGGGTCCCAGCAGGTCCCAGACCTCAGCAGAGAGGGGCTGAAGCCTGTTGAAGAGCTATTTCAGATCCACACAAGTGGGACTGAGGTTTGCGTGCCTGTTAGCTGACGGACAGGTAGGTGTGACTCCTCCAGGGTCCCTTGGCGTATTTTGTTGGTGGCAGAACCAAAGCCAGTGGGACTGTAGCAGAATTTTCAGGGTACAGAGCTGTTTCTGGGCCTGTGGCTAGGACCACAGTCAGTGAGTGAGCTGCCTGGGTGTGAGCCTGCCTTCTCAGAATGTTTTTCCTGAGTTGGAGAGTGCACCAGATAGCATCCCGAAGTTCCCATGAAGGTGCTTTTTCCATGGTCGGATGCCAAATTATTGCTGTTGAAGAGGGGAGATGCATTTGAAGGATGTCTTTTATTCAGCCATCTTGCAGACGTCATTCCTATAGCCCATCTCTGCAAGTTTTACAGCAGTGCTCTTGTCCTTCTTGTCACTTGACCCTTCTAGACCGAAGCTTTGCATGCATTTAGTCACTGACTGGAAAGTGGTGAAGTTAGCGCTGCTGGGCTGGGACACATGGATTTGGTAGCAGTGGAAAGGTAACAACCTTAGCACCTGCAAACAGAAAAATACCTCATTCCCCAGAGACACAGGGGAGGGAGAATGTTAATCTTTATTTTTCAGTGAATTTTCCCTAGAGCTTTCCTCCTGAAGATCTGTGAACCGTTGCACACTTTATGTTTAATTGACTGCTGCGTCTGTCATCTACCTCCAGGGAGCGCTGTCACGATTTGATGGCCATTCCCTTTAGCCTTTTTGAGAAACCTATTGGAAACGAAAGGGATAATAAGAGGTTTTGCACCTCCCAAGCAAAATACCTGTCAGTAGCTCTTTATGTCGATCCCTCAGCCTCCCTCAGCCATTCCAAGGGGCAGATAAATGTCACCCATCTGCTACCAGAGATAAGTAGGTCAGTCTTTCCTAAAACCAGGAGTAGACTCAGCCATTTGACTTGAACTGAGACCCCTAAGGTTTATCATCCATCTGGGAAGCCACCCGAGGGCACCATCAACTTCTGCCTTCACCTGGTCCCCGCCTCACCACCACCGCCGATGAAGATCTCTTTGG
The DNA here is from genome assembly GCF_007474595.2 of Lynx canadensis. NCBI lineage: Eukaryota > Metazoa > Chordata > Mammalia > Carnivora > Felidae > Lynx > Lynx canadensis. The sequence continues at coordinate 76,992,356 of NC_044320.2, forward strand.
GTGGCCCAACAATTGTAAACACTTTCTTTGCAGAGGCCATGAGTATCAACCCCTGGTGTTATACTTCCTGTATGAAGGCCAGGCATTAACTTGCTTCCCTTCCCAAAACTTACACATTAGGGGTAGTCATAAGGAGCCTTTTATTTAAGGAAACGCTACCAGTTGATCCTGTGGTTCTTATATGAATGTGGAGATTTCTATTAAAAGGAGCTACCTTTGCTGATACAGTAGAGTTTCCCAAAAAGAAGTGATCAGTGATACCGTGTGCCTTAACACTGGAAGACACTCAAGTTACCTTCAACTCATTGGCCAAGTTAGGTGACAGAATTGCTCTAGACTTCCTTCTTGAGCCGAAGAAGAATCTGCACATTTTTAATGTATCCATTTGTACCTGGTTTAATGCCAAGTATAAAGGTCAATACAGAAACTTAAGGGGAAAGCCATTGAATTTTAAGTAGACCTTGGTGCTTTATTGTATTTTTTCAGCTGGTTAGGCCTAGGACCTTGGGGGACATGGATAAGATCAGTAGTGCAAGGTTGGCTTTTTTTCTGGTGCTATTTGATCTCTGCTTACATCAGCCGGATTATTCGCAGTGACCAGTGGAGTGACGTATTCAGGTAAACTTGCCAGAAAACAAGATGATGTAGAAATAAGGGTATATGCGGGGAGATATTTATCTCACCTTTCTGCCCTTCTTGCATATTGAGGCACTGAATGCCCTTTTCAAATAGATGTCTTCCTAGGAACAAAGGATGCTTACTGTCCATTATGAGAGTTGTGGGTTCCCTAAGTTCAAGGTTCCTCTTCTTTACACTGTGTGTGCAGGGCTCATTTAGCTCTCTTCAGGTTTTCTTACGGAAATTGTGGCTTGGGGAACCAGCACAAAGTGCTAATATTCTTACTGCTGCTGTTACCGTGAGTAACAAACTATCAGTCTCTGACCCAGGAGTCTCATGTCTTCTACCCGCATTTATGAAACTGTGACAGCTTTACTTGCTTGCAAGTGGGATGAGAGCCAAGACCTTTTGTAGTTCTTAACACTGTGATATTAAGAACTATCTAACATTAATACCATTTAAAAATAGCCTATTATGAAAAAATTGAGGATCTTTAGATAAGATAAAGACAAATGTTACTCATATATATATACACACACATATATATACATATATATACATATATACATATATACACATATATGTACATATACATATACGCACATATATACACATATATATGTAGATATATGTGTGTGTGTGTGTGTGTGTGTGTGTGTGTGTGTGTGTATACATATATGTATATATATATAGCTAACAGCCAAGGTCCCTAGCCCATCTAAGATATGTTTTATGTGAAAAACAGATGATACATGGATCCTTCCTAGATATGTCACTGGGCTTATTTATAGTACTCTTGGAAAGGGAAGCTAAAAGGCAAATGTAGATATATCCTCATTCTAAAATCATAAAGGTGGTGAAAAACTTAAGAACTTAACCTTCTTACGGTAGCAAGTTGTTACCACCAGCTAGTGTTTCAAATGTGTCTTATGGATACACTGTTTTTTTTTAAAAATTTTTTTTTTTTAACGTTTATTTATTTTTGGGACAGAGAGAGACAGAGCATGAACGGGGGAGGGGCAGAGAGAGAGGGAGACACAGAATCGGAAACGGGCCCCAGGCTCCGAGCCGTCAGCCCAGAGCCCGACGCGGGGCTCGAACTCCCGGACCGCGAGATCGTGACCTGGCTGAAGTCGGACGCTTAACCGACTGCGCCACCCAGGCGCCCCGGATACACTGTTTTTACACAACATCTACTGCTCTCCCAAGCCTGTTAGGCCTTCACATAATCCGTCGCTGCCATATCCCTGCTTTTCTCCCTTTCCTACTGTCTGCCTGGTGAGGGATTATCTCGCACCCCAGGCTTGACCTTCTTCAGGCTGCGTTATCGCTGGTGGTATCCACTGTATCCCTCCTCAGTGCTGAAACGCTACCTAAGAGTCTTTTTTTTTTGCCTGAAACTCCGGCACGCTACTGTTTCTCGCTGTCCTTCCAGTGGCTTTCATGGACCCACGGACTAGTATATATGTTCTCTCTTGAAGCCCCTCACCAGTATATCTCAGAGTAACTTCATTTCTGTACGGTTTTCTGCTCCCTCTTCTTTGAGATATATTTTCAAAGTATTTTCTTCTTATCACAGAGCTCCTGAAGACTCTCATTCTCTTTGAATCTGCTTGAAAAAATGTAGCACTCTCTCTCTGTGAAGTCATTCCCACATCTTCCCACATGGGAGTGTTTCTCAAACTTAATAAATAGCCAGTGGGTTAGCAGACCCATAATTTGAAACAAATATTTTAAAAATTAATCATTACTCAAAAAATCTAATTCACGTTTGAATTACTGGTAACTCTTTGGTGCCAGTTATAGACATTATTTTGTGTGTGATCTTTTTACTGAGGTATCGATAACAATGCTTGAATCATACACACTTTCTCTATGCACTTTCTTATTTTTTATTGCTACTAAATTTGAAAAACTGTTAACTCACTGCAGTAAGTTGGCAGGAATGGCTTCAACAGTTTAAAGTCTCTTGAAGATAGTTCTGGATATTCAGATCGTATGTGGATTCAGACTTCTCACTGAAGTCTGCTTTAATAGTTCGTGTACCAAGTTGACCGGCCCATCCCGTGTAAAAGCAGGGAAATGGAATGTTGCCATGTGTGAGACAGAGACAAAACAACTTTGTGGCTGCATCTGGCCATATAAAAGTATTTCTTTAAACTCCGTTGTAGCTTGTGGATGTGGTTTTTAACTGTAGTTCTCATTGTTTTCCTCCATGAATAAAATAAAAACATTAAGATTTGGAAAAAATTCAAACTTTCAGGGATGTATCCATTTTTACCACAATGCGGTCACCCTGAAAAGTTACGTTGGTATCTCAGATTTGACGTTGATATTTTTATTCGTGTTTTTAACCTATTCAAGATGACGACTGCATCGCTAAGTGACTTAGAATAATGGAAAAGGATCTTTACTGGTGTCGTCGCTAAAAATACTGTCTTATGCGTCACATACTGAGGAAACCAATGGTGATCATTCCCTACTACGTAAGGAAAAATCATGCCAGCAAGGAAATTGAGTAAGTTCTTTCCAAAATACAAAAGACGTGCTTCCGTTTAGAAAGGCAGTCTTAAGCGCCCCGTGTTTTTCTTCACTCAGTGGTTGTAACTTGATCAAATTCACACTTGTCTTTTTAACACTAACAAGATCAGTAGGCACGTTGTTGTTCCAAGGCAGTAGTCAAATCCCTTTCTCCACGGAGCAGTAACTCTCCCTGCTGCACATAACTAGTCCCCTGTCAGTGGTGAGCCCATGAACTTCGTGTCCCGATTATGCCCTCCAAAGATATCTTTGGAGTATCTCCTCCGTACGTGCACGGTACCCGTGCTAAGCTAATGGGCACCACAGACATCAGCACAGAATTACACAGTGGTTAAGTGCACAGGCTAAACTTGTCTGCTTAGGTTCAAGTCCCAGCTCTGCCACGTGATAACTCTGCAACTGTGGCGTGTCATATAGCCTCCGTGTGCCTCAGTTTCCTTATCTGTAAATGCGAAGACCAAATGAGTACATATGTAATGCACTTAGAACAGCACTCAGCACATAGTAATGAGTACTGTTTAGGTGTTTGATAAAGTAGTGAAATGGGTAATTTTGTCCAGTTGTTAAAAGCATCTGCAGTCCTGCATGATAGCAGTTTCAACTGACTCTTGAACAACACTGGTTTGAGTTGTGTGGGTCCACTTAAATGTATTTTATCTTACGATTTTCTTTCAACGTTTATTTATTTTTGGGACAGAGAGAGACAGAGCATGAACGGGGGAGGGGCAGAGAGAGAGGGAGACACAGAATCGGAAGCAGGCTCCAGGCTCCGAGCCGTCAGCCCAGAGCCCGACGCGGGGCTCGAACTCGCGGAGCGCGAGATCGTGACCTGGCCGAAGTCGGACGCTTAACCGACTGCGCCACCCAGGCGCCCCAATCTTACGATTTTCTTAACGTTTCCTTTTCTTTAACTTTGTTGTAAGAATACGGCATGTGATATAACATACAAAATATGTGCTCGTTGACTGTTATTAGTAAGACTTCCAGTCAGCCATAGGCTATGAGCAGTTACGTTATGGGGAATCAAAAGTGGTATGTTGATTTTTAACCGTGTGGGGCGTTGGGTGTGCAAGCCTCCCCCGGCCCCGTGTTTCAAGGCTCAGCTGTACTCTTCTCCACTATGTGGTTTTGACATCATGTGATTTTAAACATTACAAAGAAAGGAAATGTGGCTTTCTCTGAGAACAGGATGTTCTTTGTGGTGGACTTTTTTCCTTTGGCGGGTTTCTTAGGAATGACTCGCACCCTTCATCACACAGCAGGAATGTCAGAACGTTGTCTCATTTTGAACTTTGTCCCTTTCTCCATCTCACACGGTAAAATCAATCAGTCGACAAGGTTTCGTATCGGAAACGTTTTGGAGGCGACAGGTGAATGTACTGCTGGTCCAGTGATAAGTATTTCGGTACTAAATACCCCATTTCCTGCCTGTCATTTTCTTTCATCACACTCAGATTTGTCTTTCCAAGCACATTTACAGACGATATTCAAAATGGGGTCCTGTTCGCTGTTGTTTTACATATTTGTTGTTATTTTCCCGACTCCTTTTTGTAGCCTAAAGAAACCCTTCTGATTCAATAGCTTGTTTTTGGAAATTTGGGTGCAGAGCACAACATAACAGTAATTCCCCTCCCCAGCTGCAAAGTTAATAATTGTTGTCGATAAACGGAAATAGCATGAAAAGTAAGGGCCCAAGTGAATTTGCCCTGTCAACTGTGCCTGCCAGTTCAGTTCTTGTAAAGGGTCCACAGAAACAAACACAGCTTCTTAACCTTATTTTTCAAATGTGTATGATGGGGTACGAATAAAACTGTTCCAGCGCTTTGTCCTCAGAGGGCACCAGGCCACCGGTGGCCCTGACGGACGCCCAGAAATCACACTTCGATGACTAGAGCCCGAGAGTTGCTCCCGGGAGAGCGTGCCCCTTTGCCTGCAGAACTCGGTGGCACGAGTGGGGGCTAGTGCGATTGCTCCGACCAGCAGAACATCGCACGGCATGCCCTCCTGGGGCTTGTGCCAGCGCACCCCCCACCCCTGCCTGGCATGCCGCAGCGAACACGTCTCTTTCTTTTCCTTTAAGGAGTGCGGCATCTGAACGGTCTTCCTAGGGGCGCCTGGGTGGCTCAGTCGGTTGGGCGTCCGACTTCGGCTCAGGTTACGATCTCGCGGTCCGTGAGTTCGAGCCCCGCGTCGGGCTCTGGGCTGATGGCTCGGAGCCTGGAGCCTGCTTCCGATTCTGTGTCTCCCTCTCTCTCTGCCCCTCCCCCGCTCATGCTCTGTCTGTCTCTCTCTCTCTCTCTCTCAGAAATGAATAAACGTTAAAAAAATAAATAAAAAATAAATAAATGAACAGTCTTCCTATATCCGAGGAAGTTCCCGCCGTCCAAGGCACGTGCTCCCCTTCACTGTAGAGGATAAAGGTGCCAGCAGTGTGCTCTCCTAAACTCCTTTGCTTCCGGCCACATGCCTCCGGCCTAGCCCAGCCGACCCGATCCCCCTGCCCCGGACTTCCAGCAGGAGTGAGGGCTGGAGGGCAGTGGGGATAAGCAGGCATCGCCTCCGGGCAGCCGCCGTGGCCAGGCCCCACGAGGAGGGAGGCAGCAGCACCCGGTGTCTGGGTGCCCGCGGTGTGAACGTAGGCTCCTGCGCCTTGCCCGGGTAGCACACTTGCCGGGCTGCTACTTTGGTAGCCTGATTGCGATTCAGTGTGGACGAGCCTTCACGCTTGGCTCCCCAGCCTTCCGAGCCGTAGCTGCCTCTCAGGGAATTCTTTCACTGTTTTACCTAGGTAGTCAAGTTTCTGTGTCTGCAAGTAGAAATACTGACTGATGGAGGAGTTCTTTTCTTAATCTGGCGAGCCAGTACGCTGCCATTAAAACAGAACACAAAAACGTGTCCGATTTTCTGTGCACAGACCAGTGTCCCGTACGTGTACTCATTCTGTGGCATCTTCCAGTGTGTGCATAGAGATAACCTGGTTGTGTCCCCCCGCCCCACCGGACTGTGAACTCGGAAAAAGAGAAACTCTGTCCGACGAGGCATGTTGTTCACCACGCAGTAGGGCATAGTAAATTTGAGAGAAAGAGCTACCAAAAGCATTCCTTATTCTTTTAAAATGCACACTTCTGTATGAGGTAAGTATCTGTATTTTTCTTCGTACAAAGCCTAACATGGCACATACGAATAAAAATTAGTAACTTGTTCTGAGGGTGGCATTAACTTCTTATCAGTAAGACCCAATTAATTTTTCTCTTCTAACTGAGAATTATCACGAAAAGTAACATTCTTCCTATAGGAAACTTGAAAAAGACAGAAAAGAATAATAAAGAAAAAACAGTACTGCAGCCCTGAGGTAAAAATAATGGTTTATTTATTTTTGTTTTTTTTTTTTTTCCCTCCGTGCATACATTTTTCTCCCAAAATGTTGATTATAATATCTCTTGTGACCTATTTTTATTCATTTTTTTTGTACTTCCCATCGACAAATTTTTAAAAATATAAATAATGCTACCTATAGATAAAAGTGTTCCAATTTGCTCAAATCTTACTAGTGGCTATTTGATATGTTTCCAGCTTTTCATTATTATAAAAACACAGCGAACGTCTTTGCAAACATTTCTGATTATTTCCTTTTTTTCTAGTCCCTTAAATACATTCCATGAGAGAAAGTATGTAAGTACTTCTGAGATCTTAAAAACATTATTAAATGTAGGGCAATTCGGGCTCCAAGCAGCCGCATGTGAGAATAGTGTCTTTACCACCCTCTCAGCAGCAATGAATGTATTCATTTCTCTTTAAACTCTCACAGGGGAAACTGGTACCTGGTGCTTTTCAATTTGTATTTTGATTGCTTATGTGATTTATAGGGAATTTAGTTGCCACATTTACAGCAGACATTTTAAAAGTTTGCAGTCTACAGTATTATTCTATTCATAAGATTTTTATCATGTATGTTTCAGTTACCATATATTGAAATTCATTAATTCACTAGGCATTAATGTTTTACATTCCATTGAAAACCTTTGTGGTTTCTCTCACTACTTTTATGCTTAGAAAGAACTTGCCCATTCAGAAGTCTGGTAAATATTTTCCTGTATTATTTTTGTTTTTAAAAATGTTACGGGGAAAAAACTAGAATAATACAAAACAGTGAACAGAATAGTGATTTCTGTGCCATTAAACTTGTAGACTCTAGAGGGTGTATTGTTACATGGACGTGAGAGTACCTACTTGCGTGTAAATGAAATCATACATGCAGCTTAACCATTTTTAGAATATGTTGTGGAATCATAATATGTTATAATGTGTTACAGTGTGATATGATTTCATTAGCCACGAATTGAATGCTAAACAGTAGAATCCTTACCAGGGTCTTTTATGTGACTATGTTAAATATTACAGAATTACATTGAGAAGACAAAGACCTTTACGACAAACAAAAATGGTTCTGTGCTTTTTAGGATTTTTAAAGCTTACTCTAAAATTGCGTTTCTGTGTTTCACCGGCTGGTACATTCCTTAAAAGTTCTTAACCAGTACTGAGCTTGTTAACCATGTATTGTAATATTCTAGGTCTTTAAAGCCTAACATGCTACCAACTCAACTTGTTTGGAAATACAGTTAGCAAGTTTTTCCCTATTAGGCAATAGCTTATAAACAAAGTGCTCGGATCTAGTTCTAAATCAAATCATTTAAATATCCTGTCTTTTTAATGATGTCTTGTGTTAATATATTAACTGGGAATCCTCTTTTCTCACCATTTTTTTTCACGCATCGGAGATTTTGGACATCCTGTAAAATCTGAAAGGAATTGGTGTTTCAGTTAAATTTAGAAGATGGGAAATGTCTGTCTCTTTTATAGCAGTGAGTTTCAGTGGAGTGGAGGTTGTCTGTCCACTCTGTGAGACCTGTTGGAATTTCCAGAGTGGAGGGCAGTAACGTTTATGGTTTGAAAATGATACAATAATATAATATGAATACTTAATAATATATATGCTTAATAATATAATATGAATACTATGAAATAATATAATAAATGTAATAATGTACATCATTAAAAGCCAAAGTCTTCAAAATTTACTTGCTACTGGTAATATGAGAAGATAGTATAAAGGGGCAAGGGTTTAAAATGTCAAAAAACCACTTTACAGAGGGGTAGGCGGCACATTTGCTGTGAGGATTACATGAGGTAAAGACTGTGAAGTGTTAGCAAGCTGACACCTGTAACAATGTTACTGTTGTTGTTATAAATGGTATATGATCTCTGTTTTTTAAATCCATCATATTTCACATACAATATGGCAACTTTCTGAGATTATATTTACTCACATACAGTTGATCCTCGTTTTTTATGCATTCTGTATTTGTGAATTTGCCTATTGGTTAAAATTTATTTATAATCCCCAAATACTCATGCTTTCGAGATCATCTGTGGACGTGTGCAGAGCAGAGGAACGAACGTTTGAGTTGCTGGACGCACAGCTAGGCAAACAAGGCGATAACTCTGCCTTCTTGTCTTAGCTCTTGTGCTGTAAGCCGGTGTCCTTGGGATTTGTTTAGTGTCATGTATTTTGCATTTTTGTGCTTTTTGTTGGTGATTTCACTGTGTGAAATGACCCCCGAGCATCGTGCTGACGTGCTGTTCAGTGTTGCTAAGTACAAGAAGGCTGTGATGTGCCTTATGGAGGAAGTACATACGTTAGATAAGCTTCATTCGGGCAGGAGTTTTAGCGCTGTTGGCTGTGAGTTCAGTGTTAGTGAGTCAACAACGTAGGTTAAATCAGTTGTCTTCAAACAGAAACATGTAAAACAAGGCTTTGTATCGACAGGTTGATAAGACTGTCGTGACCAGAGGCTTGCAGGAACGTATTCCTGTATTTCCCCTAGGAGTCTCAGTGTTCACTAAATCAGGGTTCATGGTGACTTTAAGAGAACACAACTACCATAAATAATGAGAGTCGGCTGTATTTTCTGTGTTGGAGGTATCCAGAGGGGGCCCGGTAAAGAATTCCTTTCCTACTTGCCTGAATTCCAAGCTATTTGAGATACTTGACAACGGAGATAACAGATAGAGGCCAAACTAGAATCTTCACCGATAAAGTCACTTTTGGAGAATGTGCTGTGCCTTCCTGGTACTGAACCCATTAACCCCGGGGGGCACTGGACGGCGTGGAAGAGAAAAGAGGGAGCGGATGAGTGTCTCAGAGTCCTGCTTCCAAACTCTCGAAGCACGGAAGTCCCTCTGAGAGGGGTACGCAAGGGCAGGGGCAGACGGGGCTGTTGGGTTAAACAGCAGGACAGAGAAGCCGGCCCTGCCAGCCCCCCCAAAGTGGCTCATCCGTACCCACACAGATCGTGCAGCTGAGTAGGCAGTTTGCAGTGAAGTAAGAATGGCTTTGGATCTGTCCCCCCAAACCCCTTTGAAACTTACTCTGTGATGATAGTCTTTCCATGCCTTTGGATGAAAGCCTAGGTGGGTTGCAGTCCTTTCCTCCTCATGCCGAGATGACAGCCCCGTGATCGTTTTAAATCACGGAAAGCGTTTCGTTGAAGACATTTAGCAGTCCTTCTCGCTGCGTACTCACACGAAGGACGTCTCTCTTTGCGATGCCCTCAGCAGGTACAGGCCCACAGTCCCACCTCTTCCTGGCTCTGTTTCCCTGAGCTTACCTGCCGTTGCCTCAGTCTTCCTGAGGCCGGTGAGCGGAGAAGGTGGAGGCGACGGGGAGGAGCGGGGGGGGGGGGGGTTTCTTGCTTGCTGTTATTGATGGCTGCTTTATGTTCTCCCCCCTGCTGGATGTCTGAAGCTGGTAATTCCTCTTGGGGGCACTTTTTTGGGTTCGTTGGAGGCCCCTTTTCTGGGCCACCCACCGCAGCCCCTGTAGTTGGGCCGAGCCGCCGTGAGCTTCCTCCGGCTCGTGGTGCCACTCAAACTTCTTGACACCCCAGGCTCTGGGAACGTCGGCCGATCCTGACACAGCCCCCTCTTTGCTGCTGTGGGTTACTGTGACCTCTCGGGCTCATGCCGCTGTCAGGCACCAGGCCACCGTCCTCCCTGCCTCTGAGTGTGGTGTGCTTGGCGTGGGGTTGGAAGCCGTCAGCACCTTTTTCTTTTCTGCAGGGCAGGGACCCGCCTCGGGGCCCGTCACGTTCTATAGAACACTCAAAAATCACCCTTCCCCTCCTTGGATCCTTTAATGCTGGAAATAGAATTTAATCCCTAAGGGGATTAAAAATCACTAGAGTTCTTTATAAATTCTGTATGTGACGTTCTCTCACGGTTTCCCGTTAGTGTCTCATATCTGTGGATTTGGCATCTCAACAGCTACTGAGGCAGAGGAGCTCGTATTATTATTGTCATCTTATACATGTATACGTATCAGTTTCAGCAGTTCCAAAAAATTAGCCTGGTTACAAAGACGTCAGGTAAACTCATGCCCGCTTAAGTCATCAGAGTAGGCAGGTCCGTATTTTGCAGCGCGGCAGTGGGGGAGTCTTGCGCGTATGTGAGAAGAAGGCACGTTGGGCCTTGTGACTCTCTTCTTCTTCAGTGTTACTCTTGACTTGCGTATTTCTCTTTTAAATCTCCGTTCTCTGTGGTTTATCCCGATGGCACAGCTCTTGGAAGAGTTCATCATGGGAGGTGCAGAGATGACAAGCCGGCAGGTAGTGAGTGCTGTGTAAATGTTTGCTACTATAATTGTTTGGAATTCTAGTAACAGTGTGCTAGAGCAGTTGAGGGAGGGTTGTCTTCAGGCACTTTGGCTGCAGTAAAGGCCTCTGTTTTTTGAAGGCTTACCGGTCCTTTAGTGATGTCATTTGGAGAAAAATAAACTGGGTGATAATAGACATTGTTATTAATGTAGTGCGTATTAATAAAATGTAATAATATGGCTAATAGATGTTTGACGAGGGCCTTCTGTCTTGAGCCCTTTGGAACAGAGGGTAAGCAAAACCACGCATAGATTTGCCTTTCATGGATCTTCTTGTATAATGAGGGAGACACATGTAATATTTTAAAAAGTCATTCAGGTACACAATTGCAGCTCATGAATACAATGGAAGGAAGATACAAAGTGCCACGAAAAGGGCATATTTGGGGGATTAAAGTGGAGAAAGAGAAGGCTTCTTTGAGGAAGGAACAGTTGAGGCAAGATCTGAAAGACGAATAGAAGTTATGTGTCATATGAAGTGGGAAAACTTCTGGGAGAGAAAGCAGCATGTGCTACGGCCCTGTGGCTGAAGGACCTGAAAGTAGGTCAAGGGAGTCTGTGCAGAGAGCACAGGTAGGCGACCGTGCTCTGTGAGGCACTTGGACAGGAAGTCCAGCCCAGACTGTGAAGAACCCAGTCAGCCATTGTTTTGTTTTTAATCAGGGCAAGTGACAATTCAGATTTTTGGCAAGGTCACTTTGACCACAGTGAGGAGAATAGGTTGAAGGGGAACAGCCCCTGCGTCCTCATCACCCTCACCGTGATCACTGTCATCATCATCATAGCAGCAGACATGGGCTTACTGTATTGCAGGGACCTGGGCTTTACGGCCTTTGGGCTTAATACCATACCGTAGAGGAAGTGTCCGGGTTCCCGTCGTTTGCCAGGAAGGGATTGACTAGATTAAATGACTCAGCGGAACATATCTGAGAAAGAGCAGAGCTGATGCTAGATAAAGTGATGTGTTAGAGCAGAGGACCTGACACATGACAAGCGATTAATGTTCGGTTATAATTATACTGTTCTTTCCCCCTCGATGTCAATACATTTTTCAAAAGAGATGTTTTAAAAAGGAAGTATAAAAAGGTATACAGATAAAAGCCGCTCTCTCACGCTTGCCCCATCCGCCCATCCTCGGGACCGTCTTCCTCTGCCAGAGTTCCTAGTGCCTTATCGCCGACTGTGTGTGGAGGTGCTGCTCTCCACCGACGGTGAGGCTGCGGGCTCCACGTTGCCGTGTGGACGTAGGAGCCCCCACAGCTGTCCCCGCAGCCACACCCTCGCAACAGCACACAGAACCTCTTTCTGTTCACGAAGCGAATCGCGTCTTCACTTCATTTTTGCATCTGTGGTGACCGGGGGTTTCCTGGTGGTAGGGGACACAGCGACAGAAAGCAGTGTCGGCTGGCAGTCATCTGGGTGCCCTTGACAGTAGGAATTTCCTCCTCTGTTTCACTGGCCAGGACATCACGTGGCATGTCGCATCATCGTAAGAGAGGGCGGCTGTCTTAAAGATGAGTCTTTCTCAGGAAATTCACATGGCTTCCTCCAGGTGCGTTTTAACCCCGTGTTCCCTGCTGTCTGCATCTGAGCTGTCTCCCAGCGGCCGGTGGACTTGATATTGACCTGACACGGGTGCAGACCCTAGATGGTGTTTAGTATACCGGTTTTAAGCAAGCCACGAATACCGGCAACGAAGAAGTTGTAACACTCGGCAGCTTAGAAAACGGTGATCGAGAACAGGCTGCGAGATACCCGGGTAGATGAGATGTGCCTGGATTAGGAAACGAGGCTGACAGCCGGATTCACCAGTGGGAATTTAAGAGAGAATATCTTGGAATATGTTGAACCTGTGATTCAGGGAAAAAAAAAAAGTTTTAAAGACGCGTGTTGGTTTACTTACCATATTGTAACTTTCCTCTTTAAAGTCCCTTGTCCCTTTGCTACACGGGCCTTCTGCTGGCTGACAGCGGGAGCTGGGACGTAATTGCCGCATCTTCACCAAGTGCCTTCCGTTCCGCAGGGTTATCGAGCAGCTTGGCGGGAAGCAGCTGGTAATGAACCACATGCACCATGAGGACCAGCAGGTTCGCTACAACGCTCTTCTGGCCGTGCAGAAACTCATGGTGCACAACTGGTACGTGCTGGCTTTTTCTTCCCCCTCCCCCACCAAGCCGCAGCATCTCGCTTGCACCTTGCAAAGTTCTTACGCGAACGCTCTGATGAATGATGGCTTTTTAAATCAGCACTTTTGATCAAATACCTAGAAATATGTTTCGGCCGTCGAGGGCAACGACGTCATTTTTAAGAGAGCAACTGCGTTGATGTTCTCAAAAAATGAGCATTCAAAGTACTAATATCAAAAACACTTGCAGAGGTAACTAAAAGGACCTTCGCGGCTTGAGCGAATCAGTCTTTTTTGGAGTTGAGGGGAATCCGGTTGGATTACTGATCAGAGGCTTTACAATTTCACATGGCTTAACTCTTTAGAATATGGTTAACCTGAACAGTTTTACGTTCACGTGAAAACACTAAGATTCAGCTCTCACATTTCACTCATTATAGCCTTTTGCTTTTGAAATAACCACAGTCATGTTTTTCTCTCATTAGTTTTTACTTTTCAAATAAAAATCGTTGACCTTTTTGTACCCACTTAAGATAGACCGGAGAGTGACTGTTAAGATAGAACGGTGAGCCATTGGTGTCCGTGATGGAACCTACCAGAATTCCCTTTGCCATGGCTAATTTTAGCTGCGGGTTGGGTGTGTAGTGCCTTCAGTGCTCTACTGAACAGTTCACATACCTCTCTGTTCTCCACCATTTGGAAGGATGCTCTGGTGGTAGACTTCCGTTAAGGCTCTGTGAACAAATACACGTTCCCTCTTACTGACGGTAATGGTACGAGTACGTTCAAAGGAAAGAATGAAAGGTGCATTGGTAGGTGTGCATTTGAGAGATGCAGGGGAACACAGTATAGGGGACCGTCCGGGAGCGCTGCTGTGGCATCTTATTTTACGTATTATGATCTCACCACTGAAGCACTTTTCTCATAAATACTGACACACATGTATGCGTTCTTTCAACGATTCTTTTGAGCACTTACTTTGTACCCTGTTACGTTAAATGCCGGGCTATGGATATGATGGAGGTAGGTGCAACTTACCTGGATAGAGATGGATAGAGAAGGCCTCTGGGAGTAGGCCAGAACAGCTAGGCTGACACTGTCGTGATAAGGAACCAGCCATGCAAGCCAAGTTATTAGGGGCAAGCACTTCAGGTAGAGGGAATGAGAGGGGAACCAGCCCTCGGCTTCTTTAAGAGCAGTGCCTGGAGACGTCCTTGGTTGTCTGGAGACAAAACGGGGGTGCTGATGCTACTTGTACAAGTTGCTAGAGGCCAGCCGTGCCGCTTAACGTCCTGTAATGCACGGACAGGCCCCCGCAGCAAAGAAGCGTCCTGCCTGCCGCGTTAACAGCACCAAGCTGGAGAGACTGTAGTTGGGAGTGGTGTGAGGGCCGGCATGGGGAAAAAATGGGCAAGGCGAGATTGCCAGGGAACCGGTCACGTAGGGGCCTGTAGGCCACCATTTGACTCTTTCATAAGACGAGTGGAAAGCCATTGATGACAGTATTTGGTTTATGTTTTAAAAAGATCTCTGAGGCTACTCTCTAGTGAATGGATTGTGGAGGGGTAAGTGTTGAAAGCAAAGAACCGTTTTAGTGGTTCTCACTGCGGTTGAGAGTAGAGATGGCCGGTGGCTTGGATCGGAACACTGAAAGTTGAGATGACAAGTAGTAGGTGACCTTGGATAGAGGTCAGAGCCCGTGCTGGCGGCACTTGATGGACTGGAAGCATTTTTACTTGTTTTTATATCCTCGGCTCAAGAAGAAAGGGATCAAAGCAGAGGGCACTCAGAAATGGTTTTTATCTAATATTTAGCAGGAGGAAAAAACTTTTCAAGTCTGTCAGTAAAAAACAGAACATTAGACTGATTTTCTCTCCTTGTTTCACTTTACCATGAGCCCCGTTTTCAACACAAATGAATTACTTAGTAGTTTTGTATCTCTTGGTTGGTACCTCTTTCTCGAAATTGAAGAATGTTGGCATTTAGTAGAGTTCAAGGCTGTTGCAGCCAGCACACTTATATTTGTCTTGTGTGAAACACACTTTCATTTTCCCTTTTTGTTGATATTAGGGTTGCTGAAGTATAATTCCTGTTTTGTTAATAAAAAAATTCATCAAAATTTTTTTTTAATGTTTCTTCATTTTTGAGAGAGAGAGAGAGAGAGACAGAGCATGAGCGGGGAGGGGTAGAGAGAGAGGGAGACACGGAATCCGAAGCAGGCTCCAGGCTCCGAGCTGTCAGCACAGAGCCTGACACGGGGCTCGAACTCACAAACTGCGAGATCATGACCTGAGCCGAAGTTGGACGCTTAACTGACTAAGCCACCAGGCTCCCCTAAAAGAATTTCGTTGTAATAGTTCTTCCTGATGAAGTATTTATTGTTGGGTTTAGCTTTTTTTTTTTTTTTTTTTTAAATGTGTATTTCTGATGTGGGAGAAAAGAGGGGTGTGAGATAAAATGACCTTTTTTCTTTGCCAGTGGAGGAAATTTTTTGGTTGAGAATTTTTGTTGTTTCAGGGTTCATGCATTGAAGGTGATTCATTTGCAATTGGAATATTTCCTTGAGTTTAGGAACTTGATTTAGTTTCTTGTTACATTTTTCAACGCATGATTACAAAAGAAAAAGTAAACATCTTTATAGTTAGACACTGGTTTCTTAGCTCTCTGACTAGCTGATGAGCAAATATCCTTTTCCCCCCTAATTATGTGCTAAGCTCTTGTAGCTTTGTTTTAATTATGGTAAATCTCCTTGAACGGAGAAGCTTAATGTCAATATTTTCTTACACTTTCTCTTTAAAGAAATTTCCATATGAAGAGAAATTTTGTTGTGACATGTGTATCTCCATGTCTCTTTGTGCTAGAGAATGAAAATTGCTCAAGTAAATAGCAGTTTATTTAGAATATCAGATTAACGTGAGATCGAGTAGAATGCAATTTGGAAAGTCAATCTTCTGCAGAGGGTACCTTCAAACGTGAAAAGGATTTTGAATCTGTATCTTTATGCAGGTATATCCAGTTTGCCTTATTAAGTCGTGCTGGCAGAGACTGCCTTTCAACTTGCCTAAAGTAGACCCCCCCCCCCCCCCCCCCAATATGGTACTCGTGTGCTAAACATGTCTGCTGATTGAATGTTACAAAATTTTCTTGGAATTGTTTATTCTCACATCAAAGACAAACATGAAAACAATTGCCTTTGTTTCCTCTTAGCATTTTATTGGTTTTACTTAAAATGAGTTTCTGTAAATGATTATGTTGGTACTATATAGTGAAATAAACTAGCTGAAAATATTTAAAATATAGTCATAGATTTAAAAGTGGGAGGAAAGTCTGCCTCAGTGGTAACAGCAGCAGCCTCTCATGCCATTTTCGCATGCTTCTCTGGACTTGTTGTTTTGTTCCTGGGCCACACTTTGAGATTCCCAGCACACTCTGGATTTTCTTGTACTCGTCTACCCGAAATGATTTTCAGATTTCTTAAATACTGCATTACTCCGTAAAGCTTCTGTTTATGAGTCTCAGTCATAATTTTGGATATAGTAAAGTTAATATTTTACTATTTTTTTTGTTTTAAACATAAGTTTAAAATTACATTTGAGTATAAATCGGATACTCGTGAAATGATAGAACTGGGCTGTCAGTGGATCTTGATTTTGATTCTGTTTTAGGGAGTTACATGTTAAGTTTTTGATAATGTAGAGGTGGATTTGAGCTTACGTAACGAGGGAGTATAGAGTTGTGTACCGTGTGAAAATACTCAATTCTTTTTCACGATTGTGTGGTTGATTTCACAGTTACATCATGAATTTTGCAGGTCTTGGAATTGCTAGGGTTTCTCTCCTTCTACTTGACACCTGCATTTACATGGAAAATGTAGTATGGAAATGGGTATGGAATGGATATGGAAATGGGTATGAAATGGGTATGGAATGGGTATGGAATGGGTATGGAAATGGGTATGGAAATGGGTATGGAAATGGGTATGGAAATGGGTATGGAATGGGTATGGAAATGGGTATGGAAAGGGTATGGAAATGGGTATGGAAAGGGTATGGAATGGGTATGGAAATGGGTATGGAAAGGGTATGGAATGGGTATGGAAATGGGTATGGAAATGGGTATGGAAATGGGTATGGAAATGGGTATGGAATGGGTATGGAAATGGGTATGGAAAGGGTATGGAAATGGGTATGGAAAGGGTATGGATGGCCCGGGTCTGGCCCGGGTTGGCCTGGGTCTAGGCCCGGGTCTGGCATGGGTATGGCACTGGGTATGGAAATGGGTATGGAATGGGTATGGAAATGGGTATGGAAAGGGTGTGGATGGGTATGGAAATGGGTATGGAATGGGTATGGAAATGGGTATGGAATGGGTATGGAAATGGGTATGGAAATGGGTGTGGAAAGGGTATGGAAAATCCTCCTCGATGCGGATGGGGAGCAGAATGGTGGGGGGCTGGAGTGGAGCTGCCAGGGAGGGAGGGGACGCTTGGCGCACCCTGGCGTCTCCTCAGTTCAGGGGGTCTGGAGCGGGTCAGTCGCGCTTACAGCCCTGCTTCCAAATGGCGGCCAGCTCTCTGACCTTCCCGTACTCGCTGTGTATTCGTGGTGTGCTCCTGTTCTTTGAGCAGCGCTGGACTTGTGTGTTAATAAACTTGCCAAAATACATATAAACAGTGACAATGTACGCTACAGAACTTTTATATATACCCTCGGGTTCTACTTTATAACTTAACACCATAAAATATCATCATTTTTCTCCTACAGAATGATCTTAAATGTAATCAGCCTCTAATTCAGAAGCCACAGTATGTGCATATGGACAGCTCAGGACTTCAGGAAAGAAACACTGAATTTTGTAGGTAGAGGATCTTGTGTAGAATTTTCTATCGTTCCTAGGTTATTTTTCAATTTTTTTTTTTAAAGCAGAGTAATAAGTTATAAGTGGTGTTCTCCCCAGATACTTTATGTATAGGTAAACAATGTTGCAGAGGACTCACCAAGCCAAGTGTATGACCGATAACTTTGTTCTCTGATGTCTGCTTAGAATATTTTAGTTATTCGGTAAGTATATAGCCATAAATCCAGTGATTAAAATAGCTACTTATGAAGTGAACTGAAGGAAAAAACCCTTATGTGCATTAGCCTTTTAGCATTAATTGTCATGTTACTAAAATATTCCATGTGATTTTTGATAAACATACAACATTTCCAGGTTTAACATTTTCCAGGTTTAATTTAGAAATTTGTGGTCACTCATTGGGTGCCTGGAATTTTCCATATTATTCTTACATTTTTGGTGGAAGAACCTTTGAAAATGTCTTTGGTATCATATGTTTTGTGTATTTTTTGGAAAGAAATATAACTCAATTAAAAAGTATATCAAAACCAGTTCCAAGAAAAGAGGAATTCTTTATAGCCAATTGTCTCACCATCAGATGGAATAGCTCCCAGTCTGCCAGGTAACGTTGCTTCTACTTTGCTAGTTAGACAGAGCTATTTTGAGGCTGTACCAATTTGTCTGGACACTACGTACCACTTAATTACAATTGATTTGGAGATGCTAGCAGGACATAAATCTGAAATTGTTGCAAAGTACCAGCCTAAATAAACATTTGGGAAGGTCAGTAGTAAGCATTTAGACAGTAAAGAATATAAAAACACTGATGGATAATGGAGTCTGTGTACTTTATAATTAAGTATAAAATCAAATGCAGATTTCACGCATAAATGCATGTGACTAGTGTAAGTATCTGTGGATCAAATTCATGTTGCGGTTTTATTTGATTAGGATGAAAACAGACAAACAGCTGGTTGGGGTTTTGAAGGGTCAGTTAAACATGAACAAAAGAAAAGTCTTGGAAGGGAAGGCAGAGAAAAATGAACTAACTTGCTTTGCTTTTAAGTGCTTTTTCTCCTTTCAGTGGGGGGGGACAGTTAACTTTTGTGGTCACATGAATATTTCATTTCATGGGCTGTGTGTGTGTATGTGAAATAATCAATAAAGCTCAATAGAATACATTATGCTAAAAACTAATTAAATAATAGGGGTGCCTGTGTGGCTCAGTCGGTTAAGCGTCTGACTTTGGCTCAGGTCATGATCACGGTTCATAGGTTCGAGCCCCATGGTGGGTTCCGTGCTGACAGCTCAGAGCCTGGAGCCTGCTTTGGATTCTCTCTCTCTCTCTCTCTCTCTCTCTCTCTCTCTGCCCCTTTTAATTAAAAAAAGAAAAAAAAAAAAGAAAGATTAAGCAAACTTTCTATTTACTCATCTAAGAGATTTAATTACTTTTTTGAATTATTTTATTGGTTTCCTTTTAAGTATGTTATCCAGATGTTGCATCTTGATGGGAGGGGGGGCGGGAATCTCATGGATAACAGAAATGAATTGATAGGTTTTCTTATGACTGAAATTTTGAGGAATTGACTAAAAAAAAATGATGATAAGCCTGTCATCTTAACAAAGACAGATTTAGATGTAAATATCCTTTAATTACATTTTTTAATTTTTTTTAATTTTTATTTTTATTTATTTATTTTTTCAATATATGAAATTTATTGTCAAATTGGTTTCCATACAACACCCAGTGCTCATCCCAAAAGGTGCCCTTCTCAATACCCATCACCCACTCTCCCCAATTACATTTTTTTTTAATTCAAAGAAATTTTAATGTTTTATTTATTTTTGAGTCAGAGACAGAGCATGAGTGGGGGAGGGGCAGAGAGAGAGGGAGACACAGAATCCGAAGCAGGTTCCAGGCTCCGAGCTGTCAGCACAGAGCCAGACGCGGGACTTGAACTTACAAACCATGAGATCATGACCTGAGCCGAAGTCAGACACTTAACCCACTGAGCCACCCGGGCGCCCTACAGTTTATTAAATTTGCGTTTTAAAAGAATTACGCAGAGATGCATTGGGTCCCTACTAATATATCTAACCCTCATATGAATTAAATAATGTTCATCACCAGTCCTTACTTGTATTTTTAAAAGCGAGTTCAGTGAAAAGCTACCAAAGTGTAAGTACAGGGCTCAGAGGTGGTCCCAAAAGATCAGGTTTCTTACACCTACACACCATCAAAGCTCTAGCACGTGTCCCTGGACTTCTCTGTACCTTCAGAAGATTCTTGCCCCACTTTCCTTAAGGGCAGATATTGGCAGATGCTTGAGCGAAAATGGTGTTTTGGAGGATGGTGTTCCCTATCTTGCCACACAGCCCAGAAAACATTTTAGCATTTGGTTACACCGTGCCGTTCGTTCTCTGTGTGGCCAGTTACTTGTCCAGTGGAGGGGGTCTTTGCTGGTATCCCTGTAACCGTTAACTCTCGTTTCTAACTTAGGCGTGGACGAGATGCCTGTCAGATGAGCGAATATGTGCTAGGATAGATACGAAGTAGAAAACCCTGGCACCGCACACGGGTTCAGTGCGGTGCCACGAGGGCTGTGACGGAGGCGTGAGCGCGTGTCACAGGAGCCTGGGGACCGTGCCTCATCCTCCCGGGCCTTCGCGGGGGACGCCTCCTGAGGAGGCGACGCCTGGGGTTAAGCCTGAGGGTGACGAAGGAGTCAGTTGGTGAAGCTGAGGCTGCGGTGTAGGGAGGACTCGTAAAGAGACACCCTGGCGTGGGAGGTCCCAGTGGGGTCCCCGGGACGGAAATCGGGGGCCTGGAGGGCCTGACCTATGGCTCAAGGCCACCTCTGAAGTCGCGCGCCTGGCCTTAGCATTTCAGGGAGACTCAACACAGCCACGGTCATGTGAATGAACACCGGTGTTATTCCTTCTCGGCTTCTCGTTCTGGCGCAAGGGGCTTAGCCTCCCGTGCCGTGAACCGTACTTGTTGGCAAGTCCCGAGCTGGTACAGCGGCTCCCGAGGTCCCGACGGACCTGGCAGCGCTCAGCTTCTGCTCTGTGGCTTTGGGATGTGGTTCCCACCCTTCCGGTGGCAGAGGAGAAGGCAGGTAGGCAAGGAACCAACGCTTTCCTTTCTTTCTTTTTGGTGACTTCTTAATTGGAAAGAATGTAGTGAAAGGTTGCAGGAGCAGAACAACGAACCTCTGCGTGTTTCACCCGGTTTTGCCACTTGTGGACGTTTTGCTGCATTGGTGTGTTTCTCCCTCCCTCCCTCCCTCTCCCCCTCCCTCCCTCACCTCTCTCTCTCTCTCTCTCTCTCTCTCTTTCTGTCTTTCTCCCCCTCCCTCCCTCTCTCTCCCTCTCTCTCTCTCTCAACTGTTTGAGAGTAAGGGGCAGACATTATGACCCTGTGGCCCTAAATACTTCAGCACCTGACTCCCAGGAACTGGCTTTCTCCTGTCACCATAGCACAGTGACACGCTGCTGTCCCCACAGCTCACACTGCCCCGTCCACTGTTTACACTGGTGTCTGTAGCAAATACATTGTGTCCAGTCCAGGACCATACATTGCATTTTGTTACTGAGTCTCTTTCGTCTCATTTAAACAGAACAGTGCTTTGGTGTTTCTTTGTCCTTTTCAGCAGCGGTATTTTTAAAGCCTACAGGCCAGCTGCTGTGTAGAATGTTCCTCACTTTCAGTTTGTCTTCGTTTGCTTCCCGATTAGCTTTAGGGTATGCATTTTGGCAGGAACACCACAGAGGTGATGTCATGTTCTTCTCAGGGTCTTTATCAGGAAGCTCTTGAGTGGGTTTAATAATAACCCTATTATTAGCGGTGGCAGTTTTCACCTAAAGTGGTAGTAGGGTTCTCTGCTGTAATGAACTTCGTTCCCCTTAGTAATTAGTAAGTAATCTGTGCGGAGGTACTTGGAGACGGTAAGCACTGGTTGTGTTTACCAACAAACTTTCACTCATTTTTAGCATCCAGTGGTGTTTCTTGCAAGAATCAATTATTACTGTAAATGATTGCAAAATACCTTTTGGGATTTTATTTTATTTTTTTAATGTTTATTTTTGAGAAAGAGAGAGAGAGAGAGAGACAGAGCATGAGCAGGGGAAAGGCAGAGAGAGAGGGAGATGCAGAACTTGAAGCAGGCTCCAGGCTCCGAGCCGTGAGCACAGAGCCCAGTGCAGGTCTCGAACTCACGAAACACGAGATCATGACCTGAGCGAAGTCAGACGCTTAACCAACTGAGCCACCCAGGGGCCCCTGGGATTCTAGTTTTTATAGGTGTAATGCCTTTGGAGGCAGCACTCTGTACTCACCAGTGTGTAGGAAACTGAATCTGCAGAAGAAATAACCTAACAGTTAGTGAAGGATCTCATGTGGGTTGTACCGGCCACCGGAGGAGGAGGAGGAAGAGGAGGAGGGGGAGGAGGGGGAGGAGGGGGAGGAGGGGGGAAGGGCCAGGCACTTGACGAGCCGGAACTCCTGAGCCAGGAGGATTTTGTCTTACATCCAGTGCTCCTTTCCTTCTAGCATCCAGCTACTGTTTGATAAGTTTCATTGCACGTAGTGAGCTTCAGAGGATTGTGACTTGGTATCAGCTTCCTATCTTAGTTATTATTTTCTGAAAATGACATATCTTTGATCTCTTCTTGAGTGTTTTTATGATAGCATTATAAAGCCATTGAAACAGTATCTCCAAACCACGCCTTTCATCAGACATTAGTAATAGAGGTTTTATGTGGCACACCAAGAGTGAATGTTCCCCACCATTAATAGTTTTAAGAAGGTTTACTCATAAGGTGTTTAGAAAACAGATATCTGTTTTCATATAAATGAATGAGATGTCTTATTTTGGTGAGTGGTTATGTGTTCATGGTTAGTGTGTTCGTAATGTTAGGAAAGTATAATTTTGAGACTACTTTTCCATTTGCCTAATTTTTTTTGCCCACATAAGAGAATTTCATGTTTATGTATGTGTGTATACGTGTGTATACATGTGTATATATACCTATCTTCTAAGATACCTTTTGCATATTCTGCGTGTTCGGAATCAAATATATCCAGTTTATCATGTTCTGACAACCTGCGACAATTTTGCTATTTTTCTTTGAACTATAAGTTATTTTAGGTAAGAATATGTGTCCTAATTATTGTTAACTTATATTTTTGATAAAATTGAAGGGTGGTAAACATTTATACTTAGATGGCAATAAAAAATCTTCGCAGTGTTTTTGTAGATTATCAGTAGAAGCCGCATGTTTAAATAGAAGCTGCCCAAGAAATAGTATCAGTGATAAAATTGTAGAAACAAATAAGCCACTAGAAGGTTCTGCCAGAGCATAACAGGAACGTGATTGGTGCTAGTATACTAGTGAAAGATCTTCACACACTAAGATCTGAACTTCTGTGCGTGCTTTACTTCACCAGGCATGGTTTGTTTGCAGTCAATAAGAACCTACTTAAGCCAGCTTAAATCTAAGAAACTCTCCTAGAAGGACGTCAGCGTAGCTCACAGAACCCCACGATGGGGGAAGTCACACAGTTTCACCGAAACCGGGAACCGGAAAGCTGGCAGGAAGCGAGGCCACAACGTTTTCCACCTCCCTTTCCTTGTGGCCACACGGTTTCTCCCGGCTGCAGTTGCCTGCTTCGTTATTTTCTGTAGACTGGCTTTTCCGCCCAAGGTCCTGTCGGGGTTGCCCCTCGGTTGCCAGCTAACCCTCCAGTTGAGTTTTCTACAGCGAGCTGGCGCAGGGTGTCTCTGCCGAATCCCTTGCTTCCTGCTGGGCGTGTTCCTTGGCCACTTGTCTCTTCCTCACCCGACGAAGAAAGAACAGGATTCGAATGGCAGCGAGGAGGAGTTCTTTTTTGTGGCTCCGTGAGTTTGATGTCTCTGCGTTGCATCCAAGAAGAAGTCCAAAAGGTAGAAATACAGGTTTGGAGTTCCAGAGCAAGATGGGAGCTAGAGTGATAGAGCTGAGTAATCAGGAGACAAGGGATTGAGTCGCGGCAGTAGATGAGATTACCCCCCAAAAGCATGTGTAGAGCCGGACCTCTTCACCTAGGAGGTGTTTCGGTTAGCTCTCTGCAGTTGGATGCCAAACATGTAGAAGTATTGTCTGTGGGGAGAGTCCACGCTTCATCAACTCTGCAAAGGGGTCTGTGATAAAGAGGAGGGTGAGAACCACTGTTAGAGAATGAGACGAAAATAATAAGGGATCGACAGAAGAGGAATAGAATTTTACACGAGGGTGGGGGTGGGTGAAAGATTCTAAGGAGGAAGGGCTACAGGATTAGGAGAAAACCAGAAGCACATACGTTAGGGAAGCAAATGGAAGAGAGTGTGTTTCAAGCAGGGTTGAGTCAGGGGTGGGCGGTGTAAAACACGGCCGAGGGGACCAGGAAGAGGAGGAGCAGATAGTTCCCTTGGATGTGGCTGCAGGAAGACCTCTGGGGCCCAGGGCCGGGGCTCTTGGTGGCCTCCAACAGGCAGATTGCCCCAGGGATGGTGAAGAAGTAAAGAAAGTCACGGTGGTTGTTCCCTCTAGAGGGTTCTTTAGGAGAGGGAGGCGGGAGGACAGTGCTTAGTGGGGGCCTGAGGTAGACATCGGCTGTTTGTTGTCATCATTTGCTTTAGCCTGAAAACGTTTTAAATGCAGTCAGAAGGGAGTTCGGGTGGGAGAAAGTGACGAAGGGAGGGCCCTGAAGAGGCAGGGTGGAGTCGTTACTTGGAAAGGTAACTCGGTGGGCATTGTCAGGCCTCCCTTCCAATAGCCCCTCTCAGGATGAGATTAAAACTCTCGTGGGAGCCTGTTTAGCAAATAAATCTTTATTGAATTGTTAATTGGGGAGTGTAGGTATCCAGTTTGTGCCGAATGCATGTTTTCCCCATCGCTAAAGATTTAACTTTTTATTTCCAGACTTTTGAATTTGAGGGTGTGGCGAGGTGCTGGTTAGGAAGCAGTGCCACTCTTTTTAGTTTTTGTTTTAGAGACAGAGTGCGTGAGCAGGGCAGAGGGGCGGAGGGGGGGGGGAGAGAGAGAGAGAAATGTATACTTTTTAATGTTTATATGAGACAGCGAGTGAGTGTGCAAACGGGGGAGGGGCATACAGGGGGGAGGGGCATACAGAGGGGGGAGGACAGAAGATCTAAAGCGGGCTCTGTGCTGGCAGCGGAGGGCCTGTTGCGAGGCTCAAACTCATAAACCGTGAGATCATGACCTGAGCCGAAGTCGGATGTTTCACCGACTGAGCCACCCAGGCGCCGTGTGTGTGTGTGTGTGTGTGTGTGTGTGTGTGTGTGTGTGAGAGAGAGAGAGAGAGAGAGAGAGAGAGAGAGAGAGAATCTTAAGCAGGCTCCACACTCAGCACGGAGCCTGGCGTGGGGCTCCGTTCCATGACTCTGGATCATGACCTGAGCCTAAATCAAAAGTCGGGTGCTCAACCAACTGAGCCACCCGGGTGCACGCCCCCCACCCCACCCCTGGAAGCAATGCAAGTCTTTAAAAGCGTTCAAAGTATTCCACACTGTTATCAGTTATTGGGTGTGCTGTATAGATAACAGATGGAGGAGAATTAACATTTTTTGAGGCAGTAGCCGGAAGGACATTATCTTTTAAGTCTTCACACATCTCTCTGCAAGATGGACATTACTGTTCTCGGTTTTATAGATATGAAGTCTGGAGCATAAGGATGGTTACGTGACTGCCCAAGTTTTCCCATTTATGGGAGTTAGATTTGAATATGCGTCTGTGTAACTCCAGATTCCAAGTTTGTTGGCACTCTGTCGTGCTGCTGAGTAGAGCGTACTTGGGGCCCCATGAGCGTGTTCTCTCCCATTACACCTGCACAATAGGGCACCTCCTAACCAGACATCTGGTAGCGCTTTGCTTTGGTGTTCAGGTGACACTGCCGTACCACTGGCTCACCTTCTGTCTCCTCTCCGCCTGTTTTCATTGTCAGTGTCAGTATCGGTCACTGCCCGCCCCCTCCAGCTCCTTGCTGTTTTGTCTCTGTTGCTTCCTCAGTGCTTGGGGACGAGTTGTGTTTGCTGACTGAATTAATTAAAGCAATTTTCTTTCCTTTCGTTCCTTCCGCACCCTGGCTTTTGTGCAGGAAGGTTGGTAGTGTGTAGATCTTACCCAGCAATCAGATGCTCCTTTCCTACACACTTGTGGATCAATCCCAGGAGGTTGATTGCCTGGCCTTCGCCTTTTTCTTGCTTCATTTGATCTCTGTCTGCTGCTTCTGGCTCTTTGATGGTGAAAAGAGACTCCTTTTCATCCTCATTTCCCGACTTGATGTGATTTTAGGGTGATGATTCTGTTGCTACTGAAAGGGCATCTTCCCAGATCTTTATAGTAGTAGCCTGGACATGGGTTATAAGTATTTTTTTTTTAATTTTTTTAACGTTTATTTATTTTTGAGAAAGAGAGGGAGACAGAGCGCAAGCAGGGGAGGGGCAGAGAGAGAGGGAGACACAGACTCCGAAGCACGTTCCAGGCTCCGAGCTGTCAGCACAGAGCCCGACGCGGGGCTCGAACCCACGGACTGTGAGATCATGACCTGAGCCGAAGTCGGTCGCTTAACCAACTGAGCCACGCAGGTGCTCCGAGGGTTATAAATATTTTAATAAGGTAAATATAGCTCTCATCACAGCCTTCAACTTTTAAAGACTAAATTAACACTGTTTGCTTCTTTTGGGGTATCTTGGCTTCTTAAGTCACGTGGGTGATTTCCTCTTTTGGTCAACCATTTTGTTTGTTGTGCCCATTTAATGGCAAAGTCAAGAAAATGAATTATATAACTTACACTAAATAGGGTAGTTTAAAAACCTATATTAAATATCCATTGGAAGTTTTTTACAAATAGTTGGGGTGCCTGAGTGGCTCAGTCAGTTGAGCGTCCGACTCTTGATTTCAGCACATGTCATGATCTCACAGTTCCTGAGTTCGAGCCCCGTGTTGGGCTCTGTGCTCGCTGTGCAGAGCCTACTTGGGATTCTCCTGTTTCCCTCTTTCCAGTCCTCTCCTGCTCTCGCTCTCACTCTCTCACTCTCTCTTTCTCTCTCTCAGAAATAAATAATAAACATTAAAAAAATTAAAAAAGTATTTTTACAAGTAATTATTTTTAACCTGTCCATTTCAAGACCTGTTTTTAATTCCCCCAAGTAACTATATGTTTTGTATTTTATCATTTATCAGCATACATTTTTAAAATATCTCTTTTTCACTTATAGTCGCTTTGAAGTAATGTTTCTCATACTTCTCTTATTATTGGTTTTGGAGCTTTAGGATTTCAAGTAGACAGCAGTTATTTGTTGGATGATAGCAGAATATGTTCGTTGTTTGGGCCTTTGTTCTCCAAATAATATTCTGAAGTTCCTCTGGGTAGCATGGTAGAATAATATCTATTCACAATTTGGTAGTCACGGTTTACTATAACCTTATTGATTTGTTGTCTCTGTAGAAATAAAAAAAAATTAAGTACCCTGGATTTATAATATTAAATATATACTTAAAAAAATGGGGGCTGTAAGAATAGACTTTTTATATTGTGACAAATAGAGACCAGTTTCCTGAAATAAATTGTTCATTTGAAGCTTTAGGACAAAAACATGGCACACCCAACTTGGAGAAAATTACTAGGAGAAATTATTTTACCTTATTATCATGTGAAATAAATGATCGTATTTCGCAAATATGATATATTATAGGCATATAGATGGATTATTAAATATAAAAGCAAATGTATAGGTTTGCCTGTGGAAACAATATTTACTATCCAAAGTGTTTGTGTTTGCAGCATAACACTAGAAAATAGACAGCTATCAGAGTACTCTTTTTTTTTTTTCTTGAATGATTTTTGGCATAGTTTTGAGTATAAGTTGTGGGTCGAAATGTTTAAAACAGAATTTTGATTTACTCTGCATTTTGCTAATGAAAAATTTCACCTTGTGTTTTCTCCGCTAAATGATTTCTTATCAGTGGTTAATGCTCTTCAGACCAGATTGTTCACAATATCATGCTTCCCAGCTGTTTTTGTTTTCTGCTCTCCTGTCTCTTTGCTTAACTAGTCTTGAATAATGTGCTGGTTTCTCGGTTGGAATAGATGATAGCGTTACATGGTCACAATTTGCTGTTTTCTGAGGCGCTCAAGATTTTCTGTCTTGTTGGTTGTTAAACCTAATTTTGTTAGTTCTGGCTTGACGTCTCAGTCAGCCTTTCTGCTCCTCTCTGCATGGGTGAGAATTAGAAAAGGCAGTACTTAAATGCTGAGCTGTCAGGTTGAGATGGTGACAGAGACTGCCACATATTGAAGCAAGACATTGAGGAAGGTTTCAGAATTTCAGTATTTGGAAAAAATTTGAGTTCTGCCCTCTGTCTGGATTTATTTAAGTTTGTAGGTTAACTGTTAGCATATTTTACATGCTGGGCTAATTGAGCTAGTCACATACCCTTGTGTTAAAGCCAGTGTATATCTCGTATCTAGTATAGATACTGAGGGTTTTTTTCAAGAGGAGACAGAGCAGGAAGGATAGGTCCTGCTAATGATGTAACACACCCAAAATAACAATGGTTGAGACACAACAGATGTTTGTTCTGAACAGTGTCTCGTGAAAGGATGGGGGTAGACAGTCCTGAACTGTAAGTACGAAGGGATCCAGTCTTCTTCCAGCTCAGGATGCTGCCATTCCTAGGGTGTAGCCCTCGTCCTCATGACTGTGGGTGGTGGTGGATGGACCAGGCAACTGAAAGCCTCCTGGAATGTGCCCCCTAGCACTTCTCCATACAACAACAACTCCTCCAACAGCAACAGCTCCTTGTTGGCCAGTACTCAGTTATGCGGCTACAAAGGAACTGGAAAATGAAGGCTTGACTAAAATCACATGTCCTACTATAAAGTTCAGCGGTTCTATTATTGAGGAAGAAGGAGAGAAAAAGGATACTGGAGACGGAGTAGAAGTTTCTCTTCCAGAAGTTAAATCTGCTATATAATCTTATGTATTAAAATTATCAGTATTTGCATTGATTTTGACTGTTGTGTTGGGACCCATATGACCTACCTCCACTGGCATAGATAATTGAGGAGGCTGTGATTATGTTTGGGGTTCATGTTCTCTTAAAATCCCTTCTTCCTTTTAAGAGTTTTAGGAAAATTATTTGTAATCCCTTGAAAGCTGATATTTGGTAATTTTTATGGCACAGGAATTGCCAGTGCTTTTGATGTTTTGATGTTTGAAATGTTTATGAACTAAAACCAGTAAAATAGTTATACTACTGTTAACTGATGTATTAGCTGAACAAATAGCCAATTATAGATTTTATTTAAATGAAATGTATCTTAATTTCAAAACTAATTTTTGGCAGTGAAGGTTGATGATGATGATTGGCAACTCCATTCATCATGTACTTAAAAGATGTATATTGGACTTCCAAATTTGAACAAAGCTAACTTTACTGGTTACTTTTTGGGAGGGAAGCTAGACTGTTCATCGAACAGGAAGTAATTTAATGCCACTCCTGTAGCAGAGTGTGACAAGCACATGCTTCACTGTAACACTGTGGGGAAGGGCTATATGGCCATGTGGAGAGTGGGCCCAGTCCAGGCCTGGGAAGGGATATAGGAGCTCTTGGCAGATTAGGAGACAGTAACCAGAGAAGGGGAGGGGGAGAGTAGGGAGAGGGTGGGAAGATTCCAGTGAGAGAGTTATGTATGCACATATATTGAGGTCAGAGAGATCCCGACCCATTGGGGGAATTACCACTGGTTCCGGACAGCTGGAGTCTGGTTACAAAGCTGAAAATACGGTTGGAGACATCATAGTGGCCGGGT
Source organism: Lynx canadensis (assembly GCF_007474595.2). NCBI lineage: Eukaryota > Metazoa > Chordata > Mammalia > Carnivora > Felidae > Lynx > Lynx canadensis. Next base: position 77,022,044 of record NC_044320.2, read on the forward strand.
CATGACAACCGTCTTTGCTGTGCTAGGTTTGAACTCCTTCCTGAAGACTGTGGAAAACTACAGAGATTAGTAAAAATAATCGCAGTGTCATTTTAGGAAGACCATTTTAGAGACAATGGGGGCTGGTGGGTTTGGAGCCTGGAGGGAAAAACACCAGTGAGGAGACTGCAGATTCAAGCCAGGCGGTAGGTTATGAGGATGTCCATGTAGAGAGGCAGGGTCAGGGGTTGGAGAGAAGAGGACTGTCAAACCTGGAGATAAGTTGGATGTGAGGGGAATATAAGAGGGAGGAGGCCAGTGACACCCCCCCCCCCGCCAAGGTTTATGGTTGATGGTCTTAATTACAAAACAGAACGAGACAAGCAAACCAAAAACCTCTTATGTCCTTGCATGCTGTGTTCCAAATTTCCATCATCTACTTGATGCTCTACATAGCTCTAAGATCCATTTCCGGTGATTATAAATTCACATTGGAGGAACAACTGGCCCACATGTTTTGGTTTATTTTAGTCTCTGCATATGTTACGGAGAAATGGTTCTCTAAAGAATAATTCTGTAGGCTTAGGAGATCTTTTAAGCTTAATTATAAAGCTAATTTAATACACTTTCCACTACATATCATTAAAATTTTGAATTTGCCTTCTAAAATATTGTTTCTTTACCGTGGATTTAGTTGAGCCTTCTTGTGTTATAAGGAGACTCTAATTTGAAATTTGAAATAATTTTAAATTTCGAGCATTCTGCTAGTAATGAACTGGTTTAGATTATGAAGTATTTGGTAGGTTTAATTGCCGGCCTCTTTGTCTCATCTGGTGTTTCAGAACATTTCTTGTTAGGAGAAAAAGGCATTCTCTTTCGGGGTCTAACTTTCCTGTAGTGTAGGATTCTCCAGCTACTTTTCATTCAGCAATTACTGACATCTTAGAATATGCCAGGCACTGACCTAGTACTTGAAGAAGGTAAATTGACATTCTGTCTACTCTCATGCACTTAAAAGTCTTAATATTCGAAATATAATTCAAGACAAAGGAGTCTGTAATAAGCCTTAAATATGGACTTGGCTTATATACTATTCATAACTAATATAAAATCAATTTTCTTCTTAAAAGTCCTTGTAACAACACAGACCTTTCTCCCACACTGCGTGGTGCATAACTAGATCTGTAGGTGATGTGGTCATTTAGGATGACTTCTGGTTTGTGGTTTCCGCATGAAGGAGCTTGGAAGGTCCCACTGCATCCTGACAACAAGTAAAGAGCTCAACAGACTGAAAAAGCAACAACTCTTTTTGGATCCATAGGAGAGGGAAGGACATAGGGCTAACGGCAGCTCCCAAGATTGGAGAGACAGAGAGGCACGCACAGGGAGTTTAGGCATACTGGGGCAGACCCGTAAGCAGAAACCGGTGAGAGAGCCAGCACCTGGGTAGGAAAACCTGGAGTCTGCTGAATTTCAGGAGGCTCAATGTGGACAAGTCTGAGAGTTAAAAACCCCAGGGAGACCCAGTCATAGTGAGTCCTTACCATACAGTGAGGTTTATCCTCAAAAGCTAGACCAGGATCCCACAGTAAATATCTGAGAAAAGTCCCCTCAGGCTTTTGGCAAGGGCAGAGGAAGGGGAACCATCTCAAAATATGCCAGAGCACTTTGTACTTAATAAGGCCTACCCTCGAGGGAAACTGGCTAACTAGAGCCTCACCTGCTGGGATATTATCAGTGTCTAGCTGGCCTGGGGAAGGGAGGTAACCAGCTCTGTGTAGCTCACTCTGGCCATCCTGTCCCACCCAAGGGGGTAGAAGAAACCTTGAGAAACGCTTGTGAAGTTCACAGTCCAGAGGCCATAGCTCACTAGAAGACCGAGATCTAATCACAGGATGATAGAATGCTTCCCCTTCCTGCACCTTACCACCACATTACCGAAGGCTTATTTACAGGAGCTCTTTTCACCTAGTACATCATGTCCAACTTTGAAGAAACTATGACAAGGCGTACCAAAAGGCAAAAGGCACAGTTCGAAGAGACAAAGTATGTGTCAGGATCAGCCTGGCAGTGATGTTGAGATGATCAGACTGGGAGTTTTAAACAGCTATGATTACTGTGCTAAGGACCGTAATGGATACAATAGCATGCCAGAACAGGGGAATGATGTAAGCAGAGAGATAGGAATCCTAAGAAGGAACCATGAAGAAATGCCGGAGTTGAGAAACACTATGATAGAAATGAAGAATGCCTTTGATGGGTTTATTGATAGCCTGGATGTGGCTGAGGAGAGAATCTCTGCGCTCAAAGAAATATCAATAGAAACCCCCAATACCTAAAAGCAAAGAGAACAAAGACTGAAAAACCCAGAATAACCAAGGACTGTGGGACTTCTACGAAAGGTTTGATCTATAGCTTGCTCAATAGAACCAACCTGATCTGTAGAGTCAATGCAACCCAAATTAAAATCCCAACAAGTTATCTTGTGGCTATCAACAAACGTATACCAAAGCTTATATGCAGAACAAAAGACCTAGAATAGCCAACACAGTAGCGAAGGAGAAGGACAAGAGGATTGACGTTACTTGACTTTAGGACGTAACTACAAAGCCACAGTATTCAAGACAGCGTGGTATTGGTGAAAGAATAGACAAGTAGGGCAATGGAACGGAGTAGAGAATCTAGACGTAGACCCCCACAAATACAGTCAACTGATCTTTGACAAAGGAGCAAAGGCAATACAGTGGAGCAAAGATAGTCTCTTCAGCATATGGTACCGGGCCAACTAGACATCCACATGCAGCAATGAATTCGGCGTAGACCTTACACCCTTCACAAAAATTAACTCAACATGAATCATAGACCTGAATGTAAAACGCAAAACTATAAAACTCCTTGAAGATAATATAGGAGGAAACCTAGATGACCTTGGGCACGGTGATGCCTTTTCAGATACAATGAAAGAAATAACCGAGAAGTTGGACGTAAGTTAAAAATTTATGCTCTGTGAAAAACGTCAAGAGAATTAGAAGATGAGACACAGACTGGGAGAAGATATTTGCAAAAGACACATCTGTTACCTGAAATGTACAAAGAACTCTTAAGACTCAACAATAAGAAAACAACCTGAGAAATAAATGAGCCAAAGATCTTAATAGACACCTCACCAAAGGAAATACACTGATGGTAAATAAATATATGAAAAGATGCTACACATCCTATGTCATCAGGGAAATGCAAATTAAAACAAAAATGAGATGCCACTACACACCTATCAGATTAGTCAAAATCTGGAACATTGACAACACCAAATGCTGGCCAGGGTGTGCAGTGACAGGAACCCCCATGTGGTGTTGGTGGGGATGCAGAACAGCGCAGCCACTTTGGAAGACCGTTTGATGGTTTCTTATAAGACTAACTATATTCTTAGCATATGATCCAGCAATTGTACCTCTTGGTATTTACCCAAAGGGGCTGAAAACTCATGTCCTTACAAAGACCTGCACAGGGAGAGTTATAGCAGCTTTATACGTAAAGTTTTTTAATATTTTCATGTTTATTTTTGAGAGAGAGGGAGACAGGGTGTGAGCAGACAAGGGGCAGAGAGAGGGGGAGACACAGAGTCCGAAGCAGTCTCCAGGCTCCGAGCTGTCAGCACAGAGCCCGATGCGGGGCTCGAACCCACGAACTGTGAGATCGTGACCTGAGCCAAAGTCGGACACTCAACCAACTGAGCCACCCAGGCGCCCCTAGAAAAACAAACCTTAAAAAAAAAAAAAGATACGAGGTCATGATTTTCAGGTCACGATCTCACGGTTTCTGAGTTCGAGCCCGCATCGGGCTCTCTGTACTGTCAGCACGAAGCCCTCTCCGGGTCCCTTGTCCCCTTCTCTCTCTGCCTCTCCTCTGCTCGCCTGCGCATGCTTGCTCACTCTCAAAAATAAGTAAACGTTAAAAAAAAAAAAAAAAAAGATGAAAGGCGTGTCTGCTGCCACTCCTGATGTTTTGAGAGCTCGATGCGTTGCGTATCATGACCATTTGTTAGAAAAATGAGAAAGTGTGTAAGACACGGCTGATCTAATGATAAAGCTGCTGGTAATAGGTAAAGAGGGACTATTCTAGAAAATAAGCTAGAGATAAAGAAACTCTGGATATTTAGATTTTATAGCTGGTTTAAATGATTTGATTGTTGGAATTCCTGTGTGAAAAATAACTTCGTTACTGCAAATTTTGCCTAAATTGCTTTTATAATAGACTCTAAGGCAGTTGCTTTTAAAATGCACATTTTTGTTTCTTAGGGCCAGCACTCACATAAATCGATTCTACTTTTAGAATCACTGACCTCTTTAGAGATACTGCGACTCTATTGATCTTTGAATTTAGATGCCATTAGAAAATGAAGTGGCGAGTGGTCATGAAAATACATTTGAGAAATAAGCTGAGGACTCGCATTGTGATGTCCTTAAGCTTTTTATTCTCACGTCTACACAGTAACATGTCCTCAGCTAGTGGGAGGTCGGATAGTGTACCGTGAGGCGGTATTATATAGCAATGAAGACTCTGAGTTTGTAAATCAGACGGACTTGTGTACAAACACCTCCTGCCAATAACTGGTTAGCCTAACATTACAGTATGTCATTTTCATCGCTAAACTCCAGTTCCTTTTCTATAAACATGGGGCTCGTCTGTAGCTTTTATGAATCTTATCGTGGAGAATAAATAAGAAAATATATGTCAAGCAGTGAGGGCCGTGCTTAGTACTAAACAGCAGGCACCGGGAAATGGTACGTGTTGTGGAGATCACTGTTCCCAGGTTGAGATTTTTAAAGTATTGTGGGAACAGTTTGTATGTTCTTAAGTTTGGAATTTGACCCTGTTTCTGGGTTTCTAACTGTAAATTAGATGCATATGGCAGAGGGCACGGTGAGTTTTACATAGTTCTGTAGTTACACAGGAAAACCAATTCATAAAAACGGAATTTGCTTTGTGTGCGATCATGATAAAAGCTGGAAGAATGAATAACTTGTAACTGTAGTGAGCTAGCATTAAAAAAATAATTACGACAGGCTGGTACAGAATATTTAGATTTTATTTTTTCTCTTTACCGAATAGAAATCTGTGTTGCAAGCCAATATAAAGTTCGTATTTTCAAAAAAAAAACAAAAACTGTTTTCATACATTCAGAGAAGGATATTTCATTTATGATTTATGTTATACCCACTAGTTTTCCGACAGGATAGGCAAAAGTTAAGAGAAATACAATTATGACTCAGTTGTAGGTTTAATAATTATTCTAATAAACTCACAGAAAGATGTGATATATAGAATTCTAGGTCCTTTATCATTTTAATTATGAAAATTTATACACCAAAGGAGACTAAAGAAAGTAATACACAAATGATAGTAACAGTGGATTTTCTTTTTTTTTTTTTAATTTTTTTTTAATGTTTATTTATTTTTTGAGACAGGGAGAGACAGAGCATGAACGGGGGAGGGTCAGAGAGAGAGGGAGACACAGAATCGAAAGCAGGCTCCAGGCTCCGAGCTGTCAGCACAGAGCCCGACGCGGGGCTTGAACTCACGGACCGTGAGATCATGACCTGAGCCGAAGTCGGACGCTCAACCGACTGAGCCACCCAGACGCCCCAACAGTGGATTTTCTACTAAGCTTTTTGGCAGCCAAGGGAAAAAGGAAAATAAGGGTGATTGTAGTTTTTGTAGATTAAGATGTTTGTCAGGAGAAAATTCACTTTTTTCCTGGCACTAAATTATATAGATGAAGTTGCCATGTGTTTATTTTTTTTTTAATTTTTTTTTTAACGTTTATTTATTTTTGAGACAGAGAGAGACAGAGCATGAACGGGGGAGGGTCAGAGAGAGGGAGACACAGAATCTGAAACAGGCTCCAGGCTCCGAGCTGTCAGCACACAGCCCGACGCGGGGCTCGAACTCACGGACCGCGAGATCATGACCTGAGCCGAAGTCGGACGCTTAACCGACTGAGCCACCCAGGTGCCCCTTCCATGTGTTTAAATTATATAGGCAAAGCATGTTGAATATCACAGTGTCTTCAACTATGTTTTTTTTTCCTTCTTTGTAACTACGGTTTTAGAGAAAGAATAAAAATGTTTGCTTAAACAGCCCTAAATATAGTGAAGGTCTGACACTCCCTTGTAATACGGTGAAGGGCGTTCTCTTCTAAGGGTTCATGTATGCCAGGGGATGCCCCCTGGTGCCCGGCTGCCGATAGCTGGGAGCCCAGACACGAATGCCCTCTCCAGACTGCCTCTTTCAGGCGGGTTCCTTCTCAGGAACCGGAAAACAGTTTTTCAGTGTTACGACGGATGCCGAAGTGCAGACCTTTTATGGTCATTGACAAGAGAATGAAACAGGTCCTTCTTAAGCAAGTGTCAGCATGCAACATGATTTCTTTTGTGAGCTGTTTTGTACTTGGATTTTTAAAAAGGGGAGTGGGTCTTGAGACCATTTCTTTTGTCCGTTTCAGAGATTTGGACTCCCAAATGGTTTAAGTTGTGGATGAAGTTAAAGAGGAGAAAATACCACACTTCTCAGATTTTGCTTCCTGGGTAGTAAAAGCAAAGATTTAACGTCAAACTCCTGTGGATTTCTGGTACACACTGGGCACTTTCTGAGTGAATTATAAGTGGAATTTTTATTCTTGTATCGATCTTCATGTACAGAATGACTCAATACTTAGATTAATTCATTTACAATAATTCTTCTTGAATCTTTTGTTATAGATACACTGCAAGCCCTTGAAGTAAAATCTGTAATTGTTTTTCCTTTTGCCTGACGGTAATGGCACCTTAATCTGAAGAAATTATGTATATCCTCTTAGTACTTTCTAATCTGTAAAATTAGGAACAGTGGCTGCTTTTTGTACTTTTTTAGGGCTCTTACTGCGTTGGGCGTCAGTCCGCTTCACAGCATGAAGAGAAAGGGATCTGAGCCCAGGCCGTTTGCCCACTTTGTCCCTAGGCACGTTATTGGAAGTTTTCTGAGGCTCCTTTCCCTCCCCCGTCAATGGAGGTAACTCACCTCGCAGGGTGCAGTGAACTAGGAGAATAGCGTGGGCACACGGGCAAGCAGGTTTCCCTGTTGGCTGGTAACAACGAGTGGAGTGTAGCCACCTGCTCTGTGTTTCCAGCCCCAGGCGCTTGGTGCCCGGACTGGGCTACGGCTGGGGCCACACGGAGTTCAGAGGCAGGCTTGGGTGAACCTTGGGAAGATTTCAATTGGCTACGTGTTACCATTAGCCATAGGGAAATAGACCGTATCCTTTTACAAGCCACAGATGTCCTCCAAAGCTTTGCGCACGTTAGGTCCTTTTTCTGCAGTTAGTATCTTTTTCAGTTGAGCCTCAGTTCGGCTCTCTCTGGTATTTTCACAACTCACGTGCCACACTGCAAACATCGCAATTTCAAGAAAGCCCGAGGGGGAGATTTAATTCTTCTTTCCACGGGTCCCATCTGGGCTCTTCTCCGGCCAGACTTTTGGCATTCTGTGACCTGTAATTCAGGCTTTCAAAGTTCCGTCCGGGTTTTTGATGTGCACGCTCTCGGTTGAACCCTTTATGTGTTCTTGTCCTGCATCTAAGTCTCCAATTGCATAAATCCTAGTGAGCAGACACAAAGGGGGCCCTGCGTCCTCTGCATTCCAGGCACTGAGGTGGACGGCCTCGGGGCCGCTCTGGATGTGACAAAAATGAGAGTACCGTGGAGCATACCATCCATAATAGAGGCCTTCGACCAGGAGAAACCAGGCAGCAGAAGACCGTTGGGGTGAAGCCGTGGTTGGACGTGCTTTTGTTTATTTGTGTTTGGTTTTTTTTTTTTTTTTAATTTTTTTTTTTTTTTCAACGTTTATTTATTTTTGGGACAGAGAGAGACAGAGCATGAACAGGGGAGGGGCAGAGAGAGAGGGAGACACAGAATCAGAAACAGGCTCCAGGCTCCGAGCCATCAGCCCAGAGCCTGACGCGGGGCTCGAACTCACAGACCACGAGATCGTGACCTGGCTGAAGTCGGACGCTTAACCGACTGCGCCACCCAGGCGCCCCTATTTGTGTTTGGTTTTTAAGTTTATGTAGTTTGGGAGAAAGCCAGGCAGCACAAGGCTGCGAGCAGGGGAAGGGGAGAGAGAGAGGATGAGCAGGCTCCGCACGGGGCTCCGTGCCACGAACCGGGAGCTGGAGTCGAGCCTCCGACGCATGACTTACAGGGTCGCCCAGGTGCCCCAGACGAGATTCTAAATTCTCTGCCAGAAAAAAACGCATCTTTGCCGGTTTACTATCTGACTCTGACCCTTAACGCAGTGATGTCTTTTTTATGAAGAAATCAGTCATCTTTTTTCACCTCCAAGTGTTCACTCTTGTCCCCTGAATATCATTTAAATCTGGTATGGGAATGGAGCACCCTTCGTGTCTCTGAAAAGGGTGGAGCGGACGGGAGCCTCCGTGTGTGACCAGGTCCAGCCAGACCCTTTCGGCCACTTGGCAGTTCAGAGCACTGAACTCTGGAGGGCTTTGCTGTGTGACCTCGTGTCATTTCTCTTGGAAACTTACATTTAGAACGTGGTCCGGGGCGCCTGGGTGGCGCAGTCGGTTAAGCGTCCGACTTCAGCCAGGTCACGATCTCGCGGTCTGTGAGTTCGAGCCCCGCGTCAGGCTCTGGGCTGATGGCTCGGAGCCTGGAGCCTGTTTCCGATTCTGTGTCTCCCTCTCTCTCTGCCCCTCCCCCGTTCATGCTCTGTCTCTCTCTGTCCCAAAAATAAATAAACGTTGAAAAAAAAAAAAAAAAAAAAAGAACGTGGTCCTACACATTGGTCCTTACTGAAAGAACCACAGCTTACTGTAATTGGCATGGTGTCTTTAGGTATACTTTTTTTTTTTTAATTTTTTTTTTCAACGTTTTTTATTTATTTTTGGGACAGAGAGAGACAGAGCATGAACGGGGGAGGGGCAGAGAGAGAGGGAGACACAGAATCGGAAACAGGCTCCAGGCTCCGAGCCATCAGCCCAGAGCCCGACGCGGGGCTCGAACTCACGGACCGCGAGATCGTGACCTGAGCCGAAGTCGGACGCTTAACCGACTGCGCCACCCAGGCGCCCCAAGTATACTTTTAAAATGTTTTCTAAGAAATCACTCTCAGAGGGGAAGAAAAATAATTTCCCTTCTACCTTTCTGAGTTCTTAGCTGAGACCCTGTAATAAATAACAGATTAACACGAGAAAGAGAGTCGATTAACATATATATCTCATGTACACATGGGGGACACCCAGGAAAAATGGGCAACTTAAAGATGTAGCTTTAAAATTTAGGATTAAATTCCATCTTAATAGGGAAAAAGGAGTGTGTGGGGGGGGCGGTTAGGCCTCTTAGGGAGAGTAACTGATTGATGGATGGACTGTTGGAAGAATTAGTGCAAAGTATCATAGATTGTGACAGGGTCTGTCTGGGTGTGATACGGACTTCTGTTCTCTTGTGATAAGAGTCCGTCCTCCCTGGTTGCTGAAACTCCAGGGGAGGGGACTGAAGAATTGAGTTCCTTCTGGAGGACCTGTGTTTAAGGAGATAAGGGGAGGTCAGAGAAAGCCTCTCCCTGCACTTGCTGTTTTCAAGTGTCTACAGCTCAAAATCATCAGTCCCCCAAGGGGCGTATTTGGGGATGGCATAGTCTGCTGACCCTTTGTGCTAAACAGTCTCACTTTTAGAATTGGAATATTTGAAGGCCCAATGAAGCATGCCTCATTTTAGGCTTAATTCCTTAGGTACATGCAGGAAAATACATAAGGTCTGGACATCTTGTAATAAGTATTATATTGTACCCCTCATCTCTCCCTCCCCCCACAACACAACACAACCCACTTATGCAGTCATACGTGGTTCCTAGTTACAGGCCTCCCCAGAATGGCACCATTGATAGTGACCGTAAACTCCTGCTTTTTTTCCTGTCTAGTGAAATGTATAGGTGGTTTTCCTTTTTTCCCTTGCATGACTTAGAACTACCGACTTGATGGTTGGTTGAGCATAAGATCCCCATTGTCCACGTTATGTCAGGGTAGCTCCTGGTGGACACGGGAATATGTTATGTGCCTTAATATGACACACAGAATTGATAAGTCAGTGACGAGAACTTTCACGGAAGGATAAGAAAAGCACATAAACCGTCTTGACACTGTAGGAAGTTTCAGTCTGCCCCGTAGTATTTTCAATCCTCCTTCACCTTGGTGAGACTTCTGGGGGTCCCTGACACCTCACCTGCACCGGTCCGCAGAACTCGCTCTGGTCCATGCCCTGAATGCTGCTGCTTGTTCTCAGTCCTGCTTCACAGCTCTGCTAGCTTTGGGCCAAGGCCGTGACAGCGGCCTGTGGCCTGCGGCCGTGACTGTGCAAACCCCGCCTCTCTCCCCTCTCTCTAGCTCTGTGGAGAAAGGCAGGCTCACATTTGCTGGGAGACGCTGGTGGCCCCCGTAGGTCGTTTCCCGGAGGTGCTTGGACGGGGAGACGTTGGGTGCCAGCCGATGGGTTGAGGAGATGACACTAGGCCTGTGTGTGCCCGCGGCTCGTCCCCAGCAGGTGCCCTCATCCCGCAGCCTCTGGAACCAGCACATCCCTGAGGGGGTGCAGCCGGCACGTAGGCCCAGGCCTCTATCCAAAACTCATGCTGTTTCCTTTCCGTGGCAGGGACTCTTTTAAATGTTCTTTACAAAATGTCTTCTGTTCAAAAACAACAGTTTGGGCACGTCGTTCACAGGGAAGTGGGAAAGAAATTGTTTCTGTCCTGGAATTAACAGTGGTGCCTGTATGTAAGAGCTAAATATACACCTGCTGCGGGTGTGGATTCAGCTCATTTCCTGAAGGCGAATGTGATCTAAATAGTTCAGCAACCACTGCTCTAAGCCGCAGTGCCCCCCTGTAAAATGAGAATACTCCTTCTCTGTTCCCGTGGCGACTCTGAGGACCCAGCGTGACCATCGCTGTGAAGGTTCTAGACTATGTTGGCGCAGAGACAGTAGCTGTGTTACAAGTTGTGAATCTTGACGTTATTTTCACCCCTGGGTGTCGATACTTGTATTCAGTAATACGAGGACATCTGTTGTTCGTGTTATCGGTACACTTACATGGAGTCATACTTGAGTGGGTTTTGAGCTTTGCAGATTGAGAATGTGGCCAAGCTCGGAAACAGGCCTCGTACCCAGACGGGGAAGGAGGCACCGCCTTGTAAGTGTGTGCACAGCCACTGGGCATGTGTGACGACTTGTGCATGGTAAACAGAGCGCTTAAAATTCATACAGTACGGTACTTTTCAAATCTGGAAAGGATTAGTTTTCGGGAGCTCTTTTACTAATTTGTAGTTATTAAAGGAAGTATAGATGACATTGTATATTGTGCTTCGATTTTGAAAGAGATTCTCTGTCATTTAAATTCTAATTGACCTTGTCCTTTTATTCCTGCTGTTTTAGGGAATATCTTGGTAAACAGCTCCAATCCGAGCAACCTCAGACCGCTGCTGCCCGGAGCTGAGCATGCCCTCCTGCCTCAGAATCTCCTGCCTTCCCGTTCTACCTGGGGTATGAATCTCAGTAGTTAGGGGCAGGAACAAATAATTTTTCGTTTTACTTGCGATTTTCTTCTGTTGTGTAGCTTTTCCCAATGCTGATTTTCGTTAGACATGTTTGCCCATGAAGTTGTATAAAAGTAGGTGTTTTCTGTAGCTAAGGAAAAGATTACCGTTACCCGTACTGCTTGTAACTTCTGTATTTATTGCTGTCTGGAAATGAGTATAGTTATTAAAGGACTCTCGCTTCAAAAATGTTTTCCTCTTGTTCCTTACTTGGACTTTAACAAAAATCACCTGTTGTCCCAGCCAAATTGAAAGAATTGTTGTTGCAAAGTAGTGAGTGGTAAGTAAATGTTTTGAACTTCTGTGTATTTCTGTCTGTCCATCCATCCACCCATCCACCTTCCTACCTAATCATCCATCCGTCCCTCCACCCACCCATCCATACATCTCTCCGTCCATCCATGCACACATACACATTGCAGCAGTCCTCTGCTAATATTTAAAGAACTTTAAAATTTTGAACACATTTTTTAACATAATGCTGTGGTCCAAAAGATTTGCCTGTGGAGCTCAGTGAAGAATTTTAGCTTTTAGCTTTTAGTTTTAGAATATTTCATTGATTTCCTGTACCTTCATTCTTGGGTTTTAGTACCAGAAGTCTGTTTTGTTTTAATACTTTTTGGCTTAAATGTTGCCAGTAGATATTTATTTCTGTTCCCCTCTCTCTTTACCCTGGAACTGCAGGCCTTCAGCAGCCCTCCCTCCTCTAAACCTGAGACTTTTGTCTTTAAATCTCTCTCTGCATCTCATTTTTCATTCATTTCAATTGTGTATTCGCAGCAGTTCTCTGAATGCCAAGGTGTTTGGTAAATGTAGGAAGGCTAACAAACTATTTTGATAGCTTTTTCCTCTTGAGGAAAGATACTCATAGGACCCATCTCCTGTGTGAAGATTGAATATTATTTTATTTTCAGCATAGAGGTCCTATCGAAAAAGTTAGTTAAGATAATGGATGTCTTTCCTGGTTAGTGAGTTCATGTGACTTGACCTCATATTTCCAAGAAAATAGGTAATATGAATCCAACCAATTTTTTCTTGACTGAAAGTTTTTTTTAGAAGTTTTTTTTTTAAGTTTATTCATCTCTCTTGAGAGAGAGAGAGAGAGAGAGAGAGAGAGAGAGAATGAATGCATGTGGGGGAGGGGCAGAGAGAGGAGGAGAGAGAGGCTGTCAGCCCGGAGCCCAGTGGAGCCCAATGCAGGGCTTGATCCTACGAGCCTCGAGATCATGACCTGAGCCAAAATCAAGAGTCAGATGCTTAACCAAATGAGCCACCCAGTCACCCCTTGACTGAAAGTTTTTTAAATTGCTTAGACCTAGATATTTTTACTTCCCCAAGTATGGAAAAACCAGAGACAGAACTTCTCTTTGGTGGTAATTACAGATTCTGCATTAGCAAAGGATCAGTTTTTGTGTTAATAATGTACCAGTGGTCTATAAAGCTATTAGGTTTTTTAAGACATTCAGTTTCCTGAAATTCTGGTAATGAGACGTTGCAGTTTTCTTAATTTCTTAAGAATACATTGACTGTGGGCCGCCTGGGTGGCTCAGTCGGTTAAGCGTCTGACTTCGGCTCAGGTCGTGATCTCACGGTTTGTGAGTTCGAGCCCCACGTCAGGCTCTGTGCTGACAGCTCAGAGCCTGGAGCCTGCTTCAGATTCTGTGTCTCCCTCTCTCTCTGCCCCTCCCCTGCTTGTGCTCTTTCTCTGTCTCTTAAAAATGAATAAATGTAAAAAAATTTTTTTTAAAGAATACATTGATTGATGTCATACATTCGGAGTTTAGCTTCATTTTGCATAGGTCTGTGGTTCTAAAGTAGATTCAGTGACAGTCATTCAGATGGAAGTTGTTAGTGCTTTAATTCCCAAGAAATGCTTTTGGACATGGGAGGCATTACTCACATGTCCTTGTGTTTGAATTATTATCCCATATGTTAAGATGATCTCTAAGCATCTTTTTCTCCTTCAAATTTTTACATCCAGCTCATAGAAGTTATTTCTAAGAGTTGTAAAAACAATCACTTTCTTTTTGCTTAATGATTTTGATTAATATCCGATGATTAAATCTGCCTAAAAATTTAATACCACTTGTCTGTTCAACTACACTGCCAGCACCTGACAGAGTAGACTTACATATCTGACAAATAAATCTTAGTAGTTAATGCTTATAAGTCTAATCAGGCATACATTTAGTGGAGCAAGTTTTGTTAAGAATTTTTAAACATCTTTAAAAATAGCCTAGACAAAGAGCACAGTGACTACAAAATTTTTTACTGCATCTAAATAAACACTATTTACACAATGTCAGTTACAAGATTGAATCATTTCATCATTTTCTTTGTACTTATTTTTACGTATTAATCTTTTAAAATACTTCCGTGTCTCATTGACTATTAGTCTGTTCTCAATTTGTGAGAAATAATTTCACTAAAAGTTGAATATTTTAGAAAAAAATTGGTGTAGAATTCAGGTATTGGATTTTTTAAAAACTTTTTTTAATGTTTATTTTTGAGAGAGAGAGAGACAGAGCATGAATGGGGGAGGGTCAGAGAGAGAGGGGGACACAGAATCCGAAAAAGACTCCAGGCTCTGAGCTGTCAGCACAGAGCCTGACGTGGGGCTTGAACTCACGAACCGCGAGATCATGACCTGAGCTGAAGTCGGACACTTAACCGACTGAGTCACCCAGGCGCCCCCAGCTATTACTGGATTTCATGTTGAGGGCACAATAGGTTCTACAATATTTGATGGGAAACTCAACTAAATAAACCAGTTTCTAAAATATCATCCATTAATCATTTGTAATAAAATTAACCTGAGTAGATATGCACAGTATTTTATCAAAAACAAACCAAAAAACAACAACCAGAAAAACCTTCTGATTTTCAGATCTTGAGAGGCACACAGATATTCACATTAAAGGGAGAATGAAATTGGGGTACCTGGGTGGCTGCATCGGTCGAGTGTCTGACTTTGGCTCAGGTCATGATCTCCCAGTTCATGGGTTCAAGCCCCATGTCGGGCTCTGTGCTGACAACTCAGGGCCTGGAGCCTACCTCAAATTCTGTGTCTCCCTCTCTCTCTCTCTACCCCTCCCCTGCTCGTCTCTGTCTCTCTCTGTCTCTCAAAAATAAATAAATGTTTAAAAATTAAAAAAAAAAAAGGGGGGGGAGTGCAATAATAGCTTGCTTGTTTGGAAAACTCCTTTTGGGGATCTCGTTGACCCTCATATTTTATTTTATTTTTATAATTTTTTTTCAACGTTTATTTATTTTTGAGACAGAGAGAGACAGAGCATGAACGGGGGAGGGGCAGAGAGAGAGGGAGACACAGAATCGGAAACAGGCTCCAGGCTCTGAGCCATCAGCCCAGAGCCCGACGCGGGGCTGGAACTCACGGACCGTGAGATCGTGACCTGGCTGAAGTCGGACGCTTAACCGACTGCGCCACCCAGGCGCCCCGACCCTCATATTTTAAAAGATGTGTGGGAAATATGTTGGCAGGTGAAGCTTGTTCCCACACATTACACCAGGCCAGTCACAAATATCAGATTTAATAGAATATATCCAATTAAAAAAAAAATCTCCTTCCCTTCCTATTAAGGGACATCAGAGTAATTGAGGTTAATTTTCATATTATTAAAATTTAAATAATTTTGTAACCTCTCAGATCTTGGAAAGCTCAGAGCCAAGTTTTGGTGTTTTTGATTTATTTGATGGTTACTTAAAAGGGTCTCTGTTCTCATTCTTTGTCTTTGAAAATAGAGAATTTTTGAGACTAAATTTTGAAACTACTCAAAGATAGTAAGTAGGTGTCAAAGTTATTTTCCAAATCTGAACCTTATGATGAAATCACTTTTTAGTTTGAAATTTCTCTCTTACTTTGCTGTACAAAATGTTCTGTTCTGATTCACAGATGTGGCTCCTTCAACTTTCTGAACAAGGTTCCAATGGAAAAGTCATTTCAACTTTCTGAACAAGGTTCTAACGAAAGAGGAATGAACTAGTAATACGTTACTTCATTTATGCAAATCTGACGCCTAGTGCACATTCTCTTTCTGTTTTTAAAAGAGGGTGTTGACTACTCTTCCAAAAATAGAATAAAAGTTACTTTCCAGTAATGGTCTAGGCTGTTGTCTTTAACCCCTCCCAAAGGAAGAAAGTATCAGGGAACTTGGTTGAAAGAAACAATGTACAAAGATTAAGGAATAACAGTGTAGCGGGTAGAAAAATATTTTCAAGAATAGCGCAAAGGTCTAAGCGGGTGGACATGGAATTACACTCTTGGAAGGTTCTTACATTACACGTGAGGTGGTGTAACATTAACACAGGCTCTGATGAATTAAGGATGCATATATAATTCTCTAGAGCAACCACAAAACCCATAAGCTAAGAGGTATAACTGGAGAGCCATTAGTGAAGATAAAATAGAATACTCAAAATACTTGATTAACCCAAAAGAGGGTGGGAGAAGAGGAACAACAAGGGGGCACAGAAAGTAAATAGCAAGAAAATGGTCTTAACAGTAACAATAGCTACATTGACACAAGGGGTCTGGACTGTTTTCCCTCTCTGGGCCACCCCCCCCCCCCTTCTATATACATCTAGAATTTTAACTGTTCAGTGCTATCAGGAAACCCGTTGCTTCCAGTTGCCAAGATTTGGGAAGAAGGAGCGTTCTTGCCAGGGGTTGAATTCTATCCCCTCCTCTCATCTACCCCTTTGCAGGCTGTTACTGAAGTAGGAAAGCAGAAATTGAAGTCAATTACCATTTGTCCAGCTTCCGAAATTTTCTTGAAAGTGTTGGCTATGATCTCTTTTGTTCTCTTTGTGGGTTTATTCCTTTTGATTTGTTTTTTTGTTTGTTTATTCCTTTTTAAATTCTTTGTAGCCTTTCGAGTGTAAGCTTGGGACGGAAGCAGAGCTAAATGTGTGTGTTTAAGATATTCACTATGTTCAACCTAAAGTCCCAAAGGTGGCATTTGTTTTCAATGTTTTATTTAAAAATTCTTTTAATGTTTATTTGTTTTTGAGACAGAGAGACAGCATAAGCAGGGAAGGCGCAGAGAGAGGTGGGGGCCATAGAACCCCGAAGCAGGCTCCAGGCCCTGAGCTGTCAGCACAGAGCCCATTGTGGGGCTCCAACCCACGAACCATGAGATTATGACCTGAGCCGAAGTCTGATGCTTAACCGACTGAGCCACCCAGGTGCCCCCCAAAGGTGGTATTTTTAATCAAAGTTGACATGTAAAGTTCATCTTAGGCTGAGATTAAATTGGGGAGTAAGAGCAGATGTGCTGGGGTGTTTGGACTCAGAGCTGGAAGGATTTAAGAGTCTGTTACAACAACACTTCCCATCTGAAGTGATGAGAATTCAAATTTGTATTAGTGCAAAGGATTGAAAACAGACTGTAATCATTATATGGGATTATTTTGGCTGGCATCATAGGCAGATGGGTATCCTGCCTCTTCTTGATTAACACCAGTGGCCGGCAACCTGCTTTATTGGAAGCCGCTCTAGTTAGAATGTTTTCTCCCTCTGAGCCAGTGTCAGCTTGTAGTAATTTTCAACATTTGAGCCAGGTACTTGGGATAACAGGAGTTGGTCCTTTGGGTTCAACTTACTTTTAAAAACATTTATTCTAAAATAGTAATTCCTTGTCATCTAAAATAGTTCTGTTTGAATACTAAACATTTTAGATCCCATTCTGACCTAGAAAGGTGAAGCAAACGTGTCGTGTCGTCTGACCCTCCCCCCAAGCAGCCTCGTCATCAGGAAGAGCTACCTGGAGAAAGGTTGCAGAAGGAAGTGTCACAGAACCACCTGAAAACAAGGCATTTGCAGGTGTCAGAGCTGGCCCTCCAAGGGCCTGCCTTACAGAGAGAGCGCTCGTGCCCCTAGTCACTGCGAATGGAATGGTCTTGACTGGGGCTCTGCAGGGATGTTGCCTTGGTGATGCTCCGGGACCCTCTGCACAGGCACAGCTGACTGAACCCGCAGGCAGCAAATGGGGAGATGGCGGTGGGGGGTGGGCAGCCCAGACCTGTCTTTTGAGACGATGGGATGCAGGATGGATAGAAGTAACAGGCAGCCAGATGATTCGGACAGAACAGTCAGCTAGAGAGAGGAAGGAGAAGAAGAGCAGACAGGGGAGTTGGGTGACAGCTGGGTGGGAGCAGCAGGGAGGAAGACGGGGCCAGTCGTCATCCTGGTAGAAAACCGGCGTCCTGGGGACCTGAGGCGCTGCGCCGGCCAGGCCCTCCCTGCGAGCTGGCCCACTGGCTTGCTGGCTGGGCTTCTGCCTCCTTTGCATCCCAGAGTGTACTTCCTGTTCCTGTTCCAGAGTGTACTTCCTGTTCACATCCCAGAGTGTACTTCCTGCTCTCATCCCAGAGTGTACTTCCTATTCTCGTCCCAGAGTGTACTTCCCTGTTCGCGTCCCAGAGTGTACTTCCTGTTCGCAACTCCGAGTGTACTTCCTGTTTTCGTCCCAGAGTGTACTTCCTGTTCTCGTCCCAGAGTGTACTTCCTGTTTGCATCCCAGAGTGTACTTCCTGTTCTCATCCCAGAGTGTACTTCCTGTTCGCATCCCAGAGTGTACTTCCTGTTCTCGTCCCAGAGTGTACTTCCTGTTCTCATCCCAGAGTGTACTTCCTGTTCTCGTCCCAGAGTGTACTTCCTGTTCGCATCCCAGAGTGTACTTCCTGTTCTCGTCCCAGAGTGTACTTCCTGTTTGCATCCCAGAGTGTACTTCCTGTTCTCATCCCAGAGTGTACTTCCTGTTCTCATCCCAGAGTGTACTTCCTGTTCTCGTCCCAGAGTGTACTGCCTGTTCGCATCCCAGGCCATGGGTTTTCTTCCACTTGGGAGCTTTTCTGCAGCCCTCACTGACAGGGCATCTCCCTTTTCTATGTCCTCACCATTCTACAAGCTGCAATCCTACCTGTTTCGGTTGTCATTGATCACAATTGTGCACTCATTTTTCTCCTTCCCTTTCCAACCATCGCCACTGTCATTGCTCTCCTCCAAGTTTCTCCTTTCAAGCGTTTCCCCCAAATGTGGACAGACAGCCACGAAAGCATCTACAGAGTGGGCTCCTTGGGGCTCCATTGACATTTGAGATGAAAGCAACCCATCAGGATCTGGGGTAAAAAGTTGCAGCTTCCTCAGTGAGGTCATCTCCTTAATGAGTGGGGGGGGGGGCACATTTTCAGGGGATGTAGAGTTTCAGTGACATTGAAGGGAGCAGCAATAGAAAACCTGTAAAAGCGTTTAAACTGTAAGGAAGAGGAAACCCGCACCTCTGTAGGGGTTACATCTGTGCTGGGACCCACCCAGAAGACCCGTCAGGGCAGAATTGTTAGGACATTCCTGCAGGATGGTGGTAGCGGAGGGTGTGGCTCTCGCCCAGGGCTGCGGGTGCTGCTAGGAACGCACGAGATTGTGTAGAATCGGCTGGCGGAGGGTTGGGATCCATGGAAAAATCAGTGGTGTGAGGGTGGGAGGGGGAAGCGGCACATGGGGAAATGGAACGCATTTCAAATGTGGCCCCGTAGCGGGGACTGTGGCCCAGAATTACAGGTTTTTGTCTGGCACCTTGTTGCTGAAGAGAACAGTGGGGAGGCAGCTGAGAAGTCTAGGTGTGATATGTAGATGGCCGGACCAGAGTCTGGGGCGTTGTCAGAAGGCTTATGCCCAACTCCATTTCAAAGCTGTGAGGTGCTTGGGAAGCAATGAGAGTGTGCATGCACTTCAAATCCGTGGTTTTCCAGAACTGGTAGTGTGGAAAAGCCATGGGTTAAAGAAAATAAAAGGCTATGGACCAGAGCTTTTAAAAAACCTGGGTCATTGTCTTAGGAGACCTTTGGAGACCTACCTCTTTGACACTAAGAGCCCTTTGCGTATGTCAAGCTCACCTTTTCCAGAGGCAGTTACTGGATGTGCCTCATTAACCGCGAACATTGAGAAGGTACCCTACCTCCACGCTGTCTTTGTCCCACCCATTTCTCTGCATCTCACATTCTGGACTTTTTTGTATCTTAGGGCCTGCCCATCATGCTGAATCCCAATGCTGGTGGACACCTGGGCATCTTCCCTAACAGTGGATGGATGAGGCTTAGCTGTTAGGATGTTGTGAACCTGTATATATCAGGGGAAATTACCCACAGAGAAAAGTCAGCCATCTGTCCCTCTGAAGAGGATTGAACTCTGGGAAAGTAAAGTATGTAAGTATCTATTTCTGGAATCCCAGGAAGAGGTCTGGAAATATATTCTAAAAGGTTAGAAATCAGTTGTTAGCGTTTAGGGATATCAGTCAGTGTTAACCTAAATCAGAAAGACTGACCCAGGGCCTTTAACATGAAAATCTCACCTTCTGTTCCTTTCAGAGGTAGACACTATTCTCCCAGCCCCCTCCTTGTTTGAAGAGAATAAGTGAAATGGGCTGAGGGGAGGCTGAGGCTATACAAAGCCCCTAGTGGATTCTGTAGTCTGGCTTCCCTTATCTTGGCAACCAAGAAGGCCACATGTTCCAGCCTTTAGAAATAAGAGAGAAAAATGAGAGTCTGGAAAAGGACACAGGGGGACAGGAGGCCTTCAGGGAGATTGCCATGTGTATGAAAAGACGCTGTCCCATAGGGCCAGTGAGAGGGTCCCTCAACTGTTTCCCTTTCTTCAAGCCAAGTTAGATGAAGTTCCAAAAGTTGTGTGTGCTGGGAGAACCATTTTGTTTCCTGTTTGGATACTCCCTGAACTGCTGCACTTACTGATTTGCCCCTTTGCTACTGGACCTGAGAACAGGGCTCGATGAGAGATGGGGGGGCAGTTTAGCTCGGCAGGAAGAGGTAAGGGAGGCAGGTGAGATAGAAATCGCAGGTTTGCTGGTGATTGCCTCAGCGTTGGAAAAGTAGGTAGATCAAAAAGTAGGTGGAGCTTCTTTGCGTGGTGCCACCAGGCAGGGACAGCTGAAAGACACATCATCTCTCGCCAGGGACCACTTTATACATACAGGAGCTGCTCGGGATTCAGCTGTCAGTAGATCTTGTTGGGGACCCATCCTTATCACGTCTATGGAAAATGAGCTAATTTCAGACAATTGTAATCCATAAAAACACAGCAGGTGTCTCTTCCTCACCATGTTCTTGCTTATATAACGGATCGGCTGTTAGAACGAACTGGGCACACTCAACATGAGCAGAGTCATGTAAGGAGACGTCATTTTTCATGCTAGTCCTCCTCATTCACCTCGTCATGCAGGGGTGAGTGTGTGTGATGCAGCAGAAACTGCCTCCCCGCCCCTCCAGCATCCACAGCTGTGTGTTCAGCAGGGCAGACGCGGGTGGGGGAGGGGAGAGGGGGCAGAGAGGGCCGTTTTAATGGACTCTGAGACTGACGTGTTGACCAGCTTGTTTTAATAGTTAAAAGTGACGAAAAAGCAAAGAATCATACTGAAATCCCAGTAAAGGAGCTGATTAGAGAGACAGGGGGAATTTGATGGAACAAATTAATAGAAGAATAGTTTCTGGAAAAATGTCATCTATATATGCATTTCGGTGGGATTCGTTCATCAAACCAGTTACTTGTTTTATCTATCTGTCTGTCTATCTATCTATCTATCTATCTATCTATCTGTCCATCCATCCATCCATCCATCCATCCATCCCACCTATCTGTCCAATGTTCTCCACACTAGACTGTAAGCATCCTGAGATTAAAGACCAAGTCTGTTTTATTCACTACAATATATCTAAATCTCAGCCGGTACCTGTACTAGCTGAAACTTGATAAATATTTGCTGTATAAATGTTATGGAATTCTCCTCTGGATCTTTCCTGTCCCTACTTTTGATTACTACAAATTGTGAAAATAGGTAAGTAGTTTTGCTAACCTCACTGGAAATAACAAAAATGGAAACTAAAACGCATCGCACTCCCCTGTGCTGGGCACTGCGATAGGTGTTTGATGTGAAGTGGTCCGCCTGTATCCCACAAGAATGCCGAGGCAAGTGTTAATCTTACTTTACAGACGAGAAAACCATAGCTAAGAGAGGTAAGGATGTAGCAAGTCACAAGGACAAAGCCAGAATTTAAACTCCAGTCAGTGGGTTCGTAACACTTACCCTGTAAAGGATCTTTGTATCTGGAGTATATATCAGTCACTTTCTCATATTTGTTGTTTTTATTTTAATGAGACTCATTACGTTTTCCGTGGAAAACATTATTATGTTTACAGACTTTTGGATTATTTTAGATGAAGTAGAAAATCAAATATACTCCTTTTCCTCTTAAAAGTAGAGTAAGATTTCTACTTCTTCCCCTGAAATGTTAACTGCCGTGGGAATTAACTTTCATATTAATTACCTCTTGCTGTACAGCAATATTACCGCGAAGGCAGAAGGCTGAAATAACACATTTATTACGTGACGGTTTCTGTGGGTCAGGAGTCTGGGCACGGCTTAGCTGGGACTTCTGCTTTAGAGTTTTACAAAGCTGCAGTTAAGTGTTGGTCAGGGTGGTGGTCTCGTCTGAAGTTCGGGGCAGTATCCACTTTCAAACTCACATCGTTTTGGGCAAAGTCCAGCTCCTGGCATGCTGCTGGCTTGAGTGCTTCAATTTTTCACTGGCTTTCGGCCGGAGGCCACCCTCTGCTTCTTGACAGGGGGCCCTCCAACTGGTTGTACACAATATGACAGCTTGTTTCTGCAAAGCCATCAAGGTTTCTTCTGGAGATGAGCCTTACAGTCCTACGTAACACAATCACATACATGTAATCATACACACCCTGTCACCTTTGCCACATTCTGTTGGTTAGAAGGAAGTCACAGGTGCTATCTACACTCAAGAGTATGAACACCACCAGGACGTGGGAGTCAGGGAGGCCACCCTGGAGCCTTGCTTTCCCACCACAGACAACTAAAAAAGCGGGCAAAACATAAGAAACAGCTCTTTCAGGCGGTGGGCGACACCCAGTGCAGGTGTATGATCCCTGGGATGAAGAAACAAGGTACTGCCTGGAGGCTGTTGCCGGGACCCAGCAGGTAGACTAGTGATTCTGCTCAGCTGAAGGCAAAGGTCAGCATCTGCAGGGACCAAAGCGGCTAGGATTTGTGGGCAAACTGCTGGAGAGGAGGGACTTACATAGAGCAAACTCTGAGGATCTAAAGAGGGATTCCTTCAAGTCTTTGGCTGGATACTGGTTTGTACGGGCACAGGGTCCCTCTCCATAGGGCTGAAAAACAAGAGGCCCAGCAGTTTCCAGAGCTCACGCAGGGAGAGTCCGTGTTCCCTCTTGCAGCGGGGAGAGAGCTCTGATACATGAACAATCAGGATCTTCAGCAGTGTGACAAATTAGCTGTGGGGATAAATTAGCTCTAGACTAAAGGCTGCTCTAGCTAGCCCTAACAAGGCCTAAAAACAAGCTTTCAAACTTCCTCAGGAACCTGTGTGCCAACTCCTTTTAAAAGAATGCAGTGAAATTCAGCATACAGCAACATGAGAGTCACAACATCTGGCATCCGATTAAAAAATCACAAAACCTGCAAAGACAAAAACTATGACTCACAATCAAGGGAAAAAAAAAACCCCATTCAATGGAAACAAACCCAGAAATGATAAAATGAGAGTATTAGCAGATAAGGATGTGAAAACAGCGATTGTAATATGTTCTAAGGCTCAAGAATGTAGACGAAGACATGAATGTGATGAGGAGAGAAATCAAAGATGTTAAGAAAGACCTAAAAGGGGCTCCTGGGTGACTCCGTCGGCTGAGCATCCAACTTTGGCTCAAGTCATGATTTCGCAGTTCGTGGGTTCGAGCCCCGCGTCGGGCTCTGTGCTGACGGCTCGGAGTCGGGAGCCTGCTTCGGATTCTGTGTCTCCTTCTCCCTCTGCCCCTCCCCTGCTCATGCTCTGTCTCTCTCTCACACAAAAATAAATAAACATTGGGGGGGGGGGAAGAAAGACACAAATGGAACTTCTGGAGAAAAAAAGATAATAGCAGAAATAGAAGACACACTTGATTGGATTAACATCATGCTAGACACCTCCGAAGAAAATCACAGGGGTCCTGAGTACACAGCAATGGAAACTCTCCAAAATGAAACACGCAGAGAGAAAAAACTGAAAAGAGTCTGAGGGAGTTATGGGATAATATCAAGGGTTCCAACATACATGCAGTTAAGATATGAGGAGAAGGACCATCAAATAAGAAATAATGGCTACGCATTTTCCACACTTGATGAAAACCATAAACCATAGACCTAAGAAGCTCAATGGTCCTCAACAGAAAAAGATATTTAAAAACACAAATCGCCCTAAATCTACTACAGAAATTGAATTTGTAGGTGAAAACATTCCAACAGAGAACAGAAAACTCCACTCCAGTGAAGGCACCTTCAGCTGCCTTCACTGG
Organism: Lynx canadensis; assembly: GCF_007474595.2. NCBI lineage: Eukaryota > Metazoa > Chordata > Mammalia > Carnivora > Felidae > Lynx > Lynx canadensis. The sequence continues at coordinate 77,046,075 of NC_044320.2, forward strand.
TGAAATATACCAACATTTAAGGGGAAAAAAAAAAATCATCTTCATACCAATTTCTCCCAACAAAACAAGAGGAGGGAATATTTGCCAACTCATTTTCGGAGGCCAGAATGACCATGATACCGCAACCAGAAAAGAAATTACAAGGAAAAATAAAAGAAAAGATACCTATAGCCTAATATCCTTCATATACATGGATGTAAAAATCTTAACAAAATTTTAGCAAAGTGAATCCAACAGTATATAAAAAGGATATTATGTCACATTCAAGTGGGGTTTATTGCAGAAATTCAAAGTGGATTTAACATTCAAAAATCAATCAGTGGATTTCATCCAATTTATAGCCTAAAAGATTAAAAGAAGAAATACATGAATGAAAAACCGTATTTTCGGGGTACCTGGGTGGCTCAGTCGGTTAAGCGGCCGACTTCAGCTCAGGTCATGATCTCGCGGTCCGTGAGTTCGAGCCCTGCATTGGGCTCTGTGCTGACAGCTCAGAGCCTGGAGCCTGTTTCAGATTCTGTGTCTCCCTCTCTCTGACCCTCCTCCCCCGTTCATGCTCTGTCTCTCTCTGTCTCAAAAATAAATAAATGTTAAAAAAATTTTTGTTTAAAAACCATATTTTCATTGTATGCAAAAAACCCCCATTTCAATATATGCCAAGAAAGAATTTGACAAAATTCAATGCCCATACACATAAAAATTCCTGGTGAACTAGGCATAAATGGAAACTTCCTCAATTTGGTAAGGAGTACTTGTTAAACACTTACCATGGACATTATACTAAGTGATGACAAACTGAGTGCTTTTCCCTTAAGATTTGGAAGAAGGTAACGATGTCTGTTCTATTCAACATCATAACAGTCCCCGTCCACACGATATGACAAGGAAAAAGAAATAATGTAGATTGGAAAGCACAATGTAAAACCTTATTTATTCACAGATGACATCATCATTGCATAGAAAATGTGAAGAAATGTATAAAAAAACCCTAGAATTAATCAATGAGACTAGTAAAATTGCAGAATGCAAGGTCAATATAGAAATGCATTTCTCTATGCTAGCAACCAACAACGGAAAATTGAAATGGAAAATAGTATAAAAATACATTAAAAACTCAACAAAATGTGTGTAATATTGTACACTGGAAATTAAAAAACACTGCGAAGACAAAATTAATGAAATTAATGAGTCACCATGATCATGGAGAGGGAGACGGAGATCAGTTCTCCCTAACTGATGTGAAATTTCAATACAATCCCAACAGAAGTGCCATCAAGCTTTGTTGTAGACACTGGCAAGCTGACTTTAACATGCGCATGTAAAGGACCTGGAAGAGCTGGAACAGTTTTGAAAGAAAGAACCAAGTTGGAGGACTTGACAGTGATTGATTTAAACACAGTAACCGAGTCAGTGTTGTATGGGCGTGAAAATCACCATCCAAACTGGTAGGATGGAATAAAGTCCACAAATAGAGCCTGACTAAATACGACTGTGGGCACAATAAACGGAACCCTCTCTAAAATGGGGCTGGGAGGCCAAAAGGAGGAGCCTAGAAGGGGGAGCCATGTCACCTAATATCAACGATGGGAAGAATGGTCAGTTACAGACTCCAAGAGAATAGTCAACAGAAAAGAATCTCCAATTATAGGTCCCAACAGGGGAACATGCACACCGCAACTCCTACGACGAATCAACTACCCCAGTAACTCAGCCAATGAGAAACGGTCATCACCCTAAGGGATTTTCTTTCCGAACAAGCCTTCCCAACCCTCTCCTTCTTCCCTGTTAAAATAATGTCCCTCTCCTTTGTTGGACTTGCCCCTGGTTTTGCTGTAGCTTGTGGGTTCCAGATTGCGATTCTCTGCTGTTCTTGAATAAACTCATTTTTGTTGGTGAAATAACAGACGGTTTTATTTTTAAGGTAAGCCGAACAAATGAGGCCTAACTGGGGAGGTTTAAAACAAAAACAAGATGCGACAAAAAATATCGCGTGTGACAGAACATGGTGTGCGAGAATCGTGAGGTGAATTTGCATTCTAAGGTCCTTGCTTCACTTGGGAGGAGGAGAAGGATACTGCTTAACTTTTGGGTTTTAGAAGTTAAATATTCCTGGTGAAATATTAGGGAAACTCTGAAAAATAAACCCAAGCGATGGCTGTAGAGGTGAGAGGGAAATAAGCTGAAACCCCGCCTCCGCCACGCAGAAGTTTTGTGACTTAGTGTCCACGCGTGTCATGATGCCTATCGCATCGTGGAAGGGGCTCAGTGAGACCAACCAGTGGGGAGGGTTCAGCCCAGAACCTGGCTCACGCTCAGTGCCCAGGAAATGATGGTCCTCCAGCCAGTTTCCTGGTTTTAGCTGGAGATCTCTCTACACAGGCCCAAAGCAGCTTTCTGAGTTACCAGGGCGCTCAGGATTCTTTGGTAGATGAAATCAGAGCACTGGTTCTCCCAGCCTTGTGGAGGTTACTGCCGCAGTGTGTGTGTGTGTGTGTGTGTGTGTGTGTGTGTGTGTGTGTGTGTGACATGCGCTCGCTTTCCTGTTCCTCCGGCGGGTCTGTCGCATCTGGCAGGCACCAAACCGCACCCGTTCCCCATGAAGTAGTAGCATCGCTACGTTCCATTCCCAGCGCCTAAATGTCTCCTCCACGTAGTAGTGGCTTGATAAATACCGCGGGCTGTGCTTCTCCGGAGATCAATCCTCTCTCAGGATTTTAAAGGATTTGAAAATAAGAAGAAACCAAAAGTGAGGTGCACCAAGCAGTTGGTTTCTATTTAAATAGGTTTTAAAAAGGAAAATCTGACTAGTCTTTAAATAGAGGCGGTGCAAGGTGCCTTGAGTTGCTTAGTCACCTCACACCGTTCTATGATACAGCACATGGCACAGGGATCCGTGGGTCCCTAAACTGTTCCTTTAGGATGCAGAAAAGTCGCAGGGATTCTGAGTTTATTCAGTGAAGAGCCTGAGTGATGCACAAGATTGTTTAAAAATCAACATATAATGAAACCTTGTTTTCTTTAAGTTTTGTTGGGAAATAATTTCATGTTTACAAAAAGTTGCAGAAACAAAACTAATGTAAACAACTTTATAGGTAGCTTCACCTTTAGCTAATATTTTATCCCATTTGCTTTATCATTATTTGCTTGTGCTTTGTCTCTATTTGCAAATGCACACACACACACACACACACACACACAAACACAAACTTACACATTTATTTTTCTGAACCATTTAATGGCAAGTTACAGACATGACTCATTTGCTGTAAATAATAAAATGTGTATTTTCTAAGAAGAGGTTTTTTTTTCTTATATAACCACAGTACAATTATCCACTAAGTAAGTGTGCATTTACTTTTATCTGATTTACCATCCATATTTCAGCAGTTTTGGTTAACTTAATGCCCTTTATAATAGCTTTTTCCCTTTAGTACCAGATCTTGATTAGAGTCAGAAATTGAATTTCATGGTCATGTCAATTTGTAATAAAAACACACACAACAAAAACAACAACTATGGCGAGAACTGGATGACTACTTTTTTTTTTTTTTTTAATTTGAACGTTGAATCCATGATCCTCAGAGATTTGAGGCAGAGAGTTGTGTCTAAAATTTGCTGTCTTGGCATAAGAAAGGATTAGAATACAAGGAAACAAGTTTGTAGGTGATGGAGAAACGCTGAGGAGAGTTGTTCCCTCTGGTGGTCAGAACAGTCGTTTCTAAAGGGCTTGATGGACTTTAAAATATAGGGTCCTAGACACTATCCTCCGAAACGCAAGAGTTAATAGATTTGGTCTCGAGCCCAGGAAACTGTGGGGCTTTTCTGTTTGTTTGTTTTGTTTTTGTTTTGTAGTTGTTTTTTGGGGTTCCTAGGTGATTATGACCTGCCAGCAGGCTCTAGAACACAACCACAGAGGGAAGCCTGACTCTCGCTGTGGGGCATGAGGATCGCAACCGACAGCCGATCACTGGCTCTGAACAAATTCACTTCCACTCTTTTTTTTTTTTTTTTAATAATTTATTGTCAAGTTAGTTAACATACAGTGTATGCAGTGTAGTCTTGGCTTTGGGAGTAGATTCCCGTGATTCCTCACTTCTGTACAACACCCAGTGCTCATCCCAACGAGTGCCCTCCTCGATGCCCATCACCCATTTTCCCCGCAACCCCCAATACCTACCCCGATCAACTCTCAGTTTGTTCTCTGTATTTAAGAGTCTCTTATGGTTTGCCTCCCTCCCTCTCTGTTTGTCACTGTTTTGTTTTTTTTTTTCCCCTTCCCTTCCCCCATGGTCTTCTGTTAAGTTTCTCAAATTCCACATATGAGTGAAAACGTGTGATGTCTTTTCCTGACTGATTTATTTCACTTAGTATAATACCCTCCGGTTCCATCCATGTTGTTGCAAATGGCAAGATTTCATTCTTTCTCATCGCTGAGTAGTATTCCATTGTGTATATAAAGTCTGCTAATGGGGCCAGCTCTGTACCCACACAGACGTACTGTGGGTGGGTTTGTAGCATGACCTTTGAGCGAGCAATGCCAGCGTGCTAGCTGCTCAAGGTGGTTCTGAGGATCAGAGAAAATAGAAGATGCAAAACGCCCGGCATAGAATAGATACTCAATACGTGCTGGGTGAATTGGATTTTTAATACGGGGCATTTAAAAGAGAAATACTGTGCTCACGGCATCTTGGATGGTGACACATGGCCTCGGAGTTCATCATCTCCTTGACATCAATCATGTCAACATCTTAGCCCTCAATGAAACTGCATACAGAAGGAAGGGCTCAGAAACAAAATAAGTTGAGTTAGGAGAAGAAATCAGACTAAACTCATGACTATCTGATTCTAAAACTTACATGGAAATGCAAAGAGCGGCCAAAATAATTTTGTGAAGGAACACAAATTTGGAGACTTACAGTACCTGAATTAAAGAGTTAACTGTAGAGCGACCAAGTCAGGGTGGGAGTGGCATAAGTGTAAACATAAAAATCAATGGGATTAGTAATCTCTCTTCTTAGCGAAAGCCCAGAAATAGACCCCAAATATAGAACAGTTGTCTTGTCAAAGTGCCAAGGCACTTCAGTGGAGAAAGGATAGACTTTCAACAAATGTTACCAGAGCAACTGAATACCCATATGCAAATAAACTTCCATTTCTACCTTGTACTATGAAAAAGGATGAACCCACACTGGATCATATAACTAAATAAGAAAACCTAAAACCAACAAATTACTAAATGAATATCTAAAATCTGGGTTTTTCTCTGACAGTGGACACTGTGGGTTCCTCATTTGTATTCCTTGCTGCTTCTCACAGTAGTTCAAAGGGAGCTAGACCCAGAGCCTAAGTACCTGAATTGGTTCCTAGCTTTCCCCCTGGAGCCTCAGAAGGTGGTTAATGAGTAGAAAAAGAAGGACCCTTAACATACAGAATCTTGGCATGAGAAGGAGACATGGCATGAGAAGCACATTGATACATATGGTCTCGATGTGGTCTTGGCCCCACATAGTGTCGTAATCAGTATTTTTTCCATCCTCGAATGCAGAATATTGCAAAGGAAATTTATTAATGTCATCATTAAATATTGAGGTCAATTCATGATTCTAAAATTCTGTACTAATTTAATGTAATCTAATTTGCCAAAAATTAATTTTTCCCATTTCTACAAATACCATTTTATCTTTTCCTTTATGGTGTATTTGAGCTTTAACATTTAACATTAAGCTTTTCTTGAACTTGTGGTTCTATCTTTCACATAGATATTTTATCTTATTGTAACTGTAAGAGGAAATATGATTATTTTTCCCATTGATATGGAGAACAATGAACACATTTATAGACATTGGATTAAATGATGTTTATTTTTCTGTCTGAGTGGATTAAAATAAGTAATATCTCAATGGCCATTGGCATTTTCATGCATATAGAATCCCATTTTGACATTATTTGTTGACCCTACAATCATGATTAATGTCATTTATCACCAGATATTTTAATTCATATATATATATTGTTTCTTTTTTTTCTTTTTTTTTCCCAGAGAAACAGTGGGCACAAGCCCCTCCAAGAGGGGATCTATTAAGCCGAAGAGCCTTCTATCCTTGGGTGGGTTTGCCCAGAGGAGCCCCAGTCAGTTGGTATCTGTTGAGTTGAGGGATGGAGACTAATCTCAAGGGAGTGAATCCAGCTTTGATAAGCTCAAGATATCTTTAGAGAGCAACTTCCCTGTGTGTGTACCACTCTAGACAATGGGTACACCATCTTTAAGTAGCTTATAGTTCAGTGAGATGAGAATGGGCATTAGGTGAAGCTACCCATTTTGCTAAGTGCTGGAGGAGAGCAGAGAGGGGCCTTCCCTCACACTTCTCCCATTTCCTGATGTGCCCATGTGTGTAAAGAGAGCCTTAGCAGTGTAAAGTATCTGTCCCAGATCCCTCACTCACTTCGTCCAGGAGAGGTAGTGATTTAGCTAATGGTGAATTTGAGAGGAGAAACCTAGCCAGTGGATCTCAGATCCTTCCTCCCCATTTAAGCTACCTGCAGGAAAGTCTGCCTCTGTTGGGTGCCCATCAGCGCCACGGATGGTGAGTGAGTTTATCAAGATTTGGGGTTTGGTATTGCAAAACTGACTTGCTTTGCCCTCCAACAGCAGCTGTATTAGTGATAAAAATGTCACTTGGCCTTATTCTCAGTGGGTTCAGGATCAAGTAGGGAACAAGAGGCATCATTCATCAGAGTCCTCAAAGATAATTTACAGTAAGAACAGATAGAATGGGTGTACAGAGATGAGGCCCCTAACCTAGCCTGGGGGTCTGGGGAAGACTTTTAGAAGGAAGTGGCCCGGCAAACTGAATGTTGAATAATTAGTTCATTGGCCAACAAGAAAGGAGAGTGTGTGAAGACCGTGGTCTGAGACGGCATTATTGGGTAGAAGCCTGGGGTCAAGAAGCAGCATTGTTTGTGTGACAAACAAACAATGCAAGGTCTCTAGAGAGTGGGGTGGGACAGGGAGACATGTGACTGAGGCCACATGACGTGGAGTGGGATTTGTTTTCCAATGCAACTGTTGCCACCATTTGAGACTCACGGTCTCCCAAATCCCAATGGCTTAAATAACTGGATAGATATGTGTTGACAGTAAGTTGTGTGAAACAGGCTTGAGGACTGTCACAAACATTCCCACCCTCAGTCAACAGGCCATGTGACTGTAACTATAGGGCTGTCTGAGTTACATTAGTGCTGAGAGGCTGCACAATGAGAAAGGTGAGGTAGCCAGCCTGTGTGATATTGGCATGGTCATATCGAGAAACAATGGAAAAGCAGAGAACATCTAGTGATGTGTGAGCAGCACCTAAAAGTAGGTCATGTGAAAAGACATCAAGGAAACGGGTAAGTTGGCCCCATCCTGTGTTGTCAAGTGAGAGATTTTTGTCTCCTTATCAAGCAGGAACTTCCTATTAGAATTGTAGAGAATAAAAGGTTGTTGAGAGATAGAAATTCTAAAATTAGCTATTATGCAATGAGTCCTACTTTGCAGAAGGCACTGGGCTAAGTGCTTTAAATGCTTCATCTCATTTAAAGCTTAGAACAGTCCTATTGTGACGATATGATTGTCACCTTCCTTTCAGGGACGAGGAAGTGGCACTGAGTGCAGTTAAGTGACTTCCCAAAGCTAATGGGATTTGAACTCAGCTTTAACAATGGCTTGGTTGAAGCCAAGAAAATAAGGGCTGGCCACATCTCAAAGATGTTCTGAAGTCAAAACAAGCCTCTGATTTTATCCGATGAGCAACTTTCCAATATTATAATGCAGTAGAACCCTATTTATTTATTTGTTTGTTTGTTTGTTTGTTTGTTTTTACCCCTGATAACACCACTTTATTTTTTATTTTTTTCAATATACGAAATTTATTGTCAAATTGGTTTCCATACAACACCCAGTGCTCATCCCAAAAAGTGCCCTCCTCACTACCCATCACCCACCCTCCCCACCCTCCCACCCCCCATCAACCCTTAGTTTGTTCTCAGTTTTTAAGAGTCTCTTATGCTTTGGCTCTCTCCCACTCTAACCTCTTTTTTTTTCTTTCCTTCCCCTCCCCCATGGGTTTCTGTTAAGTTTCTCAGGATCCACATAAGAGTGAAACCATATGGTATCTGTCTTTCTCTGTATGGCTTATTTCTCTTAGCATAACACTCTCTAGTTCCATCCATGTTGCTACAAAGGGCCAGATTTCATTCTTTCTCATTGCCACGTAGTACTCCATTGTGTATATAAACCACAATTTCTTTATCCATTCATCAGTTGATGGACATTTAGGCTCTTTCCATCATTTGGCTATTGTTGAGAGTGCTGCTATAAACATTGGGGTACAAGTGCCCCTATGCATCAGTACTCCTGTACCCCTTGGGTCAATTCCTAGCAGTGCTACTGCTGGGTCATAGGGTAGGTCTATTTTTAATTTTCTGAGGAACCTCCACACTGTTTTCCAGAGTGGCTGCACCAGTTTGCATTCCCACCAACAGTGCAAGAGGGTTCCCGTTTCTCCACATCCTCTCCAGCATCTATAGTCTCCTGATTTGTTCATTTTAGCCACTCTGACTGGCGTGAGGTGATATCTGAGTGTGGTTTTGATTTGTATTTCCTTGATGAGGAGCGACGTTGAGCATCTTTTCATGTGCCTGTTGGCCATCTGGATGTCTTCTTTAGAGAAGTGTCTATTCATGCTTTCTGCCCATTTCTTCACTGGGTTATTTGTTTTTCGGCAGAACCCTATTTAAAATGAGTGGAGGGGTACTTGGGTGGCTCAGTTCGTTGAGTGTCAGACTCTAGATTTTGGCTCAGGTCATGATCCCAGGGTTCTGGGATCGAGCCTGGTGTAGGGCTCCACACTGAGCATGGAGTCTGCTTGAGATTCTCTCTCTCTCTCTCTCTCTCTCTCTCTCCCCCCTCTCTAAAATAAAAGTTAAAAAATAATGAAATGAGTGGAATCCCAGTATTTATCACAGACAAAAGTGGATTTGCTCTGTATTAAAGTAGAGATGTATTGGTACACCTTCTTCCCTGGACCACCCAAGCTGGCTGAATCTCCTGCAACTTCAAAATTTCTTGGGACTCCATAGGCAGATTGAAAAGCTGTTGGATGAGATGATTTTGAAAGATCCTGTGGTCAGGGGATGACAAATAGTGTGGTGGGGCTCAGGCATAAGAAAGCTGGAAAGCAGGTGCCTTGGTCAGACCCAACAGCTCATGCTGGGGAAGGTTGCTGTTTTAAATCAAACTTTTGGTTTTTAGGTAATTGTGAATTCATTTGCAATTGTAAGAAAGACTATAGAGAGACCCTATGTATCTTTTGCCCAATTCTCCCCATGGGCAACATCTTGCAAATTTACAGTTCAAAATCAAAACCAGGAGATTGACATTGATCAAGAACATTTCTGTCACGAAAGAATCTCCTTTAATCTTTAATCTCCTTTAATACCCATACCCATTTCTATCCACTCCCTCCTTAATTCCTGGCAGTCATGAATTTGCCCTCCATTCCTATTATTTTGCATTTCAAGAATGTTGTATAAATGGAATCATATAGTATGTAATCTGTCAAACTTGGCTTTTTCCACTCAGCACAATTTTCTGTACATCCAGTCAGTCAATCCTCAAACACCAAGCCAACTCTGGACTTTATACTCATTTCCTTGTTACTTCTCACCCCAAACAAAGTTGACTCTGTAGCCCCAGCTAATCAAATTTTTCTATTTTCCTCTTTCTTGTTCTTTAATCTTTACCCTATAAAAGCTTTCTGCCTTCACCCCATTTACAGTTCTCCAAAAGGAGACTGTTCACTTTTGTGAAGTGTTACAGTTTTTTGCATCACCTAAATTGTCTTCTTTGATAAATTTTAAAAAATATTTTATTTTATTTTATTTTTTGAGATAGAGAGAGAACACATGAGTGGGGGAGAGGGGCAGAAGGAGGGAGAGAGAGAGAAAGAGAAGGAGAGGGAGAATCTTAGTTCACTTCGTGAAGTGTTACAGTTTTTTGTGTCACTTAAATTGTTTTCTTTGATAAATTAAAAAAAATAATTTAATTTAATTTAATTTAATTTAATTTAATTTTACCTTTTGAGATAGAGAGAGAAAACATAAGTGGGGGAGAGGGGCAGAAGGAGGGAGAGAGAGAGAGAGAAAGAGAAGGAGAGGGAGAATCTTAGTTCACTTCGTGAAGTGTTACAGTTTTTTGTGTCACCTAAATTGTTTTCTTTGATAAATTTTAAAAAATTATTTTATTTTATTTTATTTTATTTTATTTTATTTTATTTTACTTTTTGAGATAAGAACACATGAGTGGGGGAGAGGGGCAGAAGGAGGGAGAGAGAGAGAGAGAAAGAGAGAGAGAGGAAGAGAGGGAATCTTAAGCAGGTTCCGTGCTCAGCATGGAGCTCCATGTGGGGCTCGATCCCATGACTCTGGGCTCATGATGTGAGCCAAAATCGAGAGTTGGATACTCAACTGACTGAGCCACTGGGAGCCCCATCTTCTCTGATAATTTTTCAAAGAATCATTTGATACAAAACAGTTTTTAATTTTAGTGAAGTCCAATTTATCTATTTTGTCATTTATTGCTTGCACTTTTGGTATTCTATCTAAAAAACCATTGCCAAATCCAAGGTTGTGAAGAGTTACCTTGAGGCTTTCTCCTAAGACTGTCATGATTTTAACTCTTATATTTAGATCTTTGGTCCATTTTAAGTTAATTTTTATATATGATGTGACATAGGTCCCATTTTATTCTTTGGTATGTGGATATCCAGTTGTCTCATCACTATTTGTGGAAAAGACTATTCTTTTCCCATTGAATAGTCTTTGCACTCTTGTTTAAAATCAGTTGATCATAGATGTATGTTTTTATTTTTGGACTCTCAATTCTATCCCATGGATCTATATGTTTATTCATATGTCAATTCCACACTGTTTTGATTTTTATTGGTATGTAATAAGTTTTGAAAATGGGAAGTGTGAGAAGTCCAGTGTTGTTCTTTTCTCAAGATTCTTTTGATTATTTGGGTTCCTCATAATCTTGTATGAATTTTAGGATCAGCTTTTCCATTTTTACAAAAAAAATGTCATTGGGGTTTTAATAGAGATTGTATTGAATCTGCAGATCTATTTTGGGGAGTACTGCCATTTTAACAATATTTATTCTTTCAACTCATGAACATGAGCTGTCTTTCCATTTATTTAGATTTTCTTCAATTTCTTTCAGTAGTTTTTCAGTGTATAAGTTTTGCATTTTTTTTTGGTTAAATTTATTCCTAGGTATTTTCTTCTTTTTGATGATACTGTAAATACAATTACTTTCTTAATTTTCTTTTTGGATTGTTCACTGCACATATGTAGAAAGACAACTTATATTCATGTGTTGATCTTATAATCCGTAACTTCTTCTTCCTTTTAATGTGTAGGTTTACAGCTATAATTTTGCCTGTGAGCACTTCTTTTTCTGCATCCCATGGTGTTTATGTAGTGTTTTCATTTTCAATCATCTCTAACTATGTTCTTATTTCCTTTGTGATGTTGTCTTTGAGCTATTGATTATTTAGGAGTGTGTTGTTAAATATTTACATATTTGTGAAATTTCCAGTTTTCCTATAGTTATTGATTTCTAGGCTTATTCCATTGTGGTTGGAGAACATACTTTGTATGACTGCAATCTTTAAAAACTTATTGAGATTTGTTTTGTGGGTTAGTATATGGTTTATCCTGGAGAACATTCCATGTGCACTGGAAAAGAATGTTTATCCTGCTGATGGGCTGTTTTAAAACTGTTACATCTTATTGATTTATAGTGTTGCTTAAGTACTCAATAGCCTTATTGACCTTCTATTTAGATGTTCTATACATTTATTGACGTGGGGTATTAAAGTCTTCTACAGTTATTTTAGAGTTATCTATTTCTCCTATCAATTCTGTCAATGTTTCCTTCATGTATTTTGGGGCCATGCCGATTGAGGTGTATATACTTAACATTATCAATATATAATGTTCTTTGTCACTTTTCCCCACAGTTTTTGATTAAAAGTCTATTTTGTCTGATATTACGTACAGCTACCTCAGCTGCCTTTTGGTTTCTGTTTACATGGTAAAAAATAGTACTATTTGCATGGGAAGAAGTTCTCCATCTTTTGACTTTCAACCTGTTTGTGTCTTTGGATCTAAAGTAAATCTCTATTAGATGGCATAAATATGGATTATGATTTTTTATCCATCCTGCCAATATCTTTTTTCTAACTGCAGAGTTTAAATCATTTACATTTAAAGGAGTTATTGATAAGGAAGGGCTTAATTCTGACATTATGTGGTTTGTTTTCTTTTTCTTTTTTAAGTTTATTTATTTATTTTGAGAGAGAGCTAGAGAGAGAGAGAGAGCGTGGGTGAGGGGCAGAGAGAGAGAGGGAGAGAGAGAATCCCAAGCAGGCTCCATGCTGTCAGCACAGAGCCTGATGTGGGGCTCGATCCCATGAACAGTGAGATCATGACCTGAGCTGAAATCAAGAGTAGGACGCTTAACTGACTGAACCACCCAGGCGCCCCTGTGGTTTGTTTTCTGTATGTCTTATATCTTTTTTTTTACATTTTTTTTAACGTTTATTTATTTTTTTGAGACAGAGAGAGACAGAGCATGAACAGGGGAGGGGCAGAGAGAGAGGGAGACACAGAATCTGAAACAGGCTCCAGGCTCTGAGCGGTCAGCACAGAGCCCGACGTGGGGCTCGAACTCACGGACCGCGAGATCATGACCTGAGCCGAAGTCGGACGCTTAACCGACCGAGCCACCCAGGCGCCCCTGTATGTCTTATATCTTTTATGTTCTTCAATTTCTCCATATGGCCTTTTGTGTTGAATTAATTTTTTAATGCCATACCCTTTTGATTCCCTCCTCGTTTCCTTGATTGTATATCTTAAGTTTGTTTTCAGTAGTTGCTCTGGGGATTACAATTAATATCCTCAATTTATAGCAATCTCATTTGCATTGATACCAACTTATCTTTAAGAGTAAAAAAAAGAATCTTCCCCTCTACGGCTTCATCCGCCTCACCTTTAGGTTATCGCCAATTATATCTTTATGTATTATGTGCTAATTAATATGTAATTTCTAATTCTTCTTTTACGAAATTTTTTAACTCCTATAGGGAACAAGAAGAGAAACAAAGAGCCTCACATTTTGAAAATAACACATAACGGGGTCCTACACTCAAGAGTTCAAGGTGTAGTCTTGGCCGACGTTGAGGTTGTTCTCTGCATCGCACTGGTCTGAACGCATCTCCAGAGAGAACAAACGAACAGGCTTCGTGAACGGGGGTGCAGGATGCCTCACTCAACACCGTCCAGTGGAGAGTGGCTCCTCCAGCTGACCAGACACCAGCCCATCTTTTCAGTCTGCCGACTGAACATTCTGCACATTCCACTCTCAGGGAGCGCTTGCTGCTAGGTTTTCCTCACTCCCTCCCAGTTCCATGCCAGGATGATAAATTCTGTGCGGGTCATGGAAAAATTATTGAGTTATACTACAGTGTGAAGAAGAAAGCGTGCTGGTTCAGTATCTTGGATGTCTGAGTCCTGAATACTCAGCTTTCTAAATTGGCGACTCGTCATTTTGCTTACACGCTACTCTCTGTTAAGCCAAGCATCCAAAGACTGATTGGCTTCCAGTATTTTGGTAAAATCATGGTCTGAAAAGTTGAGGAGTGGATCTTGGAACATTGGTACCCAAGAGAGGTGCACCTGTGAGAGCCCCATCTGCCTTGATAAGCATCATGTAAAGCTGAGACATGTGTGATAATTCTTCACATTATATCCGTAGCCCTTATTTCCAAGCATATTAAAATTCATTTGACATTCCAAGTGCAAACTAACCCAAGCATTGAGCTCCGAGAGACGTGTCAGGCATATCCAAGCCTCAGAGGTATCCTTAATAGGCATATGATTAATGTCTCGTGAAGATTTACTCAAGTTTTATTTTGAGGTGAAAACATGACACTGAGATGGAAATAAATCAAATGATTAAGAACAGAGTTGCTGTTATCACCACATAATCTGGCAATAAATCAGTGGAACAGAATATTTATTTGAAAAAATGTGAGTCAGATTTTTGAGGTGTTATATATTAATTCAATTCGCATTCGCTAACAGTTATTAAAAACTACTATGGGCAAGACTGGCCTAAGCAGTTGTTGTGCATAGGGATGTGTGTGTGTGTGTGTGTGTGTGTGTGTGTGTGCGTGCGTGTGTGTATGTGTGTGTGTGTGTTAGGGGGTGAATAAAAGAATGTGTGAGAGATGCTACTTTCTGTCTTCAAAGAGCTTATGATATAGAAAGAGAGAGGAGCCATGCTTTAATCTAAGGCAAATGTGATGAATACTATAAAAAAAATTGGAACTTTCATGTGGGGGCCAGGAATGACACACTGCGTTGGTTTGAAGAAGCTGGGAAAAGCATTACAGAGAGAATGATGAGATTTGAAGTCTGTAGGCTTTTTCTAAGACCTCAGCTCATTGTCACCCGGTTTCCTACTGCACTCCTCCAAACGTAACCGCTCGCGATGACTTTACCAACGACACCCTTGTTGCTAAATGGAACAGGTACTTGTCCTTATCTAAACAAAATTCACACCACTTGTGGTTCTTACCTTCCCTGCTTTCTTTGAAGATGATCCATTTTCAGCTTTTAAAAAAAAATGATTTTATTTTATTTTTTTAAGTTTATTTACTTATTTTGAGAGAGAGAGAGAGAGTGAGCAAGGAAGGGGTAGAGAGAGAGGGAGAGAGAGAGAATCCCAAGCAGGTTCTATGCTGTCAGCACAGAGCCCGGAATGGGGCTCAATCCCACGAACCGTGAGATCGTGACCCGAGCCAAAGTCAAGAGTCCGACGCTTAACTGACTGAGCCAGCCAGGCGCCCCCATTTTCAGTTTTAACTCTCATCCCAGCAGGATGAGACCGTGCCCACCTGCTCAGGAGAGAGGGAGCCACCGTGCTGGGGTGCAGAAGCTAGCATCGTCACCTTGTACAACCACTCTTGGGATCATCTGGCTAAGATGCAGCTGTTAAAAATGGCACCTCCACAAAACGCATCACTTAGAGATGGGCATTCCAGAGAAGAGTAGGCCTGACTTACCGGGCTGGGGCCCCGTGGAGCCCACAGAAGAGACTCCAGACAGGGCCGGCACAGCAACAGAGGGGAGGCCATCATCCGTGCGTGGTGACGAGGAAGCAAACTGTGGTCTCAGCCTCCATTGGCAGCTGGACACAGCTCCCTTCACGTGGGCCACAGCGCGGGAACCATTGATTGTTCTTTCTCACTGCCCCTCTCCCCCGTCATAGGAACAATCTGAAATGGTGGTGGCGGCCAAGCTCTTCTCATCAGAGTTCTGTAAACTCACGTGGGGGTTTCTGGCGTTCCCTGCCTTACATACGTTTCCGTTAAGAGTGCAGGTGACATCAGAAACAGTACCTTGGTCAACACTGGGACGCTCTGAACGCGGATATATCGCAAAGCGAGGCAGAAAAATCAGCCGATTTGGAAATGAGTCAGCTTGTAGTGGAGACTGACACTCAGATATCAGTGCTTTGGATGGAATAAAGGTCTGAAAAGAGGGAACATTTGACATACTATTGTATGAAATTCATTCACTCATTCATGAACACAGTTATTGAATGCCCGCTAACACGTCAGACTTTGAGAGACGATCGAATCACAATCTGAAGAGGGAACTCTGTTGTTACGGTTCGGTCTTGTTTAACCGTGCTGAGGGAAGCCCAGTACAAGGTACATCTCTGAATTAGGAGGTAGGATACGTTGGGTGTGCTCTGGGAGAAGGTATGAGTTGTCTTGCCGATACCATGCATTAGACAGTCCTTCTTGGACTGAAGGGTTCTTGCTGTGTCATTAGAAGTACCCTGGGCAAATCATTTGACATTCCCAGGACTCACCTTTCTCCAACGAGAATCTTTGGTTTAGATTTGCGTTGCTAACGGTTGAGCTCTGTGAGGACAGAACGGGGAGCAGGGTGAAGGTCTGCACCATTTCGGCCATTTGGCACAAATGCAGGGTGCAGATTCTGCATTTTTAAAAGAACTTGATTCTGGGGGCCCCTGGGTGGCTCAGTCGGTTAAGCATCTGACTCTTGATTTTGGCTCACGGTGCGTGAGTTCGAGCCCCACATCAGGGTCTGAGCTGATGGTGGAGCCTGCTTGGGATTCTCTCTCTCCTTCTCTCTCTGCCCCTCCCCCCCCCTTAGAATAAATAAACTTTAAAAAATAATAATAATAGAAGGACTTGACTCTGTTCTGTTTCGAGACCTTCTACTGATGGCAGAAAGTTGAATTCGGGTCGAACCAGTTGCTTGACGCTTTTCTGGGTCAGTTCAGGGTTTCCTCTCCTCCTGGAGCTGCTGTCACTTAGACGTCTCTTCCTATCTGTGCTGCCATTTCCTGAAATGAGCCTGCAGCCCTCCAGTCTCTGCCCAGCACCTCACACAGTCACTCTGTGTCCCCTTTGTCCTGATAAGAGGGCCACCTTGGCAGCCACCCTCGCTAAGTCACTGTGATGGAGTCTCATTTTGGGTGTTCATTTTTTTCTTCGTTGCTTGGCACACAGCACGGGTCGGGAAGTGTTTGTTGGATAAATGAACCTTCCCTCTAGGGCGTCAGAGAGGGGTCCGTGAGAAGCTTGGGTGATTTCCCGTCACTCCGGGACCTTGGCCGTGAGGATAGGGACCTCTCTGGCCTCCGCTGTTCCGTTCCTCTCTGATTCTTCATTCTCACCTCGCGGGAGCTTCAGTAAGTCTGTGCCGCCTACGTCTGTTCCTGTGCCCCATCTTTTTAAGGCAATTCACCCCATGTGGTGAAGATGTAGAATTTGCGGATCTGAATCAGGGATCCTCAGTGTTGTGTGGTTTCATAGACCCCGTTAAGAGTATCATGAATTTCCGAGCACCTGCGTGGCTCAGTCGGTGAAGCGACCGACTTCGGCTTGGTTCATGATCTCACAGTTCATGGGTTCGAGCCCCGCGTCGGGCTCGGTGCCGACAGCTCAGAGCCTGGAGCCTGCTTCCGATCCTGCGTCTCCCTCTCTCTGCGCCTCCCCTGCTTGTGCTCTGTGTCTCTCTGACTCTCAAAAAATAAAGGTTAATAAAAAAATTTTTTAATAATAGAATGTACTAAAAACCGCAGTACATTAGAATCACTGAGCAGAAAGTAACAGGAAAGACTTCTAGATGCCTTCATTTCTTTTTTTTTTTTTAACTTATTTTGAGAGAGAGAGAGCACACGCAAGCAGGGGAGGGGCAGAGAGAGAGGGGAACAGAATCCCAAGCAGGCTCCACGCGGTCAGCACAGAGCCTGATGTGGGGCTCGAACTCACAAACCGTGAGATCGTGATCTGAGCTGAAGTCAAGAGTCAGATGCTTAAGTGACGGAGCCACCCAGACGCCCCTCGACGCCTTCATTTCAGTGGTAAAGAAACGGAGACCCAAAGCGAATAGAAGACTTTCCGGGGACGTCAGTGAGGTGCAGGTGAAGGACGCTGTGCTCCAGCTCCTGTCATGAGTCCCATGTGCCGAAGGTGCCATTTGGGCGGCACAGCACTGTCCGGGCTGGAAGGGCATGGTCTCCCTCCAGACAGCCGGCGCTTACCTGTCGCAAACTAGGTCGCTCAGACTCACCTGCTTAAGTCATTGGTTTTAGGACCAGAACTATTTCTTTTCCTCCCTCCCTCCCCTCCTCCCTTCTTTCTGTCTTTCTCTTTTTCTGTTTTCTTTCTGTTTCCTCTCCCCTCCTCCCTCCCTCCCCCTTCCTTCCTTCCCTTTCTTTTTCTTGCTTGCTTTTTTGTTTTCTTGATTCCTTTCGGTTTCTCTCCCTTTCGTTGCCTCTTTCTCTCTCGCTTTCCTGCTTTCCTTTTTCTTTCTTTCCTTCGTTCAGTTAGTTCTCCATAAGCGGAATGTAATTCCGGGTTTGGGGCCATTTCCCACCGTTGTCGGTGAGACCGTCCAGGAGCAGTCCCTGAGACCGAGTTTGGGGTGAAAGACAGTTGTCACGGAGCCGCAGCTCTGAAAGGAAGGGGGGGAGGCCGCCTGGGTGGTGACGGAAGGTGAGCTGTGAAGGCCCCTCACAGTCCTGCCTCCCCACCGGGCGGCCGGAGCGAGCAGCGGCCCAGAGGCCTGGGCCTCGGGTACCACAACCCCAGAGGCCTCTCTTGCTGAGGGGAAACCAAAGAGGTAAATGAGTCGGACAGACGAGAGCCCCTGTGGCTGCGGTTGGCCTTGGAGCACGGTTGACAGTGCTCGCCTTCCTCCTCTGTTACGCGTCCTAGGTGCTCCCTGTACTCAGAGGCCGCCAGGCCTCAGCTGTGGGCCTGGTTACATGGCCCAGAGGCTTCCCTGGGGGACACGGTCCTTCCCAGGCTTGGGGTGCTTTCCCTGGCCGTTGTAGTCACAGCCGGGCAAGAGCCGTTGGAACGTCTCTGTGGGGAGAGCTTGGGTCCCTCCAGGGCCCAGCATCAGCCACTGCCCCCAGGGAACAAGCATTTCTTTGTAGAAGTTGGCCAATCTCCTCATATTTGCCGCTGAGCCGTGAGGTGGGGCGCCTGAAGGGGTTTGGTGTCAGGATCTCTGGAACATCTGAGGACAAGTCAAGGCCCACAGACCAGTCAGCAACAGAAACCTCTCCTACCCAGTTCCGTGTGGAAAATCACAAAAGGAATGGGGTGGGGAAGGCCCCGGCTTCTGTCGTAGTCAGGGTGGTTGTGGGACCTGACCTGGTCCCCAGGGGGTGGCGATGTCATGTGCTAATTATAGCAAGCAGTCTCTGTCTCAGGTTAAGTTACCCCGGCCCCCCCAAAACGGCTGCCATCTTGGAGGGGTGTGCTTGGACCACACGGTGGGTGCCCTCAACAGCCTCAGAAACCATCCCTGATTCCTGCCTCAGGACACATAATAATTTGTTCCGGAGAAGGTGAGATGGTGGCTGTCACCTCAGGAAAGAAAAGTGGTGGCTAGACTTTATGTGTTTGAGGGCTGCTATCAGTGGGGAGCCCCTGAAGACGGGTGACCAGGGCAGACTGGCCGTTTCAGGAAGAGACGATGCCATTCGAGGTTCAGTCTGATTCAAACAGGGTCATACGACACAGGATGAAGAACCTGCCTCTGCCTTCTCAGGAATGTACTTCTTGTACGGGAGGTACAGGCCGCGTGCAGGAAGGAGGAGAAGGCAAGAGAAGAGGGGGCCGACACTCACGACTCAGGTTGGGGGGCGGTAATTAGTGAGCCTGTCTCGGAAGGGCAACACGGCAGTAAGTTTCCAGATCCTGAGAAATGCTTACGCCCTTTGACTGTCCCTCCATTTATAGTCTATTTTAAGGAAATCAAAAGTGATGCCCACGGAGATTCATCATAGCTCTTCCTGGACTAGCTCTTCGCATATATTGAAAAAATCAAATAATAGGAAAATTGATATGTCGTTTAAGAGACATCTCTATGCTAGGATACTACACAGTCACTGGGAATTTGCTGAAGAATTCTTTTTTTATTTTTTTTTTTTTAAATTTTTTTTTTTTTTCAACGTTTACTTATTTTCGGGACAGAGAGAGACAGAGCATGAACGGGGGAGGGGCAGAGAGAGAGGGAGACACAGAATCGGAAACAGGCTCCAGGCTCCGAGCCATCCGCCCAGAGCCCGACGCGGGGCTCGAACTCGCGGACCGCGAGATCGTGACCTGGCTGAAGTCGGACGCTTAACCGACTGCGCCACCCAGGCGCCCCCTTTTTTTTTTTTTTTAATTTTTTTTCAACGTTTATTTATTTTCGGGACAGAGAGAGACAGAGCATGAACGGGGGAGGGGCAGAGAGAGAGGGAGACACAGAACCGGAAGCAGGCTCCAGGCTCCGAGCCGTCAGCCCAGAGCCCGACGCGGGGCTCGAACTCCCGGACCGCGAGATCGTGACCTGGCTGAAGTCGGACGCTCAACCGACTGCGCCACCCAGGCGCCCCAAGAATTCTTGATGATATGAAGCAACTTTTGATGACATTTTAAGGGGAAAAAAAGAAATATATATTTATACATATATGTATATGTATATACGTATATGTATGTAATATATAAATATACACACATATAAGTATATACATACCCTGTGATTTCACATTGAAATATACACATTATAATGTCAAGTGTGTGAATTTATTTACATATGCCTATATACATGTATTTATAGAAAAAAAAGGTCCAGATTTGAAATTTGGAGCTGCTGGGATCACAATGTACTTTTACTTCTACAACCTAAAGGGAGGGAGAAAGACACCTTACAAATCTTTGTATAGCTCTAAGAAAATCTATACATTTTTTTCATAACTCTGAGAAAATCTATACATTCTGTCCAATTATTATCCAGTTATTTGGGCCAGTTAAAACGAGGCCAATAATGTCAAAGTTGAATTAGCTACCACATGTTGGATAAGTAGCTGTAAGTGTTGATAATGCCTGTATGATAAATACAATTTCTCACAAACAAGTGAGAAGTCTCTGAGGTCGGGGCATCCTCAAGGTTACAGAAAACCTCCACCCTAATTGTTTTTGGAACTTGTGGCCTCTGGTTTGTTAAACGATAAGCTGAGTCATATCAGACATAATACAAATTTATTTGAGGGGCGCCTGGGTGGCTCAGTCAGCTGAAGGCTAGACTTCAGCTCAGGTCATGATGTCACGGTCCGTGAGTTCAAGCCCCTCACGGGGCTCGCCACTAACAGCACGAGAGTTTTCTTTGGATCCTCTGTCCACTGCTCCCCCCTCCGCCCCTCCCCTGCTTGGGCTCTCTCAAAAATAAATAAAACACTAAAAAAAAAGTGTTTATTGGAGCAAAAATCTACTGGCATCAGGCAGCACCAAGCCAGAAGTGGTTAGGAGGGCTCCATCGACAGGTGCAGGGGAAAGACTTCTGTAGAGAAGGAGCAAAGAAAGGATGTTATTGACTGGCTGCCGCTGAAAGCCTAGCTGGTTGTGACCGGCCGTCCTTGGGTTTTGACTTTGTAACCTGGAGGCATTTACAGGCTTAGGTTCTGGTTTGCTTACCAAAGGTTGCCAAGGCATGAGAACCACCTCAGCCTAAGGGCCTCCTGGTTTAACCATTTGAACAGGGTTTTTTTGCTTTGTTTTGTTTTTTAACATTTATTTATTATTGAGAGACAGAAATGGAGCGTGAGCAGGGGAGGGGTAGAGAGAGGAGGAGACACAGAATCCGAAGCGGGCTCCAGGCTCCGAGCGGTCAGCACAGAGCCCGACGCGGGGCTCGAACTCACAAACTGCGAGCTCGGGACCTGAGCCGGAGTCGGTCGCTTAAAGGACCGAGCCACCCAGGCGCCCCTCCCCCCATTTGAACAGGTTTTAATGATGATTTTAACTAAGGCTGAACAAGAGTGCCACACCATCTGCTCTTCATATGCTTCTACATTTCCTCCCAATTTTCTGGATCAGGGACTTCTCTCGAATCCATGCCTACCCCTCCGCCCTGCTTGGCTCCTTCCCCACTTTAGTTTCCAGAGGCTGGTTCTGGGCGTGCCAGTCCTGGCTCAGGCTCTCCCGTGCCCCCGCTCCACTGGGGTCCAGTCCCGAAGCTGATGTGGCTGGAGATTGGCCTCCTTTCCCGGCCCGGCCCCCAGAGCTTCCTCCCGGTGCCTCTTGTTCCTCTCCTGTTGACAACTGCTCATTATCCTGGTCTTGGTATTAGATTCCTCAGAGCCGACTGATTTCCTCAGAGGTGCCTGCCTGGTCCCCAGTCTAAATAGGGGGACACATCCCCTCTGTTCTCGCTCGCAGCCGTCTCCACTTTCCCTCCGTGACTTGACAATTTATCATCATGTTTTTGTTTTGGGCATTTTGCTCGCCTGTCCCCAAGTGAGCATTTGCTCACTGCCCTGCACCCAGCCCCCACTCAGCACTTGGTAAACAGTAGTTGCTCAGTTTGTGCGTGAACCATCTATACGACAAATGGAATACTGAACCGTAGGAAGAAGCCTATCAAGGAAGAGATGATAGTATTGTTCAGCAGCCTTTATCTCTGACAGGTTGGATTATGGGTGGTTTTCATTTCCTATGTAAATATCGATGTCCTATCCGATTTTTCTGTGATGAGAATTAATTACTCTTGTAATTAAAAAAAGGAAAGCCAACCAGGAAAGGGCATCCACCGCTGAAGTGTCAGTAGAGAGGAGAGGGATTCCGGGGCCCCAATCCCTGCTGAACCTCGGGAAAATCTTAGTGGGGGGGGGTCCCCTGAAGCAGGGGGGTGCTTCAGGGTGTCCGTGAGGCATGGAAGGGGGGCGCCGCGCCGGGCTGCAGCTATGGACCCGAGGACCCTTGGGCTTGAGCAGGACAGGTGGTGCTCACCCACAGAATGGGAGGCGGACAGGCGAGCCGTGGAAAAGATGGGACACTCTGGGGCTGAACCGGCCTCTTTTTTAAGTAGTCAAGAGGGAGGGAATGAGTTACTTTCTTCCTTCTTCAGGCAGGCGGTCCGGCAGGTGTGAGCTGGGTTAAGATGCCTCCTATAAAGGATGATGATTTGCACTGTGGTTCGTGGGGCAAAACCCTCTCTCCAGCTGAGTTTTCCATGCAGAAGACAGTGTGAATAAATGCCTATTTGATGACCTTGCCATGAAGACAAAATGAGATCATGCATTTGAGTCAAGGGCTTGACGCAACAGGTCCTGACACATGGTGTGTGCCCAATTGCTTACTTCAGTAACCAGCAACAAGTGTGTGGGGTCAGTGCCTCACAAGAGAGAGGATTTCGAGATTGGACGGCCCTCTGCCACTATCAAGCATAATTCGGTTTCGAATCACATTTGGGGGCCATCGTCTGGAAGCACTCACTGGTCTGTAATTGTCTATGCGAGACTTTCTCATGACCTAAGTTTTCAAGCTGAGCGGTTGTTTTCCAGTCACCTGCCAACGTCCGCTTTTTCAACGCCACTCAGCAATTCCCGTCGCCTCGCTGATTTAGGTGAATAAAACACAGATGGATTCTCTTAAAAATTTCCATCAGTGCAAACGGGTTTCTGGAGTTGAAGGTCATGGCCTTGGTTTGGTCACTGATTTGCGGGTGGACGTCATGAAATGTCACTTCCAGTAGCAGGTTTGTTTTTTTCTAGAACTTTCGACCCTCAAGCGGAGTCTTTGCTCTTCCTTTCAGGGAAGGAGACAATGAAAGTGACGGTTTGCACTCTTGCTGGCGTTCATGTGCACAGCTGGACAAATTGAAAGCAGAGCGGAAAGCGGCACCTCCTTGGACTGTCAAAGGCGCATCGATGATTAACATCATCTGAATCGTCAAGCCAGTCGTCGCGACGCAGGAAGAAACCTGGGAGCAGCACAGAAGGAAAAGGGCGGCAAACAGAAGAGTGTGGGGTGGCTGGGTCGTGTCCCTGCCTCCTTCTGATCTTCAGGGGAGAGACCCAAGGACAGGCGAAAGTAGGGGGAGAAGACGACAGGGTCTTGGCCGAAGCCTTTGGCTCTGGCTTGAGATTCTTGGAAATGCTCCGACAGCTCCTTGTTCGTCAGTTTCGCAAATAAGCAACCAGCTCAGAAAGACCAATTATTTATGCTGGTAAATGATAGAGATAAATTAAGGTGAGTCAGCGAGTACGCATTACATTTTAGTGATAATTTCTAGCATAAACGTAAAATAGAGCATACAGTGCCCAGGCCTGGCACCTGGGGCGTCCCCAGTAACATCACAGCCATCTCACCTGCTCCCGTAAATGTGCTTGGAGACCCCGGGCCAACAGGGGAGAAGGTTGGAGGTGTTCTGCAGGTGTCACTGTAATTAACAGGCTAGGTAAAGTTGGGGTGCGTGGATGATGAGATAGGGGGAACAGACCCCAAAAGCCAGGCAATGGAGTCTAAATGGACCTTCAAAAAAACCAGGGAAACATGTATAGATAGAAAATTCAGCTTTGGAAGCCCAGAGAATCAGGAAGGAGACACGGGGTACCCGGGATCAGGCATCACCTCTGGGGTTTGCTATGGGCCCCCAGCAGGGGCGGGTAAGTGGGATGACTGTGCTCAAAAGGCCAGGGTGGAGGTCAAGGGTCCTTCCAGGTCACGGTAGCCGGAAGGCAAAATGTCCACATGCTCAGGATTCGGGTCTTTGTGTCCAGCCGAGTAGATATGCTCCTGTTGCTTTGTGCTACGATTTCCTCACTGTTTACCATCTGGGGGGGGGGACACATTCAGGAGCATTTGTGGGCACCAACCAGGTGCCCCGACACCCAGTGACACACCGTTCCGTAAAACGGTGATAAGGAGTACCCACCTCCCAGGGTTGTCGTTAGGAATACACGCGATAATTTTTACGTGACCTTCAGACAGAGCTTGTAGAAGTGTTCAATAAACCCCGTCCATCAGTGCTTGAAAGCCCTGCAGGGTGTTTGGGATTCTTTGTAACCAAACACACACAACATCAGTAACAGCGGAGACGGCCGGCTCGCAGGGTGCGTCAGAGTCCCCAGCTGAAACTCTGAGGCCTTTCACCAGGAGATGAAGCTTTGCCCTTTGTTCACACAGAATTTCCATCAGCCGTTTGATTCCAGCCCCTGCTTCCAAGCCTGCCTGCCGCTAAGCCATCTGGAATTGGGAATTGGTCTCCGTGGTCTCCAGGAGGGATCCCTCCTGGGATAGTTTATTCTTATCACACTGGCTTGTTTTGATTCCTTGCTGCTCGGCAGCACTCGCTGAACTTTCTCATCCTTTTTTGTTCTTCTTCCTATCCGGCTCAGTTCGAGGAGCCCCTTTGGGACCAGGCAGGGCAGTTCACAAAGGCCCATGACAAAAGAGCATGAGCGAGTGGCCGAGAGGTGCAATGGTCCCCCACCTTCACTGTGGGAAGCCCTGAGGGTCCAAGCGGAGCCTGCTGAGGATCTGGACGGCAGTGTTGTTTCTGCGGAGAGGGGGCTTGGCAGGTGCTCCGACGCGCAGGCCCAGCCCGTGACGTGCCATAGTGTCCCTCTGGCCACGCTGAGGACTGCCTTAGCCTCTCACCCCGTCTCGGCACATCTCCTCTCCCATCCCCCGCCTCGATGTGCGGAGGAGGGATGGGGAGGGCCGGCACCTTGTTGGTGAGGCTCCTAGCCTGGAAGTCTCTGGAATTTGCCTGGCAGAATGTGAGGTAAAGGTCATTTGATGAGTTTGTAGAAAAGCTTTGCAACCCAGGAACGGTTGTGGCCTCACCTCGAACAAATGCTGCGAGGTCAAGGCAATCATTTTATTTTACTTTGGTTCCGTCCAGACTCCGAGGGAGCCACCGGAAGGCTGTGCTCGCTGCACAGTACTCCAGCCGGCAGGTGGGCCAAGTCGGGCTCGCCTTGGCACAGCGCCTCCTTCCAGAGCTTCGATGGGACCGCTTTCACTGTGGAAAGATGCCTCTTTGAGGTCATAATTGTTCTAATATTTATTTTCTCGAAAGCATAGAGGAGGCCAGTATCAGGAACCACCAAGAGGTGCTCCCTCGACGTGTTTTCGGTAATTGGTCAGGTGGGTTTGCTAACCTTGTTCCTGGAGGATCACCTGACCTACCTCACTCGTCTGTAAAGCAAGAGACCTTGAGGAGTTCACTGTCAAGGCAGCCAAGCAGAAGGCACTGGTGTTTTCAGCCTTCCTAATAATGTATCTACCGTGCTGGGAATGAACACAACCCCTTACCTGCATGCAGTCCGGTGTCTATCTCTCTCTCTCTCTATCTCTCTCTAAAAATCTCTATGATTTTTGAACCATAAATGCTTTTGTTTATCAAAACTGGATATCCACAAACATATATTTATATATATTTTAAAAACATAAATAATAATAAGAAGAAGAACACGTGGCTACCTACGCCCCCCCCCCCCGCCCCTTCCATCAGCTTAAGGAAAAGTTCATTACCAAGCCCTTCAGAGATCCCTGAGCCTCTCTGTAACCCCTCCTCCTCCCTAGCCTTCGAGGTAGCCACCACCTTGAATTTTGTGTTTAGCAGACCTTGCTTTTCTTTATGGTTTCCTCCAGATGCTTCCCTAATCGATATATTCAGTTGGGCATGCTTTTACAGTTTCTATAAATGGAATCACATCGTAAGCGTTCATCGGCAACATATATTTCAAATATCAAGATTATTTTCCAAAGATTCAGCCACACTGACGATTTTTGCTGAGTTCCTTCTTTCTTAACCTCTACCATGGGATGAGCCACTGCACAGGTAATTTACTTACCTTTTTTCTGGTGGATGGTTATTGAGTTTGGCTCCATTTTCTTGTCTGCCTCCAGTGTGACCATGGACACACTTCCGGAACTCCTGGGCACAGGGAATGGTTTCTCTAGGGTGCCAGTTCTTCAACTCTTTCTGTGCCAGGACCACTTTATGCTTTTTTTTTTTTTTGCATTGGGAAATCTTTTATTTAGACTTTATCCACTTAGGAACCTATAGACTTGATGCTAGGCATACTCCATGCAAGGTAAGAGTAACTGCATGCTCTTTTCGGGGGCCGATCAGGTAGCCCTCTGGTGAAAAGTGGTGTCTTGGGACCCCAGGTTACTATTTATTTTATTTATTTTATTAAAAAAATTTTTTAATGTTTGTTTTTGAGACAGAGGGAAACAGAGTGTGAGTGGGGGAGGGGCAGAGAGAGAGAGAGAGAGAGAGAGGGAGAGAGAATCCCAAGCAGGCTCTGTGCTGTCAGTGCAGAGCCCAATGCAGGACTTGATCTCATAACCCTGAGATCATGTCCTGAGCTGAAATCAAGAGTCAGTTCCTTAACCGACCAAGCCACCCAGGCACCCCACATCTTTCTTAAAAAAAATTTTTTTTTAATTTTAATGTTTATTTATTTTTGAGAGAGAGAGAAACAGAGCACAAGCAAGGGAGGGGCAGAGAGAGAGGGAGAGAGAGAGAATCCCAAGCAGGATCCCTGCCCAGCTCCGAGCCCAATGTGGGGTTACATCGCACGAACCATGAGATCATGACCTGAGCCGACATCGAGTCTGACGCTCAACTGACTGAGCCACCCAGGTGCCCCGTAAGAGGTTTTTTAAAAGGAACCTTTTGCATTCTGTTACATCAAAGTACCTTGTATTTATGTGGATCTTATACCCATGATTTTCATGAATTGGTCATTTGGAAAATATTAGTTCCCCAAGTTATGCAGATCTTTCGAATGTTGACGCATTTCATTAACAATACCAAAAAAATTAATTTATATCACTCCTAATCTCATTAGAAAAGTCTTCAAATATTGGAGAGCTGTAAGGCTCATGGTAGCAGGAGCAAATTTCTACAGTTCTAATTTTTGCTTGAAAGCTCAAATTTGATTATTTGTTTTTTTTTTTTCAAATTTTTTTTTCAAATTTGATTATTTGTAAAAAATATTGTCAGTTCCTTTTATTTTTGAAGTGACAGGCTCACTGGGTGATTTTCAAAAAGATGACACGTGCTTTCAAGTAAAATTGGTATCCCCTGAAAAACAAAGCTCGTTCTTAAAAGAATTTTCCTTTTTTTTAAAAGGAAAAAAGAATTAAAAAAAAAAAGAATTTTCCTTAATGAAACCATCACACGCAGCACGAGCGGTTTATGCTTCTCAGTTAGCCACACAGACCATTACAAAGACATGCACTGCAAGGCTTAGAGGTAGTAAAATGAGTAGCTTTTAACCCTGCGTCAATGAGGCGAAACGCTTGTGAAATTGACTCGTGACTTGTTAGGGGCAAGCAAGTGATGATGAACAAGGGACCAATGACCACAAGTGTGGTTGGGGCCATCACCTTGATTTGGGCTAAGCACCTGTCTTTACCCTGCCGTTGCTTCAGTGCAAATGTCAACGCAGTGAAAAAGGCAAATCCATGCCTTAAAATGATTACAAAAATAATTCTGACCCGGAGGACCACTTGAATGTGTCTTTAGGGACCCCAGCGTCTGCCAGACCGCATGTTGAGAACCACAGCTCTAGGCACAAACGAACTGGAATCGCTGGACTGTATGGTGTGTTTACGCTCAACTTCAGAACCAGAGCCACATTGTTTTCCAGAACGGATGTGGCAGCGTAAACTTCCACCAGCAGCGTGCGAATCCTGGTTTGTTTAATCCCTCCCTAAACTTGATGCGGTCATAGATTTCTCTTCTTAAATTTGTGCCATTCTAGTGAGTCTATACTGAGGAATAAATTTGTATGGATTTACTGTGTAGTGATAAGATTTTAAAACTTGATTGAAATGTGTTAAAGAAGCCTTCGGCTAATGGAGGTAACATGTTGATTGCCTACTTGTGTTCTTGTATAGGAATAACGCCTGCTGGAAGGGTCAGAAGATTATGCAAGTTCTATTATTTAATGTTCTCAACAATTTTATGAGGTGGTTGCTACCTTTGCTTCCATTTCATCCCCAAGAACTGAAGCTTAGTGAAGTGAAGAAACTTGCTCAAGGTCTCATGATGTGAAAGAATGCAGTGGTCCAGGACAGAGTTGGTGGTAGACCAGCTATTTGGATGCTTTCAGCCTGGCTTTGAAATTTCAGGGCTACCTTATCCCGATTACTTACAGTGATTCCTTAAGAAAGGACAGGGGAGGGGCGCCTGGGTGGCTCAGTTAAGCGTCTGCCTTCAGCTCAGGTCATGATCTCGCTGTTGGTGAGTTCAAGCCCCCCATCAGGCTCTGTGCTGACAGTTGGATCCTGGAGCCTGCTTCAGATTCTGTGTCTCCCCTTCCCTCTGCCGCTCTCATGCTCTGCCTCTCAATGATAAATGAACGTTAAAAAAAAAAAAGGACAAGGGAGAAGTGCATGTTTATGTTCATTAAAGGAAGTATAGGCTTCAGAAGCTCACAATATACTCATTAAGCTGACCTCCTAGATGATATCCAGCTGTAAGGCTTTTTTGTTTCCTAAGACTTAAAGAAATCATATGAAAGCTACATAAACCCTCTTGTACAAAACGCCTGTTCGTAGTGAACAATCTTGTATTAATTCTGTATAGTAACTACACTTATTGAGGCGATCGCAAAGTGTACAAAGCTTGAAGCACTGTGTTGAACACATGAAACTAATATATTACGTGTCAATTATGCTTCAATGAAGAAAAAAGCCTGTCTGGAGTGAAGACACCATTTTCACCACTTGTAGCTTAGAGCTTGTGCCTTCAGTCCCCTTGAGAGCTCCCAGCAAGTGAGTAGGAGCGGAAGTTAAATCATTACCTGTGTGCCCAGTCAATGAATGTGTCCCAGGGCGGATCAAATGGTCCCTAATGGAAACCGTCTACATGCTCCTGAGACCCGACATCGTCCAAGAGCCCCTCTTCCCTCATCGCAAATCTTGGCTGTCCCATCGAGGAAGCGGAATATCAGGAAATATCGACTTGCCGGACTGCTTTAAGCAAGGAGGGGTCCTGCCCATGTTTACCTTAAATGGGGCAGACACGGAGCCAGAGAAACGAGGGAGCCTCAGAGACGTGGAAATGCGTTCAACAGCGAACGGGAAAAATTGTATAGTCGTCTTCTTACATTTGAAACTTGAGATCACATCCTCTAATCGCCTGTCCTGTTCTCATTTTCAAGACCTTTCCAGAGGAAGATTTGTCGGGGTCTAAAAGCCATGTGAAGTGTTCCAAGTCATGGTGCAGGAACAGTGAAGTGGACATTTGTCTAGTTATGCGGTCGTTCATGTTGCTGTTTGAAAACCAACGGTTTTGTTTCTAATAGTTTCTTTTTCTCTCCTTTTTTTTTTTTTTTTTTTTTGGGTTGCTTTCACACTCTCAGCCTCCCACTTTAAAAAGACATCTGGTGAACTGCCCATTATTTAAATCATCCTTTCCATGGCAAAGTCCCGTGCCTTCAGTGATTCCATTTTCGGAGGAAATAAGACAGTCAATTTCTTATTTGCACATAGTGTCTTGATACATTAATAAAAGAATCCAGAATGACTAATCATTATTTTCGAGGTATAAATTAGATGTCTCCTAGCTGTAGTCATTAATGCCAAGTGAAAATGAGACTAAATGGAGATATTAGCCATAATGCCATTGCAGAGTTCCTCAGGGATATACATTACACTTTAATAAAGCAATAACGTAGGAGAATTTTGGCATAGCATTATTGCTTTAGAGAAAATTCAATCTTATTTTCCATTCACACATCTGAAAATATGTTTAGACTTATTACTTTTATTCTCAAATTTGGCTATCAACTTTTAATTATTACCGTTATTAGCCTTCCTGATATACTTGTGCTTCATATATACTTTGGTGTTTCCGTCCCTGAACTCCACAGCCCTTGGGAGTCACTTTTGTCTTTAATTTCTAAACAAAAGAATTGAGTCTTTATCTTCTACGACTACAGCAAGTTTGTTCCCATCCTGAAGAGTGTCTCTGAAGGTCCCGGGTTGTGGTGAGGGTTTTTCCCTGGTTGTTACCTCTTCCCTCTTATTTCCAGTGACTTCTAGCTGTTTGCCGTCCATATCTGGCCACACACGATGTCACTATCTCTGTGAATCTCTCCATCCATTTAATCCTCACTCCAAGTGCTGAACTGGTCCCATCCCCCTTAGTCCACAAAACAGAGCGAGTGAGAACCAGGCTGGTGTGGAAGCTGAGAGTTGGCACAGCGGGAGTTCAATCCAGAGCGGGAGATGGTTTATAACTCTCTGTCCTCATAGTCATGGCCCACACCCTCAGAATCCTTCCCTATCCCTCCACCATTGCCCCCTCAAATGCCTCCTCAGGGTAGTGTGTTTCTTAACCGACTGCGCCACCCAGGCACCCCCAGGGTAGTGTGTTTCTTAATCATGCCTTCCCTCCCCACAGAACATGGGGATGCCAGCTACCTGATAACACCTGTCAGTGGGAACCCCACCATTCATCCCTATAGCGATGAATTCCTCCACGAGAGAGGTTAACTTCTTCCATATTTAAGCATATTTAACTTCTTCCCATATTTAAGCATATTTAACTTCTTCCATATTTAATGAACATAATTGGAAGCGGGTGCTTTTGGATTACTTCACCAAACTTTAAGATCTGGCTTATACCTGTACCAGCAAAATTGATCGTGAAAGTAGTCCCTCCAAGGAGAAAGACAAAGTCTTCCGATGGATAGATTTCAGCTATTGGCCTGAATGCATGAATGACTGGAGTTTTGAAAACGGCACACATTTATCAAAGGATAAATAGTTAACACTGAAGTTAACGTGGATAGTAATGTGGTAGGGTCCCCTCCCTAAGGAGAGAAGAAAAAGAGGGGAAAAAAAAAAAACCCTTCAAGGTAACCTGGCTATGGGCCCACGTGACAACATCCCTCATGACCTTGTAAACTAAGACCACTTAATTAGACTAGATGTTTGTGCGTGTTACCATATGTGGGAGACAAAGAAACAGAACGTCTGAAAAAACTACATCATGGGACGTTCGGGGCTCCGTTCTTCCGGTAGGAACCCACTGAACAGTGCCGGCAGGAATAAAATTGTTTTCTGGAACAAAAGCCTCGGTGTGACTACTCTGTGGGAGAATCCTGCTACGTTATTTGGGGGCTCACGTCTGGGACGCGGAGACGGTGCGTTTCCACCTCCTTTGCCACTGGGGATGTGAACCGCCAGGAGAGGTGGCTCACCTGGCACCAGTGGACCCCTTGATCCGCAGGAGACCAGCCCTCCTGGAGCCAGGGTGAGGAACCCATGTGTGCCAATGGAACCCATGAGGCCCAGGAACCGGCTGGCTCAGGGAGCGCCCTGTCAGACTGGTAAGAACCCGGGTTTGTTTTGGCCGACCTGCCCCTAAGAGGCAGAGGGAAGCCTGATCACCTCCCAGAGTTGCCCTAGTAGGTCCACTAGGGACGAGGAACGAAGCCGCAACTCTAAGGCGCTGGGTGCTGGGCCGCGGGTTGGAGTCGCCGTGTGACTGTGTGTGGGGACTTGTCTCTTGTTCATTTCCTGGGTCAATGACTATGATCATTAGAGCCAACTGTCTTTGGTTGGCCTACCTCAGAACGGGGTCTTTAAGGAGTATTCCCAAGCAGCTGCCGAAACTCCTTTCGTTTTGGGGAAACTCCCTGTCTTCTCTGGACTGACACGGACTGGAGGGGGGTGGGGACAAAACAAAACAGAACAGAACAAAAGAAACCTGGAGTCTGCTCCTCTGTCTGACCTAAGATTTAAAACAAGGAATTCTCTTTCTCTGCCTTCTGCTGGCACCTGGCCTCTTCTGCACGCCCTTCCCCCCCTCCTGTTTCTGCCCCACTTGGGGGGCGGCCTGCACAACTGGCTCCCCAATGCCTCAGGCACCGTCAGCTCCTCCTCCCACCCTAGATGTCTAGGAGCGAAGACCCCCGATGTCAGATTTCCCCACCAACGTTCCAGGTAAAAATTAACCACGGGGAACAAACTGTCTTCCGTGGACCCAAGTAAAACGTATTCGGTGTTTAAGCTAATTTAAATTTGCTGGTTTGAGACAGGCAATGTTTATCAACATTAAAAAAAAATTATTCTACCTAGATTTGCTGAACGTCAAATAAGCTCATGTCATCTCTGTTCCAATTTGTTAACAAAAAGATGACTTAAAGTGATGGTTAACTTTGTCTCATCGTTTTCCTGGGTAGTTGTTAAGATAGCTCTCAAAGCCCTCGGTAACCTAAAACGTTAAAGTTTTGCTTGCATGATAAATTGAGATGGAATGTATTGGATGTCATGCAAGATGAGAGAAAAAAAAATTCTGATGTGACATAGAGTTCACAGTTGGTTACTACTTACTTTTCACTGGAGACCAATGTTTCTAAGAGTTAAAATTCGGCTATATGTAGTTCAGACAGATAAAAATAAGAAAAGCAACTTTGTATGTAGAAAAGTAGGAGATATAAAAAAATACATAAGAAATGGATTTTTTTTTTTTTCTGAAGGTAAAAGAAAGTAATTTTGTCCTAAATGAGACCGGTTATTTGGAAAGAAAGGGGGCTTGGGACAAAATCTAAACGCAAAGAAAAATTGTAGAAGGTTTGTGAAGGAAAATGTTTAAAAAGAAATTTTACATGTGGTCAAGACGGGTTAAGGTTAAAATAAATGGATTTTTAAAGTACACCGAATTCCTCCTCCTTTGATCCAAAGCCTGGGAACATGATGGCAACACCCTTGGTGCCGGCCGCCGAATCCTCCTGCGTTGTTCCTGTTCAGCAGAGGAACGAATGCTTCTGCCACTGAGGGAGGGAGGATATATGAAGGGCTTTTCCTAAGATACGTGGGAGCCATTTTACTAAACTTAGCCCACTGTGTGCCAAACACGGATGTCTACATGGCCGGGACATATTTATGTGGGCATTGTTGAAAAAGGCAGGGGAATAGACCTTGACTTTGGCCCTTTATCCCCCTCCCTCAATGGCCAGTGATCAATATGTGAGTTACTGTTGGGCCAAAATAAAATTAGTGCATCCTAGGACACCCAGGGGGGTCTTGCTTGGTCACAGTCCATTCCCCCAAGGTCCTCGAGGTGGGAGACGGAGGAGTAGGAAAAAACAGGAAAGACCAGGCCAGCTCTCAGAGGTCGGGTCAAGCTCGGGTGAGAATGACTACTCCCAGCACCTCGAGAGACCAACAGGGCTTTTGACTGCCAGTCGCATAGCGTAGGAGATAAGGTTTTCTCTTGAGACCAGAGCTACCTTTTCTGTCCTCCTTTCCACTCCAGGCCAAGTATCCAAACACAGCATGATGATCAGAGGCATCTCCGGAAAACTAACTAAAGTTTTCTCTCAGCCCCTGGGCTGTATATAAGGAAACTTAATTTTTTTCTCATTCTTTCCTGATAATGCCAGAGAGCCTTCCTCCCTTGCTAGAAAGGGACATAGTAACTAGAGACCATGGTGCTGCTAACTCCAGGACAGATAAACAATTATGTGAGTTTTTAAAAATTCCTAGATATTGTAGGCTGTAGGTACCAGCGTTCAGGAAAATGGCCCCTACCCCCCCCCCAAATAATCGGGGTTCTAAACACTGTCTTCAGCCCTTGGAATGGTTGCAAACAGAGCAGGGCATTTACTATTACCAAGCTCACAGAGCTAAAAGATCATTAAAACACAGCATCAGGCCTTTCTCATTTAGGGAGTGACAAAACTTACCAAATGGCCCGAAGGATGTTTACGAGACAAAGATTTTGTCAAGGACAGTTCTGCGAGTAGTGTCAGCCTGTGAAGTACGTCTTAGAAACAATCCTTTCAACCACAGACTTGCTCTCCCAGGCCATCAGGGAACTGGAGGCTGTCCAAGAAAGACTGACAACTAGGTGTCACTCATATGCCAAGGTCAAAGAAATTCCAGCGTCTATTGGTATGAGTCAGTACTTGTACTAATTGGGGAAAAGCCTTCCCCTACAAAACAGAAAAGGCACAAAAAGTAGTAAAAATTCTACTTTATAAAATAATCCCCAGATTTGGCTTACCTAAAAAGTTGCAAATGAGTAACGGTGCATGGCTGCTTTGGCCCTTTCTCTGGTAGCTCTCCTGGCTCTTGGAAAAGTTTTACACCTCCAAATAAAGCAGATTGTCTGCTTATACTCGGCAAAACCCCAAATAACACCGCACAAGCATTAGATGCTTAAGATTTTTTTTTAAAATTAATTTAGGGCCAAACTCTTGGAAATAGAGCCACCATTGATTACTGCTCTCCTGCTTCTCCATCACCTGGGTTATGAGAGATTCCCTGACATGTGTTGTTTACAAAGTCAACGTCTCTCGGGGCGCCTCGGTGGCTCAGTCTGTTAAGCGGCCGACTTCGGCTCAGGTCACGATCTCACGGTCCGTGAGTTCGAGCCCCGCGTCGGGCTCTGTGCTGACAGCTCAGAGCCTGGAGCCTGCTTCGGATTCTGTGTCTCCCTCTCTCTCGGACCCTCCCCCGTTCATGCTCTGTCTCTCTCTGTCTCAAAAATAAATAAAACGTTAAAAAAAAAATTAAAAAAAAAAAAGTCAACGTCTCTCCTAGATTGTTTGACAGGTTTGAAAACTGTGGATATTATCTTAAGATGCCATCTTGTTTGTCAGTATAATCTTTACTTTGTGTTTTTCTCTGTGTGTCTGCTGATGTTTATGCCACCTCCTGCCTGCTGCCAGCCTTCCTGTAGAAACATGCTGCGGGCCACTCGACAGACCCGTGGGTAGACTCTAATTGCCGTACCCCTACACCGCCCCTTGTCAGCTTGAAGGAGCCACAACGGTCATCGTCCCTGTTCCCTGATGGCAGTTATAGGCCCTGTTCCTGGGGAGGAATAAACAGGGAAAGGGTTAACATGAGGCGGGGAGAGATAAGGGACCTTCTGGAAGGCTGACCGCAGCTGCAGGCGGGAGGCTGAAGAAGCAGATGGGCTTGTCCCCTTACGGGATCCTTGATGGGCACCCTCTCCCCATTATCAAGGGCATAAGGCGGGGGATAAAGAGAGAATTCTGAAAGCAGCTAGGGATAAACATCCTCTAACATATAAAGGGAGACCGATAAGACTCATGACGAATCTGTCTACTGAAACTTGGCAGACCAGAAAAGAATGGCAGGAAATCTTCAGTGTGATGAACAGAAAAAAAATGCAGCTGAGAATCCTTTATCCAGCAAGTCTGTCATTTGGAATAGAAGGAGAGATAAGGGTCTTCCCAAACAAACAAAACTGAAGGAATTCATCACCACTAAACCAGCCCTACAAGAGATCCAAGGGGGCTCCTGTGAGACAAAGTACCAGAGACATCGCTACAAGCGTGAAACCTACGGACATCACAATGACTCTAAACCCATATCTTTCTATAATAACACTGAACGTAAATGGACTAAATGCGCCAACCAAAAGACATAGGGTATCAGAACGGACAAAAAAACAAGACCCATCTATTTGCTGTCTACAAGAGACTCATTTTAGACCTGAGGACACTTCAGATTGAAAGTGAGGGGATGGAGAACTATCTATCATGCTACTAGAAGTCAAAAGAAAGCTGGAGTAGCCATAACTTATATCAGACAAACTAGACTTTAAATTAAAGGCTGTAACAAGAGGTGAAGAAGGGCATTATATAATGATTACAGGGTCTATCCATCAGGAAGAGCTAACAATTATAAATGTCTATGCGCCGAATATGGGACCCCCCAAATATATAAAACAATTACTCACAAACATAAGCAACCTTATTGATAAGAATGTGGTCATTGCAGGGACTTTAATACTCCACTTACAACATTGGATAGATCATCTAGACACAGGATCAATAAAGAAAGAAGGGCCCTGAATGATACACTGGATCAGATGGACTTGACAGATATATTTAGAACTCTGCATCTCAAAGCAACAGAGTATAATTTCTTCTCGAGTGCACATGGAACTTTCTCCAAGATAGACCACATACTGGGTCACAAAACAGCCCTTCATAAGTATACAAGAATTGAGATCATACCATCCATACTTTCAGACCACAATGCTATGAAGCTTGAAATCAACCACAGGAAAAAGTCTGGAAAACCTCCAAAAGCAGGGAGGTTAAAGAACACCCTGCTAAAGAATGAATGGGTCAACCAGGCAATTAGAGAAGAAATTTAAAAATATATGGAAACAAATGAAAGTGAAAATACAACAATCCAAGTGCTTTGGGATGCAGCGAAGGCAGTCCTGAGAGGAAAATACATTGCAATCCAGGCCTACCTCAAGAAACAAGAAAATTCCCAAATACAAAATCTAACAGCACACCTAAAGGAAATAGAAGCAGAGCAGCAAAGACACCCCAAACCCAGCAGAAGAAGAGAAATAAGAAAGATCAGAGCAGAAATAAACAATATAGAATTTAAAAAAACTGTAGAGCAGATCAATGAAACCAAGAGTTGGTTTTTTGAAAAAATAAACAAAATTGATAAACATCTAGCCAGGCTTCTCAAAAAGAAAAGGGAGATGACCCAAATAGATAAAATCATGAATGAAAATGGAATGATTACAACCAATCCCTCAGAGATACAAGCAATTCTCAGGGAATACTATGAAAAATTATATGCCAACAAACTGGACAACCTGGAAGAAATGGACAAATTCCTAAATACCCACACACTTCCAGAACTCAAACAGGAAGAAATAGAAAGCTTGAACAGAAATTGAATCAGTTATCAAAAATCTCCCAACAAATAAGAGTCCAGGACCAGATGGCTTCCCTGGGGAATTCTACCAGACATTTAAAGCAGAGATAATACTTATCCTTCTCAAGCTATCCCAAAAAATAGAAAGGGAAGGAAAACTTCCAGACTCATTCTATGAGGCCAACATTACTTTGATTCTTAAACCAGACAGAGACCCAGTAAAAAAAGAGAACTACAGGCCAATATCCCTGATGAATATGGATGCAAAAATTCTCAATAAGATACTAGCAAATTGAATTCAACAGCGTATAAAAAGAATTATTCACTATGATCAAATGGGATTCATTCCTGGGCTGCAGGGCTGGTTCAACATTCGCAAATCAATCAACGTGATACATCACATTAATAAAAGAAAAGATAAGAACCATATAATCCTGTCAATCGATGCAGAAAAGGCATTTGACAAAATCCATCAACGTTTCTTAATAAAGACCCTCGAGAAAGTCGGGATAGAAGGAACATAGTTAAACATCATAAAAGCCATTTATGAAAAGCCCACAGTTAACATCATCCTCAACGGGGAAAAACTGAGAGCTTTCTCCCTGAGATCAGGAACACGACAGGGATGTCCACTCTCACCGCTGTTGTTTAACATAGTGTTGGAAGTTCTAGCGTCAGCAGTCAGACAACAAAAGGAAATCAAAGGCATCAAAATTGGCAAAGATGAAGTCAAGCTTTCACTTTTTGCAGATGACATGATATTATACATGGAAAACCCAATAGACTCCACCAAAAGTCTGCTAGAGGTGATACATGAATTCAGCAAAGTTGCAGGATACAAAATCAATGTACAGAAATCAGTTGCATTCTTATACACTAATAATGAAGCAACAGAAAGACAAAGAAACTGACCCCATTCACGATTGCACCAAGAAGCATAAAATACCTAGGAATAAACCTAACCAAAGATGTAAAAGATCTGTATGCTGAAAACTATAGAAAGGTTATGAAGGAAATTGAAGAAGATATAAAGAAATGGAGCAACATTCTGTGCTCATGGATTGGAAGAATAAATATAGTTAAAATGTCAATACTACCCAAAGCTATCTACACATTCAATGCAATCCCAATCAAAATTGCACCAGTATTTTTCTCGAAGCTAGAACAAGCAATCCTAAAATTTGTATGGAACCACAAAAGACCCCGAATAGCCAAAGTAATTTTGAAGAAGAAGACCAAAGCAGGAGGTATCACAATCCCAGACTTTAGCCTCTACTACAAAGCTGTCATCATCAAGACAGCATGGTATTGGCACAAAAACAGACACATAGACCAATGGAATAGAATAGAAACCCCAGAACTAGACCCACAAAAGTATGGCCAACTCATCTTTGACAAAGCAGGAAAGAACATCCAATGGAAAAAAGACAGTCTCTTTAACAAATGGTGCTGGGAGAACTGGACAGCAACATGCAGAAGGATGAAACTAGACCACTTTCTTACACCATTCACAAAAGCAAACTCAAAATGGATAAAGGACCTGAATGTGAGACAGGAAACCATCAAAACCCTAGAGAAGAAAGCAGGAAAAAACCTCTCTGACCTCAGCCGCAGCAATTTCTTACTTGACACATCCCCAAAGGCAAGGGAATTAAAAGCAAAAATGAACTACTGGGACCTTATGAAGATAAAAAGCTTCTGCACTGCAAAGGAAACAATCAACAAAACTAAAAGGCAACGAATGGAATGGGAAAAGATATTTGCAAATGACATATCAGACAAAGGGCTAGTATCCAAAATCTAGAAAGAACTCACTAAACTCCACACCTGAAAAACAAATAATCCAGTGAAGAAATGGGCAGAAAACATGAATAGACACTTCTCTAAAGAAGACATCCGGATGGCCAACAGGCACATGAAAAGATGCTCAACGTCACTCCTCATCAGGGAAATATAAATCAAAACCACACTCAGATATCACCTCACGCCAGTCAGAGTGGCCAAAATGAACAAATCAGGAGACTATAGATGCTGGAGAGGATGTGGAGAAATGGGAACCCTCTTGCACTGTTGGTGGGAATGCAAACTGGTGCAGCCACTCTGGAAAACAGTGTGGAGGTTCCTCAGAAAATTAAAAATAGACCTACCCTATGACCCAGCAGTACCACTGCTAGGAATTGACCCAAGGGATACAGGAGTACTGATGGATGGGGGCACTTGTACCCCAATGTTTATAGCAGCACTCTCAACAATAGCCAAATTGTGGAAAGAGCCTAAATGTCCATCAACTGACGAATGGATAAAGAAATTGTGGTTTATATACACAATGGAATACTACGTGGCAACGAGAAAGAATGAAATCTGGCCTTTTGTAGCAACGTGGATGGAACTGGAGTGTTATGCTAAGTGAAATAAGTCATAGAGAGAAAGACAGATTCCATATGTTTTCAGTCCTATGCGGATTCTGAGAAACTTAACAGAAGACCATGTGGGAGGGAAAGAAAAAAAGAAAAGGTTAGAGAGGGAGGGAGCCAAAACATAAGAGACTCCTAAAAACTGAGAACAAACTGATGGTTTATGGGGGGTGGGTGATGGGTAATGAGGAGGGCACCTGTTCGGAGGAGCACTGGGTGTTTTATGGAAACCAATTTGACAATAAATTTCATATTAAAAAAAAACCCTCAAGGGAATTATCCTCCTGATTTTGGGAGGGTGCTTAATCTTACCCTGCTTTGCTCCCTTGGTTATATGGTTTGTCTCTAGTCTCACTGAGGCCATGATTTAAAAAGGACGGGGGCGTCTGGGTGGCTCAGTTGGTTGAGTGTCCGACTTCGGCTCAGGTCATGATCTCGTGGTTTGTGAGTTCGAGCCCCGCGTCGGGCTCTGTGCTGACAGCTCAGAGCCTGGAGCTGCTTCAGATTCTGTGTCTCCCTCTCCCTCTGCCCCTCCCCCTTCATGCTCTGTCTCTCTCTGTCAAAAAATAAATAAACATTAAAAATTAAAAAAAAAAAAAGGACGGCCACTCACATAATAATGTTATAAAAATATAAACCTCTAAACCAAGATGGTGCTCTTTGACCCAAAATAGAGGGGTGCGAGCATCAATGTGGGGGCAATGTGGTAGGGTCCTCTCCCCAAGGAGAGAAAAAAGAGAAAACAACAAAAAACGTCAGGGTAACCTGGCTATGCGCCTACATGACAACGATCCTCATGACCTTGTAAACTAAGACCACTTAATCAGACTACAGGTTTGTGTGTGTTACATGTGTTATGGGAGACAAAGAAATAGAAAGTGTATAAAAAAGCTATGCCACGGGACGTTTGGTGCTCAGTTCTTCCGGTACAAACCCAACTGAGCTGTGCCGGCACGAATAAAGTTGCTTCCTGGATAAAAAGCCTCTGTATGAGAATCCTGCTACAGTAATGATTTTGATATGATTTGATTTTTTTAATTGAAGCATAACCGAGGCCCCATGTTACGTTAGTTTCAGGTATACAACATAACGATTCAACATCTCTATGTGTGATGGCATGCTCATCGTCTACATGATACATCACTATTTAAAAAACAATTTTTTTTAAATGTTCACTTATTTATTTTGAGAGAGAGAAAGTGCAAGCAGGGCTGGGGCAGAGAGAGAGGGAGAGAGAGAGAGAATCCCAAGCAGGCTCCGTGCTACCGGCCCAGAGCCTGATGTGGGGTTGACCTCATGAACCATGAGATCATGACCTGGGCCGAAGTCAATCACTTAACTTGCTGAGCCCCCCAGGTGCCCCAAACATACATCATTATTTTAACGCCATTGACTCTATTCCCTGTGCTGAACCTTTCATCCCCGTGATTAATTCCATAACTGGAAGCCTGTCCCTCTCACTCCCCTTCACCCATTGTGTCCGTCCCTCCAACAGCCTTCCCTCTGGCAACCAACAGTTAGTTCTATTTATTGATCTATTTCTATTTTGTCTTTGGTTTTAGATTACACATATAAGTACATCATATGGTATTTTTCCTTCTCTGTCTGAGCATAATGCCCTCCAGGTCTGTCCACATTTTCACAGGTGGCAGGTTCTGATTCTCTTTTATGGCTGAGTAACATTCCATTGTATGTATGGACATCACGTCTTCTTTATCCTTTCATTTTTTTTTTTTTGGAATAAATAAAAGGTTTTATTTGTCTCACATAATGTTCAGAGGTGCAGTCCAGGGCAGGTGAGAGAACTCAAACTCCCCCTGGTCTCCTGCCCCCAACGCCTTCTCATGCATTCTCAACTGTGTTGTCTTATGGTTGAAGGTGGGTGGAAATCTCTACCCACACCCCCAGGGGGAAAAAACAAAAATGGAAAGGGAGGAAGGAAGGAGGTAGCACCAGCAGAATTCTTATTCTTGAGCCAGTTTCCATAGTTCTGGTTATATTTTTATATCATATTACCCATTGCTGTGTGACAAATCACTCCAAAATGAAGTGGCTGAAAACAACAACCACATATCATTGCTCGTGGGTCTGTGGGTTAGTTTGGAAGTTCTGCTGATCTGGCCCAGGCCTGGCCGCTCTCAGTTGCACCTACTCATGTACCTGCATCAGCCAGTGGGTTGAGATCATGGCCAATCTTGGATGACTTGGGATGGCCCCACTTACAGGTCTGACATTGTCAGGCCGTCAGTTGGCAGGGTGGGGGATGTGTCCCATCACTCAGCTCAGCAACCTGGGTTTGTTCACCTGATGGCTGGGCAGGCTTCCCAGAGAGGAGGTGGAAACATTCAAGGACTCTTAAAACTTAGGGCAGAACTGACACAATGTCACTCCTTCTATGGCCCCAAAGTCATGAGCTCAGCTCAGAGTCGAGATGGAGAAAACAGACTTCCACCACTTTTTTTTCTTAATGTTTTAGATTTTTTTAAATTGCGCTGTAATGGGCATAAAATATATTAATTTCAGGTGTAGGGTAGTAATGATTTAACAATTACAACAAACACACAAGATATGGATCAGAAAGCCAGCTACAGTTGACATTCATTAGAAATACTTCACGTTATTCTTTTAATATGTGGTGGTAAGAGCGTAGACTGGCTGGGTTTAAATCCAGACTCTGCCACTGATTAACTTCACAAGTTTGGAAAATTGATTTAATTTCTCTGAGCTTCAGATCCTTCATCAGAAATGATGATGATGACGACGACAATATCTGTCTCATGTCTGTTGGGCGGCTGAAATGAGATCATCTAAGGAAAGCCTATAGCACAGTACCTGGTATGTAGCTCTTATCATAATGCATTGTTAATCCCGCATTTCGGAACACTTGGTCCTTGACTTCCTTTAGGAATACATTTCAGTTGAAAGCCACGTGCTTCTTTACATCGCCAAAACTTTGCAAATTTAACCGAAGTGTTAATCTTTCATTTGATAAGCGAGTTTTTCCTTGACTTGATGACTTCTTGAGCCACTTTCAATAATTCTGTTTCCTTGTCTTTACGGGGCACGTGGTGACTTTGTTTAAGGGAGAAATGTAAGCCATGGTCAATGCCAATCCCATTTTATCTGTTCATCTAAAGCCTCTATTTTCTTGCTTTAAACTATGAATCATCTCACTACTAGACCTCATAAGAAAGTTGACTTTCTTTTGGAGGCTATTTCTTTTCTTTTCTTCTTCTTTTTTTTAAAAATCTTTATTTTTAAGAGAGAGAGAGACACACACACACAGACAGAGTGAGAGTGGGGGAGGGGCAGAGAGAGAGGGAGACACAGAATCTGAAGCAGGAACGCAGGGCTCGAACCCATGAACCCTTAAATCGAGAGTTGGATGCTTAACCGACTGAGCCACCCAGGCGCCCCAGAGGCTATTTCTTAAGGAAACCAAATCTCTCATCACAAAAGTTGCTAAATCTGTGGTTGCCAAGAAAAATGGGCCAACATTGAGGTGTACTTATCGGTCCAGTC
The DNA here is from genome assembly GCF_007474595.2 of Lynx canadensis. Classification (NCBI taxonomy): domain Eukaryota; kingdom Metazoa; phylum Chordata; class Mammalia; order Carnivora; family Felidae; genus Lynx; species Lynx canadensis. Next base: position 77,089,135 of record NC_044320.2, read on the forward strand.
CACGCTCCCCACCTGCAGGGTGAATCCTACAGCCTCGTGGCAATGTAAATCTATGCTTCAAGAAAGCTGACAATTCTCTGTTTTTGGATACACAAGAAATTGTGTTAGTAGTTACAGCTACAAACCTTGTAAAGTGGAAGATTGTTAGCGGGTGGTTTTTTTTGCATATAAAATTTACATGAGAATAAAAGTAGTATAATTTGCTACTTTCTCTGGCCACTTAGCATGTTCTTAGAATCCTTGAGGAAGAATATATATATATATATATATATATATATATATATATGTATATATATATTTATTTAATTTCTAAATATATTCTAAATATATAAATATATATATATATATGCACACACAGAAAGAGAGAGGAAAAGTGGGAGAGAGAGAGTTACTATTTTAAGGAATTGGCTCATATGACTGTGGGGGCTGGCAAGTTCAAAATCCATAGGCCGGCTAGAAATTCAGGTAAGAGTCACTGAATCCAAAGGCTGAGTCCAAAGGCTAGAAACTTAGATGGAATTTCTATGCTGAAGTCTGGAGATAGAAGTTTCTTTTCCTTGGGGAATCCCAGTCTTTTCTCTTAAAACCTTCAACTGATTAGATAAGACCCACTCACATTAGGGAGGGTAATCTGCTTTACTTAACATCTACTGATTTAAATGTTAATCACCTTGAGAGCAACAGCTAGGTTGGTATTTGACAAAACAGCTGGGCACTCTAGCCCGGCCCAGTTGACACATCCAACGAACCATCACAATGACCTTGGTGCTTTCTATCACAAGCGGGTTTGGCTCAAGATCTGGTGACCCAAAGAAGCAGGGGCCATTGGGGTTTTTTCTTGATGAGGACAGCAACATGGGAAATGCCCCCTCCCGAGGATGGCAGTGGGGAGTCCAGCAGAGGTCCAGAGCCTGGTGTTGGGGATGGCAACTGGGAAGGCAGTGGCAGTGGGGAGGTCTCCACAGGGACAGTTTGTGGCATAACTTTTGGGCTGTTTGCTTGGCTGTGTCACTTCAGCCACTGGTTCTCTAGCCCCCAAGAGATACTTTGAACCACTCAATATCAGTTGTTAAATTCCTTCCGGATTAGTCAAAGTTCGTTTCTATAGTTTCCAACTCATTCAGGAGGTCATGAGACAGTGAGCCTGACAATTGTTCATGATGTATGGAACTTGCTTCTTTGGGAATCCGAGGCATCAGAAAAGGAGGCATTTCTGGGGTGGGGCAAGAACACGTACATAGAGACAGAACAAGGGTGGACTGATGGAAATGCAGCTGGGGGGAGCTGTGCAGAGGGGCTGAATGACACCATGGGGCAGAGAGCCCAGGCAACGAGGACTGATTTATGAGTGACATACAAAGGTGGGGTCTAATCTGTGCTTAGCCTAACACATGAGAGTTATATGTCCTCTTGATTCGGGACGGACTGCCTCCACACTGAGCGTAAGCTTTGCACCCATTTCAGCAGAAAGAGGGAAAAGGAAATTCCAGCATGTGGCACCTGCCCAACGCAAATGCCATTTTGGGCTGAAGAATCCGGTGAGAGAGAGAACTCCTTTAAAATAGGTTAACTGGATATTTTCAATGCCCTTGAGGCAAAGGAGATTATGCTTTCTCCTGATCTTCAAAGACTCAGGTGGCCCTGATGCACTATGACATTTCCCATCTTTTGCGAGTTTATCGGAGTTTGCAAGGTTGGTTCTTTCTTCAGATGCCACAGAGAGGACAATGGGAGGCAGAGAATAATTGTAATGCTTTCAATGACTCTGCTCTTTGTGTTTAGTTGCGTGTAACTTTGCAAAAACATTTTACCTGATTCCCCCCCACCCCCATTTTCTGCAGAAGACTTTATTTTTTACCTGTGGAGGCACCAACGAGAGAAAGTGCCAGATGTCCAAGCCTACATGATGGTGCACTCAATAGTAATGCATTTAAATGAAAACATGTTGACCCTCAACTCAGAACTGATATTGGCCTAAGAAGAATATAGCTTGTTTCTGTTGGACACACTACGTCTCACGAAAAAAATAAACGGTGATGACCAGATAAATCAAACTTTGACAAATGAGAAAAATAGCACTTAAAGACAATATCTCAGCAAGGAATCTTTGCAAATGGGTAATGGGCCCAGAGGAAACCATTTGGGTCTGCCACTCTGAAAACAGGGACAGTAGAACACCCCTACTGGCGTTTTGGGTCCGGCTGAGCTGAGGGGGTGCCGCTGTGGTGGCCTCATCTATGCGGGTAAGGGCAGGCAGGCAGCAGTGGTTTTATCAAAAAGTGGTAAGGAAAGGACTAGGAGGGAGGGATTCTAGCAGAAGGGTTGGGATATGGACATTGCTGGGCAAAGAAGGAGGCAGAGTGGGGCAGGGTTTCATAGCCTGGATTAGGTCAAAGGGCTCGTAGCCTGGACGTTGTAATGAGTAATAAAGCAGGTGTAGTGGAAATAATGGAGAAAACACCGCAGGTGAAGTCGACCCGGTCAGAGGGAGGTATGTGCCAACTTACGGCCTCAAGGTGGAACAGTCCTACGTGGTGACAGTTGTTAGGCATCTTCATGGACACGATGAGGAAAGAGGGAAAGGGTAAAGGGCATGGAAGTAGGGGACTAGGGTACCGAGAAGCCAGCTTGTTGGGTGGAGGTCAGTAGATTTTAAACCAGTAGAGTTTGTGTATAGCAGATTGCCCTCCATAATGTGGGTGGGTCTCATCCAAGCAGTGGAAGGCTTTAGGTGGAAAGACCAAGGTTCCCAAGGAAGTGGGAATTCTGCCCCCAGGCTGCCTTTGGACTCAAGGTGCAACGTTAATTCCTCCCTGGTTTCCAGCTTGCTGATCAATCCTGCAGATTTCAGACTTAGACTCCATGATTGTCTGATACAATTCTTTAAAACCTCTCCCCCCCCCCCCCCCCCCCCCCCGTTGGTTCTGTTTCTCTGGAAAACCCTAATACACATGTTTACTATTTTCCAGTCATTTTTCTAAGTGCTTTTCATCTGTTAACTCATCTTTCTTTCCTAAGGATATGAAACCTTCTGGAATCAGGGGTGACGGAGGACACAGGCCTCCTTGGAAGGAGCTAGCAGCAGAATTCTGATTCTGGCCTTACATGTTTAGGTCCTCAGATTGATTAGAAGTCTCCAAGGCCCTGGACAGGAATTAGATTGTGCATCGAATGATATACATCTCCCGCCCTCCCCCGCCCCCCACCCTCAAACAACTGGGAATCTGTCACTATGATTAACATTTTATACATAAAGAAACCAAGACTCAAAGTTTTTGTTTTTTTTTTAATTTTTTTTTCAACGTTTATTTATTTTTGGGACAGAGAGAGACAGAGCATGAACGGGGGAGGGGCAGAGAGAGAGGGAGACACAGAATCGGAAACAGGCTCCAGGCTCTGAGCCATCAGCCCAGAGCCTGACGCGGGGCTCGAACTCCCGGACCGCGAGATCGTGACCTGGCTGAAGTCGGACGCTTAACCGACTGCGCCACCCAGGCGCCCCAAGGCTCAAAGTTTTAACATGGATAAATTCTGGTTTAGGCAAAAGATAGACTTAACCACCCTTTACACACATCTTTCCCACCCTGCTTCTACTTTTCTTTCCTTTTTTTTTTTTTTTAAAGATTATTTATGTATTTTGAGAGAGAAAGAGCATGAGCAGGGGAGGGACAGAGAGAGAGGGAGAGAATCTCAAGCAGGCTCCGTGCTATGAGCACAGAGCCAGATGTGGGGCTCGAACCTATGAACTGCGAGATCATGATCTGAGCCAAAATCAAGGTGCTTAACTGACTGAGCCGTCCAGGTGGCCCCTACTTTTCTTTTCTTGTGGCAAATACATGAACTCTTTGGGAAACGATCAACACATTTGAGGCTGGGGAGTGAAAGAAGGAGACTTTTATCTAGGAAAAAAGGCGGTGGTGGTATGATCAGCGGAAGCCTAAGAGCGATGCGCTAGGAGTTTCTTGTCACCCCTCCTTCTCTATGGATCGGCCCAAGCCCTCAGTCTGAGGAGATGCCTTGTAGGATCCCGTCTTGACAAAGGGGCACCTCCGCGAGTCTTCACATCACGGTACAGGCAGCAGAAAAGCATTCAGGGAAAGGAAACCAATGTCTGGAGTCGAGTTTGGAAGGATGCGTTGCTACTCCCTCCGGGGTGGAAACATTCAGTGTGTTGACCTTGTAGCAGGTTAATTACCGGCAACTGCCTGGTCTGCCCAAAGGGGCTATGCTTGCAGGGTATCTGGAAGAGCTCTAGTGTGTGCAGGCCACACGACTGGGCCACGGAGCAGTCCCTCTCCTGTGTGTGTGTGTGTGTGTGTGTGTGTGAGAGAGAGAGAGAGAGAGAGAGAGATCGAGAGAGAGAATCAGACAAAAACAGAGATTGAGAGGGAGAGAATAAGTTAACATGATGAACAAGGGAACCGGTTCAACTGACATGGCTTCCAGAAGGGTCTCTGATGCTGAGCTGCAGAGCCTGGGCAGGATCTATGGTGCAGGTGGGAACAGTGTGGCTCGGAGCTTGGCCTCCCGTACCTCTGAGGCACCGTGGTTACGGAGCCAACCTTAGAGCTCCAAGGTTTTAAAAATCAGGGTAGTAGTTTCAAAACCGCAGCATTGGTCAGTTTTAAGACCATTGTAATGGACACAGGCATAAGGCTCCCTCTCCGGCCCTTGTTCCTTTTTTATGTTCCTATGTTTCTTCACATTTCGTTTTCCCAGTGGCATGAGAAATAGCTTCCCATTACCACCCATAAAGCACCTTCGAGACTCTTTCTTGGTCTTCTCAGCCCCATTGCTCAGCCCTATTCTCTTTGGTTGTTCTCAGCTGGCCCACTTTCCTTCTAGTCACATTTGTCCCTGTCCCGGAGCTGCTTCAAAGCCTCGGGTGTCGCTCAGTTTGGGATCCCGGAGTTAGGACACTGCCCAATGCACGAGGGCGTCCCAGAGTCACAGAAGCATTGCCTCTTCCTCCACACTTTGTGCCAAGTGTCCAAGGAGAGCTAGAGGCATCCACTCTACAGCCTCCACAAAGTCACTGTGGAACAGTAAAAAGGATACAGGTGAAATGCAGTCTGTTTCAGGAACACATTAGGTCAAACGGCGGGTGTCTGAAAAGAATGAAAAACAAAAGAAAACAAAACCAAAAAACCAAAAACCAGGTGGCATCTTGCCTGGCTTCTGAGAATCTGGCTGACCTTGGCAGGTGGGGGGTGTGATCACAGCGTCTGTCGGCTTCGCTCTGTTTCTCCCAGCGGCTACCACATGGCTGCCGGGAGTTCTAACTGAGCTGAAGTTCAGTGGAAATTAATTTCACTTGGCGAAGTTCAGATGGGCAGGGAGGTTCCCCCTGCTCCTCGGGTAAAGGTGAAAGGCACGTCGGTAGTCTGTACTAATGAATCCTGTGACCTTGGACGAGTCCCTCTGATTCGGCTTTGGAGTGGTGGGGGGTCCGGAGCCAATGGCCCAGAAAGAATTCTTGAGACGTCTTTGGTACAAAAAGGTGGTTTTATTTATTTATTTTTTTTATTTATTTTATTTTTTATTTTTTTTTTTTCAACGTTTATTTATTTTTTTGGGACACAGAGAGACAGAGCATGAACGGGGGAGGGGCAGAGAGAGAGGGAGACACAGAATCGGAAACAGGCTCCAGGCTCTGAGCCATCAGCCCAGAGCCTGATGCGGGGCTCGAACTCACGGACCGCGAGATCGTGACCTGGCTGAAGTCGGACGCCCAACCGACTGCGCCACCCAGGCGCCCCAAAAAGGTGGTTTTATTAAAGCCTGGGGATAAGACGCATGGGCAGAAGGAGCTTCTCGGGGATTGTGAGGACTGACTGATGATGTACTTGGGAGCTGGGGGAGGTAAAGGCCAGGGGAAGTTTGCAAAAGGATCTTCAGATGTTAAAGAAGACCCGGCTTTGCCAAGCGAAGGTTGTTTTCTCCCTCTAGCAAAGCATTAACATTTAAGAGGAGTGTCATATTCTGCCCGCCTCAAGTATCTGTCAGTGGGCTGCAGGTACTAAGGAAATTTAATTTTCTCTACATTTCCTTTTTGCCTTTGTTCCCCACGTCACCTCTCAGCCTCGGTTTCCCTAGCACTACAGTGAAGGATTTCATTGGGCGATCTTGAAATCCCGTCCTCACTTCAGAATGCTTGATTTTACGAAGCTGTTGCTACGTGTTTTCTGTAGTGGCACCCCAAACCGGCAGGAACCCGTGGGCATTGAAGGACCGCGTCCACGTGACGGCTTGAGTCGGGTGTCAGTTTAATAAACAAAGGGCTTGGAAGGGTCAGTGAAAATCCTTTCCTGCAGTTCTTTCTCCAGGCCCTTCCTTCCCTACCATCTCTGGGTGCGAAACTGTCTATAATCCTACACTTTAAGAAATTGCTCTAAGTCACCGTTTGCTGACATTTCCCGGCAGTAGAGTTTTTCTGCTAAATCCTCAAAAGCAGAGCTTAGCTGTTTAAGACTGCTTTATGGATAGGAGGGATGGTGACCAAGGACAGGGCTGGCCCTGGGATCAGGAAGGTGAAAGATGACAAAGAGGGATATCTGGATGCAACCTGTGAGGTCACCGCCCTTTTCAAGAGCTGAAAAAGGGTTTTCTGAGACGATAGATTGCCCGGAGGCTGAGGTCATGAACCCAGGCGAATTTGCATTACGAGACCCATTCTTGAGTGCCAGCTATTATTCAAAAATGCTAAATTACAGATGCAATCTACTGCTGCAAGCTGAACTCGAGGGGGAGGGAGAGCAGATTCCAGGTCCTTAGTGGAGACTTGTCCATCAGCCACCTTCCGCTTTTATTTTGCCAACGGAGATAATCAATAGTCCTTCAGTATCCCTCCCGTTCCTCCTGCTTCAGAAGGCTCAGGATTTTGTGTAATAGTAGGGAGTGAAGTGCTCCTGTTAGCTCAGAAGTAGAGTGGCATTTGAGAATGGATTAAAGTCTAGCCGAATCCAATCTCAATAAAATCTCGTCGAGTGTCTTTTCTAGTTTTTTTTTTTTTTTTGGACAAACCGCTGCTAGCAGTCTCCAGGATGCACCCACAGTGGCTGAAGTTCACCCCGTTTTCTGGAAGGACTCGACTGCATTTCATTCGTGTCTATGCAGGGTTGGCTGAGGTGGCAGAGAACAGAGATGTACTTGGTGGCCCCCCGTAGTGAGTGACAAGCACACATTTCACCCATTACATGGGGGTGGAGCGGGAGAAGGGGGCTCTGGTCATGTAGTGTGCATGGGCATCCTGGGGATTTGGATCATTGCCTTGGCTTTTGTTCTGTCTTTTGCCATCCAAGGGTGAAAGAAGTCAGACACTGATGGTTCCAGCAGAGTGAAATGGGTGTGAGAACAAATTCACCCCACCGCTGAAACCTAAATTTTAGGGGGAGAGAATTATGCTGGCAGTTTGTTTTGATTTGGGGAACTGAGGTAAGGACTTTGTAATCCTCCCTTCCACTTCCTAAAAGCTTTCAGAAACGTACCCAACTTAAAGCAACGTAACAGTTTGCAGAAATGCCTTTTCTCACTGCAATTTCAGGGAAAGGTATGCACTTGATTTATTTTATACCAGGAGCACAGAGCTTCGATGTGGGAAACGGAATAAAGGAAACCATTTAAAATGGAGTCAGGAGGCCAGAAGGGGGGACGCTCAATCCCACTGCTTGTTTGTCCGTTACAGACTCCAGCAGAAAGGGATGCGCCTTGCATTCCCAGCAGGAAGAAGCCTACTTTACAATGTCAGAAGGAGGAGGGGAGAATTTCTTCCTGCCCAGCAACAAGCTCAGCCAATAAAAAAAATACCACAGCTCAGCCAATGAGAGTTCACTACCCTGAACTCTTATCTTCCTCCAAGGATTTCCCTTCAGAGGACCGACTCCCAACTTCCTCCTTTTCTCTTTTACAAAGTAACGTTCCTTTCCTTTGATTTCCAGACTTGCCTCTGATTTGCCGCAGCTTGCCTGTCCCAAATTGCCATCCTCTACTATTCTCAAATGAGCCCATTTTGCTAGTAAAATTACTGGCTGTTTTACTTTTGAGGTCCACAGGTGAAGAAAATTAACCAGGACAAAGATATGGAACAGTAAGCAGCAGAGTACCTTCACCGTTCCACAGTCTTTCGATATTCTTATAGGAATGTCTTGGTTGAGAAGGAGAATGTTCTTGATAGTGTGAGAATTGCAACCACACCAGCACCAGCCTCGAGAGTCTTAGGCTTTGGTGTTGAGTCTTGGCCTGGGCACTTCAGCTCTGTGCTCCCCACCAAGCAGCGACCACTCTGTCTCTGAGGATGTTAGCATGGGGTCTACCTCGCACGCAGGATTGCTGTGTAGGCTCTCAAGGTTTATGCTATCCAAGTAAGCATATTAGTATTGTTTTCCTAAGTTACAAGAAAATTTTACTCTTGCTATGCCTCATAAAAATTTTCCTTCTTCTCCTTCCTTCCTTCCTC